>NC_091770.1:69731516-72231516 GCF_029378745.1 Bos indicus | reverse complement strand
AGGAGCCAAGGCTGGCTGCTGGGACTGGAGGTTCATAGGTCTTTTGCTTCTCACACGACATGATTCCTTTAGGAAAACAGAAAACCCATAGAGGCCTCAGAATCCTCCAGAGGAATTCTGGAATGGTGGTGGAAAGTGGGAAAGAAACAGATCATGTGTCTGAAAGCTGGGAATGAAACCTAGCACTACAGTGTTTTCAGTGGACCACAATACATTTAGTAGATCATGCGTGAAAGTCAGTTCACTGTATATTTCCTACTAACAAGAACATGACCCTACACAGCCACAACAGAAGCATCAAAGTCAAGAAGTTAATGTTACTTTAATACTCAGATCCTATTTAATTTTCAGCTATGGTCCCAATAATTACAAGCCAGTTGTTTTATGGAATGTCTCTCAATTTTGTTTTGTCTGATATTTTCTTATGATTAGATTCAGGTTATACATCTCTGACAAGAGAATCACAATAGTGATTATGTGTTCTTCCCTTTGCATCTTGTCAGGTGATGTATGACTGATTTATCCCTTACAGGAGATGTTTATTTTGATTACTTAAGATGGTGTCTGCCAGGCGGCTCCACTACAGCTCTTCTTTCTCCCTTGTAATTAGTAAGTATTTTGTGCAGAGGTAAGCATTTGAAACTATATAAAGATTCCATACCCTATCTAAACTCTGACTTACTACTTTTATCAGTATGAACTCATGATTTCCTTTTTTCATTTAATAGCTTATCATCTATTATATTATTTTAATGCTCAGAATGTTCCAGATTTGGCTCGTTGGAGTCCCTTCAAGCTAGCTTCTCTGTCCTTTTGATATGATCTTATCTTTCCTCGATAAATTCTTTGCTTTCTGGCACATGATGTCCCAGCCCTAGAATCAATTTCTCCAAGCAGCCTTGGGTTTTTTGTTGCTATTGTTGTTGACATTCTTAGTGGAGAATGTTATTTAGAGTCCAAGGTCTAAGCACAAAGCTCTTATTGCTCCTATGCTACTACTGCCCCCCAAACCCTCTCAGAAGACACAGCTACATCCATCTGCTTCTTTCTGCTTCTTTAATATTATTTGGCTGCTCAAATCTTAGCTGTGGCACGCGGGATCGTTGATCTTCATTGCGGCATGCGAACTCTTAGTTGTGGCATGTGGGATCTAATTCCCTGCCAAGGATCGAACCTGGGCCCCCTGCCTCGGGAGCTCGGTGTCTTGGCCACTGGATCACCACAGAAGTCCTCATATCTATTTATTTCTATATTTATGTAGATCCATTGAAAACCAGGAACACATGCCAATATCTCCTGTTCCAATTCACCAGAGTTCATTCTTGCTTTCTCCCATTCCACGAAACACTCTTCCCCAATAGTGAGAAACATGGCTCATGCTATTGATTGTCACAGCATGTTGTCACAGCCCCAACAGTTCTCTCACACATATTATGCCTTCCTCATCCTACTCAGGCTGTGAGACTCCACTGGGCTGGCCCCTATGTGGATGTCTTCATCTCCCCATTTGAGCTGACCCCCCAGCCCTGGCTGCCTCCATGGCAGATGACCTCCTCACCCTACTTGGGCTCCCACCTGATGATAGATTCTTCCTCCTGTTGCACATGCCCTTCTCACAGCACTCAGGCTCTAACAGCCCAGGTTGAGCTGCTCGCATGTGTAGATGCCCTCTTCATTCTGTGTGAGTTGATTCTCCACGGAAGACACACACACACACACACACACACAGGATTTGATAAGCCACACCAAGCCACCTACCTTGTGGATGCTCTCCTCATGCTGACACCCCCTCCCCCCCAATCAAGCTGTCCCCCTTATGAGCTCCCACCTCACTCACTCCCTTTGACAACCCACATGTCTTCTTGCCTCTAAGGATGCCTTTCATATTCTCCAACCCTACATCAGGCTTCTGACCCCAACGGACACTTCTCACCCAACAGAGCCCTAACACACCACAGCAGGCTTCAGCCCTGCGTGGATACCTCCTCATTCTGCTCAGTCTCACATCCAAGCTGGGCCAGTTCTATGCATGGCCTCCCTCCTCTCACTTGAGCTCTGACATCCATGAGAGCCTCCAGCATGAATGCCTAACTTGCTCTGCTCCACATGATGGCATGAGGGCTGAATTATTCACAGAGCGAAGGGAAAAGGAGAGCTCCAGAAATAGTAACTATACCTAGACACCCTTTTTCATGACATGTTTTAGTAACACAATGCAATGTATGAGTGTACTGGGTCATGCTGTGAAACATTTTACTGTGGGTCTAAAGCAAGGTTTGAAGGCCAGAATGTGAAGTCAAGTGGGCCTTAGAAAGCATCACTATGAACAAAGCTAGTGGAGGTGATGGAATTCCAGTTGAGCTATTCCAAATCCTCAAAGATGATGCTGTGAAAGTGTTGCACTCAATATGCCAGCAAATTTGGAAAACACAGCAGTGGCCACAGGACTGGAAAAGGTCAGTTTTCATTCCAATCCCAAAGAAACGCAATGCCAAAGAATGCTCAAACTACCGCACAATTGCACTCATCTCACACGCTAGTAAAGTAACACTCAAAATTCTCCAAGCCAGGCTTCAGCAATATGTGAACCATGAACTTCCTGATGTTCAAGCTGGTTTTAGAAAAGGCAGAGGAACCAGAGATCAAATTGCCAACATCTGCTGGATCATGGAAAAAGCAAGAGAGTTCCAGAAAAACATCTATTTCTGCTTTATTGACTATGCCAAAGCCTTTGACTATGGATCACAATAAACTGTGGAAAATTCTGAAAGAGATGGGAATACCAGACCACCTGATCCACCTCTTGAGAAATCTGTATGCAGGTCAGGAAGCAACAGTTAGAACTGGACATGGAACAACAGACTGGTTCCAAATAGGAAAAGGAGTACGTCAAGGCTGTATATTGTCACCCTGCTTATTTAACTTCTATGCAGAGTACATCATGAGAAACACTGGGCTGGAAGAAACACAAGCTGGAATCAAGACTGCTGGGAGAAATATCAGTAACCTCAGAGATGCAGATGACACCACCCTTATGGCAGAAAGTGAAGAGGAACTAAAAAGCCTCTTGATGAAAGTGAAAGTGGAGAGTGAAAAAGTTGGCTTAAAGCTCAACATTCAGAAAATGAAGATCATGGCATCTGGTCCCATCACTTCATGGGAAATAGATGGGGAAACAGTGGAAACAGTGACAGACTTTATTTTTTGGGGGCTCCAAAATCACTGCAGATGGTGACTGCAGCCATGAAATTAAAAGACGCTTACTCCTTGGAAGGAAAGTTATGACCAACCTAGATAGCATATTCAAAAGCAGAGACATCACTTTGCCAACAAAGGTCCGTCTAGTCAAGGCTATGGTTTTTCCTGTGGTCATGTGTGGATGTGAGAGTTGGACTGTGAAGAAGGCTGAGTGCCTAAGAATGGATGCTTTTGAACTGTGGTGTTGGAGAAGACTCTTGAGAGTCCCTTGGACTGCAAGGAGATCCAACCAGTCATTCTGAAGATCAGCCCTTGGATTTCTTTGGAAGGAATGATGGTAAAGCTGCAACTCCAGTACTTTGGCCACCTCATGCGAAGAGTTGACTTATTGGAAAAGACTCTGATGCTGGGAGGGATTGGGGGCAGGAGGAGAAGGGGATGACAGAGGATGAGATGGCTGGATGGCATCACTGACTCAATGGATGTGAGTCTGGGTGAACACCGGGAGTTGGTGATGGCCAGGGAGGCCTGGCGTGCTGCGATTCATGGGGTCACAAAGAGTCGGACACGACTGAGTGTCTAAACTGAACTGAATTGACCTAGGAAGGTTCTAGAATGATGGTACAGTAGCACCTATTTAATACATCATTGTTCTCTGGACTGCTGTGTCAGGACAGACCCTGTCACCTGTGTGTGCACCCTATCCCAAAGGACACAGCTTCCAGGACAAGAGATGTGACTTTGGTAGGCCACTGAGAGTCACAGATCTGGGTTCTAGCCCTGCTTCAGCCAATCACTAGGCAAGCACTCCAGTTACCTGATACATGAAAATGCAAACGACATGGTGTGTGCTTCTCTCCCAAAGTATAAAATCAGGTAGTCACGAAAAGTGCTTCGAAAACTACAATAACTGGAATTTAAGGAATGCATCAATCCTTTACAATCTTGAACCTTCATGAAATTCACACCTAGTAGATGAAGGAACTGAAGCTTAAGGAGGTTAGGTGGACGGATGAACCAGTATATCAATCCAAATCAGTCCATTAGACTTCACCCCCAATTATTAAATGGTACTTTTCTGCATGAAGATAAGTTACTGCATTAGAGATGAAGGAACATCTGTGTTGAGTTTGAATTACTTATATCGAGAATGAATCTATTATTCCCTTTTAATATAACTTGTGAAAGTTCTGAGTTCTGTAGGGTCCCCCCTTTTCTATGCAAATACAGTTAAAATACAGGAATTTGAGGCAAAAAGGGGCCACTCTGAAATGCCAATGGTGGGACCTGGTGCAGGGTCCCTGGGTGGCACAGTCATTCTTTAGCTATAAGATGGCAGCCAAGGTGAGGCCCTTGCATGAAGTGGGTGATGGATAAATATGATGAAGAATAAATGATGAAACTCCAACTAAAAATCTTAATTTATTTACTTAAAAAATAATTGTAATATATATTGGAACTATATGTAACCTTGTTCTGTATTTTCCAAGTCTCCTGTAAATGTGTTATCATACTTTCATAATTTAAAAAAATTAAAAAAAAAAAGGAATGAATGAGAGCCTGGCTAGGGCTAGAACCCTAGCAGCTTGGTGGGGTAGGGAAACAGGTTGAGCTGTGGCCCTCAGGACCAAGGTGGGGGGCTGTCAAGAGGGGCCTGAAGAGCCTGTGCTCTGGCCAGCTGGATGGGGCCAAGCAGAGACAGAGACCAAGTGTGGGTGGGCATAAGCAGAGTTTCTTCACAAGACCATAAAAGTCCACCTTAAATGTTCTATTTTTAAATGCTAAATAGCAACCTTCTTCCTCCTGCCCCCAAAGTGGAAATTCTCAGAGCAACATATTGTTCTGGTCAAGGACAAGTGGGCAGGACAGGCAACAGACCGAGCCACACGGGAAGAGAAGCAGCAGAGGAAAGTGCACGTTCAACCCCATGAACACATCACCCCCTGTAGACATGCACACCGGCCAGAGATCAGAAACCTCACCAGCCACCCTGGGTCCCCTGCAGGCCTCCCTCAGCAGGGGAAGACCTGTGCATGGGAGGAGGGGCTCTTCACCCTCGCCAGGGACAGGACTAGGGTGGACAAGAGCAGGTGCAGACAGTACAGGAACCCAGATTCTAGCCCAATGGCAGTTTTTATTCCTTAGGAACAAAGATATGTGGGTAAAACTCCAAAAGGAAACAGGAGCATGAATGACCAAATGACACGAGGGTGGCATGGCTCAGGAGTCAGACGGATGGCACACTCCACAGTGGACCTGGTCATGTCCTGGTTTCTCAACATCCACCCCATCCCTAAGTGCCCATTGCAAAGGTAGGGGGTGGGGCAGCGAGGTGAAAAACGTCCCTACTCTACACAAAGGAAATTAATGTACCTGCGTGTTCCGAGAGGCCTCTCAGGGACACCAAAACCTCCCTCTCAAGAATGGAGGTAGACAGATCAGGATGTCTGGGTAGCACAGACAACCTCAAAGTAGTGTCCCAGGGGCCCTGTGTGGCTGGCAGAAGCCGTGCTCCAATGGGACTGCAAGGGACACAAGAGCTGGCCAAGGCAGCTCCGCATCAATCTTGCCAGAGTGGGCCCAGCACAGCTATTTCCATTCACTTCAAAGAAGCCTGGCGATGCTGAATCAGAAGCCATTATCCTTTTGCCTGGAGATTTACCTCTATCCCTTTTTCTGGAAGAATTGTACCCCCTGCAAGCCTGGTTCTCTAGAGAACAGATGGGCAAAGAACAAGGAAAAACTTTGTCCTACTCTCACACCTCCTGTGACATGACAGCTTCTGCTGTAGCACAAACTCCCAAGAACAAGGTCCTTTGGTGTGGGTGAGGTCACTCAGTCTGTGACCCTCCTGCGGAACACCAGGGAACTCATCCCAGTACCGCAGGGGCCTCTGGGTCTGGGTCCCAAGTCTGTGATCCCAGGATCACAGTGAGGTCTCCTGGAGGATGAAGGTCGGGCTGATCCCCGGCTGGACGGGGCCTTCCTCAGGCACAGCCATGTCCACCTGGTCTCTGCTGCCCCTCAGCATCCCATTGCTCATCTTCTCTGGAAACATACAGGCTTCCAAGGAGAGGTCCTGGGGAATGTGGGCAAAGGGTGGGGTGAACGTGAGACGAAAGGGGAGGTGAAGGAACCTCCTTTTCCTCTTGCAGGAAGGGTGACCCCGCTGTGATCCTGGCTAGAAAGGGGACCAGCAAGGGGCAGCGGGGGGAGGAGCAGGCCTGGGGTGAGCACGAGGGTGGGAGGAGGGAGAGGACAGGCCAGCAGCTGTGGCCGCTCGGGGCCAAGACCCTTCTGCCCACCAAGCCCCCGCTTCCCTGTGGGAAGGAGCCGGCACCTGCTGCCGGATGGCCCAGGCTCAGGCAGATCATCAGAGAATGGGGGCTGGGGGAGAAAGAAGATAGGGAGGGGACGGAAACCAGAAGGTCCGGCAGTAGTCTGAGAGGGAGGGGAGGGGTGATCTGACAACAGAGGAGCTACCTGGCTGCCGGCTCTGCAGGGAAGCCGCTTCTGACAGGACAGGGGCAGGAGGGCAAGGAGTTTCGGCAACACTGGGTAAATGGTCCGAGGGTCCACGGTCTGGCCCCGCATGCCCCCTGAAGACAAAGTGCTCCTGAGACTCTAGTGTATAACCAGGGCACTTCCCAGAGCCATCCAATCTCACTCCTCTGAGCCCCTAGCCCCTACCCACCCCCTAGAGCTCCGCCAAGAAGCCTGACTATTCCAGACATCCAGGAGCCCCTGAGCTCAGACCCCAGACCCCTGAGTGCCATCCCTCGGGCAGTCCTCATTTCTTTGCGCGCCCACCCCACGCCCCCTCACCACTGAGCAGACTGACAGCCAGGCCCACCACAATGACGGTGGTGGAGTTGTGAGCGCTGTACCATAAGTACGACAGGGAATAGAGCCGCTGTAGCCCCGTGGGCCTGGGGAGAGCAGGGGGTGAGGACAATTAGCAACTCATTGAAGGAGCAACCGACCCTCAGGCACCTGGCTCCCCGCCCCCACCCCCTGCAAGGTCCCAGAGGTCGGGGAACCAACACCCTACATTCCCCACCCCCCAGGCTTCTAGTGGCCCATCCCTTAGCAAGGGCCCTGGAAAACCCCTCAAGAATGAGCTGCTTTCCCCAAGGAGAGAGTGAGCTCTGACTCACTTGGAGGCGGCAGTCGAGGGCATCAGTGTGGCCATGGTGACAGCAGTCAGATTGCTGGACAGGGAGAAGCTGGACCCGTTAGGGGGAGAGAGTGCTCTACCAGAGCCCATGCTGGTCACTATGCTCCCGATGCCGATCCAGAAGGCCATAATCAGTCCAGCCAACAGGCCCACGATGGCACCCTGCCCAGAGACGTGACACTCTCTTGTCACAAGGCCAGCCCCACCAAAGCTTTACACCAGTTCCCAGAACTCCTAGTGAAAGCCCTGCCAAGCCATTCCCCAGGTCCACCCCCACACATGACCCTGGAGTCATGTGGGTCACTCACAGGAGGATTTGCACAAGGAAAGAACATCCCAAGGCAGAAGAGTCCAAGCAGTGGCCCCCCAACCATACCAAAGATGCTGATGGCTGCCTGCAGAGGACAGGGTGAGAAAAAGAAAAGAACACACAGGCTCAGAGACCCCAGCCTCAGCAATGTGGCAGAGCCACCACCACTGCCTCAGAGCCCCACCAGCCAGATCTGTCAGTCTCTTCTCCCTGGAACCACTAGAACGCAGGATCCTAGAGGGCAGAAACAGTTATGGGAATATGCCTGGGGTTCTCCAGAGGCTGATCCTTAGACCTCTCTGAGCCAACAACAACTCTGGGGCTTTTGGCTACTAGGGAGTCTGTTCAGACCTACAGGCGTAGCCGGTCAAAGGGGAACTTCTGACACCTGCCCTCTGTGTCAATTCCTTTCACAATAGCGGTCTTCTTCCCTTTCTGATTTCAATCTGCTCCTTTTCTCCCCCAACAATTCTGTTCCCTCATTACCTGCAGCACAGGTCCCATCTGCGAGGAAATATAGGCCATTCCCAGACAAAGTAGCCCATAACCAAAGGCTGGGAAAAAAGCAGGGGAGAAATAAGCAGATGTGAGTTAACACAATAAGCAGGGAAAGCAGAGCAAAGCTCTTTCCCTGGTCAAACTACTACCTCTCTGTCCCTGGGAAGGGAGCATATTACCTCAGGACCCAGCTCCAGGTCCCTCCCACCCTGTCCTCACTTCTAGGTGACCAAGACTGCTCCCCAGGAAGTTCCCTGGCACATAATCAAGGTCAGTGCTTTACTGGGCAAGTGTACTTCAAAGCAGACAGCCGACAGTGCTTAGGAGGTATCTTAGAAAGTACATGGCTGAAAAGATAAGGAAGTATAATCCCACCAATGATTCTGGAAAGCATGGTGGCCCGGACTTCAGAGACACGAGGGAACCAGGGTCGAATCAAGTCTTCCATTGTAACAGTTGCCAGTGAATTAAAAGCAGAGGATATGGTGCTGAAAGAAGGAAGAGAAAGTCAGGTCCAGAAGGGCAAACCTAACAAGGGACCCTATTGAGGGACAAGTGCCCTAAAGGCAGGAGAGGACGCATGTAACCCAAACACTACTCTGACAGCTGGAACCGAGGAAGAGGCCTGGGAGGCAGGGACACCTGGCCTCTTCTGACTGGGGTTCAGGTTTGGTTCAAGTAAATCAATTCCTGGTATAGAAGACTCCTTCACCAAAAAGGGGCCTCGCCTAGGAGAGGACATGCCTGTCCACACAGAAGAGCTGTCCCTTGTCGTTCACACACAAACAGGCACAATGAGAGGCTCAGAGGGACCTCCCATCCACCCGTCACCTTGTACTCAGAGGGGTCAGCTGTGTCAAGCCTGAGGGGAAAGGTCAAGGTACCTGAGGGAGCCACTGAAGAGGCAGGCGACGAAGAGCCCAGGCAGCCCCGGCAGGCCTCTCAGGAGATCCATCACAAAGTACAAGACGAACTGCAGGCGGAGCAGAAGAGTACAGCTCTGCTCAGAGAAGCCCTTCCCAGGGGAGCGCCGCCCTTCCCCTGCATGTGCCACCCACATGCGCCGACCAGTCTTTGGAGACTGGGCGCCTTAGGAAGGGGGCCAGGCACTGAAGGCGACCCCACAGTAAGTGGAGAGAAAGCGGGCTCTGTACAAAGAAGGACGCAGCAGCCCGTGCCCCAGCTCTCCCCCAGCCAGTGGTGTGACTTGAGCACACTAGCCACCCCATTGGGTCACCTTTTCTCCTCTACCAGATGAGGCTGTGAGGAGGGATAGAAGAGATCAGCTGTGTGATGGCTCCCCACAGGACAGGGCAGGTGGTACGGAGGAGTGAGTCAGTAAAGGGAGGTCCCCGCTCCGTGGGCTGGGCCCTATGATCAGCTGCAGAATCCCAGGGAGGAAGGACTTCACATGCAGTGCCCACCCCAGGTGGGGGTCCTCTCTGCAGCCACCCAGACACTCCCTTTGGAGGGGTCCAGGCAGGGGGCAGGGAGGCCGTCTCACCTGGTCAGGGGCTGCCTGACTCTGCTGGGTGCTCATAGGATACTCCTGGTAGTAGGTAAACATGACCAGGCCAATGAGGCAGCCCATGCTGAGCGCCACCTGCTGGCAGGGGAAGACGGCATAGCAGGAGCTGCAAGAGAGGCCAGTGCAAGCAGAGGGTGTTAGCAGGCATGTCCCCACACCCCAGAAGGCAGGTCCACGTCCTGCCCAGTGGGTGTGCCCTGGTATCCTGCCCCACCGAAACTGCTGCAGCAGAACCAGGTCCCAGTCTCTCCCCCATCCCGGGCCCCCCGTCTTCCCAGTCCTGCCCTCACAGCACTGCAGCCTTCTCCGTGCGGGAACTGAGGTAGCGCTGCACCTGCGCCTGGTTCACTCCATACAAGGAGAGCATCATGAAGACACCCCCGAAGGCCAACGTCCAGAACGTGTGCCGCACAAACGGGTCCGGGTCCAGCCTGCCATAGACACCAACGTGCCACTGTGGCCCCAGACTCAGCCTTCCCTGCCCTCCTCCGACAGGGGGCAGGGCAGAGAGATGGCTGCCGGGGCCAAAGTGGACTCAAGACAGGACAGCAGGCTGGGTGGGGAGGGAGTGGTTCCATTCTACCAACCCACAGCCTCATCCCAGGTACTAGAAACATCCTGACACCTGACCACCCGGGGGAACACTGAGCTTGTCCTCCACCCCTGCAGGCCCAGCCTCCCACTGGCCTCAAGGCTGCACTTCAACTCCCACAGCTTCCTCTCTGCTTACTACCACCCTAGGCGCAGGCTCTAAGAGGGGCTCAGCTCCCAGGCACGACAGACCCCAGCCAGGGAAGGGGTGTACTTACTCAATTCCAGAGATGAGGCCATGCTGGGAAGCCACTTCCCACACGTGCCCCAAACCGCCCACCTTGGCCGACCCCACAATGATAACTGCCAGCTGCCCCAGGAACATGACCAGTGTCTGGAAGACATCTGTCCAGATGACTGCCTTCAGTCCACCCTACAGGGAGAAGACAGCACCCCTGCCACAGATGTCCATGGAGCCACACCACCAGCGAGGGCAGCAGCCAGCTGCTGACATCCTTCCCATCCCATTCCCTACCATCACATCCCATCCCCCGACACGATCCCATCCCTTTTCACAACACCCATCTCCTCACCTATATTCTTATCTACTACCCACCTACTTATCTTGTCCCACCTTTTCCTCTTTCCCCCACCTCCCTCCTCTCCACCCTTCCCTAAGACTGGTTACCAGAGCAGTGTAGATGGTACAGACAATGCCTAGGGTCAGCACTGACAGCCAGAGATCAAAGCCAGTCACTGTAAACAGATAAAAATCACATTCCTATCTCCAGAGGAGGGTTTCCCAGGGATAAACCAGGGAAATGCAGTAAGATATGAACCATTTGATTATAAGGATGAAATAAATCATTTACCACAATGGAAAAAAAAAAAAAGGTTTGTAAAGCTCCACCAAAAGGTGTTGATTAACCAATTCAGATGGGGCCTGGTAATGTTTGATTAGCTTTCCACCTCTAGTGAAGACCAGCCAAGGGCCCAGAGTGGAATAATTCCTTGGTCAAGGTTAGGTTCTTTTCTGCATTCTTTCCTCCACCTGCCCCTCCCAAAGGTTTTCCCTAGCCTGCAGTGGCTGGGAGCCAGGGACTGTGACTCCTCACCTGCATTGAGGGCCAAGGATGGTGCATAGAGGACGACCCCCATATAGATCACCTGTTGGGTGTGGAGAGAAAATGTGAGGGGAGGAGCCGATGAGGTGGGGCAGAGAGAAGAAAAGACAGACCTCAGCTCCAATATCCCAGAGGCCTTCCTTCACCTACACTCCCCCTCCCTCTCCCTTCTCCCAAAATTTGGTTTGCCACCACCATGGTTATGTGTGCTAGAACTGGAAGGGACGGCAACAAGATGTCTCTGGGGGTGAGCAGGAATTTCAGTCTTGCTAGTCTGAGAGCAGGGAAGGCTCCAGCGAGCCCGAATCCATGTCCCTCTACCCTGCACCAGGTTCAACTTCTATCCTCATTCCACTTACCATCTGAAAGATGAAGGTCACAGTTCCACAAACACGCACAGCTTTATTGAACCGGAGTTCCAGGTACTAGGTAGGAGTAAATTAAAAAAAAAACAAACACAATGCATTCCTCCCCACCCCATCCCCAACAAATCACACACAACTTCCCTCAGGAAGCCCAGGAACAGAGGAAATAGCCAACTCATATCCACTCTGGGCCCCCCTCAGCACAGTGCTTCTCCCCGAACTCCTACCCTGCCCGACCTCACCACAGTGAACTTCTAGACACATGATGTATTTATTCTCTGCCCCTCTCATCAGGCAGACAGAGTTGAGGGGCCCAGATCCCTGTGTGCCTGGTTCCTTCTCTCTACCCCTGCCCCTGAGAGTCCTCTGTGCTCCTCCCTACCTACCTCATAGGCACTGGTGATATGCAGGCGGTAGAAGATGGGGATGAAGACATGTGCTGGGATCAGCAGTCCTAGGAAATAGCAGCAGCCCAGGAACCAATACTGGGTCCCGAATCGGTAGATCTCAGACGGCACACCCAGGATGGCCACAGCTGACTGGAAGGTGGCCAGCAAGGACAGGGCCACAGGAAGGCAGCCCATTTTTCGATCTGCCAACAGCAACTGGCCGATGCTATGTCGGCCCCAGCCACGATAGGCATGGTAGAGCCCGATGGCAAGGGAGAGAACCAGCAGCAGGACAAAGACCACATAGTCCACCAGGCTGAAGGTGGACGTGACCACGTTGGTGTCTGAGGCTGGAGGGAGGGGCGTGGCGGTGCTCAACCCCACACTCATATTCTCTCTGAGTCTGTGACCTGCGGCCACTTGCTCTTCCTGGGGTCTGGGCTGCCACTCAGCTGGGCAGTGACAGGCAAGCCGCTACAACCTGACTTCCAGACACCGCCTCACAGTCCTCCTCCACCAAGTGACATTGTCCAGGGTGATCTACAAAGAAACTGGCTCTCAGGCAGGCCTCCCCTGCCTTCACGGCCACCCACCCTCGGGCTTGTGCATTCCACACCCATCAGATTTGCCCAGCCAGGCCCCAGGGCAACCAGAAAGGTCTGGAGGCATTGATATGTGTTTAGTAGGGCAGAGTTGGGAGGAGAGGGAGGAAGCAGCAGATTGAGATAGCCAGGAGGTAACTATTTGGCCAAGACCTTTCTGGGTATACACAACTGTGAAACTTAAGAACCTTCTAAGGTCTTCACCCTAGCAGGAAAAGAAAAATCACCTCTAGCCCACCCTCTAGTTTCTTCTCAGAATCCCCTGCCCCACCCGCTGCCTGAACACACAGACCCAGTCACTACAATGTAAGCCAGCAGAGTCCAGCCTGGCGCCTCCACCCAGCAGGGAAGAAGAAACTTCAGGAAAGAGACTAACAAAACCATGGCCTCTATTCTCCCAGCCTCAGGCCCCACCTTCCGAACAGCACGCCTTTTCAGGAAGATCACCAGGAAGACCACCTCCACGGCAGCCTCAAATTCCTTTTCAGGCATCCCCAGGCCAACGACTCTGTTCTCCCCAACTTATTTAAAGCCCTGCCAACCACCTCTCAGCTCTTCTACCTGTAACACGGCAGTCAGTAGCAGATCCAGGGAGAGATTGGGTTCAAAAGTGAGAGGCCAACATGCTGGAACCAGGGGTTCACAGTTACAATTTCAGGGGCACTTCAGAAAGAAGCTAGCCAGCCAGGGAGTTGGGGCAGGGGTGGGCAAGAGAAACAGTCAGGGAAAGTGGTGCTATCCCACAGGAGCAGACACCCACCTCAAGGAGCAATCCCTGCTGTGAAGCAAGGCTGCCTGGAGAAGCTGCGTGTCTGGAGCTGAACGGAGGCTGAAGGCCTGGTCTATAAGAAGCAGAGGTGAGAAGAGCTAAGGTGAAGCTCAGCAGCTATTTGTTGCGGCCCCTTCAGGGAACCAATCACTGCGGTCCAAATGGCCCTATCACCCTACAACCCCCAAACTCCAGCTCAGCCCTAGAGACTCCAGAATGGAGAGCAGGGAGCTCACATTCAACGGCATTCTTAGATGGATTAGGCTTTTGCTGCAAGTCCCACTTGGCACTGAATGCCAGGAGGAATTGCAAAAGAGTTGCTGAGAGATGGGAAAGTTGCTGTTCTAACTCCTGCACAATAAATACTAATCCTTAGAGAATATATTAAATACCATTATCCTCAGAACAAGGACCAGATCACGGTATGCCAAAACTTAGAGGAATCTTAGGAGATCACTAGCATAACCCCCTCATTTACCAACAGACACACCAAGGCCTGCGAATTTAGAAAGCCTAACATGATGACCATTAACATTTTTTGAACACATGTTGTAAAACACAGCACTGTGCTATGTACTTTATAAGTATTAGCAATGATAATAATATCTATACCTTTCAAAACACCATGTCTCTCAGGTTATACACTTTATATGAACACTCTTTAGTTCTCTAGGGTTGGACAGCATCATATAAAACAACAGAGAAATAACAGGATTGTCAGTAAGTGTGACAGGTAATTCACCAGAAGCCCCTCCCTCCCTAGTCCCTGAACTGGGGCTGGAGCAGAGTGTTAACTGTTGTCAATCATTCCTGGAACAAAGTTTAGGTTTCAACTAATCTAGAGACAGATTAACATAAATCATGTCTTCTGTTCTTGCCCACTAGGAGAAAGATCAGCTTCGCTGTCTTCCGGCCCTCCTACCCTGTGTTCTTGGATATATGTTGCCTGCCTGGCAAGATATGGCTGCATGCAGACCAAACCTGAACCCTGAACCTCCTGGGGTCAACGAAGAGGTGAAAACAAGTTGGCAACTCTTGAATCACATGTTCTACTAAGTCACAAATGTGAGTCCCCAGAACAATGTTCCCAACAGGCCACTCAGGTTTAACCTAAAGATGCCTGGGGCTTTGCTACATTGCAACATCTCAAGTTTTCTCACTCCTCTTTGGCAAGGTTTTCATTGCTATGATAGAGGTGATAGGAACTACCAGAGAGTAAGAGGAAATATGTCTGCTGTGTACAAATGTACAGACGTAAAGGGTTAATGATATGGCTAGGCAGGTAGTTGCAGAAAGGAAGGAAGGTCAAAGTATAGAATGGAAAACAAGATGTACAGAAACGCAGACTCTCTGCTGCTGGGGTAAACTGGCAGGGCTTCCTGAGAATTCTATTTGCATGAGATGCAGAGAACCCTCCTGGATGGCTGAAGAAAGAGCCAGGCAAGACAGGAAAAACCTGACCCAGTAACAAAAACTTCACCAGACATGGTTCTAAGAGCAGGACAGGGACCTTCTAACCTTTAAAAAACTCACCTCTCTCTGAGAGGTGCTAAAAGTAACAGAAAAGCTGTTTCACTAAAACTCTAACACACAGGGCACCAAATAGCAGGCTGTAGGGGGCTCTTTTTAAAAGTCTGATATACACAGACAAGAAAGAGAATCATTCCTAACCACCCTAATCACACTCTCACTTTGGTAGCAAAATGAATTGCTTTGCCCCCTACAAAAGGCAAATGGGCCACCGGAGGACCAATCTTCCCCAAAAGATGCCTTCAAAATCTGTCCTTGTGCCTAGAATCCCGCAAGATCTGAAAGGCTCTAGAGGTCCTCATTAAAACGCTAGTAACTAATGCCTTAGTAAATGTGCCAGCCTTCTGAAAGTAAATGCTTTTAGATTCCAGACACCTGGGGGTAGGTAGAAGGGGAGCCAGGCTAGAAGACGAGCTTTGATTAGCTTTGATGAGTTTTTTCTGGCCCTAACCAAAGCCCACACTCAGTCCCTCCCGGCACGGGGCTCCCTCGGCGCCCCTTCGGTCGGGGCCTCGTGCCACCACGGGATAGCCCTCGTCTTCCCCTTACCTCCAGGGCCCAGCCAAGACTAAGAAGGTCTTGTCGTTCTTCCCGAGATCTGTATCGCTCCTTTTCTGGGAAGACAAAGGAGATGAGGACTTAGGGGACTATCTATCCCGCTTCCACCTCCTCGCCAGAGCACCGGACGCCGCGTGGTTTCAGGACTGAGCTGCGCCGCGTGGTTTCAGGACTGAGCTGAAAGGGACAGGGTGCCCCGAGGGTCCTCAGGCTCGTCTCCTCCCGACAGGATTTGCCCTTCGTCCTTTGCTCCCCATCACCCTTACCCTCTTTATTTCCTGACTTCTCTCCTCCCTCCACACGCGAGGTGGCACAACCACTACCACCTCGCCGCCTGCACGCTCACCTTCCCCGGACTCCAGTCTAGGAGCCGGCCCACCCCGCTCCTCATCTTTCTGCTCCTCCCCGTCCCTCCCCGCCCTGACGCCACTCTCCGCAGCCTGTGTGCTCCAACCCAACCCCTCACGGCCCGCCCTCGACCGGCCCTCCTGCTCGATCTCCACACGTGGGTCCGGCCTCCGCGGGAGAGCGGGCCCGGCCACGCCGGGCCGGGTGACAGCTGAGTCCCGCCCCCTGCCCGTCCTCGCGCCGCCATGTTTACTGCGGGCAGATGGATTAACCCCGAGCTGCTTCAGAGACGCTACCCCGACGTCCGGGAGCATGGAACGCGGCGCTGAGAAAACGGTGGCAAGGAGGTCTTCGCTTAAGGGGGGGAGAAGGGTGTGGTTAGTCCCCCGAACTAGGACTGGGGCCCCCAACGACAACAAAAAAAATGCGCTGACCCCCACGACTAAAGGTAACCCCAGCCCTCCCAGCACCGACCAACCCACCTGACTAGCGGGGCGGGCCAGGCCACGCCCCGCACGGGGGCGTGACACGGTGGGAGGCAGGGCCGCACGCGCGTCTCGTGATCAGTGGAGAAGGTCGGAAGGAGCGAAAAATGGCTCCTTGCGGGCTCGGCAGTCCTTTGAGCTTGGTTCCCTGGGCTGCAGCCCTGCTCTTCGTTCTGAGCGTGGGAAGGGCTTTGGCGCTACCCGAGGTACTGAAGCAGATTAAAGGTTGGGTTGAAAAAGAATTGCTCGCCGGCACTCGGCTCTCCCCTCTCCCCTGCCTGCCGCAGCCCCGATTTCGTTCCTGGGGCCTCCCTACCCGTCACCTAGCCGGCTCCCACTCCCGAGTACTCAACGCCGCTGTCTCCCAGCGCTTTCGCCCTGCTGACGTCCAAAGACGTTTGAAATTTGACCTCCTCGCTCGAATAGTTATATTGGAATAACTATAAGTTCTTTCCACAAATGAGCCCTCCGGCCGTTCTGCAAGCTTGCTGCGTTCTAATGCCGCTGGATAGCGTGCGTTGGTAGGACTGTACTTTCTGTAATGCTTGATGAGTTCTTTGTGTACCTGCAGTCCTTTTACACCCGGTCACATGGGGCTGGCAGGTTGAGAAGTCGTTGGAGAGGGCATTATAAGTGTGTTCGAATAGTAATTCTCAGAGATGAGATCCTTCCCTGGACAAGATCCGGTACGGAAATTCTCCGGTGCGCTGTTTTGGCGCCTGGTTCCAGAGGAAGAAATACGTCTTCTGTAAATCTGATATAAAGGCCCTGTGTTAGAGGAATTCTGGAGCATATACTGGCAGTTAACGTTTGAGCCTCTGTTTCCTCCCCCCCCCCCCCCCCCCCCCCCCCCCCGCTTTTCTCTCTCTTCTGCAGATATGCACCCAGTGTCCAGGGAGTGTGCAAAATTTGTCAGAAGTGGCTTTTTATTGTAAGCGGACACCAGAGCTAACGCTGCGAGCCCGCTGCTGCCTGAATGGGGAAGGCACCATCCTGGGGTGAGGGAGAAGACCTCCCTGGGTACTGGAAAAAAGTTCCCAAACCGGATTCTTCAAGGCTTGCCTGATTGGCTTTGGGGATAAATATTCATATATATTTTTGAGGCATCTAAACCGTGATAAGTGAAGAATCTGCCTACAGTCCAGGAGACCTGGGGTGGGATTCCTGGGTTGGGAAGATCAGTCGGAGAAGGAAATGGCAACCCACTCCAGTATTATTGCCTGGAGAATCCCATGGACAGAGGAGCCTGGCGGGCTACAGTCCATGGGGTTGAAAAGCGTGAGACACATACTGAGTGACTAACACTTTAAACAACCCTGTGGTTCTTCCTGGTTGAAAAATGCATAAAAGTCATAATTTTGAGCATTTTTTAACCTTATTTCTTTTGTTTATTATCAACTCTCTGGCTTATTTACTGTAGTGTCTCCATGAAATGACTCCTTTGGCCTCCAGGACACTGATACACGGTTTTCTTCCTCTTCTCATTAATTCATATTTGAGGCAAATTTTTCTTTTTGTCCCCTTATACAGATTACTTCCTGCATTGTTTTCCCCTCACACTCTTGAGAATCCACTTATTCTTACAGCTTCAACCATTATGCAGGTGTCTCCCAAAACTAGATCTCTCTTAATTTCCTTTGACTTTTCTCCAGATATGTGGAGAAAACATAATAGATTCCTATTAAACATTTCCTTTTTCAGAGCACCCTCACTTCTGATTCAGATTGTCTTGCTTCCTTTCTCCTCATTCCGTTATCTATCTAAATACTTATTTGTATTGAACTTTCAGAAAACCAGTTTCTTTCCATTATTGCTCTGGCTTTAAAATTACACTTATAATTGTCTGTGGTCCTAGGATAAAGTACAAACCAGGAACTATCATAGACTGGCCCAACCTACCGTTCCAACATTACTTTCTTTTTTTTTTTTCCAACATTACTTTCAATTAGTTGTCCACTCAAACCCTCCAGGAGAGTCTGGCTTCAGCCTTCTACCTCCAAAAGCAGGCCACCTTTGTTTCTCTGTTCAAGCCTCTCTCTTTACCTAAACTTGCCTTCCTCCATCAAATTAGGACATATCTGTCCTTTAATTCCAACATCTTTTGTGAATACTCTGTACTACTAAATGCCAGAGTAATATCTTTTAATTTTTCACTTCCTCATCCTTAGTGTCTGTACCACTCAAGTTAATTTTATATACTGTTCACATTGCAATTTAATGTTTATATATTTTTTATTTTGGGTGATGGTCTTGTTCCCCTAGTACCTTGTAAACAACTTGCAAGCTAAGATACTGAATGTTATTTTTAAGTCTCCCAATTTTTGCAGTTAGTAGGCATTAAGTAATATTTGCAGTTAGTAGTCATTAAGTAAATACTAAGGCACCATTCCATTAAGTAAAGGAATAGCAATAGATATTGAAGAAATATGACTAGTGCAAATGAGGGACAGATTTTTTTAAATTTAAGTAGCTACATGTGTTAGTGGTTACTTAATTGGACAATGCAGGATGAAAACATCTACCAGAGTGCCTAGTTTGTGGTCCTGACATAGGTGTGTTCAATGAATATTAGCTGTAAAGAGGGTTGTAATAGCTTACCCTGGGTGAAGGGGAAAGATACACAGTTTCACTAATTACTTTATTTCCTCAGGCTGGATCTCCAGAACTGCTCTCTGAAGGACCCTGGTCCAAACTTTCCTCAAGCACATACTGCTATCATCATGTAAGTCGTTAGTTATCCTCCTTCCCAAAAAGTGACCTTGGCATAGGGTTGATGGGAAAGTCTTTGAGGATGGACTGCTAAAAAGATGTTTGAATATTGTCTACATTTGGACAACTCAGAATAAGAACTGGATTACCATCCAGAAAGATGTATGAATGGAAGTAAAGTGTTTTCCTAGAGCACAGTGCTAACAGTGTGTGCTTTGCAGAGACCTTCAGGCAAACCCCCTCCAGGGTGACTTGGTCAACACCTTCCATGGCTTTACTCAGCTCCAGACTCTGTGAGTAAGAGTGTGGGGTGCGGGAGAGAACCAAAGAGAGGCAGTGCTATGAACTCAGCAACTTTGGTCTGCGTATTATGACTGCCTGTGTTGTGTTCAGGATACTGCCACAAGATGTCAACTGTCCTGGAGGTATTAATGCCTGGGATACTATCACTTTTTATATAAACAACCAGAGTTGCGAAGGACAAAGGAATATTTGCAACACCACTGAGGACCCAGGTATGCTGTCTCACTTCCACCCCTCCGGAAACTACCCTTCCTCCCTGTATTCTCTACTTTAGATCAGAAAGACGGTAAAATTGCCTAAGTGCCTTTTGTTCAGGTTTCCGAAGTGTTCAGTTCAGTCAGTCCAGGTGCTCAGTCGTGTCCAACTCTTTATGATCCCAAGGACTGCAGCATGCCAGGCTTCCCTGTCTATCACCAACTCCCGGAGCTTGCTCAAACTCTTGTCCATTGAGTCGGTGATGTCATCCAACCATCTCATCTTCTGTCATCCCCTTCTTCTCCTGTCTTCTTCAGTCTTTCCCAGCCTCAGGCTATTTTCCAATGAGTCAGTTCTTTGCATCAGGTTTCCAAAGTATTGGAGCTTCAGTTTCAACATCAGCCCTTCCAATGAACACCCAGGACTGATCTCCTTTAGGATGGACTGGTTGGATCTCCTTGCAGTCCAAGGGACTCTCAAGAGTCTTCTCCAACACCATGGTTCAAAAGCATCAGTTCTTTGGCATTCAGCTTTCTTTATGGTCCAACTCTCACATCCATACATGAATGACTACTGGAAAAAACCATAGCTTTGACTAGACAGACCTTTGTCAGCAAAGTAATGTCTCTGCTTTTTGATATGCTGTTTACATTTGTCATAGCTTTAATACACTCTCTAGGTTTGTCATAGCTCGGAAGTCTTAACCCTTTGGAAAGAAAGGTCTTAAAATTATTTTGTTATCATGATAGTGTTCTGATTATCTGTAGTCTATTTTCCACTCTACCTTTGCCCTAGAAATAGTTGAGAGAATCTAAGCTGAAGGAGATATATGGGAAATATACCTAATGAAATCCAGTGATGTTCTCTGTTTCTCTCTGGCTCTCAGAAATATGTCCTGAGAATGGATCTTGTGTACCTGATGGTCCAGGTCTCTTGCAGTGTGTCTGTGCTGATGGCTTCCATGGCTACAGGTGTATGCGCCAGGTGAGGAATTAGGCCTCCTAATTAGGGGTAAGAGATACGCATAGATCAAGTACCTCTTTCAAAGAAGACCAGCAGCTGACGCAAATCACCTAGAGAAGGAAACTAGAAGAAAACTGCCCTGGCTCAGGGGACAGATATGCTAGGAATTACTGAATGTTAGGTTTTAAGCCCTTGGTGTAACCCTGTATGAAGTTTTTTTGGTCTGTTATTCACAGGGCTCCTTCCCATTGTTCATGTTCTTTGGTATTCTGGGATCCACCACCTTATCCATCTCCATCCTCCTCTGGGGGACTCAACGCCGAAAAGCCAAGGCTTCATGAACCACACAGATCTTCCCACTGACCTAAAGATCATCCCCATCTTAGCCCAGTCAGGGAGATTTGCTTCCTAGACATCAATCATCAGCGGATCCTCCCAAGGCAGAGGCCTCCGATGGAAGGAAGATGGAAATTTGCACAACCCTAGTGTGTTGTAGACATCCAGTCCGGGAGTGGACTAGTACCAGTTCACATTTGTGCTGTTGACCATAATAAACAGTTTTTCTTTTTTTCTTCTTGTCTCTTGGTTGGGGTGGCAAAGGCTTCTTCAGCGGGGAGAGCTGGTTTTCACAGGTTTCCCTTAACTTCGCGCTTGGTAAGAGGTGACCCTACCCGCTAGCCTCCCTGGCCCCGCCCCTCACGCTCCCGGCCCCGCCCCTCACGCCGCCAGCTGCTTGCGCCGCCGCAGTCTGCCGCCGCCCAGAGCGCCTGGGCTCCTGCGCGGTTTACAACGCGCTGGGCTCTAGACAGCGGCGCGGCGAGCCACGTGGACCGACTCCGGGCGCGCAGTCATCTGGTGGTTCTAGCATCGACCGGGGCTTGCTGCGCTTTCCCTGTTCTCTGTGATCACCCCCGCCTCTGAGCTCCGTTCCCATGGCCGCCCTGGTGTTGGAGGACGGGTCGGTCCTGCGGGGCCAGCCCTTTGGGGCCGCTGTGTCGACTGCCGGGGAAGTGGGTAAGCAAGTCCGGGCTGGCTGCCGACCTCATCTGTCTCTCTGATGCCCCTCTCTGCCCAGCCTGCTCTGCTCAGACCCCGCCATTTTCCCGCCTGCGCACCCCCCTCCCCCGCCATTCCCCAGCCCGGCCCCCTCTCCGTATCCCTACGGCCCAGGGGCATTCGCAGTGCTCCGAAGGATGCCCTGCCTAAGCCCGAGCTGTGCCTCTTTCTTGCAGTGTTTCAAACCGGTATGGTCGGCTACCCCGAGGCCCTGACTGACCCTTCCTACAAAGCACAGATCTTAGTGCTGACATACCCTCTGATCGGTAACTACGGAATCCCCCCGGATGAAGTGGATGAGTTCGGGCTCAGCAAGGTAGCCAACACCAATGCTTGTTCTACATTCCTTTTCGAATCAGTAGCTATTAACTGTTAGTGAAGACACAGCCATTCCGCTAGTCATTCTAGAGAAAGCTGATACACACTGAAGTGATAGACAGGCCCTGTGCGCGGCTTGTTAGGTGCCTTGAGAGGCACAAAGTGCTGGATCAAGCCAAAGAATCTGAGCTCCGATAAGATTTTTGTGATCAGAGTTAAGCTTTAAGAGTGTATAGATTAATGGGAAAGAGATTGGAATATAGGGTCCCACCCTTCTCAATGGTAGTAAGTCCTAGTTTTCCTACCAAATCAAGTAAGCTGATAATCATCTAAACCTGCTTTACTTACCTTGCCTCATTTTTTTTTTTTACCACTTTTCAGTAGAGTTCTTAACATGTAGATAAGAAAACAGTTTCCTTCTCAGTGAAGTTTTGCCTATTCCTCCTCTGGAATTTGGAAACTAAGTTGCCCTCTGAGAGTTCAAGTAAAAAAACAAACCCAACAGGTGCATCATAGTCACCATAGCCTCAGTGCAGTATTCCTCAAAAGTCATTTTATTCTGATACTAGGCTTACTGAGCCTTTAATTCTTCATATGCTTTCACCACTCACCCTGACACTTGGGAGAAGAAACTCTAGGTAAAACACATGCCTGTTATTCCGGAAAGAACCACTCCTCTAACGACCTATGAATTTACTGTGTTCTAGTTTATAATGCAGTATCTTGGTTAATTTACGTCAGTCTTCAGCTTTGTCAACTCTAGATACAATGTCAAAGTTGAGTTTATACACCTGCAAAATTGAGGCCCTGACAGAACCAAGATGAGTAAAGCCTCCAGGAGCCCCCAGCCCACCACTGATGCTTTTGAAGCATATATGCCGAAAATGTATGTCCAGGATTCGACCATCTAGCCATGGAGCGTTCTGCCAGACTAGCCTTTGCATCCCTAAAGAACAGTCTCAACATTCATCTTTCTTAAACCTTCTACTACTAAGCAGATGTAATTTAAATAATGCCACTTCCTCCCCAATAAACAGCCTGTTTCTCTACTTAGTTATTATAAGCTTATGTATTGAGTAACAAATATGTTACTTTTTAAAATGATAATCCCTTATGGAGGGGGTGTAATAATCATGCCTAGTATTCTACCCTGAGCCTTTATTTTTATTGAGTAAGGTACTATGCCCCTGCCTGTTCTGTATTGTTTTACTCTGAGAATATGATCTTATCTACACTACCTTAATTTTCTGCTTCCCTGAGTAGCAAATTAACATCCTGAAGACAAGACCTTGTCTATTTGTGCTCATGCTTGCCCCCCAGCATCTGTTATAATACCTGGCATGAAGTGGGCCCTCTGTAAGCTTCATTGACTATTATCATATGTCAGGTATCTTGCTCTTGAGTTCGGAGTTCTCTGATGAAGGCAAATGAACACATTTGTAATACAATGTAAATAGCGAGACAAGTGAAAGTAAAAGTGAACTTAGATGAGTTCTAAGAAGGAGGCACAGCTGCAGTTGGTGAGAATGGGGGCGACTTCATGGAAAAGGAGATGAAAGGGAGGGAAAAGGAAAATGTCCTCTCAGTTATCACTGTCATATCAGTGCCATCAGGCACCCCAGGCCCATGTGTTCGGTGTTTCACGTGGGAGGCAGCATTGCTGATAAAAGCCAGAAGCATGAGGTGCTTGGCTTGTTAAAGGAATGACAGGTCATTCACTGTGGCTGAAGTGCAGGGTCCATGGCCCTCCAGTGGGAAAAGATGGCTCGGGGAGGTATGGGGCCCTGGGCTCCTCACCGTCTCCTTCTATCGACAGTGGTTTGAATCCTCGGGGATCCACGTGGCAGGACTGGTGGTGGGAGAGTGCTGTCCCACACCCAGCCACTGGAGTGCCAGCTGCACTCTGCACGAGTGGCTGCAACAACATGGCATACCCGGCCTGCAAGGTATGGCGCAAGCATTGCTGTGTCTGGATGGAACATAGGTACCCGGGTAGAAAGAAGTAAGAGAAGCTCTCTGTGGACCCTTGGGACTTGAGTCCAGGGTTGCGATAGAATGTACCTGATTCGACTGGGGGAAGGGACTGAGCTCTCACTCAGATGGGAAATTTCAAGCATGCAAAAGGAAAGAATAGGATAATGAATCCCCAGTTTCATCAATTCAGGGCTAAACTTATTTCATCACCACTACTACAACTTCCAGATTATTTTGGAGCAAATCTCAGACATAATATTGTTTCATCTACTGAAAGTTCAATATCTATGAAAAAGAACCCTTGTAAAAACATGATGACAATAACACTACCATACCGTTAACAAATTAACAGTAATTCCTTAATATCAAACATCCAGGGAGTGTTTAAAATTTTTCCAGTTTTCTAATTTTTTTAAAAAACCTGTTTGATAATATTCTTGTATTGTCATTTAGTGTCTTCTTTTGTCCCTTGGTATTACTTTCTATAAACAGATCTGGGGCGGTGGTTCAATTCAAATGTGGTACTTGGAGGCAGGAATACTTTATGGTGGGGTCGTTCTGGAAGGACAGCCCAGGATTTTGATGCCCAGAGGACAGCCATGGGTGACTTGGGCTCTAGAATCGAAGTCTTAACTTCCTGCATGACTGCACTGGGGGAGTGATCTCTCAGAGTCTGCTGTTTCAACAGGAGTGGACACTCGGGAGCTGACTAAGAAGCTGCGAGAGCAAGGGTCTCTGCTGGGCAAGTTGGTCCAGGATGGGACAGAACCTTCAACCCTGCCCTTCTTGGACCCCAATGCCCGCCCCCTGGTGCCAGAGGTCTCCACTAAGGTACAGAGATAGAGTGGGAGAGTGTTTCATGCTAAGCACAGTAGTTACACTGTGTCCAGACTGGTTGTGAACACTTGAGGGAGACCTGGAAAAGGCCTCCAGAATACAGGTTGTGTGCACATTATACCTACTATTCACAGCTGTCAACCATTTACTCCTCAGGTTCCCCAGGTATTCAACGCAGGGGGTACCCCTCGGATCCTTGCTTTGGACTGTGGCCTCAAGTATAATCAGGTCCGATGCTTGTGCCAGCGTGGGGCAGAGGTCACTGTGGTACCCTGGGACCACGCGTTAGACAGTCAAGGTGAGTAGCTTGGGTCTGTACAAGGCCTCAGACGAGCAGCGTGTGTGGAAGATCTGGTCCTCCGTCCAGCTGCTGAAGTGAGTTGCAGAGAAGAAGGGGGAGAAAAGGGCTTTTGCTCTAATGGTGTGTCTCTCTAGTTGAATTATAGATTTTGATATCATCTTTTCTGCCCACTCCAGAGTATGAGGGTCTCTTCCTGAGTAATGGCCCTGGTGACCCTGCCTCCTATCCCAACTTGGTATCCACACTGAGCCGTGTTTTATCTGAACCAAACCCCCGACCTGTCTTCGGGATCTGTCTGGGACACCAGCTTTTGGCCTTAGCCATTGGGGCCAAGACTTACAAGATGAGGTGGGGGCACAAGGGGTGGGGAGTCTTGGGAATGAGAATAGAATAGAGTTGGTGTTTATTAGTGTTGAAATTGGACTGGGGGCTGGTGAGAATCATGAGATCAGCCAGAGCTGGGTTTGGTGCAGGAGTGAAGGGAGGGTGAGAGGGGCCTGTGACTCAGGATGTTTCTGCCTCCAGATATGGGAACCGAGGCCATAACCAGCCATGCTTGCTGGTGGGCTCTGGGCGCTGCTTTCTAACATCCCAGAACCATGGATTTGCTGTGGAAACAGACTCGCTGCCAGCAAGCTGGCTTCCTCTCTTCACCAATGCCAATGATCACTCCAACGAAGGCATCGTACATGAGAGCCTGCCCTTCTTCAGGTAAGCCCACGTGGTTCTGGCACAATGCCTGGATCTCTGCAGCTCTGACGCCCACTGAGACTTGAAGATCAAAAAAGAAATCACAGCAATGGGCCCCCGTCAGTCTTCCCACTACCCGCCTTTGAGACCACCAGTGACGATGGCAGTTTTCATGATCCCCTCTCTTCAACAGTGTCCAGTTTCACCCAGAGCATCAAGCTGGCCCTTCAGATATGGAACTTCTTTTTGACATTTTTCTGGAAACTGTGAAAGAAACTGCAGCTGGAAACCCTGGGGGCCAGACAGGTAAGCACTTGAGTAGATCTAGGTTGGGGATCTAAGAACAGGCTCCAGGGTAGGCATAAGATGAACGTGCCTCGGGAAACTGAGAGGTGTTTGGGAGGTTAGGCAGGAGGGGTGGGAAGGCAACCAAGCCAAAGTGATTCATTCATGCTTCTTCCATTCAAAGGAACTCCAGAGTCACAAGTCCGGGTTTATGGTCCTACCTCTGCCACTCATTAGAGGCATGTCTTGTTCTGGTTTCTTCCGTAAAGTGAGGGGTTAATCTAGATGATCTCTCAGGTCTCATTCAACTCTAATGTACTGTCTTTCTTTGCCTCCGTAGTTCGAGAGCGGCTGGCTGAGCGCCTCTGTCTCCTTGGGATTCCCACCCCAGGCTCTGGGCTTACAGCACCACGAAAGGTTCTGATTCTGGGCTCAGGGGGCCTCTCCATCGGCCAGGCCGGCGAGTTTGACTACTCAGGCTCTCAGGTAAAGTGCGTCCATTGCTCCCCTCTGGGTGTGTGGCCCTCAGGATGAATAGGGCTTAGGGATGAACATTGGTTGTAGGGAACAAGTGACCCAAGTGAACTGGGAAATACACAGAAAGGTGAGAAGTCAGTTATTAGGGACTGAGAGTCCAGGAAAGGGAGAAGAGGAAGAGAAATGCTGGTCTAAGACCAAAAATCTTGCTTCTCTAGTCGAGGCTGATATGCCATCCTTATCCCCCTAGGCGATCAAGGCCCTGAAGGAGGAAAACATTCAGACATTGCTGATCAATCCTAACATCGCTACCGTGCAGACTTCACAGGGGCTGGCGGACAAGGTCTATTTCCTCCCCATAACACCTCACTACGTAACCCAGGTATGACTCAGGCGAGGCTGGACTGCAGAGAGGACCCACATGGGCCAGGCGATCCTGTGCCAATTCTGTGATCCCCTCCTTAACCCCAGGGTCTCAATGCCTGTTACACCTCCCTCCTCCCCCAGGTGATACGTAATGAGCGCCCAGATGGTGTGTTACTGACTTTTGGGGGCCAAACAGCTCTGAACTGTGGTGTGGAGCTGACCAAGGCTGGGGTGCTTGCTCGGTACGGAGTCCGGGTCCTGGGCACACCCGTGGAGACCATTGAGTTGACTGAAGATCGGCGTGCCTTCGCCTCCAGGATGGCAGAGATCGGAGAGCATGTGGCCCCCAGCGAGGCAGCGAATTCTCTTGAGCAGGTTCAAGGGCTGGTGGGAGGAGACAGGTGGCGTTTCCTTGACTGCATATTTTCTCTGGGCCCAGGAGCCCTCTGCACAACACGCAGTCAAGACCTAATCTGTTTGTTCATCTGTGCTCATTGCAGGCCCAGGCAGCTGCTGAGAGACTGGGATACCCTGTGCTGGTGCGCGCAGCCTACGCCTTGGGTGGCCTGGGCTCTGGCTTTGCCTCTAACAAAGAGGAGTTGTCTGCTCTCGTGGCCCCAGCTTTTGCCCATACCAGCCAAGTGCTGGTAGATAAGTCCCTGAAAGGATGGAAGGAGATTGAGTATGAGGTGGTGAGAGATGCCTATGGCAACTGTGTCACGGTGAGTGATGGAGGAGGGGCAGTCGTGTAAGGCAGCGTGAGCTGTTGTAAGAGCCCAGGCAGGGCTGAGGTCTTTGAGAGTTTTGTGTCCTCACACCCAGGATGGGCGCATCTCCAGAGGCAACAGGACCCTGGGATGCAGCCTCCTGCCCATCCTCACTCCCTATGGTGGTGACCTCATGGTCACCTTCACAGGTGTGTAACATGGAGAACCTAGACCCGCTGGGCATCCACACCGGGGAGTCCATCGTGGTGGCTCCAAGCCAGACGCTAAATGACAGGGAGTACCAGCTGCTGAGGCAGACGGCCATCAAGGTGACTCAGCACCTCGGAATCGTCGGGGAGTGCAACGTGCAGTATGCCCTGAACCCTGAGTCTGAGCAGGTGAGACTCCAGGCCGTGGGGCTGATACTCTACTGCTGGAGCACCGTCTGTAATTTGGGGGCCTCTAGGCCAAGAAGCCTTTTAACCCTCCAGACCCTGGAGCAGAAACTAGGAATATTTTTGATAGGATTGGGGCTTTATCGTCCTGCCTTTCTGAGGCCTTCTAGGCCAGTTATCTAGTCTCTGTCCTCTCTCTTTGCAGTACTACATCATCGAAGTGAATGCCAGGCTCTCTCGCAGCTCTGCCCTAGCCAGTAAGGCCACAGGCTACCCACTGGCCTATGTGGCAGCCAAGCTGGCTTTGGGCATCCCTCTGCCTGAACTCAGGTACAAGGATTGGGAAGAGATGGGGTGGGGGTGGGGGTGAGATCGTGGGAGTTGGGGGAAGAAAAGCATTTATGGGACAAGGAATAGGAAAAAGACACTGGCCTGGGTGTGAGTGGGAGAGCACTATCTGCAAGCTCACCATTTATCTCCTGCTCTGTCCTCCTGGCAACCCCACCTGATGGCCCGCAGGAACTCTGTGACAGGGGGAACGGCAGCCTTTGAACCCAGTCTGGATTACTGTGTGGTGAAGATTCCTCGCTGGGACCTCAGCAAGTTCCTCCGCGTCAGCACAAAGATTGGGAGCTGCATGAAGAGCGTGGGTGAGAGACATATCCCAAGAGACCCCTCCTCAGGTCACCTCACGGGGTCCCGCACATCCCAAGAACCTAGAATGTCATAGAGTCAGCTCCCTGGCAGCTCTTGTATGAGCAGCTTGTTGTGAGCGGTTTCTCAGAACTAATAGGGATATTTCCAACTAAGATAGTGGTTCTCCCCAGGGGCGAGGATCCAAGGCATCTGGAAATCCATATCCACACTGCCTCCACTTCCCAGATGGCATGTCAGAAATCTTGGAATGGGGTGATAGCCATCAGATTCTCATCTCTTGTGTTACAGATGAGTAAGCAGGTATCCACAGTGTGTGGCTGAGTAGAGGGCAGAGCCAAGAGCTGAAAACTGGATCTGTTGCTAGTTGCATGTTCCTCTGTTACACTGTGTTACCTGTCATGGGTGAGACCAGTTCCATGAAACTCCACCCACAGTGTTTCATAGCATTTTGCCTTTGGCCTCATCCCCAGGATGTTAATCCCAATGACAATTTGTTCTCCATGCTTGTTTAAATACCAGTATTTCAAGGAAATGACTGCTGTTTACTGTGAACTCTTCTAAGGCCAAGTCAGCACAGTGGCAGCCATGCCAAATGTATCACCTCTGGGCACTTCCTGCCATGGTCGCTAAATTAAATTAAAAATAATAATAATAATAATTAATTGATCTGGTGGCGCTGGGTCTTGGTTGCAGCATGCAGGGTCTTTCTTTAGTTGTAGCATGCAAACTCTTTGTTGCATCACATGGGATCTCTAGTTCCCTGACCAGGGATCAAACCAAGGCCCCCAGCATTGGGAGCATGGAGTCTTAACTACTGGACCACTGGGGAAGTCCCTCACATGTTTTTCAATACAATGTTTAAGATCAGAGCAGGATGTAAGAGAAATTTCACAGAAACAGAGACAATTAGTAATGAATGGATTTGATGGTCAGCTTCTAGGCAATGTTAAGAATGCTGTAATTGAGTTAGTATGCTGCCTTACAGTGACCCTTTCTTTAAGTTTCCTTAGTTTGTCGTCCACAACATTTCTACTAAAACAAGCATGTGCATGTACCAAGCTGCCACCAGCTAAGGATAACAGCTTTTTACTGTGCTCCAAATTTCCATTAACAGCAGTAGTAGCCTTTAAACTTGTAAGTCTAAGCTCAGATATTACTTGATTTTTAGAAATCTTACAAGACTGCCAAGTTGTTCCTTCTGGAGATGAATTTCTGTTATGTGAAAATTATAATAAACATGGGAACGAAGCCATAAATTGTAGCGAAGAGAAGTGGATTGAAAATAGGACAAAGATTGATTCCTAAATGAGAGATTTAAGTATTTTATATCTGAGTATTCTTGGAATTTGATCTTCTTTGGTAACTCTTTGTAACTTTTATTATACAAGTAAGATGCATGAATCATTGAGAAATTAGAAAAGGTAGTTTTACCAAAGAAGAGTAATCACCTATAATCTTATCACACAGACATTAATTTGGGGATTTATATGATTCTAGTATTTTTTCTAGGCTTGCATGTGAGTGCATTGGGTTTCTCTTTTCCCCAGGATAAAAACTTTTATCATATAACCACATTACAAAGAAATTGAACAAAATCGCTCATCTTTTTCCTTAACACTACCAGTACCATCTTGATGTTTTTGAAAATTTTTGTAAAGAAACAAATACTAGAATTGTAAATAGAAAAATACATTTGGTAAGAGATATTTGAAGACTCTAGGGTAGATTGTCAGAGGACATGAACAAACTTCATTGATGAGGAAATCAATAAGCAGGCCTGGGTATAGGAGGGAAGTTTCCTCTTAGTAGTAGTTAGAAGAAATCTAGTTAAAATGAGAGAATTATTTTTACTTGTTGGCAAAAGTTGTTTTAAATGACTATACCCACTTCTTAAAAGATTGGTTAAATTTATATTGGGTTGGCCAAAAGCTTCGTTCAGGTTTTTCATAATAGCTTATGGAAAAAGCTAAACAAACATTTTGGCCAACCCAATACTTTGTATTATAAAGCACAGACTTCTACAAAGCAATTAATACTTATCAAGGGCCAAAAAACATACCTTGCCTATTGCCTATGCACTTCTGAAAATATATCCTCAGGAGATAAACTAAATCCCAGATAGCATTACCGCCTTATTTACAGTGATGAACACTTCAAAGCTAAGTGTCCTTCAGTGAGTGAGCAGTCACTTTATGGAAATCACACAAGAGTTAAACTGCTGGTAACAAAGTCACACACTAATGTGAGAAAAGCTTACAATGAGGGGAAAAGCAGGATAAATGTTTACGTAAACTATAATCTTGTATAAAACATTTGGAAGAAGTACTCTAGAGTGATTGTTGGAAATATGATTAACCCTGAGTGAATTCAAAGAATAATGGGATCATCTTACTACCCAGACTTTTAAAAAGTTTTAAAGGATGAGCCAGATCCCAGGTTACATCATCACAATGTGAATAAAGGAAACCAAATAAATGGATAACCATCAGTGATTGGGCCTCTGTGATTGTTCAATATCCACATGAAAATGGTAGGGAGAAAAAGCTGCAAGTGTAAGATTCTCAATGAAACAACATAAATCCACCATTGTGGGCTTGAGAACGTCCCAGAGAGATTTGACGGTAAACTACCGACATTCTGGGCAACACCAGTGCCCCCTGGCCCTCAATCCTCACATCATATTCCTCCAGGTGAAGTCATGGGCATTGGGCGTTCTTTTGAGGAGGCCTTCCAGAAGGCTCTGCGCATGGTGGATGAGAACTGCGTGGGCTTTGATCACACGGTCAAGCCCGTCAGTGATATGGTAAGTGGCTCCCCTACCCGTGACAGCACTCTCAAAATGTACCCTGCTTCTTCTCTGTGTCCCCAGCCCCCAAGCTTGTTACCGGTAATACTAGTACCAGTCACTAGTGGACTTCGCTGTGTTTTCACTTTGCTGAGAATTCTGTGGTTTCATTTTTCTTTATTATGGGGATGTATCATTAGACTTGTTTCTATAGGTGAGGAAACTGAAGCTTAGCTTGTCCGCCCTCTCCCCATTAGGAGTTAGAGACTCCAACAGACAAGCGCATCTTCGTGGTGGCAGCAGCCCTATGGGCTGGCTACTCAGTGGATCGCCTGTATGAACTCACTCGCATCGACCGCTGGTTCCTGCACCGGATGAAGCGGATCATAGCACACACCCAGCTGCTAGAGCAACACCGTGGACAACCTTTGCCCCCAGACCTGCTGCATCAGGCCAAGCGCCTTGGCTTCTCAGACAAGCAGATTGCCCTCGCGGTCCTCAGGTCAGGGATGGTGGGAGGATCTCAGGCTGAGAACCTGGGGCAGAGAACCTTTGTACTCCGAAAGGGCCCTCAGGAGGAAAAGTGTGTGTGTGTGTGTGTTGGGGGGGGTGTTGGAGGCCACTGCCCTTCATCCCTGGGATTTTCCTCTCTGATTCCTCCCTTGGATCTCTGCCCTCTGCTGGGGCCATTCCCCACTCCCATGGTCTATATTTCTGACCCTTCTTTAGCACAGAGCTGGCTGTTCGCAAGCTGCGTCAGGAACTAGGGATCTGCCCAGCAGTGAAGCAGATTGACACGGTTGCAGCTGAGTGGCCGGCCCAGACAAATTACTTGTACCTGACATACTGGGGCACCACCCATGACCTCACCTTTCGAACACCCCATGTCCTAGTCCTTGGCTCTGGCGTCTACCGTATCGGCTCCAGCGTCGAGTTTGACTGGTGTGCCGTGGGCTGTATCCAGCAGCTGCGAAAGGTCTCCAAGCTCATCTTTCATATGGGTCTCTCTGCTGTACTGATCAGCTTCCGCAGCCGCCTTCCCCCCATACTTGATCCTGGCACTTTCTATTCATTACTGTGCCTCACATCTGTCATAGGGCTTTAATGGGGTTGGGGGTCCCTTAGGCCGTCCTGTGCCCTACACGTGGTTCCTCTCCAGAACTCCGTGTCTACTTTTCCAGTACCTTCCCTCCCAAGGCAGGCGTCCTGTATAGCAATTTCAGACAGCCAAGGCAGTACTCTCTGAAGTAGGGACTTGGGCTTCCTTTCCTCATGCTATCCACCCACCTGATTGCTGAATATCCTTCCCCTCCTATTGCAGATGGGGTATAAGACCATCATGGTGAACTACAACCCAGAGACAGTCAGCACCGACTACGACATGTGTGACCGACTCTACTTCGATGAAATCTCTTTTGAGGTGAGACGGGTGCAGGCTGCCTGTGAGCCTAGGTGGCCTGTCAAGTAGGAGCAGCTGGCAAACGTCAGACTCTTTGGAACCTGTGAGGTTTGAGGGGGTTTGGGTGAAGGATAAAGGGCGGTGAGCAAGAAGGCTCAGGCCCCTGACCCTATCTGTTAACCACCACCTGTTTCTCCTCCTTTACTGCAGGTGGTGATGGACATCTATGAGCTGGAAAACCCTGAAGGTGTGATCTTGTCCATGGGTGGGCAGCTGCCCAACAACATGGCCATGGCTTTGCATCGGCAACAGTGTCGGGTTCTGGGCACCTCCCCAGAAGCCATTGACTCAGCTGAGAACCGTTTTAAGTTCTCCCGGCTCCTGGACACCATTGGTATCAGCCAGCCTCAGTGGAGGGAGCTCAGTGACCTAGAGGTGGGCTGGGTCCTGGTCAGGGGCTGGAGGCCAGATGGCATCATGGGTGAGTGTGCGCAACACAGCTAAGCTCCCTGTGCCCTTAGTCTGCTCGCCAGTTCTGCCAGACCGTGGGGTACCCCTGTGTCGTGCGCCCCTCCTATGTGCTGAGTGGTGCTGCTATGAACGTGGCCTACACCGATGGGGACTTGGAGCGCTTCTTGAGCAGTGCAGCAGCTGTCTCCAAGGAGCACCCCGTGGTCATCTCCAAGTTCATCCAGGAGGCCAAGGTGGGACGCTGCAGATGAGTCTCTGAAGGCAGTCTTTCAGCCACGGAGGCGACTCCCCTGTCTCTGATCTGGGAAGGACGGGTTGTACCAGGGCTCTTAAAGGCAGAGAAGCTTCCTGCAGGGGCAAGTGAGAGAAGGAAATGGCCCTTGCTGATCACCACCTTGCCCCCCTAGGAGATTGACGTGGATGCTGTGGCTTGTGATGGTGTGGTGGCAGCTATCGCCATCTCCGAACACGTAGAGAATGCAGGTGTGCATTCAGGTGATGCCACACTGGTGACCCCACCGCAGGACATCACTGCCAAAACCCTGGAGCGGATCAAAGCCATTGTGCATGCCGTGGGCCAGGAGCTGCAGGTCACAGGACCCTTCAATCTGCAGCTCATTGCCAAGGTAGTAAGAGGGGGCTAAAGAAAGGGACCCGAGGGCTGTGGCACCTCTTTGTTCTCTGCTGGCCACTGTGCTGGGGAACCCTCACTGCGGGAGGAGACCTGGAGGGGCAGGGTCACATCTAAGGCCCTCAGTGTTTGTGACAGTCAACCTGCCCCCTGTCCTGGGTTAATGACCCACAGAACAATGAGTGAGGGGAAGACCCGATTCACTGGGTCTTCTGCAAGCCCACTTGCAGAAGGCCTGACCAATCTCTGTCTGTCCAGGACGACCAGCTGAAAGTCATTGAATGCAACGTGCGTGTGTCTCGCTCCTTCCCCTTCGTCTCCAAGACACTAGGTGTGGACCTAGTAGCCTTGGCGACACGGGTCATCATGAGGGAAGAAGTGGAGCCTGTGGGACTCATGACTGGCTCTGGAGTTGTGGGGGTGAAGGTAAGGAAGACCGAAGCCCCAGGTTAGTGGTTAGCAGGGAGGCAGATAGCAGGAGGGAGTGCACTTGCTGCCCAAGCCATGTGCCCATTGACATATAAAGCGAGTACCTCCTGTGGGCAAGGCCTTGCTAGGTGGTCAGGGCAATAAGATGGCCCTCCTCCCTGAGGAGTGTCCACTCTAGTGATGGGAGGCAAGAGAAGTCAGCTCCCAAACAGCTTGTTTCTAGAATAGCGTGTGATAAACCTGCAGAGTAGAGACCGAAACGAAATGCTCAAGGAGGTGCCACTTCCACAGAGGGTGACCCGGGAAGGTTGACGAAAAGAGGTGGTATTTGGACTGAGCCTTGGAGTACAGTCAAGATTTGAGATTTGCTGAGCTTGTTGAGGAAGTGTTCCAAGGCCAGGGAGTAGCCTCATGGAGGCCGAGGGAAGTGCAAGCACGTTTGGGAAGTAGCCAACGATTGGCGGGTTCATGTAGGGCAGTACAGGGAAGGCTCACCCCGTGTGGAGAAGGCCGAGAGAGGGGATCATTGCCACCCCTCCTGCTGTAGGGATGTGGGCCGCTCTCACCTCCTGCTCCCTCAGGTGCCCCAGTTCTCGTTCTCCCGCCTGGCGGGGGCTGACGTGGTGCTGGGTGTGGAGATGACCAGTACTGGGGAAGTAGCTGGCTTTGGGGAGAGCCGCTGCGAAGCCTACCTCAAGGCCATGCTCAGTACTGGTTTTAAGATCCCCAAGAAGAACATCTTGCTGACCATTGGCAGCTATAAGGTAAGAACCCATGTGGGGAGTGGTGGGGTGGAGGGTAGGGTGGGCCTTGAAGAGGTGGGGGCGGGGTACAGATGGCCATGGCTCCCTGGGCCAGGGCTAACTTGAAGTGGAGGACAGGAGAAACACACCCTCATCCTCCTTTCTTCAGAACAAAAGTGAGTTGCTCCCAACTGTGAGGCTGCTGGAGAGCCTGGGCTACAGCCTCTACGCCAGTCTGGGCACCGCTGACTTCTACACAGAGCATGGTGTCAAGGTATGGGGTGACCCCCCACACCCAACCCACCCACTGCCCACCCTCTGAGATGTGAGAGCACCCAGGATTCTCTCCCTGTTTCCCTGCTATCCATGTCATTGTATGAATCATCTGTTCCACGTAGAACAGTAGAGTATACAGAAAACGAGAGAAAAAAATCCGTCGTGATCTTTCCACCACTGTTAACATTCTGGCATATTTCCTTCCATACTTTCCTCTGTGTATTGTGTGAGCTCCATATTGCAGAATCCTTGGTAACCACAGTGTAAAGATTTTCTGGTCAAGAAAAATGCTTTGCCTGCAATAGAGTGAAGTGGCCTGGTCCCCCTGCTGTGGGTCCTCTGTTTCTTCCTCGTGGGCTCCTGGGCCACCTCCCCACTCCCTTCAGGCTGGCCTCCTGGCCCCCTGCCAGGCTCAGGTTGCTCCAGTCTTGTCTCTGGGCCACAGGTGACGGCTGTGGACTGGCATTTTGAAGAGGCAGTGGATGGAGAGTCCCCACCACAGCGAAGCATTTTGGAGCAGCTTGCTGAGAAAAACTTTGAACTCGTAATTAACCTGTCCATGCGTGGGGCCGGGGGCCGGCGTCTTTCTTCCTTCGTCACCAAGGGCTACCGGACACGGCGCCTGGCCGCTGACTTCTCCGTACCCCTCATCATTGATATCAAGTGCACCAAACTGTTTGTGGAGGTAACTGAGACCCCCGGCGCTGGGACTGGGGCAGCCAGTGTCAGCAAGGGAGGAAGCAGAAGTGAGCATGCTCTGGGGCTGGGGAATCTCGGTATGGAGCGGCCTCGCTAGTCATCAAGCTTTGTGGCTGCAAAGAGAGAGTGTGGATGTAGAGAGGCAGAAGCCTGGTTTATGGGAAAACCCAAGCCCCATCTGCAGCTCCCAGGCTGCCCTTCGATCTTTGCTGACCCTGATTTTCCCCCTGCAGGCGCTGGGACAGATTGGGCCAGCCCCTCCTCTGAAGGCGCATGTTGACTGCATGACCTCCCAGAAGCTCGTGCGGCTGCCTGGTAAGCACATCTCGGGAGAGAACCTGGCTCCTGGACATCAGTAGGGGCTACGGTGAAGGATGGCCGTGGGGCCCACTCCGCCCTGGACTGTTCAGAGTGGGAATGGCCCAGAAGCTTCCTCACTGAGCTCTTTATTCTCCATCCGCGATGCCCCTGACTGAGAGTTTCACCACCTCTCACTGGTGTCAGTCGCTGCTTATTTTCCTACCTTGATGCCTGTCGAGTCTCTGACTCTCCCTCCAACCTGCTGCCTGTGTGTTCTCCCAGGATTGATCGACGTCCATGTGCACCTGCGGGAACCAGGGGGGACACACAAGGAGGACTTTGCCTCGGGCACAGCTGCTGCCCTGGCCGGGGGCGTCACCATGGTGTGCGCTATGCCCAATACCCGGCCCCCCATCACTGATGCCCCTGCCCTGGCCCTGGCGCAGAAGGTGAGCCCTGGTTCTCCTGCTTCCTGGTGACCCACATCCCCCACCTGCCTCCTCCACCTCCCTCTACCCTGCTCCCTCTACCCCTCCCCAGGGGCCAGGCCATGTGAGCCAGGCTGGCACAGGTGCCGACGGGCCCTATCTCAAATGTATCCCTTCCAGCTGGCAGAGGCCGGCGCCCGCTGTGACTATGCCTTATTCCTCGGAGCCTCGTCGGAAAATGCAGGGACCCTGGGCACTGTGGCTGGGTCTGCTGCGGGGCTGAAGCTCTACCTCAACGAGACCTTCTCTAAACTGCGGCTGGACAGTGTGGCCCAGTGGATGGAGGTAGGGGGTGAATGGGGGCGGGGCCAGCCAGCCAGTGCCCCTGGTTTGAGGGCCTCCTCACGGCAGGCTGGCGGCGGTGCGAGTCGGGAGCCCCGCGAGGGCTCGGGCGCTGCAGGGTCCCGGAACCTTCTTCCTGTCCCCAGCACTTCGAGACATGGCCATCCCACCTCCCCATCGTGGCCCACGCCGAGCGGCAGAGTGTCGCAGCCGTCCTCATGGTGGCCCAGCTGGCCCAGCGCTCGGTGCACATCTGTCATGTGGCACGGAAGGAGGAGGTGAGAGCCCCAGGGGCTCCCCTGTGGCTTTCCCAGTGACTCCAGGTGATCAGGATGGTCCTTGGGGGCAGGGGCGGCTCAGCACGCCTGCCCCGTGACTTTCCAGGAGGGGAGGTTGGATGCGGGGACTGTGCAGGTCAGGGCTTCGAGGGACTCCCCCCACCTCGAGGTCTCCCCGCTCTCCCCCAGATCCTGCTGATTAAAGCGGCTAAGGCGCGGGGGCTGCCGGTGACCTGTGAGGTGGCACCCCACCATCTGTTCCTGAGCCATGATGACCTGGAGCGTCTGGGGCCCGGGAAGGGGGAGGTTCGGCCCAAACTTGGCTCCCGGGAGGACGTGGAAGCCCTATGGGAGAACATGGCCATCATCGACTGCTTTGCCTCCGACCACGGTGAGAGGGCCCAGGACGTAACCCCTGGCCCAGGGGATCTGGGCCAGGACCTTGGGCTCCATGAGGCCTGGGCTTGGTCTGGGTGGGACTCCAACCAAGTTCCTGGTCTGTCATAGGCACTTGATAGGTATTTACTGAGAGAATGAATGAGCAAATGAGAAATAGTAAATGAGAGAATCTGGGTGGAAGGTGTGGGCCCTGAAGATGGCAGCAGTCCCAGCTTCCCTGTCTTAGGATTCCCAGGAAAAGCTAGAGTCGGGGTTGGTAGCAAGGCCTTTCCTGGTGGCATGTGTGACTCCCCAGGCGTGGAGGCCACTGTCCTGAGGGTGGTGCTCTCTCCCCCAGCCCCCCACACCGTGGAGGAGAAGTGTGGGCCCCGGCCTCCCCCCGGCTTCCCAGGGCTGGAGACCATGCTGCCCCTGCTGCTGACGGCAGTGAGCGAGGGCCGGCTCAGCCTGGACGACGTGCTGCAGCGACTGCACCACAACCCTCGGCGCATCTTCCACCTGCCCCCTCAGGAGGACACCTATGTGGAGGTGTGGGGTGGGGCCAGGGGCAGGCGGGCTCTTCCTGAGCCCCCTCAGGAGGACATCTATGTGGAGGGGTGGAGCCAGGGGCTGGTGGGCCTCTCCAGTCCTGGGAGAGGGTTCATGTGGCACCCGTGCCCATCATGACCCATGACTCTGGCAGGTGGATCTGGAGCACGAATGGACAGTCCCCAGCCACATGCCCTTCTCCAAGGCCCACTGGACACCCTTTGAAGGGCAGAAGGTGAAGGGCACCATCCGCCGTGTGGTCCTGCGTGGGGAGGTGGCCTATATTGACGGGCAGGTATGTGTGTGGCCCAGGCCTGGGCAGTTGTGACCTGCTGGGTGCCGCTCTCTTCCCACCCCAGCAGGTCTGCATGGTCCCACTACCCTTCCAGGCACAGGTCCCCGGGGCATCTTTTCTGCTTGCCAGCTTCCACCTCTTGACTGCCTGGCTCACTTGCCCTCCCTGCCTTCTGTCCGCAGGTGCTGGTGCCACCCGGCTATGGACAGGACGTCCGCAAGTGGCCCCAGGGTGCTGTTCCACAGCTCACGCCCTCGGCCCCGGCTGCCAGTGAGCTAACCACGGTAATTTTCAGGGCTGGGTGGCGGGCCTGGGGGTATAGTCAGGAGAAAGTATAAACAGCACAAACATTTTAATTGGTGGTTCAGGGGCAATGGAAGGTTCGTCACTTAACAGTTAAAATCCTCACCACCTACCCTCTCTACTGCAAATTAACTCAATTTAGGAGGTTTCCTGTGGGAAACACTAATCCATTAACCTAACCAGAGAGAAATCTCGAAGAGCCCAGAGGGCCACCCCTGCTGGGGGCAGCCCAGTGGGAGATCAGGTTGAGGGGCGTGATGGCGTGGACAGGAGGCAGTTTGGCTTTTCTTGAGGGACTGAACTTGAGGAGGATCACGTCACTACCCAGTGTTGTCTCTCCAGACCCCGGAGAGGCCCCGCCGGAGCGGCCCAGCACTCCCTGATGGCCGCTTCCACCTGCCTCCCCGGATCCACCGAGCCTCTGACCCAGGTTTGCCAGGTAAGAGAAAGATCCTGTGACTCAGAGGGTGGGGCCGCCTGGACCTAGACACGAGTAGGGACGGGCTCCTCTCCCCCGCAGTGTCCCAGGTGGCCCGAGTTTGGGGGCTCTGTGGCCTCAGAGCTATTCCAGTCCCTCCATCCACTTCCCTTGTCCTTCCTACCACCCCAATCCTCATCTGACCCCCTGTGCCCCCCTGTGCCTAAATCAGCCCACCCAGCGTGAGGTAGGCATCCCCCAGCCTCTTCTCACAGGCCCTTTTTTGTTGTGGGCAGCTGTGTTCCTCCGCCCAGGAGCTGGGACCCCATGGGGCAGCAGAGCGTGGGGTAAAATCCAGGTTGTCGGTTGCTGTGGGCCTGGCTGCCCCCCTTGCCTAGGATCCCTTTGCCAGCTGGGAGGGTCCTGGGAGGGCACTGCTGATCACACCCAACAGCCCCTGTGGGAAATCATGGGTCCATGCCCAGAGCTGCCACCCCTGCCCTCAGCTAACCTACTGCCGCTGCCGTGGTGTGAGTTGGTTTAACACAGACACTGTGATCCAAAGTCCCAGGAAGCTGGGGCTCTTCACACACCCCAGCTGCAGGTTTACATCTGTCCTGTCGCCCTGTTTGTAGCTGAGGAGCCAAAGGAGAAGACCTCCCGCAAGGCAGCTGAGCCAGGTGAGACACTGCCCTGAGCACACACTCGCTCACCTTTGGGGACCTCTCTGGTCTGGCCTGGGTAGGAGGAACCCTCTGACCAGCCTCTTCTGCCACGCCCCTCACTCTGCAGAGCTGATGGGAACCCTTGATGGCATCTGCTACCCTCCACCACCAGTACCTAGACAGGCGTCACCCCAGAACCTGGGGACCCCTGGCCTGCTGCACCCCCAGACCTCACCCCTGCTGCACTCACTAGTGGGCCAACATATCCTGTCCGTCCAGCAGTTCACCAAGGATCAGGTGCCTGGGGGAGGGAGGAGGGGGCCACCCAGAGCTGTGAGGATCTGGAGAGCTGGGGCCAGGAGCCCTGGAGGCCACACCCTTTCCAGCTGACTCGGGATCTTTCTCAGATGTCTCACCTGTTCAACGTGGCACACACGCTGCGCATGATGGTACAGAAGGAGCGGAGCCTCGACATCCTCAAGGTCAGGGTCAGGGCTGTGGGCTAAGGATGCAGCCCCAGTGGGCAGGGTTCCAAAAGTAGTCAGAGGGGTCTCCCTCCCCCACCTTGGGTTCCCCCATGGGAGTCCGCACCCTCCATAGGTAAGCCCTGCTCTGATGGTCCTGCTTCTGTAGGCCGCCTCTGCGGTGGCCCTCTTCTGATCCGTATGCAGCTGCCCTGCGAGCCCTGAGTACCAGCACACGGGCCCAGTAACCCAGTCCCTTGGTTGATACTGATGTCTTCGTGGGAGAGAACTGGGTATTTCCTCTCCCAGAGAACAAACGTCTGATTCAGATGCTTAACAGTAGCTTTTTGGAGGCAGACCTTTAGCTCACAGGAACACACTGTTGGAGATGCCAGGGCCCCAACGGGACACAGGGAGGTTTGGGGGAAGGGTTTTCTCGGCACCCCTCTAGCACACATTGAGGAAGCAGGCAGCAGCCCCACATGCTCCCCGGGATGGACACAGCTACACACACACACGCATCTTGCCTCCCAGGGGAAGGTGATGGCCTCCATGTTCTACGAGGTGAGCACACGGACCAGCAGCTCCTTTGCAGCAGCCATGGCCCGGCTCGGGGGCGCTGTGCTCAGCTTCTCCGAAGCCACGTCCTCCGTCCAGAAGGGCGAGTCCCTGGCTGACTCGGTGCAGACCATGAGCTGCTACGCTGATGTCGTTGTGCTGCGGCACCCCCAGCCCGGGGCAGTGGAGGTGAGGCCAGCCTCTGCGCCAGGGCAGGATAGATTGGGCGGGACCTGCAGACACTGCCTGTAACTGCAGGTCTCAGGTAGGGCCAGATGGGTGAGGGGACCCAGGAGAAGTGGGACTGTGGCGGGGAGTGGCGGTCCCTGAGATTCAGAAGAAAGGATTCTCCTTCCTTGTCCCCGTGTCACAGCTGGCAGCCAAGCACTGCCGGAGGCCAGTGATCAACGCAGGGGACGGGGTTGGAGAGCACCCTACCCAGGCCTTGCTGGACATCTTCACCATCCGGGAGGAGCTTGGGACGGTCAATGGCATGACGGTAAGAGTGCAGGGGGGGCTCGGAGGCCTGCCCTGGACAGTCTGGAGAGGGAGGCAGGTGGGAAGCAGTTTCTGCATTTCAGAGCCTGTTGCATCAAGGAGGCTTCCATTCTGGTCCTGAGGCTGAAAGCTTCAAAATGGGGGTGAGGAGTGTGCTCAGTCTGGGGGCCCTCCTGGTGACGGGCTGCCACCCACCCCCACCAACTCCCCGCCCAGATCACGATGGTGGGCGACCTGAAGCATGGCCGCACGGTGCATTCGCTGGCCTGCCTGCTCACCCAGTACCGTGTCAGCCTGCGCTACGTGGCGCCCCCAAGCCTGCGCATGCCCCCTGACGTGCGGGCCTTCGTGGCCTCCCGTGGCACCAAGCAGGTCAGGCCCTGGGAGGCTTCCCGTGGGGGGGGTGGGGAGGGACCTGTGTTGGGCGGTCAGTGCAGGCACTGCGCTCACCCCGGCCGGGCCTCACCGTCTAGGAGGAATTTGAGAGCATCGAGGAGGCGCTGCCTGACACCGATGTACTCTACATGACACGCATCCAGAAGGAGCGCTTCGGCTCCACCCAGGAGTATGAAGCAGTAAGTGCGAAGCGGGGACGAGCAGCCCGGGGTAGCTGCTGGCATTCCAGACTAGCAGCCAGGAAGGCTGGGCCCCTCGTTTGTAATAACTGCCTCCAGGGACTGGTGGTGGGGGACCAGGCTCCATGGGCTCGTAGCCACCGCGGCCCTGAGGTGCTTACGGGGCCCCTCCCTGCCCGCAGTGCTTCGGCCAGTTCATCCTCACTCCGCACATCATGACCCGGGCCAAGAAGAAGATGGTGGTGATGCACCCAATGCCCCGTGTCAATGAGATCAGGTGACGTGGCATCAAGATTGGGGCTGTGCTTGGGGGCACGGGGGCGGGGGCCTACACTCAGTCCCGTTCAGGCTGTCTTGGGCCGGGCAGTAACTCTGCCTTCTCTTGCAGTGTGGAGGTGGACTCAGACCCCCGAGCAGCCTACTTCCGCCAGGCAGAGAACGGCATGTACATCCGCATGGCTCTGTTGGCCACCGTGCTGGGCCGCTTCTAGGGCCCAACCCCTCAGCCTCTGCTCAGGCCCAGCTGCTGGGCATGGGAGCTCTCGCCCTCCACAGTGGCTGCACCCCGAGTAGCTGCTCTGGGGCATCCAGATGGCTTTGTGCTCAGATGCACACATGTGGGGACCATGCTTCAGACCCTGGACTGGACTGGAGCCATCTAGCATGGAGGTAGGGCCTCAGGGGTTGGGGCCCAGTTGGCGCATCTCCCTTCTCGCACCTCAAATCTGTATAGTTACTTTTTCACTGACTTAATAAAGCAGCTGAGCTGCCTCTGCTTCTCACTTCCTTGAATGTATCCTGGCTTTAGCAGAGGATGCTAAGTCCAATAGGCAGAGCTTTCTTCTAGAAAATGAGAAGAGTTTCTCAAATACAAGAGCACCTTGCTGGGCAAGCCCCTGTTCTGGCCAGGGAAGCAGGCAGACCCCATTTTCAGAGTGGTGGCTTTTGGAGGTTCTGGGCAGGAACATGCCGTTCTCTTGGTGCTGCCGAGGCCTGTGTTCCACTGAGGAGCACACTCCACTGATCCACATCTGGCCCTCTTTCCTCCATTCAGGTGCATGAGTCATGGGGAATGGAGGGCTGGGAGTCTGGGCCCTGATGGCGAGGTTCATTCTTCTCTAGGCCAGCGGTCCCCAACCTTCTTGGCACCAGGGATCACCGATTTCGTGGAAGACAGTTTTCCCATAGCGGGGGTGGGGGGTGGGGACAGTTTCAGGATGATTCAAGCTTATTGCATTTACTGTGTACTTCAATGCCACTAGTCAGGAAGGTCCTGGTCCATGACCAGGAGTCTGGGAGCCCCTGCTGAAAGCCTTTATTCTCCTCTGCTGTGGTCAGTCCTCTCCTCAGGGGCTCAGGTGACCATTGCATCCTCAGAACCTCAGCTGCCATCCCTGGGAGGAGCACCACACACACCCCCCCAACCTCCAACCCCAGCCTGCCCCCACAACCTACTCTCCCTGGGAGACCACCTCGCTGGATTTTTTAGGCTGGACCAGGTCAGGGATGCTGAGGCGCCCTTTGGCTGGGGAACCCTGGGCTGGGGGGTGGGGAAGTGTGCGAATTGTTCCATTCCATTAACTTCAGTCGCATTAGAGAAATTTCTGGATCCAACAGGCTAACTTAGCACCCTCTGGGTACAAAGCACCATGTGCAGTGGGAGTATAAGGACAAACAAGGTTATCACCCTCAATTTTGAGGCCTCTTAGATAGTGAGGCATCCAACGACTTCTACAGATTGAATTGGCACATGATGGTCCAAACTGCTAATGTTCAGGAAGAACCTGCTTTGGGAAAAGAGCGATTAGCAAGTTTCAGAGATGGGAAAAGGAGACAGAACTCATTTTTTGAAAACGTAGCATAAGCAGGAATTTTTCCACCTTGTCATTTAATCCTATGCTAAACTTCCAACCATTTACAGATGCAGACATGCTTAGAAAAGGTGACTTGACCAAAGTCACATTGCTTGTAGTCATATATCAGGACCACTTGACTTCAAACCCACTTTTCTAATAAAAAGGAAAAAGTTATTTCAGGCTTCCAGGGCATCCAAAGGCAATAGGAGAGACAAGTCACACAAATCTAAGCTCCCAGAGAACAAGTCTAAGGCATGTGTGGCAAGCTGGTTCTCAGAAGGGACACCAGCCCAGGTGTCCTGGAGTCAGGAAGGCCCACGGAGCTGGGGTTCGGGCTGGTTCCTGAGGGAAGGGGCAAGCTTTGGCAGGTGGATGGGAGGAGGGTGAGGAATCTTACTTTCTTGAATGTAGCAGTGGCAGTTCTGTGTCTGCAGTACGGTGAGAGAACGTACCTGGACCCAGCAGAACCCTTCTGCTCCGTACTGTCAAGAGTCAAGAGTCTGATGAGCCAGACTGAGAGGTTTGCAGGTAGATTACCACATAAATAGGAGTTTACAGCCATGGGCACTGTTTGAAGAAGGATAGGACTGGCTATAACACCCATCTGCTTGTCTGCGGCACTGAGCTGTCTCCAGTCCCCCTAATGTTAACCCTTCCCAGGCTCTTCAAACCCCTGACCCTGACAAGTTCTCCCCAGGGTACCTGGAGGATCTGGTTGGTTGGAAAGGAGAGTATCCATTTTAGAATGCTTCTACTCCTTTCGAGAACTTCCATTACCCTTTGTAGGCTATTCGAAGAAATCAGAGATTATTTTCCCAAGTCCTGGGGACTCTGTCACACACAGATTCCCACAGGACGCAGTGCAGCTCATCCTCAGTAGAAGCAGTGTTTGCTGCCAAGCGGCACACACATTCCACTCAGCGCTAAGTGGTGGAGGTGTTCTGCCCCTCTTTTTGGCTCTCCTAATCATAACACAGCTCCAAGCTGAATACACTTCTTTCCCCCTCCAACCAGAAAGGAGCTCTTATGACACTGGGAAGTAAAAAGAGGCTATCATTAAGAAACGAAAACAGACCTTTAAACAGAACACTCATGCCTGAGCCTATTTCATGTCCATCAAGAAGCAACCTCATGTGCTCCAGGTGATTGGCATTAACCATATAAGGCTTTAAAAAATGAAGTTTCCTAGTCTCCTTTCCTCCTGAGAGTGTTAAGTGATTTGATCTATTCCTTAAAAAAAGAGAAATAAACACGGCTCTAGTTATGTGCCAAACACTGTTCTGCTGCTGCTGCTGCTAAGTTGCTTCAGTCCTGCCCAACTCTGTGGGACCCTATAGACGGCAGCCCACCAGGCTCCCCCATCCCTGGGATTCTCCAGGCAAGAACACTGGAGTGGGTTGCCATTTCCTTCTCCAGTACGTGAAAGTGAATTTGTTCAGTTGTGTCTGACTCTGAGCGACCCCATGGACTGCAGCCCACCAGGCTCCTCCGTCCATGGGATTCTCCAGGTAAGAGTACTGGAGTGGGGTGCCATTGCCTTCTCCAAACACTATTCTAGCGCTTTACAAATATTAACATTCTTTTTTTACTTACACTTACTCTTGGATGAACTCTTTAAATACATACCTCTGTGAAAAACAGGTCTAACCTAATGTATTCCCTTTTTTCCTTGCAAAATCATTTCCCCAAATTCTTCCCTATTGCAGTGAAGAAGGAAATCCTCTCATAACAGGTATTCAACTTAGACCATCTTCATCCCATTCCTGCCACGTTTCACTAATGACCTGCAGCCCTAGGCAAGTCAGTCGGTGCCCCAAGGCTCTAAGTTGAAAGGGTAGAGTTGGAAGTTCCCAGTGACATGCGGATTGCAAGTTGTTAGTGTAGCATCAGTGAAGTGAAGTGACAGTCACTCAGCCGTGTCAGACTCTTTGTGATCCCATGGACTGTAGCCTGACAGGTTTCTCTGTCCATGGAATTCTCCAGGCCAGAATACAGAATGGGTTGCCATTCCATTCAGGGGATCTTCCTAACTCAGGGATCAAACCTAGATCTCCCGCATTGCAAGCAGATTCTTTTCCATCTGAGTCACAGGGGAAGCCCATTGATACATGTCTGTAATTCTGTAACAACATCCTGTGGACTGTGGGGGACACTGCTGGTGATGGTGCAGGGCTGAGACGGAGTGCATTAGGAAGACTAGTCTGGAGGCAGCACCTGGAAGAGACGGGGGTAGGAGCCATTCCATCATCAGCGAGTCCAGTTAGGATGTGTTGCAGGATCTTGGGATTGGGAGAACAGGGATGGGTGTAGACAGGGAGCCAGCTTAGAGTGGGGACAGGTGAATTCTGCTCGGGCACAATACTGTTCAGCTGCTGTGGGACATCTGTATGGAGATGTCACGTCCGTAACAAAGCTGGGGAATTGGATCAAGTGCGACAGAGGTCACTTGTGTTATTTATACGTGATAACAACAGCAGGCTTCTCAGCTGGTGCAGTGGTAAAGAATTCACCTTCCAATGCAGGAGGAGCAAGAGCTGTAGGTTCAATCCCTGGGTCGGGAAGATTCCCTGGAGTAGGAAATGGCAACCCACTCTAGTATTCTTGCCTGGAAAATTCTAAGGACAGAAGAGCCTGGCAGGCTACAGTCCACAGGGTTGCAGAGTGGACATGACTGAGTGCGCACACATACGTGAGAACATGGATGTTACTAATATACCCCAAGCACCAAGCACCTAGTAAAGTATTGAGCACATAGTTGGTGCTTAAGTAACATTTGTTGATGACAGAATCATCAACATAAAGATAATGAAAACTCTTTAAATATGTGCCTCTGTATTAGTTCACCAAGAGAATGGGAGCAAAAGCAATCAGCTAAAACCTGAATCTCAGAAAGGGTGGAGAAGAACTCAGGAGAAAGCTCTCAGAGAGGCCCAGGATTTCAGGCATGTTAGGCATGCAGAGAGGTGTGGACAGATTCTGCAGGAGACCACAGAGAATGAAATCTGAGGCATGGACTTAATCACAAGAGTTATTACTCTGATGCTCTGTGGGAAGAAGGTGAGACACCAAGTTCGTGGGCTTAGTGAGGGACTGGCTTAGAAGCTGAGGTTGTTTGCCAAAGGATAAAAGATCTTGGGATTAGGACCTGAAAGTCTAGAAAAGGCTGGGAAAGTTGTGATGGATCCTCAGGAGATTAATTAATGGGTCATCACCTTGGGCTCGGGGAAGCTAGACACGATGAGTTTGTGGTAGGGTTGTGGGGACACAGTGTCCAGGCCGGGCCATGGCACCCCACCCACCCTGGACGACCCTTTCTAGAAATATCAATTACTTCCTTCTTGAAGGCACCTGATTAGTTGCCACCACAGGAGAAGGGGCAGATAAGGATTGTTTACCATCCTCTGCCACTCCCTTCTCTTCTCACCAAGGAGAAGGAGGTGGCAGAGGATGAGATGGTTGGTTGGCATCACCGACTCAATGGACATGAGTTTGAGCAAACTCCTGGAGATGGTGAAGGACCCGGAAGCCTGGCATGCTGCAGTCCATGGGGTTGCAAACAGTCAAACACGACTTAGCTATGGAACAACAACAAAATTGTGCTGCAAATTTATCCTGCGGAGTCAGCCTGTAAGGCACGGGCTTGCTGAGACAGGGATGGGGGCCTGCCTGAGGACTAAGAGGGCACTTTACTGGCTTTGTATTGACCCCACGCCCATTCCTTCCCCCTCCTTCCATCTATCAGTTCGGGTGCCAGGCCGTGAGCTTGGTGCTGGGGAGACGAACACGAGGAAAGCAGTGCCTTCCCTCAGGGGCTGTTATCAATCTACCAGGCAACCTCAGCCCCTTGCCACTCCTCTCAGAAATCCTGTGCAACCAGGTCCAGATCTCACCCTGCTCTGGTGCAGAGGTGGGCGAGATGCAAGGGAGTCAGGAGGTGATCTCTGGGCAGACTCCAAGGTCAGGGAAAGGCAAGTTTGCTGTTGTTAATGTCTGAAACCTGCTTATTTGGGGAAGTTCTAGCTGTCTTTTATTTCCTGGATTTGGTTCTCTTTCGTTCCTCCCTAGGCTTTTTGGCGACAGTCCTTTTAAAATTTTTAGCCTGTCTTGGTTGAGCCAAAGGGAATCAGAGAATGGAAATGGATGCTCTGACTGTTTGGGTTAGAGAAAGTCAGGCAGTAAACCCTGGGACCAGGTGCCATGAGCACGGTACCAGAGGAGAGAAGAAAACTCAAAAGGGGTGCACCTGGAGATCACCTACACAGAGCTTTCGTGTTCTAGTCCAGGAAGATTTTTTTTTTTTTCCTTTAAGAAAGGAAACCCGTCCACACCCCGAGCCTACAGTCTCCCTCAGGAGCATAGCTCTAGACTAGGATGGCAGAGGCTGTCGCACTTGTCTCCAATTGTGAGGAGAATTAACTTAGGAATTAACCATAAAATCTTCCAGGAGGATCTGGGTTGTCATTTGCTTGTTTTAATTTTATTTTTTTTTAATTATTACCTTTGCTTCCGGGGCTTCCTGGGTAGCTCAAACTGTAAAGAATCTGTCTGCAATGCGGGATACCTGGGTTCAGCCCCTGGGTCCAGAAGATCCCCTGGAGAAGGGCACAGCAACCCACTCCAATATTCTTGCCTGGAGAATTCCATGGACAGAGAAGCCTGGTGGGCTACAGTCAATGGACTCACAAAGAGTCGGACACCACTGAGCGACTAATACACATATATTACCTTTGCTACAAATTAAGAAGGTTGCCTATAGCCTAAAATACACAGGATAGTCTCAAGGTTCTGATCTTTAAAGATTTTAACACTTTTCCATTCACACAGAGATAAAAAGTTGCAGAACAGAGAATAATATTTGTCTTGTTGGAGGTTTATAGGAACACTGTGACCAGAGCTACCTAAACAGCTGCCAAGAACAAAAGATTCCAGCACCAAGAAGTCTGTAACAACCAACCACGTGTCCTCCCCTTTTAGGACAGAAGAAGTCAGAGGGACTTCTCTGGCAGTCTAGTGGTCAACACAAGGGACAGGCGTGGGCCCTATCCCCAAGGAGCTCAGACCCCACACCCCATGTGGCACAGCCATAAACAGTAAACACGACCCAATTCTAACTCCAGTGTGATGGTTCCTTGGGACGCCAGCCCACCATCTTCTCAGTCTTCGACTTTCCAAGTAAAGTCGCTATTTCCTGACCCAGCAATTCATTGCTCAATTTTATTGGCCTGTTGTGCCGCGAGCAAGTAGGAGCTTGGTAACAGAGGGACTGGGAGTTCTAGCTCATGAGGAGAGGCCAGGAACAGCCCATGGGTGAGGTGTGAGGGTGGCCCAGGGTGGCCACCATGGCCTCTAGGTTGGTGCCAGGTGCAGAAGTTCAGCCCAGACAAGAGGAGATTTGTCCTCTGAGTGAGCACCACCCACACAAGGGGCTGCAGATGCTATAGCCAGAGGGCAGCGGGAGGAGGGCTGGGGCAGAGGGAGGGTGGGGAGTGCAGCTGCAGGCCTGGAACTCAGGCTCTGGCAGCCCTTGGCCCCTCCTCCTCCCCATGCTCCCCACCCAACTCTCTCTCACCTGTCCTGCCAACAGGACCCACTTTGCGGGAGCCTTTGAGATCAGGGCTGCATGTGTAGACCCGGGCTCTGCTCCACGGGCACTTGGGAACTGCCCAGCACCCTTTGGAAGGTGTTGATCAGGTGCTCATGGGGATGGTCTGGGGGTTCAGAGCTGGGACAGGGAGGCCCAGGGAGCTCTCACAGTTGGGGAGGAAAAGTCTTTCAAATATAAAAGAAATTCTCTAGGGAATTCCCTGTTTGGCCTAGTGATTAGGACTTGGCATTTTCACTACTGAGACCAGATTCCATTCTTGGTTGGGGAACTCAGATCCAGCAAACTGCATGGTGTGGCCCAAAAAAAAGAACAAACCCCCAAAATCCCCTAAAAAACCATAAAAGGAACTCCGTAAGCAGTTCCCCACAGAGGTGGGGGAATCTGCCAGGAAGAGGGGCAGGGGTCTTCCCAGCGTGACTTGGGATCCTGCCAGTCCCTCCAGAATCTTCCGGCTGCCTGGGCTGCTACCACAGGCCACAGGGGGACGCTGCTCCCTCTTTTGTTACAGACAGCGTGGCTCAAGGCAGCCAGGGTGGGCCCACATCTTAGGGAAGTGCTGGAAGGGGCAGCAGGGTCGCCGGAGGGAGGAGAACACCCTTTATCACTCTGAGCTTGCTCTTGGCCACAGACAGGCTGCCCCCTGCTCCCTGAGTCCTCAGCCCTTGCCCCTCAGACAGGAAGGCCTGGTCCCGCCTGCGGCCAGCTGGTCCGGCTGCCCCCAGGTGAGCAGCTCTGTGAGGAGGACAGGGCCAGCCCAGCTGCCCCGATCCCGCCGCCCCCGACCCCCCCCACCACCACCCACCTCCCCCTCGTGTCTCCGAAGCATGAGGCCCTTCAACCCACCGCCTCCCCTCTGGTTTTTCCTTCTAGCTACTTGGCCTCTCTCGAATTCTCCTACAACGGCACTCTAACCCTCCGGTCCACCTCCTATTCCTCTGGTTCTCCCTTGTTCCTGGTCCCTCTGGGCCTCCAGAGGGGCCCTCTCCCCTCTCCTCCCCTGGTATTATTAACCAGCCGTGTAAAGAGCTGCCAGGGCTGGGCTGACGGATGGCCCCTCCTCTGCTTTGCTCTTCCTCAAGCCTCCCCTTGGTCCCCGCCCCTCCCCAGCCCTTTCTCCTCACCTCTTCCTCCACCATTCATTTTTATCATCAAGGAAGGACACCGAGAGGAATGGGCCTGCTGGGTAAGTGAGTGGAGAGGTGGGTTGGGGAGATAATCGGGAGGACAGGCAGCTCCTGCAGATAAGGATTTCCTGGACTCCCTTGGGAGTGCCCTACAAATGGGCAAATGCTCCTGATTGTCTGTCCTTCCCTGTCCCCGACAGAGCAATGCCTGGAGGAGGGGGGTGGAAAGGCAGGGTGGTGTGGAAAAGGGCTGGGCACTTAGTGCAGCCAGCACAGTCACTCTGACAGTGACTAGCTGCATGGGCAGGGTCAGCCTCAGTTTCTCCATCTATAAAGCACAGATCACACTTTCTGCCTTGCAGTGCCTGGCACCAAGGATAAGCTCAATAAATGCGGGCTCCTATCTCCGCTGTCAGGGTGCCAGGTCACCCTTTGCCCTGAAATCCTCCCCCTGATTCTCAGATTCCACACAAAAGATAATCTTTTCCTCCATGCCCTCTCTATACCAGACACACTCACACCCACAACGTCACGTCACCCCTCTTTCAGTAATTAGGAAAGCTGGAATGCAGCGGGGTTACCAGTGACCAGAGTATGAGCAGAAGGCGGAGGCAGAACCAAGGGGTCTGAGCGCAGAGTGCCAGGATGGGCGAACTAGCAGCAGCAGGTTGCTGGGAGGGAGTGGGCAAGAGTTTTCCTGAGAAACTCAACTGGGTGAGAGCTTCCAAGGGCCTGGATGGGAGCGAGCGAGAGCCCAGGCTCTGCACCTGCCCCAGTCACTTGCTGGGTGACCTTTCTAAGTCCCATTCCCTCTCTGAGCCTCCGTTTTCTCTTCCTCTGTTTTGCAGGAGTGGATGGGTGGGGGGCTGAGATGGATTGCTTTCTGTGTGAGGTCTGTCCCCTCCCCTGCAAGGGGACTCAGCCTGGTACATATAGGGCAGGGCTGCTGTTTAAGGCTGTTCCTAGTGTAAAAATCTAGTCCTCATTTCCTCCGCTCTTCATTTCCTCCCTCTTCCCCACCCCCATCCTGTCACTTGGGGCCTATAGTCAATGAGTCGTAAAATGAGAAAGTATCAGGAACTAGCAAAGCATAGACTGCAGCTGGGGCAGCCTTGGCGCCAAGTGTGATGGACTGCCAGCCCATCCTCCCATGCTCGACTCAGGCTAGCCGGCCAGCAGTGAACAATTCACCCAGGCTGGTCCAAAGCCCGCAGCTGGAGAGCAGAGTGAAGAGGCCTATCTTCAATGGGTCCAAAGGCCACACCTTAAAATGAGTGATGAAATCTCTGTGTACTGACTTGGAAAGATGCACCCAGATGGACAGCTGAATCACAGAAGCAGGTTACATGTTCTCACTGTAAAGTAATCCTTTTATGTTCTTGTAGAAGATGAGAAAATGTGAGCAGACTCCAAACTCCAGACTCCATTCTCCCTGGGAGTAAGATTTTATGGGAAGCATTCACTGTATACATTTTCCTCTGATAGGTTTTGATTTTGGACTGGGTCACATGGATTGTGGGATCTTAGTTCCCCAGCCAGGGATGGAACCGGTGCACCTGCAGTGGACGTGCAGAGTCCTAACCACTGGACCGTCAGGGAAGTCCCTCTTTTGATAGGTTTTTAAAGCAAACGTGGATTGCTTTCCTGATTGTGAAAAATCAAGATAACTTAATAATAAAGATATTTCCATTGTGGGGGAGAAGCCTTTGAGAAATATACATGGGCTAATGAAATTGCTCCAGGTCTCAGCTGCAGGTTGGAATTTATATCAACCTAGGATGGGAAGGCTAGTGGACTCTTGCTCTAGATCAAAATCAAAGTATAGAGTTTGATTTTTTTTTTTTTTTAAAGAGAAAATGAACAATCCCTTAATGAGACTGACTTTTAAGGTCAAATCTTTCAAAATACGTGATTCTTAAGGCAAAGGAAGGGTAGTGATGAATGAGGTCCTTGGGGTCCCCAGCTTAAACCTGGACTCGAGTTGGTTGCTGGGAGTCAGAGTTAGGGCAGCCAGGACTGGGGGCTGCTCCCCAGCACCTCCCACAGCTTGAGCACACAGCCAGGTCAGCACTGTGGTCCAATCACTCCCCGACATGGCCACAGCTTCTGGCCCGCCAGCCTCCCCTGTCAGAATGACTCTCTGGGATCTCCTGGCCCTCGCCATCTGGCTTTCTCCTACAACCAAGCTCAGAATGTGTGGGTGTCCCCCTGTGTCAAGGACCCAGATTCCATGCTGCCAAGTAAGGGAAGGTAGTAAAGAGACTGGGGGGTTTTGGCCTACACGGCATTGCAACAGATCTTTGAGGGTGGAGGGGCTGGGAAGGGGGCGGGGGGCTGTGCAAGGTCACTCTGGACGAGGGATTCCCTCAGTTCCCAGATGACAGATTCTACGTCCCCCTCCCGAGGAGTCGGCACAGGGCTGAGAGGTGCAGTTGACACAAGTTTATTGGCGGAGCTTCGGCGGAGTCTCCCTCTCTCTGGGACAGCCGAGGGCACAGCACCAACAGAAGGATGGACAGACAGAATCCCACACAGACACACGGATGGTGCAGACTCATAAAGATCACAGCACAGCCACGCAAGGCACAGAGACACACAGGCCACAGCACCAAGAAACACACACAGACACAGAACCACAGGGCTAGAACACACGGACAAAGTGCGGGCTTTGGGGCTCCTGCATAGACAGAGCGAGGGCCACATGGGGAGGGGGCCCCTGCTGACCTCCCCCAGGCATAGGCACATGGACAGCACACAGACAGGCAGTTGCCCCCAGCCAGCCAGGCTGCCACGAAGACAAATGAACTGCACAGAAAGGACACTGGGGATTCCCCAGACCATGGGGAGTGGGAACCATAGGACTTCTACCCACCCCCACCACCACTGCACTGATTTCCCTGCTCAGCCTGACTCTGGCCTACTCCCTGACACACACACTTTGGTCTTGCCCACTGGGGCTGGGGGGGCAGGTGGTAGGTGGAAGCAGGGGAGAGGGGAAGGGTGCGGGCCAAGCTCTGTCTCTTCTCCGTGAGCAGGGAAGCAGGAGAGTCCAGGGCAGAGCCTGGGCCTGGCAGTGGGGTATGGCTGGGGCCGGGGCTCAGGCTTGGGGGGGCTCCTGGCAGCGCAGGCACTGGGCCATCTCAGGCTGGTATTGCTCGACCTGCAGGGTACAGCTGGAGAATCCAAACCGGGAGTGGAGCCGGGATGTAGCTTCAGCTAGGACAGCTTCGGGGTCGGCCGTGGAATCTGCGGGGGAGTGATAAGAAACAGCGAGCTCCCTGGGGAGTGGGGAGCCAGGCCAGGGTCCAGATAAGGATGGGTGAAGGGGAACCCAGGGGTTTTGCATGGCATGAAAGCCAGGATTGAATGGGACCTTTATTTTCTCTCTCTGTTGTACGAACAGTGTACAACTGTTCAAAGAAAAGCTTGGGGAGACTCATCCCTAACTGACTAGCCTAACACGCTAAACTGTTCTTATTTTGCTATTCGCTTCTTCTCTTTGGGTGTCTGTGTACAGCTGTGTATTTCAGCAGCCATACCACCCGATTTTTCACAACGATCCAGATGTCAAATATTCTGTTCCCATTGTCCCTCTAGAGTTACCATCAAATATCCTACAGAGTATAATATTTTTGGCATCCAAATTGCAAGTCTCTGATTGCTTCTTGCATCTGGAAGAAACTCAAAAATCCTTTGTCAGCTTGTGAGTCACCCTATATATTTTAAATAGTTGAATCATAATGTGGCTATAATTTTATATTCAGCTTTCTCTCTTAGCATTATACCATAAACATTTTTCCTAGTTGCCATACAGTCTTCATAATCATCATTTTTAAAAGTTACATGGAGTGAGAAGCCACAATTTACCTCTCTGTGCCCCACCACTTAGACCTGTGGGTACCAGTGATCTTTTAAAGGATTACTGGTGCCCTGTACTACTTTAAAGAGGGTGAAACTTTCCCCGGAACACCTTGTCTAGGGCGCCAACATGCATGAGAGAGAGAGAGATACAAAAACAGAGCTAGAGGTCGAGAAAGCCAGAGAGATGGGAACAGTCCCAGTAATTCAGACCAGCTTCCTGTGTTTGGAGGGTGGGAGGGGAAAGGACAAATGTTTCTGGGAAGTAACTGGCTGGGGCTAGCGTGGACTCACCAATGGCCAGGTGTGCGGAGGCGACGTAGTGCGTGAACGTCAGGGACCACAGGTGCAGCTCATGGATTGCCCGGACTCCCGGCACCGACAACAAGGTGTCCCGAACGGGTTCAAAGCTCACACTTCGGGGGGTCCCTGCAAGTAGCACCCACCACGTCTTACTGCCAAAGCTGCTCCTGCCCAGAGGTCAGGACCCCACCTCCCCCATCCTGTACCACTCACCCTGATCCCCACAGTTCACCCCATCCCTGAATCCTCCTTCCAGCAATAAGCCTTCTCTCCACACACTCTTCAGAGGAAAGAGGGGTACCTAGTACTGGAGTGGGGTCAGGGAGGGCCCGGTGTGGGGGATGTAGGAAAGCGGCATCATCGGACTCACCTTCCATGAGGACACGGAGAACATCTCGCAGGGTGGGAGCTGTGGATCCAAGGGCACAGATGGAGAAGAGGAAGGTGCTGATGGGGTCAGCTGCTTTGTACTGAGGCTGCACAGAAAGAAAGCCCTAAGAGCCTGGGAACTGGGAACCTTTCAGGGGAAGATCTAGGGGCACCCTGGACAAACAGGACCTGAGAGGGGAAAGGGACCATAACCCTGGGCCAGGGGTCCTATGGAGCTGGGAGGTGGAGTAGGGTGGGGATGGGGACCCAGGGAAGGCAGGGCTGGGATGTAGAGAGGCGAGGGCAAGACTGGGCAGGCTTGCACACATGGTACCTTGAAGTAGATGAGGATGGAGGCAATCAGCACCCCAAGGCTCTGCAGGAGGTCTCCCAGCACGTGCACAAAGGCCGCCCGGACGCTGGTGTTCCCCAGAGGCAAGGGCTCCCCGGACCCCTCCTCCAGCGGTGCATACTCTGCCCCTCTAGACCCATGGCTGTGGGGGGGCCCAGCCTGGTGCAGCACAAAAGCCATTCTGAGGGGGAAGCAGAGCAGCTTAGCCCAGGTGGCCTGCTCCCAGCATCCTCCACCCACTTCCATGCCCCCTCCTCTCACCTCCCAGGAGCCCTTTCTCTACCTGTTTTCTCCCTATTTTCCCAGTCCTCAGAAGAAAGCAATGCTGTCCAAGAGAGACAAACAGAGCCACCTGGGGGGAGGAATACTTGGTACTAGAGATGTAGATTCAGATCTTGGCCCTGCTACTGAAATTGCTACATGTCCTGGGCAGGCAAGGCCCCTTGTCACCTCTCGTTATTTGTTTTGGCCACACCGGGTAGTTTGCAGAATCTCAGCACCCCGAACAGGGATCAAACCCCAGGCTCTCATCCATGAGAGCTGGAATCCTAACCACTCGACCATCTCTCATTAACTGAATGTCAGGGGTGACACTACCTACCTCGTAGGGGTGGTTGTGTGCTTTAAATGGACAACATTGATGATGGTCCCCAGCAGAGGGGCCAGTACCCAGCAGGCCTTTAACCAAGGTCTGTTGACCCTGAATTTTAGGTCTCCCCCCCAACCCCCTCTCAGACATCCCCAGGGCAGCAAGGCAAGAACTGTGTGCATGTGCTGCGGGTCTGCTGGGTGAATAGTCTGCTCTCCAAGCCTGCAGGAGGACCCCTCACCCCCACTCCGACATGGTGCCTGCTCCATACTGGAACGTACAGCAGATTGGCACAGACCGCAATGCTGGCGGTCAGCAGCATGGCACCCCCCTCGATGTGGTAGTCGCTGTGCAGCAGACGGATGAAGGCCAGGTACAGGAGGATGCCAGTGACCATCCAGAGGGAGACCACAGAGGCCAGAGCCCCCAGAGTCTCTGCAGGGGGAGACAAGCTGTTAGAGAGCAGCCCAGGACCCTGAGAGGTACCTTCTGGCCAGGTCGAAGGGTTCTCAGGCCATGCAGGCACCTTACCTGAGCGGTGCCAGCCAAAGGTCATGGTGCGGGTGGCTGGACGGGTAGAGAGCCAGAGGGAGAAGAGGCTGCCCATCATGCTGCCCACGTCCGCCAACAGGTGGGCCGCGTCAGTCATAATGGCCAGGCTGTGCGCCAAGTACCCACCTGCAAGGGTGAAGTGACGTATCATCTGGTTCCATTAAGCAAATATCATGCTGTGCGTGTGGAGGCATGGAAAAGAGATTGGGGGGGACATATACCAAAATGTGAATGGTGGTTTTTCTCTGGTGATGGGATCACACATCTTTTCACTCATTCGCGTTTTCTAGTTTTTCTACAATAACAGTTTCTTTTAAAACATTCAGCTGCACCAGGTCTTAATGGCAGCACGCAGGATCTTCCATCTTTGATGTGGCATGTGGGATCTTTAGCTGCAACATGTGGGCTCTGGTTCCCTGACAGGGATTGAACCCAGGCCCCCTGCACTGGGAGCGTGGAGTCTTAGCTACTGGACCACCAGGGAAGTCCCAACAATAACATGTTTTAATAAGCAATAGGGCTTTTAAAGGACCAGTTTGTACTGATAAGCCAGTCCTGAGTCCCCCTGGTACTGCCTGTCCCTCACCCTCTCCTACTTCCCGAGTCCTGGACACCCGGCTCCCCCGTCCCAGCCAACCCCATCTTGTCTGCATCTCCACCCAGGAACTTAGGCAGGCATCCTGCGGATGGAGTTGGAGGAGCTGCTCTCTAACTTACCAACCACCTCCCCGGCCATGAAGACGCAGCACACAGCACAGGCGGTGCACAGCTGCCTCTGCGCCTGCATCCTCTCCGGGGTGAGACCCGGCTGAGGCAGGGGGTCCCGGTGGCAGTGGTGGAAGGACATCTCCACAGGTTTGGGCTCCTCGGGGAGGGGCTCAGGAGCCTCTGTGAAGAGACTGAGGCAGGCAACACAGTTCAATCTGGGGCCTGGCTCAAGGGCTCGCCTGCTCCTTCCTCACTCCCAGGTCCTGGGTCCCCTAGATTAGCTTCAGCAGATGTCCCATCTCTCTCTCCTTTTCCCAGTCCTGGTCAAAACCAGGAGCCTTGTACACAGAGGGCCACAGGAGAGATGGGGGCTGAACGGACGACTCAGATCGCAGCCTCCCTTTTCCTTTCATATACAGAGCCGCAGAGTCTCACAACACAAAGGAAAGCACCTTAGAGATGAGCTAGTCTACCGCTTACTAAGGAATTAGACGGACAAGGCTCAGAGAGGGAGGGGACTTATGGAGGCGACACAGCTAGTTAGTGGTCGAGCTGAGATTCGACTCCAACCAAATCAAGTCATTATGACAGGCATCACAAGGAATACAAATGAACTGAGTATCCTTTCTAATCTCTTGGAGCCTTTGGTGAACAAGACAAATGTCTACCTAAGTACTGTGAGATGTTTTAGAAGGTAGCTATTGCCTTAGAGCTGGAGAAGGCAATGGCACCCCACTCCAGTACTCTTGCCTGGAGAATCCCATGGACGGAGGAGCCTGGTGGGCTGCAGTCCATGGGGTCGCTCAGAGTTGGACACAATTGAGCAACTTCACTTTCACTTTTCACTTTCATGCATTGGAGAAGGAAATGGCAACCCACTCCAGTGTTATTGCCTGGAGAATCCCAGGGATGGGGGAGCCTGGTGGGCTGCCGTCTATGGGGTCGAATAGAGTCGGACACGACTGAAGCGACTTAGCAGCAGCAGCAGCAGCAGCATTGCCTTAGAGCAGCGAAAACAAAGTGCTATCAGGGTTCAGATAGAGGGATACACTGACTCTAATGAAGACACCAGGGAAGGTCCGAAGGACCCGAAGGCCCAAGGACACTGAAGGAGGCCCCTGAGAAGGGCCTGGGCAGATAGAGAGGCTTTTGATAAAGAGGAGGTGCATGTGCCGGTGAAGGCAGTACGATGGGGAAGTGGTGTGAAAGTGCTGGGTGGGGCTCAGACCTGCCTCCTTCCTGGACCTACCTCCGGGTGCCTCCATTCCCGGTCCTTCCACTTCCCTCTCTAGACATGCAGCTGAATGTGGCCCTTTAAGAGAGGAGTAGAATGTGGGGACCCAAAAAGTCTGAAGTTCTTGGCACGGAGAATTACTGGCCAGATTCCAGAGCTGGGTTGTCATGGGGAGGAGACAGTGCAGACTGCTGTGGCTGGGGTGGCAGCAGCAAGAGCGCTGGGTTGGGAGTCTGTCATGCGTTAGTGGGACCAGTGGGACCATAAGCATCCAGCAGAGGCCGCCTTAACTGCACAGGACCGTAAGCCTCCCTAGACCAGTGAATGGGTCTGGGGGGCCTCACCTCTAGCATCACCTGGGGATGCGAGAGGCTGAGCTCAGACTGACTGAATTTTCAGTCCACTCTGCCCTAATTCTCGACCCTGATACCACCCAACCTAAAGTCTGAGGGGTGGCAGTGGCAGCGGGGGGGTGGGGGTGGGGGTGGGGGTGGGCGGGGAGAATAGAACCTTCCACAGCATAAAGGACCTAAGTAGAAAAGTACAGTCCTGGGAATTCTATGGAGGTGTGACAAGAAAAACCTTGAGAGAAGATGAAGGCTCCAGATGATAGAAAGGCAATCCCAGTAGTAAAGTGGGGAGGGGTGCCTGGGGGTCTTCTGGTTGAGGAAAGCTCTGCCAATGGGTGAATTTAGGTGGGAGGGAGGAGAGGGCACATTTGGTGCTTCTAGGGAAAACTGGCAGGTAGATTAACTTCTTGGAATCCCCTTCTAAGACTTAGAATCTAGATGGGTAGGATACAGGTGTGTTTCCAGAGGAGACAGGAGATGAGGGTGGCTTTGAAATCTGTCCTCATTCTTCAACAAGATATACCGGGCAGTGTAGCAGTGTACATGTACTGAAGCTCAGGCTGGTGGGAGACATGTGTCACAAATGACTTACTATGCAAGGAGAAGCTGGGGCTGGAAGGGTTATGAACAAAGGACTTCATCACAGGGGAAGGAGTGACCAACTCTAATGGGAATAAGGAGAACCTCACAGAGGTAAACAAAGGGGCTCCAGACATGTGGAATGACAATGACAAGATATGCAGCTTGGAGCGTAAGTGTGAGGAATCAAGGGAAGGACTGAGGAAGAAAGTGATGGGCTCAAAGGAACGTAAAGGGAGATGCGCTGATTGATTTGATCGTTCCTGAGCCGTGAGATGAATGACCTTGCTGATGCACTAGTCTGAGAGGAAGAGAGGAGAGGAGATGGAGTGGTCCAGAGCAGACCAGGCCAGAGGCTCCCTGCGCAGAATTTTAGAGGAGGGGCAGGCAGGTAGGGAAGAACCTCTTTCAGAAAATACTGCAGGATTTGGTGACTAATGGTCATATGAGAATGAGGCGAAACTAGGAGTCAGAGATCCGGGTCTGAAGAACAAACAGAGGGTAAGTGGCTTTGGGGCAGTGGGCAAGATGCCCTTCCTGGCCTGGGGAAGACACAGTGCAGCCAGGCATCAAGGTAGTCAGCCATCAACAGGCTGCTCCCTTTTGTTTGGCATTAATTGGGCACTAAAGAAGCCTCATTGTTGGTGTGTGGGTGTAGTGGGGCTACCTGCTGTTTAGAGAGAAAGAAAGACAATTCTCTCTCCCTGGCCCTCTGAAACCCCGGACTAACAACAAATAATATTGAGTGGGGTAGAGGGGACAGGTAGAGAGGGGAGACTGTCTTGAAGCAGAGTCAAAAGGGATGTGAAGACATGCTAGGGCCACGGCTGGAGCCCCCACAACTGTGGTCCTCCGTGGGAGGGATTCAGAGGGGGGTCTTCCCTCCCTTCTGCTCATCCACTCGCCCACCCATCCAGGTTTACGGCCTCCACCCAGAGAAGGAGCGAGAAATACACAGAGGCACCGCATCAGAGACAAAGGGACAGGGGTTGGGAGGGAAAAGGAGAGATGAGGAAAAAGAAAAAGCCGGAGACTCTGTCAAATTCCCGAGATAAACGGACGGTGGGCCAACAGACAAAAAGGCCGGCGGAGGTGACCAGGGAGGGCCCAGCGCGGCCGCTAGGAGGGACAAGGCGGACGAAGCCGGCGGGACGCGGAGGCGGTTCTCCGGCCGCCCCCGGCCCGCTGTCCCGACTGCTCGGCGCGCCTCATTTCACACCTCGCCGCCCCCGGCCCCGTCTGTGCGGAGCCGGGAATACCCCCGCCGCCCAGACCGCACCTGCTCCTTCCTTACCGCCCCCTCGCTTCCCCGCGGCCGCCCGCCACTCCAGGAGCCGACAAGACCCGCTGCGGAGCCCGGGCCCATCTTCGGCCTGGGTGTCCACAGCTGGAGGCTGCTCCCCGAACCCGGGCGCTCGGAGGGTAGGGCCGGGGGCCTGCAGATGGGACTCCGAGGGGCTCCCGGAGCAATGGGTACATCGGGGTTCCTGGAGCGGATTCCGGCCCGACGGAGGGGCAGTCGCTCGCGGGAAAGGTCGAGGGGCTTGGGGGGACGGGCCCGGGAGCAGTTTCTCGGGACCGGGAGGAGGGTGGCCGAGAGGAGCCAGAGCGGGGTGTCCGCCTGTAGGGGCCGGGGCTGGCTGTGCGAGCTGGGGGCGTCTGCGCGGCCAGAGAGGCAGAGCCCGGCCGCCACGAAGCCAAGGGGGTCGCGGTGCGCTGGGAAGGCCAGCCGGCCGAGAGAGACAACGAAATAGAAGGAAAGCAGAAGGGTAGCGCCCCTCCTCAGCCGAGGGCCGACCCAGATCCGTCCTACCTCTTCAAACGCAGGCCGCCACCAGCGCCGCCGCGGTCTCGGGGGCCCACCAGGCGAGTGGTCTCCGAGCCCCCTGTAGTGGGAGACGGCTCCATTTCTCCGCGGCCCCCGACCGTCTAGGCCCCACCGAGGGAGGGAGAGGCGTGGCGGGCCCCGCGCCAAGTCTGAACGACGGGCCGACCCCCAGACTCCCCGCAGGGCCGCGGGGCCACCAGAGTGAAGGCAACTGCGGCGGCTGTGGCGCTGGGAGTCCGAACTGCGGCTCCCGCGGCTGCCGGAGCCCCGCCCCGCGTGGGGAGAGCTCCCCAAGCCCCGCCTCTAGGCTCCCCAGCCTCTCCCCTCCACGCCTAAGCCCCGCCTCCGGGGCCCTGTCCCCATAGACGTGGCTCTATTCCCGGCGCCAGAGCCAGGTGAGGAGGTGGGAGCTCTCTAAGCCCCGACCCTGTTCTAGAGAATGCTAATCTCCATAGCCCCGCCCCTAGGCTGACTAGTCCCGCCCGTGGCCCCGTCCACCAGCCCTAAGCGGAGCTCCTCAAGCTTGGGGGGCTTCCCTGATGGCTCAGATACTAAAGAATCTGCCTGTAATGCGGGAGACCTGGGTTCGACCCCTTGGTTGGGAAGATTCCCCTGGAGGAGGGTACAGCTACTCACTCCAGTATTCTTGCCTGGAGAATCCCATGGACAGAGCAGTCAGGTAGGCTACAGTCCATGGGGTCACAAAGAGTCAGACACGACTGAGCGACTTTCACTTTCAAGTTTGGGGACCTCCCAACCAATCTTCTCCCAAGGAACACCGACTTGTGCAGGTCCACCCCAGGGCATCTCAACCCCTCTCCACTACCCGTCACCTCTTGGCCCCAGCTCCCCACACACTGAGGCAGAAACAGGTGTGGAGGAGAGAACCAGAAAAAGGACGTGGGGTGAGCAGTATGACAAATCAGGGAGAACTCCAGGGACTCTGGCCAGAAACCCCTCTGTGAAGCATGTGAGGTCGGAATTCACAAGCAAAGTCGGCTGCCAAACGCTGTACCGCTCATGATTATTTTTATACAGAGACATGGGGTGACAAAAAGTTTCCAACTCTCCTTCAATCAATTATTATCCCTATTTTTTCAGATGAGTAAACTGAGCCCCAGAGGAAGAGGTGTCCAAAGTCATGCGACCAATGAATAAAGGACCGGGACTGGAACCCCATCCTCCCTCCCTCTCGGGTCAGGGCGCCGCACTGGCGACTGGACAGAGACTGGCCGCAGTTCTGTCCCTTAGAGGCTGGGGTAGCCGGAGGGAAGAGCGCGCCACCTCTCAGTGGTCACAAGCCCCACGTTTATGGAGGCAGCGCTCAGCTTGCCAGCAGGTGTATTCCTTACTTTCAAAGCTATAGCACCTTCCCAAGCATTACCTCATTTTGCCTCATTTAAACTAAAGGCCAGGGTAAGGAGTGGCTTACAGCGAAGTCGGTGGCTGAGCTGGGAGTTAAAACTTCAAATGCACACTGTTCCCTGCCCCTCACACCTGCCGCCAGTGTGGAATGAAAAGGGGATGGTGCTGGATTGTGCACTCCAAGCTGTGACATTCTCTGAAGAGGAGGGTTCGTCGGAGTGGGGGAAAGAGTGAGCATGGATGCGGAAGGTGGAGGGTAGGAGTGGTTAGTTAGCCCAGGCAAGAAACCCATCAGACGCACCCTTCGGAATACACCGGACTTGTGAACACCTGTCAGAATGAATTTAGGGTTCTGATGATAGACATCTAATCCCAATATTGTTTTTCCAGACAATGAGACTGCGTGTGCGCTTCCTAAAACAACAACAACAAAAAAAACTGGAGTACATGCCAGACTGAGTGGTTGGAAGTGATGGGGTTAACCCGGGAGAGCTTCGCGGAGGAGGTGAGGCTTGAACGGATTAGGCAAACTGGGCGGCGGGCTGGCTGTTCTGGCGGGGGAGAGTGCAGCTCGTGCCAAGGTTTGCGGGCGGCGAGCGCTGAGGGATTGTACAGCTCTGGGGAGCGGTGAGGAACGGAAGCACTAAAGGGTCTGCGCGCGCCCTGGGCGCCGCGCCTCCACCCACGCCCTGCGCGGGGCCAGCGCCAGCCTCTCCTCCACGCGCTCGCCTCTCCCCAGCTCTCCGCGCGAGACCCAGCCCACAGTCCACGCGCGTCAAGGGAGCGAGGGTGGGGTGGCTTTCTTCCCTCAATCTCTCCGAGAAGCATGGGGCCTCAGCTTCCTCTGTGAGTTATGGGGAGGCAAACTGAATCGGCGAGAGGGGAAGCCACCTGCCAAGGTCACCTTGTTCGTCTGTGTCATAATCAGGGTGCAGATCACGTCCTAGCTCAGGTCCCCGGGCAAGTCTCGCCTGGCACCGTCGGGGTTTTGTTGTTGTTGTTGTTTGTTTGTTTGTTTTTGAAGCTCCGCACCGGGCCTGGGACTTGGCCAACTCTGAGAGCCTTGGAGCAGAGACGCGGGGGCCACCGCTCCCTCCAGGGCTCGGATGCGGTAGCCTCGCCCGGAGCGGCCGGCTCCAGCGAGCTGGAAAATGGGCAGACACCGCGGGAGCCTGTGCGGGACAGGGGCCGCTAGGCACGCCTCAGCCAATGACGACAACAGGGGAATGTGATAACAACAATGGCTTCCTCCGGGATTTCCTTTCCTGGGCAGCCCCTGCTAGGCTCAGGGACAGCAGCCCCGGGTGCCCGGGAGGGGGCGCAGACGCTGGCATGTGCTCACCGGCCACCCGGCAGGGAGCGAGAAGGCTGGAAGGGAAAGGGGCGTCGGAGCAGATGGATCACTGGGCTGCCCTTCCCCTCAGCTCCCTGGCCTTAGAACATACTGCCTGGGGAAGCTGAGTGCAACGGGTTGGGAGAATACCAACAGTTTCTTTTGCTTGGAAATTTATGCAAGATAAGCTTGGCTTTGAAAAAGACAGCTTGCACCTGTTTCTCAAGAAACCATCAAGTGGCCCTGTGAAAATCTTTGCAAAGTGTCCTCTTGAATGCCAGGTCTGAGGAAGACATTCTGCACCTGGACAGGAGATGGGAAGACTGTGCAGGAGTTAGGACAGCTTAGGGCTGGTGCCCTGTATGGAACACTTCATTCAACCTTCACTGAACAGTAATTTCCTGCCATGCACCTTGCTCTCCCACCTGGGGATTCCTGGTGAAAAAGATGGACGTGTTTTCTCCCCTCCTAGCTTTGACTTGATTTCTCTTCTGCAGTTTTGGGTTACTGATGTACCCACTCTTGATGCTCTTCTTCCTCAGATACTAATTTTCCCTAAGGTGTGTCCTTAGGCTATTCTTAGTCCCAAAGGAGATGAGGCAGGGAGCCCTGGAGGTTCTCAAAAGAACAGGTCAGTGCCAGCTTCCAGAGCACACAGTGACAGAGCAGCTCAAAAGGGGGCTTCAGGGGGCCGGAGCAGTTCACATTGGGAGAAAAGGGGAGCAAGGCCCAGTGCTGAGGTCAGCATGTAGGCTGAGCCAGAGATCTTGGGCAAGATTTGGAGTCCAAGCCTGTGGACAAGGGTTAATGTGTGAAAGGGCCATGTCAGGCTGAAGGGTACATACAGAAGTGTTACCCCCAGAAAGCCTTTCCTGATCCCGCCATCCCCTGTCCCAGGTGGGTTACCTGCTCTTCCCTGGTGATCTCAAGGTCCCACAGTGCTTAGGTGCTGGGACCACTCACCACACGATAACAAAATCATTTGTTTTTCTGTCTCTTCACTAGAGCAGGAGCTGCCTGAAGACAGGTGTTGTCTTTCTCACCACTGTGTCCCCAGCTTGATACACAATCCCCCGTAAAGCCATCCCAGAAAGGAAGACCTGATTGTCAGAGTGGAAGCAGGATGGAGGAAGCAGGATTTAGTTGGAGACATAGAGGAAGAAGGAAGGCTGCAGCTTAAACGTCACCTCCTCAAAGAAGCCTTCCCTGATTCCCCCAAACCAGGCTAGTGCAGGTTATACATTCTCATTGCACACTTCTTTTTCTTCCTTAGCACTTATCATACCATAATTAAATTATTATTCAGGGATTATTTATTTCTTCACTTGGCTTTCAGGATGCCATAATCTAGTTTTCCTCTTATGTCATTGACTGCTTATTTTCAGTCTTTGCTGGTTCCTCCTCATCTTCCCAACCTTTTAATGCTGGAATAGTCCAGGACTTGGTCACCCTCTTCTCTTACCTTTCTACACTCAGTCCCATGGAGATATCATCCAGTCTACAGGTTCTAAAGACTACCTGGAAACAGCAAGAAATGATTGTTGAAGCTGGGGTATAGGTACATGGAGGATCATTGGACTACTCTGTTTTTATATGTGTTTGAAACTTTCTATTAAGAAAAAACTTTAAAAAATAAGTGGCATCTTACATGACGATTCCCAGATCTCTCTCACTTGAACTCTGATCTCATATACCCAGATCAATTTGACTTCTCCTCTTTAATGTCTAAAAGCGTCTCAAGATTCATCTAAAACCAAGCTCCTGATCATCAACCCATCCCAAACATTCCCTTCTAGCAGTCCTCCTGGGGCAGAACATGGGAACTCCATCCTTCCACTTGCACAGACCAGAAACCTTAGAATCATCCTTGACTTCTCTATTTATACTCCACATCCAATCTGTCAGCAAATCCTGTTCCCATCCTTGTCCAAACCACCTTTGTCTGCCTTCTTGATTATTGCAGTAGCCTTCTAGTTGTCTTCCTTTTTCTGCTTTTGTTGCCCTGTCATCTAGCCTCAATCCAGGCTAGGCAACTAGACCTGTTTCCTCACTCTCCATCTCACTCAGTATCAGCCAAAGGGCTTCCACTGGCCCACAAAGCCCTATGCAGTCCAACTCCTCTGATCTCATTTCATACTACTCCCATCTCAATCCCCAGCCACCCTGGCCTTTGTGCATGTGGGTCCTACAGCACACCAGGTACACTCTGCCAGATGTCTTCACAACTCACCGGAGGACCTGCTTCAGGTCCTAACTTGAATATCACTTTTACAGGCCTTCTCTGTTTTTCTTTTTAAAAATTGTATTCTTCCCTCAAAAATTTTCCATCTCCATCCCCTGCTTTATGTTTCTCTATAGTGATGATTACCACCCAACATACTGAATATTTTACTTGTTTACTGTCTATCTCCTCTCACCAGAATTTAAGCTACATGATGTCAGAAATTTTTGTCCGTTTTGTATGCTGCTATATCCCCGGTACCTAGAAGAGTATCTGGCACCTGATAGCACCTAATAAATATTTGTTGAAGATATTAATGAATGTCTGTCTTCCATAATAAGCCATAATCTATGAGAACTGATTATCATTGTATCTAAGGTACTAGGCATAGAGCAATGCTAAATAGGTATTTGTTGAGTAAGTGAACTGACTAATTAAAAGGACAGTTCATGAGAGGAACTGGTGTGAGGGCAACGGTATAGAGGATAGAAAGAACAGGGAGGGAAAAAAGACTGATGGTTACAGAAGGTTTAGGGCAATAGCACGCAATGCATTTGGATGGGCAACTTGGTAGCAAATCGAAGCGTTCATTGCCATAATTTATAGACTTCTGTATTTATTTATTTGGCTGCACTAGGTCTTAGTTGCAGTACAAAGAATCTTCATTGGGGCATGCAGGATCTTTTAGTTGTGGCAGGTAGGATCCAGTTCCCTGATCAGGCCTCTGCATTGGGAGCTCAGGGTCCTAGTGACTGGACCACCAGGGAAGTTCCCATTGTCATATTTAAAGGGTTGTTTTGCACCCTGTAGGCTACGAGCAAAGGAGTAGTAATGATGGAGGCACTGCTTTACAAAGATCTGGTAGCAGTATACACCATGAGACTGGCAGTAGCAAGAGCAGTTAGGAGGCTAGGACAGCAGTTAGTGTGACATGGAAACCCTCTAACTGAGGTGCTTCAGCATTGTGGAAGCTGAGAAGAAGAAAAAAACTAGAGCAATTTTGAAAAAAGAAATGATTAAGAACTGGGCTCCCCGGATGGCTCAATGATAAAGAATCCACCTGCCAATGCAGGAGACATGGGTTTGGTTCGTAGTTTGGGAAGATTCAACATGCTGCAGAGCAACTAAGCCTGTGGGCCACAGCTACTGAGCCTGTGCTCTAGAGCCTGGAAGCCACAACTCCTGAGCCCCTATACCACAGCTGCTGAAGCTCAAGGGCCCCAGAGCCGGGGCTCTACAGCAAGAGAAGCCTCTGCAACGAGAAGCCCTCACACTGCAACTAGAGAGTAGCCCTGCTTACTGTAACTAGAGAAAGGCCCACACAGGGATGAAGACCCAGCACAGCCAAAAATAAATAAATAAAAATTTTAAAACAAACAAAAAAAAGAAACGAGTAAGAATTTTTGGCCCGAATCTGGGGGAAATAATGGTCCACAGCCCACTGATGTTTGGGTTTTGAGCAGCATTGTTGGAAAGAGTCGTAACATTACTGCAAATGGAGAAAGCAAGAGGAACAACCAGTGTGGGGACAAGGTCATGAGCTCAGATTGCAGAGTGTGGTTTTGAGGCAATGGAAGACTTGTGTGTGGATGGCTCTAAGGTGAGCTAAAACGGAGCAGTGCCAGCTGAAGCCACACCCACAGACTGCATCTCTGAAGTAGAGAGGAAAGTGCAGAAGCAGGAGCTTAAGGACCGAACCATACAGAATACCCACAATCAGGAGATGAAGGAAGGGAGAGGAGCCAGCAAAGAGGACAGGAAACTTATTGGAGATGGAGGAGGAGACTCAGAACAACACAGAGCCCCAGAGTTGAAAAGACATGAAATTGGTAGAGTTGAACAGAAAGAAGTGATTTAAGGCCCAAAGTCACCTCCCAAAACATAGCCTGATATTTTTCACTTCATTCAGTCACACTGCCTGAAACTCTGCCGGTTATTCCTTTTGTGTTAATAAGAATTAAGGGGATGAGGTTCTAATAGTTGCTCTCACTGTAAGCTGAATTACAGGGTTTTAATCAAATTGCTTCCCACCTAACCCTTAGGGATGAGATCATTTTAGGGAGGTGATCGTTTTTATTAGAAACATTTAAAGGAGAGAAAATGAGAGGGGTAATTTTGGAGTTTTGACTGCTTGGGGAACACTGTGGCACTGTGGGGGATATTTTGGATAGCCAGAGGGCAATGGGTAGAGGAATGAGAAAATAGAGTTCTGAGAGGCTGAGAAAGGATGTAGAAAGGGAATGGAAGGATCCCAATGGCAATTTCCAAATCTTCTTAGAGGGAGGATCTTGATTTACCCCTTATTCCTAGAGACAGAATGAAAAGCAACTTCTCTCTTTACAAAATTGGGAGGAGACAGGAGAGAAAGTACCGCAGTGATGATGATGACAACGATGACATAGCACTTACCACGTGCCAAGCATTGTTCAAATTAAATGTTTAATCTTCCTAACAACCCAAAGAGGCAGACTATTATCTCCATTTTACAGGTAAGGCAGGTGTGCCCTGTTAGTGTGAAAGTGTTAGTCTCTCAGTCATCCAACTCTTTGCGACCCCGTGGACTGTAGCCCACCAGGCTCCTTTGTCCATGTGCCCTGTTAGCCGGCCCTTATGTCTGCAGAGCCTGAGGCTGCAGGGCAGAGAGGACAGGGGTATAAAGCAGCTTCTCCAGTTGGAAGCCCTCCACCTCCCACCATGAGATGTTGGGAGGATGGGCGATGGCCCTGGGGAGGACCAGCAAACAAACTGGGCCAAAGGTGTTTTCAGCCACATGTAGTACATGTGCCTTCAACTGGGGGGAGCGAAAGCAGGACATCACCTGCTTTAACATCATCATGAAAGCAAGTGAATATCAACTACAACTTTAGTCCGTTTCTACACCTAGATTTTAAAGTGGGGAGGGAGCTGGTGTGTATAAGGAGCCAACGTGGTATATGAACTGAACTGGAGTCAGAAGACAGGTCTAGAACTCACAGATTGACCTTGTACAGGTTAATCCTCTCTGGGCCACACTTTTATTAAAAAATCTAGGCATTGGTTAAGAGTTAAGTCTCTGAGGTCCCTTCCAGCTCAAAATCTGTACAATTCTAGAACCTGGGAATTGGGTATGACAAATTACAATCTCTCTCTCCCACCACATATGTTCGAGAGTGTGATATTTTGGGTATAAATATGCCAATGTGTGCTGTCTGAATGTGTATATTCCAGCTATATGACTAAAACTTCAGTTGTTTGTGGGTAAATAAGGGATGCTTCTTGGTTTTCCCCAGGAAAGACCACATGGCTCTATGAGGTAGTAAATTTCTAAGATCATTGACTCAAGATATGGTGGGAGGGCAAATGATTTCAGAAAAAATTTGAGTCCATCATCATCCTTTAGCGGTTATTTAAATTGTTTCCATTACTTTTTACAACCAAATTTAACTTAAATTTAACTTAGTCTTGATCTCAACCCTGTGAAACAGCCCAGGACTTCACAGAAGTGGGAAGAGACTCAGAGATTAAGTGACTTGTCCAAGATCACACAGCCTTTTAGAGCCAGAGCCAAAACGAAGACCTAGGGCTTCAGACTCCTGGCTTGAGTGTTCTTCCTAGTTCTGTGCTGGGTGTTAGAAGAGACCCCGTACATAGAAAAGAGAGTCGGAAGGGCTCTGTTTCTAGGGGAGGGCCCCAGGCCAGAGAGTGCCAGGCCAGTCTGACTGCTCTGTTCCCATCTCTGCAGCCTGCTGGCTGCCATATCATCTCCTTGAGAGCAGAGGGCTTAAAGATAATGGCTATTTCAAGAGCCACAAACTATGATTAGAATTAATTAGAATGTCAGAGGGCAGTGATAAGAAGTAATAACATTCTGGAGCCTCTGACAAGATGTGAAAGTGTTTACTAACCCTTCTCCGAACATAATTTGTCCTCTTTCTCAGGCTCACTTCTATAAAGCAGGGATGTGATCACACCACCTCCCAGGGCTATGAGGATCAAAGGAGACAATAAGGTAAAAGTGCTTTGAAAAGGTACACAAGTGTGTTTGTTCATTCAATTTAACCAACATTTACTGAGCATCTACAATATTCCAGAAACTACGTTAAGAACTGGAGGAAAACTAAGACAAATGAGAAACAAGGAGCCCAGAATTGCCATTACTCTCTCCTAATGCTTCAGTCTCTTTACCCCTCATGTGTCTGTCTTCTTGTCTCAGGCTGTGTGAGGAAAGGCTGACTCTGAGTCCTGTCCAGTTCTCCAGCTAACCGTTTCTGTCCCAGGGATTTCTTGCTATGGCCCAAACTCTGGACCTCCATTGGACCAGCAGAGGGCTCCCTCTGCTATTGCTCATTCAGCAAATCATTAATTCACTTACTATGAGCAGGCATGGTTCCAGGTGTTGGGGACACAATGGTGAACAAACGGACAAGGTCCTGCCCTCGTGGAGTTCACTGTCTACTGGCGAAGGCAGACCTGAAATCAACATACAAATAAATATATATTCACAAATGATGGTGAGGGTGTTTTGATATGGGGAGAGAGAAGTGGAACTCAATTTAGAAGGACTCTCAGCCTTCTAAACTCAGCCATGCATGTAGCCTGGGGAGGAGTTCTCCACGCAGAGGAGGGGGAAGGAACACAGTGTCTTCAAAGAACTGACAGAAAAGTGGTGCGGCAGAGACCTGGGCAAGCAAGACAGTGGTACTCATGGAGCTGGAGGGAGAGGCAGGGGCCAGACCACACTGGGCCTGTAGACTGACAGGAGTTCGAGTAAGTACAGTGGACTTCCAGTGCCTTCTGCTCTCTTCCCAAGTGCTGGTGAAGAAACGACTTGGGCTGTTCCGCTAGTTCTGTCATCCCATGATGGTGACAAAAAGCTGGAGGTTAGTTAGAGAACAAACCATCAAAAAATTGCCAACTTTATCAATGTTATGTGCCAGCCTGGATGGGAGGGGGACTTGGGAGAGAATGGATACATGTACATGTATGGCTGAGTCCCTCTGTTGTTCTCCTGAAACTACCACAACATTGTTAGTCAGCTATACCCCAATACAAAATGTTTTTGGTGTTAAAATTTTTTTAATTAAAAAAAATTACAACAGTAATAAAATAGAACAATATATTGAAGCAATATACTATAGTAAAAAAAAAAAATTGTCAATTTTAGCTCCTTTATTTTGGGTGACTAACCTCTAAACTCATCTAACCCAGAACCTATGAACTGGTGCGTGATTCCAAAGGTTTTCATCCCCATGCCTACACTGATCACAGATCTACAGAAATAGATTAATCCAGTGTTCCTTGTGCATGTTGAACATGGGCTCTTAGTTTGCTCAGATGACTCACATCTTTGGCGTGCAACTGAATCCATGTGCAACCAGCACAATGACCACTGGATTAATATCTGTAGAAGAGGAGGTAAATGTGCATAAGTAACAGTAATAAAGGGAAGAGATAATAAAAGCCAAAAGACAGGTGACAGAGATAGTATTGAAACAATAAAGTTCTTTCAGTTACACATTACAGGTACCACTGGTGTTCCTTAGTTATGAAAACCAACATCATGAAGTAGTAAGCTTCATGCAAGCCTGGCGGAGATTACAGGAAGTGAGGCCAACCACCCATAGGTGCCCTCATGCCCTGCAAGTGGCATGCAACTTAGTTGAAGTAAATTGGTACTTTTGGTAACTTTCTAGAAAGAAAGTTAGTGATACGGATCAAAAGCCTCAAAACAAATTCGCTTTGACCCAATAATTCCACTTCCAGAAATCTACACTAAAGAAAAAAAAAGATTTTCTTAAAGATTAAAGATAATTTTCATAAGGTCATTATACTATTAATATGATTAGAAACAATTATCCCATCTGGATTATGTGATTATATTATGGTACATCTTCCTTATGTAATAGTATTTAAAGGGTTTCTGAAGAACAGGCAGGACTTTTGGAAATGTTCAAGACATCATTTTAAAGGAAGATGCAAGATAAATTACAATACGATAGGATAAATGCTTTTATAGAGGAAGGTGGGAACAATTGAGGGAATGAAGGAAAGTTTCTTAGGAATACTGACATTTGATGTAGATCTTAAAGCATGTGTAGGAGTTTCCCGTGGACAGGAAAAGAAAAAAGACCAAGTGGCGACCTCTAAATTCTGTGAAAGAAGACTAGGAAGGTAATACACATCTTGAGAAAGGTTGGAAGCAACCATACAACGCATACAGCCACGGTCTGCAAGCCCTGTTATCTTTCCTTAATTGAGTCGATGGGTCAGGTCCCCGATCAGGATGAATGATTCCCCCTCCCACGGGAGAAGGGACGCCCCTGGAGGCTGCACCCGCGGCTGGGGCAGAAACTGACACCCCACAGCCTTTGGCCACGGGCACAGGCAGATCCCTACGCTCAGGCTTCCTGTGAGCAAAATAAGTCCCACCCCAGCCCCAACCAAGACCTACCGGCAGCGCCAAAAAGTGACCTGTAGTGTTGACGCAGTGCGCAGGCTCGGTTGGCCACTGGACCGCTGCCGTGTTAAGTTTCACACCTTCATGGAGATCGCGTGAGGCCTCCCGGCTGAATAGAGCGACTATGAGGTAGATGCCAGGCCGGATGAGGGGTCCACACAGAGCCAGAGGGGACCTGAGGAACCAGAGCACTCCCTTCTGAGCTGTTGCCTTGGTTCTCCCAGACCACGGCCTCCCAGGCTGTCTCCCACTCCCTGGGGTGCGGCTCCCTGCTCCCTCTCTGGTCAGCCCCAACAGCTCCGGTTTTCACTTCTTCCGTCATCCTTGAGTCATCTCCCTGTTCTCCCTGAGAGACAAGGGTGAGATGGTTTGAGAGGGCAGGCTAGGAGGGAGAAAGTGTCTGGCCTAGGTGCAGGCACTGCCTTCCGGCCTGGTTTCTAGACGCCTGGCTTCTCTTAGGCAGCTCACAGTTTGGTCTGACTTGTTCTTCCCTTGGAGATTGTGGACCGCCAGGATTCCCCACCCAGCCTGTTCTGAGACTGGGATCCTGTTGGGCTTTCAGACCCAACAAGGACTTGGACAGGCTCAGGGCTCCTTCTGTACAGTCCTTGTAGCTCTGGACAAAATGGATCTTTTTGCAGGGTTTAGACCTCCTCTTTGCCTCTGTAGAATGTGGGGTGTCTGAGCTCTGTGGATCTGGTGGGCGCTGGGGAAGCTGAGGAGAAGACGTTTCCTCTGTAAAATTTGAATTCAAATGTCTTGTCACCTGTGCTTTCCTGCTAGTCACAGGTGCCACTCACCATTGTCTGATATTTGTCCCATGGTAGCCCCTTTCCTGCCTCGCCCCTGAAGGTGATGAGTTTCCTGTCACTGGAAGTTCACTTCTCTGTGGCCCCCACCCGGGAAGTTCTCACAAACGCTTCCCTTCCTCCCACCCAGATCATGGCTCATGTGGACGAGGCCGCCCGCCAGTTGTCCAAGTCTGGGTCAACCCTCTATGCAGTGCTGGAGCTTAAGAAGGGTGCCTCACCTGAAGATGTCAAGAAGGCCTACAGGTTCAGACCTCAGCCCCTTATTAAATCTCGCAATTCTTCCCTTTAAACCCTTCTCCTCGTACCTTGCTTTCTCACCCTTTTTTTTTTTTTAATATTTATTTGGCTGCATCAGGTCTCTGTTGTGGTATGTAGGATCTTTCATTGTGGCATGCAGGCTCTAGAAGGCACTGGCTTAGTTGCCTAAGTGGGATCTAAGTTCCCTGACCAGGGATCAAACCCACGTCCTCTGCATTGGAAAGCAGATTCTTAACCACTGGATCACCAGGAAAGTCCCCTGACCCAATTTTTAAATACCCAGACCTCCACTTTGGGGCCAGATGGGGCCATCATCCTCTTCCGTGTGGAGGAATGCAGATGTGGGCTTCTTGCCTCCATCCTCTCATGCATTCTTTCTTCACCCTCTAGAGACTTATCCCTGTCATTCATCATAACCCTCTCACCCCTACCACTCCCATCCTCTGCCCACCCTTCTTTTGGGTATTGCCTGGCTAGGAGACTGGCCTTGAAGTATCATCCAGACAAGAATCCAGGGGACGCTCAAGCAGCAGAAATCTTCAAGGAGATCAACACAGCCCACGCCGTACTGAGTGACCCTAAGAAGCGGAAAATTTATGACCGGCATGGCTCATTGGGGATATATATATACGATCACTTTGGCGAAGAAGGCGTCACATACTATTTTACAATGAATAGTTGTTGGTTCAAGGTACACAGTTCTTTCTGGTCCCTTAAAAATAAGGAAGGAGGGGCAACCCTCCACTCTTAGGATGGCTGATTCTCCTCTCCTAGAACAAATGCTTCTATTGTCTCATACTGGGTGCTGGAAGAATTGAGGCTGGGTGGAGCTTGAATGGAAATACACAGTAACTGCTGGATTGAAGCCATTCTTTCCCACCTTGTAGACACTTGTCCTCCTGTGTGCTCTACTCACCTGTTGCTGTTGTTGCTGCTGCTGCTGCTTTTGCTGTGGAGCACTTAAGCCACCACCTGAGGAAATGGCTAACAAAAAAAATGCGTCAAATGTCCAGCATCAGCCTCCCAGGTCAGGTGAGAACCACAGGTAGGGACTGGGGTGAGAGCTGAATTAGGGTTGTGGGTGAAACCCTGAACTCTCAACTGTGAACCCCCAACTCTCAAGTCAGTATTGGGGCCAAGTGAACAAAGAGAAGAGGGTACGCTTGGTTTCTGAGGAGCTTATGCCCAAAACTGACAGTTTAAATGTAATGTTCGCTTTCCATGACTGTTAAGCTTAATGGATGGAGTGAGCATTAAGGTAGGGAATGGGGTGGGAGACTGTGCCTAGAAAAGGCAGTAGTTGAAGACAAGTTAGAGAATGCAGTTCTTTGCATTTACTCAAGAAAGGTAGTGTCTGAGATGATCCACTGAGGTGTGGGTTGACTGAAATTCACACCAGTGCCATCTAGTGACAGGAATACATAACTGCAAGGTAACCCTTTTCTCACCAGTGGACTAAAAAATGGGCTTCCCAGGTGGCTCAGTGGTAAAGAATCTGCCTGCTAAGGCAGGAGACTCAGGTTGATCCCTGGGTCAGGAAGATCCCCTGGAGAAGGAAATGGCAACCCACTACAGTATTCTTGCCTGGGAAATCTCAAGGGCAGAGGAACCTGGTGGGCTACAGTCCATGGGGTCGCAAAAGAGTCAGACATAACTTAGCAACTACACAACAGACCAAAAAATTGTTACCAGATGTCTACATATGTGTTTTTCAATCCATCATAGGACACAGAGAACATTTTAGAAGAGGGGAAGATGGTTCTAGTGATGATAATTAGTAAAAGATGAAGAGTGAGGTATGAAAACTGAAATGCGGCAATAACTAAAGGGTAAGGAAAAAATACACACTAAAAACAATTCAGCTGAGTCTTTAATGGAAAGTTATGTCTTTATAGTGTGGACTACAGGTATTGTATCCTTCCCTGTAGGGGGTTTGCTTTAAATTCTGCATGATCATTCGTTCTAGTTAATAAGATGCCATCTTCTTCTGCCCTTAGATGCTGAGCCAGTGAGGGTGACTTCTGCTGCCCAGGCCACTGGACTCGGGGAAGAGAGGAGCAAGTAGCCCTGTCCTGACATTGACCCTGATTTGCCCCTTCTGCGTGTAAGACTCCCGTCTTCACAAGCACTGATGGCCTCCATCCCAGTGAGGACCCCATCTTTGTCCTTGATGCTGTCACTGACCCTGGCCGTACAGGGTCACCCAGCTGTTCTTCCTTTTAGCTCTAGTCCCAATTTTAACCTGTTAGAGAGCAGCCCGCCTGCCCAACCCTTGTGAGGTCTTAGGCAGGGGTGACAGTCTTCCTGAACATTGTTTTTCCTGTGCCTTCCTTGGAACTTGAGCCAGTGTCAGCGGTAGTGTCAGCCACTTATGAGACTTCCTTCTGGATCCTGAACACCAAGCAGGATGGATCCTGTCCTGGAGCTGCTGTGTCAAGTGACCCGCCTTTGTTGCAACTCTGTGTGCCAAGAACTCTTCGTTCAGCCTCATTCCCCAGCGAGTTCATCTTTCTGGGAGCTGGTCTCATCTTCTTCTGGTGCCCGTGCCCTTGGCATTGCCAGCCTCATCCCGTACCACCATGAGACAACTCAGGAAGAGCATAAGTGCGTTTGAGGCTTAGAGGCCGTTGTCCCGCCTTTCAGTTCTCCCTGGACTGCAGCTGCTAGCACAGCATCCATGAGCATGGGGCCTGTGGGTTGACCGAACAGCACAGAAGTGCCTGCCGGCTTCCATCCTTCTGGTCTCATGTTGTACAAGCTGATCACTATATGTTTTGCGCTTAAAGTAGGGGCATGAAAATGTGATAGGGTGAAGACTGAATGTGTCCAGGCCCTTTCCCCATGTGTGCTTCATCGCACTGTCTGTCTGGTATCCTCATCACACCATTCCCCATCTTCGCAGGGTCAGAACCTAGGAACTCCTCAAACTTCTCTCTCCTGACTGGGAGAAGGGCTAAGGAATATCAGTCAATAAAAGAGCTTTTTAAAATCCAAACCCAGTGCATATGTTGGGCTCCCAAAAGACAAATCATGCCTGGGACAGAGAAGAAGAAGGAGAAAAAGGTAGAGGACAGGTGGGCATATCTGAGACTAGCCTGCCTCAGGGAGCCAGAGATCAGGACATGTGTGGAGCTGGGGCAGAGGCTTCCCAGAGCCTTGTGATGATGACTTTGTCGGTGCTCTAAATTTCTCCTGGAGACCAATTTCCTCGGTGCCCAAAATAGGTCCCTGGCATCCAGGTCCTTTCTGCCCAACTCCACTTCTCTAGATTTCCTAACAAATCAAGAGATGTCCTTGGCGTGGCTCCAGTGATGTGTTCAGGGACCAGAATCCTGTGTTTTCTCAGGGATATGCTCATGAGGTCGTTTCAGGCCCTGGCGCACCTGCCAGCTCCAGCCTCCTGGGCTTCTTTTCCTAGGGCAGGGGGATATAAGAAAGATCTGGGCAAGTACAAAAAAAGAGCCTCTCTCTCATCTCTGGTGCTCTTGTTTTGAATCATAGGATTCAGAGGAAGATGGTCAGAATCACTGACTAAGCCTTGGAGGCAACAGATTTCATTGTCTCTATCTATAGGTCCAGCAGGATGTCTCCTTTCACCCAGGCCATGTATGGTGCCTGTCACACAGGCCAGTTGAGATTCTGTGCCGCTACCTGGAAGAGGCACCCAGGCCCAAGCATGGGGGTCGGGGGCTCACAGGAGCTTCTGAGTGAGAGCACCTCTCTTGCCCACCTCGGCTTCCACCACAGCAGTGAAGTTCACCCCACTCTTGCTCTGGGGAGTCACCCATTCCCGAATGAGTCAGGGTCACTCACTCGGTGACAGCTGTGGCTCGCCTTACAGGAGCTAAATCGGGAGTTGGAATGTCACACACACATGCCCCTTGTTCCCCACCCCCACGTTAAAAACTAATCTCCTCTCTGGGGAGTGAGAGACAAACAGCGCTGCCCACAGAGTGGACAAGAGGGGTTTGGGAAACAGAAGGAGAAGTTTCCAGGGACAGAGCCATTCAGGGAGAGAGGACGAGAAAAAGCTACGTGTGCCTGGCCAGGGTACAGAGCAGAAACTAAGGCGAGGCAGAGAAGTGTCTGAAAACAGCTATCTAAGGACAAGGCAAATTGTTTTGAGGAAGGGACAGGAGACGTAGAGCTGTTTCAGGAGTGAGCAACAGAAGGGAACACAAAGAGTCGGAAGACTGCCGAACGTACACGAGGAAGGGTCCAGAGGCAGTGAGAGAAGGCCGAGACCAGGGCCGAGGCCAGGGCAGGCACAGTCGCCGAGGGGATGAACTTCACGGTGGGTTTCAAGCCGCTGCTAGGGGATGCACACAGCATGGACAACCTGGAGAAGCAGCTCATTTGCCCCATCTGCCTGGAGATGTTCTCCAAACCGGTGGTGATCCTACCCTGCCAGCACAACCTGTGCCGCAAGTGCGCCAACGATGTCTTCCAGGTGGGCCGGGGCAGGGCCGGGGCAGGGCGGGCTGGTGAGAGGCTTGTCAGGTCAGTGCCAAGCGCCCAGAAGGTGATGGGAGGAAGGCGCCCCAAGGAGGCTGGTGGTGGCTGTCCTGGCTGAAGGGCAGAAGGAGAGCCAGGGGTCCTAGCAGATCCCAAAGTAAGCATGAGTCAGCAGCCGCTCTGCAGGCTGATGAGCATACAGCCTGTGCATGGACAGCCCTGGGATGCTGGTCTCTACAGAGAAAAGGAGACCCACATGGAAACTGGACAGGGAAGTGATCCTCTAACCAGGCTGTGTGACAGTCTGTGCTGTGACTCTGCATTCCAGCTTGGAGTTGAGATTTCAAGAACAATATGGAAAATCTGGAGAAAATAGCAATGAGATAATGAAACATTAAAAAGTGGACTGTGAGAAAGGTCCATGATGACAGTGACATTATTTGTATTTAAAGCAAAAGACTGAGCGCATCCATCTTGGGACGGGGGCAGGCAAAGTTAGTGGACAGAACACTGGGAATTCACCCCCACTAGAGGTGACACTTGTGTCCTTCCCCAGATTGGTGAGTCAAGAGACCTGCTGGTTAAAAGGGATCGAGGTCACTTAAGCAGGGAGAAGGCAGAGAATACATTTTACTTCCTCCAAATGGAACCAGTTTTGGCTTGTGTGTGGTCACAGAGCAAAGCATAGCTAATCAAATTCACAGATCTCATTTTAGCTCCTGGTTTCAGAACTAAAAGCAGCACGTATCAGAATGTTTTATATAAGTGGGCTTGCTTTCTTGCCCCATGCCCTGGTGTAGGTTCTAGTAATCTCTAAAATGTAACAAAGATCAGGGAGAGTGAGGGATAAAGGCGCGTGCACACACACACACACACACACACACACACACACACACACACACGTGTCCTTACCAATGAAGTAAAAGCTCAGAATAGACCAGAGCTGGCTGACTTAGTAGGCATGGCAGCGATAAGGAACATCATGAACATGCAGTCTTCATCTCTGTCAGAAATTATGGGGAAACGTGTTGAACACAGTGATATTAACCAAGAGAATGCTTCCCTTTTAAGTTCTTTAGGGGCAGCATATTTGGGGGAAAATAGTGGGCTGGCTAATTCAGGTCATTCTACAGCTGCGCCCACAGCCCACTGTTTGTTGTCTGCTGTCTTCGCTGAGCTCCATGGTCTCTCCTGCCATCTTCCCATCGAGGCCTTTTGCCATCTCCCATTCCTGTCAGTGTTCAAACCTGTCATTATTTGGCTCCAGACAACCTCAGAGCCAGTGGTTTTCCCTCTCTAGGGTCTGATCATCCCAGGCATTCAGTCATGTGCAACCCACCATCTTGGGTTTTCCCTTGGTCTGATTAACTCTGAACATCCTTCAGGCTGAGATGCCCAGAGGGGAATGACAGAAAGGTTTTGCCATCCCTTCTCATGAATTTGTAGTTAAACATTCTTTCATTAGAGCCTGAAATATGTGAAAGCAAAGAAAACTTTTGAAAGTGAAGGTAACATGTTCTCTAAAAAAAAAAAAAAAAAAGTGGTCAGAATATTAAAGTGCATGGCACACAGTATCACTGGGCAGAGGGATGCAGGGAGAAGTCCTACATATGGAGGCTAGAAGATGTTCTTCCCTGGGTCTGGAAGATCCCCTGGAGACGGAAATGGCAACCCACTCCAGTATTCTTGCCTGGAAAATCCCATGGACAGAGGAGCCTGGCGGGCTACAGTCCATAGGGTTGCAAGAGTCAGACACGACTTATTAACTAAACCACAACCAGAAGATGTTCAAGTCAGTTTTCTGTATCCAGACACACTGTTTTGGTTCCCTGAAGGTCTGGAATACTGATCTGAGCCCAGAGAGACTTGGGAATTGTTTGGGTCGAACCCTGTGCAGAATATTTGGGAGATAACATGGTTCCCGGGGCTTCGGGATGGTTCTGTGGATCTGGACTAATGTGTGTCTTTTGAAGTACAGGGCACCCCTGGCCCTCCAAGGAGAGGAGTGAAGCAGTTCATTTCCTTGCTGCTTTATTTGGGATGGCCTGGTGGGAGGCTGACCCAGTTCTTTGGCTGCACTTATGTATATACATCTCAGCAGACCTCCCTCTGAAAGATGAGCATATTTAGTTTTTTCACACATTGCCTCCACATTTTGACAACTCGAGGCATAATCAGATTGTCTGTTTTCTAAGTATGGGGACGAGAATAGGACTTCTATATCTTGAAACTACTTAGGAAGAACACACTTAGAACATTGCCTAGAAAGTTAATAGGACTTAGAAAAGTGATACCAGTATATTACACACCCACACACATATTTTTTTCCAACACTATAAGAATTTATATTATGAAAAGTGAATCTTCACCTTGGGCCCTCTCTAATTCCCTTCTCCAGATGGAAGTAGCCATTACCAACTTTCTTGGGTACCCTTGCAGGAATTTTCCATAGTTAGGTACACGTTTGTGTGTGTGTGTGTATGTGTATGCACGCATTTAAATTTATCCTATACCTGCCTTGGTTTACTCTCTTGGCTGTCGTTCCATAGCCACACATTCCAACACGCACCTTCCTTTTTAATAGCTATATAGTGGTCCCTTGTCATGACTGAGCCACAGTCTATTTCACCCATGCTCTGAAACATTTAGATGATGCTCAGTGTTTTGCTGTCCTAAAAAAACTACTGTGATGGACAACAAAAAGGAATTTGGAAGGAGGAACTTCCCTGATGGTCCAGTGGCTAAGACTCGGCACTCCCAATGCAAGGAGCCTGCATTTGATCCCTGGTCAGGGAACAAGATCCCACATGCCACAACTAAGACCCATCACAACCAAATAATTTTTAAAATACTAAAAAAAAAATTAGTATTTGGAGGGATTGTGATCTTAAAACATCAGGTTATAAGAACTGACTCATTTGAAGAGACCCCGCTGCTGGGAAAGATTGAAGGTGAGAGGAGAAGGGGATGACAGAGGATGAGATGGTTGGATGGCATCACTGACTCAATGGACATGAGTTTGAATAAACTCTGGGAGTTGGTGCTGTATAGGGAGGCCTGGCATGCTGCAGTCAATGGGGTCACAAAGAGTCGGATGCAACTGAGCAACTGAACTGAGCATCAGGTTAACAAAAGAGGAAACAAAATTTTTGAGGTAATTACTTGCCAGTCCAGTGGTTAGGACTCCACTCTTTCACTGTTGAGGGCCTGGGTTCAATCCCTGGCTGGGGAATTAAGATCCCATGGTGGGACCAAAAAAAAAATTTTTTTTCATTGAAAATGTTGACGAGTATTAAAGGTTTGGGAGGAAATCATCCATAATCTCACCTTCTCCAATGCAATTGTTTTCATGTTTGCATATTATGCTTGTCTCTATACATATTTTTACATAGTTGCCATCACAATTTAACTCATTTTCTTTAGAGCTGTGATACAGTTCTCTTTCTCTCTCCCTCTCTCTCTGAATTTAAACAGAATAAAACACCAAAACACCACATTAACCCCCTTTAATTTCTCTCTTTCTCTTTCCCCACACTTGCACCCACTCAGCAACCAAGCATTTTGGCTAGGGGAAAGCTGTCGGTGTGGGAATTTGACATAAACATCTTCCCATGTGTTTCTGAATTTGTAAACTCTATTCCTTCCTAAACTGCTTTAAAACAGCCTGTGGTTTATTTTTATACCTGCCCCCACTTCACTGTGGGCACTTGTTTATGAGCTGCAACCTGTTGTAATTTAACAGACAACTAGAAGGCCTTATGAGAAGGTTGTTCAGAAACAGCTTTTCTGGAGGGTGTCCATGTAGGGAGAGAGTTACAGAGATGGGAATAGCAAGAAAGGGACCTCCTCCTGTCATAAAGGGCAAACTGGGAAAGAAATGACCTCTTTTATTTCATCCCAAATTCAAGTTCCTTTTTTCTTTCTTTCTTTCTTTTTTTTTTAGTATTTAGGTTGCTTTGGATCTTAGTTGAAGCATGTGAGATCTTTCATTGTGGTGCACAGACTCCCCATTAGTGGTGCGCAGGCTCAGTGGTTGTGGTTTGCAGGGCTTAATTGCTCCATGGCGTGTGGGATCTTAGTTCCCTGACCAGGGATCAAACCCTTGACCCCTGCATCGCAAGGTGGATTCTTAACCACTGGACCACCAGGGAAGTCCCACAAATTCCAGTTCTATACAGTCTAATTGTTAGGGCTGCTGCCATCAAGTACAGGCCAGCTGGTGAAAACCCTACACAGCCTTCCTCTTCAGCCACTTCCACCTGTCACTGAGGGCACTGAGATGTCCCTCCCCGGCCCAGACTTGGGCAGGTCTCTTTTATGGGAAATTGGTTGATTGAAATTTTATGAAGTATGTTAATCTTGTAGCTGGCTTAGGATCTTATTTGAGGAAAGAAACTGGATTTACTGGGAAACACAATCATAGACCGAGACTCAGCACTCCTGGGCTCTAGTCCTACCGGTTTCTTCCTTAATTGGCCATGACTGTAAAGCAGGTTGTTTCACTTCTTCAAGCCTGTTTACACACACATGGATAAAGAGGGGCTTTAAATTGCTGTTTAACATCCTTGTAATTCTAACAATCTGATTTCACAAATGGAAGAAACATCATCATATATTCCCATCCTTTCAGGACTTTGCATTCAGTCACTAGTTACTCGTGTCCTATCTCGGCTCACTCTTCTTTTTGTTTTGTTTCTTGTTGGTCCTGGCTGCACCACTGGCATGTGGGATCTAAGTTCCCCAACCAGGGATCAAACCCACGCCCCCTGTATTGGCAGCATGGTGTCTTAACTGCTGGACGGAGTAGGGAAGTCCCATGGCTCACTCTCCTGCTTACCAGTCCTCCTCTGAGCCAGCCTCTTTTCACAAATCCCTGTGTCATGCTCACTGCTAGGTTCTGTTGGGCAGAGCAAGCTCTCCCCTCAAAACCCCTCCCCCACCCACAACTCAGCTTTTGCTGCCTCCTGGATTCTTCTAAAGGTCTTCAACTTGCTTCAAATGTGTGGTCTTCTGGCCCGTTTTCCCACAGTTTCTCTAGTATATTCTGAGGTTCTGTCTCAGAGGACTTGCACGGTCCACTATTCATCATTGGCCAGGCCAACAGTTTAGGGGAGATAGCTGCCAACAACCCTCCTTACGTCCTGGGCAAGTATCCCAAATCAGCATCACTCTGGGTAGCCAGGAAAGAGGGAAAAGATTCTGAGAGAAGTGTAGATTCAATAGAGGAACTGCATTCACAGAGCATCTTTGTAGATGGAATGTTTCCATTGGAGGCTGCAGACCATTACCAAAGAAATATAGCTTAAAAGAGAGACAGCTCATGGCTTTGGCAATGTTTCCCCCACCCAATTCCACACCCCACTTATTATGAAGGTAGCTTCATAATAAAGGAAAGTGCTCAATTTCTAGATGTTAGTGAAAATAAAGATGTCATTTTTCCCATCAAGGTTCACAGAACCCTTGAATTCTACTCATCTGGGGAGCAGTGTCCCCCAGGTTTAAGTTCTGCAGCATCACAGGCACCAATGTCTTCCCAAGCACCAGCCTCGAAAGGTCTGAATTTTTTTTTCTCCCTCCTCTCGCTGGCAGCCCACTCACATCCACGCAATTGGCCAGATTCCACCTCTGGCATCCCTGGTCTTTGCAGGGTTTTCTGTTTCTGTCTGAGGGCAAGACGGTGACTTGCTTGTGACTTGCTTCTGATCTGTGTGTCTAGCCGGATGGAGGCGTGGGAGACCTTACTTCCCTGACCAAGGGCGCCCCCTGCAGTGGAAGCGCAGAGTCTTCACCACTGGACCACCAGGGAAGCCTGGGCCTTTACATCAGAAGCAATGGCCAGTCTTCTCTCCCGTTTATCCAAATCACTTCTGATTAATATTCACTCTGATTTTCTCTTGCAGTTTAGAAACTTGGCCTACAAAATTAAGTTCAGCTCTTTACCCTTGGATTAAAAACCCTCTAAGGTTTTACAATTTTTTTTTTTAAAGCCCTTCATGGTAAAATCTACCTTTCAACTTCCCTCTGTCCCATGACTCCTCTATCTGTAATTTGAACTCCTCTAGTATCTTTGGTTTCCTAAAACTCTTTCTAATAACCATCTCCTGCTTCCTGTCTACCCTGTCTTCAAGTGGTATTTTCTTAAACACTTTCCTTAAACTAAGGGTTTTCCTTAAACTAAGGTGGTCCAGTGGTGAAGACTCTGCGCTTCCTCTGCAGGGGGCGCCCTTGGTCAGGGAAGTAAGATCTCCCACGCCTCCATCCGGCCAGATAGACACACAGTTCTTTTTTTTTTTTTTTAGATAAACCCTTTTATTTATTTATGCTTCTCCAGTTTGTTTAAAACAACAAGAACAACCCCCTTAACATAACTGACAACCCTTCTCCCCTTACTCTTCCTTGGGCTGAAGGGTAGTTAATGGGGAAATGGCCCCCAGGGATGAGGCTGAACATAAGAACCCCTTAGGGAGGTAATGGAGTGATGGAGCCTGAATTCCCCGCCCAGGAGATAGGGCAGGAAATGGCAACCCAATCCAGTGTTCTTGCCTGAAGAATCCCAGGGACGGGGGAGCCTGGTGGGCTGTCGTCTATGGGGTCAGACTTAGCAGCAGCAGCAGTGTATGACCTAGGGAGTAAACTAACATAGGTCTGCTAAGTATCTTTTCTCCTGTTAATGCTTCTGGCACTCTAATACCCCCTGTTCATTCACAGCAGGATTGCGCATTGTATTTTTAAAAAGTAAACATTTATTTCCCCAAACACGAGGTCCTTGTACAAAATTTCAAAATTATATTTTTTTAAAAAAGAAGGAAGGAATCACCCACAATTCTATCACTCAGTGGAAATTATTGCAAAAAATATTTAGTTTTTATTTTATGCATTTTATAAAGTAATTCATGGTTTATACAAAGAAATTTGGGAAATGTAGATGAATACAAATAAGAAATTTTAAAATCCTATAACTCCCATCACCCATTTCAAAATCTGGATCCTACTGTCTATATAGACTTAGATCCTGCTTTTTTCATGAGTCTCTCCCCATGTTAAGAACATGTTAAAGATAGTTGCATTGTAATACCATTGTAACTCATTTAGTCTTTACTATTAAATAACCGGGCTTCCCTGGTGGCTCAGGTGGTAAAGAATCTTCAGGCAGTTCGGGAGACCTGGGTTCAATCCCTGGGTCGGGAAGATCCCCTGGAGGAGGGCATGACAACCCACTCCAGTATTCTTGCCTGGAGAATCCCCATGGACAGAGGAGCCTGGCAGGCTGCAGTCTGTGGAGTCAGACACAACCGAAGCAACTAAGCATCAGCATTAAATAACCAGCATGTTAACTATCTGAAAAAACAATTTTACTGTTTATTCTGGTTAAAAAAATAATACAGGTGTGTTGTGAATTTTTTTTTGTGGCTGCGCTGGGGCTTAGTTGCAGCATGTGGGATCTAGTACCCTGACCAGGGATGGAACCCAGGTCCCCTGCATTAGGATCTTGGAGTCTTAGCCACTGGACCACCAGGGAGCTCCTGTATTATGTAAATTTTAAGCCTCATAAATAATATAAAATTATAGAATGTATAAATCCATCTAAACACACTAGGGCTATTTCAGAGAAGATGGGATTTCAAGAACTTTTAATATCAAACAGGAAGAGAGCATTCGAGGGACAGCTAGAGGGAGGCACAAATGAGAGATAGTGGATTCAAAACAGGGACATGGTGACCTGCAAGATGTGAGAGGAGAAGGTTGCTATAAAAACTAACAACTCCCTTCCCCCACACTGGTCAGTGTTCTTACCATATACATATCCATTAAGGCTCATTGCTCAGAGAACATCAGCCTTTGAATGGAGCTACTGCTAAGTACAAATCCTCTTTTTAGATCTGAGGAAATGTGAGCCATAAGAGAAATTGTTTTCCCGAGGTCATAAATGGCAAATCCCAAACCACATCTTCAGATCACTGCTACTTTCCCTATATCATCTTGCATTAAATGCTCTCAATTAAAATACAGAGATGCTACCAAGAGTGGGGAACAATTTTATCTGCATGTCTAGTACAGATGACTTTCTCAAGGTAGCCGCTTCGCATTTGCAAACTGTTTAGGACAGAAGACATACAAGTTTTGATTAGGGGAGGGAGTTAGGAAAGGGTTAGAGCAAATGTCTCAAACTTCATTCTCTGTCATCTTCCTGATTTTTGCCAAAACTGTATACGCCATTTGTACTATGCTTAAGTATTTCTACTTAAAAGAACTCACTTTGGGGACTTCTGTGGTGATTCAGACCCAGGGCTCCCAATGCAGGGATTCCTTGGTCAGGGAACTATATCTTGCAGGTACCAAGAACCTGCATGCCCCAAACAAGATCTGGTACAGTCAAATAAATAACTCTGTAAAAAAGAACTCACCTTCAAAGATGAAATATTTATAATTCTAAATGACAAAATCCACAAAAAAGCACCAGTTTTATAGGCTGGTTATTTTTTTCTAATATAGATTAAGGTAAACACGTAAGAGGGCTTCCCTGGTGTCTCAGTGGTAAAGAATCTGCCTGCCATTGCAGGTTCAATCCCTGGGTTGGGAAGATCCCCTGGAGAAGGAAATGCCAACCCATTCCAGAATTCTTGCCTGAAAAATCCCATGGACAGAGGAGTCTGTTGGGCTACAGTCCATGGGGTCACAAAAGAGTCAGACACGACTTAGCGACTAAACAACAAACACCTAAGGAATTCATATGTCCATCCCTGTGCCTCCTGAAATCTTCATACCTGTCCTCAGTATGTACACCACATTTTGGGAAACAATGCACACTTGGGTAGCACAGTGAGGGAGTCTGAGCTACATAAGCTAGCAACATGTCATGCCATGAGCCAGAAGCCTCCAAAAATCCAAAAGAAAAACTTTACTGTTTATTAGTAGTCAAGTTTAGCTCTAGTACCCAAGGACACATATACACACGTATGTGTCTATATATATATATACACACACACATATACGCTTCAGGGTCTACTCTAGCAAAGGAAGTTGGATGTGGAGTTGGGTAGGGGAAACATTGCTGAAGCCATTACAAAAAGGAAGAGGTGCCCTCGAGGTTAGGTGGAAAGTCAACCGGAGGTAGAATATGGCAGGAGGAGTTGAGCTGTGGAAGAGGGGAGGACTCTGGGACCCAGGGATGAGTGGCAAATCTGGGCTCAGCTGTGGCATCTACTCCGGGGAGCAGCACCAGCCTGTGGCCAGAGAGGAGTAACCCTCCCCCTTGCCTGCCCTGCGTGCTCTCCAGCTTCCAGGAAAGGTGCTCTTCAAACAGGAGACTGAGGTTGACTGCTTAAGCATTAATTGCTTCTCAGAGCCCCTGGTCCTGGGAGAATGGTTTAGCCAGGATTAGCCAGTGGGATGAGCCACCAAGGAAATTTCTCTGGCAGGTGTGGAAGTGGTGATGAGGCACCATGCCTCGCCAGCCCACCTCAGGTCAATCTCTGGGGTGAGTCCTCACTGTGGGGAATCTGAAGTAGGACCCTTGACCAAGATAACCCAACAAGTCTTGATTACTTTTTCTTCTCTTTTGTAGCACTGTGGTAAAGTAAAATATTTACTGTCTTAACCATTCTTAAATGTGCAGTTCAGTGGCATTAAGAATATTCACGTTGTTGTTCAGCCATCACCACTATCCATCCCAGAACTCTCATCATCCCCCAAATGGAAACTCCGTACCTATTAAATAATAACTCCTCATTTCCCTTCCCCCAACCCCTGACAACCACCCTTCTATCTCTGTGAGTTTGACCGTTCTAGGTACCTCATATAAGAAGGGTCATACAGTATTTGTCCTTTTGTGACTGGTTCTTCTTTAATCAGGGAGACTATGCTTTCTTCTTAAGTGAACAGTGCAAAGAAATAGAGGGAAACAGTAGAATGGGAAAGACTAGAGATCTCTTCAAGAAAATTGGAGATACCAAGGGAACATTTCATGCAAAGATGGGCACAATAAAAGACAGAAACAGCAAGGACCTAGAAGAAGCAGAAGAGATTACGAAGAGACGGCAAGAATACACAGAAGAACTATACAAAAAAGGTCTTAATGCCCCGGATAACCACAATGGTTTGGTCACTCACCTAGAGCCAGACATCCTGGAGTGTGAAGTCAGGTGGGTCTTAGGAAGCATTACTATGAACAAAACTAGTAGAAGTGACGGAGTTCCAGCTAAGCAATTGAAAATCCTAAAATATGATGCTGTGAAAGTGCTGCACTCAATATGCCAGCAAGTTTGGAAAGTTAGCAGTGGCCACAGGACTGAAAAAGGTCAGTTTTAATTCCAGTCCCAAAGAAAGGTGATGCCAAAGAACGTTCCAAGAAGCGCACAGTTCTATTACTAGCAAGGTAGTGCTCAAAATCCTTCAAGCTAGGCTTCAACAGTACATGAACTGAGAACTTCCAGATGTACAAGCTGGATTTAGTAAAGGCAGAGGAACCAGAGATCAAATTGCCAACATCCACTGGACACAGTAAAAGCAAGGGAATTACAAAAAAACATCTACTTCTGCTTCATTGTCTACACTAAAGCCCTTGACTGTGTGGATCACAACAAACTATGGAAAATTCTTAAAGAGATGGGAATATAAGACCACCTTACCTGCCTCCTGAGAAATCTGTATGCAGGTCAAGAAGCAACAGTTAGAACTGGACATGGAACAATGGACTGGTTCAAAATTGGGAAAGGAGTACATCAAGGCTGTATATTGTCACCCTACTTATTTAACTTATATGCAGACTATATCATGTGAAATGCTGGACTGGATGAAGCACAAGCTGGAATCAAGATTGCTGGGGAAAATAGCAACAATCTCACATATGCAGATGATACCACACTAATGGCAGAAAGTGAAGAGGAACTAAACAGCCTCTTGATGAGGGTAAAAGAGGAGAGTGAAAAACCTGGCTTAAAACTCAACATTCGAAAAACAAAGATCATGGCATCCGGTCTCATAACTTCACGGCAAATAGATGGGTGGGAAATGGAAACAGTGACAGATTTTATTTTCTTAGGCTCCAAAATCACTGCAGATGGTAACTGCAGCCATGAAATTAAAAGACGCTTGCTTCTTGGAAGAAAAGCTATGACAAACCTAGACAGCATATTAACAGCAGAGACATCACTTTGCTGACAAAGTTCTGTTTAGCCAAAGCTATGATTTTTCCACTAGTCATGTACGGATTTGAGAGTTGTTTTCATTTCTTTAATTGAAATTGAACTGTTTGTTGAAGCAGTTCTTCCAGAAGGTATCTTTGTCCCTTGTTCATCATGCTTTCTTTTCCATTTCCTTTTTGGATTATCTTGGCTTGCATCTCCTGTTGCATCTCCTCTGTTTATCAGTCTTCTTTAAATAGGGGTAGCTTTATCTGGTACTGAGGGTAAATTCGTCACTCAGCCCTGTTGACCTTGGCTTCCTTCCAAAAGCAGACTGGCTCTCTGACTGTTGCCATTGGTTTGTAATCTCTGTTTACCTCTTTGGCTTCTTGGATGACTAGAGGGGTATGACTAGAGGGGATGACTAGAGGGTAGGCAGTTGAGTGTCTCAGTTTGGTTATGTTGCCTCAGAATATTTTTCACACGAGTCTGATGAATTATGATGAATTATCTACCATGGGGGCATGTGTAGCCATGGGAGGAGTTCTCCTGTGAGATTTGAACTATCTCTCCACAGACAAGAAGTTCACTCTGGTTGCCAGCTAGCACTCTGTGGCACACGGGGTTTTGGTATGATGAGTCATCTTCTGTTTATTTCTGTTGAAATAACTTCAATCCACAGTTGCACAGTTGACTTTTAGGCTGTCCTCTCTTTCCTATGTGAAAGGTTCCTATATGAAAGGATGATGCTTGGTCCTTCATGACTCTTTCACTAAAACACTTCACCTAAGGCTCAGAGAGAAAAATGTTAGCTTTGGGCATCATTCTTCAACGGACCTAAATTTTATTGTATCTGACAATGTAGTATAATGATTATTCTGAGTATAATGATTACTCTGACCCTGAGGTCAGAGTGCCTGAGTTCAGATATTGATTTTGCCACCAACTGGCTGATGACCATGTGGAAATTTATTAAACTTTTCTGGGCTACAATTTCCCATCTTTGAAATGGAGCTAATGATATGAAATGAATTGAATACAAATAAAAGGATTTAGAGCAAAGCCTGGCATAAACTAAGTGTTCAATAGGTGTTAGACTTGTATATTTCTTACTATATTTCTTGTAGTCCAGGTTAGAGGGTAAATGTTCATCTCCTCCACCATCTTTTTAAAAAAATATTATTTATTTGGCTGCTCTGAGTCTTAGCTGCAGCACACAGGATCATTCAATCTTTGCTGGGGCATGTGGGATCTAGTTCCCTGACCAGGGATGGAACCTGGCCCCTGCATTGGGAGCTCAGAGTCTTAGCCACTGGACCACCAGGGAAGTCCCTTTTCCACCATCTTTACAAGAAATTCTTGAGGGTTAAATTCAAGAATGTGTGGAAAACCCCTAGCACAGTGCTTGACATGTAATAGGTCCTCAAAACATGTGCTGACTGTTAAATAATGAGTATGGAGGAAGGGTGCATTGTGAGGGGCAGAGGTTAGCAGAAGCTTTAGGAGTCTGTCTTTGCTCTGGGCCAAGACTTTAGAATATGCCCCCTGGACTTCCCTGGTAGTCCAGTGGTTAAGAATCCACCTGCCAGTGCAAGGGACACGAGTTGGATTCCTGATCTGGGAAAATTCCACATGCCACAGGGCAACTAGGCCCATGCTCCACAACTATTGAGCCTGTGCCCTAGAGCCTTCGAGCTGCAACTACTGAAGCCATGCACATACAGCCTGTGCTCTGCAAGAGAAGCCACTGAAATGAGAAGACCACACCACAACCAAGAGTGCTCTGCCCTCCGCAACTAGAGAAAACCCAAGTGCAGCAGTGAAGACCGAGCACAGCCAAAAGTAAAATAAAATAATTTAATTATATACAAAATAATACGCCCCCTTTCCTCCCACTCAGACACCAAGCATATTTAAATGCTTGCCACCAGCAAATCAAAGAGAAGTAAGATTCCAGGAGTTTGCAGGTTTAGAGTTTTCCTAACACCACCTTGCTCACTTGGATTCTAAATACTGAAAGATAATTGTATCAAGCAAACAAAAGCCCAGCGATCTCACACTTTAACACAGTCTTTAAGCTAAACTTAACAATATTCATACAATTCCAGTTACTAAAAAGGATTTATGTTTATTTACCCAAACACAGCCTTGGGATAATCTCAAGCTAACCTTTTTTAGCTTTATGATGGGCTAAAGTGTTAACTTCTTATAATTTTCAAGAGATCCCGCCAAGGGTTTCCCTCAAGGCTCAGTGGTAAAGAATCTGCTGGCCAATGCAGGAGACTCGGGTTCAGTCCCTGGTCCAGGAAGATCTCACGTGCTTCTGAGCAACTAAGCCCATGCGCACAGCTACTGAGCCTGTGCTCTAGATCCCGGGAGCCACACCTACTGAAGCCCAAGCACTCTAGAGCCTGTGCTCTGCAACAAGAGAGGCTTCTGCAATGAGAAGCCTGTGCATCACAACTAGAGATAGCCCCTCTTGCCACAACTAGAGAAAAACCTGCACAGCAACAGAGACCCAGCAAACCCCAAAATAAATAGATATAAAAAAAAGAAATCCCGCCAAAATGTGATAAGGATTTGGAGAAGTTTATAGAGCCCAACTGTGGGAAATACATGTAAACACACAAAGTCACAGATGACTACCCTCTCCATCACTCTCTAGCAGTGTTCTTCCAGTCAATTAGGATTAGGTTCAGCTGTAAAAGACAGCAAACCAAAAATAACAGTGACTTCAAGTAGGAAAAACTTTTTTTCTCTCCAGTGAAAGTGGGCAGTCCAGTTCTGCCTCATCAGAGACTCCTTTTATCTTGCCATTCTCAGCATGTGGCTACTGCATGGCTCTAGACGGCTGCTTCAGCATATGCCATTTCATCTTCATTCCAGTCAGCAGGAAGGAGAAAAGAGGAGAAGTAGGGCATGCCTTTCACATTGAAGATACTTCCTAGAAATTGCACAAAACATTTCTATCTATATCCCATTGGCCAGAACACAGTCACCTCGTCACACCCAGCTGGAAGGGAGGCTTTGTTGCATGGTCTTTATTCTGTGTGTCTTACTAAAAATCTAGGGTCTCTATTACTGAAGAAGAAGAAGTGAATATTGAGGAACAACAAGCAGTCTCCACCAGTCTTTCATCTCTACTTCTCCCCCCAGATCGATTCTTTCTCTTCCCTGAAGACCAGGCTTCTCTATTCACAGTGTCTGACCCCTCACACTGCCCACTTGTACAGATTTCGGGATGGCCACAATGTCGGCTCTTAGCTCAACTCCACAGCTCTTTTTTCAGTTCAAAAGCTGCACCTGGTCTAGTCACCTCAGCCTCTGTGTCTCCATTCCGATTTCCTAGAGAGAAAAACTGATTGGTCCTATTGGGTCAGGTGATCGATCACTTCCTCAATTCTGAGCCAACCCTCTGTGGCCTCAGCCATGGCAGGGCTCTCCTTTTTAGGACGGGATGGAGCAGGTCCTCTCAGGGGTATAAATGGGAGGAACTGTTGATCCCATCTGGTGAGTCCTCCTTCCAAGCTTCCTCCTGTCGTAACACCCAGCCCACTGGATGGAGTTGTGAGTTTGCTCTTCCTGAGGGCAGGGATAGTCATCTTTTCCCCAGAGCCTAGCAATTACCTGGCACACTCAATATTTGTGGTAGAGTGAATAATCCAGTCTAGTCCTTAATTGTGCAGAGGCTGAATGCTTGCCCAGACATGCACAGTAGGGCACTACAGGAGCAGCATGAGAACCCAGGAGCCCTGCTTCCCTGTGCCTGGAGAGATTTCCCTGGATTATCTGGCTCTATGTGTCTGCTCTCTTGTTCAGCATTTGTCTCTGTGCCCCTGCCCGGGGTTGCAAAGAATCTCCCCCACACATGGCCCACAAGAGCCCTAGGCTGGAGGCTATTGGCTGCACCACTCAGAGACCATTTCCCTTCTCGGTCTTCCTGCTGAGGTCAATGTCTCCCCACAGCCCCAAGCTGGGCCCCTTTGAGGAGGTCTTGTCCTGACAAGGCCTGATCAAGCTAGGCTCTGGATGCAGCGACACTCAAAGGGGTGGGCTGAGTAACGAGACAAATGTGGGAGAGATTTCCATGGCCACCCACCTGGGGCTGCTCTCAGAGGAGCGCCCAGCCGTAGAAAAGAGTGGGTGGGAACTTCCTTGGCGGTCCAGTGGTTAAGACTATGTGCTCCCAGTGCATGGGACACAGGTTCAATCCCTGCTTGGGGAACTAAGACCCCACATGCCATGCAGCACACCATGGCCAAAAAAAAAGAGCTGCTGCCTCCCCCTCCATCACTGTCCTACTCCCCAGCCCCTGTGACTTTCCTTCCCACCCCCTCCAGTTCCCCCATAACTCACTGGGCCCTCCTGTCATGCTCTCTGCACCCACAGGCCTCGAACCCTCTGTGGCAGTCCCGGAGCTCCACCACCGTGTCTTCGGGGGGCCGTTTCCGCTGCCCATCTTGCAGGCACGAGGTGGTCCTGGACCGACATGGCGTCTACGGCCTGCAGCGGAACCTGCTGGTGGAGAACATTATCGACATTTACAAGCAGGAGTCCTCCCGGTGAGCTGTTAGGGTCTCATTTCTCTAAAGTGCAGGGCCTGGGACATAGCCAGGGAGCCCATCAGGGCCAGCAGGGAGAAGCTGAAACAGTCAACCTGCCCCTTCACTTTAGTGACGAGAGGAGTGGACCTGAGAGGAGGAGGGACTTGCCGCCAGCTCGGCAGGTCGCCAGCTCAGGTGGCCTCTGATTCCTGGCCAGCGCTTCCCCCTCTTCACCTGGGGGTGCTGGCCATCCATCAGCAAGGTCCTCGTCAACCCTCCATGACCTCCCTCCCTCTGGGACTTCCTGCCGCCTGGAGTAGAAACTACTCTTGGATCTAGGCCTCCCATACCCTGTACATAGCTCTGTCCCTCAAGTGAAGAGGAAGTCACCCACCTGCCCAGCCACAGCAGCAGGTGTCGGGGCACAGAGGGTGGCAGGGGCTGGTGGAGGCTGAAGAAAAAGTGCTCAGGGGGCCTCACACGCTTGCCCCCCCTGCCTGCTCCCACACTGCCCGCCTCCCCACAGGCCACTGCATTCCAAGGCTGAGCAGCACCTCATGTGTGAGGAGCATGAAGATGAGAAGATCAATATCTACTGTCTGAGCTGTGAAGTGCCCACCTGCTCTCTCTGCAAGGTCTTTGGTGCCCACAAGGACTGTGAGGTGGCCCCACTGCCCACCATTTACAAACGCCAGAAGGTATCAAGCAGCAGAGGGAGCAAGCATGGGGGGGTGGGGTGGGGACACAGGATGGGATCTCAAACTGCAGCCTCTTACTCCACTTGACTTCAAAGGCAGGCAAGATCAGGGCTGAAGTCCCAACTCAGTGTGTGACCTTGGGTAAGTCACTTGAGCTCTCTGACCCTGACATTCTTCCTCTCTTGTAAAATGGGGATGAAAATGCTTACACTTGAGAGTTATAAGGATCATACGAGAAATGGATGCAGTATGGTGAACTCTCAAGGCCATCTCACTGTCATATAAGTAGATTCTACATAAAACATTAAAAATGAAGGGACTCCTCTGGAGGTCTGGTGTTTAAGCTTCCAACGCAGGGGGCACTGGTTCAATCCCTGGTTGGGGAACCAAGATTCCACATGCCATGCAGTATGGCCAAAAAAAGAAATTAATCAGTTAATTTTTAAAAAATAATTGAAAAAATAAAATAAAAATTAAATTGATAGACAGGTAGAAAGTAAAGGAAAGCTCCAAGTGTGGGTAGGGAGAGAAGGAGGGGGAGTGAGATGTGAACAGAACCCTGAATGATAAGCATGGGAAAGGCAGGATTTCCCACAGGGCAAATTATTACTGAACTAGACAGATGAGACTATGCCTACAAACTCCTGAAACTTGGGGGACCTACAACAAAGACCCCCAAGGACCACAGGATACACTGGAATCCCAGGAATCCCTAAAGTAATCAGTTGTGCCACCTGGCTTTTGACAAAAGCAAATGCAAATTCTGCCTGGTGGAAAAACCCTCAATTTAGGCCTTGGGTTTTTCTTAGATTAAGATCAACATAAGATGGGCTCACGATTGAAGATACACAAAGAAACGTACTCATGAGTGAAGTCAGCAGAAACAATATTTTCAGATTTAGACCCTCAAAAAATTAAGATACTAGAATTATTAAAGAATGTAAAGTCAGCTTTGTATAAAATGCTTTAAAAATGGAATTTAAAAATAAGCAATAATAGACTATCAAAAGTGCAGATTTGACGAAGAACTGAACAGAGCTTTTAGAAATGAAAATATAATTGTAGAAAACAAAACATTCAAGGGATGAATTAAATGACAACTTTCTCTCAGTAAGAGAGGACTAAGGATTCCCTGGCTCTCCAGTGGTTAGCACTCTGTGCTTTTGCTCTCGAGGGCCTGAGTTGGGGAACTAAGATGCCACAAGCCACACAGCATGGCCAGAAAAAAAAAAATTTTTTTTTCACATAAAAAAATTTTAAAAAGGAAAGAGAGGACTGAAAAAATAGCTTAGAATATAGCACTGGGAGATCAGGAGGTTGGGAATGAGAAGGTCTAACATATTAGACATATGATCAGATATATCTGATACTCTAGATATATTAGATACTCTGATTAGATATCAGAGTCCCAGAATGAGAGAATAAAGAGAATGGAGAAGAGGCAATATTATCTTAATGGATAATCCTGAAGACCTTTTCAAAATTGATGGAAGATAAAGCCTGCAGCCCAGTGCCTGGCATTTGGTGGATATTTGGTGAATGTCTCTTCCTCACTTGGTGGTGGAGGACTTCCTCTCTCCACTTCCTTCCAGAATTTATAGAATGTGCTTCCAAACTTCTTGAATGGTTCCAAACTCTCTAGATCTCTGTCAGAGTTGCCCTGAGGATGCCCTGATGGTGGTAGTGGAGGGGACAGTCCTCTCCTGGGTAGCCCTGGCCAGGGAGGGAGAAGCTTAGCTCCAGACCAGGTCCTCCAGCCCTGAGTGCTAGCCTCTGTGTGTGGCAGAGTGAGCTCAGCGATGGCATCGCGATGCTGGTGGCCGGCAATGACCGTGTGCAAGCAGTGATCACACAGATGGAGGAGGTGTGCCAGACCATCGAGGTGAGCCTGGAAAGGGAGGGAGGGAAAGTTGCTGGGCTACTGGAGGTAAATCACAAATAGTAGAATGTGCTTACCCAGGCTGCTAGGTATGAATCCCAGCTCTGTCCTCCTCTGTGACTTTCGTCCAGTGACTTAAGTTCTCAGTGTTTGGGTTTGCTTGTTTTTAACTACGTAAAAGAGTGATGATGAGAATGATATGATGGCTACCTCCATGGATCTTTTTGAGAATTAAGTGAGATAATACAAATAAAAACCAGAGTCAGAGAATTCGGCAGCAGCGCTCATGAAACTTTAAATATATAGTGTTGTTTTCTGAGAGAGTAGATCTTAAAAGTTCCCATCACAGGGAAACATTTTTGTCCACTATGTATGGTGCTGGATGTTAACTAGACATATTGTGGTGATCAGTTCACAATATACACAAATATTGGATCATTATTGTGTACATCTGAAGCTAATATGTTATATTTCAATTAAACCTCAACAAAGTATATATCAGTATTATTACTGAAAAGATCTGGGAACCAACAGCCCTTGGGTGGAGTCTGGTCTCTGCCACTAATTTGTGGTTGTACTTGACAGGTCACATCTATTCTTGGTTCCTCGTGACGTCCATTAAGTGGGGAGTGGGACAAGGCTACAAGTAGCCTGGTACTCTCCCAGCTATGAGGTCTCATCCTTACTCCCGGTTTTTCAGGAAAACAGCCGGAGGCAGAAGCAGTTGCTGAATCAGAGGTTTGAGGGCCTGTGTGCAGTACTGGAGGAGCGGAAGGGTGAACTGCTGCAGGCGCTGGCCCGGGAGCAGGAGGAGAAGCTGCAGCGAGTCAGGGGCCTCATCCGCCAGTACGGAGACCACCTGGAGGCCTCCTCTAAGCTGGTGGAGTCTGCCATCCAGTCCATGGAGGAGCCGCAGATGGCGCTCTACCTGCAGGTGGGCCCTGGGGGGAGGGGGGCGGGCAGTGGCAGGCCACCTAGTGGCTGGAGTGGGGGCCTTTGCACTGGGATCAGATCAGATCAGTCGCTCAGTCGTGTCCGACTCTTTGCGACCCCATGAATCGCAGCACGCCAGGCCTCCCTGTCCATCACCAACTCCCGGAGTTCACTCAGACTCACGTCCATCGAGTCAGCGATGCCATCCAGCCATCTCATCCTCTGTCTCCCCTTCTCCTCCTGCCCCCAATCCCTCCCAGCATCAGAGTCTTTTCCAATGAGCCAACTCTTCGCATGAGGTGGCCAAAGTACTGGAGTTTCAGCTTTAGCATCATTCCTTCCAAAGAAATCCCAGGGCTGATGGGAAGCCAGGTTCAAGTCTTACCTCTGGCTCCTACTTGCCCCATGGCTTTGGGCAAGTCACCCTCTCTATCCATTTTTTTCCTTAACAAACTGGGACATGCATCCCCCCCTAACCCGCAGGATAGTGGTGGGCATCAGAAATGGGATATTGCCGGAGGTTGGCACAGTGCTTAATCTCACCCTCCTTTCTTCCCTGCAGCAGGCCAAGGAGTTGATCAATAAGTGAGTAGGTGGAGCGGGGAGGGAGAGGAAGGGGTGGGCGGGGACTCCACTGGCAAGGGTGGGAAGCGGGGGCAGTGGTGCTGGGAGTCTCCAGCTGAGCCTCTGGGCTGCTGCAGGGTCGGGACGATGTCGAAGGTGGAGCTGGCTGGCCGGCCAGAGCCGGGCTATGAAAGAATGGATCAATTCACCGTGAGCGTGGAGCATGTGGCCGAAATGCTGAGGACCATCGACTTCCAGCCAGGTGAGGAAGCCAGGATCGGAGGGAGCGGCCGGCCACTAGGACTGGGCGTCCAGACCCTCTGGGTCGGGGAGGGATGGGGGTAAGACGGCCAGAGAATAAGGGACCCCAACTCACCCAGCCTTCTCCTGGCCTAGGCACTTCTGGGGAGGAAGAGGATGAGGAGGTCGCGGTAGAAGGGGAAGAGGGCAACGCAGGACCAGAGGAAGAGCGGACCGATGGGCGGGAAAGTGAGTGTGGACATCGGCGGGGCCTGGCGGGGACCCCCTTCCACCGTCGGGCCATTGTACTCTCAGGGGCATCAGGGATCGCTTGGAGCCCCTACTCCCAACCTCAACCAGGAGGGGCGCGCCCCCTAGCGCGCCGGCCGAAGTACAACTTTCTTTAACACTATCCGTCTCTCTGGGCTGGTGGGAGACCGGGTTAGGTGGGGAAGTGGATGAGAAACCCTCCTGCCTAGAGAAACAAGTGAGCTGGGCTTCGGAATTGCCTTGTTTCTTGGGAGCGCCCGCCCACTGAGCTTGCTTTCCCAGGCACAGGCCAGCACTGACTCGCTCCTGTTGCGGATCCTGCGCACCTGGGTCCTGGTGCTCGGATGGTAAACGACCTGAGCAGAGACCACCGTACCACCCAACCCGGCGCCCCGCCGCGGGGGAGGGGCTCAATAAAGAGCTAATGCGTCCCGACCCGCAGCTCCTTTCACTGCTCACTCTGAGTTTCTGCTTCAGAGACATAGCATCACCATCCATCCCGCTCTTCTCCAAATCTGGGACCTCTTGGGGCGGGAACGGGTGGGGGTGGGGGGTGAAGCGGAACGAACCCTTTTGGGGCACCTCCTTGATATTAGGCATGTATTCGCGAGCCCAGTGCCAAGAGAAGAGGGTCGGGGGTGGTGCGGCGACACTGGGTCTTGACTTCCTGGAGACTTGGAGACGATGGGGACCCCAGGACCCTGGCAGAAAGCGGTTCTCACGGAGCCCTCCCACAGCATTTGGTTCCCTCTCGCCGGCCTGGGAGACCCCACTTTCCCACGGGCTCACACCCTTCTGTGGCTCCCCGCGCCCCCATAACAGAGGCCAACTGCTCTTCAGCACTTTTATTAAAAACCGGTAACGCGGATCGTGCTCAGGGTATCCCTAGGCCGCTCTAGCCCTGTAGAACTTGGTCAGTTCCTGTCGCTCACGTCTCAACCCTGAGGTGGAGCATTGGGGGTCAAGATTCTCGGGGCCCCAGACCCGCTGATCACTTGCCCACCGAGTCGAATATGATGCGGTTCTGCTCGGCGCGCTCCCTCTGGCTCTGCGTCCGCGCGAGTTCCAGCAGGGTCCGTAGCAGGTGGAAGGTGAGGTCAATGGACAGGGGAGGGTCGTCCCGTCGCGGCCGCTCGCCTGCCGTCCCGGATCCCCATCGGCCCTGCTCCGCCCGGCGGCGCGGGAAGCGCTCTGCCAGCAGCAAGAGGAGCGCGCGGGCCCCGCCGCCGTGGTTCCGTGTCCCAGGGCTCCAGCGCAGCCTCGGATCTCGGACCCCGGCGGCCGCCGCCTCCTCCTCCGGGCTCCACTGGCTGCTTCCCGGGCGCAGCTGTGCCAGGAGCAGCAGCGCGGCCAGCAACGCCGCGCGTCCCGCCGTCTTCATGGTCCCGCCGGCCCTGGACACACAGGCGCAGCGCAGTGTGAGGTGCGCCTCGGGCAGTCTCAGGGGACGCCGCTCCCCTTCCCGAGCAAGTCCAGCGCCCCTGCCCGGCCCCTGCGACTGCCGTCCGGTGCTCACAGCCTTCCCACCAGCCCCAGCCGCTCCCAGTCCTGTGCCACCCTTTTCTCCCTCCCTGCCTCCCTCTTGGGGTGTCGCGTTGGGTGAGCTGAGCGCTGTCCTGGTGCTGAGGGAGTCTGGGCAGACGCGCAGAAGCCACTCACAGTTCGCAGGAGAGCAGAGCCTCTGCACCCTGCAGGATAGATCTCCAGTCTCTGTCCCTCGGGGAGGGCTGAGGGCGCCTCGGGGAACACGGGGTCTGTCCCGGGACCTTCGCCAGCCTTATATAGCGCCAGAACAGCTCCGGCTGACGTCAGCGAGGAACATGCACTGATTGTAGAGCAATGACGGCCGCAACTCTGAGTCCGACCCTATGGCTGCGAGACCCCAGGAGCGCGCCAGAGGACACCAGACTTTGTGTCTCTGGAAATGACACCGGACTCAAGAGAAAGGGAAGCCTTCTTGGGCTTAAAGATTGTTCTGGGAGCCACGAGAGTCCTTCACTCACTTAGAACAGCCATCAGGGACTAGGGGGGGCGGCAAGTCCCCAGACTAGTCCAGATCTCCAGCCTTCTCTGGAACAGGAAAGGGAGGCAGGACTGTGGTGCTGTCCATGGTGCTGGCTTTGTGCTCAGCCTCTGAAAGGGGCCAGGGACCTTGGGGAAAATGCTGTGCTGCTCAGATCCAGTCCCTTGCCCCAGCTATCTGTTCTATAAATGAAGGCAATCAGGATGGCACTGCTGGCATTCAGCTACCACCATGGTACCCTACCCAAGAGACAGTTTGAGCTGCCAGGATTCTTGATCTTCTTCCCGCCCCAGGATCTAAATCCTAGGGCTGTTTGACTGACGCGCCAAAAACAGAGGGCCTCTTGAGTCGGGGTGCTTTCAGATAACAAAGGCTGGTCCATCTGCTTCTTGGTTTGCCTCAAAGCTGAAGTTTAGCCAAGTTAAATTTTCTCCTGGGAATCAAAGCAGCAATATTATTTTATCGCTGACCTCCAGGTTAAGATCACTGAGTAGGAAGTAAGAAAACTTGGTTTCTTAGTCTGTTTGAGCTGCTATAACAAAAATACCATAAGCTGGGTGGCTTATAAACGATAAGCATTTATTTCCTCACAGTTCTTGAGGCTGGGAAGTCCAAGATCACGGTGCCAGTAGGTTTACTGTCTGCTGAGGACCTGCTTCTTGCTGTCTCCTCAGGTGGCCTCTTTTGTAAGCATACAGATCCCACCAGGTCCCTACCCTCATGACCCAACCACTTCCCAAAGGTCTCACCTCTGATACCATCACCTTGGGCATTAGGTTTTCACCATATGAACTTGGGGAGATACAAACATTCAAATGATGATAGCACATGTTCGTGTTTCTACTCTGCTACTAACTCACACTGTGGACAGGTCACTTCACTTCTATGGACCTCAGTGTCCTCATCTGTAAAAGAAGATTGGGGTTTGGGGGTCTCCAGACTTCTTTCCAAACCCTGGAAAATGAGACTCCCCAGTCATTTTCTGCTGGGTCTTACTCATTGCCTCTGCAGCTTCCAGATTACCTACTTAGAAATATACTTACAGAGGCACCATATAAAGAGTTTGAGGGGATCTCCCCAAAATTGGAGCTGTACTGGGGCTGGGAAGGGTTAGGAAAACAGCTGTCTATGAAGAGTGGGAAAAAGTGGCATCTGCCAGGATGTGCGTATAATCTAAAGTTGACAAAATGATATGTTTCAACAAATATTTATGATGAATTTTTATGGTGGGTTTTAGCCATTTCAATAGGAGTCAGGTTACATTAAAGAGTCAAGTGGGCCATTTCAGGGTGCTAACCCCATTAAGTTCTGACCAGCCACCGAACCCTGGGAAGATCAATGTGCCCACTTTGAGGAGGTGGTCCAACCCTTCCAGGGTCAAGGTGCATCACTACAAGGCGGAAGTGATGGGGTGAAGCCGACTTAGAGCCGATGTGCCTTCCAGGACAGGTAGGAGTTCCAGATAACAGCAACACACTGGACCACAGCCAACCTAAGGAACAAGGACGGTGCCATGAAGAAGAGGAAGTATAAGGAGGAAGCCAAGGGGAGAGGAGGGAAAGGGCAGCAGACAAAGAGCGAATATCTCCAAGAGTGTCCAGATCTAGGTCTCCTTCCTTCAGCCCCATGGAGGGACGTGTGGCTCAGATGAGACGACAACCAGCTCAGGTGCTCGTGCTGGCCCAGAGCTCTGTCTCTTGGACAAGAGCCTCTAAGTTAACTGCCCCCAGCAGCCATCTTGCCGTGCATGGCTCCTTATCCATACTCCATCCAAGCTCCTTCTAAACACACATTTGTCTTGTATAGCTGAGATCTCATCTTCCAAAAATGTGCTGCCTGCCATATAAAGCAGTACCTCCTTCTCTTTACTTTAAATATACTTCACTCTAGTTTCAAAGAGCATTTCCATGACTCTAAAGTTTGATTTGGTTCATAAGTCTGTATTCCTTTTAGTTATTCATGTCCATTCTGACCTTGTCTCCTCTGAAGAGTTTCATGATTTCCCCTGTTCCCAAAGCCCCCTCACCTCCAATAATTTTAATCACTCATCTTGTTTTCACTATATTTATTTTTACTGAGTTTTCAGCCACTACCCTGATTATTTAGGGTAAAACAATATTTTTCAGTGGGCTAACCTGACCATGTTCCTACTTGACTCTGGTCTACCTTTCTGCCTAACTTAGGCTGTAGTACTGTCCCTACAGTCAGGCCATCAAAGGTAGAGAGCCCAGGTGGGATGGAGATGAGGGCTGTGGAGCAAGATCCTCCCTAGGAAGATGAGAGGTCAGCAGGCAGATGCTCTGGGACGTTCTATAACATACGAGATTCTGAACAAAGTGCTCAGGAGTCTGAGGAGCTCTGACCAGGGCAGGGTGTTCTGGGTGGGGGCGGGGGGGGGGTGTTCTAAGGTAGTTCAAGGTTAAAAATGAGGATCACTTTGTCTCCAACTGTTCATAATATGCATCTTCCTTGAAGGGTGGGATGGGGATTTGCCATACCTGTAATGAAGAGGAACCAGGTAGAAGTTGGCCAACTGCACGGCAGGCCAGAGCTACGAGAGAGAGAAGGGAAAGGTTGGGGGGCTGCCTCCATCACCCAACGCCAGACTCACGGCCTTGCCTGGTCTGACTCCAGCTTCTTCAGACAGAAACACATGGCACTGGGTGAGTGCTTCCCTGATTATGGTGCCCACATGGGCATGAGGGAGTAATCCCGATGGAGGGATTTGTGTCAGGAGAACCCCTGATCCCTGGGCATTTCTGGACTCAAGAAAGCAGAAGAGGCAGCTGAGGTGCCAACTCTTACATAGTAGTTGGTGATGAGAGCATCAGGAAAGTCCTGAGGAGACAAGAGAAGGAACAAGTGAACACCGGCACTTCCGGGCACCTCAGACCTCCTGGTGCCAACTGCCAACTGGCATGAGTATCACACACAGATTTCTGCTCAGAGAAGACACCACTGCACCACAGCCTCCCAGCTCCTCTCCTCCAGAGCTGGGCTCTGCCTGCATCTCCACCCTGCCCTGCATCATTCCCCCAGGTCTGCCGGTCCACCAGCCAGAAAGCATCCCCACACCGGGCCAGCTCACCCGCTGGAGTTTGGCCCAGTTGTCCTGGGCTGACAGTCCATTGAGGGTCCCAACCAGTGGGAGGAAACAGCCCAGAAAACACGGGGCAAAGCCCCCCTAGGGAAGAGAAATTAAAGTGCTGTGAGCTCCTAAATCCTCGCCCTCCTGCAACACAGCTCACCCTTCCCAAATCCCTTTGCCTTCCGCTCACCTGATCCAGCAGCATCTTCTTTAGTGCATCCACCTTGGTGGTGCCAGGAATGAGCCGGTCCAAAACTCTGTACCAGCCTCCTACCACAGGGCCCTGAAAGGAACTCCCAGAGAGGTGAACAGGGATGTGGAGGGGACACCAGGATTTTACATCACAAAGCTGCGCCCTCAAGTATTAGAAACCAACCCCCAGGGGGAGCAGACACTCAGGGCTGGCTTAGATGTGAGAGGGTCCAATGGAAACCAAAGGATGACAAGGAACTGAGACCACTGTCCAATCCACCGGCAGCCCTGCTGTTGGCAAAACTTACCACAAAGCCACAGCCCAAGGAGGCCATTGTCAGGGTCCGGCCAGCTTGGTGTGCCCGCAGACCTCGCCTCTCCACCAGCTGCTGTGAGATCACGTCACCCAGGCCCATCAGAGACCCTGTGCGGGGTACACAGGTGTCATCAGGACACCTCCCAGGGACAAGCTGCCATCCCAAGGAGGGAGGTAAGTCTACTGAATGAATGAGGCTCTGGCACTCGGAGGCCAAGGGCTTCAATCTGGGGGAAATGGCCAGTCCCTTCCCACTGCTTCTAGGATGGTGACACCTCCCCAAGGATGGTGACACTTCACATGTGTCCTGTTAGAAACTGGGATGAGCAGCCTGGAGCAGGCCAGGGCCAAGAACTCTGCAGTGAGCAGTGAAGGGAAGTTAGCCTCAGAAACCGCAGGTAGAGGAAGGAGTATCCGAGGTGCTGAGGGCTGAGAAGCACTGACTGTTGGAACTGGAAAAGCCTTCCAGATATTTTTGTGCAAACCCCTTATTCCAGAGGCTTGGAAATGAAGGCCTAGGAAGTGGCACATAGTAAGTGGCAGAGTCAAGAAGAACCAGGTGGCTTGATTTCCTAGATGGTATTCCTTCCAGAATGCTGTACTATGAACAGATCATGTGCAGAATGGTAAGGAATCCTGAGGATTTTTCTCCTCCACTGAAGGCAGGACCCTGGCCAATGTCCTTCATCTTGGTTTTGGGAGTTCTCTTTGTAGAGAATAGCAAGAATAACTCTTTCTAAAACTGAAGTACTCAAATGATCCCAGGCAGGGGATGACTGGCTGAGCTGCTAAGAGACCCTGCAAGGAAGGGTCTGGTCACCTCCCAGCACAGGCAGGTCGACCCAGACTTCCTATTCACAGGCTCAAACCGAGCTGCCAACAGGCACGAAGGCCATCTCTCCTCAGGTCTTTGCACCCACTTGCCCTCCCCTCACTTGCACAGACACCCAGCTCCAAGCAGCCCTAGTTGGACGCCTACACCCAGAAACCAAGACAGAAATCATCACTGTTTACAGAGCCCCCCCATCGGTGATGGTGGGTGATGGTTTATAGCAAACACACACTTCTAGGGCCACTTGCGAGCAACCGTATGACCTCCAGCTTGCCCGTCCATCTCACTGAGTAATGAGAGCCCCCTCCAGCCCCGCAGCCACCACTTTCCCTGTGCCCTCAATTAGCCTTGGGCAAACACATCCTCATCCTTCAACCCCACTCCTTGGCCCGGAGCTGGTGCTGACGTCTGTGCTGGCTGCATACTCACTGCTCCCCACCCCACGCACCCCCGGAACAGCCCTGCCCATGTAGCCTCGTCAGAGGCAGCTGAGTAAGGCTGAGAGCAGGGGCACCCACTGTGACCGAGGCTGCTGGCCTCAGCTGCTGGGACCCCAAGCATACCCATCAAGGCAGCCCTGCCTCTCCTCTCCCTGAAACTCCCGAAGTGGTAGAGGGTCTTCCCAAAACATGGCTAGCAGGGACAGAATCCTAGATGTGTTTGTTCTCTTATTCCTCACCACATCAAGCCTGGCAGGGACTCAGAAAATAGCCAAGGAGAAATGTCAAATGGACCACCCCAGACAACAGGACTGCCCTGGGAAGGACATGGAGAATGCTAAGTCTGGCCTGAAGGGTGCACAACAGCTCAAGGTGTGAGAAGCACTGGGGCTGAAGGTTTCTTCCCCTCCATGCAGTTAGCACTTAGCTCCCTGTCCCCTCTAACAACTTGGGGTCACCAGCTGAACACTAAGGGAGAGGAGGGAGCTGCTATGGCCACGTGACCCTGAAAAGGCCCAGGGAGGGTGGAACAGGAATAGAGTCGCTGCTTAAATAAAAGGACTAAAAGTTTGACATTCTACTCTGGCAAGATGTTTACAGTATACAAAGGACTCTCACACATTTAATCTTCACAAACGGTCTGGAAGATAGAGGTTACCTCTCCACTGAATGTCTTTGAGAGATGAGGCGACTTAGTAAGGAAGGGAGCTGGGGCCTGAACACAGGCCTCCTCTCAAGGGGAAATGGGAGGCCAGGAATTCCCAGCAGAGGCAGAGACCTGGGCTCAGATGCCAGTGGGCACAGAGAGGCTCCTGTGGCTTCGACTCACAGAAGCTTCCTGCCCAAACAAGGGCCCAAAGGCCCGCATATCAGACATTTCCTGGATTAACACACTTCCTGTCTGCTACTCCCCAGAATGTGATCACCTCCGCTTCTTGTCACCCTGTGGGGAGGGAAAGCAGCAATACCCTTGGGAAGGGAAGAGTCGCAAAGAGACATCCGTTTTCACTCTTTGTGGCTTACCACAGTCACACAACACGTTAAAGGCACAGCAGGAGTGAAAACCAAAGTCCCTGACTTGCAGCCAGGTCCCGGAAGCCTGCAGCCTTGGAGAGAAGTGGATTCCAGGCCCCCAAACCATGACCATCAGGCCTGAGATATTACCAAGTGAAAGGGCAGCAGCAGGAGTGAGGTGGTATAGAGCCTGTAGCCCTGTCTGTTCAGTCCATTTCAGACAGAACCATGCCCAGCTCCTTCTCTGCCTACAGATCATCAGGCCCCCTGGGCCAACAGCAGCTCTAGCACAGTCTAAGGCTCTGGTCTAAGCCTGCATTTCTGGTCCAAGTGATCGTGTGAGCAGGAAGGGCTGGCATTTCAGATTCCTCATCCCACCTTCCCCAACCCCAAACCCAAACAGACCCAAACCACCCTAGGCTCAGGGAGTCCTCTTGGACCCATTTGGTTGGTCTGGACCCTCCAGTGCTCTGGCTTCCCTTTCCTTGGATTTGTTTCAGGGGTATTGGAGCTGGAGGCCTGCAGAGACATAATGCCTGAGCCCCAATGGGTCAGGACAAGGGGCTGCCGGGCAGTGATGCCCCAGTGCCAGGCTGGGCGCAGAGCCCAGCAGGCAGACGCTGGCGCGGCTGTGACATCATGCCCCTGGGTAGGTGCCAGTTCTCATGCCGTCACTCACCACCAGATTCAGCAGGGTGAGGGGGTAGGGGTTGGGAGAGCCTGCCTCTGAGCACAGATCTATCTGGGACCACTCTCTGCCAGGGAGTGGAAAAGCCCCAACTTCCCATGCCCACTTCCTAGGCACAGGTGGGGGTAAATTATCTACTTCCCCTGTTTTGTTCCTTTCCTGGCTTTTGTGTGTAGAATCTTAGATGCAGGAAACTAAAGTATGAATGGAAAATGAAGAAACCGAGGGGCAGGAAGTTGGAATGAGGAGCAGGAAGCTGTCCTTGACTATGAGAGGCCTGGGTTGGCAGGTGGAGCTGCTGGCAGGGGGCCCGAGGGCCGTCTCACTTCTCTCCAGGAGTCTCCAACAATTAAATAGCTGCCTGGGGTAGGGGCTTGGTCTGGCAGAGCCCCGAGGGAGCTGAAGCCCAGCAGCGAGAGGCCTGAGCCCTTCTCACTGCTAGAAAATAAGATAACATGGAGAGTTCCACAGCTTCTCAGGTACCTAAGCCCAGACCAAGCAGGGTTAGTGCCCTGGGGGCGCCCTGCTTCTAATGGCAGCTCTACCACTGACCACAAACCTAAACGCATGTCACTCCTCTCTCATGCCTCAGTTTCTTTCTTGGTTTCAGGGGCCGGGCTGAATGGTCTCTAATGTCCGCTGAGCTCGCACATTCAGACTCCAGGGAAACCAGTGTCTGCAGAAGCTTCCATAGCAGCACTAGAGTGGCCTGAGATGGATGGAGCGGGGCCCTGGGCCCACTGGAGGCTGGAAGGGCCCTCAAAAAAGGAGGGGAGAAGGCTGATTCAGACTCTGCCCTGGCTGCCCTGTTCCTGACTCTGACTTGGCCCATACTGGGTGTATCAAACACTTCTTTTGAACCAACTCAGATCTTTTTGATTCAATCATCTGTTTCAGTCACCACTGCAGTTCACCTGATGGGTCCTTGTCCTGAGACAAGGGGCTCACATCTGAGACAAGCCCCATACTTCGGGCAGAGCTACTGCTGGGGATCATCATGCCTGGGCAGTGTGGTAGAGCACAGAACACGGGCATCCATACTCCATGTGGCAAACCTCTGGCCAATGCAGGATGGAGCTGGTGGGTAAAGGTTTCTCCTTGTTTCCAGAAAAGACTATTCACCCACAGACCCTAAGAGGCATTTCAAAAGAGCCTCTCAGTCAGTTTTAAGGGGGTGAGTAGCCATGGGCCCTAAGCAATGTCCATTTGATAAAGCATCCTTATATTGACTGTCCCTTTTTCCCTTCTCCTCCCATGGGATTATTTCCTACCAAACTACCTGCCCTGAAGCTGCAGACTCTACTTTCTGGAGAACCAAGGTAGATGGCTATCCAAGTCCAACTTTATGGCAAGTGGAACAAACCCAACCCGAACACCACTACAAAAAGAAGAGCTTGTTGTGCTTGGCTTGCCAACACTCATATATAAAGGCCCAACTCCTGGAACCTTTTAAGTTTCTTGAACACTTTTTGATTTCTAAAGCCTTTTCACAGAGATAATCCCTACACTGACTTTGTGAGGTCATATAACTTAATTCAAATTCTAAATGAGGAAACGAAGGCTCAGAGAGGTTTATCATCTTGTCTTGATTCACAAAGCTAAGAGTTATGGCTCGGAGATTCAAATCTTGGTCTTTGAGCTCCAAGTCTGAAATCTCTATTCTGTTTTCCAGTGTGATGAGCTATCCCAAGGGACCTTAGGAACTACTGTGTTGGGATCTAAAAACAGCTCAGTGAGCTAAATCCACCTCCCCCCTTTATTTGCAGTTTGATTTGAATACACTGAGCTGCAGCGAAGGAAGATTCTGAAAGGTTTGGGAAAGTCTGAGAAAAGTGTTAACTAGAGGTTGCTTCAGGTTGAGATGTTGGTACAGCCTCAGGAAGATTGGGAGTGTGGAGCCCCAGGGCTCCAGCACCAACCACCAGATCCCCCAGCTCGGCTACATAGCTGCACTTGGACCTCTTGGAGCTCTAGCTCCTACCTTGATCCACTGCAGATCCCTTGGGGAGGGAAACACAAGGACGGTCCTTCCCCTCCCTATTCCTGATGGCCACGAGGGAGAGAGGGAGAACCTTCCTTCCAGCAGTTAGGGTCCCCAAGGGAATCTGAGGCTGGGCAAAGGGCCCAGCGTGTCAGTTCCCATCACAGCCACCCAGTCCAGCATGAGTCACCGCATGCGCAGCCAGGTGAGTCATGCCGGCTGACGGACACTCCGAGGACAGGATGGAGGGTAGCTGGGCACAGGAGGCTGGAGAGGGGCCCAGGGAGGGGCAAGACTCCTTGGCCAGTCACTCAATGAAGCTTCTAGTGCTGACATGGGGCTATTCCAGTAGAAGGATTACTGTTGTACTCTGGCTTTCAGTAGGCCTCCCATCCCTCACCACTTTTAACAATCTTCCTCTCAGAAGCCTACAGTCCTCATTAGAATCTTGTTCTCTTCCTCTAAACACAGGCAAGACCTCACCATAGCCTTGTGACCCTTGCACTGCCTCGACAGTCACAGGCCTTCCAATCCCTCTCACTATAAAACAAAGCTTTATGACATCTCCTCTCATGGCAGCTAATCTGCAAAATAAAGATGATAACAAATACAGGTAAATCACTGGGTTACCTTTGTGAGGTCGCTACTCAATCACTGGATTTAGAGCAATAATAAATCCTCGATTAGTATATTGTTTGAGGATACATCCATAGACAGTAAAACTATAAGACAAGCAAAAGAACGATATTAAACAAAATTCAGGAAAAGTAATTATCTCTTGGGTGTATGAATTAAGGACAGGCATTCAAGGGGTCTCAAAACTGGGTACAGATTCAGGAGTTTTCAGTTTAGTTTTATTTAAATGTTACACACATATATCTTCATCATTCTTTTGTGTGTTAAGATATATTTTCCAATAAGAACAATACTAACAAAAATAAACTGGGGTAAGAGTCTGATTCCAGCATTTATTAGGTGTGGGATCTAACATGGACTTAAGTAATCTTAACACACTGACTTTATGTGTGTTGAAAGTGCTTTGCACACTGTGAATTGTTAAAGGAGCCTTTGTTACTGTTCGTTTTCTAAGTTAAGGGCTCCTGGGGCCAATGCCTTTGTCCTAAAGGGATGACCCTTCAGGTTTGTGAGGGCTTTCAGATCCTATGTTATAGCGAGGTCACCTATGCCTACTCCTTTCCTTATAAACAGCCTTGGGGACCCTCCCTCCAAAACAGACTGGGGTGAGAGCCAATCTTTCAAGGACGTTGAATAGAAGCAAGAAATGAGGGGAGGGAGTGTGTGCAGCAAGCTTCTGCCTCCCAAATCAGCCTGCTCTGGTATCACCTAGGTCCCACAGGACACTCACCAGCTGTCAGGACCTGTACCTTCCACGGGTGAGCAGTCAGAGCCCGCTGGTAGGCCCGCCAAAGTGCCATTTCCTGCCAAGCCGAGAGGAGAGGGAGGTCACTCCCACTGCCCCTCCTCACAGTTAAAGAGACTTTTGTTTCTCCCTTGTGCCCACTCCTTCTCCTTCCCGCTCTAAAGGGGCAGAGGCTTCCTGGACAGCTTCCTGTCACAGGGGTCGCCTTTGACAATCGGCCAAGAGAAGAATCCCGGGGGCTGCCACCCTCCACCCCACCCCCATCCCTGGAGCAGAGCTATCTGTGGTCTCCGTCCGGACCACACAGGACACGTCTGCTCGGACTTTCACCCAGAGCCTTGTGGGTCCTCAGATTCAGACTTTTAGTTGGCACCAGCCCGCATCCTTCCAGAGCCTCGGCACCAGCCCGCATCCTTCCAGAGCCCAACTCCACGCCGGAAATAAACTCCCTGACTCCCTAAACCTGCAACGGTCCCACGCACCATGGGCGCTCGCGGGACACGTCTCTTTAAACCTGTGACCGAGGATCTGCAGCTACTCACCTGGGCGCGAGCGCGGCCTCTCCCACGTGACCCGAGTGCGCGGAGGGACTTCCGCCCCAAGTCCCGCCCTGTCCGCTCGGCTGACTGTTAGGCTTTCCCTGCGTCCAGGGCCAGAACAGGAGTGGACACAGCCTCTGAAACCGCAGAAAGGGGTTCCTTCTGGTTCTGCGCCAGGTCTCGTTGCTGAGCCCGCTAGCCCACCAGGGTCCCTCTACCTCCTTCTGCCCCTTCTCTCCTCGGTGTCAGGGCCTCTTAACTTGAATTGACCCTCACCTTTCCCGTGTCCTGGAACTGGCCAAGGTTCAGACGTAGTTCTAGGTCTCAGGAATCAAGAGTTTGGAAACTTGCTAGCCGTAATTATATGTGCGTGTTACTTTTTGAAAAATGTAAGTTCTTCCTAGCCTCAACTGTGAGCTCCTGAATGGGTGGAACTGGGTCTTGTTTCGGGTTTGTCGTCCTCCTAGCCGACTAGTTCAATGTTTTGTCCACAATAGCCTTTAGAACGGAGAGGGCAATGGCAACCCACGCCAGTACTCTTGCCTGAAAAATCCCATGAACCGAGAAGCCTGGTAGGCTGCAGCCCATGGGGTCGCGAAGAGTCGGACAGGACTGAGCTACTTCACTTTCACTTTTCACTTTCATGCATTGGAGAAGGAAATGGCAACCCACTCCAGTGTTGTTGCCTGGAGAATCCCAGGGACGGCGGAGCCTGGTGGGCTGCCGTCTATGGGGTCGCACAGAATCGGACATGACTGAAGCGACTTAGCAGCAGCAGCAGCCTTTAGAAATGCTGCGTAAAGAGGACTCTTCCAGAACGTCAGGTTTAGGCGCTGGTTTCATAACTAAGCGGGCTTGCAGCCTTGGTCATCTCTAGACTTGAAGTTCCTCATCTGTGAAATGGTTTTCATACTGGGCTCCTCAGTTCAGTTCAGTTCAGTCGCTCAGTGGTGTCCGACTCTTTCCGACTCCATGGACTGCAGTACACCAGGCCTCCCTGTCCATCCACCAACTCCCAGAGTTTACTCAAACTTATGTCCATTGAGTTGGTGATGCTATCCAACCATCTCATCCTCTGTCAATCCGTTCTCCCGCCTTCAATCTTTCCCTGCATCAGGGTCTTTTCAAATGAATCAGCTCTTCGCATCAGGTGGCCAAAGTATTGGAGTTTCAGCTTCAGCATCAGTCCTTCCAATGAATATTCAGGACTGGTTTCCTTTAGGATGGACTGCTTGGATCTCCTTGCAATACATGGGCTCCTCAGTTTTAGGGATTTATAGATGTTTGGGGAGAGGGTTATCACAAGCTGTTCTTCATCTCAACTTTTAAAAATATGTATATATTTCTAAGGGCTTTCCTGATAGTTCAGTTGGTAAAGAATCTGTCTGCAATGCAGGAGACCCCAGTTCGATTCCTGAGTTGGGAAGATCCGCTGGAGAAGGGATAGGCTACCCACTCCAGTATTCTTGGGCTTCCCTTGTGGCTCAGCTGGTAAAAGAATCTGCCTGCAACGCAGGAGAACTGACTGGGTCTAATCCCTGGGTTGGGAAGATCCCCTGGAGAAGGGAAAGGCTACCCACATAAAAATATGTATATATTTCTAGAAAAACCCACATTTAAATAAGGAGGCCCACAACTACAAGTGTTTGGAAACCAATAGATTAGGTGATTTCCTAATCCATTTCCAGCTCTAACATTTGTAACAGTTTGTGAATATACTGCAACATTCTTTCTAGGGTAGTGGAAACTTTTGCAAGATCCCTGGCAGATGTCAGCCTGGCACCCTTTGCTTAATTATCCCCAGGGAGCTCACACTTCAGGAGGCAGCCTTGTCTGACTCAGGCTCTTTACCTGACTAGTTCCAGCCCCCCATTTACACAATTCCTGTATGATTAAGGCAGGGAGAATCCTATAAGAGATACTGGAGAAATGCAGTTAGGAAGCAAGAGAATTTGATATCACAAACTTTTAACTAAAGGTTTCTATACACAAAACACCATGCTAGAGTAAATTTACACTAGTAAATGTAATAGGAGACCAAATGTGCCAAATTGGAAAGTTGTAGTTTGAAGTCAGACTACCACCACTCAGCAGTTCTATGACGTTCTTCAGAATGCTTAAACTCTCAGAATCTTTGTCAAGTAAATTGGGGCAATGTTGACTTTTTAGGGTTAAATTAAGTAATATGTTAAAGTTCTTGAAAGTGCCCAATATATATTCCTTTAGCCTCCTTTCCTTCCTCTTGGGAACACATGGGAGAGGATAGATTTTACTGGAGAAATCTGGGAAGCCCTTTGGTGAAGGTTAGAATTTGCGCTGGGACCTTGAACAATGAACAGTACTTAGGTGGAGATGGTGGAAAAGGACGTTCCAGGAGGAGGGACTAGTAAGAGCAAAGGCACAAAGGAAGAATCGCACAGGAACCCATGGACGAGGAATGGTTGGAGGGGAGTGGCCTGGGGAGTAAATGGTTTATGGGAGAGAAAGCAAGCAAGGGCTGACAGCATTTTCCTGATTTTCTTTTGGAGGCTGAGATGAGGGCAGAACGGGCAGCAGGGCCAGGGCTGCCAATACCAGCCTACAGCCTCAATGACATGGGTCCCCAGGCCCCATCTTTCTACCACTGAAAGTGGGATTTCATGATGCAGTGCCAAGGGGCTGCTGTGTAGAATGAGCAAAGCAACACTGCAATGGAAAGCACTTCCCTACCAACTGTCACAAAAACAAACTGGCACAATCTGAGCTAGCACAATAGGATGGTGCAATACTTGGCACTGATGTGAGTTGTGGTCCCTCTGCTGCTAATGGTCTCGGTTGCCTCCAGGTCTGTTTCCTCTTCTGCACAGGAAAGGAATTGAACTACTTGATTCCTTTCCCCTTAAAGGAAATTTTCTTGACATAAAATTCTCCACTGAAGAGGCAGAAAGTTCTTCCCAGATATTTGGCCAATCAGTCTAGAGTGCCAGCAGGTTTTGTTCCAAGAAGGCACTGAACTAATCTCCACTCCCTTCAATAGGAGCTGGCTGTGTGCTTTTCTCTACTTCCTGAAGTCATCTGACTCTTGCCCTGCTCCCCACAACCAAACCTCAGGTTATACTCATACATTTGAAGACTATTGTTTGCCTAGTTCTCCTTGGTGGCGGGGGTGGGGTGGGGTGGGAGGGTGGTCCATCCTTGCTTAACAGGCAATATTGCAGTCACTGTGAGTCTGCAACATCCCACAAGATGAGATATATTACTGTGCTTGGATTTTACATACCTCCTATACAGAGAATTGAAATAAAGTAGCTAAATATGTTTAATAAGTCAACAATGTGACAGAAGGATCAAAAATCATGACGTGTAAAAGAATGGTTAAAGTAATTGATGATATTTAATCTAGAGAAGAAAAGACTTGGGAAACACATGATAGCTATTTTTAAATACTTAAAAGAGCAATCACAGGGAAGAGTGACTAGATTTCCTAACACCCATGGTAAAATGTATAGAGGTACTCTTTGACTTGATATAAAGGAAGATTTTAAAAACATGACTGTCTAGGAGTGCTCAAGAAGGGTCAGATGACCAGTGATTGGGAATATTTCATAAGCAGGAGCAAGTAAGATCTGAGCCACTCTTCTGCTGGCAGGGCGTCTGTGGTGTGTTCCTTAGTTAAGGAAGTCCTATAAGCAGCTTCAGTCCAATGAGTTACCATCACCTGCTCGTGGGCCTGTGTGTTGGGTACTCTAAAGAGGAAGTTAGGAAGGCAGTAATATTGGATCCAGAACATAGTCAGACAGGAGCCTTCATGCAGATACCCTTTCCAGTTCTCCAAACACCCACTCACATGTGGTCTCAAAAACACCCAGTACCTTTACTTAGCTTTACCCACTTCACAATATGCTCAATATGAGCAATTTGACTCCCAAGCCTAGGACAGGCTGAGTGTTTCTTGTGAGTCATAGTTTTATGCTGAGACTTGAGAGTTTGTGGAGGGAGAACCCCCCTGCCCGCGGGGGGCCATGATGACAGGAGAAGTCTGTGGAAGGAGAGGGATCTAAGGGGTCCTGGGGAGGCAGGTCTAAAGATCCAGGCCTGGCAGCATCACTGTCCAGGAAGGCCCCAGTTCCTATGGCTGTGTGCTCGGAGCCAATTGTTCTCGGCAGACTTCATTCCAAGGGTCCTGTGGGGACCATGACTAGGGACCGGGCAGAAGGCAATGGCTGGTTGGAGGAAAGCCAGGCCCTGGAGAGGGGGAGGCCAGCTGGAACATAGCACTGAAATGGGCTCGGCTTTCAAGCTGCATACGGTGGCCCAGTGGACAGGTGAGTCCACGGACAAAATGGATCCGAACCAGCCCCGACTGCCCTCCAGAGACCAGCCATCCGTAAGAGTCCAGGTTTGGACTGAAACGTACCTGTGAAAAGAACAGAAAACAAAAGCGATGCTCAGAGTTGGTACTTCAGGGTGAGTCCTAGCCGTAAGAGCAAAAAGAAGGGCCGCAATCTGAAAGAACAGGACCATGATGGGGTGAGAATCAGGATGAGAAGACCATGAAGGAAGTGTCTGTCGTGCTCTGGAGGATGAGGGTGTGGAGCTATTTCCCCTCCTTTGCCATCTCTGTTACCTTTTCCTCTCCGATTTCATGGCTCACAGGCTCAGAGTTGGGAGGAGATGAGAGCAAGGATGGGAAGATGAGAGGTAAGGTTCCTACCTTATGAATAGCTTCCAGCTGCAGCCGGTCCAGGCAGAGCCGTGTTTGCCCCTCTCCCTCCTGCATGCGCAGCATCGGTTCTCTGTGGGGCAGACCGTGGAACGAACGCTGGGGAGGAGGGTATGAGAGGAGAGAGAAAGCGAGCAGATTCTTAGTTTTACATCTTTCTGCTGCAACTCCTCCAGATCCCCTGCTATACAAGGACTCACGTCGTCTACGTTTTCTAATGCTGCACCCATTCTCCTGGCCTCAATTTACCAAATCTGTGTCTTGAAACAGCAAGTAGTGATGGTTGACCGTTTCAGCGTAAGTTCGAGCCTTGGGAGGGTTTGGGGCCCCAGATGAAGCAGAAGTGTGGTCTTGACCTTCAGGACTGTCCTGATATGGTATCAGATCTGCCTTATATATAGGCTAGAAAAAAGAATGAGATTACGACCTGTAATACTGAAGACCAAATAAAAGTAAAATAGAGAAAATTGGTTTGGAGCAGGAAAGACTTTAAGGTAGAAGAAAAGGGTATGTTTAAACCTATGTTCAGATACATGAAGGTAGGGGAAATTATGTACAACTCTATGCTAAGACTTCTAGGGAGAATACTGGGGTGGGGAGACTCTTCTGCTACTTGGCAGCACTAATTTGGGAGGTCAGGTAGATTAGGACCCAACAGATGGTGCTATTAAATATTCATATACGTACGAATCTTCGATCTAAAGGTCGCTTGACATTTGTTGGGTTCAGTGCCATATCAGGCAATATAGCTGCAATGAGCTCTCCAGATATATCTCCTGCAGCTATTGTCCCGAGCCAGTCAGATCCTGAAAGACTCTAATAGGAAGAGACAGATATTTGTCATTCACTCACTCTCTCATTAATTCAGTTCTGTGAACTGGTAACAACTGCACAGTCTGAGGGGGGAGAGACATATTCACATAAACAAGCATAAATAAGTTTAACATAATCCATATCCTTGATGACAATTACCACACACCTATCTTCTCTTTCTTTCCAAACCTATGGCCTCTTTCTGACTACCACTAGGAACTGTTTGCCTGTGTACTGAAGGTTTGGAAGAGAGGGGCTCACCCAGACAGTGCCTTTTCGAGGAGCAGTGAAATAGGCCTTGAAACCAAGGTAACCAGCATCAATGTAGTGAATTCCACAGAGTCCATAACTGTAAGAGATAAAGAAAAGAAAATCTTCCTTTTTCTAAGATTAGACTCTTTTCTTCCCCCAGAATCCAGACTCCCAAAGTGAAACAACCCTCCTCTCCCCACAATAATCTGGCACAGTGCACCCCAACCCCGAGGGCCTGTCCCCAGAGCTCATCCTCTCTCCATCCTGCCGTACGAGGCATAGCAGTTGTCCTGAGCCACAGTGACACCATTGTAGGGGAGCAGCCAGGCCAGCTCTGTACTCAAGAAGCGCTTGATAGAGTTTATTGGTTCATAAGGTCGTCGAAGGTCCCAGAATTTGATTTTCCGGTCACTCCCTGCAGAGGCCAGGAAATGACTGTGGAAAGATGAGAGAAGAAGATCAAGTCTGAACAACTCTGGAAGAGTCAGCCTGTCCTCACCTCCCACCTCCACACCCCCCTGTTCAATACCTGTTAGCTTTGCACCACTGAAGAGTACGCACAGCCTGGTCATGGGCTAGGAAACACTGGAACGGGTAGAGCTTCAAGGAGCCATCAGAGAGCCGTATCCGCTGCAGGGGTGAGTTCGTGGGAAGGTTCCATAAAACCACCATGCCTGAGGGTCAGGAAAGAATGTGTAGGTGTTAAAGTCAGGTTATTGCTTCCCTGGTGGCTCAGTGGTAAAGAATCCACCTGCCAATGCAGAAGATGCAGGTGACATGGGTTTGATTCTCTGGAGGAGGAAAGGGCAACCCACTCGTCTTCTTGCCTGGAAAATCCCATGGACAGAGGAGCCTGGTGGGCTACAGTCCATAGGGTGGCAAAGAGTTGGACACGACTGAGCACAGCACATAGTAATCTCTTTTCCTTGCTCTAATTTCTTTCTCTGGCTCCTAGGACCTATGTCTTCTACTCTCAGATCAGATCCCTTATGAAAGACTGGAGGGATTATGATTAGCTAGCCAACATTCCGTCCATGGTTTAAAGACTCAACCTGATATTTTTAGTTCCAGTGCTCATCAACATAAAAGTAATAGCTTAGTTTGAGATCTATCATTGAAAGATAGGTTGAATGCACCCAGTAAATAAAAGTCAAGGGTATTTTTTTTTTTTTTTAAGGATAAACCCTTTAGGACAAGGGTTGGCAAACTATAGCCCGTGGGCCAAACACAGCTTGCTGCCTGTTTTGGTAAGTAAGTTTGACTGGAACACGACCACACCCATTTGTTTCCCTGAGGTCTGTGGCTGCTTTCTCTTTACAATGGCAGACGTGGATAGTTCCAACAATGGCCAAAGAGCCCACAAAGCATAAAATATCCACTGTCTGAACCTGAACAGAAATGTTTGCCAACTCTACTCTCAGGCCAAGAGAACAGGCAAAGAGCCAAAAGCAACATGTAGAGGAATAGAAAACAAATGGACAAATAAACTAACTGGGCTGATCCAAAGCAAGCTGACCAGCCTGGCAGAGGATGAGGTAATCACAAGTATAACTTTGATCAATGTAAAAGACATCCCCTTTTTATACAGAAACTCAGTAAATGTAACACTTATGAGCCTTTCTTGAAAAAACTTGACGGTGAATTACAGCTAAGCAATTTAAATAACAGAGCCACGGAGGGGGAGCCTGAGATGAAAGGTCTGGTGGAGACAGGCACTCTTTTCAATATAGAGTTAAGATTAGGTAATTCTGGGAATTAAGATGGCAAAACAGCATCAAGTATCACATACCTTGACAATGTAAGAATAAGACCACCAAAAGGGACACAGGAGATGGTGAGAGGGATGAGAAAAAGCAGGGTAAGAGCGCTAACTTCCTCATCCCCAGCAGAAAGTCTACTGGTGTGCCTAAAAGTGAAACTGTTATTTAAAACCAGTAACAACTGGGACTTGCCTGCTGGTTAAGGATTCACTTTGCAATGCTGGGGATTCAGGTTTGACCCCTGGTTGGGGAATTAAGATACCACAAGCCACAGAGCAACTTAGTTGGGCCCTCCTGGCACAACTAGAGAGTCCGTGCACCACAAGGAAGGATCCCACATGATGCAACTAAGATCTAATTCAAACAAATAAAAAATTAAAAACAGTAACAACCTAATGATACCAATTAATGTTATTTACAACTTTTTATTCTTTTCCTTTTTAATCTTAAAAGGATCTTTATGATCCCATTTTTATAGAATTCTTTCTCTTTCCATCCAATCTTTTTATACATGCATAGAGAACAGCAAGAAATGATGTTTATCTATTCTTAATTTTTTTTTTCTGAGTGGAAAAAGTCTAGTGATATTTTTCTCTTCTCTATATTTTTTCTACAAGCACGAATTTTTATAACTCCATAATGTTGAACACTGAACCAAAAGGGAAACAACAACCAAAAAACAAGCACATATAAAAATTTAAAGAGCAATAGTTCCCTATGTTTTGTTTTTTACCATTGTAATATCCAGCAGCCAGGTGGTGGTGGGGCCGGGTGGGCATCCAAGCCAGGCTAAGGCACTGACCACACTCAGAGGGTTCTGAAGCTTGCATAGACCCTACCTGGAGGGTTGCCACACAGTGAACCTGCAGGGACAGAGAGACAAGACCAGGATTAGGCATAACTACTGTCTGGAATGAAGGCTCAAATCAGTGTTTAGTCAGCACGGGGTGGGAGATTTTCCAGAGGTGGAAGGAGACTCACTGTGGAATTGGTAAGGGAGGCTCTAGAAGATGGAGCCTTGGCTTAAGGGAGCAGGCTCCTCACTCACCTTATAGATGGCAGGCTTCACTGCATCTGTGAGGAAGAAGGGCAGAAACTGAAGTTCTAGATCCAGACGGCTGGGGTCCCAACCAGGCTGAGCTCGCAGACCAGCACCCCTGCCCTCTCAACAATGCCCCTCCCTCTCACTTTTCTCTTGCCACCATCAATGTGTGAACTTGCCTCTGCCTGCCCCCAGATCCTTCTTCCTGTTCTACTTGACTGTGCCCTTCCTCCTATGAGAATGCCTAATCTCTCCACTCTGCTCTCTTCTCAACTTCGCTTTCCTTGTCCAGAGCGTGGCTCATCTGATCACCCCTTCTGCACTCTCCACTTTCTCTCCTGCTATTGGGTCACTCGCAAGCATAGAAGTAAAACATGCACTCTTGTCTCTGGTTAATCAAGTGAACAGACCAAAGCCTTCCTTTACCCCTTATTTTGGCCACACCTTGTGGCATGTGAGACCTTAGTTCTCTGACCAGGGATTGAACCTGTGCCCCCTTGCATTGGAAGGGTGGCTTCTTAACCAGTGGGCTGCAAAGGAACCCTCCCCCTCTACCCTTCATTCACTTCCAGCCACCGACCTCTTTATTATGATCTCCTTCACAGACCAGCATCCTGAAAGAATTGTCTGTACACCTCTGTCCTAACTTCTTAATTCCCACTCCCTCCTCAATCCATGCCTAACACCAGAAACCACTAAATAGGGAATTTCTCAGGGTTTAAACCCAGGGGCCCTCTTCTTTAAACATGCAGTACTGTTGAAAAACAAGTAAATTTAATCAAATGGGAGCTGCCTTTCTCTGCTCCTTCCTCTTCATGCTCACCTTCAGCTCCATATTCTCCTTCCCTTCACAACAAAGAGAGCGTGTTCTCCTGTATGTTTGGTGGTGAGGGGAGGAGAGGTGAGGACAGGGTTGGGGGAGGAAGAGGAGTATGGCAGGAGACAAGCTCCAGGCACCAGCCTCAGCCTGTGGCAGCTCCTCACACAGCCAGTTAACTGGGGCAGTGAGAGGGGGAAGACCTGAGAGCACAGGAGAGCATGGAAGTGGGGAGATCAAAGACAATGTGCTCAAAGAAGGCAGTTACAAGACTGAAAAAGAGAGAAGTAAAAGAATGGGGAAGAGTGAAGTCAGAATGGGAGGACTGACTGGGTAAGTAAGGCTCTGCACTGGAGACACTGGGCCTGGAGGAGTTTCGGGGTGCGGGGGGAGGGGGTGGACAGGCCCTTCTAAGCTCTGGCCACAACTCCAGCAGCCCCATCCTCCTTGCTGCAATACTCACCTAGGGGCTGCTGAGCCAGCAGGGCCTCGGGATGGGGCAGGCTGAACAGCAGCACCTTCCCATCTGAGCAGGCAAGAGCCAGGAGACCCAGTCGGGGCAGGAGAGGAGCCTAGAGGGTGACACCAGATCTGCACTGAGACTTGCTGCTGGAAGGAATGTCTCAGAAAATGCGTGAGCTTCTGGTCCCTGAAAATCTGATATGGAGCTGCTGGACAAACTCCACCTCCCACTCTCCAACTTCCCTTTCTCCAACTCTGGGAAGACCCAGGGCCCCTTTGTTCTGGCTGAGGCCAAAGGCCACCCCACAGTCAAGTGGGAAGTACCTTCCGAGGGGTGCCTGGAAGTTCCCATGCTCCACTGGGGCAGAACTTGAGGTCCCAGATGCAGCCGTGGTCACAAGCTATCCCGTAGACAAAGTGGGCTCTGTTGCCAAGACTGAGAGAGAGAGCATGTGCAGAGAATGGGTAGGAAGGAAGGGTCTAGAGCTTCCAGAGCCTGTGTTCCCCTTGTCTCAACCCAGTCTGAGCCTTCCCCTGCCCCCAGCCCAGACCCACCCTTCTTTCTTCCTCCACCACTCTCCCCTGGCAGTGTCCCAGCCCCACCTCACCAGCTTTCTTGCTGCAAGGTCCCAAGGTCCCAGAGCTGGAGCAGCCCAGGGCCCGAATACAGCTGGCTCAGTGAGTGTGTCTCATTCATGTCAGGGCTGGAGAAAAGAGCCACATACTGCGAGGCTGCTGACCCCTCTGGCACTGGGCACCAGTCCAGAGCCCAGAGTGGGCCCCCAGTGAAGAAAGACACATCCAAGCGCTCTGGGTGTGCAGTGATAGAGCTAAATCTATAGAAAAGGCAAAGATGAAAAAAAGAAGCTAGTAAAAGGCAGTAAGGACTTCAGTAGATGAATGGATCAACTGTGATACATCCAGACAATGGAATATTACTTGGCACTAAAAAGAAATGACCTATCAAGCCATGAAAAGGCATGAAGGAAACTTGAATGCACATTACTAAGTGAAAGAAGCCCACCTGAAAAGGCTACATACTGTATGATTCCAATTATAAGACATTCTGGAAAAGGTGAAACTATGGAAACAGTAAAAAGATCAGTGATAACCAGAGGCTGAGGAGGGGAGAGGTAGGGGATGAACAGGCAGAACACAGAGTATTTTTAGGGCAATGCAAATACTCTATATGATACCATAATGATGGATACCTGTCATTAAACCTTTAACCAAACCCATAAAGTGTACAACAGTAAGAGTGAACCCAAAGGTAAACTATGGACTTTGAGCGATTGTGATGTGTTGGTGCAGGTTCATCGATCGTAACAAATGCGCAAATGCGCCACTCTGGTGAGGGACTGTTGATAATGGGGAAGGCTGTGCGTGTCGGGGTCGGGGTGGAGCGGTGGTGGGGAGAGAGGGAGTATATGGGAACTCTCTCTACCTGCCTCTCAGTTTTGTTGTGAACCTAAAACTGCTCTTAAAAAAGAAAAAAAAAAAGGAATGCAGACAGAATGGGAGTGCCACCTGGAGCTCCTGACCTAAGCAAGCACCAGAGCATCACTCACAGTCAACAAGCGAGACCAGTCCTAGCCACCATGTTATCTTCCTCCTTCCCTTCCCCAGGTCTGTCTAGCTCCAGGCTCACCTTCAAAGGTGACAGGCCATGCATTCTGATTCACTACAGTGTTCACTCTAGGGCCAGTCTGTCCACGTCTAGCTGAGTAGATGTGACCTTGAAAACTTGTTCCACCCTCAACCTCCCTAGGCTCCCTCAGTCTGGCCAGCAGAGAGAAGCACTGCAGATTAGAGGGGGCTGAGCAAATATAGGCAGCTCTCCTAGCCTTGGGACCAACTGGACCAGCATTCAGGGAAGAACAGGGCCAATCTCCCATCCCCTTTGACATCCATTTTTCCTACTTCTGTCTCCCAGAATCACAAAAAAGAGATGCGATCATCACCTGTTTATTCTGTAGAGGGTGCCATCTTCAGGAAGTCCTTCACGTTGTACAGAAAACAGCGGGGACTTCTCCTCCTGGGGCAGGTAGGGAGCTGCCTCACTGGGGGATGGCAAAGGGAACAAACAGTCTAAATGAGGAAAAGTTTCACCTATACTGGGATTCCCATGATCAATCTAGAGTCCTCAGTTACCCTTCTGCCTCCAGGGGTGTCACCCGCTCCTAGATTTCAAAGATGCCCCTTCAACTTACAGTTCAGATAACAAGCGCCACTTCCACGCTAAAGGAATCCATTCCGCAAACTCCCAGTATGAATGCTTCTGATCTCGGCTGGAGGAGCAGAAGTAGCATTAGTGAAGGAGAGATTCCAGAGCAGCACTGCCCCATAACTTTCTTTGAGGATGGGAGCAATCTGTTATCTGTGCTAATCTAACACACAAGCTGCAAGTAGCTATTGGGCACTTAAATGTGGCTAGAGCAACTGAGAAACTGGACTTTTAATTATATTTCATTAATTTTAAATGAAATTTAAATGGCTTCGTGCAGCTTGCAGCTACCAAATTGGACAGCACAGCTTGAGAGCTTCTGCCTTTGGAGCAGGACCTTTGAGTTACAAATGTCTTCCCCCTGTTCTACACTGCGGGTGCTTGCCCCTACTTCTCACAGCCCCACTGCTAGGCTGGGTCCTCGGCCTTCCTTTGTTCTCCACCCCTACCTTTCATCCCCAGCTCCCGTTCCCCAAGTCTCACATATCCTTGGTGAGATGAAGGCACTTCCAAACAGGAGCCATGATGTGATTTGGTAAGCCATTGTGAGCCATTCCCCGAACGTGTGGCTTCTGCTTCTGAGGATCAAATTGAAGAAAGTGTAAGTCAGAGAATTTTACAGGCTAGAGAAAGTCCCCAGGAGAGAGCTTTCCCAGCTTTTTCTTCTTCTGGTACTACTTGCTCTCTAATTTTTCTCCTATCGGCATCTTAAAAGATTTGTATCTTAACCATTACAATGACCTCTCCATCTTTTGCTCTTACTTCTCCAGCAAAACCTGCTCTCTATTTTCTGTTCATCTTCCTTGGTGTGTTTCTACAGCACTTAATTCAGAGCACTCCTATTTGCTTCCTGAAGCTCCTGCCCTGGGGGTAGCCTCCCTCCTTTGAGGGTTAGTCACTGAAGGTATTTCCTAGAGTTCCTGTGTCTTCTCAACCCTCAATACATGTACTCCTGGTAATCTCATCCTTTTGACTCATGGCTTTGACCCCCATTTTTATGCCTGACTGCATCTTAGCAAATGTAACCTTTACTCAGTCTCAACTTTTCTACAAAATCTAGACTCATACAATGTGGTGCTGAGCCATATTAGAACTTGAGGCAAAAGTGAGTATCACTAGTATACTTCCTGCCTTTATTGAAAATTTTGTATTTTCTTCAACATAGATTTGTTGCATTAATTTTGATTTTTAAGATGTTGCATTGAGACATTTATCTTTACTAGAGGGTTCTGGTGCTCCCTTAAATGCCCCTGGGAGGAGTAAAGCACTGGTCCTATATATCTGACTGGCAACCAGACGTCTCCAGAAGGACGGCCCTTGACCCATTGGCCCCTCCAGCTCGACATGTCAGAAAGTAAACTCATCACTTCACCTGCCCACCTTCACCCTTCCTGCATCCCCCACCCTTTCTGTGTTCCCAAGTTCAGTGTATGAGAGCACCATCAAAGTTGGAAACTCCTGCCCTTTCCTCTCCTTCAACTCCCAACTGCTATTAATCCTCTTATGTATCTCTTATCTCTGTCTCCTGATCTTTTCTTCCTCCACTGCTTAGTTTAGGCCCTTACCACCTCTCACCTAGAGAAATGAAGCTGCCTTCTCATTGTCAACTGCAAATTAACCTATTTTCCTAACCGATCATGTTCTTTTCCTACCTAAAAACCATTGTTGTACAGAGTTTCTGTTTGGGATGACAAAAGTTTTAGAAATGGATAGTGGTGATGGTTACACTACACTGTGAATGCATTGAATGCCCCTGAACTGTACATTTTAAAACAGTAAATTTTGTTATATCTATTTTACCATAATTATACACGCACATACTCTATTGGCTCCTACCAGTTTCATTTCTTTCATCCTCTCTAGTCTAATCTTCCCCACGTTAACCCAGGCCCTATGCTGCAGCCATAACCAGTTTCTGGGAAATCATCCTCTCTGACAAACTTCAGTTCCTTTCTAGACCTAACTCAACGAGCATTTCTTTATGAAGTCTAAGCAGTTAACCACCCTTCCTCTATATGCCTAAAGCATTCTGTTCCCTCCTGGTGCAGCATTTATTATACTGTAAGCTTTGTACGGGAGGACCCTGTCTTATTCATGATTGTGCTTCCTAGCTCAGAGGAGATGCTCAATGTATGAACAAATAATCTTGTTTAGTTACACCCTCAGCTTCCAGAATCTCAACTGTGTTTGAAGTTGCTCTTTCTTAACTTTCCCCTGTTTTGGCCATCCTAGTTACTAGGCTAAAGCCTTCCTTCTGGGCACCCTGCTGATCCTCCCAATAATGCTCCTATTTCTCCCTCCATGGTCTTGTCCACTCAGGTTACCTGAGTAGATCCTCGGGTAGTGCTTCGGGGCGCTGCAGGCTCGGGGTCAGAAGAGTTCTCACTTGGGGCCTCGCTTTCTTCTGCTTCTTCAGCCTCAACCTGGAGAACAAAGTCTTCATCCCGTGCGGTGTTATCCCCTTCTCCACGGAGACAGGCTGCCTGCGGCTGGATTATCTTCGGCTGGGTAGGGCTGCTCACCTGGGGGCCCTCAGGACAGGACACTGGAGTAGGCAGCGCTGTTGAGAGCTCCTCCGCCAGTTCCTGAAGATACAGAAGTGCCCTGCAGGACAGGGCAGAGTCAGAGCCATAGCACAGCCACTTCACCCAGGGCCCACTCTGCCTGACGCTTGGCCAATTCTCATCTCACTAGATCCTCCCAGTGACCGTGTGAAATGGCTATTACTTTCCCTCCCCCTTTGATAGATGTAGAAACAGAAATCCAGGAAAGTTAGGTGACTTGGACAAGAGGATTCAGATCACATATGTGGAATCTGAACCCAGGTCTTCTGAGTCCAAGTCTGAAGCACTACCACAGTCAGAGATCATTGAGGGAAAATGGAAAGGATGGAAGGACATATATATGCTGACGTATACAGCACAGTAAAACTGCAGTGAAGACTTGGAGGAAATAGCGGAAAATGTGATAGGATGAGGTACAGAAAGAAACCGCCCACAGAATTTAACCAGACAGAAACTGCTGTTGAAGACCTAGAAGACTGCTCAAGTGCCCAGAAGCCAGCACCACCCCTGCTTACCTGACACCTCACCACAGTCCACTCATCTCTCCAGCATCTGCTCCACCCCCACCCCTTCACCCCAGCCCCCCTCCACCAAGCTGCGCCCCACAATCCTTACACTTGGGCAGCCCTTCGGCGGGGTCGTTCCCCAGGAGGGGTCTCAAAGTCCTCAGGGGGCATCTTTGGATGTGGAGACTCTGGCTGATCTAGGCCTTTGGACAACTTCAGCAGTAGCAGATCTGCCTTGGACTTTCGACCTCGTTTCTTAGGCATGGGGGTGGACAGAGGGTTGGATTGATCTAAGAGACCAGGAACCCGAGGGGCTGATGGAGAATTAGGCTGCTGGGGCCTTTTGGGGCCTTTCCGTGTCCTACCACCTCTCTTCGGGCCAGGCTTTGAGGCCCTAGGCTTTGGGACCTTTGACATCTCTGAAGAAAGATCTGTAGAGAAGAATATGGGTCTGTGAGATGGGACCAGAGCTCAAACCTTTTTGGAACAGATTACACCATACCCAGGTTGTAAAGTCCTATGAGCTTGACCTGCTCTCGTTCATCTTAAGCTGAGCATGCGGGGCTAAAAGGCTGAAAGATCAAGGGACACACCTTGCTGTTGCAGTCTGGAGAGGCTTTCCTGCTCTGGAAGGAGCCTCCTCTCATCCAGAGAATCCTCATATCCAGGGAAAGGGGTAGATAATGGCATCTCTATGGAAGCCTCCACACTGGTTGTTTCTGAGGAGGCCTTGACGTCAAGCTGGTTCAGCACCTCTTGTCCAGGAGAGTCTACCACAGTCATGTTCCCCACGGGGCCGGCCTCCTCCAGAGCCATATAGCCGACCCCGTAGGTATCCATTAGCACCCCCAAAAATGGCTGCCCCTGCATGCAAGAGACATACAAATGACGAGAAGGAAAAAGCTCTGGTAAGAGCTCAGATTTTTCCACCTCCTGTCTTTCTCTTCTCATCATTGTTCCTCCAACCACCCCCACCACCCCACCTTCCCAACCAACCAGAAACCCAAACTCTGGTCATTCATTCATTCAGCAGTAATTCCTAAGCATCTTCTATATAACAGGCACTATTCTAGGATCTGGTAACATGACAATAAGCAAGGCAGACAAGGTGCCTGATCTCATGGAACTGACAATGAACAAACAATAACAAGCTACCATTTAGTAAATGCTTACTACATGCCAACTACTATTCTAAGTGCTTTATTCAGATGATTTAAAGTGAATGAACAGTTATTTAACCCCTTTCCCTGAAACCTAATGAAATGAATCATTCCTCTCTTAAAAAAAATGAGAAAGAAAAAAAAAAAAAAATCACCTGTTATGAAGCAGGGAAAGGCCACAAGTTTCTAAAATAAACTATAAAGTATAGCTGCCAGATACTATACAATTTAGATCAAACTGAAGGAGAACAGGATGACTAGAGCTAACATCCATCTTTGTGAATATTAGTCAAGGTGCAGATTTATTTAAGGATAGGTAATTTCTAGTGTCCTGCTAGCAATCTTTCAGCTGGATGGGGAGGTGGTAGCCTATGAGACAATTAAGGAACATCCCACTGCATTAAGAAACTATTTAGACATTGAAGAATAGACTGAAAGTGTCACGGATCTTCATTTTCTTCAAACCCAAAAAGTCAGCTATGCAACTACGGACCAAAGAAAACTGACAATGATAAACAAAACAGTGACCGCCACACCAAAAACCTGAGCAACAGAGAACTGCAAGGGCCCAGTTTGCGACCAGAATAACCTACCTGTCTGTGACAAAAGGGAAGAAATAACTCAGATCCAAGGAGGAATCCCTCCATAGATCTGTATATGTCTTAAGGATGAAGAATTCATCAGCCTCAGTGGAAAGTGTGTTAATACAAATACCATAAGAAATATCATACAAATTAAAATTTCCTACTGTCTCTTTTCAAGAAGATATCCTTATGAACTATAACAACAGCCGACTCTCTAACTCAGGTGCTAAGGATACATTATAACACCATATGCTAAAGATACAACATAACAATATCAAGGTAAATAGAGGTCAATGAAACTCCACCTACATTGTTCTCTTTGTTGCTGTTTAGTTGCCAAGTGGTATCCTGTTCTTTGCAACCCCATGGACAGTAGCCTGGCTCCTCTGTCCCTGGGATTTCCCAGGAAAGAAGACCAGAGTGAGTTGCTATTTCCTTCTCCAGTGGATCTTCCTGACCCAGGGATTGAACCTCCATCTCTAGCACTGGCAGGTAGGTTCTTTACCACTGAGCCACCAGGGAAGCCCACATTGTTCTCTGGTAAACAGCAAACCCGGAGAGAACTACTCCATTCAAAATCAGGAATAAGCAAAAAGGATCCAATGGGACCTACGCCTAGTTGCTATAGAAAGAATAAAAAGGACTCAAATGAAAAAGGTGAAAAGTACTGTTTCAAAGAATGTCTCCAGAAAACAAGAAATTTTCCAACAAAAACTTCTATAGTTTCAAAAAAGCCAGAGACTGTGAAATCCAATAAGAGATCAAAGAAGAGATAAAACAATGGCAAGGCAAAAAAAGAGCTGGTAGTCATAAGGAAAGAAACTGAATAAAAGAATAAAATCAAAGAAATGAAAATCAGAGGAGAAGCAAAATGTTGAAACTACTGAAAAGACAATCAGTGGTATGAAAGGCATTTGAGAGAAACCATGCAGACTATAAAGAGATAACGGTGACTAGTGGGGAAGGCAATGGCACCCCACTCCAGTACTCTTGCTTGGAAACTCCCATGGATGGAGGAGCCTGGTAGGCTGCAGTCCATGGGGTCGCTAAGAGTCAGACACGACTGAGCGACTTCACTTTCACTTTTCACTTTCCTGCATTGAAGGAAATGGCAACCCACTCCAGTGTTCTTGCCTGGAGAATCCCAGGGATGGGGGAGCCTGGCAGGCTGCCATCTATGGGGTCGCACAGAGTCGGACACGATTGAAGCAACTTAGCAGCAGCAGCAGCAGTGAGAAGATGGTATGGGCGAAAAGAGAAAATGGGGAGCTAATATATGAATAATTGCTATTTCTAAAGAACAGAGAAGAAAAATGGGAACAGAAAAAATGTTCAAAGACCTAACAAAAGAAAATTTCCTGAAATGAAAAACAGAATGTGTACTTTCCTGAAGTAAAGGAAGATCTCAGCCTAAAGTTAAAAGGGCTTATCATATAAAAAGGACACAAAAATCAATAAAGACTCATTAAGAAATATCTGAATGAAGACTAAATTTCTCCTACAAATGGGGGTGGGAGGCAATCAGGTCAGCCTGGGAGTTCTTAGAAACATTTGATGCCAGAGGATAAAGAAACAAAAGGATCAAAAGAATTCTTAATTGTCATTCATGTAAAGGTAACAGGATGACATTCTAAATACAGAAACTTCTACAAGTTTCTAGAAATTACAGAAGTAATCCCCAGAATAGAGGAAGGGTTAGGGGGCAAAAAAGTTTAGGAATAAGTACTTATCAAACTGAGAAGTGGTTCATAGCTGCTGGTTCAAGAACCACCTGGCCTCTCCTCTGCCACGGTAGGGAGTCACAGCTGAACCAAGAAGCCCCTGCCATAGGTGATGGCTCCATAAACAAGCTGCCTCTGCAATAATCAGAAAGTGACCAACTGAGGCAGACTCTTCTCTGGCTTGCAGATCCAGAACTGTGTCACTGCCACAATCTGCAAAAGCAAAATGCATGCCCTCTGGCCTGCCTCCTCTCTAAACTGAAGTCTAAATTTGAGTTCTTCAAGAGCATATTCGATTTGTAAGACCTAAATCATATTCAGAATCTTGAATGGAAAAATTCCAGGAAATGAAGTTTCTAGCTTTCCAGGCTCTCAAGTGGAGGTTGCTCATTCTCTCGAATCCCACTTACCCCAGGGTAGAAAGTGGGATCAGTGTTTTCTCAGTTCTTCTCCAGTGCCAATTCTTGACCAAAAAGTCCTCCCCATCTTGTAAAACCTTGTTCCTTCCAAGCCCGTAACATTTGGCTAAATCACTGGTATCCACTCCACTGTCACACCCGGGATGCCAACATATAAAACCTTTTTTTAACCTCCAAAATCACTAAGACACCCACTGTCTGATCACGACCTCCCATCATTACAGCCAGGCTGCCCAACTATGATCACTGTATCTACTCTTCACCATGTTAATTACTCCACTATCCACTGATCACTCGAGTTTCTCCCTATGTCAGCCATATCCCATGTAGTTTAGACTCCTTTATTTTAATCAGATTCTTATTGATATTACAAACTTCCTTTCATCTTTTTGTTTCACAGGCCTGGCAAAACTCAAGTCCTGGATGAACCAATCCCCCATTGCAACCAGTACATCTAAGCTAGCTGGGCACTAAAGTCACACTTTCTTTCTGTCAGCTCCCACACCCTCTCCTTTAGTGTCTAATCCCATAGTCTTCAGCAAATGACTAAGTCTTAGATTTCTGAAACAAAAACTAAAAAACTAAAAACCAGTGGTCAAGAATTTGCCTTGCAATGCAGGGGCAGGTTCGATCCCTAGTCAAGGAACTAAGACTCTCGTGTCACAGAGCAACTGAGCCCCTGTGCCACAACTAGAGAATCTGTGCACCACAAAGAAGATTTTGTGTGCTACAACTAAGACCTGACACAGTCAAATAAATATTTAAAAAGAAAAAACCACCAAAAGCCATACTTCAATTTCTTGTCAAATAACTAACACTCCCTGCTTCTGAGTCCGTCGTCCACTCTGAAGTCAAGCTTTCCAGTTATGTTCTCGCTCCATGCCCCCTCTGGGCCCACCCAAGGGAACTGGTGATGCTTATCCTTTTCCTTTCCCTTGCCTCCTTCTAAACTGCAGCAAACGCCTTCTAAAATTTAACAATTCACTTGTTTCTTGTCTTTACACGTAGTTGGCAGCTTTTTGCTTATTTGCAAACTCACTGCTTTTGTCCTTCCATATTCAATTCAGTTTGCTTTTTCTTTTTTAGGTTTGTATAAAACCTTTAATTGATACAAAATACTTATAAATATGTGTAGAATGTAAATAACAATAAAACACCTGTGTATCTGCCATATTTCAACTCAGTTTTAATAGAAATGTAACTTGTACATACTCAATTTCCTTAAAATTTAAACATGTCACAAATATATAAATATAGTGACAAATCAATTGACATTAAAAATGATGGGAAACAATACAATAACTCTTGGCAAGCATTCAGATCAACTAGTGAGAGTAATCAGACCTACAGGAAAAAAACCTATAGGCTTCGAGAATTCAGTGTGCCATGGGCATCAGTTTGTATGCTTTATAGACGAAAAGGAGAATGTCAGTTAACAGAGGGAGTTAGTTAAATGAAGATCAGTTAAGAGAACTTCTGTATGTCTTGAAGATTTCTCCGTATCTGTACACATACATCCATCTCATTCTTCTGGGCTACTATGTGGTGTTCCATAGGATTATAGTTTATTTGGGTATTTCCCTTTTAATGAACAATTGGATTACAATACTATTACAAATACTACTGCAGTGAATATTCAAGTATAGATCTCTTCAGTAATGAGAAATTATTTTTCTAGAATAATCAGCTGAAGTGAAATTACTGGGTTAAAGCGTACACACATTTCAAAATTTGATACTTCCAAACAGGTCGCCAAGATGAAAATCAATTTATACTCCCATTAACTGTAAAAATGGGTATACGCATTTTACTACCCTTGTCAATCTTCGATTTTTGCCAGCCTGATGGGTGAAAAAATTCCTCCTTGTGTGTGCTTTTAGTCACTCAGTCATGTTGGACTCTTTGCGATCCCATGGACTATAACCTGCCAGGCTCCTCTGTCCATGTGGGTTCTCCAGGCAAGAATACTGGAGTGGGTTGCCATGCCTATCCTCAGGGGATTTTCCCGACCCAAGGACAACCCATTTGAAGTCTCCCTCATTGCAAGCAGATTCTTTACCCACCAGGGAAGCCCATTTATTTGCATTGTCCTGATAATAACTGAGGTTAGCAACTTCTTTTTTATATGTTGGACATCTATGTCTTTTATGAATTGCCCATTTCTGTAGGACAAATTGATCATTTTCTTATTGATCTGTGGAGTTATTTATGTTGTGAATATTTTCTCTCGGTATCTACCTTTTTTAACTTTGCTTATAATGTTTCTTGCAAAACTAAGGTTAAATTTTATGAGTTAAATTTCTCAGTCTTCTCCTTTATGGCTTCTGTGTCTTTGTGGCCACCCTGCCTCACATAGGATCTTAGCTGCAGACCAGGGATTGAACCCCTGCCTCCTGCAGTGGAAGTGGAGAGTCCTAACCACTAGACCACCAAGAAATTCCTGTGTCTTTAAAAAAGGTATTTCCTACCCCATTGATAATATCAGAATATAACATATCTTATTTTTTTCTAATGATTTTTCTAGTTTTAGATCTTACATGTAGCTGTTTAGTCCATCTGGAATTTTTTAATAAGAGATATGGATATTTACTTATTCCATAGTTATTTTCTTTATAAGTTTCATAAGATAGGGACCTTGTCTGATTCATTATTGTATCCAGAAACTAGTACATGGTAAGTGCAATAATTAACCTTTGTTGATTTAAGGACTAACTTCTCAAGGTACAAGAATCTCTATAAGGATTCACTTCTCAGAGAAGGCAGGAGCAGGGTGTAGTGGTTAATTTCCATTTTTGACTTTACAATACAAATTTTGGACACAAGCAAAAGAGGTTTAGTAAATTTGTACCAGGATTTATAAAATTTTAAATCTGCACCCCAAATTGTCTGGTTCCCATGCTGCTCCAAGGCCGCCAGCCTGATCTCCCCAACCACAGAAAATGATTAGGTAACACTGTTCTGCAGGTATGGAATTATTTTACACACACGGCATGGTCTAATACATTATTTCCAAAGTGTTCCCATGGTACAACTGGTGGTCTGCAAGATGACTTCTGATACAAAATTGAACAATTTTATTTGATTAATTATGTTTTTATTTTAACTTGTATTTAAAAAAACTGTAACTAGTCCATGAAATCCCTGGACTAGTTAGATCAAGACTAAAGCACTTAAACCTTAAAATTAAATCAATTTAAAGAAAACAATTAAGAAAGTACTACAGATGATAAGAAAGGGTGGCAAAAAGGAACGAAGGCACAGGAATGAGGTTTGTGTAACAATATGCCGCTGGGGCCCTCGGCTTGCACCCTGCACTTTTAACAAAGTGAGTTTCGCGGGTGAAGCTCAAGTCGCCACCTCTCCCTTTCGGAACAGAAAGCCAAGTTGCTGCGTGATAAAAGGACTAGATTGGGAAACATAACTGGCCCCTGGCTGCGCCAATGGGGTTGCAGCGCGCGGGGCACAACCCCCAGGGTTACAAGGACCTCGCCGAGGAAGAGGCTGAACACACTACAATGAGAAGACTGACCCGCCACCACCTTAGGGGTGACCGCTTGCTCTTTCTCAGTCCTGGGAGTGGGGTTAGCTTTCACCACTAGCCTGTTCGGGAAGTGAGCCGTGAGTTTCCTAAGGCTGAGGACTACAGTAGGTTCGCAGAGTTCGAGGTTTGCAATGTTCGCAGCGCCGGGGCCCGGACACAGGATAAGATGTTACGGACACCTCACTGGGAAAGAAGGCGAAACCCGAGGAGATCAGAGATAGGGGCTGCCACCGTGGGTTAGGGAGGTGGGGAGCACGGCGGTTTCCGTAGGAGCTCGGGGGCTGGAGGTCGCGATGCTGAGCAGAGGCGGAAAAGCGGAGCCGGAATTGGTTCCCAATGTCTTAGTGCTATCAAAAAAAGAAGGGGGGGTAGTAATCGTGGGGCCCCTCACACCCCGCTGCGGTACACTCACCCTCACCAAAGTCCTTCCGGAAGTCCAAGTTCGAAGATGGCGCCGCCTGTCTGGTCGCCGTTTTATGACGAAATCTAGTAGCTACTCTTCATTGACGTCCCCCCCCACCCCCAGTGCACAAGGTAAACACGTGGGCTTGGCCGGGAATTTGTGCCCCAGGACGTTTTCTATTAGACTATGTATTCCATAATGCAATGCGGCGAGCGTCCCCAAGCCCGTCGCAGCGGGCGCCGCTCCCGGGCCTCCGAGGCGCGGGGGACGAGGCACGGCCTTATGGGAATTGCAGTGTCCCGAAGGGAAGACTGACGCCTGCGCGTTGACGGCCGTCGCGCCCCCGCGGGTTCCCACGCGGCTTCTATGCGAGCCTCGAGAGTGCGGGCGCCCAGGCCCGAGTGTCGCTCCCGAGCGCTGAATCCTGGCTTTGTGTGGAGACTACTGGCCCGTGGCTGGCAGGGCCGGGCAGACCAGAGAGTACTTACCCGCAACCCCCGCGCCGTCGAGCGGAAGCCTGGGAGACAAAGGAATCCGTGCCTCGGGCCGCGGGGGAACGACTCCGGCTTCCGCCCCAAGGGCAGCCCCCAGCAGATCCAGCCACTAGTGTAAGCCAGGGATGGACCCGAGACCGAAACACAGTGAAGGGGAGGAGCAGAAGAAAAGCCTGGCTTGGAGACGCTCTACTCAAATGATCCTCAGGCTTGGACCCTCCCCTTGGTCGTAGGCCTCTCCCCACTCCCTCCCTGGGTGGTCGGTTGTGGTTGGAGAAAGAATGTAACAAACTTCTGCCGTTTCCTGAGGCATTTAAAGCTGTAAATCACACAGGTCTGCATATACCGAATAGGAGAGTTCAGGATATACAAAAATGGACAAGAAAGGATGGGGTAAACCAGTCTTTTCCCAGATAATCTCATCTATTAAATTCCCTTGGTTACCCAAAATATTTATGAAAAACAAGGGAGAAGCTGCTGCTGCTGCTGCTAATCGCTTCAAGCTAGCCAGGATTTAAAAGCTAGAGCAAGGGGACTCCCATCCCATTCGTCTTAAGTGGCCTAAAACAAGCTAAGGCTGTGCTGTGGCTTAGGGCAGGCTTTGTGAGGGTGCTGAAGTGGGTGCAGTGGAGGCTGTGGTTCCTCTCAATTTCAAGCATTTCTCTCTTCATTAAAAAACTTGTTTCAAGCATTTATTTCTCTAATGAACAAACCTCTTTGCCATTCCTATTGCCTCAGATTATCTTTGACTTCAACTATTGCAAAATCTTTCTCATATTAATAATTGTATCTATTTGGGGGATAAGACATTCACATGATTCTAAATTCAAAAGATGCATAGGGTATAGTGAAGACTCTTTTCCACTTCTCTCTCCGGTCTCCCGGACCACATCTACCTAGGCAGTTTTTTGTTACAAGTCCAAGACATTTTCTGTATTTATACTCATGCAAATACATATATATCTTTCCCCATTTTAATTCAAACAGCATCTACATTGTCCTGCACTTTACTTTTAACTGAGTGTACCTTGGAGACTATTCCATTGCTATATATAAAAACCTTCCTTATTGTTAGATTTCTTGTGTGTGCTCAGTTGTTAAGTCATGTCCAACTCTTTGAGACCCCATAGACTGTAGTCCACCAGGCTCCTCTGTTCATGGGATTTCCCAGGCAAGAAATACTTGAATGGGGTTCCCATTTCCTTCCCTAGGGAATCTTCCTGACCCAGGGATAGAACCTGCAGTCTCCTGCATTGGTAGGCAGATTCTTTAACACAGAGTCACCTGGGAAGCCCCTATGACTGCTTAGTATGTAATTATATAAATGTAATGTTAGTTCTTATTACTGATGGGTATCTAGGTGGTTTCCAGTCTTTTGCTAATACAAACAATGCTGCTCTATGTGTTAGTGCAAGTTCATGTGCCTGATACACAATGAAGCCAAACAAACTGAAACGTGGGAGTTTGGAACAAAAAAAGGTTTACAGCAGGGCCATACAAGGAGCTGAGTGGCTCATGCCTAAAGGCCCTGAATGCCCCAAAAGGTTTCAGCTGTGTGCTCATGGTAGTTAACATCTTCCATCTGTTGGAGAGGGAAGATGTTTTACATCTGCAAAACAACTTGGGAAATGTGCATCAAATACTACTATTGAATTACCTGAGAGAGGAGCTAAAGCAGAGGATGCAGGGGAAAGCCTGTCTAGGAAGGTCCCATGGTGTCTTGCTCTGTTACATATGGACTTCCCTGTTGGTCCAGTGTTGAAGACTCCCTGCTTCCACTGTAGGGGGCACGCCTCACAGGGACCAAAAAGGGTGAAAATAAGATGCTGCTGTAAATAACCTTGTATCTAAGTTACTTTATATGTATAAATTCCTAGAAGCAGAATTGCTGGACCAAAATTTAGGCGCACTTGTGATTTTGATTGATGGGCAATCTTTTTTTACTGATCTGTTTCTCCATCTCTAATCTCTACCAGTTAGCTTTCTAAAGCACAGAGCTGATCCTGTTGAACCTCTGCTTAATTTTGATGATTGAGTGGTATGCTCAATATAAAAAAAAAAAAGAATTCATGATTTTTATAGAGAAAAAGCAAAAATTCAACAACTTCTCATTGCATGGCATTGGAAGTAACTAGTGATCAATGCCTGAAAATTGACAATTTAAAAAATTAAGCATTGATCTTGCCTTTCCAGCATGAATTAGTAATTCAGAATAGTAACTGATGACTAATGCCGAAGCTGAAGCTCCAATACTTTGGCCACTTGATGCAAAGAACTGACTCATTGGAAAAGACCCTGATGCTGGGAAAGATTGAAGGCAGGAGGAAAAGGGGACAACAGACAGAGGATGAGATGGTTGGATGGCATCACCAACTCGATGAATATGAGTTTGATCAAGTTCTGGAAGTTGGTGATGGACAGGGAAGCCTGGCATGCTGCAGTCCATGGGGTCACAAAGAGCTGGACACGACTTAGCAACTGAAATGAACTGATGAGAGACAGTTTTTTTATAGAAGATTATCAGCTACTAAGCGTGGAATGATGTAATTAGGGGAAAAATTTACCATGTTGCATCCTCTAATGAAATAATTCAGGCAACAATCAAAAACGGATCCATTCATCACTGAAAATAGACTAACCAACCTGATGTGAGGCAGTATGAAACACAATCAGCCTGGTTCCTGGAACAAGTTAAATGTCATGAGAAAAGAAGGCAGGCTGAGGAGACTGCTTTTGATTCAAAAAATTCAAGACATAATAACCACAGATAATGTATGGATCCTGATTCAACTGTAAAAAGCCACTTTTGAGACAATGAAGGAAATCTGATTATGGATTAGACAAAGATAAGCAAGAATTTAATAAGTGTAATAACATGGTAAGTTTCCATATTTTTTAGAGATATGCTGATGTTTGGAGGAGTAAAATGATATAATGACTGGGATTTGCTCTAATGCAACTTCTGCAAGGAAAAAAAAAGGAAACAGAAAGCATTCATGGGAAATCTTGATAATTACTGCATTTAGTGAGGGGGATTCTTTGAATAGTTCCCTGTACTTCTATGATGCTTGAAATTTTTCAATAAAACACACACATATACACACACAAAATGGATGACTCTTCTGTTTTTTAGGCTAACCATAATGGTCAGACTCTCACAATCTGAACCTAATCCAACCTATGTTAACAGCTTTATCACTAATTCTCCACACAAGCCTCCATTCTAGCTTTACCGCATGACTTGACACTTTGGAACTGGCTGATCATTTTAAGGCCTATTCTGTAGTCTAAATTATTCCCTCTGCCGATCTGCCTTCTCATCCTTTTTCCAATTGGGAAATTTCTTCTCCTTCAAGGCCTAGGTCAGATGTTAGCTGTGAAGTCTTGCTCAACCTCACTAGATCTCCTGAGTTGCTTCCAATGAACTCTGTTCATTACTACTAGTAGAATTTATCTCATACTGTAGACACTGTCTGTCTTCTTCCATCATGATGAGCACTCCCTAACAGCACACAGCATAAAAATTAAAGGCACAGACTCTAGACCCAGAATGCCTGAGATCGCATGCCAGTTTACTTAGCATTACATTGGGCAAGTAACGGCAACTCTCTGTGCCTCAGTTTTCTCATCTGTAAAACCTCACTTCATAGGATGGTATTAATCTCTGTAAATAAGAAAGGGCCAACAGTTTCCAACACATGTTAACTACCGAGTACTAAGAATATAAAATATTAATATATTAATTGTAACATTATTTAATACAAATACCACTGTATTTGTTTAACATTAATATAATAATAACACTAAATACTAAGGGTAGGACTCCTACTTGTCCTTATTGTACTGCTCCTTATATCTAGCTCAGTGTCTGGCACATAGATGCTCAATAAATGGTTGATGACTTGGGATAATTTTTGGTCTCCATACTGACCTTCACTTTGGCCCCAAAGCACTGGCATGGACCTAATCACCTGAGAACATTTCCATAAAGTTTTGTCTAGAGGTTCGCAGCAGGTGCTAAGAGGGACTGGGGAGTCTGGACTCCTAAGTGGTGGTGATGCTAAAAGAGATAACAGGCAGCAGAGTTGCTGAGTGTAGGGAGTATGTCATTTATTGACCCTGTGTTCCGCCACTCACTGGTCACTACTCTTGACTCGTAGGACAACAGGTACAGAACTGCAAGGGATCATCCCCAGCTCTGTGATCACCAGGTCTACCAGTTCTGGGGGGGTCACATCATAGACCAGATTCAACAACCGTAGCGACGAGTGGTTCTGCCAGTTAGCCAGGGCCACATGTTCTCCTCGCTCACACAGCAGATCATCAGGGTCATCTGCAATGGGAGGTACACCCTTTTATGTACTTTTAAAAAATAAGTTGTAGTTCAACCTCCCTTCTCCCTCCCAAATCTTCTCAGGTCCCCGGAACTTCCTCTTCTGCCCGCCTGGGCCTCCTTACCTAGCTCATTAGAAACAAAGGCATCAGTCTGCACACGCTCACAGAACTTGTATGTTTCACAGCAGACCAGCACTGGTACATTATGGGCCCGTGCCACCAGGGCCAGCTGTGCTGTCCCTACCCGGGACATCACAGACCCATTCGCCAGGAGAGCATGAGCTCCCAGTAGCACCTTAGAAACCTATTTTGAAGAGTAGAGAGAAGGAAAAAAAAAATCATGTGTGACCAATACAGAATAAGGTTTCCAACTCCTACCCAGGACAGCAACATTAAGACAATGAGTAACAAATCGTAATAATGGCCCTTGGAAAACACCTGACCACTGATTCACTGCACCACCCACAGGAAGACTAAACTCTGAAGTTACTTTTGTCTGGTTCCCTGGTGGTGGCTGCTAGTTTAATATAAGGTTCCTGTCATAGCTAGACATGCTGTGTACTGTGCTAGAGATGTTCTTCCTATTAGCTATCAACAAGGTTACAGAGTTTTAGGATTTCTAGGTAAGTGCAATGTTGGGAAGATGGGATTACATCTTTACTACTGCACCCTTTTACTCCACTTTGGAGTCCCTTTACTCTGCCCTCACCTCTGGGAGCACATAGGAAGCTGCAGGAATCAGCAGGTAGGAGGCAGGGACCCCAGCACGGACCAGAGAACGTAGTGTGTGCTTTGCCTCCAGCCGTGGTCGGCTGTCCACCACTACCACGCGAAATTGCCGGCCCTTAGCCCAAGCCTCCTGAAGAATGTGTGATACCAGAGATGAGCTGGAGCGAAGGGAGAGGAGGATTCAGTTATAAACGTCACTGACTGATGGTCAGCTCATTCCTAAAGGGCAAAGGGGCAGTCCCTTCTTCAGATCATTTCACTTCCCAGTTTTCTTGGTCGTAGGGTCTGGCCCATACCATCCATATACCAGGATCACATCTCCATTACTGATCTTCTTATAAGCAAAGCGTGAGATTGCCTGAGCTGCAAGCACAATCTTCTCTTTTATATATCGGTCAATAGCTGCTCGTAGTTCTGACTTGGCCTAATGGAGTAAGACACTTAAGGAACAAGAAATGGACATTTTTTTCCTTTATCATGCCAGATACTTGAACATGTGTATAACAATGAGACTAAAGGGGGCCCAGGTTAGACAGTCCAACCACCTCCTTAACCCCTGCCCAGGCAGACCAGATAGCTGCCCTTCCTGGGAGTCCCAAATATGTTTCTAGCTCCATCCTCCCATGCATGCCTTGCTCATGCCTCATACTCATCACCTCCTCTTCCCGCTTAGAGCCGCTCACACCCGTGATCTCCTTGTTAAGGAACTTGATGGCGTTGTACATGCTGGCTGACAGGGGACGGCATTGAGTCAGGAAGCTACAACAACAACAACAACATCTTGCATCCATGCAACGCTTCACAGCTCACAAAGCTTTTATATTTCAAAACATCTTTTGAAAGAGAAGACAGAAAAATTAAAAACAGAGATAGAAGAGCAAGAAAAAGGGTTCAAGAAAAGGACGGAACAAGGTAAAGAGTGGGAGGAGACATGCAGTGGTCATCCTTACCTGAAGTAGGGCTTTAGTTTATTCACTAGGTCCCTTGACAATTCTTCACTGGGAGGTGTTGTGTAGTCCTGAATCACCTATAGGTACACAGGTTGATCAGTAAAAAGGCCCCCTGACAAGTCTCTGAAAGGGGAATAGGGTGAGCTTCTCTGAGGAGAGTCTTCTAGGATGGTGTCATTTCATCTTCCCCTAGAAATGACTCTGGCTGAGAGAAGCTGGGGTAGTGTTGGAGAAGGTGAGGCTAGGTCATAAGAGGGAATAAGATGGGACATACCTGCTGCAAGGCACGAAGCAGGGCGATGCACCGGGCATTGGAGCCACTGACCAGGCCCTGGGAGTACTGCAGGCCGAGCCGCACCATGGCTGGGTGGATCACAGAGGATGGGATGCTGATGGGATGGCGGTGTCACACACTTTGCAAGGGAACTTGAGCACCTACTGCCCACCTGCCTCTGATGAAAATGAACCTCCTTCACTAGCACAGACACCCCCATTTCCTCAAGAGTTCTGCCTTGTGTTCATACTTCTTTCCACAGATCCAACCTCCAGGTTCCAGTCATTTTGAAAACAGAATTACTAAAACTCCTCAGACTTAAAAGTTATGACAGTTTCATAAAATCCTACCTCATAAACTGGGTCAAAGAGTTTTGTCTGCTGTACTGGGGTAGGTGGGAGAAGAGACTGACTTTGGATCCATAATCCTTTCGTGTAGGAACCTTGACAAAACAAGGGGACAGGACCAAAGGCCCAGAGTTTAAAACTGTGGGATGATGCTGGGAAGGAAAAAGACAGTGAGCCCGCTTTGACCCAAATACTCATCCTTTTCCAAGGTCTCACTTTGCCCCGAGCAACTTTCCTCCCTCTATTCCATCTCCCTAGGCTCTTTCTGGCCATACTCCAAACCCACTTCTTACCTGCTGTCGCTCTGGTTTTTTCACAAGCCTTCTCAGAAGTGTGGGGTCATCAACCTGACTATGCTCAGGCAGACGCTTCACTCCTAGAAGATAACAATCATGTCTTCAAGACACTGTAGGTGATAAAGAGAAATCTGCTTTCAGGGCATAAGGGACATCAAGAGAAATTTGAGGCAGGGTAGAAAACTGGAGAAAAAAGGTAGATGAAGAAACAGCGGTAGGAAGAGGCTGACGGGAGAACCGTGAACTCTGGGAACCAAGGTAAAAACCGGCAGCTGTTCTCTGGTGGGACAGCCTGAGCTAATATAGGCCTTTGAATCAATGGAGATCTTGAAATGAAGGGACAATACCTGAGGGGGTTTCTCCAGCTGTGCTGGGGCAGGCTTGAGGAGGTGGCCCTCCTTGGTCCCCTTTTCTTGCCTGCTTCAGGGCCCGTTCAGCCTCTTGCTTGGCCCGCCGTTGAGCTCGAAGTTCAGCTTTACTCCTACCTGCTGGAACTTTCTCCTTGGCAGTGCCCAACTGACTGTCCGGTCCTGCCAGGTGTTTGGCTGGGCCTACTAAAGGTAGAAGAGGCAGGTGCCCAAGCCTCTTGGGCAGGTAAGTAATAGCTATGCCCAACCAAAGCCTCTTTTCCTTTTCACTTGTTCAAATCAACTTTGTCCTGTCTCCCCCACTTTTTTCCCACCACATCCCTTTACCAGTTTCACACCCCAGCCCTTTGAAAAGCCCCCACACCTTGACACTGGGCTGCAGATACAGCGGAGCCAGTTTCTGTTTCTGTCCCCTTTTCCTCTTTCCGTTTCTTCTTCTGCTGTTTCTTTTCTTTCCGAAGCTGCAGCTTTTCTTCTTGGGTCATCTCCCTCCCCTCTGCCTAAGACACAGACACACAATACTGCTCTTCCCCAATAATTCCAAAAATGAATAAACACTACTGGATACTTACTAGACTCCCACACGGTCCCTAATCCTTCCTGAGTTTCACCAGCTCCTTGTTACAAGCTAAGAGCCTACAGGGATAGAAGTTTCTCCTTCAAGTCAGAGTCACACTACCATAAGGCTGACAAAACTCTGTAAAAATCTCCTGGCTTTACCAAAAAATAAAGTGGAACAAGGATGGAGGCTGGGACGGAATGAAGTTGATACAGGCTCCTGCGTACTGCCTGACAGGGTAGGTAGCTTGTGCGGGCACCCTCACTTACCCCAGGCCGAGGAGCAAGCTCCGCCTTCATCCCAGATCCCGAGTCTGCATCAGAAAACAGGGCACAAAGTGAACTAGAGAGGCTCCGGGAGGGTTTGGGGGGACTCGTACTCGGCACAGCTGGTTGCTGGCTCGGCATGACCAGAGCTCGGCTCCGCCACCAGGCGGGAGGTGAGCCTGGGATCCGCGTGGGGACGCAGTGCGCGGCCGGATCAAAGGGAAGCCGGGCGGGGGAAAGAAGCGAGCACGCACTCTTCCCGGAGAAACAAGCCGGTGCGCGGCGCAGAGTGTGTCCGAGGCACTGCCGGCCAGAGTCCGTCGTGGCGCGGGAACCAAATGACGGGGCCCAAAAGGACCCAGGGCCCAGCAATAGCCTTCTGGAGCCGTTGGCTCACGTACTTATTTGTGCGCCCGGCCCTTCACTCACCCTCGCGAACAGCCACAGCCGCGGTAGCCATCACCCTTCGTTCTAGGCTCCGCCCGCCGGGGTCACCGCGACTAGAGCGCCCCCTGGGTAGACAGCCGTGTCGCGCAGCTCCAGGCGGACTACAAACCCCTGCATGCACTGGGGCCCCGCCCCGGGCTACGGGTCGCGATAAGGGCCATCGCAATTTCAGGCCCCTAATCCCTTAGACTACAATTCCCAGAATGCCAGGCGGCGCTGCGTCCCAGAGCAGACGTTCCCAGCCCTTCCCATAGCCGATCTCGCGCCCACCCCCACCTCCCAAAATGGCGAGCGAGACTGCGGGGACGCGCTGAGAAGCGGAGGCGAGCGTGCAAAGCCGCTGCGGCCCTTATAGTCCGGAGCCCGGCCGGGCCCTGCTGCAGGGAATATGCACTTTTCCATTCCTGAAACCGAGTCCCGCAGCGGGGACAGCGGCGGCTCCGCCTACGTGGTGAGGAGCGGCCGGAGCCCAATCGGGCAGGGGCGGGGATAACGGGCCGGAGCCTCTCCGAGCGGCCTCCGAGGTCTGGCTGCCACCTTTCAGGCCTGGTCACAGGCCGCCGACTCCCGACGGCCTCGCTGGGAGCTTATATTACGTCTGAGATTCGTCCAGAGGTCGCCCCAGCTCCTGTAGGTCCTTTGTTCGGCCGCATCGCCTCCCTCGGCTGGGCCGCGGCTACTCTGGTGGGCGTCACTGGCCTCTTAGGGAAGAAGACTGCAGCCTGAGCGCTCGAGTTTGCCCCGACTGGCCCTTCTGCTTTGGGACCTGGCTCTGGGGGAGATGGACTGGCAATCCTCGGAAGATCTCGGCGCGTTCCTCAGCGCAGCTGTGCCAGGCCACTTCCGGCCAGGGTTCGCAAGGGGACCGCCCAGACCGCGACCCTAAAATGCTTGCCTGCTTTTGTGTCCTCAGGCCTATAACATTCACGTGAATGGAGTCCTGCACTGTCGGGTGCGCTACAGCCAGCTCCTGGGGCTGCACGAGCAGGTGGGACTGGCACCCCTGCCTTGAGGCAGCGTCAAGCCCTATCCTCCACCTGGGCACCAGCGTCTCCATTTCCCGCCTCGTCGCTTATCCGTAGGCTGTAGTTCCCTTTTAATCACAGCCGCAGGGGAGGATTTAGTGCTTTATCTGGTCGTGTGACATTTCCGGGGAACTCCCTAGGAAGCTTAATGTCTGCCACTCTAACCACCCCTGTCTATACTCACATTCTCCTTCCTGCTTCTCTGCCCCCGTCTTACACAGCCTGTACACTGCCTGTGCCTGTGCATGGAGAGATCGCCCACCCTTTCCCCTCGGCTGCCAAAGCACTTTCCTTCTGTCAGCTGAGCTGCAACTTGAAATTCTTTTCCCGGTTCATACAAACCATTCATCAGTTTGGGTCTGTGTTCCTTGATGCACCTGACTGGGTGTAGCTGTTCCAGTTATTCTGTGTCTGTGATGTAATGTTTCTGTTCTCACCAGATTGTGAGCTCTGTATTTAATTCAGTAGAGTCTTGATTATACTGATAACTAGTTGTGCAACTCTAAGCAAGCTGCCTGATTTCTTTGGGCCTTAGCTACTCCAATTGAAACATGGATTCATTGATCTGCAGTGTCCCTTTAAATCCTAAGATGCTTTGTGAATATACTTAGCTATTACTTGACTGTGCACATAAACTCTCCTTACAAAACCCTTTGCTTCCTGTAGGGGTTCAATGAATACAGCCTTGCTAGATAATCAAGGGGCTCACTAGGCCCTGGCCCTATATAAACCCTTCCCACCCTGTGAAGGGGCTGACTCACACACTGTAAGATTGAAAAGGACATATATCTAGGATAGAGGAATGGCTGCCCCTGCCAAAGGAATCATTTCCTGGGTGACCAGGGTCGGTAGGGGAGCAGTGATTGAGGAAAAGGAAGGGGAGCCCAAGAGAACATTATGAATGTGGATTGCCTCTTGTCACTTGTGATGTTTATGTAAAGAGTTGTATCTCTTTCTCCAAATAGCTTCGGAAGGAATATGGGGCAAATGTGCTTCCTGCGTTTCCCCCAAAGAAGCTTTTCTCTTTAACACCTGCTGAGGTGGAACAGAGGAGAGAGCAGTTAGAGAAGTACATGCAAGCTGGTGAGTGGCTCAAGGGAACAGAGGCTGACTCTGTTGAGGATTATGGGGAGAGTCAAAACAGCTGATTCTATAGAAGGCTCTGCTGGGAAGCCTCTTGTTTGATTTAATAAGCAAAAGTAAATAACATGCAAGGATGCTCTAGTATCTGGGTATCAGAAAAGCAGTTTTGGCCTTGACGTCTATAAGAAGTACTGATACGGCACTAAACAGTCTTAAAACATTTTCAGTTAATCGGGAGAACTTCATACTTCATTTGTGTCTGATGTGCTTTAGATGAACATTAAGTTCTATAGATAGTACTTAACTAGATGGTAGCTAAGGGTAGGGCAGGTGAGGAATTTTTGCAGGGGACTTCCCTGGCAATACAATGGTTAAGACAGCACTTCCAAGGCTGAGGGTGCCAGTTTGATCCCTAGTCGGGAACCCAAGATCCCACATACTGCACGGTCAGCCAAAAAATAAAAATTAAGTTAAAAAATTATGCGAACAGTGAGTGGGGTGAGGCCAGCTGGGATATGTGATAGGCCACCATCAGCCAAGGAAAGGGAGCCTACCAAGAAGAGAACTGGAAGGAGCCAAGAGGAAACCATAAGTTACTAAAACATCATTCTCTTGTCCCCACAGTTCGGCAAGACCCATTGCTTGGGAGCAGTGAGACCTTCAATAGTTTCCTGCGTCGGGCACAGCAGGTAAGGCTTTGGGGGACCAAGATTTAAGGTTGAAGCACCTTCCTGTAGGGCCACGTCATTTTAATCAGGTCGGTACAGAGGAGTTATTCTGGCACCTTTTCATGGAAGGGGGCTTCTGCTGTACCAGTGAAATCACGGAAACACAGCTTATAATTAAGCAGCTGAGAATAAAGGCACTGGAGGGACCTAGAAATACATAGTTGGGAAGGGGTCAGAGCTGGACGCCGGGCATGTAGTTAACAAGGAGGTGCTCCCATTCCATTCCCATGTTTGTTCACAACCAGGAGACACAGCAGGTCCCCACAGAAGAGGTCTCTTTGGAAGTGCTACTCAGCAACGGGCAGAAAGTTCTGGTCAACGTGCTAACTTCAGATCAGACTGAGGATGTCCTGGAGGTGAGGCACTTGTTCTGCACTGGTCTTCCTTCCCCCGTGCCCCCTGCACTCCTTCCCAGGCTTAAGATGATTGGAACCACCCCATTTGAGGAGTTGTACTTCCTTCCTTGTCCCCAGGCTGTGGCTGCAAAGCTGGATCTTCCAGATGATTTGATTGGTTACTTCAGTCTCTTTCTAGTTCGAGAAAAAGAGGATGGAGCCTTTTCATGTGAGTTTCTCTGGACTTTACAACTTCCCTCTGTTTCGAGTAGTGAATTTGCCTCCCTGTCTCCCCCAAGAATGTGGCAGTCATTTCCCCAGGGCTTTCCCTGCCCTGAGTCTGACATTTTCATTTTTTTTTTAAACCCATAGTTGTACGGAAGTTGCAAGAGTTTGAGCTGCCTTATGTATCTGTTACCAGTCTTCGGAGTCAAGAGTATAAGATTGTGCTAAGGAAGAGGTCAGGGGTGGGCTGGGAGGAGGGAGAGTGCTGGGTTGGATTATGGGGCCATGTATTGAGACAGAGTGACCTGGGCAAGGGGGTAGTGTTGGGTTTTTCTACCAGGCCTCCCAAGCTTCCTCCGACTTTATCAGCCTTCACCCCATAGTTCCCGATTGCTCCTGTTTTGCCCCCCTTTCCTTTCTACCTCTTGCCTTCCCTCAGCTTAGCCCCATTACCCCTTTCCACCCCTTGGCCTCACAGTTATTGGGACTCTGCCTATGACGACGATGTCATGGAGAACCGGGTTGGCCTGAACCTGCTTTATGCTCAGGTGAGCTTGGAGCTGCCTCAGAACCCTTCCCCTGAAAATGGCTCTGGTGTCCCACTCTGCCGAGAAAACTCCTTTCGTGTCTTTACTGCCAGTTCACGGGGAAGTTCCTAGCATACTCTGAGGGCATCTGGCACAGCCTGTACTCTCCCTGCTTTGTAAGCTGATTGGTCAAGAAGACTCACTGCAAAGAGCTGGCTCAGATGTGGGGCTAGGGGTCAGGCTGGACAGAGGTAACTGGACATTTTCTTTGGACCCCTACCCCTCACACTATGTCTCCACTGTAGACGGTAGCAGACATTGAGCGTGGATGGATCCTGGTCACCAAGGAGCAGCACCGGCAGCTCAAATCACTGCAGGAGAAGGTCTCCAAGAAGGAGGTGAGCCTTGCCTCCCCATCTCCCTCCAAGGGGTTGCTTCCTCTGGGCTGTCCTGCTTCCCCTCCTGACTCGCCCACATGGTGACTGGGTTTCAGTTCCTGCGACTGGCCCAGACACTGCGGCATTACGGCTACTTGCGCTTCGATGCCTGTGTGGCTGACTTCCCAGAGAAGGACTGTCCGGTGGTGGTGAGCGCAGGCAACAGTGAGCTCAGCCTCCAGCTCCGCCTGCCTGGCCAGCAACTCCGTGAAGGCTCCTTCCGGGTCACCCGCATGCGGTGCTGGCGGGTCACCTCCTCTGTGAGTTGGGGTAGGAGGGGGGGCCTTTGGGATGGAGGCCTGGCAAGCCTTGAGCTTTGGGAATGGGCTGGAGTAGGTCAAGGCAAGAGGCACAGTCTCTTAGGCTGAGAACGAACTCAACCTGATCCCCCTTCTTCTCCAGGTGCCACTGCCCAGTGGAGGCACAAGCAGCCCCGGCCGGGGCCGGGGTGAGGTGCGCCTGGAACTGGCTTTTGAATACCTCATGAGCAAGGACCGGCTACAGTGGGTCACCATCACCAGCCCCCAGGTGTGAGCCCACCCTCAGGCCTCCTCTGGAGCCCATTGCACCGTCTCTCTTAGATACCCAAGTCTAGGGCTTCCAGGACTCCATGTGAGTGGGAGCCCTTGTCCTAGGGGTGCTGGGCTCAGGGTGACCACTCTAGTCAGGCTGAGCTCTCCCCTTGTCCTCAGGCTATCATGATGAGTATCTGCTTGCAGTCCATGGTAGATGAACTGATGGTGAAGAAATCTGGTGGCAGTATCAGGAAGGTACGCGGTGGCTGTGCTCTCCCTGCCTTTTGTCCTAGGGCTGACGCTTCTGAGAGGGAGGGAAAGGCTCAGGATTCCCATGGGAGTGATCCTGCCCTTACCGGCGCCTCACGTCTCCATCCCCAGATGCTGCGCCGGCGGGTGGGGGGCACCCTGAGACGCTCAGACAGCCAGCAAGCCGTGAAGTCACCACCGTTGCTTGTAAGTACTGCTCCCTGATCGGTGCCCCAGCCCCCAGCCCTTGCCTGACCTCCCCACAAGGTCTCTGATGCTGCTGCCTCCTCTTCCCCAGGAGTCACCGGACGCCAGCCGGGAGTCCATGGTCAAACTCTCAGTGAGTTTCCCACGAGGCTTGGTGAGGTTGGTGTATGTAGGGGATCTCAGGGAGGCTCAAGCCCTCTGACCCCCAACCCTCCCTTTATTCCAGAGCAAGCTGAGTGCTGTGAGCCTGCGGGGGATTGGCACTCCTGGTACAGATGCCAGTGCCAGTGACGTCCACGGCAATTTTGCCTTCGAGGGCATTGGAGACGAGGACCTGTGATCTCCAGCGCTTGGATGTCTGCCCTCTGCCCTGGGAGAATGTTCAGAAACTTGCCCTGTGCCTGTATCCCGCCCTGCCTCCCAAACTGGGGGCATTTTCCTTTTTCTTGTCTCCTTTTCTCCTCTCAGCCAGGGGCCTCCTAACCCACCTCTCCCTCCCCCTCCCCCCAATCCTGGGGCTGGCTATACAAAGGATCGCCTAGAGCTGGCCCTCAATGCCAAATTAGCATTTAGTATTTTGCACAAAGTCCACGGGACCATGGCTACCTGCCTGGGGAGGAACCACAGTTCCCTCCAGGCTGCTTCTGGCTTCTCAGGGCCATGAGCCAAGGGGATGGGCAGAGGTCTGTGTACGGTCTGGCCCAGCTCCCCATCATTAAACTCAGCCTGATTGCTGCCTACCTCTGGTTCCCTCTCTGCCCCTGCTCCCCCCATCACAGCATGCACTGCTGTGCTAAGGGTGAGCCTGAGCCGTGCTTGTCGCTGCCAACTCAGCATAGACATGGCTTTGTTAGTGTTTCCTTTATTATAAAGCACTGAAATAAGTTAAATAAACAGGTGTGAGGCTGGACAGTCCCCCAGCCAGTTCCTCCACTGCCCCTGGGAGCAGTGGAGATGAATACAGGGCCCTTCTCACTGAGCTGATGAAGTGCATCAGTCAAGGCAAGGCCCCCTGGTCCATATGGGTCCCCTGCCCATGGGGTTTGGGCTGGTCCATACAGTGCCTAGGTGAGTCAGTGTGGAGCCCCCTGGCCAGCGGGGGAGGAAGGAGAAGGTGGCTTCTGGTCCGTCTGTATAAAACACAGGAGGGTCAGGACTACTGCATGGAGCCCTGGGACAGAAGGACCTAGTTCAGGGTGAGTCTGTATGGAGAGCTCGGCTACTGGTGGCGCCCAGGGCTGTCGGGCCCCGAGAGCTCAAAACTGGGGGAGGACTGTGAGGTGGGGCCCAGCCCTCAGAAGCAGAGAGGCCAGGCCCTCCCGCCCCGCCATGGCCATGCACCTTCTGGTGGCGCTTGTAGTTGTCCCAGTGGCCCGTGGTATAGGCGCAGGTGGCACAGCGGAAGGGCTTCTCGCCTGTGTGCCGCAGCATGTGGCGTTTGAGGTTCATACTCTGATTGCAGCTGTAGTTGCAAAGGCTACACCGAAAAGGTTTGTCCCCAGAGTGGATCCGACCATGACGTTTGAGGTTGGCCAGGTTACCACAGGCATAGGGGCAGAGGGGGCACTTGTAGGGTTTCTCTCCCGTGTGGACGCGCTGGTGCCGTTTCAGGTTGTCCAGGTGAGCAGAGGCATAGGGACAACGGGCACAACGGAAGGGCTTCTCACCACTGTGCGTCTTCATGTGCCGAGCCAAGTGGTTGGGATAATGAGTGGCAAAGGGGCAGAGGCTGCAGGCGAAGCCTTTGTCACTGGGGCCCTGGGGTCCCCCACTGGCACTACCGCCAGTCTCTCCTCGCATGCAGCGCCCACACGTGGCTGCTCCCAGTCGACTGCCCTCCCCCTCCTCCAGCTCTTGCCCACAGTTCCGGCAGGTCCAAGCGAACAGCAGCTCTGGCAGTGGTTCTGACCCAGTCCCACACAGGCCTTCCCCTTCACCCCGCAGCTGCCCACAGTCCGGCAGGAAGCTGGCACCGCCTGGTGACACATGGAGGCTCAGATCTGGAAGCAGCAGGGCATCTGTGGGGACAGTGAGACCTGGGCTATGAACACAGGTACCCCCTAAGGCCACCCACCCGTGTCCCAGGTCCTTTAGTCCTGGCTTTTTACCTTCGGGTCGCCGAGGCACTGCCCCCTCCTGCTCTGTGGGACTGGGAGGCCGGGCAGGACGTGGAGCACAGCAGCGGAAGCCACAGGTCGGGCAGGGAGGGGTGGGGGGCCCTGCATGGGTGCGCTGATGCCGCCTCAGGTTGCCCAGGCTGCTGCAGGCAAAGGGGCAGTGGGGACAGCGGTAGGGCTTCTCGCCAGTGTGGGTGCGGGTGTGTCGTGTCAGGTTGACGAGCTGGGCTGAGGCGTAGGGGCAGCGGCCACAGCGGAACGGCTTCTCCCCGCTGTGTGTCTGCATGTGCCGCTTCAGGTGGCTCGAGTAGTGGGACACGAAGGCGCAGAGGCGGCATGAATACAGTAGACGTGGGGGCAGCGGAGGCCCCCCACCCGGTCCTGCCCCACAACACGGCCCCTCACCTGTGGGCCCCCCACACAGCTGGCAGGCTGGGCCTGGCCTCTCACCCCTGGCCTCCCCTGGACCCCTGGTTGGCTCCTCAACTTCACTCTCCGCACTTAGTGCGCGGCCGCCCCCAGACTCGTCGTCGCTCAGCCCGTAGGGAAGCCCAGGCCTGGCCCCCAGAGAGTCTCCTGGTGAGACAGACAGAAGAGACATCAACACAGGGCAGAACCAGACTCAAAACTCCCTTTTTCTCACTTGTAGCCTCACCACTTGCTGGGCTCCACCCTTCTCTTCAATTCAGTGACCCTAAACAATCAACATGAATTAGCTACCTCTGAGCCTGGACTAACCCAGTGATGACAGAGTTGTACATAGGTTCATGGAATGGAAGAAAATGTGTGGTTCACAGTGGACCACCGATTGAAATCAATCAACAAGTAATTCTTGGGATAAGAAAGCAAAAATACACAAGGCAAAGGCCTGAGACGTTTTTCTAATTCATCCATCAGTGAGGACTCAGTTTTTAATTTATAATCAGCTCCATACTACCTCAAGAGGCAAAATTTGGAGTGAAGAAGAAACAAAGTAATGCGTGTAATACTACTTCTAAGCCTAAAGGATGGATTCCCTTTTATGTGGATCCCTTCAATGACTTTCAAAAGCATCTTCCAGAAGTGACATTAAGTGGATAGATAAGTAGTGCAGCAACTTAGGATGGGGTGATGCTAAGATCACAGGGAAGACTGTGAAGGATATTTGAGGGTAGAGATTAAAACCTCAGTACAAAAGGAGTTTATGTTGCAGGTGAAATGGAGTCAGAAGTACCAGCATGAATGAGGTTGCTTCCCTAAACCTCTTAAACTCCTAATGAATGAATGGGCTAGGGAGCAAGACAAGGTTATTAAAAGGGCATTTACTTGTAGTCAGTCGCTCTTTGTGATTCCTCCACTGTACTATTCATAACATCTTTGAACCAGGCCCCAAAACTTCACATCAACAAAGTGAAGGACCATCAGACAAATGAAGAAATCTAGCTCAAATCTAAACTTAAACTAAACCAGTCGCACTGGCAGGAATGCGTGTTTTGCTCACAAGCACTAAACCTAACCCACCTTCTAAAGGCTGGGGTTCCAGTGGTCACTTTCTTAAGTGCCCCCAAACCCACCTTCAGAGTCTCTCTCGAAGCCCATGAGCTGGTCGCTGTTGCGGTCACCTTCCTCCTCTTCCTCTTCCTCCTCTTCTTCAAACTCCAGATCCTGGCCTAGTAGCAAATCACTCTCCAATACCAGGGCCCCGGGTCCTTCGTCGAGGGAGTCTTCGGTATCCACTGAAGAGGGGAGGGAGCTTGTAGATTCTCCCTCAGGAACCGAGCCCATCATCCGCACCCGGGCAGACAACCCTCACAGACCGTGCTTCCCGCACTCGCAGACCCTCTAGGGTACCTTGATGGGAAGCTAGGAGTCCAGATCGCCCACCCCATCCCTCAGGAGTCGCCCTCCACCCAGACCTAAACCCTCGCCACTGACCCCACCCCCGCTCTTCCCCACCTCACGGCCCCTGACCCCTGACCTTTGACCCCCTCGCATTTCACGGGCTGCGGGTGGCTTTGCTTCCTTCGGGGCATCGTGACCGGCTCCAGCCCGACGCGCCTCCGGCCTGCGGCCGCCCGGCCCCGCCCTCTAAATTCGGCCCGCCCGCCCTTCCTCTCAGGGCCCGCAGTCAGCCCCCATACAACGGCGCGGGCCCCGGGCAGCCCCCGGCCCTGGCCCCGGCGCCCAGCTCAGGCCCCTCCCGCCGCCGCCGCCGCGTCCATTCATGGAGCCCCCTACCCCCCTACGGAGACCAGCTGGTACCTCCGTACTCGCTTCCGCTTCCGCTGCCGCAGAGCCACACGGGACACGTAGTCCGTGAAAAGTAGAAGCAGCTAAAGCGTCCACAGTGTGACCAGGAAGTGATTGTGACGAAAGCAAGCGGAAGAGCCAGTCAGGAATCAGGTGGAACCTGGCCGGCAAGGAGGGCAGGTCGAACCCAACCCCTAGCTTTAGACTTAAAGGCCACCAGCCTTTGACTCCTCGCAGGAGGAACAAGGAAATCATTCCTAACTCTAGGAGGGGGTGAGAAGAGCTGCGACAGCAGGCCAGCCTGTCAGCAGCTCAGGGAGTTAGAATACCCAGGCTGCTTCTCCCCAGCTTACACTACAGGCAGGCAGGCGCGCGCGCGTGCACACACACACACACGCACGCACGCACGCACGCACGCGCTAGCTGTTAAAGTACGGAGCCAGGGCACCCTGGGTGAGTGAAGATGGCAATAGAGAAAAAAAGGACACCATGGGCACGATTAGGTTTTGGCCTTTAGTCTGAAAAAGTTGATTGAAAGTGTACAACAGAGAGCAGGTGCAAGCGGCTAGGGGCCATGGAGCCGCCAATAAAAAAGAATGTCCTTAAATAAAGTTCACAGAGTAAAAACCAGAACCACCAGTCCTTCCCTCCAACACAACAGAGCACAGGCACAGAACCGGTGATGAGCCCCAAGGAGCAAGGAGGCTGGGGAGGACAGCAGAGGCTCCCAGGCTGCTGTGTGGAGGGAGAGCCTTCTTTGGAATGGGCTGAGCCAAGCCACCCAGCTCTCCCTGCACACCTGATAACCACTGCTAAGGCTAAAGGAAAAAGACAAAACTCAGTCTCAGTCTGGAGGGCTCAGAAAACAGTCTAGGTGGGCAGAGATCTGGACAACCGCTAGTCCCGCTTGGCCTTCTTCTTGTCACTGTTGCCATTTTCTTCAGCCCCCTCGGTAGACAGCACCTCCTCCAGTTTCCGCTTGCCACTCTCTGGCTGAGGCGCTGCTGTATTTCGGGGCTTGAAGCAAATGATGATGCAGGTCATGTTGTCACACCCTGTACCGTCCCCAGAAGTGTCTGGTGCCAGGCATTGATCCAGCAGCTACAAAAGGGAAGGGGCAGCTCAGCTGCAGGGTTTGAAAACTTTCTGGGAACCTAAAATCTTAGAGGGCTGGCCTTGCTGAGACAGGGTGGCAGAAGGAAGGGAACAGGCAACAGGTGCCACAAAACAGGCTACATGCTAGTCCATAAGGCATAAGGATAAGTCAGGGAAATGAGGGAAAGTGGATCTTTCTAGTCAGAGTTTAGTATGTCAGTAAATAGTGATATTCCCAGGCTCTGATTTTAACTCAGGCTAAAAGAGAAAATTTTGGATACACAAACCAGACACCCTCTTTCCACCCTGGGACTTACCTCTTCCACAATGGATGACAGTAACCGAAGCTCCCCATTTTCATCGCGCTGGCTGATCTTCGATTGAATAAAGTCTATAACTTCCTGGCTGCTCATCACATTCCTGGGGTCATAAACAACAGTAAGAATCTTTTTTAGTCCCACCAAGGCAGAGTAGAAGAATATGGATAGAGGTGACAAATGCCCCATGTGTGCGTGCTGAGTTGCTCAAGTGTGTCCAACTCTTATGGACCCACCAGGCTCCTCTGTCCATGGCATCCTCCAGGTAAGAATACTAGAGTGGGTTGCCAATATCTCTTCCAGGAGTATCTTCCCAAACAAGGGATTGAACCCGTCTCCTGCACTGACAGGTGTATTCTTGACCACTGCGCCACCTGGGAAGCCTGACAGATGCCCCAGGCCAATGTAAACACCCACAGAGACTGCTGTCAGCTCTGCCTTCTGCTTGGGGATCTTGACACCAAGTTGCCTATATAGGCTCTAATTTTAGAGCAATCCGAGAAAAAGGGCGGACTACAGTCATTAGTAAGAAGATAAAGAAGCTCAGAGCCCCACATGAGAAGTAACGCTGCAGGGAAAAAAGGGAATTTTAGGGTGTTCTGCCAGTGCTCACCATATGCCATCACAGGCAATGACCATAAACTCATGATCATCTGTGAGAGTCAGCACCTTGATGTCAGGAAGGGCCGAAATCATCTGTTCCTCTGGTGGCAAGTTCTTGTTTCTCTTGTAAAAGTGGTCTCCTGAAGTAATGGAATGGTTGGTTGATGAGTAAGTAGTCTGAGCACCTCCCACAGATTTGTGTTTGAGGCCAGTCAAACCCTGTCATTCATTTCTATTCTTTACAAAGTTCTATTATCTAGTGGCATGAAGTGAGTTCTAATTTTTCTGGTTTCAGGCCTGTCTTTAGGTCAGTCCCTAACCTGTCTTTTTCAATACCTATCTTACCTATTTCACAGAGATGTTTAAGGGACACAGACAGTAGATACAAAAGTAGTTTGAAAAATAAAAGAGCTATGAAGGTTAAAGTTTGCTATAGGCGTCTGGAACACAGAACAAGACCCCAGAAGTCTTTCCCATAGTTTCTTGGCACTTACCAATGGCTCTGGAGAGGTTGAGGCCACCGTTGACTCGCCCATCCATGGTAACCTTGCCCCCAGCATTCTTGATGCGTGCTAGCTCCACTTCATCCTCCGGTTTGTGGTCATAGGACATGTCTAAAGCTTTGCCGGCCTCAGACACCACACAGCGGGAGTCTCCTGCATTGGCTACAATCAACTGCTTCCCTCGTATCAGAGCCACCACTGCTGTTGTACCACTGTCAGAGCCAGGCTTAAAAGAAGAAAGGGAGCATCATAGGAGCTCCTGGATAACAGTTCTTATCATTCTCCTGTATTTTCTCCTCTCCCTAGGACCACCAAGAGGGGTTTAACAGACAGGAGGAGCACAGATTTAATCTTTCCAGAAACTACAGCATGCTCTCCCCCTTTTCTGAGACAATTCTACTCAAAAGACCTAGTTCCCCTTGTAGAGTAAATCCCCCCATGACCACTGACTTCAGTGCTAAGACAGAAAGGGGACCCTTCTCCCAAAATCTCAGAGAACTCACCACACCTAGCCTCTTGGCTTTCTCAGACTCACTGCACACCCTCTCCCCACACACCTCCTCTTTGCCTTCCATCCCAGGCACCATCATCTCTTCTTCTTCATCATCCTCTTCAGCCTCCTCAGTGTCATCCTCGTCTTCCTCATTCTCTGCCTCTTCACTGCTGTAGCCATCTTCTTCCTCACTGCATTCCTGCCAGAGGGACGACCCCAGGCTACTGAGGCTGGGGTGACCCCCTTGCCCCTCCCCCTAACACACTCAGAACCAAGAGGCCTTTACTGAACACAGATTCTCAAAACACTAGTAGATGCATATATATAAGATCCTGATGGAAAAATGTGGTGGAAGGGAGAGAGGGCTAGCATGGATATACTGGTTTCCTGAACTAGGTTCAGTGGTCACTAGCAGGAAACCTTGGACAAGGCCAGGGCTGCTAGCCAAATGCACCTTCCAGCAACATGACCAGAGAATAAGCTGCCCAGAAAAAAGAAACACCCAACTATCCAAAAGGAACACCATCTTGTTATCTCTCTAGGAGACAGACTCTGAAAGGCTAGAACTAAATCTATTTGTTACAATGTCAACAAAAGAAGAGGTAAGAGGGCGCTAATGGTACCTGTGTTAGCAGAGATAATGAATTTTTAAAAAGCTTAAACTATATTTGCCGGATGCTGTCAAAATAGGAGACAGAAAAGAGTAGAAAGCAATTATGCACGGCGATCAACCAGGCCCTCTCTGCAACTTCAGCATCTGTCTGACCCCATGGGCCCTTACCTCGCTGTCTTCCTCTTCCTCCTCCGCCTCATCTGACTCATCCTCACTGTCCTCAAAGAACTTGGACTTAGCAACTCGAGGCAGCTTGTCGGAGGCTGAAGAGCAGGAAGGCCCAGCCTCACCAGTGGGAGTGCCAGGCTCCCCACCTTGGCCTGCCTCAGTCCCACATTCCGAGTTGGAGGAAAGGCCTGTGTGAGCCTTGGCTGTGGGGCCATTTTCCTCTGCAGAAGTTTCCCTAGATGGGTCCTCAGGTCCTGCCTCCCCATTGAGGCCCTGGGACCCTGGTTCCTCGCCTGTCCCAGCTCCAGATTTGCTGTGGGGAGCACCCTTGTGACAGTTCTGCCCGTAGCGTGTCAGCAGCTCTTCAATAGTCATGGTAGCCTCTTCATGCAGCAGTGCAGCCTCCTCATTGTCCACTGCAGGGGAGATGCTACATCAGCGCCCCATGCCAGACTCCTCCGGGAAGCAGTCCCTTACTACCTCCACGGCCCTTGTGACCTGAGTTCCAACTTACTTGCCCACCACCTCCCCTTCTCAAGTAGCTCCTGTCTCTTATCACAACTCAGAAAAACAGCCCTTTGCTTCCTTTTCCTCAACCAACATTAGCCTCCAGATATTTCCTTTGGTCTTTGTGTTTCACTCCCTTCTTAGTCAAAGGAATACTAGTCACTGTATGTGTCACCTATCACCTCTCGTGTTTTATGGGTAAGCTGGAAACCCTATTCTGACTGAGGACCCAGGAAGTCCACAACGCCAGTCCAGGCCTAGGGCCCAGGCTTAATGACTGGCTGGTATGGCTAACAGCCGTTCCAATCTTAAAAGAAAAGATCACATAAACATTAAAGGAACCAGAAAGACCCCATCACAATGACAAAAGATAATGTATACAAAAATGCTTACAACTACAACACTATGAACTCAACAAAGGTTAATCCTCTCTCTCCTGTTCATTACCACCTGTAGTACAGGGGATTCTTTAACATACAGGGGATTTCCCAGTTCTCAAGGAAGCCATCTTCTCTCAGAGTTGACACGTAATTTATATGTATATTAAAGAACAGTTCTTTAATATGCCGATTTCCTCTCAAACAAAAGGTGCCACACTCACCATCATCTTCATCAGCAACTTTTTCTTTTTCATCCTCGTCTTCAGTGGGTCGCCCTGCAATCTGTGCCAGCTCCTTAATGACTTCCTCAGTGGTTAGCTTGGCATCAATAGCCAAGAAGGCATCTTCCAAAGCCTAAATATAACCAAAATAGTATAAAGCCAAGTGTAGAAAAACTATGCAGGTACAAAATGAATTGCCTATACACAATCCTGGGCACAAGAATGGGATGCAAATCAGAGTGATCCACCAAGCTGTGAGATAACTCAGAGACAAACAGTTCAGAGACTTGGGAATCAATACGACACTCTAAAAAGGACCAAGTGGGAATAAGCTCATTTTAGGCACAGAATTCTTTTAAGAAATTAGGTACAGAATTCTTTAAGAAATATAGTAAGAAGCAGCTGGGTAGCAATCAAAAAAGAAAAGCCAAGGATGGGGGGTGGGGGGGGGAGAAAAAGAGAAAGTCTGCAGAAGTGGACAAGGAACAGTGTGGGAAGACAGACCTTCTGTAGCTTGCCTTCTTTGTAGGCCTTCTGATCTTTGATGATATCAGGAAGATATTTGGCACAGTACAAGGCAACTTCCTCCCCTAGAAGAAAGGTAAAGTCACCCAGAGCACAGCTTTGCACACACAGAAAGTGATACAATATCAACACACCAGTGAATCCCAAAGCTTAAGGAGATGAATATCTTAGCACATCTGAAACCTATCTGAACGACAATGTTTTGGGATGTTCTGACCAAGAAAATGGATTTCACCATCACCTCTCTCGGGGCTATGTTAATACTGCCCATGTGTTTTCTCACCTGTATACTTAGTTTTCAGTGAAAAAGAGACAAATGTTAATATAGGGAAAGGCTTCTTGTATTAAAACAAGGCCTGGTGAGATTAAGAACAAATCAAATATCCTACTGGGAAGAAGGAATGGCAGAATAGAGAAAAACAGCACTAGGCAGGAAATGGTATCTGAGGACCAGAACTCTGGAAAAGAAAAGAACAAAGGACCTGGAACTGGGGTTCCCAGAATGTTACCAATACGATCTGCTAAAGTTACCTCCATGTCCATCATAGACAGAAAACATGGCTGTCTCACTGTCCAGCTCAGGAATACAGTTGTGAGCATCCTACGAAAAAGAGCATAATTAGCATTTCTTAAGGTCAAAGGATATTCTTCCTTGTGCATCTCAGGTCAGAAGGGCTGCCTTCACATCTTAATCTCACTAAACCCTTCCCTGGCTGACCTACATGGCCTAGAAACAAGAAAGGAAGATGGGATGATAAGAACAGCACAAGGGTGGGAGAAAGGAAGCGGGGAGGAAGGAGGGAAGGGAGGGAGAGAGCAAAAGGAAAGGAAGGCGAGAGGGAAGAAGGGAAGAGATGAATCAGGTCACTACCTCTGCAGTCTAGCAGCCTCAGCCTAGGAGATCTCAGTCTCAATGGCAGAATGTTTGGCTGCTGGAACTCTAGACCTGACCCTTTTGGATTTGTGGCAACTATGGGAAGAACCAGAATAAAGGATCTTTAAATTCACTTCCAGACCCATTCTATGACAGTGAACTTCAAGGAAGAAAATGATAGGGAGGACAGCAAAAAGTGACAAAGTGACCCGAGATCCTTACCTACTTGCAAAATTTCTAGGAGAAGCCTAAGACAGCCTGAGTGGAAGCATCCCCACCCCACTTCCCACCCCCAGAAAAGCACCATCAAAACAGATTACCCCACCAGGCTAGGTAGAGGATACAGTTACAAAAGAAAATCTTTCCAACAAATAGTTATTAAACTACACTGTATGCAGTACTTGTTCACTTTCCCAGGTGGCTCAGTGGTAAAGAATCCGCCTGCTGATTAAGGAGACGTGGGTTAGATCCCTGGGTCGGGAAGATCCCATGCAGAAGGAAATGGCAACCCACTGCAGTATTCTTGCCTAGATAATCCCATGGACAGAGGAACATAGAGGGCTATAGTCCATGGGGTCACTAAGAGTCGTCCCACCTCCCACCCCCAGCTGGAACTGAGACATCATTTAATTCTGAAGGCACAGCACATCTGAAAAGAAATTTGCAATGGTCTTATAGGTATATTCTCTACAGACAAAAAGGATGTAACTATTTATTCTGATTAATTAGTAAAGTTAATAGTTCTCCTTTGTCTTTCAGGTATTTAGTATTTACATTTTTAAAATTATATTGATAGAGGAAATCTGAGTGTATCAGTTCTGCTGTCCCTAAAATAAGACTATGCTGTCATTATACAAGTCTGCTAGAAAATTAAACTTAGGGTTTTAAGACAGGCAAATGAAAAGGAGGGACTCTTTTATTTCCCTCTGATTGTCTCCAGGAGAAAGGGCCCCAGAAGCTAATGGGCATCCTCAGAAGGCCTTTGATGACCTGTGTGGTCATCGACACAACTGCCTCTTAGCCTCATCCCTGAGATCTGGAGAACCCCACACCAAAGTCATCTTCCTCCTCTCCCCGACTTTACCAACGACTCTACCACCAGCCATGCTGACCTACCCATCCCTCTAAGCCAGGGTTTATCATACTGCCCCCTCCTCTCCTTTCACCAACATCTTTCTTGCCTTTTATGATTGTTTCTACAGTGGTTCTCAAACTTTAACGTGCCTAAGAATTCATTCATTCGTTCGTCCATTCATTCATTCAAATATTTGAGTATCCATTATGTGCCAAGATGTGCTGTGTCTGATTAGTTTCAGCAAAACAGCTGTGTCACATTAATGCTGATTTTAGTTCTGCTGATTTTGCAGTTTGGTTTGTTGGCATGGAATTTATGTCCAGGTCTATGTTTGTACACATTAAAGTAACAGTAAATTAAAATCATGTTAGTGAATACTGCTGCTGCTGCTGCTGCTAAGTCGCTTCAGTCGTGCCTGACTCTGTGCGACCCCATAGACGGCAGCCCATGAGGCTCCCCCATCCCTGGGATTCTCCAGGCAAGAACACTGGAGTGGGTTGCCGTTTCCTTCTCAAATGCATGAGAGTGAAAAGTGAAAGTCAGGTTGCTTAGTTGTGTCCGACTCCCAGCAACCCCATGGACTGCAGCACCAGGCTCCTCCGTCCATGGGATTTTCCAGGCAAGAGTACTGGAGTGGGGTGCCATTGCCTTCTCCAAGACCCACAAATACTGATTTCCTTAAAAAAAGAAAATCCATGGACAATCTCCAAGATATTTTGTTAAATAGAGCAAGCAAAGCATATAATAATGTATTTATTTAGTAAGCCGCTTTTTGTGTAAGAGGGAGTACAAGAATAGACATCTGTCTTCTCATACTTTAATACTACAAGGACACACAGAAAACTAATAAAAATAAACTGCATGAGGGTGCAAACAGATGAATGGGAGCAAGAGGGACCATGGGAATGTTCAGCTTTTCAAAAGTAAATTAAATGTCTTTTAATTGCACCTTTTTGGTAGAGGAGTTTAGCACTCTTCCTGTCTACTACTTCCCAGTGGACAAGAGAATCAACTGGTCTTTCTCTGTCCTGCAACACTATTCTAAATCACAACTGTATTGTCTCTTTTGAACCCACACCTCTATTTAAAAAATCTCTGACTTCTCATTGCTCCTCACAAGATCATGTGGTTTTGAAGCAGAAGATCTAGCTATCAGTGAACACTGGAAAAATAATTACCCTCTACAGTAATCAAATGGACATTAAAAAAAAAACAAGGAATTATCTTTTTGTGCAAATTAGAATGATGAAAAAGATTAACAGTATCCAGTAGTAATAAGAGTGAAGATAAAAACACATTCTCATACTCTGATCAATAGGAATATAAATTAGCAGTTTTCCTGGAAGGCAATTTGGTAATATGTATTAAAATGCACATGTCTTTTGATCTAGAAATTTGACTTCTAGATTTATGAGAGTACTAACAGAAGGATAAAAAGATACAAAGAATGCTCATTATAGCATTACTTACAGTAAAAAAAATAACCATCTAAATTTCCATGAATAGATCACAAATAGTACATCTCTCCAATGGAATATATGCAGTTGTTAGAAATGATGAATATGTGTTCATTTAGAAATGAGTTCACAACATATTAAGTGATAAAAAGCAAAACATAAATTATCTGTATGTAAGAAATCTGTAAGATTGCATACCAAACAGTGGAAAGTGAAATTTGGGTAATAATTATTTCTATAATATGGAATGAGAGTATCTGCATTATTCATATCCTCACAGGACAATCATGATGATGATGTAAAATGTGTAGAAATTCTTTGGAAACTGGGATGTAGTACTTAAGTATATACATGTATCCTGCTCTGAATGTTGTACCCGGTTCACATTTGTCTTCTCTCCTTTTGCTCAAAAAGGAATGCCCACAATAAAGATTCACTTCCTGCCTTAGGTTTGTTCTCCTCCACTTTTCAGTAAGGCTTTGGATCTCCATCACTTGGAACTGTTCTACCTTCTCTAATCACTTCAATTCCCCCCTTATATCTTCAACCATAGCCTCCCTATCTTTACCCTTGTCTTTCTGTCCCTTTCTGAGTCAGAGCTAAGCATTTCAACACTGTGTCTTAGCAATCTAGAAAAACTCATCCATCCTTGTATAACCCGACCAACTGCTTTCTTTACCCTTGAATCTGAGCCACTAAGTATTGCTAGTCATAAAAATGTCATGAAATCATGTTGACTGCAGTGACTACTTCCATTTAGAATTTTTTTCTCTATTCGCACTGACTCTTAAATATATGAACCACAGTTAGTCACAAACATTTTCCACACTACTCAAGTTCTCACGGATATTTTCTGTTCATTCTTAGCAGAAAATAGGTTTCCCTGGTGGCTCAGCAGTAAAGAATCTGCCTGCCAGTGAAGGAGACACAGGTTTGATCTCTAAGTAGGGAAGGTCCCCTGGAGAAGGAAATGGCAACCCACTCCAATATTCTTGCCCAGGAAATTCCACGGAGAGAGGAGCCTGGTGGGTGGGATACAGTCCATGGGGTTGCAAAGAATCAGATGGGACTTAGTGACAAAACAAGTTAGCAGATAAGCTAACCTCTTACTTTACTTAGATTGAGGTCTTATTTCAAGATATATCTCATCTTCCCTAGGAAGATTTCTAATTTCTCCATTGCAGTGTCTAACCTCTCCTTCATGTCTTCCTCAGAAGCAGTATTTCTTCTCTTTCTAGATTAACATTTCCTCTCAAACACAAACCCTTCTCCCTCAAGATCATATGTCACAGAACAGGCAATAACCATAACAGCAACCCAAACGGCCATTTTGCAGGCTTCATTCTCCCCAACCACTGTATGAAACTAAATAGTGCAAACCATGTCAGCTTTCTCAACAGTTCTCTTGGGTTCTGTGAAGAACTGTAATTCTATACCTCCAATTGTCTGTTTCCACAGGATGTCCCTTCTCCACCTCAAACTTAACATATGTAAACAGGAACTTAGCAGTCAGTCCCCCCCCCCACACACAAAAATCACAGCTTCTCCTACATGTCTTATTCCTGTGGATGGAATCTTAACTCTCCTAGGCAACACCTAGTATCAGTCCTCCCTGACTTCCATCTGTCAACATCTATCACTGAGTCCTGCTAACTTCCCCCTCATAACTATGATCCTGGATTACTTTACTCAATATTTTAACTCCTTTCCTGTCTCTACTCTCTATCTCCTGTAATCCAGCCCACATACATCCAGTTGCCAGATTAATCTCCCTAATGTGACGTTTTACTGTCGGGCCCTTCAGTGAACCCTACTGCATTAGACTAATTCCATACAACTTACTGGCAATTAAAGGCACTCAATAATCGTTTCTATTCATCTCCATAACCTATAGTCTCTTTAACTCATGCTGCTGCTAAGTCGCTTCAGTCATGTCTGATTTTGTGCGACCCCACAGACGGCAGCCCACCAGGCTCCCCCGTCCCTGGGATTCTCCAGGCAACAACACTGGAGTGGGTTGCCATTTCCTTCTCCAATGCATGAAAGTGAAAAGTGAAAGTGAAGTCGCTCAGTCCTGTCTGACTCTTAGGGACACCATGGACTACAGCCCACCAGGCCCTCTGTCCATGGGATTTTCCAGGCAAGAGTACCGGAGTCAGGTGCCACTGCCTTCTCCGTTTTAACTCATACCATTCCCCAAAAGAAACTACTCTTGACACTTTTGATACTATTACACTCTACCCTGGCATAGTAAGCATGCCTACCTCAATCTTTCCTCCTATCTCTTCTAATATTTTTCCTTCTCTCACTTTTCTCCTCCCCATTTGTTACCATTTATACTGTTTCCTAAAGGTCCAGTTAGTCTCACCACCTCCCAAGAGATCACACCAATACTCTGTGTGATCATTCCTCTTCTGAACTCTCTTTAATATTGACTGTATCAGTAATTTGGCATTCAGCATATATTATCTTGTATTGTTATCCAAATCCCATAGGGGAAAAGTGTTGTAGGTCCAAAACAGCATGAAAACAGGCTGTTTTACAAATATCTTAGGGATAACTCCTCCTTCGTTTACTATTCTAAACCTAGAGATGTGTCCTAACACGATAACCGAGATGATCTGAAAGAAATGATGTAGAATACACACAGGTCACCTGAATCAGGACTCTCAGGTCTTGCCTTATTAGATCATATATCACACAGCCCCTCTGACCATCTAGACAAACAATGGATCTGTTTTTAATAAACTCCTGCTTACCTTTCCTGTGGGCTTCCCTACTGGCTCAGACAGTAAAGAATCCACCTGCATGTGGGAGAGTTGGATTCGATCCCTGGGTTGGAAAGATCCCCTGGAGAAGGGAATAGCTACCCACTCCAGCAGAACTGCCTGGAGAATTCCATGGACAGAGGAGCCTGGCAGGCTACAGTCCACATGGTTGCATAGAGTCGGATACGACTGAGCAATTTTCACTTTCACTTTATTATTCTTAAGGTTACAAATACATCCATGAATGCTCCTTTGTTACTGGATCAACCATTTAGATTTCTGATACTTAAATTTATCTAAATCTTCGCAACTCAAGGAAAAAATTTTCAAAGTGGCTGGAAAGAGAACTACATTTTTTATTTTTAAAAGTCATGTATTACTGTCTGATTGTAAAAATCATATGCACGTATTACCACTGTGTTACAGACTGAATGTTTTATGTCCCCCCAACATTCATATATTGAAATTTCATTGGCAATGTGATGGTATTTAGAGGTGCAGACTTTGAGAGGCAATTAAGTCATGAGGAAGGAGCTCTCATGAATGAGATTAGTACTCTTATAATAAGAGACACCAGCTGAGTCCTTTGCCTTGTGAGGACACAGCTAAACACAGCCACTGTGAACTAGCACCAAGTGGGCCTTCTCCAGACAACTTGATCTTCATCTTCCCATTAGGGTCTCAAACAGGTATTGACACACCTATGTTCACAGCAGCTTTGTTCACAATAGCCCAAAAGTAGAAAAACTCACGTGTTCACCAACAGATGAATGAATTTTAAAAATGTGGTATATATGGGCCAAGGAATATCATTCAGCTTTAAAAAGGAAATTCTGACATATGCTACAACATGGATGAACCTTGAGGACATGATGCTAAGTGAAATAAGCCAGCCAGTACTTTGGTATCCAGAGCAGTGAAATTCATAGACAGAAAGTAGAATAGTAGTGGTTGCTAGGGGCTGGGGACGGGGGTGGGAGGGGGATGGGGAGTAGTTTAGTGGGTATAGAGTTTCAGTTTTGAAAGATGAAAAGAGTTCTGGAGACTGGTTGCACAACAAAGTGAATTTACTTAACACTACTGATCTGTATATTTTAAATGGTTAAGATGGCAAATTTCATGTTATGTGTATTTTACCAAACAAACTTCCTACCAAAAGCCCATGCTCAGATGGCATCACCAGTGAGCTCTACCAAATATTTAAAAAATTAGTATGAATTCTTCACAAACTCTTCCCAAAATAAAGAGGGGATAACACTTTCCAACTCATTCTATGAGGCCAATATTATTCTGATACCAAAACCAGACAGACATCACAAGAAAACTACAGGCTTAATACCATTAAGATAGTTCAGTCACTCAGTCGTATCCGACTCTTTGCAACCCGATGGACTGTGCTTCCCTGTCCATCACCAACTCCCGGAGCTTGCTCAAACTCATGTCCTCTGAGTTGGTGATGCCATCCAACCATCTTGTCCTCTGTCATCCCCTTCTCCTCCTGCCTTCAATCTTTCCCAGCATGAGGGTCTTTACTCATGAGTCAGTTCTTTGCATCAGGTGGCCAAAGTATTGGAGCTTCGGCTTCAGCATCATTCCCTCCAAAGAAATCCCAGGGCTGATCTCCTTCAGAATGGACTGGTTGGATCTCCTTGCAGTCCAAGGGACTCTCCAGAGTCTTCTCCAACACCTCAGTTCAAAAGCATAAATTCTTTGGCGCTCAACCTTCTTTATGCTCCAACTCTCACATCCATACAGGACTACCGGAAAAATCATAGCTTTGACTATACAGACTTTTGCCAGTAAAGTAATGTCTCTGCTTTTTAATATGCTGTCTGGGTTTGTCATAGTTTTTTTCCAAAGAGCCAAGCGTTTTTTAATTTCATGGCTGCAGTCACTATCTGCAGTGATTTTGGAGCCCAAGAAAATAAAGTCTGTCTCTGTTTCCATTGTTTCCCCATCTATTTGCCATGAAGTGATGGGACCAGATGTCATGATCTTAAGTTTTTTGAATGTTGAGTTTTAAGCCAGCTTTTTCACTCCCCTCTTTCACTTTCATCAAGAGGCTCTTTAGATAGCAATACTCATTAACTGATCTACAAATTCAGATTAAGCCCTATCAAAATCCCTGGTGCCTTCTGCAGTGAAACTGACAAACTGATCCTAAAGTTCATACAGATATACGAGGGACTCAAAAAGAAGAAATGAAAAAAAAATAGCTATAGTAACCAAGACAGTGTGGTACACAGATCAGTGGAATGGAATGAATAGTCCAGAAATAAACCCTTATACTTATGGTCAACTGTGCCTCTTGAGAAACCTGTATGCAGGTCAGGAAGCAACAGTTAGAACTGGACATGGAACAACAGACTGGTTCCAAATAGGAAAAGGAGTACGTCAAAGCTGTATATTGTCACCAGGCTTATTTAACTTCTATAAAGAGTACATCATGAGAAATGCTGGGCTGGAAGAAGCACAAGCTGGAATCAAGATTGCTGGGAGAAATATCAATAACCTCAGACATACAGATGATACCACCCTTATGGTAGAAAGTGAAGAGGAACTAAAAAGCCTCTTGATGAAGGTGAAAGTGGAGAGTGAAAAAGTTGGCTTAAAGCTCAACATTCAGAAAATGAAATTAAAAGACGCTTACTCCTTAGAAGCAAAGTTATGACCAACCTAGATAGCATATTAAAGAGCAGAGACATTACTTTGCCGACAAAGGTCTCTCTAGTCAAGGCTATGGTTTTTCCAGTGGTCATGTATGGATGTGAGAGTTGGACTGTGAAGAAAGCTGAGTGCCAAGGAACTGATGCTTTTGAACTGTGGTGTTGGAGAAGACTCTTGAGAGTCCCTTGGACTGCAAGGAGATCCAACCAGTCCATTCCAAAGGAGATCAGTCCTGGGTGTTCATTGGAAGGACTGATGTTGAAGCTGAAACTCCAATACTTTGGCCACCTCATTCGAAGAGTTGACTCACTGGAAAAGACCCTGATGCTGGGAGGGATTGGGGGCAGGAGGAGAAGGGGACGACAGAGGATGAGATGGCTGGATGGCATCACCGACTCGATGGACATAAGTTTGAGTAAACTCCGGGAGTTGGTGATGGACAGGGAGGCCTGGTGTGCTGTGATTCGTGGAGTCACAAAGAGTTGGACACGACTGAGCAACTGAACTGAACTGAACTTAAACAATGATGCCAAGATAATTCAAAGAGGGAAAAGAATAGGATCCTAAATAAATGATGCTGGGACAAACACATATCCAGATGCAAAAGTATGAAGGTGTACCCCTTCTTTACACCATACACAAAAATTAACTCCAAATGGATCACCTAAATGGACTTCATCAAAATTTAAAACTCTGGTGCCTAAAAGGTCACCAACAGGGGCTTCCCTGGTGGTCCAGTGGTTAAGACTCTGCAGGCTTCCATGGGGCACAGGTTTGATACCCGGTTAGGGAACTAAGATCCTGAATGCCTGCATGCCACTAAGCATGGCAAAAAAAAAAAAAAAAAGACAAAGGATATGAATAGACATTTCTCCAAGAATACCTAAATGGCCAATAAGCTCAAGGAAAGATGCCAAACATCATTAGCCATCACAGCAATACAATCAAAATCACAATGGAATATCATTTCACATCCATAAGAATGGCTATAATCAGGAGAAAAAAGCGCAACAGGTATAAGGAGGAGGTAGAGAAACTGACACCCTCATATACTGCTGGTAGAAATGTAAACAGAACCACCACTTTGGAAAGTAGTTAGGCAGTTCCTCAAAATGTTAAACATGGGAGTTACTATGCTATGCTATGCTATGCTATGCTATGCTAAGTCACTTCAGTCATGTCTGACTCTGCGCGACCCCATAGACGGCAGCCCACCAGGCTCCCCTGTCCCTGGGATTCTCCAGGCAAGAACAATGGAGTGGGTTGCCATTTCCTTCTCCAATGCATGAAAGTGAAAAGTGAAAGTGAAGTCGCTCAGTCGTGTCTGACTCTCGTGTCCGACTCTTAGCGACCCCATGGACTGCAGCCTACCAGGCTCCTCCGCCCACGGGATTTTCCAAGCAAGAGTACTGGAGTGGGGTGCCATTGCCTTCATTGGGGAGTTACTATATGACCCAGCAATTCAACTCCTAGATATACACTCAAAAGAAATAAAACCTATTTCCACACAAGTTTGAACATGATTGTTCATTGCATCATTGTTCAAATAAGTCAAAATGTGAAAATCCCAATGTCCATCAACTGATGAATAAACAAAATGTGCATACAATGGAAGATGATTCAGCCATAAAAAGGAATGAAGTAGTGATTGACTCATGTACAACCTGGATGACCGTTGAAATGTATACTTTAAATGGACATGGCACAATAAAGTTGTTTAAAAAGAACCTGAATATACATTTTCAAGGATTACACGTGATTAAAGCTGATATACTCCATCTCTGAACTAGATCTAGAGGGAAACAGAAAACTCCACTGTTATTGGTACTGAGATGACAATGTGTCACTAAACATCAGAGATGTTATTAGTTCAGTTCGAAAGATCTGTGCTTCCAGACAGCACAAATTTAACAATAGCTAATAACAGCAAGAACTACTAATCCGATCTTATTTCTACACTCAAATTCAAGCTGTACAATTCTAAGTAGATAACCCAATAGAGGGTGGTCAGGGGTTGAGAGTGGTATTAATTGCCAGAGGACTGGGCAATAGAAATAATTTATGTAAAATATTCTTGAAATCTTGAAAAATACATTCTGACTTTAACTTACGGCTGTTTTGAAAACTTATAAAGGAATAGTAGGAAACAACTTCTCTGTACTCAAGGGCATACATTTGATATCATTTCATACTATCTTTGAATTGTGAAGAAAAGGTACTGCATGCTGATCAAATGAAAAGAATGCCCTTCTATGAAAGTTGCTTAACCATGTCCTAGACAAAGGAATTCTGATCTGGTTCAATAAGTAAAAAGTGCTTTAAGTCACAGAGATGAGACGCTAATCTGAGGATCAAACAATAAATGCTCCTCAGCTTCAGATGCCCGCTCTTCAGTGGAAGCCCACAGCCTGTGATATTTCACTTTATATTCCTCCTATTAATATAATGATTGAAACTGTCATGCATGTAGCTTAAGAACTTTCTGCTCAACATTACTGCTAAGTCACTTCAGTCGTGTCCGACTCTGTGCAACCCCATGGACTGCAGCCCACCAGGCTCCTCCGCCCATGGGATTTTCCAAGCAAGAGTACTGAAGTGGGGTGCCATTGCCTCTCCGCTGCTCAACATTATGTACATTCAATTCTAGATGACCCACTCTGACCATTAATAAGCCAGCTTCTATATGGCAACAGCTATCCAACTCAAAATTATGTTATGCATTGATGCTGCCTTTAAAAGGGGGTAAATATAAGTGCTTATAATATACACATGCATACTATATATATATAAACATATACATCTTAACTTCCTAACTGGAAACAATCTTGTCACTTCAGAGACCCTCATAACCAAAAACTAAAATTACCCTAGTCTCTTTGACACCGGAAACTCAAGAGCCTTTCCATAAATATTTCTCAGGCACCCTTCCACAACATACCTGTTAACTCCCAAAATACAAGCTGGAATCAAGGTTGCAGAGAATAATATCAATAACCTCAGATATGCAGATAACACCACCCTTATGGCAGAAAGCGAAGAGGAATTAAAGAGCCTCTTGATGAAGGTGAAAGAGTGTGAAAAAGCTGGCTTAAAACTCAATATTCACCTTGGAGAAGGAAACAGTAACCCACTCCCAGTACTCTTGCCTGGAAAAGTCAATAGACAGAGGAGCCTGGAGGGCTACAGTCCATGGGGTTACATGGCTGAACATGCATGCATGAGGGTGGAGGGAGATGGGTTGGTAGCAATAAACTGGTAGAATTAAAAAAACAAAAAAACAAAAACTCAACATTCAAAAAACTAAGATCATGGTATCCGGTCTCGTCACTTCATGGCAAATAGATGGGGAAACAATGAAGACAGTGACAGACTTTCTTTTCTTGGGCTCCAAAATCACTGCGGACGGTGACTGCAGCCATGAAATTAAAAGACGCTTGCTTCTTGGAAGAAACCAATGACAAACCTAGACAGTATATTAAAAAGCAGAGATATTACTTTGCCACAAAGGTCTGTATAGTCAAAGCTATGACTTTTCCAGTTGTCATGTACAGATGTGAGAGCTGGACAATAAAAAAGGCTGAGTGCCAAAGGATTGATGCTTTCGAACCATGGTGCTGGAGAAGACTCTTGAGAGTCCCCTGGACAGCAAGAAGATCAAAACATTCAATCCTAAAGGAAATCAACCCTGAATATTCACTGGAAGGACTGATACTGAAGCTGATGGTCCAATACTTTGGCCACCTGATGCGAATGGCCGACTCACTGGAAAAGATTCTGATGCTGGGAAAGATTGAAAACAAGAGAGAAGGGGATGACAGATGATGAGATGGTTGGATGGCATCACCGACTCAATGGACATAAGTTTGAGCAAACTCCAGGAGATGATGAAGGACAGGAAAGCCTGGAGCGCTGCAGTCCATGCATGCAGTCGCAAAGAGTTGGATGCGACTGAACAACCACCACCACCACCAGCTTAAGGGTCCCTCCAAATCATGGAGAAGGAAGCAGGGAAGGGAACATCAACTGTAGTAATCTGATTACCCCTCCTCAAAACACCCTGGTTCCACAGAAAGAGGGGCTAGAGAGGGGCAGAAAGTATAAAATGCCAGCTACTGGTAGCTGCCATCTTGCCTCAAGAGAAGGGATAAACAGTACTCTCTAAGGCTGAATCTATGCATCAATCAGGATTTCAGTAACCTTTATTATGTGTGCCGCTATGATAAACTCACCTCAACTAAATCATTAGGACTAGGCAAATAAGGTTGATAGAATTAATAAACTGGTGGAATTAAGCCCCAAAGGTTAAGAGGAACAGGAGTATACTTTCTGAAAAGCTAAGAGGTAGCTCTTCACTCAAGAGGTTGAAGTCAAAGTTCTTTTCTTGCCATAGCAAAGAAACTATTATACTTTGAGAAAGGAAACAAAGCCAGAAGCAAATGTTATGGATGCAGCAGAACACGACCCCAAACAGGACATCAAGAGGATTTGATTAGGTATATTTAACTATTCAGACAAATGGAAATTCAGAACCAGCAAAATAAGATTTTAAAACCCTAAGTGGTTATCTCTCAGGAGGAAGATTAGGATTTAAGGAATAGTCTAGTAAGATTTCTACAAACCAAACAGCCTCTCATGAAACACTTATATTCCAATTACCAGAGAGAAACCAAAAATAAAAGGAAATGCCCTACAGAGAAGCAAACAGTACAGAATCATTGGACAAATGACTTGGAAAATTGAATATCCAAGCAACTCAATTCATGAAGAAAACTAGAAAGAATATCAGAGAAGTGGAAAAAAACCACAGCAGAGAGGAAAAGAGGAAAATACGGAATGAGAAACTCCAAGGAAAAGCCTTACTCTGAGACAGTCACCTCAAATCTTACAATATTAACAGAAAATGCCATAGAACCGGAACCCCAAATTACCAACTAACCCAAAAACAAGATTGACATTAAGCCTTTCCTTTCAAAGCTCCATCAAGACATTTCCACCAGCCAGATAATTACTTTTTTCCAAGCACCCAACTGAATTGGTAAGCTCCATACAGTGCACCACAGAGAAACATAAATGCTTTATTTCAGATTGACACAGATGAGAACGTGTCAAACAATTTCCATCCTACAGATTCTTTCCACCAAGGCACAGCTATCCTAATCTCTTTGGGCCTCAATTTCTAAGTTGTAAAATCTGGGAGCCAAACTTGGTGAGACGAACTATAGGATCCTCTCTGTTTTTCAAGATTTTACACCTAATGATAAAGTCTGCTAGAGGTATAAAATTTGAGTCTGAGAACAAACCATTTAAGTTTATGTTGTCATTCCAGAGCTAACCACAGGGAGGAGCGAGGGATTTGAAGAAATTCCCAAGGGAGACAGTATTTGGCTGCTACCTGAAGCCCACCTGGTTTAAGTGGATAAACCCTCCATTCCAGACATAATTAGAGCATTTCCCCGGCTCCTCTGCCTAGACCTCACAATACTCTTCACAAAAACAGGTCTTAACCATGTCTTTCTCCCTTTCCCTCCTACTACAGTTTTCTCTGTTCTCCTTTGTAGTTTCGTATCCATTTGCCCAACACTATTCTTTTTAATCCAGAATTTTTCCATTTTATCAACAGTGCAATTTTCTATAAAAGGATGTTTTCTGTAGATTAAGATTAAAAAAAGTTTTTTATAGAAAATAAAGGAAATTATAAACTACAACAAGCACAGGCAAATGACAACTACTAAGCTGTAGAGGTATTCAGAGTAAGAAAAAAAATAATTAGGCATAATTTTTAAAAAAATTAGAGTGACTGACACAATTCAAGTTTTCCAAAGGCTAGAAAAGGCACTGAGGGAAAAAACAAACGAGTGACAATTCTTGGAGGTCAAGTCAAACCTCTGAAATTAACATGTGGTGCCCAGAACCAGGCAACTAGGTAATATGCATTTGAAACAGACCATTTGCCTGGCTTCCTTTCACTGTCAAACTCCTCGTCCAGAAAGAGCTCTCATACCACATTTTTTCCTGAAGTACAGTCATTCACATGTATCCGCCTCTCCCGAGCAAAAGTCAATGGATAAACAGTCCCTCTCTTCTTTACTCCTACACTAAACCTCACACCGTTTACGAGCCTGGAAAGCTGGGTTGGCACGAGACGATGGCGCGAAGGCATGGGGAGGTCGGTCAGTTGGCGGAAGGTGCCTCTCCCCACATGGCTGAGCGCTCGCCGCCAAGCTGGCCACCGTCACACGGTCCCCTAGCACCGCAGGTCGTTCTCGGCCCCGGCCCAGCTCTCGCTGTCGCCTCACAAACTGCCGCTGCGGCCACAGCCTCCCGTTTAGGACCCTCCCCCGGGGATGACCCCATCCCCCCGCTCCCTTTCTCCGTCGGGTTCCCGCCCTGCAGCCGCCAGCCTATGGGCCCCTCCCGCCTCACCTCCATGGAGACGCGCCAGCCTTGCATGGCGGAGAAGCCGTAGGGCAGCGGCAGGCGCGAAGCGCCGACCCCGTCTCCAGAGCACTTCACCGTGTTGGGCTGAGAGAGGTAGGCACCCATGGCGGCGGCTGACCGGCGGCCTCAGGGGCAGGCGAACGAAGCGCGACCCGTGCCGGCGCTGGAGCCGGGGCCCCGGGTGCGCGCGTGGCAAGAACTAGCTAAACTGCACGGCCGACGCAAGGTACCGGTGAAAAGGCGCGAGGCGGGCCAGGAGGCGGTAACGGGACGGGAGCAGAGAGGGAGCGGAAGCGGAAACGGCGCCGCTTCAGACCCCGCCCGGCCGGCGCGGCGCGGCGCGGCGCGGCGCTGCGGGCAGTCATTTCCTTAGCAACTCGCCCCGCCCGCGGGGACAACGGCCCGCCCAACCGCCGCTCCCGCGAGATTGGCGTAGTCACGCCCACCAACGGCCGCGGCCCGCCTGGGGCGGCCTGCTAGGTTGCTCCTAGCCAGGAGCTCTCACTAACTGTTCCCCGCTGTCCCCCGCCTCCGCACTCCTAGCCTGGCCTCTCGCGTTTTGTCTAAGGCTCTTTTGTGTGGAACTGGGCACTTCCGGTTCATCCTCTAAAGTGTCAGCTCTCTCTCCGCCGCGCCCTCGGACTCCCACAAATCCTCCCGATGCGGTTCAATTAGAGTTAACTAGTGATAATTTGTTCTGAGAGCATGAAGTACCCTTGTAAGGCCTATGCGATTAGGATGTGAGATAGTCTTTCTGACCAAAGAAAATGAAGACCTCTCTCTGTGACCCAGTCTGTGCGGGTGGAGAAGAAATGAAAAGGGAGTGGAAGAGCTATTGCTTGAGGTCCTCAGGATGCCCCAGACGTGCATTGTGCTCGGGGAGAAGGGAAAAATGTTATGGGGTTGCTGGGGTGAAGAAAGTGAACTGCTTTGGGGAGGGTTTTTGAGGAAGCTGCTTGCCTCGTTGGAGAGTGATTTTAAGTAGTAACATTAGATAGGATAGAGAATGGTCGTAAGTGCCAAAATGGGTGGCTTGGACTTCAGTATTATCCTGGTGGAGCCTTTGGAGTTTATTGGTCTAGTCTTTGTGCGCAGTGTGTTTGGAGAGAGAAGGCCAAAGGGCTTTAAAGGGCTCTTAATCTAAGCATGAGAAAGGCTGGGACTAAATTGGTGGCAATGGGAACAGAGATAAAAGAACAAATTAGACAAAAACAAATGGACAGGATTTAGTAATAGGCTGGATTCAGGGGATGGTAGAGAAAGGAAAAATTCTCGAAGGATAAACAGATTATTTTAAAATACAAAATTAATCATGGCTTCCTCCTGCTCTTCAGAAAGTTCTAATGCCTTAACATAGTTTCCCAGACCTTTCATATTTGATTCAATCACTGCATGTCTCTCCCACTTCCTCTGTTTCTGCCACCCAGTGCTCCAGCAATATGTTTTTGGGTTTCTCCATGCAATGGCACCCCACTCCAGTACTCTTGCCTGGAAAATCCCATGGACGGAGGAGCCTGGTAGGCTGCAGTCCATGGGGTCGCTAAGAGTCGGACACGACTGAGCGACTTCACTTTCACTTTTCACTTTCATACATTGGAGGAGGAAATGGCAACCCACTCCATTGTTCTTGCCTGGAGAATCCCAGGGACACGGGAGCCTGGTGGGCTGCCGTCTATGGGGTCGCACAGAGTCGGACACAACTGAAGCGACTTAGCAGCAGCAGCAGCAGCATGCTTTCTCTTCCTATGCTTTCACCCATGGAATACACCTCCCCTCACCCACCCCCATCTTTTCTTCCTTTAGGAATTCTTCTCTAATATCCCTACATTGGTTTGGATCCCCACTTGTCTTTTCCTGATAGACTATAAGCCTTCAGGAAGGCAGAAACTCTTGTCAAACTTTTGACATTCTAGACCCCAGCATCCCTAGCACACTTATCTGTGCTCAAAAGCAATTAAATACTTGTTGAATGAATGAATATAACTAAGGTTTTGACCCTGGATGACAAAAATTGGTGCAGCCACTAACAGAAAATGGTGTGATGGGGAAGAAGGGTAGTGCTAATCTGGGGAGAAAATGGTTTGATTTAAGGTAATACTTTGCCAACAAAGGTCCGTCTAGTCAAGGCTATGGTTTTTCCAGTGGTCATGTATGGATGTGAGAGTTGGACTGTGAAGAAAGCTGAGTGCCAAAGAATTGATGCTTTTGAACTGTGGTGTTGAAGAAGACTCTTGAGAGTCCCTTGGACTGCAAGGAGATCCAACCAGTCCATTCTGAAGGAGATCAGCCCTGGGATTTCTTTGGAAGGAACGATGCTAAAGCTGAAACTCCAGTACTTTGGCCACCTCATGCGAAGAGTTGACTCATTGGAAAAGACTCTGATGCTGGGAGGGATTGGGGGCAAGAGGAGAAGGGGACGACAGAGGATGAGATGGCTGGATGGCATCACTGACTCAATGGACGTGAGTCTCAGTGAACCCCGGGAGTTGGTGATGCACAGGGAGGCCTGGCGTGCTGCGATTCATGGGGTCACAAAGAGTCGGACACGACTGAGTGATCGATCTGATCTGATCTGATCTGTATAGCACAGGGGACTCTAATTGATAAGAAGGCTGAGCGCCGAAGAATTGATGCTTTTGAACTGTGGTGTTGGAAAAGACTCTTGAGAGTCCCTTGGACTGCAAGGATATCCAACCAGTCCATTCTAAAGGAGATCAGCCCTGGGATTTCTTTGGCAGGAATGATGCTAAAGCTGAAACTCCAGTACTTTGGCCACCTCATGCGAAGAGTTGACTCATTGGAAAAGACTGATGCTGGGAGGGATTGGGGGCAGGAGGAGAAGGGGACGACAGAGGATGAGATGGTTGGATGGCATCACTGACTTGATGGACGTGAGTCTCAGTGAACCCCGGGAGTTGGTGATGGACAGGGAGGCCTGGCGTGCTGCGATTCATTGGGTAGCAAAGAGTCAGACATGACTGAGCGACTGATCTGATCTGATCTGAATGATCCATATGGGAAAATAATCTAAAAAAGAGCGGATGTATGTATAACTGATTCACTTTGCTGTACAGCAGAAACTAACACAATATTGTAAATCAACTATACTCCAATAAAAATTTTAAAAGAAAAAAAATAAAATTCTTGTAGAAGACTCAGAGTGCCTTGAAAATTCAAGACCCCCAGATGGTAACAGACCACAAATTGAGAAACCTAACCTGCATATGAAAGATGTTTAGTGAGGGGAGAATTAGAAAAAAGAAAGAAGTTGAGACATAAGTTCTCTCAGGCTAAGCCACATCCAGGCTTTTCTGGGGGATTCTAATTCTACTTTTGACTGTTCATGTACTTCCTTCACATCCAGTTTCTGATGACATTATACTATTGATAAAAGATTACCTTTGGAAGCTCAACAGATTTTATGCTACATTCCTTCCTATGTGTGATTTTTTTTAATTTTTAATTGGAGGATAATTGCTTTACAATGTTGTTTGTTTCTGCTATACAACAGTGCAAATCTCCCCTTTTTCTTGAGCTTCCCTCCCACTTCCCCCCATGTGGGATTAAATGTGAAAGATTGGTCCATGGAGGTGGAAAAAGGTGTGGGGGCAAGATTTAAGGCTAAGAAAAAAGAAACACAGATATTTTGAAGTTAGTAGAAAAGAGGAGAGAAGGAGTCCATTTCTGAGATCTGGTCCAGTCTATGCTCCTAATTGTACTCATAAATTTTAAAGGGTGACCAATAAATGAAACATTTTTTAAGGTCAGTTTTTAAAATTTCAGTTTCGTTTTCTATTTCTAGAAGGCAAGATGTAAATTCATTTTGAAGCAGTCTGCCTTTACTTAGGAAAATCACCAGGATGGGCCCACTACACATAATAAAGCAAATACTCACTTTTATCCTAAAGAAAATCATGAAATTACCATTAACCAAAATCCAGATATTTCAGACTGAGTTGCAGGGATTAATTTATTTGTGTTATAAATTATGTCTTTCACAGGATTGCACCCTTGTGGAGAGAGAAATCTGTTTCCCCCTAAATAAGAATATAAACTCGAATATTTCTTAAAATCCTTATTTGTTCTTAGGAGACCATTGTTTGTTTTTATCCAGTGTTTGCTCACAGGTAATCACAAAACTGGAGCCACCCTGAGGAGTGTGCCAGTCTTTTCTTTGTACCTCACACAGGACAGACTGGTCTGAACAACTGGTATCTTACAAAGTGGTGGTAGAGCTGGATTACCGAAGTCTGGAAAGTGTCCATGATTCCTGGGACTGTGTCAACCAGGCCAAAGTGGAGGTGAGTGTTTCCCCCTAAAGAAAAGGATAGTGCTTCAGTCAGACGTTCTAAAGTGAACATAAGCAGGCCTTGAACTGGAAAAGAAAGATTCTCTTCAGACTCGTGCCTCTTGCTGGCATGAAGACTCCAAGATGTGGCACAATCTAGAGATTCCTGTCGGGGAATATGGGTAGGCTGAGCTGGCTCTGCCTTATCGGGAATCTGAAGAATAGCCACTTCTAATGGCTTACTCCTTGGAAGGAAAGTTATGACCAACCTAGACAGCATATTAAAAAGTAGAGACATTACTTTGTCAACAAACGTCCGTCTAGTCAAGGCTATGGTTTTTCCAGTGGTCGTGTATGAATGTAAGAGTTGGACTATAAAGAAAGTTGAGTGCTGAAGAATTGATGCTTTTTAACCGTGGTGTTGGAGAAGACTCTTGAGGGTCCCTTGGACTGCAAAGAGATCCAACCAGTCCATCCTAAAGGAGATCAGTCCTGGGTGTTCATTGGAAGGACTGATGTTGAAACTGAAACTCCAATACTTTGGCCACCTGATCTGAAGAGCTGACTCACTTGAAAAGACACTGATGCTGGGAAAGATTGAGGGCAGGAGGAGAAGGGGATGACAGAGGATGAGATGGTTGGATGGCATCACCGACTCAATGGACGTGGGTTTGGGTGGACTCCGGGAGTTGGTGATGGACAGGGAGGCCTGGTGTGCTGTGGTTCATGGGGTTGCAGAGAGTCGAACACCACTGAGCAACTGAACTGATTGGCAGTCATGGACTACTCCTTGTGTTTTTTATCTGTGCCTCTGTGTCTGGACTAAACTGAGCTTTGAGGAATCAAGTGAGAAGATATGTATTCATTGGGATGGGGCCATGTGGGGAGACTGAAGAGGTGTGGTGGTAAAGTTCAAGAGCCACAGTGGTTTGGAGCAGGGACAGCTGGCAAAAGTGACAGTAATTTCCAGGGAGGATCTGTGTCACACTTAAACATTCCTTAGAGATTCCTCAGTATCCTTTAAAGAACTCCTTTGCTCTGTTGGCTACTGAGAACTGAGGACTTACAAGCTGAGTCTGACAGATTGGCCCAAGAGTACCAGAGTGTTACTTAGAAAAGTCCTGCTGGTTCTTGTAGTCACCGTGAGGACAGGAATTCTTAACTGAGACTCACAAGCAAAGTAACAAATGACCTCAATGTTTGTAATCTCTTGGTTCTATGATTTGCTAAGAGGCTTTCCAGGTAGCACAGTGGTAAAGAATTCACATGCCAATGACGCAAGAGATGTGGGTCTGATCCCTAGGTCAGGAAGATCCCCCCGAAGTAGGAAATGGCAACCCATTTCAGTATTCTTGCCTGGAAAATCCCATGGACAGAGAAGCCTCGTGTGGGCTACAGTCGCAGAGTAGGACATGACTGAGTGATTGAGCACACACACACATATACACCCAGTATTAATAGGAAACCTGCCAGCTGGAATCCTGCTACCCTCTCCACCAAAATGGCTTTCGCACCACTGGAAGATTCTTCCAACTCCTACTTTCAAATGATTCTTTCCTCAGCCTTGATAGTTTAATCTTGAGTATGTTTAGCCAAGATCTTGAGAGGCTCCTGCAGAGCTCCATAGTTCTCTCCGTGTTTATCTCCATGCTTTTAGGCTCAAGTACTTCCCTGAAAATGTTACCTACCTTGGCTTCCCTGAACTCCAGACATTCCCAATGCAGTGAGATTGTCAGGCTTTGTTTGGGTTTCCTTTTTCTACAAAGTGGCCTGAAGTGGGGTACCCATAGGATTCGTTTGATTTGTTTCCTTTCTCTCAGGGATCAGTGTCCTGTGCTGCCTGTTGTCCGATGTCTGAAAACTGCTGCTTCATATACTTTGTCCAGTTTTCTAGATGATTAAGGCAGGAGGGTAAATGTGGTCCCTGTAATACCATCATGGCCAGAAATGAGAGTTTCCCAAGCAGTTTTAAACTTCTGTTTAAAATCTTTTGGCTGTGCTGCACATGTGGGATCTTAGTTCCCCGGCCAGGGATTCAACCCACACCCCCTGCACTGGCAGCACAGAGTCCCAACCAGGGAAGTCCCCCAAGCAGTTTTATAAATTGTCATTTATAGTTTTCAGTGAGATTGCATGGGTGGTTTTAAATTTTCCTTAATTCTTTCTGGTATATCAAAATGTACTTTGCTCCCACTCTTTAATGATATCTTGTCTGGGGATAAAATTCTAAGTTTATAGGGAAGTTCTTTATCAGTCATTACTGTTGTTTCATAAGTAATCTGTTTTGTTTTGTTTTTTTCCCCTCTCTTTGGTAGCTTTTTATAATTTTCTCTTTATCTTTAATGTTGTATAAATATTCCTATAATGTGCCTCAGCATGTGTTTGTTTTATTAATACTAAACGCTTATTTTTAAAATTTGGTGACTGATGTCTTTCATCGATACTTAAAAATTTTATCTCTTATATTTTCAAACACTGTTTCACCATCATTCTGCTATTTTCTTCTAGAACTCTCAATATACATGTTGGGGCTTTTCATCTACCTGCCCTCTCTCTTAACTATATATCCTTGTGTCTGTGCTATATTCTGGGTAACTTATTTTCTATTCAATTATACCCAGTTTAGAGCTCTTTCTAACTTTTTATTTTCACTATCTTGTTTCTCTTAGTCCCAAACAAACGAAGCAAGGAGTCTCTTTGCCTGTTTTTGGAGAGTGTTTTGTCACTTTCTTTCCAAGCTTTCTCCAATAATAAACAAGTGTCCTTATCAGATTCTCTAGTCTTTTCATTTGCTCTCTGAAGAATGTTTCTCTTAAAGTCTCCTCTCTCTGAGATGTAAGAAATTTTGCAAAAACAAAGATTAAAATTCAAACTGAAAAGCCAGAGGTGATGTGAAGGGAAGAAAAATAACACCTATGTTGGAAATCTTTTATTTTTACTGCTAAAAAATGAGGCATATGTCACAAAACTCGGGGTGGAAAATCATAAATCTTACGGTCCAACTTCCTATCTTCTGAGACTGGAGAGTCAGATAAAAGGAGGGTTCAGTCTTCTTCAGACTGTTCTACCTTCTCTTTTTTTAAGATTGATGGCTGTACTAGGTCTTTGTTGTCTTGCATGGGCTTTCTCTATCGCAGAGAGCGGTATTTCTCTATTTCTCTTGTGCGGCAAAAGCTCTAGGTGCTCAGGCTTCAGTAGTTGCAGCGTGTGGGCTCAGTAGTTGTGGCACATGGGCTTAGCTGCTCCTTGGCATGTGGAATCTACCCAGACCAGGAGGCTGCATTGGCAGGTGGATTCTTATCCACTGCGCCACCTGGAAAGTCTCTCTTTCTTCTTTTAACATTCCTGTTCATCCTTTAAAACCCAGGTCAGGCAGACATCACTCTTGTTCTCTGGGAAAACTTATGTACTAGTTTCCTATGACAGCTAAAACAAGTTATCACAAACTTGGTGGCTTGAAACCCCACAAATTTATTCTCTTACAGTTCCGGAGGTCAGATGGTTGAAACTGGTTTCACTAGTTTAAAGTTAAGGTGTCAGCAGTCCCGGTTCCTTCTTAGGGCTCTAAGGAAGAATCTATTTCCTCTCCTTTCCTAGCTTTTGGAGGCTGCTTGCATTCCTTGGCATAATAACAATCTCTTGCTTCTGTGGTTACATATTTTTCTTTTCTGTAGTCAAATTTCCCCCTGCTGCCCTCTTTAATGGGCACTCGTGATTATATTTAAGAGCCTGTCCTGATAATCGAGGATAATCTCTCCATCTCAAAATGTTTCATTTAATTGCATCTAAAGTAAAATTTGCCTTATGAGGTGACATTCACAAATTCCAAGGATTAGGACCTTGGCATCTTTAGGGTCATTATTCAGCCTTCCACAACTTCCCCTGTATTTTCCTTCTGTGGAGTCAAGCAGGTCTTCTCTATTCAGCCTATGGAACTTTATACATACTTCTGTTGTACCTGTTAAGTAGTCACTTTTTTGTTTACACAGATATCTTCCTAAGTATATCTGAGCCCTTTAAGGATAGGAACTTTGTCTTATTCATTTGTCTGCCTCGGATGGCACCTGGCATGTACTGTTACAAGCCAATAGATATTTGCTTAGTTAAATTGAATTTTGTTCTTTGATTCCAGCCTAGTTGTGAGCTGTGAAATAATGAAATCTATTTTACTAGTGCTAAAAGGGATCTCCAAAGGTCTTTCCTTAAAGTCTGAATCTGTTTTTTCAGGAAATAATTTTAGATTTAGAAAAGTTCTCTCTATTGCTACAACAAAGGTAAATTAAGTGTATGAAAACAAACAAAAGGTTTACATTAAGAATTTTAGCCCAGAAAAAGCTATGGAATGACTTGATAATTATTTTAAACTCACAACATCCCTGTGAGATAAAATAGGTATTACCTTTAGGCCAGTAAATCATAGAGCAAAATAAATAATAAACTTGATTTGAACATAATTGAATATTAGTTGCAGACATCTTATAATCACAGATGAATTCTTAATTTAGATGAGCTGGGGTTTTTTCCTTTATTTCTCAGGGCCCTATGTTTATTTTAGAAGTTGACTCAATTTCTTATGACATGATGTGAAGGTGTAGAGCTAAATCATGTTTCCATTTCATAACTTAAATAATGAAGCTCAGAGGCCTAAGTTATGAGGCAATGTCTCCAGGAATCATTCCTGGACAGGAATAAACATGAGCTGGAATGATGGTTACCACCCTTTACCCTAGTGATGAGCCAGGCTACCTACATCAGAATCACCTGGGCAGATTCTTAGGTATACAGATACTCAAATCCTCCCTGTCCTCTGGATTCAGATTCAGTTGATTTAAGTAGGGTCTTGGGAAGGTGTATGTTTTAAACCACCTTGTATGTGCTCAGTCTCTTCAGTGATGTCCAATTCTTTGCAACCCTATGGACTATAAGCCACCAGGCTCCTCTGTCTGTGGGATTCTCCAGGCAAGCATACTGGAGTGGGGTGCCATTCTCTTCTCCAGGGGATCTTCCCTACCCAGGGATCGAACCCACATCTCCTGCGTCTCCTGCATTGAAGGTGGATTCTTTACCTGCTGAGCCACCTGGGAAGCCCTGCTTAAACCACCTTAGTTCAGTTCAGTTCAGTTCAGTCACTCAGTCATGTCCGAGTCTTTGCAACCCCATGAATCTCAGCACGCCAGGCCTCCCTGTCCATCACCAACTCCCAGAGTTCACTCAAACTCATGTCCTAAGTATAAACCACCTTAGGTCATTCACAATTATCACAAAATCTAGGTTTATAGTTAAGAGGTCCTACAGAAGTGTAAGTGCCAAGACTGAGGCAAAGGAACATTTCTATACCTTTGATTATGCCTTCATTTTGAAAGAGGCTCTTTTGGAAGAAAGAATCTACATCACATCCCCAGAAGAATGACCAGATTGGAAGTGTGACCAGTAAGTTGCACACTGAGGGAGAAAAGCTTTGAGCAGAAACCCAGCTGATTTTCTAATTGCCCTGATCTATGGAAACCAAGATCTGAAAGATTCTGGACAATTTTATTGAGTTACGATTTTCACATTTTAAGATTCACTCATTGTTAACTCAGTGATTTTTTTAGTAAATGTACAGAGTTGTGCAACCATTGTGTCACAATCCAAGCTATAGTCCACTTAGGAGATGAGGTTAGTAGGTCATTTGGGAAGCTTAGATATGGATAGTCTAGAGGCATTGTCTTTCTTTGTCCCACAATTATTTAATAAATTATTTGTTAAATATTCTTTTTTGAATAAAAAAGACATACATATGAGGATTTCCTTGGTGGTCCAGTGGTTAAGAATCCACTTGCTAATGTAGGGGACACGGGTTCAATCCCTGGTCCAGGAAGATTCCACATGCCGCAGGGCAGCTACCCCTGTGCGCCCCAACTACTTAAGTCCGTGTGTCCTAGAGCCCATGCTCTACAACAAGAGAAGTCGCCACAGTGAGAAGCCCACACACAGCAACAAAGACCCAGCGCAGCCAAAAATAAACTAAAAAAAAAGTACATATGGTGCAAAGTTCAAAGGCATAAATGATCATACAAGAAGTTTCCCTCCCACTCTGTCACCCAGCCATCTCGTTTCTACTCCTAATAAATTAGTTCTTGAGGTGGATTACTAACCTGAAATAAAAATCTTTAGTTAAGTCTTTAAGAGACAGTGGAGCATTCAATATTATCTTGGAGGTTGGGCACGATAACTGTCATCCTGGTTATATGTTAGAAGCTCATCAATGGACGTATTTTCTAAAGGATGGTGTAGAGAGAACAAAGAATATAACTTTGGACACACTGATAGGCACATTAATAGTTAACGAAGGGGGATTTCCTGGCAACCCAGTAGTTAGCACTTGGTGTGCTCACTGCCAGGACCCCAGGTTTGATCCCTGATCAGGGAACTAAGATCCCACAAGCCGCATGGTGTAGAATAAAGAAAAAAAATAATAAAGTGGGAAGAATAGAAAATAAAGGAGAAAAAGAAGTTGAGAGAGAAATAAATTAGTATTATGAAAAGAGAGGCATTTTAAGAATGTGCTATTCAGTGGTCCAATATGCTAAAGAGGTCATGTGAGTGAAAGTCACTCGGTCCTGTCTGACTGAAATTCTCCAGAGCAGAATACTAGAGTGAGTAGCCTTTCCCTTCTCCAGGGGATCTTCCCAACCCAGGGATTGAACCCAGGTCTCCCACATTGCAGGTGGATTCTTTACCAGCTGAGCCACAAGGGAAGCCCAAAGAGGTCATGGAGAATGGGAAATAAGAAAGGGCTTTTCAAACACAAGTTTATAATAAACTGAGTGTAAAGTTTCAGTAGAGATAGAGAAAGGATGGGATTCACATTGTAGAAGATTGGGAAAACATTAGGATTTTCCTAATATACAAAGAGCTCTTAAAAGCCAATAAGAAAAAAATGACCAATGCAGTTAAAAATAACTATGCAAAGAACATATACAGGCAAGAAACTGAAAATGAAATGCTTTTGGGCCGTAAACACATGAAAACAATGGTATTGGAGCAACTGGACATCCACATACACACATGCAAAAAAGTGAATTTAGACCCAGGCTGTATATACGTCACAAAAATTAACTCACAGTGGATGACAGTCCTTAAGTGAATTATAAAACTATAAAACTCCTAGAAGATAACATAGGAGAAAATCTAGATGATTGTGGGTGTGATGAGACCTTTTTTAGATGAATTGATAAGCTGAACTTCGGTAAAGTTAAAAATTCCTTCTCTGTGAAAGACAGTGTCACGAGAGTAAGGAGACAACACAAACAGGGAGAAGATATTACATGGTAAAGACACATATGATAAAGGACTGTTATCCAAAATAAACAAAGAACCCTTGGAATTCAACAATAAGAAAACAACTTAACTGAAAAATGGGCCAAAGATCTTAAGAGATATCTTAGCAAAGAAAATATACAGATGCCAATTAAGCACATGAAAAAGATACTCCACATCATATGTCACCAGGGAAATGAAAATTAAAACAAAGAGATACCACCAAACAACAACACAACAAAAACCAAGGCGATACTACTACACACCTACTGGAATGGCCAAAAACAGAACAAAAGACAAATGCTGGTGAGAATGTGGAGCAATGGGAACTCTCACACATTCCTGGTGAAAGTGCAAAATGGTGCAACCACTTTGGAAGACTGTTTGGTGGTTTCTTATAAAACTAAACACACTCTTAATGTATGATCCAGAAATTGCACTCCTTGGTATCTAAGGTAGATGAAAACTTATGCCCACACAAAAACCTGTATACAGATGTGTATAGAGAGCTTTATTCATAATTGCCAGAACTTAAAAGAAGCAACCAAGATGTCTTTCAATAGGTACATGGATAAACAAACTATGGTTCGTCCAGACAATAGAATATTATCTAGCACTAAAAAGGAATGTTCTATCAAGCCCTAAAAAGACATTGAGGAAACTTGAAGGTATATTACTAAGAGAAAGAAGCTATTCTGAAAAGACTGCATACTGTATGATTCCAACTCTATGACATTTTGGAAAAGGCAAAACTATGGAGACAAGATTAGTGGTTGCCAGGAATGGGTAGGCAGAGCACAGAGGACTAGGGCAGTAAAAACACTCTGTATGCCATTACACACTTGTCCAAATCCACAGAATGTACACCACCAAGAACCTTAAGGTTCTATGGGCTTGTGTGATTATGATGGATTCATCTTTGATACAACATATACCACTCTGGTGATTTGATAATGGGGAGGCTGTGCAAATGGATTGGGGGTATGTGGGCAGTCTCTGTACCTTCTTCTCAATTTTGTTGTAAAATTGTTCTAAAAAGTTTTTATAGACGAATGTTTAACTTCACTACTAATTAAGTATATGTGAATCAAAACAGTAAGGTATCTGTTTTTCCCTTAATCTATCACAAAGTCGAAAAGATCAGTAATACCCAATGTTGGTAAGGATGGTGGGAAGCAGGAACCCTAACATACTCTTGGTGGTATTATCATTTGATATCTTTCTGAAGGGCAACTTGGCAATATCTACTCAAAATGTTCTTAGTCTTTGACTTAGCAATTCCATTTTTAAGAATTCTGCTGCTGCTAAGTCGCTTCAGTCGTGCCCAACTCTGTGAGACCCCATAGGTGGCAGCCCATCAGACTCCTCTGTCCCTGGGATTCTCCAGGCAAAAATACTGGAGTGGGTTGCCATTTCCTTCTCCAATGCATGCATGCGTGCTAAGTTGCTTCAGTCGTGTCCAACTCTGTGCAAACCCATGGACAGCAGGCCACCAGGCTCCTCTGTCCATGGGACTCTCCAGGCAAGAATACTGGAGTGGGTTGCCATTTCCTTCTAAGAATGAATGAAATCATTTTCACAAGTAGGCAAACATGTATGTAGCAGAATATTCATTACAGCTTTATCTAAAATAAGTAATGTTGGAAATAATGTGAAAGTTCCCTGGTAGTTATGAATCAAACATGGCATATTTGGATAATGGAATACTCTACAATGGTTGAAAAATTAAAGTAATGCTATATGTGCTGCTGTGGGGAAAATAGTAAAAAGATTAAACTGAAAAAGATTATGTGGTATAAGCTTGCTTTTATTTTAAACTATATATATTAATATACACATAGGAAAATAAATATGGAGAAATATACATCAAAGTCTTTTAATTATTTTGGTGAAAATAAGAGGTTTTCACTTTCTATAGCAATTAATTCACAATATTCATAGGATAGTTGTATTAAATGATTTAATATGTCATAAGGAATTAAATGATATGTCATAGGACTTCCCTGGTGGCTCAGACGGTAAAGCGTCTGTCTACAATGCAGGAGACCCGGGTTCAATCCCTGGGTCGGGAAGATTCCCTGGAGAAGGAAATGGCAATCCACTCCAGTACTATTGCCTGGAAAATCCCATGGACAGGGGAGCCTGGTAGGCTACAGTCCATGGGGTTGCAAAGAGTTGGACACGACTGAGCGACTTCACTTTGCCTTTGCTGAGGAAGGAATTAAAAGACTGGAATATAGCACATACAAGCAACTATATAGTTACTTTACACTGTTATTTTTGAAACACTTTATTACAATAAGTACATATTATTTCTTTAAGCAGAAAAAAAGAGATAATAAAAAATAATGTGGTATAAACACGGGCAACATTTGACCATTTTTATTTTGGCAGCACGGCTGCAACACGATGGGAATCTTAGTTCCCTGACCAGGATTGAACACATGCCCCCTGCATTGGAAGGGCAGTTTTAACCCCTGGTCTGGCAGAGAAGCCTCCTGGGGCATTTTAAATATGAATGAAAATGGACTTCCCTGGCAATCCAGTGGTTAGTACTTCAACTTCCTCTGCAAGGGCAGTGGGGAATGCAGCTGGGCAAAAAAACAAAAAAACCAAGAATGAATGGTTAAAAACAAATAAGAGCTTGAGGATGCCTAGGTCCTTTATGCAGATTTGAAAGGAGCTAGTTGAAAGGTAAAGGTCAATGATACTAAGACCTAGACAGGAGACAACGGGAAACTGCAATAGTAGTATCAACTGATATTTAATGTTTACTGTGGGCCAGGTATTCCGTGCTTTGGAATTTACAAAGTGAAGAGATTAATCTGGATAGGAGGAGGAACATTCTTTCTTTGAGATGAGAACAGAGATTCTTAACCTCAACTCCCTGAAATTATATGCTAAATTTGGTGGGCAAATGCTTTCTTAAAATATCCAAAACAAGGTCCAGATTTCTAAGCGTGCTGGAGCCCTCTCTTTCAAAGATGAAAGCATCAAGGAACAAAGAGTGATTTTAAAAATTTTGAGGTGAAGAGATGGAAAATGAGAAGACTTTTGCCAGTCTTCTATCAGTTAAACAGGACTACAGATGTCCTTTAAGGATAGTGAAATTTGGTGATTATGACATTCCCAAGTACTGATTGATTCACCCTTCTCTCTCCGCAATACGTGTCTAAGAGCCGAGTTCACTTCTTTCCTTTGGGCTCTCTTCAATCTGAATTTTTTCCAAACATCTTTTCAAGGAAATCTGTGGTAAACCTTACTGTTTCGGATCCTAATTTAGTTCTTACCAACTTTCGGTGAATAGCTTAATGCCTCTGATTCAGTATTTTTCCATTTGACAACTACTGCTTAAAGAAATTTTCAATTTCTTATGAGGATCAAAAGAGATAACATCTGTGAAAATCTTTTGCGAAGTTTTGGCCAACGTCAGTACTATCCACTTACGAAGCGTTAACTATTAATTTTCAGTTTTAATGTACACAGTAATTCAAAGAAAGTTTTCTGAATAGGTGTCCTGCACAGTCTCACCCCCAAATACTGAAAGCGGGTGGGCGCTCCTCTCGGATTGTGGCTACGTCTTTCGCTCCTTTTGTCTTTCAGTCGTACTAGAACTGTCATGGCGCCTTCAAGAAAAGGGGCAAGGCCTTCCTTTCGCCCAGCAGAATCATCCGGGGCACCAGGACCGGACCGAAGGGTAGACAGAGAGACGAGCCTCACTGAGACCGAAAATACCGAACCCTCCGAGAGGTCTCAGCCGGACAGACGCAGCGGGAGGAGACCCGGTTGAAGGCTACCTCCACGAGCGACTGTACACCCGGGGCACCGCCCACCCTGGCCGCCCTGTCCAATGGAAACCCAACGGCAGTGGGGCACCGCCCACTGCTGGTCAGGACGCCGCGAGGGCGGGGCCCGCAGTTCGGTTGCGCCGCGGAGCGCAGCTGTGAGCGAGTCTTTCTGATCCGGGGCCCCGGAACCCGAGCTGGAACTGAAGCGCAGGCTGCGGGGAGCGGAGTCAGGAGGTGAGTGCCTAGGGGAGGGAAGGTTTCAGCGAGAGGACTGAAGGATCGGCCTCTAGGGCCTGGATCTGGGACCCCAGCAGGCGAGTGTCTGGAGGAGGCCCTGCTCACTCGGTGGCCAAGGCCCGGCCCGCCGGAGCCGGGGGGCCGCCTCGGCCCCACATTTTCTGCCCGGCCCTCCCCGACTGCCCCCGAGTGGCGGCAGGGCGCCCGGAATTCTGCGGGCGCGGGGCGCCAGGCCCCGGCGTTCGTGTAGAACTCGGCCTGACGAGAGGCGGGGCCGGCGGCGGGGGCGGGGGCGGGGGCGGCGGTCGCAGGCCCGGAGGCCTGCGGAAGCGCAGCGTCGGGGCCGCGCCTGCTCCCGGGGCTGGCGCGCCGACTGCGCGGGGGCGTGGCCTGCGCCCCTGACGGCGCCGCGGGGCTGGCCTCTGGTGAGGTGGCCGCCGCTGGCTACAGGGCCTGCTTAGGGGCCCAACGCTCCCTCGCAGTCAGCGGGCTAGGCGACCTGTTGGAGTGCTAAATTCCTCCTCGAGTTTATATCTATCTGAATGGTCAGTCCTGCAGGTCTCAGGTCCTCTTCGGTCCGCTCAGGATGAGAGCGGGCGAGAGGCCTGTGTCCTGCGAGCTGTTGCTCAGGAGTTGAGATGCTGAGAAACTGAGATGCTGAGAAGCTGCAGTCCAAAAAATGAAAAACTTTGCAGGAAAAAACTTGGCAGTGTTTTACCTGCACGGCTCAGAAGTGAACACTGTGCATCTTGGGGTGGCTGGAGGCGGCGAGGAGATTCCTTTTTTCCGTCTGTGGTCTTATTTAAATTTCTGAACGACTGACCCTGAGACAAAACTCCCAGTGTGGCAAAGGTTTCTTCATCAGCAGGAGGGGTCCTGGGGATTCTTGGGCATTGCCATCATCTTGCCTACTGGGGAGAGATTGGGGAGGGAGAAGACAAGCACATTCGAAGAGCGTCTATGACTGATGAAGGTCTGGCATCTCGTGCCATACTGTGGATTACCTGTCTGTGCCCTAGGTCCAGAAGTTTCTTTAGAGCCCACTGGCCACAGGCTTCCTGTATTACAATTCCACTGATATTTCTTATAATGTAGCTGGGAACTTTCCTTAGCTGTTCAGATTCAGGATACATTCTACAAATACTCTAGAAAGTAATCCCTGTGAGCTTTTAGCTACTTTTCAGGAGAAGAAAAATGATCTGTAACTTGAATTTTCTGGTAGATTACTAAAACTGTTGATTGAAATCCATGATAGGCAAGGACTGAGAAAAAAAACAGATGAAAAAGCATCTTGCCAGATTTTCTCTGTAGTGCTTTGTTGCTCTCTGATATTTACTGGAACGTCATCTAATAAAAATCTCCTCCAAAATGAAAAAAATTTTTTAAAAAGTCCAGGGAAATCTCCTGACTTGAGTTAAACATAGTGCAGGTTGATGGCAGAGATGGGCAGAAGAGGGCATCTGAGTTCTAAAAAGAAATGAGAGCTTTTCAAAAGATCCTGATCAGAAGCTTCTGTATTTTGAACTGACTTACAGGAGCAAATCTACAGGATATTTTCATCCTGAGGAGCATCCCCTTTAGCCCAGCACACATAGGTTCCAACTTCTTCACAGCCTTCATTCTTAGAGATATGGAATAACATTCAGCGGTTTTCCTATGACTCTCTGAAGTTTGTGACATTTAGCTTTTAAGAATTCTTTTTTCCCAAGAAGCCATGTCCATGTATAATACTATACACTATTTAGTGTAATATAGTACTTTTCCTGTAATGGCTTTGTCTTGAATTATTTGTGCTTAAAAGGGATACCTGTGTCAGATCCAGTGCCTCAGAGGATGGAGCCTTTGAGCCATGTGAATGAAATGAAAACTGGAAGATTAAAATCTTAGCTGTGCCTTAAATTTAGGCTTTATGAGTGTTGGCATCTTATTTATATTGTTCACTATGGTATCTCAAGCACCTAGCTTAGTGCTTGGCCCACAATAGGCGCTTAATAAACATTTGTTGAATGAGTGAATAGAAAAAAAATGTTGCTAACCAGGACCCACCCATTTGCCACACTCACATCACAGGGAAGGTGAGGTCATCAGGAATGAAGTCACTAACCACTACCAGTTACCTGGCCCAAGGGTAGCCTCCTCTTGTACTGGCAGGCTTATTCTGTGCATAGGAGGGATGGAGAGTGGATGCCAGGGTTATTCCAAGTAGAATAAATCAGCTTAGGGTTTCAGTTGGACAAATTGGTTGAGAATACTACAGCTCTAACTCGAGCTGGTTCATTGGAACATTTGGGGATCTGGAGTCATCTGCCCTGCATAGTGCCCTTGAAGCTTGGTTCTTGAGCATAGTGCAGATGAGGTAGATGAGAATTCAAAGGGAAGGCTATTGGGTAGGTATTTGCTGAGAAAGAATGAGGGCCCTGATTTTGCTGTTCCATTTGGACCTTACTAAACATGAGTTGTACAACCATAAATCTTTTGTTTGCCAGTCTTGGGTGAATCATCTTTTTACATGATAAAATATGTTTATTAACATGTTTATGCATAGAAGCATATTCTTTAAGCTTGATGTGTACTTCAGTTGGTCATTGACCTGGGTGAGTCATCTTCAGGCGAGATAGCTCCCCTTCTCCAGACTAGGAGAGTAGTTAATGTTTAGGGTTCATACAGGACTAATTCTGATTTTGGACTTAAAGGAAACAAGGGAGCTGTATGTTTTATTTACTTTTAAACCCCAGATTAGGTTATTAGGATGGAATCTATAGAATCTATTCTAACCCTCTCTACCTTCTCCTTCACCCTTGCTCCAACCAGTGCAGGCCTGAGTGTTTGTTCCAGCATGTCGGAAGGCGAACCCCAGACAGTACTCAGCAGTGGTTCGGACCCAAAGGTAGAATCCTCATCCTCAACTCCTGGCTTGACGTCAGTGTCACCTCCTGTGACCTCCACAACCTCGGCTGCTTCCCCAGAGGAAGAAGAAGAAAGCGAAGATGAGTCTGAGATCTTGGAAGAGTCACCCTGTGGGCGCTGGCAGAAGAGGCGAGAAGAGGTAAAGCAGTAGGAGTGTTTAGTGGGAGTGTTGTTTCCCTGGTAACTCATCTGGTAAAGAATCCGCCTACAAGGCAGGAGACCCCAGTTCGATTCCTGGGTCAGGAAGATCCCCTGGAGAAGGGATAGGCTACCCATTCCAGTATTCTTGGGCTTCCCTGCTGGCTCAGATGGTAAAGAATCTGCCTGCAATGCGGGAGACCTGGGTTTGCTTCCTGGGTTGGGAAGATCCCCTGGAGCAGGGCATGGCAACCCACTCCAGTATTCTTGCCTGGAGAATCCCCATGGACAGAGGAGCCTGGCAGGCTACAGTCCATGGGGTTGCAAAGAATTGGACACGACTGAGCAGCTAAGCACAGCACAGTGTGAGTGTTACTTCACAGTGAATTCTAAGAGGTGAGAAGTGGAGGGACAGAGTCTCAAAGGGGCAGACCAAACTTGAACAGGTCAGAGGCAGGGAGAAGATGATCGTATGGAGTATTACAACAGACAGTTCATGTGGTAACTTTAATTCCCTTTCATTTGAATTTCTTCTCAGGTGAATCAGCGGAATGTACCAGGTATTGACAGCGCATACCTGGCCATGGATACAGAAGAGGGTGTAGAGGTTGTGTGGAATGAGGTACAGTTCTCAGAGCGCAAGAACTACAAGCTGCAGGAGGTAAGCAATGGTGAAAGGATGCAGCCTGTGGGTTGTTAGAATGCTGGTGTTAAAGAGGAATTGATGTTGGGAAGCTACTAGGAGAAGAGTATGTTGGGGTTAGATCATTTCTAGTGGGGATAGGAAATGGCTTTTTAGGATGATAATGCTTTCTGAACACTGTAATCCCAACGTCTCTCCTGCTTCCAGGAAAAGGTCCGTGCTGTGTTTGATAATCTGATTCAGTTGGAACATCTCAACATTGTCAAGTTTCATAAGTATTGGGCTGACATTAAAGAGAACAAGGCCAGGGTAAGAACTTTTTCCTGAGCTTACTGGAAACAGACTAGCTACATTTATTGTTCTTTTTACATTCAGAAAAAGGTAGTATTGAAACAGAGCTGGAATCAGCTGGTGTTGAGTCAGTGATGCCATCCAGCCATCTCATCCTCTGTCACCTCCTTCTCTTGGCATCAGTCTTTCCCAGCATCAGGGTCTTTTCCAGTAAGTTAGCTCTTCACATCAGGTGGCCAAAGTGTTGGAGCTTCAGCTTCAGCACCAGCCCTTCCAGTGAATATTCAGGGTTGATTTCCTTTAGGATTGACTGGTTTCATCTTGCATTCCAAGGGTATGCCTATGACTATTACCTGTGCCTTTTGTCTGGTTATAGTCAGGGCAAAAATGAGTGAATTTTTGTTTCTTCCTTGCCATAACTCATATTGCTCAATAATTTTCATTGCCCTATTAAATCTAAGGAAGTAATACTAAGAACAAAAGAGAGAAACTTTATTAAAAATACAAGGCTTCCACACAGACAGAGAGCAGACTGGTGGACACGGTAGGGGAAGGAGAGGGTGGGACGAATTGAGAGAGCAGCGTGGAAACATACACATTACCATATGTAAAACAGGTAGCCAGTGGGAATTTGCTGTGTGACACAGGGAGCCCAACCTGGCGCTCTGTGACAACCTAGAGGGGTGGGACGGGATGGGAGATGAAAAAAAGAAAAATACTAGGCTTCCAAATTTTATGTTTATGTCATATAAAAGTTACCCAGATAAGGGATCATTTCTGTTATAAAGCTTTATTTGTGTGTTCTGCCTCTCCAGGTCATTTTTATCACAGAATATATGTCATCTGGGAGTCTTAAGCAATTTCTGAAGAAGACCAAAAAAAACCACAAGACTATGAATGAAAAGGTACAGAGAGAGAGCAGACAAAGCTTTAGGCTGGTTTGGAAGTTTAAAAAAGATGATGAAGCTGATCAGGAAAGGGATGGAGGGAACTGTGGAGGGTGAAGAGAGTGGATAACTGCTGACCCCTGGATCAAACTCTGTTCCAGGCTTGGAAGCGTTGGTGCACACAGATCCTCTCTGCCCTAAGGTAAGCAAGATCTGGTAGTGTCTTTCCCATATTTATTCCTGATTAGTTCCTCCAAACAAATTTCAGGGCACTACTCTGCTGTTCTTTTCTGCCCCACTTCTTTTCTTCCCCACTTTCTTTGAACCATATTCTCAAGATTAGGCCCCTATGGATCTTTTAAAGGGTTCATTCCAATGGCTTGACCATGATACTGTCTCCCACCTCTTTCTCCTAGTTCTTATCCAGCTATTTAACTCATCAGGCATAATGGAGATTCAGAGTGTGGGTATTACCTTTGTGATGACCAGCAGGAGACCAGGCCCTTGCTCTTCTTAACCCTTGGGTTCCCCCTGCCCTAATTTCCCACTGGCCCCTCTAACAGCCCAGTGCCCCCACAGCTACCTGCACTCGTGTGACCCCCCCATCATCCATGGGAACCTGACCTGTGACACCATCTTCATCCAGCACAACGGACTCATCAAGATTGGCTCTGGTGAGGGGAGGGAGAGGTTCTGGGCAGGGGAGCCTCGGGAATTTGGGAACCATGGGGGTAAGATGAAAGGAATGGGGGAAAAGAGCAAAATTCTGAGGTGTGGGCTGGTGATAAGAGAAAGGACCTTACTAGGGGCAATTTATAGAGAGGCCAGTCAAGTAGTGGAAAAAGGGGTAGGGCCTAATCTTGAACCTTTTGGAGTGAATTTAGGGTTAATACAGAGATCTCAATAGAAGGTTGGGAAAGGGCAAGAGTTGGGTGTAAGGTCTGACTTGAGCCCCTGGGGCTGGACCTACCATCGGAGGTTCCAGGCTGTGCCTGCTGTGAGTGCTTTCATTTGCTGTGTACACGTGTGCAGTGTTTAACATTTCTGTGTGCCGTGTCTGTGTGTGGTTGTGTGTCCATTTGTCTGGGGCTTGGCTGCTCCATCGCTCACAACTTTTCTCTGTTTTCCTCCCTCCCGCTTACGGGCTGCTCTGTTCCCAACAGTCTTTCATAGGATTTTTGCTAATGGTGAGAGCTCCCTCTGCCCTGCGTGGGGCGCTGTTTGTGCTTCCCCTGCTCCCCTTTGCGGCTGCCCAGTGCATGCAGTCGTGGGAGCAAACCCTGTCCCGCTGCCTAATTATGCCTGCTTGGCTTCTGCCCTACCAACCCTTCGCCTGCTTGCCCTTCCATAACCTGCTTGTTTCCTGTGGATTCTGCCTGGCTGGCCACTTATGTCCTGGATTCTTACTCCCCCCTCATCATCAGGCTGGTTCCTTAAGTCATACTGTGCTCCCAGACCCTCTGTGACTTGTAGTCATTGTTTATGATCCGAGTGAGTCCAAACTGGGCCCGGCCCTGGTTCCTCGTTCAGCCCTGTGGCAGGCAGTGTTGAGGAATGAGAGGGTAGAGCAGGGGTCTAAAGTTTTTGGTGGATTCCAAGTGAAACTGATTTAAGGGTATTGGTTTAATTTTGAGCTCGTTTTAAGTTTCAGTCAGTTAAGGTGGATAAGAAGGAGGCTATCCTTATGGTTGTATGTTAATCCTTCTTACCCATCTTCATCCAAGTTTCTGAGGTCTCTTAATTGTTCCAGATTAGGAAGGGCTGCCAGTGTTTTTATGCTGTATGCAGGATGGGTGAAAGAACTAGACCAAACATTTTCATGAGATCAGGGGGTAGATGTACCTGGGCTTTGGGGCAAGTAAGCAGGTCACAAGTGAAAGTTTTTCCTTAGGCTGTGTTGTACCTTGCCAGCCCAAAGACCCTAGGTACCTGTTAGTTTAGTGTGGAACCTTTGTTGCTACTGAGTTAGGGACCTTAGATAAGAAGTGGTAGATTGAGAAAGGGGAGGCAGGTGGTGTTCATGTTTAGTTTGGACTTCCTGATGGGAAAGGGCTCAGTTTATGCCTGTTGAGGGTTAGAGACTTCAGGAGAGAATTTGTGTTTTGGGGGCCTCTCTCTGGAGCAAAGCTGTGCTTTGTTGACGGTGGTCAGATTGTGGGTATCTCCCCTACTCCCAGTGGCTCCTGACACTATCAACAATCATGTGAAGACTTGTCGGGAAGAGCAGAAGAACCTCCACTTCTTTGCACCAGAATATGGAGGTAAGGCATCCCAGTTTCTCTGCCCTTTGCCCATCCCCCAGATTCTCCAATTTATAACCTAAGGGTCAGCGGTAACATAACTGAAACTGCTGTCCTTCTCTACTGGCATGCACAAAGTTTTAAGACATCTCTGCCATGCCCTGCCCCACATCTCTGATTCACCAAAGCTGCTCTGTTTTCCCTAGAAGTCACTAATGTGACAACGGCAGTGGACATCTACTCCTTTGGCATGTGTGCACTGGAGGTGAGGAGACCAGAGGGGTGGGTAGTGGAAAGGGGTGAAATTAGAAGATAGAAGGGGAAATGAAGGGTTGGCAAGTGAGGTAACTGGTCTGGGGGAGTGATTGTGGAAACACTGAGGTTTCTTAGGTCTCTGTTTTTCCTTTTTATTCCCCCTCTCTGTAGATGGCAGTGTTGGAGATTCAGGGCAATGGAGAGTCCTCATATGTGCCACAGGAAGCCATCAGCAGTGCCATTCAGCTTCTAGAAGACCCATTACAAAGGGTGAGGATTCTTAGGATCACTTCTCCTTAACAGACTTTGAAATGTTTTTAGGTTCTTCTTCCTTCTAGCCACTGGGAGGGCTTCCCTTGTGGCTCAGCTGATAAAGAATCTGCCTGTACGCCTAAGACCTGGGTTCAATCCCTCAGTTGGGAAGATCCCCTGGAGAAGTAAAAAGCTACCCACTCCAGTATTCTGGCCTGGAGAATTCCATGGACTGTATAGTCCACAGGGTCGCAAAGAGTCAGACACGACTGAGCAACTTTCACTTCACCCACTGGGAATATGCTCTCTTCTAAGAGCAAGAGAATATAAAGCAGAAAGGCAAAGTAGCATTTCCCTAGGTGTTTTTGATACACACACACATTCTGTCTCTCTCGGGTCAGGGGTTTAAGATGGGTAATAAGGTTGAGTCTTACGGTTGCATGTTAACTTAGGTGTCTCTACATGAAGGCAGACTAATTTGATGGTTACCTCAGGTAATTGATACATACTCTTAAACAACCATCTTGATATTTTTAAACAAATTAATCAAGCCTTTGACTGTGTGGATCACAATAAACTGTGGACAATTCTGAAAGAGATGGGAATACCAGACCACCTGACCTGCCTCTTGAGAAACCTATATGCAGGTCAGGAAGCAACAGTTAGAACTGGACATGGAACAACAGACTGGTTCCAAATAGGAAAAGGAGTACGTCCAGGCTGTATATTGTCACCCTGCTTATTTAACTTATATGCAGAGTACATTATGAGAAACGCTGGGCTGGATGAAGCACAAGCTAGAATCAAGATTGCCAGGAAAAATATCAGTAACCTTAGATATGTAGATGACACCACCCTTATGGCAGAAAGTGAAGAGGAACTGAAGAGCCTCTTGATGAAAGTGAAAGAGGAGAGTGAAAAAGTTGGCTTAAAGCTCAACATTCAGAAAACGAAGATCATGGCATCTGGCCCCATCACTTCATGGGAAATGGGGAAACAATGGAAACAGTGTCAGACTTTATTTTTGGGGGCTCCAGAATCACTGCAGATGGTGATTGCAGCCATGAAATTAAAAGACGCTTACTTGTGGCTCAGAGGTTAAAGCGTCTGCCTCCAATGCGGGAGACCCGGGTTTGATCCCTGGGTCGGGAAGATCCCCTGGAGAAGGAAATGGTAACCCACTCCAGTATTCTTGCCTGGAGAATCCCATGGACAGAGAAGCCTGGTAGACGACAGTCCACGGGGTCGCAAAGAGTCGGACACAAGTGAGCGACTTCACTTTCTTTTCACTTTACTCCTTGGAAGGAAAGTTATGACCAACCTAGATAGCGTATTCAAAAGCAGAGACATTACTTTGCCAACAAAGGTCCATCTAGTCAAGGCTATGGTTTTTCCAGTGGTCATGTATGGATGTGAGAGTTGGACTGTAAAGAAAGCTGAGCGCCGAAGAATTGATGCTTTTGTACCATGGTGTTGGAGAAGACTCTTGAGAGTCCCTTGGACTGCAAGGAGATCCAGCCAGTCCATTCTAAAGGAGATCAGTCCTGGGTGTTCATCGGAAGGACTGATGTTGAAGCTGAAACTCCAATACTTTGGCCACCTCATGTGAAGAGTTGACTCATTGGAAAAGACTCTGATCCTGGGAGGGATTGGAGGCAGGAGGAGAAGGGGATGACAGAGGATGAGATGGCTGGATGGCATCACCGACTTGATGGACATGAATTTGGGTGAACTCTAGGAGTTGGTGATGGACAGGGAGGCCTGGCGTGCTGCGATTCATGGGTTCGCAAAGAGTCAGGACGTGACTGAGCGACTGAACTGAACTGAACTGAATCAGTGTGAATTACTCAAACCAGTCATTTGGGGTTGTATATTCATATAGTTTTAGTTAGGGAAAGTGCCCTGAAATAAATGAGCTAAGATTGAAAGGATATAAGGGTTTTGAATCAGGTAATAAGATATGGTAAGTAGAGTCTGGAAATAAAGAGGAGGTTAGTTTGTAAGTCATTACATGCATTTAAAAGGGACTGAAGGAGAAAAGAAGGAAGACTAGTGGGAATCTTGAGGGTACTGTGGAATAAGTTTCTAGTTCAGATTCAGGGTGCGATGTTCAAGTAAAAGATGAGGTATATGGCTTTTTGGCCTTCCACAGGGAAAGGAGGAAAGCAGGTTAACTGTCATGGGACCTAGGAGAGGTAAATAGGTAGGGGTTAGAGAAACAGAGGGAAATCCAGTGAATAAATGATGTAGTGGACAAAGAAAATTGTGATAGTAGGCTTGGGAAATAAAAAGATGGTGAATATTACTGTCCACAGTGGATGAGTTTGGGAAGAGAGAGGTAAATTTGGCGAGAATTGGAGAAGGTAGGCAGTGAGTGGGCTAATAAAGCAGAGAGATAGAAAATAAGGAAAAAGATATCATGACTTTGAACAGCAAAGGAAAGAGCAAGCTTGTGGCTAGGAAGCAAAAAAATAAAACAATGAAAGACAATGAATGATATTTCATATATAATACATTATAGTTTTCAAAGTCTTTTCAAATACATTTAGCAATCTGTTGCCTTAGCCATTGCTGAGCAATTAGTATGAACAAAGTCTTGTGCTGGATACAGTGAGAGAGAAACACAGTGGGCTGCTTACCAGATGCCTGCTCCACTCCCTTGTTCCCTTTTCTAGGAGTTCATTCAAAAGTGCCTGCAGTCTGAGCCTGCTCGCAGACCAACAGCCAGAGAACTTCTGTTTCACCCAGCACTGTTTGAAGTGCCCTCGCTCAAACTCCTTGCTGCCCACTGCATTGTGGGACACCAGCGTGAGTCCTCTTGACCCTTCTAGAAATTTTTTTCCAGTCTGGATCCTTGTAACTCTGACTGGTGTGTTCTCTTTCCTCTTCTACTTCCAAAAGGATTCTTTCCCACCCTCCCCCAGGACCCCTGTGCCCTCTATAATATTAATCTGAACTATCCTTCCATAACTTCCCATTCCATCTTGCCCTCTAGACATGATCCCAGAGAATGCTCTGGAGGAGATCACCAAAAATATGGATACCAGTGCTGTACTGGCTGAAATCCCTGCAGGACCAGGAAGAGAACCAGTTCAGACTCTGTGAGTAACTAACTGAGAGGTTCTGAAAGGGACAGATTGGTCACTCCCACCTGGAGGTTTCTGTCAACTGTCCTTTGGGAATGGTTGAACCTGCTGTTTCACTTCTTTCCTTCCATATTCTTTTTTTTTTTCCTCCAGGTACTCTCAGTCTCCAGCTCTGGAATTGGATAAATTCCTTGAAGATGTCAGGTGAGAGAAGAATAAGAAAAAAAACTTCCTTTAGGAGGTAGGGGTGGGTGTCCGAAGGCATCTAGAGCCCATCTGACCTGTCTGATCTCCATTTAGGAATGGGATATACCCCCTGACAGCCTTTGGGCTGCCTCGGCCCCAGCAGCCGCAGCAGGAGGAGGTGACATCACCTGTGGTGCCCCCATCTGTCAAAACTCCAACACCCGAGCCAGCTGAGGTGGAGACCCGCAAGGTATGGCTGGGTGGATGTAGCAGAGAGGGACATCTCAAATAAGGCTTTGTCCTGTAAAGACAGGAATGTGTGTCTGCACCCTGGCACCCACGTCCTGTGGGCTGGAAACCCCAGCTCTTGGGGGCTTTTTGCTCACTGGTCTCTACTCTTGTGACACTCTCTGCCTCCTCTCCCTAGGTAGTGCTGATGCAGTGCAACATTGAGTCGGTGGAGGAGGGAGTCAAACACCACGTAAGGCTCAGGGCCCAGGGCTGTGTAGCGCTGGGTGGCCAGAGGGTGGGGAAGGGGAGCCTCATTTTCTGACTGTCCTATTCTCCAGCTGACGCTTCTGCTGAAGCTGGAGGACAAACTGAACCGGCACCTGAGCTGTGACCTGATGCCAAGTGAGTCTCTCCTGTCCCTCAGAGGATGGAGAGTCTGTGAGCCTCACCTGTGAGGGACACTTTCAGGGGTGGGGAAGGTGACCTGGCAGCAACACGCGGACTCACTCAGAATGAGTATCTTCGCCCCTGAAACTGGAGGGTGGATCTGATTTGACAGTTTTGCTTGTGTCCCAGCCAGGGTCACCTGGCCGGGGCTGTTGGAAGGGCTCCCGTGACCCTCTGTCGCGCACTGTGCTCACCCTCTCCTGTTTCTCTGTCAGATGAGAACATCCCGGAGCTGGCGGCTGAGCTGGTGCAGCTGGGCTTCATTAGTGAGGTGAGGCATCTGCCTTCCGCCGCCCGAGGTAGGGCGGCGCCTCCGCTCTCTCGTCTAGGCCGGATCTCACTGAGCCCTTCCCCTCCAGGCTGACCAGAGCCGACTGACTTCTCTGCTGGAGGAGACCCTGAACAAGTTCAATTTTGCCAGGAACAGCACTCTCAACTCAGCCGCTGTCACCGTCTCCTCTTAGAGCCACTCGGCCCGGCCCCTCCTCCGCGCTGTGGCCTCCGGAGAGGCTGCGGCTCCCGCCCCGCCCCCCAGTCAGTATTACCCCGTGAAGCCGGGCTCTCCTGTTATTCAGGAGGGCTCTGGGCTCCCTGGTTCTGAGCATCACCCTCCCCAGCCCCCCCACCCCTTTCTCTTCCATCCCTCTGCACTTTGTTTACTTGTTTTGCACAGACGTGGGCCTGGGCCTTGGCCTTCTCAGCAGCCGCCTTCTAGTCGGGGGCTAGTAGCCGAATTGCAGCTCCCGCCCAGCCTGTGTGGAAGGAGGCTCACGGGCGCGGGGAGCTGAGTTCTACCATCCCGCTGGGGCGGACGGGGCGGGAGAGAAGGGTGGTGCTGCAGGGGTGGCCCCAGGGGGCCATTCGATTCGCCTCAGTTGCTGCTGTAATAAAAGTCTACTTTTTGCTACGCGCGTAGTGTGTGTGTGTGGTGTGTCCCGCTGTCCGCCAGGGGGCGCGGAGGCCGGACCGCAGGTGTGCCGGGCGGGCAGAGCCCGCCGGGGCGCGGGGGCGGAGCCAGGGCCGGCAGGTAAGAGCTGCCCCGCGGCGAGCGCCGACGGACGGGATGAGGTGCCGCCGCCTCTGCGCTTTCGGTAATTTCCGGCCCCTCCGGCCTTGTTTTCCCCCGAGGGCCCACCCTGGACCCGCCCTCGGGCCAGTGGCCAACCTGGGGTGGCCTCCGGCTCCTCAGCCGGCTCAGCGCGCCCCTCGCCTGTGCCTTGCAGACGCGGCCCGGGGCCCCCGGCGGCTCATGCGGGTGGGCCTGGCGCTGATCCTGGTGGGCCACGTGAACCTGTTGCTGGGGGCCGTGCTGCACGGCACCGTCCTGCGGCACGTGGCCAACCCCCGCGGCGCCGTCACCCCGGAGTACACCACCGCCAATGTCATCTCCGTGGGCTCAGGGCTGCTGGTGAGCGCGGCGGGGCGGGGCGAGCCGGGGCAGGGGCGCGGGCGGTGGGGGCCGCCGAGCGGTGCGGGCCTCAGGTTTCGTTTCTTCCAGAGCGTTTCCTTGGGACTTGTGGCCCTTTTGGCGTCCAGGAATCTTTTTCGCCCACGATTGGTGAGATTTCTGGAGCTTTAAGGAGGAGGCCTGGTGCCAGGGAAGCGGGCAGGGTGTGTGTGTGTGTGCCGGGGGTGGGGGTGGGGGGCGGGGGGAGGCGCCTGATTCAGCTTCGTCTTTAGTGGGAGAGCGAGCCCCAAATAAGAGTAACCGAGGTGTCTGGTCAGTGGGCGAGGCAGCCACCCCCCAGGCTGCTCACCCTGACCTCCTTCCCCTGCCAGCACTGGGCCCTGCTGGCGCTAGCGCTGGTGAACCTTCTCTTGTCTGCTGCCTGCTCCCTGGGCCTCCTCCTCGCTGTGTCCCTCACTGTGGCCAATGGCGGCCGTCGTCTTATTGCTGACTGCCACCCAGGACTGCTGGATCCTTTGGTACCGCTGGACCAGGGGTCTGGACATGCTGACTGCCCCTTTGACCCCACGAAAATCTATGTGAGTCCAATTCTCTCCTCAGCCTTTTTGCAGTCCACAGAGCCTGGGTCCTGCCCTTTAATCACCCGCACTTGCCACTCCTGCCTGACTTCCTCTCCTTGTCTCCCGCCCTTCCTTCACCTTTTAGGACACAGCCTTGGCTCTCTGGATCCCTTCTGTGTTCATGTCTGCAGCCGAGGCTGCTCTCTCTGGTTACTGCTGTGTGGCTGCACTCACCCTGCGTGGGGTAGGGCCCTGTAGGAAGGATGGGCTACAGGAGCAGGTAAGGAAGATGAACAGGAAGGGCTCATTCTACACAGATTGTGTTGAAGAGACGCTGGATTATATAACTGAGGGCTGGAGCACTAATCCCACCCTTTTGTGTAGCTGGAGGAGCTGACAGAGCTTGAATTTCCTAAACGTAAATGGCAGGAAAATGTGCAGCTACTGGACCAAACGCGAGAAATCCGGACCTCACAGAAAAGTTGGGTTTAGGGCCAGGTAATGGGCCAGGAGGACTGTGGCCTGGGAAAGGGCAGTGGTAGGGAGCACGCCTGGAACTGGGTTGAGTCCTTTGCTATGCTGCTGGCCCTCTGACCAGGCTCTCCCTTCTGTCAAGCAGGTGCAGGTCCGAAGGCTCCGTCCACAAGGGTTTTCCATTGACCCCTAGGATATGTTTATATAGTAACAGCTATAATAAAAGGACCTCTCTTCTACTTGATTATGTTTCCTTTTTGGGGAAAGGGGTGCTGGGCTAGTGTTGGGGGTGACCTTGTTCAAAGAATACAGTGGTCTCGGTTACTTACAAGACTTTAATGAAGGATGGAACCTACTGACTCTCCCAGTTACTGGAAAGAGAAGCTGGTGCTGGGCAGCCCCCCGCACCACTGACTGATGAACTTCAGCACATCTTGGCACATGGGGCTGTGGGAGGTCTGTGAGCAAACAAGAGCAGGAGAGGGACTCAGCAGTACTGGGAAGAACATTCCCGATAGAGGGAAAACCAGCTCCATCTCAGTGTGGGGAGCAGGCTGTGGGGCCTGCACCTGCCTTCTTGACAGTCCACCCCCAACACATACACACCACCCCAGTGGTTGGTGCTGGTTGGTCTTCAGTGTTCTCCCTGCCCTCAGCCCTCAAGCCTTCCTCTCTAACCTTGATAGCCATAAGGAACTTGTTCCAGTTCTTCTTGTTAGCTGCCTTCCCTGGCCGCTTAAATTCAATTTTGTTCCTCAGAATGGGGTATCCTGGGGGTTGGAGGGAGAAAAAAGATGAATTGGAGTGTGAGAGGGATTGAGAGGGAATAACAAAGAGCAAGTGAGGGGCAGAAAGTAGGATGTTCTTGTCTTCTGCATCCTTTACTGAATCACAGTAAAACAGGATCTTGATCCTGCTGTTTCCCCCTCCTTTCCACCCAGCACAGAATATGGTGCTCTAGGGTTCTGTACCTGTAATGAGGCAGGGCAGGGCCCGAACTCCAGTGCTGGCCGCCACCAGGGAAGCCTCGTAGGCCCCACGCTCATCCCGAGGTAGAACCTGCTCCAGCCGCTGGTCCATTGAGACTGTGAGAACCCAGTCTCGAACCTCTTCTCGCTGAGCCTCCTGGGAAGAACCGAGCAGCTTCACGCAGGGCAGGGCAAGTGGAGGGTGGTAAGGAAGGGGTTTGCTAAGCTCTCATCCCATGTACCATCTTTCACCCACGAATGAAACTCCTTGCACTGGCGGCCAATTGCAGCCTTAGCTTTTTCCTCTGCTTCTACTTTCACTGAAGGGATAGTGAGAGCTGGGGCCCCTCCAAAGACATCGCTGTCTGATGCCATCAGAGTGTTGGGAAGACCATCCTTAAGAGTGTCCTCCCTTCCAGTGCAGTCATGCTCGAGAGGCCTCCTGTTTCTGTGCCCTTACCGGGACGTGCTGCTTGGCTGGGAGTGGCACCTCAAAGGGAATGTCTGTGTCCTGAAAGTCAGAGTGGTCAAGGGCATCCAGGGTCCCTTCTTCAATTGCCTGTGGCAGAGCGGGCAGCCATGAGATGGGCACAGCTTGTGACAGGCCAAACCTTGCAACTTCTGGGCACAACTGCCCTACTCACATCAGTCAGATCCAAAAAGCGGTTGAGGAAGATGAAGGCCATGTTCTCCCAGCCAACTGCCTGTAACAGAGAAATGTCAGTAGGAGTGAGCAGCTGGCCTTGGCTGTTGTTTCTCCAGGATGCAGGGGGGAGAATCCAGGAAGATGGAGAAAATGATATCCTCCACCACATCAGCCCACACTCAGCTCTGCTCTAACTTGAGCAGCTGGGACAGTCTACCTTCCAACTTTTCTTCCTTCTCTCCTCGGCCCCACCCTGGGTTGGCCCCTTGCTCACCTTGGCAGCAGTGCCTGCTTCATAGAAGGCCTTATCTGCAGGTAGTAGTTGGGTGTGACGCAAGAGTGAAACAGAAAGCCTGGCAGCTACAGTTTCCTGTGGATTAAAGCATTATGATTCTGGCCCTATAGTGACTGAACTACCAGACTAATGATCTTATAACTAAAGCAGCCATAGAACCAGAAGATCAACGATCAATATTAAATTGCTCTGAGTCATGGTCTGAGCTTTTTTCATCTGCACAAGAGAACTAGGCCTAGGTTATTTCCTCCCACCTCTAGAATTCCGTCATCCAACTACAGTAACTCAATATAATATCGTGAATAAGCTAAAAGTATGTATCTTTTATAAGAGGTCAATGTAGAAATCATGGAATTAGAATGTTTGAGCATAAGGAGGCTGGAGCTGTGTGGGCACAGAGCCCTAAGAAGGTCAAAGGGATGCAGAAAGGAAACCATCTCAGCAAGGGCTAAAGATTTCTTTAAATGGAAAAGAGACTAGGGGAGAAGTGGGCCAAGCTTGAGACTGTCCTGAACTTGCATTCATTCAGGTTCACGCATGTGAAGCTCAGTGCCCCTCCCTGCTCCATCTCACCAGCTCTTTGACGCTCTGGGCTGCAGAGCGGGTGGCGTAGTAGTGAGCAATCAACAGCATGGTCTCGAACTCCTCGTGGGCTGGAGAGTTGGCCTCACTGGACTTCACCAGGTTTTCACACTAGAGTGGGAAGAGCACACAGCCTGGGTCGGGGGTCAGAGGAGTGCCAGGGAGGGCCAGAGTGGTCAATGGATGGCTGCCCAGAGGAAGGCAGAGCTCAAGGGTGAGTCTGGGTGTGAAGGGAGAGACGAGGGCAGGGCCAGGTGGCCCGAGCAGCCCTCCAGCTCTGCTGCCCGCCTGGCTTCCTCACCAGGTTGAAGAGGACATCCCGGAGGTCAGCCCAGCTGTGATAGGCCTCAGCACTGTTGGTCCCAGGAGAGCTCACCATGTCAGTGAAGATCCTTTTGTAGATGTTGAAGTTCTGGAGGCGGAGAGGGTAGGGGAGCTGAGCGAGAGGAATACAACTACGAGAGAAAAGGGGAGTGGGGCCAAAGAAGAAAACCGGGCTGGAAATGGCATGTGGAGGAGCTGTGGGACGCTGCTGGAGAAAGTGCTGTGTTTCAGGGAAGAGAAAGAAGGAGGGTAAGAAAACACCCATCTCTTCCTAACTGGTGCTCTGTGGGTGTGGGCAGATGTGTGACTGTGAATGCACAGTCACAGTGTTAACGGCATAACACCCGGAGAGCTGTGCTGCTCAGACAGGAGAGGGGTGTTCACACTCTGGAGGAAGTTAGTCAGGCCCTCAAGGTGTGTGCAGGGCTCAGCTCTGAAAGACTGTTTCCTGTGTTAGCCTTCAGAGGGTAAATCCTCCAGAGAGGCTGTACAGTTCAGAAGAGCCTGGGCGGAGTCTCTAGGCACAATGCTCTCTAACGAAGGAATTCTTTGAGAAGACAGATCCTGAGTGGTGTGAGCAGCTGTCGAGGAGAAGGTAAGAATTTCTTTGGGGAAACATTCACTCTGAGGAGCAGGCTGGTACCTGTGGGTTAGCAGGGGCTCCATGCTGCACGTACAGGGCCAGTGCCTGGGCACAGCCACCCTCCCGGATCAGGTGAGTTGCATACAATGCCACGTATTTGTGCAGAATCTTGTAGTTCTGTTTGAGGGGTGCAGGAAAAGCAGGGGGAGGTTGGGGTCAGACCAGGCTGTGAGGGTGGGGTCCTGACTTGAGGCCATGGATTTGTTTAGGAGGCGAAGGGCATGTGCATGCCATGCTCTGACCTGATGTCAGAGCGTGAAGACTGAGCTCTCTGATGCTGATTAGGGATCTTTGGGGTTTGGCCTTTGGAGGAAGAGAGAGAGATACTCTCCAGGACAGGTTGGGAGTCAGAGGAAATACCCAGAGGGGCTGGCGTGGGAGGAAGGGACCAGTACCTGCTTGGTGGCTGTTTCAATGCACTTGTCCCACTGGCCCTGCTCCACATAGAGGTCCAAAGCAGCCACCACGTCCACACCCACTAGCTACGGACCAGTTAAAAAGACAGTTACACGAGGGAAGAAGAGGGAAAGTCTCTGAGCCTCCCTGTGCTTGCCTCCTGCTGCCTCTGCCAGTCTCACCGAGTCCACTTTGCCCTGGCTCTTGAGGAACTCTTTATAACACTGGTCCACATAGTCTTCATACCTGTGAAGGCATGCAGAAAGCTCGCACATCAAAGCCCCAGAAGCACACCCTTCCCATGAGAACTTCCTCCCAGTCTTTACAAAAGGAAGTAAAATAATTTCTAGTGAGAAGGGGTCATGAGCTTACCGGGGATCTAGCTCCTTAGCTACACGCTTGGCCTTGTTCCATTCCTCACCCTCAATGAAAGCATCGATTGCTTCCTTGACGAGGTCCAGGTTCAGATAGAGCTCTGCAGCCTACACAGGGGAAAATCTGAGACTGGAGATGTCTCTCTCCCCTCCTTCCCGCCTCTCCCTCCTGGGAACTCTGGGGAAACAGAAATGCATGCCGAGCCTGCCAGGAGACCCCCCTCCCGACTTCACACGGCTTCTACCCATCTCTGTAGAATCTTTCTGTTCAGTCCCAGTGCCCTACTTACTGCGCTGTGCTTTCCAATTCCAATCAGCTGGGGTCCCACAGCCCGAACTACTTCCAGACTACGTGGGGGAGGTAGAAACTTGATGGAGAGTTCAGCTGCCTGAGGGTTGAGCAGAAGATGGAAGTGGGCTGAGAGACAAATACTGCCCGGGGGTCCTCGACCTGCTCTATTTTTACCTCCAGATGCCAACTTTCTTGCCTTCTCCCTCACTTTCCACCCTCTGGGGCAAATTCTGCCTCATGGTCCATCAGAGCTTTTACATGACCATCAGAGGACCTATCTGTTCCTTTCAGCTCTTCCTCTTTCAGACACTCACTGCTGCCTGAGAGCACTGCATTTGGTTCTGTCACCTTTCACAAACTGGTTTCTCAAGGTCTTTGTCACAAACAGAACCCTGGTGGCATGGTGTAGAGAAAAAACCCCTAAAGCAGGAGCCCAGGACATTCTGCAACTATTTGTGTTGGGCATTTCTTTCTTTTTTTTTTTTTTAATTTTTTGCCCCCGCCGCCGCTCTTGGGGCCCGAGGCCGCGCGAACTCCCGGGCTGGGGAGGGGTGGCGCGCGGCGGGGAGGGGAGCCGTGCGGGGGAGGCGGGGGCACCCGCGGCGGCGGCGGGGGCGCCCGCGGCGGCAGCCTGTGTTGGGCATTTCTGAGTTTCAGTTTCTTCACCCATCAGAGTGATGGTTGGTCTAGATTCATACTGTCCAGAACAGCAGCCACGAGTCACATGTGGCTAGTCCTGAGATGTGCTGTAACCTCACATATTTCAAAGACTTAGTATGAAAAAAGGAATGTAGACGACCTTGATAGATTTTTATATTGATTTTGTGTTGAAATATTGATAATAGTTTTGGTATAATAGGTTAAGCAGAATATAATTATTTTCACCTTTTTCTTTACACTTATTTCAGTGTGGCTACTAGAAAATTTTAAGACTACATATATGACTTAGACCTTTGTGACCTGCATTGTATTTCTACTGGATGGTGTTGGTTTAGATGACTTTGGAGACCCCTTTCAACCATAAAACTCAGTAATTCTACAAATCCAAGTGTTCCATGAGCTCACTCTGTTTATGCTGTGATGCTGACATCCTCACCAGATTTTAACTTCCACAGAGTCTACTTCAGCTATAGTCTATGTGAATCCTCCTGGTCTTTCCCCACCTGTTCTTGCCTTTCTTCTTTACCTGCCAAACCCTTCAAGGCTTATAGTGCTCCCATCCAGAAAGCCCACCTAAAGAAGGTATAGTCATGCACAGACCTGGGTAAATAATGCCCTAGAGTAAGGTACAGCAGATACTTCAGTTCAGTTCAGTCGCTCAGTCATGTCCGACTCTTTGCGACCTCATGGACTGCAGCATGCCAGGCTTCCCTGTTCTTCACCAACTCCCGGAGCTTGTTCAAACTCATGTACATCGAGTCACTGATGCCATCCAACCATCTCATCCTCTGTCATCCCCTTCTCCTCCCGCCTTCAATCTTTACCAGCATCAGGATCTTTTCAAATAAGTCAGTTCTTTACATCTGGTGGCCAAAGTATTGGAGTTTGAGCTTCAGCATCAGTCCTTCCAATGAATATTCACGACTGATTTCCTTTAGGATTGACTGCTTGGATCTCCTTGCAGTCCAAAGGACTCTCAAGAGTCTTCTCCAACCCACAGTTCAAAAGCATCAAAGAAAGTTCAAAAGCTTTCTTTATAGTCCAACTCTCACATCCATACATGACTACTAGAAAAACCATAGCTTTGACTAGATGGGCCTTTGTTGGCAAAGTAATGTCTCTGCTTTTTAATATGCTGTCTAGGTTGGTCATAGCTTTTCTTCCAAGGAGCAAGCATCTTTTAATTTCATGGCTGCAGTGATTTTGGAGCCCCCCAAAATAAAGTCTGTCACTGTTTCCATTGTTTCCCCATCTATTTGCCATGATGTGATGGGACGGGATCCCATGATCTTAGTTTTCTGAATGTTGAGTGTTAGCCAGCTTTTTCACTCTCTTCTTTCACTTTCATCAAGAGGCTGTTTAGTTCTTCTTTGCTTTCTGCCATAAGGGTGGTGTCATCTGTATATCTGAGGTTATTGATATTTCTGCCAGCAATCTTGATTCCAGCTTGCAGATGCTTAATACCTGATAAAACTTGCTAAACTCTCAAAACCAACCTCAGTCCTTTCTACTTCCTTCCCTTCCAACTTCAAGGGACTATTCAATGACAAGGCCTCACAAACTTTTGGGAAATTCTGCAGGGGCATCTGCACAACATTTTCAGGGACTGATCAGTCTCACCCCTTCATAACTTCTAATACCCTATTTCTCTGCATCTGAGGCACATCATTAAAATATACATGTATCCCCATCACAAAGACCCTAAGAATCCATCTTAGAATTGATGAAACATACTAGCTTGGCTTAATCTGCCAGAGGCTTTTTTTCAGGAGTTGCTGAGTGGAGGAGGGGCCTCTGCTTTTCTCACAGCCTCCATCTGGCCCAGTTTCAGGGTCTGGATTTGCCCTTCCAACTCTGGCCCTAGGCCTACTCTTCCCTCACAAGGCCTTCCTGACCCCTCCAGGCCACAGAGATCTCGCTCTTCTCTGAACTCTACTTGAACTTCACTAGTGAACTTCCGTCTTCACTAAGTTGCAGTATTAACCAACTGAGCCATGTGTTAGTCTACCTTCCCCCAATGTCTGTCTCTCCGGGTTCTGTTTTATATCCCTTTTTATAGCCTTCATAGATTCTGGTCTAGTATCCATCAGGCACTCAGTAGACACCTGCTACCTGACTGAAAACAAAGACACGGGAGGAAAACGCTGAATGACTGAGAAGGAATGCTGGGTGTGAATGGAGGCGGGGAGCAGAGCCCGGCGGGTGTGGCACCTCACCTTCAGCCAGCACTTCTCCACCAGGCTGCTGCTTCCTGCGTCCCGCACTTTGAGGTAGCAGTCGACTGCACGGCTGTACTCTCCAGCCTGTTCCCACTGTCGAGCCTGTTCCACCAGACCCTCCATGCCCCTGTGTGGACGAGAGCCCTTGTGACCAGGACAGGGAAGGGGCAGTGTGGCTGAGCCTGTGTGCACCTTCTGACCCACCCTCAGTCCTGCCAACATTTCCTGGTCCCCTGGCTTCATACCTGGCCCCATTCTTTCCTGGAGCCCTGGCTTCATACCTGGCCCCTTTCTTGGTAGCTTCCCGTTCATACTCTTCCTGCAGTGCCTCCAGCTGGCCGGGCACGTAGTCCTTGCAAATCCGCAGGGCATCGCTCCATAGTCCGGCCTCCTGCTCAGATTTCCAGGTATCAGGATGGCATGACAGCTTCCCACTGCACACAGGCCCACCACTATAGCCCACTGGTCCCTGGGTCCTTGGACCTCTTTTCCTCCTTCCCTCTGCTCTTCCCCCTTCCCCAGGGTTAACCTTCTCAAACACAGGGTTCATTGTAGTGTGCTATGGGCTCTCCTACCTCTCACCCTTCCTCATGGGATTCCTCCCCTGAATCTGCTGCCCCACCTTATAGTAATTGAGGGCCAGGCCTGGTCTCTGGGCCCGAAGCAGCAGCCCTTCTGCTTTCTGGAAGTCCTTCTCCTCCAAGGCCCCCCGAGCCTGCCCCACGAGCACCTCGGCGACACTATCAGGGTCATGGGCCTCGGCCACACGCTGAGCTGCCTCCCAGTCCTGGTTATGGACAAACCTGTTTCCAGATGAGGACAGAGAGGAGGCTGCGTATAGGACTGAGGCCTCAATGATGAGAGGCAAACAACCGTGTCACTGAGGGGGGATAAGAGTTATTGGTACTAGGTTTAGATGAAGGTGAAAATGACAACGAGAGGCCCTGGGGCTGAGTCTGGGAGGACAGGATTAGGGAATTTGTGGGGTAACTCACATGAGGACTGCTTCCTTGGGTTTACCGGCCTTGATAAATTCAGCTTCAGCCTCTTCAAATTTTCCCTGGAGGGAGAGGGAAACAGCCATACACGATGAGGACGAGACTGGCACCCCAGGCAGCCGTGAGACAGGAGATCTGAATGCCTGGCAGGAGTGGACCAGGGCATGGGAAGGAGGGCTCTGTGGTCAGAGTCAAAAGCAATGGGGAAGAACCACATCCATACCTCATCCTCCAGGTACATAGCGTATCGGAGATGGATCTCAGGGGTTTTGTGCTTGAGGGCCAGCCGGGAGAGTTCAAAAGCAAATTCAAAGGAGCTGAAATGGGAGGTCCAAACAAGGTTTGTCTACACTATACTTCCTTTTATAAGAGAAGAGAAACGGAGGGCACAGATTGAGGGGAAGAAAAGGGGCAGATTTTTAAAAATCAACAAAATGATAAGAGAAGCACAGAGAGTGCAATACCAACAGGCAGGAAGGACCCCTGGTGCTTCCACCACCTCCCACAGAGCCACATCTGCACTAGCAGGAAAACAATCTTCCGGAAACAAGTAAAACCACCCAGAGCAATTTGACTCATTGCAGGATTCCTACTGGTGTTCTTAAAATTTGCTTAAGAAAACCTCGCTTTTGGGCAGAAGTCTTGAATAGATGTTTGCCAAAAGAGGATATACAGATTGCTAACATGAAAACATGAAAAGATGCTTAACAGCAATAATCATCAGAGAAATGCAAGTCAAAACCACAATGAGATAACAACTCACATCTGTCAGAATGGCTATCATCAAAAAAGATCTACAAATAACAAATGCTGGTGAGGATATGGAGAGAAGGGAACCCTTATGAAATGTTGGTGGGAATATAATTTGGTGTAGCCACTATGGAAAACAGTATGGAGGTTCCTCAAAAAACTGAAAAACAGAACTACCATAAGATCCAACAATTATACTCCTGGGTATATAGCTGAAGAAAACAAAAACACTACAGATACAGGAACCCCAATGTTCAGAGTAGCATTATTTGTAATAGCCAAGATATGGAAGCAACCAAGTGTCCATCAACAGATAAATTAATAAAGAAGATGTCTCACACACACACACACACACACATGAATATTCAGTTCACTTCAGTTCAGTTCAGTCGCTCAGTCGTGTCCGACTCTTTGTGATCCCATTACTCAGTCATAAAAAATGAAAATTTGCCATTTCCAACAACATGGATGGACCAGGAAGATATTATGCTTAGTAAAATAAGTCAGACAAAGACAAATACTATAGGTTATTACTTATATATGAAATCTAAAAAATGAAACAAACAAATGAAAATAACAAAACAGGAACAGACTCACCGATATAGAGAACAAACCAGTAGTTACCAGTGGGGAGAGGAAAAGGGGGAAGGGTAAGACGGATAAGGAGATTAAGAGGTACAAACTACTCGGTATAAATAAACTACAAGGATACATTACACAGCACAGGGAACACAGCCAATGTTTTATAATAACCTTAAATGGAGTATAATCTATACAAAATACTGAATCACCACGTGGGACACCTGAAACAAATATTGTAAATCAACTACACTTCAAAAAATTAATAATTTAACTTAATTAAAAAAAAGAAAAGCTCATTTTGCATTTAATGGAATCACATTTCCATTGTGTGTGTATTGCTTAGTTGCTCAGTCATGTCCAGCTCTTTCTGACCCTATAGACTGTGGCCCACCAGGCTCCTCTATCCATGGGATTCTCCAGGCAAGAATACTAGAGTAGGTTGCCATTTCCTTCTCCAGGGGAATCTTCCCAACTCAGGGATCAAAACCAAGTCTCCTGTATTGCAGGTAGATTCTTTACCATCTGAGCCACTGGAGAGACCTACACTTTACTCACATCACACATTACTCAGCAGTAAATTACAGGCTTAGAGCATTTTAGCTTTAAAAATTGTTCTCTTTCCTCCTTTCTCCTTAGAACAGCCAAAGATTAAACACCCTTCTGAGCCCCCAGGGGAACAGGAGCAGAATTACTAATTCATTCTTGCCTCTCTATCAAGCTCTTCCAAGGATCTCTCCTTACCACATTTCTTCACTCTTGCTTCAGCCTCTAGAAATGCTTTTAAGTTATACATCAATTTTCTTTCTCTATATAGAGGCTGTCTGGAATGGGGCCCCCAGAGAGAAGGCTTGGGGCCTCACCAGTTGTCAGCAGCATGGTCAATAGCAGCTTCCAGGAGTCCCAGCTTGTTGAGCAGTCTCACGGCAGCCTCTCCTCCTAGGCTTTTCGCCCACAGATAGGCCACGTGTTTGTGGGCATTAGCTCCTCCATGAGCCTTGGCCACCTGAAAAGCAAAGCCCCTTGGCAACCCTCCAACACAGGGGTACATGGCTGCTCCCTTGTCATCTCTGACTTGACCTCAGCTTGGAAAAAGATCAGGTACCTCTCCAGAGCAGTAGGAAGAGGGCTAAATTTCAGCTCTATTAACCTGATTAGGGTCCAAGGATGGATTTCAGGTCGTTCACAAACCATTAAAATTGTATGTGAAATTTTGTGTGTAGGTGTGGACTTTTTTCAAAGACACCCACGACCAGTTTAAAATTAGACAGTTACTTGAGCGTGGGAAAGCAGGTTGGAAGGACCCTGTACATCCTTACCCAGTAAGGTGAAGACCTCCTTACCCGGTAAGCCTCTTCCCAAAGCCCATTGGACCGGTACATGTTCACTGTCGCCTTCCACTCCTGGGCCTCAAGGTAGTGATACTCAGCCTCCTGGAGTCGGCCCTCGGCCTCCAGCTCCTGGGGAGGGAGAGGCAAGTCAGGATGGGGAGAAGGGCAGATGGAGCCTCTTTGGGGGAGAAATGGGCAACAGCAGGAGAAGGGCTCACCTTGCCCAGATGCAGGTGTGTGTCACTGAGGAGGTCTGGGTGGTGCTTCCCTACTAAGCGGATCATATCATCATACAACTTGTGCTTTTTGAACATGGTGATGGCAAGATCAGGCTCTTCCACGGTCACATATAGCCTGGGGACAGGAGAAACACCTGTGGCCTCCTAGACCCAGATTCCTGCTGTGAGAGTCGTTCCTAAGGGATTCTGTCCCTGTCTTCTGGGCAGAGGGCATATATCTGCAGACCCCAGCCCTCAAGCCCCGTATCCCGCTACACCTCTCCTGGGGCCATGGCTCACCTTTCAGCCTCTCGGTACTTGCCCTGCTTCTCCATCTCCTGAGCCTGAGTGATGTACAGCACCGAGACATCTTCTGGTCTCATGCACTTCATGGCCAGCTGTGCAGACACAGAGGGTCAGGGCAGCCTCAGGCACTAATTCCCAAGGGAAGCAGAGGGCAACACAGAGTGGACAGGGAAGTGGGGTTTCTTCAAGGAAGCCTGTTTTCACAAGAACTCTGAACTTTCCCAATAAGCACAGGAGTTTGGTTATTGCCACTCTCCTACTCAGCTCAGGGATCCCGAGTCCATAAGGAGCAGAGTAAGAACTACATTCTGCTAAGGCAGGAGGGTCAGAGATGCCCTGTGCTGGGTGGGGGCACCCGATCCCACTAACTTACTCCTATTGCACCCACTGGGCTCTGGGAGCATGAACGAAAACAGTTACCAGTGTAACTAGAGCTCCAGCAGAGGTATTTCAGATTCCCAGCTCCCAAGGCCATCTGCTCTCTTCAGAATTGCAGGTTTGGGAACTAGAGCCTCTCACGATCCTTGCCTTTCCTTTTGGCTAGGCATCAGTTACCCAGACCGTACTCTGGTACTCTTCCTTGGCTTGCAGGGAGCCCAGTGAAGTGGGGAGATTAGCGACTAGGGGAAGGGACAACACAGCCATGAAGGTAGCATTCTCTTCTCATGAATGTCACCCATTGCCCACCTTGTGGGCTTGCTCCCAGCGGCCAGCCTGGGTGTACATGTCTATGGCGTCTTTCGTCCGGTCTCCCTTAGTGTAGAGCTCTTCCGCAATCTGCAGGTGAGACAGGGAGAGGCACAAGGTCAGAGTGACAGAGTGAAAGCAGCCTGGAGGAGGAAAGAACAAACTTCAGCTGGGAGGGAGCAGAGCCTGGAACTCCATTAGCGTACAGTCACAGAGAAGACAAGGTGACTGTAGGTGTCTCAGGCTTTCTTCTGTTTCGATAAAAGACCAGCCCCAAACAGTATGAGGACAATACAGTGGGAGTTTAAGATTACTTTGCTAACAAAGGTCTGTCTAGTCAAAGCTATGGTTTTTCCAGTAGTCATGTATGGATGTGAGAGTTGGAATATAAAGAAAGCTTTTGAACTTTCTTTGATGCTTTTGAACTGTGGTGTTGGAGAAGACTCTTGAGAGTCCCTTGGACTGCAAGGAGATCCAAGCAGTCAATCCTAAAAGAAATCAGTCGTGAATATTCATTGGAAGGACTGATGCTGAAGCTCAAACTCCAATACTTTGGCCACCTGATGCAAAGAACTGACTCACTGGAAAAGACCCTGATACTGGGAAAGATTGAAGGCAGGAGGAGAAGGAGATGAGATGGTTGGACGGCATTACCAACTTAATGGACATGAGTTTGAGTAAACTCCAGGAGTTGGTGATTGTCAGGGAGGCCTGGTGTGCTGCAGTCCGTGGGGTTGCAAAGAGTTGGACACAACTGAGTGGCTGAACTGAACTTAAGATGGCCTCATGTTTTTGCAGTCCATGATGATTCTATACTGTAAATATGTTGGTGATACTCTTTTTTTTTTAATTTAAAAAAATTTTATTGAGGTATAGTTAATTTACAATGTTGTGTTAACTTCCGCTTCAGTTTTATATATATATACACACACACACATATATATATATATTCTTTTCCACTATGGTTTATTACAGGATATTGAATATAGTTCCCTGTGCTATACAATAGGACCTTGTTTATCCATCCTATATATAATAGTTTGCATCTGCTAATGTTGAAGTTATTCTTGAAGCATCTCTCATGCTAGAGACCTGCTTTATATGTCTGGGAGAGGGTTCTGTGTCATGTCAGAATGAAACGGTGGTGTGTTTCATTTAGGGTGGTGACACTGTTGGGCCCCAGTAAGAAGGATCTAGTGAGGTGGTCCTTCTGGGCTCTCTCCTCATCCTCCTGTACTATACTGCTTCATGCTGCAGAAAGGGGCTGTCCCTCACCTCATACTCCTGCAGCGATGCATAGTGTTGGGCCACACGAGGATAGTATTTGGACGCAGTGTTCCGGTCCTGCAGATCTAATATATAAATTGCCTTCTTCCACTGGCGGGCACCCAGGGCAGCCTCAATTGCTTTAATGGAGCACCTGGCATAGTTGGAAAAGGGATAAATGTATATGAGGAAAGAGGAAAATGGATGGAGGTAGAGATGCCTCAAGCATACACCAACCCACATTTGGGGATCTCCCTTGTTTTAGTGAGGCCTTGGTGCCCTTGCTGTCCCATCACCTCTCACCTCATGTCCAAATGCCCTCTGCACCCCTGGACCACCACACCTGGCTTCGATGTAATGATTAATGGCCGCATCAAGCTGCTTCTGCTGCACCAAGTGGTCCCCCCACGCCTCCTCTAGTCTCACCACTTCCACTGGGAATGCCAACCGAGCCAGCTCCACCGCTGCCGGAGACAGAGAGGGCATTCAGTGCAGGCTTCGGGTACCATGAGGCAGAGAAGTGAGGCGTGGAGTACAAGAGAGAAGTGGAGGGATGGGGGATCCCTGAAGCCAGGTGTCAGGGGACTGTTAAGGCAGGAGTCCGCAATACTGTGGACTGGCCAGTACCTTTCATGAATGCGCTGCCTTTACAGTAGCACTCCAGAGCCCGCTGTGGATTTCGAATCTTCTCAAAGAGATCACCTGCCTGTTAACACATCCCATGTTACTTCAAAGACACCCCTACTACACAAAAATCAACTGTCAGTCCCCAGCGTGGAGGATTCAGCCAGCACTCAGGGAGGGCTGTGCACTCCAAGACACCACTGCGTAGGAGAGGGCACTGAGCCCTGGGGGCTACGGGATGGGAACTGGAAGCCAGGGTACCCGTTCATACAGCTCGCCCTTGATCAGGGCAGCAGTGATGTGCTCCACCAGCTCCGTGTTGGCCAGCAGTTCCTCTCGGTTCAGCACCAGCCGAGCAGCCTTGGCGGGGAGCCCAGCTTTGAGGTAGAGGCTGATGGCTGCTAGCCCATCCCCTTGGCTCTCCTGAAGCTCGCCTGCCCGCTCCTCTTGCTGTGTGTCCATCAGCCACTGGTAGTAACCCCGACGCAGCTTCTCTAGGGCTGGGTGCCCCTGACATGCAGCAGAAGAGAACCAGGAGTCACGCCCCTCCTTCCTGCCCCGCTGCTTCCCATCATGTCCAATCCCACTGTAACAGCCGAAATCCTCCCAGTCACCAGCGGCCCAACTCCCCGCACTATGAGGTCCAGCCCCAACACTGTTCCAGCTCCTGCAGCCTCCTTGACAAGAAGGGGTTTCTGATACTGGTGGGCCCTAGTTCTGAACAACTGTGGGGAAGACAGAACCGGTACCTTGGCCTCAGCCACAGCGATACATTCATCCCAGCGGTGTAGCTCCTGGTACATGTCCATGGCCTCCTCAACGGCGTTCTAGGGGAGGCCGGGCAGAGGGAGGAGGGACACCAGGAAGACACGAGGATCAGAAATTAGCAAGCGCTCCTCAGCCTGGCTGAGATGCCAGTCTGTGTGGGTTGAAAGCTTCATCCTTAGTATGAAACTAAAAGAAGCATAAGCTTCAGGGCACCTTATTTGCACAGGCTCCTTCCAAAGCAACTTTTCTTAAAGAAGGCTTCTCAAACTGAATAAGCATTGGGCCTCACAAAATTGGGATCTATCTCCATGCACAAGAATTGTGGAGAACAAAGGGAGATGGTAGACTTTCTATGAAGTAAAGAAGTGATTGTCAGAATGAACCCAGAGGAGGAAATTATGGAGCAGTGAAATTCACTGTATAAACCTTTTTAAAGTTTCTCTCCAGGCCTCTGATAGCCCAGCTGACCAGTGCTCATTCTTCCTCTGAGTTTGCTTCACTTTTTTCCTCTCTGATTCCCTCTTCCATCCAGCTCCTCTGCTCCTATTACCTGTTCTAAGAAGATCATTTCCGCCAGCTTGTAGTTCTTCTCCAGCATGGCTAGTCGTGCTCGGACCTGATAAAAATCTGTTCCTTCTCCACCCTGTGGGAAAAAAGAAGGTTCTGGTTATTCTGTTGGTGCCCACGAACAATTCTGTCTGTGTAAGTGGAGACAGGAAGGTCAGAGAGATGTGGAGGCTAAAGGCTTAGGAAGCTGAAAAACTTGGGGCTTAGAGGCTTGAGGTTGGCAAACAACTCCAAAATGGCCTGACTTGAAGGTGGCGATGGGGAGGGCAGGGTAGAGGAAATTAGCCATGGCTGGAAAGCTAAGAGTCGTGGGTCTGAGTGCCAAGAGAAATCTCAGCTCAAAAAAGTGAACGAATCAGGAGAATACTTACATATTCCCGAGACACTTGATCTGCAATCTCATTGGTTTCATGGAGGAACCGAGCTTTTGCAACATGTCCCAGAGCAGAAAAGCACCTAAAGTATGGAAGCAATAACAATAACAATATTATTATAGAATCATAATTAATTCATTGGTTTAGCAGATATACGATGAGCATCGTTATATGCCAGGCACTTGTTCTTGCCACTGGGGACACAAAAACAAAGATGAGGGCCTGGCTCTCAGGGAACTTACTTTCTAGTGGAAACAGATAATTAGCAAACAAATAAACAAAGATTAATTGAAATAATGGAAAATGAAACTGAGGGGACTATTTAAGTTGGTTGTCAGAGAAGGCCTGTTCCAGGAGCTGTCATCTGAGCTGAGACCTGAATCCAAGAAAGAGCCCATCATGGCAAGATGGAGGAAAATTACTCCAGGCAGAGGGAGAAGCTAGTATAAAGGGCCCAAGGCAGGAGTGAGCTTGGTGTGCTCAAAGGGACAAAGGATGCCTGTGTGGCTGGAGACTAATGGGCAAGTACCTGATATGAGAAGGAAGCGGGGTCAAAGCTTGTGGGGCCTTAGGAGTTTGTGTTTTATACAAAGCACAAGCAAGAAAATGATCTAACTTATGTTTTTAAAAAATTCCCATAGCTGCTATGGTTCTAAGGATTGTAGGGGTCTAAGTAGCAGTTTCTAATTAATTAAGAGCCTAATTAAGAGGTTTTTGCACCACTGTATGCAGGAGATGGTGGTGGTCTGTTCTAGGGTGGAGACAGTAGGGTTGAACAACTAAGAGATTTGGGGTACGTTATAAAGACCCTGGCTTATTGTCCCTATGACTTGAAGTGAGTCTAGCTGTGGGGGGATGGGATAAAAGGGACCAAGGATGAATCTTTGCCAAAGCCACACAGCTGACATTTAATGAGCATTTCTGGTCTGTGCCCTTTGCACAGATCCTTTCATTGAGTCTCCCCTATCACTGCCACTCTGCCACTCTTCTTTACCATACTGCAAGGTGAATACTGTTATTATCCTCATAATGGAGAAGCCAAGGCTTGAGAAGGTTAAGTTAATCTCTCTAAAGTTACACAGTTGGTAAATGGAATCAAGATTTGAAACAGGAGAGTCTGGAGTCCCATGTTTTTCCTGTAAATTACACTCCTTTAGCATTATTGGAATATACACATCAACACATAGATTGTAGGGTAGGAGCGTTAAACACTTGGAAGCAGCACCTAGTTACAAGGTGGGGGAGTGAAAACAATAAAAGACATACTCTTATAGGAAGTCAGATAAAAACAAATATCATACAACATCGCTTATATTTGGAATCTAGAAAATGGTAGAGATGAACTTATTTGCAAAGCAGAAATAGTCTCAGTTGCAGAGAACAAACTTATGGTTGCCAAAGGAAGAAGAGGGGATGGGATGAAGTGGGAGATTGGGATTGACATATATACACTACGAATGTATCTAATCAAACAGATAACTAATGAGAGCCCACTGTACAGCACAGGGAACTCTACTCCGTGTTCTGTGGTGACCTATATGGGGAGGAAATCTATAAAAAGGGGATATATGTATATGTGTATGAATGCCTGATTCACTTTGTTGTTCAGCAAGAAATTAACACAACACTGTAAAGCAACTATAGACCAATAAAAATTTTAAAAAATAAATAAAAGCCATACTCTCATACTCTAGGATGGGAGGATGTTTGGAATAACTGCACTGTGGAAGGGTTCCATGACATCTGTTGGCATGGGAAGGCAAGAGGTGCCCCAACCCTGGGGAGGAGCAGCCCACAGGGAAGACACTGTGCGGCCATCTCTCCCTCCGAGCTGCCTGGCACCTGGGTTCCACAGCCCGGCTCACCTCTCAGCAATGTGTAGCTGCTTTGCTTCCAGTGACAGCTTACTCAAGGTTTTCCACATTGCTTCTGTTTCTGGGGTCATTTCCAGAGTTTCCAAGAAGGCTGTGGCCCTGCAGAGGGAAGGAAGCAAAGCACAAGGAATGAGTCCAAGGTCAGGAAGACACTAAGGAATATTGGCGATGGGGCAGCAAGAGGATGGGGGAGGCAATTATTTGCCCTTTTTGTCTAATCTCCCAGGACCACCAGGTCCTTTTCAGACATGGCTGGTTTTGCTGTCTACCTCAGGCAGGTCCTCAGACCCAGACTTCCCCACCACCGTGCTGGTTATCAGCCTCATGTCTCACCGGGTGTAGTTGCCGTCATCAATGGCTGTTCCAAACTCAATAAGGCCCTCATCCAGGGTGTAGGCAACTGTAGTCACACCTTCGGTCACCATCACCTCCGTCTTTCCCCCACCTCGCTCCAGACCTACAACATCACCCTGTAAAAATTCAATCCCCCCACCCCACCAGAATTCCAGGTGAATGTTGACACAGGCTCAACTGCAGAAAAGACCCACCCTCATCCAACCCTACTGCTCACACTCTGAGGGAATGACAATACTCTGTTTTTCTGACACTTCCCTCAAGCATATAAAAATTCCCCATCTGTGGGGTTAAAGTACATCCTTGGGTTAAAGTACACCATAGCTATGATAGCACTAGTGGCTAGGGATAAGCTGACAAAGTGTGGCATCCACTTCTGCTGCCAGCAGTACCATGACTTGGTATTCATTTAGCTGGAGAACCTTGGTAAAGGTTCTCCAGCTAAAATTCAACTTGAACTTGGAACATCCTTTTTAATGTATTGCTGAGTTCAACTGAAGAAATCACTAGGAAAGCTTCCTGCTCCCTCTCCCACCCTTCCCCTCCACAAAAAGAAAGAAAGGTCAGTAAGTTAAAACCAAAAGAAAAAAAAAAGAGAGCAGGAAAAAAATGTAAGGTGAGCAGATGGGAAAACTATAGTTACCCTAAGGCAAACACAGTATTAGGAGAGTAAACTTTGGGTCCTTCAGCAGAATGGGGAGGTCAAATCTGAGGATTTCTCATTAAACGTGGATCCTCTATTCAGTAAAGGAAACCAAAGGAGTATATAGATCATTAACATGCCTGATTCCTGCATAAGCAAATACAGATCATCCCTGGAGGAAAGCACGTCCAACTAAGGCCCTCAGGATTCCAAAAGATGACATTCAACGTAACATGAGCTCACAATTAAAAACTAGCAAAATACCACTTAACAAACCACTAGCAGGGAGTAAACAATAACTACAGACAAGTTTCAGACCTCCAGAGATCTGGGATATAAAAAATAACAGGAAAAAAGACAGTTATGGAATATAAAATAATTATGTGTGAAACATTAGAGACCCAAAAGATGAAATATTAAGACAGGAACAAGAGACTATCAAAAAATAGTCAGGCAGGTTGGAGAAAGAACCAAGTAAAGCCTTTAATTTTTGAAGTGGAAAAACAATACAATAGATGGTTTAAATAGTAGATTAGACAATGATGAAAGTGAACCGATGAACTGAAAGATGTATTTTAAGAAATTATCCAGAATGGGAGGCGAGTTTGGGGGAGAATGGATACTTATATATGTATGGCTTTGCTATACACCTGAAACAATCACAACATTGTTCATCCAATATAAATCCAATATGAAGTAAAAAGTTTTTTTAAAAAAGAAATTATCCAGAATTTACCATGGAGCTAAAAAAAATTTAGCATGAAAAGGCACAGAAGACAGGACAAGAAATCTAACATATGCCTAATTAGAGTTTTGATGGAGAGACTAGAGAATATGAGAGAAGAAGCAATGTTTAAATAGATTATGGTTGAGAAATTTCCAAGACTGATGGAAATATACTTACAAATATAGGAAGCACAATATACACCAAGCAAGATAAATAAAAAGAAGTTTATATCCAGACATATTGTAGTGAAATTTCAACACATCCAAAAAAAAAAAAAAAAAAGAGATTAAAAAAGAAAGATTTTTAAAGCAACCAGAGAGAAAAGACAGACCATCTATATAGAAGGGGCTATTTAGTAAACCTGCCAGAACAAAAGAGGTCATTCAATGGGAAAACATTTGTAAAAGGCTAAGAAAAATTAACTGTCAATCTAGAATTGGGTAGTGAGCCCAAGTATCTTTCAATAGCAAAGCTCTAAGTAAAAATAGTTTCAGATAATCAAAACCTGAGCATTTTATCATCAAAAGACTTTAAAGAATCTTCTAAATGTTACACTTCAAGAAGAGGAAGAAAAATAACTCCCGAGGGAAGATCAGCAGGTTAAAGGGAAAGGTGAATGGGGAAACTGGCACTATGATGGTAAGTCTAACCAAATTCTGTCTGTGTAAAACAGTAATGTCTAGCTTTGCGGATGACAGAAAGGAACAGAATACTAGACAACAGGGTCTTCCCTGGTGGTCCAGTGGCTAAGACTCCACATTCCCAATGCAGAGTGCCTGGTTTGATCCCTGGTCAGGGAACTAGATCCCACATGCCGTAACTAATAGTTCATACGCTGCAACTAAAAGATGCTGCAGCTAAGACCTGGCGCAGCCAAATAAGTAAATAAAATAAATATTACAAAGAACGACAACACTAAACAACAATGGCAAAGGGGAGGGAATCAAAGTTAAAGCCTTGTATGGTCCTTGTCTGCAGTGCAGTGGAGGGTGGGTGGATGCTGCTTAAATTCAGACTTTGTTAATTTAAATACATAATGAACTTTTAAGGGTAATTACTATAGAAACAGGATATTTAATCTTCAAACCAAAAAAAGGTATTTACAAAAGGACAAGCTCCCACCCCCACAATCAAACCTTAATCAGTCTAATATGAAGCAAAAAAGGAGGGGAAAAAAAAGAGATTGAGAAAAGAATAAAAAGAAAGCATCAAGTGCTCTATATACACCCGTGGCAGTCATCCTAGCCTAGCACACGGGCCTCTTTTCTGTTTCCATAGGCTCCTCCCATATTTGGGATATTACTGTGTGTATGAGGTTGTCATGGGGTAGGACAGAGGGTGTGATCAGCAGTCTGAAAAAAACAGAACTCTGAATGGCTTGTAACAGAGAATCAGCACATAAGGAGGTGTGATATGGAATTCCTCCTCGACTGGGGATCTTCCAGTCTAAGGGAACTCCACAATTCGACTTGGTGAATTCCCACTATAATAGGGACCAGTACTCTGAGGGTCTAATATAATGTCAGAAATTTGAACAAGGATGGCTCTGGGGCCCAGACCACTGTGGGAAGCAGTCTAAGTGTCACCTGCCAACTCCATCAGAGAGGTTATGGGTGGCAGGCAGAGAAACCAAGCAGCCTTCCCAGTTTCCTTGGGTTCCGATTAATCAGCCCGACACTATGTGTGAGGGTGCCCTGACGTGGACATACCCTGATAGACGACGTGGTGACCCTCTCGGGTGCCTCAATGTTGTACCACACACACAAGTTGTTTCGGTTCTGAGCCACCAGCACATCACTTCCTGGGACCCACTGCACGTAGGAGCAGAAGTTGAGGATCATCGTCTTAGAGCAGCTTTCAATATCGTATAGATGCAACTGGAGGAGGAAGAAGTAGATACACAATTAAGAAAAGATGTGGGTGTCTTCCCATCTGGACCATTTCCTAATGGGGAAATGTGGTGAGCTAGCCCACTAGTCAGGTACATGCTGAATTTCAAAGCTTACTGAACTTCGACCATAAACCCTTCAAGTTCATGCTCACTTGGTATATTCTGACACTGGCCAAATAAGAGATGACCAAAAGAGCAAAGGGCTACACCCTAGGAATTTAAGTTAGGTGAAGGTCAGACTTTCATTCCTAGAATAACTCTGGGCCAGAGTTATCAGTCTGGATTACAAAAATAAGGTCATGAGACAAATTAAATGGCCTGGAAATATGTGATGTGGCTTTTACATCACAGTGAAAATGAAATAAAAAATCACCAGGTAGTCCCCGAGGTCGAACTCACTGGCGATACCACACTGAGATCAGAATCAATAAAGGGCTGGGGGAGACTGTCCTCAAGTCAGCGTCAGTGCTAAGTGTGGCCGAAGAGCACTGGAGCAGTAGGTGTGGTAAAGGTCAGCTGGGCGGTGAGGAAGAGGAACGCAGGGGTGAGGGTGGTTCATGAAGTCACAGATTTGTGAATAGTAAGAGACACACCAACTCCCAAATTCCCCTCGTGATTTTGGTGCCTGCATGATACAATCTCTCAGGGTAAAATGGGATGCGTGGTGATATTAGATTTAGAAAATGTTGATCCTTCTGTGCTGTTCATTATGCTTATGGCATAGCCCCAAGAAATCACGTCCCATTCTGCCTCCCACTTCCCCTGGTGGCAGCTAGTACCACATCCTTTACGGACCAGTCAGTGGTTAAGGCCTTAGTAACCCTTCTCACACGAAGTTTCCGGTCCCTGAAGAGAAGCTTGTGCCCAGTCTCATTAAGTTCCAGCCAATCCACACGGCTCTCATGGCTGATGGTACCAATGTTGTAGCCGCCAATCAGGTCCACTAGAGAGTAAAGGAAACAGGGTGAAAAAGACAGATTCCACATAATTACGTACAAAGCATGAGGTGGCTTATGAAAGTTTGGTTTTAAGAATGTTGCATTAGTCTAGAGCACATCACTCAGGAGTACAAATGGTCAGTATAATATAGTTTTGCTAAGTTGTTTCAGATGCCGTGTTTCTTCTAAATTTACAGAGATTTCATTTAACTCCAGAGTTAAGTTAGAAGATCCAGATCCACCAAGAAATCTGATTCCTCTCTGGGACTCTGGGATTCGTCTCATAGCAGATCAGAACTGTGGCTTCTGTTACTCATGATAAGCCCCAGTTACAGCAAGCCTACCAATGACAGAAAGCTGATGAACGAAATGACCTCAGTGATCACAGGTGCTCCAAGGAGTTACCTGTACACCTGCGTAAAAACACAGAGGGTCCATCAGTGTTGAAGGTGCACAGACACAATAGGAGGAACCTCTGACTAAAGTTAGGTGGGTCAGTGTAGAGGATAAATATTAGCTGGGTCTGAATTTTGTAGATAACATTAAGAAACAATCATGTTTAGAACAGACCACTCAGGGTTGGCTAGGATGCTTTCAGGGAGTCTCCTGAAAAAAGCCCATTCACAGCTCCTATATATTATCTTATGCATTGTGATCCACACAGTCAAAGGCTTTGGCATAATCAATAAAGCAGAAATAGATGCTTTTCTGGAACTCTCTTGCTTTTTTGATGATCCAGCGGATGTTGGCAATTTGATCTCTGGTTCCTCTGCCTTTTCTAAAACCAGCTTGAACATCTGGAACTTCACGGTTCACGTATTGCTGAAGCCTGGCTTGGAGAATTTTAAGCATCACTTTACTAGCATGTGAGATGACTGCAATTGTGTGGTAGTTTGAGCATTCTTTGGCACTGCCTTTCTTTGAGATTGGAATGAAAACTGACCTTTTCCAGTCCTGTGGCCACTGCTGAGTTTTCCAAATTTGCTGGCATATTGAGTGCAACACTTTCACAGCATCATTTCTGCTTTACTGACTATGCCAAAGCCTTTGACTGTGTGGATCACAATAAATTGTGGACAATTCTGAAAGAGATGGGAATACCGGACCACCTGACCTGCCTCTTGAGAAACCTGTATGCAGGTCAGGAAGCAACAGTTAGAACTGGACATGGAACAACAGACTGGTTCCAAATAGAAAAAGGAGCACATCAAGGCTGTATATTGTCACCCTGCTTATTTAACTTATATGCAGAGTACATCATGAGAAACACTGGGCTGGAAGAAGCATGAGCTGGAATCAAGATTGCTGGGAGAAATATCAATAACTTCAGATATACAGATGACACCACCCTTACGGCAGCAAGTGAAGAGGAACTAAAGAGCCTCTTGATGAAAGTGAAAGTGGAGAGTGAAAAAGTTGCCTTAAAACTTAACATTGCTGGACATGGAACAACAGACTGGTTCCAACAGGAAAAGGAGTACGTCAAGGCTGTATATGGTCACCCTGCTTATTTAACTTCTATGCAGAGTACATCATGAGAAACGCTGGGCTGGAAGAAGCACGAGCTGGAATCAAGATTGCCGGGAGAAATATCAATAACCTCAGATATGCAGATGACACCACCCTTATGGCAGAAAGTGAAGAGGAACTAAAAAGCCTCTTGATGAAAGTGAAAGAGGAGAGTGAAAAAGTTGGCTTAAAACTCAACATTCAGAAAATGAAGATCATGGCATCTGGTCCCATCACTTCATGGCAAATAGATGGGGAAACAATGGAAACAGTGTCAGACTTTATTTTTCTGGGCTCCAAAATCACTGCAGATGGTGACTGCAGCCATGAAATTAAAAGACCCTTACTCCTCGGAAGGAAAGTTATGACCAACCTAGATAGCATATTCAAAAGCAGAGACATTACTTTGCCAACAAAGGTCCATCTAGTCAAGGCTATGGTTTTTCCAGTGGTCATGTATGGATGCGAGAGTTGGACTGTGAAGAAAGCTGAGCGCCGAAGAATTGATGCTTCTGAACTGTGGTGTTGGAGAAGACTCTTGAGAGTCCCTTGGACTGCAAGGAGATCCAACCAGTCCATTCTGAAGGAGATCAGCCCTGGGATTTCTTTGGAAAGAATGATGCTAAAGCTGAAACTCCAGTACTTTGGCCACCTCATGTGAAGAGCTGACTCATTGGAAAAGACTCTGATGCTGGGAAGGATTGGGGGCAGGAGGAGAAGGGGACGACATAGGATGAGATGGCTGGATGGCATCACAGACTTGATGGACGTGAGTTTGAGTGAACTCCGGGAGTTGGTGATGGACAGGGAGGCCTGGCATGCTGCGATTATTGGGGTCACAAAGAGTCGGACACGACTGAGCGACTGAACTGAACTGAACTGAACTGACTGAAGCTAAAAACCAAATGCCAGCTGATATCCACAACTGGGACGACCAACTTAAAAATGAATTTTTCTTTAATTCAAAAGCAAAATCAGTAAATCCATGTTTTAACGCCTCAATTATAAGTACAATTAGAAAGTGCTAAAGCTGTGGGGACCCTATTTCTATGAGCACCCTGAAATTACATACAAAATTATGTGTGTAGATATTTTTCTGGGAAAGGATTTATGCTTTTAATTAGACACTCAAAGGGGTTGGTGACCCAAAAAAGTTAAGAGATAAACTCTGTCAGTGTACATTGAAGATGAGACCTACAGAGTGAGGTGACTTGTCCAAAGTCATATGGCTCACTACTGCTATTAGAACTTAGGCCAGTGGACTGTGTTATTATTTGCATTATACTTATATTTCTGAGCTCAGAAACCTCATATGAAATATAAAACTCTAGAAATGTAAAAATATCTTAAGGACAGACCCATATGTATATGGAAACTTGATTTATGAGAGATGACATAATGTATTACTGGGTGAAGAATGGATTTTCAATAAATAGTTACACATATGGAAAAATAAAATTAGATTTCTACTTATATTATGCACAAAAATAAATTCCAGGTAAAAGGCAAAAATTTTAAGTGCCAAAATATAGGAGGGAGTAGAAAGGGATTTCCTAAATAAGACCTCAAAACCTACAAACTATTTATTAAAAAGTGATACACAACACTGTAAATCAACTATACTTCAATTTTTAAAAAGTGATGAAATGAACTACATTAAACTTAAAAATGTCTAAACACTAAGAGATGCTGAAAAGGAGAGAAAAGACAAGCCACAGGCGGAGACAAAATAACTGCAGCGCAAATAACCATCAAAGTCTATACCTGCACACACAAAGAACTCCTTCAAGTAAACAAGAAAGAAAGTGAAAGTCACTCAGTCATGTCAGACTCTTTGCGACCCCATGGACTACACAGTCCATGGAATTATCCAGGCCAGAATACTGGAGTGGGTACCCTTTCCCTTCTCCAGGGGATCTTCCCAACCCAGTGATTGAACCCAGGTCTCCCGCATCTCGGGTGGATTCTGTACCAGCTGAGCCACAAGGGAAGCCCAAACAAGAAAAAGACAATCTAATTTTAAAAAGAGGCAATGGATATAAACTGGCAACTCATGGAAGAAGAAATCCAAAATGCCAATAAACAAATGAACAAAAAATTAATACAATGAAATATATTTTCATATATTGAACACATCAAATTGAGCCAATTATGAAGTCAGGCAATTTCAAGCATTGGAGAGGATGTGGAACTGTAACTGCTGGTGGGACTGTAAACTGGTACAACCTCTTCAGAGAGCAATTTGGAAATATTTAGTGAAATTGAGGATGTACCTCTTTTATGATTCAGCAATTCCATGCTGGGTGTAAACCTTAGAGAACTGAAATACTGCAATAGGGAAAAACCAACAACTTAAATGTCCACCAATAAAAGAAGAGAGAAAAGATCCAAGGAAAATATAATGGAACGTTAAGGATTTGACAGAATTTGGTATGGGTATAGAGCTCTTCCCTGTCACTAAGTCATGTCTGACCCTTCTGTTACCCCATGGACTGTAGCCTGTCAGGCTCCTCTGTCCATGGGATTTTCCAAGCAAGAATACTGGAGTGGGTTGCCATTTCCTTCTCCAGGGAATCTTTCCAGCACAGGATTGAACCCCTGTCTCCTACGTCTCCTGCACTGCAGGCAGATTCTTTACCCACTCAGCCATCAGGGAAGCCCATGGGTATACAAGTAATAATAATAAGAAAAGCACTTAGACTACTGTTTGGTATATAGTAAGTATGTAACAAATGTTAGCTATTCATATAATATTATGGGTATACAAGTAATAATAATATTATTATTATCAATAGCTAACATTTATTACGCACTTATATACTAGGCACTAGTCTAAGTGCTTTTCATATGAAGTAGGTGCTATTTTTATCCCCACTTTGTAGATGAGGAAATTGAGATACAGAAAGGATAAGTAACTTACCTGAAGATCACACAGGTAGTAAGTAGACAAGTGGGGAGGTTTGACTCCAGAGCTCTGCTGTTAACAACTACACTACCTGGATATGTTATTCTCTAATAAGCTTTTTAGAGAATATCATGCTATTCTTTATACTCTTTCCCTATGCTTGGAACATTTCATGATACAAAATTAACTATTAATATATAAGTACGATTTATAAATGTGAACACTTGTGATATGTATATACAATGTGTCATCACTACTTATTAATGACAAACTATACAGAAAGTAAGTCCCCTTCCTAAGGGGACTTACCAGTTCTAAGAATCTGTGATCCTATGAAGTCTAAACAGGAAAATTCTTAAATTTTCTAATGGTTCTTCTCTACAATTCACAATTTCCCAGCCCTAAGATAAATGCCTACAGAACATGAATAATTATATGGGCAGGCCTATACACACCAAGGTATCTATATCTAGACTTCTAGACACAGACACACACGTGAATTTAAGCATTTCACATATCCACTGTAAGAATGCAGACGCACATTTACCTGCTGTCTCTGAGAGTCTTGGATTCTCCACTGCATACAATCCTGTGATATGGAAGTGCTTTATAAACATCAATTTTGTTATTACAATTATGAGGGAGTCTTACTCACCTATAGCAATAGTCTTGATATCAACAAGATAAGCCAATTTCTTATTATCCTCCATTCCTCGCTGACGCCTCTCATTAATACGGACACTGAAACATGAAAGGTCAGGTAAGGCAAAACGGGCTTAGGTAGCTAGGATGTTTAACAATAGCTCTGAAACAAGACATGGGATGAAGGTTTTAGATTAACTCGAGGATACAGGGGTTAGAAGTCAAAAAGGAAATCTTTTGGGTTTCAAAAATTTAGAGAACTAGGTGGGGTTACCTGATGAGATGGGGGTTCATGAATTCAGTACGTACAGAACCCAGGGTATCATTACTCCCATATTCCACAAGGGTGAGCTCTCCAGCATTGAAGATCATGCACACCTGGGGATGAATGGGATTGTTATATGGTGGAAAGATTGCATGAAGAAAGAGACAGTCGAGGGAGGTACATTGCGAGTTTATAGCAAAGTCCACTTTTCTCTTTATTCTGTTCCTCTATTTCACCTTCCCATTTTATCTGCTGTTTCCTCAACCCCTTACCACTTGCCATCCTATGACACAGAAGCTAAAAGAAGGTTTATGGTGAATCAAGCTCTACTCACATTTTCATTTTCAAAGAAATACTTCTCATTGCCACCAGATCCCTGCCAAGCTACCTGTTAAGGGGGAAGAAGACATAAGGAACCTGTGGATAACCACCTGAGGCAATGCTGCAAGAACAGCAGGGTGGGACGCAGAGAGATTGATCTGGGGAGGTCTGACATTGCACAAGAGAGATACTATGTCAGATTCTGCCTTGGACCCTGTGCTTCTGGGAGAAGGTGTTAACAAAGTCCAACAGCCGTGATTCATATTCCAGGATTCTAAACCTGGATCTCACTCCCTGAAACCAGGTCCCCAACACAGGAATGTTAGAGCATCCCATGGAGACCTTCCCCAGGGACCCTGCCTCATCTGGGCAACACCTCAGGATGCCCCATTCCCCACCTCTCCATGTTTGGTTCCTACCTCACTAAGGCGATTTGTGGTCAGGTCCCCCAGCAGCAGTGTGTCTGACGTGTGGGCCACCAGGTAGCGTTCCTTTCCCAGGATTTTCACTTCTTCCACCTCGTAGCCATAGTGTGACTTGAGTACCACTCGGGTCCCCGATGAGAGGTTCTTCACAATCACCTTGGTAAAAGAGGAGTCTCAGCTCCCCCAGTCCGAAAGTGGGGGGAATGGGCTGTGTCCTTTGCCTACCGCCACAGTGCTAAGCAAAAGCACATCTTGTTTCCTTGCCTGGCCTGGGATATTCTTAGTAAAAAGGACATCTCACATTTATAATGCTTTTACTATTTATAAAACGCTTTCATCTATTATCTCTTTCAATGCTTATAATACAAATGATTCTGAAAGTTCCACTGGGTTAAACTAATCACTCACCCTATGTTCCTGTAGCTCTCTCTACAAACTTTTATAACTTTACCATGTGTGCTATATTATTTTTTGATACATGTGTCTCCTTCACTAGAATGATCTCAATTAAGGGACAATGTATTACAGATAACCATCTTTGAATTCTCAATGCCTAACAGTGCTGACAGATAAAGAAAGGACAAATATTTCTGGAGAAACTGAAAGACTGAAGGAATCAATGAATAATAAATGAAGGAAAAGAGGGTAGAGGTAGAGAAAAGATAAAACTGGGTTCAGGACCTAAGGCATGAGCTTGCAACATCATATACAATGAGTTCAGAGGCCCTAAAACAAAGGAATTCAGAATTATAATCCTATTAATTTCCCCAGTTGACATCCTATAGGGAGTCAAGTTTTAAACCAGGAAGATGTAAATGGCAATCTCTGTACCCCTTAAACCTGGTATTTTTAATAAGAGAAGAGAAGAGAATAATCCTTCTCTTACAATAGGCTGGAAGACCTACTGTGGGAAAGTTGTCAGACATATTCTGTTCCTCAGAACAGCTCTGCCAGAGGTTAAATTTGAGTCTATGTTGTGGCCAGACCACAGGGTAGTACTGCAGGGATGAATGAGCCATGGCATGACCTCAGTGTGGTAGGCTATCAGCTGCTTACCTGGCTAGGTCCCACATAAGTCAATTCAAACTTATTCTTGTAAATGCTCCTTCGGAGGCAGCAGTCAAACTGTTCCACTCCACCACAGAGTGTGCCCTGGAAGGGAAAGTGGCAGCATAAAGGGTAACACACACAGCGTAGAGGCGTGAAGAGGGTATTTAGAGACACTCTCAAACCCTAGGTTCTAGAATCTACAGAAGAGTCGGCAGTGAAAGGGTTGGTAGGTTTTGGAAGTATCAGCAGGAAAGAGGTGCACTTGCAGGACTCAAGAGCATCACGTAGTTAGTGATGGGATATGAGGGAGAAACTAGCCCTGCCTATAAACTCTTGACCCATGTGACCCCCAATAAAGTATGGATTTCTCTTTCCTGCCTGCAACACTGGAGTTTTAGACTGCGATCAAAAGGGAAGAGGAGTTTCTCCAGTGTCAGGAGAGAGTGCTTTAAGATAGGTGGGATTTTTCTTAATTTGAAGAAGTCACCAAAGCAGAAAGGGGTTACTAGTTGCATACCGCACAGAGTCGTGAGCCATCCCGCTTCCAGGCCAAGGCAGTGATGGTGTATAAGTTGGCAATCTCCTTGGGCTTTGCCTCTTCCCAGATGTTTCTCCGAGGACTCCAGTTGAGCACCCGAAGTCTGAAATTAAGTATGTGGCTTTTAGAAGAGATGGAGGCTGAGAAAAAGTGAAAATGGGCTTGTAATGGAAGGAAATGAGTTTTGCTATATCAGAGAACAGAGGAAGTAAAAGAAAACAGACAAGGTGGCGGGAGGTGGGGGGTCTAGTAGGAGAGGACAAAAATGTTCGAGGGAAGTAAACTGGGAAAATCAAGTCAAAAGTAAAATAGAGTAAGAGAGATAGGAGTGAAAAAATAAAAAGGGACTGTGGATATTTAGAAAAATGAGCTGTTAGTATAGAGAAATACAGAAAACGAAAAGAGAATTGCTAGGAGTCAGAGAAGAAAGAAAGGAAGAGACATACATGAGACTGAAAGGGACAAAGACAGCACTGACAAAGCTGGGGTTAAAAGCACTCCAGGAAGAGATGGGACCTAGACTCCAGCTGTTTATGCACCGTCCCATCATTTATACATTCACAAACATCTGAGCACCTATGATATACTAGATGCTAATCTAGGCTCTGGAGACTTGAAAAAAAAAATAATAGAGGCTCTCTTCTTAAGGGCTCTTCAAATTAGCCCATTAGATACAAACACCAAAGGATAATACAGTGTGATAAACACAAAGCCAGTAGTCTGAAAAGGCGCAACGGGAATACAAAGAAAGTAGAGATAAAGTCTGCTGTGGAGTCCTGGGGAGAGACTGAGACACACGACCAGAGCATGGTGAATCTTGGAACTGATGGCATGCTAGTGGATGGTGGGAGCAGGAAGAGGAAAATGTGCATGAATTAAAACTTGAGAATCACTTGATTCTGACGCTCAACCAGTCTTCCACTCTGGTTGGGAAGCAAAACTGGGCTAAAGAAGAGTGTACACAGGGAAAGTAGGCAGAAGCCACAGCTGGACAGGGACCCACCTGTCATAGCTTCCCAGCACAACCGACTGGCCCCCAGGACTTGCTGCAGCTGTGGTGAACTCCCGCTCCAGAGGGTCACGGCTGTAGTCAAAAGTTTGTAGCACATGGCCTTCCTTTCCATAGGCCACAATCCTCCGGTCACAGCCTGCAGCCACAATGCTGTTGGTTGCCCACGCCAAGGCATAGGGTGGGCATGGATGGTTCACCAACTTTCCCTAAGAGTAGAAGAGGGTTTCTGTCACTCTGAGGACACCACCTCAGAAATTTCTCATTGCTAGCACCTGACACACTCCCTTGGACAATTCTACTCGAGGAAATCTTTTCCCCAACATTTTCCTGCCATAACACATCCTAATCTGAAGACTTCACAAATTATCTGTCTTTACCACACACTCATCTTCTATGACATTTTAATATATATGCATTTATCAATTTTATGTTCAAAGTGAAAGTCGCTCAGTCATGTCTGACTCTTTGCGACCCCATGAACTATGCAGTCCATGGAATTTTCCAGGCCAGAATACTGTAATGGGGAGCCTTTCCCTTCTCCAGGGGATCTTCCCAACCCAGGGGTCGAACCCAGGTCTCCTGCATTGCAGGCGGATTCTTTACCAGAGGAGCCCCAAGGGAAGCCCTTATGTTCAAAAGGAAACCTCAAAATACTTGTTTGGAGATCTTCAATACTCACCTAGTAAGGCTCCCAAAGGAAGCTGACCTACACATCAACCAACACTGTATAGGCCCACAGGGAATATACGACTTCTTTATTTTAGGAAGGGCACGTTTAATCATGATACAGATAATTCTTATTGTAAATGATTCAAACAATAGAGGATTAAAACATGAACCTTCCTTTATTCCTCTATATTTCCCTTTCCAAGCATAAACAACTCTTTTGTTCTTTGAATTTATAAATATATGTAAAACATTTTACATAAATGAGAATAATTTTTAATTTTCATTTCTCTCCGAGTCTTTATTTCCCTTCGCCTCAAGGTTCCTTCCACTTGATTCATCCTTTCCTATAACTATTAAGCTTTGGCCTCCTGAAAACAAATCCTCTTCTGCGGCCACATCCAGGTGTCTCTCTGCCTGAGGCCTCACCTTCCAGCCTCCTCCCTGAGCACCATAATCTAACTTTCTTAGATGTCCAACCTCCCCTAGGACAGTGCTTGGGATTTCCTTCTCCCCTTTCCCAGAGCACCCTTTATTCATACCTGTGACTCTCCTGAGCCTTCATCATCAAAGAAATACCTAACAATGGTGCCATCTGCATGACCTGAGAGAATTCCTTTCCCAGAGCAACTAAAAAAAGGAGAAAAGAAAGAAAGGAGAGACATAAAGGAAGCAGTTAGAACATCCTGTCTCCCCAAGAAAGTCCCCTTCCTCATCAGACTACTCTACCTGTGGTTCCCGCTCCCAGCCCTCCCCATCGTTCACACTATGGTCCCTCAAGCCAAGACTCGAGCTTTTCCTACCATTCCCAAGCTTCTGGGATACCATTCTTCCTTACTCACTTTGTTGTCAAGGACACCACATAAGAATCTGTCCCATAGATGGTAGATGATTTGTTAGTTTTGGTGTTTGCTAAACGAACCTGAAAATGGGAGAGTGGACAGAAGTCTGGTTAGGCTACTTTCAACTCTATCCAGGACCTAAGGGACAGAAATAAAAACACAAGAACTGTTCCCTGTGTGGTCTCCCCCCAATACGTAACTTGACCCTCAGGGAGAAGATTAACCATATACCTCTTTCCAGAACCATTATCCCCATCCACAGCCTCTCCTGTGCTTCTCTTCCCTCCTTTACCTTTCCTTCAGCCAGCCCAAAGACAATGATGTATTCTGCTGGCCACTGCAGGCAAGTAACAGCACTCTGGAAGAAAGCAAGAATGAAAAGGATAAGCCTATCTATGTATATGAGCACACAGATAGACAATCTAAACCTGAACAGCCTACCACATGCCACCACCCCAACCGCCGACAGGGAAGGAGAGGAGGGGACATGACTGGGCTCTAAGGAGGAAGGCACAGGCGGGTAAGCAGCCAGGCAGCACCATTCATGCAGCAGGAAAAGTCAGAGACAGATATTAACAAATGCCAACTTCTGGCTGTATTTATAAGCAGATATATTGATATATTTGTTCCTCCTGATCTCTCAGGGATTGGTAAGAACATTACCGTCTGGATGAACTTGTTACAAATGACTTTCTTGTCACCCCTGCCAAATAAAGGAGAGAAGCATATTAAAAACCACATCCATGAATAAATGCCACAAATGATGCTGGGGGAGGGGAAGGAGTTGCAGACACCATCCTTGGCCCACCAGTGTTGCCTGTCACTCCACGGAAGCCCTCGAGGAGGCATAAGAAGGAGCCAGAGTAGCTTTGGAAGAATAATAAAAACAGAACATCACTCCTGGCTCCCCAGGATCTCAGAGGGCCTCCTTGTTGATCTAAGACTGATTCCTCCAGGGATGGGATCACAGGAAACACAGTGCAGGCAAAGGGAAGGCAGCAACAGACTCCAGAAGGCCCCTGCCTTCCAAGCTCCAGCACGGCTCCTTATTTTCTCCATTCCCCCTTCCCAGGGAGGCATTTCTTCCTGCCTTTCCCTTCTTCTCTGGGACACCCCATCTCCCAATCTCTATCCTCACCAGTCTTCTCCAATCTTGTAGACATAGATGATGTTGTCAGTCTGTCCTATGGCAATCTTAGTGGAATCAGGAGAAAAAGCCATGCCCTTCACCATATAGCTCTTCCTGCCATACTAAGAGTCAAAAAAGAAAAAAAAAAAAAATAAGAAAGAAAGAAAAGGACAGAAAAAAGAAGTAGTGAGTATACTGAAAAGAGAAGAACAAGTGCATATTGATGGTAGCGGGCTTGAGGGCTTTGTACTAAGAAAAGGAAGTGCAGGCCATTTCCTATGCCTGTGGCTAGGAAGCAGGTTAGGAAGCCTTCTAGGTTTATAAGGTCCCATCAACAGATTAAGGTACACGTGAGTATTCCCTTCACCTTCATGTCGGCTGGTTTGGTGGAGAATTTATCTCTTCGCTCCCCATGTTCATCATATAGTAAGACCACACGGTCCACTGTGCAGACAGCAAATTTGGCATTGTTCTGGGACCATGCCATGCAGGTGACCTTTGCAGCTCCATCCTGCAGAGGTAAAGGGGACAAAAATAATCCAGATGCTGGCGGAGAATGCTATTAGCATTTCTAGTTCCATTACTTCTAGTGTGACTTTGGTCAATTTTCCTTCTAGCACAGTCCTTAAAACAAAGAGATGCCCATGATCTATCCAGGTCTCTGAGGCCTCAGAGCCCTGGATGGTGGAATAAACTGCTTCTAGAAACCATAATGCAAACGCACTAGGAAGTGACACAATGAGTAAGTACCGGTGTGTCCCTACAGTGGCCTTCTTATTCCCTCATTCTGCTACTGAAATAAATGCAACTGGTCTGATTAAGTTTTGGTCTTTAGCCATTAATTCAATTAATGTTTTTGAGTACCATACTGAAAAAGGCACTTGGCCAAGGGCTGAGAGATAGAGACAAAGAGCAAAACGTGGTTCCTGCCCAAAGATCTAAAAATGGGAAAACTCCCATAAGGGAGGCACATACAAAGCACTATAACTGTTTGGAAAAGCCCGAGATAATTTTCCATTTAAATGATCAACGCTAAGCTTTGAAGAATGGAGACAGTTACGTAGGGAAATTCTCCGAGGTAGAAGAAATGGCATAACAAGTTCTGGTGAATAAACAGTCATTTAATTTAGCTGACACTACATTGTTAATAGCAGAACAGAAGGGGGAAGGCACGAAAAATAGATGGAAGCCAATTCAGGAAGGCTCTTTTAAGCTAGGCTGAGTTTGGACTTATTTGGGAGAAAAGGGAGAGACAGTAAAAGTTCTGGAATGGGAAGTAAAATAATTACAGTTGAGACTTAGGATTCAAAAAATGCCTTTGTTTTTTATTTTTATTTCTGTCGTTGTTGTTTTTTTTCCCTTAACAATCCACTTCACAGAGGCCCAAATTAGAAGTGATCAACTCCTGGTGAATTATTCTTGCTATGTCTGTCCCTTCCACCACCAGCCCTGGTGGTCTATGCAGCAGGTTCTGCACTAAGGATTTCCCTCCTAGAAATTGAAAAAAAAAAATCTAGTTTCTGCTCCGTTTGATTAACTACTTGGGCTGTAGAGCCCTGGCTTAAAACATTGTTAATTTTTACTTCTAACCTACCCACTTTCAACGTCAGAGGTAAAAAGGGCCTTTTTCCCATCAAAATCCTCAAACCAGAATCAGAAAATAGTCACCCCACCACCTTTAGCCTTCTCCAACTCTTGACTAAATTAGGTTAGGAGTGTTGAGGGCTCCTCATTAATTGTTGCTGACCATCTTCCTTCATCATTTTGCCCCATCCTGGGCACTCAGTCCTTTCCCGCATCTGACATCACCTTATTTTGAAAGATTGAAGGGAGATTTCATTTCCAATTATTCCATTAGGGTAAAGGAATTTTCAAAATACAGATTCAAAGCAATGAGTACACCTCTCTTTTGTTCTAGTTTCCTTCTATTTTCCTAAAGCCACATGCTCTGTGAAGCCTTCCTGATTCCCACAATCAATCAATTCTCCTTTCTCTACAATATGTACCTCACAGGACTGTTGTGAGGATTAAATGAGGTAGAGATAGAGGATAATAGCTAAGTTTTAACGAGCACTACAGATTAGGCACTTTGCTAAGTGTGTGATACACATTATATCACTTTATCTCATTACTGAGGTAGGTGCTACTCTTATTCATCTTTTCCAGATGGAGGCACAGATAGTCTAAGTAATTTGCTCAAGTTTACAAACACAGTTTAAGTGGCAGTATCAAGATTTAAATCCACGTGTACCTGATTCTATAATCCACAACCCCAACTTCTTTATTTATGCTGCCCTGGTACACATTAAACATTCAATTATGACAGATATTCTTGCTTTGTATTATTTTGTCCTTTGAATTTTGAATATCGTTCTCTCTTGTCTAACAGTTTTCATGCTGCTTTTTAGTTTACAAGGTTCTCTTGTGTATACTACTGCCTTTAACTCTTTCCCCTAATCCCCTAAAGCTGCGATTACTATTATTCCCATTTACCAAATGTAGAAGTTTGGATGAGTGCTTAAAGAGCCTGTGCGATAAAGGCTAAAGTCAGGGGTATCCGGTCATTTATTTAAAGTAGTGGTGACGCTAGGACTTGAATTCTGGTCTCCTAACTCCAAAACCCCGCCTTTCTTCAACATGTTCTACGGTTACATCCCTAGTGCCCAGCCTCTTCTGAATCTGAGATTTTTACCATCAAAACGAACGGTGTGGTCGCCTGCACTCCCTTCGGTGGGACATGCACCTAGAGCGCTCATTTAAGCGATGTAGATTATTGTTAGTTGTTTACACACGCGTTTCTTCCTCTAGTACGAGCCTCTCGAAAGCAAAGGCAACAACTGGGGAAGTTCTGGAGCCCCAGCATGGGACCTGGTACACAACTGATCCGTTAAATGAAATGAACGGAAAGCTACGGTGCTCAGCAGCCCCTCTCGCCTACTTCACACTCTATCGACGGAGCAGAGTCCGTATCACCGCTAAAGCCTTCGGTCTTCTGCACACAGTAGGCGTTCACCGTTTCCAAACTTCAATCCCCCACTTTCCTTGGAACACTAAGGCGGGCGAGGGAGCGAAGAGGCACGCGACTCCTCACCTGAGGGCTCAGCAGCGTCCTCAGGTGCTTCAACTGCATGACGAACACCTGTCTCTCAGATGCCTACAGACAGCGACAACTCCCGTGGTTACCTGGACAACCCGCCACGCAGCCGCAGCCACGGCCGCTGACGCACTAGCGACCTGAGCGCGACACGCGTCGCAAGGTCACCACGCAGTTTCGTAGCTTAGCAAACAGAGCGCGCGCAGGCGCGTTGAGATCTAGGGCGGGACCCTGAGAGGGTTTGCAGACTTCTCTTCTCGACCAATCCCGTCGCGGCATGCAAACCCAAACTCCAGCCACGCCCACAAGCCTTCCGCAAACTCCGGGGTTCTACGTAATCGTAGTCTCTCTCGGTGTTTGATGTACGTAAACGCGGCTGAGCGCTTTCTTTTAATCCTCACAACCCTGGAGGAAAGCAGGGCAGTTGCTCTTATAGGCCTTTTACAGTTGACAGAATTGAACCCAAATAGGTTATATAACTTGCACAGGATCACAAAGCTAATAATGAATACTCAGTATGTGTCTGCCAGGTACCGTGCGAAGTGTTGTACATGTCTCACTTAATCTCAAAGCCACCTTTTGACAGTGATAACATTATTAGTCCCACTTTACATAATAGGAGACTCAAGATTAGAGGGCTTACTTGTCTAACCTAACACAGAGGTTTAAGGACGAACTGGGATTCAAGCCAGAGCCTGGTACGTTTATACACCCTTTGAATTCCTTCTCAGTGTCTAGCTCCTTATTTCCGTGCCATGCTACTATATACCGTGTGACACTCTCATCCCCAGAAATGATGTATCCAGAGTCTGAGAGAAATGTGCTTTGGAACCAGTGGTCAGAGGGAGGTAAAGCACCCTACTTTTGAACTGAAAAACGGTGGGGTTAAGACTGCTGCTTAGATCAGGATGCTTTTATGGTTTAGGGCAGAGGGCAGACCAACCCTTGGCTCACCTAACAGATTTAGTCTTGTGATAACCGGGGTTGGAGCTTGGATAAGTATCAAAACTACTTCTTGACTTTGGATTGGGGTTCCTTTCAGAGGATGTAATTAATGTAACTTCTTATAACAAAGTAGAGTGATCAAGATGCAGAAAAGGGAAGTTATTCATAAGTTTCCACGGGAACTGGGAGGGTCATATGTTGACTGATCACATGAAGACGGTTACCTTCCAGACAGTGTAGCTTGTGCTGCCCAGAAAGATTCTGGGTTCTGAAGTCTTTCCCCCTTAGTGGTCACAGATGTCAACAGGTATTTCTTTCACTGGCACCAACCTCCCCTTGGAACTTGGGAAAAAGTGGAGGACAGTCCCTATTTTCACAGGAAACAAGTAGGCCCCAGAGCCCAAATTCTAATTCTTTTGACAGGAGAGTTCCAACCCCAGTTTTATTTCCAGAATGCTCCTCTGGATATAATGGCAGAGGGTAAATATAAACTCATTTATTCTTTATAATTATTATTGGCTTTGACTGAACGAACGGAGAAGGCAATGGCACCCCACTCCAGTACTCTTGCCTGGAAAATCCCATGGATGGAGGAGCCTGGTGGGCTGCAGTCCATGGGGTCGCTAAGAGTCGGACATGACTGAGCGACTTCCCTTTTACTTTTCACTTTCATGCATTGGAGAAGGAAATGGCAACCCACTCCAGTGTTCTTGCCTGGAGAATCCCAGGGATGGCAGAGCCTGGTGGGCTGACATCTATGCGGTCACACAGAGTCAGACACGATTGAAGTGACTTAGCAGCAGCAGCAGAACGAACAGAGAGACATACAGACAGACAAAAGGGAAAGCAAGGACAGGGAAAAATAGGCACAGAAATGCACAGGAGAGGAACACTTTGCCCCCCGGGGATCCATTAATCTTTCATTTGTTCCAAAACCCTGTTCAGTCCTTTACTGATTACTAGCTCAGGGTTGATGAAGTCAGTGGAATAAATGATGAAGAGTTGGGCTGCCAATGTGGGCAGTGAAGATAAAAAGGCTCCTGGCCCTCTCATGTAACATAACTTTATTTTCCACTGGTGCACAAAGAATTTATATCCTCCATTTTTGTTCCCTGCTCCTCCTTCTTACCCAATAAAGCAAAAGAATCGAGGGCCCTAGTTTTCTATGCCCCTTTCTGGCCCCTCTCCACCCATTCTAGACTGAAGAATCAAAGCAAACACCTTCAAATAAGAGTCTGCTCCTGTCAAGTTGGTAGTGGTGGTGTGAGAGGCCCTTGTGGTCAGGGGAGAGGCAGTGGAGAAGTGTCTTTCAGCATACTAGACAGTATTGCATACAGTCAGCTGCAGTTTGTCCAAGAACCTTTATTGGAAAAATGTCCAAGGGGTGAGACCACCAGCAGCTGGAGGGGCTGCCCGTGAGAGGGGGAGCACCTGAGGCTCCATGGAAGACGTTGGAGTAGTGCAGTGCAGCGTCTGCCTCCAGACCCAGACAGTTCTTTTTATTTTCTTGGGGAGGGGGAGTACCCACAGAAATACTGCTCTCTGAGACCCGGAGGCAAGATGTGGGGGCAGCTGGGGATGCCAAGGGTCCTGATGCAGGTGAAATGGGGGCCCCATTTGGGACCTAATGGGATAGGGTTGAACAAGTGACTCTCCTCTGGACCTGGGGGGTGGAAGGATATATCCCATCTGATATCCACTCCCCAGGTCCAGGGGCTCAGAGCCTAACAGACCTACCTTCTGGCCCTGCTCACAGTGGAAAGAGGATGGATACCAGGCCTGAGATTGTGGGAATGCCATTACCCTCTGGGAAACTGTGGGATCCTTCAGTCTTGGGCAGATCACCATCTTGGGCTCTCCCTGACCCCAGCCCCAGCCCCAGATTATTAGTGCATCCGTCTTCTGGTTCTGCTTCTTCTCTCATACGTCAATAGTATTGATGGATGGTGACTTTTTCTGTGAAAGAAGATGGCCTGAGTCTCTAATTTCAGGAAAGTGATAGTTTCCTCCATCCCAAATTTCCATTCTCCCTCTTCTCCTGCCCCTCTATGACCCTTCTCCCTTTCCCTCGATACTTCTAGACACAACCCCCAACCCCCTTCCCGCCCTCACTGGCCCCACATCACCTGTCTTGTCCCCACTGGCCTTCCCTGAGGACTCTGTTCCGGTCCCTTCCCCTTCTCCTTGGGGTTGTTGTTGGAGTCATTGTCCTTGATGATGTCATACTGACGGCAGAATAGCCCGATTACAGCTGAAACACAATCATACAATCTGAGCCTTGATCCTGACCTCCCCACTCATAGCCCTGAAGGGCAGTGACATACCCACTGTTTCTAGAAAATCAAAGAAGAAAATCTTTGAATTCCTGTTTCCCATGCACATTACATTCTTCATCATCCTCTCTGGGCTCCCAACAGCCTCCTCTCCCTTTCTTCAAACTTTTCCTGCTTATCTCCCCACACCGTTGTTCTCACCCTGTTTTTTCCTGACAACCTTCACCAACTCCCACCTTCACTCAGCCCCACTCAATCCACTATGCCCCATCCAGCTGCTTACTCACCAGCCCACATGAGCAACACCACCACAATGATGACCACCTCCCCCGTCTGCAGTGGTCGCTCTCCATCCAGACCCTCCACTGTGATGTCACCTGAGAAGGAAAAGAAGACAGACCCCAGGTTCTGGGGAGCAACTAGAGAGCTATGCCTGTGTAGACAGTTCAGGATGGAGATGCTGGGGATTAGAGCCAGTGTAGACCTGTCGCAGCACCGTTGCTGGTAGCCCCTCTCTGGGAAGCTGCTGGTGGACAGGTGGTTAGAGACCAAACAGCAGGAGGGCTGCAGGTCAGGTGCTCACTCATGCAGGCTGCAGCTGCAATGAACTGAGGCTGGGTAAAAGGAAGATTTAAAGCCCTTCCCCCCAAACAATTCCTTACCAGCCTGTCTAAACTCAGTCTCCTGCCAACCTGCTTTCCTTCCTTTCCTGGCAGTACAGTGAATTATATCATCCTTCTACTCATCTAAGCTAGACTGCTGCTTGCTTTGCGGAAGTAAACAGGAGGCCAAAGACCAGGTAAACACTCAGAGAATCCAAAGCTTTAGGGGGTGAGGAATAATCGAAACTCTCACCTGGGCTTGAGCTGTTGGAGGGTAGCCGGTCAGACCCCTTGAGAGTTCGGAAGTGCACCCGCGGCCCTGGGGGGCTTTCTCCCCGGAGGCCGATGCTCCTGACCTGCACTGTGTAGTCACTGTCTTCAGCCAGGCCCCAGAGAGCACAGGCCCGAGTCGTGGTGTTCACCTCTCGGATCACACGTTGCCCAGGGCCATTCTGTCGCTGCAGGGAGATGATGAGAGAGGAGGACAGCCTCACCCTGGTCCCAGGCCACAAGGCTTAGCCCAGGATTCTTGAACACCCAAGAACTCTGGAGGACTGGGGTGGGAAGGGTAGCCTGAGCCAGGGAACCCCAGCTACATGTCTCCCAGGGCAGGGAGGGGAGCTGGTGGGGGTGGGGGGCGGTGACCAGAGGGAATGCTCAGAGATCCAAGGACACAGGTTGGGGCAGCAGAAGGGTGATTCATACTTGCTGGGAAATGGAGTAGCCAATGACGATGTTGCCTTCTGGGACGTCCCAGGACACAGTGGCCGAGTTGGCTCTGAGGTGAGTGACTGTCACATTCACAGGAGACGGAGGCCGGTCTACGGGCGCCAGTGTGTGAACAGGTTACCAGGGTCCACCCCCAGACTAGCTCTGGTGACTCCTCACCTGCTCCCCTTTTACTCACCTGCTCGCACAAAGCCCAGGTCGCAACTGACCAGCAGGAGGACCGTGGGGCTTAGATATGGGGAGAGGGGCATTAGTGAAGCCATGGTCCCCACCGAGTCCGCTGGGAGGCACCCGGGCATCCGTTTGACATTCAGGCGGGGCTCCTGGAGGTGGCAGGAGTTGGGGGGGGGAGGGGGGCGGGGGTCAAGGACTTGCCAGAAAGCACAAGCGGGCAGCTGCTCTCCCTGCTCCCCACACCCCACAGCAGCCCCAGAACCCCCCTTTCCCCTTGCCTTGCCCACCCCCGCAGCACCCCGGCGCCCTCAGTTCGCGCCTCTGCTCTGCCCACACCCACCTCCGCCGGTCCTCGCGGTGGGTCAGGCCTCGGGGGGCTGCTCGGTGCCCAGAGGGCGGCCCATCGCGGACTCCGTGGCGCTGTCCCTACCCCATCCCGGCGCGGGCCCGGCCAGGCGGGCAGCGCGGGACCGAGCTGCGGGCAGAGAGCGGAGGCGTAGCGGGTGCGGGCCGCGGGGCCCCGGAGCCCCCAGAGCTCCGACCGGCCGCGCAGTCTGTCCGGGAGCAGGGGGCGGTGCCCTCGCGGCCTGGCAGCTGGCCTGGGTCCCCGGGGCGCGAGGCAGTGCGGCTGCCCCCGCCGGCCCCTGCAGCGCGATGTGACCGTCCCGGCGCGCCAGCCGCCGTCTTCTGCAGAGCTGGCCTCGGTCGCTCAGCCGCAGCCCGGCCGGGACGTGCGGGCCCGCCCCGCCCCGCTGGGGTTCTCGCCGCCGTCATCACTGCCCCCCCAACCCGGTTCTTTCGGGGCTCCTCCCACGACCCTCTCATTGGCGGCCTCTAGGGCCCCCCATCCCTCCTGATCCCGGCTCCCGCCTGCTGAGCCCCCGCAGGGGGGTCGGGGGGAAGGGACGTCCCTCCGGACGCAGGTGCGAGGGTCTCGGGATCTGAGAGGCCCCTCCTCCCCAGATGGAATTAGCCAAGTTGGGAAGAGGAACTCCACCTTCGGTGCGCGAGGGGACAGAGTCATGGAGATAATAATTATTTTGACAATCTCCTACTTGTAGACTGCGTCAGCTTTTAAGTCTCTTCCCCATTCATGATCTGATATTGATCCCCTTCCTTCTCTCATTCATTCTTCCACTTATTAGGCAAATATTTATAGAGCTTTCTCTATGTGTCTGACATGTTAATAGCTGGAGATACAGCGATTATTAAGGGTTTTGGGTTTATAGGGGAAATTTAAAGAGCGACGACCTGTCTCAGCTCTGCGACTTACTGTGTGGTCTTAGGCAAATAGGTTAATCTAAGTTTCAGGTTTCCCACCTGTAAATCAGAGGATGCAAAACCTCACGGGGCTGCTGTGAGGATCAAATGATACAATATTGGGGAACGATCTTTAAAAATCTCATAACACTGTGTGAAGAGAGATTATTCTTAATTTGCACCAATTTGTTAGTTACTTCATTTATTCAATAAACATGTAAATCCTTAAATTATTTCATGCTTTGGTTGAGCATGAGACCTGGAGTGAGAACCTGGGTGTGAGTCCCAGTTCTCTCTGCTGTGTAATCTTTAGCAACTAACTTAACTTCTCTGAGCTTCAGTTTCATCATCTAAAAAATGAGCATGTCAATATCACCTTTTTTTTTTTAATTGAATTATCAGTTCAGTTCAATTGCTGAGTCGTATCCTACTCTTTTCGACCCCATGGACTGCAGCACGCCAGGCTTCCCTTTCCATCACCAACTCCCGGAGCTTGCTGAAACTCATGTCCATATAGTCGGTGATGCCATCTACCCATCTCATCCTCTGTCATCCCCTTCTCCTCCTGCCTTCAATCTTTCCCAGCATCAGGGTCTTTTCCAATGAGTCAGTTCTTTGCATCTGGTAGCCAAAGTATTGGAGTTTCAGCTTCAGCATCAGTTTTTCAATGAATATTCAGGACTGATTTTCTTTTGGATGGACTGGTTGGATCTCCTTGAAGTCCAAGGGACTCTCAAGAGTCTTCACCAACACCACAGTTCAAAAGCATCAATTCTTCGGCACTCAGCTTTCTTCACAGTCCAGCTCTCGCATCCATACATGACTACTGGAAAATCCATAGCTTTGACTGGATAGACCTTTATTGGCAAAGTAATGTCTCTGCTTTTTAATTCGCTGTCTAGGTTGGTCATAGCTTTTCTTTCAAGGAGCACGCGTTTCTTGATTTCATAGCTGCATTCACCATCTGCAGTGATTTTGGAGCCCCTGTTTATTGTCACCCTGCTTATTTAACTTCTATGCAGAGTATATCATGAGAAACGCTGGGCTGGAGGAAGCACAAGCTGGAATCAAGATTGCCGGGAGAAATATCAATAACCTCAGATATGCAGATGACACCACCCTTATGGCAGAAAGTGAAGAGGAACTAAAAAGCCTCTTGATGAAAGTGAAAGTGGAGAGTGAAAAAGTTGGCTTAAAGCCCAACATTCAGAAAACTAAGATCATGGCATCTGGTCCCATCACTTCATGGGAAATAGATGGGGAAACAATGGAAACAGTGTCAGACTTTATTTTTCTGGGCTCCAAAATCACTGCAGATGGTGACTGCAGCCATGAAATTAAAAGATGCTTACTCCCTGGAAGGAAAGTTATGACCAACCTAGATAGCATATTCAAAAGCAGAGACATTACTTTGCCAACAAAGGTCCATGTAGTCAAGGCTATGGTTTTTCCAGTGGTCGTGTATGGATGTGAGAATTGGACTGTGAAGAAAGCTGAGCGCTGAAGAATTGATGCTTCTGAACTGTGGTGTTGGAGAAGACTCTTGAGAGTCCCTTGGACTGCAACGAGATCCAACTAGTCCATTCTAAAGGAGATCAGCCCTGGGATTTCTTTGGAAGGAATGATGCTAAAGCTGAAACTCCAGTACTTTGGCTACCTCATATGAAGAGTTGACTCATTGGAAAAGACCCTGATGCTGGGAGGGATTGGGGGCAGGAGGAGAAGGGGATGACAGAGGATGAGATGGCTGGATGGTGTCACCGACTCAATGGACATGAGTTTGGGTAAACTCCGGGAGTTGGTGATGGACAGGGAGGCCTGGTGTGCTGTGATTCATGGGGTTGCAAAGAGTCGGACATGACTGAGCAACTGAACTGAACTGAAAAATAAAGTCTGTCACTGTTTCCATTGTTTCCCCATCTATTTGCCATGAAGTGGTGGGACCAGATGTCATGATCTTAGTTTTCTGAATGTTGAGTTTTAAGCTAACTTTTTCACTCTCCTCTTTCACTTTCATCAAGAGGCTCTTTAATTCTTTGTTTTCTGCCATGAGGGTGGTGTTGTCTGCATATCTGAGGTTATTGATATTTCTCCCAGCAATCTTGATTCCAGCTTGTGCTTCATCCAGCCCAGCGTTTCTCGTGATGTACTCTGCATAGAAGTTAAATAAGCAGGGTGACAATATACAACCTTGACATATAATAAAATCATCTTTTTTTAATTGCATTATAGTTGACTTACAATGTATTAGTTTCAGGTGTATAACAAAGTGATTCATATATATATATGTATATGTGCCAGTGTGCTCAGTCACTCAGTCAAGTCGTGTCCAACTCTTTGTGACCCCATGGACTGTAGCCTGTCAGGCTCCTCTTTCCATGGAATTGTCCCAAGCAAGAATACTGCAGTGGGTTGCCAGGAGAAGGAAATGGCAACCCACTCCAGTACTCTTACCTGGAAAATTCCATGGAGAGAGGAGCCTGACAGGCTACAGTCCATGGGGTCATGAAGAGTTGGACACGACTGAGCAACTTCATTGTATCACATTAATATATATTCCTTTATAGGTTATCACAAGATATTGAATATAGTTCCCTGTGCTATATAGTAGGTCTTTATTGTTTATCTATTTTATTTACAGTAGTGTGTGTCTGTTAATCCCAAACTCCTAATTTATCCCTCCCCTCCTTTACCCTTTGGTAACCATAAGTTTGTTTTCTTTATCTGTGAGTCTTTATCCATTTTGTAAGTTCATTTGTATCATTTTCTTTTTAGATTCCACGTATAAGATTCTATCTTTGTCTGACTTACTTCACTTAGTAAGATAATCTCTAGATGCAAATGGCATTATTTCATTCTTTTCAATATCATCTTCTTAACGTATCAAATGAGATACTGTATGTGAAAAGTGCATTGTTCAGTGTAAATAAATGTTGGCTAAACTTGTATTTAGGGCAGATACTTTGGTTTCTAATTCTCACTGCAGTATTTCTATTTCTGTGGCCCTTTCCCCTGTAATATCCAGTTCAGCGTGTGCACCCCTGGGGCTCTGAAGCTTCTGTTGCCTTCTTTCTGAGAGGAGAGTGAAATGGAGTATGTGGGGCAGGGAGGACTGTGTGATCAGGGAGGACTGTGTGACCTGGTCTTCTGACCTTTGCTGACCCTGAGGACCCTGATCTCTGGCTTCCTGATGCACCTAGTTCCAGAGCACTGATGCCCAGGAATTCTCTCTGCCCTGGGCCTGAGTATTGTCCTTCCAGGCTCCAGGCCCTCCCAGAGAAGAGGCCATTGTCTGAAGGGCAAGAGTAATGAACCTTGGGTCTTCCTCTTCAGGAGCAAAGCAGAGGCTGGGGACTCTGGGTGCCTCTAGAGAGGGACCTGGGGAGTTCCCTGGGGGTGACCAGAGGGCTGGGGGACTAGTGATCAGGAAAGGATGCAGGCAGAGGTGTTCAGAGGAGGGTGTTCAGAGAGGCCAGGGTACTGTGCCTCATTATCACTGTGCCTGATGAGATGGTCGGATGGCATCACTGACTCAATGGACCTGAGTTTGAGCAAGCTCTGGGAGTTGGTGATGGACAAGGAAGCCTGGCATGCTGCAGTCCATGGGGTCACAAAGAGTTGGACTCCACTGAGCAACTGAACTCCACTGAGCAACTGAACTGATTGTGCTTCAGGTAAGGCCCTGCCAACTGGAAGAACAGTCAGTGTGACACAAGGGGTTGTGTGGCTGAAAAGGCACGCAAGACAGTGTGTCCACAGCATCAGACCATGCCGGGCACAAAATGGTTTCAACTTGTGACTGAGACCCCGGAGCCTGGCAAGTGGGAGGTGAGACACTTTCCCCATGTTGGCCTTCTGTGCTGATTCCTAGAATCCTGTCTGTTCTAGGCTTCCCTTCCCCCTGAGTTTCTGCTGTTCCTGCCCTCCTTCCTATCTTCCTCCCTGATTTTCTTTCCTTGATAGGCCCAGAGTACCAACTGCCGGCTAAATGCTGTGTGCGTGCGTGTGTGCGCGCGCGCACACACACGCGCATGTGTGTATGTTTGTCTCAACACTGTGCCTGCAGCCACTCCCACCTCCAGCAGGCGTGAATGAAGCTTTGGCTCCCTGCCCTTACCCTTGTCCCCGCTTCCCTCTCCTCGTCTGGGTATGAGGCAGCCCTGCCAATCACAGCGAAGTCAAATCATTGACCCGGGATCTGGACAAAGCTGATGCTGAGCAAATGCAATGTGATGCTGAGCTCTTCCAGGAGGAGGGGCAAGTCATGCCCACATACCAGGTGACCCAGACCCACCCCCTGGACACTGCAAATAAAGACGCCAGCCCCAACCCCACCTCAGCCTCTGCCCTCTCAGGCCATGGTTCCTTATTTTTGAAACCCTGAGAGCCTCTCCACCCCCCACCCCCAGTCCACTGTCCTTTCTTTGGCTGCTGATGCCTACCTGTTGCCTCCAGCGACTTTACAACGAGTCAACTCTGACCACCATGGAACAAGTGGCTGAAAAAGTTCAGAAAGTGCTGAAGGTACCAGCTTTCCATCTCCTCCCTGCTTAAATCTGTGTTTCCCTCTACATTTCTATTTTCTTGTTTCACTTTTATAGACTTTAGTCCTCCTTTCTTCCAGTCCTCCCTCTTGGATCCTTATTGTCATCTTATCAATCAATAGTAATTATAATAAATATTGTTGCATACTACTTTATGATTGACCATGCACTTTCACATCCATTAGCTTCACAAAAACCTGTAAAATTGGTGTTATTATCTCCATTTTTTTTTTCAGATGGGAAAACGAAGACTTAAGATAATCATAGTGGTCGTGGTTTAGTCTCTAAGTCATGTCCAACTCTTGTAACCTCTTGGACTGTAGCTCACCAGGCTCCTCTGTCCATAGGATTCTGTCCATAGGATTTTCCAAGCAAGAATGCTGGATTGGGTTGCCATTTCCTTCTCCAGGGGAATCTTCCCAACCCAGGGATTGATCCCAGGTTTCCTGCACTACAGGCAGATTCTTTACCAACTGAGCTACCAGGGAAGCCCATAGTAGCTTGCCCAAATACACCCAACTAATACTTGCTGGATAATGCACTTCTATCTACCTACCTACCTATCTAGGACAAAGCTGCTTTCAGTCCTTTTTTGGATTAAGTAAGGGTTTGAATAAGTAGCTAAGCAAGAGTTTTGGGTCAGAATGAAGTTTCTCAAATCCAAGGTTCTTTCTACTGCACGGCACTCTGTGTGTTCTGTTCACTTTTGTGATAACAGGAGAGTTCTCTTACTGACAAAGAAGAAAGCATACTTTCCCCAATGGGCTGGGGCCGGGAGACCTAGGCGTTTTTCTTTTCTCAGGAGCCTGGGGTGGGTGGGGGGCTGGTGGTGCTGAGTGGAGGGGGCACCTCTGGCAGGATGGCATTCCTCATGTCCGTGAGTATTTCAGTCCCCGGTTTTGCTCTCTCTGCCTTCTTGGGGTGACCCTCAGGACCATAAACCTCATCATGGCTCAACTCCCAGGCAGACTCCCTCCAGCTCTGACTCTCTTTCTTCTCTGAAAGCTAGATCTTGCTACAGAGCCCCATTTCTTCCAAGCCCATCTGAGCCCCACCAGTCCATTGCCAGTGTCTCTATGGCCCACACACCCCCAGTCAGTCGTCTCCAAGCAGTGTCTTTAAGTGTCAGATTCCAAGCAGCACTGGCTAAACACTAACCTAAGAGAATCATTATACAGCCTCTCCTTTCCAGGTGTTGCGAACCCAAGATAATTGTTCCTTCCCTGTCTTTACTACTTCATGTTGTCTCCCCCTTGGCAGGTCTCCTTTAACCAGCTGATGAAAGGTCTAGGATAGAAACCTACCTCAATGCAGGAGGCGACAGGTAAGCCAAGTTGGCCTATGACTACTGTGCTTGACCTGAAGAACGTCTTTTAGAAATTGAATTTGAATGCTTTTAGGCAGAGATTGTGTCAGTTTGCTTTCCACTTTGCATTCTTCTGTTGCCTGACTAACCCTCCTAGGTATTTCAAGCTTTTCACCCCTACCGAGTGTTCATCATGGTGCCCAACAAATAGGAGGTGCTCCTCAGTGGTCGTTTCCCCTTCATTTCCTCCTCTCCGGAGCAGCCTTAATAAACCATAGGCTGCTGCTTCCCAAGCAGTGCCACTGACCTTGCATGTGTCCTTTTAGGTCTGTGGTGGCCTCTAGGGAGGGGACAGAATATAGTGCCCTGGACAGGATTGAGGAACTGAAGAAGGTCTGTGTTTTCCACTGACACTCAGCCAGAGACCTCTGTCCATTCCTTCCCATGGGAACATCAAAGCCCCAATATCCAGCCAAAGCCCATCCCCCACCTCTCCCACCCCTCCCCCACCCAAATCCCTGCCCTGACATCCTCACAGTAGGTTTGTATCTGGAATCCTCTTGGTGGCCTCCCCTCCTAGGTGGCTGCTGGGAAGAAGAGGGTGATTGTCACCGGCGCTTCGGTGGGACTCTGTGAGTATGAAGATGGGTTGTGTGGATCAATTTTACAGGAAAGCAGGCATAGGAGTGGAATAGCATGGAAGAGACATTGACAGGATTTATGTAGATTTAGCTCGAAAACAGAAAGGATTTGCATAAAGAAGTTTGATTTTATGATTAATTAGGATCCAGTTGTATGCATGTGGATCAAGGGGAAGGGATCCTATCTTAGAATAACTGTGTACCAATCCCTTCCACAACCAAAACAGAGAAGTCCAGGGGTCAGTCAACTATGTTGGTAGGTCAGTCCAACTGCTGCCTGTTTTTGTAAATAAAGTTTTATTGAAACAGCCATTTATGTTTACATATTGTCCATGGCCACTCTCATGCTTTAAAGACTGAGTTGTGGAACAGAGGTCATAGGGCCCAGAAAGCCTAAAAAATTTGCCTTCTGGCTCTCTGCAGAAAAAGCTGACCCAGGACTAGTCCCTTGCTACTTAAAGTGTGGTCCTTACACCAGCAGCACCAGTATTACCCAGGGTTTGTTAGAAATGCAGAATATCAGGCCTCCCCACCTGGGATTTACTGAGCCTGATTCTGCATTTTAACAAGATTCCCAGGTAGTTTGAGAAGCACTGGGCTAGAGGACCCCAAGTTTCCTCTCAGCTCCACAGCTCTGACTCTGACTCAGGATTCACTCAGCAGAGCCTGGACCCCAGCAAGGGCTGGATGTGAAATGAGGTACGTGAGGAGAGCAGGACACTGACCTCATGAAGCTTTCAGTTCAGTATGTTCAAACTTTCCTCCAGATTTCTCAGGGGAACTTGTTAAAAATGTTAAGTCCAGGGCTTCCCTGGTGGCTCAGTGGTGAAGAATCTGCCTACCAATGCAGGAGACGTGGGTTAGATCCCTGATCAGGGAGGATCCCAGTGCAGCGGAGAGGCTGGGCTTGTGCACCGCAACTGTTGAGCCTGTGCTCTGGAGCCGGGAGCTGCAGCTGCTGAACTCATTTGCTGCAATTACTGAGGCCTGCAAGCCCTGGAACCCGTGCTCCCCAACCGGAGAAGCCACCATGGTAAGGGGCTTGTGCACTACAACTGGGGAGTAGCCCCTGCTTGCTGCAGCTGGAGAAAAGCCCTCACAACAACAAAGACCCAGCAGAGCCAAAAATAAATAAGTAAAATTTTAAAGAAAAAGAAAATTAAAAAAACATAGGTCCAAAGGATTCCCTGGTGGTCCAGTGGTTAAGACTCAGTGCTTCCACTGCTGGGGGCCGCAGTTCAGTCCTTGGTTGGGGAACTAAGATTCTGCAAGCTACATAGTGCAGCCAAAAATAAAAATAATAATACAAAAAAGTAGGTTCATGGGGTTCTCTCCTTCAAATTCAGATCCAGTAGATTTTAACTGGGCCCAGGAAATTGCATTTAAACAAGCATTTGGGGGTATTCTGATGCACATGGGCCCCGGGCAGCGCCAGAGTAACCCCCTCATGGTGCCCTCCTCCCTCTCTAGGCTCCTTTTTTGGCAGGCCAGATGAACTACTGCGTGGATAACCCAGACTTTTTTGCCAGTCCTGGTTGGTTTCAACCCATTAAGCATGGCCAGGTGAGCCTTCTGTAGTGAAAAGTCATGTCCAGAGCCCCGGGGGAGGTTGGGAGGGAACCTGTGAAAATTACAGGACGATCACAAGAGAGGGCAGGGCGAACATAGCCTTGTTCACCAAATCTCAGAATAAAAAAGTAAAAAAAGGGTGTTTCTAGCTTAGAAAGCTTTTGGTTGGTCGGTTGGTTTGTTCTCTCATTTCAGAAAGGACTGAAGGCAGCTTACAAAGGATAGATAAGAAAGCATACATTGAAAGCAGAGTGAAGAGGTAAGAAAAACACAGGTCAGAGGACAGAATGAGCTCAGGAAAATGATCCCACAAAGACCAGTACTTTCATCTGCTGTGGGCCCCAAGCCTCTTTTCAAAGAAGAAGTAGTGAGTGCTGACTAGCCGCCTACTCTCTCTCCTTTACCTATTTTGATTATTTTAGAGCCCTTTCTCCTTCATTCCACAAGCCCCTTGGGTCCCTCTCTGGCTACTCACATCCCCATCCTGTTCCCCTTTCCCGAGATCCCTGTGCCTCCAAATGACCTCCCTCTTATTCTCTGTCTAAACGGCCACTTTGAGCTCAAGAAGGTCAGCATATTAAACCAATAATGCTTAATTGTAATTCTGTGGATGCACTGCCTTGAGAGTATTAAAAAAACGTAAGAGAGATTTTTGTAGGAGAGGTCTGATGTAGGCTTGAGGTAAGGTCCTGAAATATCTGAATTTTGGAAGCATCCTTGGAGATTCTGATGTACAGCCAGGTTGGGGAAACTCTGCTAAATAAACCATTGGAGTGGGCCTCTTGAAGAAGTGGAGGGTTTCCTGTCACTGGAGGTATTTTAGCAAAGGCTTGTTGATTACTCAACAGTTGCTTTGTGTATCTGGTGGTGGTCTTGGGGAGAGGGACAGCTGAGTTCTTTTGGAGACTTTTTCAACTCTCAGATTCCAGGCATGTGGTGTAATTCACATGAAGGTATAAATGATCTCTTTTAATGGAGGACCTTCCTTTACCAAAAATGTTTCTGCTGCAGTGGATGCTAATTTCAGGCACTGTGACTAAGTGAAATGAAGGATTTCAAACAATGTAGGCGTGGAGATCTTCCAGTTGTTCCTTAAATCAGTGGCTCCCAAACTTGGCTGATCTTCAGAGTCGTCTGGGAAGCTTTTTAAAAATACAGATTTGGAGGCTCCACTCCAGAACTTCTGAGGCAGATTCTCAGAGTGGGCATGGAATCCAGAAATGGGTAATTATTAAAAAAAAAACAAAAACAAAAACAAACCTCCCCAGGTGATTTTGATGATCAGCCACGTCTGGGAATCTCAGTTTTCAACCACACAGTAAACACTCTCCTCTCTCTGCTTAGGTCTCCTCTGTCTGAGGTCTGTAGAAAGTTTCAGAAGTAGTTTGAGGACAAGTTATAGAAAACACTTTACCCAGTAGGTATATAACATATGAAACTTGTTTGACCCAGAAGTAATGCAGATGAAAAAAATATTAAAATAGTTCAAGAAGGGAGGGAACCTTTCTGGAATGCAATGAAAAGAGGAAGTTAGGGAAGCCATAGACAGAAATAACTTTTTGAGTTCTTGCCATGGTGAGTAATTCCCAAATTATCCCCTTTCAAAGCCTGGAGAGCCAACCACAGAAGATCCCCATTCTTTGAGATTCTGTGGTTGCACCTAAGCAGATAACAAACCTGTTGCTCTCCTCATCCACTCTTTGTCTTGTTCCTGATTAACTTATTCAAGGGAGGTTCCCAACTGTTAGGTGCTATACTTCAGACCTTGTAGCTTGGTTCTCTCAGTAGGAACTTCAGCTAGTGAGGGGTTCACTATTTGGAGAGATTTCCAGAATATATTTCCAGGAATGGGAAAAGCTTCTGATGGACCCTAAAACTGAATAGGTGGTGATTATGACATTTGGTTGATGGGCATTCTCTCAGGTACCTGCAGAGGGTGTAGCTAGTGTGGTCATGGCAATGAGACCTGTGGAAGGACCAGGTCATGAGGAAGTTCTGGTCTCAGGCTGGAACTTTACACCGGAGTGTCGGTTTTGTTCTGGGCTTCAGTTGCTGAATGTTTTAACCCTCATCCTTGAGGTTCAGGGACACAGTGCTCCTGTGGGCATCAAAGCACATCTCTCTAGGAAATTGTAGACCTCTGACCCCAATCCCAATGTGGTCTCTGATCTCGATTCCCATCTGAGGTCCTTCCTTTAGGTTCTTACAGACAATCCCCCCTCTGTCTCTCTTTGGGCCCTAAAAATGATCCCACTGAAGACTGGAGTTCAACATTCTGACAAATAGCAGAGCAGATGCAGAAACTGCAAGAGAAACAGGAAGCTTTTGTGCTCAATCCTGCAACTAGGGTGAGATCTGCCACTGCCCCTACCTCTTGCCCCCAACTCAGGATGGTTTGCCATCGAGGGCCTCTGATTTTAGCTTCTGTTACATCTTGTCTGGATTCCTGGCATTGTGTGTCTACTGAAATGTTGTAAATCACATCCTATTTTCTCATTTTGTTTTTCGTCTTAAGATGTGTTATTTCCGTTCTGGCCCTGTCTCTTAAATCAGTAATTGTTAAAGACCTAAATGGTCTAGGGGAAGTTTCTATTTAAAGACATTCTTTTGCATCTGTGTGTGTGAGTGTTGTTTTGCTAAGTTCCTTCAGTCATGTCCAACTCTTGGCAACCCCGTGGTTGTAGCCTGCCAGGTTCCTCTGTGGGTATTCTCCAGACAGAAATACTGGACTGAGTTGCCATTTCCTTCTCCAGTAGATCTTACCATATAGAAAGTATCAAGTAGACTGGTGAACTGCTTTATGTCTCTTTTATATGTTTAAATTTCAAATATGGGATTTTAAAAACAATGGCATGCAGTTTCATTCTTCTGCCTTTCTAAAAGTCTCCAAAATTGACTTGGACTTTCTAAGTCTCCTGTGCTCCTGTTCCTTTTGTCTCTGGATTGTGACTGCATCTCACTAGCATCATCTCCTCTTCTTTTCACCTTACAAAGTACCTTAACCAAATCCCTGATCCTCTCTGCCAGGGATGGGCACGTCTGTGACATTTCCTTGACCTTCCTTCTGCGAGATTGGAAGGCAGGAATTCCATATCACCCACAAGTTCTGGATGTTTCATCTCCCAGGGACTCATCTCTCCTCCTCTCTGCAATTATTTACTTTTAATCTCCTTTTCTCAAACTCTTCTTTTTATCATTCTCTTTGCTGTTATCTCTTTATCTGTTTGGTGTGTCATGTCACATATCATGTTATGGCTGCTTCATCGGTCTGTCCAAAGAACAGGAAATGTGGTGTCTGGATTAGTAAACTGCTATTTAAAAAGGGGAGGATGTAGTGGGGAGAAAGTTCTTGGGAAAAAGAAAAATCCTCTCTGAAAACCCTTATCCCCAAGTAATGGAAGACTCATTATTCTGGCTTTGTCTCCAAAGTCCTGAAAGTACCATAGAAATGACCAGAGTGGGGCTCTTTCTCTCTCCTCTTCTCTCAGTTAAGCTCTCAACCCAGCGTTCCTCCTCACAGCACACTGGGGGCCACTAGTCCTACAAATACCTGTGGAGTGGCCACTAACCAGAGCACATGTCCAAGAGCCACTGTAAGCAGACTGCACACACAGTGGTCACTAACTAATAAACTCCAGGACCCTCTTTCCACTCCCAGATTCTCCTGGGTGCCATCATCACTCCCCAACCTGAGGGCCTCAGTGACTCCTTCTGGATGAAAAGTAGAAGCACCACTAACATCCTTCTGGAAGCCCTGTTGCCAGCAGCCCACAAGACTGTGGACCATTGTAGATGGGGCATTGCAGCATCTCCAAGGTAGGGAGGATCTGGACCAGAGACAGATGAGAGTCGGGCAGCTGGGGGGACAGTGCAGATGGAGGAATGGCATATCCAGACCTGGAGACTGGGCTTAGCACCAAGACTGGGGCCCTGTTGGTCCTTCCCTGAGAAGGGAGCTGGATGGGGACACTGGTGGTCCCATGACACGGTCACGGCACCTGGCTTGTTCCCAATGGACCCTGGGTTTCTCCTGTCCAGACCTGATCCCTGTGCCCACCTGGGACATCCAAAGCTAACGTGGCTTCTGAGAATCTTTGCTTTGGGGATGGTCCAGGCCATGTGGGGTAGAGGTCATATTGCTGTGTGCCTGCTCCCCTCCCCAGGGTCTCTTGCCTGGCTTCCATGTGGTTCACTTACCTCCTCGTCAACTCTCTGATCCCATCCTCCTCTCAGTGCTCTGGATGCTCTCTCCCACTCTCTGCTCTTTAGTCTTCCCACCAAAGCCCTTCCTGCCCTTCTTGAACGCAATCTGGCCCTTATTCCTGCACCTCCATCAGGGACCAGCAGAACTTAGTTTCAAGGGAATTGTGCCTTCCCTTGAATTGCATGGGAGGGACCTGGGTTTTCTGAAGGGTGCACTGGGCCTGCCCTGGGAGATGGTCACCTTTCTCCCAGATGCCTTTTGGAAATCCTGCAGACATTTAAGTGGGCTTCTCAGGTGACCTATGGTCAAAGCCCCAAGATCACCACCCTGATGAAACAGGCCAGCAGCAGGTATGTAGATATATATTTGGAGGGGGGAAGTGGCTTGGGCAGAGAATGTTCTGAAAGCAGCGGAGACTCTATGGGATATGTTAATATGAGAAGTTCTAGGGATGGGGACCTGTGTGTTAGAGGGTCAGGATAGGCTTTTGGCTCATTTATTCCTATGCTCTTCCATTTGTATTTTTCTCTGATCTCTGAACTTTTTTCACTGTGATCGCTCCTCTCACGTCCTGACCTCTGACCCATACTCAGCCTGGTGAGAAAGGCCAAGTGTACCTGGTTGGCTGGCAGACCCTGGGCATCATTGCCATCATGGATGGAGTAGAGTGCATGCATACCTTTGGTGCCGATGGGACTCCTGTCCAGACTTTCCTCCTGATTCTTCCTGATCCAAACCAATCGGTCTGCTATCCAAATTCTTTCCTACTCCAACCCATGGCGGGGCGCCTTATTCAGTGTTCATCCTGCTCTATCTAGATAGGCATTCAGTCAAATGCTCCTTCTTTTGAACCTTCACTCAGTCCTTGATCCCTTGCTTAGCTATGGCCTCCCATGTGTGTTACTCCACACCCTGCAGCCCGCTTGCCACTTTCCTCCCAGTCCCACTGACACCTTCCAAGCCTGGAACCTTCCTCTCCTATGAAGCCTCTCACTCCTCTCTCCCTGATTTCCTAGATTTCCGAGATGTCCATGGCTCTCTCATTGCTGATCGCAGTGGCATGTTTAACCTGGCGGCTGAGCTTATCAACCAGGTGGAAAGATGATGGGATGTGGGGAAGTTGGGAAGATAACTAGTGTGCAGAGGGTGGGAAAAAGAGGAAGGTGGAAACAGATAGGGGAATATTATGGGATTCCTTTCTAGAGAAGGGGAAATGGGTTAAAGGTCATGAGGCTTTGGGGCAGCATGGAGACAGTGTGGGAAGCTCTGAATTCACCCCCGTAACCTGGCTCTAATCCAGAGCTCTTCCATCAGCTGCGTCATCTTGAGCAAAACACTTTTTACTTCTTTGAGTCTTGGTTTTTTATTGTACATCTGTAGATAAAAGCTCTGGACTCAATGTCCTCTAAGGGCCTCTTTGGTCTCCAAGTCTGTGTGCCAGAGTTTTTCATGGGAGGGATTCTCTCCTCTTTTTCTGCCCCAGGGTCCCCATTTCTCCTTCTCCCAGGAAGACTTCCTGACTTCCATCCTGCCGTCCCTCACAGAAACTGACACTGTGCTCTTCATTTTCACCCTGGATGGTGAGAGGGAAGATAGGAATGGTGGGGTGAGTGGCTGGAGGCAGCAGAATGACTCAGAGGAACTATCACTTTTCCAGGTCTTAGGCTGTCTGCCCAGAGGTGGGGGCAGCAGTATGTATCCTGACTGGGCCCCAGGGCAGGAGGAAGAGCTGCCAGAGAGCTGCCCTTCCACTCTGATGGCCTCTCCCTCTCCTTAGACAGCCTCACGGAGGTGCAGACACTGGTGGAGCAGCTGTAGGAGAAGACCTCCAACACCCAACATCCAGGCCTTGGCACACAGCACCATGGGGCAGTCCCTGCCAGTGAAGGGCCAGACTTGAGGAGGGGACCCCAGGGAACGGTGACAGCCAGGTCTTCCTGGAGATGCTGCTCCTGCTCCTCTCTCTCTCTCTCTCCAGATCCCTCTGAAGAAGCCCTTCCCCTCCATCATCAGCATCACATGGCCACTGCTTTTCTTCAAATATGAAGGGAACTTCATCCAGGTATGAGGGATGAGGAGGTAACGTCTACAGTGGGGCACAGAAAAGGAGGGATCCCAGGAATTAGAAAACCCAGGGCTGAGACTTCCCTGGTGGCCCAGTGGCTAAGACTCTGCTCTTCTACTGCAGAGCACAGGTTCAATCCCTGGCTGAGGAATCAAGATCCCACATGCCGTGTAGGTGGTGCCAGTGGTAAAGAACCCGCCTGCCGATACAGGAGACGCAATATATGTGGGTTTGACCTCTGGGTTAGGCAGATCCTCTGGGGAATCGACACGGAACTCTACTCCAGTATGCTTGCCTGGAGAATCCCATGGACAGGAAAGCCTAGTGAGCTACAGTCCATGGGGTTGCAAAGAGTCAGACATGACTGAGCCATTAACACTTAACTTATGCTGTGTGGAATGGCCAAACAACAACAACAACAACAAGGAAAACCCAGGGCTGGAGGGTAGAAAGGGTTATATGACCTCCACAAAGCCAGCTGGGCAAGTTCTTGTGTTCAGTTCAGTTCAGGTCAGTCACTCAGTCGTGTCCGACTCTTTGAGACCCCATGAATTGCAGCACGCCAGGCCTCCCTGTCCATCACCAACTCCCGGAGTTCATTCAGACTCACGTCCATCAAGTCAGTGATGCCATCCAGCCATCTCATCCTCTGCCATCCCCTTCTCCTGCCCCCAATCCCTCCCAGCATCAGAGTCTTTTCCAATGAGTCAACTCTTCACATGAGGTGGCCAAAGTACTGGAGTTTCAGCTTTAGCATCATTCCTTCCAAAGAAATCCCAGGGCTGATCTCCTTCAGAATGGACTGGTTGGATCTCCTCACAGTCCAAAGGACTCTCAAGAGTCTTCTCCAACATCACAGTTCAAAAGCATCAATTCTTTGGCGCTCAGCCTTCTTCACAGTCCAACTCTCACATCCATTCACGACTACTGGAAAAACCATAGCCTTGACTAGATGGACCTTTGTTGGCAAAGTAATGTCTCTGCTTTTGAATTGCTATCTAGGTTGGTCATAACTTTCCTTCCAAGGAGTAAGCGTCTTTTAATTTCATGGCTGCAGTCACCATCTGCAGTGATTTTGGAGCCCAGAAAAATAAAGTCAGCCACTGTTTCCACTGTTTCCCCATCTATTTGCCATGAAGTGATGGGACCAGATGCCATGATGTTAGATTTCTGAATGTTGAGCTTGAGGCCAACTTTTTCACTCTCCACTTTCACTTTCATCAAGAGGCTTTTTAGCTCCTCTTCACTTTCTGCCATAAGGGTGGTGTCATCTGCATATCTGAGGTTATTGATATTTCTCCCAGCAATCTTGATTCCAGCTTGTGCTTCTTCCAGCCCAGCGTTTCTCATGATGTACTCTGCATAGAAGTTAAATAAAATAAGCAGGGTGACAATATACAGCCTTGACGTGCTCCTTTTCCTATTTGGAACCAGTCTGTTGTTCCATGTCCAGTTCTAACTGTTGCTTCCTGACCTGCATATAGGTTTCTCAAGAGGTAGGTCAGGTGGTCTGGTATTCCCATCTCTTTCAGAATTTTCCACACTTTATTGTGATCCACACAGTCAAAGGCTTTGGCATAGTCAATAAAGCAGAAGTAGATGTTTTTCTGATGATCCAGCGGATGTTGGCAATTTGATCTCTGGTTCCTCTGCCTTTTCTAAAACCAGCTTGAACATCTGGAATTTCACAGTTCACGTATTGCTGAAGCCTGGCTTGGAGAATTTTGAGCATTACTTTACTAGTGTGTGAGATGAGTGCAATTGTGCAGTAGTTTGAGCATTCTTTGGCATTGCCTTTCTTTGGGATTGGAATGAAAACTGACCTTTTCCAGTCCTGTGGCCACTGCTAAGTTTTCCAAATTTGCTGACATATTGAGTGCAGCACTTTCACAGCATCATCTTTCAGGATTTGAAATAGCTCAACTGGAATTCCATCACCTCCACTAGCTTTGTTCCTAGTGATGCTTTCTAAGGCCCACTTGACTTCACATTCCAGGATGTCTGGCTCTAGGTGAGTGATCACACCATCATGATTATCTTGGTCATGAAGATCTTTTTTGTATAGTTCTTCTGTGTATTCCTGCCATCTTGTGTTCTTGTGTTACCAGGTCACTAAGCAGAGTTCTCAAGTCAATGGGCTGCTCCATTCAGTTCTCTTGAGAAAAATGCAAAATATAGGATGGGCCACCAATCAGCTGACAGATATTCTTCTGTCCTTTTTCACAGGTTAATTATCAATACTAGAGTCATCTACACTATGCAGAAGCCTTTGAGGCATATTTTTTTTGCAAGTTTTCCTATGAGTTCACTGCAGATAACAGTACACTGATACAGTCCCTGCTCACTAAGGAAATTATGATCAGTACAAGCGCTGGTAGTAACTGTAGCAATAATAATCACTTTGGGTGCACTTTGCAGTTTAGGGTTTGGAGTGAGCACCAGGATGTCTGGATGCCACTTCAGCTCTGCTTTGTGGCCCAAAAGAAAAAGCAGTTTTACGTATCTCTGGTCCTCAGTTTTCACACACAACATCCCTTATCCTCCAGGAGGCAGAACCAGGCCCCTGAAAAGTGGGGCTGGACAGATGTGGCCTCATCCATTATTCAAACCACCTTCTCCAGGAAGCTTCCCAACTTGACCAGACAACAGCTGGTGTGCTCCTTACCTGCCTTCAGAACTCAAAGGAAGTCCCTCTCCCCCTGAGCAGGGAATCCACACTCCTTTCAAAGTATATCTTTGTCTTTCCTTCTAAATGGTGTTCATTCATCATATCCCTATTTCTCTTGGCATGCTTTCCACATTCACTATTGCTTTTGAGCTCTCACATCTCTCAGAAGTCTTTTCCAATTACACCCACCTTGTCTAGACCCCTTCCTTTTATGCTATATACTTCTTCACACTTATAGGTTCCATTTCATAGTCATAATACCTCATACACAGAGGCCTTTGCACTTTACAAAATATTTTATGTATGTTTTCTCAATCCTCTTAACAACCTCCTAGGGATTGTGTGTTCAATGTCCCCATTTCCCAAATGAGAAAGTTGAAATGAAGACATTAAGGGATTGTAATCATGACTACACAACTAAGACAGAAATCAGGCTTTTTAAAAATTAATTATTATTGCTTTTTGCTGCACTGGGTCTTCACTGCTGCAGGCGGGCTTTCTCTAGTTGTGGCGAGTGGGGCCTACTCTTCATTGCCATATACAGCTTTCTCGTTGCTGTGGCTTCTCTTGTGTAGCATAGGATCTGGGCTTGTAGGCCTCAGTAGCTGCAGCGTGTGAGCTCTAGAGTGCAGGCTCAGTAGTTGTGCCGTGAGGGCCTAGAAGCTCCACAGCCTGTGGAATCTTCCTGGACCCGGGATCGAACCCAAGTCCCCTACATTGGCAGGTGGATTCTTATCCACTGCACCATCAGGGAAGTCCAGGAGTCAGGATTTGAACCCAGTTTGAACCCAGGTTTTGTGACTCTAAATCCATGGTTTATTTCACCATATGGTATAAATTTCAACCATGTCCATGAGTTGTGTGAGACTCTTTTATTCATTCATTCAGCAAATAGTTTTAGAGTACCTGTCACATACCAGGTACTATCCCAGGGGTGGGGGATATAGTAGGGAATGATAATCTGTGGTATTTTAAAGCACTGTATTTTTAAAGAAAATTGTAACTATGATAGCAATATATTTTTTTATTGTCAAAACTTTCAGAAATACAGAAATCAAAGAGGAAAGAAACCATCCATAATTCATCTTCTTCCAGGAAAACCCCTCAGACAAATTTTAGAGAATATCTCTCTATTTTTTAGTGCATATGTAAAATATTTATATAAAAATAGTATACTCGGCATGCTGTTTTTAACTTGCTTCTCTTTATTTAAAATTATAAACACCTTTCTGTACTAATGTTATTTACCTCATAATTTTATTTACTTACTTATGACTGTGCTGGGTCTTGGTTCCTTTGCATGAGTTTTCTCTAGTTGCGGCGAGTGGGGCCACTCTTCGTTGTGGTGCACGAGCTTCTCACTGTGGTGGCCTCTCCTTTTGCGGAACACAGATTATAGAGCCAGGCTCAGTAGTTGTGGCCCATGGGCCCAGTTGCATCCATGGCATGTTGAATCTTCCTGGACCAGGGGTTGAACCTGTGTCCCCTGCCTTGGCAGGAGGATTCTTATCTACTGCACCACCAGGGAAGTCCCTACCTCATCATTTAAAATTTTCTTTCTTTACTTATTTAGTTATTTATGGCTGTGCTGGGTCTTCTTTGCTGTGTGCAGGCTGCTCATTGAGGTGGCTTCTCTTACTGCAGAGCACCAGCTCTAGGGCACTCAGGCTTCAGTCGCTGTGGCACATGGGCTCGGTAGTTTCAGCTCTGGGCTCTAGAGCACAGGTTCAGTAGTTATGGCCCACGGGCTTAGTTGCTCTGAGGGACATGGAATCCTGACCAGGGATCAAACCCATGTTTCCTGCATTTGCAGGTGGATTCTTTACCACTGAGCCACCAGGGAAGCTCTCTGCTTCATCATTTTTAATGTCAGTATAGTATTCCTTGGAATGGATGGACCATCATTTTTTACTCTAACCACAGTCATTAGATGTTATAGTTTCAACATTATGGCTTTTATTAAAGTGCTGCACAGAATATCCTTATACACATATTTGACACTCTCATTAGTATAAACCTCCAATAGTGGAATCACTGGGTTAAAGTATGTCTAAAATTTTAAAGGTTTTTTGATGCATATTCGTACCTCCGAAAAGGTTTATGAACAGAGGGTAAAATTGGTTGTTCCCCCACACCCTTAAAATACTGGGTAGCATTGTTCTTTTGAATCTTCGCTAATCAGCAAAGGGAAAAACAAAAGGCATTGAAGTGTGAATTTATATTCCATTACTATGGAGATTGGCTGCTTAAAGATATTTGTTGGCCTTTGAATATATATATATATATATATATATATATATATATATTTTTTTTTTACTGCACTCTGCAGCGTGTGGGATTTTAGTTTCCAGACCTGGGATTAAACCCATGCCCCCCTGCATTAGAAGCAATTACTATTGCTTCCTGAATATATTTATCTTTTTCTATTGCTTCTTCATATCTTTTGGGCATATTCACCCATTCTTTTTTAGGGTATTTTTTTCTTACTAATTTATAAGAGGGAGTATATATAGCAAGGATGGTAGCCCTTTTTTCCCGTTCTATATTTTCCCCTGGTTTATTATCTTTAATTTCTACGTTTCTGATGTCGAGACACTTTATTTACACCTTTTTACATGGTCAGATCTATGAGTTTTTGTGTATGTGTTTGTGTGGTTTTTGTCTTTTGCTTGATTCTGGTTTTTTATCTTTTAAATGTACTGACATTGTTTAAAATAAGGAGGCTTCTTTTAAAGCTTATAAATCTTTAGTTGTAGAAATATTTTTGATGTAAAATCTGCCCACACTTTTATTTTGAAAACTTTTAAATCTGCAGAAAAATTGCAAGAATAGTACAATGAACACCCATATGCTTTTCGCTAGATTACCAGTCATTAACATTTTGCCACATCTGCTTCATCTCTTTTTTCCCCTGAATCATTTGAAATGTAATTGGAGATATGATACTTGACACAAATTACTGTGTTCCCTAAGAACAAAGGGCATTTGTCTCCATAATTACCACATAATTATTGCTCGAGAAAATGACAATTAATACAACATGATTATCTTATACAGACTATATTCAGATGCCCCCAATTATTCTTGTATTGTTTTTATCTTCCGGATCCAGGATCTGATCAAGAATAATGCGCTGCATTGCATTTCATTATGTTTCTTTAGTTTCCTTTAATCTGGCTGAGTCCCTCAGTCATTTTTTATGTTTTTCATCAAAACAGTAATGTTTTAGAAGTCTAGACCAATTGTTTCCCAGTATGTGCCTCACTTTGGATTTGCCTGATTGTTTTCTCATTATATTCACCTTAAATTTGGGGGCAGGATCCTGCATAGATGTGGCTGCTCCTTTATCATTGTATCACATGGGGAGGTTCCTGATGTCAGTTTGTCCCTTTGTTTGGTGGTGCTATGTTTGATCATTTGGTCAAGGTGGTGTCTGTTAGGCTTCTTTTTATCTTATTCCTCAGCATCTTTCACCCATGATTTTAGCATCCGCTAATGATTCTTGGTTGAATCAATTATTACTGTGAAAGTTTTCAAATGGTGATTTTTCTGTTTCTACCCTTCTGTCTACATTTATTAGCTGGCATTCTTCTGTGAAGAAAATCTCTCTTCTCTCCCCATCTTATCTACATTTGTTTAGTACTGATATGAACTCATGAATTTTTGTTGCTCAGTGTGTTTTAATCTATTCCTGTTATTACTCATTTTAATGCTCAAAATGCGAGCTCATTCAAGCTGGCCCTTGTGTTCTTGTGACATATCTATCCACATTAGCATTTAAACACTCTACTGTGCTGCTTTTTGCAAAAAAAATTTTTTTCCTGTTCTCTTATGCAACATCATACACTCTTTTATGCCTTGCATTTTTGCTTAACAAGATATACTGAAAATCTCTCCAGTTTATAAATCTCTTCTTCATTATTTACATTTGTGTGTGTGTGTGTGTGTTTATGTACCCAGGGGAGAATAGTATGACTTACAGTTGACTGTCTGTATCCATGGTTTCTCCCTATCTACATGTTGTTGTTAGTCACTCAGTCATGTCCGACTCTTTTGTGATCTTATGTACTATAGCCTGCCAGGCTCCTCTGTCCATAGGATTTGCCAAGCAAGAATACTGGAGTGGGTTGCCATTTCCTTCTCCAGGGGATCTTCCCAACCCAGGGATCAAATCCACATCTCCTGCATTAGCAGGCGGATTCTTTATCAATGGGCCACCAGGAAAGCCCCTCTCCACATGTAGAAGCACAAAATGTAGGGGCACAAAAATGTTGGCCCAAGTTCACCTTATACTTCTCCTGGTTCTGGCCATGAGATCAATCATTTTCCAAGGAACCCTGATTGTCAGTAGAAATTGATATTTAGAGAGCTAGGTACTTGGTATGCTCACTGCTCCTGGCTTGTTTTGCCTCCAAGCCCTTTCAGTAGAAAGAAAAGGAAATATATAAAGACATATGTTTTCAAAGACACATATATATACATGTACTCTGCTCCAACATCATCAGTATACTTATGCACCTGTTCAGTCCTGCAGTGAATACCAGTTTCGGAACTGCTACCCTCGTACCACTGTCACCAACAAACTTACCAAGAAGTGGTCAAGATTTTTGCAGTTCTTTTTGTCCTTTGGTCACATCCCACTCAAGGTAGATAAAATGTTCAAAAGTCACTTGTATTAATTTTTTTTCTTTGTGGTTATGTTATTAATGTGAGATACAGTTAGGTTCATTTGTTTTTGTTTTCAATTCCAGATTTTTTTTCAGTGTTTGATCTAATTTTATCTTTTGAACGTGTAAAATGTGAAAGTAAAAGTCACTCAGTTGTGTCTGACTCTTTGCAACCACATGGACTATACAGTCCATGGAATTCTCCAGGCCAGAATACTGGAGTGGATAGCCTTTCCCTTTTCCAGGGTATCTTCCCAACCCAGGGATTGAACCCAGGTCTCCTGCATTGCAGGCAGATTCTTTACCAGCTGAGCCACAAGGGAAATATAACATGATTTAAAAGTCAGAACTTAAGAAGTTGTCTTCTTCTCTATTCCTTCCCTCCCATTCCTACTCATTCCTGCAAGTAACAATTTCATTTGTGACTGACTTCTCCTCCTGTGTCTTTTTTTACCAAAAAAGTGTGCGTGTGCGTGTATGCTTTGCACTTCTTTCTTATACAGGAAGCAGCTTACTATATATACTCTTTTGTGCTTTTGTGAGGCACACTGAAAATAACTGCACTTTGGTTTATAGAACTCTGTTTTGAAAAGCATCTCTATTTTTATTTTTTTAAAGAAAGTGGTTTATTTATAAATTTATTTTTTAACTATTTTGGCCATGCTGTACGGCTTGTGGGATGTTAGTTCTCAGACCAGAGATTGAACCCAGGCCCTTAGCAGTGAAAAGCATGGAGTCCTAACCACTGGACTCCCAGGGAAGCTCCTGTAGAACTCCTCCTCATTGTTTCTCACGTTCAGGTGTGCTCTACATGTGCAAGGTCATTTGGGTAGTCTCTTCTGCAGGGCATTTGACTGTGTGTTTATGTATATACATGCTGCTGCTGCTAGGTCACTTTAGTCCTGTCTGACTCTTTGCTACCCTATGGACTGTAGCCCGTCAGGCTCCTCTGTCCATCGGATTCTCCAGGCAAGAATACTGGAGTGGGTTGTTATGCTCCCCCCTCCAGGGGATTTCCCTACGCAGGGAGTCTCTTTTGTCTCCTGCATTGGCAGGCAGGTTCTTTACCACTAGTGCTACTTGGGAAGCCCTGTAAAATATATGAAATACACTCATTTTCTAATGATATGGTGGTCTTGATGATCCCTTGATTGTGAATTCTTTTTTTTTTTTTTTGATTGTGAATTCTTTATAAATTTGAGATATTAGTCCTTTACTTCGGATAAACAGGTAACAATAGAACAAGGCAGTGGTTAGGGGCACTGATCCTCTGCACAGTGGAACATGGTGTAACTTATAGTTGACTCTGTGTACCCATGATTTCTCCTTCTCCACATTCCTGGGACAGGAGCATTGTAGTACTGTGTACTTACCATTGACACAATCCATGTATAAGTGGGCCCTTGCAGTTCAAACCCATGTTGTTCAAGGGGCTCTATATATTATATTTTCTATGAGTTTTAACAATACAAAAGTCTTTGCTTTAATATTTCTGGGGTAAAACTTAGCAGTCTATCTTTTATTGAATCTGTATCTTGAGAAACAGAAAGCACCCCTCACCCTACCCCCACCCCCAGACTGGAAAGGAACTCCATCTGTGTTTTCTTTTAGTACATGTTTTCTTCTAGTAAAAATGGTCTTTCTCTTGCTCTCTTTTATTAACACCATTTTTTAAATGGAAGTCTGTTTATTTTACAATGTTCTGTTAGTTTTGGGTGTACAACAAAGTGATTAAATTATATAGTATATATGATTCCTTTTCAGATTCTTCACCATTATAGGTCATTATAAGATATAAGATACAGTAGGTCCCTGTTGCTTATCTGCTTTATATATAGACATGCCTAAATGCTAGTCCCAAACTATCATTAGGAGCTTATTCTTGTGTATAGGGTGAGGTATGGACTCAATTTTATATTTTTCTGAAGACTATACAATTTTCCCAGTATATATTTTTAAATTTCATCTTTTCATAAGTGATATGAGATGCGATCTGTATCAAACACTCAGTTCCCAGGTGCAATGGTTTATTTCTGGAAATTTGTGTCTGTCTATTGATGTGCTAATATCATACTGTTTAAATATAGATACTTTATGGTATATTTAATGTCTGATAAGGGCTAGTCCTTGCTTCAATACTCTTCTGTATAACTACTGCCCTTTTTCCACATGAATTTATTTTTTATAAGGTTTATTTATTTTTATTACTTTGGCTGTGGTGGGTCTTTGTTGCTATATGCAGGCTTTCCCTAGTTGCGGCAAGCTGGGGCTACTCTTTGTTGCAGTGCAGGGCTTTTCATTTTGGTGGTTTCTCGTTGCAGAGCATGGGCTCTAGAGCACAGGCTTAGTAGTTGTGGCACATGGACTTAGCTGATCCGAAGTTTGTGGGATCTTCCTGGACCAGGGATTGAACTAGTGTCCTTTGCATTGCAAGGCAGATTCTTAACCACTGGACCTACAGGGAAGCCCTCCACATGAACTTTAAAATGAACCTGTCTAGGTTCAAATATGTAAAACTTAGATATTTTTATGTTTGTTTGTGTGTGCTCAGTCCTGTCAGACTTTTTGTGACCCCATGGACTGTAGCCCACTATGCTCCTCTGTCCATGGAATTTCCCAGGCAAGAATACTAGAGTGGCTTGCCATTTCCTATTCCAAACGGTTAGTGATATAACTCATATTTGATTGATATCTCCCCAGCTGCATAGTCTGACATGTAGCCAATAGCATCAGTACTGCATACTGGCCAGCTTTATTCTGATTGGTCAGATTTCTATTCTTAAACTCAAGAGTGTTTGTTGATCACTTGTCAAGTATTTTCAATATAGGCCTTGCCAGGGGTTTGTGTGACCAGCTATTTATAGGGCTGCAGAACAAGGAGGTGGTAGTAGTAGTATCCTGTTTCCTCAGCCTGGTTAGATCCAAGTACTTAATACCCTCAGTTCCTTTACTGGATGCCTGGTACCCTCAAAGATGTTACAAATGCAAGATATGAGGGCCAGGAACAGGTGATAATTAATACAGTCCCATGTATTTGTACAACTTTTCAATTTCATTGTGATTTCATATCCAAAAAATGATTGTGGCTTATCACTAAATCAGAAGACCTGGATTTAGGTCCTGATTCTATGTTTCACTATTGTTATTTTACTTCTGACTTCTAGTTTCCATATATGTAGAAGTGGTACAGAAAAAAATCTATTTCATAGGATTGTTTTAAGAATTGAATTAATTTTTTAATAAACATCACAGTAACCATGGTATTGATCAGTAACCATGTATCAGCCATTACCAAAGCAAATTTTGTCTGCACTTTTGATCCCTGGATTCCTATCTTATAATAAGGCCCTGTTTATTCTGCTGCTTACTGATCCCTCATTTTCGATATCCCCATATATCTGCCATATTTAGAAGTTCCAGCATGAGCTAAGCACCAAGTGGGTGCTGAATACAATGAGTATAGGGGCCCATGTGCTTCTTGGGCAGATTCTCCAAAACCACATATTGGACCTCCTCATTCATAACTCTAAGCTCTTCTGGTGAGCCCTGGCCATCTGCAGGTAGGATGTGATGGGGTGGGGCTGGGTGGGGCCTGGCCCCAATGCCTAGGCTGCCATAAGAAGCATATTTCAGAGGAATGGAGATGTGTAGATGTGAGGGCTGACTTTTATTCTGTGCCTCTCCTCCTCCTCCTATCAAGTCTGTCCTCCTCTCTAAGAAGTCTGTGTGCACACATAGATGTGTGTTTGTGAAATTATAACTATTAGGCAAGAGTCCCAAGGTAGCTAGATCCAGATACGCAAAATGATGTGCTCTAGAACTTTCAGCATTTTCATACTGTTCATGGGGTTCTCAAGGCAAGAATATGAAGTGGTTTGCCATTCCCTTCTCCAGTGGACCACATTCTGTCAGACCTCTCCACCATGACCTGCCCATCTTGGGTGGCCCCACAGGGGATGGCTTAGTTTCATTGAGTTAGACCAGGCTGTGGTCCATGTGATTAGATGGAATTCCAGTTGAGCTATTTCAAATCCTGAAAGATGATGCTGTGAAAGTGCTGCACTCAATATGTCAGCAAATTTGGAAAGCTCAGCAGTGCCCACAGGACTGGAAAAGGTCAGTTTTCATTCCAATCCCAAAGAAAGGCAATGCCAAAGAATGCTCAAACTACCACACAATTGCACTCATCTCACACACTAGTAAAGTAATGCTCAAAATTCTCCAAGCCAGGCTTCAGCAATACGTGAACCATGAACTTCCAGATGTTCAAGCTGGTTTTAGAAAAGGCAGAGGAACCAGAGATCAAACTGCCAACATCTGCTGAATCATCAAAAAAGCAAAAGAGTTCCAGAAAAACATCTATTTCTGCTTTATTGACTATGCTAAAGCCTTTGACTGTGTGGACACAATAAACTGTGGAAAATTCTTCAAGAGATGGGAATACCAGACCACCTGACCTGCCTCTTGAGAAACCTGTATACAAGTCAGGAAGCAACAGTTAGAACTGGACATGGAACAACAGACTGGTTCCAATAGGAAAAGGAGTACATCCAGCCTATATATTGTCACCCTCCTTATTTAACTTATATGCAGAGTACATCATGAGAAATGCTGGGCTGGATGAAACATAAGCTAGAATCAAGATTGCCAGGAAAAATATTAATAACCTCAGATATGCAGATGATACCACCCTTATGGCAGAAAGTAAAGAAGAACTAAAAAGCCTCTTGATGAAAGTGAAAGAGGAGAGTGAAAAAGTTGGCTTAAAGCTCAACATTCAGAAAACGAAGATCATGGCATCTGGTCCCATCACTTCATGGCAAATAGATGGGGAAACAGTGGAAACAGTGTCAGACTTTATTTTTGGGGGCTCCAAAACCACTGCAGATGGTGATTGCAGCCATGAAATTAAAAGATGCTTACTCCTTGGAAGAAAAGTTATGACCAACCTAGATAGCATATTCAAAAGCAGAGACATTATTTTGCCAACAAAGGTCCATCTAGTCAAGGCTATGGTTTTTCCAGTGGTCATGCATGGATGCGAGAGATGGACTGTGAAGAAAGCTGAGTGCCGAAGAATTGATGCTTTTGAACTGTGGTGTTGGAAAAGACTCTTGAGAGTCCCTTGGACTGCAAGGAGATCCAACCAGTCCATTCTAAAGGAGATCAGTCCTGGGATTTCTTTGAAAGGACTGATGCTAAAGCTGAAACTCCAGTACTTTGACCACCTCATGCGAAGAGTTGACTCATTGGAAAAGACCCTGATGCTGAGAGGGATTGGGGGCAGGAGGAGAAGGGGACGACAAAGGATGAGATGGCTGGATGGCATCACCGACTCGATGGACGTGAGTTTGAGTGAACTCTGGGAGTTGGTGATGGACAGGGAGGCCTGGTGTGCTGCGATTCATGGGGTCGCAAAGAGTCGGACACAGCTGAGCAACTGAACTGAACTGAGAACTTTCAGCCCTTAGCTCTGCTTTCCTCTGGGTCACTCTAATTCTCAGGCAGGTGTTCTCCACTAGGTGGCAAACTGGCCACCAGCAGTGCCAGCTTAACATCCTACCAATCCAGCAACCCTGGTGGAAGGAGAGGTTATCTGTCCCTGTGATTCCTGCAAATACCTGAGGGAGGGTTCTCATTGACTTGTCTTGGTTCACATGCCTATCCCTTAGCCAGTCACTGTTCTTTGGGGGAAAGCAGCCCTCTCTGCCTAGGCCTGGGTCATGTGTTCCAATGGAGGAAGGGGCAGGAAGTGAGCGTCAATCAAACATATGTCACATGTAGCTATGAGAATGGGGGAACAATAATTCCCCAGAGGAAAATCAAGGTGCTGATGCCAGGAGGAGGAGAAACGGATGCTGAGCAGATAGCACAACAGATGGTCCTGAAAGTAGGGTTGCTAGATATAGCAAAGAAAAGTACAGGACACTGGTTAAATTTGAATTTCAGATAAATAAAGAATAATTTTTAGTGTAAGTATATTCCATGCAATATTTGAGACATACTTACTCTCTCTCTCTCTCTTTATATATATATATATATATATATATATATATAATCCATCTGAAATTCCATTTAGCTGGATATCCAACATTTTAATCTTCTAAATCTGGTAGCTCTACATGAAAGGGATCAGCCAACGGTCATTTAGTGAGCAACCACCAGGGCCCCAAAACAACTTTTTTTTTTTTTTTTCAAAACAACTTTTTTAAATGAGTAAAACCAACCAGTCAACTGGGAAAAAAAAGCCTTCATGCTTTTCTTGTTTCCAAAGTTGGGGCAGGTCAGGGGGGCCAGAGTATACATGATCCAATCCTTACCATCCCAGTATGGCCCAGCTAATGGAGGAGAGACAAAACCAACACTTGAAACAGAGAACAATTAAGTGTCAAATTGCATGATCCTTACTGCGGTCCAGTAGAATGTCAGAGAAAATAGAATCTAGGCACTATAGCAAAGCAGAAGGTTTCACAGAAGAAGCGATGTTTGAGCTAGGCCTGCAGGTTATGGCAGGGAAAGGTGAAAGGCAGGGCATTCTTATGAGAAGGAACATTAGCCGAGGCCCAGAGTAGGGATTAGGCATGATATGTGGGGGAAAAAGATCTGGAGTCATTTTCACAGAGTGGTGAGGGGTGATGCAGGAGCAGGAAGGTGATAAATTATGGAAGATTAAAAACCAAACAGGAATTTAGACTTGCCAAATGTAGCTAGATCTGTGCTGTCCAAGATGGCAGCCACTGGTCATCTGTGACTACTGGAGATCTTGAATTGAACTGAACTCTACATTTTGTTTAAAAAGTGAAGCAGTGTAATTTTTTTCATTAAATACAACTTTATTCTTTTGGTAGGACTTTATTTCACTTTTGCATTGAAATTCAGCACTTGACCTGAAATGTGCTGTGACTATAAAATGAAAACTGGATTTCAAAGACATGGTACAAAAATATTATAAAATATCTCACTCATAGTTAATTTTTAATACTGTTTATAAGTTGAAATAATATTTTGGATATATTGGATGAAATAAAATGACCAAAATTTATTTTACCTGTTCCTTTTTTAATGCAGTACTAGAAAGTTTTAAATTACATATGTGACTCACATTTTACTTCTATTGAACAGAGCTGAACTACATGGAGAGGAGAAGGGTGGTGAAAAAAAATAGAAGCAAAGTTTTCAGATGAACAGTCTTACAAGCAGCATAAAAGATGGATGTGGTTTGGTAGGAAACCAGAGGGAATGAGTTCAGTTTAAGATGACCAGCCTCTGGGGTTGGTGGGATGTGGCCAAAAATGTGATCAATTTGCTATTAATTCTCGAGTTTAACCCAGCCAATCAAGGCCCACCACCAACGCTTTTAGCCCAATTTTCCTTTATATCTGGGGATTTGAGTTTGGGATTGCTTACCAGGATGAATTCTCTGACTGGTCTTCGAGATCCCAGCCTCCCCATCTCCTGATTGCTTTTCCTTCCTTGACCCCATTCGCAGCTCCCCTGGCCTTCTAGCCCATCATTGACCTTCCCGCTTCTTCCACATCGGTTCTCCAGACAGCTGAAGCATGATGGTTTGAGAGCCTCCTTCAGGTGATCCACTTCCCTCAGCCGCTTATGCAGGAAGCTCCCATCTTCCGTGTCCAGGTTTCACACGAGAAGGAACAGGTAACTCACCAACTGCTAGTCATTTAGGAAACACCAATGGCAACCCACTCCAGTATTCTTGCCTGGAGAATCCCATGGACAGAGGAACCTGGCAGGCTACAGTCCATGGGGTTGCAAAGAGCCGGACACGACTGAGTGACTTCACTTTCACTCTTCTGAGTGCTTGCAGTGTGTCAGGAACTTGACTTGGCACTGAATTTACAAAGCTCAGTGACACTCTGCCAGGAGTTCCCTGTTCATGGAGGCAACGTGGGTTGTGACAAGTATCACGGAAGTGTGAAACAGGTACTACAGAAGTGCAGAAAAGGGGTCTTCAGTTTTGCCTGGAGGGGAGTTAGGAAAGAGAGGGAGAAGGGGTCTTTGAACTGGGTCATGAACCAGGCCTGGATTAAGTTTTCTGGGTCAGGATGAAGGCTTCTCTCTGCTCTTGACCCACCTCATTCTAACTTCTAGTCTTTGGAAACTCCCTTCTATTCTTTCATCCAACCTGGTAGCTTCTGACTCCCACACTGAATACGTGAGCTCCTCCAGGGTTCTTCCTCAGATGACCTCGTATTCTCAGGCTTCAGTTCTCCCTGCCTCTTCCCTACAGGTGATCCCCATAGCCTTGCTGAGCCTCCTCTTCTAGTGCTCCAGTGCTCCATCCCCGAGGCCCAGGCACACCTGGCTGCAGCTCCATCGGTGGGGCTGTGAGGAGCGCCCTCTCTCGGCCAAGTCGGAAGCGCAAGGCGGACCCCCCTGGAGACCCTCAAACCTGCCCGGCCTTGAACTGGTGTTTCTGGGCGCGTGGAGGGGGCAAGCCCAGCCCAGTCCACCCCTTGGAGACTTGCTGGACCAGCAGCAAGTGTGGTGGGAGGAGAGGCCCATTCTTCAGGAACACCAGCTGTCCAGGGTGGGGAGACAGTTTCTCTCCTGGGGGAGAGCTTGCTCTGCAGCCAGTGGTCTCCACTTCCCCTGGCATATTCCGATTTCAGAAGTAAAACTGAATGTCGTCTTCTGAAAAGTTAACTTTCCACTCTCAGTTGATCAGAGTTAATAGATCAAAGTCAATAGATCAGAGGGGAACAGGAAGAATGGCATATGTTGGTCCCAACAACAGGCTTGTTTCTGTACTTCTCCGCCTACCTCCCAATTCCATTTTCAGTGGCCACTGACCCAGATCTTATTCCAGCTTCTTTATATTCCCCCATCTCCAACATGTAGGTACAAATGTGCACACACACACACACACATACACACACATATATTTCACTCCTACACAGGATCACACAAGGAAGGAGCAGTAGGAACTTAGCTAATTCCAAGGAAAGAGAGAAGAAATTGTGTCCCCAACAGAGGACATCCAGAAAATAACAATCCCGACACGACAGGATCCTCATCACTAGAATGAATGCTACATCCACACATTTTAACATGAAGTGAGCATTGCATCTCCTAGCCAGTGTTTGCAAAGGAATGTAGGGAACTCTGGCAGAGTTGAACACCTTTCAGTGGTGGACCCAACACACACTAGAAACCCCAGTACATTTCAGACCTCAACTATCACCTGTTTTGACAAATCAGAGGCACCCTGGCCCATCCCAGACCCCTGCCAGCTCTTCAGTGCCTACGAGGTATGATCCCTGTAATAGAGAGCTGGCTCCCCCTTGTGGCCAGAGAGTACCTTGGTGCTAGATACCCAGGAACTCTCAGGGGACAAAACTTCTCTGAAGCTCACTTGAAACTTTTGGTACAAGGGTGACTGCTAAGGAGCCAAATAGATTTCAGTTTTATGAGAACAGAGTATTCAACCCTTTAAAGACAGCCATAAGGGCCCGCTCTATACCTGTGGGCCTCCAGCCTCTATTTGAACTCCCTTTTCTTGTTCTACATCTACATTTATGTGGCTACCTCGGGTCTTTAACCAATGTCCCCTTCCTCAACATCATTCCTATAGGGCCTTCTGATGGTCATCCATTTGGTTTTTATCCTCCACAAACACCTTTTCCTAACCCTACAAGTCAAGATGGGTAAAGTCAGGAAAAGGCCCTGCAAAGGCTTTCAGTTTCTCTTTACCCACAGCTCTCCCATGCACTCCGTTGGGTAAATTCTTCTCTCCTCTTGGCCTCATGAGCAGGGTCAGGTCAGAGAAGATACCCAGCTTTCCAGGACTGGAGGAGGCAAAGCCAACATGTGCAGTAGGCCTCCTCCCACATGTGGAATGGATAGAGTGCAGGGTCAGATTTCCCCAAGGCTGAATGCAGGACTACTCTGGAAGTCCAGAAAGTTTTCCTTTTTGTGTTTTTAGTTTACTTGCCAAGTGCTTGGATGGCGCAAAGACAGCAAGTGAATTCATTACATGTGCAGCTGCATGTGACACGTGTTATGAAAAAGGTGGACGACGACTCACCTTGGGAAACTTTAGTGGCTTGGCTATACTCTGGCACTGTAGAGCAGACAAAGACTAAGGTCCTATCCCTACCCTGTAGGAACTCACAAGCATATATGAGCAATTCCAGGATAGGGCAGAGATCACTGAAGTGGGTTAGACTACCAGGCTAGGTACAGAGAACTGCCAGAATTATTCTGAGGAGATTACAGAGTAGGCCAAGAGTCAGGGACAATATTGAAAGAAGATTGGGGTGGGGTGAGGGAACATTCCAAGAAAACCTAGGAAAGTCTGGAGACTTGCATGGGTGTGTAGATCCAGTATCAGAGAGTCAGGTCGTTGTCAGTGGAACCTGAGTTCTAGGAAGAGCTAAAGAGATTCACAGATCTTTTTTAGAACTATCCAGAAACAAAAGATAAGATGATAATTTTTACCACTGTATTTTAAAAAAGCAAATATCTGAGGTCAGGAACAGCTGGAGAGTAATCTATAACACAAGGCAGTAATTTATCCTGAAATGACTAAAAGAGTCTATCCCAGAAGACTGGGTTGGATTGTGGAAGATTATGGGGAAACAATTTCCCACTACATCAAAAGTACTTACTTTTGCTAGATCAAAAGTAAGAGGTGAGGAGGCAAAATATATCTGGACATTGCATATACTTCATATTTAATATATTTAAAAATTGAACTCATGATTAACATATTTTAAATCAACTATACCGCAATAAAACACAATTTTTGAAAAAGAAACAAGAATGTAAACTATCAGAAAAAATAAAGTCCATCACAAGGCCAGAAGAGGTAAAGGGGGCATGACAAGTTAATACAATATAATGCCTTGGGTGTATCCTGGGCAGAAAAGGGGCATTAGTGGAAAAACTGATAAAATTCAAATGAAGTTTGGAGTTTAGTTAATAGTGAATGTACCAAATCACATAGTTTTTTTGAATGTACCAAAAAAATGAGATGAGATGAGATGTTAACATTCAATGAAACTGGATACATGCTATATAAGAACTCACTGTGCTATCTTTGCAGCTTTTCTGTAAATTTAAAATTTCCAAAATAAAGTGTTTTTTCTTTTAAGGTCAAATTTATTGTCATAAAATTATTTGTAATATAGTATTATTCTTTTCTGTGTTGGTTATATGTTTTAAATATAGCAGTGTATACATGTCAGTCCCAAACTCCCACTCCATGCCTCCTGTTCTCCCTCCCCCAGAAACCACAAGTCTGTTTTCTATATCTGTACGTCTATTTCTGTTTCATAGAAAGTCCATTTTGTCATATTTTATTAATAGTTGCCACATATAAGTGGAGTAACAAGTAACATATTCAGATTTTGGTTTATTTTATATCCAATATTACAACAAAGGGATAGAGAAAGGTTGAAAGTAAAAGAGTGGATGAAGATATACCATGCAAATATCAACCAAAATAAAATTGCTATAGCAATATTAATACCAGACCCAATAACTTAGGGCAAAAAGCATTACTAGAAATGGAGGGTCTTCATAGTGATAAAATAATTCACCATGAATAAGTTATGATTTTAAATAACAAAAAATATTGAAACCAAAAACTACAGTACTCAAAAAAAGTACAGTACAACAGAGGATGAGATGGCTGGATGGCATCACTGACTCAATGGACGAGTTTGAGCAAGCTCCAGGAGCTGGTGATGGACAGGGAAACCTGGTGTGCTGCAGTCCACGGGGCCACAAAGAGTCGGACATGACTGAGCGACTGAACTGAACAGTACTCAAAGGAAAAACAGATTCACAATCCTAACGAGAAACTGCACACATTTGTCTCAGTTGTTGTTATTCACTCACTAAGTCGTGTCTGACCCTTTGCGACCCCATAGACTATAGCCCGCTAGGATCCTCTGTCCATCAGATTTCCCAGGCAAGAATACTGGAGTGGGTTGCCATTCCCTTATCCAGGGGATCTTCCTGACCCAGAGACTAAACCCACATCTCCTGCATTGGCAGGGTGATTTTTACCCCTAAGCCACCAGGGAAGCCCCTTGTCTCAGTAGGTGGTGGAAAATAGCAGCCAAAAGCTTAGGAATAATATGAATTTGAACATTAAGATTAGCAGAATTGACCAAATGGACATAGAGGGACACTATCCTCACCACCTCCCACCCCACCCCTTGTCCCATATGCAGAAGAGGAAGTTCTAAAGAGACACTATTTTTAATACTTGCAGAATATATCTTATCTTTAGGCACATATGGAATTTTTAAAATTGACCACAAACTGGGAATAGAGTCTTAAAACATTTCAAAGGATTGAAATTAAAGTACATATTCTAATCACAATGCAACTATTAGATAACTCTTTGTTTAGAAATGTTTAAATGAATAAACGTTTTAATAAACTTAATAAACATAAATAATCCATGGATGAAATAAGAAATCATGATGCAAATTAGAAAATAGTTAGAACAGGATGATAACAAAAATTCTATATATCATAACTTGTGGCATGAAGCTAAAGTAGTAAGTAGGACAAAATTTATATCTTCAAATGCACAATTAGAGGAAAGGGGCTAAAAGTGAATGATCAAGTCATTTATCTTAAGAAGCAAGTTAGAAAAAAATTCAGCAAAATGAATTAAAGAAACAAAGAAGTCATTATATGTCAGTCAGTCAGTCAGTCAGTCGGTTCAGTCACTCAGTCGTGTCCGACTCTTTGCGACCCCATGAATTGTTATATGTCAGTTATATCTTAATAAGGCTGGGGGTGGGTGGGTGGCAGAAAGTAGAAGTAAGGAAATAATAATAACAAAATCACAAAATACTGAAATAGAATACAAACATTCAGACAGTTGGTTCTTTAAAGAGATTACTTGACAAATTTTTAGCAAGATACATACAGGAAAAGGAAGAGGGGGAGAGATAGGAGGTACAAATAACCAATATCAGAAACACAAAGGAGACACTACTATATTTGAATAGCTGTATGTCAGTACACTTGAAAGAGTAAATTAAATAGAAAAATTGCTAGAAAATACAGCTATGGTTTTTCCAGTAGTCATGTATGGACGTGAGAGTTGGACTATAAAGAAAGCTGAGCGCCGAATAATTGATGCTTTTGAACTGTGGTGTTGGAGAAGACTCCTGAGAGCCCCTTTGAACTACACGGGGATCCAACTTGTCAGTCCTAAAGAAAATCAGTCCTTAATATTCACTGGAAGGACTGATGCTGAAGCTGAAACTCCAATACTTTGGCCACCTGATGTGAAGAACTGACTCATTGGAAAAGAGCCTGATGCTGGGAAAGATTGAAGGCGGAAAGAGAAGGGGATGACAGAGGATGAGATGGTTGGATGGCATCACTGACACGATGGACATGAGTTTGAGTAGGCTCTGGGAGTTGGTGATAGACAGGTAAGCCTGGCGTGCTGAACTCCATGAGGTCGAAAAGAGTCAGACACAACTGAGCGACTGAACTGAACTGAACAGCTCTCCAAAGCTCAGTAAAAAAAAAAAAAAAAATCCCCAAATTCTCAGTTGTATTATAACCTTCAAATAAATTGAATCTGTAGTCAAAAATCTTCACTCACAGAAAACTCCAGGCTTGTATGGCTTTGCTGACAAGTTGTACAATCACTGAAGTATCAAATAGTTCCATCTCATACAAACTCTTTCAGAGTATAAAGAAAAAGGAAACATTTCCCAAATCATAAGTCTAGCATAACCTTGATATCAAAAGCCTTACAAAGACAGAACAAGAGAAGAAAATCACAGGCTGGCCTCATCCTTGCAAATAGGTCACAAAAATCCTAAACAAATTCAATTGGAATACAGCAGTACATTTAAAGATAGAATGCTCAATTTACTTATGAAGATGTGTTCACAAGTTAGTTAGTAATTATTACTAATCAGGAAAATTTGAGTTATAACCACTATGAAATATCATTACCATATACACCTAAATGGCCAAAATTAAACAGCCTGACAGTCACAAAGAGTCAGACAAGACTGAACAACTGAAATGAGCTGAAACAGCCTGACTGACAATCCCATGGACAGAGAAGCCTGGCGGCCTATAGTCCACAATATGGCAAAGAGTTGAACATGATTGAGCAGGAGACAAAACAAAAACAGCTTGACAATACCACATGTTGTCATGAAAAAGAGAGCAAGAAGAACTGCCTTTCACCACTGGTGGAACTATTAATTTACATAACCACTTAGCAGATCTTCCCTGGTGGCTCAGACAGTTTGGCACTGTCTACAAGGTTGAGTTATACCTACACTATAACCTGGAAATTTCATTCCTAGATCGATACTTTGATCAGAGATCCTCAAAGTATAGTTCTTGGACCAACATCATCAACATCACCTGGAAACTTACTAGAAATGCCAAATTCCTGGGCTCCAGTCCAACTTAATCTGCAATCAGCATCCCGAAATCTGTGGTTTAACAAGCCCTTCAGATGATTCTGATACACGTTAAAGCACTGCCATGCTGCTGCTGCTGCTGCTGCTGCTAAGTCGCTGCAGTCGTGTCCGACTCTGTGCGACCCCGTAGATGGCAGCCCATCAGGCTCCGCCGTCCCTGGGATTCTCCAGGCAAGAACACTGGAGTGGGTTGCCATTTCCTTCTCCAATGCATGAAAGTGAAAAGTGAAAGTGAAGTCTCTCAGTCGTGTCGGACTCTTCGTGACCGCATGGACTGCAGCCCACCAGGCTCCTCTGTCCATGGGATTTTCCAGGCAAGAGTACTGGAGTGGGGTGCCATTGCCTTCTCTGAAACCACTGCCAGAGAAACAGAAATATATGTTCACTAAGACACATGGACAAGGATGTTTTTAATAGCATTGTTGATAATGGCCAAAATGGAAAACAAGCCAAATATCCATCAACATCAAAACGGATAAAAAAATTATGGAACAGCTATATAATGCTATATATATTATCTATACAATAATAATGTGAATTAATCCCAGTTTTACAAAATAGCATGAATGACTCAAAATGGTGTGTGAATATTTAAGACACAAAAATACATTTTTATAGAAATATATTTATATAGAAAAAAGTTCTTGTTGAAATATATACATGCTTTAAGACCCCAAAACTGTACCTCTACCCCTAATCTTTTTTTTAGAAATGTAGTACCTGTCATGTAATGTGTGCTCTTATGACAGGCTTCATTCCTTATAATCTTTATGGTGACTGCAGAGTATTTCATAATACGGATATATCACATTTACTTAACCAGGTCCTTGTTGATGGGCCTTTCAAGAATATTATTTTGGCTGCCTCAATAGACTGAAAATTCTATGAGGTGAGAGACCATGTCTGTTTTCTTTTAAGACAGTGCCTACCATTCAACAGTTATTGCATTGTTTTTCCAAATGAATTTTCCTATAAGAAAAAATGCCCTGGCCAGTTTTATTTATCTTTGTTATCTACTAGACCATTCAGTGAAGTGAAGTTGCTCAGTTGTGTCCGACTCTTTGCAATCCCACGGACTGTAGCCTATCAGGTTCCTCCATCCATGGAATTTTCCAGGCAAGAGTACTGGAGTGGGTTGCTATTTCCTTCTCCAGGGGATCTTCCTGACCCAGGGATCGAACCCAGGTCTCCCACATTGCAAGGAGATGCTTTACTGTCTGAGCTATGACCTAAATCAAATTCCTTATAATTATACAGTGGAAGTGAGAAATAGTTTTAAGGGACTAGATCTGATAGATAGAGTGCCTGATGAACTATGGATGGAGGTTCGTGACATTGTACAGGAGACAGGGATCAAGAGCATCCCCAAGAAAAAGAAATGCAAAAAAGCAAAATGGCTGTGTGAGGAGGCCTTACAAATAGCTGTGAAAAGAAGAGAAGCAAAAAGCAAAGGAGAAAAGGAAAGATATAAGCATCTGAATGCAGAGTTCCAAAGAATAGCAAGGAGAGATAAGAAAGCCTTCCTCAGTGATCAATGCAAAGAAATAGAGGAAAACAACAGAATGGGAAAGACTAGAGATCTCTTCAAGAAAATTAGAGATAATGGAACATTTCATGCAAAGATGGGCTCGATAAAGGACAGAAATGATATGGACCTAACAGAAGCAGAAGATATTAAGAAGAGATGGCAAGAATACACAGAAGTACTGTACGAAAATGATCTTCACGACCCAGATAATCACAATGGTATGATCACTCACCTAGAGCCAGACATCCTGGAATGTGAAGTCAAGTGGGCCTTAGAAAGCATCACTAGGAAAAAAGCTAGTGGAGGTGATGGAATTCCAGTTGAGCTATTTCAAATCCTGAAAGATGATGCTGTGAAAGTGATGTACTCAATATGCCAGCAAATTTGGAAAACCCAGCAGTGGCCACAGGACTGGAAAAGGTCAGTTTTCATTCCAATCCCAAAGAAAGGCAATGCCAAAGAATGCTCAAACTACCGCACAATTGCACTCATCTCACACGCTAGTAAAGTAATGCTCAAAATTCTCCAAGCCAGGCTGCAGCAATACATGAACCGTGAACTTCCAGATGTTCAAGCTGGTTTTAGAAAAGGCAGAGGAACCAGAGATCAAACTGCCAACATCTGTTGGATCATCAAAAAAGCAAGAGAGTTCCAGAAAAACATCTATTTCTGCTTTATTGACTATGCTAAAGCCTTTGACTGTGTGGACACAATAAACTGTGGAAAATTCTTCAAGAGATGGGAATACCAGACCACCTGACCTGCCTCTTGAGAAACCTGTATACAAGTCAGGAAGCACCAGTTAGAACTGGACATGGAACAACAGACTGGTTCCAATAGGAAAAGGAGTACATCCAGCCTATATATTGTCACCCTCCTTATTTAACTTATATGCAGAGTACATCATGAGAAATGCTGGGCTGGATGAAACATAAGCTAGAATCAAGATTGCCAGGAAAAATATTAATAACCTCAGATATGCAGATGATACCACCCTTATGGCAGAAAGTAAAGAAGAACTAAAAAGCCTCTTGATGAAAGTGAAAGAGGAGAGTGAAAAAGTTGGCTTAAAGCTCAACATTCAGAAAACGAAGATCATGGCATCTGGTCCCATCATTTCATGGCAAATAGATGGGGAAACAGTGGAAACAGTGGCTGACTTTATTTTTTGGGGCTCCAAAATCACTGCAGATGGTGATTGCAGCCATGAAATTAAAAGATGCTTACTCCTTGGAAGGAAAGTTATGACCAACCTAGACAGCATATTAAAAAGCAGAGACATTGTCAACAAAGGTCCATCTAGTCAAGGCTATGGTTTTTCCAGTAGTCATGTATAGATGTGAGAGTTGGACTATAAAGAAAGCTGAGCACCGAATAATTGATGTTTTGAACTGTGGTGTTGGAGAAGACTGTTGAGAGTCCCTTGGACTGCAAGGAGATCCAACCAGTCCATTCTAAAGGAGATCAGTCCTGGGTGTTCATTGGAAGGACTGATGTTGAAGCTCGAACTCCAATACTTTGGCCACCTGATGTGAAGAGCTGACTCATTTGAAAAGACCCTGATGCTGGGAAAGATTGAAGGTGGGAGGAGAAGGGGATGACAGAGCATGAGATGGTTAGATGGCATCATTGACTCAAAGGACACGAATTTGGGTGGACTCTGGGAGTTGGTGATGGACAGGGAGACCTGGCGTGCTTCAGTTCATGGGGTTGCAAAGACTCGAACACGACTGAGCAACTGAACTGAACTGAAGTGAATAGCATAGGTTGATTCCTTGTAAATTTTGTTTTCAGTGAATTAGCTCTAGAAAATCCAGTCCGTTCTGGATGTGATGACAAATGAAAGTTCTAGACTTGGAAAATGTTATAGACTTAGAGTAGAGTGATTCTCTAAGGTCATTTAATTTCTCTATGTGCTATCTTTTCTCCGTCTCAATGCAATAACAACTAGGAAATGTGTCAAGCATCGGATTAGGAAATCATATATCACACATTTTCTGAGAGTACCTACTTAAAGTATTCTAGCTTTCTTAAATGTACTTGACCTTATATTCTAATGTCTGGTTTGAAACATATGGCACCATACCTGGACCTCTAGGAAGTGACTGGCTCCAGAGAAGACACTTACAGGGCAGGGGATGCCTTTTGGAAGGCTTGCTCTTTTGAAACCTTGCCACTATATTCTCTGGCCTATAACAAATGGTCCAGTCCAATTCTAGAAGAATCATAAAGGAGCTTCCTTGAGCATTGGCTGTCAGAGCAGGGCACAAAGGCAGCTGCAGAAAAGGGCAGCGACTGTATGACTCAGAGAAGAGACTCAAGCAGCAAGCACATTGGCTGGACTCTTGGGATGCCCATTGTGACGTCATATGGAGTTACAGCCTTGAAGGATAAAAGTGTTTGGCTGAGACGGGCATGGGGTTGAGTAATGGCTCCAATCTGGGGGCTCACCATCCCACTGCCACCATATGTCAGCCTTCTACTATTGTTTGGTTTCCTTGTCTGGGGGCTTTGGATGCTGTTTTCTGGAAAACAGAATAGGGAACAGGTGGCAGCTAAGACATGCTCGGAGGTATGTGATGCAACAATCTCTTGAAATTATCTGCTCCTTGACTCTGCTCCTGGAGACATAGAAACTCCTAATCTTGGCCTGTGGGAGGAACTGACGGTGGAAAGAGGGGGGTTGAGATAGTGCCTATGGATGTCTTCCTATAAGTCATTCTCAGTCCTTTTCCTTTCAATTCAACAAACCTTAAGCACCTATTATATATGGCAGCATACTGAGCATTGAAGAAGAATAAAGTACCATCTCCACCTTTTCAAGGTGGGAGAGACAGTCAGACAGATATACATATATACACATAGCCCAAGGAAAGAGAAAGGGATGAGTTAATAGATGTATAAATATTGCTAAAGAGATGGGAGGTAAAGAGAATTGTAAGATCTATAAAATATCTTTGGGGGGAGCTTAGGTTTGAATTGTGTTTCAGAGGAAGGATAGGATTTTAAAAGTGGATAGGATGAGGGGAGGAGAGCAATGGATGACTTTCTGGACAGAAGGAATTGATTGGGAGAAAGCAAGGGAAGCAGAAGCGTGTTGGGAGTGTTTTGAAGAGAGGGGAAGACGCCTACCTGGATGGAGTGTAGAAGTGTAGGGAATGGTTTGGGGAAAACTGAGAGGAAAAGAGGTTAGAATGAGGAAAGAGGTTAGAAGTCCCCTTGTAGAGGGATTCAAATGCCAGACTGAATAGTTTGCATAAATACTACTCTGTCTGCAATTGAAAGATATTAAAGATTTTAAAGCCAGGTGAAAGTGTGCTTAGATCTGTGCCATCTAAACAGAATTTAAACTTAAAAAAATTTAAACTTTTTTCCTCAAACTTATCATTTGGGAGTCTAATTAAAAAGCAGATTCTGATTCAGTAGTCAGGGGAAGGGCTTGAGAGTCTGCAATTCTAAGGAGCTCCCAGGTGATGCTGCTGCTGTTAAACTGAGCACCATACTTTGGGTTGGTTGGTTGTATTTGTACTTGTTTGGTGTTTTGTTTCGTTTTGGTTTTTGGCCACACTGCCTGGCAGAAATCTTAGTTCCCTGAGCAGGGACTGAATCCTGGGCCGTGGCACCAAGTCCTAACCACTGGACTGCCAGAGAAGTCCCAAATACCATACTTTGAATGTGAGGCTTTACATACCTCCAGTGAGTGCTTCCCTACTGGCTCAGCTGGTTAAGAATCGGCCTGCAATGTGGGAGACCTGGGTCCAATCCCTGGGTTGGGAAGATACCCTGGAGAAGGGAATGGCTACCTACCCCAGTAGAATTGCCTGTAGAATTCTAGGGACAGATGAGCCTGGTGGGTTACAGTCCATGGGGTCCCAAAGAGTCGGACACAACTGAAGCGACTTAGCACAGCACAGCACAGTGAGTGCCTACGGTAGTTCTCTAGCTTGGTTAAACCAAAGGAGGCTACGTTAAAAATGTAGTTGAGGAGAGAAAAGGAACTGAAAGAACCAGAGCAGCAAGATGAGAAAGAGGACCTTGATTCACTTCCCCAGTATTTATCACCTGCCACCAACACCATGTACAAGGCATTCCTCTGGGGACCATGGACGAAGCACTTAATGGAAGGAACAAAAATCTCTGCCCTCTGGGCTGTAAAAGGATAAGGGCCTTGGGTGAAAATTTGGATGTAGGAAGAAGGCAGAAAGAGTGAAGGGGAAATGCCAATGGTTAGGACTCTGAGCTTTCATTGAAGGGAGCATGAGTTTGAGCCCTGGTTGAAGAAATATGATGCTGCCACACTATGTGACAAAAAAAAAAAGGGCAAAGAGAGAAAGCAAAGACACTGAGTCTTTTTTCCTGATTGGACCTTAAATACAAAACAGTTGACTATAAACATTATCATTTTCCTACGAGGACTATATTCATCTTTGTATCCTCTATGCCTGGTATACTACCTTTCATGTAGTAAGCACTCCACATAGGCTTGTGAAATCAAAGAATGGCTTCTCAGTTTTAACCCTGAATGATTGAAAAGATGGCATTTTAAACAACAGAGGAAACATCTGACAAAAGTTACAAGTGTGGCAGGAGGCAGAAAATGTATGTAATGTGGAGATATTAATCAAGCTTCTCAAATTAATATTCTAGACTTGGGCTATCCAGTCTAATATCTGTTGGCTACATATGGCCATTTAAATTTAAATTAACCAAAATTAAATAAAATTTAAAATTTGGTTCCTTAATTGCACCACCTACATTCAAGTGTTCATATAGGATGATTTCCATCATCATAGAATATTCTGTTGGGTGGCACTAACTTAGACTTTAGATCTTGGAGATAGATAGTGGCTATGTATTTGGCCACAAAGTCCTTTTAATTTTTTTTCTCAGAAACATTTCTCAAATGTGGCAATCCAGATTCAGTGTCAATGTTTTACCTACAATTCCTCTTGAACTGTTTTCAGTCTCTAAGTGGTCTACAAATGTTTTACAGCCTAAGAGCATAGACCCTGGCTCTATAAAACAACACAACGGCACACACAAAACCTCCCAAAGCTAATTGTGCCACTCCACTAAAAGTAACTAAAGAAACTAATAGGGACTTCCCTGGCAGTCCAGAGGTTAAGACTGTGCACTTCCACTGCAAGGGGTACACATTTGATCCCTGGTTGGGGAACTAAGATCCCACATGTCTCCTGGCATGGTCAAAAACAAACAAACAAAAAGAAACTAAAAAAAATTTCTCAGCATCCCACTGCCTGCGGCATTTCTTAAACTTTTTGACTTTCAAACTTCTTTGCCAAAATTTGTCAATCACCTTAAGAATTAAAAAATTGTTTCATCACTTTTTCATAATATTTAAGCGATTTGGGATAAATATTTCATTTTACAACACCGTGTTTTTTTTAATTGCAAAGTTCATTTTAATATCATCTGTAAGAGATAAATGTTTACTTTTTTTCATGTAACAAGAGATGCATGACATTTAATTGACTTTAACTTAACAGATATGAACCCCCCCAACATTTAGGCATGAAAAATGGCAAATGTATTTCTTTGTCTACATCAAATATAATCTGGCTTAAACTTCCTATCACCTGCGTTGGCACAAAATCTAGTATCTGTTTTTCTTCCCATATGAGAACCCTGGAGTGGGTGCAATTTATCCAAAATAGCAGAGGGCAGGTCCTTAGCTATGGAAACAGCTGTTGCTTTTCTTCTTTGCCATCTGAAGGCAAAAATCGCAGTTGTGTGCCAAGCTTGGTCACAGAGACCTTTGCCAAGGCCCCCAGTCCACTATATCTGAGCTCTTAGGAGCAGGAGGAATAATTTGCATCAGGCTGAGGGCCTCACTACCCAGCAAACCTGTAGTGTCCCTGTTGCATCCCAGTTTCAGTAAGTCAGCTCATCTCTTCTTAACTCCAGAAGCACCAAACACTAAACCTCTGGCACAGTTCAGCTGAAAATCCTCCACAGGCCTAGTCTTGTATGAGGGTTATCTCACATATTGAGATATAGCATTCATTGGAAGTTCCAACCAATCTTTTCAGCACCCAAAAACTAGCTCCCTATTTCGGATTAGGCGAAATAAGACTGTAAGAACACCGTCCTGGCTACCTTTTTTGGTGAGGGGAAACATTAGTTTCTCTCCCAGAAAAATGCAGCAATAAACACAAAGTGGAGTGTAACTTATTCCATGCGGCTCTTCTACATAAAAAAAATTCTCATTACATATTTATGTAATAAGAAGCTATTTTTTTTTTCAAAAATCCTACTTTTTATTCAGGTACACAGGTTCCCCTTGACTTTCACCACAATAAAAAATTAAAACAACAACAAAGAAAAGCAGAATGAGTCTATGAAACCTTTTATAAGCCAAAATGACACAAAGAGAAGCGATAACCTTAGCACATATCTTTCTAATGGATGCATAGTATAAATTAAGATAAAGCGCAGATGCTCACAGACACATTTCAAAGCTATGACAGCCTGATGCTGAGATGCTGAGTATAGTTCCCAGGGAAGCCGTGTGGCAGGGCCATTCTTGCTGCTGGAGTGCGTGCTGCTTCTACAGTAACTCACCGCAAAACGAATGTTGAATGCTTTTTGCCTTTGTTTCCCCCATAAAAATAAAAATCCTCTGTAGATTTCTTTCAGCAAAAACATACTAATATAGGTCTTTCTTAAAATGGAAGCAGCATAAAGCAAATTTTCAAGAAGTGGAGGATACTTGTAGTTACATGCAGTAAAATGCAAAGATACTAAGTGTACCACTTGATGAATTTTGATAAATTCATACACCCATTAACTAACACCCCAGTCAAGGTACAGCAAGCATTGCCATAATCCTGGAAAGTTCCCTCATGTTCTTTTCTACTCAAAGGAAACATCATTTCTGATTTCTATCATCATGGATTAGTTTTGCCTATTCTTGAAACATGTTTAAATACACAATGTTTTAATATACAATGTATATTCTTTACTATCTGGCTTCTTTTTGCTGAGCATATTTTTGAGGTTCATGTATGTTGTCAACAATAAATTCTGAAGTGCCATTATGTCATGCTTATTAGTTTGGGGACCTAACGTATATTGAAATATAGAATGATATTATTTAACTACCTGTTGGCATAAAAAATAGACCAAAAATTTTCATTTCATGATCCAGTGGCTATAATTCTTACATATTGCATTTCAAAAATCCAGTTGTCATTTTATACTTAAAAATGTATATTTATTTGACAAAGTGAGGTTTCAGGATGTTCACTGCAAATGACACATTGTTGATATGGAACCCTATTTCCAGTAGGAGACAAATTCCTTGGGAAAGTGGTAATATGTTTAATTTTAGTAGATGTTGTTGAACAGTTTTCTAGAGTGATTATATCCATTTACACTCCCACAAGTAGGATACGAGTGTTCCAGTTTCTCCACATTCTTGCCAGTACTTGTACCTAAGTTCAGTTACTCTAACGAGTATGTATGGTATTGCATTGTGGTTTAATGAGCATTTCCCTAATGATTAATGATATGGAACAACTTCTCAGGTTTATTGGCCTTTTGGAAATCCTCTTGTGAACTGTCTGCTCAATTCCTTTGTCCATTTGTAAGGACTGGGTTTTCAGCCTTTTAAATACTTATTGACTTTTAGGAATTCTTTAATTATGCATATGAGTCTTTTGTCATTTATCGGTATTAAAAACAAATCCTTACTCTGTGGCTTACCTTTTCACTCACAATGGTGTTAATAAACAGAAGTTCTTAATTTTAATGAAATCTAATTTATCAATTTTAGGTTTATGTTTAATGATTTTTCTATTTTTTTCCAGTGTGAAAAATCTTTGCCTTTTGCTAGGCTATGATGATACTCTTTCATGTTTCTTCTAAAAAGCATTTTTTTCCCCCCTTTTCACATTTAGATCTATGATCCATCTCAAATTACTTTTTCTGTATGATGTAAGGTAGGGATAAAATTTCTTTTTTGTTCTACACAGATATCCAATTCCTCAGTAGGGCAGGGAATCGGTGCAATTTAGTTGCTCAGTCGTGTCTGACTCTTTGTGACTCCATGGACTGTAGCATGCCAGGCTTCCCAGTCCATCACCAACTCCCGGAGCTCACTCAAAGTAAGGCAGGGATGAGTGTAAAATAAATGAGGCACTCAACTTGGGGACAACATTTAAGGTCACCATAAAACTTTGTGATTAAGATAATATTTAATGCAATATTGTTAAAAAAGACAAACTTAATGTGGAAAATCTATGATGAACAAAATATTAGAATTTTAAAACTGACTCTGCACTTACATGACCATACCTCACCACCTCACTCTAAAATCCTTTCTTCCAACACCATTTATTGAAATAACCATCATTTTCTCATTGACTTGCATTGGTGACCCTGTCATAAATTAGGTAATTTCATATAAGTGTGGTTCTGTTTCAAGAGTCTCCTCTTTGTCACACTGGTTTATTTTCTATACTTGCACTGACAACTGTTCTTAAATATATAATTGTTTTGTAGATAGTCTTGAAATCTGGTCTAGTAAATATTCCAACTTTGATCTTCTTCAAAATTGCCTTAGCTATTCTGGGTCATTGAACAAATTTTAAAATCACTCGGTTAATTGTCACATAAAGACATTCAGGATTTTGATTGAAATTGCATTGGATTTGTAGTTCAAATTAAGGATAACTGAGTTTCTAAAAATAATCAGTCTTCTGACCTATGAATGTATTTGTATCTCCATTTATTTAGGTCTTCTTATTTCTTCCAATAATACTTAGTTTTCAGTAAAGAAGGTTTTTTAAAATTATAGTAAGTGATTGTTTTTCATTTTTATTAGGAAAATTTTCAAACAAATCAACAGCATATAAAGTATTTAATGAATTTTCATGAACCCATCACCCAGGTTCAACTCTCTTACCACATAATTTTGTAGCAAATCTCAGATAATATAATTTCATTAATAATTAAATATGAATATCTAAAAATTAAAGGCTCTTTGAAAATACTTAATAATGTCATTATTATGCCTAAAACTTTAATAATAATCCTTGAATACCATCAAATATCATCAGTATTCAAATTCCAATTGTCTCATAAATGATATAAATTATTGTTTACGTTTAACTCAAGATCAAATAAGGTCCACATGTTGAGATTGGTTGGTGTGTCTCTTAAGTTCTTTCTAATTTGTGTTAATAGATTCTCCACCTCTATATTTTTCTTTGCATTATTTTTTTCTTTCCATTTTTGTATTAAAGAAAGATTGGTTGGTGGTTTCTTACAATCTTTCTAATTTGTAGATTCCCCACCTCCATGATTTTCTTTCTTTCCATTTTTTTGTATTAAAGAAAGGGATTATTTATCTTCTAGAGTTTTTCAAGCAGAATTTTGCTTATTAAATGCCCCAGTTGTCATTTATCATGTTTTGTTGTCTTCTGTGTTTCCTATAAATGAGGAAGTTGGATCTAAGACTTATCAGAATTAGGTTTGTTTTTGGGGGGCAAGATTATTTCATAGATAATGATGGTTATCAGGAGGTTCAGAGCGTTTGGTTTGGTATAGTATTTGAAGTGTCATCTTCTAAATGATGCCAATGCCTGGAAATAAGTAGATGTTTTTATATTGATCTTCTACTCAGTGAAGTGAAAGTTGCTCAATCGTGTCTGACTCTTTGCGACCCCATGGACTATACAGTCCATGGAATTCTCTAGGCCAGAATACTGGAGTGGGTAGCCTTTCCCTTCTCCAGGGGATCTTCCCAACCCAGGGATTGAACCCAGGTCTCCCCCATTGGAGGTGAATTCTTTACCAGCTGAGCCACAAGAGAAGCCCAAGAATACTGGAGTGGGTAGCTTATCCCTTCTCCAGCGGATCTTCCTGCCCCAGGAATTGAACCAGGGCCTCCTGCATTGCGGGCGATTCTTTACCAACTGAGCTATCAGGGAAGCCCCTTATGCTCAGAGACTTTGCTAAATTTGCTTATCACTCCTTAAAACTTATCTATATATTTTTGTTTGAAAAGTATATTGTGATATTCTACACAATTGTATTGTCTGAGAGTGATAATTTTATATCTTCTTTTTCAATCCTTATGCCTCTTATTTCTTTTCCTTGCTCTTATGCACTGACTAGAACTTCAAGTACATTGTTCAACAGAAGTGATGCTAGTGGAAATCTTTATCTTCTTTTTATTTATTTAAAAAATATATCTGTGTATCTGTTTCTTTGGCTGCACCAGATTTTAGCTGTGGCACCCGGAATCTTGGGCAGAATCTTCTGTTGCAGTGCACTTAGTTGCTCTACGGTATGTGGGATCTTCGTTCCCTGACCAGGAATCAAACTCTCATCCTCCAAGTTGCAAGGCAAATTTTAATCACTGGACCACCAGCGAAGTCCCTTTTTCTTTTTTTTTTTAATACAAAAGGAGGTTTTCCTTACCTCATCCTTCATGTATATTGTTTTCTATGTGATTTTTGCAAATGTTCTTCATTAGATTAAGAAAGCTTTCTTTTATTTCTAGTTTGCTAAGAATTTTAGCATGAATGGGTATTGAATTTTATCAAGGCTTTTTCTGCCTCTATTGAGATGCTCATATGCCTTTTCTTGTTTATTCTACTAATGTGCTGCATTACAATTAATTTCTAAAATATTAAACTACCTGTGAATTCCTGGAATAAATATGACATGTTTGTGATGTTGTTCATGATCCTTTTTATGTATTAATAGTTTGCTGATATGTCATTTAGAGTTTTTATATCTGTATTTTTAAAAGTATCTTAGAAAACATTTGCATTTTTTGTAAATGTTGTAATGATGAAACATTTGTATCATCACTTATAATGATGAAAATGATTGACCTGTAATTTTCCTTTCTAGTACTATCTTTATCAGATTTTAGAATCAAGGTAATTCTAGTATTAGTATAGTATTAGTCGCTCAGTCGTGTCTGACTCTTTGCGACCCCATGGACTATAGCCCGCCAGGCTCCTCTGTCCATGGAATTCTCCAGGCAAGAAAACTGGAGTGGGTTGCCATTCTCTTCTCCAGGAAGGTTATTCTAGGCTCCTACAATAAAGGGAGAAGTAATCCCTTTTGCTTTTTCATTAAAATAGCCAAAGCATTTCTATTACTCAGGAAATTCCAAGGGTTTTTGGACCTTTGGGCCAGGAACCCAAGACAAACACCAAATATATTCTTTATTATTACACACAACACTGCTGTGTGGTGTGTTTAGTTGCTTAGTCATGTCTGACTCTTTGTGATCCCATGGACAGTAGCCCACCAGGGTCTTCTGTCCATGGGGATTTTCCAGGCAAGTATACTGGAGTGGGTTGCCATGCCCTCCTTCAGGGAATCTTCGCAACTCAGGGATTGAACCCAAGTCTCCTGCATTGCAGGCGGATTCTTTACCATCTGAGTCACACACAACACATGCACACCTGAACACATATGTGAGAGCGAGAGAGAGAATTGGCTTACCTAATTATATGGGCTGACAAATCCAATATTCTTATGGCAGGTTGAAAACTAAGGGTTTCTATTTTTCAATCTTAAGGCAGAATTCCTTCCTCTTCAGGAAACATACCTCATTCTCTGCTTTAAGGCCATCAACTAATTGGATGGTGCCCACCTACATTATGTAGGGTAATTTCTTTTACTTAAAGTCTACTGATTTTAGATGTTAATCATATCTTAAAAATACTTCTACAGCAACATCTAGACTAGTGTTTGGTCACAATCAGGGGTACCATTGCCTAGCATATAAAATTAACCATCATGACATAAAATTAACATAAAACTAATCATCACAACCTTTTTTTTTTTTCTAAGAATGTTATAGTTTTGGCTCTGCAGTCTAAGTCTTTGATACATTTTTAGTTAATTTTTGTAAATAGCATGAAGGGTTCTTTTTTTTTTTTGGCTGTGCTGGATCTTCCTTGCTGTGCGGTCTTTTCTCTAGAAGCGGTGAGCAGAGGCTACTCTCTAGTTGTGATGTGTGGGCTTCTCATTGTAGTGGTTTCTCTTGTGGCAGAGCCAGGCTTTAGGGCATGTGGGTTCAGAGCTGTGGTTCCCAGGCTTGAGAGCACAGGCTAAATAGTTGTGGTGCATGGGCTTAGTTGCTCCACACTACGTGGGATCTTCCCAGAGCAGGGATTGAACCTGTGCCTTCTGCAATGGCAGGCAGATTCTTTACCACTAAGCCACCAGGGAAGTTCCACCCACCCCCACAACTTCATTCTTTTCTATATGTTTATTCAGATGTCCCAGCACCATTTGTTGAAAGACTGGTCTTTCCCTATTGAATGGTCTTGGTATCCTTATAGAAAATCAATTGGTTGTAAATATGAGACTTTATTTCTAGACTCTCAGTTCTATTCCATTAATCTATATGTCCATCCTTATATTAGTACCAAACTGTTTTTGACTACTGTAGCTTTGTTGAAAGTTTTAAAATCAGAAAGTGTGAGTAGTTCAACTTGCTTTTCTTTTTAAGGATTGTTTTGGCTATTTAGGGTCCCTTGTAATTTCATATGAATTTTAGGATCAGCTTTGCCATTTCTGCCAAAATGAGAAATAAAAGGCATCCAAATTGGAAAGGAAAAAGTAACTGGGATTTTGATAGGACTATACTGAATCTGTAAATTGCTTAGGAGTATTGCCATCTTAACAAAATTAAATCTTCCCATCCATTATTAAGGCTGTCTTTTCATTTAAGTCTTCTTTAATGTCTTCAACAATGCTTTGTAGTTTTCAGTACGTAAGACTTACATCCCCTTGGTTAAATTTATTTCCATATAGACAAATACTGTATGATATCACTTATGTGGAAACTAAAAAAATAATACAAACAAATATATATATAAAACAGTGTCACAGATTTAGAAAAAAACGGTCATTACCAAAGGGGAGAGGGGAGGGGGAAGATCAAATTAGGGGTATGGGATTAAGAAATACAAATTACTATGTATAGAATAAGATATATATATCATATAGTAATATTTTATATTACTATGTATAGAATATATACATTGTATATAAGGAATTATAACCATTATCTTGTAATAACTTTTAATGGAGTATAATATATAAAAATACTGAATCACTATATGCTGTACACCAGAAACTAATATTATATTGCAAATCAACTATACTGTGGTAAAAAAATCATTCTTAAGTATTTTATTTTTTTAATTAAAAAATTTTATCCTTTATGATACTAAAAATGGAATCATATTCTTCATTTTCTTTCCACATTGTTCACTGTATGTAGAAATACAACTTATTTTTGTGTGTTGATGTTATATCTTTTAACTTTTAGAGGTAAATTTATTTATTAGCTCTAATAATTTTTTGTGTATATGTGTTCTTTAGGATTTTCTGTAAGTAAGATTATATCATCTGTGGACAGAGATAATTTTACTTTTTCCTTTCCAATTTGGGTGTCTTTTATTTCTCTTTCTTACCTAATTGCTCTGGTTAGAACTTCCAGTACAATGTTATGAAGAAGTAGTGAAAGTGGGCATCCTTTTTTTATTGAATTATAATTGATTTACAATGTTGTGTTAGTTTGACTGAAAATGTCTCTTTTTCATCTTTCACTTTAAAAAATTTATTTATTTTTTTATTTGAAGGATAATGCTTTACAGAATTTTGTTATTTTCTGCCAAATGGATAGTTTCACTGAGTACAAAGGTCTGGGTGGTTATTTTCTTTTAGCATACTGAGGATGTTATTCCACTGTTTTCTGGATTCCACTATTTCTAAAAAGATATAAACTATTAATCTTATTTCTCCTTTGAATGCTATGAGTCCTTCATCTTTGGCTCTTTTAAAAATTCAGCAACTTTGATTTTCAGCATGTACTTTCTAATGTACTTAAGTTTGGCTTTTCTTTGTCTTTACATTGCTCATAATACTTCTTGCATTTATAGCTTGAATCTCAGGCTTTTTCAGTTTTGGAAAGTTCCCAGGGATAAACTTTCCCCCTAAATTTAGGTTTTAGTTTTTAGAGCAGTTTTTAGGTTCACAGCAAATCTGAGCAGTAAGTACAGAGACTCCCCATATATCCACTAAACTATTAAATTTCTCAAATATTTTTCTATTCTCTCTCTTTCTCTTCTGGAATGCTTACCAGTTTGTCCTTCACATTTCTTGGTTCTTATATCTTTTTTCTCTTTTTTTCCTCACCATGCTTCAGTATGAATATTGTCTTCAGATTTCTCTTCAGTTAGGTGCATCTAATCTGCTGTTACACCCATTTTAAGTTCTTTGTTGTTGTTCTAGAATTTCCATTAGATTTATTAAAATAGATTCTAGTTCTTTGTTAAGATTCTCCATCTTGTCACTTAATTTCGTGAAGACATAAAGCATGTATATTTTAAACCCCATGCCTTTTTAACAATATCTGGATTGCCTGAGAGTTTGTTTGTAGTGCTTGTGTATGTCTCTTAGTTTTCAATCATTCAGTTTTATCTTCAAGTATACATGGCAATTTTTAGTTGAATAACAGATATTTTAAAAGTAAAATTTAAGAGATAATTCAAAGCTCTGGATAAATTTACTTTCCTCTAAACAGTAGAATTATTCTTGCTTCTGGAAGTCATCTAGAGTAAGGAAAGATGATCTTAATCCAATCAAGTATTAGACTCACTGAAGGCTGATCTTCAGTTTTAGAGACTAGTTTATTTCAGGTTTATTACTAAGCTATGGCCATTCGGAGGTACCAACTAAAAGCCTGGAATTTCTATTAAGGCTCCTCCTTCTTGGTCCCTGAAGTCAGTTTTTGTCCATTAGCCATATAAAACTACTGAATGTTCTGCTTAGACTTTTTTACATAATTTTAAAAATAATTTTATTTATTTTTGGCTGTGCTGGGTCTTTGTTTCTGGTGGGCTTTTCTCTAGTTGTGGTGAGTAGGGGCTACTCTTTAGTTGCAGTGCAAGGGCTTCTCATTGCTGTGGCTTCCCTTATTGCGGACAGAGTATAGGCTCTAGGGCACTCCAGCTTCAGTAGTTGTGGCACATGGGCTCAGTAGTTGTGGCTCCCGGGCTCTAGAGCACAGGCTCAATAGTTGTGGCCCATGAGCTTAGTTGCTCTGTGTTTGTGGATTCTTCCCAGAACAGGGATCAAACCTGTATCTCTTGTATTGACAGGTGGATTCTTTACCACTGAGCCACCAGGGAAGCCCTTGCTTAGAGTGAACATCGACATTTTAGCAATCAGTGAACTAAAATGGACTGGAATGGGTGAATTTAATTCAGATGACCATTATATCTACTACTGTGGGCAAGAATCCCTTAGAAGAAATGGAGTAGCCCTCATAGTCAAAGAGTCTGAAATGCAATACTTGGGTGCAATCTCAAAAATGACAGAATGATCTCAGTTCATTTCCCAGGCAAACCATTCAACATCACAGTAATCCAAGTCTATGCCCCAACCACTAATGCCAAAGAAGCCAAAGGTGAATGGTTCTATGAAGACCTACAAGACCTTCTAGAACTAACACCGAAAAAAGACATCCTTTTCATCATAGGGGATTGGAGTGGAAAAGTAGGAAGTCAAGAGATACCTGGAGTAACAAGCAAGTTTGGCCTTGGAGTACAAAGTGAAGCAGGGCAAAGGTTAACAGAGTTTTGCCAAGAGAACGCACTGATCATAGCAAACATGCTCTTCCAACAACACAAGAGACAACTCTAAATATGGACATCACCAGATGATCAATACTGAAATCAGACTGATTATATTCTTTGCAACCAAAGATGGAGAAGCTCTATATGGTCAATAAAAATAAGACCAGGAGCTGACTATGATTCAGATCATGAACTCATTATTGCAAAATTCAAACTTAAAGAAAGTAGGGAAAAGCACTAGGCCATTCAGGTATGACCTAAATCAAATCCCTTACACTTAACACAGTGGAAGTGACAAATAGATTTAAGGGATTAGATCTGATAGAGTGGCAGAAGAACTATGGACAGAGGTTTATAGCACTGTATAGAAGGTGGTAATCGAAACCATCCCCAAGAAAAAGAAATGCAAAAAGGCAAAACGGTTATCTGAGGAGGCCTTACAAATAGCTAAGAAAAGAAGAGAAGCTAAAAGCAAAGGAGAAAAGGAAAGATATGCCCATCTGAATGCAGAGTTCCAAATAATAACAAGGAGAGATAAGAAAGCCTTCTTAAGTGAACAATGCAAAGAAACAATAGTCTTTCCCAATAGAATGGGAAAGACTAGATATCTCTTCAAGAAAATCAGAGATACCAAGGGAACATTTCATGCAAAGATGGACACAATAAAGAACAGAAATGGTAGAGACCTAACAGAAGCAGAAGATATTAAGAAGAGGTGGCAAGAATACACAGAACAACTATACAAAAAGATCTTCATGACCCAGATAACTACAATGCTGTGATCACTCACCTAGAGCCAAACATCTTAGAGTGCGAAGTCAAGTGGGCCTTAGGAAGCAGCACTAGAAACAAACCTAGTGGAGGTGATGTAATTCCAGCTGAACTATTGAAAAATCCTAAAAGGTGATGGTTTTTAAGTGCTGCACTCAATATGCCAGCAAATTTGGAAAACTCAGCAGAGGCCACAAGACTGGAAAAGGTCAATTTTTATTCCAATCCTAAAGAAGGGCAAAGCCAAAGAATGTTCAAACTATCCCACAACTGTACTCATCTCACATGCTAGTAAAGTAATGCTCAAAATTCTCCAAGCTAGGCTTCAACAGTATGTGAACTGAGAACTTCAAGGTGTAAGCTGGATTTAGAAAAGGCAGAGGAACCAGAGATCAAATTGCCAACATCTGTTGGATCATCGAAAAAGCAAGAGAGTTCCAGAAATGTACTTCTGCTTCATTGACTATGCTAAAGACTTTGACTGTGTGGATCACAAGAAACTGTGGGAAATTCTTCAAGAGATGGGAATACCAGACCACCTTACCTGCCTCTTGAGAAACCTGTATGCAGGTCAAGAAGCAACAGTTAGAACTGAACATGGAACGGACTGGTTCCAAATCGGGAAAGGAGTATTTCAAGGATATATTTTAACACCCTGCTTATTTAACCTATATGCAGAGTAAGGATATCATGTGAAATGCCAGGCTGCATGAAGCACAAGCTGAAATCATGATTGTGGGGAGAAATATCAATAACCTCAGATATGCAGATGACACCACCCTTATGGCAGAAAGCAGAGGGGAACTAAAGAGCCTCTTGATGAAGGTGAAAGAGGAGAGTGAAAAGCTGGTTTAAAACTTGATAGTAAAAAAACTAATATCATGGCATCTGGTCCCATCACTTCATGGCAAATAGATGGGGAAACAATGGAAACAGTGACAGACTTTATTTTCTTGGGCTCCAAAATCACTGCAGATGGTGACAGCAGCCATGAAATTAAGAGACACTTGCTCCTTGGAAGAAAAGCTATGACAAACCTAAACAGCGTATTAAAAAGCAGACACATTACTTTGCTGACAAATGTCTATCTAGTCAAAGCTATGTTTTTTTCAGTAGTCATGTATGGATATGAGAGTTGGACCATAAAGAAGGCTGAGCACTGAAGAATTGATGCTTTTGAACTGTGGTGTTGGAGAAGACTCTTGAGAATCCCTTGGGGTGCAAGGAGATCAAACCGGTCCATTCTAAAGGAAATCAGTCCTGAATAGTCATTGGAAGGACTGATGCTGAAGCTCCAATACTTGGCCACCTGATGCAAAAAGCCAACTTATTAGAAAAGAATCTGATGTTGGAAAAGATTGAAGGCAGGAGGAGAAGGGGATGACAGAGAACGAGATGGTTGGATCGCACCACCAACTCAATGGACATGGTGAGTTGGTGGAGGACAGGGAAGCCTGGCATGCTGCAGTTTATGGGGTCGCAAAGAGTTGGACACAACTGAGTGACTCAACAACAACAATAGTCATGGTAGTTTTTTGAAGCTTAGGATGAAGCTCTTTCTCAGAGAGTATCTCATCTGTTTTAGACTATGGCACCATCAATCCAGGATAACTTCAAAATCATGGTTTGGGGACCATGCAGATGATGTGAACTTGAGCTGCAAATTATACAAAAAGTCAACCTGTAGTTACAACTTCTCAGATACTTCCTTCCAGTCCTCTTAACTTCTCAGTGTCAAGGCAACTTTCCCTTCAGGTCTCTGATGTTAGAAGTGGCAGATTTGTCATTTTGTTGTCCTAGTTGAATATGGTAGTCTTCTATGGATTTTTTCCCCCTCATGCTGGTATTTTTGAAGTTTTCTTTAAGAAGTTATTCTGTGCCCTAGGTCACAATGGTTTTTTCCAACTTTTTAAAAATTTTCTAGTCTACCTTTCACATTTTAGTTTTTAATACATTTAGAGTCCATCTCCATATGCAGTATTATAAAGTGATCCAATTTTATTTTTCTCTTTATATTGAGCCAATTTTTTCATCACTATCTGCTAAAGAATCTTTTTCCCATTCATTTGTAGAATTCCTTTTTTTCATTTTAAGTAACCATATATATAGGAGTCCCTTTTGAGTTCTCTATTCTGTTCTATTGGCTTACTTGTTTCTGTTTCTATTACCATAGATTGTAGTGTGTCTTAGCTTTTGGTACAGCAAGTCCTTTCTTCGCTCTTCTTTTTAAGGTTGATTTAGCTGTAAATAGAGAAGGCAATGGCACCCCGCTCCAGTACTCTTGCCTGGAAAATCCCATGGATGGAGGAGCCTGGTAGGCTGTAGTCCATGGGGTCGCTAAAAGTCGGACACGACTGAGCGACTTCACTTTCACTTTTCACTTTCATGCATTGGAGAAGGAAATGGCAACCCACTCCAGTGTTCTTGCCTGGAGAATCCCAGGGACAGGGGAGCCTGGTGGGCTGCCATCTATGGGGTTGCACAGAGCTGGACACGACTGAAGCGACTTAGCAGCAGCAGCAGCAGACCTTTATTATCCATACAAATTATAGAGATTTTTTACAAGTCCTTGAAATAGTCCAACTGAAATTTGAATTGGGAATGTATTAAGTATAATTTAATTGGGGGTATACTGACATTTTTATAATCTTAAATTATTCCAGCCAGAGCCTAGAATGTCTCTCCATTTATTCAGATCATGCTCTATGTCCTTTAATGGAGCTCTAATAATCTTTTACATGATGCTGTTCTGTCTTTTTGGTTAATATCTTGGTACTTGGTCATTTTATTGCTATTGTGAAAAACATCTTTCATTATTTAAAATTACATTTGTCTAGATTTTTTGCTACAGTAGAGAAATGCATTTATAAGACATTTATAAGTTGTGCTTGTATTCAAAAACCTTGGTGAGCTCTTTCATTAGCTCTGATGGAGAATGTCTTTGATTATCAATTGCTTTCATGCTTACTGTTCTACTCAAATGATCTATTTTTTCCCCAATTTTGATGTTATATTTTTTTCTAAGAAGTTAACCATTTCACTAGGTATTTCACATTTATTATTATAGTTATTCAAACTATTTTTCTTCTCTCTCCTCTTCTACTTCAATTTTCAAGGAGCTATTTATATTTACTTTTGCCTTTTGCCCAGGGTCACTTTTATTTTCAGTTTGAGGGCTCCTGACTACATAGGGTGTATAAATTAGAATTTTAAATCAGTATGAGGGTAGATTCTTGGTTGAAAATTTCAAAGAAGGCTTTTTCCCTACCCAGAGTTCAAGCTTCCTTGTTTGGCAATATTTTCCTTTTTTCTTTTTTTGTCTGTGCTGGGTTTCTGTTGCTGCTCAGGCTTTCTCTACTTGCAGTAAGTTGGGGCTACTCTCTAATTGTGGTGCAATGGGTTCTCACTGTGGTGCCTTCTCTTGTTGGGGGAGATGGAGCTCTAGGCATACAGGCTTTAGCAGTCGTGGCGCTTGGGCCTAGTTTCCCTGAGGCATGTAGAATCTTACCTGACCAAGGATTGAACTGCATTTTTCGAGGAAGGATTCTCCTGCATTGCAAGGCAGATTCTTAACCACTGGACCACCAGGGAAGCCCTGGTGGTATTTTTTTTCTAGCTACTTTTTTTACCAAGTGTGTAGCAATTTGTGAATCCTGGCTTTTTTTCCCTGGGGTCTCATTTAAATACCACTTCACACAGGCCTTGTCTTTGTCCCCACCTTGCTGTTTCCTCAGTGGCTGACACTGCAAATGACCAAGGGCATTTAAGTATTAACAAGTTTCCATTCTTGTTTCTCAGTTTTCTCCTGATTTTTGGCCTGGAGATTTTCCTTACTTTCTTGTAAGGAGCTACATTCTGCATTTAAAAAGATGTTTGTTGTATTTTATTCAGCATTCCCAAGTTTTTATAATGGGAGATTATTTTAGGTCTATAATATGTAGACATCATTTTGAGATAAAAATATAGAAAGGTTATTTGTAAATATATCAACTTGTATTTCAACATTAATTTTCCTTTTGCTTATGTTTTAATCAATAGTCCATTATGGATGTAAATAATATATCATGAAGTATAAAATCAATTTTAAACTGTCTAAAAGTCAAAACTACCACTGTATCTAGGGTTACTCTACTGAGTAATAAACTGAGTTTCTTCATCATCAGCATATTCATGAATTCCCAACTAACTGTTGTAAGCTCTTTCAATACACTTTCAGAGACTGATTTCCTAATTTAAAGAGAATAAAAAAAAAAGTTTAGTTGAAATTGTAACAATGTCACTTCTGCTTTCAAAAGGACCTGGAACACCCTTGCAGAAACACTAGTTTATTACATACTGAATGGGAAATTCTGACCTGCAGGATGAAATGAAAATCCCATATAATCTGGCTTCCCACTTACTTTTTCAGCTTCATCTTTCACTACTTAGCAAAGATGCATCTGACAGGGACTTCCCTGGTAGTCCAGGAGTTAAGAATCTGCCTGCCAATGCAGGGGACACAGGTTCGATCTCTGGTCAGGGAAGATATGATATGCTGTGGGGCAACTAGGCACATGTGCCACAACTACTGAGCTCCTGCTCTAGAGCCCACGAGCTGCAACTAGAGCGAGAGTAGACTCCACTCTTCACAACTAGAGAAGGCCTGAGCACAGCAACAAACACCCACCACAGCCGAAAATTAATTTATTTAAAAAAGTACCCGACAATTGTGATGCTCAGTGATAGTCCTGCTTGCCTGGAAGGCTCTTTCTTCACCTAAAAACCTTCTGTTGATTCTTCAAACTCCAGTACAAACAGTAACTTCTTTGAGTAATTCTTCCTTTCTCTCCCAGGCAGTTAATCACTATCCTTTTTATGCCCTCACATTTCTATTTGTGTTACAGCATTTACCACGTGATATTGTAACTTACCTGTTTAGACTTCTCTTTTCCCTACTAGCATAAGTTCCTAGAACACAGGAATCATATTTATCTCTACAGTTCCAGCACCCCACACATCACATTGAACATAGTAAGTACTCAATAAATGATTCAGTATTAAATGAATGAAGTAACTGTTGCTGTTTTTATGAATGCCAAGTGTTTATATTTATGTCTATGAGGTGAAATGTGTTATCAATAAAGTCTTTAACCTAGAGCATTACTTGATTTTATTTGTTCTTTTTGTGCCTTTCTAGACTTCAAAGCAGCATATATTGAAAAAGATCCAGAAATTCACAGGTCAGAAAGATCTTATCTTTTATTCTTCAGTTTAAGACTAATGACAAATCAACTGCAGGGTCTGCTTTAAGACTTTAACCTGTAATAGCAGGTAGAAGGAGGAAGGTTGAAAAGATTGTTATATGAAAGAAATATGCCTACTCTTTCTAGCAACTACACTTCTGAAGAAATGTAAATGGCTTCATAATTCTTTTCATGAATGAAAAGAATCATGAATTCTTTCATTCCTATCCTCGTACTTCCTTTTCTAATCTCCTTTTGTGCAAAGCTTAAAGTATCAGGAAAGAAACTCTGTGAGAGGGGTTAACTATGAAGAGTTTGGTGTAGGAAGTTTTGATATCTTTTTTCTCTACCATGTGCTCAGTCACTTCAGTCGTGTCTGACTCTCTGCGACCCCATGGACCATGGCCCGCCAGGCTCCTCTGTCCATGGGATTCTCCAGGCAAAAGCACTGGAGTGGGTTGCCATTTCCTTCTCCAGCGATAAAGTATGAAGTGAGTGAAGGGAGTAAAGTGAAGTCGTTCAGTCGTGTCCGACTCTTTGTGACCCCATGAACTGTAACCTACCAGGCTCCTCCGTCCATGGGATTTTCCAACCCACTCCAGTACTCTTTTCTCTACCACAGAGACTGAATAATACTTATCTTTTCCTCCAAAGATATGTATTTCTCTGTTTTCCCTACTTCTTCTCCCTACCGTGATTATTCCTGCTGTTTCCAATGGCTTACATTTACTACATGGTGAAGACAGCACACCGTAGCTAAAAAAAGAGAAACAAACAAAATGAGATGTTGGTTAAATCTAAGCTCTACCACTAATTAGCCTTTTGATTTTAGGCATGATTTTGTCTTTGTTTCCTTATTTGCAAAATGAGGGGATTGAACTAAGGTAAGGTCAAGAGTCATAATTCTAATAGATTCTTCACCTCTACTTCCAGATTCACAGTTGGAAAAAAATCTCAGGATGGGTTGCATTGAAGATAACCTGAAACGGTGAGTAAAATCAATCTTCTCTGTGTATATTTTTTCTCTCTCTACCCTACTGATAAATCCTGTGAAAGTTGGGAGTAATATACCTGGGATTCTGTTTCACTTTCCTCACTATGATAGCTGTCTTCTTTCTAAGTCTCTCTTTTCATTATTCTTATCAGTTCAGTTCAGTTCAGTCACTCAGTCGTGTCCAACTATTTGTGACCCCATGAATTGCAGCACAGCAGGCCTCCCTGTCCATCACCAACTCCCGGAGTTCACCCAAACTCATGTCCATCGAGTAGGTGATGCCATCCAGCCATCTCATCCTCTGTCATCCCCTTCTCCTCCTGCCCCCAATCCCTCCCAGCATCAGGGTCTTTTCCAATGAGTCAACTCTTCGCATGACGTGGTCAAAGTATTAGAGTTTCAGCTTCAGCATCAGTCCTTCCAATAAACACCCAGGACTGATCTCGTTTAGCATCGATTGGTTGGATATCCTTGCAGTCCAAGGGACTCTCAAGAGTCTTCTCCAACACCACAGTTCAAAAGCATCAATTTTTCGGCACTCAGCTCTCTTCACAGTCCAATTCTCACATCCATACATGACCACTGGAAAAACCATAGCCTTGACAAGACGGACCTTTGTTGACAAAGTAATATCTCTGCTTTTTAATATGCTGTCTAGGTTGGTCATAACTTTCCTTCCAAGGAGTAAGTGTCTTTTAATTTCATGGCTGCAATCACCATCTGCGGTGATTTTGGAGCCCCCCAAAATAAAATCAGCCACTGCCTCCACTGTTTCCCCATCTGTTTGCCATGAAGTAATGGGACCAGATGCCATGATCTTAGTTTTCTGAATGCTGAGTTTTAAACCAACTTTTTCACTCTCCTCTTTCACTTTCATCAAGAGGCTTTTTAGTTCCTCTTCACTTTCTGCCATAAGGGTGGTGTCATCTGCACATCTGAGGTTATTGATATTTCTCCCGGCAATCTTGATTCCAGCTTGCGCTTCTTCCAGTCCAGCATTTCTCATGATGTACTCTGCACAGAAGTTAAATAAGCAGGGTGACAATATACAGCCTTGACGTGCTCCTTTTCCTATTTGGAACCAGTCTGTTGTTCCATGTCCAGTTCTAACTGGTGCTTCCTGACCTGCATACAGGTTTCTCAAGAGGAAGGTCAGGTGGTCTGGTATTCCCATCTCTTTCAGAATTTCCCACACTTTATTGTGATCCACACAGTCAAAGGCTTTGGCATAGTCAATAAAGCAGAAGTAGATGTTTTTCTGGAGCTCTCTTGCTTTTTCCATGATCCAGCAGATGTTGGCAATTTGATCTCTGGTTCCTCTGCCTTTTCTAACACAAGCTTGAACATCTGGAAGTTCACGTTTCACGTATTGCTGAAGCCTGGCTTGGAGAATTTTGAGCATTACTCTACTAGCATGTGAGATGAGTGTAATTGTGTGGTAGTTTGAACATTCTTTGGCATTGCCTTTCTTTGGGATTGGAATGAAAACTGACCTTTTCCAGTCCTGTGACCACTGCTGAGTTTTCCAAATTTGCTGACATATTGAGTGCAGCACTTCCACAACATCATCTTTCAGGATTTGAAATAGGTCAACTGGAATTCCATCACCTCAAGTAGTTTTGTTCCTATTGATGTTTTGTAAGGCCCACTTGACTTCACATTTCAGGATGTCTGGCTCTAGGTGAGTGATCATACCATCGTGATTATCTGGGTTGTGAAGATCATTTTTGTGCAGTTCTTCTGTGTATTCTTGCCATCTATTCTTAATATCTTCTGCTTCTGTTAGGTCCATATCATTTCTGTCCTTTATTGAGCCCATCTTTGCATGAAATGTTCCCTTGGTATCTCTAATTTTCTTGAAGAGATCTCTGCTGCTGCTGCTGCTAAGTCGCTTCAGTTGTGTCTGACTCTGTGCGACCCCATAGACGGCAGCCCACTTCTCCAGGCAAGAACACTGGAGTGGGTTGCCATTTCCTTCTCCAATGCATGAAAGTGAAAAGTGAAAGTGAAGTCGCTCAGTAGTGTCCAACTCTTCATGACCCCATGGACTGCAGCCTACCAGGCTCCTCCATCCATGGGATTTTCCAGGCAAGAGTACTGGAGTGGGGTGCCATTGCCTTCTCCAGTCTTTCCCATTCTGTTGTTTTCCTTTATTTCTTTGCATTGATTGCTGAGGAAGGCTTTCTTATCTCTCCTTGCTATTCTTTGGAACTCTGCATTCAGATGCTTATATCTTTCCTTTTCTCCTTTGCTTTTTGCTTCTCTTCTTTTCACAGCTATTTGTAAGGCCTCCTCACACAGCCATTTTGCTTTTTTGCATTTCTTTTTCTTGGGGATGCTCTTGATCCCTGTCTCCTGTACAATGTCACGAACCTCCATCCATAGTTCATCAGGCACTCTGTCTATCAGATCTAGGCCCTTAAATCTATTTCTCACTTCCACTGTATAATCATAAGGGATTTGATTTAGGTCGTACCTGAATGGTCTAGTGGTTTTCCCTACTTTCTTCAATTTAAGTCTGAATATGGCAATAAGGAGTTCATGATCTGAGCCACAGTCAGCTTCCGGTCTTGTTTTTGTTGACTGTATAGAGCTTCTCCACCTTTGGCTGCAAAGAATATAATCAATCTGATTTCAGTGTTGACCATCTGGTGATGTCCATGTGTAGAGTCTTCTCTTGTGTTGTTGGAAGAGGGTGTTTGCTATGACCAGCATGTTCTCTTGGCAAAAGAGTGCCAAACAAAGAGAACACAAAATAGTGCATTCTCTATTAGCCTTTGCCCTGCTTCATTCCGTACTCCAAGGCCAAATTTCCCTGTTACTCCAGGTGTTTCTCGACTTCCTACTTTTGCATTCCAGTCCCCTATAATGAAAAGGACATCTTTTTTGGGCGTTAGTTCTAAAAGGTCTTGTAGGTCTTCATAGAACCGTTCAACTTCAGCTTCTTCAGCGTTAGTGGTTGGAGCATATGCTTGGATTAGTGTGATATTGAATGGTTTGCCTTGGAAACGAACAGAGATCATTCTGTCATTTTTGAGACTGCATCCAAGTACTGCATTTCAGACTCTTTTGTTGACCATGATGGCTACTCCATTTCTTCTAAGGGATTCCTGCCCACAGTAGATATAATGGTCATCTGAGTTAAATTCACCCATTCCAGTCCGTTTTAGTTCACTGATTCATAGAATGTTGACGTTCACTCTTGCCATCTCCTGTTTGACCACTTGCAGTTTGCCTTGATTCATGGACCTAATATTCCAGGTTCCTATGCAGTATTGCTCTTTACAGCATTGGACCTTGCTTCTATCACCAGTCACATCCACAACTGGGTATTGTTTTTGCTTTGGCTCCATACCTTCATTCTTTCTGGAGTTATTTCTCCACTGATGTCCAGTAGCATACTGGGCACTTAACGACCTGGGCAGTTCCTCTTTCAGTATTCTATCATTTTGCTTTTTCATACTGTTCATGGGGTTCTCAAGGCAAGAATACTGAAGTGGTTTGCCATGCACTTCTCCAGTGGACCACATTCTGTCAGACCTCTCCACCATGACCCGTTCATCTTGGGTGGCCCCACATGGCATGGCTTAGTTTCATTGAGTTAGACAAGGCTGTGGTCTGTATGATCAGATTGGCCAGTTTTCTGTGATTATGGTTTCAGTGTGTCTGCCCTATGATGCCCTCTCGCAACACCTACCATCTTACTTGGGTTTCTCTTACCTTGGACATGGGGTATCTCTTCACGGCTTCTCCAGCAAAGCGCAGCCGCTGCTCCTTACCTTGGACAAGGTCGCCCCTCCTGATCTTGAATGTGGAGTAGCTCCTCTCGGCCCTCCTGTACCCACGCAACCACCACTCCTTGGACGTGGGGTTGCTCCTCTCAGCCGCTGCCCCTGACCTCGGACGTGGGGTAGCTTACCAGTACATTAATATCACTTCAATTACACTAACACACTCTGCTGCATCTAGTTTTTCAGAACTCCCTGTGGGATGGACCCAGGAATATGTACTCTGGTCAATGGACAGGAATCTTCAACAGATCTTCAAACACCTGGAAAGTACAAGGTCAGGTGGTTTCTGAGTGGAGGTTGAAAGTGGTAGAGCTTTTAAGAGGGAGGAAGGGAGGGAGTGAAGGAGGGAGGGAGGGAGAGAGGGAAGGAGGAAGAGAGAGGGGGAGGGAGAAGAAAGATGGTTAGTTAGTTTTTGTAGTGGGGCAAAGTTTAAGAACCACTGGTCTGTGAATCATTTCTGATTAGAATGGGGACAAATGCCTCCCTTTTTCCTGGTGGAGGAATTCTTTCCATAAATAAGCAATTGATGTTGGGGAAAGCAAGCTTTTTTGTTTTCCCTCAGTCCAAAATATTTTGCATTCAAAATGGCCATTGTCTTTCCATTTTCCTACTTTTTCCTGTTTCAAAACAAATGGGAACTTTTCTCTTTATTTCTTAGATCAAGTCTTATGGAATTGGGTTTGCCTGAACCACAGGATATGATTTCTTCTTCCACCTCCTCTGTTTTTGTGGCTCAGGAGCCTGTCCTACCCTGTTGTGACTGTAAGAATGCAGAACATTCTACTGACAGTAGCATCTCCTCTGGATCATCCTACAGCTCGAGCCTGTCTCACCTTCCCGTCTTTTCTGAAGAAACAACTTGGCAATTCCGGAGCCATAGTTTACCTATTTTACCCCAAAATCAACCTCCTGTGTTCAGGAACCAAGGCACATCTCAGCCTTCTTTTATGCTTTCAGAGCTTGGGAAATCAGAACTTTTTCAGAATTTGGAAACTCTTTCATCCTTAAGCCCTCAAAGCACTTTTATCAACTCTCTTTTTGAATCTCCAGATCTCCACAGACAAGAAGAAAAAACAAAGGATAAGAGAAGAAGCAAGAGTGATTTGACATCAGATCATAAGCCAAATATTATCTTCAAAGAGAGACCACTATTGTCAGGGTCAGCTCCAATCCAGCTCTCTCCTTTGGCTAGGTGGGAGTTAGAGGGACATATGGCTTGGAAGGTTTGTACTTTGCGGGAACAAACAGTGCCTCTGCCTGTGAGGGAATCATGGGCAATGCTGAATTATTTAACTGAGGTGCAAGGAGGAGTCCCTGAACCAGAGAAACCCCAAATCCAGTTATCTATGCCCATTCATCAAAGCACTGAGCAAAATATCAACAATGAATCCCCAGACCTTCCATCTCTTCAGCTCCAAAGGAACACTGGGGTGGAATCTGGATTAAATAGAACAGAAACAAGAATTTCTCAGACTCTTATCTCAGGTAAGCAGTCACAACCTGGAGATGGCCCCCAAATCCTTGAATCCAGGCCATTAATGACATCAATAGATATTCTACTTCCCAAAAGCTTAGGAGCTGACATCACTCAAGAGGAAATGACTTTACTGAAGAAGGACCCAAAACATGTGCTAGAGCTTAATATAAAGCAGAGGGTCTTAGGTCTTCCAGAAAAAAGGATACAACCGCAACAGACCCAGGTGCCTAATATGGAGCTGACCCCACAGCTACCATACCAAGTCACAGATAGTGTGAAAGTTACTCCACTGGCATTACTTCAAGTCATGGATTCAATGGGGATGATTCCAGATTCACATTCAGAAGTGATAGAATCTGTGGGTTTGTTCCAATGGCCACCAAATGAAGTTGAAAAACCAATGGAAGCCATGGAAACAGTGCATGTAAGCCAAAAACCATCATATCAAGTCATTAAATCAGTGGAGGTAACCCCAAGACCTCAGCAGCAAGTTATGGAATCAAGAAAGATAACTTCAAGACAGTTGAATCAAGTAATAGATAATGTGAAGGTAACTCCAATAGCATTGCTTCAAGTCATGGATTCTATGGGGATGATTAAAAAATCACATCCACCTATCATACAGTCAATGGGAATGACCCCAACAATGCAATATCAAGTTATGGAGTCAGTAAAAAGGAGTACATTGTTGGACCATCAAGTCATACAACCAGGAAAGATGAATCCAAGACTACAACATGCAGTCATAGAAACTGTGGAAATAACCCCAGGGCCACATAAAGTTATGCAATCAGTTCATGTAACATCAAGGCCACAAAGTCAAGTCGCAGAATCACTGAAGATTACTCCAGGGCCAATATGTCAAAATATGAAATCATTTGAAACGATCCCAAGGCCATTGCATCAAGTGATGGATTACATGAAAGTGACTCCAATAGCACTATTACAAGCTATGGATTTTATGGGGATAATTCCACCAACAAAGTCACATGTTATAGAATCTGGGGGTTTGATCCCAGATACACAGTCTCAGATTGCAAATTTAACCCCAAGGGCAATTCAATCAGATTGTTTGACTTCAAGCTCTTTTACTACTATTGGTACATTTGGAGTGGTAGAATCTGTGGGCTTACCTCCAAAGCCACCACATAAAGTCATGGAATCAGGAGGAGTGATTCCAATATCTCAAGCCAACTCCAGGAGTCTGGAGTTGACTCCTGGGTCATGTATTCAAGTGCCAGACTTTGAGGGGATGACTCCACAACCATATAATCAAGGCACAGAATCTATGGCATTAACACCAGGGCCATCTCATCAAGTCACAGAGTCTTCGAGGTTGACCCCAGGGCATCAAATTCTGGAGTATTCAGAGATGAGTCCAAGGCAAAGTCATCATGTAATAGAAACTATGGAGTTGACCTCTGACCCCTGGATAAAAATGGAGAAATCTGCAGAGGTGACACATTCACATCATCAAATGATGGAATCTTTAGGGACAATCCCAAGGTCACTGGGTACAGGTACAAAATCTATGGGAATGAGCCAAAAGGCACTGCCTCAAGTCACAGAATCTGCAGAAATGTCCACTACATCAGTTCCAGATGTGAACTATAGAGAGATGAAATCAATTCCACAACTTAAGGTTATGGGTTCTATGACGTTATCCCCAAGACTGCAAAATTTGAAGTCTGGGAAACTGGTTTTGGCACCAGAGTCACAAAATATAAAATCTGTAGACATAACCACAGGTTCAGTCCCAGAACTGGGAAATTACACACAGCCAGTCTCAACTGTGAACTCTATAGAACTGGCCACAGAACCAGAATGGCAGAGTGTAAAACCTGAGGAGTTGGCCACCACACCACAGGGGCAAAATGAGAAATCTGTGCAGTCAGCCCCAGGGGCTCAGCTTCATGGTGTGAAATCTATCCAACTGATGCTGGGACCCCAACAACAAAGTAAAAAATCTACTGGGTTAGTCCCAGCACCACAGTTGCAAAGTAAGAAATCTATAGATCTGGTCCCCAGTTCACAGTTGCAAGGTATGGAATATGTTCATTTGGCTCTACCATCAGAGTTTCCAGGTATAAAAACTGTGGAATTGTCTCCAAGAATAGTACAAAAAGATATGAAACCTATGGAGTTGGCCCCAAAGCCGTGGTCACAGGATATAAGATCTGAGGAGACAGCCCCAATACCATTGCGTGAAGATGTAAAAACTCCTCAAATGGTAGAAAGTACAAGACTGACTCTTGAGACAAAGGTAGAAGGTATGAAATATGAAGAACTGATCCCAGGAGCACACATTCAAGCAGTAAAATCTGTAGAGGTAGACTCCAGACCAAATCATCAAGTCACAGAACCTGAAGGGATGATCTCACGGTATCAAGCTTCAGAATCTTTAGGGATGATCTCAGAACCAGGATATCCAGAAACAGAAGCAAAGCTAACCCCTGACACTGGTCACCATGGGAAAGAGTCTATGGGGTTGATACAATCATTTTTAGGAAGTACCCCCAGGTCACTGAGCCAAGCATCTATGCAGATGAACTCAATGTCATTCAGGAGCACTCTTGAGCCAATGTTCCAAAGTGTGAGAGCCATGGACAAAACTCCAATGTCACAGCACATGACACAAGAATCTCTGGAGTTGGTACTAGGATCAGAGATGCAAGGTATGAAATCAAACATGTTGACCCCAGAATCTCAAGATATGAAGTTTGTTCATCCAAATCTAGGACCATATTCAGAAGTTATGAATTATGAGAAGCTGATCTCAGAACCACAATTTCAAAATGTGAAATCTGTGTCATTGACCTCAGAACCACAGTCCACAAGTATAAAACCTGAGGAGTTGACTCTAGGGCCATTAAGGCATGATGATTTTGTGGATTTACACGTACCACTGGAAGAATCTAGTAGGTTAATTCCTGAGTCACAGTTACAACATGTTGAATCAAGGAAAGTGACCATGGAATTACATTTACAAGGATTAAAATCTGTGGGTCTAACTTCCAGACCAAGGCATCAAGACATACCATCTACAGAGTTAGCTGCTGAGATCTGGCCACAAGAGGAGGAATCTGTAGTCTTGAAACCTGGTGGTGTGATGCCCAGGCCGTATTTTCAAAAATTTTCAGAGTTGACTCCAGGTCAAGACCATCAAGACACAGAAACTGTAAGACTGATTTCTGAGGCTTTGCCCCAAGTTAATTTGCCCCAATTAATGCAAAAACCAACAGATCAAGTTATAGAATCTGCAAGAATGACTCCTCTAAGGCCACATCTTCAAGATACAGAATCATCTGAGATACCCTTAAGGTCAGAATATGCAAACACAGAAACTGTGGGGTTAGCAACATTTCCAGTTGAAAACATCCAGGAGGTAATACCAGTACAACCATATTCAGAAAAAGGATCTCTGGAGTTGACTTTAGAACCAAGGATGCAATATGAGATATCAGAGCCACTACTACAAAATTTGAAACATGTGAAGCTAACCTCTGAGTCATCCCCATTAGTGGTGGAATCTAAACAGTTTATTACAGGACCAAAACCACAAGTTACAGAGTTGACTCCAGAGCCACAGCTCCAGGAAGTAACATTCAGGCAGTTGGAGTCAGAGCCAAAACTACAAGACGTGAAATATGTTAATTTAATTCAACAGCCAACTACTACCAAAATGGTAGAATCAGAGAAGCCAATACAAGAGCCAGTCCTACAAAGTATGATACCAGAGGAACTGACTCAGGAGGTACAGCTCCAAGGTGAGTCCCTGGGACCACAGTTGCATAGCGTAAGATTTTCAGAGTTACGTCCTAAACCACCACTTCAAGGAGAAAGACTTTTAGATTTAATCTCAGGGTCTCCACATCACAGTGTGACATCTGATGAATTGACCCCAGGTTCCCCAATGCAAGAAATAAAATTGTCAGATTGTACCCCAGGACCAAAGCATCAAAGTGTTGTATCTATACAGTTGATGGCAAAACCACAAACTCAAAGTACAAAATTCATGGAACTAAGCTCAGGACCGTGCTTACAAGGTGTTAGATTTTCTGATCTGACTCCAGACCCAAAGCATCAAGGTTTTGAACATGTACAGTTAATGCCAGGAACACAGCTTCAAGATACAAAGGCTGTAGGATTTGTAACAGAGTCATCTTTGCAGTTAAGTCAAGGGCTCCTGGTTGAAAATATGAAACCTATTCTGTCTGTTGAAGGGTCACAGTTTAACAGCATGAAATCAGTGAAATTGACCTCAGAACTTCAAGATATGAAATCTGAGGAACTGAACCTAGGGTCAAGGCAGCAAGATGTCAAATTTTCTGAATTGACCTCAGGGCCAAAGCTTCAAGGTGTCAAATTTGGGAAGCAAATCCCAGAATCACCATTTCATAGTGTGACTTCCATGGAGACAGCTCTAGAGTTAGGGCTTCAGGATTCTAAATCAGCAAAGATGTCTCCAGGGCTTCAAGGTGTGAAACAGGTGGGGCCATGGCTACAAGATGTCAAATTTTGTGATCTAACATCAGGAGTTCAGTCTCAAGGTGTGAAATCCTCTGAGTTAAATTCAGGGCCACAACTACAATATGTGAAGATTTTTGAGTTAACTCCAGAACCAATGATGCAAGGAGAAAGATCTATGAAGTTGGCCTCAGGACCTGAGCAGCAAGGGGTTAAGCCTGAGATGTTAGGGCCAAAGCCACTGTTTCAAGGCATAAAATGTGAAGCATCAGACCAAATGTCAAGCTTTGAAGGTGACATTTCTTATAAATTAGTTTCAGAGCCACAGAGACCAGATGTAAAATCTATGGAGGTGTCTCCTGGACTCCAGTTGCCAAGTGTAAACTTTTCTGAGTTGACCAGAAGACCACTGTTACAAGTTATGAAATCTTCTGGATTGACCCAAAGACCACAGATGCAAGATGTAAAACCTGCAGCAAGGACCCCAATCTCAGAGGTTGAAGGTTTACAATCTGAGGCACTAATGCCAGAACCACAGCTGGAAGATACAAAATCTGTGAAGTTAACCCCAGGACCACATTTAGGAAGTATGAAATCTATTCAGTTAATATCAAAGCCACAATTGGGAAATGTTAAATCTATGGTGTTAACCCCTGGGTCACAGGGGGAAGATGTGAAACCGGTAGAGGTGACCCCAGGCTCAAAACTTCATGGTTTAATATCTGAGTTGCTGTCCTCTGAGTCAGAGTTTAAAGATGTAAACTCTGCAGTCTTAACTCCAGGACAACATCCAAGAGGTATGAAATCTACATTGCTAACCCCAAGTCCACAGCCGGAAGGTAAAAAATCTGTGGAGATAACCTCAGGACCACCGAGAGAAGATGTCAAATCTGTGAAACTCACCTCAGACTCCAAGCTTCAAGGTGTGAAATCTGATGTGTTGGCACTGTCCTTAAGAAATCAAGGATTAAAAACTGTGACGTTCATCCCAAGAACGCAACTGCAAGATGTGAAAGCTGTGGAATTGAAACTTGGGCCAAGGATGCAAGATGAGAATTCTGTGTTTTTGGCACCATGGTCATTGCTGCAAGGGCCTAAACTGCAAGGTATGAAACCTCAGGAATTGACAAATTTGACAAAGCCCCAAATGCAAGATATGAAAATTCTGCAGCTAACCCCATGTCCAAAGCTTCAAAGTTTAAAACCTGTAGAGAAGACTCCAGATCAAGAGCTGCAATTTGCAAAACCTATGAAGTTGACCTCAAGGCCAAAGAAGCAGGTAGTAAAATCTGTGAATGCAAGCAGAAGACAAAAGTTTCAAGGAGTAAAATCTGTGGATTTAGCCCCAAAGCAACAGTTTCAAGAGACGGCAATTGTGAACTTAACTCCTGGGCCAAAACAGGTTGGTGAGATATCTGTAATCTCATCAGAGCAGCAATGTGTGAATTCAGAGTCACTGAAGAGAGGGTCTAAGTCAGAAGATGGGATGTCTTTGGAGTTAATTCCAGAGCTAAAATTTAAAGATGGAAAATTAGTAGATCTCAACTTTGAATTACAGTTGAAAGGTAGGGAATCATCTGAATTGACTCCAGAATCAAATATTCAAGGTATAAAATCTAAAAAGTTAAAACTTGAACCACAGTTGCAAAGTATGAAGTCTCCCAAGTTGACCCCAGGACCACAGTTACACCAAGTAAAATCCTCAAAGTCAACTTCAGAGCCACAGCTTCAAGGTGTGAAAACCACTGAGTTTAAACAAGAGCCACAGCCTGAGACTATGAAACATATTCAGTGGATACCAGGATATGAGTTCCAAGACGTGAAATCTGCAGGGTTAAATCTTAAGCCACAACCTCAAGGTGGCAAATTTGTAGAGTTGAAATATTCAACACAGTTAAGAGATGTGAAGTCATCTGCATTGCATCTGGGGCCAAAAATTCAAGGTGCAGCATATATGAAGTTTAACCTCAGGCCACAGTTGAAGAGGGTGAAAACTCCTGAGTTGTCTCCAGGACCACAGATGCAAGAAGGAAAAGTTTTGGCATCAACTTCAGAGCCACAGTTTCAAGGTATGAAAATTGTGGAGCTAAACCAAAAGCCAGAGTTTGGAAGTATGAAAACTGTTCAGTGGATGCCTGCACCAATGTTTCAAGGTGTGAAATCTCTGCTAAATCTTGAGTTGCAACCTCAGTGTGTCAAACCAACAGAGTTGATACAGTTGAGAGATACGAAGTCATCTGTATTGACCCCAGGGCCAAAGCTTCAGGATGTACAATCTTTGACATCACTCCAAGAGTCTCAGGCTCAAGGTCTCAATGTGAAACCCTGTCTACAGTTTAGCAGAATGAAATCATGTGACTTGACTTCCAAGTCAAAGCTCTGTGATATAAAATCTATGATGTTCAAATCTAGGCTTCACTTGCAAGATGGCGAATCTCCTTCATTGACCCCAGGACCATGGCATCAAGAAGTGAAACCATTACAGTCAGCCCCAGGAACACAGCTTCAAGGTGTGAAGTCTCCACTGCTTACACAAGAGCCACAGTTTCCTGAGGTGAAATCTGAGGTATTAAGCCAAGGGTCACAATTACAAAGTGATAAAACTATAGAGTTGAACTCCCCACTACACTTGAAAAGTATGAAGTCATCTGAGTTGACTCTTCAGCCAAAGCTTCAGGGCATGAAATCTGAGGATTTCAACACTGGGCCACAGTGGCAAGGTCTAAAATCTTCTGAGGTACCGTTTGAGACAAAGTCCCAAGACAAGAAAGTTACTGAGCTAATCCCTGGCTCACAGTTGCAAGGTACAATGTTTTCTAAATTGACTGTGGGGACAAAGACTCAAGGTATCAAATATACAGATTTTGACCCTGGGTCACTGTTACAAGGTGTAAACTCTTCTGGGTGGACCTCAAAGGCCAAGCTTCAAGATGTAAAACATAAAGAATTTAGCCCCCGTCCCCAGCTGCAAGTTCTAAAATCTTCTGAGCTGATCCCGGCATCAAAACTTCAAAATGTGAAATTGGTGTTCAACTCTGAGTCACAATTTCAAGGAGAGAAATCTTCTCAATTAATCTCAGACTCAAATTTACAAGATGTGGAATCTGCAAAGTCCAAATCTGGGCCACCATCGCAAGGTGTGAAATCTGAGTTGACACTGGGGACAAAGCTTCAAAAAGTGAAATCAGTGGAATTCAAGTCAGGTCCACAGTTGCAAGATATAAAATCTTCCAAGTGGATCACGGGTATAAAGCTTCAAGGTGTAAAATCTATGAATTTCAGGTCTGGATCAAACTTGCAGGGTGTGAAATTGTCTGAAGTTATCCCAAGGGAGAAGCTTCAGGGTGTGAAGTCTCTAGACCTGAAACCTAGTCCAAAGTTACAAGGTGCAAAATCTGATTTGACTCTGAGGAGAAAGATTCCAGTTGTGAGATCAGTAGAGTCAGACTCCGGCCAACACTTAAAAGATATGAAATGTTCTGAACTGATTATGGGTCTAAAGCTTCAAGATGTAAAATCTAAAGGGTTAAATTCTAGACCACACTTTCAAAGTATGAAATCTTCTGAAGCGGTCTTAGGGACAATGCTTCAGGAAGCACAATCAATGTTCAACTCTGAACCACAGATACAAAGTAAAAAATGTTCTGAATTGATTCAAGGGACAAAGCTTCAAGATGAAAAATTCTTAGAGTTCAATCATGGACTGAAGTTACAATGTGGGAAATCTGATTTAACCCAGAAGAGGGAACTTCAAGGTGTGAAATCACTGGAGTTCAACCCTCAACCACAGAGACAGGGTGAGAAATCTGATTTGGGGCTAGGGTGGAGGCTTCAAGATTTGAAATCTGTTGTTCCATGTCTGCAAGGTGTGACATCCTCAGAGTTAACACCAAAGACAAAGCTTCAAAGTGGAGAATCTATAGAATTCATCACCAGGCCAATGTGGCAAGATATGAAACCTTTTGAATTGACTCTTGGTACAAAGGTACAAGATGTGAAATCTTTGGGGTTCAACTCAGCTCCACAGTTACAAGATAGAAAATTATCTATGTTGACATCAAAGGCACACCTTCAAGGTGTGAAATCTATGGAATTCAACCCTGTGGCAGAGTTGCAAGGTGCAAAATCTTCTGGGCCTATAAAGCTTCAATTGATGAACTCTATAGAAGTCAGTCCTAGCCTAGAATTTCAGGTTGCAAAATTCTGTAAGTTGGCCTTGGAATCAAAGATTCACAGTGGGATATCGTCTAAGAGCAATGCTAGAAAGCAAAAGCAAGATGAGAAATCGTGTAAGTTGAATCCATGGGAAGAGCTTCAAAATGTAAAAGTCATGGTGTTCAGTCCTAGGACACATTCACAACATATAAAATCTTCAGAATCATGCAAAAGGACAAAGCTTAAAAATGTGAAATCTTTGGAATTCAATCCTGACCAACAGCTACAAGATATGAAATCTTCTGATTTGAGTCTGGGAACAAGTCACCAAGGTATTCAATCTTTAGAGTTCAATCCTGGACCACAGTTGCAAGAGGTAAAATCTGAGTTGAGCACAGAAACTAAGCTTTCAGATGAGAAATTGCTGGAATTCAACCATGAGCCTAAATTACAAGGTGGGAGATGCTCTAAACTGAAGCCAGGGCCACAACTTCAATGTGTGAATTATATACCATTCAACACTGGGTCACAAGTGCAAGATAAAAAATCTTCAGAGTTGAATCCCAGTACGGAGCTTCAAGGTAGAAAATCTAAGGTGCTCTGCGTTGGGCCAGATTTGCAAGGTGTGAATTCTTCTGCATTCATTTCAGAACCAAAACTTCAGTGTGTAAATCCAACTGGATGCAAGCCTGGGTCACATTTGCAAGGTACAAGCTCTTCTGAATTAACTTCAGTTTCAAAATTTCAAGGTATGGAGTCTTCTAAGTTAAATTCAGGGACTGAGCTTCAAAGTGAGACATCTATGGTGTTCAACCCTGGACCACATTGCCAAGGTCTGAAAGGAGCAAAATCATCGGAGCTGACTTCAGGGAAAAAATGTCAACATATGGGATCTGAGGAGAGACTAAGCACAAAGAATCAGTGTGAGACATCTATGGTGTTCAACCCTGGACCACACTGCCAAGGTTTGAAACCTGAATTGAGTCCAGAGTCAAAGTTTCTAAATGTAACACCCAAAGAATGCAACCCTGGGCCACAGATGCAGTGTGCAAATTCTGAGTTGAATCCAGAGCCAAAATCACAATGTTTAAATTCTATGGGTTGCAAATGTGGGCCACTCTTGCAAGGTATAAAATCCCTTGAGTTGACTTCAGGGGAAAAATGTCAATATATGGGAACTGAAATGAATCCAGGCACAGAGAATCAATGTGAGACATCTATGGTGTTCAATCTTGGACCACACTGTCAAGGTCTGAAATCTGAATTGAGTCCAGAGTCAAAGTTTCTAAGTGTAGCACCCACAGAATGCAACCCTGGGCCATGGATGCAGTGTGCAAAGTCTTTTAAATTGAATTCAGAACCAAAATTACAATGTTTAAATTCTATGGGTTGCAAATGTGCGCCACCCTTGCAAGGTATAAAATCCCTTGAGTTGACTTCAGGGGAAAAATGTCAAAATATGGGGTCTGAAGTGAAACCATGTACAGGGAATCAATGTGAGACATCTATGGTGTTCAATCCTGGACCACACTGCCAAGGTTGGAAATCTGAATTGAGTCCACAGTCAAAGTTTCTAGGTGTAACACCCACAGAATGCAACCCTGGGCCACAGATGTGGTATGCAAAGTCTTCTAAGTTGAATCCAGAGCCAAAATCACAATGTTTAAATTCTATGGGTTGCAAATGTGGGGCATCTTTGCAAGGTATAGAATCCCTTGAGTCAACTTCAGGGAAAAAATGTCAAAATATGGGATTTGAAGTGAAACCATGTACAGGGAATCAATGTGAGACATCTATGGTGTTCAACCCTGGGCCACATTGCCAAGGTCTGAAATCTAAATCGATTTCAGGGTCAAAGTTTCTAAGTGTAACACCCATAGGATGCAACTGTGGCCCACAGATACAGTGTGAAAATTCTTCTGAGCTGAATCCAGAGCCAAAATTACAATGTGTAGATTCTATGAAGTACAAATGTCGGCCACCCTTGCAAGGTATAAAATCTCCTGAGTTAACTTCAGGGACAAAATGTAAAGGTAAGAAATCTTCTGATTTTAATCCAGGGCCAGAACTTGAAGGTATAAAATCTATTATGTTCAATCCTGTGCAGGATTTACAAAACATAAAATGTGAATTGACTCCAGGGACAAAGTCTCAAGGTAGAACCTCAACAAAGTTCAACTCTGGCCCACAGCAGCAAGGTGTAAATTCTACTGGGTTGAATTCAGGGATAGAACTTCAATACTTAAGTTCTGTAAAGTCTAATCCAGGGCCACAGATGCATGGTATGAAACCCTCTGGGCCAGAATCTCATGGTACAAAATCTATGTTGTTCAACCTGGAATCACACTTGCAAGAAGCAAAATCTCCTGAGTTAACTTCAGGGACAAAGTTTCCAGAAGTCCAATTTTTGGTCAATCATGCTGGGTCAGAGCAACAAGTTGTGCAGTCTGTGTTCACTTTGGGCCCTCAGTTAAATGTTATGAAACCTATGTTATTTTTACCAGAGCAACTGTTTGAAGATATAAAATCTATGAAGATGAACAAAGAGCCACTGCTTTGTGGTACCAATTCTACAAAACTGATTTCAGACTCTGAGCTTCAGAATTTGAAATGGAATGTGTTTGCTCTAGAGCCATGTTTTCAAAAAGTGAAATCTATGGAATTAAATTCAGGGCCACATCCTCAAGGTATGAATTGTGAGGAGTTGCCCTCACACCTCAGGCAGCATAGTATAAGATCTGTGGTCTTTGCACCAGAGCCATGTTTTCAAGATGGGAAACCTCTGGAGTTGAAACCAGAGACACAACCTCAAGATGTGAATTCTAATAAACTGATTTCTTGCTTCAGGCAGAAATCTGTAGTGTCTGTATCAGTGCCATGTTCTCAGGATGTGAAATCTATGAAGTCAAACCTACTGCCCCAATCTCAAAGTGTAAATTTTTTAGGATCATCATCATGTCTCAGGTCACAATGTGTTAAATCTGAGATCTCTGCACCAGAGCCATGTCTTCAAAATATGAAATCTGTAGAGTTGACACCAGGGTCTCAAGAACAAGGCATGAATTGCCAGGAGCTGACTTCAGGATTGCAAGGTGTCAAATCAGGAATCTCGGCACCAGAGTCAACTAAGAACTTCATACCAGGACCAATGTTGACTAGTGTCAAATTTTCAAATTTGTCTCCAGAATCACAGCAACAAGGTGTGAAACATTTGGAGTTTACTCCAGAACCAAAGTTGCAAAGCACAAGGCATGCAAAATCATCTTCAGTGTCTCTGCAACAAGCTATAAAACCTGTGGAGTTAGCATCAGAGTCACTGTTTCAAAGACCAAAATCTGAGGATCTAACTCCAAGAACAAGCTCTCAAATGATGGGCTCCTCTGAAATCATCCCTAGGCCAGGGCATCACTTTATAGAACATGAAGAGATGATTCCAAAGCCAATGCATCGAGTCCCTAAATCTGTTAGTTTGACTTCAATACCAATTTATCAAGTTACAGATTCTTCAAAAATGGCAAAAAGTTTGGCACATCAAGACACAGAAACTATAGAGAAATCTGTGAAGTTGACCCAAAAGCCAAAAGGAAAAGCCATGAAAGCTTCAGGAATGCCTCTGAAACTAGATCTTCAAGTACCAGAATTTGTTGATCTGACTCCAGTGCTAAGGAATCAAGATTCAAAATCCTTAAAATTAACACCAAAGAAAAGCCACCGAATCCTGGAAACTCTGGAGTTGCTCTCTCAGTCAGGGTCCCAAGTTAAGGAGTTACATACAGGGCAGCTGCAGCAAGTTGTGGAATCTGAAGGGATGACTTCAGGACCCAAGGATCACACTACAGAAACTATGGGGTTGACCTTCAAGACAAAGCTGAAAGGGGAGGAATTTCTTGGAAGGAGTCCAAAACCAATAAATAAAACCACTGATGCAGAGAGATATTCAAGGCCCTACCCTCAAGCCCAGGAATCTGTGGAGGTGATCTCCGCGCAAAAACTGCCAAGGGGAGAGTCTATAGCATTGATTACAAAGGCATTTCAAGATGTCCCAGAATCTTCAGAGATGACAGAAGGGATACGATATCAAGTTCCTGGGTCTATAGGTTTGACCTCTAAGCGATTCCTAAAGGCAAAGCCAACAGGTCAAGTTGCAGGATACGCAGAATCTGCAGAGGTCACCACTGAGACATGGCAACAAGGGGAGGGAAAAATGAAGCTTACACAGTCACAGAATCAAAGTATGAAATATTCAGAAACAGCCCCAGGACTACTGGGTCAAATTACAGAATTCATGAGGATTAGTCCAAAGCCACTAGAACAAGTCACAAACTCTACAAAGACACAGCTTCAAGTTGCTCAAGCAATAGGGGTAAAGCCAGTAGCTCCCATCAGAGTTGCTACACCTGTGAAAGTGACTCCTGGGCCACCATATCAAGTTGTGAAGTCTGTAACGTTAACATCATGGCCAAACTCTCAAATGGTAGACTGTGCTGAGTTGACTTCAAAACCACAAGATGTGAGACCTTCAGAGTTTACCTCAGGCTTAAGGTTGCAAAATGCAAAATTTAAGAAATTAAGCACAGAACCAAAGTACCAAACTTTGAAAAGAATGGATTTGACAGGGTTTCAAATTGTAAAGACTATGGGGCCACCACTGCAAATTGTAAAATCTGAGGAATTAGCACCAGGGCCAATTCCCCAGATTGCAGAACCAATAGGAGTGGGGCTTAAGGCAACAAATTACTTGGATTTATTCCCAAGGCTACATCTTCAAGAACCAGTAGAATCTATAGAATTAACTCCAAGGCCAAATACTGAAGTGAAATCTGCAGAATTAACCACACAGCCAACATCTACACTTGAGGCACCTACAGTGTTAAATCATAAACAAGGGCTTCAGGCTGTGAAATCTACAGGGATAAAAACAGGGCCTCCTCAAGTCATGGAATCTGAGGATTTGAATTTAAGTGAGGTGTGTCAGAATAAGGACTCTGAGGAGGGATCATCAGAAGAAGAGTTACAAATAGGGAATTATTTCTCTAGGTTTCTAAACAACTCTTCAGACTCACTTAGCTCAAGTTCTGTCAGAACATCTGAATTAGATCTTTGGGATTCTGAGATGCCACAAGTATCAAATGTGTTGGATATAAAAAACCTTGTGACAGATATTTTGCAACCTGAGGAGTCTTTTATAGACCTTGATACGATACAATCTTCAACTTTTTCCTTATCCCTTCATAACCAACCCCTTGCCGAGACAGCTATTACTGTAAAAAACTCAAATTCTGAGATCCCAGGAGTGGATGTCATACCTAATGAAAGGACTAAGAGGAAACATGTGGAGGAGTCAGAGAGCTCACTCCAGAGACTCTCACAACATTCACCACAAGACTGGAGATCACCACCTAAGTTTTTCCAGGCAGAGTCAGGGGCTCAAAGAGCCCGTTCCTGGCCTGTCCTGGGCAGGCAACGGAATGTCTGGGAGAGTCGCTCCTCGAGGCCACGACTACCTAGAAAATACCTCTCCAATATGCTAATGATGGGGAATGTCTTGGGGACCACTATGGAAAGGAAGCTTTCTTCTCAAACATCTTTAACAGCAAGAGCCACTGAAGATACCTGTCAATCTATTCAGAATTTATTTGGGGTTCCAGCTGAATTGATGACATGTTCTGAGAGACTGCTTGAGAAGGGTCAAGGTACTATCTCTCAGCCTTCAGTGGTCAAAAACTACATTCAGAGACATACTTCATGCCATGGTTATGAGAAAAAAACACCTTTAAGGATATGGACACGTAGTTCCATGCCCTCCATAATACAGCACTACTCTGGGAGTAGAAAGAGAATAAAGAAAAAGTCAAAACCCTGCGATATATCTCAGGAAGTCATTCAGTACATGCCTGTTTCATGCACAGGGAGTCAGCCTCCTGCCCCAGCAAAGTCAGAGTCTTCCCTCAACATATTTTTTGCCAGGAGAGATTCTGTTCCAATGGAAGAGACTGAGAACTCACACAGTGATTCACAGACAAGGATTTTTGAGTCCCAACACTCCCTCAAGCCAAGTTATCTTCCCCAGGCCAAGACTGACTTCTCAGAACAGTTCCAGCTGCTACAAGATTTGCAACTAAAAATAGCAGCAAAACTGTTGAGGAGTCAAATACCCCCCAATGTACCTCCACCTTTAGCTTCAGGTCTGGTCCTAAAATATCCTATCTGCCTACAGTGTGGCCGATGTTCAGGATTTAATTGCTGTCATAAATTACAGGCTGCTTTTGGGCCTCACCTTCTTATTTATCCACAGCTTCAACTTGTAAGCACTCCTGAAGGCCATGGAGAGATTAGGTTACATCTTGGCTTTAGGTTGCGAACTGGTAAAAGACACCAGCTCCCAAAGTATCACAGAAGAGACAGACCAGTCACACCAAGGAGCCTTAGATCAACATCATTAAGGAAAGCCAAAGGTTATACACGAGCTTCCAAGAGTCCTACTTCTACAATAAATTTCCAGTCTGGGTCGTCCCAGGCTCCTGCTCCTATAGAAGTCCGTATCAGGCAAAGGCAATATGACAGCTCTAGCCTAATAGAAAAGACAGAAATTAGAGAGCCTGGACACTATGAGTTCACTCAAGTTCACTCTCTATCAGAGAGTGACTCTGAAAGCAATCAGGATGAAAAATGGGCTAAAGTGAGAACCAAAAAGACCTATGATTCAAAATATCCAATGAAAAGAATCCCTAAGGAAGTTAGATCACAAAATACAAAGTTCTACACAAATGGTAGAGCTATAATACAGAGTTCCTCTAGGGAATTACCAAACCAGTTAAGAAGGAAGAGGACTGGAGCATCTCAGACAACGGCCGCCTCTTTAAAAAGACAACCTAAGAAATCCTCCCAACCAAAATTTATTCAACTACTTTTTCAGGGCCTAAAGCAGGCAATTCAAGCAGCACACAGAATTATGGCTTTGGCTGGGCAGAAGCCTGAGGACACAACAAGGTCAGACTACTTCTGGTCAAGCAAAACCTACCTTCCAAAACAAAAAGCCAGAGACTACTGCTCAACAAAAGACAGCAAAAGACACAGGATGCCAACTCTCAAGCTAAGGCATTCAAACTCAGTCACCAAGCAGGAAAGCACGCAGTGGGAAGAAACAGACCAATTCAGACCAGCTCAACAACCAAAAAGGGATAGCTCTTTCCAACTCAGACCTAAGCAATTACCCAAGCCCACAGTTTCCCAAAGAAGTACCACTCTCAAAAACATCTCAACCAGCCAGTGTTTGGGTCCTGTTCAAAATGAGAGTAGTAGCAGAGATAAGAAAAACTTTAACAGAAATGAAATCTCTAACCAGGAGTCCAAGAACTTCAAACCAGGAATCAGAGTTCATGCTGCAGGGAGACTCTTACAACCTGGTTCTCTTATGAAGAGGACTTCACATAGTCACCTTAAAGGGAAACCCACACACAAGGAACGAAACCACCAGAGCTTCGGCTTCAGTAGGGAAAGAACCCCATGTTACTCTTCTGGAAGAAGCCAATACAGTCCCTCTGAGAGGGACCAGCACAGTACCTCTGAGAGGAGCCATAGAAGTACCTCTGAGAGGAGCCATAGAAGTACCTCTGAGAGGAGCCATAGAAGTGCCTCTGAGAGAAGCCACCGCAGCGCCTCTGAAAGGAGCCATCGCAGTGCCTCTGGGAGAAGCCATCGAAGCGCCTCTGAGAGGAGCCATCACAGCGCCTCTGAGAGGAGCCATCGCAGCGCCTCAGAGAGGAGCCATCGCAGTGCCTCTGAGAGGAGCCATCGCAGCGCCTCTGAGAGGAGTCATCCAAGCCCTTCTCAGAGGAGCCATCACAGTCTCTCTGAGAGGAGCTATCGAGCTCCCTCTGAGAGGAGATGTCGCAGTCCCTCTGAGAGAAGGTGTCGCAGTCCCTCTGAAAGAAGGTGTCGCAGTCCCTCTGAGAGGAGCAATCGCAGTCTCTTTGAGAAACTTCGTCGCAGTTCCTCTGAGAGGAGAGGGCACAGTGCTTCTGAGAGAAGACAGCACAAGCCCTCTGAGGGGAGCAGACAAAGTCCCTCTGAGAGGAGCCACAACAATCCCCTCAAGGAGAGACTCAAACACAGCTCCCCTAGGGAGAGGCCCAGGCATGGTTTGAGTAAAGATTTCAATAGTAACTCGAACACGTCTCCTAGAGACCACACCAAAAATCCCCAAAGGAGGGCAAGTTTGGAGGCCTGACGCTAGTAGATGGAAGAGACCCGCCCCCGTTATTCATTGCCTAGCTCAAGTCTCCCCTGAGCGGCTCTGGCTTCTTTCCTACTCGGCCAAGGCCTCTACTTCCTAAGCCCTCAGCAATGAAAGAGTTTCTTCGTCTCTCTACCTGGGGGGAGGGAGAGCGGGAATGGGTCTGTCATTTCCCTAAGATAAATAAAGGGGCAATAATTGACCTTCCTGTGCATCAAGAAAGACCACTCTTCTCGCGGGGTGGAGCCTGGGGGCGCCGGAAGGGCAGGAGAGGTTGTGCAAACCGAGGGAACGAAAGGGAGGGGCTCTCAGGCCAAAGTTGACGCTCCAAACCCCACCCCCAGTTTCCCGGGTCCCACCGCGCACTGCCGGGGCGGGGTCTCAGAGGAAAGGGGGGCTAGTCACGTGACTCGCCCCTGCCGCAGCCCCCTCGGAAGCTGCTAGGCGGAAGTAGACGTTCGCCACCGGGCTCGCGGACCCGACTCCACATCCGGGAGCGGAGAGGAGAGCGGAAGTGGCGTTGGTCTGGCCGGAGCCCTTGGGTGAATTTGTTAGGCGTGGAGAGGGAGTGATGTCTTCCAGACTCGGTGCAGTGCCCGCTGTGAGTTTCTCGGTTTGACCGTTACGCTTTAGGGGTAGCGCTGTCGAGCGCGCCACACGCGGTGCCTCGCTTTTGTCCCCTGCTCAGAGTCGGTTTTCTCAGAGCTCAGCGTAGGCCCCACCCTTCTAGGTCAGATCTATGAGCCCCCGTATTTCCCCCCCACTTCTGCTGCCCGTTCCCTACCCCCCTTGGACTAAGTTCCTCGTCAGATTACCGTTAGTCTCTATTCCTTTTACATCCTCAATGTCTCCCATATCCTTTGTCCTGTCTTTCCGCCTCCCGCGTATTCTTGGACCAGGGCTTTGAGAATGGAAGAGATGAAGGCTCTGGTGTTGTCACCTGCCTTGACCCCGTAGGTAGGGCGGCGCACTTTTCCTAAAAAGTCTTGCCTTGTTCGTTTTGCAGTAGTAGCCCCAGGAGAGCTTCAGTTCTTGGCGAAGGGGGATTCATCTTTTTGTGGTCAAGTTTCAGAGGTCCCTAGCATACACTCACTCATGTGCTTACCATTTGCTAGACCCCGGGACCCACACCCTTTAAGCAGCAGAGGAGCACGAGGATCGTGGGAGCTAAGAAGTAAGTGAGGTTTTCTGCAGTCCATTTATAATTGTATCACCAGCGTTGTCCAATAGAACTTCCTGTGATGATAAAAATATTCTGTATTTACACTGTCAAGTATGATAGCACTGGAAATGTGGCTAGTAACAGTGAGGAACTGAATTTTAAATTGTATGTTGATTAACTTAAATTTAAATAGCCACCTGTGGCTAGTGGCCATCTGATAAGACAGTGCAGGTCTAATCTTGGTGTGGGGGAGGAAAAGGTCCCTTGCAAAAAAAAAAGTACGGATTATAATAAAAATGGAATGTGACTCTGTAGCCCTGCATTTCTTTAGACGTCATATATGTACTCATGAATACATTGATGAACTTGGGAAGGACTGATGAAAATGAATAAGTACTTATATTTTCAAACTACTTGGCTTCAAGACTAGTTTATTATATTGTATACTGAATGCTCTAAGCTTTTCCATATTTGTTAATACAAAAAAAAATCTTGTTCAGGAGATACTCAGAAAGGATTAGTTCCTTCATGTAACGTTTACTAAATATCTGCTTTGTGCCAGTTGTCTGATAGGTTAGATACACAGACATGAAAAACACAAGGAGATCAACACAATAATGTGTAATGAAATATTTTTATTTCAAGAATTGTATATAGCCTTTTGGGAAGGGGAGTGATGTTTGGAAGGGAAGGGTTACCGGAGCAAATCACTCCTAAACAGACTTTCAAGTCAAGGAATAATGGATTTAACCATAAGGAAAAGGATTTTTTTGTTGGCTTTTCAGAAGAAATAACAATGTGAATTTGTAAAAGGTTTTAATGGAATAGCAAATGGGTAATTGTTAGGAAATGTAAAGGTTAATAATGGCCTCTCATCCATTGATAATCAGAATCATCCGGCATCAGAATCCCTATTTTTAACTGGTCTAGGATATTGTGAAGTTTGAGAATCACTGGTGAGAATTGAGATTAGAAAAGTAAAGGATGAAAACGTGGAAAAAATCAGTGTTTAAGGTTTGGGTAGAATAAAAAAAGGCTGTAGATGATACTGAGATGAACTTAAAATATTTTTCTAATAAAATATAACTTTTCACCTAGAGAATGAACTAGGGGCTCTTAAAAACTCTTGGTAGATCAGAAAGGAGTTGGAAATAGGTTAAACTTTTCATCTTCGTGATAAGAAGCCAAGACTAAACAACAAATTATTTTAAAGTCCCTACCATTATGATAGCCATTGTTGGAGCCAAAAGCTTTTTCTTGTCATATTTATGGAAAGTGAGTGAGTGAGTGAAAGTCACTCAGTTATGTTCGACTCTTTGAGACCCCACGGACAGTAGCCCACCAGACTCTTCTGTCCATGGAATTCTTCATGCAAGAACACTGGACTGGGCTGGGTTGCCATTTCCTTCTCCAGGGGATCTTTCCGACCCAGGGATCAAACCCGGGTCTCCTGCATTGTAGACAGATTGTTTACTGACTGAGCCACCACAGAAGCCCCAGGAAAAAGAAGTTTGATATTAATCTGGTTTTTAATAAATAATAAAAAATAAATAAACCCTGAGTTGATGAGTACTGTAAAATACTTGAGAATTGTTTTTATTGAGTGCTTTAAAAATAAGAGACCTGGAGAGAGAATTCCCTATCCACATTGACTTAATCCTCAAGGTGTTAATCACACTGACATATAAACTATTGATATTTCACTATACTCATGCTTATTCATGAGCAGGGAGCTGGGTATGTCTGAGTCCAACCTTGATAGTATAGAAATTCCTATGAGGATGTTTCTAAGAGGAGTCATATGGGACTTGACTCTTTATAGCCTGTTGATACTATCAAGTCTTTCTGGTAGAGATTATTCCCGTTGTTTGGTATGGTGGGTTTTGGCCCTAGAGGACTGGCTATTCCCATTAAATTTTTTTTTTATACCTTCACTGAGGTATAATTGAAGTGCAGTGGCTGCATATATTGAAAGTATACAGTACCTTCAGCTTTGACATAATGTAAGTACCCACGAAACTGTCACCACAATCAAGATAAGTTTCCCTGTCTCCCATAAGTTTTCTCATGTCTCTTTGCAATTCATTCCTCCCTCTACTCCTGTTGCCAGACACCCACTGACCTGTTTGCTGTCACTGTACAGTGGTGTGCATGTTCTAGGATTTTACATAAATGAAATCAGACACTATGTCCTCTTTTTGCATGATTTTTTTCACTCAGAATAATGATTTTAAGTGAAAAATAGTTTCTGTTGCTAAAAAGAATTCCATTATGGATATACCATAATTTGTTTAGCCATCTACCTGAGAGATGTTTGCATTATTTTCAATGTGGGGGTGTTAGAATAAGACTGCCATGAACATTATGTGCAAGTCTCTGTGTGGAAAAATATTTTTGTTTTCTTGAGAAATAGTTAATATATATTTATTAAGATGGTATTTACCATCTTAGGTTGATTAGCTCATATGTCAGGAGTATGTTTAACTTTTTAAGAAGTTATTTTGCAAGTTGGTGGTAGATTTTACATTCCTACCAGCAGTGTATGAAAGTAAGTCTCTAATTTTAGCAACTTTAATGGTGTATAGTGGTGTTTCATTTTGGTTTTAATTAGCATTTTCCTGATGAATAATGATGTAAAACATCTGTTTATGTATTTTATTGGTCATTCATATATCTTCTTTTGTCAGATGTGTGTTCATGTCTTTTGCCACCAAAAAAGAAAAGTTCCATCTCGCTATTAAATTGTACTATTTAATTAAAAAAATTTTTTTTTAATACAGTTCATTTGTTACATATATCTTGACTATTTCTTCAAGTCAGTGGTTTGCATTTCATTTTCCTAATGATATCTTTTGAAGAGCAAAAGTTTTAAATTTATCATTAAAAATAAAAAGAATTTTATCATTCTTTCCTTTTATGTTTTGTGCTTTTTGTTTTATTTAAGGAAACTTTGCCATCTCTAATTGCAAAGATTTTTTTCCTGTGTTTTCTTCCAGGTGTTTTATAGGTTTTGCATTCAGATCTATGGCTCATTTACAGTTAATTTTTATGCATGGTGTGCTATAAAGATCAGTATTAATTTCTTATATATCTAGTTGTTGAAAAGATTTTCCTTTCCCTATTCAATTGCCTTTGCACCTTTGTCCAAAATCAGTTAAATGTACATAGGTGTGGGTTTCCTTGGTGGCTCACTGGTAAAGAATCCACCTGCCAATGCAGGAGACATGAATTTGATCCCTAAGTCAGGAAGATCCCCCTGGAGAAGGACATGGCAACCCATTACAGTATTCTTGCCTGTAAAACACCATGGACAGAGAAGCCTCGTGGGCTACAGTCCATGGGGTCACAAAAAGAGCCAGACACAACTTAGTGACTAAACAACAACATATATAGGTGTGGGTCTGTTTCTGAACTCCTGTTATCCTATTCCACTGATGTATATATATGTTTGTTTTTTTGCTAATGCTGAACTGTCTTGATACTGTAGCATTAGAGTAAATCTTGAAATCAGTTGTCATGTACTTTCTTGTTTTTTCAAGATTGTTTCAGCTGTTATATTTTCTTTGCTTTTTAATATAAATTCTACAGTTTGTCATATCTATAAAAAGAAGCTAAAATAAAAATAAAAAAGGAAGCATGCTGGAGTATTGATTGGTATATATATTGAATCTGTAGGTAGATTTAGGGAGAATTGCCGTTTTTAACAATGTATTTTCTGATTTATGAGCATATTTTCCATTTGTTTCGGTCTTCATTTTTTCTTACCATTGTGTTGTAGTGTTCATTGTAAAAGTCTTGGATAGCTTTTTTAAAAATTTTAATTGGAGGCTAATTACTTTACAATATTCTGGTGGTCTTGGATGGCTTTTGTTAGATTTGTTTTTAGGTTCCTAGATTTGTTCCTAGATGCCTGTGTTTTTTGTTATTGTCGATGCTATTATTTTTATAAGTCTATTTTCTAGTTGCTTGTTGCTAGCAGCTACGAATACAGTTGAACTTTTGTACTTTAACCTTGTATCCTGCCACTTGCTAAATTCGTTTTTAATTCTAGTAATTGTTTCATATATTTCCTTAGATCGTCTTTGTAAACAAACTGTGAAAAATCTGTTAAAAAAAATCTGCATATCAGTTCAGTTGCTCAGTCGTGTCAGACTCTTTGTGACCCCATGGAATGCAGCACACCAGGCCTCCCTTTCCATCACCAACTCCTGGAGTTTACTCAAACTCATGTCCATTGAGTCGGTGATGCCATCCAATCATCTCATCCTCTGTGTCCCCTTCTCCTCCTGCCTTCAATCTTTCCCAGCATCAGGGTCTTTTCAAATGAGTCATTTCTTCTCATCAGGTGACTAAGATTTGTAGAATTCTCTGCTTTTCTTTTTCTGTCAGTTTGATTTTGTATACTTTGAGCCTCTGTTGTTAGACATGTACAATGAGTAATTATGTCTTCCTGATGTTATTTTTATTATGAAGTGTTTCTTTTTATCTCTGGTAATACTGTTTGTCTTGAGTCTATTTTATCTGATAGTAAAATAGCTACTCCAGCCTTAATATGTTTGCTGATGGCATAGTATAATTGTTTTATACCTTTACTTCCAATCCACATATGTCGTTTATATTTAAAGTGTGCCTCTTGTGGATAGCCTATATTAAAATACTTTTTTATTTACTCTCTCAATGTCTGACTTTCACCTGGAGAAATTAGGCCGTAAACATTTAAATTAATTATTGACATGATTGGATTTAAGTTTGCCATTTAATTATTCTCTCTACCTTGTTTTTTTATTCCTGTATACCTTCTTTTGGACTATTTAAATGTTTAGTCTTCCATTTTATTTTATTTAATTTTTACTCCCCCCCCCCCTTATTTTTGGTGGGGGAGAGATTTGGTAATGGTTGCTTTCAGAATTACAATATACATACCTGTCATTTCATCATCTACTTAAAGTTAATATCCAACCATTTTGCTTAAATGTAGAAGCCTTAACAACTATATAGATTGCTTTAACTGCCTATTGCTGACTATTAAATTATAGCTGTTGTATATGTTACATCTACATTTACCTTACTAGATAATGTTAAAATTTTGCTTTAAACAGTTTTTAATATCTATCCACCTATTTACCATTTCTCTTACTCTTTCTTCAGTATTAAAAATCCAAATTTCCCTCTAGTGTCATTTTTTCCTTCAGTTGAAATTATTTCCCTTTGCATTTTTCGCAGAGCAGGTCTGCTGGTGACAAATTTTCTTGGTTTTTCTTCATCTTAAGGGTATTTTTCACTGAATATGGAATTTCAGGTTGATGAATCTTTTCTCTCAGGATCTTAAAGATGATGTTGTGCTGTCTTCTGTCCTTGGTTTCTGTTGAGAAAATCATCATTTGAATCATTGTTCTCTGTAATGTCATTTTTTTCCTAGCTGCTTTCTGGATTATTTTAATCTTCAGTTTTAAACAGTTTCATTAAGATACATCTAGGTGTGTTTTTCTTTGAATTTATCCTATTAAGTGTTTGATTTACAGCTCCTTGAATCTGTAAATTTTAAGTCTTTCATTAAACTTGGGGAATTTTTCCACCATAACCTTTTAAAAAATATTTTTTCTTAGTCTCTCTCTTTCTTCTTCTGTGATTCCAACTATATCTAGGTTAGATCTTTTGATATTGATCCACAGGCTGTTGAGGCTCTGTGGACTGTTCTTCAGTCTTTTTCCCTCTTTGTTCTTCAGATTGGATAATTTCTCCTGATCTGTCTTAAGTTCATAGATTCTTTCCACTGTCATCTCCCTTTTGTTACTAGTCCATCCAGTGAGTTTTTAATTTTTTTTTTTTTGTTATTTTTCAGTTCTTAAATTTCATTTGGTTCTTTTTTATGATTTTTATTTTTCTGCTGATAATTCCTGCATTTTCCTTTATTTCAAGTGTGTTTTCCTTTCATGAAGTGTAGTTGTAATAGCTGCTTTAAAGACTTGGATAGTTCCATCATCTGCATCACTAACATCTGTTTATCATCTGTCCTTTAAGAATTGCTTGCATTTTACGGGTTCTTTGTATGCTGCATAATTTTGGATTTTTATTCTCAAGATTGTGAATGTTATTTGTGTAGACTGGGTCTTTTTAGAATCCTCTGGGGATTGTTGCTGTTTTTATTTCTGTTTAGGTTTAGACCATAAATTCTGTCTTGCTTCCGAAGGCATTGGTTCAATCTTAGTTCCTTTGAGTCTTTTTTATGATGGTTTAGAGCTAAGGGGTTAGTTTTAGACTTTTTCAGGTTTTTCAAATCTTGTTTTCAGTTTTCCAGTCTTTTAATACATTGGTTTGGATCTGTTTCACACTGATAACACAGGGGTTAGTCTGAGACTTGTGTGCTTTGTTCAAATCTTATTACACTTTTCAAACCCTTTGCTAAGCTGGTTTGACTATGTTCCGTACATACATAGCTCAGGTTAAGCAGTGATTTGTGTGGATTTGTACACAGAATTATGAGATTACCTTCTTTGCCTGCCTTTACTCCGTGATTCACTCACATTCTCTGGTATGTAGAGACCCCTTTTCATGGATTCTAAGGCCAAAAAGTTTCTACTGGAATTTAAGCTGTCCATGCCAGTCTGCAGGTGGAGCCCATCATATTGCAAAGCCACTTGTGAGAGGGAAAAAACTAGAAAGCATACCTGTGTAACTCACTTCTACCAGTTTTAACTCTTCTGCACAATCCACCTGCTTTTGTTTACTTTTTGAGGTCCAGAGTTTTTAGTTGTAATCAGCAGGAGGAATGGGCTATAGTGGGCGTATGCCACCATGCAAAAGTGGGACATTTCTATATTAAAGCTGTAATATTGGACCTCATGTACAGAGAGCTGAGAATCATTTTTCCCTTTTTGTGGCATACTGACATTGTAAGTCCCTGTTATTTTTCTGTTTTTCCAATCCCCATGTCAGTCCCCATCCTCCCAGAGACAGCCGTACTAACAAGTTTGATATTTGTCCTTAAATAGTTGAGTCCTTGTAAAATAGCTAGTGCTGTTTGTGTATTTGATAATTTACTGAATTGACATTGTACTATAGATCTTGTTCTGTTTCTTTTTTTAAATTTTATTTTATTTTTAAACTTTACAATATTGTATTAGTTTTGCCAAATATCGAAATGAATCTGCCACAGGTATACCTGTGTTCCCCATCCTGAACTCTCCTCCCTCCTCCATCCCCATACCTTCCCTCTGGGTTGTCCCAGTGCACCAGCCCCAAGCATCCAGTATCGTGCATCGAACCTGGACTGGCGGCTCATTTCATACACGATATTATACATGTTTCAATGCCATTCTCCCAAATCTCCCCACCCTCTCCCTCTCCCACAGAGTCCATAAGACTGATCTATACATCAGTGTCTCTTTTGCTGTCTCGTACACAGGGTTATTGTTACCATCTTTCTAAATTCCATACATATGCGTTAGTATACTGTATTGGTGTTTTTCTTTCTGGCTTACTTCACTCTGTGTAATAGGTTCCAGTTTCATCCATCTCATTAGAACTGATTCAAATGTATTCTTTTTAATGGCTGAGTAATACTCCATTGTGTATATGTACCACAGCTTTCTTATCCATTCATCTGCTGATGGGCATCTAGGTTGCTTCCATGTCCTGGCTATTATTCCACAATATGCTTTTTAGTTATGTTTGTAGATGTGTAGAGATGGTTTCTTGCTTCTAACAACTACATAGTATTCTGTAGTAAGCATGTATCACATTTTACTTTTTTTCCCCCTAAGAATGGTCACCGGTGTTACTTCTAACTCCCTGCTACCACAGACCTCTGTGTGTAATTCTTACCAACTCTACCTCTAAAGTATTGTCTTGAGTTTGTTGGTTTGCCATCTCTACTGCAAAACTTTAGTTCAAGTTCAAGCTTAAGCTTTCGTCATCTCTTACCCATACTGTTGCAACAAACTGCCAACTCTTCTCTTTTCATTCACTCATCCTCTGTGGGTCATTTTTTTCATACAGCATCCAGTGTGGCCTTTCTAAATCTATCTGCCATAAATCTAAGGCAGGTCTCACACAGTTGGTTGGAAAAGGGGTGTCTCAGAGATCCTGGACGACAGCTTGAGAACTGCTACTCTACCACACTTTGAGCCACCTAGAAGATACTGTGTTGCTACTAAGTAAAGTTTGTTAACTATATAAGTGACTGGTCTTAGATTTGGAAATTTGGATCTAGCTGTATACCAGATTTCTGGCCGGTGTAACTCAGATAAGATAGTTCCCTTCCTTTAGCTATGAAATCTAAGTATCATGTTGCTTAAGTAAGACAGGGTGCTCTGACATCAAGGTTTAGGGCTGAGGCTAAGGGAAAAGGAAGATGGATCAGACTAGAGCCTACAAACTGTTCTTTTCCTTCTTTATTCTCAGGGGTACTATTTGGTTACTGTCCCTCTGCCAGAGAAATAGAGAAGCCTGGATATACCTTCCAATAGACCAGGGGATCTTCTGAAGGGTCATCAAACACCCTGTTACTTTTACTACTTTCTTTTATTTGATGAATTTAGGAAAGAATACCTATTTTGGCTATAAAGTGATCATTATGGAGAGTGTTTATTCTTTCTGATTACAGTAAAGTATAATAACAATTTTATGTATTGTATCAGGCCAGCTGTTTTGTTAAAAAATTACAATCTAAATTGTTTTTGTTATCAGGCTTCTTAGTTTTTTTGCACAGGTAACCAACTTGATTATCTTCTTAGGATATAATACAATTAATAGGAACTTTATCCCAGACCACCCTTTGTGGTATTTCTCTTTGTGTCATGTTAGTAGCAGGACCCAATGCTCCATAAAGGATAATAGTTTCCAGTACACTATCCCTCACGATGACTCCTTAAGCGGCTCATCATCTGCTTCTTCATGTGAACCAGTGAGTGATTTTCCAGCATCTTTCCGAAAATCTACCTACTGGATGAAGATGAGAAGGATCAAGTCAGCTGCTGCTTCCCATGTAGAAGGTATCAGTATTGTTATCTTATTCTATCTTATTCCAAAGACAGAGAACTCTCTACTTACATTTTGAGGTCGTGGTTTAGTCGCTAAGTTGTATCTGACTCTTTGTGACCCTATGGATTGTAGACCAGGCTCCTCTGTCCATGGGATTTCCCAGGCAAGAATACTGGAGTGGGTTGCCGTTTCTTTCTCCAGTATTTTGAGGTAGCTATTGTAAATGACTTTTAAAGTATTAAGTACCACATATGTGTTTCTTATTAGTGATTGAATTTTCTTTTGGCTGTGCTATGCAGCTTGTGGGATCTTAGTTCCCCAACACAGGATTAAACCCGGGACCCAGCAGTGAAAGCACTGAGTCCTAACCACTGGACAGCCAGGGAACTCCCTTGAAATTTTTTAAGGTGTCAGGCTGTCACATATTATTAGTTTCATGAACTGTTCCTCTATTTTACTAAGTGAAAGTCTGCAGATCTTATTTCTCTAGGCTATACTGGTATCACCTTTCCTTTTCATATGAATTGAACTTTTTTTTCCATTGTTCTAGAGTGATCCTCTGTTGAAGGTTTAGGGGCAGGTGGTAAAAGGGCTATTCTAAGTAGAATTTTCTTAGTGGTTATAGTCTGAAGGGTTCTTAGGAGCCCTTTATCTTGGACAGTTAGCCTCAAATCAGGATCAAACAAATCACACTGCCTAAAGGACCTTATTATTCACAGGGAACAATGAATTACTTGAAATGGAGAACAGTACAGAAGGAAAAGGGGAGGTTGAGTCAATTAATGGAAAGTTATATCAACTTCCCTAAAAAACTTCTTGAGGCCTCGCTCGCTGATGATCTTTTTCCTTTCATGATCTTGTGATAGATGATTTAGCGGCAGGCCCAGATGTTCACATATAAACCATACTAAGATTTTGTTTTGTTTTCTTGTGTTATTTCAGGGCCAGGTGGAGTGTCAACCAAAGGAAAAAGGAAACCCAGGCAGGAAGAAGATGAAGACTATCGAGAATTTCCTCAGAAGAAGCATAAGCTTTATGGTAAGGGAGTAACTTTGCTAATTCTTCTTCCCTGGGTGCCTAGGTTTTGTTCTTTGAAGGTGAAAGGAACCTTAGGTTTTGGCCCTTAAGCACTTCTGAGCCCTTTGAATTTTTTGGCAAGGAATGGCCTCCAACTTGCCTTATTTTTTACCCTTTTCTTCTCTCTTGACTTAAGGGAGTCAGTTGATTGAGGGAGTGGGGCAGAGCATGTTGAGGAGGGAAGAGATTTTGGTGGTAGCGCAGGATCAGCAGAGGTGATGTGTCAGGCTTCAAGTTTCTGTTTTGCATCAGGGAGGAAGCAGCGGCCTAAAGCTCAGCCTAATCCCAAAGCCCAGACTCGCCGTATTCGGAAGGAACCACCAGCTTATGCAGCAGGTATGCTTTCGGAAGCTTTGTGAGATCTAGTTCTCTCATTCTGTCTTTTTTGTTGTTGCTGTTGGTAAAGGAATGATGTACCAAAGCATTTCTTTAGGAGGCACTTACTAAGGACATAGATTAGAAGATAAGTCATGTTCGTTCAAATTTTGGCTCTTTGTTAATTCTTTGACCTGTGTCTTAATTTCTGCAAACTTCAGTTTCCTTGTCTCTAAATAGGAATAATAAAGCAGTCAGAATTGTGAAAATTAAATGGGATAAAAACATTCACCAATCTCTGGCACATACAAACACTTAGCACACTGATTGTTACATATCTCAGTTACATATCGCACTTTTACATGCTGCTATGAAAAATGTTACTCATTGTCACTTATAGGTCAGTAAAACTGGGGAAAAAATTATTGTCCATTTCTATAAGCCACTGGGCTTGGGAGTGCTTCTTGGATGGTTTGTGTCATGGGAATTGAGTAGGAGTTTCGGAAACTCTTCACTGTCTGAAAAAAATTATTTCTAGAAGTTATATACAGCAAGAGTCTTTCCCCCAAGAAGAGAAAAAGCCACTTTATGATACTTTTCCTCGAGTCTGAGATTGTGCTTTTTGTTTCTGGAGAATACTGCAAATTTTAAGTGTTCCTTTCTCTCCTTTGTAGGCAGCTTAGAGGAGCAGTGGTACTTAGAAATTGTGGATAAAGGCAGTGTCTCCTGTCCTACCTGCCAGGCAGTGGGGAGAAAGACCATAGAGGGCTTAAAGAAACACATGGAAAACTGCAAACAGGTTAGATAATTTGTGGCATTTCATAACTCTTAGGAATTTTTACCCAAACTGAAACCTCCGACACTGTGTTGGATATGCTGATTATTGTGGAGAAGAGGCAGCATTGTGTCATAAAGAGTCTGACAGACTTTGGTTTGAATCGTCATTCAGCCACTTACTTGTTGGGTCATTTAGCTTTTCATTTGTGGACCTCAATTTTCACATTTATAAAGTAGCTACCTGTGTAAGTCGTGAGGATAAAAAAGAAGTACTTGATGCTAAGTGCCTGTCCCATTTCTGGACAAATACTGGCATTCAGTAAATGGTAGTTCTTATTATTTTAAAAATGCATAGCTGTTACCTTTTTGCCCTTGAGGACATGACAGTGAATTTGGGGCATTTTGAGATTCATTATTATTATATAATTTGGGAAATGAAGATATAGATGAGACCATTTGCATAAGACTTTGTGACATTCTGTTTCTTTGTTGAACAGTTTGGCACTGAGCAGCATTTTTCCCTTGTAGGAAATGTTTACTTGTCATCATTGTGGGAAACAGCTTCGTTCACTAGCAGGGATGAAGTATCACGTCATGGCAAATCATAATAGCTTGGTAAGAGTGTCTTCTGTCCTTCATGAACATGTGATATTTGGATGTCTTTACTTGGATGAGTGTAGATACCTCAGTGGAGATGGCTGAAGCTCTGGGACTTTATAGGGTTGTAAGGAAGAAGAGATCCTTTTGATAGAAGAGTTACACACAATGAAATGTGGATATGGAAGTATTTGAGGTATTTGTGTGTTTAGGGTAGCCCAAAGGTTCATATCCTGGGAGATAGAGGCTTTTAACTCTTAGTTCCTTTACATTCACTTTACTGTTAAGGAGAAGATGAAGAAAGCCAGGAGTCAGATAACTTAGATTTCGTGATCATCAGCTTAGGTTCTAGTCCAGTCCTTGATTCTCCTCATGGAATTTTTTTCTGTGAAACATCTGCCTGTTTGTTTCTCTGGTTTTCTAGCCCATTTTAAAGGCTGGAGATGAAATAGATGAGCCAAGTGAGAGGGAACGTCTCCGAACAGTTCTCAAGAGACTGGGAAAGCTGAGATGCATGCGTGAGGTAAGAGCCCAAAGACAGCAACTCCTTCTGCCTGGAGCCTCAGGTCAGTGTCTTTCTGTTACTTGCTCCCATGTCTCCTCCTCCCTTACAGACCTAGTTTTGTGTCATCTTCCAGCATCAGACTGACTTCTGATTTTCAAGGTCTCCTGAACTCATTAACAGTTCTTTATTTTCTTTCTCATCTCCAGAAATGTGTGTGTCTCCCTTTTCCTTTTGTTTGAAGGAGTTTCTTTGTCATCCTTTCTTTTGTGTGATAAAGAGGATCGTAGTAACTTCATGTGAGAAACTTTGATATTGCTGGGTATTTGGTATTGGGATGGAGTTCGATAATAGATCAAGGAGGAAGCTCTGACACAGAGGAGGTATACAGTTCTAGTTTGTTGAATGCTTACTAAATTGGTTGAACTTCATGCTTGGTGGTAGAAAGGATTGCAGTCGGGCCAGGGAAAAAGGAAGGGTTGTGCCAGTGGGGAATGTTGGAGAGGGTCTAGTAATATCAGGGTCTAGTTGTGTGATATGGCTCTTTAGAAATTAGAGGTCATATCAAAATATGTAAGATTAAAATACAGGCCTTTCTCCTGTGTTCAGAGTTGCTCTAGTAGCTTCACCAGCATCATGGGATATCTGTACCATGTGAGAAAATGTGGCAAAGGGGCTGCTGAGCTGGAGAAAATGACCCTGAAATGTCACCACTGTGGAAAACCGTATAGATCGAAGGCTGGACTTGCGTATCACCTGAGGTCAGAGCATGGTCCTGTGAGTACTGATTACTTTCCAGACCCTGTTTAGGGGTTTATTCTGTGGTGACTGCTTTGCTGCTACATCTTTGTATATCCTTGGTTCCTCATTTGTAGTTCCTTTTATTCTGAATGTTTTTGTTCTCTTTTTCCTTGTTTCTTGTGCTCTTCTTTCTGCTGTTTGATCACTATTAGGTTAGAGAAATCAAAGTTTATTGTATAGTCTGGGTTGAAGTAAATTCAATACTATATTTTTAAGGCATAAGGCATTCTCCCTTAGCTAGAAATTTTATGGGACTCTATCCAGCTGGTTCTGTCCCTCTATTCCAGTTTTCTCATCCTGACTTTTTCTTTTCCTCATTACATTTCTAGGCTCCCCCACCTCTTGTTCCTTTTTAGCACTAAGTTTCAAGGTATAGTTTAGATATGGTAATTAATATTCACCCTTTTTAGTGTACAAGAGTTCTGAGAAAAACATATATAACTACTACCACAATCAAGATATAGAACAGTTTAATCATTCCCCCCAAATTCTTTTGTGTACCTTTGTAGTCAGTTGTTCTTCCCACTCCCAGCTGGCTGACCACTGATATATTTCATGTCCTTATAGTTTTGCCTTTTTGGGAATGTTATATAGATGAAGTTGTACAGTATATACCTTTTTGAGTCTGACTTCTTCCTCTAAGCATAATACACTTGAAACTTGTCCATGTCTTACATGTATCATTAGTTTTTTCTATTTTGTTTCTGTCTAGGATTCCATTCTGTCTAGGATGTTTCACAAGTTGTTTATCCATTCACCAGTTGAAGAGCATTTTAGTTGTTTTTAGTTTTTGGCAATTAGGAATAAGCTGCTGTAAATATTTACATAAAGGTTTTTGTATGAAAATAAGTTTTAATTTCTCTTGGGTAAATAAAACCTTAGGAATGGGATTGCTAGGTCATATGATAAATGTATGTTTACCTTTATAAGAAACGGCCAAACTTTTCCAAAGCAGCTGAGCCATTTTCTCACCAGCAGCATATGAGAATTTTAGTTGCTTTACATGTTTATCAACTCTTGGCTATTGTCAGGTTCATTTTTGAAATCCATTCTAGTAGAATATAGTGGTATTTTACTGCTGTTTTTAAATTTGCACTTCCCTAATGACTAGTGATGTTGACTGTCTTTTCATGTGCTTATTGGCAATGTCAGTCTTTAGTGAAATTTCTTCTTTAGTGAAGAGTCTATTGAAATCCTTTGTTCATTTTATTGTTGGAGTATTTGTTGTTTTACTAATAAGTTTTAGGGCTTCCCTGGTGGCTCAGAAGGTAAAGAATCCACCTGCAATATGGGAGTTCTGGGTTTGATCCCTGCGTCGGGAAGATCCCCTAGAGGAGGGCATGGCAACCCACTCCAGTATTCTTGCCTGGCTTCCCTGATAGCTCAGTTGGTAAAGAATCCACCTGCAATGCAGGTGACCCCAGTTTGATTCCTGGGTCAGGAAGATCTGTTGGAGAAGGGATAGGCTACCCACTCCAGTATTCTTGGGCTTCCCTTGTGGCTCAGCTGGTAAAGCATCTGCCTGCAGTGTGTGAGACCTGGGTTCAATCCCTGGGTTGGGAAGATCCCTTGGAGAAGGGAACGGCTACCCACTCCAGTATTCTGGCCTGGAGAATTCCATGGACTGTATAGTCCATGGGGTCGCAAAGAGTCGGACACAGTTAAGCAACTTTCACTTTCATTAAGTTTTAAATATATTTTGAATTAAAAAAAATAGATTCTGGACACAAGTCTTTAAGCAGATACATGTTTTACAAATATTTTCTTCTGGGCTTAGTTTGTCTTTGCATTTTTTATAGTGTTTTTCAAAGGGCAGAATTCTTAATTTTCATAAAGTTCAGTTTGTCTTTTTTCTCCCTTCATGGATAATGCTTTTGTTGTTATAGCTAAGATATCTTTGCTCAGTAGGATGTATAATTTTCTTTTGCTGCAGTAAAACAGTCATCATAAAATTAATGGCTTAAACAATTTAAGTGTATTATCTCACAGTTTATTAGGCCAGAAGTCCAGGCTCAGCTGGTTCCCCTGCGTAAAACCTCATCAGACTGGACTCAAAGTGTTAGTAGGACTGTTCCTTTATGGAGGCTTGAGGGGTGGATCTGTTTGCAGGCTCATTAAGCATTAAGCTTAATTAAGAATTCAGTTCCATGCAGGTATAGGACCTTATTTCTTTGCTTGCTGGGGGATGTGCTCAGCTTCTGAAGGCCACCTGCAACCTTTGGCTCATGGGCCCATTCGTGTTTGAGTCAGCAACAGTATTGAGTCTCTCTCACCTTGGGAATCTTTCTTGTCTCTTTTTTTCTGTCACACCTGTCTTACTTAAAGTCAGCTGACTATGGAGATGAATTAGATTTACCTTAAAATTAAAACTAGATTAATGTTTGATTGATTAACTGATGACAATAGCCTAACGAAGTGGACGCATAGAACCCTTCATGCCCAGGATCATAAGAATGTTCTCCCTAGGTTTCTCCTAGAATTTCATACTTTTTATGGTTTATATCTAGGGCTATGATGCATGTTTATTTCTTTTTATATGGGTATGTGGGTATGTCTTGATTTTTAACCACTTGGCACAACACAAGAGATTTTATCCTGCTAAGAAGCTTTTTTTACCAGTAAAATATGCAGTAAGATGATGGAGCTTGATACTCCATGTGGTTAGCAAGCTAGTAAAGAATTATTTTGATTTTTAGGGCAGGAAGGACAGCCTTTAATCACTGGCTCTAATGGAAACCATTTCTCAGGCCTGTGTTTTACCATGTCTTATTCTTGCAGATATCCTTCTTTCCAGAGTCAGGACAGCCAGAGTGCTTGAAAGACATGAGCTTGGAGTCAAAGAGTGGAGGCCGAGTTCAAAGGCGTTCTGCCAAGATAGCTGTATACCACCTGCAGGAACTGGCCTCTGCTGAACTGGCCAAGGAATGGCCTAAAAGAAAGGTGCTTCAGGATCTGGTACCTGATGATCGGAAGGTGAGGCAGAAACTTGTATTAATTTTGAACCGTTATGTCTGATATTGTGCTTACTACGTGCAGAAAGGTAAACACATTTGAATTACGTGACAAATAGTATTTTGCTCCTTTATCCACGGAGATGGAGTACATATGATCCGGCTTCAGTGTTTGAATTCATGTAGGTCTTAGAGTGACAGTCTTTTTCAGAAGTTCTTTAAGGAGCTCTCTTAATTTGAGACTACTTCCAGGGGAACTTGAATTCCCAGATTTTTGTTTGGTCTTTGCCCAGTGTGTTTTTACTTTGTTAGTTCATATGTAGTAGTTTAATATTTAGTTTAGGTAAGAAGTCCTCTTATTTGTTTCAGTTTGTTTTTATAGCAGTAGACCTCCTCTTGCCACCTACTTTCTTTTCCCAAATAAAAGCTTATGCAAAACACCATTTTATATGCTAAAAATAGAGTTGCACTGACTGGGGGTAGTGAGCCCAAAAATGAAAGAAAAAAAATCTTAAAAGCAGCAAAGCAACAGAATATGTACAAGAGAACTCCCATAGGACTATCAGTTGACTTTTCAGCAGAAACTTTACAGGCCAGAAGCGGGTAACATAATGTATTTAAAACCATGAAAAAACCTACAACCAAGTACCCTACCCAGCAAGGCTGTCATTCAGATTTGAAGGAGAGAGAAAAGATTTTACAAGACAAGTAAAAGCTACAGGAGTTCAGCACCACTAAATCAGTTTTGTAAAAAATGTTAAAGGGACTTAAGGATATATAAAATAAAAAGATGTAGAATATGTCTAAAACATTTGATGGGGATAGAATAAAAATGCAGGGTTGTTAGAATGCCTTCAAACTCAAGGGAACAGCAAGTACGTATTTATATGTGGCTTGCTATTGGGTTTCCTCTGGCGGCTCAGATGGTAAAGAATCTGCCTGAAGTGCAGGAGACCTGGGCTTGATCCCTGGGTTGGGAATAGCCCCTGGAGAATAGAATGGCTACAACACTCCAGTATTCTTTCCTAGAGAATTCCATGAACAGAGTATCCTGGCTTGCTATAGTCCATGGGGTCCCAAGAGTCAGACACGACTGAGCAACTGACACTTTCAAGGTTGCTATATGTAAACCTCTTGATAACCACAAACCAAAAATCTGTAATAGATAAACATGAAAAAGAGAAAGGAATCCAAAACTGTCACTAAAGATAGTCATCAAATCACAAGGGAAGAGACCAAAAGAAGAAAAAGGAACAAAGAAGAATAGATAACCTGAGAACAGTTAACTAAACACAGTAAGTACATATCTGTCAATAATTACTTTAGATGTAAATGGACTAAATATTCCAATCAGAAGGCAAAGTGACTGAATGGATATGAAAATAAGATCTGTATATATGGTGTCTAAGAGAGACTCATTTCAGATCTGACTGACTGAAAGTGAGGTGATGAAAAAAGGTATTCCATGCAAATGGAAACAGAAAGTTGTTCAATACTTATATCAGACAAAATAGAACTTAAAGAGTATAGCAAGAAACAAAGTACATGACATAATGATAAAGGAATCAATCCAACAAGAAGACATAACAATTAAAAATATGTATTCGCTCAGGGTGCTCATGCTCAGTTGTGTCCGACTCTTTGCAACCCTTGGACTGTAGCCCACCATGCTCCTCTGTCCATGGGGTTTTTCAGGCAGGAATTCTAGAGTGGATTGCCATTTCCTCCTCCAGGGGATCTTCCTGACCCAGGGATTGAACCTGCGTCACCTGCATTGCAGGCAGATTCTTTATCCGCTGAGCCATTGGGGAAACCTGTTAAATACATGAAACATACAAATACTGTGAATTCTGTTGATTTTGGATGGAATATATATATTTAGTATATTAAGTCCATGTGGTATAATGTGTCATTTAAGGTGAATTTTCCTGGTTGATTTTCAGTCTGGATGATCTGTCTGTTGATGTAAATGGGGTGTTAAAATCCCATGCTGATACTGTGTTACGGTCAGTTTCTCCATTTTTGTTGTTAAATACATAAAGCAAATATTAACAACCAGTTCTGTACTCTGATTTATCAAAGGTTCTTTAGTTTACTTTCCTTACTTCACCTATTACCTCTACAGACTTGGTTCTGTCTTTCTATCTCAGAGAATCAGCTTCCTTTCAGATACTTTTGATTTTTCAAGTAGGAGGATTCTTTACTCACCAGAAATGCAACTATCTGTTACCAATGGTGAACTTTGTAAGAACTATCTCTGCAGATGTTACAACTTTTTTCTGTAAACTAGTTAACAGGACTTCTCTAGTGGTCCAGTGGTTAAAACTCTGTGCTTCCAATACAGGGGGTTTGAGTTTGATCCCTAGTTGGGAAAGTAAGATCCTGCATGACTCAAAGCATGGTCAAAAAAAAAGTCACTGGAAACTAGTTCTAGTTGTAAGAAGAGACCAACTGGTGTCAAAACATGTGAAAGAAAGTGCTGGGAATAATTCTAATTTTGTAGTATAAGGATATACTAGGTGTTCTGTTCTCTGAGTCTTCTCACATTCTTTCAGGTTGAACCTTAAGTTTTTGGTGTTAGAATTTTTTGAATATCAAAAATTAACATGATTTCAGTGAAGAAAAATGATAAATGCAGATAAGCAAAATAAAAATCACTCAAAATTCTAGCACCCAGAGAATACTGCGGTTAACATTTTGATTTCTATCTTTTGACCTATATACATATATTTCTATTCAGTTCAGTTCAGTTGCTCAGTCATGTCCGACTCTGCGACCACATGAATCACAGCACGCCAGGCCTCCCTGTCCATCACCAACTCCCGGAGTTCACCCAGACCCACGTCCATCGAGTCAGTGATGCCATCCAGCCATCTCATCCTCTGTCTCCCCTTCTCCTCCTGCCCCCAATCCCTCCCAGCATCAGAGTCTTTTCCAATGAGTCAACTCTTCGCATGAGGTGGCCAAAATACTGGAGTTTCAGCTTCAGCATCATTCCTTCCAAAGAAATCCCAGGGCTGATCTCCTTCAGAATGGACTGGTTGGATCTCCTTGCAGTCCAAGGGACTCTCAAGAGTCTTCTCCAACACCACAGTTCAAAAGCATCAATTCTTCGGTGCTCAGCTTTCTTCACAGTCCAACTCTCACATCCATACATGACCACAGGAAAAACCATAGCCTTGACTCGATGGACCTTTGTTGGCAAAGTCACGTCTGTGCTTTTGAATATGCTATCTAGGTTGGTCATAACTTTCCTTCCAAGGAGTAAGCGTCTTTTAATTTCATGGCTGCAATCACCACCTGCAGTGATTCTGGAGCCAAAAAAAATAGAGTCTGATACGGTTTCCACTGTTTCCCCATCTATTTCCCATGAAGTGATGGGACGGGACGCCATGATCTTCGTTTTCGGAATGTGGAGCTTTAAGCCAACTTTTTCACTCTCCACTTTCACGTTCATCAAGAGGGTTTTTAGTTCCTCTTCACTTTCTTTCATAAGGGTGGTGTCATCTGCATATCTGAGGTTGTTGATATTTCTCCCGGCAATCTTGATTCCAGCTTGTGTTTCTTCCAGTCCAGCGTTTCTCATGATGCACTCTGCATAGAAGTTAAATAAGCAGGGTGACAATATACAGCCTTGACGTACTCCTTTTCCTATTTGGAACCAGTCTGTTGTTCCATGTCCAGTTCTAACTGTTGCTTCCTGACCTGCATACAGGTTTCTCAAGAGGCAGGTCAGGTGGTCTGGTATTCCCATCTCTTTCAGAATTTCCCACACTTTATTGTGATCCACACAGTCAAAGGCTTTGGCATAGTCAATAAAGCAGAAATAGATGTTTTTCTGGAACTCTCTTGCTTTTTCCATGATCCAGCGGATGTTGGCAATTTGATCTCTGGTTCCTCTGCCTTTTCTAAAACCAGCTTGAACATCTGGAAGTTCACGGTTCATGTATTGCTGAAGCCTGGCCTGAAGAATTTTGAGCATTACTTTACTAGCATGTGAGATGAGTGCAGTTGTGCAGTAGTTTGAGCATTCTTTGGCATTGCCTTTCTTTGGGATTGGAATGAAAACTGACCTTTTCCAGTCCTGTGGCCACTGCTGAGTTTTCCAAATTTGCTGGCATATTGAGTGCAACACTTTCACAGCATCATCTTTCAGGATTTGAAATAGCTCAACTGGAATTCCATCACCTCCACTAGCTTTGTTCCTAGTGATGCTTTCTAAGGCCCACTTGACTTCACATTCCAGGATGTCTGGCTCTAGGTCAGTGATCACATCATTGTGATTATCTGGGTCATGAAGATCTTTTTTGTATAGTTCTTCTGTGTATTCTTGCCATCTCTTCTTAATATCTTCTACTTCTGTTAGGTCCATACCATTTCTGTCCTTTATGGAGCCCATCTTTGCATGAAATGTCCCCTTGGTGTCTCTAATTTTCTTGAAGAGATCTCTAGTCTTTCCCATTCTGTTGTTTTCCTCTATTTCTTTGCATTGATCACTGAGGAAGGCTTTCTTATCTCTCCTTGCTATTCTTTGGAACTCTGCATTCAGATGCTTGTATCTTTCCTTTTCTCCTTTGCTTTTTGCTTCTCTTCTTTTCTATTAAGTATATATATATTTCTTGAGTGTAATGTATACATATATAGAGAGAGGACATATCTGTATTGCTTTCTCTCTCTCTTGTAACAAATATTTTTACTGTGTAATGCTCTGTCACTAGCTTTTTAATTTTCAACTTTAGATGAAATGTTATATCTGAAAGTCTCCTGTCTTCTGTTAAAAGTCAAACTGTTTTAAGACAAAACAGTAGGCGATGTTTTGAAACATACATAATATGTTTCAGGAACTTAAAAGGATCTTAAGATCCTTAAGATCTTAAGTTGGATCTTAAGATCCTTCTTGATGAGCATGAGTTTGAGCAATCTCTGGGAGTTGGTGATGGACAGGGAAGCCTGGTGTGCCATGTTTTTTGTGTATGAAAATATACTTCTGAAAAAAAAAAAAATATACTTCCGTAACTCCAGAATTACATGACCTGAAGAGCTCACATAATTCTCTTACTTATGGGATATTTTGGTTGAAAGTTGTTCCTCCAATAAAATGTTTCCTGTCTTATAGTTAAAATATACTCGTCCTGGGCTACCGACCTTCAGCCAAGAAGTACTACACAAATGGAAGTCAGATATCAAGAAGTATCATCGCATTCAGTGTCCTAACCAGGTGGTTCTTTCTCTTTCATCTAGTCATTAAATGTTGATCAAATATCTGCTGTTGTTTCAGTTATTTATTCCTTTGTGACAAAGCACGTGAAAGAGTTAAAACATTGATTACTTTATTAACAGTTCTGTAAATCACCAGTTCTATCCACACTCAGAGGGCAGTTGTAGTAATACATGACATCAGCTGGAATCATTTATGGGTTGCTTTTAGCTGGAAGTTCTGAGTGTTGAATGGCTTCTAAGCAGCCACTTCACCTGGGATATTGGCTGCCCATATGGCCTCTCTATCTTGCATTGTAGTTGGGTTACCACCAGGATACATGGTGACTGAATTCTCAAGAAGAATATTCCAAGAACATAAAGGAAAAGCTCAGATGTCTTAGGCCTAGCTTCAGAATTTGTTCAGTATCATTTTCATAGCATGCTGTTTGTCAAAAGAATCACAGGACTTAACGCAGTTTCAAAGGGAGGGTTTATGACTCATTTCCTGATTGGAAAAGTGGCATAGAATTTCCCGCCATCATTAATCAACTGCAATTGTATATGCAGTGCTTTGGGGAGGAGTAGATATACGAGAGACATTTATACTAGAGAAAGTTAATTTTTGTAAAACCTGAGCATACGGTTTTTTGTGTTTCTAAGTATTGGAAAGGCACCAGAGAAGAGAATGTTTTAAGTTTTATTAAGCAGCTTGCTTATCTCTTTTTCTTTTACCTCTTGTTCTCTGGCTTGCATATGTTTCTGTGTGGTTGTGGTACAGTTTATTTGACCTCTTCCTCCCGAGGGTAGAGTGGGTTAATGTGAATGGCCAGATTGCTAAGAAAATGATGCTATTTGGTGTCATCTTCACATGCTTTCTTCTTCTCTTTTACAGGGTTGTGAGGCTGTCTACAGTAGTGTATCTGGTCTTAAAGCTCACCTGGGCTCTTGTACATTGGTTTGTAACATTCTGAACTATTTATCTGAACATGACCTCTAAAATAGTCTGACATGGAAGAGAATTCAGATTCGGTGAACAGCTAGTTATCCTATTGTCTGTTACTTCAAAGACTGGTTTACTTTTTTTGTGTGTATCCCAAAAATTCTTGGTCTGTTACTAGGTGGGATACCAGGGCATGCCAAAGATGCAGAATACCCCAAAATAGCCATAAGTCATATCAATGAAAAAATTTGGAGAAAAATACATAGTTCTCAGTGCCTATCAGGGATTTAACTTTTTCCACCTGAGCCTGTGCTACACTGGGCCTGTCCTGCTTTGCTGGGCCTTCAGCTTCCTAGAATCAACTTAACATGTGTTTATCTAGATTGGTGAAGATCTCCAGAGCCATCTGAACTATACTGTCTTTCGGGGATGGGAGATGGGATCCCTGGATGTCAGGTTCACAGCCATTCACCTCACTGAATCTTTTCCATGTTGACCCAGGGGTCCTATAGCCCACCAGCCCTGGGATTGTTGCCACTTTCCGTTCCTGATCAGCAGTATCTGCTCACACAAAATGAGCACCATGGAAACCTGAAACTTCAGGAGGGGAGAGAAGTCTTAATTCAAGGCAACAAGGGAGTGATAGGCTCCCAAACCAGACCTGTGCAGGAATGCTTAGGGATTTGTCACCTTGATCCTAGTTTGAGTCATTCAGCTAGGTCTTATGGAGGGTGCTCTTCTGATTCTGGATTCCCAAGGCATTCTGTACAGCAGTGGATTGATTCTAGTGGGAAGAATTACATGTTGGTCCCTCATTGAACTTAAGGCGTTTGATCATTTAGGGGGAGAAACCTGGAAGGAAGTGGAAGACATAGGGAAAATAGAAGAATGTGACATCTTACATAATAAAATCGGGAAACTTTAGATTGTGTTGGGGGCTTAGTGGGGCCAGTGTTTGGTATAGAATTGCATTAGAATAGATGTATTATGGCGATAATATACCCAAACAAGTTTTCCTAAATATATTGCTGTTCTTCACTTTGCTGAAGTCATATTTCCTCTTTTCATCTCTAATAGTCCCTACCCATTGCCCAGGTAGCACATGTGGCTTGTTGGAAGGGTAGTGTGAACTATCTAACGTGTAATGGTGTACTTTAACTTTTACCTAGCATGCTGTCTTCTCCGTACTTTGAGGAAGGGAGGGTCTCTGCTGGCACTAACTTGCTTATCTCCTGAATTAGCAGTTTACTTGTGCTGTAACCATTATTTGTAGGTGTGACTTAGGTTAGGCTTAAAGTGCTCGGTGGTGATTTGAGTTCAAACAATAAATTGTATTTTTTCAATATTGTAAATATATGTATGTGTATATATATGTGTGTGTATACACACACACACACACACACACACACACACACACATAGATACATACATTACTGTTTGGGATTTTCGTAAATTTGTTCCTAAATTGACCAGTCATGCTTTTTTTCTTTCTTAAAAATAGGGAACGTTTGTGGCTGGAAAATACAAGTGTCTTCTCTGTCAGAAAGAATTTGTGTCAGAGAGTGGTGTCAAGTATCACATCAACTCTGTCCACGCTGAGGTGAGGGTCCTTTTTTCCCGTAACTTCATAATCTTGTGGACCCCATGACTGTGCCACAGGGCACGTGGATTTTGTGACTCTTACTATGGGCTGGGACTGTCAGGAAAAACTAAAGGGTCCACTGGACTCATTAGAATTAAAAGACGTCCTTAAATCAGATGTAGACTAGTATTTTTCTATGAAAGCATTTGGGCTTCCTTGGTATCTCAGCTGGTAAAGAATCTGCCTGCAATGCAGGAGACCCTGGTTCGATTCATGGGTCAGGAAGATCTCCTGAATAAGGGAATGGCAACCCACTCCAGTATTTTGGGGCTTCCCTGGTGGCTCAGATAGTAAAGTATCTGCCCGCAATGTGGGAGACCTGGGTTTGATCTCTGGATTGCAAAGATCCCTTGGAGAAGGGAATGCCTACTGACTCTAGTATTCTGGAGAATTTCATGGACAGAAATTGTCCATGGCATGCTACAGTCCATGGGGTCACAAAGAGTCGGACATGACTGAGTGACTTTCACTCACTCACTCATGAAAGCATTTGAAATAACTGTGGCTATGAGCAGCCCTGATTCTTCTAATTAACTTGTGTGCACGGGCTCAGTCGTGTCTGACTCTGTTGTGAGCTCATGGAGTGAGGCCCACCAGGCTCCTCTGTCCATGGGATTTCCCAGGCAAGAATACTGGAGTGGGTTGCCATTTCCTTCTCCAGGGGATCTACCCGACACAGGGATTGAACCATGTCTCCTGTGTCTCCTGCTTTACCACTGAGCCACCTGAGAAGCCCTCTGATTACCTGAAGTCTAGTTAAACTAGGCATTTGACAACCAGGCTGCATTTACACCTTTGGAATTCTTGTTTCACAGCAATGTCTATACTCCTGTTTTCTGGTATTCCAACATCTTTGAGCAACCTGTTTTGAATATTGTTGAAATACCGCATAGAAACAATGTAAAAGATGTTATTGAGAGAACTGAGGTAATTTGAATACCAACTATACTACAAAGTGATAGTAATGAGTCATTGTTAATATTCCAGAATGTGATAACTGTATTGTAGTTATGCAGGGAATGCCCTTGTTCTTAGGCAGATACATGATGTTTTTAGGAATAAAGTATCATGTCGGTAACTAAACTGAAGATGGTTCAAAGGAAGGAAGAGAGAGTTGGAGGGAGGGAAGGAAGGGAAGAGAGATTAACATTGGTCAGTCTAGGTATTCACTGAACTATTGTAACTTTTGTGGAAAGTCTGTAAATTTTCAAAATTAAAAAGTTAAAAGTTGAAAATGCTTTAAGTTCAGAATGTCAAGAGTTTTCTCTTGGGGAAAGTCTTTAGGAGTTCAGATGAACAGAGAATTTGTTTACTATAGAATAAACCCCTTATTGCAAAAGCTCAAGGAGTAGTGTGTGCATTCTCTTGGCATATTTTACTGAAGAAACTATTGTTGCTTGCTGGGGAAAAATAGCAAGCCCCTGCAACAGTTCTCTGCCCTCAGATGTAATAGTTCTTAGCCATGTGGGCTTCAGTTCAGTTCAGTTGCTCAGTCGTGTCTGACTCTTTGCGACCCGATGGACCGCAGCACTCGAGGCCTCCCTGTCCATCACCAACTCCCAGAGTTTACCAAACCCATGTCCATTGAGTCGGTGATGCCATCCAAGCATCTTATCCTCTTGTCGTTCCCTTCTCCTCCTGCCCTCAATCTTTCCCAGCATCAGGGTCTTTTCCAATGAGTCAGCTCTTCGCATCAGGTGGCCAAAGTATTGGAGTTTCAGCTTCAACATCAGTCCTTCCAATGAACACCCAGGATTGGTATCCTTTAGGATGGACTGGTTGGATCTCCTCACAGTCCAAGGGACTCTCAAGAGTCTTCTCCAACACCACAGTTCAAAAGCATCAATTCTTCTGCCCTCAGCTTTCTTTATAGTCCAACTTTCACATCCATATATGACCACTGGAAAAACCATAGCCTTGACTAGACGGACATTTGTTGGCAAAGTAATGTCTCTGCTTTTCAATATGCTGTCTAGGTTGGTCATAACTTTCCTTCCAAGGAGTAAGTGTCTTTTAATTTCATGGCTGCAATCACGATCTGCGGTGATTTTGGAGCCCCAAAAAATAAAGTCTGACACTGTTTCCCCATCTATTTGCCATGAAGTGATGGGACTGGATGACATGATCTTAGTTTTCTGAATATTGGAAGCCAACTTTTTCACTCTCTTCTTTCACTTTCATCAAGAGGCTCTTGAGTTGTTCTTCCCTTTCTGCCATAAGAGTATTGTCATCTGCATATCTGAGGTTATTGATATTTCTCCCAGCAATCTTGATTCCAGCTTGTGCTTCCTCCAGCCCCGCGTTTCTCATGATGTGCTCTGCATATAAGTTAAATAAGCAGGGTGACAATATACAGCCTTGATGTACTCCTTTTCCTATTTGGAACCAGTCTATTATTCCATGTCCAGTTCTAACTGTTGCTTCCTGACCTGCATACAGGTTTCTCAAGAGGCAGGTCATGTGGTCTGGTATTCCCATCTCTTTCAGAATTTTCCACAGTTAGTTGTGATCCACACAGTCAAAGGCTTTGGCATAGTCAGTAAAGCAGAAATAGATGTTTTTCTGGACTTTCAGTTCGTTTTTCTGGGCTTCAGGTAGTGTCATCTATTGTGGTTCCTGTTGCTTTACCAGTTGAAGCTTTGGGAATCCCTTTCCACATCTGAGATTTCTTCAAGAAGGCCAGTCCTTATTTTCTTTTTTAATAATACTGTAACTTTTTATGCTGCAGAAAGTGTTTGAGAGATAATTATCTCCTAACAAAATATGGTTTTGTGTAGTTCACTTGTTTCTCCAGTTTCTTCCTCAAAAGTTGGAACCAGCGAATTTCACTTAGTCTGGGACTTGCTCCCAAGCATTTGTTCAATGATTTATGATGGTATTTATGAACTCTGTACTGTGGTAAACATGTTCACCTTGTTCATACCGTTTTGCCTCACTTTCTTAGGCTACATTTTTTTAAACAGACATTCAGAAACATGTAAGTGCACAGAGTAGTGTAATGAACAGCTTTCACAGTCCTCTGTGTGGCCCATCTTGTGTCATTGGTAATTGCATCCACTTTTCTTGTCCTTTTATGCTTATTTTAAAGCAAATTCCACATCACATGTTAGCTGTCAATACTTCTTTCAACCTGTGTCTAGAAATATGAGGACTTTTAAAAATACATAACTGCAACCATCATCACACGTTAAAACTTAACAAAATTTCCTTATATCATCATATATGTACTCATTATTTATACTTCCCTAACTGTCTCATCATTTTATTTCAGATTTGATTTATTCCAATCAAGATCTAAAACTGGACTTCCCTGGTGGTCCAGTGGTTAAGACTCTGTGCTTCCACTGCAGGAGGAAAAAAAAGGAAGTAAATGAATGAATGAATTAAAATAAAATAGACAAATGCCGTATATGGACCTTTGTTTTAGATTTTTTTTTTTTTTGGCCTCATCACATGGCATGGCGAATCTTAGTTCTCCGAACAGGGAACCAGTGCCCCTTGCATTGTGAGTGCCGAGTCTTAACCACTGTACTGCTAGGGAAGTCCTTGTGTTTGTCTGTCTTAATCTAGAGTAGTGCTATCTAATAGAAATATAATGTGAGCCACATGTGTAATCCAGATTTTTCTACTAACTGCATTTTTAAAAAGTATAAAGATAACTGGTGAAATTGACTTTAATACTGTATTTTATTTAAACACAATATATCTAAAATACTATCTTTTTAACATGGTAGTCAATACAGAATTATTAATGAGCTACTTTACATTTTTTTTCACAGAAAGTCTTTGAAATTTACTGTGTGTTTTACATAGCATATCTTGATTTGGATTCAGCATGTTTCAAGAGCTTACTAATGACACATGGCTAGTGACAATCTCATCAGGCAACGTAGGTGTTTCTTTTCCCCTATTATTGAAGAAACCAGGCCCTTGGTCACCTATGTTTACTCACCTTCTGGACTTGGCTGTTTGCGTTCCTATAGCAGTGATTCTCTATTCTGTTATTTCCTATGAATTGGTAGTTAGAGCTAGAAGACTAAGCAGATTTCTTGATTTACGTTGACATTTTGTTGATTTTATTTCTGTGTTTTGTTTTGGATTTTTTCTTTTGCAGGAATACTTCTTCATTGGGTTCCAGTTCTCCAGCCCTTAATTTTTTAAACTGAGACTCAGAGAGGTTAAGTAGTTTTCTGATGGTCACATGGTTAGAAACAGAGCTGAGATTTATACTTAGGTGGTCTGGCTGCAAAATTAAAAATTGAAATAAAGATCTCCTATGGCCAAATGTTTTATGTTTCATGAGGAGATCTTCAAAAGGAGAGGAATGGGTGGGATGATGCTAAGTAATCAGGCTTTGTAGATCCCTTACAGTAGTACCTGAAGTCATGTCTTAAACAAGAAATGCTTGTAATGACTGCTTTGTACTGAATTTCTCCAGTTTATAAGACACAGTTCTAAGCTCTAGTTTCATATCTGTTTCCTCCTTATTGTGTTCTTCCCTAATCCTACCTTAAAAAAAAAAGTCTTCCATACCGCTTCCTCAGGCACTGTATTTTGACTGGATGGTGTTTCTGTTTTGCCTTTGTAGGATTGGTTTGTTGTCAATCCGACAACAACCAAGAGCTTTGAGAAGCTGATGAAGATAAAACAGCGACAGCAAGAAGAAGAGAAGCGGAGGCAGCAGCACAGGAGCCGACGGTCTCTAAGGCGGCGGCAGCAGCCTGGCATTGAGCTTCCTGAGACAGAGCCAAGTCTTAGAGTAGGGAAGGATCAGAGGAGGAATCATGAGGAACTGCTAGTGGCGACATCCCGTAAAGAACCAGAGCAGGAGCCAGTGCCAACACAGTTTCAGAAAGTCAGGTCCCCAAAGACGAATCATAAACGAGGAAAGAAATAGGCAGTCAGTGTGAAAGCACTCCTGGGAGAGTGGATGGGAGGCTGTGGTTACAGGGACCTGTGTGGAGAGGCCTGAGTCACGGGGGCTGAGTGAAGAGAAATTTACTCTTTCAGCTGTTTGTGTAACGCTGTGACACACTCAGCTCCTTCCTCCTGTGTAAATTTCACTGTTTTCCCTACTGATTCTTGTGAACCCTCCACCACCCCCACCCCCATCCCCTTTTTGGTAGATTTTCCTGCTATTCTCATTGGAGTCCCCCTGTTTTTCTCTCATCTTGCCCAAAGAGCTCCCCCTTAAGGTCCACTGTAGGCCCTCTTGCCCTGTACAAGACTAAGAAACCTGTTTGATTATCCTTCCCATACTGGGGTATAGAATGTTCTTGGAAACGCCATTGATTTCGTAGTTACTCCATCATCTATCTTATAAAATGATTCCAAACTAACTTTTTAAAACCATATGATTGATGATTTTGTATTTGTGATATAACAAGCCTAGAACCTAGAACTGTTGTCACTCCTTTAATAAGGGTCCCCTGTCTGCTTGGGTGACAGAATTTCTGGAGGCTGTTTGTTGTCTCATTATGGTTTTAGGATTGAAAGTGAGAAGATACTTAGAATAATAAAGCTAGACCCTCTGGACGCAGGTTTTCCTGGGAAATACTTCATCCCAGGTGGCAGTAAGTAACTAGATGCACAGGTATGATACGCAGCCTTAGGAGGAATATGTCTCACATAAAATGACTGGAAAGAAGAAGGCAGCAGAAATAAATACCACCTCAAATGAACTTCCCTGCAGTTTATTTTGTTCCTGCAGTTTTGAGGATTGAGAAGTAATACCCTTTTACCTCTGATATTTGAAACAGAACCCTAATATTGCTGGTACTGCCATGAAGATTGGTAGCCAGGGTGCACATTCCTTCTTCCCTGGACTTGACCTGATGGTTAGTCTGCACTCTGTTAAGTCCTTGTATCTCCCATTTAGCCAAAGTCTGTCTCTGAATTTTCTGAGAATGTTGTTCTCTACCCTTTTTTAGATCTTGTGTTCTGCCCTCTTTATAACCTGAGACTTTGACACCAGGTGTAGATACTTATCTGGAGTTGGAAAGAAAAGTTCTTTTTCTGATACTCATGCCTAGCTGATAGTATCTGTTAGGCTGTTCTCCTTGAGGCTGGCTTTCCCTGGAGCATTAATTAGAGCAGCTCTGTTATTGTATTTCTGAATTCTCTTCCCCCTTTCCATAAATATTGGTCTTCTGTATTCTTGCCAGTTTTTGTGGCTTATGCCGCATAAAAAGCCAGAGACCCTTAACCCTGATGTGGACCAGTACTGCCTTTTCAAAATCTAAAAGGCTGTTACCACTATTAACTGTTCTCTGTGCTCCTCCATATAGCCTTAAAATGTGGGCTTTTGTGAAGACCACTTTGAAACATAGGAGCATTGAAACTTGGTTGGGATACTACCAGAACAGGTAGTTTTGAAACGAAGGACATGGTCTGTCCACTCGACATTGTCATTGGCAGTTGCTCTCTTAAAGCCCTTTCCGTTCATGAGGATTGTCAGGGAGGAAAATGGAGAAGCTCTTGTTAATTTCTGGTGAGTAAGATTTGGGGAATGTTTGGCAATGGCAAGAAAAATAAATGACTGTGTTAGAATGATGTTTTCCATTGTTCATTGACTCCAATGTGCTACCTGTCTCCTTGCTGACACTGTGTGTGAAGGGAGGGAAAGGATGACTAGAGATGGGAATGAGTTTTGAAGAAGTAACATACAGTTTCTCAGTTGCTTAGGTCCAAAATTATGCTGGTTCAAATGAATCTACTCATACCTTGCTTTATTGCTCTTCCCTTTACAGATACTGATTTTGATTGAAGTATGTACAGTTGTTGCTTTAGACATAATGGCATTGCACACTATAAAGCAACTACAATGTAGTGTAGTCTACATTGCATACCTTTTATATGCACTGTTCAGTTCAGTTCAGTTGCTCAGTTGTCTCCGACTCTTTGTGACCCTATGAACCACAACATGGCAGGCCTCCCTGTCCATCACCAACTGCTGGAGTCCATCTAAACCCATGTCCGTTGAGTTGGTGATGCCATCCAACCATCTCATCCTCTGTCGTCCCCTTCTCCTCCTGCCCTCAATCTTTTCCAGCATCAGGGTCTTTTCCAGTGAGTCAGCTCTTCGCATCAGGTGGCCAAAGTATTGGAATTTCAGCTTCAACATCAATGAACCAGTCCTTCAATGAACACCCAGGACTGGTCTCCTTTAGAATGGACTGGTCGGATCTCCTCACAGTCCAAGGAACTCTCAAGAGTCTTCTCCAACACCACAGTTCAAAAGCATCAATTCCTCTGTGCTCAGGTTTCTTTATAGTCCAACTCTCACATCCATATATGACTACTGGAAAAACCATAGCCTTGACTAGACAGCCCTTTGTTGGCAAAGTAATGTCTCTGCTTTTTAATATGCTGTCTAGGTTGGTCATAACTTTCCTTCCAAGGAATAAGTGTCTTTTAATTTCATGGCTGCAGTCACCATCTGCAGTGATTTTGGAGCCCAGAAAAATAAACTCAGCCACTGTTTTCCCATCTATTTGCCATGAAGTGATGGGACCAGATGACATGATCTTCGTTTTCTGAATGTTGAGCTTTAGGCCAACTTTTTCATTCTCCCCTTTCACTTTCATCAAGAAGCTCTTGAGTTCTTCTTCACTTACTGCCATAAGGGTGGTGTCATCTGCATATCTGAGGTTATTGATATTTCTCCCCGCAATCTTGATTCCAGCTTGTGCTTCCTCCAGCCCAGCGTTTCTCATGATGTGCTCTGCATATAAGTTAAATAAGCAGGGTGACAATATACAGCCTTGACGTACTCCTTTTCCTATTTGGAACCAGTCTGTTCCTTGTCCAGTTCTAACTGTTGCTTCCTGACCTGCATACAGATTTCTCAGGAGGCAGGTCAGGGGGTCTGGTATTCCCATCTCTTTCAGAATTTTCCACAGTTAATTGTGATCCACACAGTCAAAGGCTTTGGCATAGTCAATAAAGCAGAAATAGATGTTTTTCTGGAACTCTCTTACTTTTTCGATATGCACTGGGAAACTGGAAAATTCATATGACTCATTTGTTGTGAATTTCACCATATTGCAGTAGTGTGCACCCAAGCCCCCCAAAATAGATGTGTGCCTGTAATTGGTTTGAGATTAAACTTGTCCAGTCTCATCCAGGGCCCTCACAGGGGATCCTTTTATTTTTGCTGTCTGAGCCAGGGATCAGCAGGACACACTAGAGAGTGTTCTAATCATATTACCGAGTGTTTTAAGTTTTTAAACCAAATTCATTAGAATAATATGTCCTGAAGTTGGACTGTATCAAGTCCAGCTAGATTTTGGAGCAGTGTGAACTCCCTGGACTTGGGAACGGACATTGGTACAATCAATTTATAAACAAATTGGCAAGGTCTCTTAAAATTGAAGATCTGCCCTGGGACTCAGCACACCCTAGGGCTATATAGATTCCTCCTGCTCAGGGGTTCCAGTAGACATCTATAAGAATGATATTCCAGTCTAAAATAATGATACTACAATCTTATTCCCAATTCATATTGGAAGCATCCTTGTACCAGACTACTGGCTGTCCAGCAAAATTGGACAGGGTTGCACAGTTACAGGGTTACAGGACAAATGACTACACTTCCCAGGGCTCCACCCAATCCCCCTATAGTGATAGGCTAACTAGCTAACTTCTCTAGTGGAGTGTGAGTAGAAATGTATCAATTCTGTGCCAGAACTTTTAAGAGGGTGAGTGTACCTCCATGCTCACTTTCCCCTTCTGGTAGATGCATATGATAAGGCATCTCTAGGGCGTGGTAGAGCACAACATGGAAATATTTGATTCTCTGAATCACCTCAAGAAAGACTATTGGCCCTTCAGGATGACCTCAGACTATTATATGGGGGAAAAATAAATGTTCTTTGAGACATGATACAGTCTTTGTTTTTTTTTTTTTTTTTTCATGATACAGTCTTGGGTCTGTTCGTGAGCCTAGTCTCCTGTATAACCTATTTGTCCCCTCCCACTAAGAGTCAGCTCTCCCCTATGTCTAATGTTCACTCCCATATTTGCCTTTCCATTCAGAACAGTCATCACCTCTTGCCTTTTCAAGAGCTTCCTAACTGGATTCCTTTTCACTGGCTTGGTATACTCCACATACAACTGTGCTGAGTTTTTTATACTATAAATCAGACTTCATTCACTTGCTCAAAGCCTAATGATTTCCCAGTGCACTTAGAATAAAATTCATCCCACTTTGTCCTACAAGGCCTCCTTGCTGTCACCATTAACCTTTTTAACCTCCTTGGTCTCTGCTCCACCCTTTTTCTGTCCAGTCCCCAACTATACTTGGCCACATTGACTTTTGTTCCTTAATCCTCCCAAACTCCTTCCCATCTTGGAGCCTTTGCGTTCCCCGTTTCCACTGTCTGCTGCTGCTGCGGCTAAGTCGCTTCAGTCATGTCTGACTCTGTGCGACCCCGTAGACGGCAGCCTAGAATGTCTTTTCCCCCAATTGTACTGCAGGCTTCATTTTATCATTTAAGTCTTAACCTAAATTTTACCTCTGAGGTCTGTTGTAACACACTTTCTGTAACATCACCCTCTTTCCTTTCCAGCATAGGAAAGCAGACAAAAACTAGACTGAAATCTTAGTTGGCCAACCTACTGCTGCTGCTAAGTTGCTTCAGTCGTGTCTGATTCTGTGTGACCCCATAGACGGCAGCCCACCAGGCTCCCCCATCCCTGGGATTCTCCAGGCAAGAACACTGGAGTGGGTTGCCATTTCCTTCTCCAATGCATGAAAGTGAAAGTCGCTCAGTTGTGTCTGACTCTTTGCGACCCCATGGACTGCAGCCTACCAGGCTCCTCCGCCCATGGGCTTTTCCAGGCAAGAGTACTGGAGTGGGTTGCTGTTGCCTTCTCTGAACCTACTGCTGGCTTGCTGTTAAGAATTTCCAAGGGCCTTTATCAGATGACCCACCCCTTAAAGTCTTCAAGTCTTCAGAAGCCTCACTCCCAACAGAGAAGGCCAGAAGTACTATATGAAATCACATCCGTTATCTGGGATGAGAGGAATTCAAAATAGACAGGATGGAAATTATTCAGTCCTGAATTAGATCATCAGGGTAGCACTGGCAGGAGGGGGAATTAACAGAATAATAAGATTCTCCATCCATCATCCATTCCAACTCATTATCCTTAGTTACATGTTTTCCTGTGGTTTTTGCATCCATAGAGAATAAAAGTTTCAAGTGTGTTTTGGATACCACATTTTAAGAAACAAGCTCTATTTTCAGCTCCATTGACAAACTCTTTTAGGTTAAGGTTTTTGTGTGCTACCTAACATTTGACTTTGTACACTAAAACTGCATTTTTATTTTATGCACACCAGTATGAGGAAGACATTCAGAGTTGGTAAGAAGTGAGGAAAGATATGAGTAGAAGGTATATTACATTGGAACAATAATGAAATCACTGGGTAATCTTTAATTTTTTATTTTCAATAAAAAATTAGGAACCAAGACATTACACATTTAACAGCAAAGTTGTTAAAGCTAGAAGTAAAGGCACATGGAGGCAGAATCCTTTTCTGAATCTAAGTACAAGAATTCATTTTACATATGAATGAAACTGAAAACTGGGAAAATCATTCTGAAGGTTTTCATCACTGACAGTTTCTTAAAAACATAAAGTTGATTCTATTTTTTCATAAGGGAGTAATGTTAAAATATGAAGCTATATTTCTACCAGGATTCAGCATTCAAAGAAATCCCCGATCTGATCATTAGTATGTCCTAAGTGCCAAAAATGTAACTATCCTACAAGTCTAAACTAATTTAAAATACTATTCCTAGTTCAATTGAAGGGGCATAGATGTAGGATACACATGACCTAAAGCTAAAGTGCTCTTTCTATTAAAACCAGTCATCTTTGTAATCTTAGAATTTGAGGATATTGCTAGGGAACAAGATGGCAAAAGAATCTTCAAAAAGTTCTCCAAATATATGATCACTTTCTTTTGATACATTTTTCTAAAACAGGCAGAAGCAGTCAGTCATCTCACAGGTTAATGGTATTTCTCCACAGAAAACGGACTATACTGTGCCCTCTACCCTTCCTTCACAGAGTTTGATGGTATAAGTGAAAGTGTTAGTCGCTTAGTCATGTCTGACTCTTTGTGACTCCATGGATTAGAGCCTGCCAGGCTCCTCTGTTCATGGAATTCTCCACGCAAGAATACTGGAGTGGGTTGCCATGCCCTTCTCCAGGGGATCTTCTCAACCCAGGAATTGAACGCGGGTCTCCTGCATTACAGGCAGATTCTTTACCATCTGAGCCACCTTCGTAAAGAATCTGCTTGCAAGCAGGAGACCAGGTTCGATCCCTGGTCAAGAAGATCCCCTAGAGAAGGGAATGGCTACCCAATCCTTGCCTGGAGAATTTCACGGACAGAGGAGCCTGGCGGGCTACAGTCCATGGGGTCACAAAGTGTCAGATACCACTGAGAAACTAACATCCCACAGTTTACGCAAAGTTAAAATTGTACGGGCTGAGCATCAGACAGCAGGTCATCCTGTTTACACTTGCTGTTATTAATCTTTCAATCATGAGAAAACTACAGAAGCAGCTACTTGATCACTAGCACAGACTTTATAAAGAAGCTTGAAAACATCGCACATGTGTGCTAAGGTGGCCAAAGAAGGGAGGATACATGGACATTGATTGTTTACAGAGCACAAAGCAGAATCTAACAATCTGAAATGCTATTCCTCAGGGGTTTCTTTTTCTGTAAAGAAACCTAACTTAGCTAGGTGGAACACACCACACAACTGTTCCTCTGTCACTTTCTCAAGGTGTTTTCCTGAGGTGTTTTCACAGGTGGAATTTTGGCAAATGTTACTGGGTTATCTGGAGGTATAAGGAACAGCCCAGTTATTACCAGGAGCTAATTAAAGAAAAACCTAACTTAACGGGAAGCCAGTGCTACCAATAATCTAGCAGTACTGGTAGAGAAAAACACCTAATCCTTCACATTAACACATTATAATGGGTATTTTACTATAGCAACCTGAGATCTCAAAGCCTTCCTAACCAGGGTTATGTTATATAGCACCTAAGAACCCTTGCTTCAGTCTTGACTTAGTGTTATTTTAGAAATTTCTTTGGATGCACCTTTGATTTGGTGCCTAGGGCAGGGTTCCTTGTGGTCTTTGGAGAACCCTGTCCATTTGGGCACCGATTACGCCTTTCTTGCAGCTGGTGCCTCCCTCGCCTTAAGCACTCCACGTACCAGTGCTCCTGCTGCAGCAGCTGCTGCTTCTTTTTTAATTGGCTGTGAGTATCCTCCAACTGATGGCATTTCTGAACTAGCTCTGGAAGTTCCTTCTGTAACTGTTGGTGCTGTCTGTTGATGTTACTGTGGAACTCAGAAACGTGCTGCTTTGCTGCCTTCTCCAAGGCCTGGTTCTTGCTTTTCAGCTCCTTTGTTAGCTTCTTTCCCGACTGCCTTGCCTCTAGCTCACTCAGCTGTGCCTCCAGTAATGCTTTGTCCTGGAAGAACTGGACGAGCATCGCCTGTTTCTTTGCAGCTGTCTCATCGTGGGTCTTCTTTATCTCCTGCTGAAGTTTCTCAATTTCTCTGTCCTGTTTTTCCTTTATCACTGAAATGTCCCTCATTGCCTCCAACTGCTTATTCAAATTGGATAGAGTGTTTTCCTTCTCCAAGAGCTCTCTTTTAAGCGCTGAATTTTTGTTAGCATATTTGGAGGTTAATTCTTGTTTTCTTTGTTCAATCTTCCTGCTTTGTTGTAGATAGTAGTTCCACAGCTTCTCGGTTCTCTGTCTAGACTCCTCTGTTTGCTTGGTCAGGTATTCCTGAAAGAACTGGTTTTCCTTCTGTATGTGATCTTTTTCCTCCAGTAGCTGCCGGGTTTCCACCACTAAGGGCTCTAGCCGAGTTTGAGTTTCTTTGATTGCTTTGTCCAGCTTCATCATTTCCATTACTGCTCTTCCCTTAAACCTCTTCTCAACCCTTGTTAGCTTCTCTGGCTTGAGAAAAGTATTTATGAAATTAACATCTGGTTGAAGGGAATTACTGGTGTCCTCAGCCAATCTGAAAGAAGAACAAAGGAGACATTTGCTCATGTTTTTCATGAGAAATTAGAAAATAATTTTTAAAATGCACACTTGTACTGTAAATCATATCTCAAGTATTTGGGAGGACAAATTGATGTCCCTCACACAAGGTAAGTGGGTAGGAGTGGTGGGGGAAGAGTGGTAGAACTAGGGGTGAAAACAAGGGAGTGTAATTTACAACTGACATGTCTTCGCTGCAACCCTGAGAGGTAGTATCTCCAGCTTAAAGAGGAGAAAACAGGTTCAGAGAATTGAAGTGACTTCACTACAATGTACACCCCCAGAAATTCCTAGTTTCTCTGAACTAGTCTCTGCGGATCTCGGTGTGGCCCAGCAACTCTGGGGCAAGGATCCTGCCAGGGTCCGGAGTCCTGCAGTCCTAAGCCGTATAACGTCCTCAGCTGATGGCCAGCCCTCAGTTCAGTTCAGTTCAGTCGCTCAGTCTTGTGGGACTCTCTGCGACCCCATGGACTGCAGCACGCCAGGCCTCCCTGTCCATCATCAGCTCCCGGAGTTTACTGAAACTCATGTCCATTGAGTCGGTGTCCAACCTCTGTCGTCCCCTTCTGCCTTCACAAGTTAACTCCGCGAGTGTACAATGTACAACAGAGCCTGGGTGTAAAACCCACATCTCACAGCTTATTGAACACTACAGCCACTCCAAAGGGCCATTGGAGCCAACTGGGTGACGGAGGAATACACGCCTCAGCTCTTCAGCTTTCCGGGTGCCAAGGGAGCTAGGGTGGAGGGAGGTGCCCCTTCAGTACCTACTTGACAAACTTGTCAGCCGACTGTTTTCCCCCGGTGTCACGGTTCTGTCCCTTTCGGGAGACCATCAGCGAGCGAGAGCTATTTTGGGGGGCCGGCAACACGCGGAAATAGCGTGTCATTACGGGGGTTGTCCCCAGTTTCTCCGAACTAGGCTCTGCGGATCTCGGCGTGGCCCAGCAACGCTGGGGCTCGCATCCTGTCAGGGTTCCCTGTCGTGCAGTCCTAAGCCGCCTAACCTCCTCGACTGACGGAAGAGCTCTGACGGCCGCTTCTCCAGAGGCTCGGTTCCCAGCTCCCCGGGGGCTGACAGGAAAACGCACTCTCTTCACTAACGTAGCGCGGGAATCCCTGGTCGTCCCTGGGGTCCCTGGTGGACCCTGGGGTCTCTGATTGTCCTGCCCGCCCGGGGTCCAGAGCTTTGACCTTCCCAGGCCCTGCCCGACGACCGTGAGCAGCTCTTTGGTTGGCCTTTTCCAGCCGTCCTCCCAGTGCCTCCACTTCCCCGACGGGGTCCCTAGTTGGGCCCCCATCCGGGTCGCGACGGACAGAAAAAGGTGCACGCCTCGCCCCTTGGCCCTGCCCTTTCTGGCCGGTTGGGTTGGATTCGATTGGTTTTGTTGGGTTCTAGTCTCATTCAGAATCCGGAAAGTCGCGGGTGTCTCTCTAGCAAGTAGCGTCTCTATTGTCTAGTGGGCGGAGCCAGGGACAAGATGGCCGCGCCCGCATCTGCCACGGAATCTCAAGCATCAGGGGGTCCTCGGCCCCCCGCGTGTCTGTTGGTGTTGGGAATGGCGGGGTCTGGGAAAACCACCTTTGTACAGGTGACCTACATGGCGCGGGCGTAGTCGGGGCGCGCGAGAAGTTGTCTGTGGTGGGAGTAAGGCCAGGGGAAAAAGGGAGGGAGGTCTCTCTGGGGAGTTGGAAGGAACCGATGCCTGCTTTCAGGGACATACCGGCAACTCCGGTTTCTTTCTCCGGGAAGCCTTCTCAGATCCTAACCTGGGTTCATTTAGACTCTTCTACGCACCCTCAGTGCCGATTTGGTACGACTGTAGTTGGTTTAGGAATTGTCATGTTATTGCCAACTCCACAAGGCAGAGGCTTAAAGGAATTCTGGCGGTTAATAGAGAGCTGCGTTTCTAAAGTGTAGATTTCTAAAGAATTCTTTCTGGGATGCCTGCAATGTTTCAGGCACTGGGGATACGGCAGAAATGACAAAGTTCCCGCTTAGGTGGAGCTACTATTTTGGCGGGGAGATAGAAACCCCACCCCCGCTCCAAGTTAAGTGATGGAGTGTAGAGGAGACTCTTGGATGTGTGACGAAGAAAGGTAGCATTTCAACTGAGAGTGAATGTTGTAGGTGGAGATCAGAGACGAATAAGGTAGAGGGAAATGGAAGTACAATTCTTCTGGTAAGTTGGATAAAGGAGAGGAAGTTCACTCTTGTCCCTTTGTCCTGCTCTTGGTCTCAGTCTATCCCTCTCTCCATGTCACTGCAGAGGCTCACAGGATATCTGCATAGTCAAGGGTGTCCACCTTATGTGATCAACCTGGACCCAGCTGTGCATGAAGTTCCCTTTCCTGCCAATATTGGTGAGTAAACTCTGCCAGAACTTGTGTAAAATTTCTTAGAGAATGGGAAGCTGTCAACCTATCCTACCCATCTTCAATACTTTCATTTTTAATGTTTTCTAAACTGCCTGATTTCATTTCCCTTAGATTTGCTAGTATCCTGAAACAGCCTTTTTCCTAGTTACCATTTTTTCCTTTGTTTACTCCCTCCCCTTCCTTGTTATTGTTGTTCAGTCCTTCAGTTGCTCAGTCGTGTCCAACTCTTTTAGACCCTATAGACTGCAGCACGCCAGGCTTTCCTATCCTTCACCATCTACTGGAATTTGCTCAAATTCATGTCCATTGAGTCAGTGTTACCATCCAACCATCTCACCCTCTGTTGTCCCCTTTTCCTCCTGCCTTCAATCTTTCCCAGCATCAGGATCTTCTCAAATGAGTTGGCTTTTCCCATCAGGTGGCTAAAGTATTGAAGTTTCAGCTTCAGCATCAGTCCTTCCAGTGAATATTCAGGGTTGATTTCCTCTAGGGTTGACTGCTTTGATCTCCTTTCTGTCCAAGGGACTCTCAAGAGTCTTCTCCAGCACCAGGTTTGAAAGCATCAATTCTTTGGTGCTTAGCCTTCTCTGTGGTCCAACTCTCACATCCGTACATGACTACTGGAAAAATCATAGCTTTATATGGACCTTTGTCTGCAAAGCAATGCCTCAGCTTTTTAATATGTTGTCTAGGTTTATCATAGCTTTTCTTCCAGGGAGCAAGTGTCTTTTAATTTCATGGCTGCAGTCATCATCTGCAGTGATTTTGGAGCCCAAGAAAATAAAGTTTGTCACTGTTTCCATTGTTTCCCCATCTATTTGCTGTGAAGTGATGGGACCAGATGCCATTAGTTTCTGAATGTTGAGTTTTAAGCCAGCCTTTTCACTGTCCTCTTTCACCTTCATCAAGAGACTCTTTAGTTCCTCTTTGCTTTCTGCCATTAGAGTGGTGTTATCTGCATATCTGAGGTTATTGATATTTTTCCTAGCAATCTTGATTCCAGCTTGAGCTTCATCCAGCCCAGTATTTCTCATGATGTACTCTGCATCTAAGTTAAATAAGCAGGGTGACAATATACAGCCTTGATGTACTTCTTTCCCAATTTGGAACCAGTCTGTTGTCCCATGTTCAGTTCTAAATGTTGCTTCTTGACCTGCATACAGGTTTCTCAGGAGGCAGGTAAAGTGGTCTGGTATTCCCATCTCTTTAAGAATTTTCCAGTTTGTTGTGATCCACACAATCAAAAGTTTTAGCATAGTCAATGAAGCAGAAGTAAGTGTTTTTCTGGAGTTCCCTTACTTTTTCTATGATCCAATGGATGTTGGCAATTTGATTCTGGTTCCTCTGCCTTTTCTAAATCTAGCTTGTACATCTTGAAGTTCTGGTTCCATACTGTTAAAGCCTAGCTTGAAGCCTTGCTAGCATGTGAAATCAGTGCAATTGTGTGGTAGTTTGAACATTCTTTGGCATTACCCTTCTCTTTGGGATTGGAATGAAAACTGACCTTTTCCAGTCCTGTGTGCTGAATTTTCTAAATTTGCTGGCATATTGAGTGCAGCACTTTAACAGCAACATCTTTTAGGATTTTCAGTAGCTCAGCTGGAATTCCATCACCTCCACTAGCTTTGTTTGTAGTAATACTTCCTAAGGCCCACTTGACTTCACACTCCAGGATGTCTGGCTCTAGGTGAGTGATCACACCATCATGGTTATCCAGGTCAAGACTCTTTTGTACAGTTCTTCTGTGTATTCTTGCCACCTCTTCTTAATATCTTCTGCTTCTGTTGGTCCATGCCGTTTCTGTTCTTTATTGTGCCCATCTTTGCATGAAATGTTCCTTTGTTATCTCTGATTTTCTTGAAGAGCTCTCTGGTCTTTCCCATTCTATTGTTTTCTTCTATTTCTTTGCATTGTTCACTTAAGAAGGCTTTCTTATCTGTCCTTGTTATTATTTGGAACTTGAGCATTCAGATGGGCATATCTTTCCTTTTCTCCTTTGCCTTTAGCTTCTCTTCTTCTCTCAGCTAGTTGTAAGGCCTCCTCAGACAACCATTTTGCCTTTTTGCATTTCTTGGGGATAGTTTTGATCACCGCCTCCTGTACAGTGTTAGAAACCTCCGTCCATAGTTCTTCTGGCACTCTATCAGATCTAATCCCTTGAATCTATTTGTCACTTCCACTGTATAAGTATAAGGGATTTGATTTAGGTCATACCTGAATGGCCTAGTGCTTTTCCCTACTTTCTTTAAGTCTGAATTTTGCAATAAGGAGTTCATGATCTGAGCCACAGTTGGCTCCCCATCTTGTTTTTATTGACTGTATAGAACTTCTCCATCTTTGCCTGCAAAGAACATAATCAATCTGATTTTGGTATTGACCATCTGGTGATGTCCATGTTTAGAGTTATCGCTTGTGTTTTTGGAAGAGTGTGTTTGCTATGACCAGTGCGTTCTCTTGGCAAAACTCTGTTAGCGTTTGCCCTGCTTCATTTTGTACTCCAAGGTCAAACTTGCCTGATACTCTAGGTATCTCTTGACTTCCTACTTTTGCATTCCAGTCCCCTATAATGAAAAGGACATTTGTGTGTGTGTGTGTGTGTGTGTGTGTGTGTGTGTGTGTGTGTGTGTGTGTGTTCTGGAAGGTCCTGTGGGTCTTCATAGAACCATTCAACTTCGGCTTCTTCGACTTTAGTGGTTGGGGCATAGACTTGGATTACTGTGATATTGAATGGTTTGCCTTGGAAATGAACAGAGATCATTTTTTCATTTTTGAGAATACATCCAAGTACTGCATTTTGTACTCTTTTGTTGACTCTGAGGGCTACTCCACTTCTTTAAGGGATTCTTGCCCACAGTAGTAGATATAATGGTCATCTGAATTAAATTTGCCCATTCCGGTCCATTTTAGTTCACTGATTCCTAAAATGTTGATGTTCACTCTTGCCATATCATGTTTGACCACTTACTATTTACCTTGATTCATGGATCTAATATTCCAGGTTCCTGTGCAATATTGTTCTTCACAGCATTGGACTTTACTTTCACCACCAGACATATCCATATGCTGAGAAAGATTAAAAGCAGGAGGAGAAGGGGACAACAGAGGATTAAGGAAGACCTGGTATTAAGAACCAGAAATCATTATGAGAACAATTTTGGAGAAAAAATGTTTCCATCTTTTCACTTAAAGGCTCAGTTCAGTTCAGTCGCTCAGTCGTGTCCAACTCTTTGTGACCCCATGGACTACAGCTTGCCAGGCTTCCCTGTCCGTCACCAACTCCCCGAGCTTGCTCAAACTCATGTCCATTGAGTCAGTGATGCCATCCAACCATCTCATCCTCTGTCATCCCCTTCTCCTGCCTTCAGTCTTTCCCAGCATCAGGGTCTTTTCCGGTGAGTTGGCTCTTCCCATCAGGTGGCCAAAGTATTGGAGTTTCAGCTTCAGCATCAGTCCTTCCAGTGAATAATCAGGACTGATTTCCTTTAGGATGGACTGGTTGGATTTCCTTGCAGTCCAAAGGATTCTCAAGAATCTTCTCCAACACCATAGTTCAAAAGCATCAATTCTTCGGTGCTCAGCTTTCTTTATAGTCCAACTCTCACATCCATACATGACTACTGGGAAAACCATAACTTTGACTAGAGGGACCTTTGTTGGCAAAGTAATGTCTCTGCTTTTTAATATGCTGTCTAGGTTGGTCATAGCTTTTCTTCCAAGGAGCAGTATTTGTTGGTGTAGGTCTACCAACTGCTGCATAGGTCTAGTTAGATATTACTGAATAAATCAATTTCCTTTTTATTTTGAATTCCATCCAAATAAATTTTTTTCTAGTTCTATTGAGATATAATTGACATACAGCATTGTATATGATTAAGTTGTATAACATAATGGTTTGATTTACAAACCCAGGAAGTGATTATCATAGTAAGTTTCAGTTCAGTTCAGTTGCTCAGTTGTGTCCTACTCTTTGCGACCACATGAACTGCAGCACGCCAGGCCTCCCTGTCCATCGTCAATTCCCAGAGCTTACCCAAACTCATGTCCATTGAGTCGGTGATGCCATCTAACCATCTCATCCTCTGTCATCCCCTTGTCCTCCTGTCGTCAATCTTTCCCAGCACCAGGGTAGTGAACATCTATCGTCTCATATAGATATAAAATTAAAGGAATGCAAAATCTTTTTTCCCTTGTTATGAGAACTCTTAATAGCTTTCACATGTAACATATAGCAGTGCTTGTTACATTTATAATATTGTATATTACATCTCTAGTGTTTATTGGTGTTAGCATTGGAAGTTAATACCTTTTGCCTACCTTCATCCAATTGTTCCCTCCCTCCGCACCCACTTCTGATAACTACAAATCCAGTCTACTTTTTCTGTGTGTTTGTTTGTCTTTCAGTGTAAGTGACCTGCCAAAGTATTATCATTAGTTCCTGGTACACAACATACTAATTTGAAATATCTGTAAACATTTCAGAATGATTGCTATGACAAATCTAGTTAATATCTGTCACCATACAACAGTACTATATTATTATTGACTATATTCCCCACACTGTACATTTCACTCCCATGACTCATTTGTTTTGTAACTGAAAGTTTGTACCTCTTAATCTCCATCACTTATTTCTCTCCCTGACATCCACTCCCCAAGTTAATGCCTTTATAAAAATGTTATCTGCTTTAACTTAGTTACCAGTAAGTGAGGAGTAAAAAATAAGCCTTTTTTCTTGATTTAACTCCCTTTTTCTATATATATGGTCACTGAGAAAGTATTTAAGTTGTATAGAACTTTTCTTTTCATCTCAGACCATCCCTACTGTAACCAGAGAGCTCCTAGCCTAGCCTTCTTCTTGGGTTACTTGGCAGTTATCCTTGGCCATAAGGAAGTAAACCAGTGTGAAGCTGGAGAGGTTACTAAAAGACAGTGCTGAGCATAGAAGCTTCAAAAGCTGGTTTCAGTTTCTTGTTGGGAGGGAAGATACTTCCAGGGTACCTTTTGTCCTCCTAGTCTGTTCCTGAACTTGCTTCTTTTGCTATCACAATCAGTGATCTTAGCTTGAAAATTTAGGAAACAGATTTGAAAAGTGACTTGGATGCTAAGAGAGAAACTGATTTATTTCCTCAGAGGAAGCAGAGATGACTTGAGAGGTCAATTGGCTTAGATATTAAGAGAGTCTCAAATTGTATTGTTTCTTATGTGTTAAATTCCATTTCTTTGTTTTTTTTCCCCTCACAGACATTCGTGATACTGTGAAGTATAAAGAAGTCATGAAACAGTATCCTTTTCCACATCTACTTTGATGTTGGCTCATCCCTGGTTAGTTACTGTCTGTGTATTGTGTAGCTTTGAAAAAATATCTGTGCCTTTCCTTGTGAAGTATACTAGCAAAAGCATTTGATAGCTTTCAAGTAACTTTATAAAGAGGAGGGATGATGAATATGAGGAGAGGCATTGTAGGTGGTTAGACATCCTATTTCAGTTTGTGAGTTCCATTTTATGCCTTTGTCCCAAACTGCAGGATGTTGTGATTAGCACAGAGGATGCACGGCTAGCTGGTGGTGTGCCTGGGTCCACAAGGTAGTATTGCCTTGGATACAGCTGTTGGTCACCATCTCTTTAGACTGGGAAACTCAAAGGTTAGTAAGATCAACTCTAAGTTTTGGGTTGGTCAACTCTTAGTACATTGCCCATAAAATGTGTACTTTCCCTTTAGGTCCTACTGAGTAGGAAGACTGACTCCAATCCTCAGGTGACTTGAAGAGTGAGAATCAGAGCAAGGAGTGGTACATAGACGGTCTTCATGGCTAATACTCTCAGGCTGTCAATGCCTGAAATGTCTGTCCATTCCATTTGGCCCCATTTTATGTGGCCATTTTTAAACAATAAATGAATGAGGTAGACATCAATAATGAATGTTTCCCTATGAGGTTAAGATTGTGTGGTTCATTCTAGTCAATGGAACACTAATGTTATGCTGGGTTTGTATGTGTGTGTGTGTGTGTGATTGTCAAGATAATAAACTTTATCATCTAAATTGATCTATAAGCAATTTAAATCCTTAACTTAATGTCTAGGTATGGACTTGGACCTAATGGTGGCATAGTGACCTCACTCAATCTCTTTGCTACCAGATTTGATCAGGTATATCTGTCTCTATTTACATAGACATGGCTGTGTTAAAACTTGTGACTCTTAAATGCCTTAGCTTGATCACATCGGGAAAGAAGGGCAATCCATCTGGATGTCCATATAGAACATAAGGAGGCATTTTGGTGGACAGAGAAGTAGGCAATGTGAGGATGATCAACATGGCGAGAGACTTCACACTGAATGTTTGTGGCAGCCAACAAAGCAGACACCTAAGAGGCTTGAGTTCTTTTGCTCTTTCTCTTTTTTTTTTTTTGGCCATGTGGCTTGCAGGATCTTAGTTCCCCAACCAGGGATTGAATCCTGGGTCTTTGGCATTGAAAACACAGAGTCCTAACCACTGGACCTCCATGGAATCCCCCTGGGTTCTATTCTTCATCTGTGCAGTTTTACCCCAAGGATGGGTTGGAGGGATGGGGAGTGGGAAGGTCTGCCAGGCAGAGAATGGAATGATTATGGGGCTTTTCACTTGCAGCAGATAGTTGTCATCTGTTAGCTTTTCTCTGTCACATTCCACTTCCTTAAGAGAGTTTTGCATCACTATTTTTTTTTTAACCTCGGTTTCACTCAGTGAGACAAGCTGTTAACACTTTACCAAAGCACCAGGAAAGAGACTTGGTACTGACAGATCAAGTCTTCAGCTCCTCAGGCCCTTGCCCTGTGCTCCAGGGTGTTGTGGTGCTGCAGGTGTGGCTTTGTTTTTTTAGTTCCATGAGCATGTTAGTTGGTGTCCTCAGATGCAGAACATAGAGATTCAGTTGTTAATGGTGCCTGTGAGGTGGGCCACTCTGGACAGGGCCCTGTAATTTTTTTTTGTTGAACTTGGATCTTGTTGTAATTGACATCTTTCTCCTTTAGGTGATGAAATTTATTGAGAAGGCCCAGAACATGTCTAAGTAAGTGATTTCAGTCTAATGCCTATTTATTACTCTGTGGTAGATGTGTTTCTAGGTTTTTTTGAAAGATTTTGGGATACTATCAAGTTTTGAAAGAGTGAAGTTTGAGATGAAACCATGACAAGTGAAAAAACTGTGGGCAAGAAGACCAGTCATTGAGATGCTCTACAGTGTGGAGCTCAGTTTAATAGAATCCCACCCCCAATCACTTTGGAATATGGTTCTGGCTTCTTAGGAGATATCTTTAGAATTTGAGTCAACTTACTTGTTCAGTTGCCTTCTCTTGCTTGTTGGCATTAAAGTGTCTGAAATACCGTTCTAATCCTTGATTAAAGTAATATAATTCACATGATTCAGAGAGACTATTTTTTAACTAAAAAGTATTTAAAAATAAAATAGAGTAGTATTCTTATTATCATTGTCTGTGATTAACTGTTGTTAAATTTTTAATAGGTTTGCTTTTTTAAAAGAAAGGAAGATAATTTGTTTTTGTAAAGAGTATAGATATTACTGTGACTATTTCATACCATGCATAGATTTAAAATAGGAAGCTATCACCCTTCTTATCATTAGAAATAACAATCATTTTTATCATTATTGCTACTATGAGGATATAGTAGCAGTGATTTATCATCCCAGGTGTTTCTGTTTATATGTACATAGATAGAAGGATGGCTGGATAAGGTGTTTTTACAAAAAAAGGATCATATAGGAGTAGGTTTTCTTTTAAAGTAATAGCTTTATTACAGTATGAATTCACAGACCATGAAGTACACTCTTTAAAAGTATACAGTTTAGTGGTTTTTGGTATATTCACAAAGTTGTGCATTGATCATAATCACCTGATTTCAAAACATTTTCATCTCCAAAAGAACCCCATTCTCATTAACATTCATTCTATTCCCTGTTCCTCCAAGCTCCTGGTGGCTGCAGGCACCATTTTACAACATACATGCATTGAGGGTTCCATTTTCTATACATACTTATCAGTACTTACTACTGTTTTTGATTAGAGCCATCTTAGTGGGTATGAAGTGGTGTCACATTGTGTTTATGGTATGTATTTCCTAAATGATTAATGATGTTGAGCATCTTTTAATGTACTTCTTAGCCATTGGTATATATTTGGAGAAATGGCTATTCGAATTTTTTGCCTTTTTTTTTTTTTTAATAAATTTCCAGTACACATTATAATTTAATGTCTGTGTACACTGCAGAGTGATCACCCCCAAAGGCCAGCTATCATCTGTCACCATAGTTGATCCCTTTCACCGCTTTGATCCACCCACAACCCCTTTTCCCTCTGGTAACCACTGATTTGTTCTCTATCTGTGAACTTGCTTTTGGTTGGTTTTCTTTTCTCTTTGTTTCATTCTTTCTCTCCTTTTCCCAGATTATTCCACTTACGAGTGAAATTGTACAGTAGTTGTCTTTTTGCTTCTGATTTGTTTTACTTAGCATCATCCATGTTGTCACAAATGGCAGGGTTTCATTCTTTTTGTATGGCTAAATAGTTTTCTACTATGTGTATACCACGTCTTCTTTATCCATTCATCCATCGGTGAACACTTAAGTTGCTTCTGGGTCTTGGGTGTTGTACATAGTGCTGCAATGAACATACGGGTGTGTATATTTTTTCTAATTAGTGTTTTTATATTCTTTGGATAAATACCCAGAAGTGGAATTCCTGAATCATATATGGTAGCTCTACCCTTCAGTTTTTGAGGAATCTTCCTACTGTTTTTCATAGTGGCTGTACCAGTTTATACTCCCACTAACAGTGTACAAGTGTTTCTTTTTTTGTACATTTGCTTCAACACTTGTTATTTGTTATGTATTCGATAAGTAAGAGCTGTTCTAACAAATGTGAGGTGACATTTCACTGTGGTTTTGATTTGCATTTCCTTAGTAATTAGTGATGTTGAACATCTTTTTCATGTGCCGATTGACTATCTGTGTATCTTCTTTGGAGAAATGTCTACATATTAGATCCTCTCTCATTTATGAATCATGTTGTTTTGTGAATTGTATGTGTTCTTTATGTATTTTGGATACCAATCCCTAATCAGATGTGATTTGCAAATATTTTCTGCTGTTCAGTAGGTTGCCTTTGGGTTTTTTTTTTTAGCCATGTCCAGTGACTTGTGGGATCTTAGTTCCCCAGCCAGGTATTGAACCCTGGGCCACCACAGTGAAAGTGCCAAGTCCTAACCACAGGACCACCAGAGAATTCCCACCTTTTAGTTTTGATGATGTTTTCCTTTGCTGTGCAGAAGCTTTTTCATTTGTAGTCTCATCTTTTATTTTTGCTCTTGATTTCCTTGCCTTTGGTGTCCAATCCCCAAAAACTTCACTAAGACAGATGGCAGTGAGGCTACTGCCTCTGTTTTCTTTCAGGTGTTACATTCTAGTTTTTCATATATTTTGAGTTAATTTTTGTATGTGGAGTGGTCTGGTTTCATTCTCTTGCATATGACTGATTTTCCCAACACCATTTCTTGAAGAGACTTCCCTTTCTCCATTGTATATTCTTGGCTCCTTTGTTGTCAGTTAATTGTCCGTGTATGAGTGAATCTTTGTTCTTTTTTACAAACAGCTTTATTGAGATATAGTTCATGTGCCATACAGTTTACCCATTTTAATTGTGCAATTCTGTGGCTTTTATGGTAGTTATAGAATTGTACAGCCATCACCACAAGTTTAGAACACTGCATCCCCTCAAGAAGAGACCCTCTTCTTTAGTTACCACCTTCTTTTTCTCTTCTTCCCTTTCCTCCATTTTCCTCCAAACCCACCGCTAAGTAAACAGGTTTCCCAAGAGATTTACATACTGGTTTTGCTTCCTGGTGGCACAGAGGTTAAAGCGTCTGCCTGCAATGTGGGAGACCTGGGTTTGATCCCTGGGTTGGGAAGATCCCCTGGAGAAGGAAATGGCAACCCATTCCAGTATTCTTGCTTGGAGAATCCCATGGATGGAGGAGCTTGGTGGGCTACAGTCCACGGGTCGCAAAGAGTCAGACACGACTGAACGACTTCACTTTTACTTTGCTTATCTCTCATTTTTAATGCAGTGTGTTTCTAAAACTGTCAGTTTCCTCTATGACTGTTTGCAGCACTGATATATTGCTGCTCTTGCCAATGAACCTGAACACTGGACACTGACCAAAGCCTGGGGGAATGTGGTCTTCACTTTAATGGCAATGGGAAGATGTGAGACTTGGCATGGGAGGTTATTTCTTGTCTTAAATGCCCAGATGTTACTGTTTTGTGGTCTGGAATATCTTTCAGAATGCACAAGTAAAAACTTCTTTTATGACCTTTTTTGACACAGGTATGTCTTGATTGACACACCTGGACAGATTGAGGTATTCACATGGTCAGCTTCTGGGACAATTATCACTGAGGCCCTGGTGAGTATTCTAGGACTTGTTACTGAGGGTTAAGTAGAGAGCCAGACAGAAAAACTTCATCGTTCTGCCTGGGAACTTACGTGGGATAGAGTCATAGAGCTCTGCACACCCTCCTAGAGTGGTTCTTCCTCTCCACAGAGGGTAGGAGAAGAGTTTGGGGACAGGTCAAGGACCTTTTGACTAAAGCTGTGATTATTCTGTGGCTTTAGGCATCCTCGTTTCCAACGATTGTCATTTATGTAATGGACACATCTCGAAGTACCAACCCAGTGACCTTCATGTCCAATATGCTCTATGCCTGCAGGTAATACATTATTGTTGGGCATAGTGTTGTGTCAAGAAGTGAAGTCTCCATTACTTCTTTTCCTTCATTTTTGAGTCCTGAGTGCTTCCCTCTCGGTTTGTGCTGCCCACACCCTTTAGTGTTTCTGGGTTGGTAAGGGAAGAGAAGCACATATGCCTTGGCATCAGCCCCTGGTCGTCTTTCTCCTTTGCTTATTACAGAACAGGTGATGAATGAAAATGCACCTTCTGGTAGATGCATTGCCCCCAGTTGAATGAAATCCAGTTCTGAATAGAATAGAGGCTCTGGTCTAAATGCCTTTTTTTTTTTTTTTTTTTTGTGCTAGGAAAAATGAGATTATAACATGAGGAGAGACTGAATTAAAAGATTCATCCGTGATTCTGCATGCACATATTTTCTCAAGCGTGGGGCTATTAGGAGAGGAAGGGCATGCCCTACTAGGCTATGTTAGTGCATTAGACCTAGGAGCAAGGTGGGCAATTATTAACACTGAGTTTAATTTTAGGCATTTGCAAAAAGCAAGCACTCCACTTTGTCTCTTCTAATGTGACCAGGGATATTCCTTCCTGTTAAACACAAGAAATCCTGGTCCAAATAGAAATCTGATATTTGACAGCATGATTTTATCTTCATAGTAACTGTTTAATAGACAGTTAATTTGGTGAAAAACAACACACATACATACACACATAAACATACCCAGGATCAGTACCAAAGCATTATTACTCCAAGAATAGGAGAGAGTGTGTATGTGTGTCAGTTGCTTAGTGGTGGTGGTTTCCTGCTTGGGATGAGAGCACACGTGAGTGCCGTGTGAGAATGGATACCTGTGTTTAGAGTCTGAACCCCTCTCCCTTTTAATTACTCAGCTTCATTGGATTAATAACACAAGCAGGAGCTTAAGTGCTTTTACTAATAATGCCTTCATATTTGATTTTCAGCATCTTATACAAAACCAAGCTGCCTTTTATTGTGGTCATGAATAAAGTAAGTGGAGTCTTCTTCCAGTCTTGCCTGAATATTTCATCAGAACCTTGTGTTAGAAATTTGGTTAGGTGAGAAGGATGATTTCAGATGCTGCAGAGCAGATTGAAGCTAACTGAAAGCAAAGTTGTGAGCACTTCTCAGAAATGGACTCAATTAAATTGAATGAATACACTATATGTCACTGATTCTTCTCCAAAGTTATTTTAGGCTAAATAGAGTAACTCCTGGTCCATAGCATATGGGTTATCCCTCAAGATCAGGACTCTGTAAGTGGGGGAGGGACTGCCAGCCTGTGGGGAGTGGCAATTAAAACAAAACCAAAACTTCTCTGTGGTTGGTTGTTGGCCAGAATGCAAGAGACTGTGTACTTGACTTTGGAGCCTGGAAAATGCTGGCCTCCACTGTGGCCATGGTCACTTGGCAGTGGATAGTAAAGGGTCTGTTTTAACCTGGAATATACAGATCTTCATTTAATTATTTATACTGCACAGCATTCTTGGCTCTTTGTGGCTTGTTTCAGTGGAGGAGGAAATGGGGGAAGCAGAGAAGGAAAATCTATGAATGATTGCTCTTTGTTGTCACCACTTAATTAAAAGAAATTGGGAGAAGGAACTTCCCTGATGGTCCAGTGGTTAAGACTCCATACTTCCACTGCAGGGGATAGGTTCAATCCCTGGTCAGGGAACTAAGATCCACATGCTGTGAGATGTGGCCAAAAGTTTAAAAAATTTTTTTAATTAAAAATAAAATTTTTAATTAAAAAATTAGTTAAAAAAATTTTTTTTAATAAAATTTCCCATTGTTTGGGATCTGACCTCATCTCTGGTTGCTGTTAATTGTCTTCTCTCTGGTACAGACTGACATCATTGACCACAGCTTTGCAGTGGAATGGATGCAGGATTTTGAGGCTTTCCAAGATGCTTTGAATCAAGAGACTACATACGTCAGTAACCTGACTCGTTCAATGAGCCTGGTGTTAGATGAGTTTTACAGCTCACTCAGGGTAAACTTTCTCTCTTGTTTATGCTGTCCATCTCTCCAGTTAACCTGTTAATCCAAAGGACTGGCTTTGAACATATCTTTGGAGAGGAAATTCATTACCTTCCGAAAAGTAATTTATAAGGCATTGCTTATTAAAAACTGGAGATTTAATAGATAAATATGATAGAGACCCTACCTTCAGAGATTTTATGGTCTAGTTAGGAGAGAAGACTAAACACAGAGTTGAAATATAATGTATTGTAACTCATATTGTGATATCTTAAGAAAGATATAAAGTTGGCCTGATAGTGGTTAGGTGGTAGATCACTTTTGAAATGAGGGATTTTGGAGGATATAGCACATATAGGTGTGCTTTGAAGGAAGGGTAAGATTTGTGTAAGCAAAAGAGGGTATGGGTAGCAAGGAGTATGTTCACTGCCCAAGCAAAAACATTGAGATACTAATTTTTATAGAGAACAGACTGTCGTTTGATGTGATAGGGAACAGATGAAAAGAACTGCTGCTTGTTTGGTCCTCATTTTCTTTTTCAGTTCTCTACTTTCCATGGACTTATTACCATGACTTTTAAACTTAAAAAATTAAAAAATTTTTTATTTCCATGACTTTTGAGTAAGCATGCTGTTCTGTATTCTTTTAGCGTCATTCTTTGCCAGGGACTTCTTAACATATCCAAACTTCTTCTATGAAGATTTTATGAAATTTGAACCAAATAATGTACACTGTTTAAAAATATGCTGTTGTTTCCTCAGTGGCATTAATGATGCTTTTGGCAGGTGGTGGGTGTGTCTGCTGTCCTGGGTACAGGTTTAGATGAACTCTTCGTGCAAGTTGCCAGTGCCACAGAAGAATATGAAAGGTGAGGACAAAAGAACATTTAATTGATGGCATTCTTAGTTACTCACAATTCTGATATGACAGCAGTTTTGTCAGGCAAAATGTTTTGGTTTTCATAATGTTTGTATTATATTTGCCATGCAGATGTGTACTGGGTCTCATCACATTTAGGGTTAACAAGTACCCATTAGATTAAAAAAAAAACAAACAATAATATAAAAAGACCCCACAATAATATAAAATCTTCACTTTATTGAATGATGAAGAGCAGGAGTCATCAGACATTGTAAAAGTCAGATATTAAAATTTTTGGCTTTGTGGACCGTAATAACTCTGTCATTGTGATGTAAAAGCACCTATAGACAATTCCTAAACAATTGGGTGGGGCTGTGTTCCAATAAAACTTTATTTATAAAAATAGACAGTGGGCTGGATTTGGCCTGTTTGCCACATTTGTTGACCCCCGATTAAGAACATAGACTTTGGAGTCAGATAGACATGAGTTAGATTTTTCCTTCATTTAATAAATGAGTAACTGTAGCATTTATTGTTAAGATTGGTCATTGTGAGGATTATTTGAGATTATTTGAGATGATATACCTAAAGCACCTAGCATAATTGCCAACAAATGGAAAACATATTTCTTTATAAATGATTGTTATAACTGTTGTCATGGTTAATATTCGAGTTCTAATTTATCTAAAGGAAAGTGGAGTCGGAGCACCTATACACTTTCTTAGGCCTGATAACTGGCTGCTTTCTAGCAAGCTTCATACTTAGTAAGATCCTAATAGCCACATTATTATTTTCAGACACATTATTTTTTGTTCATCAGACAAGCGTTGTGGGTTGTTGTTTTTTTTTGTGTGAGTGTTATCAAAGCCTCAGGATAGGCTCTTTTCTGTATCCTTTCATTGTTGCCCAGATGAACGACATAATTTATATACTGCTTCCTGAGTAGGCCTACCTTCTTTTACTCATCATTTAAACATCTTTTATTCATGTTCATCCAAGTGTATGATGAACTCATCAGTCATGGTCTCTCCAGAGTTGATCTTCCCAGCTCAGCAGTCAGTCTTTTGTCTCTTTGCTGGTTTCAGGGTGGGGGTCAGGCACCTTGCTTTTAATTCCTTAGGGATAGAGTTTTAGTGACTAAGAGTTGTTACATCTGATGTTTGGTAGCATAAGATCTTTTGTTATCGTCAAAGTACTAGGAAAATAGAAGTGACATGGGAGCAGGCAGGGCCCACACTGCTTAGTGTTTCTGTCATCATTCATCTTTTATCTCCCTCATTGTTTAAGTAGCCTCTAGTATTTGTATAATTTGTCAGTATTAATCAAAGGGATTTAGAGTGTTTCTCTTTCCAGAGAGTATCGTCCTGAATATGAACGTCTGAAGAAATCACTGGTAAGATAAGAAGCTGTTTGTGTTTTAGGGCTACTAAAAAACAGTCGCAACCCATCTATCATAAGTGATTTTGTTTTGGTATATCCTTTAGATACTTGTAAGGTCTTCCCTTGTAGCTCAGCTGGTAAGGAATCCGCCTGCAATGCAGGAGACCTGGGTTTGATATCTGGGTTGGGAAGATCCCCTGGAGAAGGGAAAGGCTACCCATTCCAGTGTTGTGGCCTGGAGAATTCCATGGACTGTATAGTCCATGGGGTTGCAAAGAATCAGACACAACTGAGCGACTTTCACTTTCACTTAGATACTTGTGAAGATACTTGTATCTTTTAGATACAGTGTATCCTTTAGATACTTGTTAATTTGACCTGTAAATTTGTATGTATGCTGTCTGGATGCAGAAAGGTCTCTTTTTCCCTTCTCTAAATTTGAAGTAATAAAAATCAGGTTTTTCCTGTTATGTGTGCTGAGCCCTTCTAGTGCTACACCTCTACCCTGACTCCAAGGTCCATTTAAAGGCTGTTGTAGAATTTTGTTTAACAGCAGTTCATAACTCTTACCCCAAATGATCAGGTGTCCTGTCCCCATTGGCTCCATTGAACATCTTATCATTTAGCCTTCCTGCTGTGTCTGCTTGAGGGTTCTTTTGAAGATTTTGTGTTGAATTTCTGAAACCTCTAATACAGTCTGCAGAGCCCTCTGGAATGAATTTATGCTAATATGGGCCCACACTGCTTAGTGTTTCTGTCATCATTCATCTCTTACCTCCCTCATTGTTTAAGTAGCCTCTAGTGTTTGTATAATTTGTCATTTCCATTAGAAGTCTGGCATCTAACTTGGGCCTTCTTTTTTAATATAATGACATATTTTTCTATGTATATAGGCCAGTGCACAGAGCCAGCAGCAGAAAGAACAACTGGAACGCCTCCAGAAAGATATGGGCTCTGTAGCCTTGGACACAGGAACTGCCACAGGTACTGGAGGGTCTTCTGGTGTTAGGAACTAAAAGAAGGGTACAGTTGTCTCCACTTAGTAGTTAGGTGCTTGGATTTAAGGGAGAGAAAGAGAAAAGGATAAAGTAAATGTGGTATTTTATGTCAGTCAATCAATTTAGATAAATCCTAGATCCAACAAGTAATTGGCTACCCTGTTTCCCAACTGAGCTTTTTTAACCCTTTTAGGCTCCTGAAGAGGGAGTGGTCATGACATCCCATGGCCTTAGGGTACATGGCTTGATGTTAGGTTCTCCTAGAGACCATTCCCTAACAAGCTGAATCCTCTGCTCAGGACTCAAACCCACTTGATTAGACTTTCTCCTGACTATTGGAGCTCAGCCCTTATTTAGTTTCCCTGTGTAGGGAGCTTACTTCTATTAGTATATTCAATTTTCCATTTTTTTCTCCTCTTTTTCTTTTTTTTAAATTAATTTATTTTAATTGGAGGCTAATTACTTTACAATATTTTAGTGGTTTTTGCCATACATCAACATGAATCAGCCATGGGTGCACATGTGTTCCCCATCTAGAATACCCCTCTCAACTCCCTCCCCATCCCATCCCCCAGGGTCATCCCCGTGCACCAGCCCTGAGCACCCTGTCTCATGCATTGAACCTGGTCCAGTGATCCGCTTCACATATGATAATATACACGTTTCAACCCTACTCTCTCAAATCATCCCACCCTCGCCTTCTCCCAGAATGCGAAAGACTGTTCTTTACTTCTGTGTCTCTTTTGCTTTCTCGCATATAGGGTCATCATTACCATCTTTCTAAATTCCATATATATGCATTAGTATACTGTATTCATGTTTTTCTTTCTGACTTACTTCACTCTGTATAATAGGCTGCAGTTTCATCCACCTCATTAGAACTGATTCAAATGCATTCTTTTTAATGGCTGAGTAATATTCCATTGTGTGTATGTACCACAGCTTCCTCATCCATTCATCTGCTGCTGGACATCTAGGTTGCTTCCATGTCCTGGCTATTGTAAACAGTGCTGTGATGAACATTGGGGTACACATGTCTCTTTCAATTCTGGTTTCCTTGGTGCGTGTGCCCAGCAGTGGGATTGCTGGGTCATATGGCAGTTCTAGTGCCAAATTTTTAAGGAATCTCCACACTGTTCTCCATAGTGGCTGTACTAGTTTGCTTTCCCACCAACAGTGTAAGAGGGTTCCTTTTTCTCCTCACCCTCTCCAGCATTTATTGTTTGTAGACTTTTTGATAGCAGCCATTCTGACTGGCGTGAGATGGTACTTCATTGTGGTTTTGATTTGCATTTCTCTGATAATGAGTGATGTTGAGCATCTTTTCATGTGTTTGTTAGCCATTTGTATGTCTTCTTTGGAGAAATGTCTGTTTAGTTCTTTGGCCTATTTTTTGATTGGGTCATTTATTTTTCTGGAATTGAGCTGCAGGAGCTGCTTGTATATTTTTGAGATTAATTCTTTGTCAGTTGCTTCATTTGCTATTATTTTCTCCCATTCTGAAGGCTGTCTTTTCACCTTGCTTATAGTTTCCTTCATTGTGCAAAAGCTTTTATGTTTAATTAGGTCCCATTTATTTATTTTTGCTTTTATTTCCATTACTCTGGGAGGTGGGTCATAGAGGATCCTGCTGTGATTTATGTCAGATAGTGTTTTGCCTATGTTTTCCTCTAGAAGTTTTTATAGTTTCTGGTCTTACGTTTAGATCTTTAATCCATTTTGAGTTTATTTTTGTGTATGGTGTGAGAAAGTATTCTATTTTCATTCTTTTACAAGTGGTTGACCAGTTTTCCCAGCACTTGTTAAAGAGATTGTCTTTTCTCCATTGTATATTCTTGCCTCCTTTGTCAAAGAAAATGTATCCATAGGTGTGAGGATTTATCTCTGGGCTTTCCATTTTGTTCCATTGATCTATATTTCTGTCTTTGTGCCAGTACCATACTGTCTTGATGACTGTAGCTTTTTAGTATAGTCTGAAGTCGGGCAGGATGATTCCTCCAGTTCCATTCTTCTTTCTCAAGATTGCTTTGGCTATTCGAAGCTTTTTGTATTTCTGATACAAATTGTGAAATTATTTGGTCTAGTTCTCTGAAAAATACCGTTGGTAGCTTGATAGGGATTGCATTGAATCTATAGATTGCTTTGTGTAGTATACTTATTTTCACTATATTGATTCTTCCAATCTGTGAACATGGTATATTTCTCCATCTATTTGTGTCATCTTTGATTTCTTTCATCAGTGTTTTATAGTTTTCTATATATAGGTCTTTTGTTTCTTTAGGTAGATTTATTCCTAAGTATTTTATTCTTTTCATTGCAATGGTGAATGGAATTGTTTCCTTAATTTCTCTTTCTGTTTTCTCAGTGTATAGGAATGCAAGGGATTTCTGTGTGTTAATTTAATATCCTGCAATTTTACTATATTCATTGATTAGCTCTAGTAATTTTCTGGTGGAGTGTTTAGGATTTTCTATGTAGAGGATCATGTCATCTGCAAACAGTAAGAGTTTTACTTCTTCTTTTCCAATCTGGATTCCTTTTATTTCTTTTTCTTCTCTGATTGCTGTGGCTAAAACTTCCAAAACTATCTTAAATAGTAGTGGTGAGAGTGGGCACCCTTCTCTTGTTCCTGACTTTAGGGGAAATGCTTTCAATTTTTCACCATTGAGGATAATGATCGCTGTGGGTTTATCATTCATATATGGCTTTTATTATGTTGAGGTATTCTTTCTCTGCCTGTCTTCTGGAGGGTTTTTATCATAAATTCTCCTTTTCTTGAAAAATACTCAGCTCCTCTGTCATTTCACCCTCTGTTCTCTTCAGACCCTCTCTGAACTTAAATTTCCATCAGGAAGTTTCCTGAACACTCCACACTTTTACTTTGGACTTACCAGCACACTGGGTCTGCTCACATGTCTTTAGCCTTCATAGGAAAAACCATAGCTGCTTTCAAGCTGAGAGCTAGTAAAAACAAATGACATTACTACTAAGACAAGCTTCTTGAGAGTTGAGTTTTTCCTCAACTTAAAAATGAGACTTCTTGGGTTACTGGCACTTTGTGAAATAAACTAGTGTAGAAATGTTTAATGGTATGAACAGTACATTTAGAAGAGAGAAGATACTGCATTTTATCATGATCACTTTCATCCTGCCAATTTTTAATCATAGTTACTTACTGATTCAAAATTACCCTTTTGAGGAGGCCTGTGTTCCTGATATGCTGCTGATAGTATTTTACATGCAGGCAGCTCATCTCCTGTGCTGGACCCTTCTGATTTGATCCTGACTCGGGGAACCTTGGATGAAGAGGATGAGGAAGCAGACAGTGATACTGATGATATTGACCACAGAGGTGAGAGGTGGCTGAGGTGACTCATGAAAACAGAACAACTGCTTATCCTCTCATTGTTTGCCTGGAGCTTTCTGTTATTGAGAGACTTTAACCATGCAGCCAGTAATAGGGGAGAGAGGAAATGGTAAAGGATATAGCACCAGAAAGGAGTTCCATACACTGAGAGTTCCTGGCCTTCCACAAGAATGGTTAGTACTGAGCTTGATTATGGCCTTTTCTTAGTCTTGTGTCTTCTCATCTTTAGGTCCTAACTCAATTTTGAGGAACCCAGGATTGTTTATTATAATTGTTTTAAGAATACAGGAGGCCTTAGTGAACCTAAATTAGTCAGAAGGGACTGTAACATTGAGGAGAGAATGGCTTTGGAAACCCTAAAGGGTTTTATGTGGCATAGTTTTATAGACTGTGGACAGAGTCTATTTCTTGAAACAACCCTTGTAGGTCCTTGCTGTGCTCAAGGGTAAACCTCTCTTTATTTCAGTGTGCTGGATGCTAACATGTAAATTGCCTCATTTAATACTATTTATTGAGGTATAATTTACAAATAATAAATCCCACTCCTTTAAAGTGTATAGTTCAGTTCAGTCACTCAGTTGTGTCTGACTCTTTGCAACCCCATGGACTGCAGCATGCCAGGCTTCCCTGTTCATCACCAACTGCCAGAGCTTGCTCAAACTCATGTCCATTGAGTCAGTGATGCCATCCAACCACCTCATCCTCTGTCATCCCCTTCTCCTCCTGCCTTCACTCTTTCGCAGCATCAGGGTCTTTTCCAGTGAGTCCATTCTTTGCATCAGGTGGCCGAAGTATTGGAGCTTCAGCTTCAGCATCTATCCTTCCAGTGAATATTCAGGGTTGATTTCTTTTAGGATTGACTGGTTTGATCTCCTTGCACTCCAAGGGACTCTCAAGAGTCTTCTCTAACACAAGTATATAGTTAGATGAATTTTAATACATATAGTCTTATAGTAATTACCATCATAAGCAAGAAACACAACACTTCCATCACCCTAAAAGTTCGCTCATGCCCATTTTTATTTAGTCCCTTCCCCTACACCAGTTTCTGGCAACCACTTATATGATTTTTGTGCCTATAATTTTGCCTTTTCCAGAATGTAATGTAAGTGGAATCACAGTATTTAACTTGGCTTTTTTCACTTAGTATAATGCTTTTTGTGATCCTTCCATGTTATTGCATGTATGAGTAATATGTTTTTTTAAATTGCTTAGTAATATTCCATTATGTGGATGTGCCTTTGTTTATCCATTCACAAGCCAATTGACATTTGGGTTGTTGCCAGGTTTAAGCTGTGGTAAATAAACTCCTATAAAGATTGGTTAATAGGTTTTTGTGTGGACACAGGTTTTCATTACTCTCAGTTAAAAATATGTAGGAGTGGGATCTCATTTTAGTTACTTTACGAGGGAAGCATCTCCCCACCTATTGGTCAAAGAAATTGTACATTTTGGGCAACATGATAAATAGAACCTGCTTCTAGGAAATACTTCCTTATTGGGAGAATTGAACATGGAGTGTCTTAGCAAGAGTACAGTTGACTCTTGACCAACTCAGGGGCTGGGGTACCTATTATCCTTGGTACAGTTTTAACAGTCCTCATATAACTAACTTATAGTTGGCCCTCCGACTCTGGTTCTGCATTTGTGGATTTCATCAACCGTGGATTATGTAATACTGTATGTACTACTGAAAAAAGTTTGTGTGTAAGGGGACTCACGCAGTTCAAGCCCATGTTGTTCAAGGTTACATGTACTATTTCTGATAGATGGGAGACAGTGGCTCTAATCCACTGGTCTAATGGGGAGAGTCTGAAAATAACTCACCTTCTTTTTTCCTTATAGTTACAGAGGAAAGCCGCGAAGAGCCAGCATTCCAGAATTTTATGCAAGAATCAATGGCACAGTACTGGAAGAAAAACAAATAGTTTCTAAATTTCAAAATTTTGGAACTCTGTGTGAAGGACTATCTTTAGCTCTGACTGGGGGCTACAATCTATAAAGGATGGTTTTGTTCAGAATAGCAGTTTGTCTTACTAGTGAAACTTCCTGACTCCGATGAAGCCAGAATAGATTATTTGGACCTGCTAATAATTCCCATTGGCCTTCCCCTCGGATTTATGCAAGGAAGCATATTCTGTTTTTGGACACTGATATCCCTTTGAGCCTAAAACCGCAAGTTGTATCATTTGAACTCACATACTTTTGCTACTGATGGATGAAACAGAGAACTTAGTAGGCTGGATCTCTAGCCTCTACTTCCTGAGCATTTGCCTTTGAACTTGTACCATGAGTTCCCTTCCTTTTTATCAGAAGGTGAGAGGAAACAGGAGCTTGTCCAGAATGACAGTGCAGTCTCCTTGGCAACCAGTCAATGTTAGTATGAAACGTGCCTCCCACTGGGGAGCTCATTATAGAACATCAGGTTCACTGAAGAAAGTGGGCAACACATAGTTAGTAAGAATTCTACTTTAGATGGTGGCTTAGATAAAGAGTTTTTAATTTTCACTCTGTTGTAAGCCTGCTTGTCATCATTTCAAGTAAGAAAATCATCACAAATAGTCACTTCAGTTCAGAAGAGAGATTTAAAGCCACATGATGTTTACTGAAGTTCTGTGTACACACCACACCTAATAATGAGCAATGAAGCCAGGCCCTGTTTGTATTGTACTTTAATGCAGTGTGTCCTTCCTTAGTGATTTACTCAAAGGGCATGGGTTTGGGTCAGGTGCACATTCCACACATAATAGCCCTGGTAAGGGTTTGCTTCGCCTCCACATTCTTCACAGTATCTTAAAACATAGTAATATTTCTCTTAAGACATTTTATTCCTGCCTAACCTGTATTTCAGTTCAGTGGCTCTCAAAGTGTGGTCTCTGGAACAGAAGCATCAGCATCATCTGGCAAGTTACCAGAAATGGGACATTCAAGACCAAAATCAGAAACTGGGGGTGGGGCGTGGGGCCTAGCAGTCTATTTTAAAAAGGCCTCCAGGGGATTCTGATGCATGCTAAGTTCAGAACAGTGCTCTAACTCAAACAGCCTATGGCATAATTCCAGATGAATTCCAGGTGAATCTCAGGTATCAATGCTCTTATGACCTTCTTTATCAGAGTACCTGAACCTTGGCCATCTAGTGCCTATTCTTCAATTTAAATCTTCTAAAAATAAGAATATTTTGTTTTACATAAAGTATTAATTTCAATACTATATAACTAATGGGAACCACTGGTCTAAGAACTTGAATTTGTTCTTTAAGAGGGAACCACTTGGACAGCAAACTTGTACATACCTGTTTTTTTCCCTAGTGCCTTTGAATACTTTTTCATTAAAGAGGAAATCATCTGGCCTAAGCTCCATAACAGCAGAGACAGTCTTACTCATCTGTATATCCCTTGCAAAGGACCCAGTACATAATGGGTACTCAATAAATGTTTGCTAAGTGAACTAATTAAATACTAAGTGGCTACTTTCTGGAAACCAACCACCAGATGTGTACTTTCATCAGTAAATAAGGGGAAGTGAAGTGAAGTGAAAGTTGCTCGGTTGTGTCCAACTCTTTGTGACCCCATGGACTACAGTCCATGGAATTCTCCAGGCCAGAATACTGGAGTGGGTAGCCTTTCCCTTCTCCAGGGGATCCTCCCAACCCAGGGATCGAACCCAGGTCTCCCGCATTGCACGCGGATTCTTTACCAGCTGAGCCACAAAGGAAGCAAATAAGGGGAAATAAAACTAAACCTGGAACAGGAAAGGTTTAAACATGCCAAGGATGTCCAATTAGCAAACTTATAAATGCTTTGGCAACAGTTTAAATCATAACCTTATTTTGTTGCTGTTGTATTCGTATTTATTCCCAATACCTGAGACATTGAAGGCACTCAGTGATATGGGCCTTGATTTCTAGTCTACTAAAAGAGTGCTCTAAATTTCACAAGACTTGTATTCTGCACCCCCAAACCAAACTTCAGCAGTACTTAACTTGCACACATTTGCTAATTACTCCTGATTATTCCAGTGCTACATCAAGTATTTAATAAATAATGATTGACACTATCAGATGCCAAGTAGGGCAGATACTGCGATGGATGAGTAACAGCAGTCAATCTGTTCAGGACATGATGTAAAGCAGAATGGTGCATATTGTTAGCCTTTTAGAGGCTGCCCATCCAGTAGAAGTACAATGTGCAGATGTAGAATTCTGGTAAAGGAATGGACCACTGTCCTCTGATGGCCAAGCAGACGCAACAAATGAAACAGGCACAAGTCTGTCTACGGACAGGTCCTGTTTGCTTCATTCACAAAGTGGAAGTGTTAGTCGCTCAGTCGTGTCCCAGCTTTTTGCAACCCCACGGACTGTAGCCCGCCAGTCTCCTCTGTCCATGGGATTTTCCAGGCAAGAATATTGGTGCAGGTTGCCCTTCCCTTCTCCAGGGGATCTTCCTGACCCAGGGATCGAACCGGGTCTCCTGCATTGCGGGCAGACTCTGATGAGCCATCAGTTAGTTTCATCATTCAAAAAGGAGAAAATGAAAAGAGCTACTGAAAAATGTACATGCTGAAAATACTGGGTTGCCCAAAAAGTTCGTTTGGGTTTTTCTATAGCATATGGAAAAGCCTGAATGAACTTTTTTGGCCAACCCAATGTTAAAAAAAAAAAAATCTGACTGGAAATAAAGAGGATTGGAATACATGGACTAAGTCTAGAGAAGGAAGAAGAAAAATATATGGTTGAGATGGGAGAGGGCTATTTGGATAAGCAAAAAGGCTGTTCACAGACTGCTGTGATTTCACAGGAGATTCTGTGGGCAGCAGAAACAGAAAAAAAAAGACTACTGATAGATAAGCTGTGCAATGTTTAGCTATTTCCATTGGATTCCCAATGACTTGAACCAAAAATGAAGCAAGTTAAAAGAAAAAAATTGACATCTGATATCAGCATATATGTGAGTCTGTTCAAGCACAGCTGTGAAGCTTAATAACATCTTCATCTTCATAATATCCCTGCAGTGTAGGCCAGACCCAGTGTGATTCTTCTTGGTTGTGCAAGAGAAACAGCTTGAGAGAAGCTAAGTCACTTGTCACATGGTAAAGACAAGTCAGGGACACTGTTTTGGTCTCTGGATCACCATCCCGGTGTGATATCTGTGAAAGGTGGCTTGGTTGTGGAAAACAACAAAAACTAGATGCAAAAGGTAAAAGTAGACTTATTTGGTTAAATCCAGCTCCACTGATACCAGGAAAACCCGTTGTGTTTTAAGAGTTCAATCATTATTTGTGGAAACAAATTAGAATCCATCAGAGTTTCTGTTGGGTCTTCTAAGTCTGAAGAGGTCTCCCTCTTTGCCTTTTATATTTTCCTCATCCTCTTTTTGCAGCGCTGGTTGAAAACAGGGGAGGAGCCCATGAGGCTGTCAGTGGAGTGGGAGCCGTAGCTGCTGTCTGAGTCATCAGGGCTTTGGGGGATTCCAGCTTCACTCATGCCTGACATTGGCTCCTCGAACACATCGCTGCCCAGCACGCCGTGCCCAGAAACGTTGCCTTCTTCACTCTCTTGAGGCTCCATTTTCACGTGGGCCAAGTTCCAAAGAGGGGAAGCATTTACCTCTGTACCTGGGAATGGAAAAGAACACAGAACTAACTAGCAGCAAGAAAGGCTGGAACAAAGCAGGTGGCATACACCACCCAGGGCTGGCTGATGGCCTTTGAGCTCAGTTTTCATTCTGATTCTCTACTTGCCTAGAGAATATATTGTTATTCTCTGCTCAAAAAGTTACCAACTCAAAATATCTTCTTTTCCACTACCTCCCCTTCCTTTACCTCACCTCATCCATCTCCATTTCCCCTAAACCAGGGAAAGTAAAGCTACGCAGGTGGAAATATTCATGGTTCAAAGGCAGGCACAACCATGGGTTCTTGGGCAAGTGTTACATTTGCCTGTCCTTTTACGCGGCTGTCTTGTTTTTCTGCCTTGTGTTTGGGTCCCTGGTTCTCTCTCACATTATGAAAAGTTAGTGATCACTACAAAATGGTGGCAGCAGTTCTCAGACTGCTGAAAAGAGACATGACCCCTATGTCTGCAAGAATTTCTTTCTGGTTCTCCTGCCTCTGTGTCTTCTAGCAATGCTGTTCTGTGGTTATTACATCTCCCATAGTGAAAGGCTCTCTGCCCAGTACTTTGAAAATGTGGCCTAATTCTGTTTAGGCCACACTGAAGGACTGGCTGTTTGCCTCATTACTTCACTGATGACATAATTTATATTTCTAAAGAACTGGGACTTCCCTAGAAGTCCAGTGGTTAAGACTTCCACTGCAGGGGGCTCAGGTTTGGTCCCTGATCGGGGAACTAAAATCCCACATGCTGCATGGCACAGCCAATAAATAAATAAATAAACTGTAAAGAACTGAGCGTCTAGCATTATTTGCAGTCCTTCTGACTTAGGGACCATTGAGCCATCGGGTTCTAAAGGGAATCACAGAGTCTATCTGGAAGAAGCAGCCAGCTGCCTATAATTGAGTTGCCCTATTTTAATCCCTTTCAGGTTCAACTTGTTGGTACTACTCTGACCAAGGAACCCCAACTATTCAAACATCCTTGAGCAATTAACATTACTCCACCTGTCTGGAAGTTGCCTTAATTAACTCAGCACAAGCATCAGGAAAGACCAGAATACAGAGAACAGGAGGCCATCTGTCCACCTAGCTGGGTCGGCTGAATTAACTGTCATCAAGAGAGTAACAGCAAATTTGGAAAACTCAGCAGTAGCCACAAGACTGGAAAAGGTCAGTTTTCATTCCAATCCCAAAGAAAGGCAATGCCAAAGAATGCTCAAACTGCTGTACAATTGCAGTCATCTTACACGCTAGCAAAGTAATGCTAAAAAATCTCCAAGCCAGGCTTCAACAGTACGTGAACCATGAACTTCCAGTTGTTCAAGCTAGATTTAGAAAAGGAAGAGGAACCAGAGTTCAAATTGCCAACATCTGTTGGATCACTGAAAAAACAAGAGAGTTCCAGAAAAACATCAATTTCTGCTTTATTGACTACACCAAAGCCTTTGACTGTGTGGATCACACAAACTGTGGAAAATTCTTAGAGATGGGAATACCAGACTACCTGACCTGCCTCCTGAGAAATCTGTATGCAGGTCAGGAAGCAATAGTTAGAACTGGACATGGAACAACAGACTGGTTCCAAATTGGGAAAGGAGTATGTCAGGGTTGTATATTGTCACCCTGCTTATTTAACTTACATGCAGAGTATATGAGAAATGTCTGGCTGTATGAAGCACAAGCTGGAATCAGGATGGCTTGGAGAAATATCAATTACCTCAGATACACAGATGACACCACCCTTATGGCAGAAAGGGAAGAAGAACAGCCTCTTGATGAAAGTGAAACAGAGTGAAAAAGTTGGCTTAAAACTCAACATTCAGAAAACTAAGATCATGGTATCTGGTCCCATCACTTTATGGCAAATAGATGGGCAAATAGGGGAAATAGTGTCAGACCTTATTTTTTTGGGCTCCAAAATCACTGCAGATGGTGATTGCAGCCATGAAATTAAAAGACATTTACTCCTTGAAAGGAAAGTTATGACCAACCTAGATGGCATATTAAGAAGCAAAGACATTACTTTGCCAACAAAGGTCCGTCTAGTCAAAGCTATGGTTTTTCCAGTAGTCATGCAGAGATGTGAGAGTTGGACTGTGAAGAAAGCTGAGTGCCGAAGAATTGATGCTTTTGAACTGTGGTACTGGAGAAGGCTCTTGAGATTCCCTTGGACTTCAAGGAGATCCAACCAGTCCATCCTAAAAGAAATCAGTCCTGAATATTCATTGGAAGGACTGATGCTGAAACTCCAATACTTTGGCCACCTGATGTGAAGAATGGACTCACTGGAAAAGACCCTGATGCTGGGAAAGATTGAGGGCAGCAGGAAAAGGGGATGACAGAGGATGAGATGGTTGGATGGCATCACTGACTCAATGGACATGAGTCTGAGCAAGCTCTGGGAGTTGGTGACAGACAGGGAAGCCTGTTGTGCTGCAGTCCATGAGGTTGCAAAGAGGAGGACACAACTCAGCGACTGAACTGAACTGAAGAGAGTAACATTGCATGTACATCCTAACTAGGAATAATTTCAAAGAATGTCTGTAAAGCTGTGCTAGTTCCCTCTTCACTAATTAGGACGAGAATGTTTGTATCTCTAGATCAGTGACACTATGCTTCTTTTTAGACTTTCCATTCCCCTGCCCATCCCTACTTTTGCTCTTTCATCTCCAGCCTTTGAGTCTAAAATGCAAGAAGTACTGAGGCTGGCACATCTCCCAGAATCAAGATGGGTAGGTTGTTCTCTCTTACTTGAAGCCTGTGGTGAAGCCTCGACTTCCAGGTTAGATGGGAAGCGCTCGGTCTGAGTGCCGAGGACTCCCATGGGCAGCGACTGGTCTCCAGAAGCAAGGTCGGCCTCCAGTTCTTCACTGACAGGGAAGGTGATGTCGCTCACAGGTTCCTCCTTGATCTTGACAGGCTTCGTGTCCTCTGTGGCCTTCTCAGGATTGACGATCCTCTCATACTCTTCAGAGAGCTGCTTACTAATCTGTTGGCAAGCAAGAGTCAATTTTCCAAAGGAATGTTAAAAGCAAGTTGGATAGTCAGCTTGTGGCATCTGGTGGAAACAGAATATGAATATGAATAAAGCATCACTGCTAATGGGAAGAATTTGAGTTTGAAATTCATAGATGACAGGGACATGTAAAGAAAACTTGTTTGGCAGAGAACATGTATGTGATTAATTAAAAGGTACATAAAGGTAAAATATTTAAATGTATTATATCAGAACTGGGACAAAGGTGACATTTTTGGCTATAAAAACTAACATTTGACATAAATACAACAGGTGGCTAATGAACACTGTAGGACATCTGGATCACTTAGCAAAGCCGACTGGGTGTTATGAATTTCTTATATTTCAGATTTGGGGAAACCAGAACAGTGAACAAAATGCCTAAGGCCACAAGGGTGGAAGAGATTAGATAGTTCTGGTTTTAACCAAAAACGCTGTCTCCCCCATCCCACACTATCTTTGAGGGCAGTGTCATCTCACTGTTTTGCTCCTGGTTCATAGCACTTAACGCCATCTGAAATGATTTTGATTACCTGTTTTTGTCTCTCTCTCAACAAGAATGCAAGCTCAAGGAACTTGTCCTATTAAACTGCTGAATTCCACAATAGGCACTCCACAAATATGTGTTGAATAAAAGCAGGCTAGCCACATGCTATAATTTCACTGACTGAAGAAGAACCCTGGGTCTGGCCAGGTCAGTGTGGGTCACAGCCGGGGCCAAGAGGCAAGTCAAGTTAAGTTCACTCTATTCCAGGCCCTGTGCTCTGCACCCTAGGCCAAGTGTTAGGGATCCTGCTGAACACCCCTAGATCACATATCCTTGTGCACCCCTCCTCGGGATCCTCTCACCTGCAGCATGTAACTGTGATAGTCCTTGATGCGGTGCTGCCAGAATTTCTGGAGGGAGAGCACGCTGCCGATGCCCACTTCATGGAACACCTGCTCCATCACATCGGGGAAAGGAGTCTGCCCCAGCCGGGATTCTCGATCCACAGCAAAGCGCAGCAGCTTGGTGAACTTGAGGCAGTACTCGTGGGCCACATCAGTCAGGGTCTCCAGGACGCTCTCGTTAGCACACTCAAAGCCCGTGTGGGCCAGGATTGTGGCCACTGCCTGGTAGAGGAGCTGTCGGCAGGAGTGCCAGCTGAGTTCAGTCACAGGCTCCCCTTTCCCCCTGAAAGTGGAGACACGATGAGTGTCATTGGTTCTCTTGCAAAGGGGTGACCTGTCGTGTCTTCCTAGGCGGTTTACAATCCTAATCAAATGTCTGGCTCAGTTTTCCAGGAGAATTTCAGGCAGGTTATATAGTCCAGTTTTACCTTGCTGCCATTTCAGGGCATGTCTCAAGGACCCACAGTCATATCCCTGAGCAGTTCCAATTACATAAAGCTTGCATAGGTGATATGTGTTTATAGTAAACAGTATAAAAGGGTATCTACTGAAAAGTAAGTTCCCATCTTCTGGTATCAATTGTGTGATTTTGATCACTTTTATGGAGAAGGAAATGGCAACCCACTCCAGTACTCTTGCCTGGAAAATCCCATGGATGGAGGAGCTTGATGCAGACTACTGTCCATGGGGTCACAAAGAGTCAGGCACGACTGAGCGACTTCACTTTTAGGATCTGATTAATTTTAAGAGCACAGTGGTGCACATTTTCAGCATAGCATAGGTTCCTCACATGCTGGGCAATATATGGACCTCTAGAATTTAACTGCAACAAACCGTTTGTAAAATAGGAAAGCAATTCAATTTTTAAAAGCAGTTTAAAACATATATTGCTTACAAGCGACAGAGGATGAGATGTTGGATGGCATTACCAACTCAATGGACATAAGTTTGAGCAAACTCCGGGAGATAGTGAAGGACAGGGAAGCATGGCTTGCTGCAGGGTGGGTCGCAAAGAGTCAGACAGGACTGAGAGACTGAACAACAACAATCACTTACAAAGCATTTTTATCCTACTTTATGCTGTGAAATTGGTAGGGGTCCATATTATTATTCCTATCTGGCAGGTGAAGAAACTGAAGTTCAGAGGGGGTGATTTGCCAAATGTTTTTGTAATATAGAGCTTCTGACTCTAGATCCTGTGTTCTTCATGATACTCATTTTTACACCTAATCATTGTGGCAAAAATCCTATCTTTCTAAAACAAAACAAAAACTTCAAAAGTTGTCTGATTTCCTTAAAGTAACTTTTAATGAGCTCCTAATAATTTACCTGTTCTCCTGAAATTTCCTATCTTCTGCCTTCCCCTGACAAAGGAAGTAAATAGATAAAAATAAAAGAGGGTACAGAAAATGACTCTTCCCTGCACACACTTTGCATTTGTCACCCTGTGATTGCTGAACAGAGTTCCTGAGGAGCTATTCACCCACGCTGCTATTATCTGCTCAGCAGCAACTACTGCAATTCACCTAATAATTGGAAAATAAGAAAACCAACTGTCAAGTAATTTTTCATTTACTGTTTATATCATCATTTCCCATGACCAGTTTCTCTGGACCAAAAGCTAAAGACTTCAGAAGTGCCTAATAAACAGAGCTAAATCAGTACTGTTTTACTTAATATGTGGACCCATTTTAAAGGAAAATAATTCTTCCTGCAGCCCCATACCTGATGCAAAATATTTTTGTAACAGTCTCTTAAATATATATAAAATAAACTATGTGTAAACTTCTGATGTTCACAGAATCTTCCTAATAATTAAAATTAGAAAACTGACACAAAACTACAAATTCTAAATAATAGCATCAATTTAATATGAGGGACAGTATTATTTTGTAAAAGCTAAATTGCTCTCAAAATGTAAAGCTGGTACTGAGTGTTACAGAGTAAGTATTCTTAAGTTGGGCACATCTATACCAATATGTGCCAAGAATGTGATGACACATTTCTCATTCCCTTTTTCACTATTCCAGTGTCTTCGAAACTTAGACAACACACCATGACATCATCTTGCCTTAATCTGGGCCAACTGCAAACCTTACATAAGTCTATTTCTCTTCTTTTTTCATTAGTTTGGGACAATTAAAATAGTAGCAACTATCATCATCAACAGGCAGATGCAGTAAGTGACGTACAACACAATTAGTTATGAAGCATTTTTACCAAACATTTAATCTGAATCTTATCTTAAGAAAATAATCAGCAAATCCAGTCTGATTTGGAACAAATGACCTGAACTCTTAAAAAAGATTAATATCATGTATTATAAAAGGGGAAAGCTATTCTAGCTTAAAAGACACTAAAGCAGAGAAAGACAAATACTGTATATCATTTATACATAGAATCTAAAACAAACTAGTGAATACAACAAAAGAAGTAGACTCATAGATATTGGGAACACACTAGTGGTTAACAGTGAGGAGAGGGAAGGATGGGGCAAGATGGGGTAGATTAAGAGGTACAAGCTACTATGTATAAAATAAATAAGCTACAGGAATATATTGTACAGCACAGGAAATACAGCCAATATTTTATAATAACTTTAAAAGGAGTATAATCTATACAAATATTGAATTACAGTGTTGTACACCTGAAACTAATATTGTAAATCAACTATACCTCAAAAAAAAAAAAAAAGACACTAAAGAGGTATAACAATGAAAAGGAATACATGGTCTTTATTAGGTCCAAGACTGGGGAAAAATATACCTAATAAAGGATATTTTGGGGACAATTGGAAAAATCCGAATACAGATGTATTAAATGATAGTACTTAATTTGTGTTCACTTACTTTGATGTAATACTGGTTATTGGGATTATGTAGGAAATTTCCTTATTTTTAGGCTAAGGTGAATAATTTAGGGGTGAAATACTGTGATATCTACAACTCTAAAAGATTTGGCAAAAAAACCGTGTGTGTATGTATATATGTATACATAAATGTTTGTATATTTGTGAGTAAATGTGTGTATGCACACTTATACATATGTGAGAGAAAGTAAATGTACTAAAATATTAACAATTGTTGAATCCAGGTGAAGGGTATTTGGGTTTTTGTCATCCTATTATTTAAACTTTTCTGTAGGTCTGACAAATTTCAAAATGAAAAGACAAAAGTACTTATTTGGCATCAAATGCAAACTTTCATACTGAAATCCAGTAGTAGCACTAGCTTTTAAGGCAATCAGAGGATATGCAGCAAGGCTTCTCAAATTGAAATTTACGTGTGAATCTCTGGCTGCTGCTGCTGCTAAGTCGCTTCAGTCATGTCCGACTCTGTGCGACCCCATCGACGGCAGCCTACCAGGCTCCCCTGTCCCTGGGATTCTCCAGGCAAGAACACTGGAGTGGGTTGCCATTTCCTTCTCCAATGCATGAAAGTGAAAAAATAAAGTGAAGTCGCTCAGTCGTGTCCGACTTCTAGCGACCCCATGGACTGCAGCCCACTAGGCCCCTCCATCCATGGGATTTTCCAGGCAAGAGTACTGGAGTGGGTTGCCATTGCCTTCTCCAATGAATCTCTGGAGATCTTGTTAAAATGAAAATTCTGACTCCGGAGGTCTGGGTGAGTCTGACACTCTGCATTTCTAACAACCTCCCAAGTGATGTTGATGTTGCTGATCTCGGATCAGATTTTGGGCAGCGAGGATCAGGAACATTGTTATACTATTATTTCTTGAACTGTGTTATCAAAATGAAAATACACCGTTAAAAAATTCTTGTATAGAACTCGTGGATTCCTAATAGTAAGAGAATAAGTCCATAAATCTCATCTTGAGGACAATGAGCTAAACCCACAGTATATCTTTTAATTAACAAGAAAAACTAGATTTGGAGGACTATAAGACCATGGCCTCTTTTACAAACCAGTGTAGTACTTTGCTCCTAGTAAAGTGCTTGGCATATATTAGGTACTCAAGAAATATTTGTTGCACCAGAAAATAAAAAAATACAGACTCTGGATTTGGAAGAACATGGTTCAACTCTTAAACTTTCCACTAATTACCTGAGCAACTTTGGCCCAGTCATTTACTCTCATCTTAAGTTTCCTCCTGGAAATGTGGTGACATGCTTAACAGGGTGTTGGGAAGAAAAGTAACATATAGCAAAGCCTTGTCTTACCGATAAAAGTCACTCTCTGGGTCACTGTGCCAGACCTGGAATGGTGCACTTGGATTCTTACAATCTAAAGGAAGGAGATCATCAGGAAGAGGAGGTGACCCAGGGCAGGACGGAAGAGGTTCAGTCTCTTCAGTCTTTACACCTTCTGTCTGTTGCTGATTCTGGGCCTGTGCCGTGGCAATGAGGTTACGCAGACGTCGGTTGTGCTGGATCAGCTGAATGGTGTGGATGGTGAGGCTGCAGGGCTCTGAGGGGATGTCCAGCATAGTGGGGGGCTTGGGCTTGTTGGCTGAGGGTTGGTGCAGAGGCGGGTCATGGACTTCTACCAGTCGGAACTCTCGAGGGAGCAAGTCAAAAGAACTTCTGTTGGTCTGGCTTGACGAGATTGGTATCTCTCCCCAGTATCTCAACATTTTGGAATTACAAAGGAAGAGCTCCCAAGTTAAATGTGGATGGTTATCCTAAAGGCAGTGTTTTAAAATCTCTAGCAACTGCAGGTTAAGGGCTTCCGTAGTGAAGAATACGAGGTCTAGCCAGGTATTGACATAAAAACTAGGCAGTTCAAGACCACTTAGAAAAAGTCAGTGTCAGCAACACTGTTGGACCAAGGACGTTCTTCCTGAAGAAATTAAGAGAAATATAACTGTTAATATCACACTCATACACTGTGACAATTCCTACCGGACTGAACCACAAGGTAGAGTTTGGGTTTTTAGTAGACTAATAGCTGCAAGAGTATGTTAGGCTCTATAGTGTCCATATTTTCCAACTCACCCCACTAACTTATTACCAATCCTGAATGATTTGCAAGGCAAGACACTTAAATGAGACATGGAATATTTCTCAGAGTATCTTGACACATCTCCCCTGGATCCGCAGGAGAAAAAGGAGTAGAGTTAAAGATAGGAAAAGGTTCTTCTTCTTTTCTTTTTTTTGCTGTGCCATGCAGCCTGTGGGATCTCAGTGCCAAGTCCTAACCACTGGACTGCCAGGGAATTCCTGAGGTGGTTATTAGTCTGTGAACGCTTCCCAGGTGCACTAGGGGTAAAGAACCTGCCTGCCGATGCAGGAGTAAGAGACATGGGCTCAATTCCTGGGTCAGGAAGATCCCCTGGAGAAGGAAATGGCAACCCACTCCAGTATTCTTGCCTGAAGAATCCCATGGACAGAAGAGCCTGAGGGGCTACAGTCCAAAGGGTCGCAAAGAGTCAGACACTACTGAAGCAACATAGCATGCATGCATACATGCCAAACATGGGAACCTTTAACTAATCCTGGTGGAAAAATTTATGAACCACTATCCTAAACAGTCTTATGCATTCAACTTCTGACATTCATAGGGAAGAATCTCAGATATCTGCTATCTCTTAAATAATATCCCTTCCTTTAGTCTCTCCTTGTATCAAATCTACTCTCTACAGTGATGCTGTGCTTAATTGCTCAGTTGTGTCCAATTATTTGTGACCCCATGCACTGCAGCCTGCCAGGCTCCTCTGTCCTTGGGATTCTCCAGGCAAGAATACCAGAGTGGGTTGCCATGCCCTCCTCCACAGGATCTTCCCAACCCAGGGATCGAACACAGGTCTCCCACACGGCAGGCAAATTCTTTACCAACTGAGCCACCAGGGAAGCCCAAGAATACTGGAGTACCCTATCCCTTGGCCAGGGGATCTTCCCAACCCAGGAATTGAACCCTTGTCTCCTGCACTGCAGGCTGATTCTTTACCACAGCTGAGCTACCAAGTAAGCCTCTGTAGTGAGGCTAGACTTAATATTTTAAACTTAAACCTAATGACTTCCCACTGACTACTGGAAAAACGTCAGTCAAATTTTTTTGATTTACCATTCAACACCAATTACAATCCAGCTTCAACTCACCTTTCCAGATTCATTTCCCATATGTCTCTTCAAATTCAATGAATTTTTATCAAATGCCAAGTGTCATGTGAGGATATAAAGACTAATTCAAGGTCCTTACCCTGAGGTGAGGGAGAAAAACATGAATGTTTCAACATTAAAGTGTGTGGTCAGTGCTGTTCTACTAGAGACACAGACCAAGTTCAGTGAGAAAACACAAAGGAGGAACTTCCTGAAGAAAGTGACCATCTTAGTTCCAACAGTACCAGACTTCTCTGGTTGCAAATGCCATGCATTTCCACAGCTTAATGACATGATCTCTGCAGGCAATGCCTTGCTACCTGCCACATCCCTGGAAGACTTGTATTCATCCTTAAGTATGATTTAAGTCACCACCCTATCACCTCCCCAACACATCTCCCCTTGTTAAGTCTCACATCACTTTCTATGTTTCCATCACAGCATTTATACCTGTATTTAAACTAGTACTTGTTTCAATTTTATTCTTCCATCTGTCTCTCACAGCTGTGATCTTGGTGTCTAAGATTTGAGTGCCTACTACATGCCAGGCTTTGCCTCTACTGTCAATTCAATTTTCCCAACCTTTCTATAAGTAGGTATCTTTTTTTTTTTTTTTTTAAAGTAGATACTATTATTACCCCACTTTTCAGACGTGGAAGCTGAGGCCTTCTGTCTTGCCTAATGTCGGAAACAGCTGAGAGGGAAGATCGAGATGGTCAGGATCCAGGGTGTGCACTCTTAACAACTACACTATGCTGCCTCAATTGGTTTCAGAAAGAATAAAAGAAGGAACGAATACATGAATGAACCAAGTGACAACAAAAATCGCCCTCTCCCCTAACTTGACCCAAAGGAGCAGGAAGGACAGGCATCAAGCAGAGCAATGCCAACATCGCTACCAGGGCTCCTCCCTCACCATCAGCGGACTCGGGCGCCAATCACAGTGTCCTGGGGTCGTCTAATGCTGGGGCAGCCCAGACACAGGGAAATGTGGACCTGGACCGAGGCAAGGAGGCTCCACTATGGACTGCCACTTCGCAGGTACTGAACTGGGCGGCTGATGGGCTCCGAGAGGCCTGAGATACCAGGTCGTATCAGGTCCGGAAGGCTGGTGTGTTGACCAGCGGTTCAAGGCTGCCGGAAGCGCGTCTTCTCAATCAGGCTCCGCTGCAGGAAGTCATTACGACTCGGTTGCAACCTCTAAAGATGTCCCCATTCTGACAGCACCCCGACCGCCTTTTTCTTGTTTTCCTCTTACTACAACTTCCAGGGATAACTCTCGTCTTCACAAAGCTCTGGGTCGTAAAGGATCAACTCCACTGTCGCTGCTAGAGAAGCGTCTGGAGGCTGGAGAGAGGGAGACGTGGAGAGGAATGTAGAGACCCGAGGAGGGTGAGGTTTCCCAGGGACAGATTTTGAGGCTGCTCCTAATTGAGAATGGCTGATAGTCCCTCTCAGTCCGAACCGCTGGCTTCGCCGGAACTCGATGACGACTTCAAGAAGCCATCCCTGCCGATGCCCTCGGCGGCGCGGAGTAAGGCTCCGGCCAACAATCCTCCAAACCCGGAGGAGGTGAAGGAAAGGTCCACGGCGCTGCCGGACTCTGATTCCGGGGAGCCGAATGTCCCGCCGGCCCTGCCGGACAGCGGGGAGAATAGGGGTCCAGCGGAGGAGCAGCCGCGACCCCACACGGCAGCTCCTTCCCCTGGCTGCCCGGCCCGGGCTCCCCCATACCGAGAGCCGCCGTGGGGCGGCCCCACCACGGCCCCCTACAGCCTCGAGACACTAAAAGGCGGCACCATCCTGGGCACCCGGAACTTGAAAGGACTGAGTTGCTGCCTTTTCGGGAGGCTCCCTAGCTGCGACGTGTGCCTGGAGCATCCTTCGGTGTCTCGCTACCACGCCGTACTGCAGCACAGGGTGTCCGGCCTCGATGCAGAAGGCGACGGCCACGGGCCTGGCTTCTATCTCTACGATTTGGGAAGCACCCACGGCACTTTTCTTAACAAAACCCGCATCCCACCCCGCACCTATTGTCGGGTCCACGTCGGACATGTTCTTCGCTTTGGAGGCAGCACCCGGCTCTTTCTTCTTCAGGTAAGTAGAAAACCCTAGAATTGAAATCTCTGGAGCCCACCTGGGTGCGTTCCTGAGCTCCTTAAGTTTTCCCTGAGAAAGGAGATTGTCCTTTATGAAAGTGCGTTCCTCATCACCAGACGTCTGTACGCATTGCCTTGTTTCTGAAAGTGACTTCAGCTATCCTAAACTCTAAAAGAATTCTTTCGCTTGATTCATCAGGGACCAGAGGAGGATCGAGAGGCAGAATCCGAGTTGACAATAACGCAACTGAAGGAACTGCGCAAGCAGCAACAAATGATGTTGGAAAAGAAGATGCTGGGAGAAGACTCAGATGAAGAAGAGGAAATGGATACCGCTGACAGAAAGAGAAGTACTAGTAGTCAGGACGATGAAATGGGCTGCACCTGGGGAATGGGTAAGGCATTAAAACTGCTGCCAGAGGTTAATAAATCCGTTTCTATTGGTACAGTTACTTTTTAAAAATCATGCAGCTTTCATGACTCTTTGAGAAAGATAGGGCAAATACAGTTTGCACATAGGTTACCAAAACTTAGATTTATTAACTTTTATGATGCCAAAAAACTGAATTATGGGCCTAATTGATTTGTCTTCATGTGTTTTACAGTGCACTCCCTTGTTCAAAACTTTTAGTGTATAGTTTAACAATTAAAATTTATTTCATTAAGTACTGATTATTGCTAGAGGGAGTGAAACTACATTCAATCAAATAAAACGGGATATTATCTAATATAGGAGTTCTGTCAAATTTTTTGTACTTTGTGTAAACACCCTGAAATGTGAAATACCTAATCAGAGGGATAAATTGAATTTTCTGTAACACCAGACATTTTGGCAGAAAGGTATTCAGGAGTGGAGTCTGAAAAGCTGGATGACCTTAACTGTGTTGTGGGGAAGACAGATAAATCTTACGAAATTACTTGTGGTAAATGCCAAACAAAAGCTGGAAACCACTAGTATGCTGGAGTAAGGGTTCAGAGAAGGGAGCAGCCCCTGAGTACCTAGACCTGCACTATCCAGTGTGGTCATCATCAGTCACACTGGGCACTTATGGGGTGGCCAGTCCAAATTCACAAGTGCCGTAAAGGTAAAACACACACTGGGTTTCAAAGACTTAGTGTGAAAAGAAATCAGTCTGTTGGTGGACATGATAAGTAATGGAAAATTATATTGAAGACAAAGTATAAGTCCTGGCTGTGAGAGAATGAGAATGCAGGACTGAAGAGTTTAGATTTTTCTTTTTTTTACATAGAGAATGTGGTAGGCAGTCTTGCTTTTAAAATACATATAGTGATGGAGAACAAAAGTAAGGTGCCATGAAAACAAGTTTTAACTTGTCACACAATGTAGAAAACCAAAGATGTTCAGACGGATGGTTTTGTGCTTGTTCTTCCCCACCTCCACCTTTCTTTTCATCATTGGTAACTTATCTTTGTGCAGCCTAAAAGGATAGTGAGTGCCAGTCAGATAGTCTCATGTCTGATTGTCTTTGCTTTCTTTCCTGTATCCTATAGGAGAAGATGCTGTAGAGGATGAGGCTGAAGAGAACCCCATTGTCTTAGAGTTTCAACAAGAAAGGGAGGCTTTTTATATAAAGGATCCAAAAAAGGCTCTCCAAGGTTTTTTTGACCGAGAAGGTATGTACATAGATTTTGACCCTGTTGGTAAAAATGTATCCACAAGAGGGTGCTTTTCTAGATCTTCAAGTACTTAGAAATGCTGTATTTTATCTATTGTCCTCCTTGTTCGGTTCTTGGCTGTGTGGTCAGTTGCTTCAGGTTTGTTTTGGAAATTGTAAAATTTCTGTTGGTCTTTTTTCACATCTTGGAAAAAATGTGAAATGTTTTTTCCAACTCATCTCATCCTTCTCAGAAGATACAGGACAGGAGTGGTTGGGAGACGCACCCAATTTGTTACAATTTCTTTGTTTCTAATTCCCCTGATCTTTTGTCATTCTTAACATGGATTTCCACTTTATGTGATTTAAAGATTGTTTCCATTAAAAAAATAATTAAAACTGGAATAAAGCCTTTGAGATAATAATTTAAAAAAATTTTTCTGCAGAGAATTGTTTCAGTAGATAAGCTTTTAGAGAACACTTATATGTATGTGTGTGTATGAGTATAAATATATACATATGAACTGTTTGCATTTTTCACTTAATAGTTACACTTCTAAAAACTAAGCAACTGTGACAAGTTAACAGCAAGTCTACAACTTACAAGTGTGAAAGCTTCTATTTAGTGGACAAACCTGTGTGTGGAGACACGATTGTTTTGAGTTTGCAGTTCTCTGTCTCAAGCTCATCCTAATTTTATTATCAGATAATAATACCTAGGAATAGGAAGTGAAATGCTTTGAAATTTAGTGTTCGATGTGGTTTGAGACATTTGTATTATTATTCAACCTTTGCTCTCTTTTCCCTTTGTATCAACTGGTAATTTTCAGATGCTATTAAAATTGTTTTGTCTTTCCTCCTCCCACAGGAGAAGAATTAGAATATGAATTTGATGAACAGGGTCATAGCACTTGGCTCTGCAGGGTGAGGTATGTTCTTTTGTCATAGCATCCATTTCTGGAAAGTGGCTAATATCAAGTTTAATTTATGGTTACAGACAACAACCCAAAGGGCAATTTTAGTCTTTTTGAGACTATTCATGAATTTGGGGATTGATAGTTATTAACACATTGGGGTTATAGAGGGATGGGTAAAAGGTGTAAGGAAAAGAATTGAAATTCAGCTTTGGCAAGATAGAACAAAATGAACTGAGAGATTAAAAAGCTATCTCAAAAATATGACTGTTATCATAAAATATTAATGTTTTTCATGAGATTGGAGCTTAGGTCTGTGCTTAAATCCCTCCCATACCAATGCAGATTACCTGTGGATGATTCAACTGGAAAACAGCTAGTGGCAGAGGCCATTCACTCAGGAAAGAAAAAAGAAGCAATGATTCAGTGTTCACTGGAAGCTTGTCGAATCCTCGATACTTTGGGATTGCTGCGGCAGGAGGCGGGTGAGTATGTGGGGACTCTTTTTCCCTTTTTAAAAAAAAAGATGGATAGAAGGAAGAAAGATTGAACACATAAAGTAATAAAACCTTTTTTTAGGGGAAAAATGTAAATTGTACAGAATTCTATGAAATGAGAAGAAAAACATTCTCTATGTCTTTAACCAAAGGTAACCTTTGTTTATTTATATTCTCCCAGACATTATCTACAGACATGTGTTCAGAACTAGAACCTTTAACAAAATACAAACACTCATAGCAAATGCATTTATAGTTATATTCTTTTGTGACTTAAAAAAAGTTTTATTTATTTTTGGCTGCAGTGGGCCTTTGTTGCTCTTCGCGGGCTTTCTCTAGTTGCAGAGAGTAGGGGCTACTCTATGGTTACAGTGTGTGGGCGTCTCATCACAGTGGCTCCTTTTTTTTGCGGAGCACTGGCTGTAGACTGCTGTCTAAGTAGCTGTGGTACACGGGCTTAGTTGCTCCATGGCATGTGGGATCTTCCAGGACCAGGGATCAAACCAGTGTGCCCTGCGTTACAAGGTGGATTCTTAACCACTGGACCACCAGGGAAGCCCCTTTTGTGACTTTTTAACACAAGAATGTATCATGGATAGTTTTTATATTGTTGCGTTATTTACCTTATTTTGGTAATTTTTATATTATTGCATTAAATTTGCCTTATTTTTTTAAAAATTGGGTGTGTAATTATTTTTTTTATTCCAAAGTTACTTTTTATTATTGCAAAGTAAATTACATATACTTTAAAACTACCAAAGTCTTAGAATATACCTGTTCTTGTCTTGCCCCTCTACCGTCTTCGACTGTAGAAGACCTTTACCTCTTTCAGTTATTTCTTCTGGCATTTAAATATATCCATATGTCTAATGCAATATCTTGTAATAACCTGTAAGGGACTATAACCTGCAAAACAAAAATTAATTACTATGCTGTATACCTAAAAGTAATGCAGTGTTATAAATCAGCTATACTTCAATAAAAAAAAGTTTAAAATTTTTCATATTTATAAAAAGCATGAGCATGCTGTTATATTTTTAGTCATGTAAACATGACTATTTTTAGTCATGTAAACATTAACAAGTATTTAATGTTTATAAGGTTTTGTTTATGCAAATATTAATTACAGCTGAGCAGTTTTGAGTTAATAATTGTATTGTGTGTAGTGTGTTTGATTTTTTTGGTACCTCTTTCTCATTCTTCCCGCACATATCAATAACCTTCTAGTGTGTTTTTCCATATGGTCAATTAGGTTAAGTAATTTATCAGTAATTTATCTGATTTTTTGGGAGACATTTCTCCTGAAGAACACTCTTCTTTTAAGGATGCCTGCTGCAGAACAGTAATCTAGGGCTTCATTTGCTATCTTCCTAGAGATTTCCTTTCTTTTTCTCTAGGGTTGGATTTTCTGTTTCATGATACTCATATTTCTCGGTTTAGTCGTTTGTTTTAGTGGAACACATCTTTCTGTAGTTTTGGCAGGTTAGGAAGCTGGTACCAACAATAAGGGCATGGATGGTAATAATCTTCAGTGGAGTTCACGTCTTTCATTTTTCTTGCTCTACTGTTGTTTTGGTGGACATCCTCTGGTAGATTCCTAAGAAAGGATAGATAGCAAGTCAGCTTTATTAAACTCTCCACTCTGAATGTAAAATTATTCTGGCTTTACTTTTGGTTAATAGTTTAGGAATAGAACTCTCATTTGGAAGTAATTTTCCTTCACAACTTTGAGGGCATTGCTCTTATATGACATCCAGCACTGCTATTGAAGTCCTAAACTATTCAGGTTACTGATCTATCATATGTTATCTTTTTTCCCCTCCCTCTCACTAGAAGTTTATAAGAGTTTCCCTTTGTTCTTAAAGTTCTGAAACTTAACTATGATGTACCTTTCTGTGGGTTTATTTTTATCCATTTCCCTGGGTACTTGTTGGCTCTGTTTGATCTGGAAATCTGGACAGTTCAGGAACATTTTGGGAATTGTGCCATTCCCTCATTTTATCTTTCTGTTCTCTGGAAGTTTGTTTGTAAGATATTGAACCTCTTGGGCTGGTTGTCTGTGTTTCTTTTTTCCCTTCTCTGTCCTGTTTCTGTGTCTCTCTTGTTCTTTCTGGGATATTTCTACAACTTTCTTTCTGTATTTTGCTATCAAGATTTCAATTTCCACAGCTCATTTTGTTCTTTGGATATTCATTTTTAAAACATAATATGCCATTGTTGCTCATGGATTATTAATGTCTCATTGGTCTGCTGATCTCTTTTCTCCAGGTTGTTTTTTCTGTTTATTTGATGTCTATCCTGCATGGTAGAGGTTTTTCTCAGGTGTCATGTAGTTCTTAGTTGTAAAAACTACTTAGGGACAAAAAGGTGATGAGCAGCTTGGAATATATAGATGGGGCTATTTAAGTTTGAGCAACACTATAGAAGGATGTGGGTGGGCATTTTGCAGGGGAACTCCTGATGTAAGTATCTGTAGATTTTCATTTTTCTGCGGGCAAGATTCTCCAAAGAGTACTCCTCGGTCTCCTGCCTGAAGAGAGAGGACTGGCTGCCAGCATTCCTGGACCTATGTGGTAGAGATAGCTGAGCATGTTCTCAACATTTAGCCATTTTCAGGACAGTGCTAGTTTTTGAACATAGTACCCATGCCCTCAATTGTACTAGTCAATCCATAGTTCAAAGACTTTCTATCTTAAACTCGGGGTTTTTCCTGGGGGTGGGAAGGATGTGAGTAGGTGGGATAGATGATCTGTTTCTCCATCAGCTTTTACTCAGGCCTCTTTATTTTGTCACTGCTATCTAGCCCCAGTTCTAGACCTTTTGAGGATTCTGTAGTATGATCAGATTGGTTCTGTTTTTTCCCCCCTGTTGGGTTAGGATTCTTCTTCTTTTTTTTTTTTTTTTAGTTTTGCTAAGTTAGTTTCCACTCATCTGTCTGCTTTCTAATTTCCAAAAATGTGGTGGTGCTGTCCCCATTCCTGTTCTTCCTGTCTTTGTAGATTCAGTTCAGTTCCGTTCAGTTCAGTTGCTCAGTCATGTCCGACTCCTTGTGACCCCATGAATCGAAGCACGCCAGGCCTCCCTGTCCATCACCAACTCCTGGAGTTCGCCCAGACTCACGTCCATCGAGTCAGTGATGCCATCCAGCCATCTCATCCTCTGTCGTCCCCTTCTCCTCCTGCCCCCAATCCCTCCCAGCATCAAAGTCCTTTCCAATGAGTCAGCTCTCCGCATGAGGTGGCCAAAGTACTGGAGTTTCAGCTTTAGTATCATTCCTTCCAAAGAAATCCCAGGGCTGATCTCCTTCAGAATGGACTGGTTGGATCTCCTTGCAGTCCAAGGGACTCTCAAGAGTCTTCTCCAACACCACAGTTAAAAGGCATCAATTCTTCGGTGCTCAGCCTTCTTCACAGTCCAACTCTCACATCCATACATGACCACAGGAGATTTGGAAAACTCAGCAGTGGCCACAGGACTGGAAAAGGTCAGTTTTCATTCCAGTCCCAAAGAAAGGCAATGCCAAAGAATGCTCAAACTACCGCACGGTTGCACTCATCTCACACGCTAGTAAAGTAATGCTCAATATTCTCCAAGCCAGGCTTCAGCAATATGTGAACCGTGAACTTCCAGATGTTCAAGCTGGTTTTAGAAAAGGCAGAGGAACCAGAGATCAAATTGCCAACATCCACTGGATCATGGAAAAAGCAAGAGAGTTCCAGTATTTCTGCTTTATTGACTATGCCAAAGCCTTTGACTGTGTGGATCACAATAAACTGTGGAAAATTCTGAAAGAGATGGGACTACCAGACCACCTGATCTGCCTCTTGAGAAATCTGTTTGCAGGTCAGGAAGCAACAGTTAGAACTGGACATGGAACAACAGACTGGTTCCAAATAGGAAAAGGAGTACGTCAAGGCTGTATATTGTCACCCTGCTTATTTAACTTCTATGCAGAGTACATCATGAGAAACGCTGGACTGGAAGAAGCACGAGCTGGAATCAAGATTGCCGGGAGAAATATCAATAACCTCAGATATGCAGATGACGCCACCCTTATGGCAGAAAGTGAAGAGGAACTAAAAAGCCTCTTGATGAAAGTGAAAGTGGAGAGTGAAAAAGTTGGCTTAAAGCTCAACATTCAGAAAACGAAGATCATGGCATCTGGTCTCATCACATCATGGGAAATAGATGGGGAAACAGTGGAAACAGTGTCAGACTTTATTTTTTTGGGCTCCAAAGTCACAGCAGATGGTGACTGCTGCCATGAAATTAAAAAACGCTTATTCCTTGGAAGGAAAGTTATGACCAACCTAGATAGCATATTCAAAAGCAGAGATACTACTTTGCCAACAAAGGTTCCTCTAGTCAAGGCTATGGTTTTTCCTGTGGTCATGTATGGATGTGAGAGTTGGACTGTGAAGAAAGCTGAGCGCCGAAGAATTGATGCTTTTGAACTGTGGTGTTGGAGAAGACTCTTGAGAGTCCCTTGGACTGCAAGGAGATCCAACCAGTCCATTCTGGTTGGATCAGAACCAATCAGATCTGGTTGGATCTGGTTGAAGGAGATCAGCCCTGGGATTTTTTTGGTAGGAATGATGCTAAAGCTGAAACTCCAGTATTTTGGCTACCTCATGCGAAGAGTTGACTCATTGGAAAAGACTCTGATGCTGGGAGGGATTGGGGGCAGGAGGAGAAGGGGACGACAGAGGATGAGATGGCTGGATGGCATCACTGACTCGATGGACGTGAGTCTGGGTGAACTCTGGGAGTTGGTGATGGACAGGGAGGCCTGGCGTGCTGCGATTCATGGGGTCGCAAAGAGTTGGACACAACTGAATGACTGAACTGACTAGACGGACCTTTGTTGGCAAAGTAATGTCTCTGCTTTTGAATATGCTATCTAGGTTGGTCATAATTTTCCTTCCAAGGAGTAAGCGTCTTTTAATTTCATGGCTGCAGTCACCATCTGCAGTGATTTTGGAGCCCCAAAAAATAAAATCTGACACTGTTCCCACTGTTTTCCCATCTATTTGCCATGAAGTGATGGGACCGGATGCCATGATCTTCATTTTCTGAATGTTGAGTTTTAAGCCAACTTTTTCACTCTTCACTTTCACTTTCATCAAGAGGCTTTTTAGTTCCTCTTCACTTTCTGCCATAGGGGTGGCATCATCTTCATATCTGAGGTTATTGATATTTCTCCCGGCAATCTTGATTCCAGCTTGTGTTTCTTCCAGTCCAGCGTTTCTCATGATGTACTCTGCATAGAAGTTAAATAAGCAGGGTGACAATATACAGCCTTGACGTACTCCTTTTCCTATTTGGAACCAGTCTGTTGTTCCATGTCCAGTTCTAACTGTTGCTTCCTGACCTGCATACAGATTTCTCAAGAGGCAGGTCAGGTGGTAGATTAGTGTCTTTAAAAAAAAGATCTCTTTGCTGCGGTCTTAGTGGAGTGTGGGGAGAGAATGAAATTAGATATGTGTGTTCAGTATACCATCTCAACTTGGAAATTACCAGGTTTATTATTAATAAGGACTGTTTTGTTTGCAAATAATAGAAACCTAATGAAAACTCATATGGGGAAAAGGTTATTGGCTGCAGAAGCTAGAAAGAGTAACTCACAGGATTGAAGAAAGAACTGCATGAACCAGGACTGCAAGTTCTGGAAGCAAAACTTAGTGCTGTGAAACCAGAACTCGGTATTCTGAGGACACATGCAACCTGTATATGTGTATATGTATGTCTGTCTCATGAGTGCATGGTTTTATTTTGCAGAGAGATTCTAACCCCATATGGAAAAGCTGGATGCTTACAGCCCTGGATTTGTATCTTCTGTTTGTAATAACCTCATTGGAAAGAGAGCCTCTTTTTCTCCTATATCTAAATATAACTCTGGGGGAAAGATTCTCATGAATCTGGCTGTGGTCACATGACTATACCTAATCTAGGTGGAATGGGAGAAAAATTTTCTAAAGAAAGAGGGTACTTTTACCACACCCAGGGGAGTTAAATGATATAGGATAGATAGAAACATAATGGCTACCATAGTCCCCTGCTGATGGACTTTCTAGATTTTCATTGTTACAGTGTTGCATTGGTAAATATGGTATGCTGCTGCTAAGTCACTTCATTCAGGTTGGATTCTGTGTGACCCCATAGATGGCAGCCCACTAGGCTCCTCTGTCCCTGGGATTCTCCAGGCAAGAATACTGGAGTGGGTTGCCATTTCCTGCTCCAATTCATGAAAGTGAAAAGTGAAAGCGAAAAATGAAAGTGAAGTCGCTCAGTCATGTCCGACTCTTCGTGACCCCATGGACTGTAGCCTACTAGGCCCCTCCATCCATGGGATTTTCCAGGCAAGAGTACTGGAGTGGGTTGCCATGTCCTTCTCCTTACAAATGGAATTGCTGAATTAATTGCATCTTTGATGTTGATGGATGTTGTAAGATTGACCATCAAAAACATTGTGTCAGTGTGCTTTCCCACCAACTGTTTGAGAGTGTGTTTCCCCATATCCTTACCAAGTGAAAGTGAAAGTGTTAGTTGCTCAGTTGTGTTTGACTATTTGCGACCCCATGGACTGTAGCCCACCAGGCTCCTCTGTCCATGGTATTCTCCAGGCAGGAATACTGGAGCGGGTTGCCATTTCCTTAGACATTATTAATCTTTTTATGTTCTTTCCAGTCTAGTATATGCTTCCCTTGTGGCTCAGCTGGTAAAGAATCTGCCTGCAATGCGGGAGATCTGGGTTCAGTCCCTGGATTGGGAAGATCCCCTGGAGAAGGGAAAGGCTACCCACTCCAGTGTTGTGGCCTGGAGAATTCCATGGGGTCGTGAAGAGTTGGACAGGACTGAGTGACTTTCACTTTGAGTCTAATATATATGAAATGGTATCTCATTATTTTAGTTGGTGTTTTTAATTGTTAAAAAAAATGTTTGACATCTTTTTAAATGTTTGTTGGCCATTTGTATTTCTTTTCTGTGAACTACTTTGATTATCTTTAAGATTTTCTTTTGGATTATTGGCCCTTTCCTCATTTATTTTTTTCCTTTTTCACTAATTGATTTTTGAGAGCTTTTGCTCATTAAATAAATTAGCTCTTCCTTTGTTTAACTTTTTTATTGTGGTAAAACATACATATCATAAAATTTACCTTTGTAGGCATTTTTATGTATACAGTTCAGTGGCATTAAATGCGTTCATGTTGTATAACCATCACTACTATCCATCGCAGAACTTTTTCTTCATCTCATACTGAAACCTTGTACCCATTAAATAGTAACTTCCTATTCTTCCTCCCTCCAGCACCTAGTAACCAGTGTTGCTCTTTGCCTTTATGAATTTGACTAGTTTAGGTACCTCGTGTAAGTGGAATCATGCAATATGTGCCCTTTTGTGTCTGGTTCATCTCATCTTTGATAATGTCTCCAAGGTTTTCTCATTTAGTCGCTAAGTCTTGTTGGATTTTTTGAGACCCCCATGGACTGTAGCCCTCTAGGCTTCTCTGTCCATGGGATTTTCTGAGCATGAATACTGCCCTTTGTTTTTATATGTATTTTGGCAGCTTGTTGAGTCCTCTCTTTTAATAATTGGTGGTGGCATTTTAAGCTGCTTGCCTACTTGCCTTCTTTCTTTTTATTTTATTTTTTAAATTTTATTGTTTATTTTATCTACCTCTAGTATCTCGGAAAAGGAAAGCCAAGAACTGGGAAGATGAAGACTTTTATGACAGTGATGATGACACATTTCTTGATCGGACTGGCCTGGTTGAAAAGAAGCGTCTGAATCGAATGAAGAAGGCTGGGAAGGTTGATGAGAAGCCAGAGACCTTCGAATCACTGGCAAGTTTTAGTTATAGAAGTAGCTGTGGTAGGATTATAAATAGTGTATTATTTGTGTTTGTTTTTTAATTTTTAAAGCACTAGCATTGAAATCTGGTAGTGAAGTATTATTTTTGTGATCTGTAAGTTTGATGGTAATAAACAACCATTTAGTCTTATCCAAGTTGGAGAAAAGTTTGGCTTGTTGCTAGAAACTGTATCTACCTCTAGGTGGGTTCAGTTAAGTTCAGTTCAGTCGCTCAGTCCAACTCTTTGCAACCCCATGAATTGCAGCACGCCAGGCCTCCCTGTCCATCACCAACTCCTGGAGTTCGCTCAGACTCACGTCCATCGAGTCAGTGATGCCATCCAGCCATCTCATCCTCTGTCGTCCACTTCTCCTCCTGCCCCCAATCCCTCGCAGTATCAGAGTCTTTTCCAGTGAGTCAAGTCTTCGCGTGAGGTGGCCAAAGTACTGGAGTTTCAGCTTTAGCATCATTCCTTCCAAAGAACACCCAGGACTGATCTCCTTCAGAATGGACTGGTTGGATCTCCTTGCAGTCCAAGGGACTCTCAAGAGTCTTCTCCAACACCACAGTTCAGTGATCCATTAATGAGCATTCTTTGGATATTATCTTACCATATCTTTGGATATGATCTTTGGAAAAAGAAAAGGAAAAAGTTCCAAATTGTGACATTCTGAGGTGCAATTGACCTTGGCTTTTGGTAGTCAAGAATTGTGAAAGGAATTTCTGAGGAGTATAGTTCTGGTAATACAGGCATACCTCAAAGACATTGTGGGTTCAATTCCAGACCACTGCAATAAAATGAATATTGTAATAATATGAGTCACATGAATTTTTTGGTTTCCTGGTGCATATAAAAGGTATATTCACACTGTACCGTAGTCTCTTAAGTGTATAGTAGTAGTATCTCTAAAAAAAATAGTATATATTTTAAAAATACTTTATTGCTAAAAAATGCTAACCATTGTTCTATCAATGCAGAGTTGTGACAAATCTCTAATTTACAATATCTGCAAGTTGCAAGTAAAGTGAAGCTTCATAAAATGAGGTGTGCGTATAGTTTTAAACAATGTGTCCTTCATGAAATTATCATAAGATGGCCTGCATTTTCACCATATTAATTAGTATTCAGAGTTTAAAACATTACTCAATGTCTAGCTTTTTGATTCATCAGTGAAAACATGCTTTGGGTTCTTTTGAATAAAATAAAGTCTGTGTTTTGTATATTGCTTCTATTTAATTCTTGGTTCTTTAATTCAGAAATCACTTCAATTAGAATTAAATAAATGAAAAATGTTAACTCCATGAGGAGCAGATTTAAATGCACTTCTGAATTAATCCTCTTAAAACTTGTCACAATAATGAAAATAAGAGGAAGAAGAAAAGGAAAGCTACCATATTTTGAAAGATACAAAACATGCTAACCCTGTTAATTTGGTGTTATAGGTTGCGAAGTTAAATGATGCTGAAAAGGAACTCTCTGAAATTTCTGAGAGACTGAAAGCCTCCAGCAAAGGTAAGGGAGTGACTCATTAAAAAATGTTTATTGAGTGTCTACTGTGTGTAGTGCACTTTGCTAGGTACTAAAACTGTATTGGTTAGTAAGATATAATAGATATGGAGCCTTTCTAAGGAGCAACATAGAATTTTAGAACTACAAAGAATATTATAAAGTATTTGTTTCAGCCTTTTTATTTAATAGATGAGGAGAATGAAGCCCATTGAGGCAAAGTGACATTCTAAGATCTGGTACAACCAGTTTCCTTATTCCTAATATCAGTATCATCTTCTGTCCAGCTTCAAGTTAGTGACTTTTCTATGGAAACTTGGGCCGAATTTTAAAATATTTTCAGCTGTCTTTCTGAACATGTATTATCCCTTTCTTGGACAGCTCTGTCAGAGTCTCCGTCTCAGGACTCTTTAGATGCATTCATGTCAGAAATGAAGTCAGGGAGTGCATTAGATGGTGTGTCCCGGAAGAAACTTCACTTGAGAACTTTTGAACTGAGAAAAGAACAGCAGAGACTTAAAGGGTTGATAAAGATTGTAAAGCCAGCAGAGATTCCAGAACTAAAAAAGTAAGTAAGTCTTGGTTATACTTGAAATTTTAAATAAGCATGTATTACATAGATACCATTCTGAATTATATCTTTGTTTCATAGCTAATCACTTTGGACTAGAAATAGATTATAAGAAACTCTTTAAAGCACAAAAGGCAGTGGTTTTGAAATGGGTAAAAAAACATTTTATTTGTGAAATATAAACTGCTACAAGATTTTTAAAGAAAACTATATTGATTCCAGTTTCATTGGAGGGCTCTAAATTTTTACTTAATCTTTTAGTGCAGAGTAAACTTCTTTAAAAAGCAGAGACGTTACTTTGCCAACAAAGGTCCGTCTAGTCAAGGCTATGGTTTTTCCAGTGGTCATGTATGGATGTGAGAGTTGAACTATAAAGAAAGCTGAGCACCGAAAAATTGATGCTTTTGAACTGTGTTGTTGGCGAAGACTCTTGAGAGTCCCTTGGACTGCAAGGAGATCCAACCAGTCCATCCTAAAGGAGATCAGTCCTGGGTGTTCATTGGAAGGACTGATGTTGAAGCTGAAACTCCAATACTTTGGCCACCTGATGTGAAGAGCTGACTCATTTGAAAAGACTCTGATGCTGGGAAAGATTGAGGGCAGGAGGAGAAGGGGACGACAGAGGATGAGATGGTTGGATGGCATCACCGACTCAATGGACATGGGTTTGGGTAGACTCCAGCAGTTGGTGATGGACAGGGAGGTCTGGCGTGCTTCAGTTCATGGGGTCGCAAAGAGATGGACACAACTGAGTGACTGAACTGAACTGAAACTTCTTTAAAAAACAACGTGCACAAAAGGCTAATTTCCCTAATATATAAGGACCTATCCACCAAAGAGACAAATGGGCAAAGGGTATCAACTGAAAGTCCACTGAAAAAGAAATACAAATAACTCTTAACTATATAAAAAGAAATACAATTACTATACTTATAATAAGAGAAATACAAACACTACAATGTATTACCATTCTTATCTATGATTTTAAAACCACAGAAGAAAAGATATGAGTACAGATTGTCATTTTAATGCCTGTATCTGTCATTCTCAAGAACAAATTGATAACTCTTTAGTATATTTAAATACTTTTTAAAAGTGGAATCTGTTCCTTTAAAGGTGGGGAAAAAGCACAGTCTCCTGAAGTTGATTTTATCGTTAACTTTGGTTTCAGGGGAATTATTGGACACAAATGATATTTGAATTATGTTATTGATAGATGGTAGATTAGCACTAGAGTTAGACTTCCTAGGTTTCATTCTCAACTCTGTCAATTACTTTTTGGGAATTTTTTTTTAATATATATAAAGTATCATTTTGTTTATAAAGTAGATTTGGAGTCTGTCAGTAGTTTAGCTTGACAGTCGGTCATAAATTGTACATAAATGTTCTTTTTTTTAAATTCATTTTTATTTGGAGGATAATTGCTTTACAATATACTTTTTGGGAATTTTAAAGCAAGTTGTATAACTTCTTTGATCTTTACTTTCCTCTTCTGTAAATTAGAAGAAATGATGTTGCAAAGATTAACTGAAAAGCACTTAACAATGTGCTGGCATATATGTATTGTCATCTTGTCATAATTTTTACTGTCACTGATATACTTAGCAGCTATTTGTGGAATTGTTTTTGTGGAGCAAAGGTAAAAACTCAGGAACCATAGTCCAGAGCAAACAAATTAACAGTGAGTTTCAAATCCAATTCTGTAATCCTTTAATCTGCGAAGTAGTCCAAGCTAGAAGACAAACATCAGCTTCCTCCAGAACCTCCCCTCCTGCTGTCTATGTGTCTTCAGTTTCTCCTCCCTTTCTTACTTTAGAAAGTAAAGTAAGAAAAAACTGCTTTAGAAAGCATCTGGCCTTCAGATGCTGTGTATCTTCTCCTTCCTCTTCTCACTTGAGGGTTGAACTTCGAAACTTCCTACCTAATTCCATTCCTCCTCCACCCACAGCAACTCTTGATTGTGATCCCATCTTCTACTTTTCATCTCCTTTGGGAGTCTTTGCGTGTCCTCCAGGCCAGCCAGGCTCTTTAATGGAGCTGAGAAATGTCTGTGTTGCTCTTGCCTTTGCTTTCCTGTGCTTCCTGACGCTTGTGGGGAGGGGATATGAGGGATGTTTGACAAAGCATCTTTAAGGGCAGGCAGGCAGGATTTCCTCCGGTGGCCTTATCAATGCAATGGGTCTGTCTCAGTAGAGAAAGGGGGAGAGCACCTCTGAGCGGGGAAGACTAGGTAAAAGAAGGCAGGATTGGAACTGGGGCTTCAGTCGAGCAGAGTAATCAGTTTCTTGTATGGGTCCCTGTGAATCAGAGTGCCAGTGCTGTCCTTATGTTCCAGAATGCAGGGTTGTCCTCTCGTCATGCAGAGAAAGCATAGGGCTTTCTTCCTTCTGTCTCCTCGTGCTATCTTGTCCCTGTCACTTATGCCTACTCTGAGTGTCTTGTCAGCTCAACTGCTGTCCTTTTTGTTTTGCTTTGTTCTTTTTTTCCTTGCATCTTTTCTAATTTTTACAGTCTCTTCTTTTTGCTCTTCCTTAGCTTTACCCTCAGGTGCTTAGCTTTTAAAACTATATTCAGCTAGTGAGAACATTGACAGCTCACCAGCTGTGGGGTCTATCATTAATTCTTTGTCAGGATATCCTGCCTCCCACCCCCTATACACATACTTTTTTTTTTTTTTTAACTTCTGTGCTCAGAGCTGTTGTGTGTGGTTATGATAAGTGTGGCCTCCAGGTAAGTAAGGTATTGAGTCCTTTTCAGAGGTTGGTAGAAAATAGGGCTTTACACCATGGATCCATCTCCTGCTACTTAGTTGGAATGGATCATGTCTATGTGTACTGGCATGTTATGAATAAGTAATATACAGGCAGTACCCAGGTCAGTGTCCTTTGCCACTGACCTGTGTACTGTATGTATCATTTTATGAATGTGAAGTCAGATAGCATGTTGTAAATTAAGCACCTTGTAAATTACTAGACTGTGGTAGCAGCTTCATCTGACCCTTAATAGCTCTGTGTCAGTGTTGTCCATTCAAAGTCTGCTGGCCTGAATCCCTCTTCATTGGTGTATGCGTAAGTGTTTACTTTATGGAAAGTTTTGTTTTGCCAAAAGTTTCTTTCTCATGGTATTTTTAGATAAAACCTTAGCCTCACAGAGGATGAGATGGCTGGATGGCATCACTGACTCGATGGACGTGAATCGGAGTGAACTCCGGGAGTTGGTGATGGATAGGGAGGCCTGGCGTGCTGCGATTCATGGTGTTGCAAAGAGTTGGACACGACTGAGCGACTGATCTGATCTGATATACGTATATATATAAAATTATTTTTTCTTCCTAGAATTGAAAGTCAGGCTACAGATGGAGAAAACAAAGCTAAAAAGCTCACATTGCCTCTCTTTGGTGCCATGAAAGGAGGAAGCAAATTCAAATTAAAAACGGGAACAGTAGGGGTAAGTTGTAGGTCAAGGTCTTAAACTTTTAGCTCTTGAGTTATCCTGAGTGAATTTTTCTCTTTTCTTTTCAAAACTCAATGACTCATTGCACAGTAATGTGAAAAGAGGCTGTGGACTTGGTACGATCACATCTTTTCCAGGATGTGGTTCTTGGATTTTTCTCTTCAGCCTAGGGTTATCAAGAATTGATGAATCGGGACTTCCCTGGTGGTCCAGTGGTTAAGACTCTGTGCTTCCAATGCAGGGGGTGTGGGTTCAATCCCTGGTTGGGATCTAATATCCTACATGCTGCCCAGCTGAAAAGAAAATTGATGAATTGATTCATGCCAATTTGCATGTAACCGATTTGTGAATTAGAATACCAGTTTATTCATTTGTGAACAATGTTGCATTTAAGAGAGAGTCTCCTGTGGTTTTTTGTTTTTTTTTTTCCTGGTGGATAGATGTTATAATATTCAGACTCAGCTAACACTTGTTAGTAACATAATCTATACACCTGGTTCTGCCATATGGTTTTTCTTCCTTCATTTAATCCTTCCACCACTTTATGAGACCTTCCCTGGTGGCTCAGATGGTAGAGGATCCCCTGCTAATGCGGGAGACCTGAGTTCCATCCTGGTCATACTGTAAAGCTACTTGTTCATGGATTTTTTTCCCCCTCATAGAAGTTACCCCCCAAGCGTCCAGAACTCCCTCCAACTCTAATGAGAATGAAGGATGAGCCTGAAGTAGAAGAGGAGGAAGAGGAGGAGGAAGAGGAAGAGGAGAAAGAAAAGGAGGAGCATGAAAATAAGAAAACGGAGGCTGGAAGCAGTAGGCTGCAGCAGGAGACAGAACCGGAAGAAGCAGCGCAGGAGACGAGTCCTCCCACAGACTTCACATGTTCTAAAGAAACAAACCATGGTAGTGTCTTCTCTCTCCTTCCTATGCTGTGCAGTGGGCATTTACATTCATCATGCATAGGTTTGAAAAAGCAAAGCCAGTCCTTGCTTATGCATTTTGACTTTGTGACACTTTGTGATAATGTGATACAGCTGACTGTAACCTACCTTCCTGGTCTTTCTTTGATTGCCAGTTATTATTTATTCTCACTGCAAAATATGGGCGAGTATTTCCAGTGTGTTCCAGAGTTACTGAAAGTTGAAAGCTGTGGAATCTGAAACCTCAACGGCTGTGGAGCAGTCCTGAACTGCTGCCACTCTGTGACTAGAGGCTGGTGGAACAGGGTGGATGACGGGGCCTGACCAGGTGGTCTCAGAGAAAGCCTTCCCTTAGTCATTTTTCCCCCACAGAGGCTAAATATAATTGTATCTGCAGCTTGTACTTCTCAGGAAACATCATACCTCATTCATCTTTTTGCCACAGTACCTGGCCGAGAACCTGACATGTAGTTTTCACCTACCTCAGCAAAGGGCTAATGAAAAATGTAAAAGAGGAAATTGATTGGTTTTTAAATATTAAGTATAATTTCTTCTGCTTATAAAAGGCATATATGTTCATTTTAGAAACTTTGGATCATACATAAAAGTCCAAAGAAGAAAAGAGTAATCTGCCACCCCTAGATATTATTATCTTTTTAGTAGCCCCTTAACCCTTGTCAACTGTGGGGGTTATTTTCCTGCAGGTTTGTTGAACTGCTTTGCAAGATTAAGACTGCAGAGAAAAAAGGGAACATTAGGGAAAACAAAAAACATTGGCAGTAAGCTATGTGTGGAAATGTGTGCGTATGGACTTCCAAAACCAGGCATGTCCATGTGAAAACACCAGGCCTGCCTGGTATTTTTAAGTTACTTTCAGCTGTTTTAGGCACAGAAAAGTGACTGTTTGCTCATCTTTGAGAAGTAAATCTTTTGTTTTTGCATTTTCCTTTGTTACTGGCACCATGCTTGGCCTTTTCAAAAAAGGCAGTTATACATACTTTTTTTAGCATCTAGTCTTTGATTCATTCATTATAAGGATGATACATAAGCAGCATTATAGGGGAGCAGTAAGTATTGTATTTTTTTGTTTGTTTTAGGGCCTGAAAGCAAATGTGTGTGTCTAAAAATAGCCGATTAAAAATTTTGGTTTGTAAGATGCATTAATTAGTAAATGCACCTGATTAGGGGTTACTCCAGGCATTCATTTATTTATTAATTTACTTACTTATAAAACAACATTGGGATCATATTGTACATGCTATTTTATAATCTATTTTTTTCTATGTCTTAAAAAAATACTCTTTTAAGTGTGGTTTTAATAAGGGGCAAAGTGGCCCATCACGTGAATGTGCCATAATTCATTTAATTAACTATTATTATGCATGTATATTTTAATTAATTTTTGCTATTATAAACATGCTTGTATGTAATAAATCTTGGTGCTCATCTTTGATTATTTTCTTTGAATATATTCCTTGAAGTAGAATTTTTGGTTAAGGAATATGTCCTTTTTTCAGGCTTTCAGTAAGTATTGCTAAAAAGTTTTGCTTCAGAGGTGGCCAGTTTTTGAAGTAGAAAATTGGTGGTTCTCTGTTAGACATCTGGAGGCACGTTTATTGAAAACCTAATTAAGCTTATTGAAGCTAATGATAGGAAAACTGGATGATTATGTATGTACTTAGCTTTTCTTGCTTTTGTTTTCTTGGGTCCCCACCGCAAATTAAGTTAATACAGTATGCTTTGGTTCTGCATTTTATAGAAAACATGTCTCAACTCAGCCAAGTGGAACAGAATAAAGATTGCCAAGAGATTAGTGAAGCAGCTGCATCGTGTGAGGAGCCCTCAGGCAAGTGGAACAGTGACTCCTCCGCTGCTCCTCACACTGGCAGCCAACTGGTGTCAGAGATAGGGTGGGAGCTGAGCTGCGGGGTGCAGACCTGGGGTCGATGCTGCTGCCAGGGCCATGGACAGAGTTGGAATATATGAGAGATGTCTGTTTGGTGCCATCTCACTTGTCCTTCTTTCGTCCTCTGCCTCCTGGGGTTCCCCCGCAACCTACAAAGCACCCTAATACCTTCGTTTTCCTCTGGTTCTGCAAAACCCTCTACAAATTTACCTCTCCCAGAGTTGAGTATGTGCCTATCATGAGGGTAATTCCAACATTCTTAAATTGGTTGAAAGATTGGCCTATTAAAAGGACTGTTTTGTTTTTTTTTTTTTTTTTTTCTGCTTTTAACTATAATGATTAAATTGTAAAATAGTAAAGTCACTCCATTTTCCTTTACCTTTTCAAAAGGTGTGATTAAATTCAAGCTTAGGATTTGAAAACTAAGGTTATTAATGAAGGGACAGTTCTCTCTTTATATAGTCTTCACGGTAGTCAGAGTTTTTGAGAATTAGATTGTGGTGTTTTCTTCAATAATTATAATACTGTTTAAGGAGGAATTTTTCTTTTCTATTTTATTTTTCTGAAATAGCCATAGCCTCTTTTTTTTTTTTTCTTTTTCATAAATTAGCATCAAAGAATGAGAATGAGAAAAGCAGAGATGAATTCAAGAAAAAGAAACCTCCTGGTCCAGGCAAAGTAAGTATTTTAGTCATAATCTTCACTTCTGAAAGTAAAAATGAATCCCTTTGTCATGAACCATATCCAGAAGAGTGAATCCAGGGGCTGTCTTAGCAGAATTCCCAGATGTCTACTACTCTTTCTTCTAGAAATCTGGGCTCTTTTATTTTTGAATTTTTATTTTTTTAACCTGTGGTGGAAATCTTTGTATTAATATATCAGTGCAGTGAGAGCTTCCTACCATGTGAAGTGAAGTGAAATAAAAGTTGCTCAGTCATGTCCAACTCTTTGCAACCCCATGGACTGTCCATGGAATTCTGCAGGCCAGAATACTGGAGTGGAAAGCATTTCCCTTCTCCAAGGGATCTTCCCAACCCAGGGATCAAACCCAGATCTCCCGCGTTGCAGGTGGATTCTTTACCAGCTGAGCCACAAGGGAAACCCGAGAACACTGGAGTGGGTAGCCTATCCCTTCTCCAGGGGATCTTTCCGACCCAGGAATTGAACCAGGGTCTCCCGCACTGGGGATGGATTCTTTACCAACTGAGCTATCAGGGAAGCCCTCCTACTGTGTGGGTGTACTCTGTTGAACCAGTTTCCTACCGATGGACACTTGGGTTCTTTCTAGTCTTTTATTATAACAGTGCTATAGTGAATAACCTTAGTGTATATATAATTGTGTTGCTGCTGCTAAGTCACTTCAGTCATGTCCGACTCTGTGCGACCCCATAGACGGCAGCCCACTAGGCTCCCCTGTCCCTGGGATTCTCCAGGCAAGAATACAGGAGTGGGTTGCCATTTCCTTCTCCAGTGCATGAAAGTGAAAAGTGAAAGTGAAGTCGCTCAGTCATGCCTGACTCTTAGTGACACCATGGACTAGAGCCTACCAGGCTCCTCTGTCCATGGGATTTCCAGGCAAGAGTACTGGAGTGGGGTGCCATTGCCTTCTCCGTATAATTGTGTTAGGATAATGTAAGTTCCCAGAAGTGGAATTGCTAGGTTGTGTCAGGAGGTCCACCCTCAGGCTGGGTAGTTTCACAAGAGGCCCAGCATGTGATGGAATTTACAACTGTGGTGTCATCATTCACATGAATACTGAGCACAGCCAGCAAAGGGAAAAGGCACGTGGAGTGAAGTCTGGGAACCAGGTACAAACTTCTAAGGGTCCTTTTCCAGCAGCCACATAGGCTGTGCTTAGTTCCCTTCACAACAGGTGACAACTTGTGAAACCGGAGAAGCTCATTAGAGACTCAGTCCCCAAGACTGGTACTGGGGACTGATCACATAGTAATCCTGCCTGGCATCTACCCAAATTCCATTGTCCTAGAAGGAAGGCAGGTGTTTGGCATAAACCACGTTGTTTTTATAGTTTTGGCTCAGTGGGCCACTCTTGTCAGGTAGGGTAGTGGGAACTCTCCTGAAATCCAAGTTCCCAGATGCCAGCTAACAAGTCTTTCACACAGGCCCTTCAAAGGGTAACAGTTAGGCTGCTTTGTTAACTTTTTTGCACCTGTATCAAAAGGCAGATGTCAGATTTTCCTCTCTGGGGTTAGAACTCTGACCTGCATTGACTGCCTCTTTTAGAAAAAAGTGCCACTCTCAGTGGCTGACAATAAGCTTGTTGAAGCTTTATGGGAAAAAAAAAAAATCAAGATTCAGAGAGAGAGTGATCCCCCATTTTTGGTTACTTATGTCAAGATCATTAGTGGAAACTGTTCTCTCAATTTTTGTTTGCTAACAAAGATAGGGACAATAGTTCTTAGACTTAAATTCTTTTGAGTAAAATAACATCTTTTCTTTGCAGGTTCCACTGATACTTTCTTCCAAATATCCAGAAGATGACCCAGATTACTGTGTGTGGGTCCCACCTGAAGGTAGATGGGTTTTACTTTTCTTTAAGATTCATTTATTTAGGTTTCAGAATAGGTAATATGTACATAAGTATAAGAACTTTACAAGAGTATATAGTAGAAAAGTCTCCCTTCTGGAGGAATAGGTAGATATTTGATGATACTAGGAAATTATTGTTAATTTTTTTTAAAGTATGAGTGATATTGAGTTATCTTTTTTAGAGAAAGTCCTTATCTTCCAGGAATATTGTACTGTATAGAAGTGTTTGCAGATGAAATGATAGCTGGGACTTGCTTAAAATAATCCCGTGGTGGAGGATGAGGGAAGATAGAGGAGGGGCAATAGATAAAGCAGGATTTGCCACATACTGATAATTGTTGAAGCTGAGTTCTGGGTACATGGAAATCCATTATATTTTTCTCTTTACTTTTATGTATGTTTTAAATTTTCTGTAAAGTGGCAAAAAAAAAAAGTCTTCTAGCTGTGCTTTAGCTACTCAGTTTTTTTCCTTTAAAGACAACCAAATATCAGTTTCTTACCACTTCTTATATACATTATATAAAATGATTTTGAAAGCAATAAAATTTCATCACTTTTTTTTTTAATGTAAATGGAAGTATATCCTATACCTTACTGTTTTGCACTTAATAGTATATGGAAATCCTTCCATAGCTGCTTACAGATTTCTTTTCTTTTTTTTTATGGTAACATAGTTCTTTTTTTATGGTATGGATATATCGTTACATATTTAATCAGTTCTCTCAATGTATATTTTCGGTCTTTCCAGTCTTGTGCCATTACAAATAAGTCTACAATAAGTAACTTCTAATAAGTATAATTTTGCAAGTGTAGACGTGCACTTGTAGAAAACAAACTCATAAAAGTCAACATATTGGAACAGAGGCTATGAACATTTTTAAGATAGTATAAATTGCGTTCTATAGGGATTGTACTAGTTTATGTTCATACATACACCCTTAAGGCAATATAGGGCTTCCCTGATAGCTCAGTTGGTAAAGAATCCAGCAATAAAGGAGACCACGGTTCGATTCCTGGGTTGGGAAGATCTTCTGGAGAAGGGATAGGCTACCCACTCCAGTATTCTTGGGCTTCCCTTGTGGCTTAGCTGGTAAAGAATACGCCTGCAATGTGGGAGACCTGGATTCAATCCCTGGGTTGGAAAGATCCCTTGGAGAAGGGAAAGGCTACCCATTCCAGTATTCTGGCCTGGATAATTCCATGGACTGTATAGTCCATGGGGTCCCAAAGAGTTGGACACGACTCAGTGACTTTCACTTAAGGCAGTATATGAGATAATTGTTTCCCCATGTACTTACCACAAGTTGCTTTTTCTGTGGGTTGGATTTCTAATATGCTAGCAATTAATAGAAATGTAGGTACTAAAATGCTTGCTTTTTATTTGCTAGTAAATGTTAGAGTAGTGGTGAAAAGACTGTAGTTTGAAATTATATACAAAAGGTCATATTTCTATTTGTTTTACTTTTTGGCCCACTGATGACTGGATATCTTTTCCCTCCTGACTTGGAAATGTGAATTATCTATTTTTCTTTGTTTCTTTTTATGCTGATATAGGCCAAAGTGGAGATGGCAGGACCCATCTTAATGACAAGTATGGGTATTGATTGCTTCTGAATCTTAAAGGAAGACCTTGTGGACCATGTGACATGGGATATTTAGGATAATATATCAAGTTGAATGTCCGGAGAAGGAATTCAGATGCTCATTTGTAAAATCTGGTGACTGGCATTTTCTTCTGTACTCCTAGCTTCCTAAATTTACCTACCTATCTGATTCTCTTGAATTTGATATTTATGTTTAAAAGTGTTTGTGTATGTATGTAAAAAGGAACCATATATTTTGAGAATTAGTAAAGTGAGAGACATGAGTCTATTAAAGTAAGAAGCTGAAAATGTCTCATGTTTATTTAAGGCCACAATGTCTTTCTTAAGCTTTAGGGACTATGCTTTTACTGAGCAATAGGGTGTTTTTGTCAGATGGGCTCTAGGATTCACTGATAATTGCCTTCTCAAGTAAGTGCTGAAATAGGAGGTCATGCCAGGGCATAACCCTGGGTTCTCTGTCATTTTTGGAACTAAGAATAGATACACAGTGGGGGTTTCCTACTCCCTCCCACTGTAAGCCTCCTGCCAAGTTTGAGGACAAACCCTGGCTTACCAGGACACAGTTCAGGAACACATAGCACACCTCATGCACTCAGGCACCAATGCTGATAGAAACTCAGCCCTTTGAATATCCTGGATTCTGACCAATCGGGTTAGTCACTCCTCCTGTGGAAAGGTGCAAATAAGGTCACAGAATGAAAAGCTGGATGTCTTCTGCCCCCTGTGGGGCTTCTCACCTCTGTAACGAGGGGAATAAAAGTCCCTTCCTCTCTGGAAACATGAAGAAATGCAGAACTATGTCTATTTCCACTCCCGCTTCCCATCATTAGTGCCTCTTTTCCACAGGAAAGGAAAGCCTAAGAGTGGAAGCAAGGTGGAAAACCTGTGGATTTGGCTGGAGGCAGACATAGTAAGCAGGCAGGAGAAAGGCTGTGGCCCAGCGAGAGGGAGTGGATGAGGTGTGGATTCTACGGGATGATGAGGTGGGCAGGAAGCAGTAACGAGAAACTTCAGTTACCCTGACAGATGTCTGGCCTGCTAAAAATAAGTCTGACTTCTCAGAAAACAATACCAATATTGGCATTAAGAGAAACTACTATTTTGGACTTCACTTAGACCAACAGACAAGAACTTGATGTAAGGAGTGACTGGAATTTGGGGGCAGAGTGGCCATGCCACTGTAGATCTAAATAGTGGACTAATCCGGATCACTGATCTTCAAAGGTAAAACTCTTTATTTAAACAAAATTGCATGTGCAATCCTAATACTTGAACAGTTAAAAATATACCTAACTCTGGTTGAGTTGAAGGCATCAGGATTGGATGTACACACATACATACACCTGCATGCATATCTTCCTCTCCTCACTCTACTCTCACAGTGACCTTGAGGAATCCTAGGTGCTTCACAGAGCACAGTCTGCTTTAGGAAGGCAGATTTCTAAATGTTCTGGGAATAGTATGTACAATCCTATGTCTGGAGAGCATGAGAGCAAGTAGGATTCCATTGGCCAAAATAAAATATAAACATGTAACTTGTACAGTTAACATCAGTGTTTAAAAGACCAGCACGTGGATCTTAGCTTCTTTTTATCAAATAGGAGGCTTTGGGGACATGACTTATATTCCTTGAGCCTCAGTTCTGTCCTGTTTGAAGCCAGGACAGTAATGCTTTTAGCTCTTTGGATATCGGGTTTATTCTAGGATCACATGAGACCATGTAGACAGATGTGCTTTACACAGTTTTGAAGATACTAGTAGCTGTTATTCACCACAAAAAAGATCATAACATCTGGGCTGACTTACCTGTGAGAGACTGGATTGTATCAGTGATTCACCACTGTAGCTGCTTATTAAAATTACCTAGGGAAATTTTAAAAGTTTTTGATTCTAATACTTGGATCCCATGTCAGATCAATCTAATGAGAATCTTTGGCTTCCCAGGTGGTCCAGTGGTTAGGCTGCTGCACTTCTGCAGGGGACACGAGTTCAGTCAGGAACTGAGATCCCATATGCTGTGTAGTGTGGCCAAAAATAAATAAATCAGAATCTCTGGGTCAATCCCTTTTAAAAGCAGTCCAGGTGATTTTAATGTACAACCATAGTGGAGAACCTCTGAAGTGGAGTTGGCAGACCTTTTTTTTTTTTTAATTAATGGCCAGGTATTTTAGACTGGCACGCCATACAATCTGTTGTGTCTACTCAGCTCTGCTGTTGGAGTGCAAATGGCATAGACAGTATACAATGAATGAGTGTGACTGTTCCAATAAATATTTACTCATAAAAACAGGTGGTAGGCCAGGCTTGGCCCAACCTCAGCTCTAGGCTAATTCACTTTTCAGGGTCTCATTAGATTCAAGATGTTCCTTAAACTTCTTCAGGATATTTGAAAAGTTTCTAATCAAAAGGCTAATTACCTGCTCCTGTACTATGTGGTTGTAGTTTTTTGGTTATCCAAAATCTAAGTGATCCAGTGTCCTTTGCACAGAAATGGAGGCAAGGTTATTAGACATTACAAAAAATATTGTTAACACCAAGAATTCAACAGGTTATCTGTGAGCAGGGTGTCCCTGGTCTACTCTCGTGGCCTCCTTAGGAATTCTGCATCACATCTGCCTCTGTATTTAAAGAGCAATGGGAAGCCACTGGGATGTCAGTGATAGTGAAATGGTCAGATTTGGGTCTTTTAAAGAACACTCAAGCTACCGGTGGGAGGAAGGATGGAAGAGGAAAGAGGATGCAGGAAGACCAGTCAGGAGTCTGCTGCAGATATCCAGCTGAAAGACGATGGCAGCTTGAATTAAGTGGAGATCAAGATGCAGAGACAGAAAGGGGTCCTTGCAACAATTTAACGAGTAAGATGGCGGAGACTGAGTGATGGATTGTCTGGGAGTAAAGGGGGAGGAGGCTGGAGGGTAATTCCTCAGTCACTGGCTTGTACATCTGAATGGCTGATGCTGTTTGCTGAGATGAGGGGATACTGGAGGAGGACCTGCTGGAGGTGGAGGATATCATAGATGTCATCTGGACAAGTTGAACTTGATGTCCCTTTAAGACATCTAAGTAAAGATATCTAGAAAACAGTTGGATAAAGAGGTCTGGATCTCAGAAGAGGGCTTGAGAACAATTTCAGTCTTCACCAGCTGAGCCTAAGATTCAGACCAGGTGGCAGGCAGAAATTTTGCAGGCAGCCTCCAGTCTTGGACAACTGGTCTCCAAATCTTTGGTATGGGGAACAGTGTTTTTGGCTACAGGTACTCATTTATTTGGGGAAAAAGTAAGTGCTACAGTGAGCAGCATTCTGGAAAGAAAAGGTCAGTGGCATGAATTTAAACAGAATCTCTGTCTGCTTTTGGACATTTCTAATGATTTTGCACAGTACCTGGTATATGCAATAAATGTTTGTTGAGTGCCTGCTCTAAAAATTTCCCCTGGAATTGTCCCAATCTAGGATAGAAAGTATGAAGTCCCATTATTTACCTGTAGCCCATTATGAGCCTTTACCCGTTACTACTTCACTGGAACTGGAAGGAGTTAACTATGTGGGAAATAATGACACAGTTCCTATCTATTGAACTTTGAAATCATCCACAGCCTGGGGGATCTGTTGCTTTACCATTGAAATGCTGCCACCTCCCAGAAAGGGTGTGACAAGTGACCAGCAGCTGTGGACGGCTTCCTGAGAATGGGAGCCAGGGGGAAGCCTGCCAGCCCTGTGGCAATCAAAAGCAGGAATCCAAACCCCTGTTGAGGCTGAGTTCTCATGCAAGGTTTGGTCCACCCCTGTTTGGACCCAGCAGGTTTGATGAACTGTTGGGAAATGACGTAAAACTCTCCTTGACCTTTCTGGAGGGTGGGTCACAGCATCAAGCCAGTATGGCGTCTTCTCGTGACAGGTTGCTCTTTGATCCTGAGATGCCTCACTTGATGTGGGCATTGAGAACCATTTTTCAAGATTTCTTCTCAGCAATCTGAGAGGACTTTGCCCTGCTTTGTTTTAGAGATTTGGTGCAAGCACAGTCCAGGGTGGGACTGAGAGAGACTTCTATTATAGGGTCATATAATATTATATGGGTCCCCCAAAATTATAATATATATTATATATTATAGGGTCCCCCAAAGAGGACCCAGCATGGATGACAGGTTTGAGGGCTCAGCATATGATGGGAACAGTGGTTCCCACTGAGTGTAACTCCACCTTCTTCATTCCCCAAATCAATCTTTATTTCGAGTCTTCATAGAATTTGTAATTCATTTTAATGAGATATCAATAGAATTGATGGTATGACTTTGAATAGATTTCTATTTGGAAAATGGGAAAAGATTTAAGAATAACTCTCCTTTTAAACTTAGTCCACATCCTTGGTTCTGACTGTGCTAATTGCCAATTTGATATGGAATTTTAAGTGTAGCATTTAGAGTCCTCATTTATCCTTAAAAGTAAAAGTCTATTTACTTCCTGCAGAGGACAATTTTTCTTGCCATCTAACCCGTGAAAGAGCATCTTATAAATCAAGTGTATATCTTATATCTCTTGAGGAAGCATTTCTGCAGGCTTCATAAGCCTTTAGTGGAAAAGGATTCTATAACCATCGTGTCTAAATGTTTGTAGTAGAGGGTAGTATATAACATGAAACATGTATCTCTTGAGGTCTTTGTCTGAAACCAAACACTGTGATTTTGTTTTGCTCAGCCATTTAAAGTACCTTCTTTTTTTTTTCTTTTAGCATTAAAAAAAGACTGACCCCAAGTCAATCTTAAAAATTTCTCCATGTAGAGGTTTTAGGATTCATTCCTCTGTATCACCCCCTGCCCTGACCCAAGCTCCACTCCCCTCATGATTCCTCCCAGATTTCCCTTCCTTTAGTCTGTGCCTCATCCAGCTCTTGTCAACACCTCTGAGCTCTCCTAAAAAGAGAAAAACCCAAAAGAACTTCTTGGCCAGTACATCACTGAGCAGAATCCTCATCTCTGAAACCTCAAAAGCCTCTCCATTATCCAAATTCATTTGAGGCTTTAGAATCTGTATTATAGGGTTCCTGTAATTTTTGATCATAACTGATTCCCATATGCTCTTATCGCTTCCCTTTCTGCCACCCAACCACCTGTACCCTATACTCTAGTAACAATAGATTTGCCCTGAACAGACCTTTTACTTCTAACCATATTGTCCATCAAGCCTTGCTGTACATGGCCTTGAGCCTCCGTTTCCTTGTTTATTAAATAGAGAAAATATGAGCTACCTCAGAGTATTGTTGTGGAGATTAAATAACTGAGCTGTCTATAAAAACTTTAGCCATTCTTGATACATAATCAGCTCCCCAGAATGTGGTCCTCTTGGGCTTCCCAGGTGGTGCCAGTGGTAAAGAACCCGGTAAAGAATGCAGGGGACGCTAGGGACTGGGGTTTTATCCCTGGGTGGGAAAGATCCCCTGGAGGACGGCATGGCAACCCACTCCAGGATTCTTGCCTGGTGAATCCCATGGACAGAGGAGCCTGGTGGGCTACAGTCCATGGGGTCACAAAGAATTGGACATGACTGAAGCACCTGGGCATGCAGCATGCAGTGTCCTGGCTTGTGTCTACTGGGTAGAGTCCTACCCATTTTTCAAAAGTTCAGCCTGAGTCTCACTATCTTCAGGAAACCTTGATCATCCTGATTGTCACTAAACCCCCCTCTCCTCAGCAGCCCTACAGACTGTATTTCTGCTTCTGTGATGGCTCTTGCTTGGATGGCCTGACAGCTGTTAATTATGTGTGTGCTTGGGCCATTTACGTTTGTAAGCGTTATGAGTTGAGGACAGGAACTATCTTATTTTGTACCCCACCTGCACCTCATGGAACTTACCAGTTCACAAAATAGGTGCTCAGCTAACTTGCTTTACACGACTGAGGGTTGGAGGGCAAGTTCAAGTCCTGGCCCTTCTTACCATTGGGTTTTCCAGGCAGAGAAGGGGCCTTAGAGCTCTTTGTTTCCAGAACTTTTGCAGACAAGCTGGATAATCTCAGCACCTACCATTTTAGCAGTCTTAATGCAGGCAGAGGCCTGGATTCCTGTCCTACTTGGGGAAAAATCGGGCAGAACTACCCCTTCCCATCAAGGAGTTCTGGGTTACAGCAGCTGGCTTTAATTTGGGCTTTAAGTCCTCTGCTGGCCCTGGAAAATCTTGATCTGGATGGTTGGCTCTGGTTTCTTCAGGCTGTCACGCACAGCCCTTCAAAAGTCAATGCAACTATGTCAGGGAGTGACCACAAGAGGGCAGTAAAGCTCCATCGCTATACAGGAGTTGAATGCCAGAAGACAAACGTTTCAAAGCAGAAGAAAGAATAAGAAGATCCTGAACTCTTTCACAATCAGGATTCTGAAAGACTTCAGGGCAGCAAGCTGGTTCAGGTCACCAGAGTCTTCCCAGGCCTAAGACCTGGAAGCAGCAAATTAGGGACTCTGACAAGCTCCCCAGATCTCTTCCCAGCCTGTTATTTTTGGTGCTTCGTTTCACCTGGAGAAAGTCATCCTCCAGTCTTCATGCAAATATTCTATGGAGGAGTTTGCTGCTGCTGCTATCTGTCTTAAAAGTAAAAAGAGGAGCTATTAGCACCTTTTGTCTAAGGAAACTGAGGCTCAGAAAATGAAGCAACTTGCTCAAAGGCATGCCAAGTTCATGGTGGAACCGTAGTTCCAGATTCTTTGCTCATTCCTTCTAGTTTTCAGTTGTTTATATTTGTAAGGTTTGTGAGTTTCTTGAGCAAAGACTACAGCTCATTTGTCTTTTTGCCTCTGCATGCTGCTCCCTTAACCTTTAGGACTGTGAATGGGTGTGCTGTATATGACTCTGTCCCTTCGGAGTTGGATTCTATGACCTGTTTTATCCCCTCTGTCTTAGTAGTTCTGTGATTTGGAGGCACAGCCCTAACAACGACAGTGGTGGCCCTGAGTGATCCTACTGGCTGAACATTTCAACAAGGGCAGCCACTTGGCTGCCAGCCTGTGACAATCCATCATTAGTAATGCAGGGAGGGCGGAGGACAGTTGGACAGTTTCTCAAAGTGTGCACCAGCATCGCTGGCATTATGAAAGTTGACTTTGGGGGAGGAGAACGAACATGTTTAATTTTAGTAGTTGTGAATATAAATACATGCATTATTATTTATACACACATACACATATGTAATGTTGCATAGAATGAGGTCAGCTTTTAAGGTAGTTTATTTAAAGAAGAACATTAAGTAACAATATGGTGGAATGAAACAGGTATACCATTGAGTGAAGTTCAAGGAACTGTGGTGGGACTTTCCTGGTGGTTCAGTAGCTAAGACTGTGTTCCCAGGGCAGGGGGTCCAGGTTTGATCCCCGGTCAGGGAACTAGATCCCAGACTACAACTAAGATCCCACATTCCGCAGCTAAAAGATTCTGCCTGCTGCAGTGAAGACTGAAGATCCCACATGCTGCAACTAAGACCTGGCGCAGCCAAATAAATAGAGTTTTTAAAAAGGGACTGTGATGAGGTGGGAAGATGCTGAAGTCACAAAACTATTTCATATTTGGCTCTGTGACCCTTAAGCCATGAAGCCCTAAGTTGCTGACCTTAAACAAGTCTTGGTTTTCTCATCTGTAAAGTCAGAGAAGAATTCTTGCCCTCCTTAACTCAAATGAGAACAAATGAAAGCACAGTGAAGTCTGGAAAAGTGTCCAGTGGTGCTGTATCACGATTCCCACTTGCACCCAGCTCTCCCTGGGATCTCCTCTTTACCACCACAGAGGGGGCCCCTCAACTAGCATCCGGTTCCCAGATCCCAAGGACCGAGTCCAGTCCTGCTTGTTGTCCACATCTGGGCCTGCCATTCTGAGGAGGAGGAGGAAGGAGGGGCTGGAGAAACCCTGGAATCAATCCAGGAACAAGTCCCAACACGTCACTGTTTGCTTTGTCATCCTGATTCAATGACCTCATACAAGGAAGGGAGGGAGCAGAAGGAGCTGTTCTCTCCCAGATACCTAAGGAGGCTTCTGACATCTCCTGTTTTCCTTGTCATGAGAAGAGCAGGCGCCAGGCTGTGATTTTTAAGGTCTGAGCTAATGCTGGAAGCGAAGGAGAACAGCACCTCCCATAACTGGCCAGACTCTGCTTCTTGGGGAGCTGCTTGGAGCAGAGGGGCAGAGGTGGCTGCGATGGGCATCGGAATCCAGGCTGTTGCCCCTACTCCCCGGAGGGCTCGAGAATACACAGCCTTGTCCCCGGGTTCTGAGCAATCTCAGCGCTACTTGGGTGAACCCTAAGGATTGGCAGTTAGCTGTCCCTGAGGCTAGGACAGCTCCTGGACTGGTTTTTTATCTGGTCCCCAAGGGACAGCCACTAGAGTTGACAGAGGCTTCAGTGACCCTAGTGTTGTCATCCTCATATACGCTGCACCTTCACGTACAGTATCCAGTGAATACTTTCTGAGCATCTACTGTGTACCAGGCCTTTTGGGGAAATGAGACAGCTGTGTGTATCAAAAGGCTACATGGGACCTTAGACTCACCTTACCATGGAGCTTGCTGTTGTCCTTACCATCTTCTCTGGTGGCTCAGACAGTAGACAATCTGCCTGCAATATAGGAGACGGGGGTCCGATCCCTGCATCGGGAAGACCTCCTGGAGAAGGGAAACGCAACCCATTCCAGTATTTTCGCCTGGAGAATTCCACGATGGAGGAGCCTGGTGGGCTATAGTGCTTGGGGTTGAAAGGAGTCAGACACAACTGAGTGACTAACACACGCACACACACACACACCAATCTCTTCTGCTACCCTGAACTTAATATTTAAATGAATTATCTTGTCAGCCAAACAAACTGCATTTGTAAGGTGTTCATTTCCAAGTTTTTTGTAATCAGACATTTATGTAACTGCAAATAAGTGCTTCTGATCAACACAAGATAACATTATGACACTGAATATCTAGTCACACAAAAGCAAAGAGATTCAGCATTTTTGCTATCCTATTTATCCTGGTTGGGCTTTTTAAAACTTGAAAAGTAGCTGGCCGTCCACCTGGGGAATCAGTTCAAGGTTTTTGAGGCAGTGACATCTCAATTTGGTTTAGAAAGATAAGCAAGCTGTCACAGGCAGGAAGAAAGAGATCCCTGCAGGCAGAGGGCGCAGAGCGATCCAGGTGCTGGGCCCAGCAGCTCCATCCCTGGGCTGGTCAAGGGCATCAAGCTGTGGCTTGAACTCAGTGGGGTGGAAGCTGCGGTTTGGGATGGAGCTGATGAGGGTGGAGATGGGAACCAGGAATCTTATAGTTGAGTCTAGTCATGTGATGGTCCTGGAGAAACCGAGGCAGGAAATACCACTGGAGTCCCTTTGGTTCCCAACGGCAGGAAGGAAAAAGATAGCAGAGGTCAAGCCAAAACTCTGCCCCAGAGCTGGCTGGAACCCCATCTCCCACCCTGGCTGCCCCGCCCCTTAACTCCCAGAGCAAACCATTTTTCTCTGATTTTTTGGCTCATCTCTTAAATGTTCCAGAGTCAGAACAGGCTGTGCCATGGTTGAACAAACCTGTTGAACAAATAAACAAGGCAGGCTGTGGGGCTGGGAAAGCACCAGACATGGGCCCCCAACCAGACCCATGACTTCGGTAAGTCTGTCCCAAGCCTGGGCCTCGGCTTCTTCCTTCAGCCATGAGAGGTGGGAGCCTGGCAGCTTGAGGGGTCCCTCCTAGCTCTGTGATATAAGCAAGTTGCCCACAGAGAGGAAAACTCCAGAGCTGCGAGTTCAAAAGAAGCCTCCTTTCTTCTCACTACCCAATGCAGCTGAGGGCAGAGAGAGGGGAGATCTGCTGCTGCTGCTGTTAAGTCGCTTCAGTCATGTCCGACTCTGTGCAACCCCATAGACGGCAGCCCACCAGGCTCCCCCGTCCCTGGGATTCTCCAGGCAAGAACACTGGAGTGGGTTGCCATTTCCTTCTCCAATGCATGAAAGTGAAAAGTGAAAGTGAAGTCGCTCAGTCGTGTCCGACTCTGAGTGACTCCATAGACTGCAGCCTACCAGGCTCTTCTGTCCATGGGATTTTCCAGGCAAGAGTACTGGAGTGGGGTGCCATTGCCTTCTCCGAGGGGAGATCACCTCGTGGCAAATATTGAAACCAAAGGACATCCGTTTACTCGTTCACTCATCAAACACTAACCGAGTGTCCAGTCTGCTGGGTGCTGTGCTGCCTGTCCCTTCCCTCCAGGAACATACTAGGGCTTATAAATGCTCCGGCTGAGGAGACAGGGTCACAGTTCTTGTGTGTAACTAGTTCTCACCACCTCAGGGCCTTTGCTCCTGCTGTCCCCATCCCCTAGACCACCAACCCCTCCTTCCTCCTCCTCCAGGCTCAGCTTCAGCTGCATTTCCACTGCCTACCCTCTAAGTGATAGGCTTCCCCATTTCTCCGTGTCTCTCAGGCCACACTGCATCACCCTCATAGAATTTATGGCAGTTTGTATGCATGTCTGTCCTTCATTTAGTCATTGATTTTTTTCACCTTTTTGACTTGAGTATCAGCTACCTGAGGGCAAGAATTCTGTGTGCATTTTTCTTTTTCATTTTTCATGTGCATTTCTGTTTGCATTTAGCAGCATATACTTGTGGAATTTGGCATGGGCTGTATTTTTTTACATGGACTACCTTATTTAGTCCTCTAGATAGCCCTAGAGGAGAGGCATTGCTGTTCTCTACATTTTGGAGTGAAGAGACAGATATCCAGAGGATGTTAAGTATCTTGCAGTTGGCAGGGCTGAGTTTGGACCTCATCTTTTAATTTTAATTCTATTTAATTGTTACATGTCTTTAGTTGTTTTATGGTATACATTTTAAGACTTTTTTTGATGTGGACCATTTTTAAACTCTTTCTTGAATTTGTCACAACATTGCTTCTTTTTTATGTTTTGTTTTTTGGCCTTGAGGCACATGGGATCTTAGCTCCCTGAGCAGGGATTGAACTCACACCCTAAGAAGGCAAAGTCTTAACCACTGGACCCTCAGGGAAATCCCTCAGTCATTTTGTAGAATGTCCTTTTGCTTGGGTTAGTCTGATGTTTGTTAGTGATTGGATTAACGAGTCTCAGTTGGCAGGAGTCTCACAGAAGTGCTACTGTGCATCTCAGTGCATTGTATCAGGAGCCACCGTGATCTCTGTGTGTCCCGGAACTGGTGACGTTAACTTCCATCATTTGGGTAGGGAGGTGTCGGCCAGGTTTCTCTGTGGTAAAGTTACTGTTTTTCGCTTTGTAATTAGTAATTTAAGAAGAGATACTTTAAGCCTGCCCTCAATAAAATTTTCCATCTATTTTTTATTTATTTGATTAGTTAGTTATTTGATTTTGGCTGTGCTGGGTCTTCTTTGCTACTCGGCCTTTTCTCTAGATGCGGCGAGAGGTGGCTACTCTCTAGTTCTGTGTGAGGGCTTCTCATTGCTGTGGCTTTTCATGTTGCAGAGCACAGACTTAGGGAGCTCGGGCTGCAGTATTTTGGCATGTGGGCTCAGTAACTCCAGCTCCCGGACTCTAAAGCACAGAGTTGTGGCACAGTGGCTTAGTTGCTCCACGGCATGTGGGATCTTCCCGGACCAAGGATCACACCCATGTCTCCTGTATGGGCAGATGGATTTCTTACCACTGAGCCACCAAGGAAGCCCCGAACTTTTCCACCTGTTGATGATTGTTGACTGAATCAAGAATTAGTTGTAAAATCAAGATCCTGGCTCTGATTTTAAGGCTGGTGTCTGTATTTCAGAATGATAGCATAGGATGGAAGGGAGGAGGAAGCAAGAGACAACATCTGACTCTGTAAACTGTTTCTCAGATGTCTATCATGGAGAATGGAAGGTGACTGATACTGACTTTCTAACCCTATTAAGAAAAAAACTGAGGGGGTGGAGGATTGGGAGCTTAGGACCAGTACATAACCACTATTAATACTATGTATAAAATAGGTACTAATGAGAACCTACTGTATACTGCAGGGAACTCTACTTAATGATCTGTGGTGACCTGAATGGGAAGGAAGTCCAAAAGTGAGGGGATATATGTAGATTCACTTTGCTGTACAGTAGAAAGTAACACAACATTATAAAGCAACTGTGTTCTTATAAAAATTAATTTTTTTTTTCTTTTTTTTTCTTTTTTTTTTTAATAAAAATTAATTTTAAAAAAGGAAAAAAACGACCTGGGAAATCAGACTGGATTTTAAGCAATAAAAGCTTTTAATTCCTAATGGAATGGCTGCGATCCAAAAGTCTACAAATAATAAATGCTGGAGAGGGTGTGGAGAAAAGGGAACCCTCTTACACTGTTGGTGGGAATGCAAACTAGTACAGCCACTATGGAGAACAGTGTGGAGATTCCTTAAAAAACTGGAAATAGAACTGCCTTATGTTCCAGCAATCCCACTGCTGGGCATACACACTGAGGAAACCAGAAGGGAAAGAGACACGTGTACCCCAATGTTCATTGCAGCACTGTTTATAATAGCCAGGACCTGGAAGCAACCTAGATGTCCATCAGCAGATGAATGGATAAGAAAACAGTGGTACATATACACAATGGAGTATTACTCGGCCATTAAAAAGAATACATTTGAATCAGTTCTAATGAGGTGGATGAAACTGGAGCCTATTATACAGAGTGAAGTAAGCCAGAAGGAAAAACATAAATACAGTATACTAACGCATATATATGGAATTTAGAAAGATGGTAACAATAACCTGGTGTACGAGACAGCAAAAGAGACACTGATGTATAGAACAGTCTTATGGACTCTGTGGGAGAGGGAGAGGGTGGGAAGATTTGGGAGAATGGCATTGAAACATGTAAAATATCATGTAAGAAACGAGTTGCCAGTCCAGGTTCGATGCACGATACTGGATGCTTGGGGCTAGTGCACTGGGACGACCCAGAGGGATGGTATGGGGAGGGAGGAGGGAGGAGGGTTCAGGATGGGGAACACATGTATACCTGTGGCGGATTCATTTTGATATTTGGCAAAACTAATACAATTATGTAAAGTTTAAAAATAAAATAAAATTAGAAAAAAAAAAAATTCCTAATGGAATAAGAATTTCTCCTTATCTAGCACTAAGTCCCAAACACCACACCAGCCGTTAAGCAGACACAATATTTTTAGCCCTCGTAACCACTCTTCGAAAGAGTACTATAATCTCCAATTTATAGTTGAAGAAACTGAGATCAGAAGAGTGGAGGTGTATGCCTAAAGTTATACATCTAGGAGTGGAAGAGTGTGGATTCTGACTAAGATCCGTTGGGCTCCACACTCTTACTCTTTTTAGAGGGAAGGAGCTTGGGGTCATGTCATGGCTTGCAGCCTCAACACACATCCCGCCAGTGCCAGTTTTCAATGAATTCCCAGCTTAAGAGTAAGGTAATTCCCACTCCCCACGTGGATGTTAAGCCCTGGAGTCCTGCAAAGAGGCTGATGAGGTCCCATTGCGGTGATCTTCTGGCCCCAGCCAGCTGGTCCTTGAACCCTAGCAGCCCCCTGGCTGGAGTGTCCTGAGAGGACCTCCCTCAGCTCTGCTACTGCCCCTGCGGCCCAGGTGGCAGGGCCATCCAGACATTGACTCAACAGTTCGCCTTGCCTGCCCAGCACGGCTGCATGTCCCGTGCTTAGAAAGGCAGGAAACTGAACTCCGGTATTTTAGAAAGTCTTTTAACAATAAGCTTGATTAAAAGGGGGTTTTCCAGTTAACCCTGGAGAATTTCAGTTAACCAACGACTTATTGTGTTCTAGTTCTTTGAAATGTGGTTATCTATGTTCATTGTGTATTTAGGGTAAATCTCATTTGCCAGACGATTCAATTAAACAGGATTTCCCTAAAGAGGGAAATCCTAAAATTACCGTTTGGTATAAGCCACAGAACCAGAGAATAACTATGTTGAAAAGGTTTTAGGGATCATTTAATAGGATTTTTTTATTGTTCAGATGAGGAAACTGAGGCCCAGAGAGGACTATAACTTACCCAAGGTCACATGGCTTATTATTGACATAACTATTAACTAGAAACCTCACATCCAAAGTGCTTTCTGCCACATCAAGAATAATTACAAGGCAGGAAACCTTTATGTCTAGGGTTACCTGCAGGCTGAATTTATCTTAAGGTTGTGTCTTTTGTTTGTCCTGCACAGTGTTCTAAAAGTTGGGACGTTTCCTGTAAGAATCCACATTTGGTGTTTCTTTGGGAAAGCTGTACAATCCGGCCACACTGAGCCCAGTGGCAATGAAGTGGGGGCTGGGCTGCAGCAAGCCTTCTGGAGTGGGGTCATGGGATCTACATTCCTCCATACCCTGTCAGCTCACACCTGGGTAAGCTGACATTTCATGACCTGCTGGTAGCTCCAGGCATTGGGATTTGGGTTCTCTGCTTTCTGGTGGAAGGCACTCCTTAGTTAATTAAAATAAATAAATAAATAAAAGAGGGCTGGAGTGGCCAGACTGAAAAATAGGGGGACAATGAGGGATCAGAAACACTCGTGTTACATGCCAGGGTGCAGTGCCGGGCATGCAGCTGGTCCCAGGCAAGCTCAGATCAGGAGCTAGAAAGAGCTCCAAGAGCTTCTCATTACGGTGAAAAAGGTCAAAAGTTCAACAGCAAAAGGAGGGACTTCCTTCAGGGTCCAGTGGCTAAGACTTTGTGCCTCCCAATGCAGGGGGCCCAGGTTTGATCTCTGGTTGGGGAACTAGATCCCATATGTCTCAAAGGAGTTTGCATGCTGTAACTAAAGGTTTTGCACGCTACAATGAAGATCAAAGATCTTGTGTGCCACAACTGAGACTTGGCACACCAAATAAATAAATATATATAAAGAAAGAAACAGCAAAAGGAGATATAGCACCTGGCAAGATAATATGTACTGATAAAGTGAGTGGAACAGGAAAGATGTGCTAGAGTAGTTCAGATGGTCAAGGAAGTTCTAGTAGAGGTGGAACCTGACTCAGAAGTTGACTTATTTTAAAGAATGGAGACACTGTGGGCAGAACAACTAGCCAGGAAGCTATTTCAGCCATCAGAGCCAAGAGCCAGGGTTAGGTGAGTGGAGACAGAGAGGGAGGGAAGAGGTGGAGGCCAGAGAGACATCCCCCAGTGGGGATGGACAGGGTCGGATGCCTGCATGGAGGAGAGAGAAAGAGAACAGTCAAAGCTGGTGGATCCTTTGTGCCTGGGTGACCAGGAGGAGGTCATGACCCAAACAGAGAAGGGGAGCTGGAAGGAAAAGCTGGATGGGAAATGATGAAGAATTTATTTCTAGACATGTTGAGTTTGAGGTGATAACAGGGTCAGGCAGGTCCAGGTGAGGAATCAGAATGCAGACCCAGAGCATGCCCCCAACCCCCAGTAAGCACTTTACAATCTAGCCTCCCTTTGCCCATTTGGGAGTGAAATCCTTAAACATATAGACACACTGATTAAAAAAAGGAGGCCTACGTAGGGGAGGGGAACAGCAGAAGGGAGTGGTGAGCATGGTTGGGAGGAAACTGGTGAGAAGAGATACATCTATGAGTACTCAGTTCTTTTGTGCTGGAGCTTTTAATCTGGGGTCTTGGGACACCTAGGGTCTCATGCACAGCCCTGTCCTTAGAGGCAGAACTGAAGTGTGTGTGTGTGTGTGTGTGTGTGTGTGTGTGTGTGTGTGTGTGTGTGTGTGTGTGTGTGTAGTGGAGGGATGGGAGTTGCCACCTAGGGTCTCATGCACAGCCCTGTCCTTAGAGGCAGAACTGAAGTGTGTGTGTGTGTGTGTGTGTGTGTGTGTGTGTGTGTGTGTGTGTGTGTGTGTGTGTGTAGTGGAGGGATGGGAGTTGCCTAAGGACATTTTTTGGAAAGACGGTGCATAACTTTCATTAGATTCTCAAAGGGGACTTGTCTCCCTGGCAAAGTTGAAAACCACTGAAATGGAAGCCCCTGCAGTCCCCCTGGTGGATCTGGAACACAGTGGTACCATTTATCCTGGTTCCCTGTCATTTTTTTTTTTTCCAGATCCTTGCCTAGAAGTGTATTCTAGCCGGCCTCTCTCACCCGGAACAGGGGAAATGTCCCTCCTCCTTAAAGGCCTCTTTTTTGGGGTGGGCGTGGCTGAGTGAGTCCCCGAAGTCCCTGGGGTGCAGCGGAGAGGGGTCGAGGAGGCACAGCTTCCAGGGGACGGGAGGGGGAGGCTGCGGGGAGCCGGAGCGGATGTCACGGCTTACCTCAGAGCCTGAATTAGAAGGCTGAAAAAATCACAGCAGGAAATAACGTGGTGCCTAAAATAGAAGCATCAACTGGGAGAGAGGCCGGGAGTAGGTGGCATTTGAGGCTCCCGCCGCGTCCTCCCCAGCGGCTGCCTGACAAGCGCGTCGGAGGAGGAGGCGTGCGGATGAGCAATGGGGCCAGAAAAGGCCAGAAAGGCCGAGGCCGCGTTTCTGCTGGGGAGGAGGGAAGGAGCCTCGGAAAACAGCCACAGTCTGAGGAGCAGAAGGGACCCTGCTGTCCTGGTCGTCTTCCCGACCCCCGCCCACACACCTCCACCGTCCCCCTAACCTCCCCCGTCCCCCTAACCTCCCCCTTCCTTCTCACCACCCCCTAACACACACACACAAAGCCCCCTCTCCCCTTCCTCTTCCTTCCAGCACCTTCGGTCTCTCACCTTGCCCACTGCCTCAGCCTGGCCACCCCCTCTACCTTTTCAGCACCCCTCCCTCCTCTGTCCTTCCCCCAGAGTCCCCTCCAGGCTTGTCACCTACAGCAGCGCCTCCACTTCCACCCCCTCCCACTGGCCCTGCCCCTCTCCTCCAAGCCCCTGGACTGCAAGGCCTTGGTCTCCAGACAGGAAGCTGCCCGCAGGTCCTTGCTGCCTTCCTGGGCCACGTAATCAGAGGTCATTCTAGGAGCAGCAGTGCTCAAGGTCAGCCTCCCTCTGCCTGACTGTAGTAACCCCTCTACCACCCCAAGCCCAGCCCCTTTCCCTCCTCTATGAGACTGCCAGGGCCTGGTGCCTTGGGAAAGGCCCCAGGCAAGGGGTGGGGGTCCTTCACCTAGACTCTGGCCTCAGGAAGGTTTGAGACCACACAAAACCTTTGCCTGCAGACCTGGGCTGGCCCTCCTTCCATGGCCACGTCTATAGAGAGGACTCTCAGAACTGTTCCCTGACTGTTGGTTCTCCCGTGCATACATACTCAGAGCAAACAGCCAGGCACAAAAACAGTAATGGCCACACTACTTATAGAGCGTTTATGTGTACATATTAACTCACTAATCCTCACAACCCCACGAAGTAGGTATCTTTATCGTTCCCATTTTATGGATGATGAAACTGAGGTTAAGACTCTTTCCTTCCACTGCAGGGGGCTTGGGTTTGATCCCTGGTTGGAGAAGTTCTACATGCCTTGAGGAACAGACAAAGAAAAACAAAATTTTTTTAATTATGTAAAAAAAGAAAATGATGAATTAACTTGGCCATATTCACGGAGCTAGTCAGGGGAAGGGCCAGGCTTTGGGCCCAGGGGGTCTAACTGCAGGTCCTAACTGAATTTCACACACCATTGCCTCTCAGCTTAGTGCTGTTCTACGCAGCTCTTTTTTTCTAAAAAAGTGGATTTTTTTTTTTTTTTTTCTGAAAATAAGCATAAGGTATTTGAGATTCTAAGCATGATGAGTGCTTGGAAATTTCAATTTTTTAAAAAATCAGATAGTTTTATTTTTACTTCTCTGGGTTGTTTTTCCCCCCAGCTGTTGCTCTTCTGAAAACAAGTGTTCTCATTTTTGCCAGTCTGAAGTGCTGAGCGTCCTCATCACCATCTGGAATGAAGGGGCATTCATTCGCGCTCAAGTGCACTGCCCACACACATACGTGGACCACTCGCTCCCTCCCGAATCACGCCTTTGTGTTGTTCTGGGGTTAATGGCTGATGATTTGCCAAACAGAATTCTCAGGGAAGGTATGTGGCTAACGTGGCTTCATGCAGGCTTTGTTCCCTGGAGGCTGGGAGTTATTGGAATCTTGGTAAGAAACAGTGGCTAAGGTTGTGGGTAGGGGACTCAAAAAAATGTCATAAGGAAATAATAATGTAGTTAACATTTATTCATACTTACTAAATGCAAGGCTTTGTGCTAAACATTTTACAGGAATGATCTCATTTAAGTGACACAATAACCCTATGACATTAGTAGTATCATTACCATTTGACAGAAAATTTGAGGTCATGTAAGGCTTAAGGGCAGAGGTTCTGATATACTGAACCAGCACTTACTGCAATGAAAACTTGGTGGTTTCTGCAAGGTTTTTTTTTTTTCTTTCCGATATGGAAATATCTTTGTCATTGCTAATTATAAAAGTAATACGTGCTCAGGACTTCCCTGGCAGTCCAGTGGTTAAGACTCTGTGCTTCCAATGCAAGGGGCAGGGATTTAATTCCTGTTGGGAAACTAACATCCCACATGCCATGTGGCTCAGCCAAGAAAATAGAAAAAAAAAAAAAGTAATACATGCTCATGGAAGAATTAAAACAACACAGAAGTGTTTAAAGTAAAACATTGACGTCTTCCCCAATAATGCCCCTCTGCATAGACTTTTAATGCACTTCTCCATTTTAAGATACCTGGTATCTCACCATTATACTCCACAGTGGACAACTTTGCACATGTCAGTACACACTAGATGATTTCCTTAATTCTAGCAGGGGAATTGGTGAGTCAGAAGGTAGAAACATTTACATTTTGGTAACTTGTTGAAATGGATGAAGTAATTTATTTTAAGCCATGGTATTAAATGGAGGGTAAAGAGGCAGGGAAAATAGGCCTTTGTTCTGCTGGCAATAGTTTAACTAGTGCAATCTTTCTTTTTAAAGAAATTTTGTTTATTTATTTATTTGATTGTGCCAGGTCTTGGCCGCACGTGGGATCTTTGATCTTTGTTGTGGCATGCAGACTCTTAGTTGTAGCATGTGGGGTCTAGTTCCCTGACCAGGGATTGAGCCAAGGCCCCCTTGTTGGGAGCATGGGGTCTTAGCCACTAGACCACCAGGGAAATCCCTAAGTAGTACAATCTTAAAGAAATATGTTAACATATATTTAGAGACTTAAAAATGTTCACACTTTTTACTTTAGAGCAACTTATGGAAGTCTATTGAAATCAAGGAAATAAGTGGAAAAGTAATATTTAGCATGATGATAGGCAAAATTTGGGTATGACTTAAATGTCCTTCAATAAAAGAATGGTTAAACAAGTCTTGAAAAAAATTATGACCATCTTCATGCTGGAATACTATATAGTCATTAAAAATGATGGTTTTGAAGACTCTCATAACATGGTGGAAATGCTGAGAAAGTAAAGTCAAGTGAAAAAGTAATATACAAAATTATATGCATGTATGGTTATAGTTGGAAACCCTCTGTAGCTCAGTTGGTAAAGAATCTGCCTGCAATACAGGAGACCTGGGTTTTATCCCTGGGTCAGGAAGATCCCCTGGAAAAGGGAATGGCAACCCACTCCAGTATTCTTGCCTGGAGAATTCCATGGACAGACCATGGGGTTGAAAAGAGTTGGATGTGACTGAGCAACTTTCATTCATTCCATGGTTACAGTTGTACAAAAAGAAACAGTAAAGAAATAGTAGCAAAATGATAGCATTGATATGTTAAGAGTGTTGGGATTAATGCAGTTTTTCTTTTTCATTTTTTTTGGTAATATGGTTTATTTTTGTAGTAAATGTTATATTCATTAAGAACTGTGGAATCGTTGGAAATTATCAAAAGACTTTGCTTCCTTTTTCCTCTCTGGATTTGAGTTCTTACCTCTATAAATGAAGCAGTTAGATTGAAGTTGATGACTTCTAAGTCATCCCAGTCCTGTTATTGTATCTTCTCTGATACAGGCAAGCTGTTCTTTCTGTTACAGATTCAAAGCCCAAAGTCAGTCTTCATACTGAAAATGGACAGATCAGACTGGAACCTATTTTGTGACCATGAGCTCAGGTTATGCTTACATGTGTCAAAGCTTCCATATGAATTTGAAGAAGAAAACAGAATGTTGGTAGAATCTTCATAGATACATCTTTAGGCTCAGTGTTTCCCCCTAGGACATGGGGTATTCGAGCAGTGACTGCCCAGCTTGTCCCAGTGTTGAGGGGCTGTGTCTTAGACCAGCTCCCTCCCTCATTCCCCCTGCTGTGAATCTGTTACATTGGAGACCAGTAGGATTTCACTGACCCTGGGAAACAATGGGAAATAAGTGAGGCTAGCAGTCAGGGGAGGCATGTTGAGTTGATCTGGAGAAATCCAGTTGATCTGGAGAAATGTGTGTGTGTGTGTGTGTGTGTGTGTGTATGAAGGGACAAGGCTGGAAGAATGCCACTCTGCTGGCACAGCCTTCGTCAGAGCCCTGAAAAGGGCTGAGTGGGCTCTGACTCAGCTCTGTGACTCACCCTCTGTACTGCCGTCTCCATGCTCTGGGCACATCCTCTGGACCATTTCAGCCCAGCCTCCAGTGGAGGAAGGTGAGATCTGGGCCGGCAGCTCCGGATGACTCATCCTGCTGAGCTGGAAGGAAGGGGCCACAGCCCCCTCTCCTACACCCCTCATCACCACCCTGCCTCCCCAGGAGTCCCCATGCAGGTCCAGACCCCATGTGGACGTTATGGCTGCTCTACTAGCAGCCCCCATCGAGGCTCAACCCACCCACCCATTCAAATACCTGCTCCATACCATCACTTCCTTGGTCCCTTTCCCTCGTTGTCCCCTGTCCTTCCTGTGGGCATCTGAGGTCAGCTTATAGGGAGGCTTGTAAGCCTCTCTGGATTACCCGTCATTCTGTTCTTTGCATCTCACAACTTCCCAGCTTACAAAATAGTTTTACATCCCTTTTCTCATTTGATTCTCTGGGACTCTAAGAAGCCTGGCAGGGTAGTAAACATCACCATTCTACAGGGAAGGACATGGAAGGTCACAGAAATGAAGGAAATTTTTAAAGGAATTCATGAAGAGCATTGAGGGCTGTGATGCAAGAGGCTTGCTGGGGAAGGGCAGAGCTGTTAGGGCAACTGCAAGGCTTTTGACTGGACAGTGGGCTGGGGAAGAGGGACAGTGCTGGCCACTTTGTGACATGACAAGAAATGTGCCTGCCTTAGAGCAGAAGATGGGTGAGGTGTTTTGACTTTATCCCAAGACCAATGAGAGGTTCCAATGAGAGGTTTTAAGTGGGGGACCTGAGGGTGGCATGCCAAGGAGCCAGGAGGCTATTTCCATGGTTCAGTTGAGAGTGGATGATCTACCTGTGAGCAGTGGCTCCTGGGATGATGTCAACCCTGAGAAAATTGTAATTTATTCCTGTAAAGAGGCCTGGAGCTCTCTGTAGATGGTGACTGGAGCCAAGCAGAGGGTGAGATGGCTTTTGGGGAAGAGGAAGGGACACAGGGGACACCACACTTAAGAGCTGAGCCAGGGAAGGAGTGCTTTCCCTGCTTTCCCTGAACGAAGGCATGTGTGGCCCCTGCAACAACAGCCGCTCAGGAAGAGGGCTTGCAGTAAGTGAGAGCACTGCCCACCTTGACCTCCATCCGTGTGGACAAGACCCTGTGAAGGAGACGTGCCACTGTCACCTCACAGAGGCAAGCATGAGCACCCGAGGGAACCCCTTGCTCCCCCTTCTGTCGTGGTCCTTCTCCTCTTCTGCCCAGTGCTGGGCTATGCGGGTCACCAACTGAGGACACAGTCTTGGCAGGCAGCCAGTGAGTGGCCTCTTGGGAGAGTTCCCGGAACCTCCAGTGAGCTGTGGCTCCAGGCTCTGGGAAGGGGCCGGGCTTCCTGAGCCGTTTTACCCTCGGGCATTGGTGGAGGTGACAGGACTTCCAGATAAAATAGGGAATGTCCAGTTAAATTTGCATTTCAGATTGAAAAAAAAAAAAAAAAAATTTTTTTTTTAGTATATCCCAAACATGAGATATACTTATATTTTTAAAGTATTTGATGTGTATCTGAAATTCAGGTCTGACTGGGTATCTGTCCTGTATTTTTATTTGCTAAACACAGGACAGACATCCATGGAGGTGCCTCACTACCTCCTGCCTACTAAGGCCTCAGGGATTTTCCTTTGTCTGAGGTCACGATAAGACCCAGCCTCTGCATCCCTCAGCCTCCCCTGGGACTTCATGTGGGGCTCAGGGTTGCATGGGGAGACATGCCTGCCCTGATGGCCTCCCACCTTCTGGTTAACTAGCATCGAACCCAAGCTACTGTGACCTTCCACATGTCTGTGGCTCCCCACCTGGATAGACAGCTTGCTGCCTCTGCTTGTGAGGCCTAACTAGTGAGGGGACCGGGGCTCTCCTGCTCCGGCCATCAGCATCCCCCAAGGTGTCAGTTGCATCCAGGCCCAGTTGGTGGCCCCAGGAGCCTACCGCTCCCAGCCACCAGCAGCTTGCACAGTGGGGCCCAGGCTGAGGACTGGAGGAAAATGAAGGTATAAGCTCTGCACTTGGGGTAGTGTAGGTGTGTGTTTGTTCAGAGGCCTATGTTAGAAAACAGCAGCACCACATCTGGCCTGGGCTTTAGAGTTCAAGGTGCTTTCCCATGTCTGAGCTCATTTGACCCTCACCAAGTCACGGTCAGGGGTGCAGAAAGGGAGCTGCCTCCTCCTTTATGGATGAGCGACCTGGGGCTGAGAGAGGTTAGGTCTTTGCCCAGAGTCACCTATCCTAACACACGTGAGAGTGGCTGCTTCACCCTGGCACAGAGCAAAGTGCTACAGCTCGGAGTTGGTGCTCTGGGCGAAGTTCCTTCGTTCCCACAGTAGGGGGCAGACCTGAGGCCTTGCATTGAGAACCAGGCGGACCAAGTGGACAAGTCCTCTGTCCTGCCCTGGCTGTAAGCAAAAAAGGTGGGCCTCCCCACCCCACCCCCTGCCCCGCTCTCACTGGCAGAGCTTAGAGAGCTTTCTCGGGATACATCTTATCTCCCAGCCTCTCCAACAGGAGAGGGGAGCAGAAATCTTGGTGAGGACCTCCCTGGGGCAGCAGGGCTGGGCACTGAGTGCTCTGAGTGAGGATCTGGCTCAGTCACAGCAGAGTCTTGGTGAATGCTGAGCAGACTTTGAAGGAGGAGGTCACAGTGAAGAGTGCGTACATGAGGAATGGTATATATCTACTCCACAAATATTTTCTGAGTATCTGCTGTGTGCCAATCACCATTCTAGATATTGGAGATACTTAGTGAAAGTCACTCAGTTGGGTCTAACTCTTTGCAACCCCGTGGACTGTAGCCTGCTAGGCTCCTCTGTCCATGGGATTTCCTAGGCAAGAATACTGAAGTGGGTTGCCCCTGGAGAAGGATCTCCAGGGGATCTTCCCAACCCAGGGATTGAGCCCAGGTCTCTTGCATTGCAGGCAGATTCTTTAGTGTTTCTTTACCAAGGAAGCCCTGGGGATGCTTAAGGATAGAACAAATATGCATACACTGACACCTCACAGATTGCCTTCTCTTGCTTGTGAGCTATCTTGACCCCAGCAAATAGAATGTAAAATTCAGCCCCTTTACCAGTTTCTAGAAAAAAACTTTTTCCTCCAGACATAGGGGTGGGGTAGGGCATGTGTGTATAGGGTAGTGGTATTGAACTAAAGATTTATGGGGCCATGATGAGAGGCTGTCAACCCCCTCACAGGCTCTCACTCTGAATCAGTCCTCAGTGTAGGACACCCTTCTCCCAAGTCCCTGTTTTGGCCCTGCAGCCATCCTGGGGGTGCACCTGCCTCCCACTGCTCTGCCTCCCACCTCAAGCTCCCAGCCTAGCCAGGCTTTCTCCGGCAGTTTTCTCTCAGATGTCCACTCTTGGGAGGGAGGGCTTTTGAGTCATTCTGCTGTCACTGTTTGGTCTCAAAGGACACAGTCTCTTTCTGCAAGGTCCCTACTTTCTGACATGGGGATGCTGTCCCTATTCCATTTCTGCTTCTCAGAATTATTCCAGGGTGAAATGACCTTGTATCTGAAAAGAATTGTTCTCAGAACCCTCCGGCACCGTAGGTCATGTCAACGAGAAACACACTTGACAGCGGCTTGCTCTCAGTGGTTGGGTCAGCCAGCAGAAGAGCAAGCCCAGCGTGTTTACAGGAGGAAGGCTTGAGCTGTGCCCCTCTAGTCCGAATCAGATGTGATTTAGCATCTTATTCTCACACTTTTGTTAATAAAACAAAACAATAAACACATACTACCATCAAAAGAACATTGACAGCCTGTGTTTATGTGTTTATGCTGTATCTGTCTCTAATGCAACCACTATGTAGATTTTTTAACAAAATGAGTTTTCACTCACTGTTGGGGGGTATGTTAATTAAACCAAAGAGGGAGAGCTGATCCTTTTACTGTGTCTTTCTTTCTTGCTCTTTCTCTTCCTTTCTTATTTTTTTACTTTCTCCCTTAAAACAGAGATGTAGGCCCTTCCATTAACGTTGATTTTGGCCATCTCTGACAAGGCTAAAGCAGAGAAACTGGGTTCTGAGTATGTCGGTTTTCACTCTGCAAAGACTCCAACCAGTCAGGCAAATACTCTACATCTGCTGTTCCCAGATAGGGTAGCTGCTCTACCCTACCCTTCCTGGAAAGGACCTTCCTGTGAGATCTGGATACCTGAATATGGTGCCTAGGGCAAGAGATGTGTGAATGAGGAGAGCAAGGAGAGAGGAAAGGAATGGAAAAGAAGAGAAAAGAAAAAAGGAACATTGAGAGAGACAAGAGAATTAGTGTAAGCTTTGTGAACTCAGTGACAAAAATAACAGACACGATGGCCATCTATACTTTTTAATGAGGAGTTTGATCTTTTGGCTCAAAGTAATAGAAACACAGCTGTAATTAGCTTGGGCCCCAAAGGAGGAGGCATTAGTTCACTTAAGCTGACTGTGGAGACAGCAGAGGGAACAATTGGGTTCATGGACGCCCTCAGGACTCACCCTCCTCTTTTGGGTGTTGGTTCCCTGAAGCTCTCAGGGCTGTGCCAGAGTAGAGAGAACTCCTCCCACCAGTGCCAGCACTGACACAAACCCCTGAGACATCTTGGCAAACAGCAACATACCATTTTTCAGTCGTCAGATTTCAAAAATGTTCAACTCTGATACTCTCAACTATTGGTGAAGAACGGGGAAAATAGAGACGCTAATGCTCTGATATACTGCTGGAGGGGGTGTAACTTGTCCCAGCCACTTTAGAGGGACAGTTGACTCTATTCTTTTTTTTTTTTTTTTGGCCTTGCTGTGTGACTTGCGGAATATTAGTTCCCTGCTGCTGCTGCTGCTGCTAAGTTGCATCAGTCGTGTCCGACTCTGTGCGACCCCATAGACGGCAGCCCACCAGGCTCCCCTGTCCCTGGGATTCTTCAGGCAAGAACACTGGAGTGGGTTGCCATTTCCTTACAGGGATCAAACCCATACGCTGGGTTATGGGGTCGGGGGCAGTGAAAGTGCAGAGTCTGAACCACTGAAACACCAAGGAATTCCCTCTATTGTGATTTTAAAGGGCTTCCCTGGTGGTCCACTGGTTAAGACTCTGCTTCCACTGCAGGGGGCGTGGGTTCAGTTCCTGGTTGGGGAAGTTCGCATGCCTTGAAAGTGAAAGTTCCTCAGTCGAGTCCAAGTCCAACTCTTTGTGACCCTATGGACAGGGGCCTGCCAGGCTTCTCTATCCATGGAATTTTTCAGGCAAGAATACTGGAGTGGGTAGCCCTTCCCTTCTCCAGGGGATCTTCCTGACCCAGGAATCAAACCAGGGTCTCCTGCATTACAGGCAGATTCTTTACCAACAGAGCTACCAATGCAGCCAAAGGGAAAAAAAAGAAAAACAATTTGCAAACTATAAAAACAAATGAATATTATTACTCTGATGATGCCACTTCTCAAAACCCTGACCAGTAACTCTCACACGTGTACATAAGGGAATATAGGCAAGGGTGTTATCTGAAGTGCTGTTTGTAGCACAAAATTAGGAATAACTTAAAGGTCCATCTTTATAGTATCTTTTATACTCTGAAAACATGGAAACTTAAAAAGAGTGAAATATACACTGACATAAACCCCTAAGATATCTTGGTAAATGAAGAAAGTAATTTGCAGAATGATACATACAATATGGTGTCACTTAAGTATAAACAAAAACAAAAGTTTGAAGGTATGTCTGTGTGTATGTTTATAACATATTTCTAAATGTGCCCAAATGCATAGAGAAAGTTCTGGTGAGGGACTAAGATTAGGGGTTGGGGGGGCGGTCACAGGAGACTAGCAGGCTTGAATTTTTTCAATGATAACAAATTATGTATTTAGACTTAATTTTTAAAGCTCAAAATGAAAAAGCTACGGAAGCATTCTGATTGGTTTAACTTTGGTCATGTGACTATTTCTAGACCAAGCTCTGTAGCCAAGGAGCTCCTAGGGTTCTATGACTGGCCCCAACCGGGTTACACACTCACCTCTGTGAACCTGGGCAATACATTTGATTGGCAGCTCTTTCCATAATTACATGTTGGAATGGTGAAAGAGGAGTTCCCCTAAAGGAGGGAGGTGTTGTTCTAGACAGGCAACATGATAAGTCCCTATAGTGAAAGCTTTTGAGCCAGCATTGTTGTGGATTTATGTAGGTGTCATCCAAGGCTGAAATGCTTCATCCGGTATATTTCTATGACGATATAGGATAAGGATTTGTTCTGCTCACTGGAAGTTCACCCATGGAAGTTCTGGGAATACAGTTGTTGTTGTTCAGTTGCTTAGTTGTGTCTGACTGTTTGCGACCCTATGAACTGCAGTACGCCAGGCTTCCTTGTCCTTCATTAGCTCCTGGAGTTTGTTCAAACTCATGTCCATTGAGTCATTGGTGCCATCCAGCCATCTCATCCTCTTTTGCTCCCTTCTCCTTCTGCCTTCAATCTTTCCCAGCATCAGGGTCTTTTCCAATGAGTTGGCTCTTTGCATCAGGTGGCCAAAGCATTGCTTGGTATAATAGATATTTGTAGAATGGAGACAACACTACCATAGTCTATGGTTATTTTCATAGTAATCTACAAATGGACAGCTGCAAAGGCAGCTCCTCCCAATGCTCTCAGCAAGGGCAGAAGAACAAAGGAAAGGGAAGACAAACCACCAGCTTGGGACTTCTCCCAAGGCCAGGGAGTGGTCGTGACACAGGCTGGGACAGTTTGACGATGATGTGGACTAGGTGTGGGGTTGGGCAGGGGGAATGTCTTCAACCCAGTTGCTCACACCCACTCATGACTAAGTGGTGATTTCTTTCCAGGCTACTGAGAGTTTGTAAATGCTCCTTTAGCTGGTGTAATACCTCACAGTTCAGCTATGGGAGATGGAGACACAGTAGAAGAGAAGGTGGCAAAAAGGCCCAGGTCACCCAGGATGGGAGACCCGTTGGGGGGAGTCACCTAACTCATCTAGATCCTTTCCTCCTCTGCAAAGTGACGAGGATCTCCTAAACAGTCTCTCCATGACGCCGTGACCATGTTCCTTCACTATCCATTGTAAACATGGAGGCATCAGCCACAACCATAATGAGGGTGTGGTTTTCGAAGAGAGGCCCCTGAAGAAAGAAGAGCAGAGTCCCAAGGATTGAATCTTGGGGGGTAACCCCAGCAGGGAGGGAAGGGTTTGTAAAGGGTACCAAGGAAAAGAAGGAGTGGTCTCAAAGGAACAATGACAGACAGCTAGAGGTCAAGAAAACCAAGGGTACAAAAGCTTCTAGGAAGGCCTTCCCCTACCCCTGCAATGTTAACACTGGTGCTGTTGGAAGGATGCCTATGGGGCTTTGGAAAGAGAATGGTCCCAGAAAACAGGTGAGGCTAGAAGTCAGCCTGCAGAGGAGAAAGAGGGATATGACGTCCAGTTCTTCCTCAAAAACTTTCCCAGCTGTATCTAGCCTACGAGGTGAGCCCCAGGACAACTGGAGACCCCTTCCTCCTTCCTATCTTGCTGCTGGATGCTCGCCTCTGCCCCAGAGAACAACCGTTCTGCCCCTGGTCTTACAGGCATGGAAGCCTCAATTCTGAGCCCCAGACCTGACTCTAGCCATTGTCACCCCCTCTGCAAGATAACTGGATCCTGCTGGGTCCTGCGCCCACCCCACCTCTCTACTCCCTGTGGGCTGAGGTCCTCCCTGGAAGGGTGCAACCAGCTGGAACCTTTCTTCCCAGGACTGGCCTCCCAAGAGCACGATGGCAGAATGAGCTTCCTTTAGCCAGCTCCAGAGCATGCCTGCCCAGAACCTCGGTGTTCCAGGCCATGTGGTTTTCCTGTTTATAGTCTTCCCTGCCAGGCAAGCTGTTGAGTTCCCAGCATGCCTCTCACTTAAGCGCACTTCCTGAATGGAGAAATAGGGGAGAAATAATATGGTCTTAAGACACAGCACTGAAGTATTATAATATTAGACATATACATTAATATATAAATCATATAACATTGTAATGTATACAGCATCCATATTCCTATTAATATTAGTTTATTTTAGGGGGGTGAGGCTTTACTGTAGATACACAATTTGTATCTCTCTCTCTTTTTTTCCTCACATAACACCAAATCACAAGCATTTTACCAGGCCATAAAAAAACTTGTGAAGGCATTTTAATTAAGGCCAGGAGAGGCCAACGTAGAAACCAGTGTATAGTTGTAGGCAAAGGAGAAGGTGTGAGTGGAGAAAGAAAGCATAAAGATGCTACAAGGTGAAGGAGTTCAGCCAGGGGTCCCAGTGGGGCCACGAGGGTGGAGGCTGAAATGGCAAAGCTGGTGGTGTCCCAGATGAGGAGTTGGCTTGCCCCTGTTTGCTGACCCGAATTTGATCCCTGGGTTGGGAAGACCCTCTGGAGAAGGGAATGATGGCAACCCCCTCCAGTATTCTTGCCTGGAGAATGCCATGGACCGAGAAGCCTGGTGGGCTATAGTCCACAGGGTCACAAAGAATTGGACCCAACTGAAGTGACTTAGCACTCACTCACTGCCTTACTCTCACTCCTGCAGGTGCTCTAGTGACCCTCAGAGATCAGGCAGGGAGTCTACACTCTTTAGGTTCTATGGATTCTTCTGGTTGGAGAAACTTGAGAATTTTAATTGTGGCAACCAAACCGATTTAGTTGCTGTACGTTGGGTTGAGTCTAGCTTGGCTCAGTTTTCCCTAAGGAACCAAGAGGAGCTAGAGATGTGTATGTCTGGTAGAGATGAGAAACCCAAGCCAGATAGCCCACGGACTGTGCACAGTCTAGGGTGGGTTTTCAGATACATTTCTTTCGTTTCCCACCACCTTGTCCCCTCCCCAGCCTCGTCATCGCTGGCCACCTCAACTCACACAGCTGGGATTACACCCTGGTGAACACCTCCCTCCTTTGCTGTCATCTTTACCCAGCATTTCATTCATTCATTGGAAATATTTAATGAGCATCTCCTGGGTGTCAGATGCCATGTTATGCTGTTGTTATAAGTCACATCCTTGCCCTCAAGAAGCTTCCATTTACCTAGCAGTCAGCTCAAGGGACCACAGAGATCACCAAACCTTTTGTCTGATTATCAGACTTCTCCCCTCACCATTAACTGATGACAGCTTTGCACACTTCCCCAGAAAAATATGCACATGCATAGACATGTGCATGCAACTGTGGGCAGCACCAACCTCCTGAGGCCCATTTATCATTTAAGGATCTATGTTCCCCAAGTTGCAAACAACTGATCTAACTGTCTCACTTTATAGATCAGGAAACTAAGACCTAGAGACAGAAATGACTTGTCCATAGTGGATTATGGGCTGAGTCAGCCCTGGAAGCCAGGTGACTGGCTCCGCAGACACTGCTCCACTGGGCTCCTCTCTCTTCCCTGTTGGCTGGAGGAACCAGGCTAGAGAGGGGATGTAGGCCAGTTCCCTTTTCAGCTGCCAAGACCAGGGTGTCCAGCCTACAGGCTCTGGCTTTCACCAGCCCTCTGGCTCCTGGGGTATACGGGCTGGTGATCAGGAGCTCCCAGAACAGTCTCTCTGACCCTGACCACCCCAACAGGTTCCCCCAGACGTCAAAGGAAACGTGATAGAGGGAACAGGATGTGTTTTCCTGCAAAATCACTTGTCTCACAAGATGATTTGCATACTGGTGGGACACAAATGTCAGTCCCTGCCCATTTCCTCTCTAGAGAAAAGTGTTCCCATCACAGCTTTCCCTGCAAGGGAGGAGACAGCTGTGTGGGCACAGCCCCAGGCCCCTGGGGGATGACTTCCTGATAGAAGGGAATCAGACATGAGTGAGGACTCCCGGAAGTAAGGAGGCGCCTTTATTTGACTGCTTCCCACTCCCAGGGCTTGGCTGGAAGGGGCTCATGGCTCCAACTCTGGCAGTCAGCCTGCTTCTGTGATCCCTGGAGCCCTGGGCATCCCACCTTGCTCTATATTTGTTGTTGTTTAGTCTGTAAATCATGCCCAACTCTTTGTGACCCCATGGACTGTAACCCACCAGACTCTTCTGTCCATGAGATTTCACAGGCAAGAATACGGATCTTTCCTCCTCCAGGGGATCTTCCCAGCCCAGGGATAGAACCCACGTCTCGAGTCTCCTGCATTGGCAGGCGGCCTCTTTACTACTGTACCACCTGGGAAGCCCTATATTATTATTGGAGTTAAATAACTGGAGGTTCACTTGCTAAAAGAGAGGGTTGACGTAATGATAGGTAAAAAATAGTAATACTTAGTGTGTACTCTGTGTCAGACATTGCTCTAAGCATGTTACATGGACTGTAAATTCATTTAATCCTCACAAGGATCCATTGTGAGAAATCAGAGTTCAGAGAGGTTAAGTACCTTGCACGCATTGCATTTCGTTGTCATATTCTCTTCCAGTTTGGAATAGTTTCTCAGCCTTTGTTTATCCTTTAGTGGCTTTGTGAAATGCTCCTCAGTTCCGATTTATCTGCTGTCTGGCTGGCTGAGCTTGTATGGTCCGTTTGGTGGGCACCGAGGTCAGGTCCCGCAGCTGCAGAGAGGAGGAGCCCGGGCCAGGCACAACCTCCGGTGAGGGGCTCAGGGGAAGCCAGAGGAGGAACCTGGGCTGCCAGCTTCCCCACTTGGCGGATTTACTGGGAAGTGCCCCGAGAACGACAGAGGCTCTGTGGGGGCTTGTCCGTCACCCTTTCCCAGGAACAGCCAAGAGAGAACACGAGGGTGTGTCTCGAGGCCAAGTGCTTCCCGTTGTGGCTTCACTGAGGGCTCCACCAGCCCGGCCCCGCCTGGGAAAGGCAGCAGAGAGAGACGTCGGGATGTCCGGGAAAGGGCGGGTGGGGGGAGACCAGCAGGCCCAGTGCTAGGAAGGAGCTGCCCCTTTCTGGGAAGGACTTTGATGCAAGAACCCACCCCTTCACCCCTCCCTCCCCCACGCCCTGCACTCCAGCTTCCGGAGGTCCCAGCCCGGTTCTCTGGAAGGCTCTCGGGGAGGAGGCTGCAGCCTGATTCTAATCAGAGGCTGAAAGTGGAGATGGGGGGCTGGAAGGCGGCTGGCTTCACTTGGCCCTGAGCCTGTGTGTTCCTCAAGGACTCCCAGCGCAAGGCCCCGCCTACCTTTGCAGGAGCTCCATCAACAGGACTGAGGGCTGCAGAGTCTTTGATCCTGCCCCTCAGCTGCCCAGAAAAGTTCTGCCTTAGGCAGTAGTGGCTTGTTTGTTCGTTCATTCCTTCCTTCATTTTGTGGCTGAAGATCCATGTTCCTCACCCTGACCTCACCCTCCCGGGGAAGAAGCTTGGTGGGCCCTCCAGGTGGCTGTCTGGGACTGGGCCTGCTTCTGTTGAGAACATGGGTCCGCTCAGCTCCAGGGCCTTGGGTTCAGGCCACAGCCAGCGCTGAGCCAACCCCAGCTCAGTTTACAGTGTGGTAACTGTAACCACCTGGGGAGGGTGGTGCCTTAGGGAGCCAACCAGAAGCAGAGCAGGGAGAGGAGGAAGGAAATACAGAGTGAGCCCAGAGGCCAGCAGGCAAGTGGACATCACCTGAGTTCATGCACTGATCACCAGCAGGTATGCTGTGTTCTACCCTCACTAGCTGTTGACAATTGAACAAGTTCACATAAAAATCCAGACTTCTGATTTTTCTTGACAATTAGAAAGATTTGGCAACCCTGAGCCTGCCTTTCACGTTGGCAGCCATTGTAAATCAGAAAACTTTATTGCGGAAACTCTCTTCACTAGTTCCATTACCTGCTTATTCCCCAAGGGCACCTGTGATCTCATTCAGGCCTCACCACCATCCTGCTGAGGCCAGAAGCATTAACCCCATTTTAAACGTGAAGAAAGCGAGGGGAGAGGTCGGTAGCCTCGCCCAAGGTCCTGGCCAGGGACAGGCAGAACTGGGCTTCTCATCCAGGTAATCTCCTCCAGATCTGGGCTCTCTGCATGCCCCTCAACTTTTCCCTGGTCAGAAGGCTGGTACTCCCAGCAGCAGCTGGGAGGACTGCAGATGCAAACAGAAAATGAAAACCCTCTGATTGTCCAGGTCTGGGGCCTCCGAGGCCTCAGCAGAGTCCTGAGCTGGGTGAAGTAGCGCTTAGCTGAGGCACTGGAGAGGCAACTCTTTACCCACACATGCAGCAGGAAGTGGCTGGTCATTGGTCCCACCTCCTCTCAGACAGGCAAGAGGACCCGGGCACCTCTGGTCAGTCTGGGTGGTGTCTCCCTTCCTGGCTTCTCTCCCTTTGCTGGAAGCTGTCTCCTATGGCAGGATCTTGCTCCATTGGCCTTTTTACCACACATGGTGCAGGCCAGAACCATTGCTGGTTGCGAATCACGGCACAGTTCAGACCAGTCAAGCTTCCCTGAGCAGAAGCCCTTTTCCTGGTCGGTTGTACGTGTTCCTTCCTTCTGGAGAGGCTTGCTGACCCTTTTCCTGGAAGGGTTTGTCCAGTGTTCCTGGCAGTTTTTGGGAATGAATGGAGGAGCAGTGCCTGAGGATGGCAGGGCGTCAGAGGAGGAAGGGTAACTGCCTTATAAAAATAGCTCCACTGTGTATGGCACTCTATAAATCCATTCACATCCACGTATAGTATTTGGTTCTCACAACTTGATGAGTCAGATAGAGTAGCAATTGGCAAATAAGGCTCATCTAGGAACAGGCACGGGATTCTGAGTTCCATTCTTAATCATGCAACTTACCTTGAGCAAGTTTATGCCTTCTCTTTCAGCTTTTATTTCCTCATTGACTAAAAAAGATAACAGTTTCTTTATAATGGGTGGTTTTTTGTTTTGTTTAATTAAAACAAGATGCTACTGTCTCCCAGCAAGGCTCCTCTGCTCTGTAACTTCCGGGAGTATTGTTCACACGGACTACCGTGGATCCCCTTGAAACTGTGCCACCCATGGAACTCATCATGTGTGTGTCTTGATGTAATCTATGTGCTAACACAAAGCCTGGGAGATAGTAGGTGACTAACAAATGCGTATTGAGTGGATGAACTAACTCACTCTGTCAGGATGGATTTTGAGGGGAGCTCACAGGAAGAAGGAAGTAGTGCTGGCTCCCTGTGGCTGGTATTGCATTTCCTGCCCATTTTTTTCTGTGACTTTTGCCAAGTTGCCCTTTGTCCTAGGCCTCTGGGCTCCGAGCTGGCTGGAGGCACAGACTTATCTGTGGGGACTGGAGAGCTGGGTCTGGACTGGGTAATGACCAGCCTTCCGCTCACTTGAAGTTTCCGCTGGGGGGACTGGAAGCCACAGCATCCAGATGGCTAATTGCTTTGTGCCTGTTTCTGCAAATCACAGTGATTCACTGTCCCTGCTGAAAACACGCTCTCGTTTCAAAGATTTAATGGTTTCCAAAATTAATTTAGCCTCATCTGTTATCCCCCTGCCCTTCTGCATTGTCCCCTCCCCCCAGTATCCTCCCCGATCCCAGGATAGAGTTTTCCGATCCAGAAAACCCGCTTTCACCCTGCAGGGCATAGTGGAGAGGGGTGGGGAAGGCAGGCTCCTTTCCAGGGTCACCTGAGCACATACTGAGCGTGGGTTTTGGGGGGAAGAAACCTGGGAGGACAGGGCTAATGTTAGGAACACACTTACCTCTCACCATCCTACATGCTTTTGACCACCCAGCTCACTGACTGTCCTAGATGAAGAACTCCAAGAAGCTCCCATTTGCACTGCTTTGCTTATAAGACTTCCAAAAATCATCTTTTTTTTTTTTTCCTTCGCATGTGAGAGACATGGGCAGCTCTGTTTTAGGCAACTGTTTATGGTTCCCTGAGACCTTAGGGCCAGAGCTCTGGTTAAGAGGCCAGACTTTAAGAAGTTTTCCTCCATCTGATTCTGAATTGTTTCTTGACCATCTTAAGACTTCTGTTCTTCCCCGGTAATATAATCCCTCCCTCTGCCCACTATTCATTTATTTAATAAACAGTTATTGAGCTTCTTTGTATATCAGGCATGTGCTAAGGATTGAGAACACAGTAACCAAAAACCTCCACAATCTTGGCCTTTCAGGATTAACTTCCAGTCTAGAGTAGAGAAAGAAAAGGCCTGAGGCTAGCAGGCTGATACATTCTGTGTTAGGGAACAGTGGGGGTAAGGGAACACCCCATCTGGAGGAGCCAAGAAAGACCACTGGACAAGGTCATGCCTGAGCTGAGCCCAAAGTGATTAGAAGGAGTTATCCTGAAGAAGAAGAAAAAAGAGCGGGGAGAAGAAGAAGAGGACAGATGAGCAGTGTCCAGGTAGAGGAAATAGCATGAAGTCCAGGGTGGGAGAAACCGTGGTTCATGCTGAGGAGCTGCACACCTGTGCAGCATGACTGGTGGGAAGACAGGGAAAGCAGGAGTGGTGCGAAAGGTGGCTGAGGACACACGTGGAGCCAGAGCAGCAAAGTCCTGTTAGCACCTGTTGAGTCACTGCGGGATTCTAAGCATGGTCCAGTGTGTGCTCTGGAGAAAGCAGTCTGGCTGCAGTGTGGAGAATGGATTGGATGGATAAGACTAGAAGTAGGAAGTCAGTCTGCAACGGCTGCATCTTAAAAGCATTCTGAGACCCTGGGTGAGATATTGCTAACCATATTTTATGATACAAATCGAGAAAATATCTTTATGGACTTGTAAAATTCTCTCTGTGACTCTTTTGGATTTTGCTTTATATATTTTAAGACTGTGATGTTGAAACCATTCAGATTCCCAGTTATCACATCTTCTTGGTAAATTGTTCCTTTTATCAGTATGAAATGTCCCACTTTTATCCTTATAATGCTTTTTACCTTGAATTCTATTCTGTTTTGTCTGTCAGTAAGAGAGTCATTGAATCAATCATGGTATATCTATGGTCAATAAAGTCACAGAGAGAGGCATTCAGATATAATATGCCTCCTGATGAAAGTCTACAACACTGTCTATTAAGTATTCTGGTCAAAAGCTGAACCTGAATCAGATAAAAATTCTGTATTTGTTACTGATTCACAGGAAATACAGGGTCCAGAAAAAGATGTAAAGAATACACAAAGAGGCAATCATAAAAATCCAGACCAAAATCCAGAAATTCTCAAAAAAAGATACAATTCAATAGATATAATAGAGAAATAGAATTTTAAATATATTTAACATATACTAAATATAATATTTAATATACATAATGTAAGTATATATGAAGAATAAAAAAGGAAGAACCTTACAAATTAAAAGAGACTTAAAAGATATATAGAACAAATACAATTGGATAAAAACAAACTTGATAAAAACATTTTCAGTGTGATACAATAGCCAAGAAGTGGAAGCAACCCTAATATCCACTGACGGATGAATGAATAAACAAAAGGCGGTATATACACAGGTGGAATATACAGTGCCACAGCATGGATAAACCTTGACAACATTAAGCTAAGTGAAGTAAGCCAGTCACAAATGGACCTATACTGTATGATTCCACTTATATGAAGTAATTAAAATAGTCAAATTCATAGAGACAGTAAGTAGACTGGTGGTTACCAGGGATTAGCTGTTGTTTCATGGGTATAGAATTTCAGTTTTGTGAGATGAAAAAGTTCTGGAAATCTGTTTATAATAAGGTGAAAATACTTGACGCTACTGAAATGTATGCTTAAGAATGACTCAGTAAATTTTATGTTATATATTTTTTTAACCACCATTTTTAAAAAGAATAGGTTCAAGGCAAGAAAAAAATGTGTGATAACGACACTGTGGTTATTTTTAAAGAGAGTCCTTAGCTGTTCTGGACGTGTACTGAAATATTCACAGCGTAAATAATAAGGAATCTTGGACTTGCTTCAAAATAATCTAAGACAAAGACGGAGGAGTGAGTGGGGATAGAGCTGAAATAACGTTCCTTACATGCTGCTGCTTATTGAAGCTTCTATAATGGGTATAGGGAGCATCATTATATTATTTTCTTTATTTTGCTTACGTTAGAACATTTCCATAAAGTATTAGTCAGCTTTTCTGTGCTAACAATTCTTTAAATCTCATTAACAAAATTTAGAGAGGCACTCACTCTCTGGTGTGGACTCAAAGGACATTTTATATCCTAAACTGTCACAGTTTCTTTTTGTACAGGTTGGTAGTTCTTTTGGTGATGCAATTTTCTCAAAAACTTTGCCTTTTTTTTTTTTTTTAAAGAACTGTTTGATTTCAGTCAACTCTGTGTCTCCAATGTTGTACCCATAATTCTTTTGGAGACTTGCCTCTCTTTCGTGACTTTGTTACAGATCTGCTCCTGTGGAAGGCTGTGCATACTCCCTTTTTTAATCCAACTGAAAGTATTTACTAGGGGCCATCTCATAATGAGCTTCCCTCGTTGCTCAGATGGTAAAGAATCTGTCTGCCAAGTTTGATCCCTGGATTGATCCCTGGGTTGGGAAGATCCCCTGGAAAAGGGAATGGCTACCCACTCCAGTATTCTTGCCTCCACACCCCCAGGCTTTAGGTAATCAGTTCTTTTTCTGTCTTGACTTCAAAACTTTAAAATTTATTCTTGATATTCTCTTGATAATGTTTTTGATATCTCATTTGTTATCTCATTTCTGGAAAATTATCACATATTCTTTGAAAAAAATTACTTTTTGTCACCCTTTTCACTTTCTTCCAGAATTCTTACTATCAGACTCTTGCCACTTCTTTCTTATCCCATCTTTTTATCTCTTTGATGTTTCTGGTTATGATCTAGAAAACAGTCCTTACTTCTGTTTTCTAAATCACTCAAGTGTCACACCTCAGAATAGAGCTACAGATGGTGTAAAACTGCTTAGCCACAGTCTAGAATTGGCCCCACAGTTAATGCACACCCCACAATTCATGTTTCAGTCATCCAGCCCCCTCTGTTTCAGTTTGTTTGACTGGTGTATGGGACCAGGAGCACAGGGAACTGGCACCTTTGGCTTCTTCCTTTGCTGTCTATGTGAGTAAAACATTGTCTAAGTCTCAAGGTGGCTAATTACATCTTTACTGGTTAAATCAGTTAGGTCTTGACTTTGCTTTGCCTTATATGCATGGACTTGACAGATACTATCTGTTGATTTTCTCCATGGTAATTGAGGCGTTAGTTCTCTTATATTTCCCCTTTCTCATGTTCCCATATAGGTGTAGACGTGATTTTAAAAATTAGTAGTCAAATGTGAAACTGTACAACCATACAACACTGGGACTTGACTCACATCCTGGGACGCAGCAGAGCCTCCTTTCCCCCTGTTGCAAATGCTTATCTTATGACTTTGTAAATATAATTTACTGCTGAAAAATAGTATTATATAATTATATTCCCTCTGACTTTGTGATTTTCTTGCAGTTAACACTTGTCACAGTTTTTATTTTGCTTAGTTTCTTTATAAAGCTATTGCTTATGTTCAAAATGTTCTTTCATTTCAGTTCAGTTCAGTCACTCAGTCATGTCCAACTATTTGTGACCCCAAACGTTGCAGCACGCCAGGCCTCCCTGTCCATCACCAACTCCTGGAGCTTGCTCAAACTCATGTCCATTGAGTCGGTGAGGCCATCCAACCATCTCATCCTCTGTCATCCCCTTCTCCTCCTGCCTTCAATCTTTTCCAGCATCAGGGTCTTTTCAAATGAGTCAATTCTTCACATTAGGTGGCCAAAGTATTGGAGTTTCAGCTTCAGCATCAGTCCTTCCAATGAATATTCAGGACTGATTTCCTTTAGGATGGACTGGTTGGATCCCCTTGCCGTCCAAGGAACTCTCAAGAGTCTTCTCCAACACCACAGTTCAAAAGCATCAATTCCTCTGCGCTCAGCTTTCTTTATAGTCCAACTCTCACATCCATACATGACTACTGGAAAAACCATAGCTTTGACTAGATGGACCTTTGGTGGCAAAATAATGTCTCTGCTTTTTAATATGCTATCTAGGTTGGTCATAACTTTTCTTCCAAGGAGCAAGTGTCTTTTAATTTCATGGCTGCAGTCACCATCTGTAGTGATTTTGGAGCCGAAGAAAATAAAGTCTGTCATTGTGTCCATTGTTTCCCCATCTATTTGCCATGAAGTGATGGGACCAGATGCCATGATCTCAGTTTTCTGAAGTTTTTAAGCCAACTTTTTCACTCTCCTCTTTCACTTTCATCAAGAAGTTCTTTAATTCTTCCCTTTCTGCCATAAAGGTGGTGTCATCTGCATATCTGAGGTTATTGATATTTCTCCCAGCAGTCTTGATTCCAGCTTGTGCTTCATCCAGCCCAGCATTTCTCATGATGTACTCTGCATGTAAGTTAAATAAGCAGGGTGACAATATACAGCCTTGATGTACTCCTTTCCCAATTTGGAACCAGTCTTTTCCATGTCCAGTTCTAACTGTTGCTTCCTGACCTGCATACAGATTTCTCAGGAGGCAGGTCAGGTGGTCTGGTATTCCCATCTCTTGAAGAATTTTCCACAGTTTGTTGTGATCCACACAGTCAAAGGCTTTGGCATAGTCAATAAAGCAGAAGTAGATGTTTTTCTGGAACTCTCTTGCTTTTTCTATGATCCAACAGATGTTGGCAATTTGATCTCTGGTTCCTCTGCCTTTACTAAATCCAGTTGAACATGTGGAACTTTACAGTTCACATACTGTTGAAGGCTGGCTTGGAGAATTTTGAGCATTACTTTGCTAGCATGTGAGATGAGTGCAATTGTGCGGTAGTTTGAGCATTCTTTGGCATTGCCTTTCTTTGGGATTGGAATGAAAACTGACCTTTTCCAGTCCTGTGGCCACTGCTGAGTTTTCCAAATTTGCTGGCATATTGAGTGCAGTACTTTCACAGCATCATCTTTTAGGATTTGAAATAGCTCAACTGAAATTTCATCACCTCCACTAAGTTTGTTTGTAGTGATGCTTCCTAAGCCCCACTTGACTTCTCATTCCAGGATGTCTGGCTCTAGGTAAGTGATCACACCATTGTGATTATCTGGGTCATGAAGATCTTTTTTGTGTAGTTCTTCTGTGTATTCTTGCCACCTCTTCTTAATATCTTCTGCTTCTGTTAGGTCCATACCATTTCTGTCCTTTATTGTGCTCATCTTTGCATGAAATGTTCCCTTGGTGTTTCTCATTTTCTTGAGGGGATCTCTAGTCTTTCCTATTCTATTGTTTTTCTCTATATCTTTGCATTGACTGCTAAGGAAGGCTTTCTTATCTCTCCTTGCTATTCTTTGGAACTCTGCATTCAAATGGGTATATCTTTCCTTTTCTCCTTTGCCTTTCGCTTCTCTTCTTTTCACAGCTGTTTGTAAGACCTCCTCAGACAACCATTTTGCATTTCTTTTTCTTGGGATGGTCTTGATCCCTGCCTCCTGTACAATGTTACAAACCTCAATCCGTAGTTCTTCAGGCACTCTGTCTATCAGATCTAATCCCTTGAATCTGTTTGTCACTTCCACTGTATAATCATAAGGGATTTGATTTAGGTCATACTTGAATGGTCTAGTGGTTATCCCTACTTTCTTCAATTCTTCCCTACTTTCTTCTTCTTTCTTCAAGTCTGAATTTGGCAATAAGGAGTTCATGATCTGAGCCACAGTCAGCTCCCTGTCTTGTTTTTGCTGACTGTATAGGGGTTCTCCATCTTTGGCTGGAAAGAATATAATCAATCTGATTCAGTATTGAGGTGATGTCCATGTGTGGAGTCTTCTCTTGTGTTGTTGGAAGAGGGTGTTTGCTATGACCAATGTGTTCTCTTGACAAAACTCTATTAGCCTTTGCCCTGCTTCATTCTGTACTCCAAGGCCAAATGTGCCTGTTACTCCAAGTATTTCTTGACTTCCTACTTTTGCGTTCCAGTCCCCTATAATGAAAAGGACATCTTTTTTGGGTGTTAGTTCTAGAAGATCTTGTAGGTCTTCATAGAACCATTCAACTTCAGCTTCTTCCGCATTCCTGGTCAGGGCATAGACTTGGATTACTATGATATTGAATGGTTTGCCTAGGAAACGAACTGAGATCATTCTGTCATTTTTGAGATTGCATCCAAGTACTGCATTTCAGACTCTTTTGTTGACCATGATGACTACTCCATTTCTTCTAAGGGAGTCTTGCCCACAGTAGTAGATATAATGGTCATCTGAGTTAAATTCACCCATTCCAGTCCATTTTAATTCACTGATTCCTAAAATGTCGATGTTCACTCTTACCATCTCCTGTTTGACCACTTCAAATTTGCCTTGATTCATGTACCTAACATTCCAGGTTCCTATGTAATATTGCTCTTTACAGCATCGGACTTCCATCACCCGTCACACCCACAACTGGGTGTTGTTTTTGCTTTGGCTCCATCTCTTCATTCTTTCTGGAGTTATTTCTCCACTGATCTCCAGTAGCATATTGGGCACCTACCGACCTGGGGAGTTCATCTTTCAGTGTCCTATCTTTTTGCCTTTTCAAACTGTCCAGTGGAGAAGGGAATGGCAAACCACTTCAGTATTCTTGCCTTGAGAACCCCATGAACAGTATGAAAAAATGTTCTTTATGTATCTGTTAAATATCTAACAATGTTTTTCCCCCCAAATAAATAAATATATGAAATAATCTATCACTATTCTCTCTCCACTGCCCCACCCCTCAAATTCTCTGTTTTCCTGATTCAGTTTGAATGGGTTTTTCTCTATACCTGGGCCTCAGATGTCATCTTAGGACTTCCTTTTATCAGTCTTCTCCTTTGAATTGTTCTTCTGTTTTCTGGTATTTCTTTGTTCCTCCTTCTTGGCTTAATCTTGCATTTCACTAAATCACACCCTTCACTATCTTCCTAAGAAAAGGTATGTGGGAGGTAAAATTTTTTAGTTCTTACATATCTGAAAATATCCTTATTCCACACTTAACACATAGCCTTTATTTGGGTAAGTATAGAACTCTAAGATTAAAATAGTTTTCTCTCAGAACTTTGGGTTCCCAACACTACTATCCTCTAGTATCTTGTACCACTGTTGAGATGTCTGATGCCCCAGCTTTTTACTCCTTCACATACGATGTGATTTTTCTCTCTAGATGCTATGATGTTATTTCTTTTATCTGGGCATTCTGAAATTCAAGTTATTCCTTGGTATTTTCCCTCCATTCTACTGGACATGCAGTGGGTATTTTCAGTTTGGATATTTCTCTCTTTCACTAACGGGAAATTTTCTTACATTGTTATTATTTTTAAAATAATTTACTATCCTTTGCTTTCCTTTTCCTGAAACTGCATACAGATGTCAGAACTTGAATAATCCTCTAATATTCTTTCTCTCCTAATTTTCATCTGTCTTTCTCTTCTACTTTCTAGGAGATATCTTCAAGTTTATTTTCCTACTCTTTTGTTTAATTTTTAATTTTAGCTATCTATTTAAAATTCCTAATTGCTCTTGCTCATTCTCTGATTATTCCTTTTTTTACAACATGGCTTCCCCAGTGGCTCAGTGGTAAAGGATCTGTCTGCAGTGCAGGAGACCTGGAGACTTGGGTTCAATCCCTTGGTGGGGAAGATCCCCTGGAGGAGGAAATGGCAACCGATTCCAATATTTTTGCCAGGAAAATCCCATGGACAGAGGAGCCTGGCAGGCTACAGTTCATGGGGTCGCAAAAGAGTCGGCCACAGCTGAACAAGTCAACCATTCTTTTTCATGGATGTGCATCTTCTTTTAGCTCTCTGAGGCTATTAAATATATACATAAAATTTTAAAATTCAAAAAATCATTTTCTTAAATTATCTCTATTTCTTCTGAGTTCCTTTTTTATTTTAATGTTTGTTTGCTTTAGTCTCTCTCTTTCATGGGGGATACTTTCTGTAGATTTCGGGTGATTTCAGGCTGTCTAGTCCTGTGTAACAGTGAGGATCAGTGTGATTGACAGCTGTGTGTGTGGGCAAGGATTTGACTGGTGGGCTTCATCCTCAGGCCATTTCATTGGGGAACCCTGAAAAGCCAATACTTGGAGGATTTCTCTCGGAGGCAGGTAAATTTTTTTCCAGTGAATCTTCTATCCAGGGGACATATGCCTGAAAGTTCCTTTCTGGGAAGGAGTCTGGTGGAGGGCCCTACTATTATCATATGAACTGACACTTAATCAGACATCTGCCCTTTTTTCTTGCTGGAATCCTGGAATTTGGGGATGCTCTGATTCAATTTCTCTAGAGAAACCTCCACTCTCTGGTAGGAGCATGGTTCCTGACCATGTGATGGAAGGGTATCTAGAGTTGTAATTTCATCATATATCTCTTCCAGCCAGTTCCCTAGAGTCTAATCCCATGCTTCAAACTCGCTTCTTGCAGAACCTGGTGCCTCTAAGTCTCCTGCCTCTCTGGGCTCTGTGGGGAGAGTCTGCTCACTAATGACTATCAGTTCTTCTCCAGGTCCTTCAAGTCTTAGTTTTCTCTATTCTGGCAGCTCTGTTACCATTCTCCAAGCCACTTTCTTTCTTTTAAAAAACATTTATTTATTTGGCTGTGTCATGTGGCACACAAGATATTCTGTCTTCATTGCAGCTGCAAGATCTTTAGTTAGGGCATATGGGATCTAATTCCCTGACCAGGGATCAAACCTGGGCCCCCGTGCATTGGAATAGCAGAGTTCTAGCCACTGGGCCAGCAGGGAAGTCCTTTCCAGCCCCAAATTACTGAACTCACTCTTGTCCACTGATGTCCTCATTTCCACCCTCTGTATTCTCATGAGTCTATACTTTAAAAAGAATTTTGTGGAGTCTGTGGAGGAAGAGGAGATAAAGATACATGATCAGTTTGTTATCTCTAACTGGAAGTTCATACCTACTTTAAAAAATGGTTTCAGATTATATAAATAGTACATACTTTGTAGAAAATTTGAAGCAAACTTGTATGATCCTACCATCCAGAAATAATCAATATTAACATTTTGGTGTATGGTACCTTTTTTTTTTTAAATAAACTTTTTGTTTTAGAATAGTTTTAGATTTACAGAAAAATTACAGTGATGGTACAGAGTTCTCATCTACTCCTCACCCAGTTCCCTCTATTACTAACGTCTTACGTTAGTGTGGCACATTTGTCACGATTCGTGAGCCAGTGCGGGTGCACTGTTATTGTTGTTCAGTCTCTCAGCCGCGTCTGACTCTTTGTGACTCCATGAATGCCAGAGTCCAGTCTTTATTCAGTTTTCTGTAGTTTTTCTCCAATTTCCCTTTTCTGTTGTAGGATTCACATCCAGGATACTATGTTATCTAGTTGTCATGTCTCCTTAGGCTCCTCTTGACGGTGACAGTTTCTTGGAATTTTCTTGTTTTTGATGACTTTAACAGATTGACAGTTAGGTATTTTATAGAATGTCATTCAGTTGGGATTTGTCTAATGTTTTTCTTATGATCTGACTGGGGTGTGGATTCTGGGGAGAGGAAGACCACTGTTATCATATCAAGAACACATATATCAGCATGACTTCTCCATCTCCTTGAAGGCAGAGTATCTATAATACACGAGTTATTTGGAATTCTTCTATATGGAGGTTCGTCTTTTCTCCCTCATTTATCTAATTATTCAATTTTTTATTTCTATTAGTATGCACTCATGAATATTCATTTCATACTTTGGGTTATAATACAATAATACTTAATTTTCTTGTTCAAATTGTTACAGCTTTAGCCCTTAGGAGTTGTTTCAATTGGCTTCTGTATTCCTTTGTGTTATGTACCCACTCCAAACCCCATCATTGTGGAGTTTTGAGCTTTGTAAGATGCTCCTGGATCATTCTGTATATTTCCTGCCTCAGTTCTAGATCAACCATTTCTCCAAGATGACCTAGTCCTTTTTTTGAAAAATGGTATTAGAAACCAAGTTCTGGGCAGTAGGTGTGCTTGTTGCTACTGGGATTTCATTGCTTCTCGATCCTGTAGGCTGACATAGCAAGGAAATAGATGTGTGTATACTAACCTATGTATGTGTACATATATCTATAAATATTTCCATATGTAACCATCTGTATTATATCAAGTTATACATGATTTCCCACTTATGTCTCTAAGTCATTACCACATGGATCATTCTACCCTGCTCCTGTTTGTCTGTAAACACCTACTCCAACAATAAGAAACCTGGCTCTTACCATCTGCCATTCATTTACTTAATTATTCAATTCCAGTGTACATGTGTTGTCAACCACCTGCTTTTTAAGGTAGGAATTTAATTATTCCCAAACTACTTATTTAACATGTCAAGATTCCATAAAGGACTTTATGCACTCAGTCCTTATCGTCCCTGATCTGCTGCCAGTCTTCAGTTCGCCAGTCCAGGTCCTATGCAGGATACAGGAAGCTTGGGGCTGGTGCACTGGGATGACCCAGAGGGATGGTATGGGGAGGGAGGTGGGAGGGGGGTTCAAGATTGGGAACAAGTGTACACCCACGGCACATTCATGATGATGTATGGCAAAACCAATACAATATTGTAAAGTAAAAAAAAAAAATACTTTATGAAAAAAAAATAATAATAAAAAAATAAAATAAAATGCCGATTCTTACACCGATGTCCTCTCCAGGCTTGGGTTGACTGAGTTTTTCCTAGTCTCTCTCCAGCTAAATGTCCTTCTGTAGGTCTGCTGACAGGAATGCATCATTTCAGACAATCCCCGAGTAACAAACTCTTATTCTACCAAATCTATGCCTAAATGGTTGACCAGGTGGTATAAAAGGCAGAGCTTGCCTTTGCTGCGAGGAGAGGAGTACGTTCTCTACATTCTTCCTCACTGTAGACAAAGTTCTCAGAAGCCACTTGGGCTGCAATGAGAGAGACAAGTATCCCTTAAATGGTGTGTTCCCACATCACCACACACCACACTGCCTGAGGAAACACTGCTATAAATAGCACGTGGTCTCCTTACCAGTCGGCCACAGCCGGGTTAACCCAGACATGATGGAGACTTGGTAGGAAGAGGAAAAAGCAGAAAACTAGATAAAGCAAGAAGTGGGGAGGAAGAAGGATGATGTGGAAAGGGTGGTGATAATATTAATAATACATATAATTAATGATTTTAGTAATCACTGATATTTGCAGAAATCTTCCACATGCACGGTGTCATTTATTTCATAAAGTATAACAACTTGAGAAAGTAAATATTTAGTTCATTGTAAGGTATCTTATAGGTTAAATTGACTTTTGTGGGTTCTAAATTCAGGGTTCCTTGAGTCTAGAATCCAAGCTGGGCCAATGAGAGTTGGTCCTGGGACCATTGCTATTAATAGAACTATTGGAAAATAACATGTTCTCTTTTCACTGGAATTATAAAATAAGCATGGCTGGGTGTTCAATATATCTAGTGATCTGTTTGTTTGTTTGTTTATATGCATAGAGGAAGATCTGAAGATAGTATCCCAGGTGTTGACATCGATTCATTTTGGGGGGGTTAGGTAATTGGTAATATTTATGGTTTTTACATGTTATGTATTATTTATATTTTCTATAAAGTAGCATATTACTGTATATTATCATAGATTTTTCTGTTGTAAATTATTGTTTTAAATTTTATACTATATGTATGTTAAAATATAAATATAATATATTTATAATGTTTTCTTATTAATAGAGGAGTATAATTTTTATACTAATATAAGACAGAAGTCCTTTACTCCCCATTTTTTAAGAATCATTTTGCACCTTCATAGGTGTTATTTTTTAAAAAATGTTTATTTATTTGGCTGCATCCAGTCTTATAGTTGTAGCACGTGGGATCTTCGTTGTGGCACATGGGCTCTATAGTTGTGGTGCACAGACAGGCTTAATTGCTCTGCCCTATGTGGAATGTGGGATGTTAGTTCCCAGACCAGGGATTGAAGCTGTGTCCTCTGCATTGCAAGGCAAAGTCTTAACCACTGGACCACTAGCGAAGTCCCCGTGTAACCTCTTAATGCCCACTGATTCTTTCCCTTGGTTACTGACTCAAGCCCAGTTCCATATGCCTGGTAGGACACGCACTCTTAATCCCAGGATGATCCAGTTCCCTAGAATAACTTTTTCAAAATAAAGTTTTTTACCTTTTCAAAGTAAAGTATTTGTAAAAAAGAGATTTTTCAAAATAAGAATATTTAGGGACTGAGAGGTTCTGTTGGTTTTGGCCGCATTCCATCAGACACTGCTGTTGCTGCTGCTAAGTCGCTTCAGTTGTGTCTGACTCTGTGCAACCCCATAGATGGCAGCCCACCAGGCTTCCCGTCTCTGGGATTCTCCAGGCAAGAACACGGGAGTGGGTTGCCATTTCCTTCTCCAATGCATGAAAGTGAAAAGTGAAAGTGAAGTCGCTCAGTCTTGTCCGACTCTTAATGACCCCATGGACTGCAGCCCACTAGGCTCCTCCATCCATGGATTTTCCAGGCAAGCCATTGCCTTCTCCGCCATCAGACACTAGGCCTCATCAAAGAGCAGAGTGGAAAAGTGGGTGAGGTTCTGGTGTCATGGAGGTGCTCCTGCTTGAGGCTGACAGTGGCAGGGGTTTCAGGGGTGGATGGGTCAGTTTCACTTGGATTTGTAGTCATTTTAGAAGAAGCTTGGTTATTTTTCTGTAGCCCTGCCAGAGGGAGGAACAAATCACAACCCCCAAACAAAAGAGAAGCAGCGCCAGTGGCCACGATCTTGCTGGGGTTCCCTCCTCCAAGTTTGTGAGAAATCTGGGAATTGTACACAGACCTGCCGTCCCTGCCCAACACCCACTCAATCCAGCTCTCTCCCACTGTAGACACAGGCCCCACCCTCAAGTCCCCAAAGCACAGCTAAGGCCAGGCTGCAGCATTCAGAAAACTCCCCATAAACCCTGACGAGATGCCACTCATTCCATAAGAAAACCACCTTTTACAATTACGATGCAGAGCCTGTAGTTTCATGTTGTTCTGAATTGCATTGTCTCTTTTCCAGAATAGGTTTACATTTTATCCCTGCATAACCCCAAATCCTATTAAAATATTTGCCTAAAAACAAAAAGGATTATTCCCACAAGAGCAATTTGCTTCCCCCTCCACAGGAGATAGAGGAACTGGGATGAAAACCCAAACCCACACAGTTTAGACTAGCGCTTTGTTCCCTTTTTCACCATTGCAGTTTTCAAAAATAGTAGAGACCACTTTCTTCTACACATTTCAGTATCTACCCATTTGGAAGCAAAAGCCTGGGTCTAACAAGGGTGAGGGGCTTGGCTGGGGGACGGGGTGGGTGTGGGTGGGGAGTGTGGATAAATCCCAGGGGTGGGTGCCCTGGGATTGACTTTAGGAGGAGGGAGGGAGGTCAGGACACAGAAAGTACCAGATTCCCTTTGGCTCAGATTTTACATCTTGGAGTCAGAAGTAGGGACAGAGGGATAGACAGCCATCACGGGCAGTTGACCTGACCACTGAGTGTTTATTTCATCTTTAAAGGAGGCACCTGGGATACAGGACCTCTCAGCCTCCTTTCAGCTCCCAAGCTCTCTGGACCTCAGCCAGGTCAGTGAGGCAAGGGGCTTGCTACCCACAGTCCTTTTCCTGGATGGCAATCAGCGGCTGCCTGCCCACCTGCCCGGGAGCACTCATTCTCCTGATTCCAAGGCACCTACACTTCCCAGACTTCTTAGCTTGAGATAACAGCCTGTTGTCCTCTCAATGACTCCACACCCAAGGGGAGAGGGAATGAGGAAACCTTTGGGACAGTGGGGCCTATCTGATGAACGTAAGAGGTGGGAGGCTGCCCCATTGCTCCTCGTGCCTTCCAGGTTCCCAAGGGCCCCCACCCAGCTCAGGAGGCATTTCTGGGCTTGGCTTCCTGGCAGAGGAGGTTTGCAGGCACTGGGGGAGCTGAGGAGGGTGGTGAAGGCCCTTGGCTCATAAATCTTCATCTTGGGGATTCATTAGGGATTTTTTCCAAGGACTCTTCCAGGGTGGAGGTGGGTGTCTTCTAATAGGTTCCCATCAGACTCAGGATCAGGTCCCAACTCCTCAGCCTGGCATCAGGATTCTGCAAAATCTTGCCTCAGCCTTCCTGGCCAAACCTCTCTTCTGTTATTTTTCCCAGACCCACTGAGGTCTAGCGACATAGAACTACACTATTTCCCTGGACACACCATGCATGCTCACATCTCTGTGGCTACTTTGCATATTGTTTCCTCTGTCTGAAGTGCCCACTGACACTTCTCAAAGAACTCCTATTCATTCTTCAAGACTCTACTCACTGCCTCTTCAAAGCCTTACTTGACTCCTTACACAGGGTTGATTGTTCTGTGCTCCAAGGGATAGGGTTCCTTCCCTGGCTCATCACCCAGTACGGTAATTATTGGGATTTGCATGTTTATCTTCCTCCTAGTGGCTCCTCTAGGGCAGGGAGCGTGTCATTTACTTTGGTAAACCAGTGCCAGGCTAATAATTCTTCAGGCAACATTTGTGTTAGAATGAACACCATTTCTTCTAGATTCATGGTATTTTGAGTAGCATTAAGAGAATGCTTCTGGGGACTTCCCTGGTTGTCCAGTGGTTGGGACTCTGTCCTCCCAATGCAGAGGGCATAGGTTCAATCCCTGGTCAGGGAACCAGATCCTACATGCCAAACTAAGATCTGGTGCAGCCAAATTAAATAAACATTAAAAAAAGAGAGAGAGAGCAAGAGAACACTTCTGTTACCATGGCCATTTCTTGGCCCACAATGCTATTTCTCCAGACAGAGGTCATATATCTGTTAGTCTATGTATTCACACAGCATCAGTACAGCACTCCTCAGGTAACTTTATATCTGATTTATTTATTTTATGCATTTACCTGATGGGTGGTTATTATAGTTGCCATCATAAGATGAAGAGACTGAGATGCCAAGAGATTAAGCAACGTCATGTTCAATGTTACAGTCTGTGTATGGCAAAGCTGAAACTTGAACCCCGGTATTCTTACTGCAAGATCTCTGCCTACACCAGAGATTCTCAATAATCTTTGGATCAGCATCACCTGAGAACTGGTTAGACACGCCCATCATTGGGCCCCACCCCAGACCTACAGAATCAGAAACTTCTAGGGTGGGCCCAGCAATGCTTTAACCACCTGCAGGTGATTCTGTTCCACACTCAACTCCAAGCACCCAGGCCTACATCCTCAGAGCTACTCCAGTGGCTGCCCAGAGCCAGAGGAGGGCGCTCCAAGGCAAACTTTTACCCCTGAATAGTCATGGCTTCTGTGATAGAAACCTAGCCCCTGGGTAAAGGGGAAGGAAACAGGTTGACTGGGAGTTAGGAGCCAGAGTTCTAGTCCCACGGGTTCTGCAATTACTGACCTTACTGACCGTGATTTTGAGCACCTCCCTGGGTCTCAGTTTTCACATCTGTAAAGTGAGGACGTTGACTAAATGCTCTCGTCTCTGATTTCCCTTTGCGCTGTTATTTAGCTCTCCTTTGCACTGTGTTGTCCATGGCAGGACTGCGATGAAGATGGAGTATGTGTGCTCATGTTTCAAGACTTTTCCCCGTCCTTGGAAATTGATCATTCCCAAATTCCAGATCCTTGGGCCAGCTATCCTCCTGTCATCTTCTTCTTTGGCGGCAGAAAATGGGAGCAAACATTTGAGTTGACTCATGAAACTTAATTAGGCAAAAGGTAGGAAACTGTTTAATGATGTTGGATTGGACCCCCTCCGGTTGCCCGAGGCTCCTCATCTGAGCCTCTCCCCTGATTCCTCTCCTGTCGCCTGCTTCCTCACTGTGACTGTGCCAGACGCTCTTGCTCACAGGACCATCTCCTGTCCCTGTCCCCGCTGTGAGCTCCTATGTGTCTCCTGTCCCTCTCTGTGGGGTTGCCTGGTTCACAGGCTCTTGGTAACTCCCCATCCTTCTGAGGAGGGGTTAAGGGTGATGTGTCAGGGTAACTTCCTAGGTGCACCAGCGAGGGGCTTGGTGACCAAATGGGGGAGCCCCATGAACGCAGTGAAGCCCTGTCCTACTGTTTCACGTGGACCTCATGGCTCTCCCAGGAGCACACCTGATTGTGGATGTGTTGTGCTCATTGGTACCTGCGGGGGCCCAGCATTTAACCGGCAGCTGGCAAATCTCCTGTGTGCAGAAGGCTGAAAAGAAGGAAAAATGCCTCTTGCCCCTTTGAGATAATGATAAGAAACTCAAGGTGAGTAATTGCACTGTAAGAGTAGAGCCCTAAGGGATGTCCCTAGTGGTCCAGTGGTTAAGAATCTGCCGTCCAGTGCAAGGGACATGGCTTCGATCAAGGATGCCCCGGTCCCACCGCTGGGCAACTAAGCCCACACACTGCAACTAAGACTCAGTGCAACTAAAAAAAAGGAGAGCCCCCCTGAATCAGAAAGGTGGATTGAAGAATTTTAATCTCTCAGGACCTGGGTGTCAGCAGAACATGGCTGAGCTCTCAAATCCTGAAGGGCCCTGAGAATGTGGGCAGTTCTAGAAGTCAGTTAAAGAAGATATTGCCTTCAGCAGAGTCACAGGTGCCAGATAAATAGCACAGGTGTCTGTTAAATTAGTGTCAGGCTCAGAGAGAGACTCATCATGAGGTTTCCAGAGTCCAGGAAAAGCCTAAAAACTGCAGGACATCACGTGTTGCTGGCAGCCTTTGGGTTAAAAACCAAAAAAGGTGGTTCTTAAACGAGGTCCCAGAGAGAGCAGGAGCCGATGATGATCCTTCATCAGCTAAAGCTCAGTGAGGCTGCACTTCTCAGCCGCAAGTAACCCAGGAAGCTGGGCTTCTCTTGGACTGAGCATTGGTGGAACTACACGTAGATAAAGAATATGTGTGTATTCCAAACTCATCAAATTGTGTACATGAAGTATCTTCAGCTTTTTGTGTGTCAGTCATACCTCAATAAAGTGATTTTTGAAAAAGAATGTATATGTGGATTTGTGTGTAGCTCTAGCTTCTGTTGTTGCTGTTCAGTCACTCAGCCTTGTCTGACTCTGCCACCCCAATGACTGCAGCACTCCAGGCTTCCCTATCCTTCACTGTCTCCCAGAGTTTGCTCAAACTTGCGTCCATTGAGTCAATGATGCCATCCAACTATCTCATCTGTCACCCCCTTCTCCTGCCTTCAATCTTTCCCAACATTAGGGTTTTTTCAAATGAGTAGACTCTTCACATCAGATGGCCAAAGTATTGGAGCTTCAGCTTCAGCGTCAGTCCTTCCAATGAATATTCAGGGTTGATTTCCTTTAGGATTGACTGGTTTGATCACCTTGCTGTCCAAGGGACTCTCAAGAGTCTTCTCTAGCACCACAGTTCAAAAGCATCAGTTTTTCAGTGCTCAGTTTTATGGTCCAAATCTCAATATACCCTTTAAATCAGGATACATTGTCAGTAGTTATTGATCTCCACCCAGTGCCCTGGAGTCCCATGCTCATACCTTCAGCTGATGGGTGCTTTCTTTGTGCATCCTGGGCCCCCACAGTGGGCCTGGTAGTTGAGTTCAACCTGGAAGCTAAAGTCCTGCCTTAGTGGACCTGAGACTTCCCAGTATTCCAGGGACTTGAAGGCTGGGGGAAGAGCCAGGCATTGGTTAGGCTTTCTGGGACTGCTCCAGAATGGGTCCCTCCCTTCCCCAGTCTGCTCCTGTCCAGCTCAGTCTAAAATTGGCCTGCTTTCCTGCAAGACTTGGATTAAGGGATTCTTCTGCACAGGTTCAGAATGGATTTCAACCTCACTCATTAGAATCTCCTAAGCATCCTGCTCTCCATCTTAAATGACTTTACAGGTCTCAGAGCACTCATTTCTGGTGGTGTCTTCCATTCAAAGATTTCTCAAGTCCAAATACTTTGGTCCTTTGTTTCTGAGGTTGTGCAAGGAGAGAGAGGAGATGTGAGCTTTAGACTCACAAGCTGATGCAATCTAGCTGTGGGCTCTTTGGCGAGTCATTTTGCTTCTCTGGGCCTCAATTTTATCATCTGTAAAATGGGAATGTTGGTTCAGGTGCCCTCTGAGGTGTTCCAGCCCTAACATTCTGAGATTCTAGACCCCACTTTGACCAAAAGAGAAGGCTCAGAAGTCCTGTCCATCACTGCATGATGTCCAGGTGGAGGTAGAAAGGGCTAAGTGTACTGTTAGGACAGCTGGGAGGACTCCGGGCCCGAAATGTGCTTTCCCTTCATGGACTTGGATTGGGAGTGCCTGTTGGGTGGTGCCTGGCTGGAAGGAGTGAGACAGTCTCTTCCAGACGTCCCCCTGCCTGAGTGGTTGCCTCACAGGCTCTCCCTACCACTTTCCAGGGTGGGGCGGGGAAGGGCAGCTGGGGAGCAACTGATGCAATAGGCAGGCTCAAGCCTGTGTTCTTCGAAGACTAAGCAAAAATCGGCTGGCTGGGCTGGGCCGGGCCGACCTAGGCAACAGCTTCAGGGCCCTACTCTTTGCAGGGTTTCAGCTTCCTCTTCTCTGCCTATAATTGAAATGGGGTTCATTCTCTGGTCACCAGAGCCAGTAATTGACACTTTGTATTATACGTTTACTCCTGGAGCTCTTTAATCTTATAGCTTAAGAGAATATCCTTCCTTGCTAGGAATGGGGACATGCACGAGTACACATACACAGTGTGAGGACACACACACACATACAACGCAGGGACATTCATGGATGTGCGCGCGCACACACACACACAGTGGGGGCCTCCAGAAGTAGGATCATTGTTTTGAGAATCTGCTCCCACCAGACCATGCTTCCCACCAGCTCTTCCAGGAGGAAGTGGATCCAGTCAAAAGGATCAGAGAGCATCAGAAGATGGGGAAATTGCCTTTGTATAGCCAAAGCCTCCAAATATGCCCCAAGGGATGCCATTTCTATTCAAGGCCCATCTATCAAATATAAATGAGTCTCTGGGCTACTTTCCATCTCCCAGGGATCTGGATGCCCAGAACACAATAACTAGTCTTTTAAGTTAGTGAAAAGGAAAAAAAAGGAAGTGCATCAAGTTCTCAACAAAAGGAAAATGGCTAAATATTGCACTCAAACTATGCCTCCATCATAAATTCCAAGGAACTTTGTCTTACTAAACCCATGCTTCAAGGCTCTGTATTCCCTGCAAAAGGCTCAAGAAGGAAAGTTGAAGTCCATTTGGGTTCTATGTCCCTTGTAATTATCATAATTTACTTTGTACTTACTATGTTTCAGGTCCTATGCTAAATGATTCATGTGATTTATCACATTTCATTCTCACAAAAACCTTATGAGATAGGCTACTATAATCTCCATTTTACAGATGCAGAAACTGAGGCACAGAAATTTATGTAACTTGCCCAAGGACACAGGGCTAGTAAGTGGTAGAGTCAAGGTGTTAACCTGATTCTCCTGACTCCAGGACCTAGGCTCATAACAATCTGAAAAACCCACATGTACAAATAGAGAGTTTAAGTCGCATAGACTCCTTCACATTACAAAAGGATTCGTCAGAATGTTCTCTAAATCCCAAATTCCTCTATAGCTTTAGTCGATAAAATCCATAATTTTATTTTCCAGGGTTTGTTTTATGTCCAAATTTTTAGGAATGTATTGTTTTTCTTTTTTAAAGAGTAATTTTTGTTTATGCTGGATCTTTGTTGCTGCGTAGGCTTTCTCTAGCTGTGGCACGTGGGGGCCCCTCTCCAGTTGTGCTGTGCAGGCTTCTCATTGCAGTGGCTTCTCTAGTTGTGGCTCCCAGGCCCAGAGTGCAGGCTCAGGAGTTGTGGTACTTAGGTTTAGCTGGTCTGCGGCATGTGGAATCTTCCCAGACTGGGGATCGAGTCCATGTTCCCTGCATTAGCAGGCAGATTCTTATCTACTGTACCACCAGGGGAGTCTAGGAACATATTTTTTAACTTAACACACAGACTTCTGCTCTTTGGGAAGTGTCACTCCTAGACTTTCATCAAATCAGTTCATTCTGTTAATAGTTAACAACTGACTTGCTGTCTTATTGACACTGAATACATTTAGAAAGGAGCTTTGGACAAGGTAGTTCTAATTTAAGTATGAATTGTATAATTATACATTTGAATATATTCACACATAATCAAATTTAATCAAATGGACAGCTCGAAAGAGTGAAATTGGAGTGTTTTCATGGTGGAGCAGGAGTTGGGGGCTTTCTTCTTGATTTGGCCGTCATCTTGATTTATAGATGTTTTATCTCATTAACCTTAATGTCACGGAGCTAATTAGTAACTCTGAAAACTGCAAAACACACTTGAAGCAGTCCTGTAGCTCTTTAACTTCCCCATGCACCAGATTAAACTGGACTCAGTTATTCTGAATCACAGAAGACATCTTTCAAAAGGTTTTGCCTCCTTCATTTGGAATGGCTTACTGCCATGAAGATCAAGCTGGATGTGGATCCCAGTTTTCCCTTTTGGCTGCACATCACATTACATCAAAACCGTCTGAATCCTTCAAATCCCTTGCTTCACAGAGAGACACACATATGCAGATTGCTGTGATTACCTCTGTTTGGGTTAAGTACTCCCAGGACCCTGCGGAAGGGCCCAAGGATCTCACTGCCTGCCTTCTGCCTGCTGGTGAGCATCAGGGCAGCTGTGTGGGGACCCAGCCCTGTTCAGGAGGCTGCCATCTTCAGGATGCAGAAGGTCCCTTGGGTCCTAAGAGCACTATGGGCATCCTTTTCCTTCTTTCCCTCTTTTCACCTCCGGACCAAGACCCTGAGGCACAGGTAGTTACAGTCTTTCTTCCCTTATGACTTTCTATGGGAGGACTCTGGGCTGCTTGGCAAGTCCTCCCCACCCCCTCCCTCCCTTTTCTTATGGCTGAATTAGATGGTTGCTAGGATAAAGGATGGTAGACATCAAAGAGGCTAAATTAATCTACAAGATAAAGGGGAAAGCCATTCTCTGGAGAGTGAATGGGCTAGAAATGGCTGTCGAATGGGACTTTGGGTGAGAAAAATGGCCACTTCTCAGGAAACTTCTCAAAGGTTTCCATGATTTTTAAGGCATTTGGAGTTCAATTTATGTTTCTTTGAATAGGATACCATGTGAAGATGGAACTACATAAGGGAGGAAGGGAGCTCAGGTTTATTCAAGTTACATTTCAAATAATTTTTTTGAGAAAGGAAAGTGATTCAGGTAGCAAAATCTAAGATGATGACTTGCAGTGGGGTTTTCTGAATTTGCCTGGTCCTGGAACAGGACTGTGAATTGTAGGAGTAATAGAGAGCAGCCTGTGATGACATATTATCAGGTGGGGAGCCTTGGATCTGTGGGTGAAGCTGAGGTTTCTCCTAGGAGGATTTCACACGAAGGACAAACTCCAGTGCTGAAATAGGTGATAACAAGTGAATCTCTATTCTTGATTTAGTTTGAAAATGGACTAGATTGTTAACATACAGACGAATTTTTGTGTGGGCCCTTGTTCCTTAAGTGCCAAACTGATGTTCTAATGCCGTTTGACATGTCTCCCTGCTGCGTGACTCAGCGCTGGCCTCATGGACCCTCCACAGGCTCTCCCTCCCTCAGGGGCGCAGGTGTGTCCCCACCTCGGTCAGAGGCCAGGAAACTAACCACAATCTCCTGGCTAGAGACTCAGGCTTCTGCCTTGGAGGCAAAACAGGGTGAAACACAGGCAGGCAGGATCCCAAACCACAGAAGCTCAAGTTAGGTCATCCTTGTGAACATGACAACTCGCTGTCGTTCTCGATCAACAAAGAAGAAACACAGACCCATTCAAAATGGCCCTAAAAGACAGAATTTGCATGACTATGGCAACTTGCCATTGAATGCTATTCCTAAACAACTGAAAAGTTAATTAGCCATTCTTTTCACAAGGCAAGAAAGGTGCAATGATACATTCACACCAGAACAGGGGAGTACAGGAGTTTAAATCACTTTTCTGGCAGCCAATGAGTCCAGTGTCGGAGTTCACGATCCCTCCTTATATGCACCTGGCAACTTGGGGGACTGGGTGCTGGGCAGGGACCATCCTCCCAGGAGATGCTGCCGAGACATTCAGAGGATTGTCCCTCTGTGGGACCCGCCTCTCTGGAACAGTTAGAAATTAGGTTGAGGATTGGGTTGAAGGGGAGGAAGTCATAATGGAAAATTATTATTCTTTTGAAAACAGTTATTCATGGGGACTTCCCTGGTGGTCCAACGGCTAAGACTCCATGCTCCCAATGCAGGGGGGCCTGGGCTCGATCCCTGGTCAGGGAACTAGATCCCACATGCTGCAACTAAGACCCAGGGAAGCCAAATAAATAAATAAACGTTTTTTTTAAAGGAAGGAAAATAGTTATTCACGGAAACTTTGCCATGACTGGTATGGCCATTACCGTGGTCATTTTACTTTACCTTAAACATGGACCCCAGTTCAAGACAGAGGTAGACGAGCCCTAGGGAATGCACAGTTACTATTTATTCAATTCATTTGCAGGAATCAAGCAAATCAAGTTGATGATAAAAATGACATTGCTTTAGAAGGCATTCTCTCATGTTCACAGTATATTTAAAATAATCATTAGGAAAAAGGTTACGGTGTTTTGAAGAATCTGTCAGAAATCTTCAGCCCAATTTGTTCCTAGGGCAGGATGAGAATGGATTTCCTTTGGCTGAAATCCTAGCTTCTATTGTTAGGATGATGCAGAAATTTTGGATAATAGTACACATAGGAAAAACAAAGAGAAATATTTTCTCTTCTAGACTGACACCCTTGAAGACTACTTCAAATATGAATTATTGTGCTGTTCCTCTAAGGCTAGTTAAGAACAAACACGTTTGTCTTTTGCAGGATCTACTATTTCCCCAACTCACAAAAGCCATACTGGTTGCCTTTGACTCTGGGGTAGATCTTACTGACATCCATTTTAAACAGAGGAAAGAGGAGGTATATTAGAACTGTTGCTGAGTGTAATTAAATTCTACCCACTATAAACATGTTGGAGGCAGCTTCATGGATTCCCTCCTCCAGACCAGAAGAGTTATTTCTGGAGCTGGGGCTCCTTTGGCCACCCATACCCCACTGGTTGGCTCAGCCCCTGGTTCTTGTAGCTAGGTCCTACTTGAGAAGACCAGTGTATTTTTTGGCTGCAATTTCATATAGCCTTTTGGTCTTCACAGATGAGACAACTAAATACATTCCTGCCTCACATGGCCATGAGTTCTTCTCTGTGCCAGCATTAGACCAATCTTGTCTTGGACAGAGGGCTGGAAAGACTTAGACCCTAGAAGTTGGCATCTAGTCATGGTGATTACTGGCCCCACTCTAGCCTCATACCTGGCCCCAGAAACTGGACTCTTAGCTCATCCACTCACTTTACAAATATTTATTGAGCTCCTATCATGTGCCAGGCCCACAAATATGGCAGTAACTAAAAGAGGTGAAAATCTGTGCCCTTCTCTAACTTAGACTCTGTTTTAAAGAACCGAGCCTTGTCTTCCCATTCCTCTTCCAACCTTGGTTCCCTGATCAGTTAGTCACTTCTTCTAGAACAATCTTCCTCAAACTTCAAGGTGCTTATGAATCACTTTGAGTTGCAGATTCTGATTCAGTGGGTCTAGGGTGGGGACTGAGATTCTGAATTCCTCACAAACTCCCAAACGATACTGCTGCAGCTGCTGGGGGTGTTGCCTGGATTACGCTATGAGTGGCATTGATGCACAGCCAGTAGCACCATCAGTGAGTCTTTCAGAAACACAGAATATTAAAAAAAAAAAAAAAAAAATCTCAAGCCTTACTTTGGACCTCATGGCTGAGATCCCCTTTTGACAAGATCCCCAGGCGTTTCTCCCCATGGTCTAGAACAGTGATTCCCAAAGCACATGAAACAGCAGAAGCACCAGGTGAAAGTTACAAACCGCCTGCGGGCCCTCATCCCCCACTGAGTTGTATTATTTGGTGTTGAACACCCCACGTGATTCTGATGGATAGTAGGTTTGAAAACCTCAAAGAGCATTTTCGGAGGGCACTTTCCTAGGCTCATGGGACCTCACAGCGAAAAAAGCCTTTGAGATGACCTGAGGATAATCGTCTGAGATTGTGGTCTTCTCTGAAGTTACTGTCACACAAGTTCCAGGTAAGGAACTGAGGCCAAGTCCTCGAGCAGGGCCCCTGGCTGGCACACGGTGGGGTCAGGCCTTACACCAAGTTCTCCTTCCACCACAGCTGCCTCTCCTGCTGCTGTGATGCAGAACAGCTCCCACCCACCAGCATCCCCAGATTGCTTCTCCTTGACCACACCCCAAATCTTCCTTTCCTCCTGCCAAGAGTTTCAGCCCATTACCTCCACACCCTCACACCCGCTTTATTTCAGCACCCACAGTTGCCCCCCTCTCCCGACCTGTGTCACCAACCACGTATTTAACTGGTTGACTTTCCCCAAAGGCCGATTCTGCCCACCCTTTGATAATGTTTGGAGCTCTTCTTGGGGAGGTGCAGTGTGTGGGTGGGAAGGGTGTTGTCTGCTGGCCTTCCATCCATCTCTCAGGAAGGCAATTAAGCTTCCTTCTCTTTGTCTTCAGTTCCAGCGCCTTTTTTGCTAAGTATTCTGCAACCTTCTGGAATGCAGGTGAGCACCTCTTCTCTTTACTGACAGCCCCAAGACTTCCTCATTCTTTCAACCTGGCTACATTCTCCCCTCCCCTGCCTGCACAGGTAGGTGCTGCTCACCGTCAAAGTTAAATGGACACACATGGAATTTATGGTCTACGCTAGGGGCCTTCACTTGGAGTCCACAAATCCCTAGCCCAGTACTTTAAAAATTTGAGTGTATGCTAAAATCTCCTAGGGAGTTTAAAAACCCAGACTGCACTGAAGTCAATTAAATTAAAAACTCTGGGGGTGGGAGGCAAGCATCAGTTGCTGATAAATCTCCCCAGGCATTTCTACTGTGCAGCCAAGGTTGAGAACTACTGGAAAGTCCAGGTAAAATTGGACAAGTATATGTCCTTTTGGTGGAAAAACTAAGCCACAGCTTTTAGCAGATCCTTAAAGGCTCCAATGACACTCTTCTACTTCCCTTTCTTCCCCTTTCAAAAACGGTGAGTTGACTGGTCTAAGATAACAAGCAGGAAGAGCTTACCAGTTATTAGAGAAACACCAAATATATGTGTTAACTAAATAAGCAGGTATTAACATGTAGGGCAGAGAAAGTGCCTACTGTTGCTTCACGAAGTGAAGGGGGCTTGGGAATATTGTGTTTGGTGAGATGGGTTGATCTCTGCCTCTCTCCCAGTTAACAGGAAAAAGGTGTGATTTCAGATGCTACCACTACAGAGATCTGATCACATCACTTAACTCCCCTGCTGCCCACAGAACCAAGGCCGCGCCCCCACTACATCATCTTGGCTCCTTCCTTCCTGGTTACCTAGCCCCAGGGATCCTTTCTAGTCACCATGCTCATTTTTTCACACACTCTAGCCCCAGAAGGATGTGCACTGCTTATTTATTTTTTTTTTTTGGACAAGTCTGTGCCCTTTCTTCTATTCTTCTCTTGGTTCCTCCCAATCTCCCTGTCTCAAGTGGACCTGGGAGGGGAGGTAGGATTGAAGAGACGGAGAATGGCTCAAGGCAAGGTAACCTAGTACAGAAGGTGCTCAGTTCATACTTGTCAAAGTTAGTGGGGCACCGCTTTGTGTTAAGAGCTCCTGCTGGTGGGGAGTGGAGGGTGACACAAGTGTGGGATTGGGAAGATATACAGAGACTCGGAAGCTCTGGCTCTCAAGGGACATAGATGCCAGTAGGGAGGCAGACCAGTGATCCAAGGAGGGAAGGAAACATAACAAGTGCTCTTAGGGGAACCTGTGGAAGGTAGGATGGGAAGTGGAGGGTAAGGAGAGACTTCCTCCAAAGAGTGACTGTTATTCTTCCAGAAAGGTCAGGCTCCATGGAAGAGAGATGGGGCTGAATTAGGAGAGTGAGGCCAGACTACAGAAGGCACTTAATGCCAACTTTAGGATACTCTGCACACAGATTAAACCTGGTTGGTGCCCCTAGGTCTTGCCAGCCTTTAGTCTTGCTCCCTCAGGAAGTTTTTGCTGTAATACTAAGCTGTTGAGGTGGAGGACCCGATTTTGAAACTGTCCAATCTGCCAGGAGGTGCCTGAGCTGGTGAAGTGAAGTGAAAGTCACTCACTCTCTGCTACCCCAGGGACTGTAGCCTGCCAGGCTCCTCTGTCCTTGGCATTTTCCAGGCAAGAATACTGGAGTGGGTTGCCATTCCCTTCTCCAGGGGATCTTCCCATCCTAGGGATCAAACCCAGGTCTCCTGCATTGCAGATGGATTCTTTACCATCTGAGTCACTAGGGGAGTCCCTACAGATGCGAGAGCTGGACCATAAAGAAGGCTGAGTGCAGAAGAATTGATGCTTTAAAACTGTGGTGTTGAATAAGCCTCTTGAGAGCCCCTTGGACTGAAAGGAGATCAAACCAGTCAATCCTAAAGGAAATCAACCCAGAATATTCATTGAAAGGACTGATGCTGAAGCTGAAGCTCCAATACTTTGGCCACCTGATTCAAAGAGCTGACTCACTGGAAAAGACCCTGATGCTGGGAAGGATTGAGTTGGTGAAGGTAGAAGCTATTCTCACCTTGTCCTGTAGTCTCCCTCCCTCAAATGCCCATGTGCCCAGGCCCCTGGGATAGCCAGGCAGCCGAGATCACTGACCCTGTAGACAAGAACAGTGGCTGTACTTCCCAACTGTGGTCAGGCAGGATGTAGGTAGGACAGTGGGCTGAACAAATAGGCAGTTAGGGGCCTCTCAGCACAGCAGAGAGGGGAACAGCTGTGATCCTAGATCCTCACGGTCGAATCCCAGTGCTAAGCAATGTGGGGCCGACCAGCACAATGCAGACACTGGCTAAGGCCCTGTGAGAGCAGATATTCAATAGATGTTGTTTCCCTCCATCTATTTTTCTGGGCTGAGAATCTAAGTTAAATAGCTCTACCTTCTCCCAGGTGCCAAAGAAGGATGAGTGCCCCTCCCCTAAGGACTATACCCTTTCTATTTGGGCTGCCAGGATGCTCTAATTGTTCTGCACTTTAATAAGACACAGAGGGCTCATTATGTAAATTCAGACAAATATACACAATTACCCCAGATCATAAATTACATCTATATTAATAAACATTTTAATTAACACTTACCAACTGCCAACAAAGTGTTAGGTGTAAATAACAGGTGGATGTAGAGTGAAGTAATAAGACTAGAAAGCCACTGCTTCTCTCTACTCCATACAAGAATATCAACAAACAGTGTACATGCTCTTTTTAAAAGTAAGCTTATAAGTTTGCCTGAAGCCTGAAACAATCAACAGTATACAAATTCTTATCACTGTTTGCCATTTAAATGTAAGTATTTATTAATAATTTAACATTTGTATGGTGTATCTCATTCCAGAGTCATTCATTCATTCATTGAACAGATATTTAATAGAGGCAGCAAGCATTGTTCCAGGCACCAGGATACAGGAGTAAAGAAGACAAAATTCCTGATCTTAAGATGTTTACATTCTGGTGAACAAAGATAGACAATAAGGAAATTAACCAGTACACAAGTAATATTAAATGATAATAAGAACTGTCAGAAAATATAGTGGGGTAGAGTGAATAGGGAGTGTGTGCCTGTGCATGCATGTGCTTGCCCGCTGCTTTTTTACATAGAGTGGGCACAGAGGCCTCACAGATTAAGTGAAATTTGAGTGACAGGACTTGTTGATGGGTTAGATATAGGGTGTAATAAAAAGAGGTATCAAGTTGGCCACCAGGGTTTTCATATTAGCAACTGGAAAAGTTAAATTGCCACATACCGTCACAGAGGAAGCCTGTGGGGTACAGTGCAATTCTGGGAATTTGATTTTGGATGTGTGATGCCAAGGAGGCAATTAAATGCACAAGTCTGAAATTTGGAGAAAAGATTGGGACAGGAGACATAAATCTGAAAGTGTTCAGCGTGTAGATTAAAAAATATATATTTATTTATTTGACTGACAAAGGCAGGATCTTTGTTGAATCATGTGGCGTCTTTCTTTACGGCCCACAGACTCTCTAGCTGTGGTGTGTAGGCTCAGTAGTTGCAGTACACAGGCTTAGTTACTCCACAGCATGTGGGATCTTAGTTCCCTGACCAAGGGTCAAACCCATGTCCCCTGAATGGCAAGGTGGATTCTTAACCACTGGATCGCCAGGTCCCAGCTTGTAGATTTTTAAAAACATAAGCCAGATGTGACCATCAAGGGAATGAGTGTGGACAGAGAAGAGATCCAAGAACTGGATCTGCCCTCATAACCTCATCACCTCCCAAAAGCCCCACTTGCAAGCACCATCATGTTGGGGATTAGGTTTCAACATATGAATTTGGTGCAGGTGAGGGGATACACAAACATTCGGTCTTTGGCAGATACTCTATAACTGTGGTCCTGAATTGATTCTGAAGTGCTGTTTCCTATCTCTGAGGAGGTGTAGGTTTTGAGTGGTCTTCTGCTCCAGGCTGTTCCTGCTGCTGCCAATGCGCCCATAAGGCTCTCTCCTCCCTGGACAAGGCCTCTGCATGGTCAGACAGTTTGGGAAGGAAGACAATGGAAGTATGACAAAAGGCTGCCGGGCCTGTGGGTGGGATTTGAAACCTCAAACTGGAATCCAGAGCAATTGGGACTGGAAGAGAATGTGGCCATTTCCATAATCCAGAGTTTCCTTGACTTGTGGAGTCCAAGATTCTGAAGTCATCCCTCAAGAGATGATGCTTCATTTTACACTGTGAGCTCTGAGACAGATTTCATTTAAATGAAAATTCTATGGCTTAAAATAAAACTTGAAATCCCCTAAAATCTAGTCAAGTGCTGTGCATCAGATGGTGGCTTCTATATATCACTTCCTTCCAAAAGAACCAGAGTACCTTGAAGACATGGCTGATTCCATGTTTGGGCCAGGGAAAGTACAAGGTTAACCTGAGATAGCTGGTGACAGAAAGCAAGGAAGGAAATGCATTGAAAAAACACTGGACCAGCTTGAAGGGACTCCTAATGACCTCCTTTGGGAAACTTTGAACATCAAAAATAATGATGACCATGTTTGATTATAAAACAAGGGAAAAAATCCATTATAGTGATACTAAAAATTTAAAGAAAATTACACAAAGGGGAAAATGTCTTTGTCACCATTGGAAGTGACTCTTATGTTAATGTCTTACTTGAATATTAGTAATTAAAGAGAACAATTAGCATTTATCTTGCCTTTTTAGGAAGAATTATAATTCTGCCTCAATTGATTATAGAAAGCCTTTCTTTACAGAAGAAAACTAACAAATGAATAAGGAATGTAATGTTAGAAAAATTACCACTGTGTACCCCAAAACATAATTCCTGAGTAAAAACAAAGATCAACAATGATTGTTAAAACCATTGAGGAAAGGTTGATGGGGAGCAAGATATTTTCATATGCTGAAGTATCACCATACAGAAAACTTCAAAGAGTAAATCTACTTTTACAATGAAAAGGAGGGAAAGGTTGTGATGTCTCCAATTTGCTTTTACACAGCTAGCCAAAAACCCTAATCAAATAATATATATATATATAACATATATATGTTAATATGCATATTAAAAATTCAATATACATAGAATCTTAACATTTACTGGATTGCGTATACAGTTTGTTCATTATAATACCTTTTCTACTTTTTGATATATTCAAAATGCTTCTTCATAGAAAATTAGGGAAGGGGAAGAAATACTGTATAGACTCTGGGCCTCATCTCTGCTTTTAAAAGACCCCAGATGACTGATACACTCTCAGGAATGAGAATCACTGATTCAGTGCCCACATTCAGCCTGAAACTGAGGTCTGGAGAATTGAAATGACTTTCCAAGGGACAGAATAAATACTAGAATTCATGTCCCTTGGCTTCCAATCTTGTGTTTTTTTCTTATAAATCTTCAAAAGGAATTTCTTAAATAAGAAACCTTATCCTCTTGAACACCTGAAGCTCTTGTTTGTCAGCAGCTGAACCACACATAGTAAGGAAGGATTTGGCCACCTAGAGCGGGCTCATTTGTTGGAATCTAGGTATGGGAAAAAAACCATTAGAGGTACCCAGGGCAAGGACAGTCCTAATTTTAAAAATTGAGTTGTATTGTATAACATTTTCTCTTTTTAATAATTTTATTACCTTCAGTGAGGATAATCTATGAGAATAAGTCTTTCACTTGTTTGTAATATTTAATATGTAGATAAAACCACAGATTAGAAAAAAAAATCCCTAAAATCCTGATTATTAGCTGGGAAATGAGGTTTTGGCTGAAGTACCTGGTGTTGCAGGACTTGCAGGTTTCCTGCAGAGAGATGAAGATTGGAAGATGGCAAAGTGGTTAGGTCCCAATGCTAGTGGGAAAGGCATGAGTCTTTGCAGTCAGACAAACTCTGGGTTCAAATTCTGACTTTGCCATTCACTAGTTTTGTGACATTAAGCAAATTATGTGACTGCTCTCAATCTCAGTTATTTGCCCCCTATTGCCAGGTAGGTGCTTAGATACAGCAGTTAAGATTCCCAGGGCCCAGCCCTCCTAGAAATCCAACACATAATCAAGGAATAAGGATATTCAGGTGGAGTTCTTAATTCTGGAGAGACTGAGAGTAGATCTTAACCAGATGGAGATGGAGTTGGGCTGGAGGAGGAAAACGAAGGCAACAATTTAAGGAAATAGTGCAGAAGCCTGATAGTCTGGAATGGGTGAGGAACATGGAGTTCCTGTGGCTTTAATGTAGTCGACTGCGATTATTTAGTGAAATATGTATGGAAAACATCTAACTTTGACCCAGAAGTAGGAGTTAGGGTCTGGGGCACGAACCCCTAGCGATAACAAAGGTCCTCTCCAAAAATAAAAAGGACTCCACACTCCAGCACCACATAAGAGACACCTGGACTGTAGAGGCCACAGAAAAGAGGCGGTCTCACCTGAGGTTTACGTAGGGGGCGTGGCTGTGGAGAACTTCCGGACTCCTTTTCCGGAACAGGCCTGTGCCCCGGAAGCAGTTGTTTGTTGCTGGACCTTTGGGCCCGTTACCGAGTCTTCAGGGGTACTGTCGCCATGTTCCTGTCGGCGGTTACGTGTAAGTGGGGCTGGAGGCGGCGGCGGGGCTTGCAGCGCGGGCGGGAGGTGGTGACAGGTGGGCCTTGGGACATTGCAGGGTGGAGTGCGCACGCCGGTGGGGAAGCTGCCGCTGCGACATCCCAGGCCTTCAGGACTACAGCACCCGGCATGCCCCGCGGCATGCTCCCTGTGGGGCGAGTGGGTCTTGGGGGTCTTCGGCGCAGATTTTGGGTCCGTTGCGGCTCATTCGGACGGTAGAGTCTGGCCGGCAGAAATGGGGCTCTCCCTCGCCCTCTGTAGCGGTGTGTCAGCAGAATCGCTGGACGTTCTGAGAAAACTTCAGAATATTTAGTTCACTCATTTCGAGTTCGCAAGGTGAGAAACAGTAATTGATCCTAGGTGGTACAGCGGGCTGGGAGAGAAGCCCACTGCCTCCCAAGACAGTGTTCTTTGGTGCACCAGGCTGACTTCCCGGATGGATTTAATTTCCTTTCTCCACCTGATGTGATGGTTGTTGAATTTGCATAGGTTAATTTACCAGACAAGAGGCTTGTTCTAGTGCAAATATTTGCACCTTAGAAGAGGAGCAAATGGAGCAGATCTTTGGGAAGATTTAGAAGGTAGTCAGTTCAGCTGAAAAGAGATTGTGTAGAGCATTCCATCCAGAATTGTGGTGGTCCGATTGGATTTTTAAAAAGCATCTATAAAATCCTAACGGGAACCCCCAAAGCTCGGGAGTAGTTACTTGAGTGACAATTTATGACATATTTCATGACTTAAATATTTTTATTATAATCTTAAAATTTGAGCTTTATTTGAATTTTGCATAAGCAAGATAATAAATTGTTTTTTTTCCTTTTCTATCCGACTTTCCCTGCCTATGAAAAAGTTGCCAAGAGCAAGTCAAAGTAAGTAGAAGTTTTTCTTTTTTTTTTTTTAAAGCTTGTTTATGTTAGATTCATTATTTCAGCTACTCTCAATGAATCCTTACGTTAAATTAAGCATTTGGCTTCAATTTTCTAAAGTCTGATTTGAGAATTACACTCGATGAATTGTTTTGGCCCTATGAACTGTTTACTAAAATATTTTCCCTCCCTCCCAACTGATCTATTTAAGTGAGCTTTCAGTTAATTTACTTAAAAGTTGCTTTTGCTGTCTTGTTCCTAAAGAAATCATCAGGGTCCCCATGTTCTTTGGACTACTACTGCAGTTCTGTTTCCTCAAATTGAGGACCAGGGGCCATTTGTCTGGAGCTCACTACAGGAATATAACAAAAAAAGCTGTGACTTGACTATCCACAGAGCCAGTGTTGAGTTTTGTAATCTTTTGCATTCATGGTACAAGCATTTCAAAAATAGCAAAGGCTAAAGATTCCATGCTGTACCAGGGAGACTATTAATACCAAACTGGTATTTCAAAAATAAAATTTGTAGACAATAACTGAAGTAAGATGTTCTGTGGTAAAAATAGAAAAATTCTAAAGCAGGCAGCATTTGTTTATAACCCAAGACATATAATAAATCCTTAAAGCTAGATTAAAGTTAATGGAAAACATGTATGCTTATATTCTTCCCTCAATATCTTTTATTGCTTTATATAGCTTTTCACACAATCCAGTTAGCTTGCTTTCCTTCTTCACATTCTGTGGGAATCGCCTGTGTCTTCAGTTTCTTTAGAGGTGTGCCCTGCGTCTCATGTTCTTTGTGTCCTTCTGGTGCCATGTGTCATATGTCTTGCCTTACAGACCTTGTGTACACAACGCGCCTTCCATACTGTTGGTGTTACGTCTCCAGGGTGCAGATGTAGACTTAGAGGGCCTTGCGTATTGTGCTTGCCATAGCGCAAGTACTTAATATTGTATCACTCTAATGCATGAAGCACTATGCTGAACACTCAAAGGGATGTAAAGGTGTATAATATATTTTAGGTGCTTCAAATTCTTTTTGGAATTAGATGAGAAATCAAATAGCATGATCTACATAGGAAGATAAGACACCTGAAAAAGTAACAAACAGTATGAGGTATTAAAAGGTCCAGTGGGACAAAACATGAACTTTCTGCTTTGGATGATTGTAACTTAAACTATGAAAGGGAGCAACAAGGTTTTACACATTGTCAGTGTGAAAATTCCAGTCCCTTTATTCTGTAACTTCCTGATTTCACTCTCACTGCTCATACGTGAAAGATAAAGCTCTTCCGAGACAATTTTCTTCCTGACTGGCCTGCTAGGGTCACCAGTACTTGTGTATTTTCCTTGTCCTGATTTCTCCTCCTGAAATGTGGGGGTCTGAGTCTATTCCCACAATGCAGTTTGATTAGTCTTCTTGCTTTGGTTAGGTCATTTCCAAGTCACTCTGTGTAATGGAACAAATATTGGGAATCAGAACCATTCTAAGATATAGACTGTCTTAAAACTGAACTTAAGGTTTAATTGATGTCCCCACAAGTAATACTACTTGTATAGTGTTCTTAGAATGTGGCATCCCCCTACGACTGATTTTAGTCTATTTCCTTAGCTTGTAACAGCTTGCTTTTAAATCTTAGAACAATTCTGGTGAAAATGGTGAGCCAAGCTGGAACAGGTTTTTCCTTCAACACTAAGAGAAGCCGACTATGGGAGAAACTGACTCTACTGCATTACGATCCAGTAGGTAAGATTCCAGAAAAGTTGCTCCATAATAAATTCAAATGCTTTCAAGGCCTGTTGCCCTTTTCAGATGATGTTGAACAAAGGCAGTTTTGTGACCCCTTTGTCACTAGAGCATTCATTCCTAGTGTATATTGAAAGTTACTTTGGTGCTAGTTACTGTCCAAGGTGCTGGGATAGTCATGCACATAAGATAGACTCACTGCCTTCAGTCTTGATGATCAAAGCCTGGTTTTGGAAGGGAGAGGAAGGAAGACGACAAATGCTCAGTGCTATGCGAGAAAAAAGCAGGATGCTGAGATACAGGATAGAGTTGCAAGGAGGTAGATCCCATCTTCATTCTTTAGGTAGGATAGTTCAGGGAATGTCTCTCCGGTAAGAGATAGTTAACTGAAGATTTGAAGGGGAAAAACCAGATATGTAAATAGAATAGGCGATACTGTTCGGTAAACAGAAAGAGAAGTATGTCAAGGTTGAGTTGAATTCTAAGACACTTGGTTGGTGTTTAGAGTTGGAATTGGTGCTAGAATCTTATTTCTTCAAATTAATCCATTACATAATGAAATATAGGCAGTTAACGTCATAATCCCTGAGGGAGTAAATGGCAATCCACTCCAGTATTGTTGCCTGGAGAATCCCATGGACAGAGGACCTTGGCAGGCTTCGTCCATGGTGTCGCAGAGTCGGACATGACTGAAGTGTCTTATCATGCATGCAGCATCATAATCAGTTATTTCGTTAACTAAGAACAAGGCCTGATAGACTCACTTCTGGCCAAGATGGAGCAATGGGACTGAATTTACCTTCCCTCCTGAAACAACAACCACAGAAGGACAATATAGGCAACAGAAGGCAGTGACCCTTGAGAGAAAGGAAACAAGTGCTTGTGAATAACCAGACAAAACGGAAGATTCTGTCTTCTTTGTTTACCTGCCTTCAGTCTTCAGATACATGAATGCGTCACGACACAAGCACCCGTACTCTCCAGGCAATCTGAACCCCATTTTACAGATGATGAGCTTGATGCCAAGGATTTTAGTTAAGGACACGTAACTAAAATATGTGACAGAATAAAGGTTTGAATTTAGGACTGTCTGATTCCAAAACCTAGGCCCTTAGTCACTTTACATATGAATCTCTTATTGAGAGAGGAGGCTAAAACTTGCTCACTAGTGTGTGACCTCTGGTTGGGCACCAGTACGAATCTGCCTGACAGCCATCTTAATAGCTGCTTTCAGAGTTTGTAAAGAAGATCTTACAAACTGTTCATTATGCTGAATTCATCAAAATAAAAAATAATATCACCTTCAAAAAAATCGGGGCTGTACCAGTGTAAGGAGGCATTCAAAAAGGGCTCTGAGAGGGATTTCCCTGGTGGTCCAGAGGTTAAGACTGTGCTTCCACTGCAGGAGTGAAAGTGAAAGTGAGAGTTGCTAAGTCCTGTCCGACTCTGCAACCCCATGGACTGTACAGTCCATGGAATTAGCCTTTCCCTTCTTCAGGGGATCTTCTCAACCAGGGATCGAACACAGGTCTCCCTCATTGCAGGCGGATTCTTTACCAGTTGAGCCACCAGGGAAACCCAAGAGTACTGGAGTGGGTAGCATGGGTTTAATTCCTAGTTGGGGAACTAAGATCCTGCATGCCATGTGGCCAAAAAAAAATTGTTATGAATTCCATTCTTTAACAGAAATAAAATTTCCTGCTGTTTTTATGATGTGAAACTTTCTGGTCATTCTTTAATAAAATGGGAATTCTAGGTTTATCCCTGATGATTAGCAGTCTGAATTTCAGGATATATATCTCAAATGATGGAAAATTATTAGAATGATAAGGTATAGGTCTTAGTCTGGGTTGATATAACGAAATACCACAAACTAAATGACTTATAAACAGCACAGTTTTATTTCTCACAGTTCTGGGACCTGGAAAGCCCAATATCAAGGTGCCAGCATGGTGACTTTCTGGTGAGGGCCCTCGTCCTGGTTTATAGGAGGGGGTTCTTGCTGTGTTCTCACATGGTGGAGGGGTAGGCAACTTCTGTGGGGTATCTTTTATGAGGATTCATCCCATTCACGAAGGCTCCACCCTTGTGACCAAGGCACCTCCTCAAGGCCCCACCTCCTAATGCCATCATCTTTGTGGGTTAGGATTTCAACATAAATTTGGGGGAACACAAACTTTCAGACCATAGCAATATGATATTAGATTGATGTGGTGGTTCTCTTTCTGATTTCTTTGTATCAGCTGGTGAAAACCTAAAGTGACGAACTTTACAATAGAGTGGTTTTCTACCATTTTAGCTCCTTTAGAGCTTTTTTAGGAACTTGTACAATGTTAATAAATGTTGATTGAATAACCTTCTCTGAGATTTTAAGCGTGAAAATGTACTGGAATTTTCAGTCATAGTATGGAAATATTAGGAACTTTCTGTCAGATTGATTTTACATTTTGAGGTCAGGAAAGGATACAACCATAAACAGTTCCAACCATGAGCTGAAAGTGGAAGAAAATATTCATATCTATATTTCAGACAGACGATTAGAGCTTTTCTGAGAAGGGATCATTGGAACCTTGACAACACAACTTTGTCTCTTCTGAAGAAAATGTTCTGGGATAGCTGACTGCTTGGCATTCTGCCCACCTACCGAATGCCCTGTGGGCTTGCATGATGTTTGCCTTGCGGCCTGCCCCATTGCCCAGGGTACCAAATAGCTTGGCAGTTGTCCTAGCATGTTTTACTGCAGTGAGAAAATGGTTTAAGGGTTTAGTTTAAGGGTAATGTTTTGCTTGTCTGCTTTACAAAGAAAATCAGGCAAGTAAACATAGAAAAATTCCCAATTATTTGAGGACTTCATGGTATATACTCTATGGCTAGAACCAGCCTATGTCTTTTCAAACTCCTTTTCCTCATATGAATCTATATGCAAATTTCCCAGGAGGAAGGATTAAAGGCTGAGGCATAAGTGTATTAAACTCTGTTAAATATATGAAGGTTTATTATAAAGAAAATGAAAACTTGTCAGTTTTAATTCCTTGGATGACTAAACAAGACAATATTGACTTTAATTGAAGCAGAATAGATTTAGGTTAGATGTAGGGCAAGAACTTGACAGATTCATTCTTCTATGAATTAAGCAGCAAATATTTTGACAGAAAATTAATTTATTGTTTATGACTGAGGATAGCAGCGTGTCATCTGGACTCAGCTAACACATAGTGAGTGAGTGCTCTCTGGCAGCCCTGTGAGGGAGATGGAGTTAGCCCTCTCATGGGGAATAAAACTGAAGGAAGAGTATTTTGAGAAATTTTCCCAAGAACTTACAGTGGATAAATGGTGGCGGCAAGGCTTGAACCCAGTCTTTCTGATTCCAGGCCCCCTATTTTTTCTATTACATGGAGCCAGTCTAGTTTATTTTTTTCCTTTTTTAATCAGGACCTTCCCCTGCGATCAGCACTGTTGTTCTTATCTCCTGCCACCATTTGTCTAAACTAGATGCTCTTCCCTGTTAGTTCATCCAAATGCTGCTGCTGCTTGAGAACCTAAACTTGACCCTCCTTGTGAGATGTTTGCCTCACCATTCCAGTCCCTTTTAGTCTTTAGGTTTCTGTGGGGCTTACTGGATGTTCATACAGGTACCTCATGGTATATTGGTACTAAATCAGGGACTCTTCTTACACTTTCATAAATCCCACATGGCCTAGCACAGTTATGTGGACTTAAATATTTATTCTTTGAATTAAGGGAATGAACGCAGCAAGTATATCAAATTTTCATGAATAGTCTTCATCAGTTATTCCTATCCGGGGTCACTTAAATAATCTCCTGACCAGTTATCCATGAGACAAGTTCTTTTTTTAATCCATTTTTTAGTTTCATGTAGAAAAACATGGCGAAGAAGGCAATGGCACCCCACTCCAGTACTCTTGCCTGGAAAATCCCATGGACGGAGGAGCCTGTTAGGCTGCAGTCCATGGGGTCGTGAAGAGTCGGACACGACTGCACGACTTCCCTTTCACTTTTCACTTTCATGCATTGGAGAAGGAAATGGCAACCCACTCCAGTGTTCTTGCCTGGAGAATCCCAGGGATGGGGGAGCCTGGTGGGCTGCCGTCTGTGGGGTCGCACAAAGTCTGACACGACTGAAGCGACTTAGCAGCAGCAGCAGAAAAACATGGAAATATTTTTTGCAGTGAATAACAATGGGAAATTGTTTGGGTTCTTTGCTACTGTCTTACAATGCTTTGTAGTCTTCCTTGGAATTTGAAGGAGCACTGGTCCTACTTGTTTAATACTAGATCTTTTGAAATATATTTAAAATATTCCTATGTACAAAGTAATAAAATACATTATTAATTTTGTAGATAAGTTTCTGTTGACTGGTTAATGGTTATTAATTTTAGCTGCCATCAGAATCATCCTAAGAGTTTAAAAAAATACAGACTTCCAGTCCCACTCTAGTTCTACAGAAATAGAATTAGGGTAGAGATGGAGGTAAAAGTAGGAATGTATTTAAATAAGCTCCCTAGCTAACTGTTGATAATAGTTTGGGGATCTCACATGCAGGGTATCCATATTAATTATAGAAGAATAACAAAAAACAAAGCTAAAATTTCTTTGTGTGGTAGGGACAAGTGAGTTGCTGTCATGTCATACATAGTCTTTGGAGTTCCTGGCTCTTCCTTGGTGCACTGTTCTTGTTTTTTTGCAAAGAAAAATTTAGGTAGGGTGGTTTTGTGTGTGTGTGTGTGAGAAAGAGAGAGAGAGAGATGTGTGATGTTAGTGGAATGCTATATAGGGCATTACAGGAACTATCAAAACCTTATTGCCTAGTATCTGGTCTCTAATCTTTCATCCCGGCAGTGAGCGCTTTTGTTTGGTGTGTTTCAGAGCACTATACTCTGTTACGATATTCATAATAATAAGATTTGGGTTATAATAGTAAATCTGTACTTGGATATATGAAACCATTTCTGGAAAGTACAAGGTTTAATGTATATTTACTCTTCAGCCAGACTTCCTTTTCTTCTGTGGTCTGCTCAGTTTTTACCACTCTTTTTCTGGAGTCCAGCTTTTTTCTACAATCTCTCCTTGCTTTACCTCATACAAGAGTGGGCATTAGCTGAGTGAAAAAATTTTTTTGCCTGTAATTTTCTTTTTTTAATTTGAATGTTTCACATTGGTTATATGTGACTTTGTGGGGTATCAGGGTTGCCACTGGTTGGCTGGTGGGCCTTCCCTGTTTTCCTTACCATTTTCTGCAGTCCTCTCTGGTCTCTGGGATCAGTGAACTGAGTTTGCAAGTCAGCTCCATCCACATGACAAAGGAAAGTAAAAGAAGAGAAAGGAGAGGGCTCATGGTCTGATGTGTATTTTTATTAAAAAATGCTGATGATAAACTTTTTAGTTTTCTGCTACAATCCTTTTTTCTCCTCCTACAGTGAAAAAAAAAGTCCTCTTTGTGGAACAGAAAAAAATACGCTCCCTCTAAACAATGGATTGAAAATGAATTTGATTTATAAATGAGAAGATCGAGGGTGGGATACTGATTCAGAAATCTGCAGCGTGTAATAAAAGAAGAGGAAATGGCATGGAATCACTGCCTCCTGTGATTTGAAGGCCATTGTGAAGGAAAACAATGCAGTGAAAACAAGTTCTTCATATTAGGACATATACCATTGCATCACATTTATTTATCTTTCTGGATATTTTTATAGCCCTTAATAAAATATATTAAAATAGCCTGTGCTATTGTCTTTTAGTGATGTTTTCCCCCACTATTTGAAATTTAAAAACTACAGTACTAAAAAATAACCATTGTTTCATATAAGAAAAGAAAATTTTCCATAGTGAGATTTGTGCAAGAGTTTCCAGTCTGCCCTCACTTGTACTTCATAGAAAAGGCAGGGTCATGGTCCAGAGAGATCTTGAAAGAACTCCTGTGCGATAACACAGATGGCAGAGGTGAGCAGGAGTGAAAGGAGGAAGCCAGCCTGTTAACACAGAAGAAACCAAGAGAACTTCTGTTTTTGATCTGTGCTTATATAATTAGAAAAATACCATTGGTCCACACACTCAAACTCAGGTCACCAAAGCAGTATCTAGGATTTTCTAGGAACGGTTTGGACTACTAGAATTTTTTTTTTTTTAATAAGAGGTGCTGTAGTGTATTTCCATAAAGCTAATGGCTCAGCTCTTGGGGCAGTGGTACTACACAGCCAACCAGCTTGGAAATTCCACTGATTATCCCTAATGTACAGGTAAGAACTCCTGCCCTCCCTAGATCTGTTATGCTTTCCCACCCAAGCTGTTGTTTACCACAAGTTTTCAAAATTGCCCATTTCTCTCCCTGTCAAATTTCTCGTTGAAGATAAGGATCAGCTCATATTTTGAGCTCTGCTGGTATGTATCCCAAAGCATTTAAAGCATTTATAGGGGAGAAGGATGGAGTGTCCACCATGACCACAAGCATTAAGAAACCAGTGCTGTTCCTGAGTAACAGGTGTTCCCTCCCTGTGGCCCAGTCTTGTCTCCTGAGGAAATGTGAGAGCGCCTCTCTGGAAATGGAATTAGACAGTTGTTGAGTCTTAGAGGCTTGTGGCATTACAGTCAGCTCTTTTTCTGGCATCTTTTGTTAAAGCTCTAATTGAAAGCAATAATAGGTGAGATCTTGGCTATTTTTAGATTGAAACTCTACATTGTGGTATTGGGTTACAAGAAAAATACTTCACTTGATTCTACCTAAACCCAGTGTAAAGGGTCTGTGACATGCATGAATCACTAAAAAAAAAAAAAAAAACAACTTAAAATCTGGCTTAGCAAATGACTTGTCTATTTAGAACATAGGCTAAAAGTGGCCCACAGGTGGTGTTTACAATTTTAAAAAACTCAGTTGCTGATACTTAAATGTTGAAAGATTTCAATAAACATCTAAACTTCTGGCTTCTCTTGCAGAACCAGAAGCTCTGACAACACTCAAGGCAAAGCTGAACATCAGCTGCCCTTCTTAGGAACTACTTGTGTGACCCAAGTCATACCCCTCTTTCCCTTATTTAACATTCTCTGCTCTGATTCTAGACACTGTTGCTTGCAAATTCTGCTCTTTGGTGTACATAACGGTATTCATGATGTGTTGGCAGTAGAGTTTGCTGGTTCCTGAATGGCGGGGTTGTTTGTACAGGTCTTTGTTGTAGTATCCTTAATTCTGTCTAGTTGACTTTTGCATGAAAAGCAAATCATTATAAAGAAATAATTGAAGGCTTGAGGATGACTTGGTAAATGAACATAATATTTGCAAAGACAGGAGGTGACATTTTATAGTAAGCTGCTAATTAACAGTGCTCATCCTTAAGTACATTTTATTTCCAGGTATATTTGCTTTGGAGTTAATAGCAATCAAAACAGATCAAGGGGCAGGTCTTTTTTGTATGGATAAGATGACTGTGTTCCTGTGACCTGGACACTGACCGCTGCGATGAAATTAGATCTCTTGAGCATTTCTTCCAAGGATAGATGTGAGTAGTAAGCCAGGTAGAAGGCCAAAGCTCCCACAAAACTGTCACCAGCACCCTGTAATTCAAAGCACATTTGTAGAGATAAGCATATAGTCATTTGTTGCCCAATCTGTGTTTTCAAAATATTTAAGTATACTTTTAACTTTAGTTTTAGGTTTACAGAAGGGTACAAGGATAGTAGAGATTTCACATAGCACACATCCAATTCTGTAAACATCTAACTTCACTAGGGTACGTTTGCCACCACTAATGAAATAACAGTGTTACAGTATTAACTAAACTCCGTTCTTCATTCTGGCTTCCCCGATGGCTCAGTGGGTAAAGAACTGCCTGAAATGCAGGCGATAGAAGAGATGTGGGTTTGATCCTTGGATGGGGAAGATCCCCTGGAGGAGGAAATGTTCATCTTCTCCAATCCTTGCCTGAAAAAATCCCACAGATGGAGGAGCCTGGTGGGCTACAGCCCAAAGGGTCGTAAAGAGTCAGACACGACTGAGTGAATACACACACACACCCATACTTCATTTGGATTTCATTAGTTTTGCTTAGTGTCTTTTTTCTGTTCCAAGATCTCATCCAGGATACCTAAATTACATTTCATTGTCATATTTCCTGAAAGTCCTATAGCTTGTGACAGTTTCTTAGACATTCTTTGTTTTTGATGACCTTGATAGTTTTGAGGACAGGTTGAGTACTTTGTAGAAAGTACCTCCATTGGGATTTGTGTCTGTTTTTCTCAAGATTAGACTGTGTTTATGGTTGTAGGGAGGAAGACCACAGAGGTGAAGTGTCATTCTCATCAGAGCATAACGAGGGTACATACTGTCAACATGACTTACCACTGATGTTGATCATGATCGCTTGGCTAAGGTAGTCTTTGTCAGCTGTCTCCACTCTAAAGTTACTCTGGTCCCTCTTATCACACTATGTTCTTTGGAAGCACATCACTAAGTGTAATCCACACTTAAGGGGTGGGGAGCTATGCTCTACCTTCTTGGGGGTTGAGTATCTCCATAAATTATTTGGAATTCTTCTCTATGGAAGATATGTTTCTTTTCCCTCATCTATTTATTTAACTCTTTATTTATATGAGTATGAATCAGGGATATTTATTTCATTCCTTGGGCTATAATCCAACACTACACTATTTTGTTGCTCAAGTTGTTCCAGCTTTGACCATTGGGAGTTCTTTCATCTGGCACTTGTGTTCTTCTGATAAACTCTCATCATTTTGTTTTTTGAGTGCTTTCCTTATTTTCTGACATTATAAGATGCTCCAAGCTCATTTTGTATATTCTCTGCTCTAGAGCTCGAATTAGCTGTTTCTCCATTAAAAATTCATCAAGGAAGTGGTGAGAGGCATTCAGATGTTATTTTCAAACTAAATGTAGGGACATATAAGGCTTATTCCATTTTTCCTGAATTTCCAAAGGCCTGCATTGGTGAAGGCCTTTGGAAACAAAAACCACCAAAGAAAGTCTGTTGACCTCGCCTTCAGATTGGGCAATACTTAGTCATGTGTTCATCCAACAAATGTGTTTAAAATAAATCTGATGACACAATTTCACTTGAAAAATCACTCTGGTATTTAACGGCTTTCAGGGTCATTGTCCAGTTTTCCCCAGTTTGTTGCTTCCTTAATCCCAAGGGCTTTCATAACAAATCTTGAGGCTCTACTCGAGCCTTTACAAAGAGCCTTGGTATGCAGTACTTTTTCAGTTGCAGTTTAAGTATTTAATGAGCTATGTGCCTAGCACAGTGATGGGTATTTGAAAAACAGTAAAATCCATTGTGGATTAAAGGCTAATGTGGCAGTACTTTACACATACTGTTGAACTACAAGGAAGGGTTTGAGGAAAGCCTGCTTAAGGGGAGTCCTTATGAAATGGGACAGATTTATAGGGAGAAGGAAGGCCTTAGAACAAAGATATAGGAGGCGGAAGGAACTGGGTGAGCTCATGAGACAGCGAATGGCTTTAAGGAGAATGACATTTCCCCTTGTTTATACAGATAAGCCGTCAATATTAAACTTGCCAAGGAGTCATAGTAACACAGGTGTGAATTCAACACTTTCCTTCCTCCCATAATGTTTTCTGAGTACCGAAAATATGTCAAGCACTATGCTAGGTGCCTTAAAATTGTTTATTAGTGTTTCCTGATGGAAACAATGGAAAAAGAGACAGACATGCCCTCCCTTAGTTTGGAGCACAGCAGTGCGACAATAGACAGGTCTGAAAGCAGAGAAATCATGAGCTAGGTTGAGGGTGTATTATGAAAACATGGGAAATACTACAATATATGAAGAGTTATGGCAAACACCCCCCCCCCTTTTCTTTTTTTTTGGCAAACTTAAGATTTCACGTTCTCATTCCTCCTTATATTGTACACAAAGTTAAACTCCTGGTAGGTTAAAGGCTTGAATGTAAAAAAATAAAACTAACATAATATGAAAATTTAAATGAATATTTGAATAATTCCAAGTAAGGAAACCATAAGCAAGTCACTAAACCCCAAAACCATAATGAAAAAAAGAATAGATTTAATTTATAAAAATTAAAAAAAATATATGTCCAAAGACACTGTAAATAAAGTTAAATGAGGGACTTCCCTGGTTGTTCAGTGGTTAAGACTCTGTGCTTCCTCTGCAGAGGGCCCAGGTTCAAGCCCTGGTAGGGGAACCAAGAACCCACATGCTGTGTTGCTCAGGCAAAAAAAAAAAAAAAAGCCAAACGAAAAAGTACAAATTTGGTGAAAATTCTTTTAGTATATATGACATATTCCTAATATTCAAAGAACACCTTCAAATTGCTGGGAAAAAGACAAATCCAAGATAAAAATGGACAAAAGATACAGGTTTGAAACTTCAGAAAAGGAAAAGTAAATTGCCAATAAGCAAACAAGAAAAGTTGCCACATTATCAGCTATTAAAGAAATTCAAATCAATATTTTTTACCCATCAGACTGATAAAAGAATAAGATTGATAGCAAAAGCAGCAAGATGAAGATAGAGAGGACAATGATATTCTCATATAATACATTTGTTGGTAGGAATGGAAAAGAGCAATACAGTATTTGTTAAAAAATGTGTATGTCTTTTGACTCGATGGTCTTGCTTCTGGAAATCTACAAAACTGAAAGCTCTTACATATTGGGATATATGCCCAAAGATGTTGACTGCAGCATTGTTTCTAAAGACAAAATACTAGAAATAATGTGATTTTCTATCAAATAGGAGAATGGATGAATAAACTTATACTTTTGTATTATGGAAAAAATATGCAGCTGTTAATAAGGAAAGGTTAGCAGTATATGTACATACCTGGAGGAATGTCCATTACTTGAGGCAAAAAAGATTTCAACATCATGATTCCATAGAGGGTTAGTGGGAGAAAAAAGAAAAACAGCTGTGCCTAGAGTATGTGTGTATTTAAAAAAAAAATACAGAAAAAATGAAGGATATGTATCAAATTATTAAAATTTATTTTTCTTATCTGCAAAGAATGGCAAATTCTTTTTTTCCTACCTACTTTTATATTATTGTTTAACCTTGTTATTTAAGCTTACTGTTTTAAACTTATAATACTTTTCCAAAAAATTTTAAGGCAATAAGCATATTTAATGAGAAGTTAAGTCATGCCTCTATGCCTTGCTCATTTTTAACTTGCAGCCTAACCAGAGCAGAGGCACAGGGCTGACAGGAAACATTCTGGCACCAGTGAAGACATTAGGCTTACATACTCCAGTCAGCTAATACGCCATTTGACTGCAAAGGGGATTTTTAAGGAAGTTTAAAAAATACTATACCTATATCTGAAAAGACTCTCCTAGATCACTTAAATTTTTCCCCACTATAGCCAAAGTCATGGAAACACAGTGCTTGGTAGAACTGTGTGTGCCAGAAGCATTATTTTGGCACCAGCAATTTTTACAGCTTGATTTCCATTTATTCTCAGTGCTATATAGTTTGTTGGTAGATAGCAAAGGCAAATCCTTTCTGTATTAAAAAAAGGGATTTTTTTTTTCCCCCCCTGCAAAGAAAACTCTAGGCTAGATGAAAGAAAACTGAAGTCTTGATGACTTCACTGGAGAATTCTAGCAAGTGTTTAAGGAAGAAACAATACTAATTCTACATAAATTCTTTCAGAAAATAGAAGAGACAAGGGAACACTTCCCAAGTCATTTTATAAGGCCAGCATTACTGTGGTGCCAAATTCAGACAATGACATTACAAGGAAAAGCAAAACAAAACAACAGATCAGTATCTCTCATGAATACAGGTGTATAAACCTTAAAATTTTTAGCAAATTGAATATATATCATGACCAAGTAGGGTTTATCCAAGGAATGCAAGACTGGTTTAACATTTAAAAAAAAGGAATTCACTATATTAAAAACCTCAAAACATTGTATATTACTTATACTCCAAAAAAAAAAAAAAAGAAGCAGAAAAAGCATTTGATAAAATTCTACATTCATTCATGATAAAAATTCAGTTTGGAATAAAAGTATAACTTAATCTTCTTGATAAAGAACCTTTATGAAAAATCTATAGTTAACATCATTCTTAATGAGAAAGACTGAAAGCTTCCCCCTCTAATACTGAAAACAATTCAAAGATTTGTTCTCACTGTTTGTGTTCAGCATCATACTGGATTTCCTTGCCAGTGCAATCAAAAAGGAAAAGCAGGAAAATGTATACAGATTTGAAAGGAAGAAGTAAAACTCTTACTATGCAGATTGCATAATCACCTATGTAGAAAATCCTGCTACTGCTGCTGCTAAGTCGCTTCAGTCGTGTCCGACTCTGTGCGACCTCATAGAAGGCAGCCCACCAGGCTCCGCCATCCCTAGGATTCTCCAGGCAAGAACACTGGAGTGGGGTGCCGTTTCCTTCTCCAATGCATGAAAGTGAAAAGTGAAAGTGAAGTCGCTCAGTCGTGTATGACTCTTAGCGACCCCATGGACTGCAGTCTACCAGGCTTCTCCGTCCATGGGATTTTCCAGGCAAGAGTACTGGAGTGGGGTGCCAGTGCCTTCTCCGATGTAGAAAATCCTAAGAAATCTAAAAAAGTTACTAGAAATAGTGGTAACCAATAACTAGTAACCAATATTTAAAAAAATCAATTTTATTTCTATGTACCAGCAATTATTAATAATAAGAAATTAAAATTATCAGAGCAATACCATTTGCAGTAGCATAAAAAATATGTTGTCAGTTCTCCCTAAACTGATCTACAGATTCAATGCAATTTCAATAAAAACCCTAGCTTGCAATTTTTAGAAACTGGCAAACTGAGTCTAAAACTAATATGGAAAAAATAAATAAATAAAATTAATATGGAAGTGCAAAGGACCTAGAATAGACAAAACAATTTTGAAAAAAGTAGAACGAAGTTGGAGGATATCAACTATCTGATTTCAAGAGTTACCATAAGTTATAATAATCGCAGATGTTGATGTAAGGATAGACATGAGATCACTGGAACAGAAAAGAGAATATAGAAATAGACCCACAGATATATATGGTCAACCTGTTTTTGACAAGGCAGTTCAATGGATGAAAGGACAGTCATTTCAACAAATGGTGCTGGAACAAATGGGAATCTACATGCAAAACATGAAACTTTACCTCACACCGTACACAAAAACCAACTTCAAATGAGTCAGAGACCTAAATGTGAGCGTTAAAATGACACAATATCCAGAAGAAGAAGATACAGGAGAAAATCTTTGTAACCTTGTGTTAGGCAGATTTCGTAGGACACCAAAAGCATGAAATATTAAAAAAAAAACTGATAAACTGGACTTTGTCAAAGTTAAAAGTTTTTGCCCTTCAAAAGAATATCAAAAGGCAAGCCACAGACTGGGAGAAAATATTTGCAAAACATATGTGATAAAGAACTCATAACTTGATACTAAAACTCAATATGACAAGCCAATAAAAATGAGCAAAAGATTTGAACAGAGGTGTCTTCAAAGAAGACATAGATGGCAAAAACAGTATATATAAAGATTCTAGACATTATTAGACACCAAGGAAATCCAAATTAAAAAAAATGAGATAATACTACATACTCATTAGAAAGGATAAGTTTAAAAAGACTAAAATACTGACTTTTGGTGTAGATGTGGAATAATCTCATTCATCGTTTGTGGGAATGCAAAATGACATAGACACTTTGGAAAAGAGTTTGGCATTTTCTTATAACATGTAACATACACTTAACGTATAACCCAGCAGTTCTCCTCTTAGGTATTTACCCAAGAGAAGTGAAAACATATATCTACATAGAGACCTATATGTGCATGTTTATAGCAGCATTATTTATAATTGCACCAAACTGGAAACGATACAAATGTCCTTGAACTGATGAATGGGTAAACAAACTGTAGTATATCCATATAATAAAATACTATACTTAGCAACGAAAGGAAATGAACTGCTAATACAACAGCATGAATGAATCTCAAAAGTATTATGCTTAGTGAAAGAAGCCCGTCAAAAGACTACATAGCATATTGTATGATTTCATTGATATGAAATTCTAGAAAAGGCCGAAGTATTGAGATAGAAAGCAGGCCAGGGGCTGGAGAATATCAACTGCAAAGGGACTGCATAGAGAGCTTCCTAGAGTGATAAAGTTCTATATTATGATCATGTTGGTAAATGATTTTTAGCAAATTGAATATATATCATGACCAAGTAGGGTTTATCCCAGGAATGCAAGACTGGTTTAACATTTTAAAAAAAGTTTGACATTTGTCAAAACTCATTAAATCATAAACTTAAAATGGGTGAAATCTTATTGCATACTAAAATGATATCTCCATAAAGCTGATATTTTAAAAATAAAGACTGGGATAGGGTGGGGGCATTCAGACATGCAGGGTCATAAATTGTGAAAACCTTAACTTTCTTAAGCACACTGGGCTTACTACAGATTTTCTCTAAAGTGCATGGTTGGGATAATTACTGAGATGTTATGACTGTCACATAGGAACCTGTCTTTTTATATTGAGAGCCCTAATTCTATCACTGCTCTTCCACTACAGATGTGTCTCTTTCTTTTGACAGCGTGGGCTTTAAAGTTAGATAGATTTGTGTTTAAATCTTGGCTTTAAACTTAGTATTTTGGGGACATTGGGAAAATTAAATTCTCTGCGACTTAGTTTTCTTATAAATAAAATGCAACTATTAACATCTTCCTCATGGGGATTTTAGGAAATCTGTCATTCCCTGCTGCTCAGTATTCTTACCCAAAGTCATCAAATAGAACTCTTAAGTACTTCGCATACCTTTCCACCTTACTCCTTTGACCTCCGTTGCTCTTCTGCACACTCTACCCTCAGACTGGGCATATTAATTCCACCTTTGGTTCTTTCCCTGCTCTTTCCCATCCTCAACATTTCTGCTGAGTCCCCCTTTCTCTGTGTCTAGTCTGAAAGACATTGATTGTACCTTCTCTCACCTGTCTGTGGAACCCCTTTCCTTCCATTTTCAAAAAGGCCTTCCAGATTACCCCATTTTGCCACAGCTGTTCAAAACACTTCAGTCACCTATGTGTTTAAGCTTAAAAGTGCCATAAACGTTTTCTACTTCCTGTTCACCTTTGCACATACTGGGGTGTAGATTAAATGTTCAAGTTCACATAAAAAAGAGATCCACTTGCAATTAGGTTGACCTAGAAAATGGAGACGTAGTTTATCTAAGGAACAGATCCCAAATATAGATAAGTTGTTAACAATTCCATTAAAATTTATTAAGGGAAGACTTCCCTGGTGGTCCAGTGGTTAAGAATCCATCTGCCAATACAGGGGACGTGGGCTTGACTTGTGGTCCAGGAAGATCCCACATGTCGCTATGGAACCACTAAATCTGTGCTGCAACTGCTGAGCCCACGTGCTGCAACTGCTGAAGCCTGTGCACCCTCGAGCCCGTGCTCCACAAGGAAGCGTAGCCCCTGCTCACTTCAGCCAGAGAAAGCCTGAGTGCAGTGAAGACCAGCACAGCCAAAAATAAATAAATAAAAAATTTACTAGTAATCCATAAATCTATACTGATATTAAATAAAGGGAAAAAAAACGCTAGTAAATACAGAAATCTGAAATATCACCATTTTGAACCCAGAGTAATAATAACTAATTCAGGGAAGAATCATCAATGGATACATTAAAACTGCTGAATAAAGGTCTGATGAAGGCAGAATATTTATAAGTTTCAAAGTCTCTCCCCACAGATTACCTATTAATTACAAAAGGGAAAAAGAGTAACTCTACATGGAGAAATCTGGTGGACAGCACCTTGACCAAGGGATCAACATATCAGTAAAGAGAGAAACGGACATCACACGCTCCATGATGCGGGGCCTCGGAAAGGAAATATGGCCACTTGTGTCATATTCCTGCCCCAAATGCATAACCTAACGTGGATTATGGGGAAGCATCAGACAAACCTAAACTGAGAAAAACTCTATAAACAATGAGGTTGTGCTTTTCAAAAAAAAGATCAATATCAAGAAAGGCAAAGGTTAAGGACCTGTTTCATAGTAAAGGAGACTAAAGCAACATGACAATTCAGTGAGATACATAATCTTGGACTGGCTCCTGCACAAAAAATTTATAAAGAACATTATTGCACTGTGCATGGAAGATAAGATTATCTCAGTGTTAAGTTTCCTGAATTCAGTAATTACATTGTAGTTTTTTTTTTTCATGTCCTTGTTCTCAGGAGATATATCCTGAAGTATTAATAGGTAAAGAGTCACCGTGTCTGCAACTTACTCTCAAACTGTTCATCAAAGGAAAAAGTATCTTTATGTATTTTGAGAGACAGCAATAAAACAAATTGGCAAATTTGTTAGCATTGTAAAAATGTTAATAATTGGTAAAACCATGAAGAGTATATGGGAGTATTGCAACTTTTCTGTTCTTTTAAAAATTAAAATTTTTGTTAAGAGAAGTTTTTAATAAAAGAAATTTTACTAAAGAAGTTTAAAAAAATCAATGTTGGTCACTCTTGAATTTTTAAATGGTCCAATTTCAGCCTCTGAATGATTTCCCTCTTTTTCTAAATTCAATCAAGTGGACATCTGAGACAAGCTGGAGCGAACTGAACTGAGCAAACCTCTTTCCTGCAATTGGGAATACCCCATCTCATTGAGGCAATTTCCTTTGCAACTGAGGACTAGGCAGTGACACCCAGCTGCAAGTCCAGGGGACTGGAAGGAACATTTTCTGGCTGTGACGCTGACTGCAGAGAAACTGAATTCTGCGATGTCAGTGGTAGCACTGTAATGGTGTCCAGTGCTGCATGCCAGTAACACAGCTGGTTTTCAACCAGGAGCTTTGACTGAGGCAATTCCATGTGTCAAAACTCCTCTGAGAGGCCAGAAATCTTATCTGGTTCTTCCCGATCTGCTGACTCCCCGGAGTTACACAATCCTTAAAAGTAGAATGTGCTCAATTAATGACTGCTGATGGGCCAACTCTCAGCTGCCTGGGTCTCCACCTTCTCACCAGAAAAGAGATGGTGGGAGTCCGGGGTGGTGGTGGACTACATTCTTCTTCACAAAGAAGGCAGCTGTCTAGCCTCATTCCAAAAACAGTACAAGAAAGCAGGGAGGCTCCTGGCTGACAGGGGGCCGTCAGCTCAAAGACATGAAGGCCAGTAAATACTATCTTAAAAGTCACATTGCATCAAACAGTGAAAAAACTCTGAAATTTAAGCATGAAGGGGTGGGACAGTACTACTTACGTAGAAGAGTGTTAGGGAAAGGAAGGGAGTGAACTTCTATTGTCTGCTCTGCATCCATCAGGAGGCCGCAAATCTGGGTACTTTGATACACCCGAGACTGACCTCATTTCATTTTACAGTGACGTCCCCTGCCCCCAACCCCCCCCACACACACCCCAAACCAAGCTGAAAAGAGTCTCCCTCCCTTTCGAATATTTATTTGGCCGCACAGGTCTTAGTGTGGCACTCAGGATCTTTAGTTGTGACATGTCAGCTCTAGTTCCCCAACCAGGGATTGAACCCGGACCCTCTGCCTCTGCATTGGGAGTGTGGAGTCTTGGCCACTGGACCACCAGAGAAGTTCCTCCCTCCCTCCTGATGTATTTGTTTGTACTTCTTTAGGACACTTAAAACACTGTAGTGACTATTTGGTGTACAGGCCTAGAGTCTGGGACAACTTGAAAACTCCTTGAGGGCAGAGACCATATCTCTGTCCCTTCTGTCTCTGACTGCCTCACTCAGCGCTGACTGGATGAGCTGACCTGAGTCTCGATCCTAGCTTCACTGTGTTTTTCTCTCCTGGTGCTCTCTTCCAAGGGGGCCAGATGTCCCTCACTGAACTATGTGTGACTTTGTTTTGTATCAGTGAAAATGGAGGTTAGGTTGCCACAGCCCAGCTACTTGATAGTCTCATTGTTGAATCTATTTATACCACAAGGCTTTCAAGTGCCAATAAATTACTCGGCTGTTGATTCACATCTTCAGTATAACTATTTTTATACATTGGTATAATTTTTTTTTTAATGGAAAGTGCTTTAAAAGTAGAAGCTGTATTGTATCACTGTGATTTTCCTGTAAGTAACGTTCTTTCCAATCAATCATTCTTGGAATAATGGAATAGTTCTCATTGATACAACATGATGGTTTTAACCTTTTACTGAAAATTATTTTTGTGCCAAAAGGGGTGATGGCATAATTCATCTATCTTCAATAAAAATACCCAGGTGGCTACTATTCATTGCCTTCTCAACAATAACTTCCTCTTAAGGAAGAGCTGCCCTTAGAGAATGGACGTGCCATTCTGAAAGTCCTGCTCTCCCGAGGGCCTGCCACTCCCGGATATCCTGCCACAGCTGGAGTATCCATGAAGTGGAAGGAGCAAGACACGCCTGTGGAGAACCTGAGGCCTCCAGTGGGGTGGAGGGTGGGAGGGCAAGGCACTCTGCAGGGCTGGTGGGGTAGAGATAACACTCATGAGCAGCTGATGAGAGGAACCCCAAGAGGAGAATCTGAGAGGTGGGTACTCCTAAGGACAGCACCCAGAGGTGGCTTGGGGAGGGGACAGCCTCTGGCACCAGGACTCGATGCGATGTGGCCCTGGGGAGGCTGGTGGCTCTTTTCCCTTCTCCTCCCTTTCAGACCATCCTCTCTGTCCACCTGCCCCCACTCCCCATTCCCTCCCACTGCCCCTTGCCTGCCTGAGTCCTTGACTGTGACCCTGGTCTGCTCCTGCACTGAGCTCACCGGCTCAGTCTCTCAGGGCTCTGCTGTCTGACAAGAGACACAGTGATAAACCTCATAGGTATTGATGGGGCTGTAGAGTCTGGTTATACAAGGTGGTTCTGCATGAGGGTGCCCAGGTGACAGGGTGACCCTGGGTCTGCAGGCCAGGCTCAGCACTCTGAGCTGCGTGCCTATTCAGAGGCACCTTCTGATTTGCACAAAGTGCCTCAGGGGTTGGCAGCAAGCCTGGGGGATCCTTATTTTAAAACAGAGGAAACTAGGATTTAAGGAGGTTAAGTAACTTGCCCACGGTAGGAATAAAGGAGGTAGATGGCAGTAAAGACTGTACCAAGGACATCTGGGTGGAAATGTAGCGGCAGAGCAGGTGGATAAGCTATTTTGGGACTGAGATTGGGCTTCTGGCTACTGCTCAATTTTTCCTGTTTCCCCAGGGAAGGACTTATGTTTTCTGTAGTGATGAAGAATGCCAGGAGTGAAGACCATGAATGTCTTCTGGAGACATTCCAGAAGACCAGAAAGACCATGATGTCCCTCTGGAGGGGGTCCCGTTTCTGCATGTTTGGAGCAGGAGCAGAGAAGAGAATGGGAATCAGAGTTACCCTGAGCAGGTGTGGTGGAAGAGGGCGGGTCTAAAGGGAGCAGAGATTTCAGGAAAGAATAACCAGATAAATAATCAGTCTAGCCTGGGTAAGGAAGGAAGAGGTCAGGAGGGGTCAACAGGTCAGAAGAAAACAGGTAACTAAGGAATATGAGAACTAGTGTAGGAGAAGAAGGGTGAGAGCTGGTTGTGGGATGTGAGTTTATTCCCACAGAACAGAAGCGGTGCCAGGTATTAACCATTTCCTGGGAGTCGTCATGGGAGTGGGAGGCTGGAGTGGAGGTGAAGAGTCCCTGGAGGTGAGGGCATCTAGGAACTATGGGACTTGGTGATGGTTCATCCTCGTGATACTGGAGTCATCTTATGTTGGTAGCATTGCAGGGGTGGGAGGGGGATGGAGAGAGAAATGGTGATGTGGATGCCAGCGTCTTAGATAAACAGAGAATGACCAGGAAAAGAGGTCCAGGCTTTGTAATTGAATTGCATGAGCCTCGAAGATGCAGGAATCTACAGGAGGGGAGAGAAGGGGCGGCTGGAAGCCACAAGAATGTGCCTTAGGACCAGGAGCAGCTTTCACCTACAGGGGCTGTGTGGGGAGTTAAGGATGTGAAAGAGTTTACTTATGAAGAACAGGACAGCCAGAGGTTTAGCGGGCAGAGACGTGCAGAGCAGTAAGGCACCCTTTTGGGGCCCTGTGGCTCTGTGACCCTCCTTGGTCTCTGCTCTGGGTCTGTCTCCCCCTCCGGCACCGTGGCTGTTGGTATTCTCCCAGGTTCTGTCCTTCACCCGCTGCCTTTCTCGTCCTCCTAGTATCCCAGGTGTGTCAAATACTGTGCTGTTACGGTCTCGACTGCTATGAACCTGAGGAGTCCTCAGTCATTACGTTTAGCCCAGATTCTCCTCTGTCTTCAGGCTTGTGTATCTTACCTACCTGTGAGTCAGCTCAACCAGCCTCATGTCTCTGGCAGGCGACTCTAACTCCACATGCCCGAATCAAACTCCTAATCTTGACCAAACATGAGCCTTTTCTTGTCTTTTCAGTTTGTGGCACTTCCACCCTGAAAATCTTGGGGGTCTTCTAGATAGCCACCAGCTGCCAAGTTTAAATTCTAAATATTTCTTTAATCTGTCCCCTCATCTCATCCCTACTCCATCCCTACCACATGCTCACATAACCACTGGAGGACCACGTTCACTTCCTTCGCTATTCGCCCTGTCTCTGATCTGGCCCCTTCTATTCCATCCTCCATACTGCTGTACATCGGGCCACCTCACTTCCAGCTTAAATCCCTTTGAACATTTCTCATCTTTCTTGGGATAATGTTTTAGCTCCTTAGCATGGCACACGAGGCTCCCCCTGCCCACCTCCCCAGTTTCATCTCTTACTTTTTCCTACTCACACATGTAACCTTGGGTCTTCATTCATGGAGATGTCTGTGCTTGACCTCATTTCTACATTAACTCCTAGACTCAACTCAGCTATGAACTTAGTCATCACATATTTATTGACTGGTACCATATTCAGAGCGCTACATTTTCCTGGATCCCACAAGTCTGGGTTACATACCCTCCTACACACCCCCGCCCTCCTCTGTGGTCTTCATCACTTCCATACCCTCGCACTAGTGCAAGGCCAGGCTCACTGCTGAAATATGTGCTGACTGAATCAAGGACTGTCAGGAGGCTGGGTGCTGAGTGATTAGGTGAGGAGCACACGCTGTCTCAAGACTGCCCTGTAGGAGGGATGACAGTGAGACAGACTTGTGAAGGTCCTAGTTTGCCAACTTCCAGTTGATAGAAAAATGGAAGAGTTGTAAGGCGTGATGGGTATTAAGTGTGGCTAGAAAAAAAAAAAAACACCATGTGGTGAAAATCCCCAAGGTAAGAACTGTCAGGCGCCTACAGCAGAACCTAGATGATCTTGCAAGAATGATGTCATCACGAGGGTTCATTTGTTAGGAATCTGTACCCACACGGGATGATTCATCACCCAAACTGCAGAGGGACCCTAACAGTTAAAGTCCTTGCATTCCTGCCCAATGTGTTAACACATTCCATCTGACAAGCAGATACCACTTTCCTTTCTTCTCAGAACCTCTCCCTACACAAAGCTATTCAAAGCCTACACTGTGGACCTGAATTCCTCAGCCACGCTTGTGGTTCTTGAGGCCAGGGAAAAGGCAAATGGGATGAAACATGACTAAATCCCAAATCAAGGCGCTACTTCTCCTTCATAAAAAAGAATATTGCAAGGGGCTCAGGAAAGGGACAGAGAACAATGGAAATGCACCAGGCTCGCTGCTCCATCCCATCCCTGTGCAGGCAGGGCTGCTGAGGCAGCACTGAGCTGGCTCACCCTCAGGCTAGCTTGGTGGCAAGTCCTGCTTTGCTCTTGCTCCCAGGTTCCAAGAATGGGGCTTCTGCCTCATTCATGTGTGCTGGAGGTTTAGGCATGAGCATCTGGTTAGACCTGGGAGAAGAAACGTCATCCTTTGTCCTTAAAGGGCTAGTCATGGATGGACAGGAGACCTGGTGTCATGAACTTTGGTCTTGGCTTTGAAGGAGCACAGAGGGAACACACACATGGAATTAAATCCCACCTTCTTCCCTCTATGTTTCCTCTGTCATCATTTGGGAATGGTAAACCTACAGTGAAGTCCCTCTGTACACAGCTGGGAAAAGATGTGTTTCTCAAGTGGAAACATGTTTTCTCAAGTGGGACAATGCGGTAAACGGTGTGGAGTCACACAGACCTGACCTGAAGCCCTGATTTCACCACTTTGGCGAGTGGACTCAACCTCTCTGGTAAACACTGAACTGGATAACGTATGTGAAAAGGTCTAGCACGGTGCCTGGAGCACAGACAGTGCTCACCAAGGTGGGGGGTACTGGGTGGTACCATCTCAGAGGCCCTTTAACTTGCTAGCGTTTTGGGAAATGGAAGCCTGTGATCTAAGTAGGAAGGTTCTAAGGGACAAAGAAGGTCATGTTCCTGTGGATCCCACGGCTGGGGGTTTCTGCTGTGCCTGGCGTTATGTCCCCAGCTCCAAGCAGAAGAGGGCCTCCAGAAATGCTCTAAGAGTCAGGGAAGGCAGAGGAGGCAGAAGCATGTCCTGCAGCTTTTAATTACAAGGAGGCTAGGCTCCAGAGAGTTCTAGCAGTGACTATCCATGTGTGCTGGGGTCTCTGAAATGCATTTCTCTGTGGGGGCAAGGGAGATCTTTATGAGGCCTTTAAAGAGTTTGTGAGCAGAGACTAAAGAGTGTAAAACGAGAAGCAGAGAGGTCAGCGCAAGACTGGGGAACCTGGTAAATCTCCTGCTTTTATTTGGATGAAGGAACAGAGGGAGAACAGTGAGCAAGGGTTCCAGGAGAGGCTAGAGCTGGGAGGCGCTGGAGGACTGCCCGGGAGGGAGGGGCCCTGCTGCACAGAAAGCTGTGCATCTCCACCTGCGCTGCCGCTTTGATGGAGGAACTGCCTGCGTCCCCACCAGCCGGTCACTGGGCAGAGGGCTCCTGCCAGTGAGAGGAGGTGGTGGCAGAGCCCCGAGGGTGGCAGGCAGGCTGCATGGATAGTTGCGGGGACAGTGTGACTCAAGAGGACAGTCCTCAAGCTGTGCTGGAACCTGATGTCAGGGCCTCTCCTGGTTAGTGATGGACACTGGGTCACCTGGTCCACCTTCTCTGTGTCACTGACCTTACCACTCCAAATGTGAGCAGAAAGAGAAAGGCCCTGTTAGACTCTTCATTCCCTCCAGGGCATGCATTCTTAATGGAGGGTGAAAATTCATTCTTGTGTGCATGGGAGAACCACAGTATGTAAACAGACACACACATATATATACACATGTGTATATATAATATACACATGTGTATATATTATATATACACACACACTTATTTATATATATATACATACACGCATACACAGAGAAAAAATATGAATGAGTATCTGTGGTGTTAAAATTTCATGGGAGAAGATGACAATTAGGAAAAAAAAATCTCTTAAGAGGCTCCTTGGGGTGGTGGGTGGTGATTAATGATAAAAAAAAAAAAAATGTTTGAGATACTCCAAAGTAGGGCCTCTCACCACAGAGAATTGCCAGTGGCCAGTCATACGCTTCCGGTGCGATAAGGAGCCCTAACCAACAGCCTCCAGACTGCAAGGCTTGCTAGGCAGGTGTTGGTAACTCCCTGGTTTCTTTCCACTGAGCTAGAAATTCCTCCATCTCCCAGCCAGTTCCCTTCCTGTTTACCTCATTCGACAGTCTCCATGGACACCAGTGAGCCGAGGGCAAGCCTCAAACCCTGGAGCGAGGACTTACACGAGGAGATTAGAACTAGTGTAGCCTGGCCTATCTTGCCAAGGCAGGAAAAGGGCAAATGTTCTCCTGGGCAGACAAAACTGAAGCTTAGACGATAAACATACCACAAGATATGATGCTGCTTATACAAGAGCCCCATTTCATAGCTTGAATCTGAGTATTTCTAATTTCTCTTATCAACACATATTCCCATCATAAGGATGAGATCACATCCTTTCCAACTTCAACCTTCCAGCCTTCCCTAACCAGATCAGCTTAGGGATTCATGATGGATAGTGAGAATCCAGTCTTCTTATCATTATTGTGTAAATGCTGCTGATTTTTATTCTAAATAAATCTTAGGGAATATGGACTAATTATTCTGTCATAAATGATTTTGGTTTCAACTACTGGTCACCTTAATTTATTACATTTAAATTTCAGTTAGTTGGCTGAGATAGTCTGCTTTTAAAATAGTGTGATTGAAAGAAAGCAAATATTTTCTGCCTTAATGTATTTCAAATGATCACTATTTCATATTTATCAAGTAGGAAGCCACATGCAGCAAAGTTTTGATGTGATTTTTATTTCTGTCTTAAATAGACACAGCATTTTCCTTGGCTCCACAATTTATTAGCAATTTGACTTAAAAAAAAAGCTTGGTTGCGATATAATTCATATTCCAAATAATCTGTCCGTTTAAAGTATACATTTCAATGTTCTGAATATTCAGTTCAGTGTTCAGTATATTCACAGGGTTGAGCAACCATTAGCACAGTCTAATTTTAGGAACTTTCATCTCCCCTAAAAGAAACTTTGGACCCATTAACAGTTACTCCTCACTCCTCCCTACTCCCCCCAGACCTAGGAACCACTAATATACTTTCTGTCTCCACAGATTTATTAAATAGGCACACATTTGGAGCAAAATCATTTCCTTTTCTAATTTCATAATTAACCAACAGCTTATTTTCCCATAATTAACCAATAATTTAATCCTAATTAACCAGTTAGATTCCTATAGAATCTCTTGACTTTAGCTGCCACTGTGTATGAGAAGTAAAGCTGATGTTGGCCTAGTGGGAACTGTTCTGTGTCACTAAAACTGAATTCTCAGTAAGCACTAAGGCCACAGATTTAGCTTTCTTCCTGCCCAGATATGGTCTCTTAGGAGTCTGTAAAGTTTTCAAGTTAAGTAATAAACGCACCAGGAGCTTGGTGTTTATGAATTCCTATGGTGAAGCTGTTTGTAAGTGCTAACCTCTGAGGGAAAAATCCACCCACACTCTCTTCAAGCACAGACACATTAACGGGTCTGTTTTACAATCTTGGTTGCTCTAGATTTGGTTTGCTGGAGGGAGCTTCTCTTTGGTCGTCTTGGCAGTGACTAGGATGTAGCAGTGGACACTTAGCTTTCTTTTTGAAGGTCATGATTCCCTTGCACAGGGCTGATGTGGCTGGTTTCAGCGTAGACCCTTTCACTGCTAGTGTGTGACATGTTCTGGCATGAGCATGCAGTGCCCACATACATCATCCATCCATTCGCACCATCACTCATCACAGAGCTTTCCACAGAAAGTAGCATGTCTGAAAATGAATGTATTTTCCTTGCCCTTTGTGGCCACTAGTCAGGCAGTAGTTTCCCTCTCTTAACACCAAATAAATCGGTGGGTTGCAATGGCAGAATCTTAGACATATCTACCAAGGTGATGAATCGGTCATAAAATGAACAAAAAGGTGGATCTGGCCAAGCGAATGATAACTACAGGCCTTTCCCCAACTCTTTGCCCTGACATAACGCCAGGATTACCAGATGCATTTCCATAGTACTTTCTGGTTTCCAGCGCATATTTGTAGTTGTGACTCACTTTGAATCTCATTACAATCCTGTGAAGTAGGTAGGGTGGGCCTTTCATTTTCCAGATGAGAAACCAAGTGTTAAGAACTTGCTCAAGGTCAAATGGCTAGGTGGCAGACCTGGAACGTTTCAGTGGAAGACCAGTCTCTATTAAAGCAGTCCCCTGGAGAGGGATACATGTATTCCAGCTATGCTCAGAAAGGTTTTGAAACCCGTTCTTTGGAATGTCTTAAAAAAGCAGTAGCACATCTTTGAATATCCTCAATAAAGGCAATAGTTCATCTTGTAAGCCAGTGGTTCTCAAACTAGGATTGCCTTGCTAAATGCAGATCGTTGAGCTCCACCACCACCGTTTCTGATCCATTAAATGCCCAGAGAATCCCATGGACAGAGGAGCCTGGTGGGCTACAGTCTATAGGGTCACCAAGAGTCAGACATGACTGAATCGCATGCATGCGTGTGTTTCTTATGAGTTCCCAGGTGATGCTAATGTTACTGGTCCAGGGCCACACTTTGCGAATCACTATCCTCAGGAATTTCTTTCTGGAAAGAGTAAATCATTTAGAATCAAGTCTAGCAATTAAGGTGGGGGATCCAGCTAGGAAGTCCCACCAATGGCCAGAAACAATGGCAACTGTAAAGAACAACACTGGCTATAAGGGAGATCTGAATGAGAGCTCCAAAAGGTGCTGAGTAACGGCCGCACACTGGACTGACCCTTCTGGATGTATGCTAAAGAACAGTTCTCCTAAGTGTTAGGAACACCTCGTGCAGTCGTACATGTCTGAAATGTTCATTATCAACCTTTTATTTTCCAGCTTTAGGAAAACAAGAGAAACCACGGATGAAACACCCACATTAGAAAGAATCCATATTAAGGAAGAATTAATAGCTATTTACAGCAGCTGAACTAGTCAGACTGGTAGAGTGGGGTCCTTTCTGTGCTGCAAACGTGATGGGTGTGGAAGATGAGGGGAAAACTTTGAGTATTCCTACTCTGACTTTCTGTTGAGATCAGGATGGAAAAAGTGAAAAGATTTAATTCTGGATGCCAAAGATAAACAAGCAACATGTTATGGGAAAAAAAATACCAGCAGAAAAGAAAAATGAACTGCATTAGGTACTTAAGCTGGGAGTCAATCCTTCATGTCACAGTAGGGAAGAAAGAGGTAGAGAACTGCCTAAATATTGCTTCTAATTTTATTTTCAATTCTACATTACATTAAACTCTCCATGTACTTGTCTTTAATTTACAGCAACTGCTGACACAAATTGGTGTGCCTTCTCTTCTTTGACATCAGTATTTCTCTTGAATTATGCATTTCCATCTGGAATGAGGTTTATGGGGCTGAAGGCTTCTTTCATTTAGATGGATGAAAAAAGAGAGGGATCAATGGGGGGTCGAGTGCAAAATCTAAGTAAGGTGGGGCCAGATATGTTCACGGCAGCATTTCATGCTCCCCAAAGGTTGTAAGTGGTGTTAAAAAATGACTCTGGTCTTTCAACCTTCAACATATTGATTAAAATTCAACTACTAGAGAACAAGAAAAACTCTACCAACCTTCATCCCAGAACTGCCAGATTCTTTATTTATTGGTACCCTACTAATATTTAATAATAATTTGTAAGAGTAGGGTGATCATAATAACTGCATCACTTTGATCTGATCTAAAATTGAGTCAGGGACTTCTGCTCCCAATGCATGGGGCCCGGGTTCAGTCCCTGGTCAGGGAACTAGATCCCACATGCTGCAACTAAGAGTCTTAGCCTATTCCAGGGCAGGGGCAGGGGCATGGCCGGCACGTGCCCAGCATGCTAAGCGGCACAGAATGGCCTGTGGAGACTGAAATTGATTAAAAACTCCATTCTGCCCCAAATGACTGTGGTGTATTAATTTATGCTATAATTTAAAGAATTCCACTATTAACGAGAGAGAAGTAAAATCCTGAATATAAGCTAAAACTGGAATAAAAAAGGCCCATTCTTCAGGCACTATTAATGGAAGCTTTGTATATAAATAACTTTATATATTGATGAATAAATGGCACTGACAACTAAAATGTCTGTTCATCATTCACTGGGTTCTAAGACTGCCCTGGCCTTCTGTGGTCAGTGATCTTTCTCCTTTGTGACTCCACCATTCGAGACAGAACACAGTTAATCCAATATGATTTAGTATCTCAGAGAAGATTCTTCTACAACATTTTCTGCCAAATGTTCCTCTTCTAACAGCTGCTTTTTTATTTCAGTGAAAGCTACTTGAAATAAAATCATTGTTCTCTGTGAAAACTGCATGCTAAATAATATAGAGCTACCAGATTATTAAACAGCAAAGGCATCTGATAATATTAGCACCAACCACAGGTCCCACTTCTGCTGATGCACAACATTTTGAGTAATTAGTCATTGCACAATATTGTATTTATATCCTTTTTTTTTTTTTTTGCTTGAGCTGTTAGGCCACAAAATCAGCAGGCAGTTGCTGTTATAAAAGGGTTCTCTGGGTTATTTATAATGTTTCTGCTTCCTTACAGTTACTGCTTCACTCTTGGGTCTTGGGCCAGGTCTACACCGTGAAGGACCTGAGCAATTGTTCTGTGAATCTAACTGCTGAAGCTGGTGTAGGTGATTCACAGTGGGCTGTGTGGGCCTTGGCTGGAATACCTGGTATTCTTGTCTGCCTAACCCAGATTCATCACATACTGGCTGTTGTGTCACTTCATCAGCGGGGAGACTGTGTAGTTTCATGAAGGCTGTGTCTTTATCAGGAATCAGCTATTGTCTAGGGCACCGGTGGTAGGGCGAGATAGGTGAACTAGCATCCTGTTGCAAAAGAGTTTCCTTCAAATGTTATTTACTTTAAATGAAGGATAAGTTTTTCTTCCAAATGTTTCTCTGTTGCATAGACCAGTGATTCCCCCAAATGGTGGCAGGCAGCCAGGCCTGCCCAATAGAAGGGCACAGAGGAATCAACAGAACATTTCATTGTCTTTTTTTGTAAATGACAGAGGCGTCTTCAGTGCCCTATGCAGAGAATCACTGATGATATGAACTGTATCTAATGGGAGGAGGTCTGAGCCTTAGGTGAGTCTGGGCTCAAAAAGAGCTGAGAACCAGAGACCAGTAGAATGATCTATTTGTTCTGACAATGAAATAGGCATCTTACGTAGCCCCCACCCTGCCACCCCCATTTGTAAAAAAAAGGAAATGAACTACCATTATGTCCTCTGAATTCTTAAGAGCTCTCAAACCCATGTCTCCACATCCCTCGTTGCCTTGTTTCCAGTCTAGGCTGCCATAATCTCTCAGATCAATGCAACACTCTTTGGATGGTTCTCTCTGCCTCCACTCTTATAATCTCCAATTTATTCTTCACTCAACAGCCACGTTAATCTTTTTATAAAGTACAAATCTGATAAAATCTATCCCTGGCTTAACCTCTTTTCAATGACTCTCACTGCCGGCCAGAGAAAGTGCAGATTTCCAGGAGTGGCAAACCAAGGCCTTCACAACCCATCCCCATTCCAGATGTGTGTGCGTACATGTGTGCTCAGTCATGCCCAGCTCTCTGTGACCCCATGGACTGTAACCTGCCAGACTCCTCCGTCCATGGGATTCTCCAGGCAAGAACACTGGAGCAAGTTGCCATCTCCTCCTCCAGAGGATCTTTCCAACCCAGGGATCGAACCCGTGTCTCTTGTGTCTCCTGCACTCGCAGGCAGATTCTTTACCCCTGCACCATCTAGGAAGCCCTGTATTCCAGCTGTATCTCATCCTTTCCCACTCTTCTTGTACTTTGACCTCTTTACAATCAGAACTACTTAAAAAAGCACAAGCACGACCTGTTCTCTTGCTTCTGGGCCTTTTCATGAGCTGTTGCTATAGATCTTAAAGGAAAGAAAGTAGGAGGTGGGAAGCAAGAGCGACTAGTTATCCCTTTAACCTCTGTCCCACGGTAGTACATTTCTCACCCTCCTGCCACACACACACACACACACACAAACACATGGCATTCATGCAACTCATCACTCACATGGAGCACACGTCATCAACACTGAAAATACACAAAGCAGACATACCACTAACCTAACACACTCACACTTTATAACACACTTACACACAAAGGGCAGACAGATGGTCAGCAATCTGTACCCCACACAGCTGTTTTCTCACGTCTGTGTCCCCCTGTCAGCCGCCATGGGCACCAAGGGCAGTGGGTTCCAACTCACTGGGCTCTACAGTTTGGCTCCAAATGGATTTTTCAGCTCCTTATTCCAAGCCTACCCAAGAAGTGTCCTCACACGATAGAAACCTTTTAGGAGACCTACAGTACAGTCCTGGGAGCTCTGCTCTTGGGGATACAACCGCAGCATCCTAGAAAGATGAGCAAACAGCAGACTGCCAGTTCACTGCTGTGCCCTCACACTGATGTCCAGGACACTGAAGGAGCAGGGAGAAGGGGAGCTTAGGCATAGGAAGCTAAGAAGACTTAATCATGGATGGGTAAGCAAGCTCCCACAACCTCATCCTATCCTTTCTTACACGGAGAGGGACTGTTTCCTGTCCCTTCTGTTAGGGGCCTAATGGATTTAGATTTTGCTCTCCTGACTTTTGCTAAGGCTATAACAGTTTTTTTCCCCACTACATCCTACTTCCACACCCTTGCCCCTAGTATCCCCACGACTGCTCTTCTTTAGTCTCTGGCCATTATGGCTTCTGAAGCAGGGCCAGGGGAGACACTTGGGAGCGCCTAAGATGTCCAGCTCTAGGCACATGTACCAATACATGCAAGTCCAGTTCTGGCCATGGGATGGTACTTTAGAAAAATGGGAAAAAAACCTCACAAAAAACAGCCTTGTATCTGGCCCTGGTTCAATTCTTCAAAGTGAAGATGACATTTCTGGTAAGCAGTTACAATTAGATTTTTAGAGCCCTGGGTTTTCAAATGTTCACATGCAGGATTAAGGAAGATAATTTAAAATGTTTAATTCTGCCTGATTAGCTAGTAAATGAGGTGATCTGCTGATGTGGAAATAATGTAATAGAGTTAATAAGGCCCCCCGGCATGACAGATGTCTTGTGCCTTGTCGATCAGTCTCCTCAGCAATTACCTTGTCCTCTGTCCTTTTTTACTTACTTTTTTTTTTTCTATAGTCAATGAACTTTGTTTTGTCATCTTCATCTTTTATGGCAGCCAGAGTCTGCAGAGTTTGCACAGACATCATGCCCATTTATTAGTATCATTCCTAAGGTGAAGATGACTATCTCAGAGCTCATTTGGATGTAGGTTTTCTTCTATGATGCTGATTTCATTTAGCCTCTTAACTTTTTTTGGGGGGGACCTGGCCTTTCTATGACTGGAGGTAAAACAATCAAAGGGTATGTTTTAAAATGGGAAACTGGGTAATTATTTTGTTTGCAAATCATTAAAAAAGAGCATTTGTACCTGAGATTGAGTCTCTCCGTTGGCATACTCAATGTGGCATTGAAGTACTGAAAGGCATCCTGTAGCTTCTAGTACCCCGAGAACACGGGGGGTCAGCAAGGCTGCATGCGTGCATGCTAAGTCACTTCAGTCGTGTCCGACCCTTTGCGACACTATGGGCTATATAGCCCACCAGGCTCCTCTGTCTATGGGATTCTCAGGCAAGAATACTGGAATGGGTTGCCATGCCCTCCTCCAGGGGATCTTCTTGACCCAGGGATCAAACTCACATCTCTTATGTCTCCTGCCTTGGTAGACAAGTTCTTTATCCCGAGTGCCACTGGGGAAGCCACTCAGTGAGGCTAAGTGACTTACTACTTTCCCAGTAGGAGCTGGAACTCTTTCCTTATTTCAGGAGGACCAAGCATTGTACTGAGCACTGGGATGTTAAGAGTCAGACAGATGGGCAGGCAGACCTAGAACCAGTTCCTGACTCTTCCGACTAACAAGCTGGATGACTCTGGGCAAGTTGTTTACCTTCGGGAGTATAACTTTCTTCTCTCTAAAGTGGCATCAGCCCATCTTGCAGGGTTGTTCTCAACATGTGAGAAAATGCACATGTGAGAAAGTGCAGCACAATGCCTGGCCTAAAGTAGCACTCCGCTTTTCATTATTAGTCAAAGGGTCCTCATGTTCCCAAGAATCTGCAAGAACCAAGGGACTTCAGAGGCTGAAGACACCTCCGAGATTGCCCACTCCAAACACACCATGTTTGGATGCACCACCTGGACCCCAAGCATAGTGAGTCATTCCCCCAAACTGTCTGCTAGTCACTGGGTAAATGAGGATGAGAACCCAGGACTTCACCTGCCCCTAGCTACTGGGACCAGTGATTCCAGTTAACCCATAGGTAATCCTCTTGAGATATTTCATTAAAAAGGTGTTTTACACTGACCCTAAATTTAGGGTTAGTTAGTTTGCTTCAGCTTATTTTTTCCTCACAGAACAGCTGACCTTTTGAGATTCAATCTCGGTCACCTCTGAAGCATGCTCATTTGCTTTCTTGTGCCAGTTGACTTGGGTCAGTTCGGTTTAGTTCAGTTGCTCAGTCGTGTCTGACTCTTTGCGACCCCATGAACTGCAGCACGTCAGGCCTCCCTGTCCATCACCAACTTCCGGAGTCCACCCAAACTCATGTCCATTGAGTCGGCGATGCCATCTAACTATCTCATCCTCTGTCGTCCCCTTCTCCTGCCTTCAATCTTTCCCAGCATCAGGGTCTTTTCAAATGAGTCAGCTCTTCACATCAGGTGGCCAAAATATTGGAGTTTCAGCTTCAACATCAGTCCTTCCAATGAACACCCAGGACTGATTTCCTTTAGGATGGACTGGTTGGATCTCCCTGCAGTCTAAGGGACTCTCAAGAGTCTTCTCCAGCACCACAGTTCAAAAGCATTAATTCTTCTGCGCTCAGCTTTCTTTATAGTCCAACTCTCACATCCATACATGACTATTGGAAAAACCATAGTCTTGACTAGACAGACCTTTGTTGACAAAGTAATGTTTCTGCTTTTCAATATGCTGTCTAGGTTGGTCATAACTTTCCTTCCAAGGATAAGTGTCTTTTAATTTCATGGCCGCAATCACCATCTGCAGTGATTTTGGAGCCCCCAAAAATAAAGTCAGCCACTGTTTCCCCATCTATTTGCTATGAAGTGATGGGACCGGATGCCATGATCTTTGTTTTCTGAATGTTGAGCTTTAAGCCAACTTTTTCACTCTCTTCTTTCACCTTCATCAAGAGGCTCTTTAGCTCTTCTTCACTTTCTGCCATAAGGGTGGTGTCATCTGCATATCCGAGGTTATTGATATTTCTCCCGGCAATCTTGATTCCAGCTTGTGCTTCATCCAGCCCAGCGTTTCTCATGATGTACTCTGCATAGAAGTTAAATAAGCAGGGTGACAATATACAACCTTGACGTACTCCTTTTCCTATTTGGAACCTGTCTGTTGTTCCATGTCCAGTTCTAACTGTTGCTTCCTGACCTGCATACAGGTTGCTCAAGAGGCAGGTCAGGTGGTCTGGTATTCCCATCTCTTTCAGAATTTTCCACAGTTTATTGTGATCCACATAGTCAATGGGTCACCATAACATAAAACCACAGTCCAGGTGGCTTAAACAACAGAAGTGTATTCCCCACAGTTCTGGAGGCTACAAGTCCAAGGTCAAGGTGCCAGGAGATAAGTTTCATTCTGAGGCCTCTTTTCCTGGCAGGCAGGAGGCTGCCACCTTGCTATGTGCTCACATGACCACTGTGAATGCACACACAGGAGAGTGAGCTCTCTGGTGTCTTTTCTTATAAGGGCAGTAATCCTACTAGGATCAGGGTTCCACCCTTATAATCTCATTTAATCTTAATTGCCTCCTTATAGGCTCTATCTCTAAATACAGTCACTTTGGGGGCAAGGGCTTCAACATATAAATTTTGGAGGAAGCACAATTCAGTCCAAAGGCTTGTATTACATATGCTCCTCCATCTCTCATGAACCCTTCCATTTAGGTTGGTTTCTTTTTTTCTTTCTTTTTTTGCCATACCATGGTGGCATGTGGGATCTTAGTTCCCCACTGAGGGGTTTGAACCCGTGCCCCTTGCACTGGAAGCATGGAGTCTTAACCACTGGACCACCAGGGAAGTCCCTCAGGTCCGTTTCAAATAGAAGGTGCACGAACAGTGAAGTCCATGAACTAGTTAGTACCTCAACTGAGGCATCTCTTATGGCCTGGCCCCTTTTACAGCTCCTCCAGGTCATCCATTAGCCAAAGACCAAGAGATGTGGTAAAGCCAAAGTCTGGATCATTCATTCTGATATCAGTTGTGAGAATGAGGGTTAAAGAGTTAAGCTGAGATATATAAGCAGACTCATTCAGAAAGAAAACCTGAACATGAGTGAAGTTTCTCTGAAGATCTGCTGTGCATTTGAGTGACAAACAGGCACAGTGCAGCTCTGACATTTATTCTGATATTTCCAAAGGAAACTGTATAAAATAACATGTTTTTGACGGAAATTGTATCTTTAGAAAGATTAAGGAAAAACCTGTCAAAAGTGTGTAGTGAAATATCCAGATTTATGGAGGCTCAAGTACAATGGATCTGAAGGACATGCAAATCTACATGTCCATATATAATCAGGACTATCCATTCAGAGGTCATCCTAAATCAAGGGCTACTCAACCTACACATAGAGACTTGGGAATGCATGAGAGGTTCCTTATGAGACTGGGAGTGAACTGTGGTCCCTTTGTGAGAACAATGCCCAGTTTGCCTCTTGAGAAATATTACCTATCTTACTTGCTAGATGTGGCTCCAAATAGGTTTTTTGCTATGTCTGAAAGTCATATTTATTCCAAATTTCAAAGTAATACGTTAAAAATACAGGTTTATGGAAAAATTGCAAACAAGTAAGAATGTGGAGTAGAACATAGAAGTCCTCCTTTATAACACTTTCCTATCCTTCAGTTTATTCCCTTTCCCATGAGTAATGGAAAACAGTTTGGTGTTTTATCTTTTTCATTTTTATATTTCTTTTAAATTATACTTATGGATAGCTAGAGTTATTTTTAAATCAACGGCACCATACTATATCATTTGACCTTCTTCTTCTGATGATTATGTAAACCTGTCTAGTCAATTTTTTGGTTATAGCAAACAAAGCTAAAATAAACATTCTAGGACAAATAATTATATATGTGATCAATCCTGTAGGACAGATTCTTAGAAGGAAATATACTGGTTTAAAGGCAAAACATGTTTTAAAAATTGCTATTGTCAAATTGCCTTCCAAAAACATTCTGTGAATTTATACTCCCACCAGAATTACATGAGAGCATGTGCTTTCCAATTTATTTGGACTTTGACATTAGCAATTTTTTATTTTTTGTGACCTAATGGGCAGTGAAGGGAATCTCACTGTTATTTTGATTTGCATATTCCTGATTTCTTGTGGGGTTGAACAGTGTCTAATTTCTTTTTCTTTTGTATTTCTTCTTCAGTGAATTGTCTATTTACATTATTCTAAAGAAATGTTTGATTTTTTTGAGTTGTAGAGCCTTTGCATAATAACACATTCACATTTGCTGTTAACAGATATTCAAAATTATGCATAGAAAAATCTGGATGGATTTATACTAAAATGTTACAGTGGTTATATCTAAGTGGTAGGATCATGAATATCAGACTTTCTTTTTTATACCTCTCTATGTTGTTTGTTCTTTTCTCCTCTTGAACACTAAGCATGTATTAATTTCAGAAAGTGGAAAAAAGTGTGATTGGGGGGTAAAGGTGATGAAGGCTCTCAAGGCAATTCTAAAAGAGCATTTCCCAAGGTACTCTGAGTATTGGCAGTATCAATATAGATGTAATTCACCTAAGGTCAAAATTTGAAAGAAATAACAGTCATTTCTTAAATAATAAATTGATAGTTAAAGTTAGCCTTATTATTTTATAGTAACCTCTTTAGCACCCAAGATCCTGTCATTCAGGATGTCATTCATTCATTACCTACTGTATTTTATGGCCCAACCCTTTCCAAAGTATTGGCAATCAACAGTGAGGGGCACGCAAACATTTTGGCTCTAACAGAAGTTTCTGGATAGAAATGTGCAAAGTCTCTACTGAAGGTCAAAATGGCTACTAAGCTTCAAAGACCCCTTAGAAACTCTACCAATTATTAACAAGTGCAAAGAATGTACATGTTGATCAGAAAGAAGGAGGTGGGAGAACGAAAGGGTTGCTAGCGAAACACAGTTCAAGGAGCATCACAAAAACTGCCACTGGCGGGGCCACATGAGACTGGTGAGTCCCCAGTCCTCTCAGCAAGACTGTGGCTCAGGAGGAAACAGAACCTAAATCTGCTGGAGTTGAGAAACACCTCCTGAGAGCACCTAAATTCAGTGGTCCTAATTATATCTGACAAATGGCCAGGTGGCTGGGGATGGGAAGCAGATGGAAACTGGGGGCAAGGTCACACCAAGATGGAAATAATGATCTTTCCGTTGTTGGATTTTCAAAGACTGAACTACCATTCTGGATGACATCTCAGAAGTGGGTCAATGGGAACCTATGCTTGAGAGCTGAATAAGCCTGTGCTTGGATGGCTGAAGGCCAGACCCCAGGATGAGGGCAATATACCAAGGAGGTTACCTTAGAAAGCTGTGGGTAGCCCACCGGCCCCAGCAATCTCCCCACCCTCATGAACTGGCTTCCAGATCAATTTTAACAGAAACAATTCCACTTCCTACTGGTACAGTCTCCAGTTTGGAGCTGATTCTCCAGCCCTGTATTGTCCCTTGGGGATATCCTAGCTGGGCTGATGCTGTCTAATGCCTCATCAACAACTGTGAATACCACAGGACTCAAATGGATAGAAAGAAAGAGGAATAAAAAATAGGGAAGATGAATCCCTCATCTCACTGGCTTCTGATTTTTCTCAGCTTACTTATATACCCTGAATTATGATGATTTATTATAAAGCGAGTGATTATTGAAAAGACAGATTTAGCCTATGGGCTGAATTCTTAAAATTAAGCGTGTCAATGTAGCTTCTAGGACTCAACCATTTACACATGGAAACTTGTAAATCAGGAATTTTACAGAGTCGACAGAACAAGGATAATTAATGTTACAGTATGTTATTTCACACGGTCACAATAATCCTACAGTATCACCATGCTTATATGTGTGTAACTCTGACAGTGGAGTGAGTGTTCAGTGCAGTCATGAACACAAGAAAGCAAGCTCCTGACCTTCAGGTTGGAAGGTCCTGAGCGAGGACATGAGTGCCAGAGATGGGAAAAGAGACACATCTGTCACGTCTTCCAAACTGAGCTGAGGACATCTGCAGCTATTGCCACCCTCTCACTCTAGTACAACGGGAAAAACGGATTAAAAATAGAAGCGATACATCCAACTATTAACATTGAGGCAAAACCGAACATAGCCTGCAGAGGCCTGGTGTAGAGGGGGCGATGGCTCCTTCTAGGGCTGGCTGGCTCCAGTGGACAACGTGCCTACTAACTAAAGAGGTTTCCACCATCCATGCCATTCCTGATGTACTGAGTTCCCCCCAAGATTTCCTGAGATATGACTGGAAAATAAAAAAGTTGGCTATATTTAGGTTGCACAGCAGGAGTTTTTGCTAAGGTGTAATGGATGAGGAGGAGGAGAAAAGGGAGGAGGTTACAAACTGCCTGAGAGCCAGTAATACCCTCCTGACATGAAAGTGAAGGAGCCCATTTGTTCAGAAGAAAATGCCTCCCTGGGAGTTCCTCACCTCACCAGGTGAATTAGCTCATCTTTACCAGGCTTATGAAGAAGCTGAACAGTTGTGTGCAGAACAAGCAAGAGGTTTAATAATGAAAGTGCTGGATGAGAGGAGAAAGACAGCATACAAAAGCCTGAGGGAGATTCTATGCCCAGAAAATAACTACCCTTGTTTCCTGTGGCACCTCCGTTGCTCGGGGTTGAGGAGGGGGATGTTGAGTGCCCATTCAGTAGATTTAGTAGAGCAATTAAGTGAAAGATTCTTTATCACAAGAGTATCCATTAGTGAAGTAGCTTTTTGTTATTTTTGTCTGTTCTTTGTTTTCTCAATTGAGAGATAAATACACACACCATAAAATTCACCCTTAAAAAGTGCACAATTCAGTGATTTTGAGTATATCCGCAGGGTTGTGCAACCATCAGCACTATCTAATTCTAGGACATTTTTTATCACCCCCAAGAGGAACCCCTATGCCCATTAGCAGTCACTCCCCTTTCTCCCCCATCTAGTAACTGTCAATTCACTTTCTGTTTCAACAGATTTACCTACTCTGGATATCTCATATAAATTGAAGTGAATTTATATGAAGGCTACAATATGTAGCCTTTTATGCCTACCTTCTTTCACTTAGTATAATGTTTCAGATGTTTATCCATGCCATAGCATGTATCAGGATTCCTTTCTTTGGCTGAATAATATTCTATCATATATGTCCACCACAATTTGTTTATCCATTTATATCAGTTGATGAAATTTGGTTTGTTTCCAATTTTGGTCTTTTATGAATAATGCTGTGTGAACACTTGTAGATAAGGTTCTGTGTAATATAAATTTTTATCTCTTTTGGCTATATACCTGGAAGGAGAATTGCTGAGCCTGTTGTAATTCTAAATTTAACTTTTTGAAGCACTTCCATAGCATTTTCCAAAGTGGCTACATCATCTTGCATTCCTGCAGGCAATGTTTGAGGCTTCTGATTTCTCACATCTTAGGCCAGAGTTGCTATTATCTGTTTTTGATTATGGCCATCCTAGTGAGTGTGAAATGGTACCTCATTGTGTTTTGCCATTAAAAAAAAAAATCCAAGCCATCCATATACATAGTGGATGTACGGTAAAAGACAAAGCTTAAAGTGTAAATGCCCCATTCCTCTCCACTCTCATGTCTATGAAGGAAATACTTTAAATTCTTTTATTGCTTTCCTCTGTTTTTATCTTCTATTTCTTGGAGTGTTTATACTGTGTGGTTTTTTTAAAAAAATCTGTTTTAGATATTATCTGTTGAATTCTAGCTAAGGAAGATGAGCATTTAGTTCTCTTATCTTCCCTGATATGCACGCAAATACACACTCACTTTATCTTTCCATTTTCATGATATGATCATAATCTCCATGTTTGGTTAATTAATTATTGTTTCATCCTCAAATTCTGCAAAAGAGCTAAAAATTTCTGAGCATATTCAAACACACTGGATAGTTCGATATTCCACTATTTCTTTCTTTTTCCTTGTTTCTTTTTTGTTTCTGGAAGACATTCCTTCCAGAATGGAAGAGCCCTCCAAGCTCCTGCTCTAATCTGGACTGACTGAGGATGGGGTTTCTGCATAGCTACTGTCCTGGAACATTTCTTCATTGTCACTGACTTCTCTCTCTCTCTTTTTAATTAGTTTATTTTTTAATTGAAGGATAATTGCTTTACGGAATTTTGTTGTTTTCTGTCAAACCTCAACATGAATCAGCCATAGGTATATCCTCTCCCTTTTGAACCTCCTTCCACCTCCCTCACCAAACCCACTCCTCTAGATTGATACAGAGCCTCTGTTTGAGTTTTCTGAGGCATACAGCAAATTCCTGTTGGCTCTCTATTTTACATATGGTAATGTAAGTTTCCATGTTACTCTCTCCATACATCTCACCCTCTCCTCCCCTCTCCTCATGTCCATAAGTCTGTTCTCTATGTCTGTTTCTCTATTGCTGCCCTGCAAATAAATTCTTCAGTACCAAGTTGCATCACCTGTTTCCTGGACCCTATATCTTCCTCGGTCTTAGTTTTATCCCAGTTTACACCAGCATATCTTTCAGTATCTTTATTCCTCTGTCCCTCCATTACTATCTTCCTTTGTGCTTAATAGATATTTTCTAGTGTACCATTTAACTATCTTGATTTTTTCTTTTTTTTGTTCTTAGTAATTGTAGTTAGTTGGTGATTCCAATTAACACCTTAACTTAACCTAGTTTAGATTAATATTAACTTAATTTCAGGAGCATACAAAGCTGTTTATGGATGCTTTCATGTTACCACGATAGTGCTGAGTGGTTGTAACAAAGCATGTATGCATATGGCATATAAAGCCTAAAACTCTACCATCTGGCCCTTCACAGAAAAAACTGGTCAATCCTGATCCAGCACCCTGATCTTCCTGATCCCATCTTCTCTCTCTTGCCTCCAAGTATTAAGTAATCTGTTCTCTCTAAACTGTCATTGCCTCTCACCTTTCCTGAACCTTAAGAATTAACTGCAGGAGCTCAGAAACCAAACGAAAGGGCACAAGACGGTATCAGTGAAGTGTGAAAGCCTCCTTGGTGCACACGGCTGCACGTAAGATGCTCAAAGTTATTATCCACCCTGATCCGTGAAAGCCAATCCTTCAACGTGAAATTACTGAGCATTATTACTATTGATTCCAATTTGAACATTTCCAAGGCTAGTTTCTCTAATCAGTCCTATACCCAAGCAGTGCATTTCCACATGAATGTTCTGTGGTGGGCGCAGGTGGCTTTCCCTGATCAGTATCTACTTCCCATCCTCTGAAAAGAGCTCTTTGATTTTTATTTGACATCGGGGATGGGATCATGATGTGAGACAGTGCGGGAAGGGGGCTGCCAGGGGCTACCACCCAGAGGGTGCCGGTCTGAGCTCAAAGCCCACCACAAGGCAAGCAGAGCTGACAGGGCAAGGGTGAACAAGTGAGTCCTGAGGACACGGTTTAGTCTCTGCGTTCTGCCGTACCTTTGAATGTTCTACTTATGTGCACCAGATACAACCCTTGTTTGGAATTAAGTCATTTAGGTTGTATTTCTGGTTGGTAACTATGAGCAAAAGGAGTTGTGACTGACACAGATGCTGAAAGCAGAGGCTGAGCCACTTCTCGGCAGCCACAGAGGTCCGACAGCTTCACAAGGACCCTTCATTTTATTTTCAGCAAAAGAGAACAAACTCTTCTGCTCTAGTTCAGGACCTAGAATCAGTTCAGTTCAGTCGCTCAGTCGTGTCCGACTCTTTGCGACCCCATGAATCGAAGCACGCCAGGCCTTCCTGTCCATCACCAACTCCCGGAGTTCACCCAGACTCACGTCCATCAAGTCAGTGATGCCATCCAGCCATCTCATCCTCTGTTGTCCCCTTCTCCTCCTGCCCCCAATTCCTCCCAGCATCACAGTCTTTTCCAATGAGTCAACTCTTGGCATGAGGTGGCCAAAGTACTGGAGTTTCAGCTTTAGCATCATTCCTTCCAAAGAAATCCCAGGGCTGATCTCCTTCAGAATGGACTGGTTGGATCTCCTCGCAGTCCAAGGGACTCTCAAGAGTCTTCTCCAACACCACACTTCAAAAGCATCAATTCTTCGGCCCTCAGCCTTCTTCACAGTCCAACTCTCACATCCATACATGACCACAGGAAAAACCATAGCCTTGAATAGTTTTAGTCTAATGGAGGACTTCCCTGTTGGCTCAGATGGTAAGTGTCTGTCTATAACGCGGGAGACCTGGGTTCGATCCCTGGGTCGGGAAAATCCCCTGGAGAAGGAAATGGCAACCCACTCCAGTATTCTTGCCTGGAAAATTCCATAGAAGGAGGAGCCTGATAGGCTACAGTCCATGGGATCTCTAAGAGTCAGACACGACTGAGCAACTTCATTTACTCAATGGAGGACTGAGTTCAGAACTAATAAGGAGTCTCTCAAATGCAAGTTACTGTCTTTCTCAACAAAGCAGAAAAATGAGTGGTTTCAGAAATAAGTAAATATGACGAGAATAACACTGCCAAGTATAGTTTATCAAATTCCTGATAAAGCACATTTTAAAAAGCATTCAGGATGTAATTTTATGTAATAGAAGTACTCCTTGCACTTATGTATTTCAATGCATATTTGTATCTAAAACTTTATCAAATGCCCATAAGCTTCTTTTTTGATAAATGACCCACATTTTAAAGTCTTTCCTAAGCAACGAAATAAACAAACATACTGTATAAATATAATAAAACATATAATATATAATATAATAAATTAAATATATTATCTAGTATATATATATAATACAATAGTAACTAGTGCTCCTTGCTATTTCATTCTAGGCAAGAGGCTTGTAAGATCCAGCAGTGTGCTTATTGTTTAAAAATCTGGCCCCATGAGGGCAGAGACTCTGTCTTGTACATCACTATATGCTGCTAAGTCACTTTAGTTGTGTCCAACTCTGTGCGACCCCATAGACAGCAGCCCACCAGGCTCCCCCATCCCTGGGATTCTCCAGGCAAGAACACTGGAGTGGGTTGCCATTTCCTTCTCCAATGATGAAAGTGAAAAGTGAAAGCAAAGCCGCTCAGTCGTGTCCAACTCGCAGTGACCCCAGGGACTGCAGCACCAGGCTCCTCCATCCATGGGATTTTCCAGGCAAGAGTACTGGAGTGGGGTGCCATTGCCTTCTCCACATCACTATATATATGCATGTAATACATGACTGGCATATAGCAGGTATTCAATCAAGGCTTATTCAATGAATGAATGAATAAAGGTAATATGGGTATAATTTTACTGATATTCCAGTTTTATGGAGGAAACTGATTCAGAGAGGCTAAGGGACTTGTATAAAGTCCCACAGTGGGCTAGAGAGGGTTAAGATACAGTTCTCCAACCTGATTGATTGTTCTTCTCTTCCAACATATTACCTCTTAGGGCCTCTACCGCATGATCCAAAAATTCAGGTGCAGTATCTTAGTTACTAAATGATGATTTTCAAAGGCCAAAAGGATTCTGAAATTGAAAAACCTACCGTAGTATCCACAGCCTTGACCTTCTCTGTGGGAATGTGCTTTGGGACAGGTTCTGTCTGTGACAGCATCACACATCCTTCAGCACCCAAGGTGATGATTACAACCTGGCAGCCCCTTTCCAGGAGCACCAACGCAGCCCTCCCAGCATCTGTGGGGCTGCAGACCTCAAGGCCGGTCAGAATCTCAGCCTGAAATACACAAAAGAGAAATGAAACAGTGTTGAGAATAAGTGACTGGGTCCACTTCTAGATTAGATCTGTTTTTCTAGGAGATATCTCCCTTCTTTTTCATAACAACCAAGGTCATGGCAAACACTGGTGGATACTGGCTCAGGAAATAAATGAAATAATAACAGTGACAACAAAAAAACTATGAAAGATGTTCCTGGAACAACTGGGAAAATTTAAATGTGGCCTGAATATTAGATGATAGTATAGAATTACTGATAATTTTCCTAGGTGTGATAATAGTATTGTGGTTCCTCTTAGGAGATGCAAGCTGAAGTGTTCAGGGTTGAGGGATCATGTCTGCAGCTTACTCTCAAATAATTCAACCAAAACAAAAATAAAAACACACAGGGGAGAGGGGAAGCCAATGGAGCAAAATGGTAACAACTGATTAGGTGGAGAGGATATGAGTATTCATTGCCCATTTAGCTCTTCCTTATTTATGATGATTTTCATAATAAAGAGTTAGAAAGAAGGGAAGGGGGGAGGGAGGAAAAGAAGGAAGCAAGGGGCCACTGCCAATTATTTTTGATGTAAATCATATCCATAACTTTCACACCTAAATCCTTTTAGTCCTCTCTTGGGCCATAATGCCTTTTTCATATTACTAGTTTGCAAACCATTCATTTCTTCTGTTTGTTTTGCTTGAGAAGATGGAAGCAGAGTAGGAGAGGCTCTGATATATAGCAGAAAAAGTAATGCACTGACATTCAGAGACCTCCACTGCTCACTCACTCTGGAAACTTCTCCATAAGTCACATAAAATCTGTAAAATGTGGGGCTTGGACAGAATCAGTAGTTTCTCCCAGAATATAAACAAGTCTCTAGCTGAAGTAGGGGTGAAGGGCTGCAGTCCTGCTTCCTTGCCCGGCCAGCATCTCTGGGGAACCTTTATGGTTTTGAGATAAGCAGCTGAAAGTACACTGGACTAGATGAATCATGTGATGCTTTTTGACTTAAAAAGTTTATAGCCAGATTCTGTCTTTTCTGTGTTACAGTTTAATCATATGCCATATTTACTTAAGAGTGGGTCTGTCCTTTCCTGTGCTTACTCCAAATGTGCCCAGATTAACCCTTCTTGCTGCCTATAAATCATCTCAGTGTCTGCTCATTCTTGGTGTCAGTTTTCCCAAGAGCACGGGTTTTACTAACCTCACCGTGTACCCCCCAGCTTGATCTTTTCCATAGACCCTTTCAGTATGAGTGGTTATACTATGAGGCCACTTTCCTTTTTCTTTTTATAAAAAAGAAGGTTTGCATTATTCTTCATTACTGGGATCACTTATGTACATTGAGCTGGATGGTTCATTTTCAGAAACATTGATTTCTTGTGGTTTTTAAAAAACCTTTTAAACAGCTATTCTTTAATGAAAAAATCTTGAACATGAAAAATAATGCATAAACACTCATGTACATACCACCCACCTTTAATAAATTTTACTTAATTTTATTAAATTGTACTTAATTTGCTTCTAATATTTTTCTTTAAAAAAGTTAAATGATATCTTCCACATATATTACTTAGCAATGTAGGTTTCCTCTTAACATTTAAAAATTTGTGTTGATATATATAGCTTAAAAAAAAAACTGCTCTGTATTCCATACTGCAAATATGCTACTGTTTAAACAAAATCTGTTCTCTTTTTCATGGACACTTTCATTTTTTTCCATTTTCCCCCTTTATAAGCAATGACGTATCAGATATTCTTGGTATTTATATGTAATCTTTTTTCCTCTAGCTGTTTAAAAATATTTTTATCTTTATTAAACCCCTTGATTTTATACAGTTCCAGTAAAATGTACATTAGTAGAAAGTTATATTTATTTACTTTATATGGTGCTTTTAATACACTTTTGATGTTTTGAGGGCTCATATCTTTTCTCAATTCTACAAAACACCCTGCAGTTTTTCCTCTAATAGAGTTTCTCTTCAGTTCCATTCTCGTCTTCCTTCAGTGCAGTTTGACACATGTTGAAGCCTCTCAATTTGTCCTTCATTTCTCTAATTTCCTCTTTAATAGTTAACTATTTTTCTTTCTGTACTATTTTCCAGGAGAATTGAGTTTTCTTCCTCCAGGTGAACTGATCAAGATTCTCTTTCAGTTTGCAAATTCTTAATCCCACTTTAATGTTTATCTTTCTATGAGTGCTTTAAAATTTTTTTCAATGACTATTTTTTCATTTTCAAGACTTCTGATTGGTTGGTTTTCATATTCACATACCATCGCTTCAATTCTGTTTTTCTTTCACAATTTCTTCTTTTTAAAAAAATTTTAATTGGAGGATAATTGCTTTACAGTGTTGTGCTGGTTTCTGCCAACAACAGTGTGAATCAGCCGCAAGTATACATTATGTTCCCTCCCTCTTGAACCGGCCTTCCATCCCACCCCATCTCACCTTTCTAGGCTGTCATAGAGCGCCAGGTTGAGCTCCCTGTGTTCTCCTTTTTTAATGAATGAGAATCTTGATCATACTTAAAGTCTTTTTTGCACTGTTTTATTATTTGGATTTCATCTGGGGCAAATTCCTCTTCAGATTGTTGATTCTGCTGGATCTGTCGCAGCAGTACCTTTCTCCGTCTGTAGGCTCACTGCTCGCTGTGAGGTGGAGAGTCTGCAGATTTCACTCCCACTGGGTTTATCCCTGCCTTTCTAGTGGTTTAATGGCTACATCCACTAGGTCCCAGAGTGAGATGTTACTTCGACAACAGGGAGTTCTTCTTCTGGGGTTCTTGGTGATACTGTACCGCCCGTCCAATCTCTACGTCATCAGTTGGCTTGGTTTTCTTTCTGATCTGAGGCAGTCTCTCTGTTCTCCTATCTCCACATGTTGGGAGCCTTCTACGTGTTCTTGGCATAGCAGCTTCCACCACTCTTTTTCCTTAGCAGGGAAGCCTTAGCCCAGCACTTCTGGTTTCCAGCCATGGGCACTGCTCCATGCTCCCATGAGTGGCACCCTTTCAGTGCCCATTACCCATCCAGCCACCAATGCCAGCTTCTGGGTCTGGAGTACAGCATACCCAGGGCTAAATGCTCTGTGATTCTGTTCCATTTCTGATTTGTAGAATTATTTATCTTGTTTTTGAGCTTGTAAGTATGTTTTTGTTGTCTCTTTTTATATTTATGAATCAGTGGTTTGTGTGTGGTGCACAAGGCATATCTTAGGGCATGAATTTACATTGTTATCATGATTAGAAGTCATCCATGATAATGTTAAGTTTAAAAATTTTTTTTATTCCATTAAGTTTTTGAGGTCAATTTCCTTAAAGACCAGAGTTCAATTCATTTGTTCATTCATTCCATAAAGATTTACTAGGTACCAACTATGTTCTAAATATAATATAAAAGGTGAAAATTTCCAAAGATAACTATCAATATATTATCACATTGTATATGCTCTTTTCACACTGTGACAATGAAAATCTTCTGTTGAGAGGGTACCAGGGTGTACTTTCCTATGTCAATCATTAGAATGGGCTAGAAGAGACACTGTGTGACTTACAAAAGTCACATAAAAGCTACCATGTCTTCTGCTGGGCTCTTCCACTCTCTCCTTCACCCTTCCTTAGGAGACTGGATCTAGTGGGAACCTAACTTCCATATTGTGAGGAAGCCCAGGCCACAAGGAGAAGCCATGTGTAAATGTTCTGGCCAACAGCCAGCATGTGAGTGAAAGAAGCTTTAGATGATTCCAGCCCTCAGTCTTTGAGTCTTCTAGCTGAGACCCCCAGATATTGCAGAGGAGAAACGAACCATGCTGTAACCTGTCTTAATTCCTGATGCACAGAAACCATGATGGACATAAATAGTTACTGTTGTTGTAAGTCACTGGATTTGGGGGTAATTGATTATGCAGCAATGATAGCCATTGGGATACAACAGTGAATAAGAGATGTCCATGCCCTTCCAGGAGAAGACGGAGGTATTGAATAAGGAATCTGAGCTGTGATAAGTGTTTGAAGAATAAACAGTGATGCTCTGTAAGTGTCTAACAGGGAAATCTCAACCAGTTTGGCAGTTGAGGTTAGTCTAACATCTTATTGTGAAATGGCCACTATCTCCCACAGTTTCTTTTTCCCAGCACAATGCTTGGCTGTGATGGTTGCTCAAAAATATTGCATAACCTACTGCGGCTTCTTGAAATTATTCTCCTTGTGGCAGTCTTCTTTCTTGTTTCCTTTATGTTCTTGAGAGATGAACTTAACCAAAAGGCAGATCAGGAAATCCTAAAAACCTTCATTCGGCCTTTGTACCAAGCAGAAAACTACTATTACAGTTTATTAATTATAAACTGTCTTTCTCTGTATGTTGCATTGTATAATACGTCTTGCCTCGCAATGGTGGGGGTGAGTGCTGGTCTAAAACTGTCTGGTCGATAAAAGGGAAAACGTGGAAATTTTTTCCCTAAAATACTTCAGTGGCATGATATGAATCTATATAGACATTTTATGCAGATATATACATTATGACCCTGAGATGGACTGAGAGGGTGGTTCCCCAATGGAGTGGCCACCAAGGGCTTCCCATGGCATCAATGGAGAACCTGTGTCTGTCTACCAGTGCAGTCACAGGGTCTTCACAACAGAATGTAGCAGATGCTCCAGGGTTATATGTTAATTATTAAGAGCACTGCTTGATAAAATATAGGACTTTCAGTTAAACTTGAATTTCAGATAAACAACAAGTAATTTTATAGTATGTTTAGTATATTATTTCTTGTTTGTCTGAAATTCAAGTTTAACTGGGTGTCATATTTTTGTTTGCTCTCTCTGGCAGTTCTAATGGTAATTAGTCCATAGACTATGGAATGATTAAATAAGAAAACAGAACATGGGTATGACTCAGGGAATCCTTTTTCTTCTAGGACTGACTACTTTCCTTTTTTCTACATCCCAGTCAACAAAAAAAATCTGTTTTCATTATGCCCAAGAATTCACATGCATTAAAGTTCATGTGGTTAGTCCTGGATTCTTTGCTTTATCCACATACATGAAAGTCTTTTGGTCTCTCAAGGAATGAGCACAACCTTCCATCCTTACCTCACTTTCATTGCAGCAGAACACATCCGAGAGGGTGTAGAATTCGGGGTCCAGGTCAGCAATGGCAGGCGCCGGATTGAACAATGTTTTCACTACAAAGGAGTGAAAAGGGAGTTCCGTGGTTATCATTTTTAACATGGTGCATTTGTGAACATTCAGTAAGGGAACCCCCCGAGTACAACCATTTTCCCCAGCAGATTAAAAAAATCAACTTAGTTATAGATGTAGAAAAGTTTGGATTGTCAATCTCTGTGATAGCCTAGTATCAATTCCTTCTTATGTCCATTTGGTCTGCTTTTTACTTTACAACATTTCAGCCCCAAGGGCAAGCATCAGTATTTACAACTAAGGTGGTAACAAAGTTCTGGCAAAGAGCAAGAAGAACATTAAAGAAGAATTTGAATGATGTGGCATGAAAGGACATGTGCAAATCTGAACATCCAGGCTGGTGAACATTTTTGCAGATTACTTTAAGCACTCAAGTCGCATGGCTAGTTCGTAAATGCATTTTCCAGGAAAAAAATAAAGACATGATAGAAAGGAAACAATGAACAGCTCAAAAATTTCCTGATAAGGATAGTAAGTAGGAGGATCATGTACATATGCATGTTTTGAGCACCTATTTTTTTAATATCTTACAAATATATTCCATGTACTCACGCAACCATGCACATTCACACAAAAGCTTACAATCTTGGCTTCTATGGACAATCTGGGAACATAAAGTAAAGATTGATAAAGGAGGAGAAATTCAATCAGAGGCTGAGAGCTAGCTCAGAATAGGAGACTCCAAGAGGAGAATGGGTGGGGACAGCAGAAAGAGGAAAAATGAGAATGTCACAGCCATCACAGTGTCAGAAATACATTTTTCAGAGGAGGAAAGTGAGCCTCAGAGATGAGGTCAGCCTGAGGACACACACTGGGAGATGGTTAAGCAGGGTCCCTACCCAGGGTCCTCTAGCTTGAAGTCTAGGGTTTAGTCATTTCTCAAGTGGTTGCCTCTCTAAGAGGACAGGACTCTGTCCATAGCAACACAAGCCCCCCATGCCAATGCACAGTATTTAACAATAGTCTTTGTTGTGGAACTTTGTAAACATTTTTAAAAAGTATTTAAAAATTATATTCACAGGAAGTTCTCCTGTCAAAACACTTATGTATCCACCAGAATACCTGACTAGATTGGTTGGTTTGTTTTTTAAACTTGTTTTTAATTGGAGGATAGTTGCTTTACAGTGTTGTGTTGGTTTCTTGGTTGGTCGTCTTTTCCTTACCCAGGTCCACTGACTTATGTGTTTAGTAACTCTAATTTACTATAAACCTGCAGAGTAAAATACTCTAGCTGCAGTCCTCAGAGACTCTTCTAGAACAGTGGTTCACAAACTTGGCTGCATATCAGCCTCGCTGGGAGAGCTTATTAAAATGCCCGATTTCTGGGCTCCACCTTCACTGAATCAGAATCTCCGGGGCTAAGGTCAGTGAGTGTGCATAGTAACAAGTTCTGCAAGTGGCTCTCCTGTGGTTAATTTGGTGCAGATCCATCCACGTTCCTGGGGAAGATGTGTATCTGCATGTAGCTAGTGAAAGCTGTCCACTCCTTCTGCCTGGGGAGGTGAGCTGGTGTATGGCTGCACCTTCTTTGGTCTTACTCAACATTTTGGTTTGGTCGGTGGATGTTGACCAGAGGTTTGTAGGCCAACGCTATTCCCACATTTTCATTATTTTAGAATCTAGAATGTCCACCCAGAGAAATTCTATGGTATATTTTTGGCTGCTCATATTTTTGCACAGGGCTATTGTGAAGCTTAAATTAGAAAATGGATGTAAAAGCCCTGTGTAAACTGTAAAGTGTTGTACAAAAGTAAAGGATTATTACTATTATTGTATTGTCCTTTAGCCATAGCCCCATACTCCTGCCTGTCCACCCATCTTGTCTGCCTTCTGTTGAAGTTTGGATCCTGGCAAAAATCTCTCTCATTGGTTTTCCTGCTTCAGCAAGGTCTCAGAGATGTCAATTATGCATAAAGGCTGTAATTGCCCAGCATTCTAAAACACCCATTTAGTTTTTAGGTTTTCAAAACAAATATGTTGTTCCCTATTTTCCACAGGCATAGAGTTGAAACACCATTGCTCACCCTATCTGATCCTCAGTTCTGCACCCAGCAGCTCTCAGCACAGGTTAGAACAAGCTGTCAGGATGGAACAATGGGACAGAGTCATTTTTCTTATAAAAGTTCCATTTTATTGCAAAAGAGCCTTGATCTAGCAATTCCTTTTCTAAACCCGTCCTACACACACATACCCAGGCCTGCAAAGATGAGGCACAGTAGTGTTCATTCAGCTCTGCTGATAACAGAAAAAAACAAAAGAAACTAAGTATCTATCAGAGTAGATAAAAAATTATGACAAATACTCCCGGCTGCTACTCAAAAAAATGAAGCAGATCTCTGTTTTGTCATAGAAAGACTTCTATAATTTATTTATAAGTAAAAAAGTATTATAGTAAAGTCTGTGCTAAGATTCCCCTCTTTTTTTAAACAAAAGAAATAAAATATAACTATATGTGTATTTATATTTATACACCTACACAGAAGAGAAAAAAGTCTGAGAGATTACTCACTAAATTAATAAGTGATTAGTTACAAAAGGCTGAGAATAAATCTGACCACAGATTAGCTGCTATATACCATGCAAAGACAAAATTTTTAAAATATATATACTATCTCACATCAAAAAACAAGTACACTCTGAGCGAAATGATATAATGTCTTGGTTTCATTTCAAAATAATCCAAGGGTATAAGTGAAACAAGACTGGCCAAGTGTTGGTAACTGTTGAAGCTAAATGACAGTATATATGGGTTTACCATACTATGCTCTATATGTTCACATATATTTGAACTTTTTCACAATAAAAAAACAAATTTTAAAGAAACTGTGGTGGATTCATTTTGATATTTGGCAAAACTAATACAATTATGTAAAGTTTAAAAATTAAATAAAATTAAAAAAAAAAAAAAAGAAAGTTACATTGAATTTTCAGCAGTAATTGCTGGATTGAGAAATTCTGCAATTTAATTTGACTGTAAATACTGTATAAAAACCAGTCAAATCTTATTTGCCTATATCTTACTAAGGGGAAGCATTCTTACCAAAAGAAATTGAATACATGGGATTAGAGTCCAACTAATAACTAAATTTAGGAGAAAAGTGAAACTACCATAAAGAAAGGATCCTCTTTGGCTCATGCTACCATAAATAAGCATGGATATTTTACCGTGATGACAAAATGAAGAATCAGTAGATGGAGCTCATCAAAGAAGAATGCAAATTTGTAATAGTCAAGATGGAAAAAAAAATGATGTCATCCTGGAACCATGCGAAACTAGAGAACACAGGATGTGCAATGCCTTGGAGTAACTTGGAGCTTCAGAGGTGACAGACGGTACCCGACAGTAATTATTATTCATTACCATGTACAATGGACTGAACTCCCGATTGTCTTAGCCTGTCGATGGCTGGCACAATAATATCAGTGAGGAACTGGTGAGGCCCAGGAAGGCAAATGTACAGGCAAAGACAGGAAAATGAAGCTGACTCTTAATGATGTCAGCATGAAAGGCAGAGGCTGGATAGTTAGAAGGCCCTACGAGCGAGCTCAGAGAAACAGAAGACATCACCCTAAGTAAAGAAACCATGGGAGAGTTGGGCTACCCAAAACACCGGCTAGCCAGTCTCTCACTCTAGAGCTTCCTCTCTGTGACTTGAGCAGCAAAAACACCCAAAGCTTGGGTGATGTGCTGAACTATGTCATCAAAGTCAAGGTGGCCAGCCAAGAAGCCTGGTTTGCTAAATGGAAAAGGACTAAAGTGGCATTAAAAGATATTTTGTATCCTACCTAGAATTTAATTTCTTGGCGATCTTACAATTTCAATTATTTATAATTGTTCCTGTAATGTTCCATTTGCTTTAAAATGGATATAAAGACCAGAACCAACATGCATAATTTCATCACAAGCAGCTGCAGCACCAGCTCGGCTGTGGGCCTCTCTTACAACACTGTGACCTAGACAGGAGAGGGCTGCGGAGGGATCTCACATCATTTTTGACATTGCAGGTGTTGCGTAAAACCAATGCTTTCATTTTGGTAAATTCTGAGACAGTATATACAAAGATGTAGCGGGGACTTTCTTCTCTGTATTTTAACACCTGATATATAATCCAGTTGTACAATGTGTTTAATTCAAACCTCACTGCTTATAAATATAGAGATAAGGGAGTCGTGAAATAAACCCATGGCAATGGGTTTATTGTCGTCAATGGATGACGACAATGATTTTACCATCTTTGTTGTAGATGGAATAATGCTGATCAGCACCTATGCCAGCCCTGGGCAATGGACAGGACACTCAGTGCTCAACAGATCTTCATGCTCTGCCTGTTCTACTCTGTGATCAGCCCATTCTCACATTACAACATTAAAGGAATGTGAGGGCTCTCAGTCCGACTCCCATGTTTCACGGAAGAAACTGAGGCCCAGTGCGAGGAACTGACATACTTGCACGAAGTCCTCCATTTGGTAAGTGATTTGACTCTGAATTCAAAGCCATACGTCATGACTCCCAAACCAGTGCTACTTCTATTGTACTATACACTTCTCTCAGGTGAGAACGAAGACACATTAAATTCAAACACACACACACACCACTCATAGTATAGAATCTAAGCTATGTCTGACTGATAAGTACCAATTGGAGACCAGCTGGATACTAGACAAAGGCACACGTGTGCACGGTTGCTTGTGTATGTGTTTTATGTGGGCAGGTAGGGGACACACTGCCGAAAACACTGTAGGGTCTTGTCTCTGTGACTTAAGCAGTAATAACACTGAAAGCTTAGGCTACATGTTGGACAGTATTACAATTCATTGGTTTCACTTTTCTACAGATACTCTTCATAAAGGCTCAGTTCCTTGAAATCAATGGGGCACGGCAGTTTCTTTATTTAAAGTTTGCCCTAGGACACAGAACTTGGGTCTTGGAGTCTGGAATTGTGGTTTCTACAGTGACCTTGGTTGAGCCAATTACTTAACCTCTCCGAGTCTATCTTCTCCTCTTTAATCTGGGAGAATAATGTGTGCCTTACTTTGTCATAAGGCTTTTCTGAGAATCAAATATGTATGAAAGTGCTTTCTAAACTGTAAAGTACATACAGGTGCAGGTATTACTAGTCCCAATATTACAATTTAAGAAAGATCATGCAGAATTTCCTGAGGCATGCTGGCTCTCAGGGAAAATGTGAAGTAGACTAGGTGGACTGTGGCCCTGCATCACCTACTCCTGCCCATTCCTGATGCCCCAGGTCCTCCAGCTCCTCAACAGAAAACTGCCTGGCAGATAACAGAGGAAACACTGCTGGACCCCAACCAAATGACCGCCCGGGTCAGGCTGCCTGCCCATCCAGATAACTCTAGCCTCACCTGTGAAAGGTTAGCTCTTCCACTGTGGTTGCTGTACCTTTCTCTCCTCCACAAGCTGGGTAGGTAACAGGCTATTAGACTAGGACAGAAGAAGAGTCATCTCTGAGAAGCAAGGGATAGCAGGAAAAAAAGAGAAGTTACATGAGAACATGCTTTGACCTATACAAGGAAAGATAAGAGCTTGAATGAAGAGGCTCATTGTACTCACATCACCTGATTACAATGTGCAGTGTGGAGAATGTTTACCATAAGCCTTAGACTTTATCTGTGACACCCTAAGAAAACGTAACCAAATGAGTTTTGGCTTAAAATTCTTTCTGACGGCTTCATGTCCATTAGAAATACATTAAATGTCAGTGAGAATTCGCCACAGCATATTGTTTTGCCAAGAGGAAATTTGTTAAATCAGGACATACGTTTTAAAATTCTCCACAAAATCATTTCGATAACTTATTTTCCATTTATTGCTATGTAGAACACTTATACTTTGAGAGAAAGCACTTATAAACATACACACATACACACACACACACTTTTCCTTTTCTTTTTTTCCTTTTTGTCTTGATGAGAAAGTTTGATCTGGAAAAGTCAGTGTGGTTCTCTCCCTATTTTCTTCTTAGTATAAGTCACGAAACTATGGCCACAATATCAAGAAGCCACTGTCTCAGATAAGTGGCTACTTTTTATTTTTATTTTTTTCACCAAAGGGTGCTGAGATCAGGATATTATCCTAATTTTAATTTAAAAAAAGAGGTGAAAGAGGGAAGAAAATTGGTGTCTACTGAGAAGTACTACACCAAACTTGGCATCCTATTTTATTTCATTCTTAGAACAATTCTCCAGTGTTCTTGCCTGGAGAATCCAACGGACGGGGGAGCCTGGTGGGCTGCCGTCTATGGGGTTGCAGAGAGTTGGACATGACTGAAGCGACTTAGCAGCAGCAGCAGAACAATTCTGTAGGGGAGTATGTCTATATGCGTTTAACAGATATGGCTCAAAAATAATCAGATAATTCTGCTAAGACTATAAAGCTAACAAGGAACAGAAATGGGATTCTAACTCAGATGATTTCCTATTAGTCAGTGGTTAAAAAAAAAGAAGCAAACAGAAAGAAACTACTTAGATTTTTTTCAAGTTTGTTATATGTTGGGGCGAGAGAAGGGGAGTGGGCGAGAGAACAGATGAACCAAGATTAACCATGAGCTGACAACTGTTGAAGCTGGGTCATGGGTTTCCTTATAGAATTCTGCCTGCTTTTATGTGTTTGAAAACTTCCAAAGCCTAAGATAAAACAAAAAGAGCTACTTAAAGGACATTGAAACATAGAAAATATTACATATAAATAATCTTTTGTTGTTTTTAGAAAAGATGATAAAGTTTTACAAAAAGGAGGAAGATTTAATCTTCAGTCCTTGAGATGTTTATCCAAGTGTACCTGGGCAGTGATTATCCAGGACCTGAAGCTTAAACTCTGCTTCTCAGAATGGAACTTATTCTACTACTTAAGAGTATATCTTGGACAAGGAGCTCTTTCAAAGATTCCAGTTACTACATGAGTTATTTCTGCTACTAGACTCGAGATTTATATTTCAGAATATCAGAAATGCTACTCATGTTATTTCTCCCCTCCCCATTTGTAAGGTTTTCTAACATTATTGAGAACTACAGGAAGACAGTGAATCTTAGATGGGAGAAAATATTTTACTGCAGAAAAATATGGCATTGCTTAACTTGAAAGGTTAACTTTCACTGAGACAGTGATAAAAGCTTTATAGAAAGAAGGACAAATGTGTAAAATTACCTCCATTGCTGTGGGCTATTCTCAGGGCTTCCAAAGAAGTTGCAGGAGTTACTTCTAGCTGGCAGATCATCACTTTGGCTCTGCTGATGGCACTGGCTGCTTCCCTCAGGTCTTCTGTATTCAAAAGTAAATTTGCTCCAGCTACTATAACGATGATATTCTGGCCTATAAAGAATTTCTAGATGTTTATATTAAAAATCAAGCAAAATCAAGCAACAACATCCTGCAGTGTTACATTCACCCTCAGAAAACCATTATATAAAAATGTGTTATAAGTATCAATTTTAATATTTCTAAGCCACTCAGGTTAAATTTTGTATTCCCCATGGATCTTCTTTTATATCTCTGTAGGAATCATATTATTCTTATCATCTTGAGCAAAATCTAAAAAAAAAAACAGATTTCCCTTTCAATATTCTTATGTACACAGAATATTAGCTGATAAATTATACATAACATTTTGTTTCTCTTATGGGAAATGGCTGATACAATGTATATGGTAAAGATTCTGAATCCTAAATGACAGATGTCATAATGATGAGTATAAGCAGGAAGAAGCTTGCTTAATGCTAAAAACTAATGCTCTGTAGTATGCAGTCAGTTCACATGTATGTCCCAGGGTATTCTTAAAAGTGATTTTGTAAATCAAAACGCATTTTATAATATTAAACAGATAAAAGCTGTACTAGGTAAGTAGGGAGACAGTGGTATCTGGCCTGTACTGTACTAGATCAAACAGAAGCAGGACTGAGGAATCTTGTATGCACATCACTTGGAGCCACTCTCTACAGTCCAACCCAAGCTGGGGAGGGGTGGTGGTGCGTTTTCTCTGTCAGGTGAAGTCTCCGGAGCTGTGCCGTCCCCTAGGGTAGTCATGAGTACAAGCCATGTGTGGTGACTGAGCCCTTGAAATGTGGCTCGTCCCAACTGAGATGAGCTTCAATTGCACAATACATAGCAGATTTCAGAGACTGAGTAGTAAGAAAAGAAGGTAACATCTCATTATTTTTAAAGAACATTTTGATTACATGTTGAAAGGATAATATTTTGGATTAAGTCAATATATTAAGATTAATTTTACCTGGTCCTTTTTACTTTTTAAAATGTGACTAAAAAGGTGGCTCAGTGGTAAAAAATATGCCTGCCAATGTAGAAGATGTAGCTTCAATCCCTGGGTCAGGAAGATCCCTGGGAGGAGGAAATGTCAACCAACTCCCGTATTCTTGCCTGGGAAATCCCATGGACAGAGGAGCCTGGTGGGCTACAGTCCATGGGGTCACAAAGAGTCAGACATGACTTAGCGACTAAACAACAACAGGGGAAAGTGTAAATTTATGGATATAATTTGCATTATAGTCTATAGGACAGCCTGACTCAGAGGGATGGGCTGCAGCAGTCTTCTGTGCTCTAGGCTGCTTGTGCTGATCATGTATAGACATGACCTAAAACCTCTTCCGACTACAGAACACGTGCCGGCCTGTCATCTTACCACAGGTATGTGTGTTGACCAAGGAGGACCTGATAACATGGGGGTGCTTCAGGGTAAACCCAATCTCAGTACTGGAAAAATTCAAAGTACCTGCATCCTGGAAGACAGCATACCTCCTCCTCTCTCTCCTCCAGTGACTTCATTCTCTCAGCCACAGTCCACTGCTGCTCTGTGCTGCTGACGGGTTTGGCCTGGCTTTGGCTGATGTCCAACAAAGCCCAAGACTACAGCTGTCTGGTGGACACTGTCATATGGCTAGCTCATTCATACCTTAAATTTAACTTGTCAGAACCACTACTCATCCCTCCACTTAAAGATGCTGCTTGTTGCCTCTCTGGGTGTCTGTGTTAGCTCTTATCTCATATGCTGTACTGGAGAAGGAAATGGCAACCCACTCCAGTGTTCTTGCCTGGAGAATCCCAGGGACGGGGGAGCCTGGTGGGCTGCCATCTATGGGGTCACACAGAGTCTGACACGACTGAAGTGACTTAGCAGCAGCAACAGCAGCATATGCTGTAAACCAGACAAAGTTTACTGTAATAGGCAGCCCATACACAATATTAAATTGTATTTTTGCATGGAAAACGTGGTATTGTGTCACCCAGATAAGGAAGAAATAGAACTTGACGATATCCCTAGAAACCCCCCCACCACCGAAAAAGAGGATTCAGACACGGAATGAGCTGTTGTTGGAAGTGATAATTACATAAGATATGGCTTAAAGTAATGGACACAGACTGCTGTTAGAATGAAAACTTTCGTCTACTGTTTTTAATTGGAATATATTTTTTGGGGTTGTTATTGCAACTTTGAGATCACTAAAGTAGACTAAAAATACCATAATTTCTGTGATAAATGATTTTGTGAAACTGCATTATAAATAAAAGACATATTGGGACAGTTCAGTTCAGTCAAATCCTAATTTAACACAGTGTACTCTGACTCCTGACAGTATAGTAGGTTCTTCTGTCCTAGGAGCTCCATGAAATGCTTGGTCCTTCTGAATATTGTGTGTGTGTGTGTGTGTCTGTGTGCCCAGTCATGTCTGACTCTTTGTGACCCCATGGACTGTAGCCTGCCAGGCTCCTCTGTCCATGGAATTTTCCAGGCAAGAATACTGGAGTAGGTTGCCATTTCCTACTCTGGGAGATCTCCCCGACCCAGGGATCGAACCCTTGTCTCCTGCATTGGCAGGTGGATTCTTTACCACTAGCACCATTCAGAGGGTGGTGGGAAGCTCTCTGAATATTAACTCTGATTAAAAAAAATCTTATTTAGGAGTTTTTACACTTAAAATAGTTGGCAGAAATTCTAAAAACCTTCCTTGAGGGTAAAGAGAAGTTACTGTGTTTTTTTGACTGCACCTTGTGGCATGCGGGATCTTTGTTCCCCAACCAGGGATCGAACCTGCACCCTCTGCAGTGTAAGCATGGATTCTTAACCACTGGAACATGAGGGAAGTCCTGGAAGGTTACTGTTTTTAAAAGACACATTTCAACTATTGCAAGGTCCTGTGACAGACATGGTTGTATATATATACTTTTGAGATTTGATTGCTGTTTAAAGAGCAGACAAAATTGAACATTAACGACGAGTTATAGGCAATTGGTTGCTGCCATTTGCTCAGTAAATATTCTATAAATATGATTCATCAACTTTCCTTTGCACCTATCTATTTACATGTATTTACTTAGTAACTGAAGTGACAGATGAATACTTAACTACTTTTAGAGATAAATATCAATTCTGGGTTCACATGAAGGGTAATGGGATGCTACAGAATATAAGTATAATTTTGAGGCAACTATATCACCTCATTTGTATTGGACGGACAATTTTGTATTTGAGCAATCAACTTGGGAAGTATAAATAAAGGGAAACATATATATTTAGATTGGAAAGACCATACATTAGGCCTTGGAGTGGTGGGTATGGTAAGAGATCCACAGGAATAGGGTAAAAAAATGGATGTTTCTGCTCTAGTTCTGGAAACGATACTCCAACGTGCAAAACATATACCTTCATTATCGACAATGATAGAAGCAGCTCCGGTCGCAGCATCTTTAGTCTGATATGTAAATTCTAAAAGAAAAAAGAAATCATCACGTATGTACAGCCTGGCAGGGATAATCTATTTTTTAACAATTTCAATGCAACACTAATCCTTGGAAAACTTTTTAACCTTTAACCATCTGGAATGATAAAAAAGAAATAAGTAATTAGTGCTGATTTATACCCATCACCTACACAGTGAGGAACATACAAGTCTTCACACTTAGTTGTGCCTTTTTTCTACATTAGTGGCAGCCCAGTAAACCACCCCCGCTTCCAGTTCCTTCAGATTATTCACAGTGGTACATGTGCATTTTCCTAGACCACCATATTTCTTTTCTTTAGTGAAAGAAATGACAGACTTGAGATGAAAGACTAAAGGTCAGACTCATAAAATGAACTTGTTTGATTCTCTTCATTTTCATAAGCTTTGCATCTTATCAAGGATTATGGTCTGGCGCCTAAATGGAAATGTTGATCAGGCAGCCTTTGGCAGCAGCAAAAAGCCCTGAACTGGAGCCAAAGACCTGCATTCTAGTCCTAGCTCTGGCTCCAGCTTAGCTGTGTGCTCTTGGACACATTCAGAACCAATCTGGCCTTCAGTTTTCTCTCTTGTGAAATGATGGTATCAGCATCAGTGGTTTCTCAGATCATTTCCAGCTATGACATTCAATGACTTTTCTTAAAATATCTTCTGTGAATGCAGCACCTGTTTTCTCTTGTCACCTACTTTTGAAACATTTCTACGAGATGAAGGTTTGTAACCTCCTACCATTTTATTCCCATCTGGAGAAATGTATATGAAAGAAGTAACCAAAGGGTAATCAGGCGAGACTAGACAAAGCTGAGCATAAAAATTCTCTGGCCACCAGGGGAGGATCTAATAACTCTATTCTATATTTGACTTTTCTTATAACCAGATTCCAGAAGAAAGTTATAAAAACTAACTTTAAGAAAGATGAAATTTTACCTGTAGAAATATCATTCTGTTTTAAGTTTTCTATATAATCATTGCCAAAGGAATCTTTGCCAACCTGTACCAAAGAAATGATGAACATTAGATGTTTTACACTTAGTAAAATGCTACAATGTAGTTTTTAGAATACTTAGCATTTTAAAAGGGCATATCTGCACGGTACTTTATAAACATTAACTAATTAATCTTCTTAATGTAAGATGCTAGACTTGATTTCAACCCAAAGAATTGTTATATATTAATGTTCCATTTATATCCTGCCTAAAATGTGAAGCATTTAATGACTGTCACAAGTTCCATAGCTTCATTCTCATTTTGATCTGTTCATACGAAAATTCCCATTGAGACAGAGCTGTCCACCATCAACAATCCTCAATATTAATGAAGAATCTGTTATTCATACTATCTGTACTATCTATAGATAGTATATATCTATATATACTATAGAGATACTATATACTATCTATACATAGTATATATCTATATATCTACACTATCTATAGTATATACTGATATACTATAAGTCACTCTACATGAAGACAACTTTGGAATGACCTGCCTGCTGTTTGAGAATCTTCTTTATCTTCTCCTCTGACCCTGACATAGGGAGCAAAGAAGAGAGAATTTAAAAAGCCCTAGCTAATTTGGGTAAGTTGGTACAGTTGAATTCTGTTGTTTAGCATCCTAGCATGCATTCTGGTAATGATACTTCAGTTTTTCCTTTGGATTCTTCCAGTCATAGACAACATGAGTAGGGTGGCCTATTTGTGAATCTGTATTGACACATCATTATCACTTAAACCCCACAGCTTACATTTGGGTCCACTTGGGTATTGTACAACCTTTGGGTTTTGACAAGTGTATAGACATGTATCCACCATTATAGTCTCATACAGAATTTGTTGTTGTTCAGTCACTAAATTGTGCAGCCCCATGGACTGTATCACACCAGGCTCTTCTGTCCTCCACTATTTCCCAGAATTTGTTCAAATTTATGTCCACTGAGTCGGCGATGCTATCTAACCATCTCATCTTCTACCACCCTCTTCTCTTGCCTTTAGTCTTTCCCAGCATCAGGGTCTTTTCCAATGAGTACACTCTTGTACTCAGAATACACACACACACACACACACACACACACACACACACACATAAAGCTATGTATCTTATTCCTTTCATAAGAACAATATAGTCAACTGGGAGCATATCTATGCCTAGGTTCCAATGTTCATTGTATTGAAATGTGGACAAAAAGCAATGGAGATCTGAGTTCTTTTTAAAGGGACTTTAAAAAGTCTTTTATTTGTACATTACAGAGTTGCACAGATGACTTGTGCAATGTTTTGTTGTTGTTGTTCAGTTGCTAAGTCATGTCTGACTCTTTGTGACCCCATGGATGGCAGATGCCAAGCGCCTTTGGCCTCCACCATCTCCCAGAGTTTGCCCAAATTCATGTCTGTTGAGTTGGTGATGCTATCTAACCATCTTATCCTCTGCTGCCCCCTTCTCTTTTTGCCTTCAGTCTTTCCCAGCATGAAGGTTTTTTCCAAAGAGTCAGCTCTTTGCATCAGGTGGCCATAAAAGCATGCCATCTTCCCTATTTCCTCTCCCACAAAATCTCTTACACATTCATTCTTCTGGATTTACTTTAAAAAAGGATGAGAGAAGTGAACATCTTCCAATCTCCTTTGTTTACTTCTGACTCAAATATAAGCCTCCTCCCCAGCAACTGGAAGTTGATAACCAGAAGACCACTGACAAAATGTGGTCCAATGGAGAAGGGAATGGCAAACCACTTCAGTATTCTTGCCTTGAGAACTCCATGAACAGGCAAAAAGATATGACACTGAAAGATGAACTCCCCAGGTCGGTAGGTGCCCAATATACTACTGGAGAAGAGTGAAGAAATGACTCCAGAAAGAATGAAGAGATGGAGCCAAAGCAAAAACAACACCCAGATGTGGATGTGACTGGTGATGGAAGTAAAGTCATTGCATAGGAACCTGAAATGTTAGGTCCATGAATCAAGGTAAATTGGAAGTGGTCAAACAGGAGATGGTAAGAGTGAACATTGACATTTTAGGAATCAGTGAACTAAAATGGACTGGAATGGGTGAATTTAACTCAGATGACCATTATATCTACTACTGTGGGCAAGAATCCCTTAGAAGAAATGGAGTAGCCATCATAGTCAACAAGAGTGTCTGAAATGCAGTACTTGCATGCAATCTCAAAAACGACAGAATGATCTCAGTTCATTTCCAAGGCAAACCATTCAATATCACAGTAATCCAAGTCTATGCCCTGACCAGGAATGCTGAAGAAGCTGAAGTTGAATGGTTCTATGAAGACCTACAAGATCTTCTAGAACTAACACCCAAAAAAGATGTCCTTTTCATTATAGGGGACTGGAATGGAAAAGTAGGAAATCAAGAAATACTTGGAGTAACAGGAAAATTTGGCCTTGGAGTACAGAATGAAGCAGGGCAAAGGCTAATAGAGTTTTGTCAAGAGAACACATTGGTCATAGCAAACACCCTTTTCCAACAACACAAGAGAAGACTCCACACATGCACATCACCAGATGGTCAATACTGAATCAGACTGATTATATTATTTGCAGCCAAAGATGGAGAAGCTCTATACAGTCAGGAGAAACAAGAGCAGGAGCTGTCTGTGGCTCAGATCGTGAACTCCTTATTGCCAGATTCAGACTTAAATTGAAGAAAGTGGGGAAAACCACTAGACCATTCAGGTATGACCTTAATCAAATCCCTTACGATTATACAGTGGAAGTGACAAATAGATTCAAGGGATTAGATCTGATATAGTGCCTGAAGAACTATGGATGGAGGTTCATGATATTGTACAGGAGACAGTGATCAAGACCATCCCTAAGGAAAAGAAATACAAAAAGGCAAAATGGTTATCTGAGGAGGTCTTATAAATAGCTGAGAAAAGAAGAGAAGCTAAAGGCAAAGGAGAAAAGGAAAGATATACCCATTTGAATGCAGAGTTCCAAAGAACAGCATGGAGATATAAGAAAGCCTTCCTCAGTGATCAATGCAAATAAATAGAGGAAAACAATAGAATGGGAAAGACTAGAGATCTCTTCAAGAAAATTATAGAGATACCAAGGGAACATTTCATGCAAAGATGAGCACAATAAAGGACAGAAATGGTATGGACCTAACAGAAGCAGAAGATATTAAGAAGAGATGGCAAGAATACACAGAAGAACTATACAAAAAAGATCTTCATGACCCAGATAACCATGATGGTGTGATCACTCACCTAGAGCCAGACATCCTGGAATGAGAAGTCAAGTGGGGCTTAGGAAGCATCACTACAAACAAAGCTAGTGGAGGTTATGGAATTCCAGTTGAGCTATTTCAAATCCTAAAAGGTGATGGTGTTAAAGTGCTGCACTCAATATGCCAGTAAATTTGGAAAACTCAGCAGTGGCCACAAGACTGGAAAAGGTCAGTTTTCATTCCAATCCCAAAGAAAGGCAATGCCAAAGAACGTTCAAACTACTGCACAATTGCACTCATCTCACACGCTAGCAAAGTAATGCTCAAAATTCTCCAAGCCAGGCTTCAGCCATATGTGAACCGTGAACTTCCTGATGTTCAAGCTGGTTTTAGAAAAGGCAGAGGAACCAGAGATTAAATTGCCAACATCTGTTGGATCATTGAAAAAGCAAGAGAGTTCCAGAAGAACATCTATTTCTGCTTTACTAACTATGCCAAAGCCTTTGATTGTGTGGATTGCAACAAACTGTGAAAATTCTTCACACCACCTTACCTGCCTCCTGATAAATCTGTATGTAGGTCAAGAAGCAACAGTTAGAATCAGATATGGATCAACAGACTGGTTCCAAATTGGGAAAAGAATGCATCAAGGCTGTATATTGTCACCCTGCTTATTTAACTTATATGCACAGTACATCATGCGAAATGTTGGGCTGGATGAAGTACAAGCTGGAATCAAGATTGCTGGGAGAAATATGAATAACCTCATATATGCAGATGACACCACCTTTATGGCAGAAAGTGAAGAACTGAAGAACCTCTTGATGAAAGTGAAAGAGGAGAGTGAAAGAGTTGGCTTGAAACTCAACATTCAGAAAACTAAGATCATGGCATCCAGTCCCATCACTTCATGGCAAATAGATGAGGAAACAATGGAAACAATGACAGACTTTATTTTTGGGGGCTCCAAAATCACTGCAGATGATGACTGCAGCCATGAAGTTAAAAGACTCTTGCTACTTGGGAAAAAAGCTATGACCAACCTAGACAGCATATTAAAAAGCATAGATATTACTTTGCCAACAAAGGTCTGTCTAGTCAAAGCTATGGTTTTTCCAGTAGTCATGTATGGATGTGACAGTTGGGACTATAAAGGCTGAGTGCCGAAGAATTGATGCTTTTGAACTGTGGTGTTGGAGAAGACTCTTGAGAGTCCCTTTGACTGCAAGGAGATCAAACCAGTTAATCCTAAAGGAAATGAACCCCGAATATTCATTGGAAGGACTGATGCTGAAGCTGAAACTCCAATACTTCGGCCACCTGATGTGAAGAACTGACTCGTTGGAAAAGACCCTGATGCTGGGAAAGATTAAAGGCAGGAGGAGAAGGGGACGACAGAGGATGAGGTGATTGGATGGCATCACCGACTGGATGGACATGAGTTTGAGTAAAGTCTGGGAATTGGTGATGAACAGGGCAGCCTGGTGTGCTGCAGTCCACGGGGTCACAAAGAGTCAGACATGACTGAGTGACTGAACTGAACCAGAAGTCAGAGGAATAGAAGCCAAGTAAAGGAGTCATTCATTGCCCACCACTGAGAGCTAAGTGAAAGTACCTTGAAAACCACAGTGAATGCTACAAGGGCAAAGCCCCTGGAATAACGACAGTTACAAAGGAATCCTCATGGGTATTGTTGGAGGCTTTCCCATTTTCCCTTCACACTTTGGCTGTCAAATGTGTGAAAACTTTAAATGTTCCATGAGGCAAAATGGCGCTTGTGCGAATCAGGGCATATGGAACTGAATTTCAGTTCTGCTATTATCCTAATTCAAAGGCTTTGCAGTTTGCTGTAAACTGTTCCACCTGAGCCAGGCTATAGGGTGGGACTTGTATGAGTTATCTCAGGCAGGTAGGAAACCAAGATTTCTCAGCCTGAGGATGCCCAGGTTACACCCCAGACCAATTAAATCAGCCCCCGTGGCAGGCGGGACAGTGGCAAGGTCCCCAGGTGATTACAATGTGTGTAATCACTGAGAGCTAACCTCCAGTCAAGGCTGCTGATTGCATGGTTAGAGCTGGGAGAGTGTCCGGAAAGCTGTGTCTGAGTGGAAATGAAGAGGGGGAGCATGGTCTTGCTTGGTTTCTATTGGGAAGTCAGCTCAGTGGGAGCCTGGTGGGACCTGCAGAATCTGCTGGGGGCAAGGGGCCCATCAGGATCCAACACTGCATCAAGGTACTGTAGAATCTGAAAGCTTTCTTTGGCTTGTGTTTCCTGACTCCAGATTGATTTTGACGTGGCCCAGGCTTGCTTCCCCTGGCTTCTATTTCTCCAAAACTCATAATTGGCAAAGTAGTAGGATTTCTGTTTTTCAGAGTGGTCAGTAGAGGCACTCCTAACTTGAATGGTCAGTGTTTATATTAAAAACATGCTGTGAGTACAATATATTTATGCCTATTTCCTTGCCTTCTACTTACAAGAACTAAGAAGTCCTTTCATCTCTCCTCTACCTAATCAAACCTCACCTGTTTTTCAAGCATCAACTTAAGGCTTACCTTCTCGATTCTAGCCCTTGATATTCCTTTTATTTCCAGAACTCCTACAGCATTCCTCATGGATACCATATAATTAAACACTTAATTGAATACCATCTTATCATGTTTGCCCAGTCTTAAAGTCTAGTCTTCCTAAAGGCTTACTGGAGACTCTAGCTTAGCATATATTTATCCCTCCCCCAGTCCTGTGCACTAAAGGTGTTCTGTAAATATTTGATCATCTTAATTGCTTGTCAGTTCATTTTCCTTGAATCTAGCTTATCATTCTTAAAGGGACATAATTTACAGGCATCCAGACTATGCTGGTTATGGCTACAGAAAGCTTCTAGCCAAGGTTTTGCTTAGAACAGCCTTCTTGAAGGCCCCCTCATATTCTTTTGATTGCAGCACTGAAATACTTTTGGGAAGAAAGACTCTGGGAAAACCACATAGTCTGAGGCAGCCTGTGTCAGGCTGTTGCAGGTGAGAGAAGCCAAGTCAGCAGCAACCAGGGACAACCACTCACACGTAAGCCAAGGCAACTTACGGAACGCCAGGTGCCCTTCAGGAAATCCCAGGTTTCAGCCCTACCTGAACACTGTAGAGTAGAACTTTCTGCAATCATGAAATGTTCTATATCTGTGCTGCCCAATACAGACACTTGAAAATGTAGCCAGCATGACTGAGGAACTCAATTTTTTTTCTTTATTTTTAATTGAAGGATAATTACAATATTGTGTTGGTTTCTGCCATACATCAAAATGGATCAGCTATAGGTATACACACGTCCAATCCCTCTGGAGCCTCCCTCCCACCTCCCTCCCCATCCCACCCCACTAGGTTGTCACAGGGCCCTGGTTTGAGTTCCCTGAGTCATACAGCAAATTCCCACTGGCTATCTACTTTACAGATGTTCGTGGTTATGTTTCCATGCTACGCTCTCCCTTTGTCCCAGCCCCTCCTTCCTGCCCTCTGTCCCCATGTCCAGAAGTCTGTTCTCTTACGTTTGCGTCTCCACTGCTGCCCTGCGAACAGGTTCCTCAGTGCCATCTTTCTAGACTCCACATATAAGTGTTAATATACAATACTTGTTTTTCTCTTTCTGATGAAGAACTCCGTTTTTAATTTCACTTGAATTACATTGAAATATAAATAGCCACATGTGGCCAGTGGCTAGTGTAATGGACAGTGCGACCGTGGAGAGATGTGAATTAGGATCATGGAAAAGTAAAGGGCCGGACTGTGTTGGGAACAAGAGCAGTTCCTCATGCTGAGGGCACCGAGGTGCTTCCTTCACTCTGAGGACTGGAAAGATCTCTCTGCATCGAGGGAGAGCCACTCAGTGGCTTCCACCGTCCAGAACTATGACCAGTGTTGAGGAGAGTAACTGCAGTTAGTACGGTCATGATAACCAATATTGTCAAATGGGTGAGGAATGATGGGCTGCTTGGCATCCTTGAATGGCAGAAAATATCTAGGAATTCCACCCATCAACATATACTTGAGGTAAATGAAACAGGGGACCAAGATAGCATACCCAGGGACACATGAAATGATCTATACTGCTAAAAAAATGATCACATGTATTAAAACAGGTTCCTGAGTTTCAAAGTTAGAATACATGAAGATACAATTAACAGTAAATCTAAGTTGAACATAATTTAATCTTTATGATTCAAGAGATTTTGTGGCTTTTCAGTGCCTGAGGGTCACAATGAGCAGCACGTTGAAGAGGCTATAAGCTGCATTTGTTGTCACATAACAAAACTCAGCAGTTGCTTTTTTTGGAGGAAAACCCTCATGGTAATTTTATAACTTGTCATTTGTGGCTTTATCATAAAAGATGAAAGAAGAATACGTAAAATTCCAGTTCATGCTGTCTGGTTGTTTAAATCCTAGATAAATGGGTGTTTACCTTACTGAATGATGGCTTTTAACATGCAAAGTTAATGTTTCAGTCTCCATTATCAGGCCTGCTTATCTGAGAGTGGTGGTGGGTTTGTGGTAATCCAACTGTTTCTTCCATTCTTCCTGTATGAGGCATATTGGTTAGGGTCATAGGATCCTAGTGTTTGAACATGCATTTCTATCAATACAGCCAACTAGTTTTAGCTAGTCATCTTTCAACAGAGTTCAGAAAAGAGATTTCACTTCATTATGTATATTATCTATAAAGGCCTGGTGACTAGTTTTTGATCTTTGAAGATTAAAATCTCAGTGCACAATCAGTGGATTGTCCCACAGTAATCTAACATAGAGGGCTTTCCAGGTGGCACTAGTGGTAAAGAACCCGCCTGCCAATCCAGAAGACTTATATAAGAGACTCAGGTTTGATCCCTGGGTCAGAAGATCCCTGGAGGAGGGCATGGCTACCCACTCCAGTATTCTTGCCTGGAGAATCCCATGGACAGAGGAGCCTGGTGGGCTACAGTCCATAGGGTTGCAAAGAGTTGGACATGACTGAAGCAACTTAGCACACAATCTAACATTTAGAAGGGTACTTTTATGGCTAACGTGATGGATACATTGCTTTTCAAGTTTTTTGTGGTGAAGGATCAGGTTTCTGTTTTATTTTTTTCCCTTTTTTTCATTTTCTATACATTATAGACTAATAATTTTTAAAATACAACAGTAAAATGAAAATACAAGTCATATAAAATACAAGGCCTAATTTATTATTGTTATATTCAGCAGCTATAAAGCTACCTTCAGATTGCTGAAAATGCTCCTAACTGCTTACTCTCAAGTTTCTGTACTGTCCTGATCAGTGACAGTTTGCCCTGAGGACCAGATTTTGAGTGGAACTGCTCTAACATACTGCCTCTGTCACAGACCTTTATGCCTTTAAAAAATTAAAAAAAAATTTTATATTGGAGCACAGTTGATGTTCTGTGGAAGAGGGCAAGGGCAGGATGATTTGGGAGAATGGCATTGAAACATGTATAATATCATATGTGAAACAAATCACCAGACCAGGCTCGATGCATGATACAGGATGCTCGGGGCTGGTGCACTGGGATGACCCAGAGGGATGCTACAGGGAGGGAGGTGGGAGGGGGGTTCAGGATGGGGAACACATGTACACCTGTGGCGGATTCATGTTGATGTATGGCAAAACCAATACAATATTGTATTTAGCCTCCAATTAAAATAAATAAATTTATATTAAAAAATGTTGTGTTAGTTTTAGGTGTACAGCAAAGTGGTTCATTGTATACACATACATGTGTCTATTCTTCAAATTCTTTTCCCATTTAGGTTATTATAGAGTATTAAGCAGAGTTCCCTGTGCTGCACAGTATGTCCTTGTTGGTTATCCATTTTAAATATAGTAGTGTGCATATGAATCTGACCATTCTTAAGAGAAAATAGATGACTGCTTATATGACAGTTTAGACTATCCCATTGTGTGAAGGAGGCGAGACCAGGTAATTTTGTGAAGGTCCTCCCAGTTTGCTGATTTGCTGTGTGGGCTGTCAGGGTCCACACCTGCTCATGGCTTCTTTCTGCCCTCATGGGAAACAAGGACCCTGGGCTTATGCTGGGTCACTGAACCTTGAGCTGTTTATGCTATCATTCTCCTTCTAAGCTGCTGGTTTTTGATATTTAGAAATAACTTCCTTCTAACATTTGGCTTCAGTGAAATGGAGGGGGAGGAAATACTTAATTCGGGTGAGGTCCGATGCAATGTGTCCTAACAGGCTCTTTGCCCCGCCAAGTAGACCTTCATTTTCTATATCTGCCTGAATTTTTAATGTTAAAACATCACCTCCAATTATGCGTGGACCATGACTTTGGCTCATGACTCAGTTGAGTACTGCCTGCACAGCTCTTAACTTCTGGAAGTGTCTCATTACGCATGTATCACTGTACACATGTTGATGGACTCTTGTTTAGCAGCCCTCATCACAGCTGACAGACATTTCTCCTGAGTTCAGTGCAAGATGTTGTACCTGTATCATCAAACAGTGTTCCTTCATCAGAGCTCGAATCTGAGCTTGTTGCAAGGCAGTAGTAGATAGGTTAATGTTGCTAAGAAAGCCATAGAACATTTTCTACCTGTTTTTCTTTTGCTTCATCTGTTCATTTTTATCTTGAGTAATTTAATGATTTTGGTTTTCTACTTGGAATTTGTTATCTTTAAGAAACGGAGAAGGCAATGGCAACCCACTCCAGTACTCTTGCCTGGAAAATCCCATGGATGGAGGAGCCTGGTAGGCTGCAGTCCATGGGGTCACGAAGAGTTGGACACGACTGAGCGACTTCACTTTCACTTTTCACTTTCATCATTGGAGAAGGAAATGGCAACCCACTCCAGTGTTCTTGCCTGGAGAATCCCAGGGACGGGGGAGCCTGGTGGGCTGCCGTCTATGGGGTCGCACAGAGTCGGACACGACTGAAGCGACTTAGCAGCAGCAGCAGCATAAGGCAGTTAGGTTAATTTGCTCAATAAAAATATACCTCACAATTGAATGAAATATTATGATTAATGGTTAACAATAACTCTTATTAAAAGATATTTTATTTTTAAGAAGCCTAAGAATATGATGCACTTTGTTTAAGCTTAAATAAATCTATATCTAAAGGTGCCTCAGGGTATCTAAGCAAAGTAAACTTGTACAGGTTTTAGATGAGGCCATGTTTCCATGTCCTTTCAGTACAGATAATCAGGGTAAATTTCACTGTGGGGCTAAACCACAGACGACTAGATCAGGCACTGTAGACATAAAGAACTTTCAGAATTGTACAGGTGCTCACATAGCCATCACACACAGACCAGAATAAAACAAACAGCACAGCTGTTTAATCAACCTCCTTACTGGAGCATTTCCCAAAATACAGTCCTCTGTCTTCTATTCTGCTCACCTCCACTCCTATGGTTTCATGATTCATTTCCCAAGTTCAATTCCACAATTCAAATATTAATATTTTGCATTTCTCTTTGCCTCATGTTCAACAGACCTAAAAGAAAACCAACCTCAAAATCGTTGAGTTGGATGACATTGCAGGGGACATCCATTTTTTACTTTAATGGGCTACAGGAATGGCTTTTATAAAGCTTCCAACAGGGGGTTCTCTAACTCTCCTTTCACATCTCCAACTCTAGGGGACTCCCCTCTGCCCAGGGCACCCATTTTTGGTACCTTGCTTCCAATACCAGTACTAATTCTCTGTCCAGGTTTCCCAGCCAGGAAATGATACCATCTTCTTTTCATTTCCCAAGCCCCGCTTAAAGCCTGCACCATCTGATTGTTCCCCAAACCCCCATTTATAATCAGGTATAGGATGGGTCAGGCCTAATACTTTTAATCAGCTCCTTCTCCCAGTCCCATAATTCTTAGCACATAATAGGTCATCAATAATTAATTGCTAATTGATATTTTAAAAATATTAAGAGCTCAACCTTAGCAAGTGAAGGTTTCTTAATTTGAATTTTGTGCTTCATGTGATGTTTTTGACCAAATAGCCAGGTGAGAATTATATCATCAATTAGAATAAAGATACAGTTCCTTAGCAGATGAAGTGATAATGGTATAGTTTATACATCATTTAAAGACTCCTGTGGAGAGAAAAGTGCTGTATATAATGGGAAATGACATTTCAGAGAAGTTTTGGTAAAATCTACCCAGCTCACAGGAGAGAGATTATTCTTTTAAATTTCTCATGTTTTTCTTATCCTCTACTGTGCAGACCCTAGCTAGCTTTCCTAAAGCAAATAAATGATTTTCCCCGTTATACCAATAACAAATACAAATAACGGGAATTTTTCCCGTTATACCAATAAAATTTCATTAAAGATGCAAAAATTGAAACTTTGGCAGCCAATTTTGTTTTATTTTCAAATAATTTCAGTAGAATGGATAGAAACAAGATTTCCATATTTTACATGTCTTTTCTTAACATACCTGAAAACAGAACTAAAGATCAGTTATGTGCAGTTCATTAAGGCCCAGATTCCTTTCTGATCTGAGATACAGCATTAGAAGGAAACAGCTTAGAGGTGAGGCAACCACCAGTTATTAGATCAAATTTCCAAAAGCCATGCTGCTGGAGTGAAACTCGCTAAAAACAAGATGATTCATGCTGTTGTTTAGAAGCTGGACCACAGGAACCCATCGGAGTAGACTAATTCCCCTCACTTCTCACACTCCAGTTATAAACCTGTTAAATTCAGGGAATGCAGCATTAAGTTATTTGAGGACTGCTACTTCCCAGAGGATTCAGTGAGGTAGAAATTAATACAAAGGACAAGGAAGATTACTCTCTCCTATTTAAATCTTTAAAAACAATGAGCCTCTCAAAGGCTCACACAGATACTTAAACAGGCATGTACATGTACTTGTTTATAGCGGCACTGTTCACAATAGCCAAAAGGTGGGAACAGCCCATCAACAGATACATGGATAACTGGTATATACAATGGAATATTATTCAACCACAAAAGGAATAAAAGTACTGATACATGCTATAAGGTAGATGAACCTTGAAAACATTATGCTCAGTAAAAGAAGCCAGACACAAAATGTCACATATCATATGATTCCATTTATAGGAAATATCCAGAATAGATAAATCCATAGAGACAGAAGGCAGATTGGTGGTTGCCAGGGGCTGAGAGGAGGGGGAATGGGGAGAAACTGCTTAATGGGTAAGGAGTTTTACTTTGAAATGATGGAAATGTTCTGGAACTAGATAGATATGGTGGTTGTATAACACTGTGAATATACTAAATGCCACTGAATTGCTCATTTTAAATAGTTTATAAAAAAATGAGCTCATGTCTTAACCAGGTTCTTGCCTCTAGAACCCTCTTCACTGTACTTTGTGCTTACCTTGCACACCATGGATGTCTTTGCTCCAAGCCTAGCAGCTTGGACACACTGGTTGGCACCTTTCCCTCCAAAGCCAATAAAAAACTTATGTCCATGGATGGTTTCTCCAGTTTTTGGCAGACGAGAAGTAAGGCTATAATTTAAAAGAAAAAGAGGGGGGAAAAGCACATTGGAAACTGCAGTCAATTTGAGTTTTTCAGAAGACAGAGGGAAGTTTATCTGATGGAGCCCTGGTCTTAGCAGCCAGAACTACAAGCAGGAGCAAGAAGTATTCTCTTTTCCTTGAAGATAATATTCAGTAGTTTGTATCACTATCAAGAAGTCATCTGTTTGACAAAATTCCTCACTCTCATACCACTGTAGCTCTACTTCAGAGCACAACTCTTAGCGTCTGTACTGCATCAGGGTTGTTCATGGGTGCCTCTGTTTTCCTTCTCGTGGAACTCCAAGAGGGAAGTAACTTCATATTCTCGCTTCCCAATGCCCAGCACAGAACTTTATTCACAGTGGGACTTAAAAAATGGGACCAAGTTAATGTGTTCTGTTCAGGTTTATCTAGTCACTTACAAGAAGGAGGAAGTGTGCTATAATTCTGGTAACCATGTGTAAGACCTAAGGAGAAGAGGGAAGTTGCAAATCCAGGCATGAAACAATCTTATTTGTTTCCTTGGGGGTGGGGTGGAAGTAGGGTATTTAGATGGCAGGATTAGGTTTTAGTCCTAGTCCACCTGTATACCATCCATTTCATGCACTGACTCAAAAAGAGCATTAATCAAAAAAAAAAAAAAAGGATTCTAAAGATCTTAGTTTACAATTTTTACTATAGAAAATTCCAAACATAAAACTATAGAAACTGTTATAGTGACTTCCCCTAGCCCCATGTACCTATCACCCAGATTTGATTATTGTCAACTCAAAGCCAATCTTTTTTCAGTTTGTACCTTCACTGACATCTCCAAGTGCTAAGGATTTTTACTGACATGTTACTGCCTAGTGAGGATAGTATTAAGTGAGGCAGAAAGAGTAAAAGACTTTCTCTAGGATAACATTAAAGATATAAGATGTGAGGAAACAGTACCTTTGAAGAATAGACAACTTTAAAAGGAGAAAGAGTTCTGGGTATAGGGACAAGTGGAGAAGATGGACTCCAGCAGCATGAGGACTGCTCAGCTGGCCACAAAGAAGTGGGCCAAGGGCTGTGCATGTGTGTGTGCTAGGTCGCTTTAGTCATGTCCAACTCTTTGTGACCCTATGGACCGTAGCCCAACAGGCTCCTTTGTCCGTGGGGTTCTCCAGGCAAGAATATTGGAGTGGGTTGCCATGCTCTCTTCCAGGGGATCTTTACACCCCAGGGATTGAACCTGGGTCTCCTATATTAGCAGGTGGATCCTTTACCACCAGGGCCTGGAGCCAGTGGAGAGATAGCAGGCATTAACTAGCTTTAGACAAGAAGGAAAGGCCAAGAGATAAGTCCACAATAAGTCAACTGAGAACCTACTCTGCTTTAGCAGGTTAGAAATTTATATTCATTTCCCACATAGGCTGCAATCTAACAGAAGACAGTATCTTACTGTATTAGAGTAACAGAACAGTGCCAGTTCCTACAGGTCCCTAACAGCCTATTTGCAATGACTGATGCCAGGAACACATGATCATGTCAATAAAAACCAAGTTTGACCTGTGAACCTCCCTTATGAAGTTATAAAAGTCTCAATAAATTGGGCTAAAACATTGCTCGGTTCCCTAGCAATGCCCTGTCAAATATGGTTATTTGAGATTCAAAAGAGATTCATCAATAATTTGAAAACATCCCACTCTACTCCTCCCCTTTTCAATTCTATTTTTATCTTGGATTCTAAACGCATTTATAGTACCGATGGAAAAAATATACATCTACAAGGTTCACTTCTGAAAAAGGTACTCAATCAAGAGAAAAATGCTCTTAATGTAATGTTATTATCCTGTCATTTAATTTAGCAATGACAAGTGATGATGAGAGTTTGATTTGCATCAGAAATCTTAAGCACTTTAGGATTCTGTTATGAACAGGCAATGATGAGTAATCTGTGTGATTGAGTAACTGTGTGAATTCTTGGCTTATTGATGCTGCTACAAACAACATTCATAACAACCTTAAGAAGAAAAAAGTATCCAATGTGGCTAAAAACAGGCCGAAATAACTTAATTAGTAAGACTGTCACTAAATAAACTTATGACTTCCACTATATTTATACTTAGATCTGGGTCACAATTCACTGGTTTGAATTAAGTGTATTTTTTATTATCAACTGTGGGAAATCATGAAAAACATATCACCAGATTATTATTGGGATGTACGTGTTTGTGGGGGAGGAGTGAAGTCAAGGGTACAGCGTGTATGTGTTTGACGTGGGAGCAGATGGCTGAGATTTAAACTCATTTCTAAACAACTTATATTAACACAAGCACTGTACTGATTTAGCCATCACTTAAATTTCTCACTCCTTTGGAATGCTACTATTTTCTTTCCTGTCTGCATCTCTGTTCTACTCTTATCTCTTCCTCCCCTCAGTTGTCGCCTTTTCCAGTACGAGGACAGGGACCAATGTCTGTACCATCTTATCCCCATTTGCTAACTGGATGAACCTTTGTAAGAGTCTCTTCTTGTCTCTGAAGAGCAGCAGAACATGCCACCCCAAAATATGACTGTAGGAGTTGAGGACATGCCACTGCAAAATGTGCTGCTTTGGCATATTATCTGGAGTTGTGGGCACTTGAAAACCAGCAGATGCAGGGAGAGGTTTGCTCTTAACGCCCTTATAGGAACTCAGCTGTCATCAATCTCCTTCCTGGAATTTGATCAACCAGACGGGATGACTCTTGTCACAGGAAAGGAGAAGAGAAGTCAATACCACGCCTAGACAGCCTTTCTTGCAGACTATCACACCTCTCATCTATTTTTCTAAGGGCCATCAGTTCAGTTCAGTTCAGTCGTTCAGTCATGTCCGACTCTGCGACCCCATGAACCACAGCACGCCAGGCCTCCCTGTCCATCACCAATTCCAGGAGTCCACCCAAACCCATGTCTATTGAGCTGGTGATGCCATCCAACCATCTCATCCTCTATCGTCTCCTTCTCCTCCTGCCCTCAATCTTTACCAGCATCAGGGTCTTTTCAAATGAGTCAGCTCTTTGCATCAGGTGGCCAAAGTACTGGAGTTTCAGCTTCAACATCAGTCCTTCCAATGAACACCCAGGACTGCCGTCAGTCTGTCCTAAAAATCATTTACTGTCCCCTAAGGGTTCTACCAGGCTTCCCAGGTGGCTCAGTGGTAAAGAATACACCTGTCAATGCAGGAGACATGGGTCTGATCCCTGGTCCATGAAGATCCCCTGGAGGAGGAAATGGCAACCCACTCCAGTATTCTTGCCTGGAAAATTCCATGGACAGAGGAGCCTGGTGTCCTACAGTCCGTGGGGTTGCAAAAGAGTCAGACATGACGTAGACTAAAAACAATGAAGAGACCTACCACTCCCCTCTCCCTTCCCCATTAAGATGTTATTTAATCCCAAATTCTAAGTCACCTTGTGGATTCATTTCTTCCCCTGGATATCTCCCATGTATATCTGAGGGATACATGTTACTGAATTTCTGTTTTCCTCTTGCTAATCTGTCTTTCATTACAGGGGTCTCAGTCAAGAACTGAGAAAGGTAGAGGGAAGGTGGTTATTTCCTCCCCTACATCTCTTTTCCATGTCTCCCTTGTATGGCATCCTTTGTTTCTTCTTATTTGAAGATGTGGAGGTGTTGACAAATGGGGAAGAGGAGGCTGGGATGACTGTTCAATTGTCTGGCAATTACAATTCCATGTTTTCAAGACCTTGTCCACTGCATTCCCAATATCAGCAGCATTCCTTTTCTATTAATATAAGCAAGAACTGTAACTATCGTTCTTACATTCAGACATTAATTCAACAATTGTTAAATCAGTGTTTTCCAATGAACTTCTTACAGGGCAAAATCAGCTTGCTGACAATAAGATAAAATCTAACCATGATGCAAATAACAGAGGAGTGAAAAAACATGTTACAGAATAAGATTAGTATAACCTGATTCATGTTTCTTAAAAGGAAAAAGATACTATGTATATATCCTCTTATGATATGCAAGTGTATAGAAAATGAAATGTTAATGACAGATATCCATGAGAAAGATGGGAGTGGGGAAAGTACACGGAAATGTATGTACCAAGAATATCTTTGTGTTTTATGGGAAGCCACTTGTAACTATTTCAGATTTATCTGGCCTCCCTGCATCCCAGCACCAGTTGGCTTCTTGCAGGTGCAACCTAACAGAGCCTTGCCTTGGGCGACCCTCTCACCATTTCAGGGTTTCTGTTTCTGTTCTGGCTGTCCTGCAGGACAGAGAAATCTGTTAAAATACATCAAGTATCTTGGTATAGACGCTTCTGTTTCTTGGCTTCACTTTCTCTGGCTCTTGCTTCCTGGATTCTAGTCCAGCATCGAGGACGTGCACTCAAGCCTTTGTCTTATTGATCTGCTTTCTGCTGAACCCAGAGTAAGGCAGTTTATTGCTGATTTATTATTTTTTAAAAGTGAATGAGTTAAAGAGTGGAAAGTGGACTGGAGAGCAACTAAAAAATTAGTTATAAATGGGCAGAAGAATTTCTGAATTAAAGATCCTAATTTACTTTGAATTAGGTTTTTCTATCTTTTCTTTTCTTTATTAAAGCCATGAAGTTAAGGTCAGGTTCATGAAAGAACCTGCACAAAGTACTGTCCTCTGTATGAAAGCATCACCATGATTCTTCCCAATTCAAACATGAGCTCTCAGTAGGGTGTCAAAGACTGTACTCAAATAAGTACTCAAAGGAAAAAAAAAGGAAGTAGGACTGGTAGAAATATGGGCATCCCAGGTTGCTCAGTGGTAAATAATCTGCCTGCCAATGTAGGAGACTGGGGTTCAATTCCTGGATGGAGAATATTCTCTGGAGGAGGAAATGGCAACCCATTCCAGTATTCTTGCCTAGAGAATCCATGGGCAGAGCAGCCTGGCAGGCTACAGTCTGCAGAGTCACAGAGTTGGACACGACTGAGCATACACTGGTAGAAATACACTGTTGCTACCATTTTAATTTTTAAATAGTATAAATTTCTGAATGAAGGAGAAAACCAGTTATAAGAAATATATTTGAATTTAAAACAAATTTGTAGCTTTAAAATGTCATGATATTTCAAATTTGGACAGAAGGAAGAACCAATAAATGTTTAGAGGTTGTCCCCCAGTCTCCTGGGCCGTGAGAGGCCATGCAGTTAGAGCTTAGTTGTACAAGGCAGGAGGGCTGAGCCACTTACAGACTGCGTTACCTTTGACAGCTTTTCCCTCTTTGAACCAGATTTTTCTCTTGCAAAACAGGTTTAATAATACTTGTCAACTCCTTAAATGCCTGGGTTTTGTACTCTGAGTTATTTCACTGACAGGTATTATCAGAACAACTTATCAATTGCTTTTAACTTCTTGACAATGACGTCCCTGTTAAAGATTCTCACAGATGATTCATATTGAAGGAAGGAATGACCTGGTGAAACAGGGATGAGAAGTGTTTTGACCAAAGAGGTCACACTGATACTGACTCCAGCCAAAAGTTAAAGGATGTGCTGCTTTTTGGCTTTTGAATTCCATCCTTTCTTCTTTCAGGCTGCAAGCTTCTGACACATGGTATACCCCTGTAATGGGGGATTGTACCATTCGTTTTTACCCAGTTAACATTCATTATGCTCATTTATTATTCCTACAGCCTGTATTTTTCACCCATATCTATTCTTCTCAGCATTTGTGTATGTCACACTTACAAGCATAAGAGTAATTCCCAAACCAAGCTGGTGACAGCTATTTCTACCTTGTAAAAAGAACTTAGCCTCAAAACTAAAACTTCATTTTGTGGAGCCTAACCCTACATTTTCAGACATACACTTAAGATTTATTTAAGGAAATGAAACATGAATTAGGCTTTAAGTGCGTCTTAACTGATTTCCATTTCTAACTCTTTTCCTGGCTAAACAAGCCTGTGGCTAAAAAGTCATTTTCTCTGAAGATACAGCTACTCTTGAATCAATATAGATAAACAATATTCTAGTCAGAAGTGGCCAGCCTTTCAGCGTGTCATATACTTGACCCTTATTTATTTAAATTTTGCTTATGTGTGAAAAAGCATGCTAGTCATTGGAAGAGCCAGTAAAGCTTTAGCATGTTATGGTCTTCTTCCGTGTTATGGTCTTCCATGGCATTTCATTCACTACTCTGCTCAAATGTTACCTCCTCGGAGGGGCCTTCCCAGACCACCTTACAGGTGAGATACCTGTATCTAACTGAATTTTTGTGAAGTATTCATTCATTCATTTTGACAAGAAGCACTAAGTTTTTGAACCAGATCCAGGCTTTTAATTACTCATAACTGTGTTAGTTCTCTGTGTACCAATCCCCCGTGGGGTGAGGTGATGAGAAAAACCTTTAAATAGTGAGTTTTGGGAGCTGATGCAGGACAACCGCCACAGCTGCTGCTCCTCCTGCCCTCTAGGGTGGGATGGGCAGAGAGCGAGGGTGGGAGGGAAGGATGGGGAAGAACATGACCTACTGACCTTTGCTCTGCATTGTGAACCAATCCTCTTAGGGGAAAGGAGGGGGAGGTCTCTAGCTTTATAACCCCAAGAATGTAAATAAATGTATCCAAGGAAAAGTCTAAATCTCTCCAGAGGTCTCTGACTTTTAGGCTTTGTTTGGCATTCAAAAACAGTCTTTAATCCAAGTGCCAACAGACTTTCTCAGAAAGTCCTGATCGCACAGCAACGTGAAAACATTTATGGAGAACTGCTTCCCAACAATTTTCTTCATAGCAACACCACTGCCCAACATTACAGCACTCACTTCTGTCCTCTTGCCGTAGTTTCTTCAGGATTAATTGTACTCTATTTCTTCTTCACTATACTTCCCTGGTGGCTCAGTGGTAAAGAATCCGCGTGCCAACGCAGGAGACACAGAAGACCTGAGTTCAGTCCCTGCGCTGGGAAGACTCGCTAGAGAAGGAAATGGCAACCCACTCCAGTATTCTTGCCTGGAGAATTCCACGGACAGAGGAGCATGGTGGGCTACAGTTCATGGAGTCGCAAAGAGTCGGACACGATTGAGGGAGTAACAGTGATGTGTTATTGACTCTCTCTTTCTATTTTTAAAAAAGTGACTGATCTAGGATTTACAATATGCAGTTTAACTTGGTTTATTTCCCAATGTTACTAAACTACTTTACTTATAAATGTAATTTATAGTAGTATTCTTCCATTTCCCCTTCTTAACCTTTGTGCTATTCTTGGCATACATTTTACTTCGACATGATATAAACCTTACAATATTGTGTTATTTTTATTTGTCAACTGCCTTTTAAAGAAATTAAGAAATGAAGAAAATAACTCTTTGCATTTACCCAAAGATTTACCACTTTTGGGGCTTTTCATGCCTTTGAGTGCATCTGAATTTCCATTCAGTATTATTTTAGTTTCCCCTGAAGAACTTCCTTCAGTATTTACTGTAGTGCAGGTTTCTAGGAAGAAATTCTCTTGGCTGTTGTTTTTGTCTTTATTTTCCCATCGTATTTGAAGGATATAGATTTTATGTTGACAGTTTATTTTCCCAGTACTTGAAAGATTTCTTTTTTTTCTGGTTTGTATTGTTTCCCACAAGAAGTCTGCAATCAATTTTTGTTCCCCTTATGTAATGTGTATTTTTCCCTCTGGATACTTTTAGGAGTTTCTGTTTATAATTGGTTTGTAGGAATTTGATTACACAGTGTCCTTTGCTATGGTTTATATTGTTTATTCTTCTTTGGGTTCATTGAAATTATTAGATCTATGTGTTTATAATTTTTATAACATGTGAAAAAAATTCAGTCATTATTTCTTTAAATATTTTTTGTGCCTCTCCCACTATGTTTTTCTTCTTAGATTCCATTTACATACATGTTACACTGCTTGTCTCACATCACAGAAGCTTGTGCATTTTGCTCAGTCATTTTTTTCCCTCTATGTTTCAGTTTAGGTAATCTCTATTCTGTCTTCGAGCACAGTGATCCTTTCTTCCGTAATGTCTACTCTGCTGATAAACCCCTCCAGTGAATTTTTCATTTCAGATATTGCATCTTTCATTTCTTAAACCTCCATTTGCTTCCTTTATACATCTTCCACTTTTCTCCTCACTATATTCATGGTCCTCTTTAAATCACTGAGCATATTTATAAGGGCTCTTTTAAAATCCCTTTCTGCTAATTCCATTATCCTTGTTGTTTCTGTGTTAGTTTTGACTTTTATTTCTTGGTTATGCATAACATTTTCTTGATCCTTTGCATGTCCAGTGACTTTTGCCTGAATGATGAACATTGCAACTATTGTATCAATGAGTATCTTAATTTTGTTGTATTTTTCCAAAGGGTTGAACTTTGTTTTTGCAGGCAGCTAAGTTGTGAGTCTGTTTGTTCCTTTGAGGATTGTTTTTAAGAGTTGTTACACGGAGTATCAGATCAGATCAGATCAGTTGCTCAGTCATGTCCGACTCTTTGCGACCCCATGAATTGAAGCACGCCAGGCCTCCCTGTCCATCACCAACTCCCGGAGTTCACCAAGACTCACGTCCATGGAGTCAGTGATGCCATCCAGCCATCTCATCCTCTGTTGTCCCCTTCTCCTCCTGCCCCCAATCCCTCCCAGCATCAGAGTCTTTTCCAATGAGTCAACTCTTGGCATGAGGTGGCCAAAGTACTGGAGTTTCAGCTTTAGCATCATTCCTTCCAAAGAAATCCCAGGGCTGATCTCCTTCAGAATGGACTGGTTGGATCTCCTTGCAGTCCAAGGGACTCTCAAGAGTCTTCTCCAACACCACAGTTCAGAAGCATCAATTCTTCGGCGCTCAGCCTTCTTCACAGTCCAACTCTCACATCCATACATGACCACAGGAAAAACCATAGCCTTGACTAGACGAACCTTTGTTGGCAAAGTAATGTCTCTGCTTTTGAATATGCTATCTAGGTTGGTCATAACTTTCCTTCCAAGGAGTAAGCGTCTTTTAATTTCATGGCTGCAGTCACCATCTGTAGTGATTTTGGAGCCCAGAAAAATAAAGTCTGACACTGTTTCCCCATCTATTTCTCATGAAGTGATGGGACCAGATGCCATGATCTTCGTTTTCTGAATGTTGAGCTTTAAGCCAACTTTTTCACTTTCCACTTTCACTTTCATCAAGAGGCTTTTTAGTTCCTCTTCACTTTCTGCCATAAGGGTGGCGTCATCTGCATATCTAAGGTTATTGATATTTTTCCCAGCAATCATGATTCCAGCTTGTGTTTCTTCCAGTCCAGGGTTTCTCATGATGTACTCTGCATATATATAAGTTAAATAAACAGGGTGACAATATACAGCCTTGACATACTCCTTTTCCTATTTGGAACCAGTCTGTTGTGCCATGTCCAGTTCTAACTGTTGCTTCCTGACCTGCATACAAATTTCTCAAGAGGCAGATCAGGTGGTCTGGCATTCCCATCTCTTTCAGAATTTTCCACAGTTTATTGTGATCCATACAGTCAAAGGCTTTGGCAAGAGTAGCTTTTACTTCAGGACAAATTGATCTCTTTTACTAAATCCAATAAATGGTCCTTATTGGGTCTCTACTGAATGCTCCAGGAGTTCAACAATGTCTCTGGCTGGGCAGAACTCAACACCTCCCATTCCTGTATAATCTCTGGGACATGTTCAGTTTGCAGCTCTCCAGTAGGAGCCCAGTTTTGTGGCATTTCTTTTTTTTTAAACATTTATTTGGCTGTGCCAGGTTTTAGTTGTGGCACACAGCATCCTTAGTTGGGATGTGTGGGATCTAGTTCCCTGATCGGGGATCCAACCTGTGCTCCCTGCATTGGGAGCACAGTGTCTTAGCCATTGGACCACCAAGGAAGTCCCCAGTTTTGTGGAGTTTCTATGTATGTCCACTGAACATTTAGTAATAAAATCAAAGGGACTCCTATGCAGATTTATGGACCTTTCTCTGGTTAATTTCCTCCTTCTCAGTATGTGTTGCCATAAATTCTAGCCACTGTAGTCTTCCTAAATTATAAACTCAGTTTTCTCAGCTCATGAGAAAATGCCACCATGCTTTCCTTGAACTCCTCCTCTTTGTGCCATGGTTGGTAACGTGCTTCCAGGGCTCACCGTATTTGTTTCCTTAGTCTTCTGGATAATACTCCTGTTTGTCCAGTATCAGAAACAGTTGCTTCATAGGTTCTGTCCCATTTTCTAGTGGTTTATAGTGGTAAGATAAGTCTAGTATTAGTTATTCTAATATGGCCAGAAGTAAATATTTTTGAACGAATGGTCTTTACCTTAAAAGGTGCTTAGATAGTTCTTCCAATGTATACTGAGTCCTCTTCCAATAGAGGACCGAGTACAGAAGGCACCAGGAGAGGCACATAGGTCAAAGTATTAAAAACTTTAAAGTACCAGCTAATGTCAACTATTCCTATTCATATATGTGTGTATATATATATATATATATATATATATATATATGTATATATATACACACAACACATATATATGGCTTGCGCCTGCAAATGCCAGAGACATAAGAGATGCAGGCTTGATCCCTGGGTCGGGAAGATCCCCTGGAGGAGGGGATGGCAATCCACTCCAGTATTATTGCCTGGAGAATCCCTTGGACAGAGGAGCCTGGTAGGCTACAGTCCAGAGTTGCAAAGAGTTGGACACTACTAATGCGACTGAGCACACATACAAACACACATACATACGTAGCTCCTTACTCCCAGCTGAGAAAGTCCTGGAGAAAAAAGAAAAGCTTGGATAGGTAGGTGCAGAATGAGCTAATTTTGGAACTACAAGGTGCAAGAGGAGAGGACAGGAGAAGTACATACATGTCTATATGAGAGATCAGTAAGGGGGGACTGGACAAGATAGGATAGCAGAAAGGTATGTAGGATGAGGAAAGAACTATTGAAGCCAAAGCATTTATCAAAGTTCCTAATGAAAATGTTTTAATTCTTTGAAGAAGACAAGCAAAGTATGATAGTGACAAATAACTATAAAACCAATATTTTCTATTTTGCCAGTTAATTACAGTACATTTTAAATTTCAAAATGACTTCTGTCACCACCATTGTAATTTCTTGCCATCTGCTGCTGTGTATGCTAAGTCACTTCATTTGTGTCTGACTCTTTGCAACCCTGTGGACTGTAGCTCTCCAGGCTCCTCTGTCCATGGGATTCTCTGGGCAAGAATACTGGAGGGGGTTGCCATTTCCTTCTCCAGGGCATCTTCCCAACCCAAGGACTGAACCCATGTCTGCTGGGGCTCCTGCATTGAAGGCAGATTCTTTACGGCTAAGCCACCATTGTTTACCGTCTCCTATGAGTCTGCATTGGCAGGTGGGTTCTTTACCACTAGTGCCACCTGGAAAGTCCAGCTGTTAGGGGGATGAGCCTAAATTATAATTCCGGACTTAGAAATCCACTGCCGTGGTCTTTAAACCACTCAATACTACTTTGTTTCACAATCAACTTTCAATTTTTTAAAATGAAAACTTAAAAAAAATACTCTCTTAGCAATATAGTATTATTTCCTATAGTCACCCTGTTACACTACATCCTTACAACTTTTTTATAAGGGGCAGTTTGTTCCTTTTGAGCCCAGACCCATTTTGCCCACCCCTGAACCCCACCTCTGGCAACCAATAGTCAATTCTTTGTATCTATGAGCTTAGTTTTTAAATTAAAAAAAATTTTTTTAAAGATCCCACGTATAAGTGATATCTATTTATATTGTTGCAAATTTTAATTTTTTTCTTATGGCTGAATAATATCCCATTGTATATATGTATAACCACATTTTCTTTAACTGTTCATACATCAGTGGGCCCTTAGGTTGTTAGTTCTATTTTTAATTTTTTGAGGAACCTCCATTCTGTTTTTCAGAGTGGCTGCACCAATTTACATTCCCACCAACAGTGCACAATGGTTCCCTTTTCTCCAATGCTTATTTCTTGTCTTTTGATAATGGCCACTCTAACAGGTGTGAGATAATCCATTGTGCTTTTGATTTGTGCTTTTGATTTTCTTCATGATTAGTGATCATCATTAGTGACTGAGCATCTTTTCATGTACCTGTGGATCATCTACAGGTCTTTGGAAAAATGTCTGTTCAGAACTTCTGCCCATTTTTTAGTTGTGTGTTTATATATATATATATATATATATATATATATATGCTATTGAATTGTGTGACTTCTTTATATATTTTAGATATTTTCCCTCAATTTTGACTATAATACTGGACATTCAGTAGCTATAACATATATTTAACATTTTTATGAACATAGAAAACAGCAAGCTCTGTATTCAAAAAGACTTGTAGTTCATTGCATTCCTCTACTCCCTTTGACTGTGGCACCAAGTGATATTACACAGGAGAACAGTGGCCTCCACACAATGTCATAATAGATAATTGTTCATTCGGCTGCAGGATCTTCACTGCGTCATGAGGGATCTTTCCGCTGTGGTGCACACTCTCTAGTTGTGAGACGTGGGCTTAGTAGTTGTGGTGTGCGGGCTTAGTTGCTTCATGGCACGTGGAACCCTAGTTCCCTAACTAACCAGGGATCGAACCTGCATCCCCTGCATTGCAGGGCAGATTCTTAACCACTGGACCAGCAGAGAAGTCCCGATAAATGTTCATGCTTAAAATTTAACTTGTATGTTGAATCTCTTTGCATACGCTATTCCCTATGATTGGAAATTTCTTTCCCCTGCTTCTTTTTGGAGCCAGTCTATACGCGTCCTTTAAAATTCAACTCAGTTATTACGCCCTCTGGAAGTCTGAATGTAACTGTGTGGGTTAGCTGCCCTGCCTCTACTGTCTAGCAGTCTATGCATGTTATCTCTCATAGACTGTATCCCATCTGCTTCTGTATCACCATGGCCTAAGACTTTGCACATAAACACCAAGTGTCCAATAAACAGCCATTAAAATATACGTACATCGATAGTGCCAGATACCATTTCTTCTTCTTTTAAAAATATATTTATTTATTTGGCTGTGCCAGGTCTTAGTTGTGGCATGCAGGGTCTTTGATCTTAATTGCAGCATGTGGGATCTTTGTTCCCCGACCAGGGATGGAACTGGGCCTCCTGAATTGGCAGCATGGAGTCTTAGCCACTGGACTACCAGGGAAGTCCTCAGATACCATTCTTTGAGTGTTTGTAAGACAAACAGTGCACTAAGCATCTTAGGACTGCTAAGTCACTTAATCCTTACAATAACCCCAAGACAAGGTTATTATTTTCATTTCCATTTCACAGATAAGAAGAATGAGAATTAGATTAAAAAACATACCCAAGTTCACCCAGTAAAAGACAGAAGAGCTAGAATTCAAACCAAGGTTGGTCTGACTCCAAAACCCATATAAGATATTATGTACAAATGTATTTAATGTCCCTTGGAATTATTTACATTTCGTGTTTTTATAATTTCTCACATAATTTTTGGTAGCTGTACTTTTGAAGAACATTGGAATTTTGCAAGCTGAACCAAGATGGTAAGGTGGGAAAACCAAATAATGGTGTTCTTTTCCTTAGAGTTCAGAAGGAATTAAGTTGATGGATCAAAGAAGAAATCCAATGATATTTAGGAAGTAATAAAAACTAAGTTATAACAACAACAAAAAGTTACAAGCATACCTCAGAGATATTTCTGATTCAGATCCCAACCAGCACAATAAAACAAATATTACAATAAAGTGAGTCAGATGAATTTTTTATTTCCCAGTGCATGTAAGTTACCTTTATATTATACTGTAGTTTATTAACGTGCAATAGCATTACATCTAAAAAAAACAATATACCTACCTTAGTTAAAAATACTTCATTGCTAAAAAATGCTAACTATCATCGGAGCCTTCAGCGAGTCATAATCTTTTAGCTGGTGGACTGTCCTGTCTCGATGTTGATGGCTGCTGACTGATCAGGGTGAGATAGCTGTGGCAATTTCTTAAACTAGGACAACAATAAAGTTTGCCACATCAATTGACTCTTCCTTTCATGAACGGTTTCTCTTTACAGTGTGCAGTGCTGTCTGATAGCATTTTGCCCTCAGCAGAACTTCTTTCAAAATGAGTCAATCCTTTCAAACACTGCTGCTACTTTACCAGCTAAGTTTATGTAATATTCTAACCCCCTTGTTATTGTTTAAACAGTCTTCATAGCATCTTTACCAGGAGTAGATTCCATCTCATGAAACCACTTTCTTTGCTCATCCACAAGCAACAGCTCCTCATCTGTTCAAATTTTGTCATGAGATTGCAGCAATTCAGTCATATTTCAGGCTCCATTTCTAATTCTAGTTCTCTTGCTATTTCTACCACATCTGCAGTTACTTCCTCCATTGAAGTCTTAAACCCTCAAAGTCATTCATTAGGGTTGGAATCAACTTCTTCCAAACTCCTGTTAATGTTAATATTTTGACCTCTTTCTATGAATCACAAATGTTCTTAACAGCATCTAGAATGGTGAATCCTTTCCAGAAGATTTTCTATTAACTTCGCCCAAATTTATCAGAGGAGTCACTCTGGCAGGTTTAGCCTCATGGAATGTATTACTTAAATAATAAGATGTAAAAGTTGAGATTACTCCTTGATTCATGGGCTGCAGAATGGATGCTGTGTTAGAAGGCATCTCGAAACATTAATCTCATTGTAAACAACGGTAATCTCAGTGTATATCTTCATCAGAGCTCTTGGGTGACCAGGTACACTGTCAATGAACACTAATATTTTGAAAGGATTTTTTTTTTTCCCCTGAGCAGTAGGTCTCAATAGTGAGCTTAAATAGATGTTGTAAACAGACGTCCTGTCATCCAGGCTTTGTTGTTCCATTTACAGAGCACAGGCAGAGTGGATTTAGCCTAATTCTTAAAACACCTAGGATTTTCAGAACAGTACATGAGCACTAGCTTCCACTTTGAGTGGCCAGATGCATTAGCCCCTAATAAGAAAGTCAGCCTGTCCTTTGAAGCCAGGCATTGACTTCTCTCTAGCTATGCAAGTGCTAGATGGTATCTTTTAACATGCAGCTCTTTTGTCTGCACTGACAATCTTATGCTTAGTGTAGCCACCTTCTTATGATCTTAGCTAGATCTTCTGGATAACCTGCTGCAGCTTCTAATCAGCACTTGCAGCTTCACCTTGCACTTTGATGTTATGGAGATTGCTTCTTTCTTTAAACATCATGAACCAACCTCTCTGCTGGCTTCAAATGTTCCTTCTGCAGCTTTCTCACTTCTCTCAGACTTCATAGGATTGAAAAGATTAGGGCCTTGCTCTGGATTAGGCTATGGTGTAAGGGAATATTGTAACTGGTTTGATCTTCCATCCAGAACACTAACATTTTCTCCATATCAGCAATAAAACTGTTTTGCTTTCTTATTATTTTATGTGTTCACAAGAGTGAACTTTTAATTTCCTTCAAGAACTCTTCCTTGGCAGTCAAAACTTGGGTAACTTTTTGACACAAGAGGACCATCTTTCAACCTCTCTCTGCTTTAGACATGCCTTCCTCATTCTGCTTAATCATTTCCAGCTTTTGATTGGAGCCTGAAATATGACAGAGAGATGTGTGACCCTTTCACCTGAACACTTGGGAGGCCACTATAGGGTTATTAATTGGCCTAATTTAAATATTGTTGGTTGTCTCAGGAAACAGGGAGGTGTGAGGAGAGGGAGAGAGACGGGAGAATGGCCGGTCAGTGGAGCAGTCAGAACACACAAAATATTTATCAAGTTTGAAGGCTTATATGGATGTGATTCAGCAGCTCAAAACAATTACAATAGTAACATCAAAGATCCCTGATCACAGATCACAGTAACAAATACAATCATAATGAAAAAGTTTGAAATAGTGCAAGAGTTACGAAAATGTGACACAGAGACATGAAATGTGCAAATGCTGTTTAAAAAGTAGCATTGACAGACTTTCTCCACACAAGGTTGATATAAAATTTTTGTTTGTGAAAAACATATCTGTGAAGCACAATAAAATGATGTTATACTTGTACTGAAGAACTGCTTATAATCTTTGGAAGCCTGAAGGACTTTAGAGTTGAGTTTAAGAGTTTTGGCAGAGTACAGCTGACCCTCGAACAACTAGCTTGAACTGTGTGGGTCCACTTATAGTCAGATTTTTTTCACTAAATACACACTGTTGTGCCTCATGACCTGTAGTTGGTTGAGTCCACGGATGTGGAACCATAGATATGGGGCGGGGGGGTGGGGCTTAACTCCTGCAGTATTCAAGAGGCAAGTGTACTTATTTGCAAACAGGTAACTGACAATTTAGATATGTTATTTCTCACTTGAAAAATGAAGATTTCTAATTTAGAAAAAAATTAATATTATTGCTATCACAGTCTATGGATTATATAGCATTTTAAACTAGTGGTAAAAATCAAGATGTAAAATATAATATGTAAAAGGTTCTTAAAAACAGCTGCACAAGTTACTTTCTGCAACATTACGGAAGAGTTGCATTAGAAAAAAATTTTGGCCACAGAGGAAAAGCCAGTATCTAAAATGTGATATATTTGGGAAACAAACTAAAAACAAAACAAAACACCTCCAAGCCCCCCAAAAATCCAAACCCCAAACAAAACTCCCAAATTTTGTTTAGAAAGCAAATTGACCATATACATACAAAGATCATTTATACCTGCCTGCCTTCTGCAGATATACAAGAAATGCCCCAAGTCAAGCTAGTATTACAAAAATTGTGAAGAAAGTAAAGATAGATGGAGACATTTAAAGTGCTCACATGAAGATTTTAAGAAGATAATCAGTTGTCATAAGAACTTTGCACAATTCAAAGAAATCCTCCCCTGTGACCTTTGTTGTATGACCTTATCCTACAACGAAAAGGGTAACTCATCACCATGTAGAGAATACTAACATGAGATTAAAATTATATCCAATGAGGCAGACTTTGACTTAGTAGTATTCTTGCCTGGGAAATCTCATGGACTGAGGAGTTGGCGGGCCACAGTCCACGGGGTCACAAAAGAGGTGGACATGACTGAGCAACTGCATGTAACTATGGAAGAAATACATTGGAATCATCTCAGACCTGTTTGGGATACTTAGTTCAACTGTCAGCACACATTAATTATGTTATTATATTCCAGGCTCTGTCTTGAGGTTCTGGGGACATCCATACCCTGTTGTCACCGAGCTTACAGTCAAGTGCTAACACTGTAAGCTTACTCTCAAAATGGAGGAAGATCCAGCCACTTAACTACGAGGTAACTATCCTTAGCAGAACTCATGTAATTCAAGAACTGATATCCATTGTGTCACTGTTCTGTGACACAATGTGTCAGGAGTTAACACTCTGTATTATCACAGCTGAGAGACTGTATAACCAGGTATTTGCTGTTATTTAGTTGTTAAGTCATGTCTGACTCTTTGCGACCCCACGGACTGCAGCATGCCAGGCTCCTCTGTCCATGAGATTTCCCATAACCAGGTATGGTGTCACTTAAAAACTGATGTGCTCATCTGTGCCAAGGATGACTCCCCAGGGTCAGGAATAACCCTACTCCCATTCTCTCAAAGGGTAATTTCTCCAAAGAATTGAGTGTGTTTTTCCACATTCACATGACTTCACAGTTCCTGGTTTTATTGATTAATCACTATTCTCTACCCTGGTGGCATATAAAAATCTATGGTGGTAGGATGGGAGGGAGAAGGGAGGCTCAAGAGGGAGGGGACATATATATAATTATGGCTGATTCACGTTATTGTATAGCAGAAACCAATACAACATTGTAAAGCAATTATCTTCCAATTAAAAAATAAAAACATATTTTTTCTCTCTGCAAAAAAAAAAAAGAAGTTAAGATAACTGGGCTTCCCTAGTAGCTCAGACAGTAAAGCATCCACCTGCAATGCAGGAGACCTAGGTTCGATCCCTGGGTCAGGAAGATCCCCTGGAGAAGGAAATGGCAACCCACTCAAGTATTCTTCCCTGGAGAATCCCCATGGAAGCTGGTGGGCTACAATCCATGGGGTCACAAAGATAATTGTAAAGATGATTAGTTATTAAATACTTCTCTATCTTTATTGATCACCTTAAAAAAAATCTATGGGAGCAATTTATTTAAAAAATTTTTGATAACTGGGCCCTATCCCTGGAAGTCTAGTTTAATTGATTCTAAGGGCAGCCAGTGTTGAGACCTTTTTCTTCTTCATTTCCACAGTGTCTTATGCTAGCTGGAGTCAATTTTCTAGCTCTACTTTCACTTTTACTCTGTTCCTTTGCTAGAGAAAGAACTCTCTTTCATTTTAGACTCCTCACAATTTTTTTTTTTCCCCTCTGAACACTCTCATTTAAAATCTCAAAGGGAGGGCAACAGAATAATGGACAAAAGACATATGGACGGCCAATTCTCGAAAGAAGAAGTACAAACCAACAAACATCTGAGAAGAAACTCAATCTCACTAGTAGTAAAACAAGAGAACATTTATCACCTTTCATACCAGCAGTGTGTTGGTTAGTTTTCTAGGAAATAGGTGTTTCTCACATTGCTGGTGGGAGTGTATTTCAGAACACTTTTTATGAAAGCAAATTGGCAATATATTACAAAAATATTATTTCCCTTGATCTAGAGATTCTACATATAGAATTTTCCTAAGGGAAAGGAATCAAGTCCAAAAGATAAGAGTTCAAAGAAGTTTATCAAAGCAAATAGATCAACTAACAGATACAAATTTAGGACACTGTATCTTCAAGTAATACAGTGGTGAAACCATGCTGTTGCTGAGTGTGCGGCTAGTGGAGAAGGTGTGAGGTTTACTGAGCTCCTCTTCTGCACAGACATCCCCTCCCCCACCGAGCATAGACTTGTAACATGTATGCATGCACAAGGGAGATACATAATCGCATAAGAGGACACAAAAGAGGGATTACCAGGCAGGACCTGCCTCCTGAGAAACCTGTATGCAGGTCAGGAAGCACCAGTTAGAACTGGACATGGAACAACAGACTGGTTCCAAATAGGAAAAGGAGTACATCGAGGCTGCATATTGTCACCCTACTTATTTAACTTATACGCAGAGAACATCATGAGAAACGCTGGGCTGGAGGAAGCACAAGCTGGAATCAAGATTGCTGGGAGAAATATCAATAACCTCAGATATGCAGATGACACCACCCTTATGGCAGAAAGTGAAGAAGAACTAAAGAGCCTCTTGATGAAAGTGAAAGAGGAGAGTGAAAAAGTTGGCTTAAAGCTCAACATTCGGAAAACTAAGATCATAGCATTCAGTCCCATCACTTCATGGCAAATAGATGGGGAAACAGTGGAAACAGTAGCTGACTTTATTTTTGGGGGGCTCCAAAATCACTGCAGATGGTGATTGCAGCCATGAAATTAAAAGACGCTTACTCCTTGGAAGGAAAGTTATGACAAACCTAGACAGCATATTAAAAAGCAGAGACATTACTTTGTCAACAAAGGTCCATCTAGTCAAGGTGATGGTTTTTCCAGTGGTCATGTATGGATGTGAGAGTTGGACTATAAAGAAAGCTTCTGAGTGCCGAAGAATTGATGCTTTTGAACTGTGGTGTCAGGGAAGACTCTTGAGAGTCCCTTGGACTGCAGGAGATCCAGCTAGTCCATCCTAAAGGAGATCAACCCTGGTTGTTCATTGGAAGGACTGACGTTGAAGCTGAAACTCCAATACTTTGGCCGCCTGATGCGAAGAGCTGACTCATTTGAAAAGACCCTGATGCTGGGAAAGATTGAGGGCAGGAGGAGAAGGGGATGACAGAGGATGAGATGGTTGGATGGCATCACCGACTCGATGGACATGAGTTTGGGTAGGTTCCGGGAGTTGGTGATGGACAGAGAGGCCTGGTGTGCTGCAGCTCATGGGGTCACAAAGAGTCAGACATGACTGAATGACTGAACTGAACTGAAATGAATTAGGCAGCAGCTAAAAATAAGAGACAAAAGAAAAAAATCTTACCCAGATTTTATAAACTGGAATAGAAAAAGGAGGCTTAAACAGGTAAGATGAAAAGTGGGCAGTTTAAAAAGAAATGCAAGATAGGAGAGGAAGTGTACAATTGCTATAGAAAATAATATGGTTCCTCAAAAAATTAAACAGAATTACCATATGATCCAGCACTTCCAGGTACATACCCAAAAGAACTGAAAACAAAGGACTTGGAACAGATATTTGTACAGCCATATTTCATAGTAGTAATATTTACAGTAGCAAAACTGGAAGCAACGCAGTGTCCATCGATGGATGAATGGATAAACAAAACGTGGTGTCTACACACACTGGAATATTATTCAGCCTTACAAAGGAAGGAAATTCTGATACATGCTAAAACACAGATAAACCTTAAAGATGTCATGCTAAGTGAAATAAGTCAGTCACAAAACGACAAATACTGTATGATTCCACTTATTCATGAGGTACATAGAAAAGTTGAATTCATAAAGAAAAGTAGAATGGTGGTTGCCAGGGGCTGGGGGGGGAGGGGCGGTGGAGTTATTATTTAAATGAGTACAAAGTTTAGGTTTGGGAAGATGAACAGTTTTTAATTATGGGCTTTTTGAGTTAGTGGTTCTCAACCCTGATGCATATTAAAATTATCAGAAAGTAATCCAAAAAAACCCAAGGGGGACTCTGTCTAGCTGGAGGAAATCGACCAGGTAGGGTGGGTCTATTTTTAAATTTTCCCTGCTGCAGCTAGGGTGGCAAAGACTGGTGTAGGCCAGAGGAAATAAAATATTGTGATTTTTCTATAACTTAAGAAAATAAGTTCTGGAGATGGATGGTGATGATGGTTGAATGTACTTGATACCACTGAACTGTGTACTTAAAAGTGGTTAAAATAATTTTATGTCTAGTGTATTTTACCATAATTTAAAAAAATCTGAAGAAAAAAAAACCTCTAAAGGACAATATTAAGCCCTTTGATACAGGTAATTGCATTATTTGCTTTTTCTTCCTTGCAAGGAAACTGTTCCCTAGTAGGATTTTGAATTCCTCCTTATCTCTTGCAAATAAATGTCAAACTGCTGAAATGCTACTCTAACCTTCACGATAATGTGTTAGTATCTGAGAGTCATGGAGAAGGCAATGGCAACCCAGTCCAGTACTCTTTCCTGGAGAATCTCATGGACGGAGGAGCCTGGTAGGCTGCAGTCCATGGGGTCGCAAAGGGTTGGACATGACTGAGCGACTTCACTTTCACTTTTCACTTTCAAATAGGTAAATTTTAATCCTGGCTCCAACCTTTATAGGTTGGGGCCAGATCACTTAAGTCTTCCCAAGTCTTGTTTCCAATAATTAAAATGAACAGGGTAGCAGACAAAAAAGAACTGACTCAAAGTCTCTAGTTTCATGGTATTTAAGTTTCCAAACCACACTTTTGCTACATTACAAATATCTCTGTTACATGGGTAGTTGAGTTTGTATAGTTTCTGTGTTTTTAAAATTATTGGTGTATTTACTATCTTAGTTTCATTATCTCCAATAAGCAGTTGTGAATTTCCTGAGCCAACTTTGTCATTAATTTCTCCATTATAATTATAAAAGCCTATCAGTGTTTTTTCTTAAATCTCAAAGCCAAATTTAGGATTCACTCACTCCCACCCCCTGCCCCCCTACTCCCTGCCAGGAGGGATTTGACTGCCTTATAGTTACTTGATAACACTTACTTTGATTTTTTCAGGAGTAGAATCCTTTTCCCTGCTAAAAAGCATGAAACCTAGAATTCTTTCGTTCCACAAAGTGCGATTCTTTCTAAGAACTCCACTTTCCAGGTCTTGTCAGTGTGGGAAAGCTAACAGGGTTTGCTCATAAAGAAGAAGCTTGACTCATGCCCATTTTACTTAACAGATGTTTTGAAGTCTTTTACTCCCCAAGTATTTAACTTTTTTCCTCTTCTTTACTTCTCACTACTGTCTTAGTTAAGGCCCCTATCAACTCTTGTGAAGACCACTGCTTTCCCTTGGGTGTCTCTTGTCTTCAGGGACAAGATCTTTGATGGCTTCCAAACATTGCCTTTTTTTACATCTGCCTTTGGCACTGAGTAAGCTAAGTGAAATGCAAACCTGACCTTGTCATTTCTATACTTTGAATCCTTCACTGGCTCTCCGAGCCTACAAAGTAAGACCCAAGCACCTTAGCATGGCTGATGGGGCCTTTAATTGACACCTTTTATCTGATGCTCAGTGTACAGTGAACAGACCCAGTGGTTGCTGTCCCTGGCACACCCATGCATACCCACAGCCATGACTTCATTCCTGTGTGACCATCCCAACTGGCCAGGATGTCCTCCCTTTTCAAGACTTGGCTGGGGAGGCATCTTATCCAGGAACATTCCTCTGTGCTCCCACAGAACCTGCAGGTACTGAGCCCATCATACTACAATGATCTGCCTCTGTGTCTGCCAACTTCTTTGGTCTGTAAGTTCTTCAGGAACCTGTTACACTATGGCCATGTTACACCAATTGCAGTATCCCCAGCACTTAGCAGTCTCAGCATTTCAATATTAAATATAAGTAATCAAAATACTGGAGCACATTCATCACAAAGCCCACCTCACTGTGCTCTCCTCACCATGCAGACACTAGGGCATGAAGAGCTGGCCAAGGAATAGATCGCTAAGTGAAAGTTGCTTAGTTGTGTCCGACTCTTTGCAGCCTCATGGACTATACAGTCCATGGAATTCTCTTGGCCAGAATACTGGAGTGGGTAGCCTTTCCCTTCTCCAGGGGAATCTTCGCAACCCAGGGATCGAATCCAGGTCTCCTGCATTGCAGGTGGATTCTTTACCAGCTGAGCCACAAGGGAAGCCCAAGAATACTGAGGTGGGTAGCTTGTCCCTTCTCCAGGGGATCTTCCTGACCCAGAAATCAAACCAGGGTCTCCTGCATTGCAGGCGGATTCTTTACCAACTGAGCTACCAGGGAAATCCCAAGTATAATAATACCAAGCAATAGGTGCTCTTTCTTTGTCACATGCAATTTACCTTTTAACATGTATTTTCTTTGAAGGGACCAAAATTTGCAAATTTCCCATGCATGATTGCTTTTGAATTTAGAGAATTCAATTGACAGAAACATGTTCAATGAAATTTTAATTGAAATATTGATTTGTAACTGATAAGCAACTTTCAAGGCCAATTTAAGGAGCAGAAAGAATAATGATGATATGATATTCTTCTTATATTGGGAATGCACGATACTTCTTGGACCAACATTACTTTGGCTTTTACTTTCCTGAAAATGTGACTGCTAGGGAGATCTTTCTGTTCTAAATACAAGAAGGTTTTGTGGAAGGCAGGTTAGAAGGTACTATAATTCGCCAAACACATATAACCTTTCTAGGTATAATATAAAATTTTGCCTTTTTTTTTTTTTGTAATCGAGGTCCAGGATTTCATCCACTTTGGATCTAAAAAGCTTCTAAATTCACTTCTGCCACCATCCAATTAAAATCTTTTGAGAATTAAGCAATCATTTCCTGACTTGCCAAGGATTAAATTTAGATGCTTGGTTGAACATGAGCCTTATCTCTCCAGCCATCACTTTTAATTGGAGCATGTAAAAGGATAACATAGGGTTTTAGTTGACATCATAGTCTATTGCCATGGAAATGTAAACATGGGTTTGTATTAAACTTGTCTCCAAGCAAGTTTTAGGGGTACAGATAGACTGGGAGACAGGAGATAAATTATGTAAAACAGATCCTCTCAATGTTGGAGTTCCCCAGGAGCACAGACCTGGGTGATGTCATCTTGTCTCATGGCTTTAAATACCATCTATACACTGATGACTCTCAAATTTATATCTCCAGCTCAATCTTTCCTCTGAACTCCAAACTCATATATCTGTCTTCTTGACCACTTCAGCTGGATGTCTGACAGGCACCTCAAGTCTCACACATCCAGCCTGAGCTGTTAATACTGCCCTCTCTCTGTGCAATTTGCTCTATCACCATCTCAGCACATGTCAATTTCCCCTTCCACTTGCAGAGGGCATAGAACTGGGGGTAATCCTTGACCTGTCTCGTATTCCTCTGCAAATCCTGTCAGCTCTACCTTTAAAATACAATCAGAAGATGCTCACTTCTCCCCACTTGCACTGTTCAAACTACCATCGTTTCTAGCCTGGACTATTAATTGACTCTTAACTGGTCTCCCTGTTTCTGTTCTTACAGGTCACATCATGTCACTTGCCTGCTCAAACCCTCCAGTGGCTTTTCGTTTCATCCAGGGTAGGACCCACTGGCCTTCAACCATCAATTATCTCCTCCTCTCCCTTGTTTTCTTCTTCACACTGGACTCCTGGTAGCTCACTGATCCTACGAGGTGCGCTCCTGCCTCTGGGCCTTTGCCTGTGCTCTTCTTCTGGGGATCTGTATGGCTTGCTTCCTTTCTTTCGGTAGGTCTTTACTCAAATCACTTTCTTGCTGAGGCTTTCTGTGGCTAACGATCTAAAATTACTCTTTCCACCCCTGTTTCATGCTTTATTTTCCTCCTTAGCAGTTCTGTAACAGGCTGTGAATTTCACTTATTTCTACTGATATTGTTTGTTTCTGCCACTAGAATGTAAGCTCCAAGTGGCAGGACCTTTGGCTGTGTTTTTCATTGCTGTATCCTCTGCCTTTAGGGAAGTGCAGAGGCACACGGTATAAAACCAATAAATATTTGCTGAGTGAATCATTTTAAAAAACGGGTGATACATGTCATAAGAAATAAAGACTAGTGAAAGCATGATTAACAAGTGTCTAAAAAAATTCATCCGTTATTGGGTTTTCATGGGAATCTGTCTTTGGTGGAGCTCTAACTTAATTTTCCACAAGAACAGACTTGATTTCTCTTATCTTTGCCATTTGGAACTTCAGAGATGATTGTTCAAGAAGGAAGAGAATAATTAAATAAATACAGGTGGGTAGTAAATAATGTTCATTGTTTGCCATGTTGGATGAGCTAATGATTTTTAAAAATTATTAGCACACAGAGCTTACTATTCATAGTGGACTGAAATTAGAAATGAAAAAAGCTGCTCATTGATTGCATTAGCAGTGTCTGGCACCCAGTAATGTAATATATAAAGTGAGTTAGACTTGGATACTATCCAAGAGGGCTTAGTTACTGAAGTAGTTTCATTTCTAAAGTGATTCTACAGTACAGGCATTGGTGTCCAGGTTGGTTATAGTTAAGCTTAGACAGAAACTAAGAAACAGTAATGGAGATCCTATCTTTAGACCTGAAAATAATAAATCTTTAGTTGCTATTCCTTGCCAACTTATAAAGTAAACACTTAATGAATGCACAGACTATAAGCCCTTAAATGAACTGTAGATGAAAAGGGCAATAAATATGTGCCAGAGCTAGCGGTACAATGATATAATGGAAAGATAAAGGTTGAGAAACCCAGGTTCCCACTGACTGGCTCTATGATTTGGGGTGAGTCATCTAACCTCTCTTAATTACCTCATCTGTAAAATGTGGAGGATGGACTGATAGGCTTCAGTGGTCCTCCAAGCTCTACATATTATAAGATTTTTTGACTTTAATCACTGTGGTAGGCAGAATTATGCCCCACCCCCACCTCAAGAATGTCTACATCCTAATCCCTAGAACCTGTGAATATGTTATATTACATGGCAAGGGGGAATTAAGGCTGCTAATAAGCTACCTTAAAATAAGGAGATTATCCTGAATTATCCATTTGGGCACAATGAAATCACAAGGGTACTTAAAATGTAGAAGAGGGAGGCAGAAGAGTGAGTGTGAGAGTGAAGCTATGTGAGAAGGGCTTCACCAACCATTACTGGATTTGAACATGGATGGGGAAACAATGGAAACAGTGAGAGACTTATTTTGGGGGGCTCCAAAATCACTGCAGATGGTGACTGAAGCCATGAAATTAAAAGACGCTTGCTCCTTGGAAGAAAAACTATGACCAGCCTAGACAGCATATTAAAAAGCAGAGACATTACTTAGCCAACAAAGGTCCATCTAGTCAAAGCTATGGTTTTTCCAGTAGCTATGTATGGATGGGAGAGCTGGACTATAAAGAAAGCTGAGTGCAGAAGAATTGATGCTTTTGAACTGTGGTGCTGGAGAAGACTCTTGAGAGTCTTCAAGGAGATCCAACCAGTCAATCCTAAAGGAAATCAGTCCTGAATATTCACTGGAAGGACTGATGCTAAAGCTGAAACTCCAATACTTTGGCTACCTGATGCAAAGAACTGACTCACTGGAAAAGACCCTGATGCTGGGCAAGATTGAAGGTAGGAGAAGGGGACAACAGAGGATGAGATGGTTGGATGGCATCACCGACTCGATGGACAAGATTTGTGAGTTGGTGATGGACAAGAAAGCCTGGTGTGCTGCAGTCCATGGGGTCACAAAGAGTCGGACACGACTGAGTGACTGAGCCAGTTACTGAGCTGAAGAGGCCATAAGCCAGAATGTGAGCAGCCTCTAGAAGCCAGAAAAGGCAAGAAAACAGATTTCCCTTAGAGCTTCCAGAAAGGAATGCTGTTCTACAAAAGACTTGATTTTAGCCCAGTTAGACCGGTATCAGACTTCTGGACTTCCAGAATTATCAGTATTCAATTTGTATTGTTAAAGCCATTAGGTTTTTGGTAATTTGTTAATGGAAGGGATAGAAAAATAATACAAGCAAAATTGGACCCAAGTTTATTACAGATGCAGGCTTTAAGTAAAAATCCTATACTCTGGTATTCTGTAAAGATCTTCAGAAGTAGCAATAATCAGAAACCATGAGAAGCCTGTTAGAAAAATTGTGGGAGAGTATATGTGTGTGTGTGTCCATGTGTACACTTGCGCTAAGTCACTTGAGTTGTGTCAGACTTTTTGTGACCCCCATGGACTGTGGCCTGCCAGGCTTCTCTGTCCAGGGGCTTCTCCAGGCAAGAATACTAGAGTGGGTTGCCATGCCCTCCTCCAGAGGATCTTCCTGACCCAGGGACTGAACCCTCATCTCTTACATCTCTTGCATTGGAAGCCGGGTTCTTTACCACCAGCACCACCTGGGAAATTTACCAGCAATTCATGTGAAGAATAGAAATCTGGGTATCTTATAAAGAAAAGAAAATGTCAAGAGAAGAGAGATCAAAGATTACCCACAATGTAAGAGTTTCTTCTCTGGATCTCACTGTACTCATCTATAAGTATAGGGAAGGACTGGGATAAATAATCTCTAAATTTCTCTAGCTCTGAAATAAGCTTTTAAATGCTGATAGATGCTAACATGGGCTTTTGAGACCCTCCCCTCCCCAAAGTTTGAAGAGTATTCATTTTAGAAAGTAACTATAATTGTCTTTAATGTGTAATAGTCAAGCTTCACAGAAAGCTCTACTTAGTTTAACAAGGAGGGGGCTCTGAATTCTAACCCTGACATTCTTATTCAGGTAGATTGCATGGGGAACTTGTTCAGCTTTCCTTCTCTTCTGTTACTTCCCCTATAGAAGTATGGTAAAATTTTAGTTAGATGGATTTTCTAAAGAATGAATTATTTCAGATGTCTCAAGGTTTAGTCCTTTATGTATTGAATAACTAAACTTTAAATATATTTGATGGAACTATATCTAAAGTAAAACTCATGCCCCATTTTTATATACAATTTAATGATTACCATATTCCCTTCTCTTGAAAAGAGTCATGACTAATAACATCAATTACTAGAGTAATGCTCTAGACAGCAGTTGGCAAGCTATGGCCTGCAGGCTGTTTGTAAGGTGTGCTGCTGCTGCTGCTATTGCTAAGTCGCTTCAGTCGTGTCTGACTCTGTGTGACCCCATAGACGGCAGCCCACCAGGCTCCCCCGTCCCTGGGATTCTCCAGTCAAGCACATTGGAGTGGGTTGCCATTTCCTTCTCCAATGTGTGAAAGTGAAAAGTCAAAGTGAAGTCGCTCAGTTGTGTCCGACTCTTAGCGACCCCCATGGACTGCAGCCTACCAGGCTCCTCCATCCATGGGATTTTCCAGGCAAGAGTACTGGAGTGGGGTGCCATTGCCTTCTCCGTTGTAAGGTGTAGTTTTTTATATTCTGTACATGTTAAAAAAAAAGGTGTGTGTGGGGGATATATGACCTTAGACCCTATGTGGCTCAAAAAGTCTAAAATAAACATTATCTGGCTCTTTGCAGAAAGGTTTGCTGACTCCAGCTCTAGAGAAAGATGTGTAGGCCTCTTCATCAAATGTCCAAAACTAGACTGAACTTTCTTATGTCACTAAACGAAAAACATTCATCTTGGCACAAGGTAGCTCAAGTATTTGTGGAAAAATAAAGGCTCCAGGCATTTTTTTCTTCTTGGCTGAGCTGCAGGACTTGTGGGGTGTTTAGTTCCTGAACCAGGACTCCAACCCCAGGTCCACATCAGTGAAAGTGCAACAGTTCTGTCCACTGGACTGCCAGGCAATTCTCCAGGATCTTGGCATTTAAAATTCTTCTGTTGCTTGTTGATACACTCTCCTCACTTTCAGGGTTTTTTTTTGTACTTACTACCTGCCCCTGGCAGTCTCTCCCCCTTTCTAATCTCAGTCTGGAAATTTGATAACCTAGCTTATAAACACTGTAAACGATGTAAGATTTAGTCAGTTATGTGAATACCCTAAAACTAGTTTTTAAGTAAATCACAGGTGGTTTAGTGCAGGGATTTGGTGACTAATTTTGCTGGTCCCAAGACCTTTATACTTATTTCCAGGTTCTCAGCTGTCCTTTGAAAAGGCAAGGTGTCAGGACAGATAAGGTCTTACTGTAGTGTGATCATTTTTTATTTTTATAATATAAAAATAGCAGTATATCTGAAAAGCCACTCACCAAAAAATTAAACTCAAGCAATCTAAATGGTAGGATTTTCTTGGAACATTTTTTTTTCTTTAAATAAACATTACTTTTACAATCAAAAAGGCGATTTCATTAAAAAAAAAAAAAGATATCTTGTAACGATCTCTCCATCCAGTCTCACTGCCCTAACTCAACAATTTTCATCTAGCGTATTTTGTTTATTCAATGACTTTAAAATGGTTGTATATACTGGCTTTTTAATTTTACTCACATTTGGTTTGCCATGGGTAACCTATGGTTACTCTTAACACTGAAAAATAAGCGGTAAATATGAAATGCAAGAAAGCTGACAATCAATATGGTGAAAGATGACTGCCTAAAATTTTGGCTTCGGCTCCACCCATTTTTCTACACATTCACACATATAATACCCAACCTGGATAGTGTTACAGCTCAAAACACTTTCCTCCATTTAGTGTGCAAAAAACAACTCTATTAAGTGGGCACATTCTCGGAGATAAAATGACTTGGCCAAAGTCACTCGGCTAGCCAGGGAACAGGTTTAGCAGCGTAGTCAAGAAAATAGGAGCAGGTCTTTGGAGGCGCTCCTAGTTAAACGAGAGCTTTCACTACACGCTGGCCTTTATGTTCCCTCATCTGACAATGACCTTTACAAACTCAAACCTGCCTCTTCTACCCTATCGAGGCACGTGAGGCGGGCTGCGGAAATCTGTGGGCTAGTCGCTCAGTTGTGTCCGAGTCTTTGTGACTCTATAGACTGCAGCTCGCCAGGCTCCTCCGTCCATGGAATTTTCCAGGCAAGAATACTGGAGTGGGTAGCCATTCCCTTCTCCTGGGGATTTTCCCGATCCAGGGATCGAATCCGGGTCTCCCGCACTGCGGGCAGATTCTTTACAGACTGAGTAGCTCACATCCCAAGTCAACACTCCATCCCCAAAGCCCTAGTTCCAAGGCAGAGAGGAGAGAGAGCACAGTTCGCCCCTCGCTGGAGGCGCAGCTTCTGCGCGCTGGTCCCGAACTAACCTGACCAGGTCGGTCATGCAGGAACCCACCACCACCACCGCCGCCGTCTCCGCCTCCTCCTCCTGCCACTGCCTCCCAGGGTCCCCAGACGCGGCCATTGCTCCGAGTCGGCAGTGTCCAACCTGGACGCTGCCCTTTAACCTTTGCCCCACCCCGTAACCAGAGACGCCGCTCCCACGTTCCCTAACGACGCGGGCCTTCCGGACGCCCGGGTGGGTCGCCCACTTGGGTGCCCGAAATAACCCCATCCACCAACTGCCCCCAGTTCTTCCAGGAATTATCTTCCTGCACAGCCTCTCGTAGCTGAGCCATCCTACGAGTTCCAGACTCCGCACAGCTCGCCGCGCACGAGGTAGGCGCGGAGGTAGGAACTTTCAGGCACTAGGGGGACGCCCTTCCGAGCGCCCGGCCTGGCGCGGCCGGGGACGCGCACGCCGCCCGGCTCTAGGGCCGCCGAGGGGGCGGGGCGGGGCGGGACGTCCGGGGACGCGCACGCATCCGGCCCGCGGTGCGCGCGCAGGTTGGTGCGTCGGTCGGGGGCGCGCTCGGGTAACCTGTACCCCACGTAGTCGCCGGTTACCGATCCGACTTAAGTTCCAGGTACCTGGACTGGGGCTGGTGCGGGGAGGTTGGATCCCGAGTTGCACAGGTGGCGCTGAGGACCGTGGTTTACATATATCCAGGGCTCGCCTTCTCTTCCTATAGAGAAGGCCCCTGTCCCAAAGATGCCCTACTCATTCCCGTCACCCTGGTCCCCTCAAGAACGAGCCCCCAAGGCCAGAGGCTGCTCTCTCTCCACACCTAGCCCGCCCCCTGGTTCCTGATTAAGCTCAAGACTCTTTGGTTTTTCCTGCCTGATTAGGGGATCTTACAATTTGGGAGAAGGTGTCCCCTTTTAGAGCGGGGTGGTCATTCTTTGGGTTCGAGCTGATTGTTTTTCTTGAATGCTGCCCCTTGGAGAAATTACTTCCCCTGTGTACTTCCCTCGTGCGCCGTATGACGTCGACGTGACGCATCAGGACGCCACCCCTTTCCGTTCCATGACGTAAGCTGGGCACGTGTTTCCGTGTTTGTCATCCCATCTTAATTGCGAGAAGGTAGACGATGCTTTAGACGTGTTTGTATTCCCCAGACTGCCCATTGAAGTACCTCATGTGACCCTATCTTGAGGCAGCAAAGCTCTGTAAAAATTGTATTTCTGCATTTCCTTCTGTATATTACACGTCAAAATCAGGAAATAGAAATTTCACAACTAGCTTTCAAGGGAAACGGGCCACAGTAAATTGTTGCCTATCTGGGAACGATTATTGTGCTTTGTTGTGTAAAAAATACTACTGGGAGATCATCCCACATCTGTGTACCCCGCTCAGAAGCCAAAGAACGCTATTCGGTGACCTCTGATTTTGGAGTCAGGTTTCCCGCCCCCCACCCCCCCCCCCCAATTGTCTAGAGAAAGTCACAGCAGCTGTGCTTGTAACATTTTAATGCTGCATAAAATCTTGCACTGTCAAAAGATAGTATTATGGCTGTTCAGGAAACAAAGACAGATTCATTCCTTCAGGTGTCATTCTAAGGTCATGACAGTTGTAGAATTGGATGGGGTGTTGTCACCTTAAGTATAGTTTGGTTTCTGGAGCAGGTTTGTTCCCTGTAGCATTTTACCTAGTGAATCACTTAGGCCAGCTTCAGCAGTAGGCCAACATTAGTCTAATTTGTTTCTATTTGTCAAGCAACCTTTAGTCTAAATTCATGACTTTTTTATTCATTTTACTAGATGTATACTTTTTACAAAAACAAATTCACTTTGATGCTTTTCTCTTTGGTATTTATTTGAGAAGAAGTTAGGTATAGTGGACTTTGAGGGAGATCTGGATTTAAATTCCAGTCCTGCTTGGTAGGTTTGTGACTTTGAGTAAGTTACTTAGTCTTGCTCAACATTAGTTTTCTTATCTTTGAAATGGGAACAGTAATATTAAACAGAGGATGAGTTAGTTGTTGGGAAGTAAATGAAATTTCAGCTAGAGATGGGTAGTATAGTGCCTGATATTCAGTAGATTTTGAGAATGTCTTGGTTCTGTTTCCATTTTTCATAGAAATGAGTGATGAAATAATAATAGGTATTATGGGAAAACACATGGAAGAATAATTTTGTAGTGTAGGTAAGGTCCTTTTGCTTTTATCCAAAATGACTATTTCTGTTTTGCATATGATCTAGATAAGCATCCTTTCAAGAACTGTGACATCAATAAGCAGAAATAAAAGTGGAAATGTTGCAGAAATAGGAAAAAAAATAGACTTCAAAGGGATAATAGGTCTAGTATACTATTCAAAGACAAATTGTAAGTTATGTCATCTGTAAAATGGGAATTCTAATATATGCCTTACCATCCAGAATTGTGGAGGTCAAGTGCACTAATGTTTATGGAAGCTCTTTATAAGTGATAAAGTGTTATAAAATGTACTTGATTTTTATGACTGATAATACAGTGCATTAGATGTTTACTCTTATTTTGTGATGACATATTGAAATGGTGGTGGGAGGCCATCTATTAAGTGGTCAGAGGAGGACCTTGTTTTATATTTGCAGAAAAGATGATTTGAACACTAAAGTATAAAGCTTTTTCTACTTCAGAGATACTTTTGGGTGTCCTCAGTATGTAGGGTCACAGTGGGTTTTTTGTTATTATTTGTTTTTATGATTGTTATTTATTTTTTTGCCCTTTATTACTCTGAAATGTTTAAAATGGGTACTAGTTTTCAGCATTTATCAGGGAGCTGTAAATCCTCATAGGGCATAGTATATGAAAACTAGAATGAGCACATCATTTACTTGCAATTGTAACTTGCAGGAAATTAATTTGCTTTTGATGTGGGATTATCCTTTCAGATTGAGGAAGAAAATGATCATTTAAATTGACTTATTCACCTCTGAAAGTGGAGGCTTTCATTTAGAAATCTATTAAGAGGAATTCATGTACTCCCTCCACCAGCCCCATGGGTTTCCAAGTAATTTAGAGATGATTTATTGGTTTTACTTTTGTATTTTCAAGTGTAAGAATTTCTTAGTGCCTTAGAGTCAAAAACTTTTAGATCTATGATAGTTTGTGCTGCTTAATATCTGGATAGGTGTGTGTTTTCATGATTTAATGGTTACCTAGATTTTTGCTACATCTCACATATGCTATTTTCTACAAGATTTTTTGAGGGCATAATATCTTTTCTTCATACCTAAATATTTCTGTAGCTCTTGTCTCCTTATTAATCTTTATTAAAAGATGCTTCTTGATGCTTATGGTGTACTAGGTACTTCTGTTAAACACTAGAGAGTCAAGACAGTTCTGCAGGGAATAGATCACTAAGCAGGTAATTATACTGTGGAGGGGAAATAAGAAAGAGGTGTATCAGTAAATACACCTACAAGTAAATACCTTGTAAGTAATAATTGCAAGTATATTTGCTTCTTCTGAAATTTTGCAGTTTTATCAATCAAGTTCTTTCTCTTTGTGGGGACACAGAGGGGGGTCTCCTAACCTAGCAGCATGTGTGTTTTTTGTGTCAGGGGAGAGGATTGTCAGTAAACCCTTCTTGAGAAGGAAGGACCTGCCAGTTGTAAGACAGAGTAGGGCAGCTTTTAAGTAGAGTGTGGCAGCACAGAAACTGGCTTTGAAAAGGGGGAGGCAGTTAGATTTCAGGGGTTGCTGCTCCTCCTGCAAAGTCTGTGTCTTGAGTAGGCGAGCAGTAGTGAGCTAGGCTCTTTTGGAGGGTCAGTGCAAGAGGCTACCATAAGACAGGAGATGAGGTATCAAGCAGGAGACACTTCTGTGTACTGCACCAGTTTCCAGGAAGGTTGTTATTCTAGTTCCTTTGGATATTCTGATCATCATTCTTTCCTTCTTCTTTCAGTGGTGATTTGCAAGGCAAGTTAAAATGTCTCCAGAAGTGGCCTTGAACCGAATTTCTCCAATGCTCTCCCCGTTCATATCTAGCGTGGTCCGTAATGGGAAAGTAGGACTGGATGCTACAAACTGTTTGAGGATAACTGACTTGAAATCGGGGTATGTACCAGAACCAATTCATCCATTTCCTCATAACAGACCTTTCTCACCAGGCTTGTAAAAGTTGAACACCACAAAAATTCATCAAGTCATGCCCTTATGTGTTAAGTTGGTTTTGTCCAGTTGTTGACATTTTATGTTTCAGGTTATTTAGTTGTGCTGTGGGCCATTGCCTCATGATCAGAATGGTGTGTGTGTGTGTGTGTGTGTGTGATTAAGGCATATCTCTTTGTTAACAGTGTGCCATGTGGTTTTTAGCTAGTGTGTTTTTCATCATTGACTTGTTTTCTTGTTCTGTGTTCTGTGATTCAGTATGCACTGTAAGAGTTGGGATTTGAGATTGTGAATCTGACATTATTTGATAGTCTCTCCTAATAGGAAAATTATAATTGCTAGTCCAAAATGAGTCATTTTTCACAATGGAGTTGAAACAGTAATATCTCATGCCTAGAAATGTTGCATTAAAAAAAAACCAACTTTTTATTTGGAAATAGATTTACTTAAAGAATAGTTACAAAAATGCTACAGAAAATTAATGCTGTTACATGCTGATAATTGTTCTATAAGTCTTATTTGAATTTTACCAGTTTTCCTGTTAATGTCCTTTTTCAGTCCAGAATCCAATCCATGATACAGATTGCATTTAGTTGTGATGTGTACCTTATCTTCCAAATCTGTGACAGTTCTTGTCTTTCATTGTCTTCCATGATTTTGAAGCTTTTAAAGATAGCATTGGTTAGTTACTTTGTAAAATATTGCTCAATATGGGTTTGTCTAATGTTTTCCTTTTATCAGAGTATTTCTCACTCTGATACCCGCCCTCAGTATTACAGAAGGGATGTATGATTTTCAGTACATCATTAAGATTGTGTGTACCAGGTTTTGCCACTGTGAAACTGATTTTCCCTTTGGAATTAGTAAGTACATTGTGCAGTGTGTTTGACATTGTGCAGATGTTCTGTTTCTCATCTTACTTTTGTCTGTTAATTTCAACCTCCATTAATGGTTCTTGCCTGCAATAATTGTTATAGTAGTTCTTGGATAAGAGTGATTTTTAATTTCCCTTTTCCTCCTATACTTAGTCACTTAATTCTTCTGTAAAGAAGCATTACCCCTTCCCTGCCAATTATCTGTTTATTTATGTCAGTATGAATTTTGAGGCATTTATTTTATTCTTAAGAGTCATAATCCTCAATGAACTGTGTTCATTAATTCTTTTGCTCAGTTGTTCTAGCCTTTGTCATTGGGAGCTCTGTCAAGTTGTCTTTGGAGCATATCCCCATCATTTTTTGAACATTTTCTTACTAGAGATACTACATTCTTGATTTAGCTCTTCTTTTAAAAGGTCTTTTATTTTTACTTTCTACAAATCTTGCTATTTTCTGACTAAGCTGAAGACCTGGATATAAGTAAGATAGAGAAGACTAGGTTAGTTGGACATTTCATTGGAATGGTACTATGCTTTTTAAGTAATCAGTGGGTAGGGGTTTCTTTTTGAGGTGATGAAAATGTTCTAAAATTAGTAGTAATGGTACATGACTCTCTATTATTCTAAAAATGACTGATTTATGCACCTATAAGGGTGAATTTTATGGTTTGTGAATTATCTCTCATTAAAGTTGATATTAAAAAGACAAACCTGTGTACCCAGGGTTATTTACTGGCTTGAATGGATAGGACATGGAAAAAGATCTTTCTTCTTTAGTTTGTCACAAATATTCTTTTCAGAGATATTGAAGATGTGACAGGACTGATGGCAGAGGACTGGGAGCTGGTTTATGTCAGATGGTAAAGCACATAAACCTGAACTTCCTACTCTTTTGTTGGTATCCTGAGAGCACAGTTGGATTCACCCAGATAAAGTCACTTTACTTCTTCTTTGTAGACTCCCTCTTTGGTGCTCCCAAATTCCTGAATGTTTAGTTGAGTGTTTAGGCACAAATAGTGGATCTGATGATTAATTTGAAATGAATCAACTAAACCTGGCCCTGTCTGGACTAAGTCTGTAAAAAATACTTGAAAGGGTGTTTAATGACTTGTAGTATTTATGGAGTTTACTTTCTTTAGATTTAGAAAAGGAATAAAATTATCTCTACCTACATTAACAAACCAGCTACAGATAAAATGGTGTGAAAAGCCTTATTAATCTAGAGCATTATTGATGCCTTTTATGTAGTACTTAACCGAAAGATTCATGAAAGTTCTTTTGAAGCTCATTAACAATTCTTTCCTCAGTGTTTCAACCAAAGTATGAATTCCTGAAGTTTCTATAGCAAAACAATGGCAGAGTTAGAGAAAATAGTTTTTTTTTTTTTGGTGTGTTGCTTTTGGCATTTCCCTTTCTTTTAGACCAGCAGCCAACTGGTGGCTCAAACTGTAAAGAATCTACCTGCAACTCGGGAGATCTGGATTCAGTCCTTGTGTCTGGAAGATCCCCTGGAGAAGAAAATGGCTACTCACTCCAGTATTCTTGCCTGGAGAATTCCATAGATAGAGGAGCCTGGAGGGCTAGATTCCATGGGGTCACAAAGAGTCGGATATGACTGAGTGACAGACACTTTGATTTTTCAGTCAGTTATCAGAATTGGGATCCATGTTTGGAATTTCTCTTAACTCAAATGTTTAAAATGAGGAGACTAATTTTTATAGATCACAAGAGCCAGTATTGTTACCATAAATAGCTACTTGCTCTTGAAGAGATGAGGTACCAGGGTTTTTGTATTCTAGGTCTGACTCACAAAAGGACGAGTTAGGCAAGAATCTATGCAAAGTAAGTTTTTTTTTTTTTTTTAATTTTAAATAGCAATTCACTTTTCTTTCTCTTATGGTAACTAAATCTCTCTACCTTATGTAAGATTATGTGTGTTTCCAAATTCCATTGCTAGGCTGTCAGTATCAAGGACAGGATTCTTATTTAAAATATTTTTATGTCTCTGTATAAAAACAAAAAATATTTTTATGCCTTGAGAAACCTGTATGCAGGTCAGGAAGCAACAGTTAGAACTGGACATGGAACAACACACTGGTTCCAAATAGGAAAAGGAGTACGTCAAGGCTGTATATTGTCACCCTGCTTGTTTAACTTATATGCAGAGTATATCATGAGAAACGCTGGGCTGGAAGAAGCACAAGCTGGAATCAAGATTGCTGGGAGAAATATCAATAACCTCGGATATGCAGATGACACCACCGTTATGGCAGAAAGTGAAGAGGAACTAAAAAGCCTCTTGATGAAAGTGAAAGTGGAGAGTGAAAAAGTTGGCTTAAAGTTCAACATTCAGAAAACGAAGATCATGGCATCCGGTCCCATCACTTCATGGCAAATAGATGGGGAAACAGTGGAAACAGTGGCTGACTTTATTTTTTTGGGCTCCAAAATCACTGCAGATGGTGATTGCAACCATGAAATTAAAAGACACTCCTTGGAAGGAAAGTTATGACCAACCTAGATAGCATATTCAAAAGCAGAGACATTGCTTTGTCAACAAAGGTCTGTCTAGTCAAGGCTATAGTTTTTCCAGTAGTCATGTATGGATGTGAGAGTTGGACTATAAAGAAAGCTGAGCGCAGAAGAATGGATGTTTTTGAACTATGGTGTTGGAGAAGACTCTTTTTTTTTTTTTTTTTGGAGAAGACTCTTGAGAGTCCCTTGGATTGCAAGGAGATCCAACCAGTCCATCCTAAAGGAGATCAGTCCTGGGTGTTCATTGGAAGGATTGATGTTGAAGCTGGAACTCCAATACATTGGCCACCTGATGCAAAGAGCTGACTCATTTGAAAAGAGCCTGATGTTGGGAAAGATTGAGGGCAGGAGGAGAGGGGGACGACAGAGGATGAGATGGTTGGATGGCATCACTGACTCAATGGACATGGGTTTGGGTAGACTCAGGGAGTTGGTGATGGACAGGGAGGCCTGGCATGCTATGGTTCATGGGGTCGCAAAGAGTCGGACACGATTGAGCGACTGAACTGAACTGAACAGAATGCCTCTGTAAGTTCTACCATGGTGTCTTTCTAATGTAGTAAGTAAAGGTTGAATGAATGAATGCATTAACTGTTTTCCCAGAGCAGTTGCTCTGTTTGGGGATCAGAGTAGTTTGGACATGTGGTTCAGAACATGTTTGTTGGTCTGAGAGTTGCTCACTTAAATTCTGTTATGCATAATCCTTTTAAATGACATTCCCTGACAAATGAGTTGGTTTTAGAGATTATGGTCAAGTGTGTTACAGTACTGGGTTTACTTTTCTAGGTGGAATTTATATTGAGACCTGGAGGGGCTGAATTTTTAATGTTAGGGAATTATCCCTTGAGCCTACTGAACGTTTATTAGCTCTCTGCCCTATATTAATTTGATCACAAGCATGTGTTATTTGTAAAACGCTATATTTTGTCTTTTTTTAGTGATTTGCTAATCTTAAAGATGTCTAAGTGTTCCACATTCTGGAATGATGCCTGAGAGGAAAGCAGGGGAGGGCTCACTGCAACCTGTGACAGCTGAGCCTTAATATCTTTTTTCAGCACATCACAGTGACTCAACCTTACTGGCACATGGCTGTGTTTGGGGCATCTGCTATGACATCTCATCCACCCACAATTACCTGTTGCATTTTTTGGGTCCATGTTCTGAATTTCATTACTTAGTTAAAAATAGATACTCAGGGTAGTTGATTACTAAATGGAACAGTTTTGAAAGATGAGTGTTGTCGGCTTTGAAGACTGATCTCAGATTGGCTGCTTTACTCTCTAGCTGGCAGGCTGAGCTTCTTTAGCCTCATGTCTAGAAGGGAGTTGCTGCCCCGAGAAAGTGTTAGTTGCTCTGCTGCTGTTGCTGCTAAGGCGCTTCAGTCGTGTCCAACTCTGTGCGACCCCATAGACGGCAGCCCACCAGGCTCCCCCGTCCCTGGGATTCTCCAGGCAAGGGCACTGGAGTGGGTTGCCATTTCTTTCTCCAGTGCATGAAAGTGAAAAGTGAAAGTGGAGTTGCTCAGTTGTGTCCGACTCTTAGCAACCCTATGGACTGCAGCCTATCAGGCTCTTCCACCCATGGGATTTTCCAGGCAAGAGTACTGGAATGGGTTGCCATTGCCTTCTCCGAGTCGCTCAGTTGTGTCTAACTCTGTGACCTCCAGGTTCCTCTGTCCATGGAGTTCTCCAGGCAAGAATACTGAAGTGGGTAGCCATTCCCTCCTCCAGGGGATCTTGCCAACCCAGGGATCGAACCTAGTTCTCCCACACTGCAGGCAGATTCTTTACCATCTGAGCCACCAGGGAAGCTTCCCTGAGAGGCAGTAGTTTAATTTTGAAGATGAGCAACTTAGTTAACAATTTAACTATCTAGCTGTTCACTTGGTTTTTCCATTTTACTTGCTTTTTCATACTCTTCTGTGATCTTCTTCCTTTTTCCCTGTGCATATTTTTATACTTTATTCATTATGTATAAATGTATCTCTAAATAATATGTAGTATTGTTTTATATGTTTAAAAAGTTTATGCAAAGGATACCATACTGGATGTATTCTTCTGCAACTTGCTTATTTTGCTTAGTGTTAAATTCATCAGATTTATTGATAATTACATTTAACAGTTCTCATTCTTTCATTGCACTGCTGTATCATATTCCATTGTCTGAATATGTCTCCAATTTTTTAATTCACTCTCGTGCTGACTGACTTGTATGTTATTTTGAGTTTCTTTTGACAAAGCAAGCCATGATGAACATTGTCCCACCTTTGCTCAAGAAGATATTTTGAGATTATTTTCTGGGGCAAAGGTTTTTGAATTGGGTATGGTTACCCATTTTTGGTTGTAGAATCAGTGGAATGAGTCACCCCAACATTTAACAACTGAATGAGAAGAGAATGGAACTATCAGAATGTGTCACACTTAATAAGAATAAGCACCATTTTGTGAATTTTCCTTTGAGTTGTATGCTTGAACTGGGTCACAGTATAAAATGTATGTGATGATCAAAAAAGTTTGAAAACTACCCCTTTAGGGTATATTCATAGAAATGGAATTGCCAGCTTTTAGGGTATTTGGTATTTTATTCCATTGGATATTGCTGGATTGTATCAATTTCCTTCTACCAAAAATGAATGAGAGTTCTCATTTTTCTATAGCTTTCACAATACTCTGTGTTGTCAGACTTAATTTTTTGTGAAGCTGATGGATGTGAAGTGGTATCTCATTATGCTTTTAATTTGTGTTTCCCTGATTACTAGTGTAGTGAAGAATCTTTTCATTGATTTCTTCTTTGGGAATACCTTTGCTCATCTTTTGGGCTTCCCTGGTGGCTCACATGATAAAGAATCTGCCTGCAATGTGGGAGACCTGGATTTGATCCCTGGGTTAGGAAGATCCCCTGGAGAAGGGAATGGTTACCCACTCCAGTATTCTGACCTGGAGAGTTACATGGACAGAAGAGCCTGACAGGCTGCAGTCCGTGGGGTCACAAAAAGTAAGACACGACTGAGCGACTTTGACTTGCCCATCTTTTAAGTGGATTGTTTATATGTGTGTATGTGTGTATGTGTGTGTATATATATATATATAGAGAGAGAGAGAGAGAGAGAGAGAGAGAGAGAGAGAGAAATCTTAAAATGTTGTTTATGTAGTTTGGATACTAATCTTTCAGCAGCTACATATATTACAATCTCCATTTAGTTTGTGGTTTATGTTCTTAATTTGGTACTACTGATATCTAACAGTTTTAATTTAATGAAGTCATTCATCAACATTTTCCTTTTTAGATTTGTTCTCTTGTGTGTGTGTGTGTGTGTGTGTGTGTGTATTTGTAAGAGAGAGAAAAGAACCATTTCAGGAAATTCTGTCCTACTCAAAAGTTACATGTCTTTCTCTCAGAAATTTAAAGTTTTCCTTTTTGGATCTTTAAATAGGCATTTATTTTTCTATAAAATACGTTGTAAGATAGGAGTATAGTTTTTTCCACCAGTGGATAATTGGTTGTCTCAGCATCATTTATTGAAAAGCTCATCCTTTGCTTGTGGCTCTGTAATGCTGTGTCTCTTATTATGTCAAGTTTACATTGCACATGGATCTATTTCCAGGCTTCCTGTCCTGACCAGTCAGCCTCCTTGTCCTTGTGCTAGTTTGTGCTATATTAACCATTACAACTTTTATAGTGTATGTTGTGATAGCTGGTAGGAAAATTGCTCCTCATCCATCTTGTTCTAATTCTTAAAACTTGTCTTGCTTAACCATATATCCTAAATACTCTTTTTTATAACCTCATTTATTTTGTTTGTTTGTTTTTTGGCCACGCCATGCGGTTTGCAGGATCTTAGTATCCCGATCAGTGATTGAACCCAGGCCCATGACCGTGGAAGTACTGAGTCCTAACCTCTGCAACTCCAGGGAAGTCCTTCACTGAAATGGTTGCATATGTAAAGAATCTGCCTGCAGTGTGGAAGACCTGGGTTCAACCCCTGGGTCAGGAAGATCCCCTGGAGAAGAAGACGGCAATCCACTCCAGTATTCTGGTTTGGAGAATTCCATGAACAGAGGAGCCTGACAGGCTACAGGGGTCTCAAAGAGTCAGACATGACTGAGTGACTTGCACTTTCACTTTTCACTTTCACACTGTTCTTTAAGGATATACCGTAATTCACTGAACAAAACTCCTTCTTTTTGACTCACTGAGAAAGGAAATGAAAGGAAACTGACTTGGTGAGGGGCTAATTGAGAATTGACCATCAGGAAAGCTCTCTCTGAGGAAATGACATTTAAGGTGAATCATGAAAGATGAGAATAATTCAATGTGAAGACCTGGGGAAGTTGTTGTAAAAAGGGAATATCATGTTCAAAGACAGGAGAAAGCTTCCATGATCAAGGATCTGCAAGGCCACTGTGGTTGGACTGTAGGGAGGGAGTGGGAGAGGGATATAAGGTGAGATTCTAAAGATAGTCAGGGGCTAGATTATGCAGAGTCTGGTGGGCTAAATTTGGGAACTTGGATTTTATTCTGGGTGGAATGAGAAGCTATTGAATGATTTTAAGCAGAGTGACATGATCTTATTTATATTAAAAATATTACTGGTTGTTACATGGAAAATGGTTTGTGCAGGATAAGGTAGAGTAGTTAGCTGTCCATTACAATAGACCAGGTGAGAGATAATAGAGTCTTGGAATATGGTGGTGCCAGTGGAGATGGAAAGAAGTGAATGTATTTATAAGTTATTTAGAAGGTAAAATCAAGAATATGTTGAATTTGGGTTTTGAGAGGGTCAGGAATGACTTCTTTGTTAGCTTAAGTGGGTAGGGTAGATGGTCATGTCATCTGCTGACATGGGAAGGTGAGAAGATGGATGGAGGAACTGCTTTAATCTGGATTGATTGTGGTCTAGGTCTGCCAGGCAGCTCTCATTGTATCATGTATCATTCCCTTTACCTCTTTCCTGTGTTGAATCTCATATCTTACTTGCTTGTTTTACCTTCTAGCTTTGTTGGAGCAAGTACTCCAGTAGCATCCTAAGAAAGAGAGAAGAGGAGGTTCCTTTTTGAGTTCTTGGAAGTCTAGAAGTGTCTTTATTCTACATTAAACTTGGTTGATAATTTGGACAAGTACAAAAGTGTAGGTTGCAAGTTATATTCCCTGTGAAATTTGGGAGGCTTGATCTTGGGGACTCCTAACACATATTGTAATTTTATGGATGGAGTATTCGCTTTTCTGCAGGGATAGTAATTGTAGGTTTTTTTTTTTTTTTCAGTTGAGGTATAATTGACTAAGTGTTTAAAAAACACTTCTTCTTTACCTTGTAGTATCCCTATTTTCTCTTTCATCTTGGTAGCTTTCCTTAAACTGATGATTCTTGGCTGTCCATGTCTATTAAAGAGTGTGAGGTTCTGAAATGTGAAACTGAAGCTCTTTGAGCGTAGGTGGGCTTGTCAACTACTGAGCCTCACTGCAGTGTTATCAGGAAGTGTGGTATTGTGGTTTATATTTATCTCCTATATATTTGGTCTTCATCCACAGTTTGAGGCTCATAGCTCCCCAATTCCTTGGAATTTCCTGAATGATAAGAGCAATGGGATAACATTTGGTCTCTTGTCCTCAGTTCCTGAACCTGCTTCAGGGAAGGTGACTATTCGTTCCCACCCAAGGTTGGGAGCTGGCCCCTTAGATTGTAGTTTTACAATATTGACTATTCCTGCTACATATTATTGAGTATACCTCTTCAGGAATATGGTCAATTTCTCTTCTTCACATCTGTTTTTGTATCTGTGAATAAAAGTTTGTGTTTTCTTCATTTTGTTCCTGCACATTTACTGTTAACTTATTCCTAGGTTGTTTATTCTTTGTTGTGCTATCAGATAGAAATTCTTAGTGGTTTTTTGGCATATATGAAAGCTAGTACAGAAGTTAAAGTGAAATCAGGAGATGTTTGAAAAATTTAATAATTCAGAAATCTATTATCAGAATACTGAAGAATACTTAGGGAGAATTTGGAGAAAGGAAACATAACCGTGAACAGTCTTTGCAACTTTGTCAATTATCATATATTATGTTTGTGTTTATTTCTGTATGAGTTCTGTTTCATTAGTCTTTATATCTGTCTTTATGCCATTACCCACAGTTTTGATTATAGTAGCTTTGTAGTTAATTATGACAGCTCAAATTGTGAGAAACCAAATTCTGTTCTCTGTTTTTTCTTTACTTTCTATTTTCCAAGATTGATTTCTTCGTTTTCAAATTGTTTTGTCCAGTCAGGGTCCTTTGTAATTCCAGATGCATTTTAGGGTTAGTTTTTCTACTTCCCCTTCCTCCAATAATGTTGGCATATATAAAGTTCAACTGAAGGTGTAGATCACTTTGATTAGTTTTTTGTTTATGAGGGAAAGTCAGTCTTTTTAACAAACAGTGCTGAATAAACTTCACATCTATATTCAAAATAAAGAAGTTACCCATTAACTTATATCACACACAAAACCACACACACACACACACACACCAAAATGCATCAAAGACCTAAGTATACAAGACACAAATATGAAACTCCTGGGAGAAAAACTAGAGGGAAGGCTTCAGGATATTAGATTTGATGTTTCATAACAAGCACAGGCAGAAAAATAGATAAATAAATTTTGTCAAAATTCAGAATGTTTTTGTATCAAAGAAATTATCAAGAGACTGAAAAGACAATCCACAGAAAGGGGAAAAAAACTTTGCAAATTGTATTTCCAATAAAATTGAATAGCATGGAACTTCCTGGAAACACCCTAAAAATCTAATTTTCAAATTGCTTGATTCACCAAGGTCTCTTGGTGATCTTTATTTTTTATTCCTTAATATGTTCATAATTAAACTTTTGATTTTCCCTGCCTAGTGAAAAAAAACACAAAAACATAACCGTGACTGGAAGAGCTGAAGCATGGCTGGGGAGTGGGGCTGGGTGGGCACAAGCCAGAAGTCAGGGTGATGGGACTGGAACCCTCTGAGCCATCTTTAGAGGTGTTGGGTAGCAGCATCATATAGTGGTGAGTATGCAGGTTTTTCAGCTGGTGAGGTCTGAGTTTGAATCCTGACTTTACTGCTTAGTAGCTTATGACCTTTGGCAACTTACATACCCTTTCCGTGCTTTTTCTTACACAGGGATGATGTTAATAATTATCTTATTAGGTAGTTATGAGAAGGCTTGTGGAGCCCAAGGTGCTGCTATGGCTTCCAGTGGGGCTGATGTGAACATTTTTAGCTGGGCAAATGAAGCTCCTGAAATGCCAGATTACATGGATGATTGGCTTGAGGGCATCTACTGCCTCATCACTGATAGGAATGCTTTTCGAAAGAACTTAGTTTGGGACTTTTTGCTGTGGGAATGTGGCTCTCCAGGAGTTTGAGTGACATTGATCTAATAGTACCTCAGCTTGGGGTGTAGCCAAAAAAGCACATAGAACCTCTGTGCTGTACTCGAACCTTCTAGAAACAGAGCCTCCAGTCTATGAGTGTCACAAGAACTTGCCCAGAGGGGCACCTTTCCTCCTCTGCCTGATTTGTTTTCTCCACAGAGTCTACTCAGAATACCATTCTCTGGTCAGCAGTCGGGTTTCAGCTACAGTGTTGTTTTCTGTAAAGTTCTGTACGTGGTTTCTAAGTTTCTGTAGGGAATTATCTTTGCTCCTGTCCTGTGGAATGACCTAATGGTATTTTAACAAATACATGAAATAAAGACTACTCATAAAATAATTATAGAGATGAAATGAGATAACTTATGTAAAGCACTTAGAGTAACTTGGTCATAGTGCTCAGTAAATGGTAGCAACTATTATATTACTATTGTTATGTTACATATAGTATATATATATTTTTCATAGTTTATATATTATATATATTTATTATTTCACTGTATTATTGTTGTTTGGTAGTTGGTAGAGTCACACTGGCATTCCAGAATCAGGGACTCTGTGAAGAGTGAGTGTCCATGTGAGTGGTATAAAGGAGGATAATAAAACCCAGGTGATTTGAGCAAGCTAAGAACTCACACATGTATAACAGAGATCAGAAATCATAGAGCAGAAAAGCACAGGAAAGCCAGAGACTTTTGTTTCTAGGGTAACTTTCTGTAACTTTCTATCTTGTTCATTGCTTTTTGGAGTTCTATGGAGGGAGGAAAAAGTGTGGCTAACTGAGACCCAGCAGGGGGATATATTCATTTGGAATGTTTGATTATGTTGAAGAATGGATGGGTGTGAAGATACAAACTTTTTTTTTTTTTTTAAGCAGATGGAGCCTAACAGTTTTAAACAGCTGTTAGAGACTGAACATTACTTGTCCTGAGCAGAGACAGCAACAGTTTTTAGCAGAGGGTTAATAAGCCTGCCTAGCAAGGCCTGTTAAGATGGTGTGCAGGCTAGATTAGGGAGCTCTGTTGGAGGGTGGAGAGTTAGTGTGGGGAGTGGGTGGATGGTGGTGAGGATATTACAGAGCAGATCTTTGGCCACGGTTCAGGGTGCTTATCGGGAGAGGGCAATGGCAACCCACTCCAGTACTGTTGCCTGGAGAATCCCATGGATGGAGGAGCCTGGTAGGCTGCCATCCATGGGGTCGCTAACGGTCGGACACGACTGAGCGACTTCACTTTCACTTTCCACTTTCATGCATTGGAGAAGGAAATGGCAACCCACTCCAGTGTTCTTGCCTGGAGAATCCCATGGACGGAGAGGCCTAGTGGGCTGAGGTCCATGTGGTCGCACAGAGTCAGACACGACTGAAGTGACTTAGCAGCAGCAGCAGCAGCGTGCTTATCTAGGTACCGAAGCATCTAGAAACCTAGTGAACGGTGCATGGTGTTGATGTTTTGAGTGCTGTCACCATGTTCAGGTAATCGTCTAGGAATTAGTCCTTGAGCTGTTTTAACCATTAGAAGCACATCCTCCTCTGCCCCAGCCCCATACTGTGTACTTGTCTAAGATCTTTGTCCTGAGCAGCCTGCTTCTGATCATAATAGTATACTGCTGCTGCTATTGCTGCTAAGTCACTTCAGTCGTGTCTGACTCTGTGTGACCCCGTAGACGGCAGCCCACCAGGCTCCCCCGTCCCTGGGATTCTCCAGGCAAGAACACTGGAGTGGGTTGCCATTTCCTTCTCCAATGCATGCAAGTGAAAAGTGAAAGTGAAGTCGCTCAGTCGTGCCCGACTCTTAGCGACCCCATGGACTGCAGCCCACCAGGCTCCTCCATCCATGGGATTTTCCAGGCAAGAGTACTGGAGTGGGGTGCTATTGCCTTCTCCGATAATAGTATACTACAGTAATATAAATAATGTCAATGAAACAGTTAATGGGTCTTTTTAATGTTTAAAAGAGCTGTCATTTATTTTATATTTTGTACTTAGGATTTTTGGGGAAAAAGTCAGAGTGGTGATACTGTCTTTGACCCAGTGAACTCTGCCATCACTAGCCTTGGGAACTTTTGCTAGGATTCCACAGTCTTCCCACAGAGTCTGGGGTGGTGAGTGCTAGGATAAATCTGAGTCTGGAGTTTTAGATGATTGTTAGTCTTGGGCTTTTCGTGCGTTATAGTGACTTCATTTCAGGGTGGCTTCTTTTGGGTAAGGGGAATAAGTAGAGGGAAGTAGCCAATTTAATGTGCGAAGGAAAGAACAGAAGATTCATTTAGTCAGTTCCTGGCTCTACTTTGTATTGTTCAAGGGAACAAAAAAATCACTCCTACCCTTATTTTTGTCCTCTGTGTTATGTGCAATTTTAAGGTAGTATTTTTTGACTAGTTTTTGTTTAATTAAAATGAAAAATTTGTAAATTGCTTGATTAAAGTGAGGCTCTTTCAATACATGCTAATAGGCACATCAGTTTGTTTTAGGGCTCCAATTAAGTGTTCCTGTGCCATCACTTACATGTTAAAGGACCCCTTATGTCCAAGTAACACAGCCCCCTTTTTAAGCTTCCATGTTGTTTGAATTATCTTGCTTTTTGATGCCATGGTCTTGAGAAATAATTTTGTAATTTTCCTTTCCAGGGCCACATTTCCTGAGTCATTTAGTTATCTTTCTAATGGCATGTTATGAAAGTTGTTTTTCCCATTGACCTTGCTTCTCTTGACTTTTTGAAAAACGTATCCCTTTTGTTTTCTGAAAAGGTTTTTTATCTCAAACTTGGCTCTTGCCAACTTATTGATAAGAGATCTTGAATCAAGTAGAAGTTTTGGGAAACATTTTGATGTTCTACCATTAAGTAGATATACTGTCCTCAGAAAAATTGCTTGTTTCATCTGTAGACACATTTGTAGCCTGCTAACACTTCTTCAGTTAAAAAGGATTATTTAAAAATTTTTGTGTTTCAGTAAAGTATGAACATGTAGGTTCAATTTGGGACTTAGCACGTACTTTGTTTTTAATGTGGTGAAATATACATAACATACATTTACCATTTTCACCATTTTTAAGTGTACAGTTCAGTGTCATTACATACTTTCACATTAAACAAGAGCTGCCCATTCCGCCCTTCCCTCGGCCTTGGCAGTCACCGTTTTATTTTTTGTCTTTGAATCTTACCACTTGAGGTACCTCATGTAAGTGAACTCAGGAAGAATCTGTCTTTTTGTATCTGGCTTATCTCAGTTAGCATAATATCTTCAAGTTTTACCCATAGCATGTGTCAAATTTTTCTTTTTTTTGGCTTCATCTTGAGGATCTTAGTTCTTATAGGATCTTAGTTCTCTGGTTAGGGATAGAACCTGGGCCCTTAGCAGTGAGAGTGCAGAGTTCTTACCTGGGAATTCCCAAGATTTTCTTCATTTTTAAGGCTGAATATATTTCATTGCATGTATATGCCACATTTTGTTTATCCACTCTTTCATAGATGGACATTTAGGTTGCTTCTATCTTTTGGCTATTGTGAGTAATGCTGCTATAAACATGGGAGTACAAACATCTGTTTGAGTCCCTATTTTCAGTTTGGGAATATACCCAGAAGTGGAAGTTCTGGATTATATGATAATTTTATGTTATCACCATACTGGTTTCCATAGTGTGCTTTATGTTCAGTCACTCAGTGGTGTCTGACTCTTTGCGACCCCGTGGACTGTAATCTTCCAGGCTCCTCTATCCATGGAATTTTCCAGGCAAGAATAGTGGAATGGGACACCATTTCCTCCTCCAGAGGACCTTCTAGCCAAGGGATCACACTGGTGTCTCTTGTGTCTCCTGCTTGGCAGGTGACTCTTTACCACTAGCGCCACCTGACTGTTCCCACAGTGGCTGCTGCCTTCTGCATTGCCCCTAATGCACAGGATTCCAGTTTTTCCACACCCTCACCAACACTTGTTGGTTTTTAGAAAAAAATTTTTTTAAATATTTTCCAAATGTATATGAAGTGGTATCTCATTATGGCTTTGATTTGCATCTCCTCAGTGATGTTGAGTATCTTTTCATATGCTTATTGGCTATTTTATATATCTTCTTTGGAGACATGTCTGTTCAAGTCCTTTGCCTATTTACATTTTTTCATTGATGTTGTCTAGGAGTTTTTTATGTATTCTAGATATCAAATTCCTTATCAGATATTTGATTTGTGAATATCTTCTCCCACTCCAGGGGTTGCCTTTTCACTCAGTTGACAATATCCTTTGATGCATGAAGTTTTTACTTTTGTTGAAGTTGAGCTTATCTGTTTTTTCTTTTGTTGCGTGTTCTTTTGGTGTTGTATCCAAGAATTTTTTTTTTCTCTTTTAAACCAAGAAGTTATTGCAGAATCCAGTGTCATGAAGTGTTACCCCTGTGTTTTCTTCTAAGAGCTTTATCATCTTAGCTCTTGTAATTAGGTCTTTGATCCATTTTGAGTTTTGAATTAAATATTTTAGGGTATGGCGTAAGATTAGGGTTCAACTTATGTTTTTCTTTGCCCATGCATATCCAGTTTTCCCAACACTGTTTGTTGAAAAGACAATCTTTTCCCTATTAAATGCTTTTGGTACTATTGTTGAAAATCATTTGATTATATATTCAAGGGATTATTTCTGGGCTCTCTGTTCTGTTTAGTTGGTCTGTATGTCTGTCTTTATGCCAGTACCACACTCTTGAGTCCTATAGCTTTGTATTAAGTTTTTTTTTTTTTTTTTTTCTGGCTTAATTCAATCTGTATTAAGTTTTGAAGTTGGAAAGTATGAGACCTTCAACTTTGTTCTCCTTTTTCAGGATTGTGTTGGGTATTTGTGAATCCCTTGAGTTCCCATTTGAGTTTTAGGATAGCATTTTCTGTTTCTGCAAAAAATGTCATTGAGATTTTGATAGAGATTGTGTTGAATGTATAGATTGCTTTGGATAATATCAATATTTTAACAATAGTAAGTCTTCAGTGAACATAGAATGTCTTTTCATTTATCTGTGCCTTTAATCTCTTTCAGAAATGGCTTTTTTAGTTTTGAGTATTCAAGTCTTTTGCACCCTGGTTAAGTTTATTCTTAGGTATTTTATTCTTTTGATACTATTATAAATGGGTTTGTTTTTGTAATTTCCTTTCCAGATTATTTATTGTTAATATATGGAGCTGTAACTGAATTTTGTGTGTTACTTATGTATTCTGCAACTTTGATGAATTTATTTATTAGTTCTAATAGCTTTTTTTCTGGTGGAATCTTTAGGGTTTTCTAAATGTATGACCTTGTCATGTGCAAACAGAGGTAGTTTGCTTCTTTTTCAGTATGGATGCCTTTTATTTCTCTTTCTTGCCTAACTTCTCTAGTTAAGACTTTCAGTACTATTTTGAATAGAAGTGGTGAAAGCAGGCATCCTTGTCTTGTTCCTGACCTTAGAGAAAAGGCTATCAGTCTTTCACCATTTTTTTTCCCCTTCAATTTATGCTTTGATTTAAGTCTTTGGCCGAGAAGGCAAACTAAATTAAATACTGTGAGGAAAGCTACAACAGTACTGAAGTTGTGAACTTATTTTTGAACTGTAAATTATTATGAAACTAGCTTCTGTAAAAGAGGCTGCCCTGATTTATTATTAGCCAGAATAATAGCAAGGGGAACACCTTCATAGTTTTACAAACAGTTGAGGTTCTTAAAACTCAAAGAGGCTTTTTTGACCTTTTAGTCTGTGCAAGCACATAGGTTTGTGTCCACACTGTATTTTTAGCTTTATGGTGTAAATGTGGCTGAGAACATACTGTTCTGTGTAGGACTGAGGGATACAGTCAGGAAAAATAGAGGGGATGAATGTGTTGACAATTTGGGCTGCATATGAGTGGCTTTTAGTGGACTTCTGTCTATAAAATAGTCACAACAATAGTAGCAACAATAGTAGCAATAATAGTAACAATAATCTTGGGTAGGCAAGTTAGGTATATAATCTCCTGCACATCACATCACTGCATAAGGTGTAGATATTAGCATCCTCTTGTTACAGGTGAGGAAGCAGTCCTGAGAGGTCAAGGTAAGGGTCTCAAGCTGTTACATGGCAGAACCAGGATTTGACACTAAGTCTCTAATTTTACAGCCCTTTTGCTTTCCCCTGAATTTGTTGTTTTTGTTTGATTTTAGTTATGCCACCATATCTTTAGTATGGACCTTGATTCATTGTGGTACCAAGAATGTACCAGGTGATAAATGAAGGTACTGCATATATTTTCTTTGGTTGGTTAATTTGAACTCTGAGGTGATGTCACTTGTCTCGCCTTCTCCTTTCTTAGCTCTGTCTGTCTGTGCTTGCTTCTCTTTAAAGGCTAGAGAGGGCTGTGCTGAAATTGAGTCAGGCCTTTGTGTCAGCGCTTCTTTAGAGGGAGTGGAGAGCCTGTTATCAATACACTTGCTTCTAGCTAGAATAGAAGCCCTTTAATTGAGAATTAGTGACCTAGAAAATACTGTTCCTTGTTATTATTACTGTATTAGTGTAGACCAGGCTGGGATTGGTTAACTCAAGCAACTTTATATTGAGCATGTACATGCTAAGTCCCTTCAGCTATGTGTCTTACTCTGTGTGACCCTATGCACTATAGCCCACCAGGCTCCTCTGTCCATGGAATTTCTCAGGCAAGAATACTGGAATGGATTGCCGTTTCCTTCTCCAGGGGATCTCTCCCCAACCCAGGAATTGAACCCTTGTCTCTGGTGTCTCCTGACGAGACGAGTCTTTGCCGCTAAGGCGAGTCTTTGCCACTAGCGCCACCTAGGAAGCCCCAAAGTGTTAGTCTCAGTCTGACTCTGCCACCTCATAGACTATAGGCCACTAGGCTCTTCCGTCCATGGGATTCTCCAGGCAAGAATACTAGAGTGGGTAGCCATTCCCTTCTCCAGGGGATCTTCCTCACCCAGGGATCAAACCTAGGGCTCCTGCATTACAGGCAGATTCTTTACCATCTGAGCCACCAGGGAAGCCCTCTTATATTGAGCAGTAAGGACAGTAATATGATAAGAGCTGTTATCATTAATAATGCTATCATTACAAGTGCTTTGAAAGATATTATCACATTTGATCCTTACAATAATCTCTTAAGGCAAGTGAGGTAATTGAGAGATTCAAGTAAGTTAAGTGACTTGTTCAGGATCATCTAGCTAGATGATACCATCAAAAGCAGGTCTCGCCTCATTTTCTCCATTACAGGATCTGCCTTTTTGCTAATTACAAGCATATATATATATACACACACACATACACACACTCAGACACACATAAACTTGAAATAAATGTATATACACACATGTATTTGTTGCCTCAGAGAAGGCAGGCTTCTCATCTGGCATCACAGCTGTGTCCTCAGTGCCTAGAATAGGACCCAGCCCAGTAGAGGAGCATTAAGTATAAAGCTGGGAATCTGAGAGTGGATTTCATGGTTCCAGGTTCAGAACCACATCACAGTTGTCTCCTGGGGTAAACAAAGTAAGTCATTAGGATCTTGAGGTTCTAATGATCCATGAGGGCATCATGGGTCAAAAAAGTGGCTAGTTGTTGCTACTGCTCACTTCTCCTGGACATTAAAGTTTTAAGCTCATTGATTTAAAAAACTTTTATTGAAGTATAGAATACATTCAGAAGACTACACTTAATCAAATGTGAATATAACTGTGAATTTTCACAAACTGAACACATTTGTGTAATCAGCATCCCCCAAAACGGAACATTACCAGCTCCTTAGACATCCTCCTGGTGCTCTTCCTTCTCCATCACACACAAAACTACTATCCTGCCCTCTAAAAGCATAGATTAGTTTTGCTTTTTTTTAAAAAAAATTTTGGTACAAGTAGGATTTATATTCCACAAGATACCATTTTGTGTCTGGTTTCTTTTGTTCAATGTTGCATTTGTAAGATTCTACATTGTGGTGGATATATTGATTCTCCTGGCTGAGCAAAGAGTATTCCATTATTTGAACACATCTGTTTATCTCTTTGGCTGTTGGAGGATATTTGGGTAGCTCCTTGTTTCTGTCTTTTAAAAAAAAAATTATTTAATCTTTGGCTCTGCTGGGTCTTCCTTGCGACATGGGCTTTTCTCTAGTTACAGTGACCGGGGGTGCTCTCTAGTTGCTGTGTATGGGCTTCTCTTTGCAGTGGCCCCTCTTGTTGTGGAGCACAGGCTGTAGTGCTAGTGGGCTTCAGTAGTTGTGGCGCTCGGGCTTAGTTGCTCCGCCACATGTGGGATCTTCCCAAACCAGGAATCGAACCTGTGTCTCCTGCATTGGCAGGCCGATTCTTTACCACTGTGCCACCAGGGAAGCTCCTAGTTTTGTCTTTTGTGAATAGTGCTGATGTAGACATTCTGGTACATGTCTTTTGGTGAATGTGTATAAACATGTTTGAATCCTCCAGATTTTAAATTAAGAACTGTTCATTAAGTAGAATAGATATTTAAAAATGATTTCCATTTCATATTGTATCTAAATAAGGGAGGAGGTTATGGAGGGAAAAAAGAAGGGCTGGAAAGGAGGCAGAAGGACAATATGGGGAGATTAAATTGGGAGAGGGAAAGATCAGAGAGAAGAAAGGGTGAAGAAAACCAGAGGCCAGTATCCAGACATTGAGAAGGGTTCCTATGTAAAGGGAGCTACTGAAACAGACCCCTAACCCAACCTTGAGTGTGGACTTCAAGGTTACTTTACTTCTTTTTTATTTTTTTCAAGGAAATTAAAAAATTTTTTTAAATTATTTTTATTTGTAGGATAATTGGTTTATAATATTGTGTTGGTTTGCGATACATCAACATGAATCAGCCATAGGTATACATATGCCCCCTCCCTCTTGAAATTCATCTCTTTTTAGTCTCATCAACTCTTCTCAGAGGCTATTTGATTTCGTCTACCCATTTCCCTCCATCTACGTTGTCAGCATCAACTCTTATCTAACTAGTCTCTTCATAAGTGCTCTAGGTCTTCTCTGTAATTCTAATGAATTTAAGTTAAAAATAAAAAATAGATCCTGTGACTCATTCAGAATTATTGAACAGCTTCCCTTTGCTCTTAGAATAAAATCTCCAAATGCTCATTGATTTGCCATGTGGTTGGGCTCCTCTCCCCTGTTCTGCCTTATCTTGTATTGCTTTCCTCCTTGTTCCCTTCCCTGAGCTTCGCTGACCTCTCTGTTCCCAGAAGGCCCCAGACCCTTTTCCAGGTGGGGCTTTTGCTCACCTTCTTCCTTTTTCTGATTCATTCTTTGCCATTACTGATTATCTGATTTTTGTAATGCTTTAGATTTATCTTGCATGCAGCTTTTTTTAGTTTCAGAGGAGTCCCCCAGCCCCTGTCTGAATTAGATCTCCTGGCTGTGTTCTTCTGTAACATGTTATTTTAGCACTTACTGCCATTTGAAATTATGTGCACAGCTGATTATTTAATGCTGTGTCTTGCCAGACTTTTAGCTCTATGAGGGCAGGCACCATGCCTGTTTGTTCAAAACTTAAAACCCTGCAGATGGCACAAAGTAGGTGCTTGGTAAATACTTGTTGAAGCTCTAAGAAACTGTGCTGTGAGTGGAGTAATCTCAGTGGCTCACCTCTGGGAAGTATTGCTTGTACTGTCAAAGTGCCACTAAAGGAATGTTGATCAGGACTGAATGCCAAGTAGGTTAAGTGTCAGTCTACAGCATAACAGGTACTGTATGACTGTGTTATACCTGCATGCATGTGTAAACAGGTACTATATGACTGTGTATACCTGCATGCATGTGTGCGTCCTAATTTGCTCAGTTGTGTCCGACTGTCTTTGACCCTATGGACTGTAGTTCACCAGGCTCCTCTATCCATGCAATGCTCCAGGCAAGAGTGTACTGGCATGGGTTGCCATGCCCTCTCCAGGGGATCTTCCTGACCCAAGCATTGAACCTGGGTCTCCTGCATTGCAGGCGGATTCTTTACTGCTGAGCCTTCAGGGAAGCCCTTATGTATACCTGTGAATTTCTAAGTGTACACAGGAAGTTTTGGAAGGATATTAAACAAACTTTTTTCAGTGTTTAACTTAGGAAAGGGAAGGAGTGTGAGCAGTAAAGGGATTCTTGGTACTTTCATTTCCATATTATTGTAGTTTTTTAAATAGTAAAAGATTTTTTTTTTTTGCTTGTGTTTATTTTTAAAAAAAGGTAGATTTGGCTTAAGAACAGTTTCTGCTGTAGGAGCCCAGTGGGATGAGACAGTAGCAGGAGATATTTGTCTTAGTATTAAGAAATGGAACTTGAGGAAGAATGAAGTTCTAGAAAAAGTGTATTTTTCACTTTTTGCTTTTCCTGGTGTAGGTTTATCATCAGGATTATTGTGTGAGTATATATTTTATATTGTAATAATGACAGAACTTTCAGTAGTATTCCTGGAAAGAATATAAAATTTGTTTTATTGTGAATTGAACAGTGGATTCAGAGCTCTAAATAGACAATATCTTTTTGTATATCTGCCTGTCTTTTACCATAAAGAAATGGGTGATAAATGTATTTAGCATTTGTGAATAGTATAAAGCTCTCTTTTCATTGGCTTTCTTTGTCTTCAGTAAATCCATGAGGAATGTTTTTATAATCATCCCTTAAAATTTATGTGTATATATTTTAAAAACATGTGAGGACATAAGTCTCAGAGAGGTTAAGCAACTCATTCAGGGTTACTTAGCTGATAAGTGGTGGAGGATAGGACTGGATCCCGGGTCTTCTTTATCAGATGTTATTTATTTTTCATGAAAGCATTGGCCAGAAAAAGATAAAAATCACTTATTAATACAGTATGCTGGGGAACAGGTGTTTTGACCATCTACATTTGTGAAACATCTTTATATATGACACTAAGAAAACCCATTTACTGGATAGATTTTAGAAATTGTTAGACAGTTGAGACTAAAACTTAAACATCAGAAAGAGGTCAGTAGTTGAAGTTATTCAGAAAAAGCAGTCTGAAATAACGTTTTCTAGGCAATAAGTTACTACAAATGAGCTAGCTCTCAGCATTTTAGATAATTTGACAAGAGTTTGTAGATGTCTACAAATCAAAATGACTATGGGGAGAGAATATAATTTTATAGTTGAAACTGGAGCAGAAGTTAAAAACATGTAGTTTTTTTTATTAAGACTGTCACTGATTCATTCTTTGACCTAAATCTCAGACTCCTTCGTAGTTCCTTTTTTTTTTTTCTTTTGCTTTTTACCATTATTCAGGTTATTGAACAGTTGGAAGCTTAAGTGATATTGCAAATCTTAACTAAAAGTATGTAATTATTGGCATCCTGGAATTTTCTTATAGTACAGCCTTGTATATTTATTCAACTTTTCCTCAGAGTAGTATTGATCATATTTTTGTGTAATATAAATATCTTCGGGAATTGTTTGTTCTTGGCAGGTTTTTATAACTACAGCAGTTCCCTCCTCTCCTCACTTTATCCACGAGAGATACGTTCCAGAAACCCCCAGTGATGCCTGAAACTACAGATAGTACTGAACTCTACATATATGGTTTTCTTTCTCTACATACAGATTTATGATAAAGTTTAATTTATAAATTAGTCACAATAAGAGGTTAACAACAATAATAACATAGACCAGTTATAACAATGGGGCTTCTTGGGTAGCTGAAACCGTAAAGAATCTGCCTGCAACGCAGGAGACCTGGGTTGAATCCCTGGGTCTGGCATATCCCCTGGAGAAGGGCATGGCAACCCGCTCCAGTATTTTAGCCTGGAGAATTCCATGGACAGAGGAGACTGGTGGGCTATAGTCCATGGACTCGCAAAGAGTAGGACACGATTGAGCAACTAACAAACACACACAGTTATAAAATATACTATAAAAAGTTGATGCTTTTGAACTGTGGTGTTGGAGAAGACTCTTGAGAGTCCCTTGGACTTCAAGGAGATCCAACCTGTCCATCCTAAAGGAAATCATTCCTGAATATTCATTGGAAGGACTGATGCTGAAGCTGAAGATCCCAATACTTTGGCCACCTGATGTGAAGAACTGACTGTTTGGAAAAGACGCTGATACTGGGAAAGATTGAAGGCGGGAGGAGAAGGGGACAACAGAGGATGAGATGGTTGAATGGTATCACTGACTCAGAGGACATGAGTTTGAATAAACTCTGGGAGTTGGTGATGGACAGGGAGGCCTGGCATGCAGTCCATGGGGTCGCAAAGAGTCGGACACGACTGAGCAACTGAACTGAACTGAACTGCAAATTAAGTGCCTGCAGTGTGTCTCTCAGGATATATTGTGAGCACCCTTTTTCATCTTAGGATGATGTGAGACAATAAAATGCCAGCATGATTAGGTGAATTGAGGTGAATGATGTAGGAATTGTGACTTGGTGTTAGCTTCTCACGACCTTACCATTTGTCAGAAGGAGGATCATGTGCTTGGGGTGATCCTGGATCATTGAATCCTGACAATGTCAGTGACTGGATGTCAGGAGCAGACTGCGTTGATTGTTGGGAATTCCTTATGGGATGGCCGAAAATTTCATCCTGCTAGTCAGAAAGGACATGCAACTTAAAACTTATGACTTGTATATTTTTGGAATTTCCTGTTAATTCCTTTGGACTTTGACCATTGGTAACTGAAATCTTGGAAAGGGGAACTGCATTTAAGGGGGGACTTGTTGTTATTGTTGTTTAGTCACTAAGTCATGGCTGACTCTTTTGTGACCCCATGGACTGTAGCCCACCAGGCTCCTCTGTCAATGGGATTTCCCAGTCAAGAATACTGGAGTGGGTTGTCATTTCCTTTTCCATTAAGGGAGACTCTATATGTATTATATCCATCTTTGTACTTATTTGTGTAAGAAATGAAAGAACATGTAAGTCAGGAAAGAGAGTTCTGGGGACCAAAATAGTTCAAATGGAGAATTGAGAGTCCAGGTAGATTGGCAGAATTGCAGAGGTATCAGATCTTTAATCATGAGTTCAGGATGCAGTAGGCCACTACTTCAGGAGTGGAGGCCTAGGATTTAGACTTGAGCGATACTTGCTTTAGACTTTCTAAAACATTGTGACTTGCTGCCACAGATTCTGCCAGCAGTCATATTATAAGATTGGGTGATTTCCTTCAAACTGGATCTCAAATTACTTAATATCTTTTTAAAAGGAATGAATCCAAGAACATGTTGGAACTACATCTGGATACAAATGAAGTAGTGTTACAAATTCTGAGCAGTCAGATAATCTGATGATAAATTATAAGCAATGAGCTATATTGATATTACTGTCAGTTTAGCAGAGATATCAAAAGAACACTTGGCAAGGAATAAATTAATAGTGTTTGTTACTATAGTGGGAAAACCAAAGTGAGTGGAGGGACTGGGGGACTTCAAAGTAAAGCAGTTTATCTTTATAATCAAAGACCTTCAGCATTTAATAAAGGATATTTAGCTAAATGTTTCTCAGTTGTCTTTGGTGAAGGACTAGAATTTTAAAAAGCTTCCAGTCTATCACCAAGTCCTACTTTTATAAAATATAATAAAAAGGAATTAGTAAAAAAATGAAATTAAAAAAGACACATGAAATACAAGGCATGGCTTTTTTTATGTTAAACTCACCAGACTTAAAACTGCACTTGTAAATTGTTATAAAATTTTCCAAATTCTTACCCTCAGTATCTATTCTTGTCTCATCATGGATTAGTAATAGTTTGTAGTCTAGTACTGGTCCATGGGTCTCACTTTGAGTATCACTGTTCAGGGGGTTTCTGCATTGTAACAGTCTAAGAACTGGCCTTTTCAGAATTCTGAGCGGTGAGACGGTGGTACACTAGTGATAAGTAATTGCTAGCTACACATGGGATAATCTGAGATAATTTTTTTTCCTTTTTAAACAAATACAATAGAAAAATATGGTAGGAGGTTGTAAGAATGCAGACTTCTTTCAAAATTACTAAAGTTTTCAATTAGTGGGTCAGTGAAAACTGAGAGCATCCTTACTTTATTTATGTTTTCTGCATATAGACCAAAGAAGCATGACTTTTGATTAAGGAGAGAATGTTTACAATATAGTTCTTTTTTGGGAAACCTTCTTACTTTATTCCTGTACATTTTAAAGACTTTTTTTTTTCTTTTTGCTTTTTGCCTGTTAAAGCTATGTATAGATTTATATTTTCTAAGTAGGTAAACATCTTAACACTATGCCAGTGACTTGGGTGGTAATTCAGTTTTTCTCTCCTTGTAACTGATGAAGGTTTTTATTGACTGGGCTAGGCACATTTTGGAGAAGGCAATGGCACCCTACTCCAGTACTCTTGCCTGGAAAATCCCATGGGCGGAGGAGCCTGGTAGGCTGCAGTCCATGGAATTGCGAAGAGTCGGACACAACTGAATGACTTCACTTTGACTTTTCACTTTCATGCATTGGAGAAGGAAATGGCAACCCACTTCAGTGTTCTTACCTGAAGAGTCCCAGGGACAGGGGAGCCTGGTGGGCTGCCGTCTATGGGGTCGCACAGAGTCGGACACGACTGAAGCGACTTAGCAGCAGCAGCAGCAGCAGACACATTTAATCAATTTTTATTACACTATTTTTTGTTAAAATGTTAACATTTGCTATTTCAAGTTCGTTTAATGTAGTTCATGGTAGAATTTGTTTCTTTATAAAAACTTAATATAGTTGTAAAGAGAAAAACAAATATATTAATGCATATATGTGGAATCTAGAAAAATGGTACAGATGAAAGTATTTGCAGGGCAGAATAGAGACGCAGATGTGGAAAACGGTCGGGTGGACATGGAGGGGAGAAGAGGGAAATGAACTGGGAGATTGGGGTTGATGCATGTGCACTGCCGTGTGTAAAACAGGTGGCTGGTGGGATCCTGCTGTATAGCACAGGGAGCTGAGCTATAGCGCAGAGCCATGCTCTGTGATGGCCTTGATGGGTGGTATAGGGGGCAGGGAGGGAGGTCTAATAGGGAGGGGCTGTATGTATACATATAGCCGATACACTTTGTTGTACAGCAGAAACTTACATAACATTGTAAAGCAACTATATCCCCCCCACCCCCCGCCAAAAAAAAAAAAAAAATTAAGAACTGGTGTTGGCTTTGGGGTCATATTATAGTTTAACATTACCTTAATCTAGTCTGGAGTTAATAGAATTTAAGGATTGGAGGCATTAAACCCTAACATCCACCATGTGTTCTATTAGCCCCTCCTGATGCTTCCTTGCTAAATACCTACTCAGGCTGTTCCTTAGTATCTCCAGTCACAGGAAATCTCGAGTCCCAAGGCTACTCACTGGGCACCTGTGCTGTTAGAAAGTACTTTTGTGTCACTTCTGCTTACTGACACACAGTAAGGAACGAACTTAATCAGTCCTCCACGTGACAGCACTTTGAATAAAGGAAGGTAGCTGTCGTGTATTGTATTCTTCTCTTCTGTAGACTGGCATATAACCTCTGCTTATACCCTATGATTTGTGTCCTTTTACCATTCTTGTTAGCTTTTCTGAAAGTGATCCAGTTAATCTCTCTGCTTCTTAAAGTGTAACACCTAGAACTGAGTGACTTGTTCGATGGATAGCTTTGACTGCTGTGTAGTATAGTACTGTTGTCTTCATTTTTCTGGAAGCTACATTCTTGGAGGTTGTTTTGGATAGAGCTTTGGTAGCAAACCGTTTGGTAGGTTGTAATCCATTGGTGTGTTATAAAATCATGTTAGTGGGTCTTGATCCATATTTTAAAAAATATCAAATACGATAGAATTGAATAAAAAATTTCAGTGCATTTCATGTAGTATTATAGCAAAAAAATTTTCAATTTATGTAGACACATACACACTCTTGTGTACACTTGTATGTGTACATACTCAGCACATGTGTGTGTATTGGGTGGTGGTATAAAGTGGTGACATGTAAGTTTCTTATTGTGTGTCAGAAACGTGTGTATGTCTCTGGTCTTGACTTGAGGCTTTCTTCCTTGCCTCTCTCTGAGGGCTGCTTCCGGTTTCTTCTGGCTCTGCCACCACTTAGATCTTCCAGCTGATACTCTTTGTTCTGCCATGGGCCCTGCTGTGCAACCTGAGGGGCATCCTGGGCTCCATTTGAATTGGCACCTGGAGAAATCCCAGCTCTGATTCAGTCTCTGCACAGTGGGACTACTTCTGATAACTTTTGTCTGTAGATTAAAGAAGGCGTAGTAATGAGGTGAGGGGGTACACTGAAGGTTTTTTAGGTGGTTGCTTTAAATTCTAAAAATTATTGCCCAAGTGAAATTAAGGCTTTAATGAAAATAATGTTTGAGACAATCTTTCCTTCTCCATATTTTTGATTTTGCAGTTGTGCAGAACTGTTTTGCAGTACTTTTAATGGTGAGTACTTATTCTGTGCCAGAATCTGTTCTAAGTACTTTATCTGTATCATGTCAGTGGATCCTCATAACAACTCCATGAAGTGACTGTCATCCCCCTTTTACAGATGAGGAAATTGAGGAAGAGACAGACTATTTAACTCACACAAGGCTTTACAATTCATGGTGTTTAACTGTTATATCCCTGATGGCAAGCTAAGGAAAAAATCCTCTAAAACAACCTAACAATGTAAAATACATGGATAGTGTGTTTATCCCATTGCCCTGTAGTTCTTGATACATTTATATTAATATTACTAAGTCTTCTCATAATCACTTAGAAGAATTTGAGAATTAAAATTTTTTTTCATCTTTAGAAAGCACCTCTCACCAACAGTACTGGGAATCCTTTAATGACACTGCAGTCTGTTAATTCCCCCGCTTCCCTTCTTCTCTGCTCTCCCATTCTATCCTCCATTTTTATCTCTGCCTTGTCTGTCTCCACTGCAGTTCACTCTTCTACTTTTTGCTTGTTGTTTTTTCTTCTCTCTGTCCCCTGCCAGTTTCCCATCTGTTTTTTTCTGTACCTTCCCTTTGCACTGTTCATGTTCACTCAAATTTATTTATTTTTTATTAGAAAAGCATATATTGAGCAGCTAGTAAGTGTAAGGCACTGTGGAGATACAAACATAAATAAAATGAGCATCATGGAAAATCAGTGAGAGAAAGATCAAGGCTCTGCTGGTTCATTCCCTTGAGAATCTGAACCACTGCAGCCTGCCAAGATAAACACTCTCCAGTCCTTTCTTGTAAGGAGCAGGAATTGAGATTGAGATCTAGATACATAGGATATAAATGATACAGAATATAAAGCCGAGTTCCGAGAATAGGGAATACATCCATTTAGGTCATGTTTGGGGTCAAGGATTGAAAATGGTGGCATAAAACTGTTATAGGAATATTTTTATTGAACAAATTAAAAGTGTTTAGTGTAAAAACTGCTTTTTCTAAATTTATGTTGTATAGTACATTAAATGTAAAGGAGTAGTATGTAAGTTGGCCTTGTCCCTGGGGATTTCTTATTTTTTTTTTTTTTTTTAGTGTAAGAATTAACGGCATTTTCACAATTGGAATAAGAATCTGTCGAGGACATTTATGTAACTTATTTGACTTTGACATGACCTTGAAGTGTGCTTGTCATCTCTGGCTCCACTTGCTCACCTGTACTATATATGCAGTAGTTATCAGGAACCTCCTGTGTGTTGTCGGGTATGCTGCTGAGCACTAAGGGATCAAAGTTTTAATGTACTCTAGTTCATTATAGAGCTTTTATTCTAGCAGACTATTTGTGTCTTTGGTTTTGCCCTGTTAAGGACACTTGCTGGTAGGTATTTTTCCTTCCTCTGTCTTGATCAGACCCAACTTATTCTTTGAGGCCAGTTATATTCCAGTGAACCTTCTTTGATTACTTCTGCTGAAAGTGGTTTCTCTGCTCCCTCAGCTTCTATTGTGTTTATTTTCTTTAGCCACTAATTTGGCAATTAATCATGTTAATTGCTTTGTGACTTGTATCTATTGTTGTCTTGAGTTGTTATTTAAGTTGTGCCTTGTTTGACTTTCACAGATTTGATTTTTGTCTTCTGATTACAGTTCAAGGTTCTTGAGGAGAGAGACTCCTTTCTGTAACTTACAGCAGTGATCTTGTTCAATCATGAACCTCAAATAATTTGATTATGAACCCCTAATACATGCAAGTTTATTTAATTATAAAGCATGCTTGTATATTATAAAGCAAATATAAAAAAGAATGATATATCCACTCTATATATAAAATAGATAATCAACAAGACCTACTATATAGCACAGGGAACTCTACTCTGTATTCTGTTATAACTTTTGTGGGAAAGAATCTAAAAAAGAATACCTGAAACTAACAATACACTGTAAATCAACTATACTCCAATATAAATTAAAAATTAAAAAATGATATAAAATGGAATAAGCATTACTGTAAATGTAATTTATATAGTTGAAAAATTGTTTTTGGCTGTGGTGTGAAAAATGCAGGATCTTAGTTTCCCTCAGTTCAGTTCAGTCGCTCAGTTGTGTCCGACTGTTTGAGACCCCATGAATCGCAGCACGCCAGGCCTCCCTGTCTATCACCAACTCCCGGAGTTTACTCAAACTCATGTCATCGAGTCGGTGATGCCATCCAGCCATCTCATCCTCTGTCGTCCCCTTCTCCTCCTGCCCCCAATCCCTCCCAGCATCAGAGTCTTTTTCAATGAGTCCACCCTTTGCATGAGGCAGCCGAAGTATTGGAGTTTCAGCTTTAGCATCAGTCCTTCCAGTGAACACCCAGGACTGATCTCCTTTAGAATGTAATGGTTGGATCTCCTTGCCATCCAAGGGACTCTCAAGAGTCTTCTCCAACACCACAGTTCAAAAGCATCAGTTCTTCGGTGCTCAGCTTTCTTCACAGTCCAACTCTCACACATCCATACATGACCACTGGAAAAACCATAGCCTTGACTAGACGGACCTTTGTTGGCAGAGTAATGTCTCTGCTTTTAAATATGCTATCTAGGTTGGTCATAACTTTCCTTCCAAGGAGTAAACATCTTTTAATTTCATGGCTGCAGTCACCATCTGCAGTGATTTTGGAGCCCCCCAAAATAGTCTGACACTGTTTCCACTGTTTCCCCATCTATTTCCCATGAAGTGATGGGACCAGATGCCATGATCTTCGTTTTCTGAATGTTGAGCTTTAAGCGAACTTTTTCACTCTCCTCTTTCACTTTCATCAAGAGGCTTTTTCGTTCCTCTTCATGTTTCCCTGGTGGCTCAGAGGTTAAAGCATCTGCCTGGAATGTGGGAGACCTGGGTTCGATCCCTGGGTCAGGAAGATCCCCTGGAGAAGGAAATGGCAACCCACTCCAGTACTGTTGCCTGGAGAATCCCATGGACGGAGGAGCCTCGTAGGCTATAGTCCATGGGGTCGCAAAGAGTCAGACACGACTGAGCGACTTCACTCACTCACTCATCTGCATATCTGAGGTTATTGATATTTCTCCTGGCAATCTTGATTCCAGCTTGTGGTTCTTCCAGCCCAGCGTTTTAACCTGCACCCCCTTGCAGTGGAAGCACGGAGTCTTAACCACTGGACCAAGAGGAAAGTCCCAGGTGTAACACTTTATATTCATCTTTAACAAATACTTATAATTTGATTTGGAGTAAAGAAAATGAGTATTCCCAGTTACAAATTTTTAGAAAACTTACTGGCTCCATAAGAGTTAAGAAAAATTCAATTAAAGAGGAGATGAAGATTATGAAAATAAACTATTTCAAAATGATTTGGTATCATGGGAAAGGAAAATGTGAAGTTGCATATGCAGGTGGCTGTGTTGATCCACTGACAATAAAAAATCCGGCTCAGATTACTGTGATCAGTACTAAGCCTAGACATGGTACACATTCATAGCAGTGGTCAAACTGAGTGTGCATTAGAGTCTCCTGGAGGGCTTATTAAACCATAGATAGCTTAAAACATATTCTTACAACTTAATGAATATTAAAACATGAACGTCTGAGTTACCACTACCCCAGTCAAGAAATAAAATGTTTGGCAATGCCCCAGAAACCCCTTATGTGCCTCTTCCCAGTCACCACCCCATTCTTCCCTCATTGGTAAACCACTGTTCTGACTTTTGTAGTCATCACTTTCTGCTTTCTTTGCACTATTTTTATCAGTATACAAACATTATAGTTTTTTTTTTCTAGTTTTGAATTTCAAATAAATGGAAACACACAGTATGTATTCTCTCTTTAAGCAATATGTTTGTGAGATTTATCCACCTTGTTGCCTGTAGATATGGTTTATTTATTTTATTGGTATATAATATTTCTTTTGATGATTACATCCTAATTTGTCTTCCTAGCTTCCTGAGCTTCCCTGGTAGCTCAGCTGGTAAAGAATCTGCTTGCGGTGCAGGAGATCCTGGTTTGATTCCTGGGTTGGGAAGATCCCCTGGAGAAAGGATAGGTTACCCACTCCAGTATTCTTGGACAGTGAAGAATCTGCATGCAGTGTGGGAGACCTGGGTTTGATCCCTGGGTTGGGAAGATCCCCTGGAGGAGGGCATGGCGACCAACTCCAGTATTCTTGCCTGGAGAATCCCATGGACAGAGGAGCCTGGTGAGCTACAGTCCGTGGCGTCACAAAGACTTAGACATGACAGAGCGACTAAGCACATCCTGTAGCTAATAGGCATTTATATGGTTGTTCAGTTTGAAATTCTAGTTTAGTTGTTCAGTTTGGGGCTATTTTCAAAGATTGCTACTGTTATTGACATTTTTGTATTCTTTGGTGAGGGCTTACCTGGTGGCTCAATGGTAAAGAATCTACCTGCCAGTATAGGAGATATAGGTTCAATCCTTGGGTTGGGAAGATCCCCTGGAGAAGGAAATGGCAACCCACTTTAGTATTCTTGCCTGGGAAATCCCACGGACAGAGGCATGGTGTCACAAAAGAGTTGGACACAACTTAGTGACTAAACAACAAATTCTTTGGTGAGGTGTTGTTGGTGGTGGTTGAGTCGCTAAGTGGTGTCTGACTCTTGCGACCCTATGGACTGTAGCCCACCACGCTCCTCTGTCCGTGGGATTCTCCAGGCAAGAATCCTGGAGTGGGTTGCCATGCCCTCTCCAGGGGATCTTCCCGACCCAGGAATCGAACCCAGGTCTGCATTGCAGGCAGTTTCTTAACTGACTGAGCTGTGAGGGAAGCCCCATTTTTGGTGAGGTATATGTACACATATCAATTGGGATCATTTTAGGAGTAAAATTGCTAGATCGTAGGGTTGTATATGTATTTAGCTTCAATTACTACTGTCCAGTGGTTTTTCAAAGTGGCTGTACCAATTTATACTTCTGCCAGCAGAGTATAAGAGTTCTTGTTTGTCTTCATCCTTGTCAGTACTTGGTTGAGATTTTAATTTTAACTACCGTGATGGGTGTGTTGTGGTAACTTATTGTAGGTTTAAGTTGTATTTTCCTGGTGACTAATTCAGTTAAGCACATTTTCATGTGTTTATTGACCATTTGGATCCCCTTTTATGAAGTGCCCCTTTGAATCTGCTAACTTAGTTGCCATTTTCTTACTGACTATACAGGAGTTCTTTATATATTCTGAATATGAGCTTTAATCAATTTTGTATGTTGTAGATATTGTTTCCCACTCTGAGGGTTGTCTTTCACTGCCTTATGTGTGTGCTAAGTTGCTTCAGTCGTGTCCAACTCTGCGACCTCATGGACTGTAGCCCACCAAACTCCTCTGTCCATGGGATTCTCTAGGCAAGAATACTGGAGTGGGTTGCCATGCCCTCCTCCAGGGGCTCTTCCAGACCCAGGGATTGAACCCACATCTCTTATGTCTCCTGCATTGGCAGGCAGGTTCTTTATCGCTCACACCACCTTCACTCCCTTAATGGTATTTTTTGATGAACAGATCTGTAATAATATTAATGTGATCCTATTTACCCATCTTTTCCTTTATAGTTAGTGCTTTTGGGGAATTTTGTTCACCCCAAGTTCTTTTATTAAAGGTTTTAATTTTGTTTTGGAATATAGCTGATGTTGTAATAGTTTTGGGTGGACAGCAAAGGAACTCAGCTATGCATATACATGTATCCATTCTCCCCCAAACTCCCCTCCTCTCCAGGCTGCCGCATGACATTGAGCAGAGTTCACTGTGCTTTAGAGTAGGTCCTTGTTTGTTCACCCCAAGTTCCTGAAGATATTCTTCCATTATCTCCCTCCATCCCAGGTTATCTTCTTAAAATATTTTTTTTCCTTTTTTTTTTTTTTCCAACTACAATTTTATTTTATTTTTAAACTTTACAAAATTGTATTAGTTTTGCCAAATACCAAAATGAATCCGCCACAGGTATACATGTGTTCCCCATCCTGAACCCTCCTCCCTCCTCCTTCCCCATACCATCCCTCTGGGTCGTCCCAGTGCACTAGCCCCAAGCATCCAGTATCGTGCATTGAACCTGGACTGGCAACTTGTTTCATATATGATATTTTACATGTTTCAATGCCATTCTCCCAAATCTTCCCACCCTCTCCCTCTCCCACAGAGTCCAAAAGACTGTTGGACTTGATTTTTGTGGAGTGTTATGAGGGTAGGCATTGGGTTTTGTATTTTTCACTGTAAGTATCAATATGTCCAGCTGACCCAGCATCATTTATTGAAAACACTTTTCTTTCCTCACTTCTGTGTAGAGCTACCTTTGTTAGAAATCAAGTGTTCAGGTATGTGAGGGTCTTTCTCTGGACTGTCTCTTCTGTTTATTTGTTCTTTTTGTCTATCTTTGTACCAATATCAGTACTTTAATGATTTATAATAATTTTTGATAGCCAATAGAGCAGGTTCTCCTACTGAGTTTTTTTCTTATTGTGGTAAAATATCATACAAAATTTACCATTTTAATCATTTTAAGTTTATGTTCAGTAGCATTAAGTATATTGATGTTGTTGTGCGGTCATTGTCACCATCCATCTCTATAACTTTTTCATCTAGCAAAACTGCAACTCTGTACCCAGTAAACACTCTTTCCCTTCTTTCCTCAGCCCCTGGCAACCATCATTCTCTTCTTGGTCTCTCTGACTTTGACTACTCTGTATACTGCACATAAGTGGAATCATACAGTATTTGACCTTTTGTGGCTGGCTTGTTTCACTTAGTGTAGCATTTTCAAGGTTAATCCATATTGTAGCATGTGTCAAAATTTCTTTCCTTCCTAAGGCTACTGAATAACATTCCATTATATGTGTAGACTACATTTTGCTTATCCATTCATCAGTTGATGAGCACTTGGATTGTTTCCACCTTATGGCTATTATAAATAACTCAAGTTTTTCTTCGTCAAGAGAATCTAGTCTATTCTTAGTTCTTAATATTCCATTTACATTTTAGATTCTGCCATTCGGTTCCAGATCAACTTAAGAACTGTTGTCTTTTCATTATGTTTCTTTTAATTTGTGCACATGGTATCTATGTTCTTTTTTTTTTTTTTCTTTATTTTCTTCTTAATAATAGCTTTTCTATATAGTGTTCTTGTGCACCTTTTGTGACATTTATTTCTATATATTGATTGTTTGATGTTATTTTTAATGGCATCTCTCTAAAAGTTTTTATTTTTTGACTGACTATTGATGGTATATCGATATACATATACAGTATACAGTTGATTTTGTGTATGTTCTTTGTCTAGCAGCTTTGCTAAACTTGAATGTCATTTCCAGTGATAGATGTGAAGATTTTAAAATGCTTTCTACATAAGGCCATATTACCTACAAATAAGTATAGTTTTATTTCTTCCTTTCCAATGTTTATACCCTTATTTCCTCATATTGCAAACTTTGTACTAGCCAGGATTTCAATTTCAATGTTAAGTAAAAGTGGTAACAAAGGATATCCTTGTTTCATTCTGTCTCAAAGGTAAAAATTTAACATTTTGTTACTAGTATAATGTTGCTGTAAGTTTTTTATAGATGGCTTTTACCATATTAAGGAAGTTTCTTTTTTATCCTTGTTTTCAAAGAGTCTAAAAAAATATGAATGGACATTTAATTTTATCAAACACTTACCCTGAACTTACTGAGATAATCCTCTTAATTTTCTTTACTGTTCTGTTAACAGAGTGAATTAAATGCATATATTAGAAAAGAAGAAAGGTTGAACAGTAATGAGCTAAGCATCTATCTCTAAAAGTTAAAGGATTTCCCCTTGCCTACTTAACTGTTAAAAATAGTATTTGAGCCCATCATTCCTACTGAAATGATATTATAATGTAAACCACATTTTTGCTATAGAACACCTACTAAGATTTAAAAATACTCCCCACTCTAAAGTCAAGTTGAAACCTCTCATTTGTAAATGGAGATACAGCGGAGAAACTGAGAATAACAGTTGATGCCACATGAACTGGCAAACACATATTTTTGAATATTTTAATTTTATAATTTTTAAAACATTCTGGGCTGAGTCACTTATTTTGGTAATGGCATTTTGGATTCCTATGCTATGAGTTACATCCCTCACTTTCTAGTAGGGTTCAGAAATAGATTTTAGACTTTAGAGATGTAGAGGATGTACTTGGTATATCAGGAACATCATATGTCATCAAGTGGGTAGTTCAGTCTCCTAGATAATCATCTGAAACATCTACCTCAGTGTGATTTTGCTGCTTTCTTTTACCAATTTTAATTCATGAGTCTTCTTGTAGAAAGGCCTAAGACTTGCCCTAGTGGGTTTTGATGTAGTCATCTAGTTGTACCATAATTTCCTTCCAAGACTGAAGGTGAAAGATTCTGTGAATCAGAAGTTCAGATACCGCCACAGATAAAATGCCCATTTTATAGATTATTTAGATGGCTGTTAAGATATCCTACTTCAGGCTTCTAGCTTCTTTATTGCTGAATTTCAGTCTGGAAACCATGATAATTTTGAAAGTGCTTTAGTCTGAGTGGAATTTTTGATGTTAGAGTTAATTCAGAGAAAATTAACTCTGTAAAATGAAAATGTGCTGAATATCAACTCACAGTAATTCACTCTAATTTATGACTTAATAGTTATTTAAAATGCAGTTATTGGTCTTTGAACCTGTTTTTGTTTCATATTCACCTGGTATTTAAGGTTGCCAAAGCTGAAGACTTCCTTCTTAGCTGATGTTAAATATTGTTAGTTAAGCACACACGTCATTATCAAGAAAACAGGAAGCTATGTAGGAGAACATGCCAAATGGTGAATTAATAGTTAGAGTAAAGGAAACTGACGTCTACTCAGGGAGGGAACCCTAGACTCATCTACTTTGTTCTTTTTAGGTGGCTTGAGGAATAGAAATGGTTTGTCATTACTTTTTTCCAGAAAGTATGTCAAATAATAGGTTTAGCTTTAAACTGGAAAGCATATATTTTGCATTGTCTTAAAAATGCTGATGTCTTAAAGGTTGTACAATATCTTCATTTAAATTTGTTAAATCAAGATTAATTCTTGGCTGTTACTCAGATCGTGTGAAGTCTTGTGAAATTGCCTACCTTTTCTTCTTTATAGTGAAACTCTCCTTATTTGAGTACGATCTCAGTAATTAGGAACAAGTAATGATTTAAAAAGGATTCAAATCTAAATTTACATTTCACTATTATTTAAAGACTTTGTTGAATAAATCAAGAGTGTCAACACTGCAGCACAGATTTAATCAAATACATTTGTTGAGAAGAATTATAATTCACATTTTTCATTAATTCTGATGGTTTTCTCTTTAATTATTGAGAGACGATTTAGTTTGGTGGTTAAGAAAACGGGCCTTAAAGATGAAAAGAAAATGGGCCTTGGAGCTAGATATCCTGGGCTTGGATCCCAGGTCCGTCACTTACTAGCAAGTTATATAGCTTTTATTTGCCTCAGTTTCCTCATCTGTAAAATGGAGACAATAATAGCACCTATTGCTGAAGGTTGCTGTGGGCTTAAATAATTTAATTAAAGAACTTAGTGCCCTTTGCACAGTATATGCCCAATAAATGTTAGCTGCTATTGTTATTATTTATTTTGAAAATAGAGTAATTTTTAGGTTATGACTTTAAATTCTGAGTTGCACGGACAGTTCTTCAAAGGGAGGACCTTCCACAAAAAGTCACTTTTAACTTTCTCAGAGGTGCAGATGAGAATGGCTTCCCAATTCCAGTTAAATCATTGGTTCTTGCAGGAAAAGAGCACTAGACTGAGAATCAAATTTTACGCAAACCTTTCATTCAGCAAACCGTTACCTCCATGCATAGTTGTTGGACTCTCCATGTCCTCGACATAAGTGCTGCTGGATTCTGAAGATTAGAGATGATTTAAAGATGCTTAGGTCAGGGAGACTAAGATGTGACTAGAGTGCCTTGGAAGTAGTTTCCAATCTGTTGTCTATAAAATGACAATTTTTGAGTTTAGTTGATGATTTCAGTCATCAGTACTGGGTTCGTAGCACTCTGCTGGATTGCTGTACTAAGACATTTTGAAAATGGTAAAGCAGTTCTTGGCACCAAGAATCTTAGAACTGGTAGGAAAAACAAACCAACATTAGAAAATAGATAAAAGATAATATCGAGAGTCATGTGATTAGATGGGAAATAGGAAATTGTAGGGATGATAGTTTGAGAAGATTATTATGCTTAGCATTTTATCATGTCAGTGGTTAGCTCCAATTTCTTAATAAGGTACCAGAGTAAACTGCCTGATTTGATGTTAACTTGAGAGGAACCTTCTTTTTCTCAGAGTACATCATGAGAAATGCTGGGCTGGAAGAAGCACAAGCTGGAATCAAGATTGGCAGGAGAAACATCAATAACCTCAGATATGCAGATGACACCACCCTTATGGCAGAAAGTGAAGAAAAAGAACCTCTTGATAAAAGTGAAAGAGGAGAGTGAAAAAGTTGGCTTAAAGCCAACATTCAGAAAACTAAGATCATGGCATCCAGTCCCATCACTTCATGGCAGATAGATGGGGAAACAGTAGAAACAGTGGCTGATTTTATTTTTCTGGGCTGCAAAATCACTGCAGATGGTGATTGCAGCCATGAAATTAAAAGACACTTGCTTCTTGGAAGGAAAGTTATGACCAACCTAGACAGCGTATTAAAAAGCAGAGACATTACTTTGTCAACAAAAGTCTGTCTAGTCAAGGCTGTGGTTTTTCCAGTAGTCATGTATGGATGTGAGAGTTGGACTGTAAAGAAAGCTTTCGCCGAAGAATTGATGCTTTTGAACGGTGGTGTTGGAGAAGATTCTTGAGAGTCCCTTGGACTGCAAGGATATCCAACCAGTCCATCCTAAAGGATATCAGTCCTGAATATTCATTGGAAGGACTGATGGTAAAGCTGAAACTCCAATACTTTGGCCTCCTGATGCAAAGAGCTGACTCATTTGAAAAGACCTTGATGCTGGGAAAGATTGAAGGCAGGAGGAGAAGGGGACAACAGAGGGTGAGATGGTTAGGTGGAATCACTGACTCATGTCTAATGAGTTTGAGTAAACTCTGGGAGTTGGTGATGGACAGGGAAGCCTGGCGTGCTGTAGTCCATTGGGTCGCAAAGAGTTGGATACGACTGAGTGACCAAACTGAACTGAACTGAAGTGTCACTTGGGAATTCCCACATGCATAATCTTTTTAAAAGGGAGCTCAACACCCTTTGTTTTCTTACCTGTTAAACTTTAAAATAGTGAATCCCCAGTATAATGAGGTAATTAGAATTTAGTGGAAGATACATTTTTAGAGCATGGTTCATCCCCAAACCCTTTTTATGTTATAATGGTAAGATAATGTCTTTTTGTTCTTGTCGTTGCTGTATTCCCAGCTTCTAGCACACTGCTTGATGTGTAGTCAACACTCAAGAAATATATTTGAGAGAGCATCCTGCAGTGATCCAGTTAACGTTAGGCCTCTATACTTTCATTGCTGAGGGCATGGGTTCAGTTCCTAGTCAGAGAACTAAGATCCCACAAGCCTCCACTTGGTGTGGCCAAAAATGAAAAAAAAAGTAAGAAAACAAAAATATCGTTGAAAGGCAAATTTGAAGTTACATTTGAATTATCAGCAATTTCTAAGTCATTAAAATTATTTTATTATTAAAAGATACTGGTCTTTTTAAACCTTAGATCTAACTATGTTAGGGCAAGTTGCCATTATGCAAATATAATTTTAATGAAGTTAGTAGCTTCTTACTTACTAGCTTTTTCATACTTGGGTAAGGAGATGTCTTTCTAGGAGAATGAACTTGCGTATTGTATTAGTTCTCTGTTAACTGCATTTGACCGCAACTTCATAGGAGACCTTATGCCAGAGTTGCCCTGCCAAGCCATTCCTAAACCCTGACATGTGAGAAACTGTGAGAGATAATAAATATTAGAAATGTCATGTTTTGTGATATCATAATATAAAGAGTTTCATACATCTCATTTGAAGACTGTTCATCGGTAAATCACCCTGCCTTATTTCCTTTTGAAAAGGAGTGAGGCACTTTAGAAGAAAAAGATAAATCAAGCCATCATAGCCAAGTTTCCTGAGTCAAGATATAAAAGAATATGTTTAGCTTTAAAATATTTAATTGTAGAATAGTTCATGTTCATTATTAATCAAAACAATGCAGAAGGTCATTGAAGAAAGTTCTAAGGATCACCCCAAATCCTACTACATTTGGTGATGCTCTTTTTGAAACCTGTTTTTGTACATGGACATAAGCACACTTAGATCTTTCTTTTCCATATGTGGAACCTTTCTTTTCATCTGTGTTTTTCAGTATTTTTTAACCCAAACGTTTTTTTTTTATTAATTGAAAAACTATTGGCCTCCTTGAGTATGGTTTGAAATTTCACAGTAAATTAAACATGACCAAAACCAGTTTTAGACGGAGGTAATTTAAAAACAAAACAGTTTAATCTTAAATGAACCATTAGGTAAGATGACATTGGCTTGTTTCCCATCAAGCTGTTTATCCTAAGAAATATGGAAGACAGCATAACAAGATATTTTAAATAATTTGCTCAATGTTTCCTTGGAGGAGAAGCTGAGTGCTGTTTAGGAGAGAGAGACAGCTTAGCCTTTCTTCTCTGCTCCCTTGAATAGTTTGGTTCTTGGCCCCAAATTTGTGTATACCTCTCAGCCAGACAGAAGCCCTGCAGTTAACTGGAGATTAGCTGATGTAACCCATGTATAGTCCTGCTTGAGGACTTTTACCCCTGCCACCATCCCCACTAAGTAAGTGATCTTTCCAACAATAGACAGGGCTCTTTTTTGATGAGTTTTTCTTCTATCTTCTTTTGTGTGTGTGTGCTGCTTTAGTGGCTCTTTTAGAATGGCTATCCCTCCCATGGATCTGCCTCTGTTTCCCGGAAGAATTGGCTGTCAGCTGACACTCAGCTCTTGACTTCCCTTCTCCCTCAGCTTGCTTCTCTCGTAGTTGTCCCCGTTGAGTAAATCCTCTCGTCTCCATTGCCCCTAGTCTTTCCCCAGCCCAAGGGCCCAGCATCTTTCTTGCCTGTAGTGGATTTGTCTCTGGTTGCCTGGTTTCTGTTTTACCTTTTCACAGTCCCCTTTTCCATACAGTGTACTGGATAATCTTTTAAAAACATAGACTCAGATAATAATACTCCTCCTAAAACCCTCCTTTGTACTCAGAATAAAACCTGAATTAATCGCCACCGCTTCCGTGGCTCTGCGTGGTCTGTCCCTTGTGTATCTCTTGTCCTGATCTTTTGCTGTTCTGATCTCCTGCCGTCACTCTGCTCTAGCGGCATTGCCCAGACTTAGCAAGATCCCTTCCCCCAGAAATACCCAACTTGTTCCTGCCTTCACGCCTTTGCACCAGCTGTTTTCTCTGCCTGGAATGCTCTTCACCAGAACTGTGCATGGTTGGCCCCTTTGCATTATTCAGGTTTCAGATTTCACCACCTCCAAGGGTCTTTCCCAGTCTTCCAGCATCCTGTGGCTCCTGTTTTATTGCAGCTCCCTGTTTTATTTTCTTCATCACATTTAGCAGTCTTAAACTATCTTTGCACATTTGTCGCTTCTTTTTATTTTTTAAATCATTTCTCCTTCCCTTGCCAGAATTTAAGTATCATGAGACTGTAGCTCTTGTCTATCTTGTCCACCCTCTATTCCTAAGACGTGGAGCAATGTTCAGTCAGTCTTAGCTAAGTGAAAAGAATCAGTGAGTGAATCACTCAGATGGAGAAATGTATTTTTTTCTGCCCTGAGGTGGCTGGGACCAGCCATTCAAGTAGAAAAGGAGGAAGGTGAAAAGGCAGAGCACAAAGACACTTTCCTAGTCCTGGTTTAAGCCTAAAGTGAATAATATAAAGTGTGGCACCACAGTGACTGTAATTATTTCAAAATTTAATTCACATAGTAGAAGGATGAATTTATTCAAATTAGAATCAGATTAATCTTGAGGATTTCCTGTACTACTAATAACTTCAGTCATTAAGTGATGTAGGTGATTTGATCTTCAAGCCTCCAAAGACACTTGATTGTATGGTTATTTGTTAAATTATTTAAAAACATTGTTGAATATAATGTAAGAGAAAAAAATTCTTAGTGTTGCTTGTAGAGTCATTTCTGTCATTAGATTATACTTCATACTTTATAATGTTAGTGTTTAAGTGTTTTCCATAAGTGTTTTCAAAGAACTACTATATTGTAGGCTAGAAAAGATGTTACTATGAGAGAGAGATTTTAGTACCTTTAATAAAATGTGCCCCAAAGAATTTTTTATATTGAAAGGTAAAGGAGACTGTGATCTTAAAACTTGTAAAAAAAAATTAAAGTAAGTTACTCTGTAATTACTAGTGCCGTTTTGTTGTTTAGTTTATAAACTAATGTTTTTATTGACCCCTAAGGATAAAGAGGAATACTCGACCTGGTGTGCGTGCGCTCAGTCCCTCAGTCTGGTTTATGCTAAATATGTTAAAGTTTCTGTCTACTTTTCTCTTTCACATTTATAGGGTTTTGGGAAAAAGTAATAGTAAATCTCATATGAGCTCTGAGTTAGTGTTTTTAGAGTCAGCACTTCTCAAATTTCGTTTCACGTGCCGGTTGCCTTTCACAGTGGCCGTCTAGGGAAGTGGCACATTTGTTCCAACAGTGCTTCCTTTCCTTAAACCACTTAGGTAGGTTCTTTTTCAGAAATGTTTCATAGGCAGTTTTGGAATTCTGAAAAAAATCCTTCTTACTCTACCAATGAAATACTTTGCTTATTTTTTTGACTAAATGAAGACATACAACTTCCTCAACTGACTTCATATTAATATTTTATTAATTTATGAAGCCAATATTGCTGTTACACAGTTGAAGTTATGACTCAGAAGATCATGAGAGAGAGTTTACAAAGTAAATCTGTGTAAAGAACAAAGAACATTGTATAACCTTGCGAAGTAATAGATTTAAAAATAAAACAACAAGCTGTTGAGACCTGGGTGACTAACTCACCCACCCCCCCCTTTAAATTTGCATTTTATCTGAAACTGAGTGCAGAGCATTGTGCTCTGCTACAGATGTAAGTTATGGGGTGCCAAATCTAGAGGAAGCGCCTTGTTTTCGGGGAAAGAGAGAAAACCATCTGGTACCAGAAAAAGGCCAAAAGTGGGCTCTTTTTAGTACTAACTGAGTGAAAACTAAGAGTCTATATATAAAATATGACCATAAAACTACGCTTCTTTTACAATTCTTGGCATCAAAGACTACAGACCTGTTTTGGATCATGTACCTGTTTTCAAAGTTGAGATACACTTCTTTGAGAGAAGTAGCTGAAGCAGTGTTGGTATTTAATGTTAGAAGGCATATAGGTTTTCTTGTGAGATAAACGAATTATTTCTTTGAACACAGGTCTTATTTTGCCTTAGCCTCCATGACCATTAAGGGCTTTTATTTTAGTCTATAAGTCAGTGTTTTAATCACTGGTCTGTAAGGATTACTTTTAATTAACTTTATTTAATATTATAAATATGTGGGGTTTTGAGAAATGCTTTTCATTTCTTTCTTTTTTAAAAAGCTGCACGTCATTGACTCCTGGACCCAACTGTGACCGATTTAAGTTGCATATACCATATGCTGGAGAGACATTAAAATGTAAGTAAATGATGACTGTTTTACTGAAAATGTAGATTACAGTGCTAGCTATTGGACTTTGTGCTTTAGTGTTTTTATTTCTGGCTTTTAAGTGTTATCTCGTAAGATATCAATCAGAAGGATTTACCATTTTTTGAAAATTTGTCTTTTAGTCCTAGTTCTAGTCAAAGTAAGACAGTTGGCAGGCAGTAAGTTGTGGTCAAGTGGGCATGCACGTGTTTTTTATAGCAAAGATCAGAAATATAAATGACTATAAGGCCAGACTGGTAACATGAATGAGGGAAGTAGGCTAGGGGTGGCAAGTTGGAGCACTCAACCCAGTTTTGAGGGGTTACCATTACTGATTCATTGAGAAAAGGTGGAAATCTGCATTTTTATTTGAATTCTCTCAGTTTTAGACATTGGCCACTTCTTCAAAATTACAGTGTGGGCCAGCGTTATGTAGGCCAAACCAAATGTGTGTGTGTGGGCTGCCTTGAGCTCTTGAAACTCTGGTTTGTGACCTCGATGAATAATATGCAAGACCTCCTGTTGGATTTAGTCCACCATCTGCAGCACTTGCCTGGGTTGCGTCAGCACTTCTCTGCCGTAATCACCAGGACTAAAGCTGTAGCCTGTGATGATGGAGATGATGATCGCTTTGGTTGGGTAGTATCAGTACTCTCATCAGGAATTTTCCCTTGAAACCATTCTACTGAACAGGGTATGAAAGTCTGACTTGTCTTACAAAGAGGAATAAAGAACAAAGATATTGAAGGTGGGACAGATGGGCAAACAGTACCTTTCAGACCATGGATTGTGTGTTTTGGCATTTTAGACCAGGAAAGGCCACATCTTAATATTTGTAGAATCACTCTATATTAATTTACCAATTGAAACATGAACTGAAAAATTTGTGACGTGCTGACCTGTTAACCTTTTATTGTTAGATCATTCTCTGGAAACCATTAAAATAGAAAAGAATTTCACCTGCCTGAGATAGTAGGACAGATCGGATTGCTACTCTTTTGGGGAAAAATATTATTAACTAAATTTGAAAGAAATGATCAAAGTAAATCATTAATGTGGTAAAAAATGTAAGTAGTTCAGAATTTTTTAACATATGAAAGCAGTGGTCCTCTGTCCCATTTCTCTCCAATCCTAGACCTATGTCTCAAAGGAACCACTTAAAACCTTAAAAAAAATTGTTTCAGTGTCTAGTTCTCCTGGGGATGATCTCCATATATCTAAGTAATATGCTTATGCCTCTGTTTCTTGGCTTATCAGTTTTAGATGTTACTATCTTTTGACTTCCTGCACTGATGAATGAGGTATTGGCCTGTTTTCATTGTACCATTTATCTCTCTCTTGTCATCTTCATCTTATAAAGTTACATTATTGTGATTATATCACCACTGTTGGTTCCTGTATTGGGAAACAAGGGAACAGTGAGAGACTTTATTTTCTTGGGCTCCAAAATCACTGCAGATGGTGACTGCAGCCATGAAATTAAAAGACGCTTGCTCCTTGGAAGAAAAGCTATGACCAACCTAGACAATGTATTAAAAAGCAGAGACATTACTTTGCAAACGAAGGTCTGTCTAGTCAAAGCTATGGTTTTTCCAGTAGTCATGGATGTGAGAGTTGGACTGTAAAGAAAGCTTTCGCCAAAGAATTGATGCTTTTGAACTGTGGTGTTGGAGAAGACTCTTGAGAGTCCCTTGGACTGTAAGGAGATCCAACCAGTCCATCCTAAAGGAAATCAGTCCTGAATATTCATTAGAAGGACTGATGCTGAAGCTGAAACTCCAATACTTTGGCTACCTGATGCAAAGAACTGACTTATTGGAAATGACCCTGATGCTGGGAAAGATTGAAAGCAGGAGAAAAGGGCAACAGAGGATGTGATGGTTGGATGGCATCACTGACTCAGCGGACATGAGTTTGAGCAAACTCCGGGAATTGGTGATGGACAGGGAAGCCTGGCGTGCTGCAGTCCATGGGGTCTTAAAGAGTCAGACATGACCGAGTGACTGAATTGAGCTGATTGGTTACCCTGTAGCTTCAATTTTTTTTTAAAGATTGTTTGATGTGGACCACTTTTAAAGCCTTTATTGAATTTGTTGCAGTTTTGCTTCTCTTTTTTTATGTTTTGCTTTTTTGGTCCCAAGGCATGTGGGATCTTAGTTCCCTGACCATGGCTGGAACCCCCACACCCTGCATTGGAAAGCAAAGTCCTAACCATTGGACTGCCAGGGAAGTTCCTTCTTCTTTTTAAAGACTCATTTAAAGCATTGTATTGTATAGTTAAATGAACAGCTCCTGAAAATTCTTAGTAAATCCCTGGCACACAGTTACCACTGTTGGTTCTTAAGCAAAATCTCTGTGCAATAATGATGCTCACTTAGTGTGCTTTTGTTTAGTTTCCCATTAGCCAGTATTCTTGCCTAGAGAATCCCATGGACAGAGGAGCCTGGTGGGCTGCTGTCCATAGGGTCACACAGAATCGGACACGACTGAAGCGACTTAGCATGCATGCATGCATGCGTTGGAGAAGGAACTGGCAACCCACTCCAGTATTCTTGCCTGGAGAATCCCAGGGACAGAGGAGCCTGGTGGGCTGCTGTCTGTGGGGTCGCACAGAGTCGGATACGACTGAAGTGACTTAGCAGCAGCAGCAGTAGCCATAGACTGTGTCTTTTGGCTCCCCACTGTGTAAGATGATGATATTAACCCCTGTCCTCCTTCACCTTTCAGTTTTTGTCTTCTGTTATTTTCCTTTTGCATTGTCAAAGTTGATAACTTATTGTCTGTTCTAAATCTGTAATTGCCGTATGTGCTTTGTCTATAAATTGCTTGACTGATTACCTTGCAGGCCTGCTCCTGTGGTTATCACTGTAGGATTCACCTTTATTCTCTTGGGTTTGACCTTGCGTTAAAAAATTATCTGAAAAACTCTCAAATCGATACCCTTTGAGGTGCCTCAGCGCTTCAATATGAAGGCCAAACTAAAACCTCTTTAGATTTACAGATGGAAATTGTTTTTTAATATCTTTTGATGTTAAAATAGGATAGAATCATCAAAATAACTGAAACCAACTGCATAAATTTTGAAACAAGTTATTGCTGTCTGATAGTATAAACTAGAAAAATTTATATACATAAAGTCAAAACAGATGAACAAACTCTTCAAACACCTAGTTAAAATTCAAGTGATGATCCATTGAACTTATTGGACTGGTGTTTTGTGAATCTGCCCACCTAATGTCCGTGATTATATAGCAAGGTTATTTTGCTTTCCTTAATTTGTGTAACTTTTAGGCCATGGCAATTAAAGTTTCTCTCTTTGTAACTGTACTTATTTAAATTATTTCAAAATTAAATCTCTTTACAGTATTTTATACAGTTTATCCCTTGGTATTGATGGGATTGGTTCCAGAAGCCCCTGCAGATACTCAAGTCCCTTAGATAAAATGACATAGAACATTCGGTCCTCCATAGTCATGCGTTTTGCATCCATAAATATGGAGGGCTGACAGTAAACGTTTCTAAGCGGAGTTTGTTGAATTATGATGCATCAATGGTAGTAGTAATGTAAAAAGCTTCTTTATCTAACGGTTCTCATTTAAAACTTGTGGTATGAGATTTAAACTATAATTTTAACCAAGGCTGAATCAAAGTATTTGGAGTTTACTTATTACATAACTTTAAACTCAGAGAAGTTAGAAATGGAGACCTTTTTGTTTATTTTGTTTATCAAATTATATCTTCAGACCCTAGCACTGTAATGATATTCAGTTAGATATTTATTGAAGGAATGTGATGAATGCATGCATGAATTTTTGAATCTTAGTGTTCAGATTTTTGTTGGTTGAAGTATAGTGTAGTAAAGAATGTGACATTCTGTTACTTGTATCAGCCAACAGAATTCAACAGAAATTCAATCTTTAGAAGTTATTTATTACACAAGGAATTTGTAATTGGAACATTGCTCATAACAATTCAGAAAACGGGAAGGACATACAGTATTTTGCAGATTTGGAGTCTGTTTCCATTTTCTGTATATATTTTACTGTGCCTTCTCAAAACAGATTAATGAAAATAATGTGTGACTAAATTTTATATTTTGGAATATTTTATGTACTAGGAAATAGTTCTTCTATAAATGTTTCATCTGGAATAAAGGAAGCTGAATAAAGGAAGCTTTGCAGTTAATAATAGTGAAAATGAAAGACAAAGGAGAGGGCATATTTCTACCTGTAAATTTATGAATTGATTCCTAAGAATTACCTGTATGTATAATGAAATAATAGACATTAAAAAAAAAAACCACAGAAGAGTATCGTGCATTAAGAATGACGTTTCCTCAGCTCTTTTTAATGTGAAGAGAAAACTGTTGGGTGTTGAAAGAGGTGCCAATTTGTGTTAGATTCTCATGGAAAATATCAAAGGATATCTGAATTGAAGAGAAGTCCTTGAATTGCATGATTGTAGAAGAAATAACTAGTACTTAAAGAGGATTGGAAAAGTGACTCTTCAGTGATCAAATTGATTTAAATAAAACAAATAGTAATGTCTAGGATAGTGCCACTGAAATGACTCAAAATATGCAAGGTACAGCCAAATTCACAGAGGAAGATGAGAGTCATGTATATGTGTATTTGGAATAACTGTCATGCTCTATAGCACTTAACTCTTGAAAAAATTATTGTGTTTGTGCTTTTGTGTATCCTATTTAAATAGGGTGGTAGTGAGGCTGTTTTGATCATTTTCTTTCCAGTCTGTACCTGGCATTTAGAGGGACTAAATACATGTTTGTGAAATGAATGAACCATGCTCATTCTTTGGATATAACACTGAGAGGTTTGATGAAGTGGCAGAATCCTGAAATATTCTCAATTTTACAGGTTTTTTGAACATCACTATTTCATAACTATAAAGAGAGATAATGGAAATATTTTAAGTTTTATAAAGCAAATCTGTGGCTAGTAAATCAAAAGATTTCCTAACATTGGTTTCAAATATGAAATTATCTTTTGTTTAAAATTGCTGTTTTTAATACTGACAATTTGTTTTAATCAGGGACTGTTTGGTTATAAGAAACCCATTGGAACAAACATAAACTAAGGAGTTTGTTTGTTTGTCTTTATAAGGAATTAAGTGAATTCCATGGTGCCCACGGACAGGAAGTATAACCAGGCCTTGTAGGGACTGGAAGGATGGTGGGCACAATAGTAACCAGGCAGTATCTGTGTTCTTGAGTGTCTTTGTCCTGTAACATATTTTCTTGTCATCATATTCACTTTATTCTTTATAAAAAAATTTATTTATTTTTAATTGGAGGATAATTGCTTTATAATGTTGTGTTGGTTTCTGCCATACATCAACATGAATCATCCACAGGTATACATATGTCCCCACTTTACTCTTTTTCCACCAAATTTCTGTTTCTCCTCACAGAGAGTAGAAATGACTTCCTGAGCTCCCCTAGGACATGGTGACTAAGCTCATGGCCAGCAGAGACAGCCTATGGTCTAAATTCCTGGGAGAGAGGGTCTGATTGGCATCTTGGGCTGGGTGTTCACTTGTGATCCAGTCATATGGTCAAGAGTTTTGGTTAATGGCTTGGGTACTAGAGGCCAGTTTAACACAAAATGAGCATGGGGTGGGCAGGTACCCAGGAACCTATCTATCACACTGTTTCAGGAGTTCTTTCTAAAGAGCTTCCAAGTGAAACTAGAGACATTTTCCCTTTGTCTTTAGCAACAGAAGCAATGCCATTGTTTATCATCTGAGAGGAATGATGAATATTTCAAAGCCATTTGTGACAGAGTCAAGAAGTCATGCCAAAAAAATTATCTCCAAAGGTTTTGAAGTTGAAAGACTTTCCCAGAGGAAAAGCTTTTTTTCCCACAGGAAAAAGTGAAAAAAAAAAAAAAGATAATGATTTGAATAATATATTATTATCCTCTTCCATGTCTTCAGAGGAACAGTATAAAATTACTGTTCGTTTCCAAAGCTTTGATACTACATCACTAAATTTAAATTTTTTTTGAGAATTATTACAAGAAAAAGAAATCAATCTCAGAGCTCCTATTTCAGTAGAATGCACCATTTAATTGAACAATAGTCAGACACATACAAAAATTTTTATAGGCAAATTGCAAATAGTGTTCCCGAATTTCTGCTTTACTGAATCTTGAAATTCAGCTTCATTTTTGATTCTGTCTCAAGTAGTTTGGCTGCTTTATGTGCGTGTGTGTGTGCGTGTGTGTGTGTGCTTCTTTCATCTCAGGTCTATTATATATTACTTTGTCTTAGCCAGTCAGCATAGTAAACTCAGAATACTCTCTTTCCCTCCTCTTTGTCCTCTAAGACTTCACTTATGTAGTACTGTGTAGAGACACTCAAGGTCTTCATACTGATGACTGTCAAACAGAAACTAAACCCCAAACTGGTAACACCAGAAGGTCCCATTGGTGTTGTGGAGAAGTTTGTTGCCTCAGCTGAAGGAGATACTAGGGTTCTGTTGATATATCTAAAAGAATCTTGCACTTCCCTTAGGTTTGTTCTCATACCTTGTGTTTTGAACTTTGGTACATCCAAAGGCTGGCTGCTGTGGCTGCAGCTGTTGGCAGTTTTGTTGTGATGACAGTGTTATTTTATGAAAAAGTTCTAAATAATCTGCTTGGGAAATGTTAACCACGTAGTCTTTCCCCTCTTCCCTTCAATATTTTAGCAGCCAAATCCCGCAGCCTAGCATTAACACTGTCACAATCTGCCCTTCCAGCCCCTCCATGGGCCCCCTTCATGGACCTCAGCTGATGACAGTCCCAGTCAAAAGCCTGTACAAATGATTTGCTTGTTGTCCTTCTCAGATATCCTGCTTGTCCTCTTTCTGCCTTTGTTCACACTGTTTAGTCTTCAGTGTTTGTGCTTAGTTGCTCAGTTGTGTCTGACTTTGCGGCCCCATGGACTGTAGCTTGCCAAGCTCCTCTGTCCATGGGATTCTCCAGGCAAGAATACTGGAGTGGGTTGCCATGCCCTCCTCTAGGGGATCTTTCCAACTCACGGCTCGAACCCGCATTGCAGGTGGATTCTTTATCCTCTGAGCTGCCAGGGAAGCCCTTTAGTCTTCAGTAGGACTTCCTGATAGCTCAGTTGGTAAAGAATCTGCCTGCAATGCAGGAGACCCTGGTTCCATTCCTGGGTTGGGAAGATGCCCTGGAGAAGGGATAGGCTACCTACTCCAGATAGGCTTCCCTTGTGGTTCAGCTGGTAAAGAATCCGCCTGCAATGTGGGAGACCTGGGTTCGATCTCTGGTTTGGGAAGATCCCCTGGAGAAGGGAGAGGCTACCCACTCCAGTGTTCTGGCCTGGAGAATTCCATGGACTATACGGTCCATGGGGTCCCTAAGAGTTGGACATGACTGGGCAACTTTCACTTTCAGGACGGACCAAAGAAATAGTAAAATGGCCTGACAGTTCTGTGACATATTTGGTTCTTCACTCGCACTCACCAGCCTGCCTCTCCAGTGGCTGTACTCTCTACAGGGCTCCTTGGCCAGCACTCTTCTTGTCTTTAGGATCACCTGCAAGGAGAGGAGGAGCGAACCAGGACTTTTACTAGGACTTGTAACAGTTGCGCTAAGCAAAAAGTTGGATGTACAGTCCAGGGATTTAGTTTGGCATCATGCTGAGAAGCATTATAATTTTCCTTGGTAGCATAGTTCATTTTACTTTATTTTTATCTTTTTAAAAGATTCATTTACTTAAGGATTATTATTATCTAGCATTCAAGGTATTTTTAGAGGCTAATTAGGGAGGCAGGTCACCTTTGATTTAGTGACTGTTCTAAAAAATGCTCATTGAAAGGCAAGTAAAAAGTGCTAATTTTGTGGATTAGACATTAACTCTCCCTTAAACTTTGAGGATTCCTTTGTCTTGGTATTTCAGAATGTTTTTTCTTGAAATTCATGGAATGTTAGAAGAATTTTTAAGAATAGCAACTAACATTGTTAAAATTTTGTAAAGTGAACTTAGTTATAGCTAACTGTATATGTTTAAATCTGGTTTTGATGCTGATTATTATATATTAAAAATGATATAATTGTTGAAAGTAACTTATTGAACATATATTTTATAGAGTATTAGACTTATTTTTATACATGTTCTCATTCAATCACACAGTAAGTTTGGAATAGAAATTTATATCCCACATTTTTGTATTAACTTTATAGAGGTATAATTTATATAAAACAAAATACCCATTTTAATGTACAGTTCCATACATTTTGGCAGTTAGAAATAGCTATTTAACTACACTACAAAGTGTAGAACATTTTCATCCTCCAAAGATAATAGAACATTTTCTTTCCTCCCTGTCATTCCCTTCCACCATCATCCCCCAACCCATGATCTTTATCTTCTCTCTGAAATTGTAAAACAGTCCTTCCTAATTTAGTTAGAATTTCATATAAATGGAAGCATATACTATGTAGTTTTTGGTGTATGGCTGCTTTTATTCAGCCTGATGTTTTTGAGATTCATCCATATTATTCCTATATGGGTACTTTGTTCCTTTTATTACCAAATGGTAGAACATTGTAATTGTATGGATATACCACAGCTTCTTTTTTTTTTTTTAAATCATTCATCAGTTGAAGGTTATTTGAGTTATTTCTAGTTTTTGGCTAATATTCATAACGGTGCTGTTAAATTTTTGTTCACATCTTTTTGTTGAGATACGTTTTTTCATTTTGGGGGGTAAATATCTAGGAGTGGTATTGCTGTATTGTAAACTCTGTTAATGGTTAAACTGTTTTCTAAAGTGATTATACTATTTTGCATTCTGGTTACGAGCAATTTGCAACCATATTTCATAGTCATGCCAATGTTTGGTATTGCTTGTCTTTTAAATTGTATCTGTTCTGGTGGATGTGTGTAGTGTCTCCTTGTGGTTTTGATTTGCATTCTCATGTGCATATTGGCTATTCATATATCTTTTCTTAACTGTTCAGATGTTTTGCTCAATGTTTTGATTGGATTGTTGGTCTTTTTGTTGAGTTGTATGTTCTTTATATAATCTGGAAAGAAGTTGTTTGTCATCTTGTCAATATTTTCTAATAGTATGTGGCTTTTCTTTTCATTTTTTTTATGGTATCTTTTTAAGAGCAAAAGTTTTTAACTTTGATGAAGTCCAATTGAACAGTTTTTTGTTTTATTGTTTATGCTTTTGACTTCTTGTTTAAGCAGTCTTTGTCTACCTGAAGGTCTTAAAGGTTTTATCCTAGAAGCTTTCCACTTTTATCTTTAACATTTTGATCCATTTTGGGTTAACTTTGACCATATCTGTGTTAATCAAATGTGGGCCCATTTTTGAAGTTTACGTTGTATCCCACTTATTATGTCTGTTCTTACGTGAATATAACACTGCTTTGATTGTAATAGCCTTGTAGTAAATCTTTAAATCAGGTACAGGAATCCTACTTCTACTATTTCTGTTTCCATAGAAATTTTAGAATCAGTTTGTCAATTGTCTACAGAAATCCTGCTGAGACTTCCTTGAATCTGGAGGTCGATTTGTGGACCTTAATAACATCAAGTCTTCCAATGGATGAAAAATGATAACCTCTTCATTTATTTAGGTCTTCTTTAATTTTTTTAAGTATTTCATAGTTTTTAGTGAACAGGTCTTATACAATTTGTGTTAAATAAATCTCTGAATATTTCATATTTTGATGTTAATTTGTAGTACACATATTTAACTTTCTTTTTCTCTTTATTGCTCATCTATTGAAAATAAAATCCCCCCATGTTTCTTTTTCTTACTTTAGTGCATTGACGAGAATCTTGTTGGATTCAAGTGATGAAAGCATATATTCTTGCCATGTCCAGATTTTAGGGGAAAGTGTAAAGTCTTTCACCCTTAACTATAATGTTGGCTATATATTTTTCACAGATACCCTTTATCAGTTTAAAAAGTTCCTTTCTATTCCTAATTAATTGAGAGGTTTTTGTTTTGTTTTAAAATAAAAAAATGGATGTTGTATTTTGGCAAATACTTTCTTCATCTATTGAGATGATCATGTGATTTTAAAAAAATTTTACTAATATGGTGATTAACTTTTGAATATTCAGGTTATCTTGCATCTCTGATATAAACTCCAATTGGTCATGATGTATTAGCTTTTTAATATGTTGATGATTCAACTTGCTAAAACTGTTTAGAATTTTGCATTTATGTTCATGAATGATACTGGTTTGTAGTTTCTCTTATGCTTTTTACTGGTTTTAGCATCATAGCAAAACTGATTTCAGAATAGAATGAGTTGTGAAAGAATAGTGAAGGAAAATTGTGAACCATTTTCCTTAGTATTTGGGAATGGTTTCTGAGGAATTAATATTATATCTTCCTTAAATGTTTGATGGAATTCTCCAATGAAACTACTTTCAAGTACAGATTAAATTTCCTTAATAGACATAGGCTTAGGTCATCTACTTCTCAAGTGTCAGTGGTTTGTATCTTTAAAGAAATTTGTCTGTTTCAAACAAGTTGATGAATTTATTGACATAATTTTTATTTATTTATTTATTTTTCTTATTTGTTTGGTTCTTTTATTTTTTTTAAATAATATATATATATTTTTAAATATGTAAAGTCTGCAGTGATGTCACATTTGTTTATCCTGATGTTGGTGACTTGTTTCTTCTCTCTCTCTCTTTTTCTTTTTTACCAGTCTGGCTGACTTTTTAATTTTCTCTTTTCAAAGAAACAGCTTTTGACTTCATTCATCTTCTCTGTTGTATTTCTGTTTTCTATTTTATTGATTTCCATTCTGATCTTTAATATTTCATTCTTCTCTTTGATTTTTCTTGCTCTTCTTTTTTTAGTTTGTTAAGTAGAAGCTGAGGTTACTGATTTGAGATCTCTCTTTTTCTACTATCAGTATTTAATGCTATAAATTACTATCTAAGGACTGCTTTAGCCTTGTCTCAGAAATCTGGACATGTTATATTTTCATTTTAGTTCATCATATTTTCTTATTTCCTTTTTGATTTCTTTTTTGACCCATGGGTTATTTAGAAACATATCATTTAGTTTCCAGAATTTTCTTGATTTTCCAGATATCTTTCTTTTAGTGATTTTGAATTTGGTTCCACTATGGTCAGATAACATATTTTGTATGATTTACATCCCTTTAGAATTGTTGTGACTTGTTTTATGGGTTATGATTTGGACTGTCTAAGTAAATGTGTAGTGTCTTGTGAGGGTACAAAGTTGTTGTCAGTTCAGTACATGCTTACCTTAGTTATCTTTGGGCAATTTCCCCCCGCTCTCCTTTTTGGCAAGATTATGGCACTGGCAATAGTGTCTTCATATCAGAAAAGAGGGACTTGAAGTTTTTCAGAGTAGGTAAAGCAGAGACTTTAAAATTCTGGTCTGACCTAAGAATTAAAGGAAGCCAGTTAGAACCTTACATGGAACAACAGTGACAGATTTTATTTTCTTGGGCTCCAAAATCACTGTGGACATTGACTGCAACCATTAAATTAAAATAGGCTTGCTCCTTGGAAGAAAAGCTATGACAAATCTAGACAGTGTATTAAAAAAGCAGAGGTATCACTTGGCTGACAAAGGTCCGTATAGTCAAAGCTATGATTTTTCCAGTAGTTGTGTATGGATGTGAGAGTTGGACCATGAAAGAAGACTGAGTGCTGAAAAATTAATGATTTCAAATTGTGGTGCTCAAGAAGACTCTTGAAAGTCCCTTGGACAGCACAGAGGTCAAACCAGTCAATCCTAAAGGAAATCAACCCTGACTATTCATTGGAAGGACTGATGCTGACACTGAAGCTCCAGTACTTTGGCCACCTGATGTGAAGAGCCAACTCATTCAAAAAGACCTTGATGCTGGGAGTGATTGAGGACAGAAGGAGAAAGGGGCAACAGAGGATGAGATGGTTGGATGGCATCACCGACTCAGTGGACATGAGTTTGAGCAAAGTCCAGGAGATAGTGAAGGACAGGGAAGCCTGGCATGCTGCAGTCCATGGGGTCACAGAGTCAGACATGACTGAGCAACTGAACAACAAGAAGTCAGATTCTTAATGGAAGTTTATGGAGGGCCTGGGTGTGCTCTGTTTGTTTTGAACTAGTTCTTTTTCTTCATTATTTTGGTCCTTAAGTACATTCAACCTCTCACCTCTAGGATATTTCTACAGAAGGTAGTATAAGACCTTTTGGGACATTTGATGGGCATTCCAGATGACATAGGCACTCCAGATCACTGTAGGTTGGTTGCATGGCGGGATTTGTGTGTTAGTCACTCAGTCATGTCCAACTTTGTGACCCCATGGGACTCTCTTAGGTGGCATTTTCTGATTGCTGATCTCCATTGATTTTCATTGGGTCATTAGTCTATTTTAGAGGAAATAATTGAGATTTCATATTTCTGTTAGGTAGAAAGTTAGGCATGAGCAACAAGGGTTGGCCTAGCTGGAAAGGATGCAAGCTGATCTCTAAACCCCACCCCAGACACACCCAGGAGAGCTGCACAGATATGCTACAAAAATAGCCACAGAGACTTCCAACTCCTGCACTTGCTCCCTAGGCATGCAGTGGATACAAACTAACCACAGGGGTTTCTCCAACTTGGTCACATGTGCCCTTGATATACAGCTATATCCTCAAGTAACCTTAGGCAGCCTGGAGCCCATTAAGGGTTCCATGTATGTATAAATACTCTATACATACATACATCTGGTTATAACAGACTGAATTATGGGAAAGGCACGTGCAGCAGAGCCTGTTGTTATTAACTTGCAACTGTCAATCAAAACTCTCAGTCCAGGCCCACCTGGATGAATATGTAAAAGACCTAATTTGCATATACCCAGACACACCCCTTCCCTGATTGGCGTTGAGCACACACCTATTTGTATTCCCTTTCCTGATTGGTGGTGGGTACAGGCTGTATTTTGCACAGGGCCAGAACCAAGAGTTGGAAGTATAAAAGGGAAGCCAAGAGGGATCATGGCCTCTGCTTTGGGGTTTGCCTGCTTCCATGTCAGGAGTGTATTATCTGCTGTCAGTTTAATAAAAGTTCTGTCTACTTGAGCTGTAACTGAATTGTAACTAGTCTGTTGTTTCAAATCCTTGCTACCGCTACAAGAGCCTAGAAATCCTGCCTAGTTGAGCTGTAATTAGGCCCTCTTGCCCTACTAAATCTTTGTTACAACAAAACAAGAACCAAGGCAGAGAAATAAACCAACCTGACATTTCCATCCTCCCGAAGGATATACTGCTGCTGCTGCTAAGTCGCTTCAGTTATGTCAGACTCTGTGCGACCCCATGAACCATGTCTAAATTTCCTAGTATGTGATATCATTCATATTAACTTGTATGTGTTGGTTCTTAATGAATCAGTCTCTCTTTATATACTTGTTTGTGTGGTAGATATGACTCTTCTGTTTCTACTGAAATTAAAAAGTGAGACTTCTCTCTGATATAAGAAGCCTAACTCTTCATAGCCTTTTAATACTTTTTCCAGGTTGCTGTCAAACTTCCGATTTATTGAAAGCCTTCTTCACATTTCCAGAATCAAGCAAAGTCTTTTGATTCTTCTACAGGTTCTGTATCAGTATATAAAAAAGAAAACCAGCAGTGACTTTATCCTTCCCATTTGATGCCATTCATGTTAATATCATTAGTAACCACCCCACCAGAAACAAATAAATAAAATTCTTGTTTTTCTTCTGCTTTTGGCTACAGGCTAGGTTGTAAAAAGAAGAGAACAAAATGTTTTAGTATGCTCATGTCTTTAGTATTGGGGAATTAGAGCCATTAAAAAAAAATAAACAAGTTAACCAAAAATACGGCAAAATAGGAAGGTAGATGCAAGAGGATTTCAGAAGTCCCAGAGCGAAAAGAGTTACAGATATGGGATTTCAGGTGAAGACCACATACATCCAACTTTTCAGGGAGGTGAAGGGACACAGGAAGAGAGTTAGCTTGAGGAGAAAGAAAGGAATTTTTAAAAAGTTTTCATGCGGTCTAAATAAAATTTATAGCTTCTCCCTCCCCGGGCCTTAGAAATTAGACTCTTTTCCTATTATTGTCACTCTGTATGAGAAACTCTGTTTGATAGTGGTGCTGTAAAGCTGAATTGATGTGGCTGCAGTCAGTGTATAGAAAAGTTCCAACTCCATCTCTAGTTAGTTCTTCCTTTGTACTTATGCCTAAACCTCTTCATCTGGAGAAGTGCCAATTTACCACTACATTTAAATAAATAAGAACATTTCTCATCAATAGGGGTGGCAAATTTAGCCCCTCTTTAGAGCACTGAGCAATTTATGACCATATGTTAAATACCATAAAACAGCTTTAAAGACTTGGTCCCTGGCCATTGCCAGATTGTACCGTAGGAGTAGGCAGCACTGCGAGGAACTGGGAATGTTTCCTCCGGCCCTTGGAGGCCTCAGTAACTCACTGATGTCACAGCCAGAGAGGCCTGTTTTCAAACATTCCCTTTATAAAGGTGAAATACTAAAAGATTCCATTTTGGCATTTGGGTGCAAAGAAGGCAAGGCTTCTTTTTTAATTTTTAAGGGTCGAAATTAGTATGGAAAGTGTTGTGTGGGAGAATGAGTAACTTGGCAGCAGCGAGTCCAGAAGGCAAGTCTAGGAATAGGTAATAGATATCCTACTCATTCTTTTTCTTGGAGCGTGAACTGGACTTTTATAAGGCGTAAGCAAACCAAATACCACGTTTCTCAATCGTTTTCTTTTTGCCAACTTTTATGGAATTAATATTAATGTTAAAAACAATTTTGAAAATTTCGTCCTATAGGGCTGCCAGTTCCAAGGATTTCTTTTCTTCCAGGAGTGTGACTCATTATTTGGTGAACTCCAAATATTAGTTTTTATTCTTACCATCATCACAGCCTGTGAATCATTTATGGCATTCTGTGGGCTCATGGCTGAGAAAACGAAGATGTGTGCCAGCAAGCATGTGATTTTTTGGTCAAGTAAGTGCCATAGGATCTTTGATGGACTTCTGACACGTGAGGAAACCACTGGTTCAGGCAGGGGGACTTACTAAATAGGAATGGGCCTCAAGATGCTTTGTCTAAGATCTTTCTGACTGTTCTCTCTGATGGATAACTCTTCCTACAAAGGAAGATGATGAAATTGGGTGTCAAAGGTCTAGGAATCCTAGCCTTCTTAAATGTGTCAGTGCCAGCCCAAGGGCTGACTTCCTGTCAGTTCCTGTGTGGTTTGCACTACATCCTCTTTGCACCAGATTAGTGTTTTAGATCATCTATCATAACTGCTATCCTGTGAATTCTTGGCAATCTGATCTCACTCTGCAGAAGGCAGCTGGCACCCTTGTCTAGGAAGTGCAACTGGAGAGCTCCCGTCTCCCTCTTCCTCAGGCCAGGAAGTACACTATTGTTATCCATCGGTGCTTTCTTCCTTTGAAAGAACAAAAAAATCTTCAAACTTTGGCAACTCCTAAAAGTGCTGGGTAGCAGTTTGAAATGACCCTTTCCATTTTGTTGGTCTAGGGCAAAAACTTGAGTGATCTTTGACATCACTTGTAAATCTTGTCTGTTTGTCCCTGAGGCATGTATATGCATTAGTGGACATTTTCCCCCATTGTGAAGGAAGTCATGCTTAAGTCTTCAGACTCACATCAGAGTGCTTTGTTTTATTTTGGGCTTTGATTTTCAAGGATATTCTTTTGACTTAGGCTATGTTGTTGCCCAGTTATTTCTTCTCTGTGTGTCTTCTTAACAGTGGGAATTTTCAATTCCTGTTACCAGCATTCATTAAAGACTATTCACTTTGGATATGACTTCAGTATTTGCATTGGATTTTCACTCTTTGGAATAAGTGATAATTTAAAGCACATTTCTTCACTATTGAATGTAAAGACAAATGTCATCTTAGTTGTCCTGATTTGTCATGCCATAGTTTGGCATTTGTCATGCCGAACATGACATGGTTCATGTCATATCATGAGCTATATTGTGGATCTTAAAATAGTTTTTTTCCTTTCTCATGACTCAGAGGTCTCATTTGGGCAACTTGATTTTATTCATATAGAATAGGAGTTACCTTTAGCTCAGGTCATCTAAAGAACTTGTTTATAAGGGAATATAAACCCATGGATGAGTTATTTTAAGTGGCATCCTTCAGTCTCTCTTGGCACACATCATTTTTACTTCTGACTCTTCTTCATCTTATGAAAACCCCATCTTCTGTAAGGTTTCAAAATTGATGTAGCTCTTGGTTTCTTTTGTGTTCTGCTTCTTAAGATGGGTGAGGGGAAAGGAAAGATAAATTGTGCTTCTTTACAGAAAAAAGGTGAACTTTCTGAAGGTGGATTTTATATTTATGGACATCAGGCAGTATCATCATATAAAGAGCCTGAATCCTACTAATGCACTAAGAACAGCATGAAGGGAGAAATTTGGATTTCAAGACGTGGGAGAATTTGTTATTCAGATTATTTATATCCAATCAAATCTGTGGTTCCTGAAATAATACACTGTTAAACTCTAGGGGTGGTATCCCTGAGATCTGTAAGGTCTATATACCTCACACAGTAGCTGATAAAGAAATGCTTGTTTATTAAATGAGACCAGAGCACTAAAAGAATTTATGTGGAAAGTCTCAATTGGAAGAATACTAAATTTCAGAGGGACTTTAAGTAGGACGTGGGTTATCTAAAGATATTTGAGAAAGAGCATCATGGTTTCTGCATTGAAGACAGGGAAAGAGAGCTCTGAAAGTTTATATAAATCTACCAGGTTGACATGCATATTTAGAAAGAAACAGGAAAAAGACTCACAAAGGCAGTTTTGCCAACACTTGGCTACAACAGGACTAAATGACTTAACTTTGTAAGAACAACTCTTAATCAATGAATCTCTTATTTTAAAATGATAAGTATAGTATATTGGGAAGGAAAGAATAAATTGACTTTGTCCTGTGGGTAGCAGCGCTTTTGATTCTATCTTCAGAATGGATCGGAGAAGCAGATCATGAAATGATTAGTGAGACATTAAATACATTGCTTGACAGTATGCCTAAAGCCTGTGACGAAGAATGAATGCTCCTTATTGTTGAAATCAGACAATTTGGTCATCCTAATGTAGAGCAAATTGCAAAATGGTTTGTTTTGCAGTTAATTTTTTATTGTTCTTATTTTCCTGTTTCTCCTTTTTCTGTTTTTCTGAGTATAATTTCACTGCTCTTGGGTAAGACAAGTTCCAGGCAGTCGTCCTCAGACATCTGACTGTTTACCAGCTTTCTCAGGGTTGGCCGTCTCCTGTAGAAAGGAGAGGTAAGGATCCACGAATCTCAAAGCACTTTCGCCCATCCACTCATCCAGTCCGTATTGAGCGCCTCCTCAGTCCAAATTCGGAAGCCCGATACTTGAGGGCCTCCACTGTTTGGCACCATCATAACGTTGTTCATATTCTCTCTTTACCCACTTTTTGACTGTGAACAAGACTGCTTGAACAATCTCTCCCTAACCTTCATTTTCATCTTTTATCTGCCCTCTCCCTTCTGAACATCTCTTTCTTACCAGTGTAATCTACTTGCTATCCCCTGGGCACATAATTTGCTTTCTGCCCCCAAGTTTCGCTCATTCTCTTACCTTTGCCAAATTTCTCTGTTTTTTGAAGCCTACTATGGATAGCCCTCAGCAGTCATTTTAAGAGAGATTTGATTAGACTGAGCATGATTTTAAACTGAAGCAAAGCAGGCAGTGAAGTGGGAGGCTGTGGCAGGTTGTCTGTAGATGGTCATGGCAGTGTCTCCTGCTTTGCATGCTCTTCTGTACTCAGTGAGACCTTGCCACCTCTCCTTCAAGAGTTGGAGTGTAATTTTCCTCCCATTGAATCTGTGTAGGCTTGTGACTGTTTTGATCAGTAGGGTATGATGCAGATAATGGTGTTTGACCTCTGAGGCTGGGTCATCAAAGATAATTGAGTTTTTGTCTTACTAGCAGGGACACTTGTGCTTGGCGCTTTGAGCCACTGCCTGAGAAGTCTGACTGCTTTGAGGTTGCTGTGCTGTCTGGTAGCCAGGCCATCTGGAGACTTCACATATAGGCACTGCAGTTGGCTGTTCTTGCCTTGGGATTATCCCAGCCCAGATATTGGACCCTTCAAATGAATCTGTCCACTAGCTGAGTACCACTTGGCGATATCAGTCAATGCTGTGAAGAGTAAAAGAATCATTCACCTGCATTCTACCCAGGTTTCTTTCTTGGTTTCTCGCTTGCTCTCTTTTTTTTTTTTTCATTCTTCTTGTTGCTGTTTTGGCTGTGCTTTGTGGCTTGTGGGATCTTAGTTCCCCAACCAGAGATTGAACCCACACCCTTGGCAGTGAGAATATGGAGTCCTAATCAGTGGAATTTTCTCTACCCAGGTTTTTAACCCACAGAATCTGTGAGCATAATAAGAAAGTTGTTGTTTGAAGCCTTTGAGTTTTGGGGTAGTTTGTTAGGTAGCTTTAGTAATTAGAATACAGACCCTGATGAACAAGAGTGGATTAAGAGCCTGTAGGAGGGCGGCAGAGGTGGGACCCAGGGCAGAGACCAGAGGTGAGGTCTGCAGAGGGAAGAGGAGAAGACAAAACGATTAGGAGAGAAATGGGAAATTACTTTTCATTTTATATTGGAGTATAGTTGATTAACAGTGTTATGATAGTTTCAGGTGGACTGAATCAAAGTGATTCAGTTCTATTCTTTTTTGAATTCTTTTCCCATTTAAATTGTTGCCCAATACTGAGCAGAGTTCCCTGTGCTATACATCGGTCCTTGTTACCCCTCTGTTTTAAACATATCAGTGTGTACACGTCAATCCCAAACTCCCTAACTCTCTCTCTCTGCTTCCCCCCAACCATAAATTCATTTTCTAAATCTGTGAGTCTGTTTCTGTTTTGTAAATAGGTTCATTTGTATCATTTCTCTTTAGATTGCTTATATAAACAATATCGTGATATTTCTGTGACTTAACTTCAGTCAGTATGACAGTCTCTAAGTCTACCCATGTTGCTGCAAATGGCATTGTTTCCTTCTTTTTAATGGCTGAATAATATTCCACTGTATATATGTGCCGCACCTTCCTTATCCACTCCTCTGTCAGTGGACATTTAGGTTGCTTCCATGTCTTGGCTGTTTTAAACATTGCTGCCATGAACACTGGGGTGCATGGACCCTTTTGGATGTTTTTCTCCAAATGTGTGCCCAGGAGTGGGATTGCAGGATCATATGGTGCTTCTCTTTTTCATTTCCTGAGGAACCTGTATACTGTTTCCCATAGTGGCTCCACCAGTTTACATTCCCACCTACAGTGCAGGAGGGTCCCCTTCTCTCCACACCCTTTCCAGTCTTTACTGTTTGTGGAGTTTTTGATGATAGCTGTTCTGACTGGTGTGAGGTGATATCTCGTTGTAGTTTTGATTTGAAATTTCTCTGATAATTAGTGATGTTTAACATTTTTTCATGTGCCTCTTGGCTATCTGTATGTCTTCTTTGGAGAAGTGTCTGTTTAGGTCTTCTACCCATTGTTTGATTGGGTTGTTTGTTTTGATGGTATTAAGCCACATAGCAATGGGTAAATTTTGAGGGAAAAAGGTGGGGAATTCACATCGATGATCTATTATTATTAATTATATATGTATATATATTAAATTTGTCTTTGAATTATGTTAACTTATTTTCATCTCTGGGTGAGGTTGGAGTTGAGGTCATCTTTCAAGAAGCAGAAGCTCTGGAGAGGGCCTGGCTGCCTGATAGAGAGCACTGAAGACAGCTGACCTGCTGTCTGGCCTTTGACAGGTATCTGGTGAGGAAAGACAGAAGCTTGGTGTTTAGTCATTATGGTGTGCTTTCCTCAAGTGCATACTGTCGGTGTGAAGTACTTGGAACCCTCAGAAGTACAGGAGACCCTCCCCAGAGGGGTGCCTCGGACCTCTGTGGCTGTGTGGGAGTTCTGAACCTCAGCATGGCTCTTCGGGATTAACAATAACACACAGCTGCCTGTGGTTTTGGGGAATGAAAAGGATCCTACCTTTGCCTGGGGACATTGTTAAGTAGCAACTTTCTTGAGAGAAAGGGGGAACACACCTCCAGTTTTAGTTAAGGACCTTCAGAGGGCTTTTGTCCACACTGAAGACTCAGCACGTGTTATGAATTGAGTGTTGGCATTGCTTTCATAAAAGAATTGTTTTCTGTATCCATCCAGCAGTCTGGCCGCCAGCCACATGCAAGTCAGTTTATTTCTGCGAAGAATTACATGCTCCCTGTCTAAGTGGACTCTTAAGAGTCTGGGAATCTGCAAGTTTTAGACAGCTTTCCATTTAGTAAAATATTTAATTCGTAGTTGGAATTTTTTAATTACTGTTGTAAGGAGAAAGATGCTATAGCCTCACTGAAATACTATTACTGGATAAAAGAGTGCCACTTTCGTGACAAAGTAACCATGATGTATCAACCCTTTGCTTCATGTATTATGGTCAGGATAGAATTTGCCCCTGTGCTGTAAAGGATTCTACTGTGTTTCCCTTGGTCTCTGTTAGGTGCTTTTAGATTTCACTATTTCTTATCCCAGCTCCCCACCTCCCCCCGACTGTGTTGGAGTGACCTTGGCACTTCTGAGATGTGACTTGTTTTTGTGTACCACTCTAACCCTTCCCTGAAAATGGCAGGACATGTAAATAACTTGATCTTACAGATCCTGCTTGATCTGTTTCTTTTTGACTTGTGAAATTTTCCTGTCTGGAGCTTGACTGTCTCTGTCCTTTGTTATTATCAGTTTGAATTTAAATTAAACAGAAAATCTGTCATGATACCATTGCTTAAAACTGTTCATTTTCTGTTGCTTTATTTTTCAGTTTTCGTTTTTTTTAGGGGGTATTTTGTTTGAATGTTGGCTAGAGCTTTAACTGTTCTTACTTTGGTAGTGGTTTTATTTTTATGAATTTTATCATTCCTTGCTTTCTGCAAAGCATTTTCTTTTATCTACTTTTGAAGAATTTTATTTAATTTGTTCATCTTTATTGTTCAGCATTCTAAATTTTCATTCATTTGGATAGATTTCCCCCCTACTTTAGCTTCCGTGGATTACACGACTTGCTTTTGTTCATTGTTAGACTTGTTTGACTCTTGTCGTGTGTGAACTCAAAGGATCCTTCACTATTTATTTATTTATTTATTTTTAGCATCTTTTTTGGTCCAGCTGCTGGGCATTTCAGAGTTATTTGACAGTGAGAAGTATTATTCTGTTTTTTTGTTTTCATTAATTCCACAGGCTAGTCCTTGGTTTTCACAGGGTTTCTGAAAGTTTATGAGTGGGCTTTTGCACGATCTTCCAAGCCCTGTTCTGTGGGAGCTGAAGCACAGGGCCCGGCCTGAGATTGTTCTTTGTGTGCTTGTTTGATTCTGCCACTGGTGCTCTGGTTTATGCCAGTGGGTGCAGTCAGCAGAAGACACATTGCTAAACAGTGAACTCATAACTGAAAGAAAGATTGGTGTGGTTTTTTCCTCCCCATCTAGCATTCTGTGGTTATTTCTCCTGATTTTTTGGCAAGTGTTATTTGCCTTTGTCAAGCTGTGGCCACATCAGCCTTAAATTTCTGCTTTGTATAATTCAGCTAGGAATTAGAAAGAAGTATTTGCAATTGTATAGCATTCCATATTTTTTGAAGTATTTATACTTAAATGATCTCACTCTAATTGCCCGACAGCTCTCAGAGGGCCAGTGACTTTGCTTCTTCACATACAAGAGCGGACTTACAGAGTCTAAGTGACAAGGTCACATAATTGGGAAGTCAGGGACCCAAATCCAAGACTTCTGAGTACAAGCCCGATGCTTTTCCTGCGGTTAACATGCTGGGAAAGAATTACTGTCTTTATTACCATACACTCATAATTGGCTTTTCAAGTAGACTCAGATAAAGGCAAGTCGGCGTGGTGAGAAAGTCATGCAGGAAATAAGGACAAGCAGTGGCATTGGTGAATAGGAAGTAAACACAGCATCGAACACTCATGCCTTCTGTCATACCTCAGCTGGGAAAGGTGTGGTGGTCAGTTTGACTTATACCTGATTGGGAAACTAACTGACATGCTTCCACTTTTGTGTGGATCTCTCTTGGACACTTGAAGAGTAATAGCTCATGGCTGGATATATTTGTTTTGTTTGTTTCTGAAGGCAGAAATCACAAGCAGAAGTTGCTGAAAACAGAATGAGAAGTGAATCAGGTTTGTGAGAGATAAAGGCTAAGTGTCACCCCCGAGATGTAGAGAATAGTCTGAAACGCTGATTTTACTGTGTGTGTGTCTTTAAGCCTGTGATCTTCAGTTATCTTATAGACCTTGACCTGGCAACGTAGCTTTATGATTCAGATCTATTATCTGGCCTAATACATCTTTCATTGTCTTAATTGTATCTTTGTGATATAATAAAATCTGTTGTTTAATTTGCAGTCAGATCATAAATTAAACAACAATTTTAATCAACTTTTCAAAATCACTTGGATGGTTTCTCTTTAATGTGGGAAAGATGAGGGAAGAAAATTTAAAGGTCAAGATAACTTAAAAGTCAAGATAATAAAATGGATCAGTTATGTAGAGCCAAACTCTTTGGGTCTTTTTGAATGAAATAATTGGCTTTTCATTTAAAAATGTACTTAACGTTTATTTAGAAATGAAATTATCAAAAGATTTTGACCTTAGCATAAGCTTTAAATATCAAATACTCAGTTTTATTTTATGAAACAAAAGGAATCTTAAAGGAGTTAGATATGATCAAAAGCAAATTTAATTAAAATGGAATATTCTACCCTCAACCTATTAGTCTTGCTGTAATTCCTCTTATGAGACACATTGTATTGTTAAAACTTATGTCATCCTAATAATTAACTGAAGTAAAAGAATTTTATTTTTAGAGCTGTAGACTCTTTGATGTCGTGTAATCCACTACCAGTTGTAGCAATTTCTTTGGTAAGTGGAGATACGGCTACTGTCATCAATGGGAATCTTATCATTCATAAGACAGCACTGCAGAGTGCTCTTCAAAAAATATTTTTTGTCCCAGAGACAAAACAACTTTATTTCCTCATCTGTATGACAGTTTCCTGGTACTAAAAGGAATGCTTAGTGGAATTCTTGTTTGAATTAATTAGCCAAACCAAGATTCTTTTTATAGTGGTGATCTTTTTTTGAAAATGGAATTGCTGGAATTACTAGAATTACCAAATAATTATTAGGGTTGAGAAATTGTGGGTAATAAGCAGACTACAGATGAGGAAAATCATGGACCCAGTATTTAAAGAAAAAAGAGAGATATATTCTTAAAATGACAGATTAATTTTTATGTTGATGCTGGTTAAGCTTCAATAACTGATTATTTATTTATTTATTTTTGAGCTGATTGTTAAGCAAATGGTTTGAGAGCATTTAAAACATGTTATGTTTTTAGTAGCCAGCACAGGTTTACTTAGAAACAAGTTGTGCCAAACTAACTTATTTCTTATTTTTGGTACATCAGCTGACCTAGGAAATAATTTTAGCGAAAGTCTGACCATATCTCTGTGATGTCCTTCTGGATATATATATTAATAAACCAAAAATATGGTTAAGTAAATTTTCAGTAATATGTACAATCACTGAAAAGTCTCTAAATGAAATACTCTAGGGTTGTATTTTTGACTGTGTTTTAAGATTTTTATGAATGATACGGGCTTACGTGTTCAACTTGTGGGAGAACGCAAGTTTAAAGAGGCTAATACAATCTTTCATTACTAGGCAGTATTCAGATTTCCCTGAGTCGATATATACACACAGACACACACATACATATGTAAACAAAATGTATTTGTGTGTTCACAGTTTGTTTGGATAGTGAGAGTGTATGCATTGCAATGATAGGCTGGTGTGTTATTTACAGTCGTCTCATCTCCCATCCTTCCTTCTTTCTCGTTTTTCCTTTTTCTCTTCATGGTCTTTTATGTCCTGTTCTCTTTCCTCTTCTTCCTCCTTCTTCAGTTTTCTTTCTCTCTTTCTTTTTCAGTCTATTTGTGAAGAAACTGGGGCATTTTGTCCTATAGAGTTTTCCCCCATCTGAATTTTGATGATTTTAGCCATGTGATTTAGCATGTTCCTTCGCTGCTGTGTATCCTGTATGAATTGGTTATCAAAATGAGTAGTTTCCTTTGCATTTTTCAAAGATAACTTGATTGTTTTAGTGTTTCATTGTTACCTCATGGTTAACTGGTTATTGGAGTTTCCCAGATGGCACAGTGGTAATCTGCCTGCCAATACATGAGACACAGGTTTGATCCCTGGGTCGGAAAGATCCCCTGGAGGAGGAAATGGCAAACTATTCCATGTTTCTGCCTGGGAAATCCCATGGACAGAGGAGCGTGGCAGGCTACCATCTGTGGGGTCGCAAAGAGTCGGACACAACTGAGCACACGGGCCTGACTAACTTAACTGGTTATTAATGTGTTTAGCCCATTACATTTATTGTTGTTGATGCTTGAAGCAACCCATCTTTGGCCAGTGAGAGCCTCTCTGTGATGTTCCTGTCTTTTCAGTATGACCCCCAAAGCTTTGATAGCTTTCTTGCTTGCTGGCATGACCAGATGTTCCAGGGTCATCTTGTACTTTTTTTGCCCTGGGCCTCCAGCTAGCCTTTTCACTCTTCCTCTCCTTCCAGAGAACAACTGGGAAAAGAGTTTTTTTGTAGGAAATTGTTGTACTTTGCAAAGTTGTGTGTCTGTCTCTAGTGAGTTGCTGAGCCAGATTCTCTCAGGTCTCAACCTACACTTTGGTTTGTTAAGTTGGTAGAGGTAGCTTTAATAGTGTGAACCATTCTCCTCTGTTTGAAGTAGCTTGGTTTGATTGTTTAGCCGACTGTTCCATTTTTTTGCCTTTTGGGTACAGGGATTCTACATTCCTTTTCTGGCTGTGGATTAGAAGTGGAAGGACTGAAGCCCAGTCTCATGACACTAAACTGTAGGTACTCAGACAGAGCTCTGAGCAAAAAACTGTCAGCAATGTGGTAATGGAAACGCCCACCCAGTCATGGTTAAACATTTCATTTTTCCAGGAGGAACATACCTTTCTTCTCTGAACAGCCACATGTTCTGCCTTAAGTTTGGATACTTAGAACAGCGGAGCCTGAGACAAGGATTTGGGTACAAATAGTTTATTTGGAAGGTGATCCCTGGAAACATAGTGAGGGAGTAGGGAAGAGAGACAAGGGAGGCAGAAAAGCCAGAAAAGGGTGTATAAATGAGTGGGTTATTGCTGTGGGCAAATGGGGTTAAACCGTATTTCCAGTCTTCCAACCGTAGAACTCTTCCATACTGTCCCAAGGAAGGGCAAGGAATGTTTATATATCCATTCTCATCCTTTAGTCTTAGTGTCATTCACTTTCACTTTTTGTAGCCTTTGTTTTTTGTTTTGTTTTTTGGCCAGGCTCTCTTTTAGGCCAGAGAATGCCCTTAGGGAAATAGGTGAGGTTACTTAAGCTGGGTGGGATTGGGGGCAGGAGGAAAAGGGGACCACAGAGGATGAGATGGCTGGATGCCATCACCGACTCGATGGACGTGAGTTTGAGTGAATTCCGGGAGATGGTGACGGACAGGGAGGCCTGGCGTGCTGCGATTCATGGAGTCACAAAGAGTTGAACACAACTGAGCGACTGAACTGAACTGAACTTAAGCTGGGTGGCTGTTAGTTTATAGTGTGTGTGTTTGTGTGTGTGTGTGTAGGGGGTGTGTAGCAGGATTAAGAGGTGAGGTAGGGGAATGGGAATGGGGTCTGGGGCGGGGAGGTTGGTTTGCTCCCCAGTGACCATTTGGCAGTATCTGGAGATAATTTTGATGGTCACAGCCAAGGGTAAAGGAGAGTACCACTGGCTGGTATTTAGTGGGTAGAGGCCAGGGATATTGCTAAACATCCCTCTCATAGGGTTGCCCTGTGCAGCAAAGTATGGAGCTCCAGATGTCAATGGGACTGAGGTTAAGAAGCTCGGGTGGAATCCAGAGCTGCAGTGAGTGCTGCGGTGGGGGACCAGGGGGTGTGTTGGGAGCACTGGAGGTGTCTGCTACATTTCTCTTCATGTGCTTTGGGTTTCCTGCGACTCTGCTTTTTGCTCATGATGCTCCCTTCGTAAATTCATTTTTAAATCTTTTTCACTCTTTAATTTTTTGGTATAAATTCTGTTGTTATTTCACTTTTTATAAGAGAATATATTAATGTATTTTGTAAATTTTTTTTTCTTTTAGAGCCATTTTTGTTATCTAACACACAGCTCAAGTGCCACTTCTTTGATGAAGCCATCTCTTACATTCCTTATTAACTCCTCCATTTTCAGAATTTCCGTGGCATGTTATTTGTCTGTTTACTGTGACACTGATCTGTTTTAACCCTATACCATTTTTTCTGTCAAATTTTTATTTTTAAAAATAACATCTATAAAAATTTGAAAGAACTGTGTGATGAATATCTGTAAACTCTTTAATTTGTCAGTTGTCAACATTTTACCATATTTATTTCTCTCTTTACTCACACACATGTACAGATGTATGAAGTTACAGATTTTATTTATATCTGTATGTCTTCATTTTTTGTAGAATCATATTAAAGTGAGTTGCAGACATTTTGATACTTCACATGTAGTACTTCAGTATCTCTAATGAAAAGGACATTTTTCTTCTACAGAATCTCATGCCATTATCATATTCAAGAAATTTAACATTGATGCAATGATATTATCTAATATGTGGCTCATATTTATATTTTCAGTTGTCTGGTGATGTCCTTTTAGCTTTTTTCTGCTGATCTATGGTCCAAGGAAGAATCATCACTGTTCTTACTGCTCATCTCTTTTATTTTCTTTAATCTTGAAGAGTTCTCTAACCTTTTTTTGTTATTGTTGTCATTGTTGTTGTTTTCTTTTTTCATTCATGATATCTATGGTTTTGAAGACTCTAGGCTGGTTGTTTCGTAGACTATCCCGCAATTTGGTTTGTCTGATTATTTTTCTTCATGATTCCATTTAGCTTAAACACATTTGTCAAACTTTGTAAACCAGTGACGTTATGTCCTCAGTGCGGTCTTCATAAGGTCCGTGTTGCCTGTTCCATTGTTGGTGTTGCTGAGCTTGACCACATGGTTAAATTAAGGTAGTATCTGCCAGGTTTCTCTGTTATAAAGATAGCCTTTTTTCTATTGTAATTTATTAGTAACCTGTGGGGGTGATGTTTGAGACTATCCTGTTCCTCAACAAGATTTTGTAAAATGGTTTTAGTATCTATTGGCTAATCCTATACTGAATCAGTAATTTATCAGTGTTTATAGTTTTTCAGAGAAGACAATGGCACCCTACTCCAGTACTCTTGCCTAGAAAATCCCATGGACGGAGGAGCCTGGAAGGCTGCAGTCCATGGGGTCGCTAAGAGCCGGGCATGACAGAGCGACTTCACTTTCACTTTTCACTTTCATGCATTGGAGAAGGAAATGGCAACCCACTCCAGTGTTCTTGCCTGGAGAATCCCAGGGACGGGGGAGCCTGGTGGGCTGCCGTCTATGGGGTCGCACAGAGTCGGACACGACTGAAGCGACTTAGCAGCAGCAGCAGCAGCAGCATAGTTATTTTCTATTTTTGTGGGGGGTGTTCTAAAAGGTCTTGTAGGTCTTCATAGAACCTTTCAACTTCAGCTTCTTCAGCATTACTGGTTGGGGCATAGACTTGGATCACTGTAATATTGAATGATTTGCCTTGGAAACGAACAGAGATCATTCTGTCGTTTTTGAGATTGCATCAAAGTACTGCATTTCGGACTCTTTTGTTGACCATGATGGCTACTCCATTGCTTCTAAGGGATTCCTGCTCACAGTAGTAGATATAATGGTCATCTGAGTTAAATTCACCCATTCCAGTCCATTTTAGTTAGCTGATTCCTAGAATTGCCAACATCCGCTGGATCATCGAAAAAGCAAGAGAGTTCCAGAAAAACATCTATTTCTGCTTTATTGACTATGCCGAAGCCTTTGACTGTGTGGATCACAATCAACTGTGGAAAATTCTGAAAGAGATGGGAATACCAGATCACCTGACCTGCCTCTTGAGAAACTTATATGCAGGTCAGGAAGCAACAGTTAGAACTGGACATGGAACAACAGACTGGTTCCAAATAGGAAAAGGAGTATGTCAAGGCTGTATATTGTCACCCTGCTTATTTAACTTATATGCAGAGTACATCATGAGAAACGCTGGGCTGGATGAAGCACAAGCTGGAATCAAGATTGCCAGGAGAAATATCAATAACCTCAGATATGCAGATGACACCACCCTTGTGGCAGAAAGTAAAGAGGAACTCAAAAGCCTCTTGATGAAAGTGAAAGAGGAGAGTGAAAAAGTTGGCTTAAAGCTCAACATTCAGAAAACGAAGATCATGGCATCTGGTCCCATCACTTCATGGGAAATAGATGGGAAAACAGTGGAAACAGTGGCTGACTTTATTTTTTTGGGCTCCAAAATCACTATAGATGGTGACTGCAGCCATGAAATTAAAAGATGCTTACTCCTTGGAAGAAAAGTTATGACCAACCTAGATAGCATATTGAAAAGCAGAGACATTACTTTGTCAACAAAGGTCCATCTAGTCAAGGCTATGGTTTTTCCAGTGGTCATGTATGGATGCAAGAGTTGGACTGTGAAGAAAGCTGAGCACCGAAGAATTGATGCTTTTGAAGTGTGGTGTTGGAGAAGACTCTTGAGAGTCCCTTGGACTGCAAGGAGATCCAACCAGTCCATTCTGAAGGAGATCAGCCCTGGGATTTCTTAGGAAGGAATGATGCTAAAGCTGAAACTCCAGTACTTTGGCCACCTCATGCAAAGAGTTGACTCATTGGAAAAGACTCTGATGCTGGGAGGGACTGGGGGCGGGAGGAGAAGGGGACGACAGAGGATGAGATGGCTGGATGGCATGACTGACTTGATGGACGTGAGTCTTGGTGAACTCCAGGAGTTGGTGATGGACAGGGAGGCCTGGCATGCTGCGATTCATGGGGTCGCAAAGAGTCGGACATGACTGAGCAACTGAACTGAACTGAACTGATAGTTATTTTCGTATCTCCTAGATTGCAAGCTTTATTGAAATAGAATTTCTTGGTTCTTTTTCTGTTACTGACATGACTCAGAGTACTGTATATGGTTAATATTTTTTGAGTATTGAGTGAATTAATAAGTCAAGATTATCTCTCTAGAAAATGAGAAAAAAATCCTTCTTTCATTCTGCCAGTTCAAGCTAAATCTTTACAGTATGTAACTACTTCAGTGGTTACATACTTTTTTTGTTAAGCTTCTTCAAGTATAGAATAATCAGTTACTCTTTTGTTTGGTATTGCTTCACATTTCAAGAATTTTTTCTATAGTGTCCTCCAAAGGACAGTGTTTCTTATCCTGTAAGTGCAAAGTTACTTGCTCTTTACTTTTAAACTAACCTTTTATTCACCCAAATATGATATTTAGTTCACAGAAAGTGAAATGTAAATACATAGCAGTTTAGAGGCTATACTAAATTAATTAACATCAGTGTTTCACTATTCCATGACAGTCATCATTACTGACTGTTTAAAAATTATATTTGATTCCTAACTACTTTTAAAAACTATAAAAGAATCATAGAAAGGTTGAGAAAGCTTACTTTCTTTGTGTGGTGTCAGATACATTATAGTCATTAAAAAAGATTTGGTAATAAATTGTATTAATGAAACATTTTGTGAATATGCATTAGAAAATTATTATGACTAAAATTGTCTGCAGTAGAATATTTATTACTCAATAAGTAATGCTAATTCACAGCGTTTGGCTTAAGGTATTATTTTATGTGCTGAAATAAGAACACAGAAATTCAAGGGTAAAGGTTCATTTAAAACATATTATAGCATCTGAAGACGGGACATTATACTACTAATTAGCCTAAGTTTCTAAGAATCAGCAACATAGCAAATTCCCTTTGATAACCTAAGGATTATGTAGCTTAGGCTTAATTTCCTGAGAACTGTCTCTTATTGTACAGCAACCACTGAAAGAACTGGCATGTTTTATCTGAAGAAGAGAAAACTAAAAGAAGAGGTCATTTGCAGATAGATGATTTAGGGACTGCCGTGTAGGATGATGCTTAGGGTAGGATTTCCATGAATGGGTAAAAGTGATATACAGGCATATATATTCTTCCTATATAAGAAGGTACTTTATCCATCAACTAATAACTGTCCAGCAACAGAATATGCTGCTTATGAAGCTGTGAGCACATTTTACCTGGAAGTGGCCATGGAAGGTTGGGTGACCTCTCCTTCTTGATTTCCTTTCATTTCCTTTGTTCTCTTCTTTCCTTTTATTTGTTCCTCTAGCTCTCTGCTGCTCAGTGTGGTCACTGCTAGCCACATATGGCTGTGGAGTACTTGAAATATGAATAATCTGAATTTGAGGTGTGATGTAAATATGACACATCAGATTCTGAAATCTTAATACTAAAAATAATATAAAAATCTCACTAATTACCTTTATATTGATTATGTATTGAAATGATACTATTTTGTATCTGTTGGCTAAATAAATATGTTAAAATTAATTGAGTTTACTTAATTATTTTATGATTATTTATTAAATATTTATTTCTTAAGATTATCAATTACAGATAAGAAGATGTAAATGTATTCCACCCAATCTCTCTCAGTGGTTGCAATTAAAAACCCTAGAATACCTAAAGAATGTAAATAGCAACTACTTGAGGACTCAGAAAAATAAATAATAGATACTAAGAAGAGAGATACGAGCTTAAAGAATGGCCCATATAGAGGTAGAGGTTAATTTCCTGCCCCCCTCCCTATCTTTCTTCCTTTCCCTGGATCCTGGAACCATGCAGGGTGTGGACAGAAGAAGCTTCAAGGAAAACCCTTTCTCTTGGGTCAGAAGATCAAAAGGATTGAGTGGGGGTTAGGATGGAGCTGTTTTTAAACTGCTGGCCCTAATCGGGTAATGAAACCGGACTCCTGCAGCAGCCTCCATAACTCTTTTCTTTTGTTCTTTCATCTTTAGGTGGACATAGACATAAGAAGTGCACTTGGGGAGGCTATAATACCTACTTGCTACCATAACACCAGGCAGATGCACCCCTAGGAGCCAGAGAGTATAGAGAGAAATCGTGAAGCGGAGGGAGCTGGAGAAAAAGCATCCTTTAGTTTGTGTGTGGAATCTCAGACTTATCCTCAGGCTGCCCGTGTATGGAACTGGACAGAACCAATAGGGCAAAGTCTTTGAGAACTGGACTGTAGTGTAGCCTCTTGCCCAGGTCCTAAACTGGTTTCTGGGTAATAAACACTTGGGGAGAACCAGGATAGCATGAAAAGGCTTTGAAAACTATACTGACATTTGAACGAAGCCCACAGAATGTAGTTCTGCACTTTTAGTCTGAACCTAACTTTTTATCAACTCATTTGACAACTTAAATGAACAAATTCCTCAAAAGACTTAAATTATTGAAATTCACTCAGGAAGAAGTAGGTAGTCTGAAAAATCTGATATCTATTAAAACAATTGAATTCATAGTTTATAAAAGAAATATTTCAAAAGTAAAACTCCAGGTCCAGATTGTCTCAGGAGAATTCTACTAAACATTTAAGGAAGAAATAGCACCAGTTCTGTACAGTCTCTTTCAGAAATTGAAGTGGACACAGAATTTACCAACTGATTTTATAAGGCCACATTTTCCTGATAGCAAAACCAGTCAGAGAAAGTACAGGAAAAACAAAGCATACTATAAACCAGTATCCATCATTTAAAGAGAGAAACCACTCTTCAAAAAATTACCAGCACATTGAATCTGTTCTGTTTTGTTCAGTCGTCAGTCATGTCCGACTCCATGTTGCGACCCCATGGACTGCAGCACACCAGGCTTCTCTGTTCTTCACCATCTCCCAGAGCTTGCTCAAACTCATGTCCATTGAGTCAGTGATCTAGTGGGAAAAAAATGTATCACTACCAGGTGGGTTTTATCCTAGAAATAGATAACAGGTTCAACATTTAAAAATCAATGTTACTTCCATTGTTTACAGACTAATATAAGCTATATGATCATACCAATAGATGCAGAAAAAACATTGAACAAAATAAAAAATCTCTTAATGATAAACCTAAAAATATTATGATGGACTGTAAACTAGAGAGCTAAATCTGACAAGTTTGAAGTGGAATAGGGGTAAATTTAAAATCCTGAAATGGCTTCTGAAATTCAGGTGTCCAAATTAAGACCAAGTCTTAGCATTAGTGTATATGTAAAAGTTTGGGGGCTTTTTTAGTTGACAGGAAGTATAACATGAGTTAACATTGATACGGCTACCAAAAAAGCTACTTCAATATGCTATGATATTTGTTGGTACAAATTTAGTGTCTAAAATGAAGGCATGGATTTTTATTTATTTATTTATTTATTTTACTTGATCTGTATTCTTTAGAGCATACCTGAAATCTTGTGTTTGTTTCTGGGTATTACCCTCAAAGAGGACTGTAGACAAACTGGTACACATGCAGAGAAGAGAGAGGAAATGGTAATAAAGGAAATGAGACCAAGTCATAAGAAAAGTAGTGGAAGAAGCTGGGATACTTAGCCTGGTTACTAGATGACTCTTGGTAGGGTTGAAAGAGAGGTCATAAGAACTGCCTGCGAATAATTGAAGGGCTATGATATTAAAGTGAAACTATACTTGTTCCATAAATTTCTAAGAACCAGTGGATGAAGTTTTCAGAGAAAGAGAGATAAAATTTTTAGAGAAAGGTAGGTTAAATTTCAGTGTAAGGAAACATTATATCAGGAGTTAGAACTAACTCTTGGAAAAGTTACCTCTCCAAAATCTTTGGTAAAACTATTGCCTAAACCTACCTTTCCAATGAAAATTTCCTTCAACCTGGCATTTCCACAAGACTCTTGTCTGACCCTTACTTCCTATAGTTGAGAGTTTCAGTAAATAATCATTTTATGTAGCCACTGAAAGAGTATTTCTTCCATCACTTCCCTGGACTTCCCTGGACACCAGTCATTTGCCATTTGAATTGTTTCTTTGAAACTGTGTTTTCCTGGCAGTTATTTCAGCTTTAAGGTAGACGAAGTAGCATGATACTATTCATTGATGAAAATAAGGAAGGAGCTTGGGGACAAGCTGCATTCCTTCTATAACGGGAGCAGGACAAGTGACCCACTCTGCAGCTCTGGTGACTGGGTTTTCCTGAGATGGTGCTCATATGTTCCAAAGAGTGTCAGCTACCAAGACACAAGAATGTAGACAAAAACTTTCTTGCTCCTATTGTGCTTTTTATGAAGAATTATAGACATATTTTCAAAGAGAAGAATTTCTGCCCCATTGGTCCTACAGTTGTAGTGCGTGAATTTTCAGGGAATCATGAAAATTAAGACTTAGAACAGCTCCATTTTGTTGTTAGGTGTTTGTTATACTTCTAGCCATTCTAGGAGTTTTGTTTCTTTACTTACTTTTTTTTTAAACTTCACCTTATATCGCCTCTGATTCTATTTTTATTTCTTTGTTCTCTTGCCTGCTCTTCCTTTTTATGAAAAGTTGGAGCAAGCAGTATCCAAGGGATCTGTCCTCTGAGTTCCTATCATCTTGTCCAGGGTGAAATAAAGGAAACATGATGTTATTGCTCTTCTCCGTGATTTGTGTTGGTCTTTTCTCCACCATCTCTGCCTTGAGGTCAGGGACTGTGCTTTCTACTTCCTGTATATCTCCCCAGGTGTCCAATATGTGCATCTGTGCATGGTGGGTTTTTAATAAATGTTCTTGACTGATTTACTGACTGTTCTTCCTAGCAAGGAAACAATGCTGCATTTTATTCCAAAGAGGCTGTACAGTATTAAGGTAAAGTATTTTAGGAGTTCTTTGAGGTTGAAGGTAAAGAGTTTGAGAAATTCTGAAATGTTTAAGAGTGTGAGATTCTGGAAGACATTTAAATTTATTTTTTGTTTTGAAAATTACTTGTATTTTGCTCTGTGTAGTATGGTAATGTCTCTGCCTCTAAAAGAGTTGTTACAGTTGAGGATGTAATCATTGGTATACATTGTTTCCTTGAAAAATTTTTTTTGTATATTTAAATAATTTTGGCAGCTTAAAAATTTTTTTTAGATTAAAAAAATTAACACCCCCCAGTACTCTCCTTTAAAAAACCCATTGGGAAACTTCTTGAAAAATAAAGATCTTTGTAAGTATTCATCTTATAAAAAGATTATTTGCTTTTAAAAAGGACTCATTGCAGAGTTTTTTTTTTTTTTTAATGGAGAACTATACAATTGAATTTTCAAGATGATTTTATTTATAAAAAGTAATTTACTCATAACCATTGAGTAAACGCCTTCTAATTTATGTGTGTTTAAGTTCAGATTAAAGAGGTGAATTTTTGCATCAGAGTAAAAAACAACAATGGCCTTATTGAGATAATTCACATACCATGCAATTCACTCTTCGAAGTGTATAGTTTAGTGGTTTTTAATACATTCATGAAGTTGTGCAATCATCAACACTAGTTCCAGAACATTTTCATCTCTACAGAAAGAAACTTTGAACTCATTACCTGCTGCTGCTGCTAAGTTACTTCAGTCGTGTCCGACTCTGTGCGACCGCATAGCCAGCAGCCCACCAGGCTGCCCTGTCCCTGGGATTCTCCAGGCAAGAATACTGGAGTGGGTTGCCATTTCCTTCTCCAGTGCATGAAAGTGAAAAGTGAAAGTGAAGTCTTTCAGTCGTGTCTGACTCTTAGCGACCCCATGGACTGCAACCCACCAGGCTTCTCCGTCCATGGGTTTTCCAGGCAAGAGTACCAGAGTGGGTTGCCAGTGCCTTCTCCGGAACTCATTAGCAGTAACTCCCTATTCTGTCCTTTTTAGGCCCCTGGCAACCATGGATCTACTTTCTGTCTCTATGGATTTATATATTCTGGACATTTCATAGAAGGGGAATAATACAGTAATCATATAATATATGGTTTTTGGTGTTCGGCTGTTTTCACTTAGCATAAAGTTTTCAGGGTTTATCCATATTGTAGCATGTATCAGTATCTTTTTTTAAACTTGAATAATATTCTGTTATATGTATATACCATATTTTGTTTATCCATTTATCAGATGAACATTGGATTGTTTCTGCTTTTTGGCTATTGTGAATGATACTGCTACAAACATTCACGTGCAAGTTTTTGTGTGGACATATATTTTCATTTTTCTTGGGTATATACCCAGGAGGAGTCATGACCTAACTCTAGCATTTTGAGGACTTGCCAAACTATTTTCCAAAGTGATGGCACCATTTTATATTCTCACCATCAGCAAATGAAGGTTCTGATTTCTCCACAACCTCACCAACACTTATTATATTCTCTCTCTCATTTTTTTTCTTTAGTCTCATCCTTATGAGTATCAAATTATGAAAAACTCTTTTTACTCCATTGAGTTGTCCTGGCACACTTGCCAAAAATCAGTTGACTATAAACAGAAGATTTATTTTCAGACTCTGAGTTCTATTCCATTGATCTGTATGTCTGTATTTATGTTGTTGCCACACTGTCTTAATTACTGTGGCTTTGTAATCAGTTTTGAAATTGGGACGTGTGAGTGTTTCAACTTTGCTCTTTTTCAGGATTACTTTCTGTTCATACAGAATCCCTTACATTTCCATATGATTTTTAGGAGTGGTTTTTCAGTTTCTGCCCAAAGAGAAAAAAGCCAGCAGGATTATTTGAAATCCGTACCTTAATTTAGGTAGTATTGCTATCTCACCAATATTGTCTTCTAATCAGTGTACAAGAGATATTCATCTCCCTTATATGTAGGCTTTCTTAAAGTCTTTCAACAATGTTTTGTAGTTTTCAGAGTACACATCTTCACACTTCTTTTGTTAAGTTTATTCCTAAGTATTTTATTCTTCTTGATATAGTTGTAAATGGAATTATATTCTTAACTTCATGTTTGGATTGTTTGTTGGTAGTGTATAGAAAAGCAATTGATTTTCTACATCCGTCTTGTATTCTTGGAACCTTGCAAAACTTGTTTATTCTCATTGTGTGTATGCATGTGTGAATTCCTTAGGCTTTTCTCTATGCAAGATTATGTCATCTATGGATAGAGATAAGTTTGCTTTTTCTTTCCAATATAGATGCCACTCATTTCTTTTTCTTGCCTAATTGCCCTGCCTAGAACCTCCAGTACAGTGTTGAATAGAATTGGCAAGAGTAGATATCCTTGGATCAGATTCATAGTATTTAGTGGTTTGGAAATATGTATTACTGACAATGCTCCTTTGAGAATTTGAAAATCCAACTTTGCGTCCTCCTGTAGTAACAAAATTTCTTCTATTGGAGTTTAGCATGCTATTTATTTTTTGAGCATCAATAGATTCTAGCATGGCCTTCCCCAAAACTTCAGTGCCTCTGTTTTATTAACTTGTGAGTATAGTTGAGTAAGAATGAATAATTAGAACGTTCATATTGTCTTTGACTCCTAGTCTTAGCTTGGGCTAATGCTTTATAGTTAGCACATTTGAAAGAGGTTTATAATTTGTAATAGATATAGTTAAAAACCAGAGATGGTGATAGTGGTAGGGTGAAGGAAAGGTAGTGCTTTTATTACTTTTGATAATTTAACTCTACACCCAACTTCTGATGAGTGTATTTCCTTGTTCAGATTTATTCACTACAGAAAGTGGTAGAAGTAACTCTTCTGTACTTTATTCCTTACTGTAGATTTTGTCGGTACTTAGATATCCAATTCAGAGAATAGGATTTCTTTCATATATTGAACATTTCTTGAATATATTCTCTATGTGTTGTATTTTGCCCTGTCAAACACATGAAGTCAGTATAAGAGCATGCTTATTCTGACTGCGTGTGAGACACGTAGGAAGGTCAAGTGTATGTACTCACTTTGTACCACTGTGGATTTGTGCTTCAGTGTATGTGTTCTGTCCCTCTTACTAAATGTGAGCTCCTTGAGGTTAACCATCCTTGTATTGAAAGGCTGTGTATCGTAAAGCCTCACATATACCATGTGTTTATTATGAATTTTTAAAATGAATGGAGCCACTTAAGTATAAGCCTCCAGTTAAGTATTCTCACTCCATGGCATGACCAATCAGTATTGTTGAATGTCACAAATAACAAGGATCAGTGTGTCCTGGATTTATTAGGGAAGGCTTCATACAAGAGAATGTAATTAAAGGGGCTCACACAGGATGAATAAGAACTGAGCAAAAAAAAAGAACTGAGCAAAGAGAAAGAGCATTTCAACTAGGTGCCATAGTTTTTAGTTCAGTGAGTAGATTGTGTTGATTGGAATAGAGAGTTAATATTGGCTTTTAGATATCTAAAGAAAAGGGTAGATAAATAAGGAACATTGTGGTTTGGAGGCCTTAAATTCCAGTTTGAAAAGTTTGCTCTTACTCTGTTAGAGAACCATTTGAAATTTTTGGAGGCACAGCAGTACTTTAAGATTTGCTTTTTGATAGTATGTGTTATGGGTTGGAGGTATTGGGACAGCACTTAGGAGGGTATGGTAATAATTCTTCTAGTCTGTTGCTTTTTTAAGAACAGAGTTCTTCATTTGCTTTTTAATGCTCAGCATAGTGCCTAGATGAGAGTTCAAATATTTGTTCTTTGGATGCACGCATATATGGACTAAGTCATCTCAGCCTAGGTTGAGCAGTTAGCAGTAGGAAATAGCATATGAGAAACACTTTGGGGGAACCATTGAGATGATTTGTTTTCTAAGGATGTGGGTCAGGTCAAAGATGACATTGAAGTTTCAGCCTGGGTGATTAAGGAGTAGCAGTGCCATCCTTAGAAATAGGGAAGTCAGTTAGGGGAAGAGAGGAGTGAGAAAGTGATAATCATGGGCATGTTTTTAGACTTGGTTGAGTTTGAAGTTGAAATCCATAGTACACAGGGTTAGTTAGGCTCAAACGAAAACTGAAGTCTGAATGTTTAAAATTAGAAGTCACTACGAAGATATTATTGTTTGAGTAGTAAAAATGATTGGACTGATATAATGCTATGTGTGTACAGGGGTGCAGAGGTTGTGTGCATGTATACAAACAGATACAGTCTTACACACTAGAACCCAGTATGTGATTTAGAGTGTGGATATGCTAATCTGTTAGTGGAATGATGAGGACTGATTCTTTGTGTGAGCAGAGGGGAAAGAAAAGGAAGTTAAAGAAGGAGAAAGGGGAGGAACAAAGAGGTAGAACTTACAGCACAAATTTGGCAAGGAATTTTTGTCTTATGCTTGAATGTAATACTAGTAATAACAGTAGTGGTACTCCTGTATGACTTGTTGAGTGCTTCCAGTATGCCAGACATCTGGCTAGACATCCTATCTTTTTTACCCTCATAACAAATCTGTGATGTCAGTACTATTATATCTCCTTTTTAACTGATGAGGAATCTGAATACTGAAGAAGTTAAAACTTGCCCAAAAGACTTGAATTAATAAATAATTAGGAAACTTTTTGGGTTCTGAGCCAAAGGTTCTTTCCATTATACCAAAGGTTTGTATGTTTAATTTCTTCAAGGCAAGGACTTTCTCTTTAGAAAATCAGTCCTTGATAAAGGCTTATTAATTAGCAGGCAGTGATTGGACAGTCATGTTTGCTATTAACAAAATCTGCATGTACTGTGGATGTAGTTGTTTCTACTTTTCTACCTGGGTATTTATATTTATGTGCTTCCCAGGTGGCACTAGTGATAAAGAGCCTGCCTGGGGTTCAGTGCAGGAGACAGAGGCAGGTTTGATCCCAGGGTTGGGAAGATCCCCCTGAGGAGGGCATGCCAACCCTCTCCAGTGTAGTGTATTAGGAGGTCGCACTTTTGACTGCTTGTTGTGAATGTTAATTTAAAAGAAGGTATCAATTCTTTTTGTTTCTGAATGAAAGTGCTTTTCAGTATTTTTGTTAAACTACTATAAACTTGTTTTAGAAGTTTTTCTGATGCACTGCTCCGATCATTCATACATTTGCAAGGAGATAAGAACTGACATTTTCTGTATTACAGGGGATATAATTTTCAATGCCCAGTACCCAGAGCTGCCTCCCGATTTTATCTTTGGAGAAGATGCTGAGTTCCTGCCAGACCCCTCGGCTCTGCATGTGAGTACTACAGGCGTGTTCTGTGTTCGGATGATCTTTATTTGTTGAAAGGAAATAAAGTTGCCTGTTGACAATTCTTTAACAGATACATTTGCTGAACACATAGATTTTTTCCACCCCTTTTTTTCCCTCTGTCCTGTGAAATTAGTACAACTCCTTTTGTGCCAAAATTGTTTAAATAAGAGTTTTTTTTTTTTTTTTTTTCTTCCTTCATTGCAGCTTTACTTGCAGACTATTTTGAATTAAATAAAGTCTCTAGCCTTTTGGTTAAAATATTGTTGCTTCAGCTTAAGGAGACATGTTGAAAACATTTTCTTTGTTTTAACTTAATATTTCATGCCTGCAATCAATTTTCTAATGTTTACTAACACTTCATCACAGGACTTGTTAGGAGAGTGTTTCTTGGCTTTTCAAGAGGCCTTTTTCTGTATAGAAGTGAAAGTGGCAAATTTGGACTTGTATGCGCATTATCTCAGTCTTATTATCAGAAGGGTAAAGACCAGATTAAGTGTTCTTTATAAAGCAAGACCAAAAACTGTGTAATTGAAGTAAACTATTTCTGGATTTAAAGCAGAGAAAGGGGTGATAGAATTGATAGTTGTCAGAGCACATGCGGTTTGTATAAAAAGTGTGTTTTTCATGGCTGGTGGAGAAAAACATATGCCGTTTTGTTTAAAAGGTCTGACCAGACAAAATGTCTGTTTCTTTCCTTTCCCAAGTTTTGGTTTTGCTATGATGCTTGTACCATAAGAAGTTCTATTGTTGTTGAAAAACTTTGTTCTTAGTTGTGTTTTTTTGAAAATTTTTTGCTGCATTGAAGTTTTGTAATTAAAAGTTTGAGAATTTGCTTTGAAATCTTGCCCTCTGTCCCTTTTTTAAAAAGGGAAGTATTAAACAGGAAGTATTAACCCAAACCTAAAGAATTTTCTTAAATTTTGGAACACAACTGTATAAATACAGTTGACAAGAGTAGAATGGATTTGTTACTAAATTTCTAATATTTACACATAAACTGTTACTTTAGGTGATTTTTTTTTAAATTGTAGTTTATCTGTTCAATGTTATGTGGCAGCCTGGATGGGAGAGAAGTTTGGGGGAGAATGGATACATGTTATGCATGGCTGAGTCCCTTTGCTGCCCACCCAAAGCAACCATCACATTGTTAATCAGCTATACTCCAGTATAAAATAAAAAATTTAAGAAAAAGAGAGAAAAGAAATGCCAAAAAAATTTAATTGAAGCTTTGTAAAAAGAATTTCAAGTTGGGACCCTTTAAATGCTTCCCTGATAGCTCAGTTGGTAAAGAATCCGCCTGCAATGCAGCAGACCCTGGTTCGATTCCTGGGTCGGGAAGAGAATCCGCCTGCAATGCAGCAGACCCTGGTTCGATTACTGGGTCAGGAAGATCTATTAGAGGAGGGATAGGCTACCCACTCCAGTATTCTTGGGCTTCCCTTGTAGCTCAGCTGGTAAAGAATCCACTTGCAATATGGGAGACCTGGGTTTGATCCCTGGGTTGGGAAGATGCCCTGGAGAAGGGAACAGTTACCCACTCCAGTATTCTGGCCTGGAGAAATCCATGGTCTGTATAGTCCATGGGTCACAAAGAGTCAGACAAGATAGCAATTTTCACTTCCCTTTAAATGCTTTGTATTACAAATTCACCCCATGTTGAAGCTGAAGGACTTACCTGAAGAAAATAAGGCAGAAGTACCCCTATAGATGTCTCCTGTATTAAACCTGCCCAGTGGAAGTAGCATATGCTAAATGCCAAAGTTATATAACAGGCTAAGTGCTCCAGAAGTTTAAGGATACTTGTCAGAAAAGGCTTTGTTGTGGAGATGAGATTTGTATTGATATTTGCAGAATGGAGTAAAAGTGTGGGCAGTATAGTGGAAAGTGTTTCAAATGAAGGGAGTGACATAAACAAATGATAGGTATAATATATTGTAGAATAAGGTGCTTGACAGGTTTGCTGAAGAGTAAGTATAAGGAAGGGCTAGAAAAGGTTAAAAAGATAAAGTAGGGTGAGATTGTTGAATGCGTTGAATTCTAGGTTAAGCGTCACTGAAAGAAATGAAACATGGAGAATTGTCTAATAGTAAGTAGTATGGTTAATATACTAGATTAGAAGAAATTGAGGAAGAGAATTGAGAACTGTTGTATAGATCTAGGTGGAGGTGGGAAAGGGGCTTTAAGCTAAGATGATGCAAGAGGAAACAGATGTAAGCGATAAATACATGTATACAATTTATTTTTTTGGAATTGCCTTTAAAATTTGCAAGGCACATCTTCACTATTGGCAAGGATTGTGAGTGTACTAGACTTTGTCTTTCTATTTATTTATTTATATACTTATTTATTTGTTTTGATTAGAGTGTGGACTTTAAAAGCTGTAAAGGGCTTTAAGTTTTATCTTATTCCACTTTTCGGTTTTAGTATTCAGGAAATTGACCTAGATTTATATTGTTGTGTTGGAGTTTATATTATAACTTCACTTATCTGATGTTTAGTTTTAAGTGGAGTTACCATGAAACATTTTTGGGAAATTAGCTGCAGAAGAACAGCCCAAAAAATCAAAGCACTGTGTCTAAAAGAAAGATCCCAAATCTAGGGGAACACCTGTCTCTAGCTATAGTTAATCTCAGCCCTCAAGCAGTCTACCCAGTGCTTCTTCACAGACTAGTGAGTGAGCTGGGAAAGCCTAGAGAATCAACTGGATACCACCTTCCCTAGTTGGGTGACGTCTACACAGCTCTGGAGGGTACCCTGTATCTTTCCAAACAGTACTTTGAAGTAGCTTATAGGATACACAGAGGGTTAATAAAAATATATGAGGTGGTTATATATATTTAAATATTTTCTTTGGAAAAATGTCTATTCAAATCCTTTGTCCATTTTTAAGTTGGTTTATTTGTCTTTTTATTGCACTTTTTCACCATTTGATAAATTTGGGGCTATGTGAAGTCAAGTGGGCCTTAGGAAGCATCACTATGAACAAAGCTAGTGGAGGTGATGGAATTCCAGTTGAGCTATTTCAAATCCTGAAAGACAGCGCTGTGAAGGTGCTACACTCAATATGCCAGCAAATTTGGAAAACTCAGCAGTGGCCACAGGACTGGAAAAGGTCAGTTTTCATTCCAGTCCCAAAGAAAGGCAATGCCAAAGAATGCTCAAACTACCGCACAATTACACTCATCTCACACACTAATAAAGTAATGCTTAAAATTCTCCAAGCCAGGCTTCAGCAATACGTGAACCGTGAATGTCCAGATGTTCAAGCTGGTTTTAGAAAAGGCAGAGGAACCAGAGATCAAATTGCCAACATCCACTGGATCATGGAAAAAGCAAGAGAGTTCCAGAAAAACGTCTATTTCTGCTTTATTGACTATGCCAAAGCCTTTGACTGTGTGGATCACAATCAACTGTGGAAAATTCTGAAAGAGATGGAAATACCAGACAACCTGACCTGCCTCTTGAGAAACCTGTATGCAGGTCAGGAAGCAACAGTTAGAACTGGACATGGAACAACAGACTGGTTCCAAAGGAGTGCATCAAGGCTGTATATTGTCACCCTGCTTATTTAACTTCTATGCAGAGTACATCATGAGAAACGCTGGGCTGGAGGAAGCACAAGCTGGAATCAAGATTGCCGGGAGAAATATTAGTAACCTCAGATATGCAGATGACACCACCCTTAGGCAGAAAGTGAAGAAGAACTTAAGAGCCTCTTGATGAAAGTGAAAGAGGAGAGTGAAAAAGTTGGCTTAAAGCTCAAAATTCAGATTACTAAGATCATGGCATCCAGTTCCATCACTTCATGGCAGATAGATGGGGAAACAGTGGCTGACTTTATTTTTATGGGCTCCAAAATCACTGCAGATGGTGATTGAAGCCATGAAATTAAAAGACGCTTACTCCTTGGAAAGTTATGACTAACCTAGACAGCTATTAAAAAGCAGAGACATTACTTTGCCAGCAAAGGTCTGTCTAGTCAAGGCTATGTTTTTTTCAGTAGTCATGTATGGATGTGAGAGTAGGACTATAAAGAAAACTGAGTGCCAAAGAATTGATGCTTTTGAAGTGTGGTGTTGGAGAAGACTCTTGAGAGTCCCTTGGACTCCAAGGAGATCCAACCAGTCTGTCCTAAAGGAGATCAGTCCTGGGTGTTCATTGAAAGGACTGATGTTGAAGCTGAAACTCCAATACTTTGGCCACCTGATGTGAAGAGGTGACTCATTGGAAAAGACCCTGATGCTGGGAAAGATTGAGGGCAGGAGGAGAAGGGGACAACAGAGGATAAGATGGTTGGATGGCATCACCGACTCAATGGACATGGGTTTGGGTGGACTCCGGGAGTTGATGATGGGCAGGGAGGCCTGGCGTGCTGCAATTCGTGGGGTCGCAAAGAGTTGGACACGACTGAGTGACTGAACTGATTGAAAGTGAAAGTGAAGTCACTCAGTTGTGTCCTACTCTTTGCGACGCCATGGACTGTAGCCTACTAGGCTCCTCCCTCCATGGGATTCTCCAGGCAATAGTACTGGAGTGGGTTGCCATTTCCTTCTCCAGGGGATCTTCCCGACCCAGGGATTGAACCTGGGTGTCCAGCATTCCAGGCAGGCGCTTTAACCTCTGAGCCACCAGGGAAGCTCAAGGACTGAACTGATTAGTTATCTATTTCTGCTCAGGTGACCAAATGCCCATGTTCAGGAGAGAGGGATTTTCTGGGATTTTTATGTTCACTGTTAAGATAGGACAGTCCTGGGGGAACTGGGATACTGAACATCGTTGTTTATTCACTGGACTGGAAGCTTCTTGAGAGTTTGTTTTGTTCCCTGTTGCATCCTATGGTCTACAAGAGTGCCTAGTGCATTGAGATTAGATGAACAGTTTGCCTTCAAGGTTCTGTATTCCTTAAGGGACTTGTTGGTTTCCAAGACTGAAATGCTTTAAATGAAGAATTCAAACTAGAAGAAAGATTCAAGTTTTGATAAATTTGGGGGATAAAAATCAGTTAACAGAAACTCTGAAGCAGTGATTTTTCAGCCTTGCTTTTGCAACACCCTGTGGTGTGTTCAACTGCCTCAGAAGGTATTGTGAAATTCTTTCCCCTCAGAGTAACAGTGATAATTCACTTTAATTAAAATAAAATTGCATAAAGGAGGAAGGGTGGATCATATGTTTAAATGAGAAGAATGTGTTGCAATTATTGTGTGTTAGAAACCACTGATATCTGACTTCCTAATTTAAAGAAGGTGACGATCTTATGTTTGGGACAAGCATTTCAGGGTAGGGAACCTGATGCTACTGCAGGTAGTACCTACTGGTTGTGTAATTCCTTCACTGACTCTGTTCTGCTCGCGTGGAATGTGACTGTATAAAGAGTATTGTACTAACATCTTGTCATGTCTCCTCCCCTGCTCTTCTCTGTGCTGGAAGACATGTTTTGAATGTATCCATGCAAAATAGTTCATATCTGGTGTACATAAAAAGTATTTGAAATACATGTGAAGAAAGCACTAAGCTGAGATGGACTGCATGGCCTATTGAAAAATGCCATCCAGGTGTGTGGTGCTCCCGCTCCTGGACACGTCCATTGCCATGGCCACTAATGTATTATAAAATAGGATGCTCTGCATTTTTTAAATATCTATTTAATGTTTCATTGGAGAGCTATAAAAGAGTCATCTTTCACCCTGAAGCTGGACATAATCCTCAAGATAAGTAAGTGAACAGAATTGCAGCCTTGGGTGATATGAACAGGAATAGAGGTGTATGCACAGGGTGCTATGGGACATGTAGGGGAGAAGTTTATCAGATCCACGGATAGTTAAGTGTCGGAGACTTAAAAACATATTATTTGGTTGTTTATGCTCTCTTCTTCTAGAAGGTTCATCGTTCCCATCTAGAAGGTTCATCATATCATAGGCAGGTACGCATTGATGGATCACCTTAATCTGGATATGGATTCTGCTGGGTTGAGGCTGATTTATGGCTCTCGTCAGGATGTGTCTACCTCTGGTTTGCTGTTGCTCTTGAGGTAGAGCTCTTCAGGATTTTTAACTGAGAATCTGGCGTGGTCAACATTCCTAGACCCTTCAAAGTGCTTGGGCCAATAAAATATTTTAAAATATACTGACATGTTATTTGGGCTTCCCTGATAACTTAGTTGTTAAAGAATCCGCCTGCCATGTAGGAGACCCCTGTTTGATTTCTGGATTGGGAAGATCCTCTGGAGAAGGGATAAGCTACCCACTCCAGTATTCTTGGGCTTCCCTTGTGGTTCAGCTGGTAAGAATCTGTCTGCAATGTGGGAGACCTGGGTTTGATACCTGGGTTGGGAAGATCCCTTGGAGAAGGGAAAGGCTACCCATTATCCAATTATTCCAATACCCACATGGCATGGATCTTTTCTTAAATTTATTTAAATTGGAGGATAATTGCTTTAAAATGTTGTGCTGGTTTCTCTGATATATCAACATGTATCAGTCATAAGTATACCTATGTCCCCTCCCTCTTGAACTTGCTTCCCAGCCCTCTAGGTTGTCACACAGCACCAGGTTCAGCTCCCTGTGTCCTACAGCAAATTCCCACTGGCTATCTATTTTACATACGATAATATATGTTTCAATGCTACTCTCTCAGTTCATCCTTCCCTCTCCTTCCCTCACAGTGTCCACAAGTTTGTTCTCTATGTCTGTGTCTCTATTGCTGCCCTACAAATAGGTCTATCAGTACCGTTTTTCTAGATTCCATATATATGTGTTAATATACTATACTTACTTTTCTCTTTATAACTTACTTCACTCTGGAAACAGGCTCTAGGTTCATCCACTTCACTAGAACTGACTCAGATTTGTTCCTTTTTTTGACTAAATAATATTCCATTGTCTATGTATACCACAACTTCTTTATCCATTCATCTATTGATGCACATCTAGGTTGCTTCAACATACTGGCTATTGTAAATGCTCACAGCATGGATCTTTGTCCTGACAGATGTCATATTCTAAATTTTGTTTTGTAAGACTGCTGATAACTCTGCTCTGCTTTTCAGAAGTGGTTGCTTAATTTTTAACTTCTTGCCCTGGGCTGTCCAGAACTTATCAGATGTTTTGAGGAGAACTGGCTGCATGTTTGAGGTCTCTCAGGACTCTGTTCTGATGATTTTTTAGAGTCCAGCAGCAGCTTTGTGCTGTGCAAAGCTTGGTTTATCAGTTTGCCTCCTTTGCCCCGAATTTGTAAATGTCCTAGAGATACCTTTCCCTAATGCTTTCTCCTCTGAATTCTCAGCCCCTCCAGTTCTCATTGCTTCAGCAGATGTTGAATACCTTCAGATATCTGGCTTTCTGTTGTTTTGTTGAGAATGTTGGTTTATACAAAGCCATTCCATCCTATCTGGAAGCAAAAGACAGTTGTCCTACATATCATTTTGTCCTTTACTTTAGAAGCAAAACTAAAAATCTTTCAATTTAGTTCAGTTCAGTCGCTCAGTCGTGTCTGACTCTTTGCGACCCCATGAATCGCAGCATGCCAGGCCTCCCTGTTCATCACCAACTCCCGGAGTCTACCCAAACCCATGTTCATCGAGTTGGTGATGCCATCCAGCCATCTCATCCTCTGTCGTCCCCTTCTCCTCCTACCCCCAATCCCTCCCAGCATCAGGGTCTTTTCCAATGAGTCAGCTCTTCACATCAGGTGGCCAAAGTATTGGAGTTTCAGCTTCAACATCAGTCTTCCAATGAACACCCAGGACTGATCTCCTTTAGGATGGAATGGTTGGATCGTCTTGCAGTCCAAGGGACTCTCAAGAGTCTTCTCCAATACCATGGTTCAAAAGCATCAATTCTTCAGTGCTCCACTTTCCTCACTGTCCAACTCTCACATCTATACATGACTACTGGAAAAACCATAAATCTTTAGTGGACTGTAAATACCACTTACTTTCTTGGTAAGAATACAGAATTTAAAAATTATTATTCATAATAAAAATACTTAATAAAAATTTCAGTAACATTAATAAAAATTAATAAAATGTTAAAAACAATGTACTTTTTTGTTTCTTCTAAAAACCTAGATTTTAAGTTCCAATAGATTTTCCTAAGGTGGAAAGAAGGAAGGGTAAACATTAAATAGAAATGGCATCTCTGGTTCTCTTGGGTTGTTCAGCTTGGATTCAAAGGGTACATCAATGTATGGTTTCAAGTGAATATGAGAAAATTACCAGAAATTTCAGTGTGAACTTGGTTTATATGCTGATGAGTTAGAAACTCTATATTTACGCCATGATCTATTTTTACTTACCAGCCATGGAAGCATTTTATGAGGTAGGAAGATAATGTTGTTCTTTGTAAAATGTACCTCCTAAGGGGAGAGAGTAGAAAGGTCCCCAGTCTAAAAATGACAGTTTGTATAAGTTCATCTATTTTTTTCAAAGGTGTTGCTACTATAACAATTGTGGATTAAGGAGAGGAGTATTAATATACACACATATGCATACACACACAATTCTGAAGGCATGTGTTATAAACAAGGCTTTAAAAGCACAGTTGTAGAAAAACAGAACATCTTGAAAGTACAAACAAGGTACATTTAAAATGTTCACTCTCATAAGACAAATGAAAAAAAGGCAAACCAAGTTATTTTTTGAAATCCAATGGCAAATATAACATTTAGCAGATGTTGCCAGTTTTGATTTACTCAATTGAATTTGTAAAAATGCTTTTAGGAAAATGAGGTACTGAATTGAATATGAAGCATTTCCGTTCAAAAATTGCTTACTCAGAGGATTATTTAATGATCGGTTTTGAAGATTATTCATTGTCTTTGGTTGGTCGGTCGTCTCTCTTCATCATCCTCTCTTTTTTTAATTCATTCTTTTATATATAATTTTATTTATTATTTTTGGCCTTGCTGGATCTTTGCTGCTGAATGGGCTTTTCTCTAGTTGCCTTGAGCAGGAGCTATTCTCTAGTTGCGGTGCATGGCCTTCTCATTGCAGTGGCTTCTCTTCTTGTGGAGCACAGGCCCCAGGGCACATGAGCTTCAGTAGTTGCGGCACACGGGCTCAGTAATTGTGGTTCCCGGGCTCTAGAGCACAGGTTCAGTAGTTGTGCCACATGGGCTTACTTGCCCCGTGGTATGTGAAGTCTTCCCAGATCAGCGATCAAACCCATGTTTCTTGCATTGGCAAGTGGATCCTTTACCACTGAGCCACCAGGGAAGCTCCATCATCCTTTCCTTATCACTTTTCTTTCTCTCCAGCACTCTCCTCAAAGAGTTGGATTTTTAAATTAAAATAATGTATTTTTTTTAATCATTAATGACAGATTGTATAGAATACAGATAAGTACCAAGAAAAGATACCCTTAGTCACACAGTTAAGAGATGAGTATTAAAATGTTAATTATTTTAGTGTATTTACTCCCAGTATTTTTCTGTGTCTCTGTCACATGCATACATGTCCTTTCCACTTTTCAGCAGTTATTTTTTTACTTTACATATTATTGAAAGCATTTTTCCTTTGATGTTATGAATTCATCTGAAACATCTTTTAAAATTGACTTCTGTTCTTCTGCCCTGGAGAGGTTAGTGCCTTCCCAGGAAAATAAATATTAAAGTCACTCTCTGAAAAACTAATGTATGCATATTAATTTCTTAACTATTCCCAGAAGTGCACCCCCCACAACAGGTAGCTAAAAAAGAAAAGCATCAAAAATCTGTGGAATTCTTAAGACCACAGGGGTATGTTTTCTTACCCCTTTCTGACAAGATATTTTATAGCATGTCTCTCAACTGGGATTTGTCTAATATTTTTCTCATGGTTAGACCATAGTTATGGTCTTTTGGTAGGAAGACCTCAGAGCTAAAGTGCTGTTTTCATCACATCATGTTTAGGGTACATGCTATGAATATGACTTATCACTATTGATATTGACCTTGATCACTTGACTTGAGAGAGTGTTTGTCAGGTTGCTTTACTGTAGAGTTACTCTTTTCTCATCCTTTCTGTACCGTCCTTCTTAGAAAAGAGTTACTGTGTGTAAGCCACACTTAAAGATTAAGAGGTATGATCTACCTCTTCAAGGGCAGAATACCTGCATAAGTTATTTGTAATTCTTCTGCATGGGAGATTTGTGTGTTCTCCCATGTCACTTATTTATATCAGTATGGGCTGATAGGTATTTGTTTTATACTTTGGTTTACAATCCACTGCTGCTGCTGCTGCTAAGTCACTTCAGTCCGACTCTGTGCAACCCCATAGACGGCAGTCCATCAGGCTCCCCTGTCCCTGGGATTCTCCAGGCAAGAATACTGGAGTGGGTTGCCATTCCCTTCTCCAATGCATGAAAGTAAAAAGTGAAAGTGAAGTCGCTCAGTCGTGTCCGACTCTTAGTGACCCCATGGACTGCAGCCTACCAGGCTCCTCCAATCCACTACTGTATTATTTATTTTGTTGCTAAAATTGCTCCAGCTTTGGCCATTGGAAGCTATTCAGTTGGCTCCTATCTTCCTTTGACATGCCCCCATTATTATAGATTTGTTTGTTGGAGCACTTTCTTACTTTACAGGACTACAAAATACTCAGTCCCAGCTTATCTAGTTCCTGCTCCAGCCTTAGAATCAACCATTTCCCCAAGAAGCCCTAGTTCTTTTATTTTATTGGAGAAAGGTATTGGAAACCAAGATCTGAATGCTAAGTGTGCTTGTTGCTACTGGGGTGTCCCCTTTTGGGTCCTCTCAGCATATAGATCAAGGAAATATGTATATATAGAAATATATGTATATATTAGCCATTTGTATCTATATTAAGTGAAACATGATTATTACTGATGTCTTCAACTCTAATTCACTACCACATGGATCATTCTAGTCTCTGAAAAGTGTTATTTCAAGATACCGTTTGAACGTGTCCTGATCTCTGCTTTATTGAAATACTATTTCCAGCTGCTTATTTGTCAGTTAATTCCTTCTACAAGCATGTATTGAGTCTGTAGTATATTTAAGCCTTTGTATTAAGTATTAGGAATGTAAAGATGGATGGTTTAGTCCCAGTTTCTTCAGTATATATTTATCCAGTACCTCTCTTGTCAGCACCTGTGCTCCATGCTCACAGTTCAGTAGCGGAAGAAATCTGGCTGTAGATAATTATGATATAAGGTAGAAAGATAATAACAAAATTCAGATGAAGAAATGCTTCAAGAAGGGAAATCATATGATGAATTGTATCAATTAGATTCTGGTAGCATTCAAGTGACAGAAAATTTAACCTAACTGGCTTAAGTAAAAAGAGGATTTATTGGCTCAAATAACAGAGAAGACCGGGGTGGAGCTAGCTGGGGGCATGGCTGATTTTAGGGTCCAATACTTAGTAGCATCAGGGCTTTGTTCTCCCCCCCCCCTCTTCTGGCATTGCTCTCAGGTTCTTCATAGCATCTCCTAATACCTCTAGGTCAACATCACAGTACCAGAGTAAGAGAAAATCTGACATCATGAACAAAAGTCTTAGAATTGAGACTTGTTAGTCTTAATTAGCCTCATTTGGGTCATCATATCCATGAACATTGTTGCTCTGGGGGCTAGAATGTGCTGGTCAGCTTAGCTTTGTACATGTGCTCCATTCCTTTCACAGATGCTGATTTTATGATTATTAATTGAGCTATATACATTTTTGTTTTGTGACCTTGTCTATGTATGTATTTTATAATAAAATATTAAAAAATTGAATTCATCACTCAAAATTAGCATAATCACTCAGATTCAGAAAATCCAGTTAGAAGAAAAACACTTCTAGATTCATGATGTCAAAATTACAGATAACTAGGCAGTAAAAGAAGTCTAAGAATAGCTAGAGAAAACAAAAGCATGACTTATTAGACTGTTAGCTGACTTCTTATGGCAATATGGATGATAAAAGACAGTTAAACAATATCTTTAATGCAGTTAAACAAAACCACAGTCATTTAAAATTTGTTGCTAGTAAATATATCCTTCAAGAATTTAAGTGAAATAATTACATTTTTAGGTAACAAAAACAGAGAGTTCATCATCAGCAAATCTTTAATAATTCTTCAGGGAGAAGAAAGGTTTCACTTCGAAGATTAGAGATTTATTAGGAAGATTAGGATATATTCCTTCGGAAAGGAATGAAGAGCAATAAAATATGATGAAGGGAGATAGCAGTAAAGAAAGTATAAAATTACACATCATCCAGAAAGTATTTCATCTGCAGTTGTCTTTTATATTTTGGTGGATGTTAGGATTTATGTTCCCAATAGACTTCATATGTGCATGCTAAGTCACTTCAGTCGTGTCCGACTCTTTGCGACCCTATGGACTGTGGCCCACCAGGCTCCTCTGTCCAAGAAATTCTCCAGGCAAGAATACTGGAGTGGGTTGCCATTTCCTTCTCCACACTTCACTCAGGCAAATATTAAAATTAAATGAGTTTTTCTTGGTATTTACTAATTTGGGAATGAGGACGTGGATGTATGTAGGGTGAGAAAAAAAATGGCATTAAAGCTTGCCTTTACAATTGGTTGGCTTAATATTGCCATCCTTCTTGCTAACTCTTCTGTTCTTATGTTGCTGCTTTGTGTAATACTGTGATTCTTTCATGGGGACACTGGAAATATACCGAACCTCCTATCTCCTAAAGATACTACCTTAGTCTAGGTTAGAGCCGGGGTACCAGTGGTTTTTGAAAGCTCATTCTCGTGTACAACCAGAGCTGAAAACTAAGGTTACTGAAAACGAATATGATTGAAACAGATCTGAATTCTGGTTTCAGCTCTGTTGATTACTATGTGGACTATGCTGACCAGGGTACTTAACATCTCTGTGTTTATTTATTAATAAAACTACTAATATTAGTACCTATCTCACAAGGCTGTTGTGAAGAATAAAGTAACATTTGAATGGAAAAATGGAAATAAAAATAGAGGTGGAGAAACCAAAATGACCAAGGGCAACGTATAATCTTAACTATAGAAGGTTTAGCAGATGTTTGTATTTTCAGAGAAGCCCTCTGGTTTCCCTTTATAACTCAAAGCAGTTTATTCTGATCTTTGAGTTTGCATTTTAACTCACATCAAAGTGAGGTTTTGTACTTATTGAACGTCATTAGGTTTGGGATTATTTTACTATACTTGGGTTATCTTTGGGGATAAGAACATTAAAAAGGGAAACAGTATTATAAATTTGAAACTAATTCTAATGTATGCTTTCTCCAACGTTTTTAAAAAGAAAGAAAGAAAAAAAAAAACTTTAGCCATTTAAAAACGTTTTTCGGATAAATTATCTGTATCCGGCTGAGAATTTTATGCCAAACTGCAGCCCCCACATAAGCTTGGAAGAGCCAAGATATTTAAACCTGCAAAGTAAAGTGCCAGCACAACCTTTACACTGGTCTGATGTAATCATTTAACCATAGAATGGTTTGTAGCCTTGAACTGACAGTGACTCAGTAGATCTTGTATACATTTAAAAATGTTTTTAAGTTGTTGGGATTATGAAAATACCATAGAAACACAATATTATCATAAGTAAAACACTTAACATGTTTAATGAAGCTTCTTGAATATGTTTCAAGAACATTTATGAAGAAGCCAGATTGAAAAGTAGAAAGTCTGGATTATAATAGATTTTTAAAAGAAGGTCAGCTCATTACTTATAGTATCTAAAATATAGCATACCAGAAGTGATCAGTCACATTTTTAAATCAAAGGAGTTCTTTAGAAGATTTGAAAAAATTAATTGGTAAGAATAGTGATTAGTATAACCATTGTATATAATTTATGTGTTTAAAGGTACATTTTAAAAGGATTTATTTCTTTTATTACTTTGGAGATGTTTGCAAGGTTAACATGAACTTTTAGCACAGCCAGGTTCTATGAGAATTATTTTAAAAATGTAAAAATTTGTCCCAGTGAAGTTTGATTTAATGTAAAAACTAGTATATTATTTTTGTGTTATTATATGAAAGGTGTATGTTAACCATTTGTTTTACTTTCAACCTTTACCTAGGTAATACTGCTCCTAAAACCAAATTAACTAAATCCACCCATGTTATATTTAAAACATTTTAGGGTCAGAAAAATATGAAAAACTGTTTTGAACGTTTGAGTTTGTATGTTTGTCTTGATATATGAATAGAACTGACTAGAAATAATTTTGGTAATAGGTGTAGATTTATGTTATAAATGTTTCTTTTGAAGTTCATAGTGACTATATCATAGGAACCCTTAATTATATTCTTACTGAATCAGAAAATCTGTAAATAGTAATTTTCAGGCTTTTAGGACTAAAAATAAACAATTGAAATATATCCATTAACCTAATAACTTTAACTTCCTGAAGAGAGCAAAGGATACGTTTCTTAGTTTTTGTTGGTACTTTTTTGTACCTTTGTATTTATGACTATTAAAATTGTGATCTAAAATTTCATGTTGTTTTGCAACATGTCCTGTGAGAATTCATTTCTAAGACAGTAGTGCAGTGTAAAATGTTAATAACATTTAAGGTAAAGGATGAATGAAGATTTTGAAAACTGAGAAACTCTTTTAACTGGATTAAAAAATTAAGATTACTGATATAGTTTCTTTAACTTTTAGTATGAATTTTTAACTAGCCATTTTTAGAAATCAAAGCAAAACAAAATTCTAACTATAGAGTTGCTTTATTTTAAAAAGTGCTTCATTTAAAAAAAAATTATTGTGGAAAATTCCAAGTATATACAAAAGTAGAAAGTATTATATAGTAAATCCTCATGGGTCTGTCACCCAGCCTCAATAATTGTCAGCCCATGATCAGTCTTGTTTTATCTGTACTCTCACCCACTTACTCCCTAGCATATTATATTGAAGCAAATTCTGTACATTTTATCATTTCATCTGTGAATATTTTCTTATGTTACTAAAATGATAAGGAATCTTTTAAAACACATAACCAAAATATCATTTTCTTGTCTAAAAAAAAAAATAACAGTAATTCTGTAGCACCATGGAATAACCAGTGTTCAAATTTCAAATTGTCTGAATCAAAATCTGTGCATTGTAATTGTTACGTCTTTTAAATATCTTCTAACTTGTCAGTTTTCTCCATCTCCCCCCCCCCCCATTTGCAGTTTATGATGGAAGAAGCAGATCTATTTGTCTTATAAAATTACCACAGACTAGATTCTGTTGATTATATTCCCGTGGCACAGTTTAACATGTTCCTCTGCATTTCCTATGAATTGGTAGGTGGAAGTATGTCCCAGATTTTGTGCACCTTCAACCACCTGGTACATAGTCACAAACCAAAAATAACCCCACCCTCCCAGAGAAAGAGGTTCTGAATTTTATAATAGGGACTACATGCTGTATTTTATATATGAGCTATAGAAGCATCTTTAGTTTTCATTTAGATAATTGTGTATAATGTATGACTGGAGATTAAAATTTACAATGTCACTGGATATAGCAAAATGAGACAAATGTTTGTATAGTAGATAGAAAAGAACTATCAAAAGCAACAGAAGGATTATTAAGGTAAAGTATCCTGGATGAGTTCATTTTAAGGACAGCCTATTCACTTAAAAACCTCTAATGATATCATTGTTTTTTAAAAACATACTGTCAGTATAATACGCTCTCATAAAAATGACCTTGGTTCATCAGGAAAGGTGAATTATATTTAATATGGCTTATTTTAAAGAATAACCACAACTAGAGAGTCAACAGTTTGGCATTTAAAGGACTGAAGAATTACCATGGCTATAAAATATGGTGTTGTGGTTAATCTGCAATTCCTGTTAATAATGTATGTAAATATGTACATTTCAAAGATAAGAGTCATATATAAAAATTATAAAAATTCTGCTTTATCAAGAATAACTGGGAAATATGTGTACTGGTTAATCAAATATTCATAATCATAAAAATTTGCTGTGGACGTTATATATAGATCACCAATTCTTTTAAAATAATTGATTTTTGATAAAATTACTCTTTACCCTTAAAGTAAAAGATAATTTGATCTTTTTTTTGATGATTCACAAGCTTTTAAGGGACTGTTTATAGCATCAGAATTATTATTCAGCTTGATTGTCATATTGTAGCTGCATCGTAGAGTTGATTAATGCAGATTTCCAAAGTAATGTTAATTACCAGAGCATTATCACTGGATTCAGAAAGCCCAAATGGGCTTTGCGTCTGTGGTGTTCGCCGAGAGTCACGTGGAGAGACTTTCAGGAACCAGTGTGCGTGCGTTTGTGTGTGTGGCTGCGTGTATAGACGTTTACACATGTGCACGTGTGTACATATTACTGTTAGATTTATAATCTATATTGTTAAACACATAACACATATATACCGACTTGTGACATGTGTAGCCATTACTAGTGCTGAGGAAATTGCAAATTGAAGGAATTTGATCAAAATTTACCAAGAGGAAATTGGCTCCAAGGCATAATGATTTTGGCTGGAGGAGAGAGTGATCCTGGCACAGTATGCTCTCTGTTTCCTTGTGAGGGCTCCAAGATGATAAGAATTAGCTACATAGAGGCAGATGCTTGGTAGTTTTCTGGAAGCACAATTATAAGGTTTATGAAAAACAGGAAGATCAACATCTCATGCAGGTTTTTCTGAACGGAGAACTGATTTAATGTGCTGTTTTGTACCCCTTAGACCTTGACTGTTGGACCATGATAATTTGATTTTTAAAATAATTTTTTTTCTTATTTTAAGTGTGCTAGCTTTTGGAGAAAAATTGTGTCTTAAAAATGCTTTTAGGATAATATTTTTCAGATTGTTCAAACTTTTAATGATTGATGACTGTAATTAGTCATATTGCAATATTGTATTTTCAGAATTGCTGTCCCATTTCTTTTTGTCTACTTCTTCTCATAACCACAGATTAACTTGGCTCCCAAGAGCCAGTATCTCTATTGACACTGGAAAATTTTCAGATCCTTTAACTTGGTTTATAATGAATTGAATAGTAGTGGTCATTTGACAAATAATTTTGAGTGCCCACATTGAGTAGCCCATGATGTCTAGCACTCCTCTTGCACACAGATGAGTAAGATACTGTCCCTGCTCTTGGGTAGTTTATAGTCTTATAGAAGAAAGGTAATATGAAAGAACTGTAGCACCCATTCTTCATGAACAGTAGTGGGTGCACTGAAAAGGAGAACTTTCTTTTCATCTTCAGTTTTCAGTGTCTGAGAAACTTTAGCCATTTGTTTTGCATTTTGCTTACATGACGCCAGTAAACACCTTATGTATCTACTGTAAGTGAAGGGACCAAGGAAGGAACTAAAAGTTAATCTTAGTAAATTCCCTAAAACCTGAATTTAGGTGTTGCAAACTCAGATACCTAGAGGAGCCAGCCAGGCAATACAAATGAATGAAAAAGGTCAGTATATAGCAGTTGTAATTGGTGGTGGTTGTGTCCTGCTGAAATGTGTATGCTTTGTCTAAAGATTTTCAAATAGAAATTTTGTGTAGGTCAGAGAAAGTGTGTCTGCAGGCTGAAGCTGCCAATTTGCAATCCCTCTGTAATTCCTTTCCATGAAATGTTCCTTTGGTATCTCTGATTTTCTTGAAGAGATCTCTAGTCTTTCCCATTCTGTTGTTTTCCTCTATTTCTTTGCATTGATCACTGAAGAAGGCTTTCTTATCTCTTCTTGCTATTCTTTGGAATTCTGCATTCAGATGTTTATATCTTTCTTTTTCTCCTTTGCTTTTCACTTTTCTTCTTTTCACAGCTATTTGTAAGGCCTCCCCAGACAGCCATTTTGCTTTTTTGCATTTCTTTTCCATGGGGATGGTCTTGATCCCTGTCTCCTATACAACGTCACGAACCTCCGTCCATAGTTCATCAGGCACTCTATCTATCAGATCTAGGCCCTTAAATCTATTTCTCACTTCCACTGTATAATCATAAGGGATTTGATTTAGGTCATACCTGAATGGTCTAGTGGTTTTCCCTACTTCTTCAATTTAAGTCTGAATTTGGCAATAAGGAGTTCATGGTCTGAGCCACAGTCAGCTCCTGGTCTTGTTTTTGCCGACTGTATAGAGCTTCTCCATCTTTGGCTGCAAAGAATATAATCAATCTGATTTCAGTGTTGACCATCCGGTGATGTCCATGTATAGAGTCTTTTGTGTTGTTGGAAGAGGGTGTTTGTTATGACCAGTGCATTTTCTTGGCAAAACTCTATTAGTCTTTGCCCTGATTCATTCCGTATTCCAAGGCCAAATTTGCCTGTTACTCCAGGTGTTTCTTGAGTTCCTACTTTTGCATTCCAGTCCCCTATAATGAAAAGATACCAAATGAACATTTCATGCAAAGATAGGCTCGATAAAGGACAGAAATGGTATGGACCTAACAGAAGCAGAAGATATTAAGAAGCGATGGCAAGAATACACAGAAGAACTGTACAAAAAAGATCTTCACGGCCCAGATAATCACGATGGTGTGATCACTGACCTAGAGCCAGACATCCTGGAATGTGAAGTCAAGTGGGCCTTAAAAAGCATCACTATGAACAAAGCTAGTAGAGGTGATAGAATTCCAGTTAAGCTATTCCAAATCCTGAAAGATGATGCTGTGAAAGTGCTGCACTCAATATGCCAGCAAATTTGGACAACTCAGCAGTAGCCACAGGACTGGAAAAGGTCAGTTTTCATTCCAATCCCAAAGAAAGGCAATGCCAAAGAATGCTCAAACTACCGCACAATTGCACTCATCTCACATGCTAGTAAAGTAATGCTCAAAATTCTCCAAGCCAGGCTTCAGCAATACGTGAACCGTGAACTTCTTGATGTTCAAGCTGGTTTTAGAAAAGGCAGAGGAACCAGAGATCAAATTGCCAGCATCTGCTGGATCATGGAAAAAGCAAGAGAGTTCCAGAAAAACATCTATTTCTGCTTTATTGACTATGCCAAAGCCTTTGACTGTGTGGATCACAATAAGCTGTCGAAAATTCTGAAAGAGATGGGAATACCAGACCACCTGATCTGCCTCTTGAGAAATCTGTATGCAGGTCAGGAAGCAACAGTTAGAACAGGACATGGAACAACAGACTGGTTCCAAATAGGAAAAGGAGTACATCAAGGCTGTATATTGTCACCCTGTTTATTTAACTTCTATGCAGAGTACATCATGAGAAACACTGAACTGGAAGAAACACAAGCTGGAATCAAGATTGCCAGGAGAAATATCAATAACCTCAGATGTGCAGATGACACCACCCTTATGGCAGAAAGTGAAGAGGAACTCAAAAGCCTCTTGATGAAAGTGAAAGAGGAGAGTGAAAAAGTTGGCTTAAAGCTCAACATTCAGAAAACGAAGATCATGGCATATGGTCCCATCACTTCATGGGAAATAGATGGCGAAACAGTGGAAACACTGTCAGACTATTTTTCTGGGCTCCAAAATCACTGCAGATGGTGACTGCAGCCATGAATTTAAAAGATACTTACTCCTTGGAAGGAAAGTTATGACCAACCTAGATAGCATATTCAAAAGCAGAGACATTACTTTGCCAACAAAGGTCCGTCTAGTCAAGGCTATGGTTTTTCCTGTGGTCATGTATGGGTGTGAGAGTTGGACTGTGAAGAAGGCTGAGCGCCGAAGAATTGATGCTTTTGAACTGTGGTGTTGGAGAAGACTCTTGAGAGTCCCTTGGGCTGCAAAGAGATCCACCCAGTCCATTCTGAAGGAGATCAGCCCTGGGATTTCTTTGGAAGGAATGATGCTAAAGCTGAAACTCCAGTACTTTGGCCACCTCATGCCAAGAGTTGACTCATTGGAAAAGACTCTGATGCTGGGAGGGATTGGGGGCAAGAGGAGAAGGGGACGACAGAGGATGAGATGGCTGGATGGCATCACTGACTCGATGGACGTGAGTCTGAGCGAACTCTGGGTGTTGGTGATGGACAGGGAGGCCTGGCGTGCTGCGATTCATGGGGTCGCAAAGAGTCGGACATGACTGAGCGACTGATCTGATCTGTAATTCTTTAATATAAATGAAACCATCATAAAAACATTTGAGAGAAAAGAAGTGGTTTAAAATTAAACACAAATAGGGACTTTTTTGGTATTCCAGAGGTCAAGACTCCTCACTTCCTCTACAGGGGATAAGGGTTTGATCCCTAGTCAGGGAAATAAGATCCCACTTGCCACGGTGTAGCCAAAAAAAATAAAAATAAACAAATAAATACTTCCAATTTAAGAATGATTGCACCATTTAGTAAGCTATTTGGTGCTTTTATTCTGGGGCATGCTGCTGGTGCTAAGTCGCTTCAGTTGTGTCCAACTCTGTGTGATCCCAGAGACAGCAGCCCACCAGGCTCCCCCGTCCCTGGGATTCTCCAGGCAAGAACACTGGAGTGGGTTGCCATTTCCTTCTCCAATGCAAGAAGGTGAAAAGTGAAAGTGAAGTCGCTCAGTCATGTCCGACTCTTCGCAATTCCATGGACTGCAGCCCACTAGGCTCCCCATCCATGGGATTTTCCAGGCAAGAGTACTGGAGTGGGGTGCCATTGCCTTCTCCGATGATGATGGTAAAGAATGCACCTGCAATGTGGGAAACCTGGGTTTGATCCCTGGATTGGCAAGATCCCCTGGAGGAGGGCATGGCAACACACTCCAGTATTCTTACCTGGAGGATCCCATGGACAGAGGAGTCTGGCGGGCTACAATCCATGGAGTTGCAAAGAGTCAGACACGACTAAGCACAGCACACAGATGGCATTAAATTAGGGATGATGTGTTCTCAGGAGGAGCCTGGAAGATAGAAATCTAGGCAGATGAGGGGGATCGAGTTTGTAGGAATTCACAAGAGTGATGTTGGTTCTCCATCGTTGAAGATTTTCTTTTCTTGATATAGACAACCCTGGATTTCAAATGTTAGTTATTGTTAAAAATAGGTCACAGGTCTGAAGACACATTCTGTTATTCCTGGGAAATGTTCAGGGCAACTCGAATGGAAAGCTCTAGTGGATGGAGCCTTTAGCCATCATTTAAACAGTGGTTCTTATGTGAAGGATCAATGAGTTTATATGAAATTATTTGGGTCTTTGAGAACAATAAGAAAATTTGTCAGAAAGATGATCTAACTTCCTGGGTTTCTGCCTTGATATCAGGATACCTGAACATGACTCCAAAAATTACAAAACAGATTCTCTAGGGCCACAAAGTGGGTGTCCCTCCAGGCTTACTGAATCAGTGTCTAAGTGTGTTATTGTTGTTCAGTTACTAGGTCATGTCTGACTCTTTGTGACCCCATGGGCTGCAGCATGCCAGGCTCCTCTGTCCTCCACTATTTCCTACAGTTTGCTCAAATTTATGTCTGTTGAGTTGTTGATGTTACTTAACCATCTCCTCCTCTGCTGCCCAGAGTGCAGGATCTGTGAGTCTGTCTTTTTAATAGATACTTTTACAGTTATTCTGGTGATAGACAGGAGGGGAACTAGAGCTGTAGGTAGAAAAGGTTTCATATATTGCTAAGAATACCAGGTTTCTTTGCTCAATGAAGATTGTATACCGACAGACCTTTATTAAAGAATTTTTTTAAAAAGTGGTGTTTATTGATAGAAAGAACCCCATTCTGTCTGATAAAGTGTGTTGATGGTAATAGATATTGGTGGCTTAGGTTATAAGGGCATTGTTAAGATTATTGAGGTACATGGTTAGCAGGGTATGTATTTGTAATTATTTACGCTGAGACCCAGGGAAGATTGGGTGGTGTAATTTGAAATAGATACTTCTCTTTAGTTGACTGTGAGGAGCACCACAGTTTTGAAAGAAGTGGTTAGAAGAATGGCCTTGGGGACTGGAGAGGGATGTTGAGTTTAAGGAACTAAAAATTGATGAAACTGAGTAATAATCAGTGTGCATTGCTGAGTTGACAAATGGCTTGGGGCCATCAATGTGGCTGCTATTGTGGGGACCTATTTTTAATATCTCTGGAGAGAATCTGTAGAAAAGATGTAAAGGCTTATTAGTCAAAGCTGCACACTTCAGGCTTGGCATGGAACCAGCATTCATAAGACACCTAGTACAGTGCGTCCATGCTGATTGTTTCACTCAAGTGGAGGAAAGGTAAAAATACCTCCTGTTTACAGGACCACGAAGTAAAGGCCTCTCTGAGCTCGTGTTAACAAAGTGCTCCCAAGACACATGTTACTAATCAAAATGTTCTTATCTGGTTTGAAACAGTTGTTCACTTTTCTCCCTTGCAGCCTTCAACAGCCTATTGAGTTTTTCAGAAACCTCACTTTATTAGTGAATCAAATACCTTACTGGTATTTGAAAAGCTCTGGGATGGGGAACATCTCCGATACCTATTTCAGATTCATTTTTAACTTAACATGTATTGAATGAGCTGTAATATATAGCAGTAGAGTCTTCTATCTTTCCTTCTTTCAATTTACTTTTTCCTTAAGGGAAATTATTTTAATCATTGTTGGGTTTGTGGAAATAGATTAATCCTCTGTGTAGATTTTCCTGCAGTAATGTAAGAAGCTTTCTTTTTTCCTCTGGCAGAAAACATAAGGACCCATGTCAAATGTATACTTCAGATTAAAGGGCTCTCAAATAATGATCAGAGTTTATGAATGTTTCCCTCTTTTCTTTGTCTTAGGGAGGTGAAATAGTGACATGGTGTATCAGTACTCTTTTATTTCTTCTCTCCCTCTCCTTTTCCTCCTCCTTCCTCATTTTCTTACAACAGAAAATCTGATTAAAATTAGCTTAAACAATAAAGGGAGAGTTCATTGACTTACAGAACTTAAAAGACCAGAGGTGGGCTTCAGATAAGGCATGGTCCAGTGGCTACAATAATGTCATTTAAGGACCTAGTTTCTATTCCTTTTCTTCTCTGCTCTGCCTTCCACTGTGTTGACTTTATTCTTACTCTTCATATTCACCCAGCAGATCAAGTCTCTTCCTTAGTGAATATAAAATTGTTACTCAAGTTCAGATGGAGCTTGAAGTAGAAGGTCTTACTCGAAACTCATGCCTGAGAGTGGGGAGGGGTGGTTTCCCAAGGAAATTTGGGTTTGTCTTACCAGAAGAAGGGAAATGGATGTTGGAAATCAAACAATAGATGTCTACTAAATGTGGGTTTAGGCCAAGGACGTTGTATGGACCTGGGATGAGGTGGAGTTTTTAGGGGGAAGGATAAAGACATTGAAAGCTTTACTATCTTGTGTGTTACATTTTTTGGGTATCTCTTCCTTTAGTTGATGGTCTACTTTACATTGCTTTTTCTTCCTTTCTCTTTTAGTAGTTGCATGTGGCTGGTGTAACAGGAAGAGCTTGAAGAAGAGCCTTCTTTTCAGTTGGCGTTTCCCTTAATTACTTATATGCACACTGTGTTACTAGGACTTTGGTTGCTTCAAGACCGCTGGCCAGAAAGGCCCAAGACTGGGATTTTGGCTAAGAGGACGAAGGTCTGTCAAATACTGCCAGTCTGGAATTAAGTCCAGGGAGCTCGCTATGGTGAGGAGAAGCAGTGGTGTAGTATAAATCACTGTAGCCCAGGGGCCAAGTCTAGCTAGGGAAATCATTAATAGGGCAGGGGTCATAAACCAGGCGTCGGAGCTTGCAGGTGTTTGTCTGGTTAACAATAACAACTTGGTTGAAGCTGTTTGTTCTCTTGTTTTGTTCCATATGGCTCATTCCTATATGTCTCTTTGTGATTATCATAGTTGGAAAGAAATGAGAATCTACCCTGAGGTCTGGTCCTGACTTAAGTGGAGAAGAGATTATTGTCTTGACAGGGGAGACTGGGTAGGATTCCTGTGGTGTTGTGACTCACCTATGGCTATAAAACACTCAGTGCCAACAAAGGCTACTAAGCTTGAATCATCTTCTTCCATTATTTAAATAATTTGCTCCAAGTTTAAAATCTCTGTGCAGAAATTGGGGTTCTTCATCTTTTAAGTTTAAAAGACCCCTGAAGACATTTTTCTAATGAAAAGTGAAATCCTAACAAAGTGTTTGCTTTAACTAAATAATTGCAGTTAATTTCTTGTAAAGAAACACAGAAGCACACTTTAACTTAAAATAAGCTCACACTGTTGTTTCTTGTAGTACAGCCAGGAAAACCAGAAACAAGCTGTTTCCTTCAAAATCACATCCCTGGATGATATTCGAGCAACCTGGACAATTTAAATGCATCCCCAGGAAAAACAATTTGAGTCAAGTTGGAAATCATATTTGCTAATTTCCTTTCTGTCATGGCAGTGTTGCCTTTTATTCTCAGAGTCCCAGTAGGCTTGATTGAGAAGGTGCATGGCATCCGCGGCTCAGGTGAATAGCAACATTCACTTCAGAGCCACAGCCAATCTGGGGTCGTGAAAGGTTTTTTTTTTTTTTTTTTAATTGGGGTTTTGGTGAACTGGATACATGTACAGCCTAAAGGAATTTAAATTTCTTTGAAACACTTTGCTGGCCGGACAGAGGGATTTCTAAATGTTTAGGGATCACTAGTCAAATTCACTTTCATGCATTGGAGAAGGAAATGGCAACCCACTCCAGTGTTCTTGCCTGGAGAATCCCAGGGACGGGGGAGCCTGGTGGGCTGCCGTCTATGGGGTCGCACAGAGTCGGACACGACTGAAGCGACTTAGCAGCAGCAGTCAAATTTTAGTCTACACTGACATTTTGTTCAAATATTGAACTTAATAATATTATTTATTTATGCTTTTTAAAATTTATTTGAGAAGCATTTTGGCCCCAATAGATTTGATTTTGTATTTTAAAGATAGCACCTTAAAGTTGTGTGTGTAGAGACAGTATCTTAGGGAAGAAGTAAGAGTGGATTTGGTCATTATTAAATTCAGCAGTTAGTGATTTTAGTGTTTCCAGTCTTAGTTTATATTCATTTTGGAAAAGATGCTGGTCCTGTGCTCTAAATGGTTGTACTGTTAAGAGAAGAAAGGCTCATAAAGGCTCTGCGGAGCCTCTTTGTTTTCAACTTTGTTCCACTTGGAGCAGGGTTTCCAAGATAGAAAAGAATCTGCTCTTTACTTTCTTCCTCTTGATAGACAAGAAACGCTGGGTCAACAGATGTGGTTTGAGAGTCCTTTCTTCCCCTGGTCTCTTCCACCCTAGGTTGCTCCCATCTCTTCAATCCAGCTCCAAAGAAACAGAACTTAGAAATGTGCCTGGTGATCCTAGAGACCTATTTGAAGTAGCAGTTTAGCGTGTCCTGGGGTTGCATGCTGGTCACTTTCTTTTTAGAGGGGCTGAAAAGTCATTTGTAAGCAACTTCTCATGGGCAAGAAGCGATATTACAGGGTTTTTTTGTGTTTTTTGTTTTTTTTTTTTTGAGTTTTCTAAATGGAGCTAAAACTCTATTTTTGAGATATATTGTGCTGTGCTTAGTCACTCAGTCATGTCCAACTCTGCGACCCCATGAACGATAGCCTGCCAGGCCCCTCTGTCCATGGGGATTCTCCAGGGAAGAATACTGGAGTGGGTTGCCTTGCCCTCCTTCAGGGGATCTTCCCAACCCAGGGATCAAACTCAGGTCTCCCACATTGCAGGTGGATTCTTTACCGTCTGAGCCATGAGGGAAGCCTGTATTTTTGAGATACTTTTGTATATTTTAGATTAAAAGTATGCTGGCCTGTGGAAGAAAGCAAACATGTATGTCAGTTCCAATGAGTCTGCTGAACATAAAACAGGGATGGTAGAGAAATTCTGGTGTGATGCACCAGTAGGTGGTGGATATTTGAAGATTCCCCAGAACTCCTCTGTTATTTGGAAGTTTTGCTTACCTAGCAATTGTTGGTGAGGCTGCCCACTGAATGGCATTTAAAAAATTCAGATTTAGGATTTATTTTTCCTTTTCTCATTTGTGAACCCGCAAATGAGTGATCATGCTGAAGAGTGATTTTTTCAGAAACCAAGCTATTTGTATATTTTGCCCAACACATTACCTTTGTCCTTCTCAAAGATGTTTATCTGTCATGTTCTATATTGGCATAGGGTTAGTATCACATTACCATTAGTATCCAGAAGATTTAAGCCAGAAAATGGACTGCTATCTTTTTTATTTTTTTTCCTGCAAGGCAATAAATCAGACCTTTTAGAAAAGCCTAGGTCACAGAAAATCCAGAGAAGGTAGTTGTTGATTGAGAGGGAGGTCAGAACCTTGGAGAGCTCTAGAGAGAGCAGGGACAGAATGCAGTGGAAGCTGCCATGGCTGGCCCCAAGCAGACTAGGTTTTTTTGAGAAGATTGTGATTCCACTTTGTTTATTGTTAAGATATGTATGATTTAAGGAGATAAACCCCTTTTACTCCCAAGCCATGAGCGTGCACGCACGCGCGCTCTCTCTCTATATATATAGATATATATATATAAAATCTATAATTCCATGACTTGGGGCTACAGCCTTATAAACCAGAGAAATGCTTTTCTTCAGCACATCTGGAAGACCCTCCAGGCCATTGTATGATTTCAGATTCCTCCTGGGAGGACTTCTGGTATCATGATGAAGATGGTCACAAATAGGAAGGATAAAAGAAGCATAAGATTTCAGTGAAGTGTTTACTACTTACTAGACTAGATCCACTTCCCAAAAAATAAAATTTTTTTCCAAATGACATGTTAGGTAAAACTTCAACACAACCCAAACTCAAACCAAACCAAAACAACCAACCAAACAAAAACCAAAAGCAGAATGACAGAGGTGTTCTGGTTAAAGCAGGTTAAGAGGCTGGGATGCCTCTACTAGGATTACTCCTGGCTCCATCAGTAGCCACTGAACACAGGCTGCAAATTGCCACATTTGAGCAGAGTACTTCAGTTTACTTCTCAGACATAGTTCTTAAGCAAGTGTGAGAATTTAACTTAATTGTACTTCTAGGAATATTTTTTACTAGCCCGTATTAATCCCAGAAATGGCCGTATGTTGGTCGTCGTCTTAGCTATTCATTTGGATGTCACAGATTTGCATCTCTTTCTAATTAGCTTCTGTGCTTCCAAGAACCCACTGAGTTTTCAAGACTGTAATTAACAGCAACTTCAAAGAACATGGCAACATTCTCAAATCTCAGATTCAATAGGCTCTGCTTATAAGAACGAAGAGAATTATTAGACTATTTGAAAATAAAGCCATTGAGGATTATAAAACTACCCTAATTAATTTTTTGCCATACCAATATTTATTTCTGTGAGTATTCTTATAAATTATAGAGGTCTCAGTGTGGCTCCATCTGGGGGATAAGAATAGTCTTTCTGGAGAGTAGAGGGATCTGATAACATAGGTTGTGAGGAAGACTTACCTTTGTTCTTTATTCTCTTATGCTATCAGAAAAAAATGCTATTTCTCTTACCATGTGTATATTACTGTTTCAATGAAACATTAGTTTATGAAAAAGAAGAAATCAATAAAATCACATTTATTTGCTTATTATTAAGGTTATATACTTTTCACACATTGTTTTTTAACTTTTTATCAAGATATAATTGACATACAACATTTAGTTTTAGATGTACAACATGTTGATTTATGTATATATTATGAAATGAATACCACAATAAATTTAACTTTCATCATCATACAGTTATAGATTTCTTTTTCTTGTGATGAGAACCTTTAATATTTACTCTCTCAGCAGTTTTCAAATATATAGTACAGTATTATATGTTGTGTACAGTACTAGATAGTTGTATGTAATTTTGTAATGTTTCAGATAATTTTAAAGAAGTGTTTCTAATTTATATCTATACTTTATCCTCTTATTAAATAACAGTTTTTATTATAAGCATTTTTTAAAAGAAATTTTTTCCCCCATATAAGATTTTTTCCCCCTTCTTTATTAGTCAATGATGGTTCCAGGGCTCAATTACTAATTTGCTTATTTCTCTTCTTCATCTCCCCAGTGCTGTGAATCTAGTACATTGTTTCCCGACTCTTTTCATATATTTGTGTCATTGTGAGTGAATTTGCTTTAGTATGACTGAGAAGCCTTGTTTTGAATAAGTGAGATGTGATTTGGGGGTGAAGTGAGTTAGGCATTTGCAAGAGTTATAATCTGCTGTGTTCTCACGTAAGGAAGCTCACATAAGAAGCTGAGGATTGGTTGTGCTTTTTCAAGTCTGCAGGGCCATCGATTTGGGAGTATAACACGTGTGGTAGAGTGTATTGATGAGAGAGACGTGGGAAGGTTGAGGGTCATACAAACAGGAGCATCCCTCAAATCAGGCAGCCTGTACAGTGAGCCAGAGTGGGGAATCCAGAATTACTGCTAGATGGGAGACAGGTTGTGACTACAAAGAGGCAGATGCCAATTCTTTGGTTAGAAACTGATACTTTAGTGAATATCATGTCACTGAGGGTTGGCAGGTTTACATTCTACACTCTCAGTTGTCTATACTTGAGTATCATCAGAGTTGTTCAACCTCTTTAATTAACCAGCATTTAAAAAGCACTGGCATGATATCTTCCCTGAACTGCTTCATATGTGTTTGGTAAAATGAATAAAATTTCATGATAGTAGTTCATTTTTTCACTTTTGTCTGTTTTCTCTTATTATACTTTTATCACTTTCTCCTAATGCATTTTTACTCCTTTCTATGTTGATATATTACATGTCTCATGCCTATTCTTCTTGACCATCCTCATTTAAGATTTCCTCTTTCATAAATCACCAATAATAAGTAAAATAAGAACCTTGTGCATAGAGAGAAAAACTTACTTTTCTCTTTTTCATGAAGAGGCTTCTTAACTTATGCTCCCTCACCCTTTCCTTGAAGAAGCTTTATCTCTATCTCCTTCTCAAGAGGGTGGAAAACCCCAACGTCTTGCATTGTTAGACCTGTTTTTAAAATATGCTTTCATCTTAGAAAGTGACCAAAATCTTGTGTATCTTCTATGTTCTCCCTTTCTAGGCCAAGTAATTCAAAGCACAAATGACTTCATATGTAAAAGTGGTCATGCAGCAGCAGTAGAGGAATTTTTATCCCAGTGAACATATCTCTGCTTCTCTTGATGGGAATGTTTTTCAACTAAGTTGTTTTCCACTGAAGTGCACTTTGAATGGCCAGAGAGGTCAAATGCATTTCCATGTATTGGGAGATTGTATTTAATGGAAAGGGACTGCTTGGCATGTCGTTACTATGCATTTAATAATTAGATTGAATCACTTGAAATGAATTCAAATTGGTAATAGATGTTTGCCAGCTTATATGCTTTCATAATTTAAAAAAATTTTGTAGATATAGGCTGTAACTTGCCAAATAGCTAAAGAGAAATGATAGAATTAACAATTTAAAATGAGAGACTTTTCTGGTGGTCCAGTGGTTAAGCATTTGCCTTCCAGTATAGGGAACACTGGTTTAATTCCTTCCAGTGCAGGGGACACTGGTTTAATCCCTGAACTAAGATCCCATGTGCCACAGGGCAGCTAAGCCTGTGTGCTTCAACTGCAGGCCCACACGCTGCAGCTACTGAAGCCTGAGTGCCCAGAACCCGTCCTCTGCCACAGGAGAGGCCACTGCAGCCAGGGCATGTGGCACAACCACCAGAGAGCAGCCCCTGCTCACCACAGCTGGAGAAGGATTGCTCGTGCAGCACAGAAGAGCCAGCGCACCACAACAAAGACCCCGTGCAGCCAAAAACAAGTACATAAATGAGGGGAATAAAGAGTTTAAACTGAGGCAGCTGAAGCTTTTTCTTTTTGTGTTGGAAGAAGGATTTGAATACTTGACCAAGAAAGGAAAGATTGTGTATTTTTTCTATATGTCAGTGTTTAATGATGATTTCTGAAAGAAATGCATAGCCAGCTATATAATGATCATTTTGAGTTTTATACTGTGTTGTTATATCCTGTTGATACTTTAAATGTGGTCTTTAGTACCTCAAAAGGACCTCAGGCTCTTGAGATTCAGAGGTTTGCCAGTGAGGAGGTTATACTCTTTTTGTTCAGTCACTTCATAGCAAAGGGCTCTCTTTGATTCACTGTACAATGCTGAAGCTCCTGCTTTTTCCTCTGTTCATCGAGTCTTTATTGGATATTCCTGAAGAGCTATCTTTCCTATAAGTGAAAGAGCATTTAGTGACTTTTCCATTGTCATTTATTCCCTAAGTCAACCCACTCATTGGGGAAAAATCATTATTATTCTTTTAAAGGATGTATTTCTTTACCTTCTGTTTGTTTTCTTTTGATAGAAGACTTCTCTGGTGAGATTGGTCATGGCATTAATGAATGTGATTTTTTGGTATTATATAAATGAAATGTGTTAACATTTGGAATATCTCCATAACTCAGTGAATCAGTATTTTCTAAATGACCAATGAATGATGGTGCAAAGTCATGCATGAGTAAGTTTCATTTAAAGTACAGGATAGACAAATGGAATTTAGGGTAAGAGTGTGAAATATTTATCAATATAATTTTATCCTACTGATTAACACAGGGAATTGCATTCAGTATCCTGTAATAAACCATAATGGAAGAGAAAAAAAGTAGCTTTAGATTCCACGTTACAACTAACCTTTAAGAAACCACCACTTGTTGAGTTTTGGTGTAGTATCAAAGAAGAACATCCAGAATTATTTGGAAAGGCTGTGGAACTACTCTTCTTTTTTCGAAGTATGTATTTGAATGAGGCTGTATTTTCTTCATAATACTTCAGCCAAAACAACATATTGCAACATTGAATGTAAAAGCACATATGAGAATCCAGCTCTTTAATTAAATCAGACATTAAAGAGTTTTGCAAGAATATGAAACAATGCCATGCGTCTCATGATTTTTTGGGAAAATACAGTTTTTTCATTATAAATGTTAACGTAGTAGGATTGTTATTTTTAAATGAATTAGTATTTGAAACTTTCTGTTTTAACTTTTACTATAGTAAATTTAATCCATATAATTCATATATGTAGAAGCTCCTTGGGGTCCCCAATACATTTAAGAAGGTTCCTGAGACCAGAGTGTATGAGAACCTGTGCTGTAGTGCTTAAGTGGGGACTTGGAGCCAAATTGTTTATGTTCAAAACTCAGCTTTATTATTTAATAGCTCTGTGACCTTGGACAAGATACCAAACTACTTTTGGCCTCAGTTTCTCATCTAAATAAAATGCTATAGTAATGTAACTTGTAGGTTGTTTTAAGGATTAATTTGAATATATGAAAAGTTCTTAGAATTTATATAGTACTCAGCAGGCTATAAAATTATCACCTTTTGAGCATTTATAATGTATTGGAGTTTTCCTTTATAGATGCCAGATTTCTAAATTTCTGGAGATTCAGTGTTTTGCGGTATTAACATGGTCTGTCATCAGTAAAGTCCCAGATACCCTTAACTTCTCTACACCATTCCCCCCGCCCCAACCCCGTCAAAGTCAGTGGTTCTCAACCTTTGCTGTATTTTAGAATCACCTGGGGAGCTTAAACAAACAAACCCTCAGTGCCCAAGACACACTTCAGACTGACTCAGTTAAACCAGAATCTGAAGGTGGGAATAGGGACCAAACATAGTATTTCTCACTCCTGAAGCCTGAATATTCAGATCCTCTGCCCTGAGATTCTGTCTTTCCTTCCATGTTCTCAAATAATTTATTTATTACAGCTGATTTCTCTCTCATCTTTTGTATCACTACACTTGGAGGGGCGGTAGGTGTTCTCCCTGCTCAATGCTGCTGCTAAGGAAACCATCGTTCCCTTTTCCCTGACACCCCATCCCCAGCCTTGAAACTCAGCGCATCAGACAGTAGGACACACCCCTCCCTCCTTGTTATCTAGAGACATCCTTTGAAGATTTTGGCGCATGGCTCACAGTTATTTTCTCAGCACTGTTGATTGCTCTTTTTGTGATTGCAGGTGATTTAATATTCACATAAACGCTCCTTCCCACATGTGGGCCTCTCAGTCCCTGACTTCCTTTCCTGCAGGGATCTTGTCCTTCCTCCACCCCCCTCAGCCAGACACATGCTCATCCAGTCCTTGTCAGTACCCATTACAGATCAAACATCCCGTTCTCTGACCACACCTCCTGTCTTTTAGAATTCATTTTTTTTTAGAATCTCCCAGCTCACCAGGACCATTGTTCCTGTCATTTTCCCACTAACTCTCACTTCTCTTATGAACTTACTTTGCTTTTTCCTGGCTTAGGGAGTCCATGTCCATAATTACAATCAGTCTTCTGCAAGCCCTCAAAGATCTCTTGCCCCTCTTTCTTTCTATTGTACTTATCTAGCAAAATCCCAACCTTTGTTAAATCTAAATTCCTCCCACTCTACATTGCACCCAGGCGAGGGAATTTATGCTGATTGGTCTCACTTACAAATCATACCTCAAGCTCAATGGGGCTTTTAGTGCTGTCTGGAATTCCTCCTCCATTTCCCCAGTTCATTCATTGTTTATTGTTCTAAATGACTATTGCATACTCTCTTCTCAAACTTCCTGTATCCCCTCCTTCTTCCTCACTCTCAGCTGATGGCCTTGTTTCTAGGAGAAAATGTAAACTCTTAGGAGAGAACCACCACAAGCTTCTATCACCGCATTGAGCAACCTGCCTACATTTGTAATTCTAAGCTGGCCTTTTCTCTTATACCTACAGATGGATTCTCTGTGCTGGTTTCTAAGGCATCCCTCTTGGAGATCCCATTCTGCCTACCTAATTGTTATCTTCTCTGATGGTGTTCTGTGCCCACTTCCCTTTACAGCAGCATGTTCCCCTCTCTCTATGGGGATATTCCCTCAGACTATAAACATCTGAGCAAAACTTTCTCTTCTCCTCTGGTTACCAGTTTTCATTGTCTGTGTCACGTTTCTAATTTCTTTCTACTCATTCTCTCTTAAAGCCTCTACAGTCAAGCTTCTGCTTCACCAAGATAGCCCTTGTGGAGCACACTGCTGACCTGTGTGTCAACAATACCCAGCCGTCAGTTCCTAGGCCTCCTCTTACTCAGCAACGCCATTTGGCACAGCTGATCACTTCTCTCTTTTGAAGCTCTTCCTTCACCAGTGTTCTCAGTAGCATTTATTACCATATGATTTTGTTGATTATTTATTTTGGCCAATGAAACTGTAAGCTCCTTTAGCAAGGACTCGGTTTATTCCTGTCACTGCCTGTAACAGTGGCTGATACGGAATAGGCACTTGATACGTATTTGTTGAATACGTATCAACATACGTATACTGTGAGCTTAAAATATGTGACTGTGAGCTTAAAGCAGCTATATACTTGTCAGATCTTTCCCATCTCCTTTCCTGGTCAGGCTATCACAGCCATGTCCTTTCTCTTTTTCTCCGGACCTTGCATTTCCTAACTGTATTTTCTGTCATCTCTACTCCAGTCCTATCTTTTTCAGGCTGAACCACCACCATTGTGCTTACGTGTCTGTGGGGCTCTAATGTTTACAGAGCGTTCATTTATATCTGGTATTATAGATGCAGATGGTCTGTGGATCTGAGTTGAATGACATTAGCATTTAATGCTGAATTTAGGTGCAGATGGAAGAAATTAAAATTATGAAAAAATAAGAAACAAGTCTTTATGGTCTTCTTATTCTTCTTAAAATTATGGTCTTCTTAGGATGTTTTGGTTTCTTGTTTTGTTACTACCCTACTTTACACTTTACTATTTCTGCCTGCCCATAGTGGAATTCTCCTTGATTGTCTGCAAGAATTTTTAGAAAGCAGGAGAAATCAACAAGTTCAAGAGGCCCTTTTGACTTCAGCTCTGAGCTTATCATTAATTAAGAGTAGTCTGTTTTTCTCTTGGATTATTTGTGGGAATATAAATTGGTTCAGCTTCTATGGAAAACAGTATGGAGGTTCCTTAAAAAAATAAAAACTATAGAGTTGCCACATGCCCAGCAATCTCACTCCTGGGCATATATCCAGAAAAACTAATTGGAAAAGATACATGCTCACCAATGTTCATAGTAGCACTGTTTATAATAGCCAAGACATGGAAGCAACCTAAGTATTGCTTAGGCAGCATTCATTGGCAGATGAATGCTAAAGAAGATGTGGTACATACATACAATGGAATATTACTCAGCCATAGAAAGAAGGAAATAATGCCATTTGCAGCTACTTGGAGGTTAGAGATTATCATACTAAGTGAAGTAAATCAGAAAGAGAAAGACAAATACCCTATGATATCACTTCCATGTGAAATCTAAAATATGATAAAAAGGAACTTATTTACAAAATAGAAGCAGACTCACAAACTTAGAAAACAAACATGGTTACTAAAGGGAGAAGGGTGGGGGAGGGATAAATTAGGAGTTTGAGATTGGCAGATACAAACTACTCTATATAAAATAGAGATGCAACCAAGTCCTACTCTATAGCAAGGGAACTGTATTCACTATCCTATAATAAACCATAATATGAAAAAGAATATGTTATACACATATATATCTGTGTGTATAATTGTGTCACTTTGCTATACCCCAGAAACTAACAAAACACTGTAAATCACCTATACTTCAATTAAAAAAAAAAGTAGTCTATTTCTCTTAGATTTTCATCCCTCTTTCCCTCTATATTGATGAGCCAGTGTGATACTGGATTTGTGTGAAAACTCATTTGTTACTGGGCTTTTCTTTTTGGCTTCTACAGAACCTTGCCTCCTGGAATCCATCAAACCCTGAATGTCTCTTACTGGTGGTGAAGGAACTTGTGCAACAGTATCACCAGTTTCAGTGCAGCCGCCTTCGTGAGAGCTCCCGCCTCATGTTCGAATACCAGACGTTACTGGAAGAGCCACAGTATGGAGAGAACATGGAGATTTATGCCGGGAAAAAAAACAACTGGGTAAGGTTTTTCGAGAAAGGGAGAAAAAGGTCACTTTATCTGTAATAGAATAAAATAATCAATTCCAACATTCATTTATAATAAACCCTGGCCATTTCCTTAGATAAACATGATTGAGGATGCTCGGATACTCTCTCAGTCTCACACCCACAGCCCCTGACTTCTGAGTGTCTGCAGCTGGGAATATGAGTCTCCAAATTTTACAGACTTCCCAGCCGATATCTTTGAGAAACCACATAAATATTAAGGTCTCTTCAAAACTCTGAATTATGAGAAAGTATATTGTATCTCAGCCAGACAAGAGAGGTCAGTAACTCTGGAGCTAACTAGCTTATGTGGAGCCTTTTATAATTTCTTTTACATTGTGTGATCCTTTAAAGACACAAGTCAGAGTGTATCACTTCTCTGCCCAGAACTTTCATATCCCTCTCTTTTTCTCTCACAGTAAAAGCCACCATCTTTCCAGGGGTGTAAAAGAGCTCAGCGTGATTCCCGTCACCACCATCCTCCATCCATCGTTCCTGCTCTCTCTTCATCTCCTGCTTTCCTGTTCCAAATAATCATCTCAGCCACACTAGCACCTCGCTGTGCTGCAGACACACCAGACATGCCCCTGCCCTTGGGTCTGTGCATAGCTTTCCTGTCATCTGGCTTGTTTCCCCTATATAATCACAAAGCTAATGCCCTTCCTCCTTAAAGATTGTACTCATATGTGACTTTCTTAGAAATGCCTGTATTAACACCCCCAATTTTTTTAAACAAGTTTTTTTGAGGTATTATTTTGATATCATATATCCACCCATTTTAAGTGTAAAGCAAGTTGAACAACTACCATCAATCCAGTTTTTGAATGGTTCCATCATCCCAGTGATATCCCTCAATGCCCATTTATAGTTAATTCTGTTCCCACCCCCAGTTTTGGGCAACCACTAATCTAGTTTCTGTCTATATAGGTTTTCTTTTCTGAACATTTCATGTACTTGCATACTTGGGAAATACTGTGGGTTTGGTTTCAGACGATTGCAAATAAGCAAATATCAAAGTGAGTTACTTGAATTTTTTGGTTTCTGAATATACATATGAGTTATATTTACACTACACTGTAGCCTCTTAAATGTGCACTAGCACCATGTCTATAAAAAACTTTTGATATGTTCTGCTTAAGTCCAACGTATACACTGAGGAGGCATTACATAAGAGTGAATACCCCCAGAGATCATCGGGAGCCTACCACACTTCCTTATTATGTTTGTTGTCTGTCTCCTCCCAATGGAACGTAAAAGTCCACGAAAGCAGAGATATTTGTTCACTGGAAATATCGTAAACACTTAGAACAGTGCCTGGCATATTGTTTACATTCCATAAACATTTGTTGAGTGAATGAATGAATGAGTAAACTCTAGTTTATTTAAGCACAGAGTAAGTTTAGGGTCCCTTCTCTGTGTTAAGCCTTTCAGATTTCTCTCACTCTTTCTTTTTTTGGTTAAACATACCTCTCCCTTTTTGCTCTTCAGCTCTTTCTCAAAGGACATGTTTTCCAAGGTCTTAGATGTGATTAATGCCTTTGAATCAGTAGGACTAAAATTTATCCTTGTTACAAATCATCTTGTTTGTTCAGTTCAAGGTTTTTTGGTTTGTTTGTTATTTTGTAAATTTATTTTGTTTATTTTATTGTGGTAAAAGACACGTGAAATTAAATTTGCCGTCGTAACTGTAAGTGTACAGTGCAGTAGTGTTACGTTTGTTCACATTGTTGTGCACTCACTCTCGAGAGCTTTTCCATCTTGTAAAACTGAAACTCTGGACCAGTTTAAACACTAACTCCATTTCCCTGCAGCCCTTGGCAGCTACCTTTCTACTTCCTGTCTGTATGATTTTGACTCCTTTAGACACCTCATATAAGTGGAATCGTCTAGCATTTGTCTTTTTGTGATTGGCTTATTTTGCTCAGCATACTGTCTTTGAGGTTCATCAGTGTTGTAGCCTGTGACAGGATTTCTCTCCTTTTTGAGACTGCTTGGTATTCCAGTGTACACTTATGCCACATTTTGTGTATCCATTCATCCATCAGTCAACATTTGTGTTGCTTTCACCTCCTGGCTATTGTGAATCATGCTGACTACACCTGAGTACGTACAAAGACACTCCTTTGAATTCTTTTGAATACATCCCCCAGAGTAGGATTGCTGGATCATATTGCTAATTCTGTTTTTAATTTTTTTTTTGAGAAATCTCTGTAATGTTTTCCATAGTGGCTGCACCATTTTATATTTCTACAAGTAGTGCAGAGTTCAAGGTTTTTAAACTGTTATTTTGAAACTTTATTCATATGGATAGTAAGGAAAACTTTACTGAACTTAGTTTATCCTCTAATCCAAGCATTTCTCATATTAAACAATCACCTTAGTTGTCCTTTCAAAAGAGTTGTTAGGTTAATTTGGCATGACTTCTTGATGAATCTGTTTGTGTTGTCTTTAGTACTGATAGATTCCTTTAAAGACAGAATCACTGTCAAACTAATTGGTCTTTAGTTTTTAGGATTTTCCTTCCTACCTAATTCCCCCTTTTAATATTTATCCAGTTTTATGGTGCCATTTCTGATCTAAGAATGTTTGAAATTATGTTCATTGGCCCAGCTAATACTTGAATTGTAGTTCTTCTGAATGTAGGAGTATAGTTAGGTAGTTTGAATTTATAGTATATTTAAAACTTTCAATTTAATGTTACTGATTCTCCATTCTTTACTTATAAAACCTACTACTGCTGTGTTACCCCCAGATTATTTTCATATGCTATTGAGTAGTTTGTAAGCATCAGGGCAACAATGATTAAGGACTGAGGGGAAGTAAAGGAACTGAGAGCCCTGTAACAAGACAAGGTGGACAATTGGAAGCTAAGCTGACAGCAAATCAACCCAAGGAGGAGATCAACAGAAGTAGGAGCTGAGACAGTAGAAGTGAAAATATAGGTACATGAGTTAGTTCCTGGTCCAAAAACAGAACATAAAAGTGAGTCTTGCAGAATGAAACACATTGGAGCTTGATGTGCTGCTTCAGGAACATGGTAAAGGACAACTTGCTACTGGAATTCAAATACACCCCAAGAGTTTGGTTGACAAATGTGGGACCCTAGCAGAAAGAAAGGAGTTTGATTTTGAGGTGAGATCTTTTGAATCAGAGGCTTTATTAGTATCCTACTGCTGCTGTAACAAATTACCACGATCTTGGTAGCTTAAAACAACACAGATATATTACCTTATAGTCCTGGTGGTCAGAAGTCTGAGGTCAGGCTCCCTGGGCTAAAATGAAGTTGTTGGCCAGGCTGTGCTCCTTCTGGGGGTCTGTTTCAGGGCTGAAGAAACCAAAGAAATGGGCAGATGTACTTCAGAGGAATTATCTTTGAGAAATGGAGAAGCAGAAAGATCCTCAGGGCTGTAGAAAGTAAAAACATTCTGGAGATTTTTAAAAGAAATTGCACTCAGGTCTTTAAGTGGATGATTTGCAGGCATTTAAATAAGAATGCAATAGTCAGTTGGAAGAATAGTTAGGTAACTAAGAAACAGTTATGGCAAACTTATTTTATCCTTTTAAGGAAGGTTAGATTGTCTCATTTTCAGTAAAGCATTCAGTCATTCTCTCTTAGTATTCTACTGTGTGCTCCTTTCTTAGTTGTCTGAGTCTCTGGAAGAGCTACATCTAAGAGATTGGATGTACGTCTAGTTTGCCATCAGATGTCTTGTGAAATGTCACAGAGATGCTCCTTTGATCCTATTTTGTTCCTTCTTTTATTAGGTAATTGAAAGGCATGCTTTTCAGTTTTTCTGATAATACAGAGCTTGGAAAGATAATTATTTTGAAAGACTACAGAATCAGTATTTTAAATGATATTTATACGTTCTGGAATGCTGCACCATACCTGTAAGATATAATTCAACAGGGCTAAGCCAGTATATAAGTGATAAAGAAAGTCTACTATGCTGCTAATGGTTGGATTAAAAAAAAGCAGTCCTGGCTTTTGCTCTTGAAGGTGTTAAAATCCAGTTAAGAAGACTCAACACGTGTTTGTAAAAGATGAAATAGCAACGCTAAATAGATTGCCTCAAATGGGATGGACAGCCTGTGTATGAATTCAGAAGAAGACCCAATCACTGAGAAATGAAGTAACTATGGAACCTTCACTGGTGAACCGGAATTGACCTAGGCCCTAAAGGAAGGTGGAGATAGGTAGCACTATAGGTAGAGGAGGTCAGCGGGTTATGTAGTTGCAGAGAAACTTGAGGGAAATTCCCCAGTGTTCAGTGATTAGGACTTGCACTGCAGGGGGCCCCGGTTCTCTCTCTGGTTGGGGAACTAAGATCCTGCAAGCCATGTGGTGCAGCCCCCAAAAAAGAAAGAAAAACTTATAGGCGTAGCATATGTGGGAGACAAGAATTATAAGTATTCATATGACTGGTTTACGGATCAGTAAATCACATCTCTAATGTCTTACTGTAGCAAGAAAACATTTTAATATGAAATAAATTGATATAGGAAATAAAATATGAAAACTAATATATTCTTTTAATAAAATAGAGCAAGAATCAATATGTTCTTCCTGGGCTAAATGTGAATCCATGTATTGTGGTTCTCCTGATCCTACTAGTCCACCTGATAAATATTTTCTGTAAGGAATCTAAGACTGTGCATAATGACTGAAGACCTTTGGATTACAACATCCTGTGTTCATTTGAGAGGATGGTGGCTTTCTATTCCCCTTTCTGTTTCCACTTTTGCCATTACTGAAGTTTTCTTTCTAGAACATATGTTTACATTCTTAACCTTCCATTTCTGCTCTAAAAGTACAAGGCTCTAAAAATCCTGAGATGCCTCTTCCGTTTTACCATCAGTTGGCAAAAGGAAAAATTTAAAAACCATGTAGAAGAGAGAGTGAAGGCTCTCGTCTCCTGTTAACCTTCTGACAAGCAAGTTAATTTGAAATACACTGCTTTTCCATGTCACTGCAGACACTCTTCTTTTTTCTCCCCAGTTTCCAGTTAGAGGATTTCACAAAGTGCACATTTGAAAGTAAACACTAAAATTAAAAAAAATATATCAGCACAAACTATTATTCTTTGCCATGGTCTTTTTATGAAGCCATCTCTCTTATTGCTTTGTCCATCTCCTTTAATGAATAGAGTTTTTAATGAGTAGAGTTTTGAACACTGTTTTCTTAGTTTGTGCTGGTTTTATAATTTTTAATAAATGCCATTTTTTTTTAAATCGAGAGAAAACAGGCGATACTTTGGGATGCAAGGTTACCTGTTCAGAATGAAGAATTCTAATGTTCCTGCATGATCAGAGTAATTTTAAGAAGATATATTAAATAGTTAACAGATTCACAAGAAGTTGCAAAATAGTACAGAGAGGTCTTATACCCCTTCACCTGGTTTCCCCCAGTGGTTATATTTTATAAAACCAAGAAATTGACATTGATACAAAGTATGTGTATGCCATTTTATCACATGAGTAATTTCCTGTAATCACCACTGTAGTCAAGATTCAGATTACCACAAAGACCTCCCTCCTGCTATTTGAGCAGTTATTTTTAAGATTAGAATTTTAATTTTGATGAATGTCCCAATGTAAGCTATAGATACTAAAATTATATATACTGTTTAATACAGTATATCAACATAAAGGTACATTATAAGTTTTCTCAATGGACAAAATTTAAGGTCTCACTTTATACTGTAAATAATCAACTGCTTTCCTGTGTCAGTAGTATCTAAAGAACCAATGTCAGTTAATAGTAACAAAGCACAGTAAGCAAATTTGTGAGTTTTTCTTTGGCTTTTAATTACCAGAGCTCAAAGTTAGTTTATCATCCCTAATATTTTGATCAAAGGCATTTTTCTTTCCTGCTATGAAAAGAATGTTTTGAGATGTTCTAAAACCACGTATTTTCACATATTTTACATATTAAAGAGCACCAGTGGGTGATCTGTGAGATAAAACATTTTTTTAGCAACTGATTTTTTCCTTTTGTGGGAATTTTCTTAATAATGACATATGATGGAGACTGAAACAATTACCGCCGCCCCCCCCCCCCGCTTTTTTTTTTTTTGCTGTACCTGGCCACAAATCCCAGTAAGATTTTAAGAATGTATGGCTTATCAACTCTGGCGACATTTTAAAATACCGTGCAGAGAAGAAAGGAGCCATTTCATGATAGCTCTTCATCTGAATTAATGACATGATTTTGTCACCCCAGCTTGCTGTGATGTTATGTTTGAAGGAAAGTATATGAGCAGTGTTAAAAGATAAACTGAGACATACTAAAATTTTTAAGTTTATTTGAGCAAACGTTGATGCATAGTGGTTAGGAGCATTCTACTGCTAAGAGTTATGGGCAAGGGATTTAGAGAGAGGACTTGGAAGAAAAGCAAGGCAGTTGTTTGGCTAGAGCTTGAAGTGGTTGCGTTATTTGGAAAAGACTAGCTGGCTGTTTGTGACTGGCTATTCTTAATCTTAAGGCATTTACAGAAAGTGATTCTGGCTTAGGTTTCCGTTTGCTTAAGTTGGCTACCAAGGCATTAGAGTCATCTCATCCTTATGGTCTCCTTGTTTGATTAATTTTATAACAAGGTGGTTCGAGTGTAAGCTCCTTTAGGGCAGAGGCTTCAACAATACGTGAACAGTCAGATGTTCAAGCTGGGTTTAGAAAAGGCAGAAGAACAAGAGATCAAATCGCCAACTCCATTGGATTATAGAAAAAGCAAGAGAATTCCAGAAAAACATCTTACTTCTGCTTCCTTGACAATGCTAAAGCCTTTGACTCTGTAGATCACAACAAACTGTGTCATACACTAGTCATATAACACACATGAGGCTACTGAGCACTTGAAATGTGGCTGGTCTGAACTGAGATGTATGCAAATGTGAAATACAGAGTTCAGGAAACTGGCACAGAAAGCGGTCTCATTAATAATTTTTCATGTTGATTATATGCAGAAATGATAGTATGCTAGATATACTGGATATATATTATTGAAATTAATTTCACCTTTTTTTTTTTTTTTTTTTACCTTTTTAAATATGGCTATTCAGTTCAGTTCGGTTCAGGCGCTCAGTCATCATGTCCGACTCTTTGCGACCCCATGAATCGCAGCACGCCAGGCCTCCCGGTCCATCACCAACTCCCGGAGTCCACTGAGACTCACGTCCATCGAGTCAGTGATGCCATCCAGCCATCTCATCCTCTGTCTTCTCCTTCTCCTCCTGCCCCCAATCCCTCCCAGCATCAGAGTCTTTTCCAATGAGTCAACTCTTGGCATGAGGTGGCCAAAGTACTGGAGTTTCAGCTTTAGCATCATTCCTTCCAAAGAACACCCAGGATTGATCTCCTTTAGAATAGACTGGTTGGATCTCTTTGCAGTCCAAGGGACTCTCAAGAGTCTTCTCCAACACCACAGTTGAAAAGCATCAATTCTTCGGTGCTCAGCTTTCTTCACAGTCCAACTCTCACACCCATACATGACCACTGGAAAAACCATAGCCTTGACTAGACAAACCTTTGTTGGCAAAGTAATGTCTCTGCTTTTGAATATGCTATTTAGGTTGGTCATAACTTCCCTTCCCAGGAGTAAGCGTCTTTTAATTTCATGGCTGCAGTCACCATCTGTAGTGATTTTGGAGCCCAGAAAAATAAAGTCTGACACTGTTTCCACTGTTTCCCCATCTATTTCCCATGAAGTGATGGGACCAGATGCCATGATCTTCGTTTCTGAATGTTGAGTTTTAAGCCAACTTTTTCACTCTCCTCTTTCACCTTCATCAAGAGGCTTTTGAGTTCCTCTTCACTTTCTACCGTAAGGGTGTTATCATCTACATATCTGAGGTTATTGATATTTCTCCCAGCAATCATGATTCCAGCTTGTGCTTCTTCCAGTCCAGCGTTTCTCATGATGTATTCTGCATAGAAGTTAAATAAGCAGGGTGACAATGTACAGCCTTGATGCACTCCTTTTCCTATTTGGAACGAGTCTGTTGTTCTATGTCCAGTTCTAACTGTTGCTTCCTGACCTGCATATAGGTTTCTCAAGAGGCAGGTCAGGTGGTCTGGTAGTCCCATCTCTTGAAGAATTTTCCACAGTTGATTGTGATCCACACAGTCAAAGGCTTTGGCATAGTCAATAAAGCAAAAATAGATGTTTTTCTGGAACTCTCTTGCTTGTTCGATGATCCAGTGGATGTTGGCAGTTTGATCTCTGGTTCCTCTGCCTTTTCTAAAACCAGCTTGAACATCTGGAAGTTCACGGTTCACGTATTGCTAAAGCCTGGCTTGGAGAATTTTGAGTATTACTTTACTAGCGTGTTAAATAATGTCAAATTGCCTAGAAGGATCAGAATAGCTGGAGGGTCTGGAAAAGGGTGACCCTTTCACTGCTGGCCATGATGATGGAGTAGATATTCTGGTGACACCATTCTGCCACATGGAGCAGGGGATACAAGGAGCTTCTCATCATCTCTGTTTAATTTATGCCACTTGGGAGTTAAAGTCTGATGGCATTTCACCTGTGGCAGGGATAAACTTGTGTTTGCGCCTTTGGAAAAATGTGTATCATGGTAGTGAAATCTATTAGAGTCACTTCTTATAACTGTCCAGGTTTGTTTGTTTTTGTTTTTAACCGCATGGAACTATTGGGAGTTGAACCGTATTTAAAATAATAGAACCAATGACAGGGGCTCTAAAATTTTTATTGTTTGTGTAATGGAATTTGCTATATTGGATTTTGACCTGTATGTCACTAAGAGTACTTAGGATCTTGTCACAACCGTTTATTTGTCAGGTTTTTACTTTATTTACTAAAAGTGGTTGTGTGCATGTATGGGTGTGTATGTTTGGGCCTAAATTTCTTTATATCTCAAGATGTTTAAATATGGTAGGTTTTTCAATCTTACTAATCTTTAAAAGGACCTTTATTATTATTATTTTTGGAGGCCTGGTGTGCTGCGATTCATGGGGTCGCAAAGAGTCGGACATGACTGAGCAACTGAACTGAACTGACTGATCAGTAGAAAATTCCAATTTTCCTTTAGCAGCAGGGCCCATCAAGTAGAAAAAACCTGGTTTTACAGAAACATATGAAGCACAGAGGAAATCCTTTGCCCGCACCTCGCAGAGCAACGTGTGAGGAAGGACTGGAATTGTGTCACCTCACTTGTATTTGTGATGCCACTTGTTGGTTCTGAAGTCTTGGGTGCCTTGCCACATTCTTGGTAGTACTTAGCTGTTGGGGGCACCCCTTGCACAGTTTCCTCAGCGTGAGGAGAACGTATGAGTATCTTCAAAGAACTGACTGAGTCCAGTTTTAAAAAGCTTCTCTCTACATATAAAAGGAAGAAGATCAAGAATCTCTCGTATTTGAAGTGTTCTGTAAGACAGGTCCTCAGACTTTTTTTTAGGGCTTTGGGGAAATGTATGTATAACTGTACCCTACCTCTCCCAAAGAGTTGCCTGGTTTTCAATTCTTTTCAATGAATTTGTGGTAACAGTAACTTTTTCATTGTAAAAACTGTGGAAATAGTGTTGATTAGATCAGGAGACACCTGAGCCAAGCAGAGTTCTTGCCTAGGAGTTTGGAGTTAGTTGTGAGAGTAAGATTGGTCTTGTTAGGAGTAGCTGGTCTGTAACATGTATATCTAGGACCTTTTTTCCCCTCAAATTATCTAGTCAAAAGAATCAGAAAGTGGTAAATAGAGAGTAAGATGAAGCACAGAGAGAGCAGAGATAAGAGACAGAAAGTCCTGGGGGCATTAGAGTTCTTTGAACTGAGGTTGGACTGCTTTTAAAATATTAGATTCCCTGAGATACTGCATATCTTTAAAATAAAGTATCTTTTATTTGCTCAGTTTAGTTTGAATTAGAATTCTCTCACCTGAAACTAAGAGTCCTAACTTAGTTACCTCCAATGCATCTTGTAAATATCTCCCTCCAAGCATCCCTTTGTAATATTTTGTCTGTCTGTCAAGATAGACTTTAAGCTCTGTGAATACAGAGACTGTATTTTGTTGATCTTAACATCTCTATTATCCAGCCTGGAACTTGGCATGGTTGGGTGCTCAATAAATGCTTGTTGAATACATGAATGAGTATATGATTATAAGCATCTCATTATATATACTTCTAGTTTTATTTTTCAAATCTCTAAAATGTTTTTGAGTGGGTAATATATTCTAGTGTTCAGAAATCAAAATGTATATAGTAAAAGGTCTCCCTCCCATCATTGTCTTGTGTCCACCCAAATCAAACCTCCTTCCTTTCTTTTTCCTACCCCAAAAAGCGCTGGTGTAGCTTTTATCTAGTGTAGTTTTTCAGGGTTTCTTTATGCACATATAAGCAAATACAAATACACACATACACATATATACATACATATATGCATGTGTGCATGCAAAGTTGCTTCAGTCATGTCTGACTTTGTGCGACCCTATGAACTAGCCTGCCAGGCTCCTCTGTCCATGGGATTCTCCAGGAAGGAATACTGGCATGGGTTTCTTTGCCTTCCTCCTGGGGATCTTCCTGATCCAAGGATCAAACTTGCATCTCTCCTGTCTCCTGCATTGGCAGATGGGCTGTTTACCACTAGTGCCACCTGGGAAGCCCCTATATACATAGATATTCCACCTTTTTATGCAAATAGTAACATATATTACATACCCTGTTTTGCAGCTTACTTCTGACTTTATATAGCTCAGATCTTTTTTCCATATAAGCATTCCTTTTAAAAAATGATTGTATATTACTACACTGAATAATTGAACTGTAATTTATTTAATATGAATTTATTGTTGGGCATTAAAGTTGTTTTAAATCTTTCACTGTTACAAATAACACTGTGGTAAATAATCTTGTACATCTGACTTTGCCTGTGTTCCAGTATGTCTATAAGATAAATAACTAGAAATGGAATTGCTGGATTAAAGATTATATGTGTTTATAATTTTATCACCAGAATGCCCTCAGAATGTTTATACCAATTTATTAACCCAGCAGCAACATATGAGAGTGGTTGTTTCTCCACAGCATTGCCAGTTGTAAATTAAGCATATTTGCAGATTTCTGTCATGTTCCACTTTGCATAATGGCCAGGTAGCTCCTGTTAGACTAACTCATCCACAGATACAAAGCCATGTGCCTTAAGGCACTGGAGAGTGATCAAAAGCAGGCAGATATTAGATGGGAGGTTGATACTTAGAAGGGAAAGCAGAGCTTATGGGATAAAATCTAAACATCTAATATGTGTGAAAGAAAGCAGGCAAATAATTTGATTAAGTAATGCCCAGATATTTTCAAATAGAATGGAAGACATGCATTTACAGATTTAAGAATCTCAGCACACCCCAGACAAGACAAATGCAGGGAAAAAACAAGGCACGTCATAGTCAAAATACTGAAAATCAGACATAAAGAGAAAATCTTAAACCACCACAGAAAAGAACACTTTACATATAGGTGAAAGTTATTTGTGTCACCACTAACTTTTCATCAAAAACAGTGGAGGTCAGAAGACAGTGCAGTGCTATCTTTAAAGTGCTGATAGATTTCTCCCAGTCTGTTTGGTGAAAAATGATACTCAATTTAGTTTTAATTTGTATTTCTTTTGATATGAATGAGGTTAAGCATATTTTCATATGCTTAAGAGTCTCTTGTATTTCTTTTCTGTTTATCCTTTCTTTTTGTTCTCTTGGGTTTTTAGTCTCTTCATTAAGAGCATTGTTGTTTGTGATGGAGTTGCAAATATACTTTCCTCAGTTTGCCAGTTGTCTTTTAACTTTGTTGATGGTGGTTTTTATCATCCAAGCAATTTTTATGATCAGGTAGTCCAGTTTGTCTATCTTTTCTTTTGTGGCTTTTGAATTATAAAGTCATTCCCTGCTGCCAGCTTGTATAAAGACAGTTGTCAGTGTTTTCTTCTATATGGTTTCAGTTTTTACACTGAAATCCTTAGTCCACTTGGAGTTTTTCCTTATATATGATGTGAAATATGGGTCTAAGTCTTATTTATTTCTAGATGACTACCCAGTTGTCCCACATTATCAGCTAGGCACTAAATCTTCTGGACTGGTTTCCTGTCCCATTAGTATGTCTGCTGATGTAACAGCAGACTATCCTGCTATAATTACTTTGTTTTTATATGATGCTTTGCTGTTTGGTATAGCTAGCCTCCTTTCATTGCTTTTCCTTTCATTGCTTTTCTTCTTCACAGTTTTCCTGGCTGGTATTTAGTCTTTTATTCAGAATAGAAGACGTTTATCAGTTCCTGGCTGGTATTGATTGTTTATTTTTCCACACTGTCTTTTGACTCAGCTTTTTAAAGTTCCCTCAAGTAATGAGCCCCAAAGCCTGGACAGGGGCTTCAGGCCAGGTCTTCCTGAATATGCTCTCAGAGCTCTCTGCCCTTTTATGGATATTATTTTTTGGGGATTTTAAATTATGGGAGTATTATTTTATTTTGGATTAATGACTGACTCACTCACTAGAATATAAGCTCCAGGAGGGCAGGAATCATGTTTCTTTTACTCACTGTATTTGTAGTGCCTCATATAAGGCCTGGCACATGTGAGGCTCTTAATCCACAGTAATGAATAGGTGAATGACTTTTGAATCTTGAGGTTGAGTTTTGACTCTCTCTTACACTCTCAATGACTTCAGGCAGGTTTCTTGACTGTTCTAAGCCTCAGTTTTCTCATTTCTAAAGTCGATGTAAATGAATTATTCCTACTGAACTGGGCTTTGGGAATAACTAAATGATATATCTTAGAAAACATTTTTGTGAAGTGTGAGATGTTCTAATTAGACTAACTTTGGCTTTCCTTCTCACCTGTGGTAGATAATTATGCATTTAACAAGGAACAGTCTCTAGATTTAGGCTGTTGGTTCTGAGTCCATTTGAAGATTCATCTACCAAGCTGTCACACAGCTGAAGTTAGTCACTCTTGAGTATTTCTTAGCTTTTAGCCACCTAAGCATTAAGACAGTCAATTTCAGATAACAGCTTGTTTGTTGACAGCAGACTGTCTCTAAGAAAGGAAATACAATTTCACTTTGCAGAGCAACCTTGTTTTGGAATCCATTCTGCACAAGATGTCTACCTGCCACTTCTGAAAGGAAAAGAGAACTATGACGCAGCTGCTGTTACCAGAAGAAAAGCTTAGACCTAATAAACTGCCAAAACTCAGCGTTGTTAGTTTAAGTTACTTGCCAATGTACTATAACTTGAAGGAAAGGGAGGATGTGCATTTTTATTGCTAATGCTGGGGAGATTGCCATTAAAGCAGTTGGCAGAGCGGCTGACATTTTAACGGTCGTAGGTCAGATCATCTTCTGCGTCTATCGAAGAGAAGATTTGACCAAGGATTGACAAAAAGGAAATCAGATGATTCTGTTGACTTGGCTACATCTAAATGTCTCCTTTTCGGCTTACAGGAAAGATTGCTATGGAAGCAGTCTTTGATGTTGCAACAGAGTGGCTGTAAATTGCTTGAATAACTCTTGGAACTTCAAATATAAAAACACAGGAAGAGTCACTGTCTGAGGTCGAACTTGAGGAGTTTTCACTTGTGTTATGCTCCTCATGTAATGTTTGGGGCTCAAATTTTACATAAGATCTGTTTTCAATCACTGTTTACTCAGTTTCCCAAAAAAGGGTTCACTTACAGGTTGCAAGGAAAATCCGTGGCAACTGAAAACTGAATTCTAGAACCTTAGTCTCCAACGTTTCTGACGCTATTAGAAACAAGTGCAAAATTTTCTTTGTTCTCTCAAAGGCAAAATAAAGAATGTATAGTAGGCTTGAAAGTTAGAGATCATAAAGCACTTTTATGGTTTTCAAAAAGTTCAAATTCTTTACACACTCTTAAGGTTTTTTTTTATTATTAATTTAGTTATGTAAATCAGCCCTTTTCTGATAAATAATATTAATCCTGAGATCAACATTTCTTTTATTGTGAATTTAGCTGTATAAATCAGTCTTTTGCCACCAAACATAAATTTATATTAGTTCTAGGATCAACATTTTGAGAAGGGATAAAATAGGGATCGTCTGAGCATTTTAAAAAGAATGTTGGGCAAAAATAGCCAGTAGAATAAAAATACATTGTGCAAGCTAAAATAGGGCAAAAGAGCTAAAATGCAGCCCATGGACTAAAATAACTGGCAGTTCAAATGAGTCCAAGGGCTAAATATGTGAATATCTTCCGATTACCTTATATATAGAAGAGTTTTTAATTTTTTTAATTGCACATTTCACTTCTTTTGTTGTTGTTTTCAAAAATACTGTAAGAGCCATTGAGTTTAATAAACTAAAAGATCGGAGTTTGTTAACATTTTAACCTACAGGTTGACATTTTTAGGCTAGTAGGTAGAAATGGCTATTTATTGATTGGTAGGGAGTTTATCTAGTAGGCATTTAATGTTCACTCTTTTTATGAGTGAGTCTTGCACAGCCTACAGGGGTTTAGCAGTGGTGCACACTGGGAAAGTTTCTAGGAGACCTGAGATCAGTGTTAGTGCTTATTTGTGCCAGAGACACTGACCTTGTTGCTGTTTCTTGAACATCCAGGTGGACTCCTGCATCAAGCCTTTTTACGCTTGTTCTCTTTACCTGAGATATTTCCGCCATGTTTCATATGGTTTACTTCCTCGCCTCTTTCACATCTTTGATCAGTTGTTACCTTGTCAGATGCCTCTATGAAGAAGCTAAATCACTACCATCTGAGGCTTTTGAGCCAAGGAGAAACGTAATCTGACGAACATTGAACGGATCTGTCTTCCTGTGGTGATGGGAATCAGTTGCACGTGAGCCATGGCTGAAGCGTTTAGGTGTGGTTGCAGTCATCTGGGCTGGAGATAACAATGGCTCAGGTCAGATGGCTGTGGAGGTGGTGGAATGTGGCTGGACTGAGGATATAAATTGACAGTAGAGTCAGCAGGATTTGCTGCCACTTGGAATGTGGATGCAAGAGAAACATAAGAGTCAAGAGTGATGCTGAAGTTTTTTGGCTTGATAGAATGAAATCGCCATTCTCTGAAACGAGGAATGAATATCAAAGGGAAAGTACAAAATCAAGATTTGGGTTTTTGTTGTCATAGCTGGATAAATGAAACTTGAAGTAGAAAAATATCTGAGATGGAGATAAAATATTTGCGAGTCATCCCGGCATAACATCAGGAACCTGGATGAAGTAACCTGGTCACCTGGGGAGTGTAAAGAAAAGAGGTCTTGGGAAGAAGTGCTGGTACACAACAGTATTAAGAGGTTAGGGAGACCAGAGCGAGGGCCAGTGAAATAAAAAGCTCAGAGAGACTGGCTCTTGGAAATCAAGTAGAGAAGTTTCCAGGAAAAGAGTGATCAGCTATGCTGGAATGCTGCTGATAGAACAGCAAGAAGATAAAGACTGAGAAAGGACATTAGAGTTGGCAATGGTGTGGTCACTGGTGACCTTCGTGAGCTGTTTTGGGAGAGGGATGTGGTGGCAGGGCTGACTTAAGAGGCTTTTGGAGAGAAAAAAGAGAAAATGTAGACATCAAATATAGACTAATCTCTAGAGAAGATAATTTTGTATAGTAGAACAGAGAAATAAGATGGGACCTGAAGAGGGTATGAAGTCAAGAAAGACCTTTCAAATGATGTTTGCACGCTGATGGGAGTGAGTGGATAAAGAGGAAAAAATAGAGTTTACAGAAGATGGAAAAGGGGGACATTGCTGGGAACCTGTATTCTTTGATGAGTCTTCCTCCCTCTATAGCCTTGTATGCATCACTCAAGGGAGACTTTTCTGTTCTTTCCAAAATCTCACTGGGCTGGATTACCCTCTTATGTGTTAGTTGCTCCGTCATGTCCAATTCTGCGACCCCATGGACTGTAGCCTGCTAGGCTCCTCCATCCATGGAATTCTACAGGCAAGAATACTGGAATGGGTTGCCATTTCCTTCTCCTGGGGATCTTCCCGACCCAGCAGGGATGGAACCCAGGTCTCCTGCATTGCTGGCAGACTCTTTACCCTCTGAGCCTACAGAAAAGTCCCATATTCCCCTCTTGTAAGTTCCTGTATAATTCTGTTTCTCCCATACATACCCCTTCCAAAGTATGACCTCCTGTACTTACACTTCACGGGGTATGTTAGTCCTCTAGCAGCTTCAGTTCAGTTCAGTTCAGTTCAGTCGCTCAGTCATGTCCGACTCTTTGTGACCCCATGAATCGCAGCACGCCAGGCCTCCCTGTCCATCACCAACTCCCAGAGTTCACTCAGACTCACGACTAAAACCACACTTTCTAATAATCTGGGACTATAACAGAAGATAAGAATTTTATCAGGCTCTTTCACAAACCTTCTCCCGTCCATCATGACGAAGTGTTTATAGATCCTTAAGTGGCTCTCAACTGTTCTCTTAAGTGTTCGGTTGTTAGTAGCCTGTGCGACTGGGGTTCCATACTGTGTCAAAGATGATTCTGAGGTTTCTGGCTTGAGAGACCAGAAGAATCAAATTAGTATTTACTGAAAAGAGGAATAAATATCAAAGGAAGAGCACAGCTGCTGAGCCCTAAGGAGTAGCATCATTTCTCACCATTGGCATTCCTGATGGCATGATGACTTCTGGGACCTCAGCATTGATTCTGGCCATTTGGTTCTCTGTTTTCTGCCTTTTCTGTCATGGGATTAGGCTTGTGGGGTTGAAGAAGTACTCTGTCCTTAGCCAGAGGTTGATTTTAGTGAAAAAATGTTGCATGCAGTAAAACAAACAACACACAACTATGTGGATGGTAGCTATCATTTTTATCTTTTGAGCTCAAGGTTTATATTTCTGTTTGCATTTTCAAGGTTTTAGGTCACAGTTAGGGCCAGGACCTTGAAGCCAGTCACTTGGGTGTTTGTAGAAAGGAGTGGTGACTCTTGTGAAATCTTATGTAAGAGGTGTGCATACATCCTTAAGTGTGTTCATCCACCCATCCATAAAAAATGTTTATAAATGCTTGCTATATTTAAAGATGTGTTAGGGAGTTTGAAGTGCTTGTTTTGTCAGGAGGGAAGAGGTAGAGATTCAGGGAGCTCTTTAGAGGTCATAATGTGAAAAAGGCAGAGACCACTCTTTAGAGTAGTTCTAGCTCATCCCGAGAGTTCTTTGTTCAAACAGCACATCGTAAGAAAACCCATGGTATCATAAGGAAATCCCAAGCTGCACTGCAGGCTTGCTGTCAGAGAGGCTGAAAGACCTAGACCCTCCTACCTCAGCACCCCTCTTTGTTGCCTTTGCAGAAGTTTCTTCGAACTCTGAGGTGTCTGCATCGCACAGGTGGAAAAACCCCTCCTTCTAGACCATGACAGAGTTGTTTCTCTCTTTTTTTTTTACTGTCATTCCTTAGTCTTTCCCATCATAAAAAATACAATAAATTATGATGATTTCCCATTTTAAATTGAGAGGGAAACTTTTACATGAGTTTTCTGTTTTAGAAAAAAAATAGAAGTTATTATTTAACTTGGTTAAATGTTTTAAATCACAAAACCTCTGTACATCTTTCCTATAGAGACTAGTTCATAGAACTGCTGAAAAATTTTAGTTGATGATGATGGTATTAACAGATCATCAGGAGTTTAGAGTCTTATTTGGGGTACCTGCTGATGTACTCCTTTATATACGTGGATAGAAGTTTGACCTTTGTTCTTACTTCCAGATGTAGTATAAAGGATGGTGATTTATTTCAGTAGCCCATGGGTTATAAGTGAAATGGTCTGAATGCTTTAGTAAAATCAGGTGAATCGAATGGGCAGGTCTGTGCCTATTGTTTGGATTTTAAAAAAATCACACATTCATGTATTCTTTTGATACTGTTAAAAAACAGAAAGGTAGTACTACTGCATTATAATTCTAGTGCACACTTAAAATGCAGATTAAAAATTCTAATTGTATTTTTTAGTAACTAATAATTTAATAATGCTTTTTGATCCTCCCCTGCTTTTCCAACTTTCTTTTCTTGCTTGATGTTAGGAAACCCAAATTGAAGATGCCTACAGTTCAAATAGGTTGAACTTGTGGCCTTGGCTGTAATTGTCACTTCATAATCTATTTTTTATTTTAATCTTATTATTAAACCTTTTTTATTTCTTGCAGACTGGTGAATTTTCAGCTCGTTTCCTTTTGAAGTTGCCAGTGGATTTCAGCAATATTCCCACGTACCTGCTCAAGGTAAAAATGTATGATTATCGCTATGAGAATGCAGTTGAGCTTTTTAAGTCATTATTTAACTTTGAATATTTGTATAGTTTGCCAACATTTTGTTTATATGATGAATTCTATTAAAAGTTTTATTGCATGAAGATCCAGTGAGTTAGTTACCTAACAGCTAAAATCGTAGCCCTAAAAAGTAATTTCAAAATGGACTTTCCTTATAAGATAAAATTAGTGTAAACAAATTAAGCCTTGGGAAAAAGACTGCCTTTAGTTAATGATCTTTTGGGGATGAAAGACTCTTAAAAATTACCTTAATATTCATTTTGTCTTTAAGTAGGATTGCATATTAACTATTTTGTGTTACAGGGCATTTCATTCTCTTTATTTATGTTAACACTTGATCTCAGGCATCTTCAAAGTTGGACTGCCCTAGAGAGATCTGTAACTGAATTAGGTCAGTGTATATGGCACTTTAAAATACAGCGAGGGCAGGGGATGGCTTGGGAGCCGCTGCTTTGGGAAGGGGTCTGCAAAATGCTTTGTAGAGGAGAGGTGGAACCCAAATCCACACGAGGCTGTGATTGTTGTTGTTTAGTAGCTCAGTCGTATCTGACTCTCTGTGACCCCATGCACTGTAACCCACCGGAGTACTCTGTCCATGGGATTCTCCAGGCAAGAATACTGGGGTGGGTTGCCATTTCTTTCTCCAGGGGATCTTCCCAACGCACGCATCGAACTTGGGTCTCCTGCATTGGCAGGTGGATTCTTTACCACTGAGCCACCAGGGAAGTCAGGTGAAAGAAACTAAATGGACCAGTGAAATGGCAAGTTCTGAACAGGAACTCTTGAGACAGGGGCCTAAGTTTATCGTGGATGTGGTTTTGGGTATCGCCTCAGCCACGTTTAGCCTGTGGTGATAATAGCTTTGCTGTAATGTAAGAAAAATTTCTGCCTTCCAGATTTGATGTTATTCAGAGAGTTAATCATATTTACAGTCTAGAGAGAAGACAAAATCCTCGTGCAAGTATTCCTGTGTATTATTGTAGTCATAAATAACATGAGATTATTCCTGATAGTGATTGGAATTAAAGTATAGTCTGATAGAATATAAACTGTAGACCATAGGAAAAATTAGGGCTTTTTTTTTTTTTTTTAGCATTCTACCCATGGGATTTATTAGTTTTTTCCCCCCTAAGTAAAACATGGGATTTTTGTGCCTCATTAAATTTTCATTTTTTATTTCTAGTTGACTGTTTTCCCACTCTGTATCCAAGAGTTGTGAAATCCAAGTGAGAATGAAAGTTAGCAATTTATATTAGTTTCTCAATACTTCTGTTGTGGAAAATATACATATTAGACCTGTAATTACCAAGCATAATTAATTTGGTTTCAACAGTTACTGTGCTCTATTAGAATAACAAAGTCTCCTTGGAGACTCTTACGTAACAGACTCACTGACTTCCATATGTCCAGTTAAAACTCTATTTCTGCTCATTTAAAACAAAATTTAATAGTATATGAGAGGATTATTATTCACATAGTCACTTTAATCCTTAGTGTATAGTTACAGTGTCTTTGCTTTGATCTGTTGGGCCTTATCAGTTTGAATGGTTATCCTGTTTATTTGAACTTTGTGTTGCCTCTGCTCATGTTCTTGAAGGTCAAATGAAAAAAAAAAACCCACTTCTTGGATCATAATCTATGTAATTTTTTTCCCTCTTCAAAATCAAATTTCTGTATTTTCTGTTCTAAGAATTCTATCTTCAGATTGTTATGCCCTTACTTTCCTTGCCAGTCAGATAGGAAAAAGGTAGAACCTATTTGGCAAAATTGGAAAGTGGTTTTTTTTTCCTCTCCCAAAGTACAATGAAGTACTTTTTCTACTCTAAGTAAAAGACCTACCTTGCAACACTAATATCTTTCTGGATCTTTTAGTTCCTGCAAAGAGAGTAAAACAACAGGACAAAAAATATCAGTATAGGCAGGTTCATTTTTCGCCATACCCTCTCCAGCATTTATTATTTGTAGACTTTTTGACGATGGCCATTCTGATTGATGTGAGGTTATATATTATTTTAGTTTTGACTTATATTTCTCTAATAGTTAGCAGTGTTGAGCATCTTGTCATGTACCTGTTGGCCATCTGTTTGTGTTCTTTGGAGAAATGTCTATTTAGATCTTCTGCCCCTTCTATTTAGGTCTTTTTTATTTGATTTTTTAATTGAGTTGTATGAGCTATTTATATGGGTTTTTTTTTATATTGGGTTATATGAGCTGTTTGTATATTTTGGATATTAACCCCTTATTGGTTATATCATTTGAAAATATTTTCTCCCGTGTAGTCGATTGCCTTTTCATTTTGTCGATGGTTTCCTTTGCTGTACATAAGCTTTAAGTTGAATTAGGTCCTGTTGATTTATTTTTCCTTTTGTTTTCTTTGCCTTAGGAGACAGATCCAAAAAGTATTGCTGTGATTTATGTCAAAGAGTGTTCTGCTTATGTTTTCTTGTAGGAGTTTCATGATTTCAGAGCTTACATTTAGGCCTTTATTTTTGTATATGATGTGAGAAAATGTTCATGTTTCATTCTTTTACAAGTAGCGTCCAATTTTCCGGGGAAGGCAATGGCACCCCACTCCAGTACTCTTGCCTGGAAAATCCCATGGATGGAGGAGCCTGCTAGGCTGCAGTCCATGGGGTCGCTAAGAGTCAGACATGACTGAGTGACTTCACTTTCACTTTCCACTTTCATGCATTGGAGAAGGAAATGGCAACCCACTCCAGTGTTCCTGCCTGGAGAATCCCATGGACGGAGAAGCCTGGTAGTCTGCAGTCCATGGGGTCTCACAGAGTCGGACACGACTGAAGCGACTTAGCAGCAGCAGTAGGAGTCCAATTTTCCAAGCACAGTTTATTAAAGAGACTGTCTTTTCTTCATTGTATATTCTTGCTTCCTTTGTCATAGATTAATTGACCATAAGTATGTGGGTTTATTTCTGGACTTTGTTCTGTTCCATTGATCTATATGTCTGTTTTTATGTCAGTACCATACTATTTTGATTACTGTAGATTTGTAGTATAGTCTGAAGTCAGGGCATGTGATCCCTCCAGCTTTGTCCCTCTTTCTCAAGATTCTTTTGGCTACTTGGGGTCTTTTGTGTTTTCATACAAATTTTAGAATTCTTTGTTCTAGTTCTGTGGGAAAATGCCATTGATATTTTGATGGGGGTTGTAGTGAATCTGTAGGTTGCCTTGTGTTGTATGATCGAGAATTAATGATATTAATTCTTCCAGTGTATGAACATTTTATATCTTTCCATCTGTTGTGTCATCTTCAGTGTCTTTCATCAGTGACTTATAGTTTTCTGAATAAAGGTGTTTTACTTCCTTAGGTAAGTTTATACCGAGTTATCTTATTTTTATGGATGTGATTATAAATGCAATTGTTTTCTTGATTTCTTTTTCTGGTAGTTCTTTGTTAGTGTGTAGATATGCAATGGATTTCTGTATATGAATTTTGTGTTCTGCATCTTTAGTGAATTCATTGATGAGCTCTAGTAGTCTTTTTCTGGAATCTTTGGGATTTTCTACATATATTATCATGTCATCTGCAAACAGTGACAATTTTACTTCTTCCCAATTTGGATTCCTTTTATTTCTTTTTCTTAGCTGATTGCTATGGCTAGGACTTCCAGTACTGTGTTGAATAAAGGTGGTAAGAGTGGGATGCTATCATTCTTTTATATAGTAGGGGGAAAGAGATGATAGCATGATCATTTAAAAAGTTTGTGTATGATAGTCACATTTTGTGACTTGTCATCGGAAGACTGAATGTTAGTAAATTTGCAGTTTTAAAATTCCTCACTCTTCTTACCTTCCCTTAGGAAGAGGGGAGGCTTTTGCATTCTGTGCAGCCAGAAAAAGGATTAGGCTGATTAATCTCCCTGGATTTTTTTTTCCTTTGGATGAATACTTGCTTTGTCCTTTATTATGCAGAATTGTTTGAAAGTCCATTTAATTTTACATATTTGCTAGGAAGGAAACTGATAACTTCCTCCAAATAGTTTCTTTTTAAAAATATAGCAAGCTTGTTAGGGTGATATGTAATATATTGATTGTAGTTGTTTCTCAGAAAGCATAAGATACCAAATATTAAAAAACCCACTGACCCTGGTAAATGAATATAAATTCAATGAATTTTTATTTAGTGAAAATAAATTTTATCCTTATAAAATTTTTTTCTCTGAACCATTCATTAGAAGATGCTTCAAAGTTTGAAACTTTTTAGTTTATGAAATTTTTTGGATCCAATAAAGTCACACTTAATAAGCAGCTTTTATAAATAAAGACTGCTTTAATTCACTCCTGTGAAATCTGGTCTTAAAACAGTTGTCTGGTGCTTGAAAGACCATAAAAAATTCCCAGGAAACCTTCATCTTATCTGAAAGGAAAGAGTTTCTGTCTAATCAAATAGGAGTAGGCATACCTTTATAAAAGCAGGAATGTGTACCTGGAAGAAAGTGCCATAAAAGTAGGGTGCTGTTTATTCCAGTAATAATTCTGATTTATCATTGCTAAAATTGAGCCAAATTTGCATTTGAGACTTAATCATGTGGAAAGTAGTGAGATGGTCTAGAAATAGCCTGCAGGATATTTCCCTTTATTCCTTCATTAAGTAGGAGACAAATGACTGCTTTTAGTTCATTGTCCTTGTCCCACCTCCCTTCTGTAGAGAATCCGGGCTTAGAGAAAAGCATACTCTAGATCAGGGGCTCTAGATGTCTGCACTAGAGGGCACGATAGTAAAATTTTAGGCTTGCAGGCCATGTGGTCTCCATCACCACTACTTAACTCTGTTGTCACAGCGTGAAAGCAGCTATGACAGTAGCTAAATGAATGATTATGTCTGGGTCCCAATAAAACTTTATTTACAAGAAACCAGACATTAGATTGGCTTTAGACTGTGGGCAGTTGTTTGCCAGTCCTCTTTCCTAAATTGTAGGATGGAAAGTGGGAGAAATATTGTTTCACAGTATCATCGTAGAAAGATGAGAAAAAAAAGATTTGGTTCACAGAGTTCAAGTTGTTTTTTAATACTGTGGTCTGTTTGTTTTTATTTAACTAGTACCTTGAGCTTGGTTGTAGTCTCCCTCCCTCTTTTCTTCTTCCTCTCTTCCTTTCCTTCCTTATTTTCTTCCTTCCTTTATTGCACCTTCTTTCTTATATTTAAACAGTCTGTTAGCAGCATATAATTTACTAAGTTCTCTTCCAAGTCTTAGTTCCCCTAACTGTTAAAATGTGGTCAGGCTATTGCATACCATATTGGGTTGTTGGGAATATCAGTGAGATGATGAAGATGGTAGTACCTAATACACTTCTGAGCTTGGAGTAAGTGCAGAATAGAAATGGTTTTGATTTTATTTAGTCATTAATTTATATTTCAAAGTATTGAACTTATTGTGTTCTAGGAAGAAAGTAAGCACTTCATTGAAATTAAGATAGAGTTATAGTTACTGCTTCTTTTTTCTTCTGTCCTTATTTTCCCACCATCTAGAATACAAAACCCAAATTTTCACTTGCCCCAAATTTTTGTATATAATTTATGGTAATCTGAACATAGTATTTTTCCCTACAGAAAATGAAGAATAGTCACAGGCAGCTTCTGTGAAATTTCTCCTTTTGGTTTTGTTTTATTTTACTGTTTTCTTTTGCTCTTATTTTTTTATGGTACGCTTTTGTTTTTTCCTCTAAATTATAATTTTATAGTGGAGCTGTGTCTCAGATCACTATTAGTTGACTAGCTTTGTTGCCTTGTCCCCATATATCTTGTTAGTTCTTCAAGTAGAGTGTATTCTATTACATACAATGCTTTAGTATCATGAATTAGTTCATACATGATTGATAAATAGTGGAAGTATATCAGTATAAGGCAAAAATTGCCATGGTTTATAGTTAATAGGTTGACCACCAAATAACAGCTGAATGAAAGTTCACTAGTGCAGATAAATTTAGCAAGCTGTGAAGGGTTCTTGTGGCACACAATGTCCATTCACTTCATTCCTTCCACTTGGCTCAGTTTTGCTGTACATTCTGTTTTTAAGTATTTACTGCATAGCTTCTTCCCATCTTTGTGGAAAAGAAACAAACATAAGACAATAAGCCAGAGCTCTTTCTCTCTGGCATCATTACATTTTGTCCAAAACCTGCTTCTCCGCTGTAACTTCTAATGATGATGTCCCTCTACGCTTTCCTGTAACTCAGCTGTTTCAGGCTTTCCTTGTCACCCCTTTCATTAAGTTATCTTCAGCTTTTTAAAAGTCCTATACTTAGTATAATAGTTCTTTGTTTATTACAACTATAGCATGTCATTTTAGGTATATTAGTAGTTTCACTGGATATACTTTGGTTTTTGTTAATGCTATAGTTACAGAGTTGTACAGGCAACTGTAAGGTAAAGTCTAGACTTGCCATAGTTTTCTCATAAGCCTCTTATTTTTAATGTGTGATTTATCAGAATGCAGTTTTTTTAAAGGAATGCAGTTTTTCACTTTATAGCAGAAGCAGTTATATTCAAACAGCCAGAGATTCTGTTCTTTTGTAGGCTAGGCATCTTTTGTCCTTTGTGCTTATATGTCATAAGTCTTTAAATCCTTCTCTATCCTTGTACTTGTCTTCAGTAGGTATTCCAGATTGCTGGCATCTCTCTTAAACTGTGGTGCCCAGAAATATGCACAAAGCTTCAGATAGGATTGATCAGGGCAATGTTCATTAGAACTCTGATCATCACCATTAATTAGTATTTATTGAGCTTGTGAAGAAAAATTAAACCTCCTTATTTTACTAATCCTGTTTTATGTAGTTGGTTTTTTAAGGCAGAGTATAGATGAATCCCGTAATATTGATTCCTTTTTTTCCCCCCAGTTCGTTTATGGGGGAAGTATTGCCACCTGTAATTCAGAAAGGAAAGTGTGGATTGAAACCAGATAGTTCAGTGAGGGTAACAAGAATTATAAGATACGATCATTACAGGTTGACCCTTTGTTTTTTTGGAGCTGCTTTCTCAATGGTGGCATTTCCCCTACTCACATCATAAAGTTACTGCCTGGCACTTGACAGGGGTGGTGTCAGTTTATCACTGTCATCTGTTACTGTTAATGTGTTTTCATCAATCAGCGGACGTGCAATTCAAATAAAAGAAAAATCTAGTTTGGTGTGTAGGATGATTGCATAGACAATAGTAATGCAAGTCATAATAAATTAAGTACCATAAGAGAAGTACAAAGTTCTTTAGTGGATTGGTGAGAGATTACATCTAGGTAGAAAAGACCTTTATAAAGGAGGTGATATTTGAGATGGGCCTAGAAGACTTGTTTTGATAAAGTATGAGCATGGTTTTAGGTGGCAAGGAAAGAATATTTGGAGAATAGTGGAACAGTTTAGTTTGCTTAAATGACAGAACATGTGTACAGACTAGTGAGAAATAAGAAAGGAAAGGCATTTTTAAACATGCATAATGATATAGAAAGTGAAAGAAGTGAAAGTGAAGTTGCTCAGTCGTGTCCGACTCTTTGCGACACTGTGGACTGTAGCCCACCAGGCTCCTCCGTCCATGGGCTTCTCCAGGCAAGAATACTGGAGTGGGTTGCCATTTCCTCCTCCAGGGGATCTTCCCGACCCAGGGATCAAACCCAGGTCTCCCACATTGCAGGCAGACGTTTTAACCTCTGAGCCACCAGGGAAGCAAGGGAATGATATAGATAGAGTCTTAAATATTCAACCATGGAGTTTAGTGACTGTTTTAAGTAGTACTATGATTGGGATTGTATTCAGGAAGAGAAATCTGCCAAGAAACAGTATATAAAATGGGGAGAAGGAAGAGGGAAATGAGGCAGGTAGGCAGGGTTCAAGGAATGTAGAACTGAATATTAAGGCTCATGTTTCAGACTCGATGAAGTTTTCATACATGTAGGCGGTGTGCTTACCCACTCCAGTGTTCTTGCCTGGAGAATCCCAGCGACGGGGGAGCCTGGTGGGCTGTCGTCTCTGGGGTCGCACAGAGTCGGACACAACTGAAGTGACTTAGCAGCAGCAGGTGGTGTGCTTACTCACCTAACTCAATGATCAACCTGAGAAAGTGGAGGAGAGGAAACGGTATAGTCAGAACCTTCTAGTCAGTCCTATCCAAAGTGTATGTTTTAACTCATGAAGAAATAAGTACAGAATTGATAGTCTTTAGAAGCATTTAAAGCAATTTGACAGAATAATCATATGTCTGTTGACTGTAATGATAAAAATATTGGGTTTGCGTTTTGATGTTTAAATTTTTTTCTCTTTATAATAACCCATTTTTAATGTATCTTATGAAGCCATCAATCTGTGAAGGATTAGAAAAAAAAAACAAACAGTAGTGTCTCCTTTATCGTAGATATTTTGAGAAGTACTGTTCTGGCTCATACCTTGTCTTCTAGAACCCTGGCTGCCCTTGCCTCCCTTATCCTGAGACACAGCAATCTCTTAAGTATCCTTGGGGGTTTTCAGTTTTGTCCTTTTTTGCTGAGCTGGGTGTTGTGTTCACTGTTAGACAATGTTCCAGTCTCCTTTTTTTCTTTATAAACGCACCACCAAGACTTGGAGTAGCAAAAGGAAACTTTAGCCCTTGATTAGGATGGCATCTAATACAGAACTGGTGGAGAGGGATTTTGTTTTTTTCTTTTATAAAATATTTTAAAACAAATTTTAACAGCACATTTATATTTTGATCTTAGTTTCATTACAAAATAATGTCACAGTGATATTTGCCCTCTTTCTACTATTTTTCTGAAGATCCCATTCCTTTCTTGAATCTATTTACCACAGCTTTTTTTTTTTTTTACATGATGACCATATTGTTGAAATGGGTGACCCCCAGAAACAATGTTGGTGTCATTCTTTGTTCCAAGGGTGCTTATAAAATGCTTTGGCTCCCTTGAAGCAGGATGGACAATAATTTAGGTTTTTCAAACTTTGTGCTAACTCTGGAAAAGTAGTCTATACTGCTTTGAGTATCTGTTCAGTTTGTGGCTACTTCATGAAAATAGTCTTTAACATAAAATCCTGGAATATTGATGGTGATGGTATTCTTAGCCTCTATTGCATAGCCTAGTACTCAGCAAAAGTGTGGTCCCCGGACTCCTGGTGTCACCAAGACCATTTTAGAGGGTCCATGAAGTAAAAACTATGTTCAAAATAAAATTAAGAATTTATTTACCTCAAGATTGAGTAGTGAAGTTTTCTAGAGGCTACATGGTGTGGTAACATGTCATCATCACTCTGATGGGCAGTGACGTGTTGGCTTATGTGTTCTTGTATTTTAAAAAATTTTCAGTGTTTACCAAAACACATTCAAGAAGAAATGGCTAACTGGAATAGTCTTATGTCTGTCATAGTTAAATGGTTAAATACCTTCCTGTAAAGGAAACTATAGGCACATGATGCCTTCACTGGTAAGGTTCATCGATTATTTAAGGAAAAATAATACAAGAATTCTACACATTCTTTTGGAAAATTGGAAAAAAGAGATTTTGTGAGGATATCATTACCTGATCATTATCATTATCAAACAAAGATATTACAAGAAAAGAAAAATACAAATGAATGTCTTTCATGAATATAGATGCAAAATTCAAAATAAAATTTTATATTGTATTGAAATTCAATACAGTAATATATAAAAAAAGGTAACATATATCATGACCAAGTGGAGTTTATCCCAGGGGTGCAAGATAGGCTGCATGTTTAAAAAACCAACAATATGATTCACCATATTACCAAGAAAAAAAAGAAAGACTGTATGATCATCTTACTAGGCACAGAAAGAACATTTGGCAGAACCAAACATCTGTTCCTGATTAAAAATCTCTAAATAAAAACCCAGGACTAAAAAGGGACTTCCTCACCTGGTAACTTGTACCTCTGAAAAGTCTATAGTTAATGTTATACTTAATGGTGGAAAAGACCACTGTTTTTCCTCTAAGGTTAATAGCAAGGCAAGGATGTTTACTTTCACCAATACTGTTCATTACTGGAGTTTCTAGCCAGTGCAATAAGGCAATAAAAAGGAATAAAAGGCACACAGAGTAGAAAGGAAGAAGCAACTGTTTTTATGCACAGAGGATATGATTATTATGTAGAAAAACCTAAGGAATCTACAAAAATGTTTCTAGAACTAATACATGAATTTTGTCATGTTGCAAGATACAGGATCAATATATAAAAATCAATTATAGCACTTTGACTTTTTTTCCCCTACCAACAAATAATTTGATATAAAAGCTGAGAGAAGTTAACTGGGTTATGCAGGTTACCTTATCTGTATGTGGCAGAGCACAGGGTTTCCATTCAGGTTTGTCTCACTTGAAAACCCAGGCTCTTTCCACCATGAGAGATTGTCATGCAAGCTAGTGGTAGAACAGGCCTGTTTCTTGGCACAAAGGGGAGGAACTTTATTGTTACACGTTTGTAGATCAACATAGGTCTCTCTAGCCTCTGATATAGTAGAATTATGAAAATACTTCTGTTTTTGACAGGAACTTTTTGGGGCGAATACATTCCACCTCTACCCCTCTCTAAAAAGTTACTTCAGCAAATCACTTGGCTGTGAATGGAACCTGCTTCAGTCTTGCATATCCTGTGGTCACGTGTCCTGCTTTGTAGACTGGTAGAGTCATCTAGCCTTGTTTCATTTGAAATCTATTATAGCCTGTCCAGGAAACTTTATTAGTACCTCTAAACAATTACGTCATTAAAGAGCAAGACTTACGAGCCCTGTTAAGGCTGCGTAACATCTGTTTTCCACCCTGAATATAGTTAAGCAAGTTCCCACAGTAATTTCAGAATGATTCAGTCTTTTCTAGGTTCCATAACTGATGTTGCAAAAAAAATTGGAAATCAACATGAGGCTATTCTTTTTCAGTTTTTCAGTCATTTTGAATGATTACAATACTCTACTGTTTAGTTGACAGTTGATCTCTTTTAGGAAATTTGTCATAATCCTATATGCAGAGGATTAACAGGCACAGAGCTGAGATTTTATGCTAGAACATTCAGGCAATCCATAATCTCAGTAAAAAAAAAATTTATACCTGAAATTCAACTTATTTACCTTCTTAGCACACTATCAGCTGTTTCATTATTAGACAATAACACAACAGTTCAAGGCAGTTTAATTTTAGTGAATAATGTGGCATAAAGCTCCCTAAAATTAAAGTCTACAAAGCAAGAGTGCTGTCTGATTTACAATGTGAGGTCTGGACCTGCTACCACCATTACATCTCATTCAGGAATTCCATCCTTGCCTCTTTTATGCTATGTATTAAAATTTTAAGGAAGAAAAGACAATAGATTGACATTAAGGGGCTTCCCATTCATGATCCTGTCACACAGCTCTTGCTTCTCACCCACAGGTTTTACAGTTGGCAGCCAGGAACTCTGCTCATGAGATTCTGGCTGCTCATGAGATTCTGGCCATGACGAGATCACCCCTTGGATCTGATTCTCTTTTAATCTCCTCTCTCTTTTCTAAGCATAGATAGTCTGGTACTTTCCTTGCTTAGATATGGGATGTAAGGAAACTATGTCTGCACACATGCTCTGTTTGGAGGGGCTCTTGGGATAGCTGACAAAGTTCTATTTTTTGACCTGGGAGGTTCTTTTGAGGGTGTTTGTCTTTTAGTAATTCACTAAGCTATAGATATTTTTGTGTGTCAGTTTCTGTACTTGTAGTTGTATTTTTTAATAAGAAGGGTTAAAAAAAAAGAAACCCAAAAATATTGAATGTAGAGGGTTTTAAGGAATTGTATTCTAACTCCATTTGTCATGCCTAGTCTTGTCTTTTGCTAAGAAACTCAGGGCTGTAAAATCTATTATACTGTAAGAAAATCTGCTTCAGAGCCATCCTCAGAAAGGGGTCCATCCATTCAACAAATATTATTGAATTGTTACTGTATTAGGCCTCCATACTTAATACTGAGGATGTGTATGGGGGAAACCTTGATAAATATGATCTGTGTCCTCACTGTGCTTTCTAATTGTATCACTGATACCACAGGTTAAGAGGCTATTTATTCTTTGGTATACTGTTTGGGAATATTGTCATAAAGATTTATATTTTTATCTGAAGTCATTATTCCTGGTAGACATTTATCCCATAGGTAGTATAGCAGTTATTTACTATTGCATAATAAATTATTCCAAAACTTAATGCCTCGAAACAGTGAACATTCACTATGTCATAGTTACCCTGGGTTACGAATTTGGGAGTGACTTAGCTGTGAGTTTCCAGCTTAGAGTCTTTCATATGGTGGCTGTCAGGATGTTGGCAGTGATGTAGTCATTTGAAGGTTTATCTCTACCTGGAGCATCCACTTCCAAGATGGCTCACTCACAGGACTGTTGGCAGGAGAATGTAATTCCTCATTTAGACGGACTTCTCTATAGGCTGCTTGAGTGTTCTCACAACATGGCACGAGACTTCCTCCAGGGTAAGCACTCTGAGAGAGTAAGAAGGAAGCTTCAGACCCAGTGTCTAAAGTCTCACAGTGTCTCCTTCATTCACTTAGATAGAAGTGGCTGAAGTCCAGCCCACAAATAGAGGACTTTCTGGTAGTCCAGTAGCTAAGACTTGGCACCGCTAATGCAGGGGCCCTGAGGTTCAATCCCTGGTCAGGGAACTAGATCCCACATGCCACTACTAAGAGTTTGCATGCTGCAACTAAAGATCCCCCTTGCCGCAACTTAGACCCGGTGCAGCCAAATAAATAAATACATATGTTTTTTAAAAGATTTATTGGAGATGGCACATGGAAGCCAGAAGTGTAGGTTAGAGGAGACAGCAAATGTCTAGACGTGACATGATACAGTAGTAGTGGTACGTAGAAAGGAAAGGATCATGTTTGTGAGCTTAAACTCTTTATGGCAGAATTAGTATTCTCTTTATATTTCCCTGCATTCTAGGGTACTGTCCTGAACACAGTATATACTCTGGAAGAATTTGCTTAAAAAAAAAATGTGTTTGTGTATATCTCACATGCTAGTAAAGTAATGCTCAAAATTCTCCAAGCCAGGCTTCAGCAATACGTGAACTGTGAACTTCCAGATCTTCAATCTGGTTTTAGAAAAGGCAGAGGAACCAGAGATCAAATTGCCAACATCCGCTGGATCATGGAAAAAGCAAGAGGGTTCCAGAAAAACATCTATTTCTGCTTTATTGACTATGCCAAAGCCTTTGACTGTGTGGATCACAATAAGCTGTCGAAAATTCTGAAAGAGATGGGAATACCAGACCACCTGACCTGCCTCTTGAGAAACCTGTATGCAGGTCAGGAAGCAACAGTTAGAACTGGACATGGAACAACAGACTGGTTCCAAATAGGAAAAGGGAGTGTGTCAAGGCTGTATATTGTCACCCTCCTTATTTAACTTATATGCAGAGTACATCATGAGAAACGCTGGGCTGGAGGAAGCACAAGCTGGAATCAAGATTGCTGGGAGAAATATCAATAACCTCAGAGATGCAGATGACACCACCCTTATGGCAGAAAGTGAAGAGGAACTCAAAAGCCTCTTGATGAAAGTGAAAGAGGAGAGTGAAAAAGTTGGCTTAAAGCTCCACATTCAGAAAACGAAGATCAAGACATCTGGTCCCATCACTTCATGGGAAATAGATGGGGAAACAGTGGAAACAGTGTCAGACTTTATTTTTTTGGGCTCCAAAATCACTGGAAGTGGTGATTGCAGCCATGAAATTAAAAGACGCTTACTCCTTGGAAAGAAAGTTATGACCAACCTAGACAGCATATTAAAAAGCAGAGACATTATTTTGTCAACAAAGGTCCATCTAGTCAAGGCTATGGTTTTTCCAGTGGTCATGTATAGATGTGAGCGTTGGACTATAAAGAAAACTGAGTGCTGAAGAATTGATGCTTTTGAACTGTGGTGTTGGAGAAGACTCTTGAGAGTCCCTTGGACTGCAAGGATATCCAACCAGTCCACTCTAAAGGAGATCAGTCCTGGGTTTTCATTGGAAGGACTGATGTTGAAGCTGAAACTCCAATACTTTGGCCACCTCATGTGAAGAGTTGACTTATTTGAAAAGACCCTGATGCTGGGAAAGATTGAAGGTGGGAAGAGAAGGGAACAACAGAGGACGAGATGGTTAGATGGCATCACTGACTCAATGGACATGAGTTTGGGTATACTTTGGGAGTTGGTGATGGACAGGGAGGCCTGGCATGCTGTCATTCACAGGGTTGCAAAGAGTCAGACACAACTGAGTGACTGAACTGAACCGATATAGTATCTGTAGAATGACAACATGACAGTGTAGATGATTTCTTTTATTATTTTAGCGAACTCTGCTTTTTCTGCTGATTTTTTTAAAAAAACATTATGATCCACATTATAGCAATTAAAATCTTAAATCTGAAGAAAACATGGAAAAGGATATATAATTCTAGAACTCATTCTATTTTTATTTGGTATATATATTTTACTTGGTATGATGAGACTAGTCTAATAAAGGATAGAAACAGACTCCTGATTATGTAATAGCCTACAATTATTTTTATGGCTATTGCATTCCAGTCTTCTTATGCAATATTTACAATGTACATGTGTAACAAGGGCACAATACAAGTTCTAACAATCTTAACCGTAAATCAGAATCAAGTCACGCAATGTAACATCTGTGAACTTGCTTGGCTGATGCAGACAACCTTTGTTAAGAGTACATAAAATTCTAAGTTTACAACTCTGTAGTAGATTTGGGGTTTTAAGCTCTAAAATTTAATTACCCTTCCCACCCTATAATTAATTCTGCCAAGACATTTTGATATTGGTTTAATTGTGAAGATGGGGAAAACTCATATATTACAGTTTGAAAAAAAATGAAATGTTTTAAATATTCTATGAATGTGATGAGAATTTCAGCAGATTATGGCTACAAAAGATTATGATTCAGCCTGAAAACATAACCTATGGAAAATCATCAACTGTGCAGAATGAGCTCTTCCAGATGACAGATCTTACTAGGAAAACCTGCCAATAAAAGAGAGAACGCTAGAAGAAAAAGAATCCTGTTGACTTTCAACATATGGCCTCGACACTGACATTCTTATAGCTTTTAGTGAATAGCAACCCAAAATAACTGGGTTGATAAAAATCAAAAAAATAAAAAAAGAATGCATGAATTAAAAAAAATTCTGCTCTGATTTTTTTCTTTACTTTTAGTTCAGAGGACTTAAAAAATTTTTTTTTAAGTTGAATATTGGAGTATAGTTGATTAACAGTGTTGTGTTAGATGTACAGCAGAGTGATTCATATACATATACATGTATCTGTTCTTTTTCAAATTCTTTTCTTAGGTTATTTGAGAGTATTAAGGAGAGTTTCCTGTACCATACAGTAGGTCCTTGTTGTTTATCTGTTTAAAATATAGCAATGTGTACCTGTCAGTCTCAAACTCCTGATCTATCCCTCCCCCTTCCCCTGGTAATATAGGAAGGTGATGAAGTGGTACATCTTCCTTATAGTTTCACCTTTCAGGATAATAGTGACTCCTAGCAAACTGAAAATAAAAGACAAATATCCATATATATTTAGGCATTAGTGAGAAAACCTGAATCATCGCGTATTACCCTCTCTATTGGTTCTCTTGGCTACATACTCCTTGCATTGGTCTTTTTCTTTCCCACTCTTCTTTCCAAGGATCCTGCTTTTTACCCTTTTTTCAGTTCAGCCTTTTGAACTACTTAAAAAGAAGTAGGCCACTAAAGATGATCAGTTTACTTCTTTGGAACTATGAAGATTATACAATGTGTCTCAAAGTTTTGTGATTGTTGACTCATGTATTTGTTTTCACTTTCATTCAATACTGAGTACCTACTGTGTGCCAACAATCACTGTAATAGAGAAATCTATAGTTTATAGGCTAAATCCTGTCTGATAATGAGTCAAAGATTTAGTTATAGCAAGTTAAGCATAGAGATCAAGTGTACCTCTAATATTTCCTTCCCTGAAATAGAATGGACTCAGATTATTTCCTCTAGAGAGCGCTTAGTTTCTTCTGAATTCCATTAAGGTTGTACCACTACCATGGGGATTGTGGTGCTAATTTAGAGCAGTATTGGCCCAACTAGAGGATTAACTGCCAGGTAACTGCAAAGCAGTGCATAAATTAACACACAAGAGCCATAGAAGTCTCGGTGTTCCAGGTCTGTGGCTTACTAGTTGTGTGCTTTGGTACATACAGAATTGCAGCCTACTTCCAAGAGTGGCTCTGAAGAGTAAATGAGTTGATGTCTGTAACTGGTTAGTTCAGGGACTACCACAGAGCCCTCTAGGAATGTTACTTACTATCATTACTTCTATTGTGATTGGTATAAAAACTAATTCTTAAAATAACAGGACAAATATTTACTACTATGATTTACAAACAAATCCAAGGCTAGATGTTACACTGAATATATGCAAAAGAGCTAGACCTATTTTAAGGTACAGTTTCAAATAGTTGCGTTAAACCTAACTGAAATCAAAGTACTTTTTCATTCTAGTTTTCTTTATAGTTTTAAGAAAATTTTTAATTTGCACAAATCTTTCTGGTGTCTTTTTATGCCTGCTCTGGAGATGCTATGAAAGCTTACCCCTTTATTGCCGCTGCTGCTGCTGCGTCCCTTTAGTTGCGTCCGACTTTGTGTGACCCCATAGACGGCAGCCCACCAGGCTTCCCGTCCCTGAAATTCTCCAGGCAAGAACACTGGAGTGGGTTGCCATTGCCTTCTCCAATGCATGAAAGTGAAAAGTGAAAGTAAAGTTGCTCAGTCATGTCCAACTCTAGCGACCCCATGGACTGCAGCCCACCAGGCTCCTCCGTCCATGGGATTTTCTAGGCAGAAGTACTGGAGTGGGGTGCCATTGCCTTCTCCGAACCCTTTATTAGCTAACCTAAAAGTTTATGTCCACGGTAGCCCTTACTCTAATACCCCATGCCTGTCTCTCTTTTCTGTGGAGAGAAAATACTTTGTCATCTCTTACTTCCAGTGAAGCCATACCTTGGCTTTCTTCATAAATCCCTGGGAAGTATTAATTGGTCAGTAAAAAAAGAAAACTGAAACACTAGATCACATAGGAAGCATCGTCCTATCTTATCCCCAGTTCCAGGAAAAGCTCACTTATTGCTGTGGTCTCTGAAGTACCTTTCTTGTTAATCTTAAATTGTTAACAACTTGGTTTTGCCCTGGCAAACATATTTTCTTAAAGAGATTATGCATTTCTCTCTTTAAATGGATATTAAAACCATCAGAAGAAAGCAGTGTTTCACATGTAAAGTTCATTGGGCTTTACTCTCAAGTACAAGTTATACTCCAAGTGTATGCACTTTAGTTTTTGTAAGTTAAACTTAAAAAAAAAAGATGCTAAATTACAGATAAACCCTGCAGGAGCTCAGGTCTGTGGAGCTCAAGCCTGTAGTCAGATAGTCTGTGTCTGAGCTACAACTACACAACCACTGCTTACTGTGTTATCTTGGTGAGTTGCTCAAACCCACTAAGCTTCAGTTCCCTTAATTATAAGATAGTAATATCTGTCCCTGCTGCTGCTGCTGCTAAGTCACTTCAGTCGTGTCCAACTCTGTGCGATCCCATAGACGGCAGCCCACCAGGCTCCTCTGTCCATGGGCTTCTCCAGGCAAGAACACTACAGTGAGTTGCCATTTCCTCCTCCAATATCTGTCCCTAACAGGTGACATCTCTCTAATGTCACCTGTTAGCTCTCCATCGAATTTCTGTGCCCCATCTCAGTCACAGCCTTCTTCCTCACATCAAGGATAAACACTACTCTGAGTTTTAGGAAAAACCATTGAGATTCTTTATGGTTTCATTAACCAAGTGCATAGCCTTCAACTATGTAGTGAAAAGTGAAAGTCCCTAAATGGTATACGAATCTTTGACTCCATGGACTGTAGCCTGCCAGGCTCCTCTGTCCATGGGGATTCTCCAGGCCAGAATACTGGAGTGGGTAGCCGTTCCCTTCTCCAGGGGATCTTCCCTACTCAGGGATCGAACCCAGGTCTCCCTTCTGCATTGCAGGTTGGTTCTTTACTGTCTGAACCACTAGGGAAGCCCAAGAATGCTGGAGTGGGTAGTCCATCCCATCTCCAGGGAATCTTCCTGATCTAGGAATTGAACTGGTGTCTCCTGCATTGCAGGTGGATTCTTTACCTGCTGAGCTACCAAGGAAGCCCCATCCTTCAACTATAGTTGTGTCTTATCTGTTGTTTTAAATTTGATGTGTCTTCATGTACCCCCAGAGAAGGCAATGGCACCCCACTTCAGTACTCTTGCCTGGAAAATCCCAGGGACGGGGGAGCCTGGTGGGCTGCAGTCCATGGGGTCGCCAAGAGTTGGACACTACTGAGCGACTTCACTTTCACTTTTCACTTTCATGCCTTGGAGAAGGAAATGGCAACCCACTCCAGTGTTCTTGCCTGGAGAATCCCAGGGACGGGGGAGCCTGGTGGGCTGCCGTCTATGGGGTCGCACAGAGTCGGATACGACTGAAGTGACTTAGCAGCATGTACCCCAGTGTTCATTGCAGCAACATTTACAATAGCTAGGACATGGAAGCAACCTAGATGTCCATCAACAGACGAATGGATAAAAAAGTTGTGGTACATATACAAAATGGAATATTGCTCAGCTATAAAAAAGAATGCATTTGAGTCAGTTCTAATGAGGTGGACGAAACTGGAGCCTATTATTCAGAATGAAGTAAGTCAGAAAGAGAAACACCAATACAGTATATTAATGCAATTTAGAAAGACGGTAGTGATGACCCTATATTCAAGACAGTGAAAGAGACACGGATGTAAAGAACAGACTTTCGGACCATGTGGGAGAAGGCAAGTTTGTGACGATATGAGAAAATAGCATTGAAACATGTATATTACCATATGTAAAATAGATGACTGGTGTAAGTTTGATGCATGAAGCAGGGCACTCAAAGCTGGTGCTCTTGGACAATCCAGAGGGATGTGGTGGGGAGGGAGGTGGGAGGGGGGTTCAGGATGGGGGGGACACCTGTATTCATGTCAATGTATGGCAAAACCACCACAAAATTATAAAGTAATTAGCCTCCAATGAAAATAATTAATTTAAAAATTTGATGTCTTTTAAGTCTTCTTCCTTTTATTTGGCGGGGGGGAGGGGGGGGCTACAGGTTCCTCCTTTATTCCTTTCCTTTCATCTTTTCCCCCCTGAAGAACACAGGTCACTTACATTTAGAGTTTCCCACAGTCTAGAGTTTGCTGATTGCAGACTCATTGTCTGTGAAGTATGTTCCTATGTGTTTCCCTCAAATTGGCAGGTAAATCAAAAGGCTTAACCAGATCTGGGTTTAATTCCTTTGGCAAAACTATAGGTGGTGGTGTGTTCTTTTCTCAAGAGGCACATAAATATTCTTTTTGTGATGGTAGCAACCATTGGCACTTAATGCTTAGATCCATTAATTCATAGGGAGTTGCAAAATGGTGATGCTTAAGTTTATCATTGTCTTTCTGTGGATTAGCTGGAATAATTGAATAAGGAGATACTTTGTCTCATCTGCAATTTGGTTATCCAGTGATTGAGTTCATATGGGAAAGGCTGGTCCAAAAGCACTGAATCCTAACCCCTCCCCCCATTTTTGTTTCTACAATGCAAATCTGTTTCTTTGACTTTAATTCTTAGTCTCTTCATATCAATTTACATAATGATTAAATTCCTGAAATGTAGTTAAAATTTTCTCATATATGTTGCAGTAGTTTGAAGGGGAAAACAGCTTGGGTTTAGTTTTTTTGGTAAAACTAGAGGTGTTTCATGCATTGGAGAAGGAAATGGCAACCCACTCCCGTATTCTTGCCTGGAGAATCCCAGGGACAGAGGAGCCTAGTGGGCTGCGGTCTATGGGGTTGCACAGAGTCGGACACGACTGAAGCGACTTAGCAGCAGCAGCAGCAGAGGTGTTTTTGCCTTTTCCTTGAACAGTGAAGACAATCTGTGGGAAATGTACCATGTTGAAAACTTATTTATGCAACACAGTGATTTATAATGTTCAGTTTTGCTCACTCCCAACCCTGACGCCCGCTGTAAACTTGGCGGTGCCGTCCCACTGTGTTGCGTCTGATGTCACTCTCTGTGGAGCCTGTGGCCGTGCCGGTCACCTTCCCTTTATCTTCATTGCATCTGAGGACCACCTGCCCCCCTAGTTTTACTCAGTGGTGATAACCCTTTGCTGCTGCTTCTCTGGCCGTGATTTCTCTTAGAAGTGTAACACTCCCCCACCCGCTAAACCACAAATGAATTCAGAGCGTAATCTTGGAATTTTCTTTCCAAGCTAGAAAGTTGCGTATGTGGTGTTTCTGTTGGAGCTGAAGCTGGTGGAGCTGATAGAGACCAGATCTTGAATGTTGTAGAGAGCAGACTGCGTTTCGTCAGTTTTACTTTTCAAAATGTTTGAAGTGGTATGTAAAGAAATAAGAATCATTTGTTACCACAGCTTTACTCTTGTGACAGGAGCCATGACAACAGAGTCCTTCTCTGACCCTGAACTCAGTTCCTGCCTAAGATTTAGGATTGCAAAAGTGTGTCCTAATAAAGAGCTAGTTACGGATTTAGGAAGATGCTTGAAGTGGGTGAAATGTCCACTTGACCTTCAGATTCCCCCTTGACTCAGTTAGGAAAAGTTGATGGTGTGCTGTGCTTTGATGTCTCCCCTTGTTACTGTCTATTAATGTGAACCTTAAGTTCAGAACACTTTTTGGTTGTTCAGCTTAGCATCTCTTAGGGCCATAGCAAGTTCTCTCTGATCTCTGGTCGAAAATCAGATGCTACTGGTATCATTTATATTTCTTTATTCAACAGATTCACAGAGTGCCTTATTTCTGAGAAAAGGGGCTAGGACCAATGCTTATGAGGCAGAAGTGAAATTTTGTGCTTTGTAGGTTTGTGTCTGTGTCTATAAATAAAACAGGATGTTGACTTCCTCAACCCTTCCTAAGAGTGTCATACTATTGGCAAATCTTCAGTAGACCCATTTTGCTCTCTCTGGACTTTCACATTTTCTCTTCTTTACTGTTCTCCATGGCTTTAGTACGGGTAGGGGAAGATTGACAGTGTGCAGTATTTATTTGAGGGGATGGTCGTCCAAGCAGATGAGGACCAGTGGATGGCACTTGTTTATCATCCATAGACACCCCATTGATTCAGATAAATTTGGATTTTCAAACTCTTGTTTGAAATGTAGACTTTCCTTGAGAATAGTGAACTTTATACTCTTAGTGTACATTTAACCTAAATAGTTATTTGAGATCATGCTTCTGCCAAAAATCTTTGGGAACTGGGGAGATTGCTACAGACCAGGAAAAGGAGGCTTTTTTTTTTTTTTTTTTTAAAGAAGCTCCCCTAGGGCATGCCTAAGGTAGTCACAGACTTTCCCAGTTCATGGACCATCAGGACCACATCTGTGTTGAACTTTGAAGATTTTCTATACTACTTAGTTAAGAAGTCAGCTGTTGTCTTTGCCTCCTTCCAGTTTTAATACAAAGTACACCCAGTACAGTTAATACAAGTTCTGACAAGCAAGCTTTTTTCTTGATCACAATGGAAACTATTTGAATCTAGCAGAGTATTCTGGGACACACAATTGTCTGGATTGGACCACACCTCTGGTCCAAAAAAGCTGAGAGGGCTGTTTTTTTAATTTCTTCTTTAAAAAAAAAAAAACAAAAAAAAACATGCAGGTTAACTTGGCCTGCAGGCTCCTAACAAGTTAGTGAGGGAGCTGTACAACTGTGGGGCCCCATCTCTTTAGTAAACAGTGGCTCCCTAGTTCATAATGGCATTCCCTTCTAGGCAAGGAAAATTGGTACTTATATAAGAAAGGATGAAAGTACAGTCATCTCTCAGAATCTGTAGGGGATTTGTTTCAGGACCCCGGGAGGTTACCCTAATCCTTGGGTGCTCAAATTCTTTATATTGCTATAAAGTGACACAGTATTTAAATATAACCTGTACACATCTTTTAGTGTACTTTAAGTCATCTGTAGATTACTTATAATACCTAATACAATATAAGTGCTATGCAAATCATTGTAAATAAACACTATGAAATTAGCTTCAGGGCAAATTCAAGTTTTGCATTTTAGAGCTTTCTAGAATTGTTTTCCCCCAAATATTTTTGGTTTGTAGTTGGTTGAATCTGTAGATCTAGAACTCTTGGATACAAGGGCCAACTGTAAGGTTAAGTTTGAAAAGGCATTGCATTTTCTAATTACCATTTCAAATTAGAGCTACCTTAAAAACAAAGTACGTTAGTATGTATGTATGTGTGTGTGTATGCACCGACCAGCCCAGCTTTTTCCTCAGGTCCATCACTTGTATTTGTTTACAAGTCTTTGTGTTCTGCAGTTTTTGATAGATACGGAAAATCACTTTATTTGTTCAAATACAGCGTTTGTATACAGCGTTTGCTGTTGTAGTTCAGTTACTGCAGTTACTGTAGGCAGCTAATCAAATAGAGTGCTTTTGGCCTGTGATTCCTATAACTCTAATAAAATCTTTATTTTCACTTCATTTGAATAAGACTGTCTACTTCCATATTGTCTCATGGCTTTTTCCTCATTTGCTGTATATATTTTATAAATTACATATTATAGATTATTACTGGAGAAGGCGATGGCACCCCACTCTAGTACTCTTGCCTGGAAAATCCCATGGACAGAGGAGCCTGGTAGGCTGCAGTCCGTGGGGTCACTAAGAGTTGGACACGACTGAGTGTCTTCACTTTCACTTTTCACTTTCATGCATTGGAGAAGAAAATGGCAACCCACTCCAGTGTTCTTGCCTAGAGAATCCCAGGGACGGGGGAGCTTGGTGGGCTGCTGTCTGTGGGGTCTCACAGAGTCGGACACGACTGAAGTGACTTAGCAGCAGCAGCAGCAGCAGCAGCAGCATAGATTATGACATTTAATTAAAATATTAAGGTCAAAAATTTCATCCCTGTTTTTTATAAAATTTTATATTTGAAATGTTTATGGAGATAACTCCTGTTTTAGTAATTTAACATACAGTTTAATTGGAGGTCATTTCAATCCTAGATGCCCACTTAACATTTTTAATAAAATATCTTATCATTTCATTTTTTATGCTATGTATCTGTACCATGAGCTTGCAAAAGATAGATTCAGTACTTTATTTATCTTTGTATCATCAGTACCTAATTTAGATGATCAGCAGTGTTTTTCAGCTCGACATATTCTTTCATTAATTGCAAATTGGTAGTGGGAGTAAATGACTGAGAAAATCTATAAGTATTCTCTCAAATACTATCATCTTTCATTTTCAGAACCTGAGCAAACCTTTCAGCCTTTAGGTTTTGGAGACAAACACTAAAATTGCCCAGAGTTTTGTCTACTTACTGACAATAGAATTAAATATAATTAATGGGAGTGGAGAGACTAGTTAATTATAAAAGTACAAAAATGTTTGTAATACAAAGTTTAACTTTCTGTATTTGAATATCTTCTTACAGCATATATAAGTAAACTTTTTGCTCTTTAAGGACGAGATCCTTAAGAGAAGACTGCTACTCTTTGTTCCTATGTTTTATGAATTTAAAATACTTTTATAGAGTATATAAAATGCTATTAAAATTGTAGTAACTTTTGGTTTTTATGCTGTGGTATAATTATCCTTGATTACAGACTTCACAAGAGGTAGTGTATGGAAGAGCTGTTTATCTCACAAACATTTTCACATAAGATTCTAGAACTTACATTCTAAGAATAAAGGCTCTTCTTTTTGAGGTAATTTAAACCTAAATGAATATTATTTCAGAGAAAGATGAACTTTATTTTAAAAAAGGACAACTGTCTTTGGTTTTGAAGTACAAATATTTGTTAGCATGGATAGTTCTGAATACCCAGAATGCTCCCAATGTCTAATTTGATCATATCGCTTCAATTCTTTTCCTAACCTCCCTCCCCCTCTTTAATCCCACCCCAAAGAAAATGCTCAGAAAATACAACAAAGGCGCCAGACACTATTATCAGACTTCTTTTCTTTACTTCACTAGAGTTTCAGTATCTTGAGAAGGAAGGACAGTCTTAAGTGCGGTTTTCATCAGATTATTTGTTCAGTTTCTCAGCCGTGTCTGACTCTTTGCACGGACCCCATGGACTGCAGCACGCCAGGCTTCCCTGTCCTTCACCATCTTCCGGAGGTTGCTCAAACTCATGTCCATTGAGTCGGTGATGCCATCCAACCTTCTCATCCTCTGTCATCCCCTTCTCCTCCTGCCTTCAATCTTTCCCAGCATCAGGGTCTTTCTAATGAGTCAGCTTTTTGCATCAAGTGGCCAAAGTGTTAGAGCTTCAGCATCAGTCCTTCCAATGAATATTCAGGATTGATTTCCTTTGGGATTGACTGGTTTAATCTCTTTGCTGTCCAAGGGACTCTCAAGAGTCTTCTCCAACACCACAGTTCAAAAGCATCAATTCTTGGTGCTCAGTTTTCTTTGTAGTCCAACTCTCACATCCACACACGACAACTGGAAAAACCATAGCTTTGACTGTACAGACCTTTGTCGGCAAAGTAATGTATCTGCTTTTTAATGTGCTGTCTGGGTTTGTCATAGCTTTTCTTCCAAGGAGCAAGTATCTTTTAATTTCATGGCTGTAGTCAACATCTGCAGTGATTTTGGAGCCAAAAAAATAAAGTCTCTCACTGTTGCCATTGTTTACCCATCTATTTGCCATGAAGTGATGGGACTGGATGCCATGATCTTAGTTTTTTAAATGTTGAGTTTTAAGCTAGCTTTTTCACTCTGCTGTTTTACTTCCATAAGAGAGGCTCTTTAATTCCTCTTCACTTTCTGCCATAAAGGTGGTGTCATCTGCACATCTGAGGTTATTGATGTGTCTCCTGGCAGTCTTGATTCCAGCTTGTGCTTTATCCAGCCTGGCATTTCACATAATGTACTCTGCATGTAAGTTGAATAAGCAGGGTGACAGTGTACAACCTTGACATACTCCTTTCCCAATTTGGAGCCAGTCCATTGTTCCATGTCAAGTTCTACTTACTGCTTCTTTCCCTTCCATTATTAAGTCAAGACAGTTCATTACTAATAGAAAGCAAGGACGACTACTAGGTTTCTGGCTTGGGTAACCGGGTAGATAGTGGTGCCTTTTACATAGATGGGGAGGATAGGGAGGGAGAGGGGTACAAGTTTGGGGTGGGATGCAGAGGTGAGGGGTTGACTAAGAATTCCAGTTCTGACACGTTAATTTGGAGCTGCCTAGTAGATGTTTGGGCTTCCCAAGTGGTGCAGTGGTAAAGAATGCACCTACCGATCCTGCCAATGCGGGAGACACAAGAGATGCAGATTCCATCCCTGGGTCAGGAAGATCCCCTGCAGTAGGAAATGGCAACCCACTCCAGTATTCTTGCCTGGAAAATTCCATGGATAGAAGAGCTTAGTGGCCTACAGTCCAGGGGGTTGCAAAGAGTTGGACATGACTGAATGACCGAGCACACGCACACAATAGATATTTAGGTCAAGGTATTCAGTAGACAGGATCTGTAAGTTAAGTCTGGAGTTTGGAACAGAGGTTGAAGTGGAAATGTAAACTTGGAAGTATTGCCCAGATGTATTGGTAATTTGGATTGTTAAAATAAAATTCCTTTCCAAATCTCTTGATACTTGAAAAAATAAAACAACTTGGAAGTTTTTAGCACGGAGACATTGCTTAGACGCATTGGAATGCCTGGGGTCATCTGAAGAGAAAGTACAGAGACTGAGTAGTCCAAGCCCTGAAGATTATTTAGAGGTCTTGCAGAGGAAAAGCAATCAGTAAAGGAGACTGACAAGGGTGGTTAGTAAAATGGTAGAAAACCCAGGAGAGAGTGGCATTGCAGAAGCTGAGAGAGGAGATGGCCCAGAAGAAAGCGCGGTCAACTGTGTCTATTGCTGCTGAGCACTGACTGAGAGGAAGATAGTGTTAAAATATGATGGCTACATTGCTTGTTCTTCATTTATTCATTTGTTCACTTGTTATTCATTAAACAAATGATTTTCAACTCAGATCTTAAAGTTATTAATATTTGCAACTTGAACCAGTTTTTCATCTCTTATTTTTGTGTCAGTTGAACATACAAATTGACATATACTCTCAAATAAATTGGGGAATATTTATCTCAATTTCTCTATCAAATTATCAATATTTTCTAAGCAATAGAAATTTATAGAAGGGAAAAATGACAATAAAAACCATTACTCAAAAAGGCATCAGGCGTGCCAAAGTGGCCTCAAAAAATTTCAGGATGTTGGATAATTGAGAAAGGTGATAGGCGGATGGAGGGTGGAGGATACACAGGCACTTCTTTTGTATTTTATGTGTTTCTTTATATGCATAATTGATAAGTTGGTGTTAATTGTATCTGTCTGAACTACTTCATTAAATGGAAAAAAAAACCTTTTACACGCACGTCTAGAGAAAGTCTTCAGAATTTGATGATGGCTTCAGTGACAGTGTTTCTTCATTTTCTTTTTTGTTGTCATAAAAATAAGGCAGGAATTAGAATAAAAGGTAAATAAAAGCTCTTTGTTTCCTTTATTAGGAAATATAGCTTACTAAAGAAAAGTTTTATGATTACTTATTGAATTGCAGTACAATTTTATTTATGTAAACTTTGTTCTGTATAGTAAGTACATTATTTCACTGTTGATAAGTATGACCAGTGTATTTGTTTTTTTTTTAACAGGATAAAACCACAAAAAAGTTCAATAATGTGTACATGGGAGAGATCCAGGAAATCTGAGTAACTCCCTTTGTATATATTTCTAAATAAAAATTTGAGCTCTAGATCCTTGGTCAAGTATCTTTCCTTCATAATTCTTTTCATGGGAAATTCAGAGTCTAATTACATTATTTGGATTTACAGTGCTTATTAAGGAATATGATTCTCTGAGAATGTAAGCACCCCCTTTAATTTGCAGTAAAGATGGATGGATTTAATTTTATTGATTGAAACAGTGTCAAAGACATTAGAAGATAAAATGCTTTACTTTTTTATTCTCAGATGGACCCTTTTGAAGAAAGCAGAATTATCCTAATGTTTTGTTCACAACGGCATAAACAGTAAAAGTTATCTTCTACTGTTTTACAAATATGTTACCCAAAGATCAGTCATGAATCTGGGCTGATAGTTAACTATGTACTAGAGGTATATTTCTATGGATTTATTGTACATTTATTTGCATAGTAAATTTTTAAATAGCTCCTAACTACAGGAGCTCATTTTTTAAGGAACCCTTCAGCAGTCCTTTTATAAAATGAGTAACTTTTTATAAGTACCAATTTTTAGGTTGGATTTTTCAAAATAGTTAACATTGAATGCCCTGTATTTTATTTGTCCTTAATTAATCATGTTTTCTGGGAATGTTAAGAAACCTGTCTGAGTTTCAGCCTTCTTATTTTTAATTACAGAATTTGACTAGATAATCTCTGAGGTTCATCCTTAAAATTCTGTGATGCTTATTTAAAAATAACTGTGTCATACAGCATTTAAAAAATTATTAAGGGCCTGTGAATTATTAAATGAAAACAATATTGGAACATTGCGGGGAAAGTGAGTGTGATCTCAGTTATGTAGATGGACAGTTACATAGTCTGTCTATTGGGCAGACTACTTGGATGAGGCAGAAAAATCCATAAACTCCTTGCCTAAGAGGGAGAAAAATCTCCAGAACTAGTGGAAGAGATGGTACTGTTTATAGATGAGCTATCTATCAGCTGATGGTTTTTTAAACAATTGTGGTAAGATATATATGACAAAATTTTCCATCTTAATCATTTTTAAGTAGTATAGAGTTCAGTGGTTTAAATGCATTCACATGGTTGTGCAGTTATCACTGCTATCCATCTTCATAACTCTTTTCAAGTTGCAAAAATGACACTGTGCTCACTAAACAATAACTTCCCATTCTCCCCTCCCTTCAGCCCCTGGAAATCATGGTCATACTTTCTGTCTCCATGATTTTGACGACTCTAAGTATCTCATATAAATAGAATCATATAGTGTTTGTCTTTTTGTTAACTTGCTGATTTTACTTAGCATAATGTCCTCAGAGTTCATCTGTGTTGTAGCATAATGCAGAATTTCGTTCCTTTTAAAGGCTGAATAATAGTCTAATGTATATATGTGTGTGTTTGTGTGTATACACTATATTTTGCTTATCTGTTCATCTTTCAATGTATACTTTGGTTCTTTCCACATTTTAGCTATTGTGAATAATGCTGCTATGAAAATAAGTGTACAAATATCTCTTCAACACCTTGCTTTCAGTTCTTTTGGGTATATACCAGAAGTAAAATTGCTGGATCATTCAGTAATTCTATGTTTAATTTTTTGAGGAACTGTCATACTGTTTTCCGCAGCAGCTTTACCATGTTACATTCTTACCAACAGTGCACAGAATTTCAGTTTCTCCACATCCTTGCTAATACTTGTTGTTCTCTGTGTTTTAGAGAGCGGCCATCCTAATGTGGGTGAGGTGGTGTCTTATTGTTTTGATTGGCAGTTTCCGTAATGATAAGTGATATTGGACATCTTTTGATGTGCTTATTGGTCTTTCATATATCTTCTTTGAGGAAATGTCTGTGTAAGTCCTTTGTCCATTTTTGAGTCAGGTTATTTTGTTTTTTTGATGTTGAGTTTCAGGCATTCTCTCTATATTCTAGACATTAGTCCCTTATCAAATGTATGCTTTGTGAACATTTCTTCCCTTTCTCTGAGTTGCCTTGTTATTCAGTTGATGCTTTTGATGCAGAAAATTTTAAAAATTCCTTATGGAATCAGATTTGCCTGTTGTTTTTTGTTATCTGTGCTTTTGGTATCATATCCAAGAAATCATTGCCAAAGCTAGTGTGAAGCTTTTGTCCTGTGTTTTCGTCTAAGAATTTTATTGTTTTAGTTCTTACATTTAGGTTAATTTTTTGAGTTAATTTTTGTATATGGTATTAGGTAAGGGTGAAACTTCATTCTTTTTCGTGTGGATATTCCATTTTTCCAGCACTTTCTGTGGTAATGGTTATGAATAACAGTAAACAAAACAAGTGATCCTGTTATGAGAGACCAATCCATGCCCTTGATTTTCAGGGCCCTGTAGACCACATTGTTTAAAGCATGGTTCAAATAAAAGAAAATTGCTTTTAAATCCTTGTAAAATTACCTTGACATTCTCATTTTTAGTAGCCCTCAACAAGCATATCAATTTCATTATTTCAGTGAATTCCCTGGTTGATTAGCTGGTGACTTGATTTAGTAAACATTTGTCAGGATATGTCTTCCCTGGAGATATACTAAGCTCGGAGTATGTAAGGCATCTTTTCCTCATCCAACAGTGTTAAGTTAGGAAAGTGTTGTGGTAATATTATGAGTACAATTGTCTAAGAACATTAAGAACCTTAGTCTGGATCTTTTGTAACCATAAAAGGCAATGTGTCATGCTTTCCTGTTTTGCATGGATGAGAAGGGAGTAAAAAACACCAAAAGAATTTTTATTGCATAGAAATATTTCCTTCCTAGCAAGGAGTGTGTGAAGCAATAATGAGCCTAAAAAACAATCTTATATATTAATAGTAAGGGGAGAGAAAGGCAGGGAAACACAGTACAGCCACACAGACTCGAGGGCTGATCATGAAACTGCTGATTCCAGCCAGGGTCCCTTCTCCCTCCCTGCACAGCACTTTACTTTAACGTGCATCTTCTCACAGCCCTCTTAAGATGGGTTGGATAAGTTGTAGCTTCCTCTGTTTAGAAGAGGAACTTGTCAGAGTCTGTGGTGCAGATAATTGATGAAGACAGGCTAGAACCACACTTCCCTAATTGCCAATCTGTGGCTAAGACCAGAGGAGTGTCCTTTGTGTTGAGAAATTGTTTTCCATGATGCAGATTGCTCAGTACAGAAGATGTCATTTTTAGTGTATTCAGTGGTAACTTGATCATCATAGACTGTCCCCACGAAATACCATCAGTCCACCTGAACTGAGGGTTTGAGCACAGCTTGACGTGGTCATCACACCTCAGCACATCTTAAGAGCACACATTTTCCACCAGACTGATTCACACTGGGCCCTTCTCACATTGTTAATGACATACTGCTCACACTTCTTTTATTACCATTTCCTTCATCTCGTTCCTAGAAGAACTTAGGTTGCTGAATTGAAATGACTGTGAATCTCTGTTTACACCGAATTAGAAGAGGCCAGTGGCTTCCTGAGTTTGTTTCAGACCCATTGCCTTTCGGTAGACAAATCTGCTTCGTTCTCTGGGTTGGAAATGATACAGCTACTGAAAAGGTACAGGAATTCTGTCAGGTACTCTTCTAAAGATGTGTTTATGTGCAGTTTATTTTTTTAAACAATTCTGCACTGTGTATAAGAATTAAGGTAATAATACCTTAATATATGTTCTTACATATTGTTGTTGTTTAGTTGCTAAGTTGTATCCAACTCTTGTGACCCCATGGACTGTAGCCTGCTAGGCTCCTTCTGTCCGTGGGATTTCCCAGGCAAGAATACTGGAGTGGGTTGTCAGTTCCTTCTCCAGGGGATCTTCCTGACCCAGGGGTCGAACCCATGTCTCCTGCATTGGCTGATATCTTTTTAGTAATGTATCTTTTTAGTAATGAGTTATAGTAACAAAGTGAAGATAATCTAAAATTATTTATTTTCTTCTGAGATGAGGAAATAAATCTTGAGACTAAACAGAGCTGCCTAACATTTTGTTGGTGTGACGGTGATGTGTCCTTGGGACATGATTGTGGAGGAGAAAATAAAAACCAAGCCATTCACTCTGATACCAGTGATTTGAAAGTGGAGAGCAGTTGTTCTTCAGCATAATGCATTTTTCTGTTTTAGGTTAGAAGTGTCGCATTCCCCGGGAAGATACTACAGTGCATTCTCAATGCAGTGCAACTGTGTGGTGTGAATTCTCTGATGTGGTTGAGAATTGGTATTGCATAGCTTTAAAAGATATGTTTTAAAGATAAAAGAATGAGGAACAGAAATGTGGGAAGAGGGAATACTTTATACCATCTTAATTCTGTTAGTGGTTAAGAACAGCAATGGCCCAGTTACCCCTGGGTTCCAGTCCCATCTTTATCACTGACTCTGACCATGGGCAAGTTATTTGACTTATTTATGCATTTGTATCCTCTTCTCTAAAATGAATGTAATATCTCTTTCATAGTCCAGTTGTAAGGATAAAGTTCGATAACTCATGTCCACTTCATTATAGTCTCTTACATGTAAGTCCTCAGAAAATTATTCTTAAGTCATTTCTTCACTCCTTTATGTAGTTTCCCTCCTATTCTTAGCTTCTCTCATAGCTCAGGTGATAAAGAATCTTCCTGCAGTACAGGGGACCCAAGTTCAATCCCCAGGTCGGGAAGATCCCCTGGAGAAGGGAATGGAAACCCCCTCCAGTATCCTTGCCTGGAAAACACCATGGACAGAGGAGCCTGGTGAGCTGCAGTCCATGGGGTTGCAAAGAGTCGGGCACGACTGAGCGAATAACACTCTCCTCCTATTCTAAGTGAAAATTGATTCTTCCCTCTTCTGTGGAGGTCTCATTTTCCCCCCTTACCTTGACTTGTTGAAGAAGTATTAAAATGCAATCCTTTGTCAACCTGTACCATTCTCTTCCTCCTTACCAACTTTGGATGTGAGATGGTGATCCATCCATCATTCTTCACCCTGCTATAGTCTTTCCACCTTCATCTCTGCTTCCACTGCCCCTTTTTGCTGTGCCTTATACTCATCATTGCTTCTCTGCTTCTAAGGTTTTCTCCTCTGTTTGCAGAGTCTTGAGCTACTGCCTCTTCCATCCAGGTCTGTGCCTTGAGCCATTCACTCCCTGTTGTTGTTGTTTAGTTGCTAAGTCATGTCCAACTCTTTTGCAACCCAATGGACGGTAGCCCATCAGTCTCCTCTGTCCATGGAATTGCCCAGGCAAGAATAATGGAGTGGGTTGCCATTTCCTTGGGGATCTTCTTGACCCAGAGATCGAACCCACGTTTCGTGTTTGGTAGGCAGTTTCTTTACCACTGAGCCACCTGAGAAGCCCACTCACTCCTAGACGCTAATCCCCTCCCCTTCCTGGTCCCCAAAACCTGCTTCACTACCACCTCCTGCTTCACTACCACTTCACTATCACCTAGCCATGCGCTTGGTCTGCTGTGTGCTTTCCCCCTTTTTACAATCTGATGGTAGAATAGTATGGGAGAAATTTCCAGAACCATGCTGATTTGGTCCACTACCAATTTGTGATTCTAATTTCACTTTGGGCCCTTTTTGTGGCTCAAAAATTTATCAATTCTTTAGCATATTTTCTGCAATGACTGAAAATATATATTCCATTTTCTCTGTGCTTCCAGTTCTAAGTAGCCATCCTTCCTCTTGGGAAATGATTTTACCTGTTACTTCATGAGATTATTGATGTTTCTTGCTACTGTGTATGTACGGTCATGATCCCTGGAAAACTTATAACAAAATGTTACCTGGCAGCATTGTATCTCTGAGGTCTGATTGAACCTTTAAGTAACCAGGTATCTAACTCTTACCTTTGTCTTAGCTTTAGAAAGTGGCCATCTTTGACATAGACGATGTTTCCTTCCTTGTATGTGTGTATTCAGTAATTTGATGAACTGTGTTTATTGAGGGCACTGTCCCATGTTCGGTAGTAAGAGATGTTAAAAAGAGAGTAAAACACATGCAGTTTTTACACTTGTGCTAACACTTAGAGAAGGTCTAAAGACAGAAAAGTCACAGAAACTACCAAATTGACTAGAATAAGGGTCTGAAAAGGCCTCTGAAAGGGTGTTAAGAGGGAACTCAGAGCTGGGCTTGGAAAAGAGATGTGTCATTTGATGAGAAGGTCTTGCGGAGGACATCTCAGGGATGTGAGTGGCATTCTTGGCTGGAACAGCCTGAGAGCAGGCCTTGACTCTGTTGAGAGATGCGTGCAGATAGGCATTTCTCTAGCAGACAACATAAATGTAAACCCTTGTAGAAGCTTGTACATAGAATGTACCCATCATTTTTTTCTGGGTGTGTTGAATTGTATTTGAAAGTAGAACTTGGAAGGGCTCCATAACCTAGGCAGTTCCTTTCCTCCCTTCTAGTTATAGGTCTTGAGGGAGCCAAGGGGTATGTGGAGGGGAGGATGTTTATTTTGGTTGTACACCTTGGGTGTCTCCATTTCAGGTGGTTTCCTGAAGAGAGAGTGTTGATGCCTTTTCATGTGCTGTTGACATTTTAGTCTGTTGCTGAGGAGAATAATCCTAGAGATTTGATCCATTGGAGGAATCCAGGAAGCCTAAGTGGTGGACTCTGACAGCTGGTCTAGACCGGTAGTTTAGGGGCCGTGGTACATGAAAACAAGGCCTAAGAATCCCTTCTTCTCATAGTCTGTTAGGAAACCATGATAAAGAAAGAAACCCAAGGTAAACTTTAAAGTGTCCCCATTTTTGACACCTTCCCAGTCCTGTATACTTTATTTTAAAAGATAGACTATGTATTTGGGCTTGCTGGTGTCATTTTACTTAGTGTAGTGTTAGAAGCACACCAGACTAATCTCTTTTTTATTTTTGTTTAAAAAAAGAAAAAGAAGGTTGCTCTTACAGGCTGAAGAATAATAAATAGTACTAGGACCAATAAAAGGAAGACATTTCAGTCCATTTTTACAAGAAATAACACTTTCAACCTTTCCACTTTGTGTATTTCCCAACTTGAATACTGCTCTTAAATGTCATTTATAATCAGCTGTAACATAGGGAATGTTTTAAATACCACATTTCAGTTGGAGATGAATAGAAGATAACTTATATTGTGTTAACAAATACATAAATTGCTCTAAGGTGCATATTAAGCTTTAATGGGCAAAGAGATAAATATTTTGTGTCTGTTAATGTTTAACTCAAGTAACAGTAAATCTCTAAAGTCTACCAAATCATGAAATCATTGCACAATGCATGGTGCATTGTGAATGTATTCTTCAGAAGTGATTTATGCATCTGACTTTTATGGCACTGAATTTCAAAACCTCATAAAGAAGTCTTTTAGAGAAATGTCATGCTGACCTGTGTTGAGGGAGAGGTAAGATTTGCCTGTGTGATCAGCTTCATACCAACTTCACTTTCAGAATTATAGATGTAGTTGAAAAGTTACATATTGCTGATATTCAATAAGTATTTGTTAAATGAATTAATTACTTGAGTCATGTGTTAATGATTTCTCTAAAATTTGAGCTTTTTAGCCCCAATAACTGAAAGTTTATTTCTCGTATATCATATTATCATTCTTTCCTTCCTGTTGGGCAAACCGAAGAGAATCTTAGTGTTTCTGGGACTTTGCCTCAGGATCATCACAAACTACTTGTATGTACTTTAAAAATTCATATCATGGCATCTTTAATATATGGCAGTTTTAATATTTTGGCATCTCCTACACATTGATTTATCAGGGAAAATTATGTCTTTATTTTACTTTAAATGAAGTACTGTTTTCAGAGATGATTTCCTTAAATCCATCTGCACTGAAAAAATGTAATTGATCTGACATTTTGTAAAGGTTTCATTGAATTATATTCTTGTCTTATGCTGTGCAAGGATACATACGTATACATTTTCAGCTAAGATTGGCTTTAGGATGTGTTAAGGAAAAAAGATAACAGTACATATTTTATGATCAATATATTTTAATTAGTCAGTTTTCAAATGAGCTTGTCCATCTGTAAATTGTAGATAGGATATGCCCAACTGCAGGAAAAAATGATTTAGCACTTAGACAAATAGAAGAAAGCATTTTGGATGTATCTGTGTGAAGCTCATATCCACATGGATATGGCTGGTTTGTGTATGACCCAGTGTTCTAACACATTGACACAATCCCCACTACAAGGAAAAACTTGACTTGGGCTTTAAAACACAAATACTCTTTGAGTTCATAATACAATTTTCTTTTTTTTCCCCCTTCCTAACTAAATTAATTTAATTATTTATTAACCACTGTGAGTAAATTTGGACCCTGGAGTAAACATGCCTCCATTTTTGAGAAGCTTACATTTTCACTTTACCAGTGGAAGGGTTTATCAATGAATACTTGTTTAATGCATGTGGACACCTGTTTCAGGGTTAACAGTTGTTTTTATTTTAAGTTTAGCATGGCATGGCATGTAAGTTCCTTTTGTGATTGATTGAGGTTTTTTTTTTTTTTTTTTTTCTTGCCTGAAGGAAAGCAAATGTTTAAATATGCTTTCAAGGGCCTTATCTATTTTTCTAGTCTTGTGATTTTATAATTTAACTACTGTAAAACTTCTTTGAAATAGTAAAACAAGTACTTTGGTAGAGATGTATTTTTCTCCTCTTCAAATGAATAATTTCAAAAAAGTTCTTAGGACAAGCACAAAAATGCACCTATAAGTCTCAAATAAATTGCATTTTCCTTGATTCCAACATGGTTTCTTGAATTGTTTCTAATGGCTTCATATATCTTAAAAATATCTGTGTAGTCAGCCTACTCTCCAAATTGTTGTTGTTCAGGTGCTCAGTCATGTCCAGCTCCTTGCAGCCCAGTGGACTGCAGCATGTCAGGCTTCCCTGTCCTTCACTATCTCCTGGAGTTTGCTCATACTCATGTCCATTGAGTTGATGATGCCATCCAACTATCTGATCCTCTCTCGCCCCCTTCCCGTCCTCCAAATTAAGAGAAAACAAATGTTGACTTGGTTTTCCTCTGCTCTGCCACTGTACTTTAGCAACTTTTTGATTTATTTTTCTTTCAAGAATGCAAAATTAATTTTAGTATCTGTTTAAGCAGATCTTCTCTGCAAATTAGCAGAGAAGCAACCCTGCTGTTCGAACAAAACAAAAAAGTCTACTCATGTAATTCATCATAATATAGTTGCCTGTTCATTTTGTCCTTCTTCAGTGTGGATAAACAGAAGGTGAATGTGTAGGCAGTTGGGACCCTTTTGGCATGGAGACTCTTATCTTTCTAGGAAATTGTCTTATATTTTTTCTTTGAAAATGTACTCCATTTCATTTTCTTTGTTCTCTTTCTCTAGAACTCCAATTTATTGGAAATTAGACTTCTGGATTATATTTCTTTCCTTTTTTTTGGTTATGCCTCTCCTGATTCTCTTTGCTTTTCTTCATTCTACTTTCTGGGAGGTTTTGTTTTTTTTGTTTTTGTCGTTATCTTTTCCATTGATATTTTAAACTTTGCTATCATATCTTTAGGATATTAATTCTGTGTTTTTTTAATTTCAGTTTTTCTCTGAGTTCTTTCTTGTTTATATTGGAAGCTTTCCTTGAAAACCTGGTAGTTCTTTTATATTTAAGAATGAGATATTAAGAGTCTAAACAGAAGCTGTGTCTTGCAGTGGGTGGTGGGGGGGGAAGAGAGATTGACTTTGTGTTTGTGTGTGTGTAGGGAATGCTTCGGAGAAGGCATTGGCACCCCACTCCAGTACTCTTGCCTGGAAAATCTCATGGGCGGAGGAGCCTGGTAGGCTGCAGTCCATGGGGTCACGAAGAGTCGGACATGACTGAGCGACTTCACTTTCACTTTTCACTTTCATGCCTTGGAGAAGGAAATGGCAACCCACTCCAGTGTTCTTGCCTGGAGAATCCCAGAGACAGAGGAGCCTGGTAGGAGGCCGTCTATGGGGTCGCACGGACTCGGACATGATTGAAGCGACTTAGCAGCAGCAGCAGTAACAGGGAATGCTTATTGAGGACTCAGCTGTGGAAAAGATCAGGCAGTGAGCACTCTTTTTCACTTGGAGATACTCAATGGCCAGAATCAGTAGGTGCTTCTGGAGGAATTTTTAACTTCTCTAGAGGGTAATATTTTGTCTCCTGCCTGGAGACAGAGGAGAGGTGTGAGAACATAGAGACCCGACTGCTGACATTCTAGGAGTGAATTTCTGGTTTCAGCTCTGTGATGTGAAGAGTACGAACAGCCTAAGACCCATCCTTACCACAAGAAAAATGCTGGACAGACAGATTTTTGTGAACCTATCAAAGAGCCAAGGTCACAAAACAAATGACCACCCCCAAATCTGGAAAGAGACAGGGGCCTTCAATAGATAAGAACATAAGCATTCTCTTATCTGAAGTAGAAGTCACTGCATGGTGGTAGGACGATGGAACTAGAAATTTTGATGAATTGCTGGAAGCCAAGGCTGTTGAGAACCTGATGTTTCTGGGGCCCACAGCCATAAAAGAACTCTGTTCCTCTTTTGCAATCTTATACTTAGAAGATTCTCTCCTTTTCTTTTGGCTTGTTCTCATCTAGATGTTTAGGATCATAAATGGCTAGTATTCTACTGAAACTTGTCGTTTGGGTGCATAAAGTGGTGACAAGCATAGTTCTTTATAGCTGGACCCCAGTGATGGCCCTAAAGCTCTTTCTTAGGGTCCCCTCCCAAGCAGCAGGGCTTTAAATTGAACTGCTCTGGAGCTGCACATGTGGAAGACGATGGCCCGTGAACTCCTGCAATTATTCTTTCTCCCAGGTGAGGAAACTTTTCAGGGCAGGGTGACTATTGAATTCCCAAGAGATTCTGAGCTCTTTGATGCCAGTGGTGCTCAACCCTGGCTACATTTGAAGAGCTTTCACAACTCCTAATTGCTTAGGTCACACCCAAGACCAGTTAAATCAGAATCTCTGGGGCGGGGTCCCAGACACCTATAGTTTTTTAAACTCTCCAGATGATTTCAAAGTCACTGTTCTGAAGGACAAATTAAATCTTTTCATTTCTGAGTAGCCCTCTGTATCTTCAGAGACAACCTGGAAAAATAATCTCTGACTGACTGTATCTCAGTACACACCTGGTAGGATTCTGTAGCCACTTTATACCCTGTGGCTGATAGGCCACACTCATTGTGTATCTGTGTGTGTATATCTGCCTCAATGTGACAAATCTTCTGTTTTATTATTGTATCCTAAGTATCCAAAATCACTGCAGGTGGTGATTGCAGCCATGAAATTCAAAGATGCTTACTCCTTGGAAGGAAACTTATGACCAACCTAGACAGCATATTTGGAGAAGGCAATGGCACCCCACTCCAGTACTCTTGCCTGGAAAATCCCATGGACGGAGGAGCCTGGTGGGCTGCAGTCCATGGGGTTGCTAAGAGTCGGACACAACTGAGCCACTTCACTTTCACTTTTCACTTGCATGCATTGAAGAAGGAAATGGCAACCCACTCCAGTGTTCTTGCTTGGAGAATCCCAGAGACAGAGGAGCCTGGTAGGAGGCCGTCGATGGGGTTGCACAGAGTCGGACACGACTGAAGCAACTTAGCAGCAGCAGACAGCATATTCAAAAGCAGAGACATTACTTTGTCAACAAAGGTCCGTCTAGTCAAGGCTATGGTTTTTCCAGTGGTCATGTATAGATATGAGAGTTGGACTATAAAGAAAGCTGAGCGCCGAAGAATTGACGCTTTTGAACTGTGGTGTTGGAGAAGACTCTGGAGAGTCCCTTGGAGTGCAAGGAGATCCAACCAGTCCATCCTAAAGGAGATCAGTCCTGATGTTCATTGGAAGGACTGATGTTGAAGCTGAAACTCCAGTACTTTGGCCACCTGATGGGAAGAGCTGACTCATTTGACAAGACCCTGATGCTGGGAAAGATTGAGGGCAGGAGGAGAAGGGGACAACAGAGGATGAGATGGTTGGATGGCATCACTGACTCAATGGACATGGGTTTGGGTGGACTCCGGGAGTTGGTGATGGACAGGGAGGCCTGGCCTGCTGCAATTCATGGGGTCGCAAAGAGTCGGACATGACTGAGCGACTGAACTGAACTGGAGTGTCTAGAACAGTCCCTGTCCTAAAAGGTTATCAAAGATATTTGTAAAATTAATGAATTCAGCTTTTTTTCTTTAAAAGGGGGCATAGACTGTTAAATGGTCAAAACATCATTCCACAGTCTTGATTGTTAAGGGCTGTACCAGCCTGGACTGTGTGGCCTTCAGTGAGGAAAGACCTTTCCTTTTCCCGTAATGTGTGTTTTGAATACCCATGGTTTGCAGAGGGCTATGACGGCTGTGATAAAACACATACCTTTGACACTGTGCCTCGGAAGAACTAAAACTCAGAGAGCCAAACCTTTAGAGAAATAACAAACTTCTCAATACAAAAGTGAAAAATCACTGTGAGCTGGATTCATTTGTCCATTTAACAAGTGGGTTTTGACCATCTCTATCTTGTACTCATTGTTCTAACTATAGGAGGCCCTGAGGTCAGTTTAACAAATTCCCTGATATTGGTCAGTAATTTAAAAACGTAACTTTAGGGCCTGATTTTCATTCTTTTCATAGTCATATTTTGGACCAGAGCCCAAATAATGGATTTCTGGCTCTTATAATAGATGATGAAATCTGTAATTGCACTTGTAGTTTATAGTAAACAATCTGATAAGAAAAAAAGTGGATATTTTTATTATCCTTATTTTATAGATGAGGAAACACTTTTTAAAAATTATTTATTATTTATTTTTGACTGTGCTGGGTCTTCGTTTCTGTGAGGGCTTTCTTTAGTTCTGTGAGCGGAGGCTACTCTCTCCTTTCTATAAGCAGCCTTCTCACTGTGGTGACTTCTCTTGTTGTGGAGTAGTAGCTCTAGGTGTGTGGGCTTTAGGAACTGAAGTTCCTGTGATCTTGGAACAGAGTCTCAGTAGTTGTAGCGCACGGGTTTAGTTGCTCCAAGGCATAGGCTGCTACTGCTAAGCTGCTTCAGTCGTGTCCGACTCTGTGCGACCCCATAGACGGCAGCCCACCAGGTTCCCCCATCCCTGGGATTCTCCAGGCAAGAACACTGGAGTGGGTTGCCATTTCCTTCTCCAATGCATGAAAATGAAAAGCAGCCCACCAGGCTCCTCCATCTGTGGGATTTTCCAGGCAAGAGTACTGGAGAGGGGTGCCATTGCCTTCATATGGGATCTTCCCGAATTAGGGATCGAACCTGTGTCTCCTGTGTTGGTAGGCAGATTCTTTACCACTGAGCTACCAGGGAAGCCCAAGATGAGGAAACACTTTTAATGTACTTCGAGTAACTTGCCCAGGTTCATAACCAGTAGTAGGACAACGGATTTCAATCTAGGTCCTCCTGTATCTTCAAATATTCAGAGTAAGAAGCTTAGTATTTTGCTTGTTACATTATGGCAGATTGGATTAACTTTGTACTTAGTGCAATGAAGTTACTGTTAAAAATTTAGTTACAATAAATCAGTTTCAATGCCATTAATATTTGTTTTGAAATCACCCAACAGCTATCCCTTTTAAGCTCTGTGGTGTTTTTGTGTGCATGTGTGCGTATGTTTAATGAGTTAGCATTATTTTACAGGAAGATGTGACCTTTTGAAGGTGCCTTCAGATGAGTTGGCAGAGCCACTCATTACACTTAGGAAGGGTTTTTCAGTCTCCAGTGTTCAAATAATCTTGGAATAATTTTTACCTGTCTTTGTTAACAGGGATTATACTTACAACTTCTTAACTCCTAATACACGATTAAAAGGTAGTAATCAAGAGATGGCCAAATGACAGAGAACTTGTATCTGGCACAAAGAACTTAGGTCATTGAGAAAAGTAAATTGCCTCTTCCAGTTTCTATTCTAGCTGTTTTCATGTTCTCATTGTCTTTCCTGAAGATTTCACCTATCAGAATATTTAGTTTTAGACTTGAAATAGATAGAAATGGTTCTAGCTCAGGGTGCCTCCAAGGGGGTTGTTTTTCTTTAAGATCTCTATTCTTTAAGACAGATGTATCTTCTGGTTTATCTCTGGAAGATATTCATGTGTAAATTATACATATAGCCAAGCAAAGGACCCACGGCCAAGTAGAGTCATTTTGTTTCTGGAATTGGAGGGCAAGGGTAAAAGCCCAGACTTGACATTTGCTGGGAGCGCAACCTTGAGCAAATTACTTAGCTTTCTGAACCTGTTTTCTTACCATGAAGATTAGGATTGTACAATTTGTGTTTCTGTATTCCTGGGTTTTGGGAGAATCAAGTGAGACATGTGTAAACACACATTCTTAACTACCAAGTGCTGTGTAAATGATGGACTTCATTGTTTAAAATCTACCATGGTGATCATGTCGTTTTCCTCACTCTTTAGCCTTAATAAAATATTTCCCCCCTGATACTACCTTTATATTTTAGTTTTTCAATTTCATGTAAAGATATGAAAGTAGTCAATTTGTTTTCACGTACGTTCTGCTCTCCATCAGTACTTCTTGTTTTCCAGTCCTAAAACAATTAAAATGCAGCCAAATGTCAATTAAAACCTTGCTTTGATTAAAAATGGTGTAAAAAATGCTATTTTCTTTAATTGAGTTTTTTTTTTTTGTAATCAAATGGATACATGATACTTAGGTGTTACCTGCTCGGAGTTTCAGTGTTTTCTGTTGAACTTGCCTGGGAAAGTAGGGGTGCCCTTCCTGGTAGGGGTGGGGTTGGGGTAGGGCCAGGGAGACTAGAGTGTATCTTGGATGACTGTAGGAATGGGAAGTAGTAGAGTTTCATTGCTGCTTATGGTGTGAATGGAGCAGTTTTGTTTCTCAGAGTCAGGGAAGCATGTGTAAAGATACAAGCAGTAAGTAAATACAAATCTCTGATGTTTAACATCATCCTGAATTGCTTCCTTGTCTCTGAAAGATAAATTATTAGGACTAGGGAATATGGAGTTAAAGTGAAATATGGCTTAGTTTTCTCCTTATGCTACCCTGGGAAAATAATTTTGTCAATAAAGGTGTGTGTGTGTGTGCTTTAGTCACTCAGTCGTGTCTGACTCTTCGTGAACCCATAGACTGTAGCCCACCAGGTTCCTCTGTCCATGGGGATTCTCCAGGCCAGAGTACTGGAGTGGGTTGCCATGCCCTCCTCCAGGGAATCTTCCCAACCCAGGGATCGAACCTTGGTCTCCTGCATTGCAGGTGGATTCTTTACCATCTGAGCCACCAGGAAAGCCCAAGAGCACTGGAGTGTGTAGCCGATCCCTTCTCCAGGGGGACTTCCTTACCCAGGAATCGAACTGGGGTCTCCTGCATTGCAGCTGGGTCTTTACCAGCTAAGCTACCCTGGAGGCCCCGATAAAGGTGTACAATATGCTTATATAATAATTTCTCTAATTGTCTTACACGTAAAATTTAGCAACCATTCTCTGAATTTGCCATTTTCAATCTATGCGTTGCTAAAATCAGCTGTAAATTTCAGCCCATCAGTGTAGTAGTAGAATTGGTTATTATGAGGCCAGACTAACTCTACCAAAACCTACTAGGATACTGCAAGAATAGAAAATTATAAACTGTTATCCATCATGTGTGAGCACACAGAAAGCTTTAACGAAATATTAGCAAATAGAATTAAATATTATATTTAAAATGATAATAATACATCATGACCAAGTAGAATTTTTCCCTGGAATACAAGGTTGATTTAACTTCCAAAAAGCAATGTAATTAACTGTGTTAACAAAGAATAAAAATATGATCACTTCAGTAGAAACAGGAAACACATTTGACAAAATTCAATACCCATTCATAAAGAAAAGGAAAGCTTAGTGAACTATTAAGTATTAATAGAAGGTAACATCTTCAGTCTGATTCAGGGCATCTGTAGGAAAACCGTAAGTAACATCATACTTATGATGAAATGTTGAACGTACTAAGCATCAGGAAAAACACAAGGATGTCTGCTTTTACTACTTGCATTCAACATTGTATGGGATGTGCTAATCTGTGCAATAAGGCAAGAAAAATAAATAAGAGACACAACGATTGAAAAGGAAGAAGCAAACATGTATTTGCAGACATTACAACTGTGTGTGTAGAAAATCCAATAAAATCTACAAAAAGGGAATACCTTTACAAAGGGTGAATTTAGCAAGAGCATAAGATACAAGGTTAATATTAGAAATAATTTATTATATTTAAATACACTAAGAGAAGAACTAGAAAATGTAATTAACAACAACTTCATTTAAAGCAGCATCAAAAACATAAAATAGTTAGCAATAAAATTAATTAAAAATGTAGAAGATCTCTACACTGACATCTATAGGATATTACTGAGGTAACTTATAGACCTAAAAAAATGGAAAGATAAAACATGAGGTAGACCCTGGGAATCTTGAAAATACCCCACGATGCCTTGAAACGGGCCTGGGGGAGAAATAGGTTAGAATGGGTTCCTAAAACTGCCATAGTACTCTGTACCTAAGCAATCAGTCTTAATCATTATATGGAGCCTCCCTCAGCCCCTCCCTCTGTCCCTCCTTCCTTTTTTCCCTTTGTTACACACACGCGCTCACACAGACGCACACTATCATACCTTAATCACTTGTACTTTTATTTCTGCCATCCTCGTGGACTGTGAGCCCTTATAGGTTCAGGATCATAGGATCTTATCTTCTTTGTCTTCGTATTCTCAATATCGGGCTTAGTCTCTCTGACACGTGTTCCCTGAGTAAGCTGTGCAAAATACGTTTTGCTGGTGTCATCTTCAGGCCGTTCTTTTTGGTTTCCATTGAAGTATAAAATGGCAACTTTTGAGGAACTTAGTTTAAGATGTGATTTGTCCCTGTTGTATTTAGTCTCACTGAATTTTAATCATTAACAGATCTTTGGGCTATTTTGATCCAGATTTGAAGAGTAATCTTTCTATCCATTGTCTGCATGTACTTTACCATCATGAAACGCTCATAAAGAGTGTTTTCTGTGTTAATCCCAACAATTTCCCTGTGGTAGATAGGACATATACTATATATATATATATATATATATATATTTTTTTTTTTTTTTCCATTCTCAGGAGGAAATTGAGCCAGAAGGTAAACAGCTTGCACTGGGTCTTGTGGCTAGTACCTAGTAATGCTGGGAGGGCTGAACCCATTTCTTTTTTTAAAATAATTTTTGACCACACTGCAGAGGCATGGGGAACCTCCCTGACCAGGGATCAAACCCATGCCCCCTGCAGTGAAAGCGTGGAGTCTTATCATCAGGGAAGTCCCTGAACTCATGTCTTTTTATTTCAAATTCATTTTTCTTTACTCCACCATATCACTCACCACCATCTTAGTTGAGCCATTTGCCCCTCTTTTGGAGAAGACAGCAAGTCAGCAACATGGTGTCAGCACTCTGCTTACTTTATTCTCTGCATAACCACACCTTGCTTTGGGGGCCAAGAGCCAGCTATTGTGTATACTTGTAATGACAGTAAATATAGAACATTAATTTCCTTGTGGTTTCTTTTCAATATTTAACTTCTCCGTAATTTAGTTTTTTTGTAGTGTAACCATTCCTTTGTTTGTTTACTTGTTCATTCTTTTATCCGTCCAGCAAATGTTTATTGACCATCTACTGTGTTTTTCAGGTGTTGAATAAAACTGGGGCTGAGCCCTCAAAATGTTCACAGTTAGTGGGGAAACAGATAAGAAATCAATTACTATAATAATTAAGAGAGAAAAGCAGACTACCTTGTGAAATATTTTAACCAGTCTGAGAATCAAACATTAATACTGCTATTAGAGATTGACAACATGAATCTATGGCAAACTAGGGGGTGGGAGGGCTAACTTACGAAATGATAACCAAATTCTTATCTGTCCTGAGCCAGGTTGAGGAACACATTGAAATATCCAGCAGTATTTTCTGGCCTGTTCAGGGCAGGCCCAGGTTAGATCACCAGAACAATGAGCTGTCTCTTCTCAAATTTAATTTAAGTTTTAAATCAGATTTGAGAAAGTTTTCTATAAAAAAATTAAAAGCAACTCAAATATCTATTTTTATGTAGAGAAAGAAATGACAACATTATATTTAAATTCAGTATTAACATCTGTAATGAGGATAATTTAAGGTCTGTACAGTAAATGCTTTGTTAATTCAGAGACCTACTTTTTAGTCTTGGTCATAACTATGCCTGGCCCAGGTAGGTACTCAGTAAATCTTCATTAAAGATTTACTTTAATTAAAATTTATTTCATAAAATAAATTGAAATTTCAATTTATTTCAATAAATTTCCATTTATTTTTCAGTAAATTTAGAGGCATTAAAAAAATCTAAATATAAGTAGAAAGAGAAGATTGTGTTAGTCACATAATATAGTGTTTTAAGATACTCCTCTTGGTCTGACGTAAGTATTCAATTTTTAAAAAAATAATAAGCTTTAAGCTTTCTTACAAATGAAGAATCTGATGAATATTTGGTTATAAGTTAAATGTAGGTTAAGTCATATAATTACAGAATGTTAAGAGTAGAAAAGCTTTAGAAATGATCTAGTCCAATTTTAAAGTTAATGTAAATAAATAGATTCTGAGTCATTTACATGACTCAGAAATTGAAATATATAAACAGGTACATGTTGATAAAAAACTCACTGCCATCCCATTTTCCTGAGCCCCATTCACCTTCCAGTTCTCTATAGACAATCACTTTTATTACTTATTCTTATATATCATGGACAAGAGGAACCTCGTGTGCTATGGTCCATAAAGTCACAAAGACTGGTACACAACTGAAGCAACTTAGCACAGCACAGCACACACACGTTTCCTTCCAGGATGTCTTTATACCAGTACATGCATGTGCATATATGCAGTCTTACCTATCCTTCTCATACAGGTGTCATACCACATACACTACTCTGCATTTCAGAGTTTTTTTCCTTAACAAATGTATTTTGGCAGTCTTTTTATGCTCCCGTATAGCCCCCTGTTTCTATGTTTTTCACACATGCCTAGTAGTTTATCATGTGAATGTATCATGGCTTCTGTAATCATCCGCTGGAGACACCTGATTGTTTCCAAACTTTGGCTATTATAAATAAAGCTGCAGGTGAATAACTTTGTATATGCGTTATTTCCTGTATTTGCTGGTATATTTGTAGGCCAAATTCCCAGAAGTAGGATTTCCAGGTCAAAGGATAAATGCATTTGTTATTTTGGTGGGCAATGGCGAGTTTCCTCCATAGTCATCACTCCATTAGGAGTGACAGAGTGAGGACATTTCTCCAGGAGATCTTTCTAGACCAAGTTTTGGTCAGGTGCATGTCTTCTGAGCTCCCATAATACCTTTTGCCTCCCGTAGCAAAGCCTTTATCACATGTGCTGTAATTGTTGATTTATTTACCTGTCTTCCTGACTACATGTTCATTACTATAGTTTTGATACTTAACACAGCACAGAGCCTGATGCAGAGTTGATACTCAATAAATATTTGTTGAATGGATGAATGGAAACAAGTTCAGTCTTTTGATTTATGGTCCTCCTTCCTTCCTACTTTCATTTTTTCTCCTTCCTCCCTCTTCTTGACCACATGAAATCAGGCAGGACCCATATCATACACCGAAAAATCTGGGACTAGCTGGGGAGATCAGTGGGGAGATGGGAACAGGAGGCAAAGCTTTGTACCCAACCCTGGCCTAATTGGATTTTCATAATTTATTCTACTAAGTAGTTATGGTTGTGATACCTTAAAATGGTCTTTCATTGCCTAATTAAGCTATATATATTTCCAGGGTTCATTTTTCTTGGACCACTTTTTCAATTAAATTCTGTTGATTGACTCTTTTTCTTGATATGCTATGGGTAGTAACCTTACATCACATGCATCACATCTCACCAGTCTACTCTCTCTGTCTTTAGATGTCTAATATCATATTGCATTCTATTGGTATGTTTGATATTTGATATATTTAGGGGAATAGATATTTTTATCATGGAAAGTGTCTTGTCTGTGATAATATTTTACTTTTGGGGGAGCAGTTTTAAAGTTCTCTCTCTTCCGTAGTTGGAATAAATATGCTATTCTAGTTTCTTCTACGTGTATTTTCGCTCTTTAGCTTACATGTATGAATGAGCTTAAGGCTCTAAGTTACTTCTTTGCATTTGGGTTCACTTCCCAGTTGCTCAGTAGCACCTTTTCCTCTCATAGGATTGCTTTAGCCTGGTCATTATTTATGAATTCTATTCTGAGTTTTTTCTGCTTCAACTAATACCCTGTCTTTCTTTAAGAAATAATTTTCCTTTTGTAACAATTTAAATAGTTGGAAACCACTATCATAACTTCAGTGTTTTTCTTTTGGTGTTTTTCCAACTTTTCAGACAGATGTGTTTTAGTACCAATATCAAATTCTGTAAAATCAGTATTTTATTTAATCTACATAATAATTTGGGGAATGTTGTCATCTTTACTATATTTAGTTTTCCCAGCATGGAGCAAATTATATTTCTCCATTTATCCATCGTTCTTTAATTCAACTATCAGACCTTATGTCATTTTGAATAAGATGTCTCTAATTTTCTGATTTAAATTAATACCCACTTACTGAAATTTTTGTCATCGTTATGAATGGGGTCTCTTCCACTGCATTTTTTAGCTGTGGCCCTGTTACTTAGGCCCGTAGTAGTTTCAAATGGCTTTTTATCCTGCAGTTTTGCTGAAGTTGTTACTTTAAATAATGACTTAGTTTTTTTTTTTAATTTTAAATATTTTTGTGGATTTTTTTTTTGGTTCTGATTTTTGTTTTTTGGCCATGCCACACAGCATGTGAGATCTTAGTTCTCTGACCAGGGATCAAACCTGCACCACTTGCACTGGAAGCATGGAGTCTTAACAACTGGGCTGCCCGGGAAGTCCCAGCTAATTTTAGATTGATCTTAGTAAGTTGTATAACCATGTAATTTCACAACATGATGTTGAACTATGTCATATATAAAACATTTCTTCTTACCTTTCTATGTTTGTACTTTTTAATCCTTTTCCTAATACCTAATGGTTCATTCAGTGAAGTAACTATTAATATCTTCACTTCCCTAAGAACTAGGAAATAGGGGAATCAAATTACCCTGTGAAAGCTGTAGCCAGCACATAAACAGATGAAGATATTAACATGAGATATTCTCTTTGGGAGGTGAAATGGACCCCAGATGAGCGATATTACACCTGTTTGAATGTAATCATGTATCTGGAGAAAGAGTATATCAAATGAAAACTAAGGAAAGAAGAGGAAAAAAAGATTACTATAGAGTCAGTTTGGTAGTAACTGTTCCAGTCTTATCCAAGATAAAGGAATGGGTGAATTTTGAATAATCTGAATTATTGCAGGATAAAAGGCTATTTGAATCTACTACAGACCTATGTGCCATGGGCCACAGCTAGAAAATGCACTGGAAGAGACCCCATTTAGAGTTGGATGCAGGAGGATGTTGCTCATAGTCTAAGCACTCCTAGTATCCCACTGGCCCCACTGACAGGATTATTCCTACGGTGAGCTTGACGCATCAGGCTTTATTAAAATGCAGTTCCTCTAGCTCACCTGGGTTGCCTGGCAGCCCACATGGGTCTTTCTCATGCAAAGAGCATGCGGTGATAAAGGGGCTTGAAATATTCCATTCCCTGTGACTAATTTATCATTACAAAGCAATGGACTGGTATTATGGGGATAGAACACACTAACCACGTGAACTTGGAATATTTTAGTACCTAATTTCCCATAGTAAACTAACAAGTTAGCATTCTGGATGTATGTCACCTACCCCTGGGCCCTGGCCCTGCAGTTGGTGTGCAAACAAAATTGAGTTTCTGAGCTCAGAAGGCTCAAAAAGAATATAAATGTGCTCCTGAGGTCTCTTGGAGAGAGCCCGACAACCTGGCTGTGGTGTTTGCATTGGCAAAAGGCTGAGAATGAGTATTTTAGTTTTCTATGAGCACTTACTGCAGTGATGCTGTGATTCTTATCACTTGTCCTTTTCATGTGATGAATTTTAATATTTTCCTTGTGTCCAGTCATGCAAGTGTAAACTTTGCTTGTTCATAGTGGAAAATTATTTTAATGTTGTCTTATATTTTATTTATTAAGATTTTTATTTAGTTATTAGAGCCATACTCATAAAAAACTATTGTGACTATCTTGTCTGTTTATGGGAAATAAAACCATATTTCCTTTTATTTCATAATGTATATAAATGTTGAATCACTGCATTATGAAACAAATGTAATATATGTTAGTTATACATCAAATAAAAAATTATATTTGCTTTGTGAAGTAGATTGAAAAGTATAACATTCTTATCTATTTTTGGAAAATTTAGAAACATTCTGCACCAAACTGATTGGCCAGAGGCATTTTTTAAAACGGTAGTTCCTAATAACATTTCTTTTTTTGTAATTTTTTTTTTCATTTTTCTTTTCCGTTTGCTGTTTCTGGGTACTTCTTTTTTGTTCTCCAGTTATTTTGAATTTTTATCCATGTCTGTTTAACTACTAAATTTATTAGCAGATAACTAAAATTTATATTGCCCCAATTAAAAAAATACTATTTTCTAACGTGTAGTCTTGATTTAATAAAATGATTTTTCTCTGGATTAATATTATATTTTGCTTGTTATGTTTTTTCTGCTCTTGGTTTTATTTTTGCCTTTTCTGATTTTAATTTGATATTCTATTTTCTTTTCCTAAATTCTTTTAGACAAATTCTTATTTGTTTTTATTTCTTTCCTTGGTAATCTATACAGGTGACAAGCCTGATTTTCCTTAAGATGGCTACCTGACTTTTGAAAGTCCTATGAATTGAAATGCTCTCTTTATGGATATACATGTAGGGCCATACCTGCAGCCACTAGTAAATCATTTGAGAATTGCCTTCTTAGTCTTCACAGTCAAATGATTTTATTACCTTTCATTTGAATAGAGATAGGAAGCACAAACAAGAAGGCACTGGAAAGGAGACTAGAAGAGAGAAAATATTATCTGTTGATTTTTTTTTCTTTAATGCCACAGAGAGAAAACAGCCAGGAAGTGAGCTGTCAAATGAAAGGGCAGATGAAGGCTGCTGGTCCACGGAGGTGTAACCCTGAATTCAAAGTCAAGGGGCTGGCCCTCTGCCAAGCCAAGCAGGAAGTGGCTTTAACATCATCAGTTGTGGGGCCGTTCGTTTATCCTGGTTAGAAGGGACCAAACTAGAAACTGATGCTGCACAGTCAGGCCAGAATTTGCCAACAAAGAGTTTATACACAGAGAAGGCAACTGACAGGTGTCATTTCCAGGTGCACGAGCCAGGATCAGTGTGTGCAGGAAACAGGTGGGCCAGGTGTTCCAAGGTGATCTGGGATAACAGTGACAATGATGGTGGCCACAGTGATGGCCACCCTTTATTCATGGTGTAACTGATACCGTCATTTTGTATAACTACTCCCATTTTACAGTTGAGGAAACAGAGGCTTATCCAGGTGTTAAATAACTTACTCAGCCAACTGAACATAGCAAGCAACCAGGGGGAGAGCCTGATTCTCACTAGCTTGTCTAATCTGGAAGCCTGCACTCTTTCTACCTTTATCACATGGTCAGGAATCTAACATGCACAGACACATTCACACATGATTCAAACGACTGACACAACAGGATTACAGCTGCTGAACCTAGGATGGAGTTTATATGTTTTTCCAAGTGTGGTTTTTCCATACTTGGTGTATGTCAACAAGAGCTGGCAGGTATGTGTGAGGCAAGGTCTCCTGAATTCCTGCCACTGAGATTCTAGTTCTAATGCCCTCTGCCTACTTCTCTCCCCTGTGCCATAAATGAGAAAGTGTAAGTTTTCAGAGCAGAGTGAGGGCTGAGGTAGAGCCTGTCTTCCAAGGCTGTGAATCAAAGGGCTTCGCCTTCAGTTGCCCTGCTTCCCAGTCTGTGTGTGAGGACTCTGCTGGCCTCTTGGTTTGCTCCACTTCATAAATTGCAGCCTGTGCAGGCAGACAGCCGGGTTGGGAGAAAATATTTGTTTATATTTATTTTTATCTCACCTTCCTAGAATTTCTACTGTTTGTACATGTTTTATGATATTTGTAATGTATTAGCATAGCAGTCTATGTATATAGCTTTTCAGTAAATACATAGAAGATATGTTGATCTGAAGCCCAAACTTTAAGAAAAAATTTTATTGAAGTATAGATTACAGTGTTGTGTTAATTACTGCTGTACAGCAAAGTGTCAGTTTATACACACACACACACACAGGCTTCCTTGGTAGCTCAGATAGTAAAGAATCTATCTGCAATGCAGAAGGCCCAGGTTTGATCCCTGGGTTGGGAAGATCCCCTGGAGAATGGAATGTCTTCCTAGTCCAGTATTCTTGCCTGGAAAATTCCGTGGACAGAGGCTGGTGGGTTACAGTCGGTGGGATTGCGAAGAGTTGGACACAACTGAGCAACTAACACACATACACATATATACATACACACACATCTCTTTTTCATAATCTTTTCCATTGTGGTTTATCACAGGATATTGAATATAGTTCCCTGGGCTATACAGGTTATCCATTCTATATATTGTTTTTAATCTATTCTCTATGTAGTAGTTTGTATTTGCTGATTGCAAACTTCCAGTCTATGCCTCCCGCCCACCACACCCCCAGCTTGGGAGCCACAAGTCTGTTCTCTCTGTGAGTCTGTTTCTTTTTTGTAGATAAGTTCCTTTGTATCATATTTTAGATCCCATATATAAGTGACATCTTTTGATATTTGTCTTTCTCTTTCTGACTTATTTCACTTAGTATGATAATCTCTGGTTGCAACCATGTTACTGCAAATGGCATTATTTCATTCCTTTTTATGGCTGAGTAATATTCCATTGTATATACATACCACATCTTTAGCCATTCGTTTGTAAATGGACATTTAGGTTGTTTCCATGTATTGGCTGTTGTGAATAGTGCTTTTATAAACCTGGGGGTGCATATATCTTTTTTTAAATTAGAGTTTTGTCTGGACATATGCCCAGGACTGAGATTGTTGAACCATATGGCAATTCTATTTTTAGTTTTCTAAGGAACCTCCATACTATTTTCCATAGTAGCTGCACCAACTTACATTCCCACCAGCATTATAGGAGGGTTCCCTTTTCTTCATGCCCTCTCCAGCATTTGTCACTTGTTGACTCTTTAATGATGGCCATTTTGACCTGTGTGAGGTGGTACCTCATTGTAGTTTTGATTTGCATCTCTTTAGTAATTAGCATAGAGAAGGCAATGGCACCCCACTCCAGTACTGTTGCCTGGAAGATCCCATGGACGGAGGAGCCTGGTGGGCTCCAGTCCATGGGGTCGCTAAGAGTCAGGCATGACTGAGGGACTTCACTTTCACTTTTCACTTTCATGCATTAGAGAAGGAAATGGCAAGTGTTCTTGCCTGGAGTGTTCTTGCCTGGAGTTCCAGTGTTCTTGCCTGGAGAATCCCAGGGACAGAGGAGCCTAGTGGGCTGCCGTCTGTGGAGTCACACAGAGTCGGACACGACTGAAGCAACTTAGCAGCAGCAGCAGCAGTAATTAGCAGCATTGAGCATCTTTTCACATGCCTACTGGCCATCTGTATTTCTTCTTTGGAGAACTATGTCTTTAGGTCTTCTACCCATTCTTTGATTGGGTTATTTGTTTTTTTGTTGTTGAGTTGTATGAGCTGTTTGCAAATTTTAGAAATTAAGCCCTTGTTGGTTACATCATTTATGAATGTTTTCTTCCATTCTATAGGTTGTCTTTCATTTTGTTTCTGGTTTTATTTGCTGTGCAAACGCTTATAAATTTGACTAGGTCCAATTTGTTTATTTTTGGTTTTATTTCTATTGCCTTGGAAGACTGACCTAAGAAAATATTGATATGTCAGAGAATGTTTTGCTTATGTTCTCTTATAGGAATTTTATGGTGTCACATCTTAAGTGTTTAAGTCTTTAAACTATTTTGAGTTTATTTTGTATATGATGAGAAGGTGTGTTCTAACTTTATTTACCTGTGGCTGTCTAGCTTTCCCAGCACCACTTGCTGAAGAGAGTGTCTTTTTCCCACTGCATATTCTTGCCTCCTTTTTCGAAGATTAATTGACTATAGGTATGTGGGTTTATTTCTGGAAACCAAATATTTTAAATTGATATTTTTAATTTAATGCTTTTAAATGTTTGGAGGTCAGTATTCTAGGGCAGTAGACTCCAAACCTGATGAGCGGTTCAAGCTCTTGATAAGTTGAAAAAAAAATCCATTATTTTTGTATCCATATTTTTGTATCTGGGCCACGTATCCTTGGCCCAGATACGTGTACTGAATCATAATGGCCAGGGGTAGGGCCCAGTAATGTGCTTTTAAATAAGGACCAGGGTTGGAACCACTGCTCTAGGATATGGTTCCTAAAAACTATCTTATTGCTTATAGTTGCTGGGAAAAAATCTTAGTGCCAATGGTATCAAATAGACAGTTGGAAACCTATAGTGCTTTGAAGAGTATTTATGAATAGGCTTACTTGTTGTTTGTTTTCCCCTGTGGAAAGGTAAGCTCCAAGAGGTGGTCATTATCTTTCCTGTTCCCCACTTGTTCCCAGAATCGTACTTGACACATAGAAGTGTTCAGTAGTAAATATTTGTTGAGTAAATAAAGAGACCCTTTCCCTACTGTAGTTAGTATGTGTCCCCGCTTTCAAGTACCAAAGAAAGAATTGGTTTCAGCTGTGCTGCTGTCAATTTGAAGTAATCTGATAAAGTCCTTGGTTATTCCACTCTTATTGCAATGTTTTAATGTTCAAAAATTTTGTAAATTCTCATATTTTATTACATTTGTAATGCCATCAAAGAAAGTAGTGGAGGTTGGAAGGTGACACAGAGAATCACTTTGATTTCATTTCTCACTTCAAATCCCTGTGTCTTTAAGGAGCGGGCTAAGCTACAACTTGGTCCTTCTCCAGATCCAAGAGGAAATGGGTTGTAGCAGTTGTGCCTTTGTAGAGCAGATGTTTTGGTTGGAAAGACTGTCAGCCATCTGACTCATAATAAATCCTCAATTCCAGTAAATTCCCAGTTTTCAGTTACAGTAGGTAGGATGCAAGAAAACAATGTCTTCCACTTTGGGAACTTTGAGCTTGTTTCACATATTACCACTACCCCCTGTGCATTATTGTGTGTGAAAGGATGAAATACTAGGGGAGGTTAAGAGCAATTCCAGGAATAGACTCAGTTGGTGTTTGTAATGGAGACCATTGGAGGTAAACCAAAGCCACGGACTTGCCTGACATAATACTAATGATGAGAAACATGATAGCATTGAGTTTTCTTACATATTCCCCTATTAAATCATTTTTAAATTATACTGATTTGAATAATATATAAATAGGCTTATAGTTTCCTATTGTCTTATGGCGAGGATTCCCTTTTATTTTTTTCTCCATATAACTTTGAAAGTAAATATATGATTACTTACATGTTATCTTGAATTTTAGAAATTTGTTTTATGGGGAAATCTATTCATACATATAAGCTTCTCAAAATTCTGCCAAGACCTATATCCAGTGTTTTATATGGATAAATCAAGATTACAGAAATGATAATAAACATTTCACTTTTGTATTATGAGCTTGGTGGAGGGAATTCATTATTGATGAAGTAAACTGGCATCTCATTGTCCTCCCTCTGCTTTTATATAGCAGTCAGTTTCTTTTTAACCATCACTAAAGTGAGCAGAATACCATGATCTTCATAGAGATAAATGAGGAGTTCAACATCTCATTGCTTCCTCAGAGAATGACAGTCCAAGCGAGAGCACCATTGCTCTAGTCAGGAGCTTGAGATTTCTGAAAGCTCCTTCTTTTTTTTTTCTTAATATTTATTTATTTATTTTGGCTGTACTGGTCTTAGTTCCAGCTCGTGGGATCTTCATTGAGACATGGGGGCTTCTTAGTTGCTGGGCATGAAAACTTCTTTGTTGCGGCATGCATGTGGTATCTAGTTCCTTGACCAGGAATTGAACCTGAGCCCCCTGTAATGAGCGACCAGCATCTTACCCTCTGGACCATCCAGGAAGTCCCTCTGAATGCTTCTTAGGTGACCTCTTCTACCAAGTAAAACAATAAAAGTTTGGAAGGAAGCAGTTCACTTGTCCAGAACTCCTGACATTTCCTGGATTGGTCTTTGGCTTTTTTCTTACCTAGTATCACATTATTTAGAAGTAATACTATTTTCTTTATACTCCTTCTGTATTCTTTTGTTCTTTCTGTTTTTAGCTGATTAAGTGGTCATTGTATACTCAGAAACCTCATTTAACACAGTATGTTAAGTGCTCATTTTTTTGGTCTTTATATTCTAAGGCACATTTGTACATCTTCAGAATTGCTGTCTCATCTCTTCAATGACAGAAAAGGTAGAGAAAACAGTGTTCCTGAATTCACCCACTGATAAAATCTGAGACGTGGGAGAGTCATAGCAGGAGGCAAGAGGCAGACGATTCTGACTGCGACATAAAGGGGAGAAAGCAGAAGTGGTTAGTTCTGTGAGAACATGTCTTATTAATCTTGTCTCTCCTGTGGTGAATCACATGATGCCTTGCACGTAGCAGGCTACTGGATTGTAGTGGGAAAAGCAGGGGCTATGAGTGAGAGAAATCTGAATTTATTTTCTGATGCTCCACTTACTAGTAGAAGATTTTGGACATTTTGCTTAATCTCTTGGAGAAATTTTTAGATCTGCAAAATAGAGATGACAATGTCTATCTTGAGGGTTGTTGACAATGTAAGTTTAGGTATGATGTGTGGTACCCAGACAGAAATCAGCCTTATTAAACTATTTTCTGTAAGAAACTGGAACTACTTTAGGTGTCAGATCTTGACTCCAGGATCAGGTGGAGGTCAGCCATTCCTGGTAGATAATTGTAACCATACCTGGCAAAATTCCTTAATTTGGGGGAAAATGGCAGTATTTGGAGAAATTACTTAACTGTGTTGTGATTTGAGAATTATATATATTTTATTATGCAGTTAAGCATAAACATGTACCATAAGACTTTAAAACGTGTATAATGGGTTTCTAATTTAAGATTCCAACTCCTCTCCTCCTTTTTCTTCCTAAAGAACAGTGTCTTTGTATGGTCTGGTCTGGATTTTTATCATCTATTAATTCTTTCCTTTTTTATATTTGGAACAATATCAAATTCATACTAGAAATGTAAGAACAATACAAAGCATTTTTTTTAACCATTTGAGAGAAAGTTGCAATGTGATGCCCTTGATCTTCATATACTGTAACATATTTCTTAAAAATAAGTACATTTTCCTACACAATTCCAGTATAGTTATAAAACCGGGAAATAAACATTGATGTAGTACTACCATCCAATGTAAGACCTTATTCAAATTTTGCCATTTGTCCCCCTGATTTCCTAATGGAGAGAAGGATTCCACTTAGAATCATGGATTCTATTCTTTTGTCATGGCTCTTCAATTTTTAATAGTTCCTCAATTTTTCCTTGCCATTCACAACCTTTTTGAAGATTATAGACCAGTTTTTTAAAATGTGTGAATATGGGTTGTCCGATGCTCAGCCATGATTGGATTCCATGTATGCATCTGTGGCAGGAATAGCACAGAAGTGGTGCTGTGTTCTCACTGCATCCCAAGTGGCACATCTGATCTGTTTACTGATTGATATGATCACCTTGATGACTTGTTTAAATTGGTATCTGTAAGGCTCTCTACAGCAAATTTGCTTTTTTTTAAAATGTAATCAGTAAGGATTTTGTGGGGTTGTCCTTTGAAACTATACAAATATCCTGTTTTTCATCTAACTTTCTTTACAGCAGCATGGACCCATGATTTCCTGTTTGAGTTAATGGGCTATATAGTCAGGTAGCATCATTGTTTATTTTGATGCTCAGTGTTATTTCTATATCTAATCTGTGTGTATTAACCAACCATGTTCATACTGATACCTCCATTTCCAATTTAATATGTTGAATTTGTTTATACATATTTGTATCTTTCTTCTTTGAAAGCGATAAATCCCATTATCCATAATATATTTTGGATATACTTCCCATTGTCTATAATATATTATAGCTATATTACATTGGTTATATATGTAACCAATATGTAACCAATTGGTTACATATGTCCCAGTGTTTCTGCTGTCCCTCCGTCATGTGGGCACCTTCTGCGCTCCACTTGGGCTCAGACATCCTGCACCAAATTGCCTTTCTATGGGGACATCCTTCGTGTTCTGCTCTGGCCCACTGTAGAGCTCCCCCTTCCTGCATTTAGTCTCGCCCTGCAAGCTGCTAGAATGTTCTTTGTAGAGCAATCTGATCATGTCATTACTTTGTTTGTAATCCATTATTGCCTTGCCCTTAAAAAAACAAACTATTTGGTTGTGTTGCTGCCTGAGAACTGGAGAAGGTCCTTGATTCGGGGCTGCAGCTCTTCAGCCGCCTGACAATGTCACCTCATTTAGTAGAACAGCCACTGCCCCTGCACAACAACAACTGTGAGAGAGGTGAACAGTCTCTGCCACTGCCTGCTGGCCTCAACAGTTCCTGGGTGGAGCTCCCCGTGAACAGCAGCAATGGCAACGATAATGGCAATGGGAAGAATGGGGGGCTGGAGCACGTACCTTCCCATACTCCATCCATAGCGGGGACATGGAGAAGATTCTTTTGGATGCACAGCATGAATCCAGACAGAGCAGTTCAAGAAGCAGTTCTCACTGCAACAGCCCTTCCACAAGATGGGCAGGTCATGTTTGATATGGAAATGCACACCAGCAAGGACCATAGCTCTCAGTCAGAAGAAGTTGCAGAAGGAGAGAAAGAAGTGGATGCTCTGAAGAAAAGCATAGTCTGGGTATCTGACTGATCCAGTAGACCTGAAAACATTCTACCCAAGGAGTTCCACTTCAGGCACCCTAAACATTCCATTTCCTTAAGCATGAGTTAAAGTGGGGCCATGAAGAAAGGGGGGATCTTCTCTGCAGAGTTTCTTAAGGTATTCATTCCATCTCTCTTCCTCTTCCATGTTTTGGCTTTGGGGCTCAGCATCTACATTGGAAAATGACTGAGCACACCTTCTGCCAGCACCTACCGAGGGAAGAGAGGAGCCCTCAAGCCAGTGTGTGACTTGTAATGTGGTGTCTTCTCACAGTAATTCATTTGAACTTGAGACCATTGTAAGCATGACCCAACCTCCACCCTCTTTTAACGTATCCAAGTTCCAGTAATTCTCAAATCCAGTATTTTATTCCAACTTTGTTGAGGCATTTTACTAAGCTCATTCCCTTTTTGGCCTGTAAAACACTTTAGAATTTTCTAATAACAGTTTACTCTTGTTTAGAAATTTGCAACGGCTTCTTTTCTGCAGATGCCACCAGCGGATTGTAATTTTGTCAAGAATGCCATTGTCTCCTCTCAGTACCACCAGACCTGGAACTGCATCCTTCATGGTATAAATCTTACTCTTGCAAGATAACTCCCACCTGTCTCTTCAAACTAGATCAGGTTGCAAATGATATGAAAGCTTTGGTGTTTTGTTTTTCAAGACAAAGACAAGCTTCACTAAACTTATGAAAAAAGAAAACAAAAACAAACAAAACAGACAAAATAAGACACAAGGAAAAAAATATCCTGGGCACTAAAGTTATTAAAAAAAAAAAAAACAACTCCTTGGCTGAAATGGATCGAAGTTGTTTATGGTCAGGCCCTTAAACTTGTCCCGGAACTTTCCTGTGGGCCAGTGGGCCAGTGGCTAAGACTCCACAGTCCCAATGCAGGGAGCCCAGGTTCCGTCCCTGGTCAGGGAACTAGATCTCACATGCCACAACTAAAGATCCCGCATGCTGCGGCTAAAACCCGGTGCAGCCAAATATTTATATATAGACTCATTCAGCTTCATCTGTCACCCCTCCTCACTAGTATCTGTTGTTTCAGCCTTTCTGAACCCTGCCCTGGGTGTGCCATATGCCTCTGTACCCCCATATCTTTCCACGTGCTCTTCTTTCTTCCTTTCACTTCCTTATACTTTCTATTCCTTCAGAGCACTGTGATTCCTTCCAACTAAAAGCATTATCTCCTTGATGTCATTTAGTCACTAAGTTGTGTCTGACTCTTTTGCAACTGTAGTCAGCCAGGCTCCCCTGTCTGTGGGATATCCCAGGCAAGAATACTGGAGTGGGTGGCAGTTTCCTTTTCCAGAGGATCTTCCCAACACAGGGATCGAACCCCCGTCTCCTGCTTGGCAGGGGGATTCTTTACCACTGAGCCACCCGGGAAGCTCAACGTTATCTCCTTAAAAAGCTGCATGTGACAGTCAGTTTTGCCCTTTCTTTAACTCCTTTCCTTTTTTCTACCAGAAGTTCACACCTGCATTATAATATACCTTTATTCTAACAGTTTTAATCAAATGGTCGGTTATTATTTTTTTATTGTTTATTTAGTTTTCCTACTTGTCTCTGAAGATTTTGAGGGTGTGTGTTCCTAGCACCTTCTGGGTGGTGCCTAACACATAGTAGGGCATTAATAACATGTTTATAGGGATGAATGAATGAATGAGTCCTGAGGTCAGCACCAAAGATATAATCAGTATAGAAGGAGAATGTGGCGGATTCATTTCGATATTTGGCAAAACTAATACAATATTGTAAAGTTTAAAAATAAAATAAAATTAAAAAAAAAAAGAAGGAGAATGGAACTAATTGAAGGCAGAAGAAAATAAAAGAAATCTGCAATATATTTTGCCCATGGTGCATAGGCTATAGTAGGTCCAGTCATGGTTTATCTTGGGGAGAAGCCCAGTTTAGTTTGCTGAGGCATTGGGAAGGTGTTCTGTCTGCCCTTGTATTTTTTTTTAATAGTTTGATTATTTGTTTTTTTAACATAGTTCATGAAACCTGTTTTGGGTTATTGTGCAGGTTTTCTTGTACACTTAACCAACATTTGATTCTGTAATTAACAGGCCCAAGAGAGCCTGGAACTTAAAGGGTTCAACCTAATCTGCTTAATAACATTCTTTCATGCTTATTTGATATTAATATAAAGGTTTTTTTAGTAAGTTTAATCCACATTCCAATGTGAACCAGAAATGTTAAGCTGTTAATAGCTTCCCTGGAGAATTGCAACTTGCTTGGATGCTTCAGTACTTTGATCATCATTTATGCATCGTGAAATGTCACAATTTCTTTTCATAAGCACAAAACTGCAAATGTTCATCAATTGGTCTATCTTCAACCTGTTATTAGCTTAGAAATGAAGTATTCTTCACTAACCCAAGCCAGTGATAAAGTCTAACTCAATTTTTAGTTGATCTAAATCTAGTCATCAGCATTTCTATAATTAGTCAAGTTCTAAATAACAAAGCCACATACTCAATAGTTATGCTAAGTCCAACATTGAGTTTTTCATTTTGGGAACTTTTTAGTATAATATGTTCTTCATAAGAAAATTTCCACTCTTCATAACTTCCTCCTCTTTGGGGGTCTTACATTTTCTTTTTGGTTCACACAGACCTCATTTAGTAAGTGGCACAGTTTTTGAAGCAGATTTGGATGTAGTAGATTGATGTAGTGAAAAGAAGCATTGAGGCAAGAATCAGCAGTCATGAGTTTTGGTTTCAGCCCTGTGACTAATCAGCTCTACACATCAGACAAATCACTTCCCTTATCTAAGTTTCTCCATCTATAAATCTACGAAGTGTGGGTGTTGGGATCAATGGCTACGAACTCTATTTTTAATATAATAGAAACCTTCTTACAAGTGAAATCTTTCTCCCGGTGCCCAGTATGCAAAACACAGTAGTGGTTGCTCTTAAGACACTTGTAGGTACACATGATCCCAAGTTTTCCTCAGAGCACGAGGTTACAACCCCTGGCCCAGATCTCTAAAGGTTTTTTGTTTTTTTTTTTAACATTCTCTGATTTTATTTACCCTTGACTCGAGTCCTTTCACCTTTGGCACGTTACCAGTATCATTGACCCAAAGGGGATAGTGTCCACAATACGAGCTCTCTTGATCTGGCCCCTTTCTCTGGCTCCTCCATAGCTTATGGATGTGGCCAGTTAGAAGAATTTTTGAGAAATATCTTATTGTACTTTTCAGCTTCTACCACAGTTCTTTCCTCCATTAAACTCTGAGTTTTTGGAATATGCCACAGAGACTTATTTTTAAATCCTAAACTTTGTCTACGATACCTTCCACAGCCCCGTGTGACATCACAGTTCCTCTGTGTTCTGTTTAATCACAGGATGAATATCTCAGTCCATTGCTTTTCAGTTCTCTCTTTATTTTTGAACCTGTTTTCTCTTCCTTAAATGTCATTTCTCTAAGTCAGTGCTTCTCAGACTTTAATGTTCTAGAGATCATCTAGTCCTTTGTTAGAAGTGTCCCCAAGGTGAAGCTGATGCTGTTGGTCTGATTAGCGAGGCTCCACCCACATAGGCTTCAGCTGCTGGCTGTTCAGGAAGGTAATACCACACCTGCATTTGGGATCTGGAACTGGTTCTCTGTCTGTACGAGTTTTGAACTAGATAACCTGGAATACCAAAGTGGTAGAACTGTTTTCCTGGGAAAACACCAGGACTTGCTGTTTAGCATCTTCCAGGCTGGGAAAGTTAGAGCTCCTTTTCCTGCTTTTTACTACTTGTAAAAGTTTTGCATTTTTTCACTTAGGATGCTCATTACTCTCCTGCTTTATCTCCTTATAAAAGTCTAATGTCAGAAAAAGTCTGATGAATTCACTCTTAACACATAGAAGAACTGATGAGTTTTTCAGCCTTACCTTATAATGATTAATCATGTCTTATCTTACTGGATCTCTTATTTAAGAAGGAAGAAAAAAAAGTTTCTCATCTTCATGTTTTTACATATGAAGTTGGGAGATGGATTCTTGCCATTTTTTCCCTTATTGTTTCCATCAAAATGTCTTGCACATGGTAGGTAAATAATAAATGAGTACTGACTTAGTGATAGCACATGGTGTGTTATTTGGAAGTTGATTAGAAATGGCAAAAAGATTGCTTTTGCCTTTTTATCTTGTAGGGTTTGATCTCTCAGTCAAGTGTTAGAACTTGAATTTTCCTATTATTCTAGAGGATATCCTGAATCCAAGGATAATGGCTCATTCTGCCCAAAATTACACCTACTAATTTATATTGGAAGGTCAAATTAATAAGAAACATAGACCTCTGCTATTTCTGCAAGGGAAGTCTGCTTGTGGAATGCAGTTTTGGATCAGTAGTTTCCTGGCAAGCATATGTAGTCATTTTTTTTCATACATATATTCATACATTTGTTCATCAAATATTTACTGGGTGTCTACTTTTGTGGTAGGCACCTATATAGTAGGCACTGGGAATACAACAGTGAATGCGACACTGCCCTTAAGGAACTCAGCCAGATACATGATAAGAGCACACATGTAAGTAACTTTAAAACACAGACAAAACAATCAGATGTTATCATATGAAGGGTGTAGCTAAACATCTGTAGGATCCCAGAGGAGAAACCATTACATCAGAGGGCAGGGCCAGGAAGTCTTGTGAGAGGACATGGCAGCTGAGTGTGACATCAGAGAGCAGATAGAATTGGGGGGGTTTGGGGTTGAGGGATGCAGGGTTGGAAGAAGGCATTCAGAATTGAGTGGCAGGATGGTGTGTGGGCAGCTGCTGCAGTTAGGGTGTGTCAGTGACGTGTGGAAATGAGGTTGGAAAGATACCTTGTAGAGGCTGGAATGCCAGGGGGCACTTTTGAGTCTGAGAGAAAGATGTAGTATTTACTTCTCAAAGCTCTTTTCCATTCTGAAATCATTCATCCAGCCAGTTCCAGAGGGATATGGCTCCAAGCCACTAGATTTTTTCAGAGCTCCTAGCTGCCCTTTAGTTTCTGAAGATAACATCAATATGCAAATTAGAAGATCTCATTATAATACTTTAAGGAGAGAGTGTCTAGTAGGTTCCATTTTCTGTGCTAGCACCTGTGGTTTTTGATTGTCGCCAATTAATGAGGGTGCGGTACCAGGTGGCTCAAATCACGTGGAAGTAACCAATTGCCTAGTTGCCATGGGCACCAAACAGTTTGTGCGAAGAGACTGGCTGGGTGGGTGGGTGCAACGGTGTTATGCGCTTCTAGGGTGCCTTTCCCTTCTGTCCTCACTCACAGAACCTCCCAGGAAGAATCTCTAAGCCCCATAACTCAAAGCCACCTACAAGGAGAGGAAAGGGTGGAGCTTTAACAGTAGGAAGAATAGCATGGCAATGGATATGATCTCAGACCCGGAGTCAGGGAGGAAGGAATAAGAGAAATGAAACAGCGTTTCGAGGCCCTTCTTCATGCCTGGTTCTGTGCTCAGCTACGTTTATACACTTTTGCCAACGCCATAAGAACCTGTTGCTAAAAAAAAAAAAAAAAAAAAAAAAGAACCTGTTGCTTCCTGTGATGCCCACATTTAGCACGTCTTACTGAAAAAAATACAAAAACATGCAAACTCTTACAATTTTTATTTATATTTCTGTAGGAGGAGGCAATGGCACCCTACTCCAGTACTTTTGCCTGGAGAATCCCATGGATGGAGGAGCCTGGTAGGCTGCAGTCCATGGGGTCTCTAAGAGTCGGACACGACTGAGTGACTTCACTTTCACTTTTCACTTTCATGCATTGGAGAAGGAAATGGCAACCCACTCCAGTGTTCTTGCCTGGAGAATCCCAGGGACAGGGGAGCCTGGTGGGCTGCCGTCTATGGGGTCGCACAGAGTCGGACACGACTGAAGCAACTTAGCAGCAGCAGACAGCATATTCAAAAGCAGAGACATTACTTTGTCAACAAAGGTCCGTCTAGTCAAGGCTATGGTTTTTCCAGTGGTCATGTATAGATATGAGAGTTGGACTATAAAGAAAGCTGAGCGCCGAAGAATTGACGCTTTTGAACTGTGGTGTTGGAGAAGACTCTGGAGAGTCCCTTGGACTGCAAGGAGATCCAACCAGTCCATCCTAAAGGAGATCAGTCCTGATGTTCATTGGAAGGACTGATGTTGAAGCTGAAACTCCAATACTTTGGCCACCTGATGCGAAGAGCTGACTCATTTGACAAGACCCTGATGCTGGGAAAGATTGAGGGCAGGAGGAGAAGGGGACAACAGAGGATGAGATGGTTGGATGGTCAAATATGGGTTTGGGTGGACTCCCCAGGAGTTGGTGATGGACAGGGAGGCCTGGCCTGATGCAATTCATGGGGTCGCAAAGAGTCGGACACGACTGAGTGACTGAACTGAACTGGAGTGTCTAGAACAGTCCCTGTCCTAAAAGGTTATCAAAGATATTTGTAAAATTAATGAATTCAGCTTTTTTTCTTTAAAAGGGGGCATAGACTGTTAAATGGTCAAAACATCATTCCACAGTCTTGATTGTTAAGGGCTGTACCAGCCTAGACTGTGTGGCCTTCAGTGAGGAAAGACCTTTCCTTTTCCTGTAATGTGTGTTTTGAATACCCATGGTTTGCAGAGGGCTATGACGGCTGTGATAAAACACATACCTTTGACACTGTGCCTCGGAAGAACTAAAACTCAGAGAGCCAAACCTTTAGAGAAATAACAAACTTCTCAATACAAAAGTGAAAAATCACTGTGAGCTGGATTCATTTGTCCATTTAACAAGTGGGTTTTGACCATCTCTATCTTGTACTCATTGTTCTAACTATAGGAGGCCCTGAGGTCAGTTTAACAAATTCCCTGATATTGGTCAGTAATTTAAAAACGTAACTTTAGGGCCTGATTTTCATTCTTTTCATAGTCATATTTTGGACCAGAGCCCAAATAATGGATTTCTGGCTCTTATAATAGATGATAAAATCTGTAATTGCACTTGTAGTTTATAGTAAACAATCTGATGAGAAAAAAAGTGGATATTTTTATTATCCTTATTTTATAGATGAGGAAACACTTTTTAAAATTTATTTATTTATTTATTTTTGACTGTGCTGGGTCTTCGTTTCTGTGAGGGCTTTCTTTAGTTCTGTGAGCGAAGGCTACTCTCTCCTTTCTATAAGCAGGCTTCTCACTGCGGTGACTTCTCCTGTTGTGGAGTAGTAGCTCTAGGTGTGTGGGCTTTAGGAATTGAAGTTCCTGTGATCTTAGAACAGTCTCAGTAGTTGTAGCGCATGGGTTTAGTTGCTCCAAGGCATAGGCTGCTACTGCTAAGCTGCTTCAGTCGTGTCCGACTCTGTGCGACCCCATAGACGGCAGCCCACCAGGCTCCCCCGTCCCTGGGATTCTCCAGGCAAGAACACTGGAGTGGGTTGCCATTTCCTTCTCCAATGCATGAAAGTGAAAAGTGAAAGTGAAGTCACTCAGTCGTGTCCGACTCTTAGCGACCCCATGGACTGCAGCCCACCAGGCTCCTCCGTCCATGGGATTTTCCAGGCAAGAGTACTGGAGTGCCATTGCCTTCTCCGGACTGAAGCGACTTAGCAGCAGCTAAAACATCACCATTTTTGTGCCAGTTGTTAAGTTGTGTGATAAACTTGCAAAGCAGTGTATGTGTTCAAATAGCGAGCCGCTATGGTTTGACATCCATTAGCATTGGCACCCCTGATCCATTTTCCTTCATTGGGTGAGGTTAGGGAGGCTACAGAACAGTGAGGGCAGACTGTTCCATCCAAGGCTTGGGATGGGTTACTCTGCCGTTTCAGATCTTCCCGGATGAGAAGCAGTAAGTGCGGGGAAATAGCCTAGTTGCAGCCGTAGCCTGGTGCTGAGGCAGATTGCTCCAGTAAAGCTTTCTTCTGGCACGTGCAGAGGCATGCCGCACCTCTCAGTCCTAAAAGCCCTTTCCAGGTTCTGATTAGAGCCTGGCATTTAATAGTATGCATCAAGTATTTAGATAACTCAAGGATGAAAGTCTCTTTTTAGCACTTAATTCTGTAAATTTCCATTTGCCATGGTTATCATCTGTATGAGTCAGTTTAATCATTTACAAGAGAAAATGTTGATTGTACATGAAGGAAAACTACCTCCAACCAGCTGAAGCACGTAGGCAATTTATTGGCTTTCTGAAGTCAGAAAAAGGTTGAAGGCAAACAACAGGAGGAGCAGGACACAGCTGGACCAAGCACATGGGTGTGCGTGCTGCCAGGACTCTCTTTTCTCTCAGCTCTCCTTCTCTTGATTGTCATTGTTACTGTTCAGTCACTAAGTCCATGTCCGACCCATGGACTGCAGCATGCCAAGCCTCCCTGTCCCTCACTATCTCCCAGAGTTTGCCCAAGTTCATGTCCGTTGAGTTGGTGATGCCCTCCAACTATCTCATCCTCTGCTGCCCTCTTCTCCTTTTGCCTTCTCTAGGGTGTGGGCTTTGTTCTCTCACGATAGCCTGGCCTCTTTTGCGGATGGGGAACATAGCTACTGACAGTTTCTTTTGCCTCTGCAAAAGAACTAGGTCACTCTTCTAGGGACCCCTCAGCTCTTCACAGGGGGTTGGAACTGGTATCTCTGCCAGGTACTGTAAGGATTGGGGTCTAGGAGTGGGGACTGGAAGAGAAAAGGGCTTCCCAGGAGAAGAGAAGGTGTCAGCCAAGTAGTATCACAGATGTCCACTATATCAGCTTTCATTTCAAATCTGTGTTTTCTATCCTTTACAAAGAGCCATATGAACTCCTATGTAAAAGCTTTATCTACCTTTTTGTTAAGTTTTGGAGACATACTGAGGATGTGGTAAATGGTGTTCATATTTGTTCCATGTGTGCTTAAAGAAAACTCACTATTGTTTTAACTTGTTTTCTTGGGCTCCTGGAGAACAGTCTGGCACAAGGTTTCTATCAGTAGGTGTGCGTAAAATCACAACTCAGATGTCTGAGGATGTGGTTTGGTACAATTTGTAAAACAGTTGCAGAAACTGATGCTTATATAAATAAGCTTAGCTTCTTATCAACTCATTAAGAATACATTTTTACAGTAATAGAGGAAATCCCACACTCCAGGTTCTTTCTCTAAAAATGTTGGTGAGGAGAGAAGGTAGTGGAAGCCAGGGAATATTCTGTGCTTCTAATGAGGACCTTGGCTGTATTGCAACTCCCCACCCGCCCTCCTATCCCCCCAGCCTCCAGCTTTCTAGAGAAAAGGCTCCATTTCACACACCATTTAGTCAGAAGGTTGGTGTTCTGAAGACTATGTCTGTTAGGTATAATAACTGTTGAGACAGTAGTTGACTAGTGAAATCTTCATTATGATTGTTTTGAAAGAACCAGGAATTCTTTTTCCCCAAAGTTATTTGTACAACATGTGTTTCAATTTAGTTTTATAAACAGAAGCTATAACCAACATATTAGGGGTGAGTACAGCTTCACAAGCAGATTCCTGCATAAACGAGGGCAGTAAAATGGTTTCTGTTTATGAAAATAATAAGCAAGATATAAATTAGAAAAACGCTAGACCTATACTATATCATGACATCTCATAGGAATGAACTCAAGATGTCACTTTTAGGAAACACGGTGGTGACAGCAGCTCCATCCTGGTGTTTGGGACTCCCCCTCTTAGAGCTGCTGTTTCAAGAATATGGCAGTTATCCTTTCCCGACCTGATGATCAGCTCTTCTTATTTCCACAGAGTGTAGTTAGTTAATCATGTGCTGTGCTGTGCTGTGCTTAGTCACTCAGTCGTGTCCGACTCTTTGTGACGCCATGGACTATAGCTGGTCAGACTCCTCTGTTCACGGGGATTCTCCAGGCAAGAATACTGGAGGGAGTTGCCATGCCCTCCTCCAGGGGATCTTCCCAACTCAGGAATCGAACTCAGGTCTCCCACATTGCAGGCAGATTCTTTACTATCTGAGCCACCAGGGAAGCCCTAGTTAATCATAGAATGTGCGTAATTGTACATACAATTGAAGGAAGGTTGATATTATGCCTTAGAACTCCACAGCCCTCATCAGTGTTCTCAGAGAAGCCATCCTTCTTCCTTCAATGAGTCTGTGTAAAGATGTCAAATGAATACATTTTGTTTGGCATGGTGATCTTTATAGCTTTTAGTCTTTGTACTCTTAGAATTTTAAATTTCTTGCTCCACAGTTTCTAAAAGTAAACATTAAAACACATAAAGCATATACTCTCTTCAATTTGCTTTGAATACGTATTGATGCAGTCAGGATAGTCTTCTTGGGATAAAAAGGGAATAGGGAGTGGTGCCTTAAGTTTCTCATGGTTGTTTGAAGCACACAGGATTTAGACATTAAATGGAGAACGAGTACATGTACAGCAGATCTCTGCTACCTTTTCTGCATGTGAGTTTCCACGGTTTTTACATTTTTCTCTGAGCACTGATACTCTCTTCTTTGTGCCCAACAGCATGTCAGTGGGTATAGCATTGTGGCTAGGAGTCTGGGTTCTGAGTCAACATACATGACTTCAAAATGCATTTTCACCGTTTAATCACTTTCAGCCTCAGTTTCTCCATCTGCAAATGTGTAATAACAGTACCTACCTTATAAGGTTGTCATGGTGATTATATGAGAGAATGTATATAAAACACTAAGCAAAGTGACTATTGAGTAAACCCTTAATAAATGTCACCTGTGGTTGTTAGACTTAATAGGAAGTAGATCTCTACCCTGCCCTCAAGAAATTCACAGTCTATTTGAAATATAAACTCTACACTGCTTAAATAGCATGAGGAATTCATAAGGCAACATGTAAAAACTACCAAGAGTAGACATAGATCACAGTGCAGTTGAAAGGAATCTTAATGAAGCGAGTGAATTTACAGAGTTAAATTAAAATCACACCACTTAAGAAAAGGAGAGAAAGAGCATTTTTAAATTATACTTTATTTTTTGATTGAAATATAGTTGAGATACAATATTATGTTAGCATCAGGTGTACTACGTAGTGATTTGACATCTGCATACGTTAAGAAATGATAACCATGATCAGGCTAGTAACCAACTGTCCCCACACTAAGTTATTGCAATATTATTGACCATATTCCTTATTCTATATATTATATCCCTATGACTGACTTATTTTATAACTGGAGTTTTGTACCTCTTAATCCTCTTCACCTATTTTGCCCTTCTCAACAATCACAAGAGAAAGAACTCTTTTTTTTTTTTTTTTTTTCTTTTTGGCTGCATGGCATGGCATGTGGGATCTTAGTTCCTCAACCAGAGATTGAACCTGTGCCCTCTGCATTGGAAGTGTGGAGTCTTAACCACTGGACCAGGGAAGTCCTGAGAAAATGTTTTTTTATAAGGGGAATGGCAACTGCAAAAGTGTTAGTCAGGGAAACACATGAGAAGTAGCCCAGTTTCTCTGGACTAAGCAAAGAGAATCGTTTTATTCTCATCTTCATTTGGTGAAACCAGATCCAAAGTAACTCTCTTAAATGCTGTCTTCACACGATATATCAATATATTGAAGTGAGTGTTAGCCAAGAACTCAGTATGTGGTGAGATAAGCTGTAACTAGACTTTCAGAATCCCGACCCCAGTGCTGCAAGCCCTGCTGCATGGAACAGAGGGGCCCAGGGTCGGGAGCCAACTAGCAGGCCAAAGGGCCCAGTATGATGCCCATTGATTCCTTACTCTTGTATCCATTTTGCTTTCTGACTGAACTGCCTTTCCTTGCACTTATATATTTCCCAGCACTTTGATGAAGAGAAAATGACCTGATTTCCAAAACGAGTAGTGTCATTATTGGACAGAGACTTCTTAGCAGTGAGACCAAGGTCTTCCCTTAGATACATTGTTTTTCTTATTCTTCCATATTTCTTTTGCTGTTGTTCAGTCGCTCAGTCATGTCTGACTCTTTGCAACTCCATGGACTGCAGCACGCCAGGCTTCCCTGTCCTTCACCATCTCCTGGAGCTTGCTCAAACTCATGTCAATTGAGTCAGTGATGCCATCCAACCATCTCGTCCTCTGTCATCCCCTTCTCCTCCTGCCTTCAGTCTTTCCCAGCATCAGGGTCTTTTCCAGTGAGTCAGCTCTGTGCATCAGGTGACCAAAGTATTGGAGCTTCAGCCTCAGCATCAGTCCTTCCAATGAATATTCAGGATTGATTTCCTTTAGGATTGATTGGTTTGATCTCCTTGCAGTCCAAGAGACTCTCAATAGTCTTCTCCAACACTACATTTCAAAAGCGTCAATTCTTCAGCTCTCAGTCTTCTTTATGGTCCAAACTGTCACATCCATACATGACTACTGGAAAAACCATAGATTTAACCATATGGACCTTTGTTGGTAATGTCTCTGCTTTTTTAATACACTGTCTAGGTTTGTCATAGCTCTTCTTCCAAGGAGCAAATGTCTTTTAATTTCATGACTACAGTCACCATCTGCAGTGATTTTGGAGCCCAGGAAAATAAAGTCTGTCACTGTTTCCATTGTTTCCCCCATCTATTTGCCATGAAGTGATGGGACCAGATGCCATGATCTTAGTTTTTTGAATGTTGAGTTTTAAGCCAGCTTTTTCACTCTCCTCTTTCACCTTCAAGAGGCTTTTTAGTTGCTCTTTGCTTTCTGCCGTAAGGGTAGTGTCATCAGCATATCTGAGGTTATTGTTTTTCTCCTGGCAATCTTGATTCCAGCTTGTGTTTCATCCAGCCCAGCATTTTGCATGATGTACTCTGCATATGAGTTAAATAAGCAGGGTGACAGTATTTCTTTTGCTTAATGTCTTCTTTTGACTGCAATGCATCTTAGTTGTGGCAGACGGTATCTTCCTTCCATCGTGCAGGATCTTCGTTGTTCTGCACCAACTCTCTAGTTGAGGTGCATAGACTCTCTAGTTGAGACCCTTGGACTCAGTTGCCCTGGAGCATGTGGGATCTTAGTTCCCTCACCAGGGATCGAATCTGTACCCGCTTCATTGCAAGATGGAGTCTTAACCCCTGGACCACTGGGGAAGCTCCTTGTTGTCATGTCTTAATGCTAGTAGAATCCAATTCAAATTTTAACTGGGGCTGCTTATACTGATATGTAACAGTGAATCTAGAGGACATGTTATTGTAAATCTCCTGTCTCAAGTAATGAGAGGCCACTGCTGAGTCTCCATAAGCTGTCTTGACCACTCTTGAAACTTCTGTTCCCTCCTTTATATTTATATATCTTTATCCCTTTCTCCAGCTTTAATTTTCCTCCATAGTATTTGTAACATACTATATGTTTTACTTACTTTGTTCCGTGCGTGTTAAATGAATGGTAGCATTGTGAGTGTCTCATTCTCTTACTTGAAAAAACTTGACTTGGAAAAACCTAAATTTATGTAATCTGATGACAAATCTATACTGTCAAAATTCTGGGGCCTCTAGAGTACAAACCTCATTTAGTATATTTTAAAATAAGGTTCTGTTTTGGAAAATTTTAATTTGCTTATATCTTTTAAAAAACTCATACCTTTTGTATAATGAGGTGCTTACTCAGACGTAGTTTTTAGTCACCCTAGGAATCATGATTAATCCTGGGTCTTATTTAATATAATTTTAAATACAACTCAAAGTAGTTCTTACTCTGTTTTTGACAGACGGGATAATAGCTTCTTTATAGTCTTTATATCCACAAACTGGTTTTACTAGTAATGGTTATAGTTTTGTTGTAAAACTTTTAGAAGTGAGCAATGCGGTTTTTTATTTTTTTACAGTCTTCCTATGTGACATGTGGTTTGTAATATATATATTGTCCAGCTAATATTTTCTGTCAGCAACTAGTTAATTGATGGTTTGATCCTACATATAGGATCAACATATAGGGGCTTGTTTAATGCCTGCTTTCCTCATTTGGAAAATTAGCATATCAAAAAAGTATAGCATAATGATAAATTGTACTTGTGTCTACTTTCATTTCCAAGGCTAATTATTGTCTTTTTTATACCCTTTTGATATTGCAGTGAGCCCCAATGGAGAAAAGGTGTATAAATAAACCATTATAACCTAAGCAGAGTGTTAACTTTTATTGGTCAGTATATCCTTCGCTTATGTATGGTTCAGATTTGAGTTTTCTTTGATAAAATCTGAACTAGTTGTAGATTTAAGGCACAGAAGAGATAAATATTGAGAATCTTTGTAACAGAAAGCATTTTCTGTTTAACTCCATCATTTACTTACTCTTACAGTCATTCCTGTGCTAATTCAGTTTTTTTCAACCAATTTGCTATATATTTACTATGTTCCAGACACTGGGGATACAAAAATGAACAGGAAAAACTCCCAGCCTGCAAGGAACTCACCATCTAGTGACTATTCACTGCAAGCCACAGGAAGCCCTTTCTGCTATAACCAAATGCCATGCCAAATCCACTGATAATTCTCAGCAAAATATCACAGCCATGATTGCCTCGCCATATGCATATCAGTGCCTGACGTGCTTTTGTAAAGGTGTGAGGCAGTATTTTTGTTTCAGCTTTAGCAGATTCGGCATTGCCCCCCACCCCATTTTAGTCTGCTGCAGTTTCAAATGGCGCAGATAGGAAGCCCTGAAAATGTATACTTGTACATTTTAAAATTTCCCCTGCTACACTGTTGCCACCCCCTGTTTTCCAAATGCTGCCATTAGTGGTTACAATAATCATCTGTAATGTTAGCTTCTAAGAACCATGGGACAAGAGCTTCTTTTATAATTTCCCAGATGGGAAGGAACACATGTACAAGCCTGTTAGAGCTGCAGAAACTGGAAGCAGCACTGTGTAGATTTGTATTTTTGGAACTCTTTGGGCTTATTTAAGCTCTCAAAGTCAAACTTACGTATCCATTAGAAATCAAATACCAGCTCGGGGGAAACTCATGTGCCACACCGAGGGGAATAAATCATATTAAAGAAGTTCGTAAAAGGAACTCCTAGAAACAGCTATTTTCATACTCAGACTAATGTTTCATGTACTTTTTGCAGGATGCCAGATAATAAATGTTGATTATGTAAACAAGGGTCATCCTGGTTGTTTGGAGGACTGTCTCTGAGCATTTCTGTTCTTTGCTTAAATAGTAGTGAAATGCAAAGTTCAAAAGCAGGAAAGGGAAATAATTATAAATTATTCATAGGCATATGAAATGAAGCTGCTAATTAAAAGGATTTTTAGTGGCCCCCATTTTTTTCAGTTTTTTTTTTTTTTTTAATTTTAACAGAGTTCTGTGACTTGTAGTCAGAGACCTTTAACAAGGAAACTCAGTTGTTGGGCAAAGGTATCTGAAAGTCAGTTCAATGTTAATTCTTTTTTTATTGTCTCTCTGAAGGTGACTACCCTAACTCCAAAGGGAACTACTTTAGCACTTAGATTATAAAATGAATTTGTCTCTCTGAATGTGAATTTTTTCAAGCTCAGCTTCACCCTTAATTTTAGATATTTTATGAGTTTTAGAATCATATAATTACATAGTTTCTATTTGCTGAGGCTATAAGTATTTTTAAAATTTTCCATCCTTACTTTATAGAAAGGAACATACAAAGTTGGATTCTTTCTCATCTATAAAAAAGTAAAAAGTGATAGATAAACTCAGACTCCCAGTCTTGGCTTTCCTTTTAAAACCACTAGTTCTGGGGACTTTGGTTTACTGGGGAGGGGAGGTAGAGGAGAGGACAGGAGCCAGGAACCAGTACTTAGTTACCAGACATCACTGGTGACAGCAACTTTTATAAAATCACTAGGTGTGGAGGAAGAAGGTTAGGAATTAACATTAAATTGTTTATTGATTTATCCATTCAGCAGACACTGAGTGGCTTCTGTGTTCCAGGCACTGCGCTACTTGTTCCTTGTATACACTTCCTCTGTCAGCCCACCTAAGGATATAGTCCAGATAATACTTGCATTGCAAATCTGCGTGTAAAAATAAAAAAGTGTAACAGTGTTAGATGAACAACTAAGAAAACGGTTAAACAACCTCTGAGTTATTAGCCAGATTTAACCCCATAGAATTCTCAATTTTCTTCTGATGTCAGAAGAGCCCCCAGACAAAGTCCGAAGCCAAAAAGAGAAAATATTTATAATACATGGGATAGACAAGGGTTAGTAAATCTAATAAACAATAACAAAAACAACAAAAAAGCCCAAAAACCTTTAAGCAAAATGGGCAAAAGATTTGATAGGAAAGTTTATAGGAGAAATGTAAATAATCTATAAACAAGTGGGAAAAAATGGCCCAGCTTCATTCATTGAATATAAATTGAGGTACAATTTTCCAGCTATCAGATTGCCAGTGTCAAATGAAAGAGAAACAGCCAGTATCATCTAGTTACTCAGGATGAACGGAAAGAGGCTCTTTCTCATATTGATGCAAATTCATGGGTCCAAATGTGAATTTTAGAAAAACAATCTATTAAAATGTAAAATGTTTATAGCCTTTGACCCAGCAAGCTGAGTTTTAATTATCTCCTAAGAAATAGAAGTCCCACTACTAAAGGGTATTTATCCAAAGATACTTACTGCAGCAATATCAAGTGGCTAAGAACTACAGGCAACCTGAATGTCTGTTGCTAGGGAAATGGTTAAATACAAAATAAATCCATGACGTGAAATATTATGTGACTATTTAGAAAGCCAGTGGTAGAGTCCTGTGTATAATAGGACTCTTATTAGGGAAAACAGAACACACAGTTAAAGAGTTATTTATATGCAAGTGTGTGTATGTTTTTATGATCATAGAAAAAGCTGTTTAAGGCCACGTACACGGTTACTGTTGGTTACCTTGAAAAGCAAGGATGGAAATGCCTTTTTAAAACAACAACAACACAAAAAAAGCTTCTGTATCATTTGAATTGTTACAACAAGCCTGCATTTTGTAATGTAAAATGAAAAAACAATTGCGAAGTTAAAAAAGAGAGGAAGAAAAGAAAGGAGGAAGTGGCCAAAGAGACAAGAGAAGACCCGGAACATATAGTTTCTTAGAAGCAAGAAGGCATATTTTCAGAGGAGAGAGAATTCCATGTCAAATACTGTTTAGAGATTGAGTAAGATGGGGACCGAGAGGCATTTGTTGTCTTTAGTGACTGTCCTGGTAGGAAGTAGGGTCAGAAGGCTACTAGAGTGGGCTAAGGGGAGGTTAAGAAGAGGGGAGGGAGTGAGACAGGGAGTGTGGAGCAGTCTTTCAGCAGCAGTCTATGCAGTGGAGGAGGAGAGATGTCAGAACGCAGGGAACTAAGCAGAGACCAGCATGATTTCTTTTCTTTCTTTTAAAAATTTTTGTATTTTAAGATGGGAGAGACTTTCAGTCCTTGTCCCTGTGTATACTTGCCACAGTGGTGCATCCTGTAGACACAGTAGAAGGCAGAGCAAGGAGATCAAAGATGCTTGAGGTAAGCAGGTGAGTGTGAGGACCAGCTTCCGAAGATGCAGGAGAAGCTGGGCTGAGGCCTGTTTAGACCAAAGGAAGGACATGATGTCTGAGATTCCCAAGTATCACGGGCAGTGATTCTTAAAGTCTGGGTTGGGACCCTCCTAGGATGTCTGCTGAGAACTTGTGATCTGATTTAGAAATGTGGGTTGGCTCTTAGCAGTGCCTTAGTGTGAAAAATGTGCAATTCTATTAAGTTTCTTAAAAACTTGTATTTGATTTGGAGCCATTTGTGTGTGTGTGTGAGTCACTCAGTCATGTCCGACTTTTTGCAACCCAGTGGACTCTAGTCCACCATTCTCCATCCATGGGATTCTCCAGGCAAGAATACTGGAGTGGGTTGCCTTTCCCTTCTTCAGGGGATCTTCCTGATTGAACCCGGTCTCCCACATTGAAGGTGGATTCTTCACTGCCTGAGCCAACAGGGAAGCCTTTGTAGCCACTTACCAACCAGAAATAAATTGTTAAGGGTTATTAAAATTTTCTATTCTCAAATTGAAATCACCATGCTATGAGAATTTATTCTAATTTGGTATTTGCTTCAGAAGTCTGCCAAATAGTCAGTGCTTGGCAGTGCTTGTAAAGTACATTCATGTAGTGGTAAGTCCCACAGTTTTAATTCAGAACAATTTAGTATATCACCAGTTTGGCTTCAGTTGATTATGACATTCGATTGTTGCTATTCTTATTTTTTAATTATAAATTACAGTAAGTTTAGCTTTATCATTATCAGTTCAACCTCTCAATGTTTCTATGTTTTTGTCTTATAATATTCTTATAGTTCAGTTCAGTTCAGTTGCTCAGTCGTGTCCGACTCTTTGCGACCCCATGAATTGCAGCACGCCAGGCCTCCCTGTCCACTAACTCCCGGAGTCCACTCAAACTCATGTCCATCGAGTGGGTGATGCCATCCAGCCATCTCATCCTCTGTCATCCCCTTCTCCTCCTGCCCCCAATCCCTCCCAGCATCAGAGTCTTTTCCAATGTGTCAACTCTTTGCATCAGGTGGCCTAAGTATTGGAGTTTCAGCTTTAGCATCATTTCTTCCAAAGAACACCCAGGACTGATCTCCTTTAGAATGGACTGGTTGGATCTCCTTGCAGTCCAAAGGACTCTCAAGAGTCTTCTCCAACACCACAGTTCAAAAGCATCAATTCTTCAGTGCTCAGCTTTCTTCACAGTCCAACTCTCACATCCATACATTACCACTGGAAAAACCATAGCCTTGACTAGACGGACCTTTGTTGGCAGAGTAATGTCTCTGCTTTTCAATATGCTATCTAGGTTGATCATAACTTTCCTTCCAAGGAGTAAGCATCATTTAATTTCATGGCTGCAATCACCATCTGCAGTGATTTTGGAGCCCAGAAAAATAAAGTCTGACACTGTTTCCACTGTTTCCCCATCTATTTCCCATGAAGTGATGGGACGAGGTGCCATGATCTTCGTTATCTGAATGTTGAGCTTTAAGCCAACTTTTTCACTCTCCTCTTTCACTTTCATCAAGAGGCTTTTTAGTTCTTCTTCACTTTCTGCCATAAGGGTGGTGTCATCTGCATATCTGAGGTTATTGATATTTCTCCCGGCAATCTTGATTCCAGCTTGTGCTTCTTCCAGCCCAGCGTTTCTCATGATGTACTCTGCATAGAATTTAAATAAGCAGGTTGACAATATACAGCCTTGACGTACCCCTTTTCCTATTTGGAACCAGTCTGTTGTTCCATGTCCAGTTCTAACTGTTGCTTCCTGACCTGCATATAGGTTTTGCAAGAGGCAGGTCAGGTGGTCTGGTATTCCCATCTCTTTCAGAATTTTCCACAGTTGATTGTGATCCACACAGTCAAAGGCTTTGGCATAGTCAATAAAGCAGAAATAGGTGTTTTTCTGGAACTCTCTTGCTTTTTCCATGATCCAGCAGATGTTGGCAATTTGATTTCTGGTTCCTCTGCCTTTTCTAAAACCAGCTTGAACATCTGGAAGTTCACGGTTCACGTACTGCTAAAGCCTGGCTTGGAGAATTTTGAGCATTACTTTACTAGCATGTGAGATGAGTGTAATTGTGTGGTAGTTTGAACATTCTTTGGCATTGCCTTTCTTTGGGATTGGAATGAAAACCGACCTTTTCCAGTCCTGTGGCCACTGCTGAGTTGTCCAAATTTGCTGGCATATTGAGTGCAGCACTTTCACAGCATCATCTTTCAGGATTTGAAATAGCTCCACTGGAATTCTGTCACCTCCACTAGCTTTGTTCATAGTGATGCTTTCTAAGGCCCACTTGACTTCACATTCCAGGATGTCTGGCTCTAGGTGAGTGATCACACCATCGTGATTATCTGGGTCGTGAAGATCTTTTTTGTATAGTTATTCTGTGTATTCTTGCCACCTCTTCTTACTATCTTCTGCTTCTGTTAGGCCCATACCATTTCTATCCTTTATTGAGCCCATCTTTGCATGAAATGTTCCCTTGGTATCTCTAATTTTCTTGAAGAGATCTCTAGTCTTTCCCATTCTATTGTTTTCCTCTCTTTCTTTGCATTGTATAACTAGACTTTTAAAATAAATATGTCTTGTGGTTCACATATGAATCATCCATGATCATTTTGCTTAAGCAGATATGTATGTAACACCCTGCCATTTGCATGTACAGTGGTACACTTCATAGTAATATGTTTCTTGGCAATGTTTACTAAATAACTTACAGTATATTATCAAGATAGATATAATAAAATTCCTAGGGTATTTTAAGATTTCGTTGTTGTCTGGTGATATAAATCATGTTTATAATGCATCTTCTTCCTAGGAAAAGTAAATTTTAAGCCATTTGTATGTATTATATAAATTATAAGACATTATATATCTTGCTAGCTACTGTAACTTCACTACGTTTTCGTCTAATCCTTTATTAACACCAGATTCACTTTTCCCTTCTTGGAATGTGGAAACAACTGAAAGATTGGTGGGGATCTTTTTATTACTATGGTGGAGTTTGATCGGAATGTTTGAAAGCTGTCACTGTTAAAAAGTGACTAGATATGTGGCAAAGCATGTATGGAGTCTCAAAACTTGAATCCAGGTGACCCACACTTCTGGCCTTATTGCTGGCAGACAGTAAGCTGGTCACCAAAAAAATGTTACGAGAGCAAGTACTAATGCCATTGTGTTTTTCACTAACTGTTTAAGGATGTGAATGAAGACCCAGGAGAAGATGTGGCCCTCCTTTCTGTCAGTTTTGAGGACACTGAAGCCACTCAGGTGTACCCTAAGCTGTACTTGTCACCCCGAATTGAACAGTAAGTATCGGTGTCATAATTTTATGTAGCCTGATGATTCTTCTTGTTAATGAGACATGATTGCTACTTCTTTGGCCAATCTTAAATTCTTAGAATGGTTTCTCTTTATTGACTTTTGTTTTCTTAAAATGAATTGTATTCAACGTTTAGATTCCAGATTAAATACCGACAGTATTTGCCATGGTGATCTTTGGATAAGACTTAGCTCTGCAATTTGTGATGTGAATACTGTGCCTGAGTCCAAAATTGTGACTCCTTATGAATATCCCTGCGTATGTGTGGTTGGGCTTCCCCTGATGGCTCAGTGGTAAAGAATCCGCCTGCCAAGTAGGGTTGGGAAGATCCCCTGGAGAAGGGAATGACAACCCACTCCAGTATTCTTGCCTGGAGAATCCCGTGGACAGAGGAGTCTGGTGGGCTACAGTCCATAGGGTTGCAGAGACAGATACAACTGAAGTGACTTGGCACGCATGCACTGGCTAGTGGAGAGAGGGAACCATGCAGACATTGTCGGGGCGGATCTTTCAGCCAGGGAAGAGCATTCCAGACAGCAGGAGGGAGGCTGCTGGGGACTGGGAATCCCAACTCTGGGGCTGGTGCCACTCGTATGAGCTCCTGAAGCACTCCCCTGCATCCCTAGCAGAGTGCACCCTAATAGTTAATGCATGCAGGTTAACCCGTCTGTCTCCCCTCCATTCAGCGACTCTAAGGATTGTGCCCTGCTTGCCAGACTAATAGCTTAGCCCTGTGTCCCCTGGCAGTCCATGGGGTTGCAAAGAGTCAGACACAACTGAGCAATCAAACTGAACTGATGTCCCCTAGGGCTTCCCTGGTGGCTCAGTTGGTAAAGAATCTGTCTGCGATGCAGGAGACCCGGGTTCGATCTCTGGGTCAGAAAGCTCCCCTGGAGAAGGGAATGGCAACCCACTCCAGTATTCTTGCTTGGAGAATCCCAAGGACAGAGGAGCCTGGCATGCTATAGTCCTTGGTTTCACAAAAGAGTCAGACGTAACTTAGCGACTAAACAACAACATGTGTGGTTACCTTAAAGAGGACCGCTGAACAGCATCCTACTCAGTTTCTTGTGTATTCATAACTCTTCTCATTGTTTGTAAAAATGTAACCAGTAACCTGACAGTATTAACTTATTCAGAAGTTAGTGAAGGGAATATTAGAGGCAGGTAGCTTAAAAAGATGACATATTTTTTGCATTGAAATAGTTCTGTATCACTTGACACAGCATTCAGACTATGTGGTACCAGTAGTTTGATATTACATTTGTGTTTTAACTCAGTAACTTTGTTCATCAGTAATGAATCTTATAAGCACTAACCTCACAATGTGCTTATTGTTGGCTAAAATGCTTTAGTAGCTTATTCTACTTCAAAGGAAGTTGAGGTTCATTGAAAATGGATTGTAAGCAGATTTGGTTGGGAACTTCTGACAGGACAGATTTTTCATCAGCAGAGAGAGTTTTTACAGACTCTGCTTGAAATGTATTATTAAAATTCTCTGTAAGTCATCTAGTCAGGGTTGGCTGATTTCTGTCTGAGATGTGGTCACCATCCACATTCATATACCAAGCTCTTTCACCCCCCGTCTCCTTAGTTGCTCTTAATTCATGAATCATAAACATACCATCTTACACACTGATAAAAGACATGGCTCTTTATATTCAAATATGGAAGATTATGAGCATTAATAACCCACAGGCATTCTCTCATCTATTTATATACCTCTGACAATACCTGGAACAGGATCTTACAGTAGCAGTCACTCAATGAATATTTTAATTTTTAATTGAAAATACTGAACCATAGCAGTAAGTGGCCAAAGGGTACTGGAGATAATAGTGAAGTGGTAACAGGCAAGGGTTCCGGAGTCAAGCATATGTGATTTAAACCTGGATTCTGTCACTTACCAACTGGCAAAATAGTTAACATCTCTGAATTTGTTGCCTCATCCGTAAAATAGGGATAATCATACCTTTTTCATAGTTTTGTTTTGAGGATTATATTAAATAACTGTTCATAAAGCATTAATTGCAATGCCTGTCACTATAGCAAGTTGGAGCTAGTAATGTTATTATTATTGATAGTGTTTACAGGAGAAGAGCGAGTGACTGAGTGAGTGGTTGGTAGGACAGATTGGGGCAGAAAAGGAGAGGATGAGTAACCATGTGAGCAAATACTAGTTCCGGAGTAGCTACTCGGTACATACAGAATGCATTAAACCTAAGAAGGTATTTTGATGATGCGAAAAGAGAGTTGTAAAACAATCACAAGATATAGGTAATAAGAATATTATCAGTTCAGCTGCAGCCAAGAATTTGCCAGCATTTACATTATTTTTCTTTGAAGTGACTGCTCCTAGTTTGCAAGTAAACTTGCTAATAAAATATTTCTCACTCTAAAATCAAAGATATGGTGGGAAAAATTATTAGTAAAGGGTATATTTTAAAAGTGATTTCCTATTTCTAAAATCTAGCTTTCTACACCCCCAACCCCTTTTATGTTAAGAACTGGCCACAGCTTACTTTTCCAGATCAGTTTCCTGTCATTTCTCCCCATGTATCCTGTTTTCCTGTCCTTCAGCTGGACTCCTTCACTTGAAGTTTTCTACATTCACATGTACTCTCTTTCCTCTGTGCCTTTACTAAAACTGTACGTCCATGTAAAATGCCCTTCTCTAATGCTGTCTTTGTGTTGAAATATTATACATTTTCTAAGGTTTTTTTCAAATGCTGTCTACCACCCATTTTCCCTGGGAAAAATTAATCTAGCTTTCCTCTAAGTTCTTACAACACTAAATTTATATCATCACTTATAATCTGCACACCATAGATTTAGTTAGTGTTGTGCTTTTCTTTTTTCCATCTTTTATCTATATCGCAAGCAACTCACGGGCAAGGAGCAAGTCTTTTCATTCCTTTAATGCTTTTACAAATGCAGTGCAGGGTAAATAATATCAAATAATAGTAAATAATTGACAGTGTTCTAGGGCAGTAAGTAATTTTCACAAGAAAATGTGAAAATGCATCATTGAGAGGTTGTACGTTTTTACTGTTTGATACAAGTTCCCTTAATAGAACTGCATGTGTAATACCAAAGAAAACGATAAACGTTCTTATACCCTTGAGTAAAAGTTGTAAAAATGAGCTTTTAGAGAAAGTTAAAATGGAAAGTGGTCAAACTGTGGTATGATCTTCTAAGGGCTTACATAGTTGTTAAAGTTATTCATATCTTTGGCCTGACTCTTACAGAGATCAGAGCGTAGAAAAGAAGTAATGTCATTTCACTAAGGTCAAAGTCACAGGATAGATTTTAGGAACTGAGAGAAGAGCGGTTGCCACTATCTTTGATATTGTGTTAAGCTCTCGTTTCTGTGTTTCATACAATCTGTCAACTTTTAACTGTTGAGGCATTGATTATAGAGTCAGACTTGGAGAGTTCTTTCAGGAGTCATGGGAAAAGCATCCTACATGGACCCGCCCGAAGCCAATGCCAGACGCTTGCCCTAGCTCAGGCTTGCACACTTTTTGGCTTCTGCTATGGCTCTTTCGAGGAAGTCCCAAGTCCCATGCACTGTATTTGACAGGCAGAAGCCCTGGAGATCGACAGCCTGATCCACAGTAGGTAAAAATTGATAAAAGACTTTTCATGGCATAGAAAGCTGTCTTGAGCCTGGGAAATACCCTGTTTTAGTCTGGCTGATGTAATGTCTCTGCCCCAGCTAGTCCATGCAGTAGGCAAGGGCACTGTGCTCACATTAACTAGTCTCAAAAATAGGAAAAGGCTACTCTGGGGTCTTGTCATCACATATAGGAAGGGGGATAAATTTACTTTACCCTAAAGATTTCTAGGGATATGGATACCAAATGTCCCCGAATTAGAGGCTCCCACAAAAGAGAACATCTGTCAGAGACACTGGGTAGAAAACTCCCAAGTGTATTATAATTTATGAAGCCCTGCAATGCGGTCTCACTTCAGAAATCTGTCCTGGAACGGTTGTCCGGTGTTTCTAGCAGTGCCGGGACGCATGGCTGACTGAACGCCTGTATAGTGTTTAGATGCTTGTTGTTTCCTGGTCTCTCGCTGTGTTATGTATATGGCTTGCAGAGTAAAAGGTTCTGAGGACTTTGTGTTCTTATCCAGCAAGGGACTTTGATAAAATGCACATGTTTCTGGGTCCATACATTTGTTTTCAAAGGAACCCAAGCCAGTCAGTTGAATTAGACACTAAGTAATGTTCATTAAAAAAAAAAACAAAAAAAACAATGGTGAGGTATGCAAGAAAAGCTAATGGTCTGTTATGTAAAGTAGATTTTGGTTGAATAACAGGAGAAGTGGGGTGAAAAACTGGATTCCAAACCAGTTGCCTTTTTTTCCTGGCAGGAAAGCTGGAATCGTAGGGTTACGTCATCAGAGCTGGCACGAATCCTTCCTTGCCTGCACCTCCGCCCCAGACTGTGGCAGTTCCAGCGGTGACACCAGAGGTCAAATGGCAGCAGAGGCTGCACAGTTCTCTTCCCCAGAAGGTGTGGGCCTGTCCTTGGCTGCAGCCGGTTAGTGGGAGTGGTTTGAAGAAAACCAGCTCGTCACTCCCTGTGCTGTTCCCACTCCATGCATAAAAAGAGGACTTCAGCCCCTGAGGCGGACCAGGTGGCATCTTTCACAAGTACAGAATTTGTTTTTAGAACTTTGTGTTGTTGAGTTACAGTCCCACCTTGGAAATAAATACTCAAAGCTTACCAGCCCACAGACATTCACCATTAGTGAGGCCTGTGTGCCTGCGAATATCCATGCATGCCTTCTTTCAAGCAACAAAAACACATTGAAAAGTGACCCAGTTAAGGTCCTTTACTAGATGCTTCAGAGAATGTCAAGAAAAATGAGATATGGCTTATGCCCTTAGTTTGCATATAATCAGTAAGGGAGATCAGAACAAATATGGCAAGTTCCAACTTGTGTGTAGAAATAGCACAATAAGACTTGGCATGAGAAGCCCTCTGTTCCTCCACTTGCTAACTGGCAGTCTTGCTCAAGATACTTTAACCTTTTTGAGCCTCATTTCATCTTCTGTAAAGGGAGATAAATCTTGAGCTTCGGTTTCATCCACTCCAAGGGGATATGGAAGTGCCTACAGTAGTGTTTGACTCATGGTTGATGTTCTGTTAGTGCTTCTCTAGTTATATAAACACCCAAGAAAAGATATTAACTACTGAAAGACTTCAGGGAAAGAGAAGGAGATCAGTTCCAATCAACTTGTTGAGGAGGGGACTTTGGAAAACTTTGGAAAATATGGCTCTGCCAATGTGACGTGGCTTTTCTAGAGATTAGATATGGTAATACTGTAGCAATAAAAATATATTTGTTTAGTGTTTTGAAATGTTCAAGTTGCTTTACAATTTACCATCCCATCTAATCTTCATGGTAATATTCCTGGCTTGCATTTTTTTTAATTGACGTATAGTTGATTTACAATGTTGTGTTCATTTCTGCTATACAGCAAAGAGACACACTTAAACACACACACATTCTTTTTTGTATTCTATTGTGTTTTACCATAGGATATTAAATATAGTTCCCTGTGCTATACAGTAGGACCTTGTTTTTTTCATCCATTCTATGTACAGTAGCTTCTATCTGCTAACCCCAGCTTCCCACTCCATCCCCCCAGCCTCTTCCCCTTTGGCTACCACAAGGCTGTTCTCTTGTGTCCATGAGTCTGTTTCTGTTTCATAGATAGTTTCATTTGTGTCGTACTTTAGATTCCACATGTCAGAGTTATCATATGGTATTTGTTTTTCTCTTTCTGGCTTCATTTAGTGTGGTAGTCTCTAGTTGCAGCCATGTTGCTGCAAATGGCATTATTTCATTCTTTTCATAGCTGAGTAGTGCTCCATTGTATACGTGTACCACGTCTTCTTTATCCATTCATCAGTAGATGGACGTTTAGGTTGCTTCCAGGTCTTGGCTACTGTGAATAGTCTAGCATGAGTTTCATAATACATCTTCTCCCCTCTAAAAGCTGGATTTCTTAGATCCTTCCTGGTGTCCTTCACTGTCTTTACTTCCTTTCCAAACACTTTAAATTATGCTAAATTATGTTTCCCGTGATTCCACCCTAGGCCTCTTTCATGGCCTCACCTCTTTGTGGACGACCCCCAAATCCCCATTTCGAATCCCAGCTTTCCTCCCTGTCTACAGGTCTGCTTTTCTAGCCATTTGATAGATTTTGTGTCTGTGTGTTCAGCTGACACCTCAAATTCAAAGTGTCTGAAATGAAACTCATCATTCCTCGAGTAGATGTTTCTGCTTTGCAGCCTTCTTTCTGTTCACAGCGCTCTCATGGTCTTCAGTGCCCAGTGCTGTATCTCAAGATCAATAGTCAGCCCATTGTTTTATGCTAGAAACCCTCTCTCCACAGTGTCTTTATTTTTGTCACTCTTCCTGTCATTTTAGTTCAGGTCTTCAATTGCCACATCTCCTGATAGCCTTTTAACTTTCCCTGCTATTTCAGTTTATTTAGCACAAAACTCTCCTGTCTTCTTAAAGTAAGTTCTAGTCATATCATGTCCTTTCCTTGCTCCATCCACACCACCAGTGCCTCCCTGTTACCGACTGAATTAAGCACATCTCTCTCATCATCCAGAGTATTCTCTCTTTTAATCCCATCTGATCTTTCTACCCTGATCTGGCCTCGATGTATTTCCTGTTGTTCAGCCAAACTGGTTTTTTGTGTGTGATTTCCTGTGAACACAGTTTTTATTTTTTTCATTGTTATACCTTACTACTTCTTATACTTGAACGTTAAATTTATTTCCCTCTCCTGTAGGGTCTGTCCTCTTAGGCCTTCTCCCTCACCACCTCCTTTGTGGCGTGTTCGTGACCACCACCGTCTGTGTCCCAACATGACTGTACTCTCCCCTATTTGTGCCTCTGTTGTCATATTGTTTCCCTGAACTATAAACTCCTTATGGGTGGGCTTCTTCTTCCAACAGTTGTGGCCTGGCGAGCCACAGCCTACCTCCTGCCAAGCTGGCCCTGCCCTTAGTCCCCACGTGAGTTCAACCACAACCCCCACTGATTAGACTCCCTGTGGGGGCAGAAAGCTCTGAACTCCTTATATCCTGTGCCTGCGAATACAAGTGGTTTCCATCATTGGTTTCCATCTTGGTGTACTTTGTGACCAGCCAGCAGGCTTTTTCCCCTTGTGGAACCTGGCTTTGTTTGGAGAGGTGGAATTTATTTTGTAGAGGGGCTTATCAGCTGAATCCTGGAAGTGGTGCATATGCTTGTGATCGCATATAATATACACAGTATGAAGTGTTAGTCGCTCAGTTGTGCCTGACTTTGCGACCCCATGGACTGCAGCCCACCAGGCTCCTCTGTCCATGGGATTTTCCAGGCAAGGATACTGGAGTGGGTTGTCATTTCCTTCTCTAGGGGATCTTCCCAACCCAGGGATTGAACCCAGGTCTCCTGCACTGCAGGCAGATTCTTTACCATCTGAGCCACAAGGGAAGCCCATGTGATCGCATATGACCTGTCAACTCCTCCTCCTGTGGCCTCTCCAGCCTCCCCTTTCCCTGTCTTTTCCCCATGGTGTGCCTAGCCACAGACATAATCACTGTGAATATTTGGCTGGCCTGTAATCCACAAAGGCTGGGATAAACTGAAATTTGACCAAAGAGACTAGAGAAAAAGGGGATGAAGAGAACTGAATATTAATACTTAGGGGTGAGAGTCAGTGAGATTGTGGATATTAAATTCAGATAAACCAGATAAAATAAGTTAAAAGCAGTAAGCTAATTCAGTATTTTGTGAGTTTTATTTAAATTTGATACTGAATACAACATCTTAACAGGATGGGAAATTTTCATTTTAGATGCTAAAAAGATTTTTTAGAATAATTGAGGAGGCGTGAGATTAAACACAAATAGATTTAAAAGAAATCTTGCCCTTTAACTTTTAAAACTGCATCAGTTGTCTCAAGAAATGGACCCCAAATCTCTTGCGGTGATTTTGTGTCAGGATTTAAGTAATAGAACATCATAGTAAACATGGTTTAATTTAGCTTTACTTATGTTTACTTGAGTCACAGAGATAATCCTGTAATAAATATTGTGCTGCAGGAGATTTTTTTTTTACCTTTGATAAATACATAGTCCTGAGTATGCTAAGACAACCAGCTGTCAGAAGATGCATATTTGGTTTTAGTGGAGCAAGCTATCTTCGCCTCTGGGGACTTGAGATGTTCGTTTTACTAGTCTGGGAGCAGGGCCAGAAGGGTTCTTCGTGACTTAGAATGGAATTCTGAAGAGTAAGTTCAGCAAGTTTTCATTAGCGAGTTTGGCCTTTTGTCTTGCCGGTGCCTCCCAAAAGATCAAGGGCTCAGCCTGCACTTTGAAACATAACAAAAAAGAACCAGAACAGAATTTAGTTCTGGAAGAAAAATCAATCAGTCCCCAAATAACTATATTTTTTGAAACATTCTGGTGCAGAACTCCCACCTCCCCAGCCACCCAAGCTAGTGATAGATTAATGTTTTTAATCTAGCTTTCTTTTCAGGCAAACAGTAGACTTTCAGAAAGAAGATGTATATAAGTCTGTGATAGCTTAAATCTCACTGGTACATGGTTCTTAAACTCGTTTGACCTTTAAGCTCTTAGATTTGTTTTGTGTCTTTGGGCAGTTCTCAGCCTTGCTTCTTTTAAATGCTTTTCTCTTCTCTATAGTGTAATGATTAACTTACATTCTTACAACTTAGCTTGATATCTTTAAACTATAAGATATAATGTGTCCTCACTTAAGAGTGAGTGAAGCCCCTTAGTCATATCCGACTCTTTGTGACCCCGTGGGCTATAGCCCACCAGGCTCCTCCGTCTATGGGATTCTCCAGGCAAGAATACTGGAGTGGGTTGCCATTTCCTTCTCCAGGGGATCTTCCCAACCCAGGGATCGAACTCAGGTCTCCCTCATTGCAGGCAGATGCCTTAACCTCTGAGCCACCAGGGAAGCCCGGCTCACTTAAGAGCTGAGGCCAAGCACCTTTCAATTAAATAGCTCAAAGATTTTGTGCCGAGTTTTTTCTGTAATGAAAATGAGAAGTTTATGATTTTCGATTTAAATGTATATATCTCAACAGTGAAGCTCTGAGCACTGATCATTACATATAGCCAGTGTTCATTTATATTTCACAAGTAGGAAAATCTTCCTCAATGAAAGGTCTGAGATAAACAGTGGATAGTTCTTGAAAACATTAAGCTGTTTTCAAGAGGCAGGAGCAGAGAAATTACAAAGCAGAAGAGAAAATGGTCTAGAATGTTCCAGAACTGATGGAAGACACCAAATAAAGGAAATACAAGGAATCTCAATAGCCTAAATAAAACAAAATTGACATCTATACACATCATCTGAATAGCAAAGATGTAAAGTATCTGAAATAGACACATCATGTGTAAAGGAATAGCAGACTGACACAGACCTCTTTGAAAATCTTGGAGAGCCATGGACTTTATCCAGGGAAATATACAGGTGCAGAAAGTTCAAATGCAGTTTTGAGAATACCACACCTGCCCCTAAAATCAATTCATAAACTTTGTTTAAGAATCATTGTTCTTGGTTTCATTTCTGCATTGTTAATTACCTTCTACAGTATCTCGTGCTGGAACAATCACTGAAGCTTTGAATTTAATATCTAGGGTGTAAGTCATCATCTAACATTACCCATTTTCTCTTCCTGATAATCTGCTTTTTTTCTATGTTCTTATTTTCAGTAATGATTTAACTATCCTTCTACTGACCTTAGCCATGAAACCTAGGCATCCTATTTTTGACCTTCCTCCCGCCATTGTTTCCTGAACTTAAAAGCTAAGTTCATTCTCTTGTCTCATAAGTGATCACTCACCAGTTTTATCCAACTCGTTACTTTTCCTTGTATCTCCCAGGCATATTCCTTTTTAAAAAAGAACTATCTATTCTACTTTATGCTCAAGTTCCAGCATTTTTTCTTTCATACTGTCTTGAAGTCTGAACTCCTCCAAGACTGTTTCTTCTTATCCCATTGTTTCAGCTACCTTACCCTTTAATCCTTTTGGTCAAGAACTGAGTGGAAGTACAATAGAAACCCGTGTGTAAAAAAGGTGGCATGAAGGTATGAAAAAGTTGATCATCGGTGCTATGAGGCACTCATCCTCATTCTTTTTAAGTGTGAGGACCTGTTTTTAATGTTGAAACCTTTTACACAAGGTTGACTACAAAAAGTCAACACAAGAAAATTTTAGTATGATGGAATTGTTCTGTATCACGATGGTGGTAAGAGATATACAACTCTATGCGTTTATCAAAGTTCAAAGAACTGTGTGTCACAAAGAGTGAATTTTACTGTGGGTAAAAAATAAACTTAAAAAACATTTCACAGACTTGAATAGAAAATAGTAGTACTTTTTAGCATTTCACGTTATTGCTGCTGAGTCACTTCAGTCGTGTCCGACTCTGTGCGATCCCATAGACAGCAGCCCACCAGGCTCCCCCGTCCCTGGGATTTTCCAGGCAAGAACACTGGAGTGGGTTGCCATTTCCTTCTCCAATGCATGAAAGTGAAAAGTGAAAGTGAAGTCGCTCAGTCGTATCCGACTCTTAGTGACCCTATGGACTGCAGCCTACCAGGCTCCTCCATCCATGGGATTTTCCAGACAAGAGTACTGGAGTGGGGTGCTATTCACGTTATTAGTGATGAATTCAATGCCTTTTCAGTGACTTACATTTTATTAATCATAATAGGTTATATATTGGAAATAGGTTATATTTAGGTTGTATAACAATAGGTTATATAAATTGGAAATGGATATATATACACATACACACACACACACACACTTGTATGTGCTGTATATTTGTGGATAATATATGTATATAGGTATGTGTGTGCATATATGTATCAGTTCAGTTTAGTTGCTCAGTCATGTCCGACTCTTTGGGACCCCATGAACTGCAGCACACCAGGCTTCCCTGACCTTCACCAAGTCCCAGAGCTTGCTCAAACTCATGTCCATTGAGTAGGTGATGCCATCCAACCATCTCATCCTCTGTTGTCCCCTTCTCCCACCTTCAATCTTTCTCAGCATGAGGGTCTTTTCCAGTGAGTCAGTTCTTTGCATCAGGTGGCCAAAGTATTGGAACTTAAGCTTCCAATGAATATTCAGGGTGGATTTCCTTTCGGATTGACTGGTTTGATCTCCTTGCTGTCCAAGGGACTCTCAAGAGTCTTCTCCAACACCACAGTTCAAAAGCATCAATTTTTCAGCACTCAGCCTTCTTTATGGTCCAGCTCTCACATCTATACATGACTACTGGAAGAACCATAGCTTTGACTAGATGGACCTTTGTCAGTAAAGTAATGTCTGTGTTTTTCAATATGCTATCTAGGTTTGTCATAGCTTTTCTTCCAAGGAGTGAGCATTTTTTAGTATGTATATGTATATATACATTTGTGTATATATACATACATATACATATTTTTTTATATGTGATACCACACACAGCATTTACATAGCATTTAATTGGAATTCAGATGCTTCAGTTCAGTTTAGTTCAGTTCAGTCGCTCAGTCGTGTCCGACTCTTTGCAACCCCATGAATCGCAGCATGCCAGGCCTCCCTGTCCATCACCAACTCCTGGAGTTCACCCAGGCTCACTTCCATCAAGTCAGTGATGCCATCCAGCCATCTCATCCTCTGTCGTCCCCTTCTCCTCCTGCCCCCAATCCCTCCCAGCATCAGAGTCTTTTCCAATGAGTCAACTCTTCGCATGAGGTGGCCAAAGTATTGGAGTTTCAGCTTTAGCATCATTCCTTCCAAAGAAATCCCAGGGCTGATCTCCTTCAGAATGGACTGGTTGGATCTCCTTGCAGTCCAAGGGACTCTCAAGAGTCTTCTCCAACACCACAGTTCAAAAGCATCAATTCTTCAGCGCTCAGCCTTCTTCACAATCTAACTGTTACATCCATACATGACCACAGGGAAAACCATAGCCTTTACTAGAGGAACCTTTGTTGGCAAAGTAATGTCTCTGCTTTTCAATATGCTATCTAGGTTGGTCATAACTTTCCTTCCAAGGAGTAAGCGTCATTTAATTTCATGGCTGCAGTCACCATCTGCAGTGATTTTGGAGCCCAGAAAAATAAAGTCTGACACTGTTTCCACTGTTTCCCCATCTATTTCCCATGAAGTGATGGGACCGGATGCCATGATCTTCGTTTTCTGAATGTTGAGCTTTAAGCCAACTTTTTCACTCTCCGCTTTCACTTTCATTAAGAGGCTTTTTAGTTCCTCTTCACTTTCTGCCGTAAGGGTGGTGTCATCTGCATCTCTGAGGTTATTGATATTTCTCCCGGCAATCTTGATTCCAGCTTGTGCTTCTTCCAGCCCAGCGTTTCTCATGATGTACTCTGCATATAGGTTAAATAAGCAGGGTGACAATATACAGCCTTGACGTACTCCTTTTCCTATTTGGAACCAGTCTGTTGTTCCATGTCCAGTTCTAACTGTTGCTTCCTGACCTGCATACAAATTTCTCAAGAGGCAGATCAGGTGGTCTGGTATTCCCATCTCTTTCAGAATTTTCTACAGTTTATTGTGATCCACGCAGTCAAAGGCTTTGGCATAGTCAATAAAGCAGAAATAGGTGTTTTTCTGGAACTCTCTTGCTTTTTCCATGATCCAGCAGATGTTGGCAATTTGATCTCTGGTTCCTCTGCTTTTCTAAAACCAGCTTGAACATCAGGAAGTTCACGGTTCACATATTGCTGAAGCCTGGCTTGGAGAATTTTGAGCATTACTTTACTAGGGTGTGAGATGAGTGCAATCATGTGGTAGTTTGAGCATTCTTTGGCATTGCCTTTCTTTGGGATTGGAATGAAAACTGACCTTTTCCAGTCCTGTGGCCACTGCTGAGTTGTCCAAATTTGCTGGCATATTGAGTGCAGCACTTTCACAGCATCATCTTTCAGGATTTGAAATAGCTCAACTGGAATTCCATCACCTCCACTAGCTTTGTTCGTAGTGATGCTTTCTAAGGCCCACTTGACTTCACATTCCAGGATGTCTGGCTCTAGGTGAGTGATCACACCATCGTGATTATCTGGGTCGAGAAGATCTTTTTTGTACAGTTCTTCTGTGTATTCTTGCTTAGTGTTCAGTAAATTAGTAAACCTTTAAGTCTAAGGTCGCATAGTGTCTTGAAGCCAAAAGATTGAAAAGGCTTGCTACAAGGGGTGTATAATGAATGACCATTTTTCTAAGAATGATAATGTTCATGCTTATCAATATTTGCTTCAGTAAGAGCAAATTTTAACTTCCTTCTTGTTCTCAAAATAGCTAACATAATCACTAAGTTAGGAAGCAGTTTTTAACCTCATTGTTTTGGCTCACGGTGGAAGGACAGATTCATGAAGACCTGCCACTTGCATTCCTCTCTGCCCAACACAAGCACCTAGGCTTCTGAGTTAGGCTTACAGTGGAGAGAGAAGCTCCAGGAGCAAGGATCCAGGGGGCTGAGCCCTGACACTTTGGGGCTTTCTTCTGATGTTTGGGCCTTGATTTCCAGGAAACTCATGGGTTCACAGCACTTCTTTCCCAGGGCTTCCAGCTCTCGGATATTCCACTGGTTCTCATTTTTTCTCAATGTTTCCATCTCCACAAGGATCTGTGAATTGGTCCATTGTTGTTTAGTCACTAAATTGTGTCTGATTCTTTGTGACCCCAAGGAATGTAGCCCTCTAGGCTCCTTCTCTGTCCACAGTTCTTTGGAGTGGGGGAATCGAACCTGCATCTCTTGCATTGGCAGGCAGATTCTTATCGTTGAGCCACCAGGGAAGCCAAATTGGTCTATGACATTAATATGAATATAATAGCTTTTCCTTAGTTTTCAGAGCAGAGTGTGGATGTGCATAGGGTGATAAGTCAGTTGGGTTTTAAAAATAAAGTCATTCTATCTCATCTTCTTCATAAAAATGTATATGATTTGTTATGTCTACAACATGATTTCAGTGGGTAATTACTTAATACCAAAAGGTAATGGCATGGTTCTTGATTACAAGTGTTTGGTAGGAGTGGGTAATGACTAAAGCTCTTAATGTGTAAAATTAATGTATAAAGTGGAACCCTTATATTGTTGTTGGAGGAAAGGTTGAACACCAATGTTGTCAGATTTTACTGTGTGACCTTTTATTAAAGAACATGTAATTTGATCCTGGTATGTCTGATTTTGAGTCTTATAATATAGGGCTAATAATTATATTGGACTTTTTCTGCACTGGTTAAAATTCAGACATGCTGTCTTTCACTAGCAGCACTAATGACTTTAATGAGTGGATAAGCCTTTAGTTTAAAACAAAACAAATGATGAGTTAATATAATATTGTAACTAGGACCGTAACAGGGAATGGACATCCTGTCTGTGAACATTATCTTTTATAGACAGCTTCAACAAAATAGAGGTCATACCTGAAAAAGACTGAAATCTGCTACCTTGCCAACTTTAAACTAAAACCAAGCCAGTAATTTGAAGAATTTATATATCAGTGGAAAATTTATTTTACCAACAACCTTTTTTTCTCTTACATGTAAAGAGCTTTGCCCTCCTGCTTTTTAATCCCTCCCATCCCTACTCCACCCCAATCTTTGAAAAGGATGATGTAAGATTGGGTTATTTTGTGCCAAGTTTTCATCCTGAAACACGTTTTTATAGCCCTGTTTCTCTGAGAAAAGTTTGTGACCAAATGGCAATAATGTTTCCATGTTTCCATTTCCTCCTCTGATCTTGTGCTTTTGTGCAAACTTCAGTTTTGTCAGAGTTTGACATGACCAGTATAATATGTGTGCTAAAGAAAATTACATTGAAAGCTTTTGAGGATTTATTCATTATACTCAATATGTATTGAGTATATGTGGTTCCTTGGGAAAAACATTCAATGTACGTGGTTCCTTGGGGAAAAAAAGACTGTAGAGGGTATTATCTTTAAATTTTAGATTCTTCTGTTCTTACAATTAAAAAACCCTTCAAAATATTTGTTTGTAGGTATCATTTGTTTTAGTGATTGGTTTCTGTTATTTCTATTCTATTAGTGACTCTTCATTTACTTTTTGCACATACTTTCTTAAGGACACAGATAAACTTTGGAGCCCTGTTTTTTCTTGGTCAGTAGAGAATTTAATATTAAAGGTCCAGATGGTAGAAACAACTGAAATGGTTGTCAGTAGGAAAATGACTAAAAATACTTTGGCATAGAATGAAGCAGTAAAGGACCAGGTAGATTTCTGTTTACTCACATGGAAAGTTTTCTGAGTTAAAAAAAAAAAGCAAATATCAGAAAGATGAGCAGAATTGTACGTTTTTATGTTTTAAAAAAGCTAAAGATCAAAATCATAGTATATATTCTCTACAAGGGAGTGTGTGTGTATGTGGGTGTGTATATGTGTACTGGATACTAATGGTAGCTGATACTTAATGAGTACTTGGGTCACATGTTTTTAGTATGCTGTACCCATTAACTCACTCAGTCCTCACAGCAACCCTATAAAGTTGGTTACTACTGTTGCCCCCATCTTATAGATGATGAAGCTGAAATTCAGAAAGGGGTCTCTTCAGTTCACTGTCTGTCTGCCTCCTGTCCTCCCATAATCTCAGGAAGAAAGCCCATAGCTTTTTACTTGGTACCTTATTTAAAGTGTGTTTCTTCATTTGTAGCTTTGATCTTTTTCCTACTTTCCACTCCATACTCAGTACAGACAGTATTTCCTAGTCAGTCTTCAGTTTCCTTACACACTTTGTTGATCAGAGCAGTTTTGCATGTATACCTTTCTGGGCTGATTTTTATAGACTGTTTTGGAAGGATCCCCCATCATTTTAGTTCCAAAGGCTAACATAGCTTGAAGACTAACTGGGTCCAAGGTCTGATTCAGCCCTTTTGCCCAAATTCTCAATTCTCGATAAATGTAGCTGAGCCAAGGCATACTCCTCCCCTCTGCTCTCAACAGCCACTTCACCTCTCTCCGGCCCAGCTGCCCTTCCCATCAGGAGCAAGTCTCTAGTGAAACACCAAGGCAGAGCACTGCTTAGCCATAAGACAGATGGCGGTTTATGGCCTGACTGTAACTTTCTGGTTCTGTTAACCTAGTGCAAATTACATCTCTGTGACTCAGTTTCTTTATCTATAATCCTCATAGAAATTTTGCTAAGATTGAATGAGAGAATGTATATAAATTGTTTTAAGATCAGTTCAGTTCAGTTCAGTCGCTCAGTCATGTCCGACTCTTTGCAACCCCATGAATCACAGCACGCCAGGCCTCCCTGTCCATCACCAACTCCCGGAGTTCACCAGTGCTTGGCATATTGTAAACACCAGATACCTAATAAGTGGCTGTGTTATTATGACTGTCATCTCAATCAATGTCATCATCTTCCTCCTCCTCTTGAAATACTTGGAGATCCCGATTTTTGAAAATTCTACTCCAGATACTTCCCATCAGGACCAGAGGTATTATCAGTCCCCTGAATTCATTTAGGATAGGCTGGTGGGGGAAATACAGGAATAGACATGAGAATATCATGGTAACTATGACAACCATGACCATCAGTGGGCAACCTCAGACTGCTGACAGGCTAGACCTATTGAGTATTAAATCTGGATACTGCTCAGCCTCTGAGATCTTCAGGCTGAAGCAGGCTTTCAGTCAGAACGAGAAGGTCTGGAAAGTCTTCAGCGCTCTAGTGAATCCATACTGATTTTGGGTTGGGTCTTAGTCTTAAGAACTCTTACATGGATCAGATTTCCAGCATTTTTAGGAATTTTAAGAAAGGTCAGTATGGGCTTTTCAGTTCAGTCCGGATTTAGAGGTTTTCAGGATTCCCAAAGGAAGTCCTGGAACTAAGGAAGTCTTCTTCTGTGTTGACCAGATTGTCTGGGTCCTGAGTTGGGCTGGTTACAGAATGAAGTGGGATCTGAGGATCTGCCTGTCATTTGGGCCTTTCTGGAGATCTGAAAGGAGGCTTTTGCACATAATCCCTGTTCCTCTGCACGATCACTGTTGCTTGCATACACGACAACTAGAAAGTTTCAGTTACTTGCAGAGTGAAGAGAGGGCCTATCCGGACCCTGACCTTGGACTGACGAATTCTGAACGCAAAGATTACAGTAGGCCTCAGGGCAGCTTTACCCTGTTAAGCCTGGCATGGAGCCTCTTACTCCCACCAGCTTTTTGGAGCCCTGTCTGTCCTTTCTTAGAAATTAAAGTCGCTTCCTTCTTCATTTTTTTTTTTTAATTAATTTTATTCTATTCTCAAACTTTACATAATTGTATTAGTTCTGCCAAACATCAAAATGAATCCACCACGGGTATACATGTGTTCCCCATCCTGAACCCGCCTCCCTCCTCCCTCCCCACACCATCCCTCTGGGTCGTCCCAGTGCACCAGCCCCAAGCATCCAGTATCGTGCATTGAACCTGGACTGGCATCTCGTTTCATACATGATATTTTACATGTTTCAATGCCATTCTCCCAAGTCTTCCCACCGTCTCCCTCTCCCACAGAGTCCATAAGACTGTTCTATACGTCAGTGTCTCTTTTGCTGTCTCGTATACAGGGTTATCGTTACCATCTTTCTAAATTCCATATATATGCGTTAGTATACTGTATTGGTGTTTTTCCTTCTGGCTTACTTCACTCTGTATAATAGGCTCCAGTTTCATCCACCTCATTAGAACTGATTCAAATGTATTCTTTTTAATGGCTGAGTAATACTCCATTGTGTATGTGTACCATAGCTTTCTTATCCATTCATCTGCTGATGGACATCTAGGTTGCTTCCATGTCCTGGCTATTATAAACAGTGCTGCGATGAACATTGGGGTACACGTGTCTCTTTCCCTTCTGGTTTCCTCAGTGTGTATGCCCAGCAGTGGGATTGCTGGATCATAAGGCAGTTCTATTTCCTCAATATCCGCAAATCAATCAATGTAATACACCATATTAACAAATTCCTTCTTCATTTTAACAAGTCATTTTTAACTTTTACATCATTGGCTTAACACACTCGTCAAACAGATTAAGAACTTTAAAAATATTATTTAGATTTTTTTGCCCCCTTCCTTTTTATCTTTCATTTTTTAAAGAGAAAAGACAAGTGGTAACACGTACATTAAAAAAATTTAATTTAAAAAAGAAGTACATTAAAAATTGATTATTTTTCTCATTAGGAACTTCTTTTGAGAACATGACGCATTTTCTCATGTGGATGTTATGTGGTCCTGTCCGGTGCAGGGCACGGCATTTAGCATCCTCAGCCCCGCCTGTTGCTTGAATGACCCCTCAGATATTGAGACCATTTCATGGTGCATGTCCCCATGCATTTCCATATCCCCCTAAGAGGGTGCTGTCACCCCCATTGAGAGGGAAACTAATAACCTTTTTCCTTTGAGTTCCAGATTATAAAATGAGCACTTTGTTAGACTGTTTATTTGAGAACCTTAGTCCTATTCTTAGCAGAGATTTCTAGGAATCCCAGAAGTACTTTACTCTTACTCTGTGGTTGTCAAGCCTCTTCTTTCCAGACCAGGATCTCATCTCTTGGGACGTAGCTTCCGCAGAAACAGTGTCACATAGCTCAGGCTGGCACATTTCAGATTTGGCCTTGCCCTTCTGTGTTACGGCACCCTTCAGATTGGGCTGCATGGAGACGTCTGCTTTGGGGCTGCAGTAAGGGTATCATGACTTTTTAAGATTACTAATTTTTCCTAGTGTGACCAGCCCCCTACTAATAAGTTACATTTCAAATTGTATGCGTATGTTGATTATTTGGACTCTGGGACATGCTTTGCCATGGAAACCATTCAGTACATAGTTAGGTTACCAAGGAAACTAGATGTTCTCAAGCCATAGTGCCTGCCGTGTAGAGCAGCACATTTAGAGGGATAGGGCCCAATCCTTTTATTCCTCTTCAGTGGCTGTCACTTGTACAGCTTGCCTTGCTGGGCAGTGGCAGGGGGCCAGCAGTGATCCAGTCACAGCAGATTGGGCAGACTCAGTTCAGCCAGTACAAGTCTATATACCATCTTTCTAAATTCCATATATATGCATTAATATACTGTATCAGTGTTTTTCTTTCTGACTTAGAAACAATGACCCTATATATGAGACAGCAAAAGAGACATAGATGTAAAGAATGGACTTTTGGACTCTGTGGGAGAAGGCGAGGTTGGGATGATTTGAGAGAATAGCATTGAAACATGTATATTATCATATGTGATATAGATCATCAGTCCAGGTTCAATGCATGAGACAGGGTGCTCAGGGCTGGTGCACTGGGATGACCCTGAGGGATGGGATGGAGAGGGAGGTGGGAGAGGGGTTCAGGATGGGGAACACATGTATACCCATGGCTGATTCATGTCAATGTACAGCAAAAACCACTACAATATTGTAAAGTAATTAGCCTCCAATTAAAATAAATAAATTAATTTTTTAAAAAGTATATACCAAGAGGTCTGCAAACAAAGCTCAGGCATGTCTTCTCTATATAAAGTATAAATGCAGGGCAAACCACAGCTGAGCTGTCGCTTGGCCCTGGATTGTTGTCTGAAACAGTGGTGATCACCTTTCCTTTATTGCTTGTGAAACCCCCTGTGCATCCCAAAGCCAGGGCAACTGGAGCCAGAATGAACACAGAGCGAATGGGGTACTTTTTTTTCTTCCTTGTGTTATCAAATGTCCTTGCAAGAAATTACTATTTCTGAGCCTCCATGTGGGCCCTCTGTCACCCAAAGAAAGCCAGCCAGCTCAAACCAAACAGGAGTCTGTCCACAAATGCTTATTAACCCACGATCTAGGTTCTTGAGTATTAACCACGTTTCTCTGTTATTTGCCACTTAGTCCAGTAAAGATAGGAACCGAGTGACCTCTAGACCCATTGTAGTCTTCTAAAGACAGGGGTGGTAAGAGTATTAGTGCTCTCCTGTTTTTATGGCCTGTTTTGAAATTAAGCTGAATTTGGCTTAAATGTTTATGGTGCCTGTTTATCGCCTGCCCTAGCATGGTGGGTTAGGGTCGCCTTGCCAAGCAGTGCTGAGCCCTTCCGTGTTACTCCTGGGCCTCTTCACTTTGTGTCCTCTAGTCAGGGAGATGGCTGCCGTCCTCCTGTCTTGTCATCACCCTTTGGGCCTTCCTCATTTTATAGTCTGTTATTTCTCATCTTTGTATGCTGTCTTACTCAAAATATTTTCACTTTACATACATATTGCACTTCCGACCTTAGAAGTATATTCTCCACATTTACCTTTGCAGGCTAGATAGGACACGCATGGCCATCTCCATTTTCCAGAGTTAAAGTCACAGCTCAGATACCTTAAAGGCCTTGCCCAGCTCTCCCCCTTTCCCGACAGGTCTGGAGCTGGACCTCAGGGCTTCTGAGGCCCAGGTTTCTCATGCTCTTCCCACCGTGGCAGTCTGCGTGCCTGTGCTGTTGCTGCTTCCTGCAGCCCTGGCTAGATGCTTAGTTGCTCAGCAGACCCCATGGACTGCAGACTGCCAGGCTCCTCTGTCCATGGAATTCTCCAGGCAAGAGTACTGGAGTGGGTTGTCATGCCCTCCTCCAGGGGATCTTCCCAACCCAGAGACTGAACCCAGGTCTCTCATATTGCAGGTGGATTCTTTACCGTCTGAGCCACCGGGGAAGCCCGTGAATACTGGAGTGGGTAGCCTATCCCTTGCTGTTTTCCTGCTTTGGGTTTTTACTTCAGTGCTAACCATCCCTGGTAGAGAGCTAAACTTCCTTCTCCAGCTGCTCTAGACAGAGTTCTTGGTGCTTTGGCCCTGCTGTACCTCTTCAGCAAATTGGCAGTCTCAGACTGCCATGACTCCTGCCATGACTTATTTATTGGTGAATTAGTACCTTTGCATATTTTATAAAGTGAATTAATGCCTTTAGGTATTCATCTTGATGGTTAATAATCATATTTTGTTTTTATATAGTGTCTTTTCATCAGAAGCATATATTATCTTCCATTATGTAGGGGAGGTTAACTAGTTAATTACTTGTCTAAAATCTTAATAGTAAGAGCAGAAGAGGGGAAAGGGAACTCATTTCTTTGAGAAGCTCGTGTGAAACAGATGTCGAACTAGGAACTTTAAATATATGATTTCATTTCTTCTTCACAAAAGTTCTGTGATGTTTCTGTAAGATGGTATAGAAAAACTCAAATGAACTTTTTGGCCAACCCAGTATTTTGAAAAAACTGTAGGTCACACAAGCCAAGTAACTTATACTGCAGGGAAAAAGTAGATGAAATATTGAAATCTAGCCTTCTCTGTTCTGAAACTCACGTTCAGTCTACTCTCCTGTGTACCTTCCTCTTGGGCAAAGGGCTCAGTTTGCAGGGCTTACAGTAACAAACAGAAAGGTGCCTGGGACACTGGGTGACACAGAGGGGGAGGAGGTAAGCTGGAGGACAGCTATTTCTTTTTCCTGATAACTCCCAGGAAAGAGCGAACTCACTCCTTTCCTTTTCCTCTGAAGATCATGAATGTATTGACAAATGCTCCGATACAAGTTTGAGCTTGTCACTTAGTTGAACCAGATGGTAAAGAGTCCATCTGGAGTGTAGGAGACCCAGGTTCAGTCCCTGGGTTGGGAAGATCCCCTGGAGAAGGGAATGGCTACTGTAGGGGAAGAGCAAATTAGCCAAAATGGCTCTCTGGCACCACATCTCGCCCCCTGTTTTGTAAATAATGACTTTGCATGGTTATGCAACTGCTGAGATAATTTGTAGACCTATGTAAGCACTACCTGAAAAGCCCTTGTGGCTGTATCCGCTGGGTCAACCGCAAGAGAATACAGCATGTCTGCTGCTTATCTGCCTTGCTGCTGTGGCAGTCAAGAGAGAATAAAACATGTTTGCAGTTCTTACGGCTCCTCACATCTTCTTCCAGCTTCCCCACTTGCTCCTTGCCTACCCTGGGTTAAGTGATCAGCGATGCAATTGGCATAGTTGGCAGGATACAACGAGACAGCTACCCACTCCAGTATTCTTGCCTGGAGAATTCCGTGGACAGAGGAGCCTGGTGGGCTATAGTCCATGGGGTCACAAAGAGTTGGACATGACTGAGCAAGTAACACTTCCAAAGTAATCAAGAGCAATGAGTCAGTGTTTTAGGAGCTGTTCAAGGAGGGCCCATTCAGAAACATCACCCACGCCAAGCAGTTAGAAAGCTGCTTGGAAAGAGTGGTGCTTCTCTCCTAGAAAGGCAGTGAGACCTGGGGGAAAAAGGGCCAGCCTGGAAGGCAGGAGTACTGTGTTGTGGTTGTATGACCCTAGGTCAGTAAGTCACCTCACCTGGCTGGGTTCCAGTTCCCTTAGCTGTGAACGTGGGAACTGAACTCGATGGGCCTCCCAGCAACTGCAGTTTTATTATCATAAACATGTCTTTAGCATATTTGTAGGAAAAGAATCTTTAGAAAACAAGACTGAGAGAATGATGAAAAACCTCTTGCTACTCAATGTCCTTGCCAATGACAGTTTTTCGTTGGGAACCTAGTGTCAGTAGCTCCCGGGGTCTGACTCTTTTGCAGAAAATAGGGCACCACTGGAGCAGCGCTGCAGTCAGACTTGTGGGTGAGACGTTATTGATTAGTGAGTGACTGGGGCTAGTATTTAAGGTCTTCAAAGATACCTGTGATTTGAGATTTTGCTCTGTAGGTTTTAAAGAAAACATATCCCAGGCTTTGAAATTTCTCTTGGACACTATTTACAGCTCTTCTCGCTGACTCCAGATGACTTGTGTTTATGCCCATGTGCTCCAGGCAGATCGGCTGCTATGGAGGTGTGTAATCACTAAGAAAGGAGGATAATGGCATACTTGTTCACTGGACAGTCAAGTGTTCCTACAGTAATTCTTAAGTAGCTAAAGCTAATAGCTAATTACTTATATAATAAGTATGAAAAAAAAAACTATAATTTAGAGCAAGATAGTTAAAAATACTTTGGTCCAATTTGATCTCTTAATAAACTACAAAAAATTTAACATTTGTGGTTTAAACTGCCTCTGGCTTTCTTTCCCTAAATAGAAAATTCAGTTCAAATCCTTTCTTGGAGAAAGACAGGAGAATTTCCAGAGCTTTCAGGGGACCTTCCATCTTCCTTGAATCTAGCGTGGGCCTTTTTTTGGTCTTGGCGAGGAGAGGGGACTTTGCAGGAGCTGAGTAGCAAGGAGGAGCTGGGAGGCTTCCCTGCTCTACCATAAAGGTGTCTGTGGTTGGAGGTTGGGGAGGCAGGACTGGACAGAAGGAATTGCAGAGAACCAACAATTGAAAAAACCCAGGATGAATGATGCTGCCTGGCCCTTGTGGATTCATGCTGGAATACCAACAGAAATATCAGTATTTTGATTTGTAAAAATAGTGTGATACCAGAATACCAAAACTAGTAAAATTTCCCTTGGTGGAGTAAGGAAGGGAAGACTTCACAGAAGAAGTGTGATTTGAGCTGAGTTTTAAAGGACAGTCACTAACTACTAGGCCTTGAGCCCTAAAAAAACATCAGTTGATTTGGCTGGTGACGACAAGAAGAGTTTCACGTGGTGTTCGTTGCTCTGTTGTGTCTGGCTCTCTGCGACCCCATGGACCATAGCCTGCCAGGCTTCTCTGTCCATGCACTTCTCAATGCAAGAATACTGGAGTGGATTGCCATTCCCTTCTCCAGGGAATCTTCCCAACTGAGTTACATGCTATTCCTTGCAGGAGTTCAGTCTGTAATTTAGCTGGGGGGCAGAGTGGGGAATGGTGTAGATAGCTCTTCTGTTCTTTAGTTCTGTTCGTTTATAGTTCTGTTCTTCATTCAGCTGCATCTTTTCTACCCCTTCTCCTCTTTGTAATAAAAGCTTCCAGTAATCACTTGAGCAGTTCTGTGTGTTATTCTTAGTGGGTAACACTTTGATACATTAACACCTCATAACATTTCACATAGAGTTGTTTTTTTCTCCCCAGTGACTTTAGCATTTAAGAATGCAAAGACACATTAGGATTTTGGATCCTGTTTCTTGGATGCTCCTCTTTTCAGAGGCTTATTCACAAATGGCTTTTTTTTCCCTCATACTTTTTCTTTAATGGGCATTAAATTGGCCCATTGTTTGTCACACCTGTTTTCTGAGCTGCTAGTTGGTGTATTTGAAAATGCAAAGCCTGTAGCAATCACTTTTTCTATCTAAAGGCTTTTGTTCTGCTTTATTCTGTTCATATACGTGAGTATTTCTTGAGGTTGCGTTTTTGGAACAGCTTTTCAGTTCAGCTTCTTTTTGGTCAAGATTTTAGAGATTCTAGTCTAAATCTTAGCCACTTACATTGCTGTTTAATTAAAGCTGTGTTTCAAAAAAAAAAAGTAGTTCATTCATTTCACTTGTTTTGCTGTCTCTGAGACCTCCAAGTCTTTGTTGAATGTGTTGAATCAGAATTTTGCTGTTTTATTAGATGGCTTTCTGGAACCCCAAAGAAGTGCTTTTCAAAAGTGTGACCAGAAGACTGTTCATGTGTAGTATAGATTTCCTGAACTCATCCCAGGACTACCAAGTTAGACTTTTGAGGGCTCTGAAATCTAGGCTTTTAAAAGCTTCATAGGTTGTGCTGTGCACATAAAATTTGGAAAGTTCTGTCTTGAGCATTTATTTATATATTATATTTGGGATTTATTACCTAACTGTCTTTAGGACATGCTTGAGTGAGGTTTGGACTTTCTGCGGATTCTCTTTGATTTGACTTTTGTGAAGCATACTCCTCAGAAAGAGTAGGGTCATGCTTTCCCTGGTATTCAGGAGCATTACAGAGAAAATCAGGCTCCAGCAGTGTTATCTAAACCCAAGTCACCATAAGGCCTCTTGTTTGTGTGACGCTTTGATACGTACAAGGGCAGCACACCTGCACGTGATGCTTGGAAATCACCCTCCTGGGTCACAGAGGGCCACATGGCACATTAGACATTAGAATATAGCTAGTCTAAGCTCTGGAGCCTTGTAATAATAGTAATTACCATAATGATACTTTGTATTTCTCAAGTGTTTCTAAGCCGAAGGCCTTCAAGTGCCCTGTTAAATATGGTATGCAACACCCGGGCAAGAGAACTCAGTGTTAAGTTTCTCATTTTATAGATTCAGAACCTAAAACTGAACAAGAAAGTTAAGCTTTGACACTTTGACACTTCTTTGGGATAATGACACATTCAACTTAGAGAAATGGGACTCTTTCCAAGAAAACGTTTGTGATTTGGGGGGAATTGGAGGAGCAGTAGTGGTAGGATATTTTGGTGTTCCAGATTCTATCCTAAGTGAAAATGTTTTTTGGTTACTTTAATTAATGCCTTTAATAACTAGAGGTGTTACCTGGAAAACACCATCATTTTATTAGAATTTCTGTGCATCTTATAAATCATATGTTCCTTTGGGCTCCTTCATCTGCCTTTCCTTTACTGAGTCTTCTTTATTTTCAATCATTTATACAAGTCAGAATATTAAAAATAAAATAAATAAAACCTTCTAGAAAGGACCTTAAAGATCATATGATCAGGCCCCTTTGTTTTATACGACGAGATACTTGAGACTAGAAGCGTTAAGTAAAAGACTCACCCAAAATGGCCCAGAAAGTTTGGATATGAAAGATATGAACATTTAAATTCTATAGTCTTAACAAATCTCAGTAGTGCTCTACTACAGCATTCTCAACTATAGTCACCACATTTTACATTAGACCCTCAGACTTTATTCATCTTACAGCTAAAAGTTTGTATCCACCTCCAACAACTTTCCTTCTGTTTCCAGAGTTCTTACATTTGTGTGTTTTATTATATCTCTGTTCTCAAATGAGCTGGAATATACATTAAGTGAATACAGTATAGGGTTGGGAGTCAGTCCAGGTCCTTCAGAGTCCCTGTATAGTTGTCACCTTTTTTTTTTTTTTTTTTTTTGCCATTTTTCTTTCTTTCATGTTCTTTTTAAGTTCACCTTTGGAGCCTACAGTATTTCCTTGCTATTACTACCTTTTACATTTTCTCCCATTTGCTTTTCCTGTGTTCTTCCCATCATCTCCCTTCTCTTTCTTCTGCTTTTGTGAACTAATAATACTGTTGCATTTTAAATAGTTAAATATCCCAGAAACATAAAATTAAGTTTTTAAAAAAAATTCTGAATATGTTTATCATTTAGAAAAGGCAGACTTAATTAAAGAAAAAGTACTGAGAGACTTCTGGAATATTTGAGGTTTTTTTTTCTTAAGCACTTTAGCAACTGTAGAAATAAATCATTCTTAATTATCTCAATCTTCAGCATTCTTTAGCTCAGCAACAAGTGTATGCATAACTAGCATTCCTCTTATGGGTGATTTCTGGTGACTTTTGCCTTACAAATAAAATGAAGAACAATTCCTAAGATAACAGATTAAGAGAAGATAGGAAATTTATTCATCAAATAATTGATTGATAGAGAGGGATCATCTCCTTATAGCTAGAGTGCAGTGTAAAAATCTCAGTGCAGGCTGAGAATGCTGGTGACTTATGCAACAGAGTTCTTCATCTTCATACCCAGATGACTGAGCTAAAGGTACACAGTAAAAGTACTTGGGAAAAATGGAAAAGGTCTTACAAAAGTGTTAAATTAGGAACTTCTTATTTGAAGCAGTTCAGCTCTGTAAATATTTATTGGGAAACTGAAGAATAAATATTAGTGTACTAAAATCCAGGTGCTGGAGATACTGAACTACAGAAAGAGAAGTAGGAACAGTGAGGGAGCATAGTATTTATTCTTCCCTCTGGGAAAGGAAAACAGGGACAGAAATACTAACCACATAATTCCCCATCTTGACCACCAGAGGGGGCTGTCAGCCATAGGCAGCTCAGTTGCTGTTCCATCACGCTTCCATTTGGAAAGCAATGGGGTGAAAGAAGTGTGAACTAATTGTTATATATCTGGATAATTCATATCATGAGATACCCCTGTGTTACGTTTACCAGAATTTTCTACATCACTTTCCTGTTTTTACCTCCTGGTACCTGAGAAGAAAATGAGAGTAATCTGATGTGATTTGTTTGTAGAATAATGTTAGTTATTATTGACTCCTCTTTTTCTGAAGCTTATAAATTTATTTGGGGGCACACGTATGGATAGGTTTTTTTAAGTATATGTACCCACACTTAAGAGACAGCATGAGAAAATTTATTTCCTACTTTTTTCTGCCTGTAATCTTGCTATCCTAGTCAGTTTTTAGTCTTCCTTCAAGATTCAGATTAAATGTCATCTCCTCTCCAGAGCCTTTCTTGGCACTATTCTGTATAACAGAGCTAAGTGCTCTCTTTCATACTCCTGCATGGCCTTTATGCTCAATCAGGGTTTTTAACTTCATCGAATTAAAATTTCTTCAGTTTATCTCTGTCACTAGTTGGAAGATCCTAGAGACTACATGGTATTTATATTTCTTTTCCCATTGCTGTGTACAAAACCAAATACAAAACCTGGTGAGTATCAGTCACAGAGTGAGTACATTTTAAAATATTTGTGAATTACAGTTCTCCATGGACTATTTAAAGAATATTGTATTATATATTAGTAGTTATGGAGCCTTTCCCAGAATTATAAATAAGCTATCAGAAATCATCTTACAAAATAATTGATTTTAGAAGACATTTAGAAAGTAGTATTTACCCTAAAAGGGAAGAGGTTATAGGGTTAGCTTTGCAGACCAGGCCCTATATGTGCTTTATCTTTTCTTCCTGTAGTTTGCTCCCAATGCAGCAGCTTTATGAAATTTTGAGACCTATTTGGAATTTTGATTTTGTGACTTGTTTGAAATGCATTTTTTTATTACTTTGATTAGAGAGAAATAAGTATTTTCTTTAAATGAGTTTAGGTAGTCTAGGGACATCTTTGAGTAGCAGGCCAAATTTGATTCAATATTATAAATTTTAAAGTGGAACTTAATGGGAAAATGTGATTCACTCCATTCAATTCAATTGATAGAAATCTTTTTCATTGCCAACTTTTCTTTAAAGTGAATTATGTGTTTCTGTTTAGAAAACAAATATATTGATGTATAATTTTTAGATTTCTATAAGGATGAAAATAGTAAGCTCTTTGACTTAAAATTGTAAGACTTTTTTTTTCCAGAAATAACATCCCAGTTACTTCCCTGTATATGGAAAATTTCCATTTCTCTTATCTTGACTGGAGAAGTTTCTCCTGGGCAGTTTAGAACTCTAAAGAAAAGTATTTCATCATCTTAAATGAACATTTATCAAGTGACTGCAATGGGAAGGTCATACTACAGTCTCTTGGAAAAACCCCACTTATCCAAAGGTGAGACTCCTGGTAACCCCCAGGAAAAGAGCCATGCTCCCTGGACTCAGAGAAAGGGAGTGAGTCTGAGTATTGAAGAGCCTATTTTATTTTTATTTTTTAATTAATTTTTATTGGAGTATAGTTGCTTTACAGTGTTGCTGAAGAACCTGTTTTAAGGACAAACTCTGATTTTGTTTTATTAATATACTGACCTGGCAAACTTGGTCAGCCTATTTTTACACCCTCAGCATATATGAAGTAACATACATGAAGGTAGGTAGGCTGGTCTACGTATACTTTTGGCAGCAGCAGCAAATACAACTTTAAGAAAGCAGGAAAAAAAAACAAAACCTAAATTACATTATATCAACTGACTTCTCCAGTGTTGGTTCCACATCATCAATAGAGTTTAATAGTGTAAAATTAATTCTGTTCAGCAGATTATTTAAGGACATGAGTGGGGAGATCAGACAAGCCTGGTTTCTAATCTCAGATACATTCACCCAGCCATTCAAGCTGAACTTTTCTTCTATGTCAGGAATATCATGAAAACAATTTAAAAACAAACTGGAAAGTTATCTGTCACAAATATAACAATAATTAACATCATTTCTGTATAAATGATCAGAAGAACACTTAAGATCCCATTGTAAAAAGATAAAGAATAATGTCTTTCAGTTTCCAAAAGAGGAATAAGACAACAAACAAATATCAAACCATGTTCAGTGTCTGCTGATGATCTAGAAACTCAAAACAAAATCAGCAGAATACTTGCATCAGGTTTAAGTCTGCAGGACAGTAACCTATACAAACAAACTCAAAATGAAGAAGGGAGAAAAGACACAGATCTAGAGGAAAAACAAAAATGACTTTATATTATATAGTTTCATCAGGAAAGTTTAAAAATGCTGATATACACACAGTTATCTTAATAAGGTGGCTCCCACTTCATGCCTCACTATGTGATCCTACAACTATTGGTAGCAAAGGTACTTTTGGTAAAGGACTCCCTGTCTCTATTCTGTATCTCTGTGCTACTACTGTTTTACCCCACTAAGAGGGTTTATCCCTTAGGACTAGAGTATTCACTCTTACATTTGTATTTTCCTTTTTTCAGACCTTTCTGGTCTGTCTCCTTCATTATTTAGAAACCAATTCTTACTCTTTCAACATTACAAAAGAGGCGGTGAACTCAGCTTGAGACTTCCACCCTACTCTTGATCCTGCGTGCCTAAGGCAGCTTTCGCCTGCATTATTATTATTTATTATTGCATGATTGACACTTTGACTCTTTAGCTAGGAGTTGTGGGAGGTTTTTTCAATAGAAAAGAAGTTGAAGTTGGCAGAGTAGGAAATCTTTGTTTATTCTCATTAATGCCTTTGTCATTTCTTTCTGTTTCAAGTTATCACCTGTGGTTTAAGCTATCTGGCAACCTCAATTCTGCTTTTAGTTCATGCCTGGAAATTTTATTGGTATGGAAAACATATTTTGGAGCCTTAAGTACCATCAACAAAATTGTCTTTTCAGTTGAGTGGGTGAGAGAAGAAGCTTTTGTTTGATCTGAAGTTCCTATGTTCTGAGTGAATTGATTTATGTCAAAGTATTTCAGGATTTGTTTGTTTATTTGAAGAAATGAAAAGTATAGTAACCAGTTTTTGAGTTCCTGTCACATGCCAGGTGGGCTTCCCTGGCGGCTCAGTGGTACAGAATCCACCTGCCAAGCAGGTTCGATTGCTGGGTCAGGAAGATTCCCTGGAGGAGAAATCGGCAACCCACTCCAATATTCTTGCCTAGGAAATCTCATAGAGGAGCCTCGTGGACTACAGTCCATGGGGTTGCAAAGAGTTAGACATGACTTAGCGACTAAACAGCAGCAGCCCACGCCAGGCACTTGACTAGCATTGTTTGGGTCGGGGTAGGGAGTTGTGAAATAAGGATAAAGATGTCACTGCCTCAAGAATGAAGTCTCCTGGTAGAGACAAGCAGAGCAGTAACCAGCTGGAACAGTGTGGTCAGTCCTGTACTGGAGGTGAGCATGCAGAACTGCAAGAACCCAGCTGGGAGAGCCGTGCACTTGGTCTTCTGGAGGCCCAAGGACTCACGGAAGGTATGGCTCCTGACGTGGACATTGCAGAAAGAATAACAATTTTCCAGGAAGGGAAGGGCAGCCAGAAGGGATGTGTGAACTAGGCCCAGGTGGGAGAATGTGCCTGGCATTTTCAGACACTGTCAGGGAACCACTATGGATGTTTAATTATGTCATCCTGGCCGTAGCTTAATCACGTGCCAGAATTTAGTTAGGTAATACATGTACCCAACTAAAAGTTAATGATCCAGAAGGATTCTACGTCCTCCAAAAAAAAAAAAAAAACCCACCAAATTATTCTTTTGTTCTGGGCTCTATGCACAGAGCTTACCGTGTGTTCAGCTGGAGCCAATGTCTATCCAGGTCCCTCAGCCCCCTAGCCTGCTGGGTTACTGTCTGTCTTCATATATTATGTGGCCAGCATTTCCCCGTTCACTTGGCCAGGGCACTGGGCTGTGGAAGCAACAGTTTAAAGGAGCCCACACACGTGCCCTTGCGTGCTTAAGCACCACCCACACAGTCACACAGATATGCTTTTGGTATTCCTTTCTATTATTCCTAATAGAAAACTGAGCTCCCAGAAGGTACTTTCTAAATATTTGGTGGCTTTTTTTTTTTTCTTTTTCTTTTTTGGCACAAGCACTACATTTAGCACATGCAAATATCACATACACATTTATCCAGAGGACTGAATTAAGTGAACTGGGAAGGGACACAATTGTTTAATAAAAAAAATAAAAGCAGTGGTAGGTGGAACTTCAAAGGACTTCATAATGAATAGTGAGTGTGGGCCAGTGAGCAAAGGGTGTGATCTGGTGGCTATTGGTGACAGTGGTGAATAGGAGAGTTTGGAAAGTATAGAAACTTGTGGTCTAAGAGTTGTCAGAATCTGGTACATGAAAGATTTCTGCTATCCATGCTTTTTTCCCCTTTAATTTAAGGCTATTTAGTCAAATTTCTGGAGACTACTACAAAGTTAAAACTATTAGTGTGGTTTTTCATGAATTTATTAATGATGGCTCATAACTGTGGTGATAGCAGTTTGCAATTGTGAAGAGCCAGCTTTCCAACAGATTCCCATTAGAGGAAAGGCTCATAACTGAGGAATTAGTTAAACCAGCCAGACATCTTCAAGGAATTATGGGTAAGCAGTTTTCTTTTCAAGTGGTTTATAAAACATCTGAGAAATGGCACTGTGGGGCAGAGGGCACATGTCCAACCATTGCCCTTCTGGGGGAAGGGACACTAGTTGGCACTTTCTTATCTTTAGTTGCCTGAACCCCAGGACTATTCTGTGACCCCTAGGGTTCTTGGGGTGACTCTAGGGCTTGGGGCTGGTGATGGAGGAAGCCGAAGACCTGCCTGCTTGAGCAGGTTTCAACAGTGCACATGACCCCAGAGTTTGTCATAAGGATGAGGACAAGAATTGGGTTGAGAGTAGGTGGAAAGTGGAAATTATATATAGGTTAGATAAGAATATGCCAATTTTAATTTTCCCCATTTTCAAAGAGTGTCTGATTTGATCCAGCCTCCCAGTGGCTCAAAGCTCCTTCTTCCTTTTATTCTGAAACTGTTTAGAACCCAGATTCTCCTTCCACTTTTCAAGCAAGGATTAGCCAGAGCTCTGTGGCAGACCTGTCCCGGATATTATCCTGAAGCCCCTTGAGCAATGCTGAGCCCTGCATTCATAATGTAAAAGGGAACACAAGTGGGTGTGTCCCTTCTGGCACTTGTCCCCTTCCAGTTCTTTTGTGGTCAAAGAGTCCTGCACAGCAGTTGCTCAATGCCAGGGTGGCACAGCTGCAACTCATTTAACCACTCATCTGTTGAGTGAAGGACTGTTTCCTTTCTACATTTTGGGTAAACTGAGGGATGAGATGGTTAATTGTTTAATCTAAAGCCAGAGATAGACTCTGGTGGATCTTGGACCAAACATTTGGACATCCCTTTGGCTTGCTTTCAATTTCAAACATAATTCACTAGGTTATACTGTTTCCTATACCTTAATTAGCATAAGTTTAAATCTGAGCAATGGTAAACATCTCTTCAGATCAAATACTATCAAAAAATGAATACCATTGGTTTCAAATAAAGCCTTTTGAATTTATACTCAAGTGGTTAGGGGATTGGCAGTTAGTTGTTGAAGCATAACATTTAGAAATTTGAAACGTTGAACTTTTCCTGTTCGATGCTGCCTTTAGGAGGTGTTCAGGGCAAGATGAAGAAGGTGCCACCTTTGGACTCTGAGTACAGGGCTCACACCTGGGCAGTAAAGATACAGGACGCTTGAAATGTACACCACTTTTCTGCAGAGGGGCACAGTGAGAAACTAGAACCTGCGTAGTGGTTAAAGCATGGGCACCAGAATCAGAAGGACCTGGCTTTGAATCCCACCTTTGGTGCTTACTAGCTGGTAATACTGGATTAGTTCCTTAACCTGTCTATGAGTCAGTTGTGTCCCCTGTAAACTGAGCATAAGGACAGTTGTGGGGATTGAGTTCCAACACATAAAGCACATAAAGTGTCTGGTATACACAGCCACACACACAAAGCGCTCGTGCAGGAGAGCTCTTCCTGGCGCGACCTCCTCTGTTACCAGCCTCTTTCCTACCTGAGCACTGTTATGCTCATTAACGCATTTCATTTTCCCCACCAACCAGCCAAGTAATCCTCTTCCTTCTGCAGCTAGAACAGTGTTAGCTGAACATTTGCATTTTGAAGCATCTTGACTGAATATGACACTGCATTGGTGACATTTTGATAGCTGTCACTGCATGGTTTAGTTCCAGCATCTTTCAGCACATTCAGAAGCATCAACCTTTACATGTTGGGGCGTCTCCAGCAGCAATTATAGCCACAAATGAAGAAAAGCTATACATGTTCCCATAAAATATCGAGATTTGTGTCACAGGCCTCTGGTGACAAAGACTTGTTGAACTGCTAGATGTCAGCTTTTTTCCCCCCTTCAGATAAAATTAAACTGTGGCGTAACCATCCACTCCATTAGAATAAATTGGTTTTTCAATCACAGTTCTATAGAAAATCAAATGTGGTACCATATGTATGCATAAGCATTTTTTATTGTGTGTGGACAGATAGAGGGGGTGTCCCAAAGAAAAGTTGGAATTGTGTTTGAGGGCAGGCTTATGGCATGCCCCACCCTACCTCTGACCCCTGTGAAATCCTTGCTGTTCTCTACATGCCTTCCCAGCCTCAGCTACTCTGCTTTCTCCATGACCTTCTTCTGAATGTGAAGCTCTGAGTGCTGGTACTTGTTCCAGCCAACTCAGTAGGTGGACTCTGGTAAGTTTTATAATTAGTTTTCTTAACAGCCCCAACTGGCCACTTTCAAAGTGATTCTGTTAAATGCAGCCTCTTTATGTTGTATGGCATAAGTCAATAGCTGGCTCTACCAGGAGACTTCAGAGATACAGAGAGGTATATGCCTAGGCCGGGGGCGCCGGGATGGGGGGAAGAGTTTTTTTTCTGGACTTGAGGCAGGTCAGAGCAAAAAGATATCTGGGGGGAAAAAAATCCCATATGACTTAGATAATCAAGGCACCATGGTTATCATGACTTAAACTCCTTGTGTAAATAACAGAGCCAGGAACAAAGGTCAAGGAAAGAAGCATAAGGCCGTCACCCCTGCCTGGTACTTAATAAAATGCCAGATTTAGACATTAATGCCATAATGAAAGAGAATCATAAAAAGCCTGTGCTCGCAAGGCGTTAGGAAGAGAAAAGGCAAGTAAATTGAATGTCAGTACAAGTTTTGACCACAGCCAGAAAGAAGGATGGAGAATGAGGCAAAGTCTGTCTTCATCTTGACACGATGTACAGTTCAGAGTAAAACTTGTGTAAGATGGGCTGGGCTGACAGACTGGGTCAGAGGGTGCAGAAGTGGACCTACGTGGCCCAAGACACTGAGGTGAAGTGATCTACTGTCTTGAGGATAGGAATTAAAGCCACCCAACCCTCCTTGGGGGTGTTTCCCTCAGGGCACTCACTGCCCACTGAAAATTGTTAGTGTTCCCATCTAATTTCACCTCTCGGCCCACAGCTACTCACTTCTACTCTGTTAGAGAGGCAGAAACTAACAGGTGATCCTGGAGACTGGAGAATTTGCCCAAGGATCTCTCTCCTTAACAGAAACTCTCAGACTCAGTGACTGATTGCAAGGGACACATCTGGCACAAGCAAACAGGTGCTTTCAGCGTATTGTACTGAGTATCTTGATACCAGGAACCATAGGGATGGGAAACAAATGCCGATCCCCCTGCATGTGACATGTCTGGTGACTTTAATGGAAACAGTGAAAATGGAGTGTTGGGAGAAACCCGTACAAACAGAGCAAGGCAGTTCTGTACGTACACGTGATTGGTGTTTGCCCTTCCCTCCTTCTGTGTGTTTTTTGCCATGTCAAACACACTAAAGGAGAGCTGCCCCCAGCCCCAGCCCTGACTGGAGAGAGTGGAGTGTGTGCTAGCCTGGAATAGGCCTCTTTCTGGGCCACTCTCTGGGCTGTCTGCACAGAGAAAACACAAATAGAAACCTCGGGCACGTAAGGACACACACAGGCCACAGATCCTGTCAAAGGGGCTCCATCGTGTTCCGAGTGAACAGATGTTTATTCCACAACATTCTCCTTGGGTTTTGTCCAACGCATTAAAAAAAAAAGCAAAACAAAACAGTTTACACTAATTATTCCCTTTTGCTGCCTTTGCTTGTTTTGCTTTGCTCTTTTCTTTTTCCCATACGTTAAAACTATTCGTGTGAGGAAATTCTGCCCAGCTGCTTGCTGGAACAGACCCTTCCATAGCTTAAACCAGGAACCCTTTGTTCTTGGATCGGAGTGGAGCTCAGATTGCCTTGTCACATGTGTCTTGGCGCTTCTTCCCTGAAGTTTATAGGCTTTTTAAAATCCATTTCCTTTTTACTCCAAAGATGATCGGCTTTCATAACTTTTCTTCAAGTGAATTAATCCAGAGCCCCTCATTGTTTTGGGTTTTCTTCCATGGTTCAGTCAGTATTTTACTCAGCAATCATGTATTAAGCACATCCTAAGTTTGGGGACTATCATACCACTATACTGGCTATTAAAAGAGGAATTAAACACTTTTCGCTGTCACTAATTTGTTCGTATCTTCATTTCATTATTCATTTCCTTCATTCAAGAAATATTTTTTCCGCTCTTGCTGTGCACCAGGTCTGCACTGGGTGCAGAAGAATCAGTAATGAGGAAAACCAGGCTTGGTCCTTGCCTTCAAGGAATTCCCAGTGTAGTGGTGGAAACAGACATGGAGAGAATTAATTGCAGTTCAGGGTGATGCATGCTGTAATAGCAAGGTGTTCAGGATTCTTTGAGGAGTGGGAAGAATGTAATGGGCTCTGCCTCAGGCATAGAAATTTCAGAGCATACCTGATATGGGAGAGTATTGTAGACAGAGACAACAAGATATTCAGAGTCAAGGAGGTATGAAAGAGTATGTTTGGAAAATGAACATTGGTTCAGTGGGGTCAGTATCTAGGGTGCAAAACCAGGAGATACAGCAGATGAAGCTGGAAAAGTAAGATAGGCATCCAGGTTGGTAAGGTCATTTTACACGCCACATTTAGAAATCTGGAATATGTTATATAGAAAACGGGGGGAGAGAGCAGCAAAGGCTCTTAAGCAGAGAAAACATATACTCGTTGCCATGGGCTGAATTGTGTTCTTTCCAAATTCATATATTGAAGCCCTAACTACCCCCCCCACCCCATATGTCAGAGTGTGACTATGGAAAGAGGATTTTTAAAGAGGTAATTAAGTTAAAATGAGGTCATCAGTGTGGACCCCGGTCTGTATGGCTGGTATCTTTGTTAAAAGATGAAGTTAGGGCACAGATACACAGACGGATGACCTTGTGAAGACACAGGGGAAACTGGCCATCTACAAGCCTGAGACAGAGGCCTCAGAAAAAACCCAACCCTGCCAATACCTTGAGCCTGGACTTCTAGTCTCCAGAATTATGAGAAAATAAAGTTCTGTTTTTTAAGCCAGTGACTAGTGAAACACTTTCAAAGAGAATATTTAAGTAACTTAACATAGGAAAATATTTTTGAGACTTCTTAAAGATTTCAGAAATATATTTATTTTTAAGGACAGTTGGCCCTCCATATCCAGTGGTTCTGCATCTGTGGAGGTGGCCAACCAGGGATTGAAATACTCCGGGAAAACATCTCCAGAAAGTTGTGAAAAGCGAAACATGAACCTGCTGTGTTCAGGCAACTATTTACACTGTGTTTAAACTGTTTACATAGAATTTAATTGTATTAGGTATTATATGTATTCTAGAGATGATTTAAAGTATGGGGAGGACTCTGCCATAGGTTTTATGCAAATATCACACCACTTTATAGCAGCCATAAATTTTGATATCTGCTGAGGTCCTAGAACCTACTTCTGACGATTGCTAGGGAACAACTATAATCTGTGTGTTTCCAGTTCCAGTTCAGTTGCTCAGTCGTGTCCTACTCTTTGCGATCCCATGAACCACAGCACGCCAGGCCTCCCTGTCCACCACCAACTCCCAGAGTCCACCCAAACCTAAGTCCATTGTGTTGGTGATGCCATCCAAGCATCCTCTGTCATCCTCTTCTTCTCCTGCCCTTAATCTTTCCCAGCATCAGGGTCTTTTCAAATGAGTCAGCTCTCCGCATCTGGTGACCAAAGTATTGGAGTTTCAGCTTCAGCATTAGTCCCTCCAGTGAACACCCAGGACTGATTTCCTTTAGGATGGACTGGTTGGATCTCCTTGCAGTCCAAGGGACTCTCAAGAGTCTTCTCCAACACCACAGTTCTAAAACATCAATTCTTCGGCGCTCAGCTTTCTTTATAGTCCAACTCTCACATCCATCCATGACTACCGGAAAAACCATAGCCTTGACTAGACAGACCTTTGTTGGCAAAGTAATGTCTCTGCTTTTTAATATACTGTCTAGCTTGGTCATAAGTTTCCTTCCAAGGAGTAAGCGTCTTTTAATTTCATGGCTGCAACCACAATCCACAGTGATTTTGGAGCCCAGAAAAATAAAGGCAGCCACTGTTTCCATTGTTTCCCCGTCTATTTGCCATGAAATGATGGGACCAGATGCCATGACCTTAATGACAGGTTATTTTCACTATTTGTTAAAGCAGTGTAAGTCCCTTTGATAGACAACATTTTGTTGGTTGAGATTAGTTACTCTATATATTCCAAGGTAATTAACCTGTGGTACCTATAACAATAATGTTCACATATTGAGTGTTTTTCCTGTGCTGTCTTATTTAATCTGCATTTTTACCCCATAAGGTGGATGCCATTAATATCTTTCTTATTACTGATGATGAAACAAAGTCTTAGAGAAGTTAGTAATTTTCCCAAGACCACACCACTACTAAATGTCAGAACTAAATTATTTTATCTATCTAACTAAATGAGAGTTTTCATTTATACTTGGAAAGACTTTTTTGGACCCCGTCCAAGAGCTTTTTGTTACAGAAGAACTCAAGGAACCCAATGTAATGTATTTTCACCTGAAAGGTGTCCTTGTGGTCTAGACTTGGAAGATATTTTAAAGAAGATCCAGCACAGAGGTGAACCATTTTATTATAAAGGGTGGATTGAAAAAAATACATCTTTTATCTCTTTGGCTATTGTAAAAGTTTTATCCTTTGTACTAAATTAAGTAATTTAACCAGAATCTGATTTTGTTGGAAGACCATTATTCATACTTTGAATACTGTTATCAGAGTATGCTTGATTCTTTTATCAGCCATGGCCTACTACTTCTAGAAGTCTGCACATGGCCTGGTTTGGTATCATGGGGGTTCGTTTCTGCTTTGTACAGGTAATAACCACTTCTAGTGGCCGTGAATTTTTCTCCTTTCATTTACTCCAAATTCTACCCCCTTTTTAGGTTTTGAAAGGTGGGACCATGCAAAAGCTGAAATGGATTGGGTTTATGACCCAAGGCCCTTTTTACCGTTTTTGCCCAATTCATGGTTGAAAGTTATCAGCATGGTTATAATTCTCAGAGGACAGGAAAATTAGTTCTGAGCAAGATTGTAATATCTGAAACTTGTTTTTTAAATGGATTTGAAGGACGTGCCTAAAAGTTGAATGGTTTCAAGTCATACTGGAAATGCAGACAAGAAGTTATTAGAATCTTCACACTTTCTCCCTTTGTCTTCTATCTGGGTGGGCACAGATCTGCTAACTTCCTCCATGGTGTGAGATAGTTAGTCTCACTTGTCCCCAGATCAGTTACTTCCAACTAAACTTTCAAAAAGACAGTGACACTAGGCGTAAAGCTTCAGTCTTATTATTCAGTCATTTATTGGTTTAATTCTAATACTCTGCTTTTTTCCCCTCATGGTGTGGTGGGACTTCTGAGCAAACTATAAAAGATGTAGCTTACTTCCAATATGTGGGCTTCTGATTATCTTCCTGCTCACACTGAAGACCTGATAATGGAATTTTAGTATGGATTTATTTAAACCTTTACTTCTTTTTAAACCCTAGGAAGGACTGTGGGTTGTTTTTTAAGAGCAGTTCTGAGCTCTGTATTGGAATTTTATTTCAAGCTGTGGTAACAACACTTGAAACCTGTTACCTTAACTATTCTTATAGCTGTCTTTGGTTCAGGGAGAAAAATCACGTTTATTTTATGTGTATGATAAAAGACATTTTTATTTTGCTCTAAATATGTCCAGTGTTGTTGGCATTGTTGCTTCTGGAAGATAATATGAGAATATTATCTTGAGAATATGTGTTGAAAACTTTTAAAAGGTTCATATCAATTGTTCAGGATTTCACTATGTTAATATAATTCTAACCTGGGTCTAATCTAACATGAGGGCTTTTTAGCTGACATTTTTATGTTCTTTGTGACCTCTTCAAAGAAACAATCTAAATATCCAGGAATAAGGGACTAGCCAAGTATATGGTGACGTATCAGTGTAACAGAATCCTGTTATCCATTTAAAAAATATTTAATGTCATGAAAATATATTTATAATACAGGGCATTCCAAAAGTCTTCAGTTCAGTTTTAAGCTTTAACAACCTTAGAAGTATAAATGCTTCAGATTTTCAAAAAGCATTCTTTGAAAGTTTAATTATGTAAATTTCTTTTATACTGGTTTCACTTTGTGAATTTTGAGTCATTTAAATTTTTTTGATTTCAAGTAATATTTGTCAAAGAGACTAAAACAAAATTAAAATTAAAATTAAAAATTTATCTGAAACTTTACAAGTAATGCATATTTTATAATCTTAAGCACAAAAATTATAAAACAAAAGATAAATAGAAGTGATAATTTATTAAAGTAGACTTTTAAAACAATTAGTGCAGCTTGATTCCAAGTATTTAAAATATATATACTTGAATGCATTGAAAATAGAAAAGGAAGGCTATACATCAAAACTAAGAGTAACTTTCTCTGGGGTAGTAGGATAATGAATTGTTTTAATATTCCTTTTTGCTTTTCTCATTTTTCAAGTTTTCTACAGTGAGCATGCATTACTTTCTTATTCAGAAAAATGTTATTTAAATACTTTAAAGAATAGAACTAATATTTTGACTTCTCTGAAACCCAAAGGTCATAGTTAGTATATGTAAAAAGCCAGGAAATATTAACTCCATCCACCAATTGTCATTAAAGTAATTAACTTAGCTATTAATTCTGAAAATAAAGAACAACTATAAAATATAAGAAAGAGTCCTCCCTAAAATAGCTAAAAGCTGTGTTCCAAAGCTTTTTGTTTGATTGAAACTATCATATTTTAAGATATTTTTAGATGTTTGTGAACTACAACAGAATCATACAACTGAAAGTGGGAGATTAGAGGGCATTTTGGTTATCATTGTTTTGTATTTTATGATTCTAAGAGATCATACAAAGATTAATGAATAGAAGCTACAAAGGAAAAGAATTTAACTTCACAAGAAGAAATTCATTTCTCTTTCACATTTTAAGACATTTTTTAAAGAAAAATCAAGCAGTATATCCATAAAATGAAATTAAAATTTAAAAAAATTTAAGCAAAGAAAATGATATAAAAGGATATACAATGCAAAGGACATTTTCTGCATTCCCAGACCACCTAGACTTCCAGTTTCTCTCCCCCATTATAGCCAGTTATAAAACTGTTCTTCATGAGTATAAAAGTATGAAAGTATTTTTTCTGTCACTTGTATATCATACTATACAAAGTATGCTGCAACCTTTTTTTTTTTAAAACTACACAATATATCATGGAGATTATTCTGTATTAAGCCAGGTGGGTCTATTGAATGTTCGTAACATAGTTTATTTAACTAAATCCTTGATGATGAACATAGCAGTTTTTATTTTCATTTTTCAGCCTTTTGCTACTCTCCTTAACACTGAATATCTTTATACATACCTTGTGGAATACTGTTCTAACAATCACATATGTCAATGAGAGATGATGGTGGGATTCTCATATTCCTATAGTACTGATAGTTTTGAAGGCTTTTCCTGTATATCTTCTTCTTTGCTTCATTTGTTTGCCTTCTGAAATGATTAGCTGTCCGCTGCTGGAAGTGGGCGACTGTCAGGTGCATCCAAGGTTGCTGTGGAGAGAGATCATTCATTTAATGGTTGGGAGTGCCCTCTGGTTAAGGAGTCAAGAAATAAGACAGTCCATTCATGTTTTCCTTTCTAATGGATCTTCCCAAAATAAAGGCTTTCCCCCCAACCCCCACAGTTGGTATTTTCTTATTGATAGCAACTGAAGGCAAAGGAAGGGGAATCTCATTGTCCTTTAATTGTTCTTCATGTTTTGTGCCCTATGCTCATTGTTAATTGGACTACTGTGGCTGAGAATTTCATTTATCCCTTGTTGGAGGCACCTCTTAATTCCATATTGAAAGTGAAAGTTGCTCAGTTGTGTCCAACTCTTATGTGATCCTATGGGACTATACAGTCCATGGAATTCTCCAGGCCAGAATACTGGAGTGGGTAGTCTTTCCCTTCTCCAGGGGATCCTCCCAACCCAGGATCAAACCCAGTTCTCCTGCATTGCAGACGGATTCTTTACCAGCTGAGCCACAAGGGAAGCCCAAGAATACTAGAGTGGGTAGCCTATCCCTTCTCCAGCGGATCTTCCAGACCCAGGAATCGAGTCGGGGTCTCCTGTATTGCAGGCGGATTCTTTACCAACTGAGCTATCTGGCACCTTGAAGCCAGGGATATGGAATTAGCCCTAATTCCATATTAATGAATAAATCATGTCATTGACACTAGGACTGACTCTTCTAGGATAGGTATAGCACTTGAAATGTTTAGTGATTTGTAGGAGACATGTCGAAGTTTGTAGATTGGGACCTTATTTTCCTCAGATTTAAAAATTAATGTGTCTTCCTTCAACGGCTACTTGATTTCTTTGTGTGTAAATTTTAGAACAAAAGACTTTCTTAACATGTTGTATGTTCTTTAGAGTTTAGTTCAGGGATGTGATCAAAAGGGAACAATAAAGTCAGAGGTACTCAGGAAATGCAGCTGTACTAGAGGCTCCCTACCTCTGCTGTGCTTTCTTTTCTTGCGAGGGGTGCATGTGTGTGTTTACATTGTCTGGCACACCATCCTTAATAGAATTGACCAGTCCTTTTTTTCTGGCATCTGATAGCAGGATCAGGTAAGTGTGTTTGTTCAGGGCTTTGAAGAACAACATCTACGATACTATGCATGGGTTTATCTCCCTATTCCTAACTTGGACATTCATTGTGTTAATTTTTCTCATCAAAAAGCCAAGAACAGATTCGTGTGCGAGTTTGGAGGAGCTCCTCTGAATGGTTGCAGAACAGGGACGATGCAGCTGTGCATTTCATGCCTCTGTGTTTAGCCCTAGCCTGCATTAGCCCCAGCCCACCTTCTGTGCATTTGCTTCCCTGTCCTGCTTCTCGATGCCTTGGATAAGAAGAGCACTGAGTGGGTGGGGGCCAGGGCTCTGGGACCCTGCCTTGACATGTCTTTTTTTCACTGGGACATTCTGGAATTGTTCTTTCCATCAGCTTATGGTTCCCTGTAAAGAAGACTTGTCTCAGCATGATGTGGCTGCTTTCAGAGTAGTGTGTGTGTGTGTGTGTGTGTATGTGTGTGTGTGTGTGTGTGTGTAAGAGGGAGGGAGGGAGAGACAGGGAGATGAGGATGGGCAAAAGTATTCCTATATTCTCCTGTAGTGAATAGCAGAAATCAAATTTAGAATGTTGTCAACAAGCATTACAAATATGCTTTCTGAGACTTGGCAATTTAATGCAACTTTTAAGATCTAAAACCTCATGTATTAGTCAGCTCAGGCTGCCATGACAAAACACCATAGACTGGGTGCCTTAAACAACAGAGTTTTATTTCTCACAGTTCTGGAGACTGGAAGTCCAGGTTCAAGGTGCCAGTCTGCTCAGTTTCTGGTAAGGGCTCTATTTCTGGTCTGCAGACAGCTGCCTTTTCACTGCCTTCCTCACAAGGCACAAAGAGCAAGCCCTCTGGTCTCTTCTTCTAAGTGTGTTGATTGCGTTGGTCCAGGGCTGTACCATGACTTCTTCTCACCTAATTACCTCCCAAAGGCTCCATCTCCAGATACCATCACACTGAGAGTTAGACCTTCAGCACATGACTTTGAGGAGAGCACAAACCTTCAGTCGTCACCTAAGGAAGCCTTGGTGGGTGGGGTGCCCTGGCACAGGTTAGCATCTGCTTTTGACAAGACCCTAATTGAGCAAAAGCTGACTGATAATACATAAATAAGTGACTCTTTACTTTCCCCACTTTGGTGCATACAAATGGCAACCCACTCCAGTTCTCTTGCTTGGAAAATCCCATGGACAGAGGAGCCTGGTAGGCTACAGTCCATGGGGTCGCAAAGAGTCGGACATGACTGAGCTACTTCACTTTACTTTACTTTCCCCACTTTGGTGCATACAATTCACAGCTTGAACTCAAGCCTCTAGGCCTCATAAGACTTCAGGCAAGGACCAGGTGGGGTGCCCATATCCCTCAAGTCCACACAGGCCCAGGAAGGCATAAGAAGGGTTTTTGTTATTGTTAGTTATCTGGGGTGTCCTAGGATTCAGAGCAGCAGGAGGATGTGCTTTAAGTCATTAAAAGCAGCTACGGTGACCCAAGCCAGCTCCAGTGATCTGGCTCCCAGATTGTAGAGTGCAACAGGGGCGAGGCTTTGGATCACACTGAGTGTGGCTTTAATGCGTGCAGACTGACTTCATGCCAGGATCACAGCGTCCCTAATCTTTCCTTGCTGTTTTTAGATTTTTAACTCAGTCAAATCTAGTTGTTGGATTAACATGATGTCATTTCTGTTTGATTTATCAATGCATCACTTGACAATGTACTGCCAAGAAATCAATGACAGTTCTGTATTGCCAATGAAAATTTCTGGCAGCTTAAAGCATTCCGTGGTACAGGTTGATACATGACCTTTGGGTTTGCAAGCCTTGGATATAATCCAGGAGAAAACGAAAAATAAAGATGAGATTGAGAAGTTGAATTTACAAAGTTTAAAGAATTAGGAGAATGAAGAAAAAGATTAACCATAAACTCCTTTAGTATATAGGAATTTGAGTAAAAAAAAATTATTAAGGGGCAGAATACCTTGCTTGAAGTCATTAAAAGCAGCTAGGAATGCAGGGAGATCAAACCAGTCAATCCTAAAGGAAATCAACTCTGAATATTCATTGAAAAGACTGATGCTGAAGCTGAAGCTCTAATACTTTGGCCCACTGAGACTAAGAGCAGACTTATTAGAAAAGACCCTGATGCTGGGAAAGATTGAGAGCAGGAGGAGAATGGGGCAACAGAGAATGGGATGGTTGAATGACATGACCGACTCAATGAACATGAGTTTGAGCAAAATCTGGGAGACAGTGAAGAGCAGGGAAGCCTGGCGCGCTGCAGTCTGTGCGGCTGCAAAGAGTCACACATGAATTAGCTACTAAACAATGACAGTCCCTTGCTTTAGAGTAGAATGGTACTTTCTAGCCAATTTATTTGTGAAATACCTTTCACTAAGAAGTTTTAATTTTCCCATTAGTCTTCATAATAGAAATCAGAAGTATAGTTTTGCATAGGACTGTGTTGTAAACCCTTGGGATGGCCTATTTGCCCATTCATTCACTCATTAAACAAATATTTATTCTACATTTACTGGCAGTGTTCTAGACACTTGGGGATACAGCAGTGAGCGGAACAGATGAAGTTCCTGTCCTCATGGAGAGCACACTGTAGCTGGCAGAGACAGACAATAAAGTAAACAAGAAATATTCAGAAAAATAAAGCTGAGAAAAGGGGCAGGGTGTGTGGATATGGGTAAGGGTGAGAGATGAAGTTGCTGTTTTGGATGGGGTGGTCAGGGAATGCCTCCCTGAGAAAGCAGCATTTGAGCAGAAGGAAGTGTAGGAGTGAGCCATGCATAGATCTGGGTGAGAAGCACTGTGGGGAGAAGAGTCAGCAAGCATGAAGGCCTGAGATGGGAGGCTGCTGAGAGTGATCCAGGATCAGCCAGGATTCCAGGGAGGCCAGGGCACAGCCGGGCAGTGGGGAAGATGAATGATGTGCTCTGTCATTTTATCCAGATCACTCTGACTGCTGTCATGTGAATGGATGAAGGGGATCAGGGTAGGAGCCAGGAGACCAATTAAGAGGCTCCTGCAAGAATCCATGGGAGAGACGATGGTAGCTTTGAGTGATAGCAGCACAAGTGATGGTGAGTGGCAGGTTTCTGAATATATTGAGGCAGTTGAGGATTCGCTGGTAGACTGGATGTGGACTGAGAGTGGAATTATTGGAATTAGGGGTAATTTCAGGGTTTTTGTTTGGTTGGTGGGTTTTTATTGGTTTAATTTGAGAAATTAAATAGCCATTTACTGAAATCAAAAGCACTGTGGATAAGTGCAGATAGAGGAGAGAACACCTAATCTGAGTGCTGGAGCTCTAGAATGAACCAGCCCAGGGCAAAGGTGAAAGTCTAAGTCAGAGGTCAGCAGATTTTTTCTGGAAAGGGCCATATAGTCAAGAGTTTATGCTTTGTGGGCCAACAATTCAGCTGTGCCAATGTATCAAAAAAGGAACATAGACAATGTATAAAGTAAGGAACAAGGCTGTGTTCAATAAAACTTTACAAAGCTAGGCAGCGGGCTGCATTTAGTCCATGAACCATAATTTGGACCATAATTTGCACATCCCAGTGTTTGTCTCTATGCCAGGAGTTTCCTTTCTTTCTTTCATTTTTCTTAGACCCTGGGATTTTCTTTTATTCCAGGCAGACGCATTACCATCTGAGCCACCAGAGAAGCCCCTTTATTCCAGGAATCCCTTTTAATTAGATAGCCATACTGTGTAATAGAGCCAGGATCTAACATTACACTTTACTGTTAAATTGGTCTGGCCTGATTCAGTCAAGAAAAGTCCTAAATTCAAGATACTACTTTAAAGTTCTGTGCCTTATTATTTTTTAATTCGCTTATATGAGGAGAAATACACAAAAATTACTGATGATGTGATGATGGATAATCAGTAAAAGTCAGTTACAGAGAAGGAGACAAATTTGCAGCAGCAAAGATTTAGGCTGTATATAAGTAATAATATTTTGATGGTAAAATTTGTTAAATATTTTGCCCAATACAGTTCATGGGATAACTGTCTTAAAAGATGTTAGTTTTCTTAGGATTTTGCTTTTTAATGTTATTTGTACAATTTGAAGTAACCCACTGCGGATGCTGATTGCAGCCATGAAATTAAAAGATGCTTGCTCCTTGGAAGGAAACTTATGACCAACCTAGACAGCATATTAAAAAGCAGAGACATTACTTTGCCAACAAAGGTCCGTCTAGTCCAGGCTATGGTTTTTCCAGTAGTCATGTATGGTTGTGAGAGTTGGACTATAAAGAAAGCTGAGTGCCCAAGAATTGATACTTTTGAACTGTGGTGTTGGAGAAGACTCTTGAGAGTCCCTTGGACTTCAAGGAGATCCAACCAGTCCATCCTAAAGGAAATCAGTCCTGGGTATTCACTGGAGGGACTGATGGTGAAGCTGAAACTCCAATACTTTGACCGCCTGATGCGGAGAGCTGAGTCATTTGAAAAGACCCTAATGCTGGGAAAGATTGAGGGCAGGAGGAGAAGGGGATAACAGAGGATGAGATGCTTGGATGGCATCACCAACTCAATGGACATGGGTTTGGGTGGACTCTGGGAGTTGGTGACGGACAGGGAGGCCTGGTGTGCTGCGGTTCGTGGGGTCACAGAGTCGGACACGACTGAGTGACTGAACAGAACTGAACTGATGTACGTTTTATATAGTCTGAGGACAATGGCATAAATGCATGGCTTTGAGTTCTCTTTTTGACCATTAATAGTAATTAATCTGTTCAGTTAGTAATGTGTGTTTAAGGTTCCTTTGTGTCTTATTATGGCATGATCATTTATTTTTAGTGCTGAATAATATTCTATTGTCTGGATGTACCACAGTTTCATTTATCCGTTCATCTACTGAAGGACATCTTGGTTGCTTCCAAGTTTTGGCATATGAATAAATTTACTGTAAACATCCACATGTAGATTTTGGTGTAGATCTAAGTTTTCAGCAGCAGCTAGTAGCTCAGACAGTAAAGTGTCTGCCTGCAATGCAGGAGACCCAGGTTCGATCCCTGGGTCAGGGAGATGCCTTGAAGAAGGAAATGGCAACCCACTCCAATATTCTTGGCCTGGAGAATCCCATGGACAGAGGAGCCTGGTGGGCTACAGTCCATGGGGTTGCAGAGTCAGACACGACTGAGCAACTAACACACACGCAAGTTTTCAACTTTTTTGGGTAAATGTACCAACCTAGATAGCATATTGAAAAGCAGAGACATTACTTTGCCAACAAAGGTCCGTCTAGTCAAGGCTATGGTTTTTCCAGTGGTCATGTATGGATGTGAGAGTTGGACTGTGAAGAAAGCTGAGCGCTGAAGAATTGGTGCTTTTGAACTGTGGTGTTGGAGAAGACTCTTGAGAGTCCCTTGGACTGCAAGGAGATCCAAGCAGTCCATCCTAAAGGAGTCAGTCCTGGGTGTTCATTGGAAGGACTGATGTTGAAGCTGAAACTCCAATACTTTGGCCACCTGATGCGAAGAGTTGACTCATTGGAAAAGACCCTGATGCTGGGAGGGCTTGCGGGCAGGAGGAGAAGGGGACAACAGAGGATAAGATGGCTGGATGGCATCACTGACTTGATGGACATGAGTTTGGTTGAACTCCGGGAGTTGGTGATGGACAGGGAGGCCTGGCGTGCTGCGGTTCATGGGGTCGCAAAGAGTTGGACATGACTGAGCGACTGAACTGAACTGAACTGAAAGGCACACAATTGCTTTTGTTTGTTTGTTTTTTTAAACAAAAACTTTTTTTTTTTGGTGTTTAAAGAAACTGCCAAACTGCCTCTCCCAACGTGGCTGTTTCATTTTGCATTCCTGCCAGCAATGAATGAGAGTTTCCGTCGCTCCGCTTGCTTCACTAGCATTTGATGTTGTTGATGTTCTTATATTGGGGCATTCTAATAGGTGTGTAGAGGTGTCTTTTTCCCTGATGACATGTGACATGGAACATCTTCATGGAAGATGCTTATCTTCCATCTGCTTATCTTCTTTGGTGTGGTGTCTGTTAAGGCCTTTGGCCCACTTTTTTATTTGGGTTGTTTGTGTATTTGGTTTTCCCTGGTGGCTCAGAGGTTAAAGCGTCTGCCTGCAATGTGGGAGACCTGGGTTCAATCCCTGGGTCAGGAAGATCCCCTGGAGAAGGAAATGGCAACCCACTCCAGTATTCTTGCCTGGAGAATCCTATGGATGGAGGAGCCTGATGGGCTACAGTTCATGGGGTCGCAAAGAGTCAGACACGACTGAGCGACTTAACTAACTTGTGTATTTGGCATATTTGATTGTTTGGTTGGTTGATTGGTTGGCTGGCTGGTTGAGGAGGCAGAATTAAAAGTGTATTTCCAAAGAATTGTCACTCATGTGTAAACAATCCTAACAACCATCTAAAGAAAGCAGAACTGTGGAGAGTCAGTGTCAGAAAGGATTTGGAGTGTTTGTGTTGTAGTTCCGGGTTCTTAGCCTTTAAACAGAGGACCCAAGTTGGGGTGGGTGTATCTGCTGTGAAATTATTGCAGAGACGACAAACTCATATGAACACTCACTGTTGTTTGTAGACTAAATAAATAATGTCCAACATCTGTATACCATTCCTTTAAAAATCAATGCAGACTCTGCTGTGATTAGTAAATTGGAATTTTATTTTCAACTGTCACTGTATTGAGAGTTTCTTTTTATCATTATTTATTGCACAGATTTTTGAAGTGTAACTGCTTTCTAATTGCACAGATTCTTGAAGTATAACTGCTGCCATTTGATTAGGCTGAGAGAGATTTTGATGTGTTAAAATGCCCCTCATGCCTGAAAAGTTTGAGAAATGCATTTCTAGTCCAAGTGCTCAACTTACTTTACAGCCTGGGACACTGAGATCCAGAAGATTTACCTGACTGCCTTGGGGAGGTGGAGATTGTCAGCAAGAAAGTAAGGACTAGATCCTGGTTCTTTGGGTTCCAAAAGTGAGTTGTTGTTTTTTTCAATAGGTCATATATGGCTCCCGTTAATCCAAAACATCCCTTTGAATCACACAATACACTTCTTACACTAATTACACTTCACTACACAATCACACAATACAATTTACCAAAATATACTTCTCCCCTGAATGTAACTGAAGGTTGTATAATAACGAGGCATGAAGTAAGCAAGCCACAGCAACACAGTGTGGCACATGGCAGTGCCTGGGCTCACTTTAGAAGAGATGGCATTTCTGCAGCTCAGCAGCCACCTTGTCATGGAGCCAGTCACCAGTGCAGACAGCATCTAAATGAGCCTGCCAGGTGTTCGCCCCCTTATCATTCTTAGGCAGATTCCATAGACACACTGTCAAACCAGCCACACAGCTTTTCACATCTCTTTTGGAGAGAAGATGCTGCACAAAAATCAAGTGCACTGATCTGTTTGTGAAAGCTGAGAGCAGACGCCAACATCTGTTAACCAAATGGTGGTGGTGTACAAAATGCGTCTCCTGTTGATGTTTGTGTGTGTTTTTTCTTTTTCCTTTTTTTTTTTTTAAAGAAGGGACTTATTTCCCTTGGAAAAATCTTCATATCAGAGAGCCAAAAAGTAGTTATTTGATCACAGAGATACATATATAACGCTTCCCTCTGTGCTCTTATTCATACAAAACTTAACTCCTAGTCTGTTGAAAGTTTGCGTTTGGACACAGGAGATAAGTGTGCACTTGCTTAGTTGGGTCTCCAACTCCTTTCCTGTTGTTAGCTTTCTTTTGTAAGTGAAATAAATTCCAGGCTTTCTGTGAAGCTTAACCAAAGTTTCAGGGCTATGACTTAAAAAGATTATCTGCCCTGCCTTCTATTCAATTCTCTCTCTCTTTCTCTCTAAGTAGTTTTACAATTCATGAAACAGTTACTGTGCACTGCCTTTCCATACAGGACATATTTAATATTAAATGCATCATTGGATGGCATCCACACACTACTTCATGAGGTGGTTTTAATTAAGTCACTTATTTTCTTAAGACGTCATCTTGATAATTTTCTTTCTTGGTTCATAATGAGATGGAAAATATTTCTGCCTTTACTGTCCTGAAACCTTTGTACTCTTGTCTTATGTTTATTGAGACTGAAAATAAGTAAGGCTGTTTAAATTATGGGTGTCTGTAACCCATTTATGTTGAGAAATGGATCTTGGAATAGATTAAAAAGAACATAAAGGCAGGTGTAGAAGATGCTTGTCAACTGAGAAGACCCACCCACTTTAGAGTAGTATAAATGCTTCAAAACCTCATTTCTTATCAGAACACAGTTATATTAGAACAAAACTCCAGAGATAAATTTATCTGCCTGCAGACAGAGCCATACACCTGAGCCCCAGGTGGGTGTTTGTGTTTGGGTTGTTTCTAGGTAGAATGATCTCATGTTCTGCCCTTACCGCAGGATTGTGCAACACTGATACACACCTGTGTTTTGATCTTTAAAATCTGTCGTGCTTACATGTCAAGCAATTGTAAATAACTCATGGATGATCCAGAACACACACCTGCCAGAAACAGCACTGGGCACAGTTTTGGAACTGGCTTAGACTCCTGTAATATTAAACTCAAGTTATACTGAAAACATATCAGGTCTCAAGTTCCAGTCTTCTGCCTGAGATTCTTGTCTCAGTGTGTATTGGTCCACAAGTGACCCCAGTGCAGGGGTCGGGGCATGAGGCCTTTCCAGATACTCTTAAAGAGAGTGGGACAGACTACCTAGAAAGTAAGGCAAAGTACCGGAACCACCACCTTTCTTTTCTTTTCAGTATTTATCTTAAATACTTAAAGTATTTCTGACCCTTTTAAATACATCTTTATTTTTAAATGTGACAGTTTAAAAATGTGTTAGTCGCTCAGTTGTGTCTGACTCATTGCGACCCCATGGACTATAGTCCACCAGGCTCCTCCATGCATGGGATTCTCCAGGCAAGAATACCGGAGTAGGGTGCCATTTCCTTCTCCAGGGGATCTTCCGGATCGAGGGATCAAACCCAGGTCTCACATTGCAGGCAGACTCATTTCTGTCATATCTGCAAATCCGTGGTGAATTCCTACCTTAGCCTACCACCACATTTTCATACTCTCCTTTCTGGGCGTCTTATCACTTTCTTCATCCTACTTCCACATTCCCCTGTGTGACAGTGGCCCAACATCCCAGCCATTCAACTGGCTTGCCACTTAAAAAACACCGTTGATGACTTCCTTAAACTGTCCCGCATTCTTTGTGGCAAATAAGTTTGAAACTGATTTATTATGTGGATTGGGGGACCCTAGAGTTCAAGGGCTTGAAAACAAGTTGGTTACAACCTTAAATTCTGCTGAGAAATAGTTAGGGCCAGGAACCGGAGTTCAGTAGTGGGCCCAAAAACACTGAAATAAATTCCTGGATATTGGAGGGTAGAGTTTGGCCTGTGTCTTGTAAACAAACAACTGCCTCTGTATTGTAAACAGACTCAATCAGATGCTAACAGCTATTTGTCAAAACTGTACATACCAGAGACTGAAATGGAAAGTGGACAGGAGCCTCCATGCAGCTAGGCTTCCCCTGACAACAGGCCCTGAGGCCCTTTTAGAACTGCCATCTAGGTATGTAGCGGGATGGTCTCTTCAAGTGCTTTCCTTCCTAGTGAGCTCCCGAAGGACAAGAAAACAAATCTACAGTTCCTTGAACCCCTTAGTGTCCAGGCTGTGGTTGAATATAAGAAACACATTTAATATTTGGTTTTTTATCTGCTTAACTGTAAGGTAGTACTGAATACAGGCTAGAGTTTTAGACAGGTTTTGTTTGCTGAATTTATGAGTGCCTTCACTAAAAAAAAAAAGATTTATTTCCTATTTGCCTATCAATATTCTAAGCATTGTAGATTTATAATTAAGTATAAATTATTGTTGTACTCCCAAGGGGTTTGCAATTTAATTGGGCAGATAAGGCATATACAAGAAACAATTAAAGAATACAACAACAAACATAACAATGTTGTGTGATGCAGTTAGAATAAATGTACTGTTTGCATATTATAGGCAGTGAGAGCAAAAGGGAAGAGATCAGCATGGGCCAGAGTCTTCAGATCCTGGTACATGGATTGCACAGAAAATATCGGTTGTACAGAAGGACAGAAGATTGGAGATAGGCAGAACAGAACAAAAAAAAGAAAAAATCTTTTCTTTGAAAAGGAGCTGTTTTTGTTACATACCATCTACAGTAGTATCAAAAATAGGAAGTACTCAGGGATAAATTTAACAACAAAAAAGGTTAAAAAATCTAGATGCTGAAAACTATAAAGGAGAAGTTAAAAAAGACATAAGTAAGTGAAAAATATATTATCCATGGGTCATAAGGTTCAGTATTAAGATGTCAGTTCTTACCCAAATTGATCTTTAAGATTCAAGGCATTCTCAAGCAAAAATGTCAGCAGACTTTTTTTCACAGGAATTGACATCCTGACCCTAAAATATATATTTAAATGCAAAGGACCAAGAGTAGTCATAACAATTTTTAAAAGAGCATAGTTGGAAGAAAGACTTACACTACCTGATTTCAATACTGACTATAATGTTATAATTATCAAGGCAGAGTGATCCTGATATAAAGAGATAAAAGTAGATAAATGCAACAGAGTACTGAGTCCAGAACTATATCTACATATACATGAACAATTTGATTTTTGACAGAGGTGCCAAGGTGACTCAACAGGGAAAGGATAATCATTCAACAAATGATGCTGGAACAATTGGAGCCATAAGCAAAATGATGAACCTCAGTCCTTTCCCCATATCAAATACAGAATTAACTCAAAGTGGATTTTAGACCTACGTGAAGGAGCTAAAACTAGAATATTTAAAAGAAAACATAGGAAAAAAAAATCTTAGTAACTTTGGGTTTGGAAGAGATTTCTTAAGGATGGTACACAAAAAGAAAAAAATATTAATAAGTTGGACTTCATCAAAATAATAATGTTAGCTCTTCAAAGGCACTATTACTAAAACAAAATGGCAAGCCAATAGGCTAGAGAGAAAATATTTTCAAAACATGTATCTGACAAAGAACTTTGTCAACATATACAAAGAACTGTTAGAATTTAAAAAGAAGAAGACAAACAGCTCAATAAAATATAGGCAAAAAAAATATTTGAGCACATACACAGCCTTTAGGGAAAGATGAATTAAAACCACAATGAAATAACACTATACATCCCCTTTAACTGCTGAAATTACAAATACCAGCCAAACCAAGTGTTAGCAAGATATAGAGAAATTGGAACTTTCATGGGAATATAAAATAATATATCTACTTTGCAGAGCAGTTTGGCAGTTTCTTACAAAGTAAAGCATACACCTGTCAAATGACCCACTCATTCTACTCTCAGTACTTAGCAAAAGAAACAAAAGCATATGTCCACAGAAATATTTGCACATGAATTTTCATAGCAGCTTTATTTTCAGTAGCTAATAGGTGGAAACAATTCAAGTGTCCATCCAGCGGGTGGTTGGATAAATATATATTGTGGTATGTCTATACAATGGAATATTACTCAGCAGTTAAAAAATGAATGTACTGTTGAAACATCCAGCCATTCTGGGTGGGGAAAAAAACTAGATAAAGAAGAATACATACTGTATGATCACATTTATATAAAGATGTGGAGAACACAAACAAGTCAACAGTGACAAAGCTAATCAGTGGTTGCCTGGGGATAGGAGTGATGTACTTACAGGAGGGAGAGATTACAAATGCAGGAGGAAACTTTGAGAGATGATGAATGTGTTCATTATCTTGATGGTGATGATAGATTCCTGGGTGTAGTGTATACCTGTGTCAAAAGTCTCTAACGTTGTATGCTTTGAAAATGTGCAGTTTATGTCAGTTTTTCCTCAAAGCTGTAGGAACAAAAAATATTGATTGCTTAATATGATCATTTTCATCTAACTGATGACATCACTCAAAGAGATATTTCCGACAGGAGCAAAGAGTCCCACTGATGTTGGCAGAAGATTATACATGACGCCAGGTAGAGAAGCTAAAGCATCACAATTTGTGGGTTTCTATCTCCTGTCTCAGTTTCCTCATGTGTGAAATGAGAAGAGTCATAATATCTGTCCAGCCTGCCTCCCAGAACTGATATAAAAATCCTGTGACTATTCCTAAAAAACTGTAAAATAGCATAAAACTACAAGGGGTTATTGCTACTTCTGTTGTATCTTGCCTGGGATCTCATTGTCAGCATATTCATTGCTCAGGAAAATCCAAGGTATGTCAGTCACCCTTGCAGTTTACAAGAAGGAAGAGAAGGCTATGTCATGATCACTTCTATGTAGAAACAGATGATGTCCCTAAACTTATGACATGATTGCCATGGACACCCCACCCTGCTCCTTCGGAAGCAGTGCTCTCTCTTCCCTTTTTCCTCTTCCCTCCTCTGCTTCCTCATTTTGCTTCATTCACTTAGTCAGCAGATAATCTCTGAGCACCTGCCAGGTGTCAGGTCCTGTAGGCAACAGAAATAAAACCAGGAAGAAAACAGATGAGTCAGTGCCTTTGAGAAACTGCCCTTATAGTGTGTGTGTGGGGAGAGTGGAGGGTAAGCAGTTTGATATGTATTCTGAGAGGAAAGAAAGGGGTCCTGTGGAGCACTTGAGAGGACCCCCTAACCCAGACTTGGGGTGTCAGGGGAAGGAGACATCTAAATTGAGACCTGAGGATAAGTAAGGGTCAGCCACGCAAAGAATGGGAGAGAGAGTTCCACTCAAAAGGAACAGCATGTGCAGGGGCATAGAAGAAAGCTTAGTATGACTGGAGATGAGAGTGGAAGGCAGGTGGGTGAGATGAGGATGCTTTCTGGGGTTCGTGGTAAGAGCAGGGAGCCATGGGTCAGCTTGCCCACTCTCTGGCTCCTACTTGGTGGCCCTCAAGATTAAGAAGGTTGCTAGGCAAGATTTTCTTGGATAGAACTAAGCTTATGGTGACCAAACTGACTTTGTTTACATTGTTTTCTGCCAAGAAAACAGAAACTTCTTTAAGTAAGCAGCAACTATCACTTATGCTGGTTAGTAAAACCATACTTCTCATTGTCTTCCTCACAACGTGTGATATGTTTGCAACATAGACATTTTAAATGGGAATCCTATACCAGAGAGAAAAGTGTGCTCTAGCAGGAACAACTAGAAAGATTTGAGTACAAGGAAAGCTCTGAGGTTAAATGCAAAGAGTTTATTTTTTAACAGTAGAATAGTTTCTGTTTCCCCTTTTCACAAATGTCACATTGGCACTTTTAAACACCTTGGGAGAAAGGCATGCTAACTTTTGCAAGTTGCAGCTTGCTGTTAAGAATTCATCTTCAGTTTTTGCTTATTGGTACTTGCATTGGTCTTCCCTTTATCTTTTTACTGTATCATTTTATATTTGTTCGGACAGGGTTTCTTCTCTACTTTCCAGATTCCTTAGTCTCTTCCAGATAGTAATACAGACAACCTTTATAGAATTTTCCATAGTTGTCAGGGTATTCTATTTATTTTTATATCCATGATATAAGAATTCCAAAGGGCAGAGGGCATGGACCTTATGAAGCAAACTCCTGGATTCAAACTGCAGCAACTGAGCAAAATTCATCCTTTTGGGTCAGGGGCAGTGAGGGGCAGGGTGTGGCTTAGAAGGCCAGAGCCTCTAGGTGCACTAGTGTGTCCTGATTGACCAAATAGTGTTAACTGTTTACGTGTGTGTGTGTATGTGAACAGCCTATGTGTGTAAAAGTGGCTCCCATTGGACATAAGGTCTCAGTCAGTGTATTTGACAAAGACCATTGGTCCACATACTAGCAGAAATGAGTGTGCCAGGTGAAAATAACACATTTTCCACTCAAAATAGTTAAAAATTCAAGTCTGTCTAATACAGAAGTAGCTTTGGGCAAGTCTAACACACACATAAAATATTAGCTTGAACAAGCAAAGACAGAATCCCATCCTAGAGGCACTGGGGTTGTAACTAGTGCCAACAGGTTTGAAGGTGTTGCCCTGTGAGCCGCCATACTTGAGAAGTAAGCATCAGCTTCCACCGTAGTGAGCAGAGTGCCTCTCACCATTGTGCATAATTAATCCAAAGTTAAAGACTTTTCCACAAAAACAATTTTACATTTTTTTTTTTTTTAAGTTAAGCCTGGCGTTTGCGACCAGGGACTCAGCAAACAGTGCCCGCTCCGCCATTCTCTTGGACTGTGTCTGTCAGCCTGTCCCTGACCCTTTTTTTAACCTTAGTTCCTTCATCTCTGAATTGGCACACTGGTTGACCAATGGAAATGTCAGCTCCAGGAGGACTTGAGCCTTTATTTTCGACTCCTCAGGAACAACATTAAGGGAGGGGAAAAACACATCCTTTTGAGTCACACTGACTCTTGGCTCAAAGCTTCATGCGTGTGTGTCCTTGACCAGTTTGTTTAGCTTCTCTGAGGTCACTGCTTTATCTCATAATACTTAACTTACTAGGTTGAAAGAAGAAGTCAAAGAAATAGTGTGTGTGAAATCAAAAATCAGAAGACTTTTATGCTTTTCAAGTGCTCAGAATATGCTTTCCTCCCTTTTACAAGCACCACAGATACTCGCAATAGAAAGTGGGCATGGCATATTAGAATGCTTAGAATGTTTCCTCTTTACAGTTGTCTACACATCCTACTCTTTAAGCTAGATGGGAGATGAAGATGGTAAAAGAGATTAACCAGATAATTGCTATTTTTGTTAGAAGGAATCAGGAAATTATGTCTACTGCAGCCATGGTTGAGAGCTCTCGTAACCACACCTGATGGAATCAGGAATTCAGACGTGGACGTCTGAATCATTGGGGGAACTTTCTGACACAAAATACACGTCCCAGCTTCTGTTTCTCCTGGTGTGCAAGATTAAGTACCTAAACAACTCTGACCAAAAACTCTGGAAATGAAATAAAATAAAAACTTAAAGAAAGTTACATCACTTCAAAGGCCAGAAATAATGTTTAAGCAGAAATAATAGATTAGCACTCAAGTCGGCTTTCAGTCCAGGGACATCCACTTAACTATGATGCCCTTGGGCTTGGGTTCTGATAACTTGTTGGATCTGGGGCTTCCCAGGTGGCACAGTGGTAAAAAATTCACCTGCCAATGCAGGAAACACAGGTTTGATCCCTGAGTTGGGAAAATCCCCTTGAGGGAAAAATGGCAACCTGCTTCAGTGTTCTTGCCTGGAAAATCCCATGGACAGAGGAGCCTGGCAGGCTACAGTCTGTGGGGTCGCACAGAGTCAGGCATGACTGAGCATGTGTGCACACACACACACAACTTGTTGGATTTAGGGGACAGGAGCCAAATCCAAGGTTTTGTCCAAGGTGAGGAGTCTAATAAGAGGGACCTGAGCAAAACTGGGGCCCCAAAGTACAAAACTCTCCATGTAAGGCTAAATGAGAAATCTGTAGTACAGAAGGGGACAGTAAGGAAACCTGTCTCCCATGACCTTGGGATTGGGTAGCAGGGAACACAAGCTCTTTCCTGAGAATTCACAACTTCAGGCAGCCTTCAGGCAAGTTTGCACCTGCATTTACACTGTCAAGAGGGTCTGAAAGCCTTTAGCGAAAGCCTTTCCTTTAACATAGTATTTGGTTGTTGGTACCCAAGCTGCCTTCCTGCTCCACATCCAAAGCACCTGCCCCTCCTTAACCTTCTTGCCTTTAGCTCTAGTGACTCAATACTGGGAGACTGGGTCTTCTTTTGACCTTCAGATATTGGAGTTTTTAGTTGGCTGCAGTATTAATATCAGTCTTACCTCAGGCCTTTAGGTAAGCAGAGACCCCTGCTGTGATATCCACAGTCTTTGGTCTTTACCTGCAGGATGCAAGTAGGAATGGGGAAAGAGAAAGGAAGAGATATTTTTTTTATGCCTTAACTGTATTAAAAATCATTTCTGATTGTAATAAAGTCCCCAAAACAAGCAACCCTAAAGCAGGCCCTTTGTGGGCTTTAGGAAGCCAGGGGGTGTGGATTAAGAGTGTGGTCATTTTGGCAGCAGGACAGAGAGGGGAGGATTTCGACTGTAGCAAGATCTCCTAAGGCAGCCAGTGGAGGAGAAAGTGGGTGACTGGGCCTTAGGTCCCTCAGGGCCACTCCCACTAAACAGCCTGGAAAGGCAGGCTCAGGGTGCCTGCTGTTTAGGTGTGGTTATTAAAAGCTAGAATTTGGGCTTTGCTGGCTCTAGCTTGTGTACTTGTTCCCATGGTTCCTACCTAGCATATCTTTTTAGAGCCTTCTTTGTCTTTGCGATTCTTGGATTCATTGTTTTTTGTTTTTTTTTTTTTTTAATAATGCAGTGCTAATCTCTTTGCTGGGCCAGTATTGGGGAGAGACAATTGATTTTGGAAGCATCATGCCAGTTGGTGTAATCCCAGAAGCAAAGTGGCATGCGCTACATTACATGCTGAATTGACTTCTTGGCCGACTCACAGCCTCTGCTCTTTCATTACATGCTTGTAGCAAGTTGCATGTTTTATGTGTGTATTCTTGGCCAGGCTGGCACAGGTTAGTGCCACCCAGCTCTTCCTGTTCCCAGCCTGTATTTGCTGCTCGGGCAGCTGTGGGTTTTTCTAGAAGATGGCAGTCTTTATTTCCTCAATGTAAAAGTTTAACAAATGACTTTGTCCACTCCTATACACCCAGCTCCTAGAACTGTGTTTGGCAAATAGTGAGCACTCAATAAATTCTCTGAATGAACTCTTATTTTTGTATCAACGGCAGTTAAAGTACAGAGGATAAAACGGAGACTAGGTATAAGCTAAAGAGATTAGGGACGAGTGACCTAAGGCAGGATTGGAGAAGAGCTCAGGAGCTGTGTTGTCCCATTAGTTGGCAGTAAAGCAGGTGAGGAGCGAAGAACCAGCTAGAGTGCTGGGTCACATTGGCAGATTGGGTTCTGGGAAGCTTAACAGTGTGTTTCTGGCCATAATTTAGGAGCCACGGTGAGGCATAGAAGAAAACACCCTGGACAGTAAGACAAAGTAAGTGCTCTGTAATTGACATTAAAGCAGGGCATGGGTAGAGCTGGTCTGTGAAGTAAATATTAGGAAACCCCTTTCCATTTTGTGCGTGTTAATGAAAATGAACTGTTAATCACAGTTAGCACTGCTGTCTTCTCTACTAAATGTGTGAAAGGTGCCTTTTAGGGAAATATGCGTTCTCTTCTTGTTTACCTTCTTCATGGTTGATTTAGAATCTACTTTCTGAATAACCTTCCTGTCTGCTAGACTACTGACAGTGCACAGCACTTAAAGGAAAAGGCAGGACAAAAGACTGTGGTCTTTGCACTAAATTCCTTTCTCTCATCAGTCACTGATGAGTCTTCTGTGTTCATTTTTCACGGATCATCATTCAGTGTTTGCCTCTCACTAAGTCCCAAGTGTCCCTCCACTGAATGTTTTTGGATATTATTACTGTCTACTAATGAAAGGCTAAAAAGGCTAATTTGTTAGGGAAGTGAATGAAATATAAAGTAATTTATAGATATTAACCCTCTTCTTCATTCCCTGTTAATAAAATCAGTGTATCGTTGCAGGTGGAAGAAGGGACCGCGAACTATCCATTTGTAACCACACTCTGCACACTCTCAGTTGGCCAGAAGGGTCAAGTGTATATTAGTAAGCAGCTGGGAGTTTGCTGAAGCAATTAATTGGACTTGTCATCTATAAATAATAGTTTAAATAACTTCCTCTTCTTGCTCACTTGACTGAAAGAGCCATTCAAATTCAAATCATCAATGACCTTTCCAAAAATAGACTAGAACTACAAGGTTTGGCTGTTTTATTAAAAACTCTATTCAGTACTCTGTGATGGCCTACATAGGAAAAGAATCTTAAAAGAAAAAAAAGGAGTGGATATATGCATATGTGTAACTGATTCACTTTGCTGTACACTTGAAAAGAATACAACATTGTAAATCCACGATCAGTTCAGTTCAGTTCAGTCACTCAGTCGTGTCCGATGCTTTGCGACCCCATGAACTGCAGCACGCCAGGCCTCCCTATCCATCACCAACTCCTGAAGTTTACCCAAACTCATGTCCATCGAGTCAGTGATGCCATCCAGCCATCTCATCCTCTATCGTCCACTTCTCCTGCCCTCAATCTTTCCCAGCATCAGGGTCTTTTCAGATGAATCAGCTCTTCGTGTGAGGTGGCCAAAGTATTAGAGTTTCAGCTTCAACATCAGTCCTTCCAAAGAACACCCAGGTCTGATCTCCTTTAGGATGGACTGCTTGGATCTCCTTGCAGTCCAAGGGACTCTCAAGAGTCTTCTCCAACAACACAGTTCAAAAGCATCGATTCTTCTGCTCTCAGCTTTCTTTATAGTCCAACTCTCACATCCATATGTGACTACTGGAAAAACCATAGTCTTGACTAGACGGACCCTTGTTGGCAAAGTAATGTCTCTGCTTTTGAACATGCTATCTAGGTTGGTCATAACTTTCCTTCCAAGGAGTAAGCGTCTTTAATTTCATGGCCGTAATCACCATCTGCAGTGATTTTGGAGCCCCAAAAAATAAAGTCAGCTACTGTTTCCACTATTTCCCCATCTATTTGCCATGAAGTGATGGGACCAGATGCCATGATCTTAGCTTTCTGAATGTGGAGCTTTAAGCCAACTTTTTCACTCTCCTCTTTCACTTTCATCAAGAGGCTTTTTAGTTCCTCTTCACTTTCTGCCATAAGGGTGGTATCATCTGCATATCTGAGGTTATTGATATTTCTCCTGGCAGTCTTGATTCCAGCTTGTGCTTCTTCCAGCCCAGCGTTTCTCATGATGTACTCTGCATAGAAATTAAATAAGGAGGGTGACAATATACAGCCTTGACGTACTCCTTTTCCTATTTGGAACCAGTCTGTTGTTCCATGTCCAGTTCTAACTGTTGCTTCCTGACCTGCATACAGGTTTCTCAAGAGGCAGGTCAGGTGGTCTGGTATTCCCATCTCTTTCATAATTTTCCACAGTTTATAGTGATCCACACAGTCAAATCCACTATACTCTAGTTAAAAAAAAAAAGACTCTAGGCTGTTTATAAGTTTACCAGGTTTTTTGGATTTTGTTTTTTGATGGGGTGGGGGGTGGTAAATTTCACTAATAACCAAAGAGTTGTAGCCTGTATAGAAAACAAACTATGGTTACCAAAGGGGAGAGACAGGGGGTCGTGGGTGGTGGGGGGAAGAGAGATAAATTAGGAATGCGGGATTAACAGATACACACCACTATATATAAAATAGATAAGACAACAAGGACTATAGCATAGGAAACCATATTTAATAGCCCATGTAAACCATAATGGAAAAGAATATGAAAACAGACACATATATATGTAACTGAATCACTTTGCTGTACAACTGAAACTAATACAATATTTCAACTGCAGTACAGTTTTTTTTCTAAGTAGGAAAAAAATAGAAAAAAGGAATTATGTCCTGAGTTCTATTTTTTTATGTTTAAGGTTTTTTTTTGTTGTTGTTATTAAGCATTTAACTATAAGGAAAGGAATCCTAGTATTATATAATGAGGATAGCAAAAATAAACAAGATACCAGATTTTAGAGATGAATCTGAATGTCATATTCCTTGGTTCTAGTATCACATAATGATTGTTTTTACCCCAAAATACCATATGGCTAATGTGGACCCAATCTCCTCGACATTTGCTGTTCTATACACACATTTTCATTTATATTTATTTTTTATATATGAGGCTTTGAGGATGCCAAGAGAGATGATATTTTTGGAGGAAGTCAGTGCCCACTCAGAGAGGCTGTGGTGTCAGCATGGGTGTTACATGGAGCTCTAAATCTCAGGGTGCATAAGAAATAACCTTCAGCTTGTGGCTTTCATTGTCACCAAAGGACAGATCATTGGAAAGTTTGCTTAAAAGTTCTTCTGTTGTGTATAGGTGGGTTTTTAATATGAAGGGAAGGAAGGAAAAAACAAAGAATAAGCATGACCCAACTCTTGAGATTTGGCCCTACCAGGAATTTCATCTCCATTTTGTAGCCTCATCTAACCCTCTCCAGCTTCTTGCCAGGGATTTCTTAAGTCTCGAGACGCACAAAGATCCTGGCTGGCAAGAAACTGCAGTGCATCAGCAGGAACAGGTTGCAAAATGAAGACAAAGCCTCTGGCAAGACACGGGGGAGTGGTAGAGGCCTGGCTGCAGAATGAATATGAAGGCCTGGGTGGTGAAAGATCACCGTGGTCACCGCACACATGCAAAGACGGGCTGTTCCTCCCTCAGGGGAGTCATGTAGGGTGAGCCACCAGGAGGGTTGGCCAGGCCAGCAATTGGGAACAGCAGGCCAAAGGCATCCTTTGCCAGAGCAAGTTAAAAGCTTTAGAACTGAGGGTGCTCCCGGGTCTCAGGACTGTCTCTGGGTGCAGTTCACTCCTCCATGCTGATAAGGAGTGTGCGACTGGTTGGAAAAGCACTTCAGGGTCAGAGAAGGAAAATAAATCATAGAGAAGATACCAGAAAGGTTTGGTTAAATACTGCTTAATGGAGTACAACTTGTGACCAGGGTGCTTACTGTGTTCCCAATACTGGATTACTTTAACCCTGCTCTGTTAGTTGTCCTCAACTTTGACCTTCCTCTCCCCTTCCTTGGCTCCTACCCCACCCACGTGTCCCCTGCTTCCTGTTGCCTCCCCTCCCCATTCCTCCCTTTCTTTCTCCCTCGTTTGTACACTCTTCTTTTTCCTCCGATTTAAGAAGTGACTCTTCTCTCCATAGCTTTATCAAGAACTGCTTATATTCTTACAGTGTTAAGAAGTTCCTTGGAGGATAGAAAATTTAAATTAAATTAAATTAAATTAATGCTTTAATTCCAGCATCTAGTTGCTTCAGAAACAGCAAGGTGAATTTGACTTGCCAAAGCTGAGCTTAGTGTTATTGTTCTGGTTAATGTGATGGGAACAGTTTAGCTGGAGGCTTTTGTTAATTTAAGACTTGCAGCTAGGGAAAGAAGAGAGGACATGGCATTATTTAACTTGTCCATATGTCCGAAAGAATATCTTCAAATGTTCAAAAGAAAAAAATTGAACCTTTGAGTACAAATCATCAAAAAAACTCTCATCCTTTCTTTAGAGGTATTTTTAAGAGAAAATCCAAGCGAAAAAAAAAAAAGAAGAGACTTAAACTTAATAAAAATCTTCAGTTAGTAGTACAAAATACGGTCTGTAAACACAATATAGGGCTTCCCAGGTGGCTCAGATGGTAAAGAATCTGCCTGCAATTCGGGAGACCTGGGTTTGATCCCTGAATCAGAAAGATCCCCTGGAGGAGGTCATGGCAACCCACTCCAGTGTTCTTGCCTGGAGAATCCCTATGGACAGGGGAGCCTGGTAGGCTGCAGTCCATGATGTCGCAAAGAGCTGGACACAACTGAGTGACTAAACACACAACACAACAGGCAAACACAATACAGATGTGTGTTTTTAGCACTTCAAACATGGGGGGAAATTCTTCCCTTCTTTTACTACCGTTGATTATGGCAAAGCATCGGCAGGTATTTTGTACTTTAACCTCCTGAGAAAGAATACGTTCTTATCGCTGAATCTTTGTGGGACACTTCCTGCCTTGTGTATGGGTAGTCATGTCTCAAAATTAACCCATACCAAAATTAGAAAAGTCAAAATGAAGTGTCAGAGTGAGCTAAGGTGGCAGGTTGGACTTTGAACCTTTGTAATGAATTCACTTGGTTTACTTCTGTTTTTAAAAATTTATTTTTAATTGAAGGGTAATTACAATATTGTGTTGGTTTCTACCATATATCAACACGGATCAGCCATAGGTATATGTATGTCCCCTCCCTCTGAGCCTCCCTTCCACCTCCCACCCTCTCCCACTCCTCTAGATTATCACAGAGCGCTGGTTTGAGTTCTCTGAGTCATGCGGCAAATTCCCACCGACTGTTTTACATATGTTAGTGTTTATGTTTCTATGCTACTCTCTCCATTCATCCCACCCTCTCCTTCCTACCTGCCACCCAGTGTCCATAAACCTGTTGTCTGTGTCTGGTGTCTCCACTGCTGCCCTGCAAATAGGTTCATCAGTACCATCTTTCTAGGTTTCATGTATATGCGTTAGTATACGGTATTTGTTTTTCTGACTTCACTCTGTATAATAGGCTCTAGGTTCATCCACCTCACTAGAACGGACTCACATGTGTTCCTTTTATGACTGAGTAATATTCCATTGTATAAATGTACCATAGTTTCTTTATCTGTTCATCTGTCGATAGACATCTAGGTTGCTTCCATGTCCTGCTGCTGCTGCTGCTAAGTCACTTCAGTCATGTCCGACTCTGTGCGACCCCATGGATGGCAGCCCACCAGGCTCCCCCATCCCTGGGATTCTCCAGGCAAGAACACTGGAGTGGGTTGCCATTTCCTTCTCCAATGCATGAAAGTGAAGAGTGAAAGTGAAGTCACTCGGTCGTGTCCAACTCTTAGCGACCCCATGGACTGCAGCCTACCAGGCTCCTCTGTCCATGGGATTTTCCAGGCAAGAGTACTGGAGTGGGGTGCCATTGCCTTCTCCGGCTTCCATGTCCTAGCTGTTGTAAATAGTGCTGCAGTGAACATTGTGGTACACGTGTCTTTTTCAGTTATGTTTTTCTCAGGCTATATGCCCAGTAGTGGGATTGTCTCTGTGACTATATTTCTCCAGGGCTGCCTTTTATTTTAGGATCTTGGTTTCTTATTTTATAACATCTGTCAGTTCATTAAGAAAGGGACTTACTTGTAAAGGCTACTGTGAAACAATCTTGATCTACTCTAGCTGTTAAAAAGCAAGTAACAACATCAGTATTTTTCATTTGCTTAAAGTCTTTTATATTCAGATCCCCATCACTCCATAGCCCATTTCATTTTATTTGTCTGCATACTTTAATCAGTAATTTTAGGAAGAGCTTCATGAATGGTTATCATCTAACTCTTGCCAATGCTTTTCTACTTTTTGTGTATGGTGGTGGTGGTTTAGTCGCCAAGTCGTGTCCAACTCTTGCGATCCTGTGGACTGTAGCCGGCCAGGCTCCTGTGTCCATGATTGTCCAGGTAAGAATACTGAATTGGATTGCCATTTCCTTCTCCAGAGGATCTTCCTGATCCAGGAATTGAACCCAGGTGTCCTTCATTGCAGGCAAATTCTTTACCGACTGAGCTGTGAGGGAAGCCACCTTTGTATGTGGGTATGAGTATCCATGGAAACTTGGGGTGGAAAGTTGAATTCGTCCTACTGCTAGGTTAATATAAGCACAGTACCATGACCACCAGTCTGTTCAAGGATTACTTATTTTCTCTGTTTACTTCTTACCCTCATCTCCATTTTATTCTCATTCCCATGAATAATGTTCGTGATATACCCTTAAAAATATATTGTGTTTTTTTGTGGACTTTACAGAAGTGATGTTTTTCATTCACATAGGTGATTACTAAAGTTCATGTTCTATTTCTTACATTTGCTAGGCTTTATTCTTTTAAGATCTTTCCTTTATATCTAGGTTGTTGAACTTGATTGCCATGTGGGGTTCCATATCAGGCATCCATCACATTTTCCTTTTCATCCCCATAGTGACAAACAGCTAAGTTGTCTCAGCGTGCTGTATACGGTGAACATTCTTACAGCACGGCCAGGTTGCTCTCCCAGAAGGGCTGTGCCACGTTAGAATCTCATCAGCAGTTCCAGAGATGCTTGTGGTCCCACAACCTCACCAACACTTTGTATTATACAAATTGATAGTTTTTGCCGATCCTTATGGCATTTTGCTTTAATCTTTATTTCTATGATTATTAGTAGACTGATCATCACTTTGTTTGCTCTTACACATTTAAGTTTCCCCTTCTGTGAATTGCCTGTTCGTATTTTTGCCCATTTTAACATTTTTTCTTATTGATTCACTAGAGTTCATTACATATCTTAGTTATTAATTCCCTATTATAATCTTTGCCATTATCTTCTCTCTGTGTGTTACCTATCTGTTCATTTTTTCTGTTGTGCCCATCTTTGAATGGATATCATTGTTTATTGTATTTAAATGTTTATAGCTTTCCAGGAAAAGTATAATTTTCTATTTCCATTGAACTAGAGATTGGCAATAAATGGTATAAAAATTATGATGTTTAGGCCATGACTTTAGAGAATTCAAGAAGCAGCCTGATCTCTGGGATGAGAAGCAGTGTGCAGAATGTATTCCCTGGGAACTTACAGGGAAGACCAGGACTCCATTGCGTGCTCAGTCACTTTAGTTGTGTCTGACTCTGTGAACCCATGGACTGTAGCCCGCCAGGTTCCTCTGTCTGTGGGATTTTCCTGGCAAGAATACTGGAGTGGATTGCCATGCTCTCCTCCAGTGGATCTTCCCGACTCAGGGATCAAACATGCGTCTCCTGAATTTCGGGAAGATTTTTCACCGCCAGCTGAGCCACCAGGGAAGTCCCAAGACACCATTAGAGACATGGAATTCAGGAATATTAGAAAGATCAGCAATGGAGAGTAACCAGAATTGCTGACGTCTTTTTTGAGTCTTCATTTTTCATCTGGATTCTTGATAATGATGATGATGAAGATGGTGCTGATCCATGAGATGATGATCGGCGTCTGAGATCCCACCGCTTGCCCAGCTGCTCTTGTTGCCAAACCAGCACTTTGGCACATTTCTCAATGTAGAGGAAGGGGCATCTTTTTGTCATTTATATTTTGGGGAGGAGTATATCTTTTTAAAAATTTCTGTAAAGATTCCTTATATGCCTGCAGCAGCCCTGATTAAGTAGCAGTGCTATGATTTGACTGCAGCCCTACCTAACTACAAACCTTGGTGACTTGGCCACAATTTACTACTATTACAACAGCTGCCCCTATTACTACTACAGTTACTAGGGGAGAGAGGGAATATAGCATCTGATAGTCCTTGAGTGCTTGCCGTGTGCCAAACACAGCATTCAGTGGTGTACACATATTATTTTATTTGATCTTCACAGTCTCCCTGTGAGGTGAGTCCTGACACTAGCTATCTCACTGGCAGAATGGGGATTGAAGCCAATCTTTCTCACTCCGAATCTGAGGGCTCACCCAGTATGGTAGTAGCTCCTCTGAACACTCAAGGATGAAGTATCTCAGAAAACAAAATCGCTGCACTACTAGAAATCAAACAACAAATTTTTTAAAGCAAAACTTGACCAGGGGATAGCATTAGTTCAGTACTCTGTCAATAAATGTTTCACTTAATTTATACACACAACCATCTTGAATGCTGACACTTGAGGAAAAAAATATCAGGTTAAAGTGGAGGACACAGTAAAAATAAAGATTATTGTGAAAACTCTGATGGGGAATTTGGGATATTTCCAAGAGAGTTTAAGTTTGGTGGTATAGGCTGCCTGTTAATCAGGTCTAATTCTTCTACTTTTCCTTCATATGAATAAATGCCTAGTTCACTGTTAAATCCTGGTAGCTTCTCTGTGATTTAGGTCCCTGGTTTCCACTATTATTGTTTTCATTGCTGTTTTGTTCCTTTCCTTTACAAAGGGAACAAACACAGAGAATACGTTTTTCTTGAGCAATTCATCAAGCATTGTTAGTGAGAGGGGAGGTGTTAAAGGCTGTGTGCGTTTGTGTGTGTGTGTGTGTGTGTACACACCTATATGAATGGAACAGCCCATCGGCAGTAGGTTTCACTGAGCTCTGATAGAAGATCCCTGCCTGCAGGTAGTTAGCTCCAGGTACCGCTCTCCAGAGTTCATACTGCCCAGCTGCGATGAGAACAGACTCAGGGTGGGACAGAGGGAGCCTGGCCCAAGATGTTGTGTCTGTAGCCGGCCGTGTATATTTATGGAACATTTCCTAACAGGGTGTTGCTATTTGAAAATAAAAAAGCTTACTTGTTGAGTTTGGTACTGTAGGACAGTGGTTTTGAAACTTTTAACTTTTTTTTTTTAAAGTTAACAAATACCTCCTTTTCCAACCCCCATATTTACAACTTAGAATCAGGACCCAGCCTGGTGGAACTCTATTTACTCAGTCTTTGGTATGTCCAAAAAGGGGCCCCTGAGGCACTGCCTTCTAGACAAATTCTTCTTTTTGTACCTTTCCCACAATTTTGGTTTCCCTTTTTTTTTCTTTTCCTTTGCATACCTGCCTGAGTGTTCACCCTCTTCTATTCTTCAGACCAGTATGGGAGTTCCTAAGCAGCCCCAGGGACTTGAGAGTCCCTTGGACTGCAAGGAGATCAAACCAGTCTATCCCAAAGGAAATCAGTCCTGAATATTCATTGGAAGGACTGCTGCTGAAACTCTTAATACTTAGGCCACCTGATGTGAAGAACTGACTCACTGGAAAAGACCTTGATTCTGGGAAAGACTGAAGGCAGGAGAAGGGGTCGACAGAGGATGAGATGGTTGGATGGCATCACCAACTCAATGAGTTTGAGCAAGCTCCAGGAGTTGATGATGGACAAGGAAGCCTGGCGTGCTACAGTCCATGGGCTCGCAAAGAGTCAGACACGACTGAGCGACCGATCTGACTGACTGAAGCAGTCCTATGCTATTAACAGTTTTATCCTCTGTTTAGATAGGATATGACAAACCTACCAGGTGAGCAGGGGCTCTGGACGAAACAAGTTGGGTAATGCGATAGTGATCTCTAATAAAGTGTTAGGTGGGCTGATTGATGATAGGTTTTACCTGCCTTTCTCTTGGTCCCCTTTCTCTGCTGGAAGGTTAGAAGCACGGACAGGTGATTCTAGTTATAATGCTGCCTCCACCGGCTCTGTGATCTCAGGCAAGCCTTTTTACTTATCTGGGTCTCAGTTTCCTAAAATGTACAAGGAGGCTAAATTAGGTCTGAAGGTCCATGAGAAGTTATTTGCAGTAATAACTTAGGATATTCTCGGCTGGCTGAGTTGGTCATAGTTGCTGTCATGCCACATTCCCAAAGCTCAGAGATCCTTTACTGGATAAATGTGGGCCCCCAGGCTGCATGTGTCCATAGCAGGAATCAACAGCTCACTGTGTGGATTCTTCCACTTAAGGGTGGAGGTGGAGTTGGGTGAGGATTGCTTTGTTTATCTCTGAGGCAGTGTTTCCTGTCATGGCTGCATTGGGTGGAGAAGGTTCTGATTACCTATTAGCTATCTGCCTAGGATTGACATCCCACAAATTGGGGGTGGGGACTTGGCCAATAACAGAAACTTTGGACTTTAACCTGATCTTCAGATTCCCCGTAAAAGGTGTGGCCTGGAGGAAAAGAGTTACCTTGATAAGGAACAGAAAACATTTTAAGGTTTCTACACATTGACTTTGAGCATTGCCAACTGAGAATAGGGAAGGCCTGCCAGATTAGTCGGAGAAGGCAATGGCACCCCACTCCAGTACTCTTGCCTGGAAAAGCCCATGGACAGAGGAGCCTGGTGGGCTGAAGTCCATGGGGTCGCTAGGAGTCGAACACCACTGAGCGACTTCACTTTCACTTTTCACTTTCATGCATTGGAGAAGGAAATGGCAACGCACTCCAGTGTTCTTGCCTGGAGAATCCCAGGGATGGGGGAGCCTGGTGGGCTGCTGTCTATGGGGTCGCACAGGTCGGACACGACTGAAGTGACTTAGCAGCAGCAGCAGCCAGATTAGTAGATGATGTGTGTGCTATAATCGTGTTGTTACTGTTGTCGCGTTATTCATTCATTCATTCATTCATTCAACATTCATTCATTCAACATACATTCACTGAACAGCCATGTGGCAGATACTTGTCTGGCCACTGAGGGCTCTTTTTAGTCCTAAGGGCCAGTACTGAGAACTGTTTTTACTTATACACATTTGCTCTGCAGTTAGGGTTTCCTGCCATTAGGAGGTAGTGATTTCTTTTTTTATACTACATAATCCAGTCCTAGGAACTGAGATATTAGACATAGTTTATGTGAAATAGGGATTCTAGTATGATTTTCCTTTTTCAGTTCAGTTGCTCAGTCGTGTCCGACTCTTTGTGACCCCATGAACCGCAGCATGCCAGGCCTCCCTGTCCATCACCAACTCCCAGAGTCCACCCAAACCCATGTCCATTGAGTTGGTGATGCCATCCAAGCATCTCATCCTCTGTTGTCCCCTTCTCCTCCTGCCCTCAATCTTTCCCAGCATCAGGGTGTTTTCCAATGAGTCAGCTCTTCACATCAGGTGGCCAAAGTATCGGAGAGTCAGCTTCAACATCAGACCTACCAATGAACACCCAGGACTGATTTCCTTTAGAATGGACTGGTTGGATCTCCTTGCAGTCCAAGGGACTCAAGAGTCTTCTCCAACACCACAGTTCAAAAGCATCAATTCTTCGGTGCTCAGTTTTCTTTATAGTCCAACTCTCGCATCCATACATGACCACTGGAAAAACCATAGCCTGGACTAGATGGACCTTTGTTGACGAAATAATGTCTCTGCTTTTTAATATGCTGTCTAGGTTGGTCATAATTTTCCTTCCAAGGAGTACACATCTTTTAATTTCATGGCTGCAGTCACCATCTGCAGTGATTTTGGAGCCCAGAAAAATAGAGTCATCCACTGTTTCCCCATCTGTTTGCCATGAAGTGATGGGACCGGATGCCATGATCTTCGTTTTCTGAATGTTGAGCTTTAAGCCAAGTTTTTCACTCTCCTTTTTCACTTTCATCAAGAGACTCTTTAGTTCCTCTTCACTTTCTGCCATAAGGGTGGTGTCATCTGCGTATCTGAGGTTGTTGATATTTCTCCCGGCAATCTTGATTCCAGCTTGTGCTTCTTCCAGCCCAGCGTTTCTCATGATGTACTCTGCATAGAAGTTAAATAAGCAGGGTGACAATATACAGCCTTGATGTACTCCTTTTCCTATTTGGAACCAGTCTGTTGTTCCATGTCCAGTTCTGTTGCTTCCTGACCTGCATACAGGTTTCTCAAGAGGCTGAAATAAAATTATTCCACAAAATAGGCAACTTTAAACTCACTTTGCCAACAAAGGTCTGTATAGTCAAAGCTATGATTTTTCCAGTAGTCATGTACGGATGTGACAGCTGGACCATAAAGACTGAAAAATTGATGCTTTCAAAGTGCAATGCTGGAGAAGACTCTTAAGAGTCCCTTGGACAGCAAGGAGACCAAACCAGTCAATCCTAAAGGAGATCAACCCTGAATATTTATTGCTGAAGCTGAAGTTCCAATATTTTGTGGCCACTTGACGTGAAGAGCATACTCATTGGAAAAGACCCTGATGCTGGGAAAAGTTGAAGGCAGGTGGAGAAGAGGGCAACAGAGGATGAATGATTGGACGACATCATCGACTCAATGGATATAAGTTTGAGCAAACTCCAGGAGATAGTGAGGAACAGGGAAGCCTGGCATGCTGCAGTCCATGTGGTTGCAAAGAGTTGGACACGGCTAAGCTACTGAACAACACCAGAAAACTCTAAGGCTTGATTCTATATTTTAAAGTCATTGGTATGGAGAGAAAGCAGGAATCTGAAGTATAATTATGTACTTTGTTCACATACCTTTAACTTCTGTAACTGTTAACCCTGTGGTTCCATTTCCCTGGTGTCTAGAAGAGGAACTATTTATTCTTTTCTTGCACCTCCTTTCTTAAATGTAGAAATCCCTGGACTCATCGGCTCTGTGGGTTTGAATAATGCCGTTCCATCTCTGCAACATTATTAGCCTCTTGACAAAGTAAAGCCTGCAGGGGGAGCAGAGCCAGAGGAGCTCCTCTCTTCTATGATTCTCCTCCCCTGCTTCTTGCCTTTTATTAGTTTATAAGGTATTTGGTACCTCTGCCCACAATGCAGAAAACCTGGGTTCAATTCCTGGGTCAGGAAGATCCTCTCGAGGAGGAAAGGGCAACCCACTCCAGTATTCTTACCTGGAGAATTCCATGAACAGAGGAGCCTTGGTGGGCTACAGTCAATGGGATCGCAGAGAGTCCGACAAGACTGAATGACTAATACACATGTGTCTAGGATGGAGCCAGGGCCTACAGCTCTAAAGATAAATAAGAGGTGTTTTCCACTCTTGAGCTGCTCACAGTCTGCGAGGAAGAACAACATAGAAAATAGTAAATTATGCTATACCATAGAATGTACTGTGGTTTTTTTAACTTAAATTTTTTTAATTAGAAAAACTTTATTGTTAAAATTGTTCTTTTTCATTGTTGCTTTTAACTTTTTATTGAAATACAGCTGATTTACAATGTTGTGTTAGTTTCAAGTGCACAGCAAAGTTTTTCAGTTATACATATATATGTATATGTATATCTATAATACACATATACATATATTCTTTTTTAGATTCTTTTCCATTTTGAGTTATTGCAAGATATTGAGTATGGTTCTCTATACTATACAGTAGGTCCTTGCTGGTTATCTATTTTATATATCATAGTGTATATATTTTAATCCCAAACTCCTAATTTTAGAGTACTTTTAATGCATGTAAAGAATTACCATAGCACTTGGCACTATGGTGCTATTCAAAATATTTAACAACCAATATAGCTCTGGCATTGATCAATCAGAATTCATGGAGCTCCATCCTCAGAATGGAGCCAGCTAGTGCTGTTGCTCTGACGTGTACAGGCTGAATATCTGTGATGCCTGGCACACACAAACTAGGATAGTGGTGCACTGACTGATCAAATCCAGTCTTTATCCCCTTTCCCTCGTAGAAAGTGCTGTGTTTGCAGTATACCAGAATAGGAGAGAGTGCTGCTGACGTCCTGAAAGACCAAGGAGTAGGACTTTCACCAAGGTATGATAATGGATGAGCTGGGCATTAAAGAGGGCCCTGAAGCATGCCCAGTGGCAAAGGTGGTAACAGGAGATAGTATTTCACCTTCAAGCCTCAAGAAAAGAGAAAGATATCAAAAGCATGTGCTCCAGTGACTCTTATTTTCAAAGAAAAAAGGAAGTACTTTGTTTTTCCCTTAAGAGAGAGTTATAAAATGCAAGAGAAAGGAAGAGCGAGGGCAGTCAAGATTCAGATCAGATCAGATCAGATCAGTTGCTCAGTCATGTCCGACTCTTTGCGACCCCATGAATCGCAGCACGCCAGGCCTCCCGGTCCATCACCAACTCCCAGAGTTCACTCAGACTCACGTCCATTGAGTCAGTGATGCCATCCAGCCGTCTCATCCTCTGTCATCCCCTTCTCCTCCTGCCCCCAATCCCTCCCAGCATCAGAGTCTTTTCCAATGAGTCAACTCTTCGCATGAGGTGGCCAAAGTACTGGAGTTTCAGCTTTAGCATCATTCCTTCCAAAGAAATCCCAAGGCTGATCTCCTTCAGAATGGACTGGTTGGATCTCCTTGCAGTCCAAGGGACTCTCAAGAGTCTTCTCCAACACCACAGTTCAAAAGCACCAATTCTTTGGCGCTCAGCCTTCTTCAGAGTCCAACTCTCACATCCATACATGACCACAGAAAAAACCATAGCCTTGACTAGACGAACCTTTGTTGGCAAAGTAATGTCTCTGCTTTTGAATATGCTATCTATGTTGGTCATAACTTTCCTTCCAAGGAGTAAGCGTCTTTTAATTTCATGGCTGCAGTCACCATCTGCAGTGATTTTGGAGCCCAGAAAAATAAAATCTGACACTGTTTCCCCATCTATTTCCCATGAAGTGATGGGACTGGATTCCATGATCTTCGTTTTCTGAATGTTGAGCTTTAAGCCAACTCTTTCACTCTCCACTTTCACTTCATCAAGAGGCTTTTTAGTTCCTCTTCACTTCAAGATTGCCTCCTCCTAATACTTAGTGCCCGTAGATGCTCCTGGATTAGGTATTCCTTGAAACTGAAGTAACAGTAGCGGAGCTTAGTCACTGAGTACTTTTGGCCAGCCCCTTACAAATGAATATCCAAAAGGAAAGAAAAAAGTACTTCCTCAGAGCAGATCCCTTGAAAAGATTATATTTCTTTAAAGTAAAACATTTAAACAGAACACTCAACAGAGATTTTGGAACAGAGATATAAAGTGATTTCATCTCAGCATTAAGTGTTAATTTCTGGTGCAAATGAAGACAGAGGTAAAGACAATTCAGATATTTTAAATCTGTTTTCAGAATGTGGTTTATATGATTTGGTTTACCAAGTTTACCATGATACTTTTCTTGGCTCAATAATAAAATTCTCATTCCCTATAAATGGGGCTAATAACTGTCTCATGTTGTTGTGAGGATTAAACGAGGATTATATATGTATATAGATATACATACATATATATAATGCTTAACAGATAATAGACATTTAGTAAGTGCTGGCTATTGTTTTTATATTGTTCTTACAGTATTTGTATATTTAACAGTACTTTATTAAGCTCTCTTTAGTTTGTGATAGAGTTAAGTGTAGATTTTCTTATAAGAATGTACCATTTAACTTTCAAATATTCCATATATTTGAATAAAAGAATAAGCGATCTACTCTTCTGTCAGTCCAAGACCAGTTAGTGTTTGGTCCTTACCCTTCCACTCCTTTCCTTTGCACATGTCCTCTTTTTCTTCCTTTCTCCTTCCTCTTCGTTTCCCTGTTTTTTGGTCACAACCCAGCTTCCCAAGTGGCGCTAGTGATAAAGACCCTGCCTGCTAATACAGGAGATGAGGGCTCAATCCCTGGGTTGGGAATCTGGGTTGAGAAGGAAATGGCAACCCACTCCAATATTCTTGCCTGGAGAATCCCACGGACAGAGGCGCCTGGCAGGCTGTGAGCGAGCTATGGTCCGTAGGGTCACAAAGAGTCGAACAGTACTGAAGCGACTCAGCGTGCACACACACAAACTATTTGAGGTGAGCCAATTTCTACCCTTCCACTCTAATGGGAATTTCTTCTTCTCCTCTTCCTTCATTTTATTTTTTCAGTTTTTCATAGTTCCCATAATTGTATTTTAGGCTGTCTTTCTCTTTAATCTCTTAGTTTCCTTAGAGAACGTCTAGATGGCCCAGCAACCTCAGGACAGCCACTCCTCATGGTTTGCTCTTTTATTTCTGAGCCCAAAACGACCGTGATCATGACTAAGCTATCTCAGAGATACCTGAATCCAAAGTAATAATAATATAAAATTAGTGACATTAATGTCTAAAAGCCTTGACGGTGCCCAGAATTCCTTAATAGAATCTCTTCTAAATTTTCCATTTCTCTACTCATTTTCTTCTAATTAAACCTTCTTTCCCTCAAATGACAGTATGAAGAAGAATTAAAAGCTCCAACTTAATTTTTGTTTAATTGCCACATTTCAAAAGAATTCACTTCTATTATTTTCTCAATGCAAATTTACAGTATTTCTGCCACTTTATGAATTTTAAAAAGCTTTAGTGGATTGGCCTGAGTCTAACCTCCTTTATAACATTATTTCTAAAGGAGGATGCATTCCCCAAACTCCTCACAAACAAGCCAAGTTTAGGAACCCACTTTGTTGGTAATTTGGGCCCTCCCTGAACTAAATGTTTGAACTTGTAGAGGATTGCAGTTCTCAGGTATTGTAGAGAACCAAATCAGCCTATAAGTGTATTACTTGGTTCATCCTCCTTGGAAAAAAAAACCATCTAATTAGAATTGTCATGACAACTCTGTTTTCATGCGGTAAAATAGACTTACTGACCTGAGGTCAAGGTTCTTAGAGTCAAGGTACATGATGGTGACAGAAACCATCATTCATGATCTTAGAGTATTGGCTCCATTTCTCTCCTAGCTGCTTTTCTAATTTTTGCCCCTAATAAGCATTTATTAAGCACCTATTGTATGGAGAGTTTATATAAGTCCATGAAATATCTACCATAAGGAGAAAGAAACAATGTAAAACCATTTCACAGACGTAGAATCAAGTCCAAATACCTTACCGTCACCTTCATAATCTGCCCTCTGCCAGCACGTTTGACCTTCTCCCACCTGCCCCTGTGCCCTCTGCTTTGTCCTCACTTGTTGACCTCTTGCTCTGCTTCGGGCCTGCCAGGCTTCTTACCTGCCGTTTGAGCTTTTGCACTTACTCTTGCCTCTGTGAAAGGGACTTTCCCCCCAGAGGTTTACTTGCTTGGCTCCATGTTACCATTTGGGTGTCAGTTTAAATTTATTTCCTCAGAAAGCTTTTCCTTGATCTCACTGAAGTTGCCCCCCACATAAATAGTTATGCTCTTTAACATTATGATATTTTCTTTCTTAGTGCTTTCTGTTCTCTTCAATTACTCTATTATCATTATTGTATTGTTTGTCTCTTATTAGAATGTAAACACTGTGAGAGAAACAGCAGTATTTGTCATGTTCCCTGCCATGTGTGTTAATATTTGTTGAATGAGTGAATGAAGAGAGATGGATGATTGAGTTTCATGGGGGTCAAGAAAGGCTCCGTGGATTGGCACTTAATTGTTTCGGTAAAGGCGATAAGTATGATTGGGCAGAAATAGTGGCCAGAAAGCATTTTATGTGTGAGGATTGATCCATACGAGTAAGTGCTGTGTGGAGGTCAAAAATCATTTGTTCGGTAAGAGCATTTTTGAGTGTCCAGATCAACTGTGGTGATGGGACCTCTTAGAGAGTGAGTGTGAAGGAAGCTGGATCAATGAAATTCAGAAATAAGAAAGTAGTTCAAATTTGACCTGAGAAACACAGGGACTCATTCCAGATTCAAGAAAATAAACAGCAGACCTACAGTAGAAAAAGCAGAAAGCCTTACGTGCTTAAGCAAATCTCTATTTGAAGAAACATGTCTAAAGTTGTACAGCCTCGGAGGAGAGGGGAGGTAGGACGAGTGAGACTAGTGACCTGGAAAGTTTACAAAGAACCTTTAGTTGCTGTTTCCTCCAGGATAAACTGAGTTTTAAAGTTCATTAAAAGCGTGATTTTTCAAACATTTGACAGTGGATACCCACAAAATGAATTTGTTTTTTAGCTTGGTTTGAATGTTGATTCTCTTTCCTGTAAAAGAAATAATTAAACAAGTACAGAAGTAGTAGAACTCAATGACAGTAATAAATAACATTTAAAATTGTGGCTGAGGCACAAGATTCTTTACTTTTCACAGTAACCCTGTGAGCTTTATTATTATACTCATTTCACAATGAGCAAAACTGAGGCTTGTGTACATGCGTGCCCAGTTGGTTCAGTCATGTTCAACTCAGCAACCTCATGGACTGTAGCCCTCCAGGCTCCAGTGTCCATGGGATTCTCCAGGCAAGAACACTGGAGTGGGTTGCCATGCTCTCCTCCAAGGGATCTTCTCAATCCAGGAATCAAACCCGCGTCCCCCACAACTCCTGCATTGCAGGTGGATTCTTTACCTACTGGGCCACCTGGGAAGCCCAAAACTGAGGCTTAGAGAAATTTTAAACAACTTGCCCTAAGGTCAGTATACTATATGGATCAGTTCAGTTCAGTCACTCAGTTGTGTCCGACTCTTTGCGACCCTATGAATTGCAGCACGCCAGGCCTCCCTGTCCGTCACCAACTCCCGGAGTTCACTCAGACTCACGTCCATTGAGTCAGTGATGCCATCCAGCCGTCTCATCCTCTGTCATCCCCTTCTCCTCCTGCCCCCAATCCCTCCCAGCATCAGAGTCTTTTCCAATGAGTCAACTCTTCGCATGAGGTGGCCAAAGTACTGGAGTTTCAGCTTCAGCATCATTCCTTCCAAAGAAATCCCAAGGCTGATCTCCTTCAGAATGGACTGGTTGGATCTCCTTGCAGTCCAAGGGACTCTCAAGAGTCTTCTCCAACACCACAGTTCAAAAGCATCAATTCTTCGGCGCTCAGCCTTCTTCAGAGTCCAACTCTCACATCCATACATGACCACAGGAAAAACCATAGCCTTGACTAGATGGACCTTTGTTGGCAAAGTAATGTCTCTGCTTTTGAAAATGCTATCTAGGTTGGTCATAATTTTCCTTCCAAGGAGTAAGCGTCTTTTAATTTCATGGCTGCAGTCACCATCTGCAGTGATTTGGAGCCCCAAAAAATAAAGTCTGACACTGTTTCCACTGTTTCCCCATCTATTTCCCATAAAGTGATGGGACCAGATGCCATGATCATCGTTTTCTGAATGTTGAGCTTTAAGCCAACTTTTTCACTCTCCACTTTCACTTTCATCAAGAGGCTTTTTAGTTCCTCTTTACTTTCTTCCATAAGGGTGGTGTCATCTGCATATTTGAGGTGATTGATATTTCTCCCAGCAATCTTGATTCCAGCTTGTGCTTCATCCAGCCCAGCGTTTCTCATGATGTACTCTGCATAGAAGTTAAATAAACAGGGTGACAATATACAGCCTTGACACACTCCTTTTCCTATTCGGAACCAGTCTGTTGTTCCATGTCCAGTTCTAACTGTTGCTTCCTGACCTGCATACAGGTTTCTCAAGAGGCAGATCAGGTGGTCTGGTATTCCCATCTCTCTCAGAATTTTCCACAGTTTGTGGTGATCCACACAGTCAAAGGCTTTGGCATAGTCAATAAAGCAGAAATAGATGTTTTTCTGGAACTCTCTTGCTTGTTCGATGATCCAGCGGACGTTGGCAATTTTATCTCTGGTTCCTCTGACTTTTCTAAAACCAGCTTGAACATCAGGAAGTTCACAGTTCACGTATTGCTGAAGCCTGGCTTGGAGAATTTTGAGCATTACTTTACTAGCATGTGAGATGAGTGCAGTTGTATGGTAGTTTGAGCATTCTTTGGCATTCATTGCCTTTCTTTGGGATTGGAATGAAAATTGACCTTTTCCAGTCCTGTGGCCACTGCTGAGTTTTCCAAATTTGCTGACATATTGAGTGCAGCACTTTCACAGCATCATCTTTCAGGATCTGAAATAGCTCCACTGGAATTCCATCACCTCCACTAGCTTTGTTCGTAGTGATGCTTTCTAAGGCTCACTTGACTTCACATTTCAGGATATCTGGCTCTAGGTCGGATTTCAAATCCTAGAGCCTATCAATTCCAGATCAAGGACACTTAACCTCCTCATTTTTCTGGCTCATTTACACTTTAAGCTAATTTTTTAAAAAGTTTTTATTTCATATTATGTATATATCTCCATGCTTTTATTTGGAGTGCTGACTTTTCTACTAAAAATAAATTACTTCTTTTTAGCCTGCAGATACATACTGCTTGCCTACTATAGTCATGGTATTAAATAACATATTAATATTCATTGAAAAATCACCTAGCCAGTTATATATTGTATTACTTTAGAGAAAATTAAGTTCATCGAATTCATATTTTCCTCCTCAAAAATTCTCTTTGTATGTATAATAGTATATCTAGTATAAACATAAGAATTGAAAGCATAATTTATATAGTTTGGGAATAGAGTTTTTTATGTTGATATCTAAAAAGTAAAAATAAGTTACTAGAGTGAGGAACTGCCTCATATCTTTTACCCATTTTCACCAATTGTTTATATTTTGCCCCAGTTGCCTTACTATTCTGTGTATTTCTATTTGTGTATTATGATTATCTTTTAACACAGCCATCTGAGAGTAGGTTGGAGACATGGACGCTACCCTAAATGCTTCCGAAGGCATTTCCTGAGAACATGGGCCTTCTCTTTCATAGCCACAGTGCAGTTATCAAGTCAGGAAGTGTATCACTGACACAGCACTATTATCTAATCCCCAGCCTGTATTCTAATTTCGTCAGTTGTTTCCCATAATATCCTTTTTAGCTATTTTTTACCCTGGTCCAGGATCCAGTCCAGGATCACATGTTGCCTTTAGTTGACGTGTCTCTTTATTTTCCTTTAGTCTGGAATGGTTTCTCAGTCTGTCTTTATCTTCCTTGACCTTGACAGCTTTGAAGAGTAGAGGCCAGATATTTTGTTTCTCAATTTGGGTCCCTTTGGTGCTTCCTCATGATTGGATTCAGATTATGACATTTGACTACAGACATGATAAGTGTCCTGAGTACATCATTCCGAGATGCATGTGATGTCAGTTTGTCTCCGGATTGGTGATGTTAGCTTTGATCACTTGCTTAAGGCAATGTCTACAAGATTTCTTTACTGTAACGTTACAAATTTTCTCTCTATGACTAGTAAGAAATTTATAAAGACCAGTGTTAAGACTATGTAAGTGTCCTCATCAGACTAACCCATTAGGTTTAACATCCATTGATGACTGATGATTTTTCTAGCTTCGTATTTCCTTTTACATTTATTAGTTGGCCTTCTACTGAAAAGACGAGTTTTTCTTATCTATTTATTTATCCATTAATCTATCAGTATAGGACATAGTGATTCTGTTTTTTTTTTAATTCTTATTTTTTTTTAATATAAATTTATTTATTTTTAATTGGAGGCTAATTACTTTACAATATTGTATTGGTTTTGCCATACATCAACATGAATCTGCCACGGGTATACACGTGATCCCCATCCTGAACGCCCCCCACCTCCCTCCCCGTACCATCCCTCTGGGTCATCCCAGTGCACCAGCCCCAGGCATCCTGTATCATGCATCGAACCTGGACTGGTGATTAATTTCATATATGATATTATACATGTTTCAATGCCATTCTCCCAAATCATCCCACCCTCTGCCTCTCCCACAGAGTCCAAAAGACTGTTCTATTCATCTGTGTCTTTTTTGCTGTCTCTCATACAGGGTTATCATTACCATCTTTCTAAATTCCATATATATGTGTTAGTATACTGTATTGGTGTTTTTCTTTCTGGCTTACTTGACTCTGTACAATAGGCTCCAGTTTCATCCACCTCATTAGAACTGATTCAAATGTATTCTCTTTAATGGCTGAGTAATACTCCATTGTGTATATGTACCACAGTTTTCTTATCTATTAATCTGCTGATGGACATCTAGGTTGCTTCCATGTCCTGGCTATTATAAACAGTGCTGTGATGAACATTGGAGTACACATGTCTCAATTCTGGTTTCCTCTGTATACCCAGTAGTGGGATTGCTGGGTCATAAGGCAGTTCTATTTCCAGTTTTTTAAGGCATCTCCACACTGTTCTCCATAGTGGCTGTACTAGTTTGCATTCCCACCAACAGTGTATTCCCACCAGCAGTGTACTGTTTGCAGATGATATGATCCTCTACATAGAAAACCCTAAAGACTCTACCAGAAAATTACTAGAACTAATCAATGAATATAGTAAAGTGTCTGGATATAAAATGAACACACAGAAATCCCTTGCATTCCTATACACTAATAATGAAAAAATAGAGAAATTAAGGAACAATTCCATTCACCATTGCAACGGAAAGAATAAAATACTTAGGAATATATCTACCTAAAGAAACTAAAGGCCTATATATAGAAAACTATAAAACACTGGTGAAAGAAATCAAAGAGGACACTAATAGATGGAGAAATATACCATGTTCATGGATCAGAAGAATCAATATAGTGAAAATGAGTATACTACCCAAAGCAATCTATAGATCCAGTGCAATCCGTATCAAGCTACCCTGGTGGCTCAGACGGTAAAGTGTCTGTCTACAATGTGGGAGACCTGGGTTCCATCCCTGGGTCGAGAAGATCCACTAGAGAAGGAAATGGCAATCCACTCCAGTACTATTGCCTGGAGAATCCCATGGATGGAGGAGCCTGGTAGGCTACAGTCCATGGGGTCACAAAGAGTCAGACACGACTGAGCGACTTCACTTTCCTATCAAGCTACCAACGGTATTTTTCACAGAAATAGAACAAATAATTTCACAATTTGTATGGGAATACAAAAAACCTCGAATAGCCAAAGCAATCTTGAGAAAGAATAATGGAACTGGAGTGATTCTGTTTTATTTGGTGGAATATGCACCACTGTTATTATCTTGTTGCATAAGGAAAGATAAATTCATCTCATTGTATTTGCTTTAAAAAACAGTTGTATTTGGAGTTCTGTATTAGATTTCTACAGCTACTATAACAAATTGCCCCAACTTTAGGAGCTTAAAACAACATAAATATAGTTCTGTAGGTCTCAAGTCCAGTACAGTTGTCACTGGGCTAAAATTAAGGTGTTAGCAGGCTGTATTCCTTTTTGAAGGCTCTAGTGGAGAACCTATTCTCTGGGTCCCTTGGATTGTTGGTGGAATCCAGTGCCTTGCAGTCATAGAACTGACATTCTTGTCCTTGCTGGAGGTCAGCCAAGGGCCTCTCCCAGCTTTTCAGGGCTGCCTGCATCCACTGGTTCCTGGCCTTCTTCCTCCATCTTCAAATACAGCAGATCCAGTCCCTCTCACACTTCACATCTTTTCTGTCTCTTCATCGGTTGTCACATCTCTCTTACCTACTCTTTTGTTGCCTCTTCCACTTTTAAGGACTCCTGTGATCAGATTGGGCCCACTCAGGTAATCCAGGGTAGTTGTATTGAAGTCTTAACCTTTATTGCATTGCAGGATCTCTTTTGCCATGTAAGGTAACGTGTTTGCAGGTTCTGGCAGTTAAGGCTTGAACATCTTTGTGGAGCCATTATTCTGCCCACCACAAATGCTTATTCTTGTTCAAGGCTTATGCTGGAGACTTCTATTTAAACAGACAAAACATCAGGCAGAGGCTTGCAAGCAAATAAACTGTTTAGTGAGAGACTGAACAAAGTCTGAACTTTTGTTAACTGAACTTTTAGTTAAAAGTATAGGCTTGTGGGCTACTCCGGTGGCTCAGCAGTAAAGAATCTGCCTGCAATGTAGGAGATGCAGGATCCCTGGAGGAGGGCACAGTAGCTCATTCCAGTATTCTTACTTGGGAAATCCCATGGACAGAGGAGCTTGGTGGGCTACAGTCCATAGTGTTTCAAAGAGTCAGACACGACTGAAGTGACTGAGCATGCATACATGTGCAATAGACTTGTAGTAGTAATGGTCAAAAGTCAGAGCTGAGAAGAATATGTAGTAGCAACAGAGCCTCAACCACAGTCTTGAAAGGTTGGACAGACCATGTAGGAGCCAAGCAAGCATGTGGGGCTTCTTGTCCAAGTGACCCTGTTGCAAAATAAAGCCATGATGCTCCTGGCCACAGGGACTTCAAGTGCACCCAGGCTGGTGAGCAGAATCAGTTGGACAGTTGTGGCTCAGGGTTTCTGTTTCCTGGATTTAGGACCTGCCCTCTTTACAGCATCTAGACCATCTGTTTATGAATCGTGTGCTTTCCTCAACTAGTCACTATTTCATAATTTGGTGCCAGGAAAGTTTGGGCGTTAAGATTGGATCTTCCAGGTATTATAGGACTTCTTATAAAGCTTTCCTTAATGAGATACTCCCAGCTTTTTGAATCCAAATATCTACCTGTCAATCTGTACCACTGCATCAACCCAGAGTAGAATGAAGGAACCAAAAGAGATCTGAGAATGAGTTGGCCTCATCCTTGTGCATATAAGGAAACTGGACAGTAGAAGAGTTAAGTGATTGCTAAGGCCTCACTACCAGATGGTCTGTGGTAGGAGGCAGGGTGTTGGGTGGTGGTGAAATTGTGTGGCTTCAGGAATTAAATGGCCCAGCTCAATCCAGTCTCCGTGATTTACTGGATGAGTTAATTGAGTCAGTTACTTAACCTGCCAAGCCTTACTGTTTATCTGTAAAATATATCAACCTTATAGGGCTTTTGTAAGGAGTAAATAAACATAATAAATGAGAATTCTCAATACAATGCCTGGCTCACAGAAAGTGTTCAATATGTGTTAGGCATTATGACTGCTCTTCTAAATAGTGGTAGGAATCAGATCAATAATATGAAATCCCAAAGTCCTTGGGAATTTTAGGTTCCTAACCCCAGAACCAAACGATGAACTACTCTGCACACCCCTCAGGGGCTCCATCCATTGGGTCCCTGCCTTTTTCCTTTTCACCCTCACCTGTCCAAGTTCAGTACCTTCTCTTCTTTGCATTCACTTCTTTTTATATCCTGGTCCCCATTACCCTCACAGGTAATAAATGACAATTGTAACTTTCCAATAGCACCAAAGAACCAAGTGTACAGGGTGAAATGTCAGAGCTGTGCCCTATTGCAGCTCCCCCTTGGTGTGCAGGTTGTTCTGCAGCAGCATCTCCTCAGCCCCAGGGGGAAATTGGAATAGAAACTCCTCTCCACTTGGATTTCCGTCAGGTGATCTGAGACTTCTAACCTCTCACCATCTCTACCCTGCTTCTCCCGCACCCACTTCCTCCACTTATTTCTTTTTCCCTGTCTGTATGTCTGTCTCCACACAGACACACGGAGGTCCAAGGCCGTTCTCTCAGACGCCCAGGCAGACCTTGTTTTCGCAGATTCTCTCCCCCTTCTGCTTCTGTTTCTCTTCCTTCCCTTCTGGCAGATATGAAATGGATCTAGCCATATTCATCCCTGAACTGGGGGATCGTCTGACCTGGGCAGGACCACCCACTTCCTTAGGACAGTCAGTGAGCCTCAAGTCTCCACCTCAGTGAAAGGAGAGGAAGTACAGATTTACTGGGAAGTGCAAAGTAGTTCGATTTTGTGTTTTCACAGTGTTGTCCCTGCTAGTTCATTTGGGGTTTTTGGAGTTATTGCTGTTGCTTTAGTCACATGGATGGTTTGACATCTTACAGACTGGTCTGTAGCTTGCTTTTTTTCCCTTTAACAACACATCATGGCCAATGTTCTCACTCAGGACCTTCTCATGGGGGCGCAGTACTGTGTCAGAAGAGTTCACTCTAATGTATTCAACTCTGCAACTGACAGATGCTTCGGTGGTTTGAAATTTGTTGTTTATGTCTGTGATTAGGTCCTACCCATATGAACCCGTCATTTCTTCTCTAGGAGTTGGCTTCAGTTCCCCCCACCCCACTCCCTGCTTCTGAGGAGGCCCCAGTCTCTCAGAATATGCCTACTGCGTGTATTGAGTCTGAAGCACAGTTGGTGTGTTTGCTGCTCAGGCAGCGAGCATGGCTGCAGCTTAGTAGTTTGGGGATGTGATGTGAGTGAGCACAAGGGCTCCCCTGGTTCTGAAATGACCTTGACCCCATTCAGTGAGAAAATACTCAGAAGAGACAGTTGTGTGGAATTTGTCATCACTAATACTGAGAAGCAGTCTTGGTCTGACTGGGAAAGAGAGGTGCTGCTGGGAACCCAGCCCCCTTGCAAGGGGCTGGAAGCTCTGTGATGGACCACTGAGCCCTGTGTGCTCAGAACTTGCCAGGTGGCCCCGAAGCTGTGGATCCCTCCCTACCTTTCTCCTTGAAGACTATAAATATCCATATAGATTTCTATGGGATATTATTCTTGGAGAGCACTTAGGACTCCGGAGGATTAAATCACGTCCTAAGCTGAATTCTTACATTGAGCGTCCATTTGGCATCTGTGTGACTCTCGGTGACACTGATGCCACGCATGCAGTATTGACACATTCACTACTGCAGGGTCACGATTCAATAGCTGTGGTTCAGCCACACAGCTTGTTAAGTAAGTCATTTTGACAGTCCCCTGTATGCTCTTAATATTGCTCTGTTAGTAAATTTTGAGTGTTTGATTTTAAAGATTTAAGAGAACAGTAGTAATAAAAATTCTGAAGCAACCAAGAAAGTGAGTTGCAAAGAAGTTACTAATAGGCCAACTTCAATTATATTTGACCAGTTAAATTGGCATCATCCTTATCTACCTTTTCCAGAACTGGTTTCCTTCCTGACACAACCTTTCTACTTCTGTTGCATCTTGTGCCACTGGGTTAAAGAAAGCAAACACATCTCCTTCTGGGGTTATTGTGTTCCCCCCAAACAGATTTCTCCAAGCTGCCTGGACCAGTGGGCTCTCCCAGGCTGCCTGCTGCTCCTCCTCAGGCCTGCCCGGCAGCCTTTGTCTGGGAGCGTGTAGACCTGTGTTTATTGTCGTGGCTGATTGGAATCATCTATTGCAGAGAGTCGGATAAAAATATAATTTAAACTGACGGAGGTATTTTTAAAGCAAAAGATGCAGGTAAATAAATTAAGATATTCAGAAACAGGCTCCAGTTTTGCACAGATGGGTGTTAACAGAACTGAACTCCTACTTCCTTCATTAGTAAGTAAACAGTTTATTTAGTAAGATAAAATGTGTTTTTAAATAACAGGAATCTACTCAATACTGGTTGTTTTTGTTAAAGTTCTGACTACGCCGATAGCCTCCTCGGTTCCTCACCTCTTCAAGTTCCCAAGAAAGGACTTTCCCAAGAGAAAAGACTTTCTTGTCATCTTTTCCCCAGTTTCCTCTCCCTAGTATCTCCAGAAAATGGGTCCTCCGGCTTCCCGGGTGCGTTTTGGAGTTCAGGGCCTGGCGGGCTGGGAGTCCCATAGAAGGGAGTAGTGTTCCCATCCAGCATCCGTGCCATGTTATAGTAGGATGATAGCACCCTGCATTCACGTTTGTAGGCATGTCCTGGGGCTGTAGCTGGCATCGGGGCCTGGCACCTCTGCGGCAGCAGCACAGTGTGGAACAGAAGTGGGTCTGCTGAGCAACAGCTGCCAGCGGTGTCCCCTTCCCTTCACTGCCTTGCATCAGTCACACACTGTCCCATTGGGCAGCCAGGGGTGTGTGGCAGAGAAGAGGGGCTGGGAGAAGGGCAGGAAGATCAGTGGGCAGCTGGAATGACATGGATGATTTGGCTCTTAAAGGGGTAATAAGGGCCAGACTGAACATTGCCAAAATTGGAAAACTGGCAGTTTCACCTGTTAGCTAAGAGGGTCTTTATCTCCTAAGGGTAAAGGACTCTTCCTTCTGTATGTTTGACATGTGATTTTTCTGCTGGTGCGAGGGTGGTTGAGAACCTATCCTATTCATTCACATCAGAACCAGCTACAGGATTTGCTTTTTCAAATCACACATTTTTCTAAGGTTCTAATATGCTACTCTACAACAGGGATGTGTGTGTTAGTATGTGTTAGTCATTTAGTCGTGTCCAACTCTTTACGACCCTATGGACTGTAGCCCCCCAGGCTCCTTTGTCCATGGGATTGATTTCCCAGGCAAGAATACTGGAGTGGGTTGCCATTTCCTTCTCCAGGAGATCTTCCTGACCCAGGGATTGAACCAGGCTCTTCTGAGTTACAGGCAGATTCTTTACCATCTGAGCCACCAGGGAAGCCCAGAACAGGGATTGGTAGAGATTTCTCCTCTCCCCAGAAGAATCTCTGGAGGGTATCACATCACTTGGGTATAGTGGGGAATAGGTAGAGAGTCACTGCATAGTGGCTTGTCTGTGGATGGCTCATGTCGAATATGCTAGAGATAATGTTCAAGAACGGACGAACTTCCAACATTAACCAGAATCGCATGCGACTATTGGCCAGCTGTTGTTAAACATCAGTGATGACCTGTATATCTTGAGGACAGGGAATAGTGACTTCCCAATGTTTGGAGATTGTGGCACCTTACTGTTGTCTCTAAATGGCTTGGATGTTGGGCATATGTTTTTAATTTTTTTTTAAAAAAACACTTTAACTTTACACAAGCCCTTTTGTGATAAGTACAGGTATCATGAGAGCCAGACCTGAGAATTGCTGTTGCCTGTAAGCTGAATGTAGATTTTCAATGTCTGCATGCAAATTCAACCCAAACTTTACTCAGCTTGCTAAAATTTGGGGTGCTTCGTGCTCCAGCCAGTGGTACTTGGAGTGGCTGCCCCCCTTGCAATGGCAGAAGGATGCCTGAATAATGCTTGAGGCCTCTGCTGACAACCCTGAGCTCTCACAAAACTTTGAAGGTTTGGCCCACATACCATCAAGAAGCCAACATCCCGATCCTAAGTACAGGCCTAGCCTAAGGTTAACAGTAAGACCAACATTTTGTTGCTTCATTTTCCTATTAAGCTCCAGATCGCTGATTGAAGCAGAATTCCAATGTATTGACACACCACCACATTGTTAACACGACAGGGAGGATTTGATTATGGGAGATCAAGTCCAAAAACGGTAAACTGGCAAAAAAAAAAAAAAAAAAAAGAGAGAGAGAGAGAAAAAGAAAAAAAGACTCTGGGGCCTTGCTTCTCAAGGCAGCTTTTGTGGTTGCATTCCTTTATTTGATGTGGTTCCCTTCTTCTCCTGTGCCAAACGGTGCAATATGGGAAAAATGATGAAGTTGCAAAAAGGGTGGGATGGCAGGGGGCAGGGGAGATAGGGAGTGAACCGTTTAGTAACAGGAGAAAGAAAACAGAGCTTAGGGATCAAAGACAGAAATACCTGTCTCTCCAAGCAGGAAGCAGAAAGAAACACAGGAGTCTTTTCCCTGTGCTCAGGGAAAGGCTGAGACGCTGTCAGCTGGCGCCTTTCAGGCCAACCCAGGCGGGCACAGTAGACGGGGTGGCCAGGAGCTGCCTGCAGGTGAGAAGAATCAGCTTGAGAAAGTCAAGGCTGAGCATGCTGTGCCTGCGTTACCAAGAACTGCGGGGTTAACCTGGGAGGGCCCCGGGGAAGAGGGGTGGGGACCAGAGGTTGCCTCCCATCAGCAGATTATGGGAATCAACACGTTTTAACACCAGCCACCCTCAGAGGCCAATCCTCGGACAGTATTGGAATCTAGATGAGGAAAAAGCTTCCATGCAGAATCAGAATTTTATTTATTTACAATTTTCAGGCTGGGCAGCCTTTCTGTTGTGTGGTTTGTGACTTCCCAAAGTGACATTTTCTGAGTTTTAAAATTATCTCTCTTTGCACTGTGAAAAGAGCATCTATGATTCATCTTAATATTTCTGAGGATCAGTCACCAACGAACAGCTAGTATTTCGGGTGGGAGGAAGGCTTTTGTAGGCAGCTTTTTCACCTAGCATAGAAGTAAAAGCACCAGAATATGCCTCAAGCGTCATTTGAGATCATATAAATAGTTCTCTCTTGCAGTTCTAATCCAATATCATTATGAGAACTCCCACAGTCCACGAGTTGCCTAATGTTCACCTCACCCTTGCCTGAAAAAGGCTAATGCTTGTGGTTTACCTGCTGATTGAATATAGTTTCTGAAAATGCTTGTGGTTTACCTGCTGATCGAATATAGTTTCTGAGAGGTTTGACCAAAGGATCTGCTTTTCATTTTGGCTGATCTAATCTAGGTCTTTTGGCCTGTATTTCTCCCTGGATATTTTCCTCAGCTTCAGCATCTGTAGAACTGTCAAGTGATCCTTTAATCCTAGTTCAAGAGTCAGCAAAAACTACAGCGGCCCTGGCCGTATCTGGCCTGCAGCCTGTTTTGTATGGCCTGGGAGCTCCAAATGATTTGTACATTTTTTAAATGATTAGAAAAACATGTAAAGAATAGTATTTTGTAACTTGTAAAAATTATGTGAAATTCACATTTCAGCATCCATAAATAAAATTTTATGGAAATGCCGCCACGCACACTTATTTACATATTTCGTCTGACTCTCTTCCTGCTACAGCATCAGACTTGAGTAGTTCCGACAGAAATCTTAGGGCTGCAAGGCCAGTGATATTTACTACCTGTCCCATTGCTGAGAAAGTTTGCCAATCCCTGTCCTCGACCCTTAAAACCTTTTTCACACTGACTGTTTCAGAAAAGATAGATACATTTATAGACTTCTCATGTCCATTTTAGAAATTAAACTCTCATCTTTCTTTATTCTTTCAACCTTAATGCCACAAATATTTATTGAGTGCATACAATGGATGTGGCCTTATTCTTATTTCTGGTGTCTTAGCAGTAAACAAAACAAATAATTCCCATTATGGAGAAGTTTACATTCTAGTGGAGGGTAATGGGAGAAAATGGTAAACAAATACAATATGGAAAAGTGTTTTATGGAGCTCTGTGCTGTAAACAAAGTAAAACAAAGAAGAGCGGTTACTGGAAGAGGAGGTGGATTGTTTTAAATAGGTTGTTGAGGAAGCTTTACTGAGAAGGCGGTGTTTGAGTAAGACCTGAAACAGGTGAGGAAGCCCCACACACAGCTGGGAAGAGAACTGCAAGGCAGAGGAGACAGTGGAAGAACTGAGCCAAGTGCACTGAGGTGGCATAACCCTTGCATATCCTTGGAGGCAAGACTCCAGACAAGAAGCTATTCTAGCTTGGACTGAGTCTAAGGAGCCGATCAGTTAGAGCTGGCTTGGGCTGAAATGGGAGAGCAGGAGCAGTAGGTTTTGCAGGCAGAGTTTGCTGATGAGCAGGTTAAGTTTGAGGTACATTTTATACACCCAAGTAGAGGTGATGAGTAGGCAGTTGGCTCTATGAGTCCTGAGTTCAGTGAAGGTCTAGCAAGGGTATAAATTTAGAACTTGTGGGTATAAAAGAGCTATGTTAAGCAGTGAAGCTGGCTGAAATTCAGGCTCAAACCCCAGACCCTTCCTTCTCTTCAGGACATCTCTCACTATAAAACTACACAGAACTTCTTTTTTAACCTTGAATTTTCTTTCCCATCCAGTTCACCATTGGCATGCCTCAGGATGGACATCAGAGCTTTTTTCCCCCTCTCTGGGTAGATGCCCTTTGATCAGTAGATCAGCTTTTCTCATTGGGGCAAAAAACTGCCTAGCGTGGTCCAGGCCCCACAGCTTGCTGTCCGTAGAGTTCTTAGCCTTTGATCACGTGCCTTACCTTGTTGCATAGAATCTGTTTCCTCCTTCCTTCCAGCTGCAGTCTTGATTTGACAACTCTTTGCTTTGCCTTTTGGTTACCTGCATGTAACTGGACTTCATTTTGCCCATGTACACACTTAGCTGTAATCACCTTTTTCTAGTTGTTTCCATAAATGCCTGCTCTCCCATTCTAGACTTTGAGTCCTTAAGAGCACATCTGTGTGTTGTTCTTTTCCTCTTGTCCATACTGCCTTTCAAATAGTCAGTGACCGCATGCCTTGGGGATGGAAGGCAAATTTCCTTTTGCCACACGCCTTCCCGTCCTCATCCCTGTTGTGCATCCTCAGGAGGTACAGGGCAGGGTGTGAGGACCACCTGCACCTGATCCACTGGGAACCAGGTCAGCCTAATCAGTCACCTTCTCTGTGGATGGGCCTTGGGTGTCTGAGTTATTAATAGGCTCCTTAGATCACTCTTATGCAATCATGAAAAGAGTGCAGAGGAAAGATTCCAAACCCACTTTGACTATTGCCAGCCTTAAACCCTGGACAAATTATGCATCTAAAGCCTCTGTCTTACCATGTCTACAGTGAGTTAACACTTGTTACAAAGCAAAGGAGAAAGGGAAAGATATAAGCATCTGAATGCAGAGTTCCAAAGAATAGCAAGGAGAGATAAGAAAGCCTTCCTCCATGATCAATGCAAAGAAATAGAGGAAAACAACAAAATGGGAAAAACTAGCAATCTCTTCAAGAAAATCAGAGATACCAAGGGAACATTTCACGCAAACATGGTCTCAATAAAGGACAGAAATGGTATGGACCTAACAGAAGCAGAAGATATTAAGAAGAGATGGCAAGAATACACAGAAGAACTGTACAAAAAAGATCTTCATGACCAAGATAGTCACGATGGTGTGATCACTCACCTAGAGCCAGACATCCTGGAATGTGAAGTCAAGTGGGCCTTAGAAAGCATCACTATGAACAAAGCTAGTGGAGGTGATGGAATTCCAGTGGAGCTATTTCAGATCCTGAAAGATGATGCTGTGAAAGTGCTGCACTCAATACGCCAGCAAATTTGGAAAACTCAGCAGTGGCCAGAGGACTGGAAAAGGTCAGTTTTCATTCCAATCCCAAAGAAAGGCAATGCCAAAGAATGCTCAAACTACCACACAATCGCACTCATCTCACACGCTAGTAAAGTAATGCTCAAAATTCTCCAAGCCAGGCTTCAGCAGTACATGAACTATGAACTTCCAGATGTTCAAGCTGGTTTTAGAAAAGGCAGAGGAACCAGAGATCAAATTGCCAACATCCGCTGGATCATGGAAAAAGCAAGAGAGTTCCAGAAAAACATCTACTTCTGCTTTATTGACTATGCCAAAGCCTTTGACTGGATCACAGTAAAGTGTGGGAAATTCTGAAAGAGATGGGAATACCAGACCACCTGACCTGCCTCTTGAGAAACCTGTATGCAGGTCAGGAAGCAACAGCTAGAACTGGACATGGAACAACAGACTACTTCCAAATAGGAAAAGGAGTACATCAAGGCTATATATTGTCACCCTGCTTATTTAACTTCTATGCAGAGTACATCATGAGAAACACTGGGCTGGAAGAAGCACAAGCTGGAATCAAGATTTCCAGGAGAAATATCAATAACCTCAGATGTGCAGGTGACACCACCCTTATGCCAGAAAGTGAAGAGGAACTAAAGAGCCTCTTGATGAAAGTGAAAGAGGAGAGTGAAAAAGTTGGCTTAAAGCTCAACATTCAGAAAACGAAAATCATGGCATCTGGTCCCATCACTTTATGGGAAATAGATGGGGAAACAGTGGAAACAGTGTCAGACTTTGTTTTTGGGGCTCTAAAATCACTGCAGATGGTGATTGCAGCCATGAAATTAAAAGACGCTTACTCCTTGGAAGGAAAGTTATGACCAACCTAGATAGCCGAAGAATTGATGCTTTTGAATTGTGGTGTTGGAGAAGACTCTTGAGAGTCCCTTGGACTGCAAGGAGATCCAACCAGTCCATTCTAAAGGAGATCAGTCCTGGGTGTTCTTTGGAAGGAATGATGCTAAAACTGAAACTCCAGTACTTTGGCCACCTAATGTGAAGAGTTGACTCATTGGAAAAGACTCTGATGCTGGGAGGGGTTGGGGGCAGGAGGAGAAGGGAACGACAGAGGATGAGATGGCTGGATGGCATCACTGACTTGATGGACGTGAGTTTGAGTGAACTACGGGAGTTGGTGATGAACAGGGAGGCCTGGCGTGCTGCGATTCATGGGGTCCCAAAGTGTTGGACACGACTGAGCGACTGAACTGAACTGAACTGAGATAGCATATTAAAAAGCAGAGACATTACTTTGGCAACAAAGGTCCATCTAGTCAAGGCTATGGTTTTTCCAGTGGTCATGTATGGATGTGAGAGTTGGACCGTGAAGAAAGCTGAGCTCCGAAGAATTGATGCTTTTGAACTGTGGTGTTGGAGAAGACTCTTGAGAGTCCCTTGGACTGCAAGGAGATCCAGCCAGTCCATCCTAAAGGAGATCAGTCCTGGTTGTTCTTTGGAAGGAATGATGCTAAAGCTGAAACTCCAATACTTTGGCCACCTGATGCAAAGAATTGACTCACTTTAAAAGACTCTGATGCTGAGAGGGATTGGGGGCAGGAGGAGAAGGGGACGACAGAGGATGAGATGGCTGGATGGCATCACCGACTTGATGGACATGAGTTTGGGTAAACTCTGGGAGTTGGTGATGGATAGGGAGACCTGGCGTGCTGCAATTCACGGGGTTGCAAAGAGTCGGACACGACTGAGCAACTGAACTGAACTGAACCTACCCTGTAGTGCTCAATCAGTTGAGTCCGACTCTTTCGCAATCCCATGAACTGTAGCCCACCAAGCTCCTCTCTTCATGGAATTTTCCAGGCATGAATACTGGAGCAGGTTGCCATTTGCGTAGTCCAGGGGATCTTCCTGACCCAGGGATTGAATCTGCATCTCTTATGTCTCCTACATTGACAGGTGGGTTCTTTACCACTAATGCCACCTGGGAAGCCCCACCTATTATGTAAGCCTGTTGTAAAAACCCAAATGAGGAGCACTTTGGAAACAAATTATAAAGTGCTGTGTACTAGTACCTTGGCTAACTGCATCTCCTGGTATCCTTTCAATCTTGGTGTGTGAAAGCCAGGCTCCAGCTCCCTACAGGTTAGCTCTTGGAGTGCAGAGACCAGTGCTATATGTAGGAAGTCATTTATGCTGTTTATAGGCCTATAGCATGTGTGCTTAGTCGCTCAGTCATATCTAACTCTTTGCACCCCTTTGGGCTGTAGCCCACCAGGCTCCTCCGACCCTGGGACTCTCCAGGCAAGAATACTGGAGTGGGTTGCCATTTCCTCCTCCAGGGGATCTTCCCAACCCAGGGATCCAACCTGGGTCTCCTGCATTGCAGGTGGATTCTTTACCATCTGAACGACCAGGGAGGCCCATTCATAGGCCTGAACCTTCAGTGAATACCAACAAACAGAAATCAAGTGGATACATTTCTCTACCCTGGTCAGACAGATGGTGTTTTTTTCTCTTTTGTCCATGATTAAAACCTGTGTACAATGAGGAGGAGGGAGTTATAAAAATGCTTGTGGGTTTAGTCTAGGGTAACTATTACATGCATTGATTTTTTTCCCAGCTTTATTGAAGTATAATTGACAAATTAAAATGTAAGATATTTACAGTGTACAATGTAATGATTTGATATACTTGATATGTATTGATTTTTCTCAGTATGTTTCAAAAGTAATTCATAGGAACAACAACCTCTACCTGTATAGTAGCAGAGCCATAAAGTCATTCATTGGAGTCTCAAAGTTGTAAATAACAAATTCACTCATTCCTAATGACTGGTGTTTGAGAAATTGTGATGGAATCATACTGCAGGTAACAGGCCAGGGATCAACATACAGTAAGAGGGGGAAAAGCTTTTCCTTCCCTTCGCCTGTTCATGTCTTGCGTGGCCAGGCATCATTATAAGTAGTTCATACCAGATCTTAATAGAACATCTGCTAAGTTCATTGTTGTTTTCCAGGGCTTACTTTAAATGCTTTTCCACATGCTAACAAAATCCTGATGGTGGACATCTGTTAAGATTGTCCCTTAAAGGCTTTTCTGAGATGTTAACAAACTTAAACACATTTCTGAACAAAAACTTGGTTAGTGTTCATGTCATTAGACAGACTCTGTTTGCAATTAAAATATTCTCATCTTTTGTATTTCTTGAAGTATAAAGTTTCCTTGCTTGTATTTCCCTTCCTTTCTCCTGGAAAGTGCCCATCAAGTCCTCTGGCCCTCAGAGTTTCTAACGGTTCATTTGCCTAGGATGAAAACATCCCTAACCGCTTCAACTTCAGGTACCTACATAAGTTTAATGAGTGTTCCTGGCACTGCCTCAGGGCTCAGTCAGCCCAGGCATCTGCCTGAAGACACCCAGGCCGGAAGGAGCCTGATGGGCCTGGCACACAGGGAACCGGATGTCAGGCCTACAGATCAGGATTCAGTAGTCACAGAAGTGATCAGTGAAGACCCAAGAGTGGTAGACTGAGGGCAGAGAGACCTAGATGCCAAAATGGCCACCTCTCCAGTATTCTTGCCTAGAAAATTCCATGGACAGAGGAGAGGAGCCTGGCGGGCTACAGTCCATGGGGTCCCAAGGAGTCAGACAAAACTGAAGCAACTTAGCACGCACACACTGCCTACCACCTGTGTGACTTCAAGGAGGGTTATGTGGCTTCTCTAAGCTTTAGCCTTCTTATCTGTAAAATGGGACAACACCTTTCTTGTAGATTGATGTGAAGAAGAAATGATATCATTCATGTAAAGCACTCAGTATTAGTGCCTAATATTACACATAAAACTTCATAAATGGAACAGTTATTCACCACACAATTCTGTGGAGAATTCATTTTACCAACTAAATCCTCCATATTACCTTTTAAATTCTCTTCTTTTATACTGCGAGTCAGCAAAGAATGTGTATGTGCTTTTTCGCTCAGTGCTGTCTGACTCTTTGTGACCTCATGGACTGTAGCCTGTCAGGCTTCTCTGTAAATGGGGATTCTCCAGGCAAGAATACTGGAGTGGGTTGCCATTCCCTCCTCCAGGGGATCCTCCCAACCCAGGGATCGAACCCAGATCTAGCAAAGACTACCTGATTCAAATTTGATCATTATAGTATGCCTACACCTTTTAAAATTACTCTATTTAATAACTCCATAACCTTCTAGGTAATTTAACTCAGCATTTCAACTTCTTTAGACCTTGCTCCAAATAGGAACATTTTCTGAGTGTTTAATCCTACTCACCCCATCTCAGAACATTTCCATTTTTATATGTTCCTCTAAAAATGGGAAACAACAAATGGAATAATAAGATCTGATTTTATGCCTTGAGGTACGCTTAGTGGAACTTTTTGATCAGGTGCACAAATGGAATACAGCTAGGCCCACATCCATGTCTCAGTGACGTCTCATCCAGCGTGACTCCCAGATTTTCTCCTACTTGTAGCTTGTCATGCCGATCTTTTATTTTATTTTCCTGTTATACTATTTTATTCTCCTGTTATAGTCATTGAGATTTTCAGTATTTTGAATTACACTCTGATTTTGTTTAACTGAGGGGTGGAGAGGCTCTTAAGTAAGGGCTCAAAGCTGAATCTATAAAATGAGACAGTGGCTAACAACAGCGGTAGAAAATGCTTTTCTAAGAAAAAGAAAATCCAGTTAGGAAAACAACAACAACAAAACCCAGACTCTTCGCTTAGTGTGGTTGTACTTTTGGAAACTACATATGATTTTTCTTTATCCTACCCAGGTAATAGCTTGTGACATGATATCTTAAGAAAAAGTGGGATAACAAGGTGATGAATTTCATGGATGAAGGCTTTCTGAGGATAATTTCAGCCACTTCTACTGCTGTTTCAGTATATAGGTAGGGATTAGTAGAGATTAGAGCTTTAGAAATTCCACACCATCCTTCTTATGAAAAAATTTCTAAAGAAGGGCACAGGCTTTGGAACCAGAGAGACTCGGATTCAAACCCTGCAACTTACTTGCTGCATAATCTCGGACAAGATACTTAGACTCTTAGAATCTCAGTTTCCTGATCTGTAAGTTGGGCTAATTAGATCTGCCTGGCAGAATTCTTGGGCGGTTTCAAGCTAATGAAACATTTAGTAGAATGCCTGGCAAAAGTGGATACTCAGTAAATAACAGTGACTTTTGTTTTATTGTAATGGCTTTCCTGGCACGCTACCAGGAAACATACTCTCTCATTATAGAGTGCCCTAGATTCTTGAGGTCCCTGGCATTTCTCTACCTTGAAAGGAGTTAAAAGTGGTGCCCGAGTCTTATATTCAGAATGGAAAACTCAAGTCCAGAAACAGATTTAGGCATATAGTTCATGTTTATTGGATTGAATTGAAGGCTCACCTTTCTCTAGGATTTCTCCTAACTTTGGGGCCAGTGGCGGATGGTGTCCTTCTATCATCCTTGAAGTTCTCCATTTTCAGGCTTCGCCCTCACACTCCCCTGAACCCTGCTGTGGAGGAGGCAACCAGGTCAACTTCCTGTCCCTCGGAACCCGGTTCAAAGGCAAAAACGAAACATCAAGACCGCTTCACACATCTCTGACCATGACTTGATGTAACCCTGGACATGAAACACTCCCACAAGAGGCATTCTAGAATAACATCTCTCTTGGAGTGTGTGGTGCTATTTTCATATTCAGTTCAGTTCACTTCAGTTGCTCAGTCGTGTCCGACTCCTTGCGACCCCATGAATTGCAGCACACCAGGCCTCCCTATCCATCACCAACTCCTGGAGTTCACCCAAACGTTTGCATGTCCATTGAGTCGGTGATGCCATCCAGCCATCTCATCCTCTGTCGTCCCCTTCTCCTCCTGCCCCCAATCCCTCCCAGCATCAGAGTCTTTTCCAATGAGTCAACTCTTCGCATGAGGTGGCCAAAGTACTGGAGTTTCAGCTTTAGCATCATTCCTTCCAAAGAACACCCAGGACTGATCTCCTTTAGAATAGACTGGTTGGATCTCCTTGCAGTCCAAGGGACTCTCAGGAGTCTTCTCCAACACCACAGTTCAAAAGCATCAATTCTTCGGCGCTCAGCTTTCTTCACAGTCCAACTCTCACATCCATACATGACCACTGGAAAAACCATAGCCTTGACTAGACGGACCTTTGTTGGCAAAGTAATGTCTCTGCTTTTTAATATGCTATCTAGGTTGGTCATTGGAGAAGGCAGTGGCACCCCACTCCAGTACTCTTGCCTGGAAAATCCCATGGATGGAGGAGCCTGGTGGGCTGCAGTCCATGGGGTTGCTGAGAGTCGGACACGACTGAGCAACTTCACTTTCACTTTTTCACTTTCATGCATTGGAGAAGGAAATGGCAACCCACTCTAGTGTTCTTGCCTGGAGAATCCCAGGGACAGGGGAGCCTGGTGGGCTGCTGTCTATAGGGTCGCACCGAGTTGGACACGACTGAAGTGACTTAGCAGCAGCAGCAGGTTGGTCATAACTTTCCTTCCAAGGAGTAAGCATCTTTTAATTTCATGGCTGCAATCACCATCTGCAGTGATTTTGAAGCCCCCCAAAATAAAGTCTGACACTGTTTCCACTGTTTCCCCATCTATTTCCCATGAAGTGATGGGACCAGATGCAATGATCTTAGTTTTCTGAATGTTGAGCTTTAAACCAACTTTTTCACTCTCCTCTTTGACTTTCATCAAGAGGCTTTTTAGTTCCTTTTCACTTTCTGCCATCAGATCAGATCAGATCAGTCGCTCAGTCATGTCCGACTCTTTGCGACCCCACGAAACACAGCACGCCAGGCCTCCCTGTCCATCACCAACTCCCAGAGTTCACTGAGACCGACGTCCATCGAGTCAGTGATGCCATCCAGCCATCTCATCCTTCTCCTCTTGCCCCTAATCCCTCCCAGCATCAGAGTCTTTTCCAATGAGTCAACTCTTCGCATGAGGTGCCGAAAGTACTGGAGTTTCAGCTTTAGCATCATTCCTTCCAAAGAAATCCCAGGGCTGATCTCCTTCAGAATGGACTGGTTGGATCTCCTTGCAGTCCAAGGGACTCTCAAGAGTCTTCTCCAACACCACACTTCAAAAGCGTCAATTCTTCGGCACTCAGCCTTCTTCAGAGTCCAACTTTCACATCCATACATGAGCACAGGAAAAACCATAGCCTTGACTAGATGAACGTTTACGTTGGCAAAGTATGTCTCTGCTTTTGAATATGCTATCTAGGTTGGTCATAACTTTCCTTCCAAGGAGTAAGCATCTTTTAATTTTATGGCTGCAGTCACCATCTGTAGTGATTTTGGAGCCCAGAAAAATAAAGTCTGACATTGTTTCCACTGTTTCCCCATCTATTTCCCATGAAGTGATGGGACTGGATGCCATGATCTTAGTTTTCTGAATGTTGAGCTTTAAGCCAACTTTTTCACTCTCCACTTTCACTTTCATCAAGAGGCTTTTTAGTTCCTCTTCACTTTCTGCCATAAGGGTGGTGTCATCTGCATATCTGAGGTTATTGATACTTCTCCCGGCAATCTTGATTCCAGCTTGTGCTTCTTCCAGCCCAGCGTTTCTCATAATGTACTCTGCATATAAGTTACATAAGCAAGGTGACAATATACAGCCTTGACGTACTCCTTTTCCTATTTGGAACCAGTCTGTTGTTCCATGTCCAGTTCTAACTGTTGCTTCCTGACCTGCATACAGGTTTCTCAAGAGGCAGATCAGGTGGTCTGGTATTCCCATCTTTCAGAATTTTCCACAGTTTATTGTGATCCACACAGTCAAAGGCTTTGGCATAGTCAATAAAGCAGAAATAGATGCTTTTCTGGAACTCTCTTGCTTTTTCCATGATCCAGCGGATGTTGGCAATTTCATCTCTGGTCCCTCTGCCTTTTCTAAAACCAGCTTGAACATCAGGAAGTTCATGCCATAAGGGTGGTGTCATCTGCATATCTGAGGTTATTGATATTCTCCCAGCCAATCTTGATTCCAGCTTATGCTTCCTCCAGCCCAGCATTTCTCATGATGTACTCTGCATATAAGTTACATAAGCAGGGTGACAATATACAGCCTTGACGTACTCCTTTTCCTATTTGGAACCTCTCTTGTTCCATATCCAGTTCTAACTGTTGCTTCCTGACCTGCATATAGGTTTCTCAAGAGGCAGGTCAGGTGGTCTGGTATTCCCATCTCTTTCAGAATTTTCCACAGTTTATTGTGATCCACACAGTCAAAGGCTTTGGCATAGTCAATAAAGCAGAAGTAGATGTTTTTCTGGAACTCTCTTGCTTTTTTGATGATCCAGCAGATGTTGGCAATTTGATCTCTGGTTCCTCTGCTTTTCTAAAACCAGCTTGAAGATCTGTAAGTTCACAGTTCACGTATTGCTGAAGCCTGGCTTGGAGAATTTTGAGCATTACTTTACTAGTGTGTGAGGTGAGTGTGATTGTGCAGTAGTTTGAGCATTCTTTATCATTGCCTTTCTTTGGGATTGGAATGAAAACTGACCTTTTCCAGTCCTCTGGCCACTGCTGAGTTTTTCAAATTTGCTGGCATATTAAGTGCAGCACTTTCACAGCATCATCTTTCAGGATCTGAAATAGCTCAACTGGAATTCCATCACCTCTACTAGCTTTGTTCATAGTGATGCTTTCTAAGGCCCACTTGACTTCACATTCTAGGATGTCTGGCTCTAGGTGAGTGATCACACCGTCGTGATTATCTTGGTCGTGAAGATCTTTTTTGTACAGTTCTTCTGTGTATTCTTGTCACCTCTTCATAGCTGTGAAAAGAAGAGAAGTGAAAAGCAAAAGAGAAAAGGAAAGATATAAGCATCTGAATGCAGTGTTCCAAAGAATAGCAAGGAGAGATAAGAAAGCCTTCCTCAGCTATCAATGCAGAGAAATAGAGGAAAACAACAGAATGGGAAAGACTAGAGGTCTCTTCAAGAAAATTAGAGATCCCAAGGGCACATTTCATTTTCATATTAGTGTAACTCTAATTGTTACTTTAACCCTTGAGAGAGGTGGGTCTTTTTGGAGTAGTAGTATCCCCACTGTACTCAGGGGAAAGTGGAGAAGGACCAAAGAGAGCAGACTTGGTAGAAGCAAGAACTGCAGTTGAAAATCAGTGACCCTTCTGGTTTTCTCTGGTGCTAAGTCAACGTTTTCTTCATTTTTATTTGGCCTATAGGTAAGGCCCCACAGGAACAGAGGGGAGTTACTATTTCATAATGGGTTAAAAACCCATTGTCCCAAGTCAAGCTTGCAGACAGGTTGATTGCCTGCCTTTTTCCACGCCAGAATGCCCCAAAATATTTCCTTATGCTATTGATTGTAGCCAAGTCAAGTCTGCAATATTAGAGACGCTTTGAATATTTGCAGACCGAGCAAGGTCCACAGAGGCTCAGTTAGCTGTATTTGCATGGAAACAATAATATTAGTACATAGACAGTTCTTATATTTGACTTTTAGAACCCAAGGAGGACAGACTTGGAATTGTTTTTCTGGCTACCTTTGGGTCTGTTTACCTCCACAAAAGGTGGAAAGGTTTCTCCAGCTCTGGCCTTGTCCTTGTCATTTCTGTCCATGGACTCAGTTTCAGTTCTATGAATTATCAGCTAGTTTCATGTTTCATTGCATCCCATAAGGAGATAGAAGGTACTTTCTCATCAAAGCAGCCCTTTTCACCCTCTCCTCTCAAGTTCAGCCTGAGACCCTGGCACACCAATTTAGTTTTTCCATCTTTTAACCCACCTTTCTCCCTGAACTGCTCCAGAGATCAGAAGAGTCAACAGCCCCAGTGGTCCCTTTGATCTCCCCATCACCCTGTCCCTAGCCCCTACTCAGCCACAGAGTGGGTTAGCGAGGCCCGGCTTCTCTCCAGCCAGCCCTGCATTCCTGAGAAGAGCTGAGTGAAGCTGGGCATGCCTGCAGAGAGGGAGTTTTCTCTTGTACATGCTCAGCATAGTATTTTTTGATTCATGAATATTAAAGGATTTGAGATCACAAGGCCTTACCTCCTCCATCTTGCACCCTTTGAAAACATAATAGCTCTTTTATTTCATGGCACTTGACTTTGTTTATTCAGCACGATCAGGGCAGCATTCAGGCTATAGCAAGCCTGTTAAATATTTACCCATGAGGCGGATATTTATACATGAATCAGCAGCACTTATCAGCATGCAATGCTGGAAGTCAGGTTCAGAACTCTCATGGGCTGAAAAACTACTGAGTTAAATAAAGAGTGCAGCGAGTTTCCTTTAAGAAATCAACTCTGATTTAAAACTATCCTTTGTAGTATCTGAAGTGCTTCACACATTGAGGCTTCCTTCCCCTGCACAGCTAAGTCGTTCACAATTGAACATGACAGAGTGGTTGGTCCATCACATCCGAGATGCAGTGAATCTGGTTGTTTGACCATCTGGGTGTGAACAAAATCAGGAGGAATGCTTGCCCTGCTGCCATGTGGAAAGTTGCAAAGGGAGATGAGCTGTGCAGCACTGTGCTTCTGTGGTGGTCTGAGTGCTTCTGCTGCTGCTACTGCTAAGTTGCTTCAGTTGTGTCCGACTCTGTGCGACCCCATAGACGGCAGCCCATCAGGCTCCCCTGTCCCTGGAATTCTCCAGGCAAGAACACTGGAGTGGGTTGCCATTTCCTTCTCCAATGCATGAAAGTGAAAAGTGAAAGTGAAGTCGCTCAGTTGTGTCCGACTCTTTGCGACCCCATGGACTGCAGCCCACCAGGCTCCTCCATCCATGGGATTTTCCAGGCAAGAGTACTGGAGTGAGGTGCCATCGCCTTCTCCGCTGAGTGCTTCTAGAAGCCCTTTAACCTCATTGAAATCCTGACCCCGCTCACTGGTAGTCACCCCCAGTGTGTCTTTCCATCCTTGCAGCCCTTTCAAGATTATACTCCACCCCCACTTGGGTGGCATAGTGGTAAAGAACCCACCTGCCAATGCAGAAGATGTAAGAGACATGGGTTTGATCCTTAGGTCGGAAGGATCCAGTGGAGGAGGGCATGGCAACCCACTCCAGTATTCTTGCCTAGGAAATCCCATAGACAGAGTAGCCTGGCAGGCTACAGTTCATGGGGTGGCAAAGAGTCAGACACGACTGAAATGACCTAGCACACACCCCCTCCCCAGGGAGGTGCATAATTCAGCAGTCACAGCAGCCTGGACACTAGCAACAGGCTTCCCTGAATTCAGATCCCAGCTGTACTATTTCCCTGTTGTGTGACTGCAGGGAAGTTTCTTCTGCTCTCTGAGCCTCAATTTCTTCACTTGTAATATCACAGTGATGATTTCCACCTCATTGAGTTGTAGAGAGGGTTCAATTAGATAATGGGAAAGCACCTAGCGACCAGAGTTAGTTCTTGATAATCACAGAAGCAGGGTGCAGAGAGATGGCCCTGGCAGTTGAGCAGCCGGCCTTTGGGTTTCTCCAAACCTCTGCTTCTTTCTATTGTTATAGGTAATTTTGTTAAATGGCTGTATCTCAGAAGCAGAGAGAGAGATTCAAGTTGATTTTTCACATACTGTTTTTACTCATTGTATTCAATGTAGTGAATGATTTAAAACTTACTCTGTAGTATTTTATACAGATCAAAGTCCAGTGCTGTCAATTCCAGGGAACTATCCAAATCATTTGGTTGGGGGGAGGGGGTGTCGGTTTATTATGCTGAAGATTGTTTCTCTAAGTAACCTATGAGAAGCCTGAATCTCAGTATTCTGTTATGCAGATATTTCACCAAAAACCACAGGCTATAGATACTGGATTTATTGTTCTCGTAATTTAAAATTTTCTTCTTAATCAGTTTTCCATCCTAATGGAACCATTAGACCCTTGGAGTGAGATGCGCACCCTCTGTGTACTTCTGCGTACGTAAGAGGAAACAGAAAGCCTTCCTCTAGTTCACAGAAAGTCACAGGAATTTTCCTAGCTTTCTTCAGAGTTGAGGCTAAATCTCGTCTAGTGTCTCTTCAGAGAGTAGCAAATGGAAATGACGTTCTTGCTAATTCTGTGCAGTTACAGGGTGTATGTGATTCATGAATGTCATACTTAGTCAAACGCTGTCTCAGAATCTTCTCAGTTGTCAGAGTAATGCGTTTTACTTATCTTCTGAGGAGGCTAAGTCAACAGTGAATGTTTCCACTCTGTGTTGAGTTACTTGCATCACCTGAAATTTTGTTTCTTGGGATTTTTCATTCCCATAAATAAACATAATATTCATTTTTACCTAAAAAAATTAATTTCAGAAATCTGTAGTCAACAGAGTGACAGGCTGGTCCTGGAGTCCTTTAGCTAGTTACAGATATTATTCCACAAACTCTGTGAGTGTGTGTGCGCTCAGTCACTTCAGTGACCCCATGGATGTTAGCCCACCAGACTCCTCTATCCTTGGAATTTTCCAGGCAAGAATTCTGGAGTGGGTTGCCATTTCCTCCTCCAGGGTTCTTCCTGACCCAGGTATCGAACGCGCATCTCCTGCACTGCAGACAGATTCTTTGCCACTGAGCCACCAGGGAAGACCACAAACTCTAGACTGAGTCTCTCTGCTCTAAACTATTTGAGAATGATTTTCCAGACCGTTATTGTCAAATATTTTGTTTCCATTTACAATCTCATTACTGTGGGGACTTGGATAATGAATAATCACAGCATTAAGGGATTGAGGAGTCTTTTTATATCCTGTTTGTCTTAAAGAAATGGTTTACGGGGTCATAGAAATATACACATTAAAATAAAATTCAAGTAAGAAAAACAAATTAGGACCAAAGAAGAGTAGGACAAAAGATGAAATCAAGATTAAGAATGATATACAAAATGCATGCTATAAGGTTCTGAACAATTTTCTTAATAATTCTATGCCAGTTAATTTAAACTGAAAAGAGAATCTCCAGGAAAGTTCTGGAAACTGTTTCTAGATCAGCAGTGTGTCTCAGTGCTTGGATTGATGATTTTTTACTGTCCCTTCTTGTTTAGATGAATCAAATGTCAGCGTTGACTGTGATTAGTTGCTCACTTTCTACCCATATTGGCCCACAGACTCCAGACCAGTATTTCAGAAAATGCTTAACTGCTTAACACCATTTAAAAATTGAGAGCTTAAATCATCTGGATTTCTGGCTTCAGTTGAAAAATTAGGATCTGATGAGACCAGGCGTGTGTTCCTTACATATTAGAAACCAGCCGAGGCTGAGCAATGGGAGCCCTTCCCACTGTGTGCAAAATCCCCAGACCCTACCTGGTTCTCTGCACTCATTTACAAAACCTGCCTGGGTTGCCTAACCACCGGGGTGACTGCATCCCCTTCTCTCAACCACCTACTTCACATGGCTCAGTGGTAAAGAATCCACCTGTAATGCAGGAGACGTGAGTTCGATCCCTTGGTTGGGAAGATCCTCTGGAGAAGGAAATGGCAACCCACTCCAGTATTCTTGCCTGGAAAACCCCATGGACAGAGGAGCCTGGCAGGCTATGGTCCCTGGGGTTGCAAAAGAGTCGGACATGACTGAGCGACTTTCACTCACTTCACTCACAAGAATAAGAAAACTAAAGTCCAAAGAGGCTGCTCAAGGCTGCCAAGCCGTGAGCTTCACAACTAGTCCCTTTGGTTCTCTATAACACCGGCACATCAGTTCAACATTTAATGAATGACGTATCTTTGCTTGGCTCAATTATGAATTGGGCATAATTAAGAGTATAAAAGTCTGTGTTTCAGTAACAGGTACAACCCATTCGTGCTGGTAAGACATTTACCTATGCCAATCAAAATATGCTTATCTGTACTTTTGTGATAGGATCATGAGTTGTCATTAATTGTTAGTTGTTTGTTATGTGAAACGTGAACATGCTGCTGTAACAAAATGGATTAAAATATAGAAATGGAATCATAAAGTGAAGCACCTAATTTCACCCTCATTGATTCAGGCAGTTGGTGGGCAGACTTGGACAAGAGAAACCAAGTGTGTTGGGAATGTCACGTAAGTTGCTTGAGCCCTAAGAGAAGTATCCACTGTACTCTTGTCCTTTCAGTGCACTTGGCGGCTCCTCGGCTCTTCACATCCCAGCTTTTCCAGGAGGAGGCTGTCTCATTGATTATGTTCCCCAAGTGTGCCACCTGCTCACCAACAAGGTAAAAGCAAGTCCCCTGCTTCCCCAGCCTTGTAAGGCTCCTTCCTCCACTGTCATTTCCCCAGCATCGTGGTGCAGACGCCATCCTCTCCACCCGGTCTTAGTTTCAGCCTCCATCTAACATGGCCTTTCCTGCTCTGAATAGATTTCATCAGTTTCTCTCCCACTTTGTTTGCCCTCCTTCCTTTTCTAAGGATTCTGACCTCCCTGTTCCAGTCTTACCTTCATCTTCTTTAAAATTGGAGGACAATTGCTTTGCAATGTGTTGTTTTCTACCATACAAAAACTTGAATCAGCCATAAGTATATGTATGCGCCCTCCCTCAAGAGCCTCCCTCCCACCTCCCCCACTCACTCACTCCTCTGGGTTGTCATAGGCACTGGGTTAAGCTACCTGTGTTATACAGCACTTTCCCACTAGCTATCTGTTTTACATGTAGTAATGCATATGTTTCAATGCTGCTCTCTCAATTTGTCCCCCTTCTCCTCTCACTGTCTCCACAAGTCTGTTTTCTATGTCTGTGTCTCTATTCCTGCCCTGCAAAAAGGTGCATCAGTACCATTTTTCTTGATTTCATATATATGCATTAATATGCGATACTTGTTTTTCTGACTTACTGTACTGTAAGTTTACAAACAGGCTCTAGGTTCTTCTACTTTACTAGAACTGACTCAAATTGGTTCCTTTTTATGGCTGAGTAATATTCCATTGTATATGTATACCACAACTTCTTTATCCATTCACCTGTTGATGGACATCTAGGTTGCTTCCATATCTTGGCTATTGTAAATAGTGCTGCAGTGAACATTGGGGTACATGTGTCTTTTTCAATTATGGTTTTCTCAGGGTATCTGCCCGTTAGTGGGAATGCTGGATCATATGGTAATTTTATTCCTAGTTTTTAAAGGAATCTCCATATTGTTCTCTGTGGTGTCAGTGTCAATTTACATTCCCACCAACAGTGCAAAAAGGGTTCTCTTTTCTCCACACCCTCTCCAGCATTTCTTATTTGTGGATTTTTTTGATGTTGGCCATTCTAACTGGTGTGAGGTGATACCTTATTGTAGTTTTGATTTACATTTCTCCAACAATGAGTGGGAGAAGGCAATGGCACCCTACTCCAGTACTCTTGCCTGGAAAATCCCATGGATGGAGGAGCCTGGTAGGCTCCAGTCCATGGGGTCGCTAAGAGTCGGGCATGACTGAGTGACTTCACTTTCACTTTTCACTTCATGCATTGGAGAAGGAAATGGCAACCCACTCCAGTATTCTTGCCTGGAGAATCCCAGGGACAGAGGAGCCTTGTGGGCTACCCTCTATGGGGTTGCACAGAGTCAGACACGACTGAGGCAACTTAGCAGCAGCAGCAGCAGCAACAATGAGTGATGCTGAGCATTTTTTAATGTGTTCATTGGCTATCTGTATGTCTTCTCTGGAGAACTGTCTTCTTAGGTTCTTCATCTTTTAAATATATATCTTCTTATTCTTGAATTTCCATTATGCCCTAAGTTTTTTCTTCTTCTTATGGTTTAAAAAAATTTCAACTCTTTCATTTCCCAATTATTATGTTCGTGTGTGTGTGTGTGTGCCACTAGTTAATATCACAGTGATCCTGTCGAGCGGCTCTCATCTCTTTCTGCTTTTCTGTACAGCACATTTTAATAGTTTGTTCCTGATTCTTCCTGTCATGCCCAGGAACAGTTTGCCAGAGTCCTGCTTGTTGGGACAGGGTTTCCAGGTCAGATTGGCTTATAGCCAGATTATACGGAGAAGGCAATGGCAACCCACTCCAGTACTCTTCCCTGGAAAATCCCATGGACAGAGGAGCCTGGTGGGCTGCAGTCCATGGGGTCACAAAGAGTCGGACACTTACTGAGCGACTTCACTTTGACTTTTCACTTTCATGCATTGGAGAAGGAAATGGCAACCCACTCCAGTGGTCTTGCCTGGAGAATCCCAGGGATTCTGGAGCCTGGGACGGATTATACGGAGAAGGCAATGGCAACCCACTCCTTGGACAGAGGAGCCTGGTGGGCTGCCATCTATGGGGTCGCACAGAGTCGGACATGACTGAAGCGACTTAGCAGCAGCAGCAGCATCCAGATTATAGCCAGATTATCTAAAGCTTTCCCTTAGCTGCGTTAATGAGCCTTTACACTGGCAAGTAACTGAGCTTACACTATTGGTTCTTATCAGGTATTTCTGCAAGTATAGAATATACTTGTTAATGTCCAGCCAACTTATTTAGCTAAAAACTGGAGCTATTAGTCCACAGACAATACTTTCTTTCTTCTCCCACATGGACTTAGTTTGCTTAATTCGCCAAATCCTATTTTCTTTGCTTCTGTTGACTTGTTCACAATGGCTTGGAAAATCAATCTTTTGTTTGTCTCTTTCATTCAAAAGATAGCTCATCTCTATATAGAAAATGCTTTAGAAATATAATATTTCAAAGTCTTCAGTATTATTTTTTAAATGTCAAAGGAACTAAAATCTGGCAATTCTGCAGTCTGTGGGCTTGGCACAGATTCTAGGGCGTTTAACTCTCACGGAGTGGTTGCTGTTCATTGGACCAGATTCCCCCAGCCCCTGCCCTCCCACAAAACTGATCAGAGGACAGCATTCTTACTTACAGTGTAGGTTTTACACTGCCTTCAAATCTGTGTCCCAGTATTATAGAGAAAAATGCAAATTTGGTCTTCCAGAACTGAGAAGAAAAGCCTTTTTAAAGCTCTCCAATTGAGATTAATTTCTAGTCATACATTCTCCTCAAAAAAAATTATAATACCATTTTCCCAGAAATACAAGAATCAGTCAGTTTTTCTTATCTGGTTCCCTTTCATTAATTTCACTTGTCTTTCAAAATTGATGTTCTTCTGCTTGCTACAAACGAGGACAGTATGGGCTGCTTTTAGAAACAATCTCTTCAAATGAATTTCCATAATTGCATTGGAATCTATCTTTATAGCCAGTTTTGTTGTGGGTTTCTGTTAAAATGGTTTTCTGTTTTTAAAATCAAGTATACAGAACTGTTTTCATCCCCTTTTTAAACAAAGCCACTTAAGCAAACTTATCATCTGTTTTTCTTTCCCCAAAATAACATTTCTGATCCTACGTTGAGCCTGCAAAGCAAGCACTGTTTTTATAAATTGACATAAAACCCCTATTATATAAATAGAATTGTTTTACTTTTAAAGGGTACAAATGGCTATCAGTACCAATTGTGTCAAGGTTATTTCAAGCACTTTATCTTGAGCTTTTGTTATCCATGGAGACTCAGTGTGGCTACAGCCAATATAAACTATTTGGGGGGTCTTTTTCTCCCACTGTTTCTTTCAGCCATTATAAAGACGTTTTATGAGGAATGTATTTTTTCGTTAGAAACTGATGGGTAAATGACTAACTTTCAGATGCCTAGCTTAATGAGTTCACAATTTTTTTTATAGAATCTGTCACTTGGTGTTAAGAAGGAAATATAAAAAGGCAAAATCGCCTGTTGTAACACTCCTTATTCTGAATGTTACAAACCTAAAAAGAAATAATTGAGCATTACTGTCCTTTTCAATAGGAGTTGTAGTTCAAGATAATCAATTAGGCCCATTTGATGAGAGGAAACTCTTCTTTATGGAGAATGCCAGCTGTTAAATGAGATAGAATGAGAAAATACAAACATACCATTTTTCAGGCCTCAGTTGAAGTAATTGATTCAGACAAGGATCTCCAACAAATACTAAAACCATTAAGGAACTTGATCTTCACATGCTTCGAGGAGTGTACCCCTGGATTACTCATTTTGGCAAAAGGGAACCATTCCCTTACAGTACCGTGGTCTGGCTGACGTCAGCTTAACCAGTGATCAAACTCAGTATCACCTAGGAAGTTTTCTTGCCAAAAATGTTTAACCTGGATCTAATCACACCTTTAGCTCTAACTTCCAATTCATAGGAAATACAGAAGGTAGAGAAAAAAGGAAGGAGACAATCAGAGAGTCTAGAATGCAGGATAAGACAGCCCAATCTCTAAAAAGTCAGTATTAGGCACACACACTCACATCCCAGGAGGTACTATTATTCTATAGTAAAAGACTTTCTAGATTAAATGCCTGATCCCTGTTTATATCCTTGCTTTTTTTTCAAACATATTTTGGGGACAGTTGGGAAGTTTGGAAAATTGTCAGGGTACTAAATAAATTCAGAGAATGAATTACTAAATTTTGTTGAGTGTGATAGCAGTATTGTGATTGTGTAGGAAACTGTCTTGTTTTTCAGAGATGCATGCTGAAGTGTTCAGGGGCACACTGTAATGATGTCTCTAATTTCTTCTGAAACATTTCAGCAAGATTGATTGACAGGTTGATAGATAGGTAGATGGCTAGATAAAGCAACTAGACAAAATATTCACAGTTATTGAAGATAGATGTGGGAATATGGGTGTTCATTTTACTATTCTTTCTACTTCTGTGAATCTTGGAAATTTTACATGATAAAGCATTTAATAATTCCCTACTGTACTCAGCTGTGGGTTCATGTTCCAGGTGCAGTATGTGATTCAAGGCTATCACAAAAGAAGAGAGTATATTGCTGCCTTCCTCAGCCACTTTGGCACGTAAGTTCTTCATTAAGACCATAAATCAGTGATGCCCTCACATCCTGAGGGGAGGGCTCAATGAAGAAAATAGCACTTAGTTCTTCCATATGATACCTTTCAGTGCTATTTTGGTTCTTCCTGGTGTGTTGCTCACACTAACGCTCCCAGAAAGACATTTTTTTCAGCTTTGTTTGGCAAATAGAGTCAAATATCTTCCCTGGAGCAGCCACATAACTAGCCCGGAACACCACAGTCAAAGTGGTTGCCATACCTGCTTCTTCGTGCACTCTTTACAGTCTACACAGTACTTTCACCTCCGTCATCACACAGTGGTCATGAGGTGAGCCAGGTGGGCATTCCTGGCACATCCTACAAAGAAAAGCCTATAAAACTTGACCAGTTCAGTCACCTGTGGAAGTCTCAGAGATAGCTGGGGCAGGAACCCTGTTCCTCAGAACTCAGGTCTCCTGATAAGACTCCCACTCCCCACAGGGCCGCAGAGATTCGGGAAGGAAATCTGACTTAGACACCAGTGCCATGACTCACACTTGGGATTAGTGTGTTGGAAGAAGGCCCTGCGAGGGAGGAGGGCAGTGTGTAGCTGCAGTCCCAGGGTGGGCGTCTCCTCTGGCCACCCACCCTGTGCTCTGGCCCTTTCCGTCATGCGGCCCGTGCTGGCTGCTCTGCAGCTGTTTCCTTAATGGTGGCAGAGCCCTTATCAACCTCCCACTTAGGGCTTAGCTTGGGGGGTGGTGGGTGGTTACCTTTTCCTCACAGTCTCTTTAAAAGGTGGAGCACACTCTGCCTAAGCACTAAGCATTTTAGTGCTCTCATTACCTCCCACCTCATTCCAGAGAAGATGTGTATATTAAAATTTTAAATCAGTAACTGAAGAAATTAAGATAAAAGGAATGAGAAGATGAAATCAAGAATAAGGTTAGGATATAATTTTTACAAATGTGGCATAATTAAAAGAAAATTTCTGACTCCTCAAGACAATTTCAAGAAATTTTCTTGTTATCCATCGTGGAATTTCTCATATTGCCAAAATAGAATAACGATATCTAAACAGCATAACTGTTAATGAGTCTCTTAACACTTAAGGTATTTTTCAGCTTTCTTTATGCGCATTTTGAGAAAGTGTTTATGATATGAACAGTGCTTAATAAATAACTCTGTTAGTCTTCTCATTTTTGAGTAAGATTATTTTTTGTGTATGTTACTGAAAATGAAGATGTTAGCACAGTGACCAGCAAAGCCGGGTGTGTGAACCTCAGGGGCATGTGCCTCCCCTCACTCCAGTGGTATTCAAGAAAAGGGTGAACAATTGCGTTTACACTTGTTAACAATTCTTTTTAAATCTCATTCTATGTATGCACATTTTTGTGTTTTATTACACATATAATATAGTAGTACTTGTCTACAACTGCAAAATCATATACAAATACTACCATATACTGTACTATATGCATGATGAGAAGGATTCTGTCAGTGCTTGTTTTTGCTTATGGGGTGCAGTATCTAAAAAGTTCAGATATCAGTGTTGTAATATTGAGTAAATTACATATCCAGAAAAGAAATACAAACTGATGAATAAAGTTGTTGACTGAAGTCAGCAGACTTTAATGATGTGTCAACAGTCTTTGAGCAAATCACTCAACCTTCAGTGTCTCAGTTCCTTTACCTTCACAGTGGGGTCAACTGTTCCTTCCTACTTAAACCTGGAGGCCATCAGTATTAATGGTCTGTTTAGTCTGACTCAGCCAGGGAGAATGCATTTCTAAGGGCAGCAAAGGTCTCCTTGTATGGATGAGAGAGAAAGTTATCCTTGTCCTCTCTGTGTGGTTAGTATTGGCACATTGTGGCCGTGTCACCTGCTGTACACTCAGCTCCAGAGGGAAATGGGGGAGAGGAGCCCATCAGAATTCAGTCTAGGCCCTTCTGTGTTCAGACACTGTTCTCCTTTGACACAGGAGGTATGCATCTCCCATCTGAACCCCACATCCACCCTGCTAATGTTGCTACTTTGTCTTGAGCCCAGTGGGGAAGATCGGGGGACACAAGAGAAAGGATGCCAAGTACTTTGGAAGATAGTCATCTATAATCCTGAACTTAGTAATATTGTCATTGCTTGTGACTGTTCAGTACCTGAACGAAAGTGAGACTGGACAGTCACTGTATAGACCTGGGGTCTTTGCTGCCCTGACTTCTTCATTTGTCCTTTTGCTCATCACTAGTGACTAACATTCGGAGAAGGCAATGGCACCCCACTCCAGTACTCTTGCCTGGAAAATCCCATGGACAGAGGAGCTTGGTAGGCTGCAGTCCATGAGGTTGTTAAGAGTCAGACACGACTGAGCGACTTCACTTTCACTTTTCACTTTCATGCATTGGAGAAGGAAATGGCAACCCACTCCAGTATTCTTGCCTGGAGAATCCCAGGGACGGGGGAGCCTGATGGGCTGCCGTTTGTGGGGTCTCACAGAGTCGGACACGACTGAAGTGACTTAGCAGCAGCAGTGACTCACATTTGCATAGTATTTTGTGGATTGTTATTGTTGTTCTCTCACTAAGTCATGTCCAACTCTTTGCAACCCCATGATCTGTAGCATGCCAGGCTTCCCTGTCCTTCACCATCTCCTGGAGTTTGCTCAAACTCATGTCCACTGAGTCAGTGATACCGTCTAACCATTTTATGGGTGGCCTTACTTGTTTTTCACAACTCCATGATGAAGTTTGCACATATGATTATATTTGTTTTACAGATAAGGAAACTGAGGCTCCAAAGGCTAAGTGATTTGCCAGAGGTCATAATAGTAAAGCTGTAATTCAAACCTAGATGCTTTCATTCCAAATCCCACATCCTTCCTATGATAGCACTCACTTGTCTTAAATGTATCTTGGATTCAATAACCTTGCTTTATGAATATATTCTTTACTTGGTTCCATCTCTTTGATACCTTGTTTTTATGAAGGTTTTTTGTCTGTGTGTGTTTTTATTACTTAGGGGTGTCGTGGAATATGATGCAGAAGGCTTTACAAAACTCACTCTGTTGCTGATGTGGAAAGATTTTTGTTTCCTTGTACACAGTGAGTATACTTTTGCTATTAGCATGTCAACAAACATTTCTGAATGCACTAAACCACATGTAATAATGAATATAACAGCCTTTAGTGTCCTGACTTAGTTCCTTTTACTTTAGCATAAGTGTATTTACTGCATGATCTCAACCAGGTATAATTTGCTACTTGGGGGATGTATGGTAGTGTCTGGAAACGTTTTTGTTTGTCATGATGGTTAGGGGACCAGGGCTGGCTTTGTTGTTCCTGCATCAGTGGGCAGAGGTCAGAGATGCTGTTAAACACCCTCCAGTGCACGGGATAGGCCCCTAAAGCAAAAAGTTATTGAGTCCACAGTGTCAGTAGTGCTGAATTTAAGAAACCCTGTCCTAGAGAGGAGTCTTCCCCAGTGGTGCTAGGAGTAAAGAACCCACCTGCTAATGCAGGAGACGTAGGAGACGCAGGTTCGATCTCTGGGTCAGGAGGATCCCCTGGAGGAGGGCATGGCCACCCACTCCAGTATTCTTGCCTGGAGAATCCCATGAACAGAGGAACCTGGTGGGCTACAGTCCATAGGGTTGCAAAGAATCGGACACCCCTGAAGCAACTTAGCATGCATGCATCCTAGAGAGATTTCTATTTTCTAAGTATCTTTCCACATTCAGGCCTCAAAATCTTCAAGATTAGTCAAAGTGTAGTGCCTTGATCATTTGGTTATTCTTACTTTTTAAGGCAGGGGTTCCCAACCTCTAATCCATGGACCAATCCCTCCTGTTAGATCAGTGATGGCATTAGATTAGAAATACAGCACATAATAAATGTAATGCACTTGAATCTCCCCGAACCATCTCCTCCCTGCCCCCAGTCTATGGAAAAATCGCCTTCCACGAAACTGGTCCCTGGTGCCAAAAAGGTTGGGGACCACTGGCTTAAGGTATTTCCCAATAATAACTGCCTTGTCGGGCAGGGCTTCATATGGAGCTCCTACTCTGTATAACTAGTCTTACATGGGACCATCATTTCAAATGCGTCTGAAAAGTGCAAGCATATTGTCTACATTAATTATATGCACAGAAAAGCAGAGTTGGAGAGGTGACAATTTTCATCTTGGGTGTGCCTCTAACTAATTATATGACCTTGTTCAAATTGCTGGGACAAGCCTCCCCCTGCTTTAGTCTCCTCTTATGTCACTGGGGATCGGGTTGTTAAGTCTATAGAGACATCAGCAGACGGAGCTTATCCTGCAATATAGGACCAGGTGGAAGACAGAGTCCCAGTCAAGGCCTCCTGGCACTCTCCTCTTTGCTCACCATCTTCTGTGGCCCTACCCAGCTGAGCTGTATACTAGTGCTTCCAGCTCTTACTTTTGATTCTGACCTTTTGTATCACAGCTTTGGTTTTCTGTTCTGAGTGTTAATTCCTTTCTGAGATTTCACTTCCTATTTGCCATGTCCGCTTTGCCCCACCATCTTGATCCTGTGATTCTGTGATTCTGTTTCTAGCTTGGTAATCTGACCCTAGATCCTGAGTATATGCTTGGTTTGTCTTTCATGACCCTGGACAGCTGCCTGGGAGATTAGTCTGGTGTGTTTCCTCTAGGCCGGCTCAGCAAGAGGGGTCTGTAACCTGCCACAAATGGTGGTGGCTGTGGGCAGAGGCCTCCCAGAGGAGCTGTGAGAGGATTCAGAAGGAGGGACACATGGAGAGACAGTTAGAAACAGTAAATTACCAAAGTGGCGTGAAATCTCAACAGTCTTCCTGAAAACTTACTTTGGTCTCCTGGCCATGATTCCACTTTCAAAAAAGATGTTGTTCAGTCACTAAGTTATATGTATCCAACTCTTTGCAAGCCAGGCTTCCCTGTCCTTCACCATCTCCCAGAGTTTGCTCAGATTCATGTTCACTGAGTCTTTGATGCCATCCAACCATCTCATCCTCTGTTGCCTCCTTCTCCACCTGCCCTCATTCTTTCCTAACATCAAAGTCTTTTCCAGTGAGTCAGCTCTTCCAGGTGACCAAAGTATTGGAGATTCAGCTTCAGCATCAGTCCTTTCAATGAATATTTAGGGTTGATTTCCTTTAGGATTGACTGATTTGATCTCCTTGCAGTCCAAAGGACTCTAAAGAGTCTTCCCCAGCACCAAAGTTCAAAAGTAAAAATTCTTTGGCACTCAGCCTTCTTTATGGTCCAACTCTCACATCTGTACATGACTACTGGAAAAATCATAGCTTTAACTATACGGACTTTTGTCAACAAAGTGATATCTCTGCTTTTTAATATGCTATCTAGGTTTGTCATAGCTTTTCTTCCAAGGAGCATCATCAAAAAAGATGATGTCAGGTCATACCAGATATATGGAAAAAAGAAATCCTTGGCACTGATCTTTCTCGCTGTGTTTTCCACATGGGACTCAAGAATGGCTGCTCTGGTGGTGCTGGCCGGAGAGGTGTTCAGAGACAAAAGAGCGCCCGCCTCTCAGTTCCTGTTAGCTCTCTTCTCAGTGTGCTCAGTGTTACAGCAATTCCTGTTCCTTAGGAAGCTCTACTCCCCAAAGAATATTTTCTCCATAGTACAGTGTCCAGTATTTCTTAAAGCTCCTTCTCTATCTTCCTTTGTCGGATATGCAGAATTAAGTCCCAGAGTCATATTTTCAAAGTTACAGTTTCATTTAGTTTTGATTACTTCTTCAGAAACATAGAACCCCCAGACACTCATTAGAACAGGTACAGGGACCTTGAGGTTTGTATAATTAACTCTTTCCAAAGTGTTTCCTCAGGCTCTTACTCCTTTCTTCCCCAGCCCATTTGCTCCCTGCTCTTAGCATCATGGCCACATTCTTGGCTCTTTGGCAGGTAAGATCTTATACAGACAAGGGACAGAATCAAGGGACTTTGATGCTATTTACTACTTAAATAAGTTATTTCCACCCTTTTGCTTCTTATATCTAAAATGTAGGACTTGCTACCTCATCAGAGTGAAACTTGGTTGTTGTTGTTCAGTCACTAAGTCCTGTCCTGCTCTTTGTGACCCTATGGACTGCAGCACACCAAGCTTGATTAGGTAATGCATTTTATTCAGTCATACTGTTAAGCATCTGAAACTTACCTTCTTTGGGAAATAGCTGCTTGCTAGGTTTTAACCCCCAAGGGACTACTTGTTGCTTTTGTTCTTGCCATGAAGATGGGAGTTGAATATGAAGTGGCAGAGACTTAATGATAGAACATTGCAGTGAATTATTCTGAGACCCCAAGAACATGAAAAAGAAAGAAGTGCCTAGAGATGGAGCCAGTTTTCTGTGGCTGGCTCACTAATTCATGGAGATTGAAGAGCTGGCAGGACACGAAATAATGTCTCTGATCTCCCCCACCCTCTGTTCTGCCCAGGCCTGGGAAGAAGACTTTTGAGAGGATAGGTGCTGGCAGGAATTCTGAGCCTTTTGGATGCTATAGGAAAGAGGCACTGTTCTCTTGAGGCCAGTGGCTCTGACCTCAGCCTTTGCCAGAGCGCGGAAGCAAAAATGCCCTAGGGGAAAACATTGAACACATTCTTGGATCTCTCAGGAGACACTGCAACTTCCTGGCATTCTGGTGGTTCCAGGAGTGGGAGCTGTGGCCATGATTATGGCCAGGGAGTATTTTTATCCATTTATTCCTTCTTTCCTTCCTTCATCTAGATCAGTATATCACAAGATTTGGAACCACAGCAAGAGCAAGTACTTGCTCTCATTCAGAAACTGTTTTCAGAAAGGTTTCCTGGTCACCATCTAAGAATTATCTGTAGTGGTTAAATATGTAATTCTGTATTTGTCAAGCTGTTTTTACCTCTGGAGGTAGATGCGGTCTTTAAACCAGCAGCTTTTCAGAATGCTGGGCAACAAGGGAACCAGAGAGCAAGGCATAGTAATGCAGAACAAAAGTAACCACTGGGGAAAATTGACTCTTGGGCCCCTGTCAGCCACACTGGACGGAGGGCAGCTGCCTAACTTCACAGGGTTGCTGCTTGGAAGCAGAGGGTATTAGGATTGTGACAGAATGAGAAGCTGTCTTTTCCCATTGCCTGCAATCCCTGTAAATGACCCTTTGAGTCATTCAGCCTGGACCATAGGCCTTCTCTCCCTGCAAAACACCTATTAGACGAAATCTGACTGTTTTAGGTGTTCCATTTCATTTCATCTCTATGCCTAACCCAATCAATTTAGCCCAATGCAACTGAGTTCTGAGTTTATGGAGAACCTGCTGTGTGCTCAGTATTGTGCTACGTCCCAGAGGATATAAGTAAATAACTCAGGCTTGACCTTAAGACAGTTGGAGTCTACACAAGGGTTGACTGCCTACAGCCTATGGGCCAAACTCCACCCTCAGTCTATTTTTATATGGCCCTCGAGCTGAGAATGGTTTTTATGTTTTTAAAGGGTTGTTGAGGAGGGATGAGAAGAATATGCAACAAAAATGATAAAGTCTCAAATATTTACCCTTTGACTCTTTACAAAGTTTGCCAACCCCTGACCTAGTTAATGAGACAAGAGATCAGATAAAGGTGAAGTATACTGATACGCATTTTTTAAAAGCAAATATTTTGTGAGCTTGCTTACTGTATACAAGGCACAAAGTGATATATAGCCCAGAGAAAACTTCATGTATTTTATATATGAGAGAATTAGAAAGACACCCTCCCTAATGGAGTCTAATAAGAGAAAGAGACAATAAAGAAGTAAACTAACAAATATATGTTACAAATGGTCATAAATACCATAATGGAGCAAAACAGAGGTCTTTGAAAGAGCTTAAAAGGGGAGCTGTTGTTAGGATGGTCAGGGAAGCCTTCTCATAGGAGGTGACAATTCAACTGAGACCTTGATGAGCAGTTATTCAGATTCAGGGAGATTTCAGGTGGGGAAATGTCAGCTTCCGCAAAGAGCTACAAAAGGCAGTAAAGAATTCTGCATGCGCCCGAGTGGCTGGAGCACAGTGAGCAAGGAGAGAGTCATACAAGAGAGGTTAGAAAGAGAGTCAGGGCTGGGTACGAGTGCCTCACAGGCTGTATGTATCAGGATGGAGTAGCAGGTGCTTGAAAAACAATGGTTTAACCAAAATAGAAGTTTATTTCTTTCTTGTGTATAAACAAGCAGTCCAGGGCAGGAATGACAAATCCAAAGGACACGTGGGACCAAAATTCCTTCAGGCTTTATCCTCTATCATCCTTTGGTGTGGTTTTCTTGCTTAAAGTCCAAAAAAGCTGTTGGAACTCTAACCGTCACATCCATTATCCAAGTAACAGAATAGATAAATGATGGAAAGAGGGTGCAGACCTTCTCGTTTACTGAGACTTAGTTCATATGGCCTCAGCATGTGTGCTCAGGCAGACTGGGAAATGTAGTTCTTTTTCTGGGGCAACAAATGCCCAGCTAAAAATCAGAGTTCTTTTAACTTGAGTGAGAAAGAGAGAATGGCTATTGAGTAAGCAACTTCTAGTCTCTTTCAATCCAAGGCGAGGAATTTAGATATAGGTCAGATTTCTGTCAGAAAATGGATGGCACATCACACAGGTGGTGGTGGTTTAGTTGCTAAGTCGTGTTCGACTCTTGAGACCCCATGGACTGTATCCCGCCAGGCTCCTCTGTCCATGGGGATTCTCCAGGCAAGAATACTGGAGTGGGTTGCCATTTCCTTCTCCAGGGGATCTTCCCAACCCAGGAATCGAACCCAGGTCTCCTGCATTGCAGGCAGATTCTTTACTGATGGAGCTATGAGAGAAGCCCCATTACATCCCAGGGGTACCTAGGGAGAATTCAGTGGAACCAAAAGGGCTGATTAGCCGCAGCAATAGGGAGTCATGACCTTCCCTAGGACCCCTGGGGTGAGAGGAGAGTGTGGGTACCAGAAGCTGGAAAGAACTATAGTTGTTGCTGTAGGAAGGGGTTTTCTGGCAGGAACTGGGGACGGCCTTTCATTGAGGAGTGTGGATACTACTAACAGATGCAGGAAGGATTATTTCTACTTTCAGTTCTGTCTGTTTTGTTCTTAGGTACATGTCCATTCATAATTGTTTCATCCTCCAACGTTTTGACCTTTTTATCATTATGAAATATTCCTCTTTGTCTCTAGTGATATGTCTGAACTTAAAGTCTATTTCATCTGATATTAATAACCTGCTCTAGCTCTATTTTGTTTATTGTTTGCTTGGTATACCTTTTCCAGCTCACTGCTTTCAACCTTTTTTTTTTTTTTCCCTAAATGCCTTTAAATCTAAGTGTGTCTCATAGATAGCATATGTTTGGGTTTTGCTTTCATATGCATTTAAAGAAACTCTGCTGTTTTATTAAGATAGTTTACTCCATTGACATTGTATGTAATTGTTGGTATGGTTGGATTGGGGGCTGTCATTTTGATATGTTTTCTCTTTGTCTCATTCTTTTTTTGTTCCTCTTTTACTGCCTCATTTGTGTCAAGCAGAATTTTTTAGTGTACTGTTTTGATTGTTGATATTTCAGCTACCATTTGGTTGTTATTTTCGTAGCAGTCTTTTCTAGATATCTCAGTATGCATCTTTAGCTGACCCAGTCTACTTCGAGATTAATGATGACTTGATTCTGGTAAAATATAACAATTTTGCCCCTCTGCCTCTCCCTTTATTGTGCTCTTATTGTCATATATGTTATAGTGATATGTGTCACTATGTAAATACAACAGTACAGCTTTTTGTATTATTGTTATAAATAATCTTATATTTTTCAAAAAAAATTAAAAGAAGGTAATAATTTTCTTTGTATTTTGCTCAGTCCATTATTTAAGGTACATCTTAGTAGGACCTTGTTACTCCATTTCATAGTTGTAGTAGAGGCAGAGGGAAGTGGCAGGGTTTATTTTTTCTAGCAGATGATGAGTTTTTACTCTGATTTTTTCCTTTATTTTAAATAATTAAAAGTTAACACAGTTTTCTTTTTTTTTTTTTATTTTATTTAACTTTACAATATTGTATTGGTTTTGCCATATATCAAAATGAATCTGCCACAGGTATACATGTGTTCCCCATCCTGAATCCTCCTCCCTCCCCATACCATCCCTCTGGGTTGTCACAGTTTTCTTAATATACTTTTCGTATTTGTTTTTATCTGTCTCTTTCCATTCATTCATTACTTTTAAGCTTACTTTTAAACTGTTCAGAAAACAGTTATTTTACTTTATAAAGAGCTCAGTTTCTGGTAAGTTTTTTTTTTTTTTTTTTTAAGCTAGAGGAGATTGACATCTGCAGACTAATTTTGCTAGTCATTTAAATAATTCTTTCCTCATAGGCCTGTAATCAAGGCCAATAAGCTAGAAATCAGGACAGCTTTTGAAATTTTAAGTAAAAATCAGAGGCTTCTGTTTATTGTTGCAAATGCCCCTTCCAAGCTCTGATTGTGTTAGGCTGTGTGATTGCTGGTCTAACCAAGGAAATTATTTACATTGATGTATCACTGTCTTTTCACCACTCAAGGCAGAGCTATTAAAGTGACAGCTACTCATCTCCTGAGCAAAGTGGTGTGAACTCATCTCTTTGTCACAGAAACAAAGTCTTGTAGAATATTTAGCAGCAGCAAACAAGATAGCTACTAGATAATTTAGTAAAACCCCAACTGTGCGGTTTCCCAAACCTACTTACTTTTTGAATACAGATCACATTTTTATATAAATAAGCAGATTTGAAGAGTAAATCAGTCAACAAAGTGATTAAAACTAGGATATGCATGAGAATTCATTTCAAACCAGATTTATGAAAAGTGTAATATAATTTTAGAATTAGTATACTTAGATCAGGCATATATCAAACTTCATGATTTAATTTTATCATTTTGGTAGAAATAATAACTATCAAAGCAACAAGAACTAAAATTGATTATGAACAAAAGGCGAAACCAATCAATTCTCTGTACTGTTCAAAATGATTTAAAAATACAGAAAAAGATAAAATCTGCTATCTAATGCAAAATGCCTTTTTGCTTTGATTAAGAGAACTATGGGTCTTTTAGATACTTTAAACATTTGGGTTAATTTTTATCCTGGACTTCCTTGAAAGTGGTTAGCTCTGCTGGGCAAAGTGGTTTTTGTCTTTTGATTACACACACAAACACACCCTATTCAAGGTTTACAGCTCAAATAACTCCAATCCTTTAGAAACCACTATCACTATTTTGATTCAGATTGAAACTTCTGTTTCATGTTGAGAGTTTACTTCCAGAAAGTCTTTTTTTTTGTAATTTCTGACAATGATCTGAGAATTGTTTCATTAATTTTCATCGGGAATATTCTCTTCATTAGATTACCTTGTGAGACCTTTTCAGTGACTTTAAAGGACTTGTAAGGAAAGAGGTTGTGAATATCAGGTCAGTTCAGCTCAGTCGCTCAGTCATGTCCAACTCTTTGCGACCTATGGACTGCAGCACGCAAGGCTTCCCTGTCCATCACTAGCTCCTGGAGTTTACTCAGACTCATGTCCACTGAGTCAGTGATGCCATCCAACCATCTCATCCTCTGTTGTCCCCTTCTCCTCCCACCTTCAATCTTTCCCAGCATCAGGGTCTTTTCAAATGAATCAGCTCTTCGCATCAGGTGGCCAAAGTATTGGAGTTTCAGCTTCAACATCAGTCCTTCCAATGAATATTCAGGACTGATTTCCTTTAGGATTGACTGGTTGGATCTCCTTGCTGTCCAAGGAGCTCTCAAGAGTCTTCTCCAACACCACAGTTCAGAAGCATTAATTCTTCAGCGCTCATCTTTCTTTATAGTCCAACTCGCACATCCATACATGACTCCTGGAAAAATCATAGCTTTGACTGACAGACCTTTATTGACAAAGTAATGTCTCTGCTTTTTAATCTGGTGTCTAGGTTGGTCATAGCTTTTCTTTCAAGGAACAAGTGTCTTTTAATTCCACACGATTCCAAATACCTTCTTATATATGTTATAGTATTCTTTTCAACTGTAATTATTGGATTAGTGCAATTGCTAAAGTGAATTTATCTGATTTAAGAAAGGTCATGAAAACTCAGTGTTTTTAACTTAAAAATGTTTGTAACTGCTTTTGAATTAACAAATTATAACACAACAAGGCACCTAACTCAATGAAAGAAAGGACTCATTTTACAGAGAGTAACTTTTATAGTATCAATCTCATTTAGTATAACCTTTCCTTAGAATTAATTTTGAGATATTATTGAAACATAGGCATTATTTTGGTGTAAAACTTTTGGTGTTGTTGAAGATAATAGTTATGGTAACAGTAGGTAGCAGATATTAACTGTATACCATGCTCCAGACACTGTTCTCAATATTTGTGCATATATATATGTGTGTGTATGTGTGTGTGTGTGTGCGTGTATATATACATATATATATAAATATATATAGTTATTCTTCCTCTTCATCCTTCTGAGGATAATTACTAGTAGTTCCCCATTTTACAAATGACAAATCTGTGGCACAGAAAGAATAAATATATTCACTGTGACAGAGTTGGGATTTAAATCCACGAACCGATTCCAGAGCTCATATGAAAATGAACTGCATTTCTACAATGGCTTCATGTCATTGGTTGGCAGTGTCCCCACAAATGTGATGAATGTTGCAAGCCTTTGGAGTTTTACAGAGAACTGTGAGTCCCAGGAACTAAAGTAAAGGGTCAGTGTCCATCCATGCAGTGGGAGATAGGCATGTAGTGTCTCATCTGCCAGGAACATGGGTGAACATCTCACCAATGATGTTACTGATTTGAAAGCAGTGGGGTATAAAACTGGTGTTGCTCCTCAATGGTGGTAACAGTTTGTCCAGCTGTGATCCCCTGTCCAGTGGCACAGGTATATTGGCTCAAGAAGGGTTTCACTCTGTGGCCATAGGAAGACAAAAATAAGTGGTTTAATTAAGGAATTACCAGCTCCTGCAGCCACTATGAAAAACAGTATGGAAGTTCCTTAAAAAACTAAAAAAATTACCATATGATCCAGTAATCCCGCTACAGGGCATATAGCCAGAAAAGATAAAATCTCTTAATTCCAAAAGATATAATACATGCATCCCAATGTTCATAACAGTACTATTTACAGTAACCAAGATATGGAAGCAACCTAGGTGTCCATCAGCAGATGAGTAGATAAAGAAGATATGGTATACATACAAAATAGAGTATTACTCAGCCATAGAACAGAATGAAATATTGTCATTTGCAGCAACATGGATAGACATAGAGATGATCAAACTAAGTGAAGTAAGTCAGACAAAGACAGATATTATATGATATCACTTATTTGTGAAATCTAAAAAAATAATACAAATGAACATATTTAGAAACAGAAACTCATACATAGAAATCAAACTTAGGGTTATCAAAGCAGAAAGGGGGAAGGAGATAAATTAAGAGTATGGGATTAACAGAGACACACTATTATATATAAAATAGATAAGGGTTTTTACTGTATAGCATAGGGAATTCAAAAGCTTGTAATAACTTATAATGGAGAAGAGTGTCAAAAGAATGTGTGTGTGTGTGTATGTGTGAGTGTGTATGTGTGTATCTGAATCATTTTGCTATATACCTGAAACTAATACAATATTGTAAATCAACTATAGTTTAATTTTTTAATAATGAAGATTTGGAAAAAAACAAACCAAAATGAACAAAAAAGAATTACCAGTTCCTAATTATTAAAAACTAGATTTAAGCTGTTGAGACATAGTGAACGTGGTCAGTTAGAATGGTTCATTATATAAAGACTTTGCAAACCTACAAAGTCAAATGTTATGTGAGCCAAATAGGCAACATAGATGGAGTAGCCCAGGTTCTAAGACAAGAGGGTGTGGTAGGAACTCTGGCAAGCTGCAGACTCCTTTACATGATTTTAAAAACTTTTAATATATAGAGTACAATGCAAGCATTTCTGTGGGCTTGATCTATCCTGAAAGTCTATGAAACTTTTTTAAAAAAATATTTTTTAACACTTTTTATTATAAAAAATTTCAAACAAAACACAAAAAAGAGAGAAAAATATAATGAACCCCCATGTACCCATCATCCATATTGCAATTTTGTCTACCTTATTTCTTTTTTTTTAATTTTCTGAAATATTTTGCAGCATATGTGAAATATGATCTCACCTATAATTCAGCATGTATCTCTAGCAGATAAGAAAATTTTCAAAGAAGATGTAACCAAAATAACATTACATCTAAAATTATTTAACATTATCTAATAGCCAGTCTATGTTCAAATTTTCCTATTTGTCTCAGACATGTTTCTTTTTTGTTTTTTGTTCTTTTTTTACAGTTCGTTTTGTTCAAAGCAGGATCCAAATAAGTCAAGACCCATAAATCTTGAAAAATCTTTCTTTAGAAATGTGGGCCCAAGTAATGGGTATCACTACCCATTTTCCTTGCCCTAAATTTAGTTTAAAAAGCTAAGGAGTGAAATCGTTGAAGACATCACTTCACCCATGGGCCCATAGAAGACAGCTTCTCACAGTAGTGTACTACCTTCCAGTTTCAAAAGTGCTTTTTATCATCTTGTTTACAATATGAGCTATCTATCTCTATGCCAGTTTTGGATAGAATTCCTAGCACTTGAATGAATGGTCAGAGGCCATCTTGCCTAGGGATTTTTAATTTTTTTTATGCCAAAGACTCCTTTGGTGAACCCTATAGATTCATCCTTCAGTGTTTTAAAATGCATTAAGTGTATAGTATACTACAAGGAAACCAATTAAAGTGCTGTTACTACATCTTTAAAAAATAATAACAGAGATATAATTCTTTTTAAATACCTTAAATAACCATATCCACGGCAAATCTAATAATCACTGCAATTTTGAAGTAGTGACGAACATAGACTATTTTGAAAATATGAGCAACAACCACAATGTGATATAAAAATACCTGTGATTTTTCTTGATACCAAAGTCAGGGTACTGCTAACACTGCTACAGATGGTTGCCTGCATTCATAATTAGAAGAAATGCTAAATTTCAGTTAAAAGTAGTGAATATAAAGATATACATTTTTCCCATGCAAGTTCCAAGATGCCCTGAATTTTATCCAAGGACCTTTGTGGAAGGCAAGGAAGAGAAGGGGGTTGCATGGACCTCAGATTAAGAATCTCTGAAAACCTGTGTTACAGGAGTAGGATGTGGCTCAGTGGCTGACCTGGGGCCATGCATGATGTTAGGGGAAGAATAGGACTAGAAACCAGGTTTCCTAAATCCAGTTGTTTTTCCTGTGTTTGAATGGCTCAGTTCCAAGATACTAAGATAGGTGAGCACTTTTATAACAGTATGTGTTCAGTATTGTACTGCTGATATCTTAACACTAGCCTGAAGAACTAAATAATGTTCAGCATAAGGAAAATGCCAGAAAATAATGCTCAGATTTGAGGTTTAATGGCTTTTTCATTTACATATTGTATACTTCCTAACTGTACAAGTGCAACTTTCATAAGTCAGTGAGGCAGATTTTACCATGAGGATAGCAAGAAGTTACTGAAGGGACTTCCCTGGTGGTCCAATCTGCCTTCCAGTGCATTTGACCCCTGGGTGGGGAGTTAAGATCCCACAGGCCATGTCCCAGCTGAGCCTGTGTGCCAGAACTGGAGAGAATCTGAGCACCGCAACAAAAGATCCTGTGTGACATGACTAAGACCCCAAACCAAAAATAAATAAATAAATATATTTTTTAAAGTCATGTAGCCTTAAAAAAAAAAAAAAAAAAAAGTCACTGAAGAATGCCTAATAGAGAAGGGACAAATATTTGCTTTTCATAAAAACAGATTATTCTCATATATAGATGATTTGAAACGTGAACCAGGAAATCGGAAAGATAGATTAGGCAAAAGATGATTAGACCAGAACTAGAGCGGTCATAATAGAGATGAAGGGAAAGAAGATATTTCCAGAAATATTTTGGAAGTAAAACTGGCAAAACTGAGTAATTGCTCCCAGTGAAGGACTGAAAAGAAGTAGGATGATTCCCAGCTTTCTTCCATAAGCATCTGTTAGCCGATGATGCCAACCACTTGGAGCAGGGGTTATGTGAGGAGGAGCAGATTTGGAAATGCTGAGCCCAGTTTGGGATATGTTGAGTTTTATGAGCCACTGGATATCCAGGTGAAGAATCAATGAATGAACATTTACATAAAATGAATGTGTGGTGGAGATTCTCACGGGCTTCACCTGGAGTCCATCCCAAGCTAGAAACCTCTGGTCATCCCCAGTCTGGACGATTCAGAACTATTTGGCCTGATTGAACCCTTAACAAAAGGATTCAGTCATACGTCACACTGACAGAGTTTTGGTTTGAAACTTGAAACCTTGTTGGTAACTTTTCCTCCTATAGAGGTGGTCCAGATTCTTAACATGGTCTGGTGTGGAATGTACTGTAAGAGGCTTTAGGGAGTGATTTCTGAACTGAGAATGACCTTTGGGTAAATTTAAACCCTTGTGTTCAGATAGGTGAAGTGAATGTCAAGACACAATTGAAAGGACAAATACCGTGTGATTCTACTTGTATGAGGTACCTACAGTAGTCAGTGTCACAGACCGAAAGCGGAATAGAGGTTACCAGGGAAGAGGCAGACGGGGAGTGGGGCATTGTTGTTTAACAGGGAGAGGTTCAGTTTGGGAAAAGTCCTGGAGATGGATGGTGGTGCTGTTTGCCCAGCACTGTCAGTGTACTTAAAGCCACAGAACCGTACATTCAAAAATGGCTGAAATGGTAAGTTTTATGTTCTACCACAATTTGAAAAATGAAGAAATAAAAAAACCAATTCATTAGTAGGCAGGCATCTTATTGACCACATTTCTTCAGTCTTAGTTAACCTGGTATTTTTTTCTCTTCAATTCATTCTCAGAAGATACTGAGATGATAAGAAGCGCCTTCTGGTGGTAGGTGATGATGATAGTGATCATGATGATGCCATTGTCTTATTAATACATAAATAAAATCACTTATTGAATGCTCATTATGTGCAAAGTGCTGTGCTAAGTAGTACTTAACATTCCTAATTCCATGTACTTCTCTCAACAGCCTTATAAGATGGCTACTTACCCCCTTCTACAGTAGAGAAAACTGAAGCACCTAGAAATAAAGTAACTTGCCGGGGTCACCTAGCTAGTAGTTGAGGGAACAGCATTTGAACTAAGACCTTTCCAGAACTCTTGTTCTCCACATTCACTAAAGCTTCCCAGCCCATGTCCTGGGACACACTCATGGGGTGGGGACAAGCTCCAGGTAGCCTGCTGATCATTTCAGTCCTTGGAAATAAGGACTGGGCTCAGGACTGGCTCCTATAGTTAGTGATCTCTGTCTGCCTTACATAATTTTCCTGTTGTGCCATAAAATAGCTTTATATATTTTTCCTGTTCTGCCATAAAATCATACCACTTTCCGAGTTCAGTTCAGTCACTCAGTCATGTCTGATTCTTTGTGACCCCATGAGCTGCAGCACAACAGGCCTCCCTGTCCAACACCAACTCCTGGAGCCTACCCAAACTCATGTCCATTGAGTCGGTGATGCCATCCAACCATCTCATCCTCTGTTGTCCCCTTCTCCTCCTGCCCTCAATCTTTCCCAACATCAGGGTCTTTTCAAATGAGTCAGCGCTTCACATCAGGTGGCCAAAGTATTGGAGTTTTCAGCTTCAACATCAGTCCTTCCAATGAATGCCCAAGACTGATCTCCTTTAGGATGGACTGGTTGGATCTCCTTGCAGTCCAAGGGACTCTGAAGGGTCTTCTCCAACACCACAGTTTAGAAGCATCAATTCTTCGGTGCTCAGCTTTGTTTATAGTCCAACTCTCATATCCATACATGACTACAGGAAAAACCATTGCCTTGACTAGACGGACCTTTGTTGACAAAGTAAAGTCTCTGCTTTTTAATATGCTCTCTAGGTTGGTCATAACTTTCCTTCCAAGGAGTAAGCGTCTTTTAATTTCATGGCTGCAGTCACCATCTGCAGCAATTTTGGAGCCCCCAAAAAATCAAGTCAGCCACTGTTTCCACTGTTTCCCCATCTATTTGCCATGAAGTAATGGCACCTGATGCCATGATCTTAGTTTTCTGAATGTTGAGCTTTAAGCCAACTTTTTCACTCTCCTCTTTCACTTTCATCAAGAGGCTCTTTAGTTCCTCTTCACTTTCTGCCATAAGGGTGGTGTCATCTGCATATCTGAGGTTATTGATATTTCTCCTGGCAATCTTGATTCCAGCTTGTGCTTTGTCCAGCCCAGCAGTTTCTCATGATGTACTCTGCATAGAAGTTAAATAAGCAGGGTGACAATATACAGCCTTGACGTACTCCGTTTACTATTTGGAACCAGTTTGTTGTTCCATTTCCAGTTCTAACTGTTGCTTCCTGACCTGCATACAGGTTTCTCAAGAGGCAGGTCAGGTGGTCTGGTATTCCCATCTCTTTCAGAATTTTCCACAGTTTATTGTGATCCACACAATCAAAGGCTTTGGCATAGTTAATAAAGGAGAAATAGATGTTTTTCTGGAGCCCTCTTGCTTTTTTGATGATCCAGCGGATCATCAAATTTGATTTGGCAACTTGATTTCTGGTTCCTCTGCCTTTTCTAAAACCAGCTTGAACATTTGAAAGTTCACATTCTGTGAGAATGTGGTCCACTGGAGAAGGGAATGGCAAACCACTTCAGTACTCCTGCCTTGAGAACCCCATGAACAGTATGAAAAGGCAAAAAGATAGGACACTGAAAGATTAACTCCCCAGGTCGGTAGTTGCCCAATATGCTACTGGAGATCAGTGAAGAAATAACTCCAGGAAGAATGAAGGGATTGGAGCCAAAGCAAAAATAGCACCCAGTTGTGGATGTGACTGGTGATAGAAGAAGCAAGGTCCAATGCCGTAAAGAGCAATATCGCATAGGAAGCTGGAATGTGAGGTCCATGAATCAAGGCAAATTGGAAGTGGTCAAACAGAAGATGGCAAGAGTGAACGTTGGCATTCTAGGAATCAGCAAACTAAAATGGACTACAACGGGTGAATTTAACTCAGATGACCATTGTATCTACTACTGTGGGCAAGAATCCCTTAAAAGAAATGGAGTAACCATCATAGTCAACAAAAGAGTCCAAAATGCAGTACTTGGATGCAATCTCAAAAACAACAGAATGATCTCTGTTTGTTTCCAAGGCAAACCATTCAATATCACAGTAATCCAAGTCTATGCCGTGACCAGTAACACTGAAGAAGCTGAAGTTGAATGGTTCTATGAAGACCTACAAGACCTTTTAGAACTAACACCCAAGAAAGATGTTCTTTTCATTATAGGGGACTGGAATGCAAAAGTAGGAAGTCAAGAAACACCTGGAGTAACAGGCAAATTTGGCCTTGGAGTACAGAATGAAGCAGGGCAAAGGCTAATAGAGTTTTGCCAAGAGAATGCACTGGTCATAGAAAACACCCTCTTCCAACAACACAAGAGAAGACTTTACACATGGGCATCACCAGATGGCCAACACCAAAATCAGATTGATTGTATTCTTTGCAGCCAAATATGGAGAAGCTCTATACAGTCAGCAAAAATAAGACCAGGAGCTGACTGGCTCAGATCATGAACTCCTTATTGCCAAATTCAAACTTTCTGAGTACATGCTATCATTTGAAAGCGGTTGGGGAGCACAGTATATAAATTATATAACAGTATGTATGCAACATAATACTATACTGCCTCTTCTATAACAATCAAAAGACTCTGTGTGTGTGATCAAGAGAGTGCCTACCCTAGTGTACATGAGGGTTTGAATTCTGAGTCTTAGTTCTTTTCTGTAAATGAGTTATTTATCCCTGCGTTACTTCTGATGCTCCCAACTATGAATCTGTCTCTTTGTACTGTGAGTCTTTTGAACTCTCCCAAGTGTTGAAAAGGTGGATTAAGAGTTCCCTGTCTCTAGGGAGACCATAGTACCCACCAGTGATCAGCATTTTGCATACAGGGGAGCTTAGTGAAGATAATTACAGAAATGAATCTCTCCATGCGGCCATGGAATTAGCAACTACATTCACATTTAAAATGCCACGCACCCAGCAATCGCTGACCTAAACCCGTGTCTGAACTCAGTTTGTTTCCCAATAAAGATACAAGTTTAGTTCTGTGCATGTTTCTAGTTCGTCTGTTAGGCTGGGTCTTACTTCGCTTTATAGACCCTAACATTTGTGGAAATGGAGTTCGCCTTTTTATGTCCTCCCAGGTGGCAGCTGCGTGTAACTCCATGAACATTTAAGCATATTCTTCGTGACAGGCACCATACTGAATGCTAAAGATAGAGGGCTGAAGGGGACATGTTCATTTTCCAAAGGAACTCGCAGTCTGCTATACTCAAATTCCCTGAGGCTTTTCCTAATAAACACTCTTCTTTTTTTAAAATCTCTTCTGCTATGCTAATATTTCTTATTTTTCCATTTGGCTGTAGCATGGAAACCTCATATGTTTTGTAAACTGTCTCCTATGTCAGACAAATTAAAAGAATTTGCAAAGTTTATGCTTCGGTTCATGTTTGGTTGAGACCTCAGAAATGAACTGTGGTCTTAGCAAAGCATCTCCCAATGGCATAGCCTCTGTTTTATGTTGAAAGAATGGAGAGGGCCAAACCTTCTGTTCAAACTGTTCCACCACAGTCAGTCAATGAGAAGGTAGAAGCCATTTCGATTGGGACAGTGCTGGAACACTGTATTTACAAGAAAATGAAAACATGAGCACTTGGCCTTCAACCAAGAGGACAGAATACTTCAAAAGGCCCATTCTTCTGGAAGGTGAACAGCCCAAGATTGCAGGCTTAGTGGACTCCACAGAGAGTAAACAGAAAGAGACTATACACTCTAAGGTTCAAAGACGGTTTACTCCACATCATTGACTGTTTCCATTATTGTCGAGATGGTGAAAGCTGCAGAAAACCAACACAGTCAGAAAGAACTGCTTCTTGATTTCAGCTTTTCAAATTTAATTCTTGTAACAACTAGAAAGTCCTTTGAGACAACCCAGGTTTTACTTTGGTACCCTGAGAGCATTTGTGTTTTAAACTGCTTAAAACCCAGAGGAAGTCCTGACTGGTGGTTATAGAGCAGATATGGGAGGAAAGAGCTCAGCTGCTATTTCTAATCTCCTTTTGTCTGGTTGACTGAGTTAGGTCAGCCTCAGTTTCCCCATATAAAGTGATCATTTAATTAATTGGTGTTCTGAAACATTGTAATAAGCTAAGGAGCAGAAAATTGAAAAGCAAGAGTAGCAGTTCCAGTGGTCCCCTGCTCCATGATTCCTGGGTATTTCCAATTTGGAGAGACAGGAAGGAGGTAAGACCTCGTCCAGAATTCTCTGGCATGTGCAGACTTATACTAAGACACACACACTGGTATACACAAATACACACCCCAGTGATAACACTCAGCAGACTTCATCCTTCTGGAACTAAGGCTTTGAGAAAAACAAAAGTAACTGTCACACCCACACACACAAAATAGGAATCCTCCCTAAGAATGTCCCTTAAATGTTGTATTTTATTGTTTGAATAGGCAATATATATTCACCTAGTTTTAAAAAAAGGCACACTATGAAAAATCTCACCCCCTCAATCCACCCTGTTCGTCATCTTGTCGCTTTTATTATTTTTTAGATTCAGGCTTACATAGTTTCTTTATGCGAATAAAGTAAAAATGAGTATATACTGTTGATTTTTTTTTCTTTATTACATGAGAAGCAGTGTATTTCACACTCGGTCTGCACCTGGAACAAGGAGGACCTTTATCTTGTTACCACAAAGGCGTAGTCACTAACAGCCCCTCAGTCTTGGTCACTGAGTTCACACAAAGGCTCAGCGCCCACCGCTTTCCAGCGCTTATAAATGTAGGTGGGATTTGTACAATGCTTTGTCATTGCAAAGTTGTTACTAGAAATGAGTCTTCAATATCCTGTGTAAAACTTTTCAGTGTTTCAAAGTACTTTCCTATTTATCATCTTGTGTAATTTGAATCTGCCAAAACCCTATGAAGTTTTAGGGCAGGTACTATCCTTGTTTTTAAGGTGAAGAAACCAAGGGCATAGGGTGTTCCCTGGGGCACACCCCTGGGTCTAAGGGCCATCCTCTCTACCTGACACCACTTTATTTTGCCGTTTTCTGAAAAAAAGGGAGAAACTGCCTTCCGTCTTTTGTTTAATACTTCTCCATATTTATGATACTGTCTTTCACAGTTTTGTAAACTTTTTTCTTTTCAGATAATTCTATAATACCTGTGAGGGTAGCATGTAACACAGAGGGATGCTGGGTTCCCTTCATCCAGTCTCCTCCTTGAACACGTGTGGTGCGTTATCAGCAACCAGGATATTGACATTGACACAACCAAGACGCAGAAAGTCTCCATCACCCCATGGATTCCCTGGTGCCATTTTATAGGCATACCTCCCTTACTCCCTCCTCAACCCTAGCCCTGACCAGACCCCTTCTGACACATATACACACACTCTAATCTATTTTAATGGAGGTTGTATTAGTCAGGAAAGCCTTACAGATATAACAAGCAACCAGCCCCCATCTCTGTGGCTAACAGTAAAGGTTTATTTTTTGTGATATCACTTCACTGATGGTCATTGGGCAGTTTGGGAAGGGCCCTGCTTCTTGCAGGCATCCCAGGACCTGGGTGTTTCTGTTCAGTAGCTCCACCATCCCTTGTGGCCTCAGCATTCTCCACTGCATCTTCTGCCTCAGGCCAGCGTGTCCAGGGTTGTAGGGCCAGGTCTAGAAGGGGCATTTATCCCTCCCGTCCACAGTCCATAGGTCAGAATTAAGTCATGTAGCTTCACCTCATTGTAGAAATGCCGAGAAATTTTGTTTGGCTTTGCCCAGGAGGAAGTGTTTGAGGCACACGTGTACAAGAGTAGTCACGGTGGCATTGTTAGCTGTGGTATCAGCTAATGAGAGAGTGAGTGTTCACTCATAGGGGAATGGATAAATAATGTTAAACTCATCCCACAGAATATTACGCAGTTGTGGAAATGACAAAACCGTATCTGTACATGATGAAGATGAAATCTTAGAAACTCAATGTTGACTCAAAGAAGCCAGTTATAGGAGACACCCTAGGTGATACAATTTATATATAAAAAGCTCAAAAGTAAGCAGAACCAGACACTCTATTATTTAGGGATAGGGATATAGGCAGTAAAATCATGTTTTAAAAAACCAAGAAGGGACCTCCCTAGAGGTCCAGAGGCTAAGATTCTGTGCTTCCAGTGCAGGGGTCCCAGGTTCAGTCCCCAATCAAGGACCAGATCCCACATGCCATGCCACAGCTAAGACCTGGCACAGTCAAATAAGAAAGAAAATATTTTTTAGAAAGGAATGACAGCGGACAGTGGCTATCTCTGGGCAGAGAGGCAGGGGGTGAGTGGAGAGGGAGCACACAAAGGGCTTCCAGCTGTAGGTAATGTCTTTGTTCGGAAAGGGAGTGTGGATTCATGCACGTTCTGTTTTTTCAACATGTTGTATGTGTATTACAAGTATTCTTTGATATGTATCAGATATTACATAGTAAGTTTAAAAATGAACTGAAACACTATCATTAGTAGCAATACAAATAAAGCTTTATTAGTTATAAGAATGTGACAAGGAACAGACGCATCACTTGAAAAGGTGACATAGTAATTGGTGTTCCTCATGCAGTGAAAGCGACCCACTTGGGGGCTGGGTCCACTTGAGATCACAGACGTTGCTGGCCCTGTGGTTGGGGTCAGAGATCAGCTCCCGTGCCCTGGTTCTCCTTTCTGGTTCTCCTGTGTGGATCAGTCGTCATCACACTCTCAGCGTGTCACGTCACTTGATGTGTACTGTGGCAATTATTCCTTGCCATGAAAGGCAAGCTCTGTGTATCTAAATTTCCTAAAAACTGTCCCTTTAAAAGTATCTCCTGCCTACAAAGATGCAACTGAATCCTGCATCTCAGCAAACAAAAGCTGAGGCTTGTAACAAGCAGGAGTCATCACTAGAAAGTTACCACCACAGGTAAAGGCCCAACTTCCAGGGCAACCAAATGACTTAATAAACACATCAAATCTCCTTTATCGTTAAGTGAAAGACCCAAAGAAGCAGCATGGTAACAGTCGCCAGCCAGGATCCATCCCTTATCGAGCTGCTGGCAAACTGTCTTGTAAATAATCAATCCAGCTCTCTGGGTTCCTGTTTTCTCCACCCCTCTCCCTTCCCCCTTCTCCTCCTCCTTCCAAGTTTCACCCTTTGCTGTCTCCACCCTCTGTAGGCTCCACCCTCTGTAGAGAACTCTGCTCTCTGCACCCAGAATGAGTCAGCATATGGATACATAACCCACGTTTTCAGGAAAATGGACTGAGGTTATCAAAAAATGCAATCCCTCTAACCATAGATAAAAATCAAGGCATTTACAGCAGCCTGGAGAGTGAGTCCAGCAGCCGCCCGCACACTGGAACGGACAGTACATCTCCTTTGGGAAATACCTCCCTGGGGAGTGACTTTTGGTCTCCTGGGTAAAATGTTCACTTGTCAGACAGCAAGCCCTTTGTAAAAGGGAAACAGACTCCGTCAAAACTGGGTGGCGATGAGATAAAGGCAGGCCACTCCTGTTTGAATGTTTGTCCTGTTGGTGGGGATTTTGTTTAACAAGGTGCCTACCTTATCTGTCTTCTTTAAGATTTATAGCTTCAGAGCCCATAAAAGGGAGGCCACAGATATGACCGTGGGCTGTAGAAAGATTAAAAACAAACCTAGGCTATTCGATAAAAATAATCTTGAGATATTTTGGATTTTCTTCTTTTTTTCCCACTGAAGATCACATCAGAGGCTCTAACAGTACTTGACTAATAGTACTTAGCAGCACTTGACTAATATACATATTATGAAAGTGCTGGAAGGAGTACTGCCTTGGCACTGTTTATAGCACATGTGCTATTTTCCTCTACTCTGCCCTGGAAAATGGGGTTAAGCCCACTACTCAAAACTTCATCTTGGACCATGCAGTGTATCAGGTACACAAATAAGATATGATCCTTCCCTCAAAGGAACTTAGAATTAAAAATTCACCAACATATCCTACTGTTACAGAAAATGATGTTAAAATTGTCTCTTAAGAAAGGACCAGATCTAGGAACAAGCCCTTTTAGTGCTAATGTCTGACACCTGTGTTACCCATTTGTGGACTTTATGCTTTCAAGAGCATTTCAGCCACTGCTGCTGTTGGTCATGGATTTGATTGAACCTACACTGGAAACCACCTTCATCTTCGCATTCCTGAACCACGAATCCTGTTCTCCCGGATGGAGTTCTTTCTCCAGTCTCCTGATAGCTACCCTGCTGTTCCTATGGAAGAGAAAGTATCTGGGCCGGATAGTTGCCATGGACCACTCGTTGGGAGACGGCCACTGTGCAAGATAGTTTACGTGCATTGTGTCCTAATCCTTACAGCAGTCCTGCCAGATGAAACTCATGATTGCCATTCCCCGAATGGAAAGGTAGAAAGCAGAGAGGTTTACTAATGTACCTAAGATCCCATGGGTGGTAAATGCAGGATGATTAGATCAGGTTCCAGATGTTTAAATTCAAACTCTGAGCCCTTTCAGCTCTGCCTTGCCTTATCTTACTCACTCAGTGATGTAATGCTATTATTTCTTGATTATTGCAATATGCTCTTGCCCTGTTTCCATGGGATGCAGGCATCAGGTATGCAGTGGGTACATGAACACCAAGTTGACATATACAGAGTATGTGCCAGAGCCTTGAAGACAAAAAATGATGCAGAGCGTCTTATTTGGGTCTCCCGATGTAGAAGATAGCCATCCACAGACATACAGCTAAAGCTCAATGGAATGCTTTACTCATCTAACAGTGTTGAAGATAAAAGGAGGCAGCTGTGTCACATGTATGCAATTCTTCAGGAGAATACAGACCCAGTGTTCAAGTTTTCACTTCTCATCCAAACAGAAGAGGTTTTTGTAAATGCCATGGTGGTTGGCTGTGTTTGATTTGGTTGGGCCTCAAGCTGGACCAGAGCCACCAGGGCCACTTCCTGCTGCACCAGGGACGTTGTTCCTTCAAGGTCTCACCCACCTGGGGAGTGAACCAACATAACCTCCCCTCCTCACCACTTGGGCCCTCATGGGCACGACTGTGCCTCCAGCTGCAGTGATGTGACTCAGCTTCAGTCTTCAAATAGTTGCTGGTGTTCTCGTTCAAAGAAAGAAATTAAGAGTGACCTGTCAACATATTGTGAAGGAAGCAAGGCTCTTCAAGTTCCATGCCACCCTTCCCCCACCCTTTATTGAGGTATATTTGACAAGTGAAAATTGAGGTATATTCGACAAGTGAAAATTGTATATATTTAAGGTACACAACTAGATGTTCTGATATATGTATATACCGTGAAATGATTGTCACCATCAAGTTAATTCACATATCTAGAACCTCAGATAGTCACCTTTTTTTTTTTCCTTTTCTTATTTTTGTGTGTGGTGATAACATTTAAGATCTACTCTTTTAGCAGATTTCAGGTGTACAATGCAGCGTTGTTAACTATAGTCACTATGCTATCCATTAGATTTTCAGAACTTACTCATTTGGTATAACTGAAACTTGGTATCCTTGGACAACATCTCCCCGTTTCCCCCTCCCCCACAACCTCTAGCGACCACTGTTCTACTCTCTGTTTCTATGAATTTTACTGTCTTAGATTCTGCATAGAAGTAAGATCATGCAGTATTTGTCTTTCTGTGTCTGACTTATTTCACTCAACACAGTGCCCTCCAGGTTTATCCGTTTTGTCACAGATAGGAAGATCTCCTCTTTTTTGAGGCTGAATAATACTCCATTGCCTGTGTAAACCAGGTTTCGTTGGTCCTTTTGTCTGCCGATGGGCATGTAGGTTGTTTCCATATTTTGGCTGTTGTGACTACTATGACTGTAGGAATACAGATGTCTCTTCAAGATACTGGTTTCATTTCCTTGGATATATACCTTGGAAGCGAGATCACTGGATTATATGGTAGTTCTATTGTTTATTTTTTGAGGAATCTCTATATTATTTTTCATAATTTTGGAACCAGTTTACATTCCCATCAGTAGTTCCCTTTTCTCCACATCCTTGCTAACATTTGTTATCTTTTGTCTTTTTGCTAAGAGCCATTTCTTTCTGTGAGGTGATAGCTCATTGTGGTTCTGATGATTATAATCTTGAGCACCAGTTGGCCACTTGTATGTCTACTCTTGAGAAATGTCATTTCAGGTCCTTTGCCCGATTTTTATTGGGTTATTTGCTTTTTTGCTATTGAGTATGAGTTTTGTAAATATTTTGGATATTAACCACTTATCAGATAAATGGTATACAAATACTTTCTTCCATTCCATAGGTGCCACTTCACTCTGTTGATTGTTTCCTTTGCTGTGCAGTAACATTTTAGTTTGATACAATCCCTTTTGTTACCTGTGCTTTTGGTATTATATCCAAAAAATTTTTACCCAGACAAATGTCAAGAAGCGTTTTCCTCTATGTTTTCTTCTAGTGGTTTTATAGCTTTGGATCTTATGTTCAAGTATTGAATCCGTTTTGAGTGGGTTTTTATATGGTGTGACCTAAGTGTCCAGTTTCGTTCCTCTGCAATGGCTGCCCAGTTTTCTGAGCACCATTCATTGAAGAGACTATTCTTTCTCCATTGTGTGTTCTTAGTAACCTTGTCAAAGATCACTTGACTGTAATTGAATAGATTTATTTCTGGGCTCTCTATTCTGCTTCTTTGGTCCATATGTCTTTTTAATGCCAGTACCATACTATTTTGATTAGTATAGTTGTGTGATATATTTTGTAATCAAGAAGTATGATGCCTCCAGGTCTGTTCTTCTGGCTCAAGATTGCTTTGGCTATTTGGGGTCTTTTGTGGTTTCATATGAATTTTAGGATTTTTAAAATGGTAAAAATTACCATTGGGATTTCAATAGAAATTGCATTGAATCTGTAGATTGCTTTGGGAGTATGGTAAATATCCATGTATTTTACAGTAAGTATTCCATTAACAAAGAGAGAGTGAAGGAATCTCATAATATGGGGTAAGATTTTAGATACATACAGAAGCATGTATCACCTCCATATTCATCCTTTATTGAGTCATTTGCTAAAAGGGAAAAGGCCAACCAAGGAGGTTAACTGTACAATGTAATGTTAGAAGACTCTGCCTATCCATTTGAAATTGGTATTTATAATGGATTTTCTAGTTTCATAGATATGTGCTTAAGCTTGGTAATTGCCCTCAGCTTATGAAATTTATGCTAATTAGTAACATTTATTAATTTCAAATTATTCATGTAATTATATTCTAAGCACATGGTAGATTTTAGAGATGGTTTCTACTCTCAGTGGTATTAACTTTTGGTTGGCATGTTTGTAGAAAGTATAGATAGAGTGGGTAAAATTACCCTTTAAGCAGAAAGGAGAAGGGAGAATTATGTTAGCTGGTAGAGAATTGGGAGAATTCTTTTGGGAAAGCATCCAAGAGGTCTTAAGTTTCTCCTATGAAGTTAGGGTATGGTAAATAGAAGATAAGAGATTCTTTCTAGTGTTTAGACCAGTTTAACTATTCACAAAAGCATCAGTGGAGGTCTATGACCCAACTGTGTTCAGAGGTGTAATTCAGAAAGCCTAATAGAAATCAAAACTCGTGGTAAAGCTGTATCATATGGATATGTTTCATATGGATAAATGAAACATTAAATTTTTTGCTTTAGTTTGGAATTCTGTCAGTTTGGCCTAGTAAATGTGGCAGTTTCATGGGAAAATCATTGTTAAGGCAAAATCTCTTAAAACCTATAGCTTCAGGGAGGGAAACAGAGTGTAGGATGAACCCCATATAGTAAAAGGGGCAACCAGTTCCTTGGACAAAGGCAGAACAGTCCAGTGAAGACATGGTTTGATACCAGTTTGTGTTTGCTCCAGAGGATGGGGTTGGGGTGGGGGGGTAGGGTGAAGCAGGAAGCTGAGAATTGGACAAAATTTTATTCAGTTTGGTTTAGATTCAGTAGTCACACAAAGTAAGAGCTTCCCAGATGGCGCTAGTGGTAGAGAACATGCCTGCCAATGCAAGAGACGTGGGTTGGGGAGATCCCCTGGAGGAGGGCATAGCAACCCACTCCACTAGTCCTGCCTGGAGAATCCCATGGATAAAGGAGCCTGGCGGGCTACGTCCCATAGGGTCGCAAAGAGTCAGAAACCACTGAAGTGACTTAGCACATGCACGTGCACACACATACACACGCACAAAGTAAACCAATAGTCCCCAGGCCTCTCCTGTGTCAGGAAACAAGATGGTGCCCAACTGTGCGTGCCAGCAAGTGGTTCCATGTCTAGCAGGGGACTCTCTGAAACCAAGAAGGCCCACAGCAGGGTAGGAATTTCCAGAGTTCTGTGGAACTGGAGAAAGTTCTGAGGAAGCTGGGGAAGGCTTCACAAAGACCCCGTGTGGACTAGGAACTGACAGGGCTGACGTAGCAGAGGGAGGCATGTAGCAGAGGGAGGCATGAGCGATAGGAGATGGGGAGGCTGGGGCCCAGCGGCACCGTGCTCACTCAGAGCCGGGAGAGTGCAAGCCCCCGACACACAAGGTGGTCTTCACAGCCACTGCTGTCAGCCAGTCTTCTGGAATCCACAGGACCCTTTACTCTGACTGGTGAAGGCACAAGATAGGAGCTAAGACAGACACATGGAGCTGATAGACGGCATCCCAGGCTAGGAGACAGTTTTTACCAGATTCTCTGGATTAAACAGCTTCTGCCCCACCCAGCATTTAATGGCAGGACCAGACTCCCATGAACTGAGGCTCCAGACCTTGGAATGGAGGGTCATTTCTCCTCTTTTCTTACCCACTTTATCCACTTGGGCTGCACAGGGTTCCAGACCCAACCCTACGTCAGGACCCCTCAAAGTCTTGAAAAAGTCTGACACTTGAACACCTACCTCCCTGCCTCTGTCCTCTCCTCAACCCACCTCCCACCCCTTATTACTGAATCAGAATCCAGAATTGGTGAGGGGGAGATGCTGAACTTACATATTTTTTTTAAAACTTCATGGGTAAGCCTGAGGCATAGCTGGTCTTGAGAACCACACACATCGTAGAAGGAACCCTCACCTCACAGTCAGGAAACCTGGGTTGAGTTTCCAGCCTCACCTATACACTGGCCCTGAGACTATTTCCTCATCTATAAAATGGTATTGTTGCTTATCCTGCCTACTTCACAGGGGTTTTGTGTGGATTAAATCACATGATAGCCAACTGGAAGCCCTCCTCTGCTCTAGAAATGCAGGTGCGCCTTGGCCCTCTTTGCCCCACCCCTGCCTCCACCCCAGTTTACAGCCAGTCACCTCACCCCTGGATTGTTTCTGGGCTAGCTGGTTGGTTTGTAGCGCCTGCGCCCTGCCTCCGAGTTAATCCTCTTGAAACACCACTTCTGTTGTGTTTCTCTTCTGCTCAGCGTCACCTCTCTCAGGACACAGGCTCCCCATGCCCACTGTGCTTTCTCTCTCTTTCCCACCTTTAGCCTCTGCTGTCAGTCCTTGACCTCCATATATTTCTTGCATAGTTCGTTTCTGAAAACCTGTCCCCAGTTTTTCTAATCTGATCACCTCCATCTCAATTTGAATAACATAATTATGAGACTTTAACATATATTATATTGAACGGTTCCTTTATTGTTATGTGTATTTGCTTCATTATTCTGGTTGGTTTGCTTGCCAAGGTCCCAGACTACTAGGGCTGATTGATCTTTTAAATGATGTTATTATTATGTGCAGTGCCCCCCACGGTGATAGGCCCCGGGCCGAGCTGGGAAGTGCAGTGGTCAGAGCACACTGACCCGTCTGTAAAGCCCTTTCCTTTATAGGTCTCTTTTCATCTCACCACCCTGAGAGGTAGATAGTTATGCTCCCCGTTTTACAAGTGAGGAAAGAGAGGCTTGGGAAGGCTAAGTAACATCAAAATTGCAGGAAAAACAGGGAGGCGAGGGGACTCTGTGTCCTGAGGAGAACCAGAGCGGCTGGAGCCCACGGTAGGGTGCAGATGTGAGCGACAGCTCCTGCACGTAGTGCTCAGGCCACAGCAGGTGCCCAGGGCTGAGACTGAATTAGTGCAGAGACCTCGCAGAAGGGACCAGACCTGACAGGCTGCAGTAGGTGCCCCTGTAGGGGGCAGCTGCACCCCTGGGGTGAAGGTCAGGCCAGGGTGACCCCAGCTGGCCTCCTGGGGACAGGTCAGGTGATCGGGAGATGGGAAGGGTTTAATGTAACTCGGCCTCTACCCGGGTAGGAGCCAGGCAGTGGACTTTGTAGGCCACTTCCTGGGGAATTTTCAGATGGACCAGTGGTTTCATCTTCCTGTTCTAAAGCACCCCGGTACCCTGTGTGATTATCCACTTGTGGCCAAGTGGTCTGATATCTTAAAGGAGAAGCTAAAACAGCAGTGGAAACTTCCTAGGTTTCGAGGCATCAGTAATTCCATTCCTGAGTAAACACTGATGAGAAAGAAAAACCCTTCCAGTCTTCTCTGGCTTCAGCCAGAGTGTAATTTAACAGTGCTTTGATATTTCCAGATTGCTCCCTGACTTATGAAGGTATAAGCTCCTTGCAGGTAACATGTTCCCGCCCCAGGTTGAATTCCTTGCACTTATTGCCTAAGTGGGACAGGCCCGGGGTGGGGCAGCTGAGAGCTGGCAATGCCAGGCCACAAATGCAGGCAAGCAACCGAGAGGCCAGCAGGCAGGCCTGAGGGCTGGACAGCTATCCAGCAAGTGGGTGGAGTACTGAAGCTTAGTTGTGTGGCTGAAGAACCCAGGGCGTGGCAAAGAAATCGACTATGGAACAGTAAAGATGAATGCTTAATACCCATGCATTTATTAGCATGGCTGGGTCTTTTGTCAAATATGTCATACATTCACAGTTTAGGATTTTAGAATAAACAAGATTACTGATATTTCTTTCAAAAGCTGATAAGCACTCCTTACTAAAAGTTCAGAGTCTTTGATTAATCTTCAACTTAAAATATTAAAAATCTAGTTTTCATAAGCTATTAGAAATATTTTTCAAAGGAGTCCTTCCCCCATCCTGCACCCCAAAGCCCTGCCCATGTCAAAGGTTAGGAGTAAACCATATTTTCTGTAAGCCATCTGATGAAATTCTCCTCCCTTCCCCAAGTCTACCAAATTTTGATCTTTAAAAAAAAAACAAAAACAAATGGGGCTAATGTGACAGTAAGATTTATACCTTCACAAGTAAATATTACAGTTTGGCTGGGTAGCTTGTGGAAGCTTGTCAGGTCACAGTGACTCACTTGCATAGATGAAGTTATTTTTAGAGATGTAATTTGTACTGTTTAGAAAAGAATAAAGAGATGGTAAAAGGCTAGATCGCTCATTATAGTTTACAGAGCTCATGAACCCAGCATCCATGCGAAAGATGACTAAGCAACGGGTCGGTTGGTACTTTCTCTCAGAATTTTACAGGCATGAGTCACCCACTGGAGATTGCAGACACAGCACCGAGGTACCTGTGACTCAGCTCCCATTAGGACGAGCACTTGAATTCAATTCTGATACACTTTGGTAGTTAAGGACTGAGGAAATTACATAGCAAAGCAAAATATGCCTTTCTAGCACGCAGCCATCAGATGTTTTTAGCAAGGATTGATTTATCTTCAGCTCTGGCCTTTGAAAGACTCTCTGGTTTGTGTTGGGTGATCTGCCTGTTCTGTCTGCTGCTCTCCATAGCAGTGCCACCTGACCCTAGGGCACCACTATCCTCACCCTTTCTGCACTGAGCTGTCCAGCATTCAAGCCCACTTCCTGTGTGTGTGTGTGTGTGTGTGTATGAAAGATCTTCAGCCTAACATGGAAATTCTAGTTTTCTTAAACTGGGAGAAATACCTTTCAAAGACTTGCTTCCCCCACACTGTGCCCAGGTCAGGGAGTAGAAGAAATAAATGGTATTTTCTTAGGGTATTTTTTTATGTTTTTTAAAAAGCCATATACACAAACCTACATATCCACGTGTGTGGTCACAGATCAATAAGAACCATCTGTGTACGTAAGCAGACTTTTTGAAGTGAATGCGTTATTCTCTCTTCAGGGCTGCTGCTTTGTTCTCAGGCACAGGGCTCTGCTGGCCCCAAGGTGCAGCCGCACACTAGGATTGCCCCCTGGTCATCAACACACGTGCCTTATGCAGCCCCTTTGGGCTGTTAAGCCCTCAGAACTTGACCCCTCCGTTCAAACACACAGAAAATGGTCCTTTGCAGCTTGTAGACATATCAATAGACTATTCAAACCAACAAAGAATATTATGCTTGCTGCTGCTAAGTCTCTTCAGTCGTGTCCAACTCTGTGCGACTCCAGAGACGGCAGCCCATCAGGCTCCCTCGTCCCTGGGATTCTCCAGGCAAGAACACTGGAGTGGGTTGCCATTTCCTTCTCCAATGCATGAAAGTGAAGAGTGAACGTGAAGACACTCAGTCGTGTCCGACTCTTATTATGCTTATTACTTTTATAAAAGAAACACGAACATGGTTACAAAAGCACATACTCCAGAAAGAAATGCAGTGAAAAGTGAAAGTACTCTGCCTCACACCACTCATGGACAGTCACTGTTAACCACTTCTGTCACCTGGCAGTTACTTCTGAAACCATTGTATTCCTCAGCTGCTATGCCTGTAGCACTATTACTAAGAGCGTCAGGCCATGCAGCGGCTACGAAGTGGGCCCTGTTGTCAGAGAGAAAAGCCTTGTGTCCATTCAAGTCAACTCAGCAGACATTTGGGGATCTCCTATGGACTGAGCCCTCCGTCAGGAGGGGTGGTCACAGAAATGGGTAAGAGTTTACAGATGTGCAAATACATGAATACAACCACTGCACAAAAATGCTATAAAACAGATGTAAAATACAGGTGTATAAAACCCCTTCTGTGGGATTTTACAGAAGGATCCAAGAGCTGGGTCTTTAAGTGCTTAATAGAAACATCCTGTGGAGAGAACCAGGCGAGGATGCCCAGGGAGAGTAGCGTACTCGTGGACTGATGTGGAACATTCAAAAGACTGGGAATAATTCATAAACTTGAGTGTTTAGAGTGTATGAGTTAAGGGAGTGTTGGGAGATGAGGCAGGAAAGAAATGTGCCTGATGAGGAAGAGCCTTCCACTTGAGGAATTCAAAGAATGTCCTGTTCCTGATGGAGAGTCTAGGAAGGATTTTAAACAGAGCGGTGCTGTGATCTCACTTATGCCACAGGTCTGATGGCAGGGTGGAGTATGAGTTCTAGTGGGAAGAAGCCTGAGGTAGGAACTGCTTCTCCAGCAGGCCTTCGTGAACACTCAGATTTTGGAAACGAGGGGGAGTGGCAGATGGCTGTGTGATGCCTGGGGGGAAAGCTGAGTAGAGAGTGAAGGGTCCCAGAATTGAGGGGAAAGACTGAGCTTGAACTTGTTGAGTTTGAGGTGTTTAGGTGGTAAGCAGGTGAAGTCAATAAGTAATCAGCAATGTAAGGCTGAAGTTTGGGAAGAGCCCTCCTAGTTGATACAGACCTGTGATCCACGTAGCATGGGACGGGGGAATGGCCAAAGGACGAGCCTGTAACAGGAGAGGACTGAAAACAGCTGTGGGGAAGGCAGCAGCTGGTGGCAGTCAGAAGACTCAGGTGGAGACAGAGAAGCAGTGGCGAGGTAAAATGAGAACCAGGAGAGAGCGGCCCTAGGAAAGCAGGAGGTGCAGATGAGGTGGGAGTGAAAAACATTCGCTTTGGTAATTAACATGGACAGTGTCCCAGCTGAAAAGCAGTTGAAAGAAACGTCCATGTGTTAGAGTTGGCAGAAGCCAGGTGTGAATGGGTTACAAAATTAATTGATAATGAAGAAGGTGGACCAGTCGTCTTTATGGGGGTTTAGAGAATGAAAAGAAGAGCAGGTGGTAAGTAGCTAGTAGGGGTGGTGGTCACGAGGGGTCCTTATGCGAAGAGGAGGTTCTTCAGCATGATGAGAAGGAACCAGTGGAGAAGAGATTGTAATTTAGAGGGAAAAGAGAGAGAGAGATCTTTGAAAGAGCAAAATCCTAGAGGTGGTTTAAGAGTATGGAACCTGGAACATGGGTCAGGGAAGGAGATTTGGACAAGAAGGAACTGCACCACCCCTGAGGCAATAGGAAAGGATACAGATATTGGAGTTAATTCATCCCTCTATCACCACCACCCAGCAGTCCTGGAGTATAGTCATCACTCAGAAATGTTTCTGAATCAATGAATTTTTAAGTCATAGTATTTTAGAAGTTATTATTTTGTGGCTCAGCATGAATAGATGATGAGAAAGTTGGGGGTGTGGCCACAGGGAAATGGGTGCTGGGTAGGTTGCCCTTGTTAGATGCTGATGTTACACTGGATGGTTACAGAAACCCAAGTGGAGAGGAGGACTTGAGGCCATTGTAGACGTTTCTCAAGAAGTTAGTGTGTAACCAGGAGACTGAGTAGATAACACACAGTGAGAATCAACAGAAATGATCTAGCCAAATGGTAGAAGCTTCAAATAGGGTTGCTTTTCTTAGGGGCAAGGTTGATTGTGTAGGCAAGTCTGGGAAAACAAGTGGCTTCTACTCAAGGGAGTGGCCAAGGGGGAAAGCTAGGTTTCGCTTGGGACAAAAAGGTGGCAGGAACATTCTGGGAAGAAAGTGAGAAGGCTTATCTTAGAGTCAGAGCAGAGGTAACGGTCTGATACAGTGGGTATTTGTCCTGTGAGGATCCAGAGTGACAGGACATCAGGAAGAGTTGGGAGGATGGATTTTTTTTTCCCCCAACAAAAGATGAGCGTCACTGTGAGAGACTAATTAGCTAGGGAGGCAGTGGCTGAGAAAGACTGTATGCAGGGGCCTCTACACGGGCAGTGGGTTGCAAGGCAGTCCCAGCAGCTGGGAATGTTGTGGTGGAGAACTTGACACTGTCTGAAAGTCTGCAGACCCTCAGAGGGCCACAGTTAGTTGGTGGTTGGATGGTCCAGGATGCCACCTCCATGAGCCCACGTGTTCCAGGAGAGCTCCTCTGGAGGCCTGGACTGTCCCCACTCCAAAAACGCCTCAGGCATATCTCATGGCCTCTCTGACCCGAGGCTCAAAGTACGGTCTGCAGCTGATTACCTGACCATGAAGATGCATGGAGACATTGCGAGTAAACAGAAACTTTTATAGCTGTTTGAAATTGCTACGGCATCTGGGCATGATTCTTTTTCTAGTCGTTCAGTTTTATTTTATCAATCTATGACAGGTTGGAATTTAAAACGAAACACAGTAGGATGTCCCTGGTGGTCCAATGGCTGGGAATCCACCTGCCAATGCAGGCCATTATGCACACGGTCCATCTGTTATACCAAATCATAACTGATTCTTAAATACTTAAAATCCTATAGGTCTTTCTATGCTGTGCTAGAAGGTGCCCCAACTCTCACCAGTCAAGAATCCCATGGTTGGGAATGCTCATGACCACTATCTTTGAGTTTCAGACAAACAACTGTCTTCTCATTTGTACAAGTCTTAAAACTTTCGAGTTCTTTAAACCAAATACATGCACGTATATACCTGCATGTATTTAGATACGCATGTGTGTGGTGTTGTTGTTTTAGTTACTCAGTCATGCCCGACTCTTTGCAACCCCGTGGACTGAAGCCCACCAGGTTCCTCTATTCCTGGGATTTCCCAAGCAAGAATACTAGAGTGGGTTGCCATTTCCTTCTCCAGGGGATCTTCCTTACCCAGGGATCTCCTACGTTACAGGTGGATTCTTTGCCACTGAGCCACCAGGGAAACCCATATGTGTGTGTATACACACATAAAAGATGACATCTCTTGGTAAAGAATTCCTCTGGACCTGGGATTCCCACACCTCTCCTATAGATCCATATTGGTGCCTGCTCAGGGCACCCCTTTGCAGACTCTAGTTTAATCTAAGGGTAAGTGATGACTTAGCAAGTTGCACATTGAAAGAATCAAACCTGTTTTTCCATGCAGCCAATTAATAATATACCTAAATAATATTAACCTTTTGGCTTATGGAAACAAAGAGAATTCCATCACCAAGAGCATTGATAAGGGGTAAGAGAAAGGGTGGGGCAGGATAGAATAGCTATTGTGAGAGCAGCAGGCAGGCTGAACAGAAGGGGTTAGCTGTTGAGCCCAGATCAGGTTCTGTTAAGGTGTGCCCTGGTTTAAAGTACTTTATTTTAAAGCCCTTTGGATCTTCCCTCTCTTTTTTATTCTTAATCTGATTCTTTACATCTGTGCTTCAATACTCTTGTGTATATGAACTTCAACTTCTATATTCAAACCTTAGTCTTAACTGAAGCCTGATGGGCTGTACCACACATACCCTCTTAAGAAGGGCAGGCTGTGTAGGCCTTTCCTGACCTGCTTCACCAACATTTAAGAGTTATGTTTTTATCCAGGAGACCGTGGTTAGTCCCTATCAGCTGAAACAAGGGGGGAGAATTAAGGTAATCAAGCTGGCACCAGTGTGTAGGACAGACAGAGAAGCAATTCCTGGAGGCAGAGAAAGCTTATTGAATTACTTCAGGTGTGAATTGATTAGTACTTGGAGCTGACCTAAAACGATTGGCATAGGAGGCCTAACGTGGTTGTTCTTAGGTTTAAACGAAAGTATATTCAGTTGCATAAAGTGGGCTGCTATTTTTAAAAATACCCATTCCCACTTCTGTTTATCATGATGGAAGTAGATGGGCCTCCCACCCCATCAAGTAGGACAGTGCCTTGTGGACAGTCCTCTCCAGGGTGTGCTGCCAACAGTGAGCCTTTCAGAGCTGCAAACGGCAGGATGAAGAGTCAACGGTGACTCAAAGGTCCTGAGCTTGGCTGAATATTAGACCCAGCCTTTGTGGGTGAGCAAGCTTATGGCTTTTATTTCAGACGTGTGGTATGATTCTTCCCCTGTCGATAGTAGGACATCCTGATGATGTCAGAACCATGGGTTTAAAATTGAAGACCTGAATCCAAGGTCCAGCTCTGTCACATAACTGTAATTTTAAATGAGCTTCTTTCTGTTCCTGAGTTTCAGTGTTCTTACCTGTAAATGGGATAATATGCCACCTTGAACATCACAGATGAGATATGAAAACTTTAAAGCCAAAAAACATATATTATGACATTCACCAGGCCTCTGGTCTGGAATTATCAGATTGCACAGGTGAGCAGTCAGAAGGATACGTAGATTTTGAAGACATCAGAGTGTACTGAGATGGAGCTTTCTGGGACTTTCTAAAGGAGGAAAGCTCAGGGCCAGCCCTTCAGGGTTAACTATCCCTTACCTCGGCTTTGTGGGGAGTTGTTACACGGATGGAGAAAGGAAACAGTAAATGTTTTAAAAGGAAAGGAAGTACAGGTCGATGTGGTGTCATGGAAACTATGGGAGAAGAACAGATGTGAGCACCAGGGTCTAAGGCCATTAAAATCCCATAGATATGACCGTAAAATATCTTCCCAATCCAAAAGAAAGAAAACAAGGAAATTGAAACATCAAAAATAAAAATCCTTAAAAGCCTGAGCTCATTGAACCCAGAGGAATAACTCGTGAGGTCTGGAAGGCAGGCACATTCTGTTCTTCCTCTTGGTCTGTGAGGACCGTGAGAGTCAGTCGCACTTTCTGATTCACGGCCAGAGAACGTGCTTGCCCATAGCAACCCCTGACTGAGATGGCAGACAAGCCAAAGTGTCCCTGAGTAGGAACTCCTTCCAGAATGTCAGAAACAAGCAGTAAATCTAATTTGCAGCACTTGTGATAGAAAGAACACGGACTCCAGACCCAGACTGGCCAGGGCTCACCCTGGCACCGTCTCTTCTTCCTGGCTGCAAGAAGGTTCTTGGGCTTGCCACAAGGCATGGGCTTCCTCCGTAGTGAAAAGGGACAAGAGAACCATGTGGCAGGAAGCACCCAGCACATTGTAGGTATTCAGCAAATGCTTGTTTCCTTCCCTTTTCTTAGCATTAAAAAAAAAGTACTTATTAGAATGGAACACAAAAATAAAACCCACCATGCCTAACTTTTGTGTAGTGAGAGATTTTTCAGACTTGGGTTAAGGGAGAACCCAGAGTCATACTGTGGACTTCCTTGGTGGCTCATTGGTGAAGAATCCACCTGCCAATGCAGGAGACATGGGTTCAGTCCCTGGATAGGGAAGATCCCCTGGAGAAGGAAATGGCAACCCACTCTAGTATTCTTGCCTGGGACATCCCATGGACAGAGGAGCCTGGCGGACTACAGTCCATGGGGTCACAAAAGAGTCAGACAGGACTTAGTGACTAAACAACAGCAACAACAAAGTCATACTGTAAAAGCAGCTTTGGTAGCTGTGGTCTACTTTGCTCCTGTAGGGAGATTTGCTGAGCCACAAGAGGCTTGCTGGATGGGGGGTCAGGACCCTGGGGTTCTCTGTCAGCTGCCCAGGCAGCTCACCACTCTACACCACAGGCTTTTCAGTTAAATGGATAGATGACTTCCAAGCCCTCTTTGTGAACTGTGGTTTAATGAGTTTGTCCTCTGTTGTGACAAGACATGGAGATCTTTAAGCACCTCAGCTCTTCCCTGAAAGCACATCTGTCAAAAACACAGCTGAAAGAAAGGGAATAGACTAAAGAGGTATTGCAGCGTTTATGTATTTCACTCACAGGGACCTCAGGCCTGACTCCTACACCTGCTGTTAAGCTTGGTGCATTAGTTCCCTGATTCCTAGCAGCCTAACTGCTCAGAGAAGGTCTGTGGTCTCTAGACAGCCTAACCTATAGCCTGAGCTGGGCGGTGGGCGTGGAGGGAACTAAGAAACTATAGACAGCAGAATGCTAGACACTTAGACACACACGCCTCATTCGGCCTGGGTTGTCATGACTGTATGGCCCACTCTGAGAGCTAATATTCATAATTGTGATTTAAGTCACTTAAAGGGGGATATGGAAGAGTAAATGTGAAGGCTACTTTGGAAGGATTTCAATCAAAAGCAATAGGGGAAAAAAGTTTTGGAGCTCGCAAGGAAGAGCTCTCAGTTACTGGGCGAAAGTCTGCTTCTCTTAGGAGAACCTTTGCTTGAAAAAGATTTTATTCCTTTACGTTTGGATGTACAAGTCAAGCAGCTAATTTAAGTCAAAGGCTTGCCTCAACATGCTCACCTTGTATTTATACGTGTGTTCTTTATAATTCAAGTTAGGAGAATATGACAGTTTAAAAACATCATTTTAGACAGCTGTCATACTTTCATCTGAAGTGAAATTTCTAAATGGAGTTGCTATTAAGGAAGAACATGAATTAGTTTCTCTTTTCCCACTGTATCCCCCTCCCATTCTCACAGAAGAAATAATAACTAAGGAGATGGCCAAAGAAACAACTAAACAAAAACTAGGCTAGTTCAGGGACCACATAGCAATCTTTAAATATACAAAGATTCATTATGTTTCTGGTCTTTTTTTTTTATCTAAGCACAATGGAAAACTGTCTGACTGAGTTTTCAGTAGGCTTCCTCTCTGTTTAAATGTTTTATGGTCTTTGGTCAGCTCTTGCTGCAAAACCCCATTTGACCTTATACTCTCCAGAGCTGTTTTTTGTGTTTTTTTTTAATTTGAAGGAAGATGAATATAGAATTAAAAATGGGGAGTTCCCAAGGACTGTGAATTTGCCCCACATAAAATGATGGGCAGAACTAAGTTGGAAGCTTAATTGAAAGAACCTGGCTACCTTAATCTATGGGTTGGATTTTCTCAGCTGGAAGTCAGGTTGGAGAAAGAAATTAGGTAGACTCAGGTTTGTTTTAATTGCTTCTAAGAAAAAAGTGATAATAATAGGTATCATTATAAATATCTGCTAGGTGCCAAGTATTCTACATGTACTCATTATGTCTTATAAACCACCCAACAGCCTTGCATGGTAGGTACTATCCCATTTTAAAGATGAGAAAACCTAGACTCAGAGAGTTTAGCAAATTGCACAAGGTCACCCAGGTCATAACCGGTTGAGTAGGAATCAAGCCTGGATCTGTCAAATTCCTAAGATCATATTCTCTCCACTATACCTGCCCGTTCTTACATTCCCTTAGGCTCCACCCTTTATGTATCGAGCACTTTCTACGCACCAGATGCTGTACCACATGCGTTATTTTGAACCTGGAGGTTAGAGTGTTTCCAGTTTTGCAATGAGGAAGAAGCTCGGAGAGGTCAGTGAATCTACCAGTGCGATATGATCACTAGGTGGAACCTAGGTCGCCACCTCCAGGGCACATGTTTTTCACGTGACCCTTCAGCCTCAATGAGATAAGCTCTTTCCTGTTCATCTCACCAGAGGAAACTGAACCTTAAGCAACCGAAGAATGGAGTGACTTATCTCTGAACATTTCCACAACCATCTAGTGGGTCAGACATTTTCCTGTAATTTTGATACCCCAGCACAGTATAAATCTGGAGTGGAGAATGCTTGGGAAGTGTAATACACAAAAAATAAGTTCATGCAGCTTTCTGCATAGGAGAGTGACAGGGTGGCCAGGGTTCTAACGCTGTCTTGTAAGGAAACATACAGTCACTCTTGAGGGTTCTGGTTTCCAAGCGCTGCCACATATTTGACCTAAACTATTTCCCGTCCCAGTCTTAAACCCAGTCCCAAATCTCAGGCTCTGTTGTAGAATTGTCCTCATAGAAAGTTAGAGTTGTTTGAGAGAAAACGGAAGACTCCTATAAGCTGATGAAGCCCATCACCAAGCTTACCCCTCATAGCCTCCCTCTGACCATAAGGGACACACTATTAAGTCTTAAGAGATGTTTTGTAAAGTGGAATCGGTTCACAAACTTAGAAGTGAGTGACTGCACTCCTCTAATAATAAATAATAAATTATTTGTGATTTGTGCATGTGTACCTTCTAAAACATTCTCCTTTCTAGAAGACTTCTACCATTTGAGGGTATTTAAATTACAGGAAAATTTCTGACCAGAGTGGGTGAAATGTTCAAGGATCTCGCTGCTCATGGAAGAAAGCCCACACTGCTTTGCTTTGTGCTCATGACTCTCCACAGTTTGGAGTATTTATCCAAAGCGCCCCCGCACCAGCATTTTATCCTCTGGTCAGTGCTCCCTCTGCCCTGATCACCCTCATCCCCTCACCCTCCTCTCCTCTGACTGCTCGATGCTGTTCCCTCTGCCTGGAATCCCCTCACCTTTCTCTGTCCCTTCCCTGTCATAAGCCTCTCACTGCAACTGCCTGTCCAAATCCTAGTGGTCTTTCAAGGTCCTGCTTATCCAGCAAACCTTCTAGAAGCCCTTGGATTATCTTTCCACCCCCACCCAGGCAGTTACTACCTCTATTATAACCCACCGTCATTTTCCTGCCTGAGAACAGTGATGGTCAGCGGGAAGGACCAGGCTTTACTCAACTTGGCCCCCTAGAGCTAGCTCATAGTAGATTCTCCAGGAATGCTTCTCAAATTGGATACTTGTTGCTATTTTCTCTAGCATATAAAGCTCATAACCAGACCCTTTCAAAAATAAAAATAACTAGTTTCAGAATTCTTTTTCTTCTTAAAGCCTAGTTAGTCATCCTTCACTTTGGAGTAGTTGCGTTATTTGCAAATTTGTGCCTGGCAGGATGTTCTAATTTTTTAAGACTGGAATTTAAACTGACCATTGTCAGTCCTCCTCCTTTTCAGAATTTGTCCTATTCCTTCTAATCATCTGCCTTTGGTAAATCATCCATGATATTTTGAAATTAGAAGCTTATGACTCTTTAAAGACTTTTCCCAGCTTTTAAATGCCAAGGATTTTGCATTTGAATATATTTTAACTTATTTAAGGATTATTCTAATCAAATTCTTCCTTAATTTAGCCAGATTTCTGTTTTAATCCTCCCAGGCCAGGAGTTTATTTATTGTGACTACATTCTTTTAAAGATAGAAGTTTAAATGGTATTAAATTATGTTGGACTATAAAGGAAGCTGAGTGCCGAAGAATTGATGCTTTTGAACTGTGGAGTTGGAGAAGATTCTTGAGAGTCCCTTGGACTGCAAGGAGATCCAATAAGTCCATCCTAAAGGAGATCAATCCTGGGTATTCATTGGAAGGACTGATGTTGAAGCTGGAACTCCAATACTTTGGCCACATGATGTGAAAAGCTGACTCATTGGAAAAGACCCTGATGCTGGGAAAGATTGAGGGCAGGAGGAGAAAGGGACGACAGAGGATGAGATGGTTGGATGGCATCACTGACTCAATGGACATGAGTTTGGGTAGGCTCTGGGAGTTGGTGTTGGACAGGGAGGCCTGGCATGCTGCAGCTCATGAAGTCACAAAGAGTTGGACACGACTGAGTGACTGAACTGAACTGAACTGAAATGCTATTTATGATTTTTCTCTGCATCTCTTAAAAACATGCTTCCTTCTTTATGTCTCGTGCCGTTGACCTCTCCTCACTTTTATGGTCTCTGCCAGGCAGAGTTCCTAGACATACATCAACTACCTGCCTTGTGTCTAGCCCAGTGTTCACATGTGGAGAATATAGAATTACGACGGGAACACTTCATTGTTAGTAATTCAGCCAAGACAATATCATGGGCACGTGTCACTTAGTGACAGAGTGGGCAAGAGAGGCTTCCTAGAAGAAGGCCGCAGAAGCAAGAGCAGCTTGTAGGGACTGAACCAGAAGCCAGGCCTGGGGAAATGCCAGGATCCAAATGGAACACATCCTCAGGGGACACAGAAACCAGAGGACATCACAGGAAGTGCACAGTGTCGCGCCTACCATTCATTTCCAGGAAGCGTGGGTCCTCATGTGTAGCCTGGGACCTGCAACATGGGATGTGCTCACTCAGTGTGTGTTAGATTAGGGAATAGACAAACCTGGAAAAGCAGGGAGAGAAACACCAGGCTAAGGAAGGTTTCCCATGCGGGGGATCCCTCAGTCCTGGCCTCGGCCATTGGCTGCTTTTCTCCTGGGGAGGACAGCCCTGATGAGGCCTTGTTTGGAGTACAGGTTGAAAGCATACAGAGTTCTAGGACAGAGGCATTTCCAACAAACTGAGTCATGATGAGAGGAACCCCAGATAAACCTAGGGAAGGAAGGAGGTTCCTCCAGGAAGGAAGAGCAGCTTGGCCGTGAGCTTCCAAGGGTGGCGTCCTTCATCTTTGCGTCCCCTGTTCCTCTCCACGTGTGCAAAGGTGAGGGCAGTGGTGAGAAAGAAAGTGGGATCGGTGAAATAGGACAGGTTATAGCTTCTCTGAATTGAATGTATACAATACGAAAAGAGTCAAATAAAAATGGAAAACTGATGACTTCCCTGGTGATCCAGAGGTTAAGACTCCATGCTGCCATTGCAGGGGTACCCAGTTTGATCCCTGGTCAGGGAACTAGATCCCGCATGCCCCAACTAAGAGTTCACATGCTGCAACTAAGACCTGGCACAACGAAATAAATAATTTTTTTTAAAAAAAAGAAAATTTTTACATCTGCACAACATCAAAGCTTTCTTGACTTCTTCCCTGTTTACGGAGGATCCCCCAGACTCTGGTTCTGATTCAGCCCTTAACCTTCTGGATCCAACTCAAAATCCATCTGTTCTGCAAAGCGTCCACCTCAAGCAGTGTCCCGTCCCTCCGCACCTCTGCTGTCACCCCACGTGAGCTGTGGGAACTTCTCCCCTTCCCCTGGGCCTGCCGGTGCTCAGGGCCCAGACACCTTCATTCTTCCCAGCACTCCGCCTTCCACTCAGCAAATCTGGGAGCAAAGGAGCAACTCAGTGGACCAGCTGACTGTGCCAGCCTGACAGTGTTCTCATGAGAGAATGTGCCTCTTCTGCAGTGCCTCTGTAAGCTGTATTCCAGGTTTTCTGCACCATTTTCTTCTATGTTATTTTATTTTTCTTTACAACTTGGTGTCTTATTTTTCCCTGAAGACCATTCAATTTTCTAAACTCTCTTAGTTTTATAAATGCTCCCATTTAAAAAAATATTTCTTTGAATATATGTACAAGGATCATAGAAAACATACCCATGTACTTTAAAGACTAATAAAACACCACCGACTGCAGAAATGGAACACAGCGCCAGTATCTTAGAAGCCCTAAGCGTGTCCCCCTCAGGAGTAACCACTCCCCTGAATTTTATGTTTACATGATACTTCTGTCACGTAACATATACCCATGAACAATATATCATTATTTTTTCCTGTTTTTGAAATTTATACAAATGGAATCATATTGATTGTTTTGTGCTGCTTTGAATATCAATGTCTGTCTGCTTTGCTTGAGTATATGCTGCTGCTGCTAAGTTGCTTCAGTCGTGTCCAACTCTACGACCCCATAGACGGCAGCCCACCAGGCTCCCCTGTCCCTGGGATTCTCCAGGCAAGAACACTGGAGTGGGTTGCCATTTCCTTCTCCAATGCATGAAAGTAAAAAGTGAAAGTGAAGTCGCTCAGTCGTGTCTGACCCTCAGCGACCCCATGGACTGCAGCCTTCCAGGCTCCTCCATCCATGGGATTTTCCAGGCAGGAGTACTGGAGTGGGGTGCCATTGCCTTCTTCGACTTGAGTATATAAAAAGTACCAAAACAAACACCATGTACCCACCTTAGCCAAATCTTAATGTTTTGCTGGTAATTGCTTCTGCTTTTGTTTTCACTTTGTTTTTAAAGAAAGAGCACATTACTAATTTGGTTACGTCCCCCTGAGGACCCCTCCATAATGCATTCCTATCCCTCTCTCCTTTCCCATTACCCCCAGAGGGAACTTCTTTCCTTAATCTGGTGTTTATCATTCCCGTGCACGTTTTTATACTTCTACTACATAGGCATTCATAAGCAGTGTGTAATACTGTATGCATGTTTTTGGACTTTGTAAGTTTATACTGAACACTGTTCATCTATAACTTGCTTTTTCCACTGAACATTATGTTCTTGAGGTTTTTCTGTGTTGGTACATGTAGCCCTAGCTCATTCATTTGAACTGCTGTAAGGTATTCCATTGAGGAATGTACCACAGTCTCCTGTTGATGGACACTTTAAGATGTTTCCAGTTTTTGTTATCACAAACAGTGCTACAGCAAACCTTCTCCTACCTTCTTATGCACTTGTGGCAGTGTTTTAGGAGTGGGAATGCCAAGTTATGAAGTCTATACATCTTCACTTTTACTGTACAGGAGGTTATAGAAATTTATATTCTCATTGTCAATGATGAGAAATTACAGTGTTCCACATCTTTGACAATACTTGGGGATTGCTGGTGCTTTTAATTTTTGCCAGTCTAATACGTATGAAATGGAATCTCCTTGAGGTTTATAATTTTGCATTTCCCTTAAATACTCCTTTAGTTCAACAAGCATCTATTGAGTATCTCTCCTGTGTTATGTCATGCCCTGTGCCAAGTGCTAAGAATATAAAATAACTAATTCATGACCCCTACCCCTAGGAGCACTCAACTTTTGTAGTAATTCCCAGCTGGGGAGGCATATCAGAGACACTTCAGGTGCACTTTCAGGAACCAGAGGTCTGAGATGGGGCCCAAAGGTTAATTCCTTGGTGATGCAGATGCTGACTTCTAGTTGAGACCCTCTGAGCTCATGGCAGAAGAAGCTTAGCTGATATGGTTCAGCCTGGGTTCATTTATGTGGCCAGGTGGGAGAACCTGGCTCTTGTGGGCCCACACTATGGCATCCCTTTCACAGTGAGATTCTTCCTGGAGTTTTGTGTGAATGGCTCATTGGGGGTCAGAAATATTAATTTGTCTCTAGAAAGTACCTCAAAAGCAAATGGTAAACAAAATGTAAGCAGGAACCAGATTTCCTATAACTTCACCTACCTGGGAAGTTAGCTGTAAACCTGGAAGGAAACGAACAACAGCAGGCGGAAGAGGAGGAGGAGATAGTATCTGAACTCCAAACAGTGCCCGAACCAGAGCTCACACGGCATCACTTCACATCATACGGCCCCTGCTCCACACCAGGTGCCGGCCTACGGATAGAGAATCAACCACGCTGACTCTTCAGGAGCTGAGATGCAGGCTGGATAAAGCAGACCAAAGGCAAAGAGAAGAGGCAAGAGAGAGAGACCATACTGAGGCCGGGCTGGCCGTGGTGAGAAGTGGCCAAGGAAAAGGAGCAGAAATAAATAAAGGGACAGAAATAAATAAAGTTTGTGATCAGGGGGCAAATGGCACACACATGCCAGTAGCACTGGGGACCTCAGCACCACCTCAAAGGCATGTCAGCTCCTTAACTGAACAGTTCTGGGGGTCTGGCTCGTGGTAGGAGGCATTTGTGAAAGAGCAAGTGAAGTCTTTTCTCTTTTTAAACTTTTTATTTTGTATGGGAGTATAGTTGATCAACAATGTTGTGTTAGTCTCAGGTGGACAGCAAAGTAATTCAGTTATATCAGTACATATACATACATCTGTTCTTTCTCAAGTTCTTTTCCCGTGTTGGTTGTTACATAATATTCAGCAGAGTTCCCTGTCTATACAGTAGGTTTTTGTTGGTTATCCATTTTAAATATACCAGTGTGTACAGGTCAATCTCCAATTCCCTAACTATCCCTTCCCCCCCACCTTGTAATCATAAATTCATTTTCTAAGTTTGTGAATCTGTTTCTGTTTTGTAAATAAATTCATTTGTATCATTTCTTTTTAGAAGGTGAAGTCTTATTAACACTTGAGACTCTCGTGTATAATCTTTTCATGTGTTGTTTGTCATCAAGAAAAGGCTAAATTCTTTTCAGTATGTTATTTTTACTGAGATGTAAAGGTCTGTACACAGTTTAGAAAGAGATCCATCAAAATAGTTAAACACTGTGAAAATTTATGCTATAGGTAGAAATTTCACATATATAGAAGTGTATAAAACTAGACTGAAAGAAAAATACAAAGTAAGGAAAAAGGACGAGTCGGAGGAAAGAATGAATGTTTATTTACTACCTGTTCTGTTTTTGTTCAGTTCTTTCAACAATGCTATAAGAATTATTACCCTCATTTTTCAGGTGAGAAAAATCAAGATTCAAAGAGATGAAATATTTTGCCTATGGTCTCACCACTAATAAATGAATAGGGCTCAGAATTGAAACCCATTTTTATCAGACTCCAAAGGCTGTGTATACTTTTTCCATCATATCGTGCTGTCACCTCCCATACTAGGATTTTTAGCATTTACAGCAAAATCCGGGAAACTTCAGCTTTTAGTTTGTTAATATTACTACACCCCCAAAGGTCATCTGTTTACATGATCAAATCACACAAAAAAGTGAAAAATTGAAATCAATGTATTAAAATGTGGTTAATATTTGGTCTCCTTAGTCACTTAAATGTAAGGCAGTGATGATAAAAAGAGACTCCATTTGATTTTTAATGCCTTGAGTAGGGACACTTCTGAATTGGAAAACTTGTCTTTTCTGTTTCTTATAGGTGAGTATTTTGGATATGTGGTAGTTAACTTTCTAGTGGTTGGGATCCATGTGTCTCAGAGGTACGATCAGGGGTGGTCAGTCAATAAGTGGCAACTTCCCTAATTGGTTGTGTGCCCACAAGCCTGGGAATGAGACGTGTACAAACTGCTCTTAAGAAGAATGGACCTCAGATGGAATCATTGTCGGAAGGGGAGTTTACAGCCAGTCAACATGGGGTTAAAACTAGCTCCTATTGAGGCTTCGAGGAACTGGAGGGGCCTGAGAGGACTGGAAATCAGAACGTAACCATTGCCACCACAAAGTGAATCCATGAAGCATCTTCCCTACTAGCCCAAGCACACAAGAATACAGAGTTGGGAAGGTTTGGAGGAGTGAAATAATGGCTCACTTGTGAATAATGATGAAAATATTTGATGATGCGACTCCCAGGGAAGCAATTATGGTTAACCCCTCATTTGTCTGGCATTTTCAAGGATTGAACTGTCCCACATAACTGAATTTTCCAGACAGCTAAAACTTTCCTGTTTATGCGCCTTGAATGTTTTTAACCATGCTTGATGGAAATATTTCTGAAATAGATTATATGATTATCCTGCCTTCTTGAACAGAAGCTGCAAGGAATAACATTTCCTTTAGTTTCCTTGCATTGCAGGTCCAAGAAGACCTGATTTAAAAAGTTGAAATAGTTAGGTCTTGTAATGTCTGACATAACAAGGAATCCAGAGCTGGGCAGTACCAGAGAGAGATGAATTCGACAGCTCAGTGACGTCAGGCTGACTTTCCGCTCATGGTCACGAGATGAGTGCCAGCTCCAAGCCTCAAGATCTCACATGATAAGATCTAGGCAAAAATGAAATGGGGGCTTCTCCATATGTGTCTTAAATTAGGAAAAGGTTTCTCAGAGACCCCTGGCTGACTTCCACTCAGGTTCCATTGGCAGAACTGAATCACATTTCTTTGCCTTGGTTTTATAGAAGGTTGAGGAAGTAAATGCTCTCCGACTATGGGAGGAGGTGTCTGAACATATAAAAGAAGATGGAGAATGGCTGTTGGTTAGGCAACCAAGAGTGTTGGCCCCGTTACCAAGATTGGGAGTGAACATCACTATGTACGGTAATAGCTTGAGGGAACGATCAAGCTCTTTGTTCCTGCACTGAATCGCGCCCCCACCCCCCAACTGGGATGCTTTGTGATTTCCTAAGTCTGCTTTTATTTATTATTCTCTCTCAGTGCTTTGTGCCAGACTGCTAGTTATCACTATTTGCTGTTAATGTCCCTTGTTCTAATCTTGCCATAATTAGATTTTTTTCCTTTTTCCTGGAAAAACCATATGATCAAACTTGTTAGAACAAAGCCTGAAATGTTGAGTATCTGGCAGCTGTCCTGTGGATCGGTTACACAATGTGGCATTTTTCTTTTGGCTGTCCAGTGTCTTTTTTCCATTGTTGAGGTCTGAGGCTGGGAAGTGAAGTTTCTCGAGAGTCTTGTGAACTTAGATAAAACTAATGAAGTCTTCTGGTGCAAGGATGAGCACATAGGAGCAGTTAAGCATATTTACTAGAGAAGATAAAACCATCAGAACTTCAGCATGGTTTGGAGAGAGGCGGCAAAAGTTTCTCAGTGCATCCGGCGCCTCTCAAAGCTGCACGGCGGGCAGTTCTCTGGGACTGTGACCAGTAGAACCTGTCACTGCTGTGACTGTCCAGCGTGAGGCAAGCTGGTGCAGAACTTAATTATTCCTGCCTTCTGCCAGGGCGTCAGAGCCCTGTGAGCAACTCCTGTGAAGTGCCTAGGTTGAGCAGAATTAGCAGTGTTTGAGTGTGACTCGTTTCAACAAGTTCTTGAAGAAAATAATGCTTAGGAAATGGCTATTGAAAATTATACTGAACAAGGAGGGGACCATTTCTTCTGTGGCTCAAGAGCTGGGCAAAATTCAGTCTCTGAATCCAGAGAGAAGGAAATAGGAAGCACTTGTGAAAACAACGCTGACAATGAGTAACTGAATCCAATGAAATGATTCTACTCTGGGAATCAAACCTGAGCTAGTAGAGGAGTTGGATTCTAAGGAAGCAGATGTTCAGATGCTCAGATTTAACGTGGCTGAGACAATGAGCCCAAACTGCCTAGAAGCTTAGGAGTTTCTTAAAGCGAGTTAGCTGTTTGAAGGCTCAGCAGTCATTATTTTAATGTTCAGAAAAATCATGACGTAGCCTGAAGGCAAAATGTAGTGTCAGAAGCATTTGGGGATAAGGAAAACAAAAAAAATTTTTTTTAATTCTAACTAATTTGTACCATTCAAATCATTCTTATAAGAAAAATGCAAAGTATTTCTCATAGGTATTTTAGTTATTAACTCCTTCTTAGAACATTTTTAAAGAAGTCATCCTTCTACTGACTGCTGACTGATCCAGGCAGGATATGCCCTCGTTAAACTGAGCAAGATATTTATATTTTTTAAATTTTATTTTCTCATATGTGAATTAATATGTGGATTACCAAGTTTTATCTTTGAAGGACTCTGACCAGTCCTACCCCTTCTAATGATGTAGCCACTGTGTTCAAATTTTAGTATTGACTCCAGCTACACTTTTTAAGAAAAATCTCCATGGCAAAATAATTATGTAATCAAATACTTTTGGGGAAATCTTGGTACATATCAGCTAATAGGTTTTTTAAAATCAGAATAACTCACTCATTTAGGTAAATAAAATTTTGTTTATATTTTGAATTGTTCCTGGTCTTAATTGGGCATTAAGGGGGTCAGAGTGGATGTTTCAGGACTAGGTGGGAAGATCATTTTTTAGCCTATCAAAATACCAGCATCTAATTTTCTACAAAACAAAATAACAGGAACAAAAAATAGAATGCATTTCAAAGCCCCAGAAATCTGGTAGCTTAAGAGTCATGAAGCTTCTGATATTATGTATATTGCTTGGATACTAAATGATGACTGTACTTACTTTGAATTGGTAAATTATTGCCATTGAATTTTATTATTGAAAATTACTGCTGTTTTAAAGGGAACCTTGCATGTTAAATACTTCGCACCAATGCTATAGCTGTTGCTTTGGAGATTAATCTGAATCTCATTTTATGTATGAAACATATAAAATATAAACATGGTTGAAGTAAAATTAAAGTACATGTGAATAGGCATTTTTTTCTAAAATTAATCAGAGGAAATGAAATGAGTAATCAGAAGAGAGATAAACAGTTTTGGAAAATGATAGTTATTCCAAATGACTGAAGATATTTTATATCAAACTCTGTAAGATGAAGGGATTCAAAAGGGTTTTCTGAATCCAAGTACTTGTCATGTGAATTAGTCTGTTTTTCGTGTTTTGTATTATTCCTGTATGTTACCAAATTTTTGCTTTGGCACAAACAGACATGTATTGAAACTGCATTGAGGCACTTGGAAAATGTGACTAAAGGATGGACATTCAAAATCTTGCCACTTTTCTTTGGTTGGGGGGTGATTCATCTGTAGAAACCCCCTACAGCACTGAGTCAGAGTCAGATATGCTCAGAGGTCTAAGAGGCCTTACCAACTGGACAGTTTTTTGTTTTTTAAGTTTGCTGCAAGCCTAACTTCCTTCAAAAAAATCATTTTGGGTACTTGGTAGTCCTATTCCAAGTCAAAGGTCACCCTAACTGACTTGGTGATACATGTATAGCTATCTAGTATGTCTTTTTCTTTCCTATATTTGCCTCATGGAGCCAAAAGGATGAACCCTGTACATCCTTCACAGCAGAGACTTTAGCTTACTAAGTTGTAATTTTAACATAGTGAGCAGTAAACCCAAGAGCAAAAGGCAACGTGAGCCAGTGGAAGGAGCTTAGGATTTAAATTACAGAACTAGATTTGAGTCCTGCCTCTGTATAGCTATGGTATGAACAAGTTAATAAACCTTTTGGAAACTCAAGTATGTCATTTATTAAATGCAGCTGGTGAAAATAATGTCTGCTTCAAGGAATTATAGGTATCAAATTAGATAAAGTATATAAAAGTACTCTGTAAAGCTAGAAAAGTCTATACACATTTTTCTTATTATTTTTTTAAACGGATGTGCCTATTCTGTGTCCTCAGAGTGAGTAACATTTACAGAAATACATGTTATATGCCTTGAGGAATTTGACATCAAAACAGTCTGTGTTTTTAGTGATAGTTTGCCTGAACTGAAAATAGGAAGTCATTTTATTTTTAAAAATGGAGTTAAAGGATCCCCAAATGAACATAAAGCACATAATATTTGTAAATAGCAAATATTAAAATCAGTATATACTGTAACAGTAGACATATGTAGTCCCTGTGGCATTCCATTAAGCAGCTCGTACTGATTGAGGAGATATATATGGTAACATATACGGAAAAATGTAAAACTGCTCAGTATCAAAGTTCACCGCTAGATTGAAAATAAAGTGATATACTTTGTTCTTTCCCGTGGCCCAGTTCACTTGCCCTCTTGATCCCCTTTCCAAATCCAATCTTTAAGAACAGTCTTCTTCAGATTCTGGATGAGAAAGACACTGCCCAGCCTTTGATGAGCTTATGATATAATAGGTACTTAAAAGAGATACACAATTAACTTCTCTGTGAATACTGGACAGGTAATTAGTGCCACAGCAGTTCAGGGGCCTGGGGTTGCCCAGTCTCTGTGACCATTTCCTAGTACTCTTTCGCACCTGTCTACACATCATGCCTCATATTGGTTTAATTTTTATTTATGGGTGATTTACCTCTCTACAGAAGAACTGTACAAAAAATATCTTCACAACCCAGATAATCACGATGGTGTGATCACTGACCTAGAGCCAGACATCCTAGAATGTGAAGTCAAGTGGGCCTTAGAAAGCGTCACTACAAACAAAGCTAGTGGAGGTGATGGAATTCCAGATGAGCTATTTCAAATCCTGAAAGATGATGCTGTGAAAGTGCTGCACTCAATATGCCAGCAAATTTGGACAACTCAGCAGTGGCCACAGGACTGGAAAAGGTCAGTTTTCATTCCAGTCCCAAAGAAAGGCAATGCCAAAGAATGCTCAAACTACCAAACAATTGCACTCATCTCACACGTTAGTAAAGTAATGCTCAAAATTCTCCAAGCCAGGCTTCAGCAATATGTGAACCGTGAACTTCCTAATGTTCAAGCTGGTTTTAGAAAAGGCAGAGGAACCAGAGATCAAATTGCCAACATCTGCTGGATCATGGAAAAAGCAAGAGAGTTCCAGAAAAACATCTACTTCTGCTTTATTGACTATGCCAAAGCCTTTGACTGTGTGGATCACTATAAACTGTGGAAAATTCTGAAAGAGATGGGAATACCAGACCACCTGACCTGCCTCTTGAGAAATCTGTGTGCAGGTCAGGAAGCAACAGTTAGAACTGGACATGGAACAACAGACTGGTTCCAAATAGGAAAAGGAGTACGTCAAGGCTGTATATTATCACCCTGCTTATTTAACTTATATGCAGAGTACATCATGAGAAACGCTGGGCTGGAAGAAACATAAGCTGGAATCAAGATTGCTGGGAGAAATATCAATAACCTCAGATATGCAGATGACACCACCCTTATGGTAGAAAGTAAAGAGGAACTAAAAAGCCTCTTGATGAAAGTGAAAGAGTTGAGTGAAAAAGTTGGCTTAAAGCTCAACACTCAGAAAACCAAGATCATGGCATCTGGTCCCATCACTTCATGGGAAATAGATGGGGAAACAGTGGAAGCAGTGTCAGACTTTGTTTTTCTGGGCTCCAAAGTCACTGCAGATAGTGACTGCAGCCATGAAATTAAAAGATGCTCACTCCTTGGAAGGAAAATTATGACCATCCTAGATAGCATTTTCAAAAGCAGAGACATTACTTTGCCAACAAAGGTCCATATAGTCAAGGCTATGGTTTTTCCTGTGGTCATGTATGGATGTGAGAGTTGGACTGTGAAGAAGGCTGAGTGCCAAAGAATTGATGCTTTTGAACTGTGGTATTGGAGAAGACTCTTGAGAGTCCCTTGGACTACAAGGAGATCCAACCAGTCCATTCTGAAGGAGATCAGCCCTGGGATTTCTTTGGAGGGAATGGTGCTAAAGCTGAAACTCCAGTACTTTGGCCACCTCATGCGAAGAGCTGACTCAATGGAAAAGACTCTGATGCTGGGAGGGATTGGGGACAGGAGGAGAAGGGGACGACAGAGGGTGAGATGGCTGGATGGCATCACTGACTCTGTGGACATGAGTCTGAGTGAACTCCAGGAGTTGGTGATGGACAGGGAGGCCAGGCGTGCTGCAGTTCATGGGGTCGCAAAGAGTCGGACAAGACTGAGCAACTGAACTGAACTGAACTGCCTCTCTACCTAGATCATAAACTCCTTAAAGGCAGGGAAGACACCTTGTCTTGGATTGGCCAAAAAGTTTGGAAAACCCAAATGAACTTTTTGGTCAACCCAGTGTTTCCTGGGCTCTCTCTCCACACCTGTTACCTAAGCGTCAGCCAGTGTTCATGGTTTAAGGAGAGTCTTGTACCCACCATTCATATTTAGCCAAAAATGTGTATTAAGATGCATTTAAGCCCTAACTTCCTTTTCCTTTCTTCTGTCTTTACAGTTGACCTGCCCCTGTTTTTTCCTCGAGATCAGCCAACTCTCACATTCCAATCTGTCTATCACTTTACCAACAGTGGACAGCTTTATTCCCAGGCCCAGAAGAACTACCCATACAGCCCCCGATGGGATGGAAATGAAATGGCCAAAAGAGCAAAGTAAGTGAATCATTGTTTTTGTTGTTGTTTTATTTGGCTGTGTTAGGTCTTAGTTGCGTACGAGGGATCTTCATTGCATCTTGCAGGATCTTCCCTTGCAGTGTATGGACTCTCTAGTTGTGGCACGCAGGCTCGGTAGTTAGAAAGATGCTTGGACTTAGTTGCTCCACAGCCTGTGGGATCTTAGTTCCGCAACCAGGGATTGAGCCTTCTTCCCCTGCATTGCAATGTAGATTCTTAACCCCTGGGCCACCAGGGAAGTCCCCTGAATCAACTGTTGTTTCTTGCAAATAGGTAACATATTGTTTATCTAGTCCAGGGGTTGGCAAGCTACTGCCCTGTGCCTGTTTTTATGAATTAAGTTTTATTGAAACATAGCCATACCCATTTTTAAACTTATCTTCTGTGGCTGCTTTCATGCAACAACGGCAGGATGAACAGTTGGAACAGACCACATATGGCCTGGAAAGCCAAAAGTAATTGCTTTCTGGCCCTTTATAGAAAAAGTTAGCCAACTCCTCATCTAGCCTCATCAGGTAGATTGCCTTTAAAAAAAAAAATGGGTTACAGGATATCTCTGAAATCTACCTTTCTATTTAGATTAGATTCTATGTACTAGATGGGAATTGGAGTTATGGATAAACGGTGTCTATGATGAAAATATTGACAGCTGCTTTCACATTTTTTAAAATGGGAAATTTCAGCAGACAGTAAACAAATAGAATTTTGGTCTTGTTAGTCAACATGTGGATCCAGTACCTAGTTCTTCATATGGAACTGTAATGCCTTTGAAGGAACAGAATGAGTTATATTCCTCATTGCATCTCTGCAGCCATTGCCCAGAGTAGGGCCTGCATCATCTTTGAATAAATGGCTATACAGATAACTTAGAACTATTGATATCCTTAGGGAAATAAGTTGGGAATTTGAGGTTGAAGTTTAGCTGGAGTTTGGAATTTAGAGATATAACTATTGCACTTGAACCTCTCTATAGAAAGTGTTCCCCAGTCATATGGAATAGGTAAATATAAATGCAGAATGTTTTTTATAGGTAAGACTTTAGTATCTGGAGCACCAGTCTTCATGAACCATGGCCTTCCTAGACTGAAGCAACAGTGAGTGGGTCAGTGTCATACTTTCCAAAAATAAATTACAATGTGGCAGGTGATTATTACTTTATCATATAGCTGTATGCTCACACCTGTGATTCCAGCTAAAGGATGTTCAAATCCAAAGAATTACAGAGATGAAGAATATCGATGCAGCGTCCTCTTCATTGCTCATCCAGTATTCACTGAGCATCTCCCATGTTCCAGGCAGTGTGCCCAAGGCTGGGGTACGGTGATAAACAAATCAGAAATTTTCCATGTCACCATGGAATTTATAGCCCAGCAGGAGAGATCAAAGCCTTTATGATATCAAACCAACTTGTGATGGTTTTTTAAAGTGTATACTAGTAAAACCTGGCCTTCCAGACCTAGAATGCTCTTGATTGGTAAGGCTTCTTGCTCTTTTCTTCCCCACTGTGGGTTCTCTTTCGGTCCGCAGGTGTCCCCTGGCATCTCCTATACTTTCTGTAGTACAAGGCTTTCACTCACAGCAGAAGTGGGACTGTTTTAAATAATGACAGGACAATTTTCTCTAGAAACCCAGATTGCCTCTGATTCGTATGTGGAATCCAGAGCTGCTGTTGTCTGAACCTTCAGTGTGCCCTCCCTCCCTGTGTTTTTCCTTTTTGTCCACGATGCCCAAGTCTGAATTTCTATTTAAGAAAAAAAACAAACACACGCAAAGGTAACTAATGACGATGAGTAAGACTTACTTATCTTGAAATAAACTTGAAAGGGGGATTATGAAATAAGTTTTATGTTTGATGAATTGCAGTTTAATTTTCTGGGCTTTCCCTGGGTCTACATAGGATCTGTCCTTAAAAGATGGGCTGTTATTTGTGGTATGTGCTGTGGAGTCTAAACTAGACGTGTTTTTGTGGTTTCCATGGCAAAGTTATCTCCGTGTGTGTGTGTGTATGCACATGTGCGTGTGTATGCCCATAGACACACATGCTTTTTCAGTAAACATTTTAGCATGTATGAATTTAGTCTTTAAGGAGTTGCAGACCAAAGCCTATGATTTCAGTGTAGGCATATCGTAAGTGAAGTCTGTTTATCTTAATAGATTGGTTCAGAATTGCAAGAGACCTTTGCTTTACGTTACCACCAGCCTAAAGAAAACATCTGAGGTAGTGTTTAAAAAAAATCTGCCTCCTACTGTAGTGAAGATGGATCCATTTTAAGTGTAATAAAAGAGAAAGCCAGCAGCTCATGCTAGAAAGAAGTAGTTTAAAAACTCCCTTCTTAAACTGACCCGAGTAACCCTGAGCTGTGTCAGAAGTCCAGGTAGTGGATAAGCACAACCAGAGAACTGTCCTGCAGTACAGACTAGAGATTGGGGGAGAAGGTGAAGAGACAGGACAGAAAGAGACAGAAGCCAACTGCAGCCTTCCTTACACTCCCTGCTGCTTTGTCCTGTGAAGATACTGTCTGTACACAGTGCGCACAGGCTATAATTCACTAGGAGAGCTCTGCCCAGGACATAAACACTCTCATGGTTTATGAACAGCACTACAGCCCTTGGAGTGGAGTCAGCTGTTTATTCCTTCCCATAGAGCAAAATTCTAAACATGTGAACTCAGAAAGGCCACTTTCTGGCACTGACCAGGGCTTCTCCTGTGACTTGTACTTCTTGCTCATGGCTGTCCAGCAAATTCTGTCCTCACAAGTGAATCCCCTCTGCTGGGTGAGCACAGGCCCTGGGGTCATGTGCACCCCAGTTCCCATCACAGGTTCTAATCTGTAAGCTCTGTCACCGTGGGCAGGGCTATTAATCTTCCCAAACTTCCTCCTGTAAAACAAGACTATACTCCTCCCTATGATAGGCTTGAGGTGAAGGGTCAGTCAGGGGTTGGACATGGGAAAGACCCTTGGTTGGATTTAGCGTCTGCTTTGACTTACAGTGCCTTTGCCTGCTGCTTTCATCCTGCTCTCTTTCTGCTCCTGCAAATCTCCCCTTCCTTCCACACTCTTCCTTATGGTTTTCCATCCACGTTAAATTACAGGCAGTTCTTTCACCTCTCTCCAGTTTGGGTTGACTATTGGTCATAGACTGCTTTGAAATACCTTATGTATTGTTCTTTGCTTTTTCACATCTTTGTATACATCTCATTTCCTTCATCTACCTGTGACTCCTTTGAAGGCAAGGGTTTTGCATATTTCTTTTAAAGATATCTTTATCATTTAAACGTATTTATTGTAGCATAATTTAGGTACACTTATAGTTTAGCAGTGGCCACAGGACTGGGAAAGGTCAGTTTTCATTCCAGTCCCAAAGAAAGGCAATGCCAAAGAATACTCAAACTACCGCACAATTGCACTCATCTCACACACTAGTAAAGTAATGCTCAAAATTCTCCAAGCCAGGCTTCAGCAATATGTGAACCGTGAACTTCCTGATGTTCAAGCTGGTTTTAGAAGAGGCAGAGGAACCAGAGATCAAATTGCCAACATCCACTGGATCATGGAAAAAGCAAGAGAGTTCCAGAAAAACATCTACTTCTGCTTTATTGACTATGCCAAAGCCTTTGACTGTGTAGATCACAATAAACTGTGGAAAATTCTGAAAGAGATGGGAATACCAGACCACCTGATCTGCCTCTTGAGTAATCTGTATGCAGGTCAAGAAGCAACAGTTAGAACTGGACATGGAACAACAGACTGGTTCCAAATAGGAAAAGGAGTATGTCAAGGCTGTATATTGTCACCCTGCTTATTTAACTTCTATGCAGAGTACATCATGAGAAATGCTGGGCTGGAAGAAACACAAGCTGGAATCAAGATTGCCGGGAGAAATATCAATAACCTCAGATATGCAGATGACACCACCCTTATGGCAGAAAGTGAAGAGGAACTAAAAAGCCTCTTGATGAAAGTGAAAGTGGAGAGTGAAAAAGTTGGCTTAAAGCTCAACATTCAGAAAACGAAGATCAGGACATCTGGTCCCATCACTTCATGGGAAATAGATGGGGAAACAGTGGAAACAGTGTCAGACTTTATTTTTCTGGGCTGCAAAATCACTGCAGATGGTGACTGCAGCCATGAAATTAAAAGACGCTTACTCCTTGGAAGGAAAGTTATGACCAACCTAGATAGCATATTCAAAAGCAGAGACATTACTTTGCCAATAAAGGTCCATCTAGTTAAGGCTATGGTCTTTCCCGTGGTCATGTATGGATGTGAGAGTTGGACTGTGAAGAAGGCTGAGTGCCAAAGAATTGATGCTTTTGAACTGTGGTGTTGGAGAAGACTCTTGAGAGTCCCTTGGACTACAAGGAGATCCAGCCAATCCTTTCTGAAGGAGATCAGCCCTGGGATTTCTTTGGAAGGAATGATGCTAAAGCTGAAACTCCAGTACTTTGGCCACCTCATGAGAAGTGTTGACTCATTGGAAAAGACTCTGATGCTGGGAGGGATTGGGGACAGGAGGAGAAGGGGACGACAGAGGATGAGATGGTTGGATGGCATCACTGACTTGATGGACGTGAGTCTGAGTGAACTCCGGGAGTTGGTGATGGACAGGGAGGCCTGGCTTGCTGTGATTCATGGGGTCACAAAGAGTTGGACACGACTGAGCGACTGATCTGATCTGATCTGATAGTTTACATACAGTGAAGTAGACAGATTCAAGTGTAACTTTTGATGGAGTTTTGACAGTTACCTTCTACCCCTTTCCAGTTAGTCTCCTCACTCCCAAAACAATGCTTTTTTCTATCACCATGTCTTAGTTTTTCCTTTTCTAGAAGCTTCTTTTAAATGGAATAATACAGATTATACTCTTTCACATCTTTTGTGTTCAACATAATTAATTTTAGACTTATCTGTTACGGCATTGCTTCTTTTTACTGCTGAGTAATATTTTATTATCTGAATATACTATAATGTACTAATCCATTCATCTGCATATGTGTGTTTAGGTTGTTTCCAGTTTGGGGATTTTTATGAATACAGCTGCTATGAACTTTCTTACATAAGTTTTTAATAGACATGCTTTCAATTCTGTGGGTAGATGATTGGGAGTGGGAATATGTGTATAATGAACTTTATAAGAAACTGACCACCTTTTTCATAATCGTTGTGCCAGTTTGTACTCCCACTATTAATATGTCAGGTCCCAATTGTTGCATATCCTCTCCAACACTTGGTATTGTCAGTCTTTTTAATTTTAGCTATTCTAGAGGGAGTGAAGGGATATCACATTGAGCTTTTAATTTTGATATTCTAATTATTACTGATAAGCATATTTTCATGTGCTTATTGTTATAAGTGTTTGTTCAAATTTTGTGTATTTTTAATCAGGTTGTTGGTCTGTTTATTATTAAGTTTTAAGAGTTCTTTATATGTTCTTTGTCAGAAATATGTATTAGAAATATTTTCTCCCAATCTGTGGCTTGCTTTTTCATTTCTTAACAGTGTCTTTTGATGAGCAGAAAATTTTTAATGAAATCTGTTTTATCAGTGTTTTATTTTTATGTTAATATTTTTGTATCCTCATAATTATTTGCCTTCCACAAATGCCTGAAGAGATTCTCCTCTTTCTCTAAAGCTTTGGTTTTGATTTGACATTTAGGTCTATAATCCATCTCAAATTCATTTTGGGGTATGGTATGAGGTAGAAGCTGAAGTTAATTTTTTTGTTTATATATCTCCAGGTATTTAAGCAACACTTGTTGAAAAAAGTTTTTATTTTCCCCATGGAATTACCTTCATGCCTTTATCAAAATAAATAGACCATATATGAGTGAGTCTGTTTCTGGATATTCTGTTTATCTAGTTTTCTGTTTATATACCAATAGTTCTTAAAGTCAGGAAATATAAATTCTCCAACTTTATTCTTTTTAAATATTGTTTTGTCTGTTTTAAGTCCTTTGTATTCCTGTATAAATTTTAGAATCAGTTTGCCAATTCCAACCCCAACCTTCAAAAAAGACCTGCTGAGATTTTGATTGAGATGGCATTGAGTCTGTAGCTCAATGAAGAACTGACGGACATTTTAACAATACTGAGTTTTCCAATCAACAACATGATTTTTGTTTAGATCTTCTATATTTTATCTCAGATATGTCTTAAGATTTCATGTGGAACTCTAGTGTTTTGCTTTTATTGTGAATGATAGTTTTTCAGATTTCGTTTTCCAGTTGTTGCAAGTATATAGGAATACAAATGACTTTTCTAGATTGACTGCTAAATTTATAATCCTACCAAGTTCTAGTAGCTTTTTTGTAGATTTCTTAGGATTTTTTACATAAACAGTCATATCATCTGTTAACAGCTTTACTTCTTTCTTTCCAGTGTTTATAATCTTTATGTTTTTTTTGTTTCTTTTTTTTTTTTTTTTTTTTAACCTTCTGTACTAACTGGGACTTCCAGTTCATTGTTGTACACAAGCACTATGAGCAGACATTTGGCTTTATATATCCCCTGAAGGTTAATGTTAGCATTAGGTTTTACTTAGATGTCTTTAGCAGATTAAAGAAATTCCCCTATATTCCTGCTTTGCTAAGAGATTTTTATCATGGCTGAGTATTAAATTCTGTAGAATGGTTTTGTATCTATTGACATGATTCTGTGTTTTTTCTTTTTTCTGTTAAAATGGAGAATTACATTCATTAGTTTTTGACTGTTAGACCAACCTTGCATTCCAGCAGTAAATAAACCCTTCTGAGTCATGATATTTTATCCTTTTTTGTATTATTTGATTCTATTTGCTAAAATTGTATTGAGAATTTTATATCTATGTTCATGAGTCATAGTGGTCAGAAGTTACTTTTCTTGTATTGTCCTTATTAGACTTTTATAGTAGCACTAAACTGGCTTCATAAAATGAATTGACAAGTTTTCCTTCCTCCTCTGTTTTCTGAAAGAGTTTGTGTAGGTTTTGCATTATTTTTTTTCCTCAATGTTTGGTAGAGTCTATTTGTGGAAAAAAATTAAACATCTGTACTACACATAGAGATATTCAGATTTTTACAATTTCTCCTTCCATTAGTTTTAGCAAGTTGTGGGTTATTTTTTAAAGAAATTTATCCATCATATTTAAGTTGTTGAATTGATTGGCATTAAATTGTTTATGGTATTGTCTTACTTTCCTTTTAATATCTGTAGGATATAGTGGTATAACTTCTTTTATTCCTTATAGTGAAAATTTGTATCTTTATCCTCTTATCCCCTTTTCTTTAAAAAAAAAAATCTACTTAGGGGTTTATCAGTTTTTCTAATCTTTTCAAAGAAGCAGCCTTTTACTTTGTTGATTTGTTTCACGTGGTTTGTTTTCCATTTTGTTCATTTATGCTTTTATCTTTATTATTTCCTTTGACTTATTTTCAGTTTAATTTCTTCTTTTTCAGTTTTCATTTCTCAAAATGGAAGTTTAGATCATTGATTTTAAATCCTTTCTTCTTTTTTAATAGAAGCCTTTAAAGCTATAAATAAGGTTTGTTTTAGCTGTCTCTCTCAAATTTTGATACATTGTTTTTCTTTATCATTTTGTTAGAAAATTTTTTAAATTTCTTTTGTGATTTCTTTTTGAACCATGAGTTATTTATAATTGTGCTGCTTGAATTTCAAGTGTTTGGGGACTTTTCTAGTTGTTTTATTGTTACTGATATCTAATTTCTATTTTGGTCAATTATAATCTGTATGGCTTTAATCCTTTGAAATCTGTTGAGATTTGTTTTATGACTCAACATGTAGTCTATCTTGATAAATAGTCCATGTGAACTTGAAAAAAATGTTTGTCCTGCAATTTTGAGTATAGTGTTTTGGATACATATTAGTTACTTGTTAGTAGTATTCAGTCTTCTATATCCTATTTTTTGTGTGTTTATTATTATATCAGTCCTGAAAGGAGGTGTTAAAATTCCACCTATGATTTTGGATACGTTTATTTCTCCTTTTAGTTCTGTCATTTTTTTGCTTTTTGGATTTTGAAGGTTTGTTATTTACGTACATACATATTTGGAATTGTTACATCTTCTTGATAAATTGACCCTTTGACTTATGCTATTTCTGATAATACTCCTTCACTTGAATTCTGCTCGGTCTAATATGAATCTAGTTTCACCAGCATTCTTGTACTTATTTTTTGCTTGGTATATCTTTTTTCATCCTTGTTCTTTCATCCTGTGTGTGCCTTTATATGTCAAGAAAACCTTTTATAGGTTGTTTTTTCAAATCTAGTTTGATAATCTCTGCCTTTTAATTGGAGTATCTCATTCATTTACATTTCATATTATTAATGAGCTGGTTGCATATGTCTGCCTTCTTACTATTTGTTGTTTAATTTTCCCTGTTCTTTGTTCCTTTGTTGTTCCCTTCCAAATCTTTCGCTTGATTTGAGTATTTTTTAGTATACCATTCTCTCTTCTCTTGGTCTTTAAGTTATCATATTTTAGTTTTTAACACACTAAAACACATTCTTAATTCGTCTCAGTCTATGATGAATTAATACTATAACATTTCAAGTATAATGTAGAAACCTAAAACAGTATAATTCTCTTTATACTTTCTGCTGTCCTCTGATATATCTTCATATATCATGAGTCCCACAATATATTGTTATTACTTTGGCTTTAAATAGTCAGTTGACTTTTAAAGAATTTTAGAAAAGAAAGAAAGGTTATGCTCCACTTTATTTGGTGATTTCCAAATAAAGGTAATGGAAAATATATTTCCCCTCCAAAAAAGAAAAAAAAAACACTTATTTTTAAATGTCTTCTTTGGAACAAGCCATCAGAGAGCCATGTCCAGCCTATATGCAGAAGACATTGAGACTCTTAGTCACCAAGAAAAGATACACCTGCATGACATCCAGACGCCTCTGCCTTTCCTGTGGACTTTGCCATTTATCATGCACCCTCACATACTTTCTTGAAATCATCACTGTAATCCTATGAGAAGATTAGTAAAGAAATTCTCACCACCCTTCATACGTATGAAAAATCCTGAGGCTCAGAGAGACTCAGGGACTTTCTTAAGGGCACAAAGGTAACTTATAGTGGAGTCAGGACTCAACATAGGGCCTCTGACTTTCTGTACATCCACACCTAGGCAGATGGATTAAGTTTTCCATTCTCTTTACCACTTCTGAGCCTCCTTTCTCAGAAGCCTGGTATTTGAGTAACATAAATATAGAGAAGAAATACATGTGGCCTTTAAGAGCACTGACCCTAAAGTCAAGAGAGAGTTGGATTTAAACCTGTCTCTGCTGCTTACTAGCTGTGTGACTTTAGGCAGATTCATAATCTGAGTCTGTCTCCTTATCAATAAAATAGGGAAGCTAGTTTAGAATATCAAGTCAGTTCAGTTCAGTTGCTAAGTTGTGTCTGACTATTTGCGACCCCATGGACTGCAGCACGCCAGGCTTCCCTGTCCATCACCAACTCCCAGAGTTTACTCAAACTCATGTCCATTGAGTCGGTCATGCGATCCAACCATCTCATCCTCTGTTGTCCCCTTCTCCTCCTGCCTTCAATCTTTCCCAGCATCAGGGTCTTTTCTAATGAGTCAGTTCTTTGCATCAGGTGGCCAAAGTATTGGAGCCTCAGTTTCAGCATCAGTCCTTCCGATGAATATTCAGGACTGATTTCCTTTAGGGTGGACTGGTTGGATCTCCTTGCAGTCCAAGGAACTCTCAAGAAGTCTTCTCCAACACCACAGTTCAAAAGCATCAATTCTTCAGCATTCAGCTTTCTTTAGAGTCCAACTCTCACATCCATACATGACTACTGGGAAAACCATAGCTTTGACTAGATGGACCTTGTTGGCAAAGTAGTGTCTCTGCTTTTTAATATGCTGTCTAGGTTGGTCATAACTTTTCTTCCAAGGAGCAAGCGTCTTTTAATTTCATGGCTGCAGTTACCATCTGCAGTGATTTTGGAGCCCCCCAAAAATCTGTCACTGTTTCTATAGTTTCCCCATCTATTTGCCATGAAGTGATGAGACCAGATGCCATGATCTTAGTTTTCTGAATGTTGAGTTTAAAGCCAACTTTTTCACTCTCCCCTTTCACTTTCATCTAGAGGCTCTTTAGTTCTTCTTCACTTTCTGCCATAAGTGTGGTGTCATCTGCATATCTGGGGTTATTGATATTTCAAGTAGGATATGTGATTTTCTATTGTTGATGAACAACAGAAATTTAACATCTTATAACAGCACAAATTGTTATCTCATACTTTCTGTAGATCAGGAGTCCAGCACAGCCTTCCTCATTTCTCTGTTCAGGGTCCCAAAAGATTAAAGTCAAGCTGTTGGCTCAGGCTGTTACCGTATCTGAGGCTCAGGGCCTCTTCCAAACTCATTCAGATTGTTGGCAGAATTCATATCCTTGTGGTTGTAGGACTGAGGTCCCTGTTTTCTTGCTGACTGTCAGCTAGAGGCTTTTCCCTGTCGTGTGGGCCCCTCCATTGTCAAGCTTTTAGTGGTACATGAAATCCTCATATTTCCAATTTCTGACTGTGTCACTGACATCTAGACTCAGATTTAAAGGGCTTATTTGATTAGTCCAGGTTTACCAATTAATACTTCTTCCTTCAAGTCATCAATCCATTCCATGTAACGTAAACCACTTGTGTGTGTGTTTGCTCTGTTGCTCAGTCATGTCTGACTCTTTGCAACCCCATGGACTGTTGCCAGCCAGACTCCTCTGTCCATGAAATTTTCTAGGCAAGAATACTGGAGCAGGTTGCCACTTTCCTGTTCCAGGGGATCTTCCTGGGATCAAACCCACATCTCTTGCATCTCCTGCATTAGTAATCCACTGACAGGAATGAAATACATCATTTTCACAGTCCTGAGGCTTATACAGGGAGTATACACCAGGGAGTGAGGACATAGGAGCTATCTTAGAATTCTGCCACCTCACAGGTAATACATACAGGTGAATTGTCTAGCAAAGGATATGGCACGTTGCGACCATTCAGTAGATGTTAGCTATCAATGTCATCATCCCTGAAGGAAAAACAGATTTTTCATTAGAAGGTAGCAGAGTCAGCATTGCTATCTACACATGTGACCCTGTAAAACAGTCCCTCACCTCAGTGACTTCACCAGAGATTCTTCAGTTCTAAGCTGCCCCATTCATGGTTGCTACCCTCTGTGATTGTGTCTTCTTGGTGTCAGTATCAGTTCAGTTCAGTCGCTCAGTTGTGTCCGACTCTTTGCGACCCCATGAATTGCAGCACGCCAGGCCTCCCTGTCCATCACCAGCTCCCGGAGTTCACTCAGACTCACGTCCATCGAGTCAGTGATGCCATCCAGCCATCTCATCCTCTGTCATCCCCTTCTCCTCCTGCCCCCAATCCCTCCCAGCATCAGAGTCTTTTCCAATGAGTCAACTCTTCGCATGAGCTGGCCAAAGTACTGGAGCTTCAGCTTCAGCATCATTCCTTCCAAAGAAATCCCAGGGCTGATCTCCTTCAGAATGGACTGGTTGGATCTCTTTGCAGTCCAAGGGACTCTCAAGAGTCTTCTCCAACACCACAGTTCAAAAGCATCAATTCTTCGGCACTCAGCCTTCTTCACAGTCCAACTCTCACATCCATACATGACCACTGGAAAAACCATAGCCTTGACTAGATGGACCTTTGTTGGCAAAGTGATGTCTCTGCTTTTGAAAATGCTATCTAGGATGGTCATAACTTTCCTTCCAAGGAGTAAGTGTCTTTTAATTTCATGGCTGCAGTCACCATCTGCAGTGATTTTGGAGCCCCAAAAAATAAAGTCTGACACTTTCCACTGTTTCCCCATCTATTTCCCATGAAGTGACAGGACCGGATGCCATGATCATCGTTTTCTGAATGTTGAACTTTAAGCCAACTTTTTCACTCTCCACTTTCACTTTCATCAAGAGGCTTTTTAGTTCCTCTTCACTTTCTGCCATAAGGGTGGTGTCATCTGCATATCTGAGGTTATTGATATTTCTCCCAGCAATCTTGATTCCAGCTTGTGTTTCTTCCAGCCCAGTGTTTCTCATGATGTACTCTGCATATAAGTTAAATAAGCAAGGTGATAATATACAGCCTTGACGTACTCCTTTTCCTATTTGGAACCAGTCTGTTGTTCCATGTCCAGTTCTAACTGTTGCTTCCTGACCTGCATACAGGTTTCTCAAGAGGCAGGTCAGGTGGTCTGGTATTCCCATCTCTTTCAGAATTTTCCACAGTTTATTGTGATCCACACAGTCAAAGGTTTTGGCATAGTCAATAAAGCAGAAGTAGATGTTTTTCTGGAACTCTCTTGCTTTTTCCATGATCCAGCAGATGTTGGCAATTTGATCTCTGGTTCCTCTGCCTTTTCTAAAACCAGCTTGAACATCAGGAAGTTCACGGTTCACGTATTGCTGAAGCCTGGCTTGGAGAATTTTGAGCATTACTTTACTAGCGTGTGAGATGAGTGCATTTGTGTGGTAGTTTGAGCATTCTTTGGCATTGCCTTTCTTTGGGACTGGAATGAAAACTGACCTTTTCCAGTCCTGTGGCCACTGCTGAGTTTTCCAAATTTGCTGGCATATTGAGTGCAGCACTTTCACAGCATCATCTTTCAGGATCTGAAATAGCTCAACTGGAATTCTGTCACCTCCACTAGCTTTGTTCATAGTAATGCTTTCTAAGGCCCACTTGACTTCACATTCCAGGATGTCTGGCTAGATGATTGATCATACCATCGTGATTGTCTCGGTCGTGAAGATCTTTTTTGTACAGTTCTTCTGTGTATTCTGCCAGTATAGCTGGTTTGAAAAGTGGAAAAACTCCAGCCTTCAATTGTTTAATCTACACAAAACCAACAATCACTGAAAAAAAGTTGAACCCATTAGTTACCTACCTTTGTATCTTTTACATAGCTTTAGCTCTATCTAGAGGAATGAACTAGGTAACTTTTATAATCCTTCCTAGCTTGATAAATCTATGAATAGATGGCATGAGTTTTCCCTGAGTTTCATTGTATAAAGCCTTAAGTTGATTCTAGAGATCTGAGTAGGTTCTTAGAATAGAATTTAACCCCCAAACCACCTACTGCAATGGCTTGTCACACATTAAATCCATTATATAAATGGAATATTTTGAAAAATAGCTTCTCAGTCAACACATGGGAGTAATTCATTGTGAGCCATCTAAAACGTCTTGTTTCCCCCTTGCCTCCAGGTCAGAAAGAGATGTTAGTTTCTTATTTAGAAACTTATCCAAAGCTGTCTATATTTCGCCATATATGGCTTTTCACCATGCATACTCTATTATTTGTCATTCCATTGTCCTTGCAGAATAACTTTCTCTTTCAAGAATTTTTTAAATTTTACATTCTGGACTACTACAGTTATTTTTCATCATTAATTCCTTAGTATTCCCAAAGACACTGTTTTCTTCAGACTTCTCATTAGTGGCCAAATGCTTCAATCCAATCTTACACATTAGTCTTCTAAGTCAAACAGATAAAAACAGATCTCCTGTCCTCAAGAGAAAGGGGTTAGATGTCCCGTCACCTGATACATCCCCCATCCCATCCCTTACTGTGGCCTCTGGGCCCCTCTGGGATGCCATGGAGCACAGCGTAGAAGTCCCAGTACTAAGAGGGTACTTCACAGTATGCTTTCAGGACCCCTGAGGCCTGAGAATTCCTTGGAGACCAGGGTAGGGCTGGTGACGGGGAGGGGATGATCATGAAGTATAAGTGGTTATAATGTGAGCCTATTTATGTGTTTGTTTCTCCAGAAATTACTCACTCGCGTCTTCTGGTAAGGTTTAATTGTGGCATCAGGCCTCTCTCTCAGTCCCTGTGCTTGGCCAGCTGACCACAGGGAGTCCTGGCTGAACCAGCTTTGGGGCCCAGGTAGTCATCGCTCAGTGTTAGGGAAAACCCTGATGGGGACTTCACAGCACTCTTCTGGGACCACTGCCCCTCCCCTCTCCCCTTTATGGTTATATTTTTGGAACTCCCATCTGGCATCCAAGGGTAGGGGTTGACCAGGAAGGTAAGAATTGCGGCCACTATGATTTCTTACCCCCACAGCCCTTTTGGGAGCGGGGGGGAGGTGGGGGTGTAACTGCAGAACTGACCCACTCTGGGCACAAAGCTCCCTGGGCAGAAGGGAGAACCCTGAGCTGGGCAAAAGCAACCAAGCTTAGGCTCCCAGGAAGCTTAGCTTCAGGGGCCCATCAGGGCTCAGACCTCAGTGGCAGAGCCTGCAAGCCCAACTGCTGCTATGATTCATGTGTCTTTTGTTTTCTTTTTTTTTTTTTCCTTTGAGTTTCCTAGGAATAGTTCCCTTTAAAAACTCCCAACTTCATCTCAGCTGAACTCCCCCAGAGAGAAGGGGGAATTTTTCAAGCCCAGGCTAGCCTAGCTTGGGGGATGAGAGCACCCATTGAGGACAAGCGAAGAACCAGTGATGGTGCCTGCAGAGGAACTGGTCGAGGACCCCAAACCTTCCTCTCCTCCAACGTGCCCTGGGTTCCTGCATGCACATGCTTACCATCTCCCAGGTTTAGAGATAGAGAGCATATGCATGCGTGCTCAGTCATGTCCAAATCTTTGCAACCCAATGGACTATAGCCCATCAGACTCCTCTGTTCATGGGATTTCCCAGGGAAGAATACTGGAGTGGATTGCCATTTCTTCCTCCAGGGGATCTTCCCGACCCAGGAATCGAACCTGGGTCTCCTGCAGAAGCTGTGTGAAATGATTGCATCCTTGAACTTGCACAGAGATTCATTTTGAAAAGTATCTTCAAGGGATTCAGTTTGTTTTTCCTCTGAGAAGAGAGAGCAACAGAGATGGGAGGAATCCAAATGTGCCTGGCATCCAGGCCTCCTCTCCAAATTGCGTAGGTCAGAGAGAACATGTTATTTATTAGAACCTGACATCTGTTGCTGTGAAATGATAAGCTCCGTTAAAAAGCCTGGCCATCAATTACTGCTAATACAGCCCTCATCCTGGAGTAGGCTGCTCACCATTCTTCCAGCCTGCACAGACCAGGCTGTACCAGGCACGGAGTGTTCGCAGCCCCGAGCAGCCTCCCCACTCCTTCCATATGACCCCACAGGCCATCTCTTCCAGGTCCTCCATCTGTGTTCCTGGCTTCCTTTGATTCCACTCTTTGGCCACTGTTTTGTGGACTGAACCCCCTGTCCAGGCTGCTTTCTCATTGGAAAACAGGGTGAGGCTTTACCCTCTGGTCTCAGTCATGCAAGCCTGAGTCACACCAGAAGCTGCAGGTGGAAGGGTAACGGAGTGATCAGCAGGTCTAATTGGAGGAATTCACCTAGTTGTCCTGCTGTGAAAGCTACTGATCAGCTCAGGCTTGGATTCTGATTATCCCTCCCAGATGGGAAAATGTTCATGATAACCAAGTACAGCTACTTCCTTGTTTGTGAGTTACACTCCTACATTTTCTTGGAAAAATAGACAGATGTCTTACAGAGTCAGAAAGGAAAGAGTCGGGGGAGTTGGTTTGGGATTTTTATAGTGTACCAAAGTAGAAACTTTGGAATTAAATACTTCCGTAATACTTATGGAATTAAAGTTGCCTTTGAATGGATGGAAGGAAAACCGTAAGTAATGAAAATGCAAAGAATAGTGGCCTGGGAGTTAGGAGACCTGGGTCGCATCTGGACACCATTATTAATTTCCTGTGTGAACTTGGAAAGGACACTTCACATTTCTGGGCCTCAGGACCCTCATCTGAAAGTATTGGGCAAGTAGCTGATGATCACCAAGCTCTAACTTATTTCTGGAATTGTAAATGAAAATTATGTTTAAGGTAATTTTACATATTTTTTTATTCTTGTTGAGAAAATTCCATCTCTGTTGCCAGAGGTCAGGCACAAATTGAAAACACTGCTAAATGGAATTAAGTACACTACGTACGTGATGCTTTTTTGTACAACCCGTATCTAATATTTATAGAACACTTCAGCTGTGGAACGTGCACACAGATGCCCTGAACACACACACCCAGTAAAATAATTCTCGATGTAATACTTTTTCAGATGTCAAGTTAAAACAGCTTCTTGGGAATTAGGCTTGACTGTTCAGATGTGTGTGTTGGTTTCTGACAGGTGCTGTTGGGGCTGCTCAGGGCTGTCACGTGTGATGTGGAGTCCAGCCAAGGCGAGAGGGCCAAGCCTCACGGTTCTATCGCTTCTCATTAAGGCATGAATTTTAGAAAAGGGGGGAAGCATCAAAGAACAGCCATCCAGTCTGTGCACATCATTAGTGACAAGCAGAGGCCTTGTTTCTGCAGAAATGAGACTCTGTCTTGTGTTTTGTCAGTTTCCTCAGCACAGGGGCCACCTGTGAAGATGAACTAGATTCATGACTTGTTAAAATCACAGCTTTATAGACGTGAGCAAAAACGGGGCACAGACACTGGGGTGCTTACCACTGTGTCAGTGACCTTCCAAATCCACAGCCAGGAACAGAGCTGAGTTAGGTGGCCAAGCAGGACTGCATCTAGGAAGGTAAGTTTGCCAGCAGTGGCCAGTCTCAGGCTGGGAAACAAGGAAGGCCCTCAGGGATCATCCAGTACAGCAAGGTTGAGTGTGGTCAGCATTTGCCATTGTGGCGCAGATTAAATGGAGTGATTGGTGTATTTAAAACCCTCAGCACAGTGATTGGCATAGACTTGACACTTCATTTTCATTTCCTGGAAGAATTTGTTCAGAGCCATACAGTACAGAGATTAGAACCCTGTGTCCCTGATCACTGGTCCAGGGCCAGCCCAAGCCATCTCTGACCTCCCCCCTTTTCTGTGCCTGTTTCTTGCTCCCTTGCTCACAGGAGCAGCACAGTCGAGTCCAGGGCTGAAGGGTAGCATGCCTGCATTCACGTGCCCATCACCTTCCCATGGGGTGACCTGGCACGGAAACCTTCTTCCTAGCGGCTCACCTTGGAGGCTGAGGGCGTCTGTGGCCGTTGAGGCAGCCCAAGATATTCTTGAGCAGAAATAGCTCTTCTGAGAGTGTGGAGACCTGGCACTGAGCACCTTTAAGGGAGGGTAAACATTCCTGTGGCTTGACTTATTACTATAATCAATGGGCCAACGAAGAAAAGGGGTGTCACAGCAGAGCAGGCCAAAGGAAGGACACTGCTTCACAGCTGCCTGCAAACCAGCAGGAAGGCTGCACATCGAGAAAAGGACGAAAAATTCCAGTGACTCCTATCTTCCCAGACAGACAGAACCTCTGGCACTTAGTCATGCCTAATGGAAAATGGAAGCCGAGAAAGCAGAAATGAGCCTGGAGTGATCTCAGGTAGTCCTTAATCCAGAGTCAGTTCTGAGGAAAAAAAATGGTTTGCTTCCTTTTGTGCCCTGGATGATCAGGGCTGAGTTGCCAGGTAGAGATGCCATGGCGTGGAGAAAACGGGCTTTAGGGCAACTGTGATTGTAAGAATCAAATGCAGCAATGGCTTCTGCAGTGAAGTTATTGCTAGTATTGCTAGTAAGTCATTCAGCAAACAGTTAAGAGCTATATACACTACAGTTGACCCTCAAACAATGCAAGGTCAACTTACAGTCGACTCTCTGTATCCAGAGTTTCTCTGCATCCACGGATTCAACCAACCACAGACTGTGGAATTTACAGTTGAAAAATATCCATGGTTAAGTGAACCCTCACAGTTTAACCTGTATACTTCAAGGGTCAACTGGATATACAGAGTGCAAGGCCCTGGGGACAGCACACACACACACACACACACACACACACACACACACACACGCACAGGTCGCTGCCCTCCAGGTGCTGAAACTCATCTACCTGTCGTGTAGAATCCCAACTACAAAGCTTGCTGATTGATTTTTGGAATGGTCCATCACGGGGTGAGATTCCATTCCAGAGATGGGGCATCCATGGCATTAATTCCTCAGTATATTGAGTACAAGTCAGAATGCAAAGCAGGAAGCTCTGTAGCTCCTCTAAAACTCAAATTTAGAAAAACAAAATTTTCTGTTATTGATCATTTTGGGGATGAGATAACCCTTAAATTGTCATTATTTGAGTTGCCAAAAAAGTGAAATTAATGGGAACATGTATGTAAAGGCAAGATTATATTGTTTCTTTGTCAGAATAGGTGATAATGGATTGATCATTCAGTCGGTCCTGATCATCTTATAGATGATGATAATAACAAATATACATCAAGTACAGCGGCACAGCTGTTAACAGCTTATGTATTGATATTTTAACACTGTGGCTCTCATAACAACCCTGTGAGACAGGTACTGCCCTTACACCCATTTTACACATGGTAAAGCTGACGCCCCGCAAAGTGAAATGGCTTGTCCACTAGGTCATAGTGTGACATAGTGTAGGATCTGAGGATATAGTTTGGGTTTCCCAACTTTTAGACTGATATTCTGCTCTTATAACGCCCGGCCACTCTTCCACAAACTGATTGCCTGAGGTATCCCCAAATTGCCAGACAGCTGAGCTCAGCTGTCTGTTTGGAACTGCAGAGCTTCCGGGTGCTCGCTCAGGTTTGGTGAGCCATAGCATGGATCTGTAGTGGCAGACGTTTAGGTTAGGTTCTGTCCAGATCACCAGCACTCTTCCCATTTGTTTATTCATTGAGCAGATGTTTTATTGAATTCAAAGTAGGCGTCAGGCACCATGTTAAGTGATGCATGGGATGCAGTCTGCCTTCACTGGACCAGCTTTCTGAGCTGAAGTTTCTTCATAAATGACTTACCAGGCAGCAGCCTGTGCAATGTGCAGGTGAAACACCGTCGGCACAGTTGGGAGTCCAGAGGAAGGAGATGGTGTCTGTCTCCTGAGATTGAAGTGGCTGGCACTGGAGGTCAGAGGTTGGACAGGAGCTGATGTGCAGAGATGGAGAGAGGACGCTCCAGCCAGATGATGCTCAGAGGCCGGGAAGTACAGGGGTTCCAGGTAGGCCAGTCTGCTTTGAGGAGGGCTGCAGTAGCTGAGGCAGGAGAAAAAGAAAGAAAAGAGGCAGATAGCAGAGTTCTGCAAGGTGGAGAGAATGTGTGCTCTGGGCTCACCCAACCAGGATTCACATCCTGGTTCTGCCACTTTCTGCGGCATTTTGTCACCTCTGTGGATGTTGGTTTTCTCATCTGTGCAGGAGGGTGACAGTCCTCTCTCACAGGGGGCCGTGGATGTTTTTTGGTGTTTGTTTCGGGTCTTCATTGCTGTGTGGGCTTTCTCTAGTTGTGGTGAACGGGGCCTACTCTTCATTGTGGCGCATGGGCTTCTGATTGCAGTGGCATCTCTTGTTGCAGAGCACAGGCGCTAGGCACGTAGGCTTCAGGACTTGCAGCACGCGGGCTTAGTTGCTCTGTGGCATGTGGACTCTTGCCAGAGCAGGGATTAAATCTGTGTCCCCTGCACTGGCATGTGGATTCTCAGTCACTGGACCACCAGGGAAGTCGCTGTGGATGTAAAATGGGAAAATGATTGTAAAATGTCTGGGTTATTGTTGTGTGCAATTAATGGTAACTTGTTATTAACTGCTGTGCTAAGACACTTGATTCTCTTTTCTGTAGGCAATAAGATTTTCCTTAAATCAGCAAATTACATACTGATATGGTGACCTACCTTGGCATAGGATCACAATAGATCCTCCTTGCCTTGGAAATAATAAGGAAAGCAGTGAAAACGGAGATCTGTGGTCACACATGTCCATTCCTATAAAGGAATCCTTGTCCTGGGCCCTTTTGCCTTTCCTTTGCCGCCTCAATGCCCAAAGACCCAGTCCTACTCTCCAAGTTAGGGGCTCCAGTTACAGCAATTGAAAATACAAGTTGCCCAGGTAAATTTGAATTCTATAGAAACAACAAATACCTTAGTATAAGTATATCCCTTGCAATATTTAGGATATACTTATATTAAAACGTTATTTGAAGTTTAGTTGAAATTTAAATTGATGTGGGCATCCTATGTGAAGGGACAGCTCAAGAATCAATTGAACAGTCTGTCCACTGACTTGGGGAGGAGGACTCACCCATTTTCTAGTCCTCTCCCTCTGGTAATAAAGGCTCAGCAAGACTTTGGCTGTGCCTTCAAATCATTTCCTGGGTAGAGACAGTAAATGCTGACAGGTCCTGCTGTGTGTCTTTGGGGTGGGAGCAGAGGTGGGGGGCGGGGTGTAGGATGTCTTATACCAGCCTTCACATCTCCTCAGCCCTCTTTCTTCTGAACATTCTCAGAGACAGTTGGCAGAATAAAGACAGCCTTTGTGGTCTAGTAACTTGTCTCGTGAAATAAGGGCAAGCCCTCTTCACAGAGGTTCTTCTAGGAACATTGCTAAAAGTGGGGACTGTAGCTGCTCCTGTGATGTGACTAACTTGAAACAGCCAGAGCAGGCGTGATGGTAACCGACTGGATGCTCCTTACTCTGGGAAGTCTAGGGACTGCAGAACTGGAGCTTGGAGGATGATCCAGCTGCCTTACAGCAGGTGAAGTAAAGAAGACCCAGTGAAGGGAAGTGCTTTGCTCAAGGTCACACAGCTATCCAGAATTGGAGTCTGAACTTCAGTCTGGGTCTGCTGCCTTGCATTCTTCTGTAATAAATCAGGGGGTCTGAGAACTCCCCACACACTTGTTTGGCGGACTTGGCAATGTTTTCTCTGGATGACTTGATAACTCTCATCTCCAGATGTCAACTCAGTCGTGTGTCCTTCAGCACTGCCATGCTCAGCTTCATGCTTGCCACCCTTAAGAGCAAGATGGTAGAGAGCTCATGGCACTTTCTAGACCAGCTTGATCTTGGCCCGCCCCAACAGTGCCTCCTTGCTGATCCCTTTGCCCCACCCTGATCAAGTAGTTCTGTGGTTGAGATGGAAAAATCCACCTCAAAGCAGAGAGCTTTTAACCTCAGTTTCAGAGGAGTAATTTGTCCACATAACAGGAGGTGAAAATTAAAATAAAGCAGGGCGTAGGTTGGAGCAGTACAGCACTCCTGAGCTTAAGAGTGCCTTTGACCTGTCCCCCCGAGACTGGAATGATGATCTGGCTGCCAGAGAGTTCTTAGAGGACGCCCTCTGTTCAGTGGTGTCACTGGCGAGGTGGTATTAGCCCTAAGACCAGCTTTATCTGCACACTCTGAAAGCGGACCTGACGGTGCAGGCAGAGCCAGCCCACGTGGAAGCCCGGAGCGGTGATCATGGGATCTTCCACTCTTTTTATTTTCTTGTTCTTGCCACAACCTGTCATGAGACCAAGAAAACTTGTTTTGAAAATGCTTGACAGCCAAAACAACCTGTTCTCGGCCCTGGACGAGAGGGTTTGTCCTCTCTGACCATTTCTGTACTGTTTGATGTTTGACTGGCTGCTGACTGGAAAAAATGAAGTTGCTGTTTTCTTCTCATATTGTTCACAGACTAGGGCCGGTAGCTTGCCAGGTCCTTGTTTCCCGTTTTTTTCCCCAGCCCTTCACCAGAGAGATTTAAGACGGTGCCTGAGTTTAAGTGATGAATGAACGTTAGCAACATAAACTTATGAGGATTTAACCGATGGTTACATCTCTGCAAGCAGAGCTTGAAATATGGGTTGTCTTTCCCAGTCCCATTAGATTTCAACCTGTGATTTTCCACTTGTGTTTTGGTCCTCTTTCCTGAAGTTGAGCGTGTGAGTCAGAATCTCCAGTTATCCCGGTGGCAACTTTGGGCTTCCACACCGATGGCAGTGAGACAGCAGCATCTCTTCTCCCGGGGGGTCTTGGTTTTAGATGGTCTCAGGTGGGTCCTGTGAGTGGGAAGGAACCACTTCACTTCTATTCTGCAAATAGAGGGATTGGACTGGATAAAGTACTGGCAAACAGTTTGTTGTTGTCTAGTCACCAAGTCATATCCGTCTTCTTTTGCGACCCCATGAACTATAGCCCACCAGACTCCTCTGTCAATGGGATTTCCCAGGCAAAAATACTGGACTGGATTGCCATTTCCTTGTCCATGGGATCTTCTCAACCCAGGGATCGAACCCGAGTCTCCTGTATTGACGGGCGGATTCTTTACCACTGAGCCACCTAGGAAGCCCTTGACAAACAATAGCCAGAGGGTGAATTTTGCCAACTGCTTGTTTTCATAAATAAAGTTTTATTGGAACACAGCCCCGCCCATTTATCTTCATTTTGCTCATGGCAGCTATCACTCCAAGGGCAGAGTTGAATTGTAGACAGGGTATATGGTCAGCAAAGCTGAAAATACTTGCTATCTGGCCCTTTACAGAAAAACTTGCTGATCCCTGGATTAGTTGACCTTTAGGGTTTTCTAATCCAACTTTTTATGACTTTTGAACTCATAGCAGTTTTTTTTTTTCTTTTATAACAAGAACTCCTGAAGTAACTAATAAGGGGCTAACTAGAAGGGACTTCTCTCTTCCCTGCAGTAGTTACAATGCAAAAGGTTGGGACTTATTTTGCTTTGTTTTTAGTTTATTTTGCTGTGTGTCTGTATTTGTTTATTGGTCTGGCATCTTTGGTGTCCATCAATTTTGGTAAAAAGACACCAAAGCTGGGGTAGATCTGATTGCATTCAGTGGCATGGTTCAAGGTAGGACACCCGTTTGTACCCACATGGAAGAAAATGAAGATTTGTTTGCTTGATAACTATGGCAGGAAAGGGAGCCAGTGCTGCCTTGAGAACCTGTGTGGCTGCCCAGACCCACCCCACCCGCTGTTTGTGTTTGCCTGTCTGAGTCTGAGCCGTGAGATGGGGGCAGGAATAGCTCAAAGTGGTGAGGTAGGTTGGTGGCCGTGGCTAGAAAAACAGGAAGAAGCCTTGAAAAATGCAGAGACTAGGGAAGAACTAATCTTTTTAATCTTCTTCCCTCGGTGCCAGTCCAAACAAGAGGCCAACACAAAATTTGCATCCCAGTGACATGCATTCCATACCCACATTGCCAGTGCATAATAGGGGATCCCAGGCACAGAGCTGCATGGTCCTCCTATCAGGCCACCCTAGCCTAGAAAGAACTTTTGTACGAACTAGAAAAAAATGCCCCTTTGGGTTGGTGCAGGCTTGGCTAACAGCTTTGAGTAAGAAAACCTTGCCCCTTTCTCTTGGCATCTAGCCCTGGGTAAACTAGCAAGTGGGCAGGGGCTGAATTTCAGCCTCCACTTGGCCCCTTGGCCAGACTTCTTTTGCAGGACAGACACTGCACTGCCTAATGTAGCAGCCACTCCTGCTACCTGGCGTCTCTGACGTCTAGGCGGGGTGGGGCAGGGGTTCCTCTCACGGGGGCTTGCTGGCCAAAAACAGGTCAACTCTGCTTGACTTTGGTTTTTGAGACCACAGCAGCCTGGGCTGGACCTCTGCATGTCCATTAATACCCACTCGCTCAGCAGTGCTATGGAGCAGGGTGGCCGAAAGCATTGGGACAGGGAGCACAGAGATGTGGTCCCCCCACAGCTGCACCAGGGGCCCCGATCTGGTACTTTGGAGAGCCACAGCCTGGCTCTTCTTTGCCAACTTCTGACCTAAAACTGGCTCAGCTCAAGGAATGCACACAATTTTCCAGAGTTACATCTCAGAGGTAATACGCTGGCAGCACAAAGAAATGTGCTAAGAGGGCCAGAACAGACGAGCTCACAGCAGTAAGAACTGACCTCACCCCCTGGGCTCTGGGTTACATGTAGCCCAGGGTGCACAGTGACGACATTGTGCCAGGCCACCCTCCTCTGCAGGGTGTGTTGTTGGCGTGGTTTGAGAAGGCTGTTATGCACTCCCTGTGGGTGAGACAACTTTGCGGTCAGATCTGGTTTCCACCTCTCAGCTCACGTTGGAAATTGTATTGAGCCGGCCATGTGGGCAAATTTTGAAAGATCCCTAACCTACCCTTTTCATTTTGCGTCTATCAGCAGTTCCCAGCAGATAGTTCAAGGCTAGAGGATTGGGAAGAAAGCCTGGGAGCCCAGAGTAGCCAAAGACCCAATAACTACTTCCGGTCCCCTTTCTTGGTTCTTAAAAGGCTCCTGGGAATAAGAAGGAATGTAGTTTGTCGCTGTTCTGAGCCCCTTGCCAGTGTGGAATGCTGTGCTAAGGAACAGAGTCCTGTGGACCAGAGCGCTTCTCTCTGTGTGCAGGAAAGATGCAGTGGAGGGGAGAACGGGTGGAGTGTGGGCATCAGTGCTGCTGCACCCCGTGGGGAGACGGTGGGAGCCCATGAAGTTGACCCAAGAGAATAGCCCTGTACCTAGTTGCGGACCAGAGCCTCAGGGCTGAAAAGAAAGAAGTCTCCCAGTTAGGAAGTGTTCCCAATTTAAAATTTTTACTTTTCCAAGTCACCAGATATGTGATGATCCCCAGCACTTTTAGCTGCAGATGTTATGACCAGATATGGGGTGGGGAGCAGCACTCAGCAGGGCCCTTCTAGTGGAACATGGGTGCCCTAGAGCCATGCTCATCCCACTCCAAGCCTGTGACTACAGAGGGCCCTTGGAGCTGACAGTGTGCTGCCGCAGGGCCCTGGCTCATGTCTGAACCTCACTCTGCCTTTGCCACGCACCTGACCCTGGGTAGGTTATCTGCTCTCTCCCAGCCTGCCTCTTCATGTGTACAGTGGGAGCAGAGCAAAACTATCTATTTCATACACAGGACTGTTTCTTGGATTAAAATGGGGTTATTTTTAAAAACACAATATAAACTGTAAAATACTAAGGATCGAGTTAGTTCATTTACTTATCCAGTAACTATTAAATGCCTACTGCTGCTGCTAAGTTGCTTCAGTCGTGTCTGACTCTGTGCGACCCCACAGACAGCAGCCCACCAGGCTCCCCTGTCTCTGGGATTCTCCAGGCAAGAACAGTGGAGTGGGTTGCCATTTCCTTCTCCAATGCATGAAAAGGAAAAGTGAAAGTGAAGTCACTCAGTCGTGTCCGACTCCTAGCGACCCCATAGACTGCAGCCTACCAGGCTCCTCCGTCCATGGGATTTTCCAGGCAAGAATACTGGAGTGGGGTGCCATTGCCTTCGAAATGCCTACTAGGAGCAGGCATTTTCAGGCAGTGCCCCAGGTATTCCAGGCCCTCCCGTAAATAGGAGCTATTCAACACATGTGTGTTAAAATCGAGTGAAATGGGAGTTCCTCAGCTAGGTGATGGGAGGGAAGAGTGGGAGGAAAGGAAACTACTCGGGTGTGAATTCTGACTGTGTACCTGACACTGTTGCTTAACAGTTTCTCTCTGGCTTCATCAGAGAGAAACACGCAGAGACTCAGAGAGGTTAAGTATGACTTCCCCGAGACACACAGCCACCGAGTGACTGACCCACGTTAGAATTCAGTTCCCAGTGATCCCAGATGTTCCCTTGCCACAGAATGACACGAGCAGATCCCCTCTCTAGCCCACTTTTCTCCTCCCAAGCTTCCCTCAGATCAATGAGCTAGGCCAAATCCAAGCCAAAACCGACCACCCCCACCCCATTCTAGGCCAGTATAAGTGGGGACCATGTGAAATCAGGGCAAAATGAGGCTCTATCACCACAAGCCAAATCTCTGTTCACAAGGGCGCAGGTTTTAGGAAAACAACAGCCTTCGATGCATGCTCGGAATTCCTTCCATGGCAAGCCACTGTGAGAAAAATCTCACCCAAACAATGCACTCTTGGCCGCCAAGGGAGGGTGGCTGTCTTTTCAGGCTTAAAGCTACCAGTAAGGACCCAGAAGTCACCCCAGGGAGCTGTTGGTTTCCCTAGAAGATCTAGCTGTTTGAAATCAACTTAGCAAAGGATTCCATTTACCCCTCTGCCCAGCCTCCCAGTGCTGAGGCCTCCCTTGCCTCTTAAGTCCTGGGAGAGCAGGAGGGTCATGGAGCTCGTTGTCTTCATGTGGGTTTTCAGTTGAGCAGTCAATGATTCCTTTTCTCAAATGTAACACCGAGTATTTATTCTGAAAAAGGATTTTAAAGAAAAAAGAACTAAAGAGATCATTGTCTGGCTTGGTCTCCAAAAACCAATCCAGGTATTGTCTAGATTTAAGATGATCGATCTAGGAAAGACTATTCATTCATTGTCATTCAGTCATTCAACAGAAGTTTAGGGTATTTCTGGGTCAGTGAGGTGCAGCCCCCAGAAATGAACACAGGAAGCCTCCCGTGTTTACACCACAGCGGGAAACAACTAAGGAACTGTGTTTAAAGATGGACAGACCCAGGGCTCCAGCTGGAGGAGGGCATGACAACCCGCTCCAGTATTCCTGCCTGGAGAATCCCAAGGACAGAGGAACCTGGCAGGCTACAGTTCATAGCGTCGCACAGAGTCGGACACGACTTAGCAACTTAGCACACACAACTCCAGAGCCAGCAACATCCAGGGAATTCCTGCCCAGGAAGTCAGCCTGGCCCTGGAACTCAGAGCACACGGGGGAGGCCTTGACTGAGCTCCACCACTGAGTTCACAAGGCCTCCCTGAACCTTGGTAACACTGAGCCACCAAGCTCCACCCAAGGGTGACTATAGAAGTAGACAACATGTGTACAAGGGACAGCAGCCAGCAACCCCAGACAGTTTAGTTGGAATTGTTTTGTTCCAGAAGGCAAAAGTAGACTCTGTGGGTGGGGGTTCCCAGGGGACAAATTCCAGTTCAGGAGAAGGAAGACCATCATAACTGTTCAGTGCTGCAGGCTCTGCAGAGGGCCTGATGCTTATGCCAGGCCTTGAGGGTGGTTAAGTTTTCAGTAGATATGGAGGCCCTCAAAAAGTGTTGCGTGGTTCAGGAAAGTACCCTTCGCCTGCAAAGCAAAGGGACTCCTACTTAGCTGGCTCCCAGAATTGCCAAGGGGAATTAATTATTGTTTGTGAAACACTTTAAGATTCTCCGATGAAAGACCTTATATAAATGCAAATTATTATTATTGTCATTAAAAGTGCTAGACAGACGTCTGGCCTGCTGGATAATACGCTGGCATAGCTCTGAGCAGCAAAGAAAGTCAGTTCCAGGCAGCAAGTTTGCTCTAGTTGCTTCAGAGGAATAGCAGGAAGAAACAGTGGGCGGAGGAGGGCTTAGCCCCTGACTGTGAAGTGAAACCACCCAACTCCCACCCAGGCTGAGCAGGCAGCAGTCTGTCTGGGAGTTCAGGGCCCGTGTGTCTCCTGAGGGTCCCTTGCCCCTGCAGGAAACAGCCCTTGTGGAGTACAAGAGCTCGCCATGAGTGAGTGAATATTCTGGTTGTCTGCTAGTCTGACAGATGAATGCTGGCCTCCATTCTTGGAGTCCTAAGTCAGATCTGGAGACAAAAGAGAGATAGATAGAAACCTCTTGTCATGCCTTTGATGGTGCTTATTAAGGCTCTTGAGGGAACCCCTTGAGCAAAGCCCAGGGAGAGGTCATTTATTAAATTACTGCTTCCACTAAAGAAACTGTCTCTGGCTAAAGTGCTTGGATTGATACCAAAGCAATAATAATAATAATGGATAATAGTACAGTCGGCCCTTCATATCTGTGGGTTCCACATCCAGAAAATATTTTAAAATATTTGGCGGAAAAAACTCCAAAAACTTCAAAAAGCAAAGTTTGGATTTGCCAACCACCAGCAACTATGTACATAGCATTTATATTAGTATTTACATTGTATTAGGTATATAAGTAACCTACAGGTGATTTAAACTATATGGGAATATGTCCATAAATTGTAAGCAAATTCAGTCAGATTTCCACATTTGTACATTCCATACCCACAGATTCAACCAGTGGAGGATAAGAAACCAGAGTTGGTTGAATCCAAGGCTGCAGAATCCAAAGATATGGAGGGCCAACTAGTGTACCACTTTCTATAAGGGACTCGAGCATCCTTGGATTTTAGTATCCGAGAGGGTCCTGCAACCAGCCTCCTGTGGCAGGTTCCACAGGATAACTGTATATTAGACCTGGAAGTAAACGCAGAGGCTATCCCCTCACTTTCCAGATGAGGCATCTGGGACCCAGAGAAGTGAAGTGGCTCATCCACGGTCACATAGCAAGAGCCAGGATCACAACTCATACTTAATTATGTCAGGGTAGTAATCCCTCCCACTGTATAGCATTTTACAGTCACATCACTTCTGAACAGCTCTGGAGAGTTTTCAGAAGCCCACAGACGTTACTGTTAAAGGAACCTTCTGGTACCTTTGCTCTTCTGGGGCTCATAATTTGGAGAACATTTCTGGTGCCTCCTGTGCCCTTATGGGGATTGCAGGTGCCTTTTCTTCTCCGGACAGTCGGACTAGGCCTCATTCTTCCATAGGATGTGTTGATACTTCCAGGAACAAGATGGGCAAGGGAGCGGGAGGTCTAGTTCCTCCCTTCCATCCCTTGTTATCACGGTCATAATTCTACTGGAAAGTCACCCAACGCATGTTCCTAGATGAGAGCTAAGGATACCAGTCAGCACCTCCGGACACACAGACTTACAGGATGGAGGAAACAGACGCAGGTGTAATGGGAGTTAGCAGTAAGCAGCCCTCGGCATTCATTACTGGGCCATTGGCAATTCCAGTATTATGGACTTTTAATGAAGGAGAATAAAAGATCCTAAAATGATGTTTGGGAGGGGAGGATCACCAAATCAAAGAAATTTAGAAATCGTCTCTTCCACGCCTTCATTGTGTGGATGAGGAAACAGAGGCGTGAGTCAGCGTCACACAGCAGACGCGGACGTGGAGGCCTCGGCTCTGTGCTTAGCCACCAGCACTCTTTCCACTGGAAATCCTGGCGGTGTGCAAAGTATGTGCACTCTGGAGTCGAGCAGCATTGCCACCTGTTAGCAGTGTGATCTTAGAAAACTACTTGGCTTCTCTAAGTCATAGGTTTCTCATGGGCAGAAATGGAGATATAGGCGTCCCCCTCTTCTGGAAAGTTCACTTTATGCCCTTCGCTTTTACAAAAGGCCTACATTAGTGCCTGTTTTCAGTGACCCAAAGACATCCAAAAAGGATTTTCACTTTTTTTTTTTTAAAGCAAAAAACAAAAATAGCTTTCATTGTTTGTTTTGTGGCAAGCCCTTGTAGAGGCAGCATACACCCCTAGCAGCTGGAGTGGCACCGCCAACCTCGTTCCCCAGGAACCACGCTCACATCTCAGCATCAAGCCACCATAGCTCACTTTCTGGAATTGCTGCGTTTCTATCTGTGAGCCCAGATGTCTGGAAATATCATTTTAGCTGCTGGACCAGGGGATTAGCCTGAAAAGAAGAGGGACCATAGCCCTCCTTGCTGTCCCTCCCTCAGATCTTCAAGGGGTATCTGTGAGCACCCAACTAGGAGGGCAAACACCCAGAGTATTGGCGTGACCAGGAGGTGCCTTCACAAGCCAGTAGACAGGGGCCCAGGCAGCTATGGAAGACAGAGCTTCGTCCTCTAAATGCTGCGAGTCTAGTGGGAGAAACCAAATTTACAACCAGGCAAACAACACTTAAAAGCCCCAGAGAGACTCTCTGGAAAGGAAGAGAATCGTTCATGCTCCAAGGAGTTGACATCCTAAGTGTTCCTTTGGGGTCCAGTTCTCCCCTGTGCCAGCTGATGCCTGGTGATGCTGAGTGGAAGCCTGAAAACACCGTCCCCCGCACGCTGCCATGGTCAGCTCCACCAGGACCCTGGGCACTTCCTCTCTGTGGGCAGTTCTTTGGTTTTTCCCCTCTTGCTGACTAAGGGGGAGAGGGTTGTCTGTGATCCTGAGGTGACTCACTACCATCAGACAGGCAGCTGGCTTCCCCTCAGCGGCCCAGCACAGGTGAGCTGCATGAGTAGCCCTCCTCCCGACAGGGCCTGCGGACGATCCCAGCACTCTCCACAGGCATCTGCCTGGCCATCGGCAGAGCCAGTGCTGGGCTCCTGCCCACACAGCCCCAGGCAGAGTGAGCAGACAACTTGAGATGCCCGTTGCCATGGCACCTACCACTTGAGATACGTCAGATGTAGGCGCAAATAGGGCAACAAAGTGGACACAGAGAGTAGCTCTGCTCTGGGGTCCCAGGCTTCAGGGAGCACCACAGTCCTTAGCCCCCTCCACCCACTATCTGGCCTAAGCTTAGCACAGCCAGGTGCACTAGGTCATCACAGCTTGCCCGCCCCCGCCTCCCGGGTAGATGGGGGCCAGCCTTTCTCTGTGGCCACACTGTCGGCTCCTCTTCCCAGTGTCTCATCAGGTTCACAGTGGAAAGAGCATCAGCCGGAGAGTAAGGAGATAGGGAGGACGGGCTCAGATTCTACCTACCAGCTCTGGAGCTTCAGGACAGCCCCTGGGGACAGCCATTCATTCGTTCATTCCTGCCTGTGAGGCCTATGGACGGTGAGCACCATGGGGCACTAGGGATGAACCATCACCAAATTCTGCCCTCAAGGGGCTTCCAGAGAAGAGCTAGGCCTTGTGAGAGGAAACCATTAACTTCTCCAGCCCTTAATTTTCCCTTCCCCATAATGATTGGAGTATACGGCCACTGAGGTTTCTGTTAAAAAATTGTATTGTTCTAAAGTACATCTTTAAATAAACCACGTGGTTATTACATCGTTTGCGAAATGTTTGTTGAGCTGCAGTGTGTCGGCACTAGACTTGAAGCTGGGCTGCAGAGAGGGATGAATATGTGCAAGAGGGCTTGCAGTTAAGGAGCTTCTGGTCGGACATGGCGGGGTGAATAGACAGATGCGGGCAGAGCTAGAGCCCCAGGGAGGAAGGCAGCCCTGGGGCTGGGGGAGCCCATGAGGACTACCCTGCCCCCCCCACCCCCATCCTGCCAGCTGGCCATCTCATGGCCTCCTCCTCAGACCCTGCACCAGGGGATGCTGAGGGGGCAGAGGCACCTACAGCTCCCCCCCACCCCACCCCCACTCCTGGGCAAGGACTGGCCCTGCAGTTGCAGAAGCTGGCTGCATGCTGCTTTAGCCCCAGAGGAACTGGCTAGGCTCCAGAAGGCCTCCTCAGAGAGTCTCAGAAGGAGGGAGAACCACTAGGTAATTTTGATCATTTCAGTACCCATTGACAAATACCCTATGATTTAGAAGGAGGCAGATTTCATCCCAATACTTTGATGTCTAGAAATGGATTCCAGTTGGTTGTTTGTCCTCGTAAAACAGCATTTTATTTAATTCAACACATACTGAGACTACAGCCAGCTTTCTCATGGGCGAGGAGCCCGAGCTGTATAAGACAGAGTCTAGACACCAATCTAAACATCTCAAACTCAAGGCAGACCATGGCTGGGCCTGAGGTTAGAGGCCAGTGTGCCATGGAACCCAGCAGAGGGGAGATTGATTCCAGCTGAGAGCGAGGGCCTCTGCCTGAAGCTGTGAGCGTGTTCTCAGTGTGATATCAAGCTTTTTGCAGCTCTTGGGTTAGTTTCCTTGCTTTGTGAGCTTAGATTCCTTAAAAACAAACCAGGCCTGCTTGAGGATTGGCACCTCTAAGGAGACTGTGTACATGAACCAGTTATAACCACTTGTTTGTTCCTAAAGCCCATACCAGCAATCCAGGCTGGCCTGGCAGGGCACAGCTACAGATTAAGCTCCCATCATGCCAGGCATTTGCTCACCAAGGTGCCCAGAGTCGGTGGGCCATCTTTACAGGGGCTTTTGGAGGGCTTGGGGTGATGGGCATCGAGGCAGAACCAGGTCTCTTTGTAGAGATCCTATTATGAGGATGACCCTTTGTCACCGGAGAGTAACCCCCGATGAGTCAGTCTTTACCATGGCCGTTCAGGACCATGAGGACAAGGCGAGACCACAAGGATGATTAGCGGGACTTGTCTTACCCTATTTACAGGACTGCTTTGATTTTCAGACCACAGTCAGCTTGCATATGACTGATTAAAAACATGTGCCAGTTGAAGTCACAGCTGCAGAAGAAAACTCGAAAAAAGAAAGGAGCCTTAGATGTTTAGGAACTCGCCTCTATTTGCAAAAATGAATTCTGACTTGATTTGTGTGTCTTTGATTTCCTGACAGTGAGGTTCGTGTCCCCGAACCACTTCTCCCACCCTGCCCCACCCACCCCCACACTGGCCTGACTTGAGCAAACATTGTAAGGCTCATCTTATGATTGCCCAAAGAAAAGCATTTGGGAATTCCAGAAAGAGACCTCAGAGTCCTATTTCGGAAGACAGCAGCTGTTTAGGCTTCTGCAGAAATAAAGGTCCCAAGTAAATGAGGCTAAAGGCAGCAAGATCCCAGGGGCTACTCTGTCAGGTCGTGCTCCCGTGGGAAGACGAGCTCTGGTGGGACTGGTATCAGAGGCTCTCTTGACTGAACTCGCTCAGCGTCTGTTTTCTCACCTGCAAAATGGGACCATGACTCCTGCCGCACGCGGCAGTACTGTGAGCAATGTTCAATCTGCTTTGTGGGTTTCCTTCCTCTTTCCCCGGAGTCTCCAACCTCTTGGGACTTTTTATTCTCTGTTTTTTGTTTTCATTTTCTTAAAGTGGTACTGATTCAAATGTTTAGATGTTAATTTCACAGATTTTTGTCCTTTTGAAAAGGTCCATTGAATAAATCGAGGCTTATAATTCCAGCAGGGAAAACCCCTTTTGGTGAGAAAGGCTCCTAATTGCCTTCATCTCAAGGTCTCTGAGGATTCCTCTCACAGCTCTCTGTCCCCACTCTCCTTAGTGTCCCCAGAGCCCCTGCCCAGGAGCACCTAGATGATGGATTTTCCAGGCATTGTTACCCCCTGATGACTTAGCTTGAGCTCCCTGACTCTGGAGCTCTGCTCAGTGGGAGGGCAGACATGGCCGAGAGAAACGAGCGTCCCTCCTTCTCACCACTGCCTGTGGTTCCCAGAACATGTGTTCGGAGCTCTGCCATGTTCGCAAAAAAGCATCCCAGATAATGATGAGCTCTGCCTCCCTGCACCACAAGTCCTTACAATGCCTTGAGGCTTGGGCTTGGCTGGTGCCTTGATTTAACCAGTGAAGGTCAAGACACAAAGAGGTTAAGTGGCTTGCTCAAAGTCACGTGGATTTCTCAGAACCATCACTGGGTGGCACCTAGAGATGACCAAGTATCCATCTGCCTTTTGGAGGTGAGGAGCCAGGCCTGGACTAGAGCCCATGACTTCTGCCTCGTGGCTCAGGGATCTTTCTGTTCACCCCGCTGCCTCTCCTTTTCAGTACTTGTCCTGGACAGAGAAAGGTCTGTTCGAGGACTGGGCCAACTGTGATACCCCCACTTCTGGTAGCCAGAGCCACGTGATTATCTTAAACATCTGTCAGGCCCACAGCTCACCTTCCCCCAACCACACTCTTGACCAGAACTGTGCACAAGAGCACACCCAGAACTCAGGCAAAAGCCAGCCAGGGGTGCAGGTGCCTCCTGTTGCAGAGCCCATCCTTAGATACCATGAGTCCACCTCCAGCCTCTCTGGGCTGCATTTCAAGAGGTTCACAGTGTCCTGACAACTTTGGCTGGTGTCAAGTCCTGAGACCGACTATCTCTGTGCCTCCAACTGCGAGCGCATATGATAAGTGAAAAGTGATCCAAGAAGGCCCAGAGGAAAGGATGATCTGGGACTTTTCCATCCACACAGGGTTTTTCTCTTTTGCAGCCACACATGCCCTAGCTGTTCCCAGGGATTCAGTCTTTCCCCCTCAAACCCAACTGGGTCCCCATGGTAATAGTTGACATCTATTGATCAAGTAGTATGCCAGGCATCAGGCCAAGTGCTTACTTGGAGCATCTCATTTAATCCTCATGAGGATTACTCTTTAAGGTAGGCATTATGGCTCCCCTTTTATAGTCGAAGAAATTAAAGCTGAAGAGGTGAGTCACTTGCACAGGTGGGACAGCCAGTAAGGAGCAGGGCCAAGCCTTGAGCCCAGGTGTGGCTGGCTCCAGAACACACAGTGCCTATCTTGCACAGCCTCCAGCCTGTGAGGCCTTGGAGATCATCGAGCACAGCTCCCTGCCTTGAAGATGAGGGATCTGGTGCCCAGAAGGGAAGAAACTTACTCGTGGACCCCAGACCCAGAAAAGCAGACCCACTGAGCTCCCCAACACCCTGATTCCTGACCTCAGGGAATTCCCTCCTGGCAGTGCCTGTGAGCTGAGGCCAGGAGCCAATCCTGCTTCCAATTCATGGAAAACCTACCAGACCTCGGCCTGGAGTCAGTTCTTTAAGTTTTATTCTGTTGACCTGAGACTCTGTGATGGACTAAGTTGTGATTTTATAAACCCAGAGTGAAGGAACTGAGGTCAGTGGAAAGGGTCAGAACCTGATGTCATCCTCAGGCATATTTAGCTCTAATCTGGTCTAAAAATAATTTCCCTTCCAGTGTGAGTAGAATGGGAGCTTGACTGACTCAAGGCCTCTATCCTGCAGGTCCTTTTGACCAGTGAAGGGGGATGTGAGAAGACCTTCCCTTCACCACCCCTGTAACACACTTACACTTTTGAAGCTTACCACACACTTTGTCTTTGGGTCAAAGAGTTTTTTTAAAGGTGACAGACTAGTGCCATTGGCAAGTGATACATTCTGAGCAGCTCTCCACTTTCTCTGATTAAAAAAAACTGAAATAAATGAAAACAATGCTTCAAAAATATATATATAAGTGGCTGGGAGCCAGTTGTCATTTTCCCCTTCCTCCCCCTTTCCCCGAGCTGACTTCGTGCGGCTCCGTGTTGAGAGGCGCTCACTGACAACAGCGGGTAGCATCATGCCTTTAAATAGCCCTGCTCCGTACTGCTTCCCCTTGGCGTCACACAGTTTGCCCTGGCAGGGAAAGCCCAGGACAGAACAGGAAAATTCAGAATTTTCTGAAGGAGGAAAGAGCTTGCTGTAAAGCTTTCTCCCTCTTGCCAAGACCTTTCTGTCGAAGGAGCTTGCACTGGTGTGGCCCCTTCCCCCAGAGCTTTCCAAGGAAAAACTGAGCTGAGGAGATTCGCTTCATCAGATTTGCCCCATGTGACACCGGGCATGAGGAGAGAGCACGGGAGAGAGGTGTCCATCCTGGAGCCCAGGGCCCCATTTCAGCAGCAGTCAGTCCCACTCCCTCATCCGGCACCTATTGTGGGGCCGACAGCCTCTCTCTATAGTGTCCTCACCTGTGACCTAAAACAGGGGCTCCACCCCACCCAGTGCTCTAACTCCAGGTGTCCTTTGGGCAGGAAGGCAAATGCAGTGGAGGTTGGCAGCAGCCCATTGGTGCCGGACCCCCTGAAGAAGGGCCAGCAGGCCCCCCTCCAGCAAACACAAATTCTGCTGGGGAGATAGCCGCATGTGAAACACAGGGAAGGAATGAACAGCCCTCACGACTGGTGGCGGCAGCCAGTCAACAAGCTTCCTTCCCACACGTGGTCCTGTGAGAGCATCACATCAGGGTGGGTTTGTCTCCCCTTCTCACCCTGGGGAAACAGAACTTGGGGCGTCTCTTGCCTGGTCCACCTGGCTCTAGGTCTGGGGCAGCTCCTGCCTCATTGCAGTCCTCCTCCCCATAAGGATGATTGTGGGCAAGGGTTCCAAGGTTCTGCGGCTCAGAAAAGGTGGCGGATTGGCTGGAACCAGGATGGTGGAGGGTGTTGATCCTTCTCACCAACAGTCGGCGTAGGCTGAAGTTTGAGAATGGACAACACGTTTGCAGTTTTCTTCCTCAGAGTCTAAATGTCTCATCTGCCTGCTTTCTGGGCTTGCTGTGTTTCACCCCGAAAAGCCTGCTAGGGACCTGCTTTAACTGCTCTCACAAACCGGTGGTCATCAGTAGTTACCTTAATTACAGCCATGAAGTCCTCACCCGGCCCTCCGTACAGGCCAGGCCTGTGGGGTCACCGAGAAGGAGACTTGCTCCCTCCTTTCCGGAGCCGGCAGTGCCACCTAGTCCACAAGCCGTGTGCACACATGAGACATGCCCAGAAGAAGCACAGAGAATGTCTGCACTCAGGGAGAGAACCTTCTGGTGACCAGGGAAGGCTTGATGGAGGCAAGGGCATTTGGCCTGAGCATGACTAAAGGCCTGGGGTGGTAATGGCATGTGTGAGGAAGAGCAGGTGGCCAGACGGGAGGAAGTGGGAGTGGAGGTTGGCGTCTGGACCGTGCGTGGGCCTCAGGGGGCTTATGACACCCCCGATTGCTCTCTTCTCACGGGTGGACATTCCCTCGTTGCCTCTCACAGCTTCAGCACGTCTGCCATCTGCCTTTAAGTGAGCACCCTGACTCCTTAATGTGCTTCTGATCTCCTGTGACATCACAATGACTCATCTGTAGGTTTTCTGGAAGAGGATCTTCAGCTTTCTTAGCTTCTCAGTGGTGAGGGCAGGGCATGATCCCAAAATGTGACTGAGGAAAAGTGCAGATGACAATCACGGCACTCCAGGCTGCGGGTTTGGGCAGATGAAGGGTCTTGGTTGGGATAGGGACACAGACCCACGCTCAAAGAGAATTCATTTACCTGCAACAGGAAGGTGAAGCCTTGCATCCCAGGAAGAAATAGCAGTGTTGTAACAGGTAACAAGGCAGGGAGCCCAGGGTGTGGGGACACCAGGGAAGAAGAGGAAGAAGCTGCAGGATGAATTCGCTGCAGAGGTTTAGGGAGAAGTGGAAAGTGAGGGTTCTGTTACAGAAGTACCAGGGCCCGACGCACTTTCAAATGCGTAATAGCAATGAACACATCCATGTGGCACACACTGGCTTGGATGAATGATAGACGTTCAGGTCGTGATATCCTGGTTGGAAATGTGAGACTGGCAGTTTGGGAGAGAAGGACTGGAGACCCAGGTCCCAGGGGTGGGGAGAGGTGTTCTCTGCTGAGGGTGTTTCAAGCCTGAGAGGAAGCGAGGGGAGTAGAGAGCAGGACTGGAAGAGGCCAAGGAGACATGTCACCTGGAGGTGAGGAGGAGCAGGGAGAGGAGGGAGGGAGCAGGTCTGGATGTTTAGTCCAGGCAGTAGCTTCCAGACGCAGGAGCCACTGTAGAGAGGCTGCCGAGGCTAGGACTGAAAAATCTAAGCAAATCCCTGAAATGTGAAAGAGGGCTTCCCGTGACTTGGCATTGCGGGGCGGGGATCAGGCAGGTGTCATCAGTGACGCTCTGTGTGGCTACCTCGTGGCAACCCTGGGGCTGCTGGGTTTGTGGGGCTCCTCGCCCAACATCGAACCACCTGTTTGAGCTTCTTGACTCCTGAGTGGTTCTCTGCTCTTTTCTCACGGGTGGCCATCACCTCGTCGCCTCTCACAGCTTCAGCACGTCTGCCTTCTGCCTTTAAGTGAGCGCCCTGACTCCTAATGTGCTTCTGATGTCCTGGGAGCCTGGAGCACCAAGTTTCCTAGGACTGTATCCTAAATATTAATAACATAGACTTGGGTGAGGTACCTGAGGCCTTTATGGTACCGATGGTGACAGGTCATCTAGCTCGTGTCCCAGGTCCAGGGGAGCCACTGCTGGATAAGTCAGCTGCTCTGATCTCACCGGCATCAGGGGCAAGAGAGGGGGGACCCGGAGCACACAGAGTGCCCACCCCAACCTCCCCGTCTTGCTGCCCTCCGCCTCCCACCGTGCCCTTTCTCCTCTGGAACAGTGTTGAGCTCCCAGCTCACGTGCAGCAGTCCCGTGCTCCCAGGCCTCTGCCCTGCTGTGTCTTTTCCTGGAACACGTGTAAAATGCCTGCTTCACCTCCTCCTCCATTGATTGCCCCAGGCTGGTGCCTCATGGCACCTCCGTAAGCACCCGCACCACAGGAGTCGGTATTTCTTCTGTGTCTGCTGCTCCTCAAAACTGAGCTCACCTGCATGGGGTGCCATGTCTGGAGCATCTCCCAACCCCTGGCACTTCAGACAGTGCCAGGCACAGCCTCCTGCTGTTGAATGGAAAGTCTGGCTTCTACAGGTTCGAATCTGGGTGCCAGAAGAACCAAATGGTCCGCCCCAGATCCTGTCACTAGTCTGAGAAGGCTCTCCTGACACCCAGCCTGATTTTCTTTTCAATAGATCAAACCACAAGCATGTTTGCAAATAAATGGAGACCATGGTTCACTTAGAAATTCCTCGTATTAGGCCTTGCTTATCTATACGCAGGAGACCTGGGTTTGATCCCTGGGTCGGGAAGATCCCCTGGAGAAGGAAATGGCAACCCACTCTGGTATTCTTGCCTGGTAAATCCCATGGATAGAGGAGCCTGGTGAGATACAATCCACAGGGTCACAAAGAGTCAGACACAACTGAGCGACCAGCACTCTTTTCTTGTCTTTGTCTGTATGAAGTTGATCCAACTGAGTGAAAAGTACAACCCTGTTGATATTTCAGATCACGAAAATGACTGGTTGCTTGGCTTGGTCACTCTCTGGCTTGTAGCTTGGACCCAACCTGGGAAAGGGCAGACAGAACCTGAGTACTGATGTCTAATGGGGATTGGCAGCCAGGAAGTTCTGAATACAAGCCTTTTAAGCATCCAGGAGAGAGAGCACGGCAGTGAACTGCATGGACCTCTCTTGGAAAAATCCAGAAGGCTTTGCATCAGCAGAGAAGGAAAATCCAACCCAAGATGCATGAACAATAAATAACAACTGTTCTGAGTTAGGTTGAAAGCTCTGAGTTGCACTTTTTTTTTTTTTCAAGTTGTTTGTGCTAACCACAATTTTTTTTTCTCCCCTTTTCCCACCAGGGCTTATTTCAAAACCTTTGTCCCTCAGTTCCAGGAGGCAGCGTTTGCCAATGGAAAGCTCTAGGAAACACCAGTCTTGAGAGGTGGCCAGCCAGACTGCTCTGTCCACATGCGTGTCAGCACATAGGGCTGCTTCCTGGAAGCCATTGGAATGTCTTCATGGCAGCGTTTCGCTCACACAGCAGCTTTGCTCCACGACTGGAACCCAGACTTGAGCTGGCTGGCGGGAACCTGGGTCCCAGAGCCCCCGCCTCTGGTGGCTCCCTCTTTGTTTCCTGCAGTATATTTCTTAGTTGAAAGAAATAAAGTCACAAATCATGATGCCATATTTTTCCAGGGAAAGTAAGACATCCTGAATGCACACACCCTGATTCCAAAGCCTTTGTCTCTGAGACCTCTTTTTAAGTTTTCAGATTAAACACACCTTTGCTTTTCTCTTTCCCCCGAAATGAGTGCCTGTGTGTTTCACACCCCCGTGTGTCCCATTTTGGACAGTCCTCCAGAAGCGCTGCTGCCTGAATGAGCCTGACCAGCTGGCAAGGTTTCAGCCACTTCCCAGCCGGGCCCAGGACTGGCGCTCAGGAACAACCAGGTTCTAGCACCAGCCTCGCCTCCAGGCCCCTGTGTGTGCTCCAGGTACAAAGCCCGTCCTGACCCAGGAGGCGGTCATTAAAGTCATTAAAGCTTGTTGAATGCCTCAAGAAATTTATCTCTCTTCTCCTGTCCCTCCTCCCGATGCCATTGGGAGAGTTGTTTGAGCTTATGAAGCACTCTGTGAATTATACGTGGAAGACACAGGTAGGGTCCCGTGGGCGAACCCTGGGCTCAGGCCTGCCAGCTCTGCTGCCACCCAGGAACAAGACTGGGCAAGGCACCCTGAGCAAGCTCCATCTTACCTAAATTTGTGGATTATCAGAGCCGGGTGGGGTTTCAGAAGTCATCTGTTTCCACCCCCCGAATCCCTCTCCCCTGCTACTCCCTTTAAGGTCAGAAGTGAAAACCAAGGCCCACAAGCTAAAGAAATACTGCCAGTAAATTAGGGCAAACCTGGGAGCTGAGAGCCATCACATGACTTCCCTGAGCTTACACCCAGGCTGGCCACGGCCAGCTTGTCCACTCGACAAGGTCTAGTTTAGTTTAGTGGGGTTCCACCCTGAGGGCTTTCAGCCCCGGAAGTGGGACCCTGGCATGGAGGCGAGAGAAACAAGCTGACCTGCGTGGCCTGGGCTCCTTTCTTCAACTCACCTGCCTCCCACCCTCTGTAGGGCCTGCACAGGTGGAACCCGACCCCTCACTGTTCCCTCAGCTCCTCTTGTGGCTCCTGGAGCCCACGTAAACCTGAAAGGGAGCCAGCTCAGGGCCGCTGTGGGGGCTGGTGAGAGACACCCCTCCTTCCTGTGTTCTCTAGCACTCGAGAATGTTCTCAGGAGGCAGGGGAACCACTAGAAGAGACCTCTCAGCTTGGCTTCTAGCTGAAGGGCTGCCCTCCTCTGGGATCTTTCACCACGTGAGTACTTCACCTTGAAGCCTTGGGAATTCCTGTGACAGAGAACAGTCCGGTGTCCCATGTCTGCACCCCAGCTCTGCTGTCAGCCAGCTGTGTGACCCTGAGTAAGTCCCTTCCCTGTGTAGTCAGAACCACCCCGGGAGCTTTTTAAAGAACCACTGCGCAGGGCCCCACTGCCAGCCTGCTGAATCACATCTTGTTAGCTGAGGCTTGGGTGTCTGGATTTTGATAAAACTCCCAGGTGATGCTGTTGAGCAGGTGGTCATGACCACACTGGAGTCTCCTGACTGTGGCCAGCTGCCTGCCTCCTCTACGTCAGGCCAGCTGTGGGCCAAGCTCCACTCTCCTACTCCTGACACGGTCACTTAGGACGGAGGGCATGGATTGGGCTCGCTGCACACGGAACCAAGAGTAGACTGAGTCAGACTTTGTTTCAGAACCAATAGGGGCTTCCAGCTCCAGTTCTAGCAGGGGCTGGTTGGCAGGTATGAGATGGGTGCGATCACATGGCCTGGACCCTTGGCATTTCAAATATTCAGTAGTGGCAGCAGCCAGTACTGGGCAGTGCAGCCCAGGAGTGGCCTTCCTGCCCTTGCCAACATCTAGGGGTCCAGACGGCTCAGGCTGGCCAGATCGTCCATGGTAGCCCACACATCTGTGAAGCACGCCCGACCAATCAGAAGTGCTATCTGTGCTTTATCTCAGCACATCTCTCTACAGCAGACCTGTGAAATAAGCAAGTGAGGAGGAAACAAGATCAGAGAGGTTAATTGAGTTACCCATGATCACCAGCTAGTCGGTGCCAGTCGGGACTCAGCCCATGCTCCAGATCCAGTGCCACTTCTCACTTTTGTCCGTAACTCTAGGAAACAAGGGCTTCCCTGGTGGCTCAGCGGTAAAGGATCTGCCTGCAGTGCAAGAGATGCAAGAGACTCAGGTTCAGTCCCTGGGTTGGGAAGATCCCCTGGAGTAGGAAATGGCAACCCATTCCAGCATTCTTGCCTGGAGAAGCCCACGGACAGAGGAACTTGGTGGGCCACAGTCCATGGGGTCACCAAGAGTCAGACACGACTGCGCAACTAAACACACATGCACACGAGTAAACAAACAGGTTTTTTCCCCAGTGAAGGGTGATGAGCTATGTGTAGCTTTGTGAGCACGGAGATGATAGGATTTTTGAGAAGACTTTCAGCCCTAGTAGCACAGAGGGAAGGTTTGGGCTGCTTTTCTTAGGGGCAAGCAAACAACAGAAGGTGACAGTAGCCACTTCAAATGCCAGGGACTCAGAACCAGTATTTGTGAGATTTTTATCTCCACCCCAACAGCAACGGAAGCAAGTGGCACTTGTAAATGGGCGACAGTTGCCTGTGTGTTTTTTAAACACTTCTTGCTAGTTCGGCCCATCGCTGCATTGTATCTGCACACAGAGTGCAGCCCAGGACTAATTAGTAAATGGCTATAAAATGCTTTGAAGATGAAAAGTACCATATATGAGAGCACATTATTATTACCTCATAAATCCTGTCTCCAGCTTACTCAGCCCTTGTAATTTCAGTTGCATCTTTAAGCTCAGCACAGACAAGGAAAAGGTGTTATGAGTGTTTGCTGCTAATAGCTGGATCAGGGCATCTCCTCGGGTGCCAAGGAGGAGGCAGAAGAGACTGGAGAAGCAAGTGTTCATCCTTCTCCCAGCCATTTGGCTTCCTGAGGACCTACCACCAACAGAGAGATGGTGCTTCGTTAGAGAGAGATGGGGCCCATTTACTCCTCAGGATGAACTGGGAAGTGGGTGAGCTTGAGGAGGAGAGAGACTTATATTTGAATCCTGGCTCTGCCCACTGAGTCACTAGCAAATATATAACAAGCTGTTCTTCAGCAGTTTAAAAAAGAAGACGAGGGTAGATGAGGGTTGGGGGGAGGAGGAGCCTCCTTTTTATCATTTGCTGCTTTTCATGATGTGAACGCTCCCACCATGACCGATTCCAAGCTCCCAGCATGAGGTCCCTAGACGCAGCCTTGGGGAGAGCACGGAGAGCCGCATGGTGGAAGCCTCTTGGAGTGAGCAGACTCTGGTGTGGATCTTAAATCTCGCTGAGTTTTGTTATCCTCATCTGTAAAATGGGAATAAATACCATCTGCCTCCCGGGGTGGTGAGAATTAAATAAGAAAAGTACATGAAGCACCAAGTAAGGAGCTCGGCACACAGAAACGTTTGCTAAACCATGGCTATTACAGAGCAGAAAAAGGATTTTTTGATGTTGACTTTGGCCTTTTCCTAATAAGTCAGAATGTCCCTGCTTGGATTTCCCTGGCAGTCCAGTGGTTAAGACTCCATGTTTCCACTGCAGGAGGCATGGGGTTGATCCCTGGTCGGGGAACTAAGATCCTGAATGCTGTACAGTGTGGAGACCCAAAAAAGAGTTTTGCCAATGAATGTGGCCTTGGGAAGAGTGACCCTGTCTTTATAACTAGGAAGAGAAGATGATGTCATCCTGATTTTAATACATGAGGGATTAGATGTATCCATGAATGTTCCCTCCTCCCCTCCCCCCACACCAGTCTTGGTTTAACTCTCAGCAGGTCCCCAGGCACTCGAAGTGACCTGCTTTTTTGCCCCCACCTCCCGTGGGCAGGAGAATCAGAACAGCACAAGCCACTCTTGCTTCTGACTCAGTTTCGGTTCCTGACAGCTACAGGTCCTTGTTTTGGAGTCACAGCCTAGCCAGAGAAACGACCACACTCAGTTGGCCTCTTCCTTGGGCCTATAAATAGAAAGAGCCCAGAATCTGCCCCAGTTCATGGGGACTGGCCTGTCCCACAGTTCTTAACGTGAATGTTAAAACAGCATCTAATGGTAAGGTGACATCGAATTCTCTCAATGGCATCTTCTTAATTCACTGGTGCTTTTAAAAATGAAAACAAGAGAAGAAACATCCCCTTTATGTATCTTTGGTGTTTATGTGCAGTGGCAGGAGAATAAAAGCCAAGAGAGCAGACCAGCTATGTAACAGTCACAGTGTACTGAGTGGAGGTCACACTGATCACTGACCAGTGATCACTGACCACTTAGGGAGCTATGAATGATAATTCCATACTAGCTGCTTTCCTTTCTTTTTTACAAATATTTATTTACTTGGCTGCTCTGGGTCTTAAGTTGTGACACATGGGATACTCAATCTTAGTTCCAGCATCCAGGATCTTTAGTTGCGGCATGTGGGATCTAGTTCCCTAGTCAGGGATGGAACCCAGGCTGCTTGTACTGGGAGCCCAGAGTCAGCCACTGGACCACCAGGGAAGTCCCACTAGCTGCTTTTCTAATCCTCGCAACAGCTAAGCGAGGTAGGTGTTACGATCCCCATCTTATAGAGAAACTAAGCCTCAAAGAAGTTAAATAACTTACCTACAGACAGGAAACTGGTACATTTCCTTATTCATCCATCGTTTCTAACTTTCCCTCCCTGACCCTCATTCTCTCCCTTTCCATCCCCTTCCTGATTTCACAAAGGAAGTGAACTCAGATCTCTGTTTCTATTTCCTTTTTCCAGCTTCCCCAAATGAGAGATTTATTGAGCATCTATTGTGTGCATGGCTCTATATAAGACATTCATATACCTGTTTTCGCTATTTTCCCAAGGAGAAAGAGGGACTTGGATGGATGGGACTGGTCAGGGTCAGATGCCCAAGGTTGCTGGTTCCAAGGCCAGGCTTCACACACTGGTTCTGTGTGTCTGTCCCCCAGGTAAGATGCTCTGCAGCAGTCTTTGTAAACATGGATAGGTCTATCTATGTGGCTACCTAAATATATATATAAATTCCAGTTGATTTTCAGATGGTTGAACCAGGGTCAGCGTACAGTTTTAAAAAAAAAGTCCAACTTCAAAGCTTGTGCCATATTCTCAGGTTAAAGTCCAACACACACTTGGTTGAAATAATGGCCTAATATCTGGGAAAAACAAGATGAAAATAGTTGTTGTAATCATTAAGGAAAATTACCAAGGTATTACCAAAGACAGCAGAATCCATGACTGACTCCAGGTTAAATATGAAATAACTCCAAGGGTTATTTCCTAACATAACTCATGTTTTTTTCTTCAGGGTTCCTACATTGACTCCTTCATTCTTCTCTGATTCCCTGAGAAGAACCACACTTTACAAGCCTGCAAGGTCATGGTTGGGGTCACGATGAATTATGACTAATGGTGGCAATAAAAGTAGCCCCACAGGCCCCAGGAGTGACCAGATGGCCTTCCCTGCCCTGGGTCAGCTGCCTTGGTACTATCTTGGGATGAGCCAGATGGTGTGGGACACACTTGTTCCTCCAAAGCAGAGCCCACCACCCCCTTCTTTAAAGCCCCCAGGGGGCAGAGTCCATCTACAGAGGTCTCCTCATTCCAGGGTCTCTTGGAATATACCCTTGGAGCCGGTTTAGAAGCCACTCAAGAAAATTCATTCCTTTCGATTCCATGACCACATTTCTGCCACAAAATGGAACTCCCCAGCTCCCGGAGACCTGTGGCTGTTTGAGTAGGTACCAATAGAGTAGAAGCTAGGAGGGTACCAGGTACCTCTAGAAATAAGGTGGTGGATGGCTCTCAATAGTGACACTGTGAGTGGTATTCCAGGCCCTTGTTCCAGGTCCTTCGCATCCATTGCCTTCTTTGTCCTCTGACCCTTCAAAGCACTAGGAGAGGCCACTGCTGCAGAGAGGGAGTCAAAGGGAGGGGTCAGGGCTCTGCTGGCAATTCCTGAGAAGGTCAAGATCATTTGAGGAAGGCAGCGTCCCCCACCTCCCCAGGGGAAATTTTGAATGACATGGTTCATGCGGGTGCATGAGTTCAAGTAGGTTCTTGGAGGGGTTTTCCCTTGGAGTTATTTTATATCCCAGCTGGAGCCTGGTGTCATGCCATGCCTGGGAACACGAGGACTGGGGCAGGGGTCACTGACAGGCCAGACCGCCCTGAGGGGAGACGCAGTTCACCTGGAAGTGTGTGCACACCCCCACATGCACACAGCCGGTGACTTAGCTGACCTGACCCTGCTTATCCTGTCCCAGCGGTCACTCCCAGGACTCAGCGCAGGCCCGGGCCGGGGTAGACGCCTCACCCCAACTCCATGCCGTGGTGCTCGGCCTGTGCTGGCCAGTGGGTTGTGCAACCCAGCCATCTCCCCACTTGCCACCTGCGCCAACAGCCCAGGCTGCCCCCGGGCCACCCCGTTGCCTCACCTGCTGTCACCCTAGCCTCCGGAGCTGGTGGCGCCTCCCCCACCTCGCCCACTCCAGCTGCTGGCCGGTCAGCAGCCGGCAGCCACTGGGCAGTGACCCCTTCCAGAACTCTCCCCAGGCTGGAGCCTCGTGTGGGTGAAGCCAAGCCCTGGGCTAATTGGCTTGTTGTTGGAGTTGAGGCCGTGGGCTCTGGAGCCAGCTGGCCTGAGTCAAATGCCTTCTCCACCACTTTCTGGAGGCGTGGACTTGAGTAAGCTGCTTGACCTCAGTTTCCTACCCTGCGAAATGGGGCAACTGCCTGTGTCCTGGGCCTGGCAGCGGACTCGGTGAATCCAGCCATGAGGGCCAGCGTTGGCAGAGTCAATGCCCAGACAAGGCTGTCTGGTGTTAGCCCGTTTTTCGGTCTGACGCAGGCTGTTCCTCGCCTTCTTCTTAACTGCTTCCTTTCCTTTAACATCCCTGCCCTTGAGCATCACCTGACCAAAAAAAAAAAAAAATCCTTTTCTGCTCCTGCCATCCAGTCTCATAGATGCGGCTCCCTCCTCGAACATCTGGGAGCCCTTGCTGCCAGCCTCCTGCAGTCCCACTGGCCCACAGCCACCTCCTCCCCTCCCGGGGTCCCCAGCAAGCCTGTGCTGAATGAACCTGGGCTCCTCAACTTGTCACTTCTGTCAAGCTCCTAAGACCTCCTTTTTTCAGAAAGTTTTGCTTATTCCACTGCATTTCTTAAGGAATCATTTGAAACCAATGACTTAGATACTTGCTTACATTCCAGTGAGCACCAGAGACTGGAAGTTACCTCACTGAATGGGCACGTTTCCAGTCAAAACTAGAACACTTTACTAGCTGGGATTCCTGCTTGCTGGTAAACAGGCAGTAGGTATTAGCCTTCCTTAAAATCTTGACTGTTGATGGTGGACCTCTTTCCTGCCTTTCGGACCCCCGGTTGAAAAGCCTGGTCTGCCTGGGCCAAGCCCAGGGGTTAAATGGAGAAACAGAAGGAACTCCTAGTGTAACCATCACAGCTCCCTCTCTAGTACCCCCTCCTCCTCTCTCTCACATGTGAGCCACCCGGCTCTTGACAGGCTGCCCAGAGAGTGAAAAGCAGGTTTCCAGGGCCGGAGACGGTAACGTCATCCAGAAACCTTGAGGAGAGTCACACACCCATGGAAGGGTGGCCAGCCCTACCGAGGCTGTAGGAAGAGATGCCAGGGCCATCCTGGAACTGAAAGATGGACTGAGTTCAAGGAGGACACAGGTGATCCCAGGCTGTCAGTTTAGGATAAACAGATGTGAAGTAGAACAGAAATCAGTGCCCAGCCAGGTAGCCCTCCATCCCTTCCACACTTGTTTATTGAGTACTTTCTGTGGGCCCAGATGTGGGAGTTGCTTCCCCAGAAAGTAGGAATTGAATTCCGTCTGTCAGCACCCCACCCCTGATCCTGGCACTGAGGCTGTACTGATGATAAAACCAGCCCTGCCCCAGAAGAGCCAGGAGGATAAGGCAAGTACCAAAGGTCAGTCTATTCAAAGCTATGGTTCTTCCAGTAGTCATGTATGGATGTGAGAGTTGGACCATAAAGAAGGCTGAGCACTGAAGAATTGATACTTTTGAACTGGTTTTGGAGAAGACTCTTGAGAGTCCCTTGGACTGCAAAGAGTTCAAACCAGTCAATCCTAAAGGAAATCGATCCTGAATATACATTGGAAGGACTGATGCTGAAGCTGAAGCTCCAAAACTTTGGCCACCTGATGCGAGGAGCTGATTCATTGGAAAAGACCTTGATGCTGGGGAAGACTGAAGGCAAGAGGAGAAGGGGATGACAGAGGACGAGATGATTGGATGGCATCACCGACTTGATGGACATGAGTTTGAGCAAACTCTGGGAGATGGTGAAGGACAGGTGAGCCTGACATGCTGCAGTCCATGGGGTCACAAAGAGTTGGATATGACTGAGCGACTGAACAGCAACAACTCCCCTCACCCCCCACTGCTGACAGGGAAGACAGTGATGAGCTGTGTGGTGAAAGCAGATTCACACTGCTTAGGTCCAGGCCATGCACATCAGGGAGGGCTTCCTGGAAGAGGGGCCAGCTATGCACACATTCAGCCTCTTGGCCCCACTAATACTTTATCCCTTTACCTCCCCGTGATGTTCCAGCTTCCTGGCAGGCTCTGCTACGGGGCTGAGGAGCACATGATGCCTAGTTTGGATGCATATTCAGTTATCGCTTGAACATGTACTTGTTGCTCAGGCACTGTTCCAGAACAGCAGGGCATAGAGCATAACAGTCCCTGCTCTCGTGGAGGTTCCACTGCGGGGAGAGCACGAACAGGATACGGAGGAAGTGGCCCACATGGTAGACGATAAGAGAGGAGGAAAATCAAGCAAGGATGGGGAGGAGTGTGCTTTTAACCAGGGTGGTCAGGGAAGGCCTCACTGAGGAGGTGACATTTGAGCCAAGACCTAAAGGAGGAAAGCGAAAGGGGCAGGGCATGGTCCTCCACCTTCCCTTCCCAGAACCTGCCCCATCCCCAGGGCCTGGTGTGGACTTGCCTCGGGTCCCCTGGGAACCTACCCAGAAATTCAGGAACCCAGAACACCCAGGGGTGGCAGGCAAAGAGCAGTGAAGCCCTCAAATCTCCCTGGGACACAGGAGGTCTGGGCAGTGAGGAGAGACCCGGAGCCCAGCCCTTCCCCTGTTTCCCACACCCTCAGCCCCTCTCTCTGCCTCTACTCCTGCCACTTGGTGGGAAAGGCAGGTGGCAGGGGGCCCTAGCAGGCAATGGGCAGCTTTTACTGTGGCTCTTGTCAGTGGGTCACCAATGTCTAGGCTTCTGAGGGCCATCAAGATCATCGGGGCTAATGCTAACTCAGGTGGGCAACCCGAGGCCCAGAGAGGAGCAGGGACCCAGCGTGAGGCTGAAGCCCAATCTGACTCCAGCAATTTTTCACCTTCCTCTTGAACTCAGCTGAAGTGCAGTGGCTCAGTTGTGTCCGACTCTTTGTGACCCCATGGACTGTAGCCTACATTTCCTTCTCCAGGAGATCTTCCCGACCAAGGGATCGAATCCGGGTCTCCCGCGATGTGGGCAGATGCTTTACCATCTGAGCCACCAGGGAAGCTCAGCTGAGGCAGAGGCCAAGCAGGCTCTTCCCCAGTATCATGGGGCCATGGTGATGAGGAGGGAAGGAAGATGCCCTGAAGGAAGGCAGGAGGGTCGTGATCTGCAGGGGGCCTTCCCCTGTCAGGGCCACCTTGAACGGGAAGGCTGGGGAGGAAGGCTGGTGAAAGTGCAGCACAACCCTCTGAACCTCCCACCCCCGCCCCCGCCACCTCCAGCTACTCTGCAAACCCGGGGGCAGACCCCGGGGGCAGTGGCCCGGGAGGAGCACCTTTTTTCAATTTTCCCTCAGGCCCTGCAGAGAGACCCCACAGCCCTGATGCAGGTCACCTGGCCTATTTTGGAAAGGCTCCCTGGCCAGCCTGGGCTGTAGCTACAGCTTGCTATTGGAGAGCCCGTGGGCCTGGGGGCGCCGGAGGGGACAGTGGTAGCTGGAATGCTGGCCCGGCCCTGGGCTGGTCGCCTCTTTCCTCCTGTCCCGCCTGGGAGCCACGGCGCTGCGTCTGTTTGGGGTACTGTTTTCTCACATGGTGTCCATTCCCGTCCAGGCTGGACGTATCTGCTTTGGGCTCCTGTCTCTTCTTGTGTCAGCCCCTGGCCCACCCAGAGCCCCACCAGAGCCACCCTTACCCCACAGGCGGGGCTGCCACACCTGTCCACTGTGGTGGGCCAGGGCCCGGTCCTCAGGGTCCCTGGCCTGACTCTGAGCCCCTAGGGACCACCCATGCCGACTGGAGCCCAGAGGCTGACAGGGCCGCACACACAGGGCCGCAGCTGACCTCCCTCTGCCTTGTGGTCTGCATGATGTCAGCAAGACCGTCCCATTGAGTCCGGGTGCTGGTGTCCACCCCCTTCCTCACAGGATGCCCTGAGCGGTGCAGCTTGTCCCCCCCCAACCCCCCTCCCACCCCCCGTCTCCATTAAGAGGTTCAGAGCCATCTGACGGTGACCCAAGTCTGGGGAAGGAAGCTTCGTGTTTGGCGTCTCCTTTCTTCCAGGGGCTCAAAGCATTTTTATAAGCATTAATCTCCTTTATCCACACCGGCTGTTGTCTTGTTTGCTCTTTGTGTTTTATTGTTAGCTGACGTGTTTAAACCTTGGGCAGCCAGCGAGAGGGAATTCCCCAAGCCCAAGGTGGTGCAAGCACAGGACGCCTCCTGGCCAGCACGGCGGGGACCCTGGGGCCAGGTCCCACCCCGGCTGCTGGGCAACGCCTTCTCCCATACCTGCCTTTGGCTGGGTGTCTGCCTTCAGGATCTGTCTGGGCAGTGGGGAAGGTGTCCCTGTGAGGCCACTGCTGGACGAGCTGTGAGGTGGGGATCCCAGTGACCAAGACGTGTGGGAAAGAGAGCGCTGGAAGGGGAGGGAGGAAGCCTAGGCTCCACCAGGCGCTTGCTGCTGTGCGACCTTGGACCAGTCACTTCACTGCTGAACCTGGTTTTTTTGAGATATACAGCAGGGGTAATGAGACTCTGTGAGTATTGAGTTGGAGTCCGTAACAGTGATCTGTAAATGCTACAGCTCTGGGCGAACGTCCAGGGCAGGGCACCCCTTCTTCAGGACAGGTGTTTGTTGAGATGATCCCGTGGGGATGTCAGTCCAGATCCCACTTGGATTCTAAGATGAAAGGAGCTTTTACCCTTCTCCCCACACCACCCTGAGCCTGTGTCCCGGGGCCCAAGTGACCAGAGCAGAGGGCAGTGAGGAGAGGGAGGGAGATGTGTCAGAAATCAGCCTCAGATGCCCCCAGATAGATGGCCTGACCTGAGGGGGCTCCTTCCACTGCTCTGCGCCACAGGCAGCTTCTGTCACTCACAGCTCTTAGACATAGGTGAGCCCATGGCGTGAGGGTATCTGTCAGTGTCTGCCGGGGCAGGGCCACTCTGTTGGGCTGTGTGGTTTGCTGGTGTGGTGCTGGCCTGCCCAGAGGAAAAGATGCTTTCCCAGCTCACAGTCCGCTGTCTGTTGGCCATGTCTCACTCCCATGGGTGCTGAGCCGGCACAGGGGGATTGCTGTTGTTTAGTTGCTAAGTCATGTCCGACTCTTTGTGAACCCCTGAAACTGTAACCTGCCATGCTCCCCTGTCCATGGGATTTCCCAAGCAAGAATACTGGAGTGGGTTGCCATGTCCTCCAGGGGATCTTCCCAAGCCAGGGATCCAACCCGTGTCTCTTGTATCAGCAGGCGGATTCTTTACCACTGAGCCACCTGGGAAGCCCTGCACAGAGGGATGCTTTACTCACATTCACACAAAGGTGCCCAGTGCCTGGTGGAGGCCCTGCCTGACTGGGCACTCTCCAGGGCAGGCCATGGTGGGCGGTCCAGTGGGGCAGAAGGAAGTGCCCTGCCACCCTTCATGTGTGGCTCCACGCATTGCCCGCCCTGTCCATGGCCCAGAGCCACTGGGGAGCCACCACAGAGCAGTGGAAAGCATTCCAGCATTTCCTCCTGAATCGACCAGCATAATAACAATACACTTCCCCCAGTCCTTCATCTGCCATTCCAAACTCCCCAAAGCACTGAAAACCCAAGGTTTTTTTTTTTTTTTTATAACTTAGTTGGCATAAAAATCTGGCCTGATCAAACATGAGACTACCTATAATTTTTCCCACTTAGGGTAAATAGTCATGGGTGTTGATGAAGAAATAGCAATGTGTTTCATCATGGGGTGCTGCCCAGACCTCACTGCATCAGATGAGGTTATTTATATTACCTTCCTAAAAATGCAATAATGTATAAACTCTGAAACTCAAGTGACCAAGGTTCTAGGTAAGAAATTCCAGATCCATAATAACCAGCACTTGGTGTGGGCCTTTGAATAAGCTCCAGAGGGTGGTGAAGGCAGGGAAGCCTGGCATGTTGCAGTCCATGGGGTGGCAAAGAGTCGAACACGACTGAACAACAAAGGGTAGGCCTTGCCATTGCCCAGACATTGTGCAGAGAACTTCACTCATATAATCCTAACAACTCAACTTATTTCCATTTTACAGATGAATAAATTGAAGCCTGAGGAGCTCTGTAACATTCATATAGTTAACTGAGGGTGGTGCCAGGATTTGAATCCTGCTATTAACCCTCCACCGTAAAGATGAGGAGATTGTGGTCCAGAAGGAAGAGGGATGGGCTTGAGGTCATCCAGGGAGTCCTGGGTGGAGCTGGAGCCACCGACCCCCACCCCCACCACCAGCTGTGCCTGCTCCTCCTGATGGGGGGCTGGCTGGTTGGGGGAGGTGAGTCCCCCAGCAGTTGCTCAGGGGCTCACAAACCCAGCTCAGGCTGGGTTTGCCCAGCCCATCCGGGAGAGTTTAAAATAGAAGACGTTCCCGTGGAAAGTTGGAAGATTCCACTGGATTGAAACCAGATGATGCTGTGCAAACAGACCCCATCAGCAGGCGCAGAGTCTGGGCCTGCGCTGAGCCCCATGCCTATTCCCAGCCCAGGGCAGGGAGAGAAACTGCCCTGGGGCTTCAGAGAGGTCAACAACACAGGACATTGGACAGGACGAGCTCTGGCTGATGGGCAGGGGCAGGAGACCCTCTTGCCAGCAGAGAAGTGCCCCCAACACTTCACCTGCTCCATCTGTTTTCCAGTTTCTGAAGATGGACAGAGACTCTAACAAAGCTCATTTCCCCATTGCCACATGCTTCCAGTCATTTCTTTACTCCACCAACTTGTTCTCCTGCAAATTCAATCCTTTATTTGCATGCCCTCAGTCATGCCGCAAACATACGGGACTTCCCTGGTGTGATGGCTGCATGTGAAGCAGAGCACAGTGCTGCCCTTTAGAAAGCCCCAGACACACCAAATAGTCATCTTAACAGGGCTGGGGGCTTGAGGCTGCGGGCACAGGAGCAACGCCAGGCTGCTCAGGGAGGGCTTCTCAGAGCAGGTGATGAACAGGAGCCCTGAGGCAGGGAGAAGTCACGTCTTCCCGGAGCCAGGCTGTTCTAGGAAGACTCGTCTCCTGGCAGTGGCCACATGAAAGCAGCCTGAGCAGTTTCCACAACAATCTCTAGGTCATACTCCTTCTAGGAGCAGCAGACTGATTTCTCGGACATAGAAATTCGAGCTGGAGATTGTCATTCAGCACACAGATCATATCACGGGTCACCTCAGCTCAGTGATCTCTCCCTGAAGAACAGAGCTAGGAGCTAGACTACAGAGGTGACAAGGGCGGGCCCTGACCCAAAGGAGACTGATGTGGAAACTGCTCAGGTCACTTCCACGTGGCCCCTGCCAGGAGACAAGACGTACTTATGGGTAATAACATGATGTCTAGGATTATTTCCAAATATTTTTAAAAATTGGGCTGGGAAGTAGAGATTAGAAAATGTTGATGGGTATTGAAGCTGAATGGTGGGCTGATGGTGGGAGTAGGGGTGTGGGTCACAATACTTTTCCCTTCTTTTGAGTGTGTTTGGACTTTTTCATGATTTTAGTTACAAGTAGAGAGAAAGTTTGTGAGTTTTTAGAGCACTGACCCCATAGAGCAACTGAAGCCAGGCAGACAAGACCTCAGTCATCCCACCTTGGAAGCAGATGGGATGGGGGAGCCTCTGGAGTTAGAGGGTGACTACATAGGCCCAGAGGGGCTTCAGGCTCAGATGATGGCACCCCAAGTTGCCAAGAGACATCACCTCTACTCTCTCTAATCCCTCATCCAACCAGGCACTGGCCCTTCTTGAAAGTGAAAAAGTGTCACCGCTCAGTCGTGTCCAACTCTTTTGCAAACCTATGGACTATAGCCCTCTGGGCCCCTCTGTCCATGGAATTCTCCAGGCAAGAATACTGGAGTGAGTTGCTATTTTCTTCTCCAGGGTATCTTTCTGGCCCAGGGATTGAACCCAGGTCTCCTGCATTGCAGGCAGACTCTTTACCATCTGAGCCACCAGGGAAGTCCTTCTTACTCTACTTTCAAAACTGAAGCAGAGAGCAGTGCCTAGGAATGAGGTTCCCCTGAGCACCGTGCTCTTTGAGAGCAGAGGTCTAGCCGATAGCTTCCAGAGAAATCGAGGGGCTGGTCATTGGTGTCAGACCCTCACCATCCTGGCCACCTGCAGAGGTCATTGTGGCCACTGCAGCCACTACACACAAAGTGGCCTGAGAGCCTGTGGTGGCCACATCTCTGTCCCTGTGTCACCCAAGCTTGGCCTTTAAGTGGGCCTCACTGGCTCACTCTGGGGACGGCTACCATGATCTGGGGACCTTGCTCCTCCCGGGTTCCAGAGCCAGGGCTGCAGCAGGGCAGCTGAATGGCAGGTTAGTATGGAAGAATGCTGCCCACCCCTCAGAGAGGCTCTCATTAATTACCATGGCAGCAAGGAGAGCGAGGAGCCTTCTAAGGACTGAAGGAGGCAAACCTGCTTCCCCTGGGGGCCTGGCTGCCAGGCCAAGTCTGGATAATTGGAAAAGCCTTCCTGCTGAGTCCGTCAATCTTTACCCAGATGCCTAATGAAGAAAACGGCTTTTCCGTGCTTCTCGGGCCCCCACACACAGCCTGGGCGGGCCCCACAGGGGCCATGCAGGCCCCACAACTTGACTTTCCCAGGCCCCTCCCACCCAGAGCAGGGCCCAGGAGGCAGCTTCTCAGTCACGAAGCAGCCTGTGAGGCCAGCTCTGAGCCTGGGCCTCCTGCCAGGAGTGTGAGCCAGGGGGAGCTGGGCTCAGACACCGGCCCAGTGCCTTCGTTCAGGGCTTGCTGCCCTTGGCCCTGCCCCATCCCTACCTCCCAGTCACCCTTGGGCCTGGCAGACCAGCCCAAGGTCCTGCCTGCTCTGGGGCCTCAGAGAACAGCTCCTGTCGATGGAGGAACAGACTGACGAGAGGAGTGGGTGTCCGAGGGCAGAGTGGAGAGGAGCTGCCCAGGACTGTGGCTGTGGAATTATCACCCCCTCCCACCCTCGGGTGCAGAAGAGACCTCCCCACCCCAACCAGGAGCTGCCGGCAGGGTGGGCGGGCAGGCAGTTATGGCTGCCTAAGAGTGATTCGTAATGACCAGCAATGATCTGGGGGACAGACTCCAAGGGGCCTGGAGGCCCTGCAGCCAACCCAGCCTGCAGTGTGGACGCGCCTGCTCCAGCTGAGCTCTGGGAGCCCAGGCCAAGGACAGAGGCGCCCCGCCTGGTTTCCTCCCAGGCTCTCCCAGAGACCACCCACGTGGGCGCTATCTGCTCCCATCATTGTCCAGATCTCCAGCTCAGCCCACAGACCCAGCAGTCTCTGAGTGGCTCAGGCTTTCCGCTTGCTCGGGGACAGCTTAGTCCCAACAGCTGACCCAGGAAGGCATCTGGGCCACAGGGAGTAAGGCGGGAGGTTGACACAGCTGAGGAGGGTGGCCCACCCCTGGAGAAGCTCCCGCCTGGACTGGCCATTGACCCCGAGGACACAAGCTTCTGCAAAGGGCTTAGGCTGCACCAGGGTGGGGTCTGTCCCCTAGCATCTACTTTGCCGGCTCAGTCCTTCATCTCTCTCCCCAAAGGCACCCCCTTCCCACGCCCAGGTTCTGTCCTAAGGGGACGATTTGTACCATGAACCTTGACTCAGGCTGCACCCCTCTTGAGAGTGCCCTTTGCCTCCTCTGTTCCCTTCTCAGGTCCCTGGCTCCCTTTCATCCCTCCCTCGGCACACTCAGTCCAGCTTTCTGGAATGGGGTTTCTGCTTCAGGGCAAAGTTATTGGAGCTTTGTGGTCAGGACCACAGTCCTTTAGTCTTGACTGTCCCAGATTTGAATCTCAGCTCTGCCATTTCCTAGCTGGGTGACCTGGAGCAAGAGACTGAAGCTCATTTTCCTCATCTACAAAATGGAAACAGTAGCCACTTTGCAGGTTTTTAAAAAATGCTGATGTACTTATTTATTTTTGGCTATACCGGTCTTCATTGCTATGTGGCCTTTTCTGCAGTTGCACAGAGCTGGGGCTACTCTCTAGCTGCAAGGCGTGGGCTTCTCATTGTGGTGGCTTCTCTTGTAGCGGAGCCCAGGCTCTAAGGTGAGTGGGCTTCAGTAGTTGTAGCACAAGAGTTCAGTAGTTGCAGTTCGTGGAGCACAGGCTCAGGAATTGGTGGCTCACAGGCTTAGTTGTTCCCGCGGCATGTGGGATCTTCCTGGATCAGGGATCGAACCTGTGTCTCCTGTGTTGGCAGGCGGATTCTTGACCACTGAGCTACCAGGGAAGCCCCTGCAGGTTGTTTTTAAACGGGTTCAACAAGAGAAGCGTGTGACATGCCGAGTGCGCAGCTAGGCCCCAGTCACACAGTGGTCATCACGCTGTGGCGGTGCTGGCCCACACCCTGTCATCATGTCTGCAAAGAGTGCAGGTTCCCCGAGGACTGGAACCAGGTCTCTGTGTCCTCTCCCTTCCCTTCGTTCCCTGCAGCACCCTGTGGAGTGAGCAGGACAGGCACAGGGTGGAGGCCCAGTAAGGATTTGGGTCAAGTAGAAGGAAATGGCCCCCTGGGAAGGCAGAAGGGCCATCATGCTCCCCAGCAATGGACAGGCCTGAACTGAGCTGACTCTGGGTCACTCTAGCCATCCCTGGCCCCATCCAAGCTCTTTCTGAGGAGGCCCTACTTAGCCAGGACCCCTCCCACCGTGGGTACAGGTGCCCCTGGAAAGGAACTGGTCTCGTCCTGGGAGTCCTGGAGACCTCTGCTTCTCTGGAAGGTACCATCGGGGCTCATTTCTATGCAGCAGACATTCTTGAACACTGACTGTGTGCCCATGGCTCACTGGGGCCTTGGGCAAGCCTCAAACCTCTCTGAGCTTTAGGTCTGTCATCTGTCACTGAGCGCTCTATAAACTACCTACTTCAAAGGGTGGTTAGAACATCACTTGAGATAATAGAGCACAGAGCCTGGGAGAAGGGGGATGTTCAGCAGACATAAGCCGCCCCTTCCCTGTCCCCCAGCCCTGGCATCCTCCAGACTTTGTGGGGCTGGCAGAGGGCAGGGAGGGGTTTGTGGCCTGGTATGAGGAAGGGGAAGGGTCCTCTGTGGGTCGTGGCGGGGGGGGCCTGGTTCTGTCACCTGGGACCCTGGAGGTCCCAGCCCTTCCTGACCAGCCTCAGGGTCCCCAGCCCCTGCCCTGAGCCTGATTCCCACGTGTAGAGAGCTCTGTCCAAGCCTGTACCAGCCCAGGTTCTCGGTGCTAGAAAACCCGCTTTGGCCATCCCAGGTCAGCCTGGGGACACATGGCCTGGGGATGCCTTCAGCTGCCCTCTCTGAACCTTCAAAGGACCGTGCAGGCCCCATTTCCCAGGACCAGCGAGATTTTGAGCGGTAAAGTCTCTTCTGGTTTATCTGGAGGAAGGAAGATGACGTCATGAGGTAAACCGCACAGTCTCAAACCACGAGGCTGGGTGCCCCAGTGATGTTTGCTTTTTAGCAAAAGTTACTCATGTGCACAGAGGGACAGAGCTCGGGCCATTCTGGTCAGAGGAGAGCCGGGAAAACAGAGGGAGATTTCCAAACATGGAACCACAAGAAAGGAGAGGGCTCCCAGACAGGACGAACGTCAGAGGCCAGGCAGCGTGGCTTCCTGGGGTGCTGCGGGCAGGGGCCGTGGGGCGGGGCATCTCCTTGGCACCTGAGGCACCAAGGATCATGTTTACTGTGGTGGGTATAAAGAGTAATAATGATAATAATATTGACAGTAAGGCCCATTTGTGTGGGTCCCTGACCCTGTTACCTCCTCAACAGCACCCCCTGACTACCCCGTGAGGTCGGCGTGATTCCCACGCAGAGATGAGGGAGAGGGGCTGGTGGGCCTCTGCTGTGTGCCTCCAACCTTAAAACAAGCCTGTTTCCCTTCCAAGGCCGGGGTGGAGGCTCCCAGGTCCAAGCCCCAACCCCCTCCTAGTTATTAGGTTACCCTCGGAGGCTCAGCTTCTTCATTTGTTCCGTGTCCTGCTCATAAGCTAAGAGGTTTCCTCACATGAACCCCACTCTTCAGTCTCATTCCATTCCTTTCTCTATCCTTTGAGCAGCTTTCTCTGGAGAAATTGGCTCTGAAGGGTAGGCCTGGGCACTGTCCTGATGGGCTGGTGAGCAGGGATGGAGGGGGGTACCCTCTGTGTAGGAGAAAACATGGACAACTTGTATGAGGATAGAAAGCTGTCTGGGGAGGCCAGAAGAGGCTTCCACACCCCTCTCCAGGGCTGCATGAGTTGGGGAGCCAGTGCCTAAAGGGAATGTGTGGGGTCTGGGTGGGTCTGGGTGCTAGTGTAGGGGTAAGTGTGATGCCCTCAGGGGTAGGTGAGATCCTTGATCCTATGGTGTGCACTGACCTGCCCCAGGTCCAGTCACTCTACCTCAGGGAGGGGCCATTGCTCCAGCTTTGACCTACTCTGAGAGCTGCAGGGGCCGCTGTGTGGGGCGGGAGATGGGAGGGCTCTGTGCAGACAGTTAGCCAAGGTGTCTTCACTGGACTCACAGCTGTTTGGGTTGAGGCCCACCCTTTTCAGATCTCTTTCTTATAATGTAAATACACAATGAGAGAGAGAGCACTCCATCAGCCTCGAAGGTCAGACTGAGTAACGATGTGGCGACATCCGACAGAAGCTCGCTTTTTATAGAGGAGGACACTGAGAGCAGAGAGGGGACAGGATTTCTCCACAAGCACATGCTTAGCTATCAAGAGCCCGGGAGCCAGAACACAGTCCCACCCCCTGCCCCTACTCGCTAAGGGACTTTCCCTCCCTGGCACAGATGTTACCATCCCGTATAAAATACCCATCAGGTTCTTTCCAAGGCACCCCCAGCTTTGCGCAGAGAACAAGCTTGGGATTGAGGAGCCCTGGCATGCAGATGTGGGACTGGGGGAGGGTCCTGGGGGTCCAGGGCCCAGGGGAGGCTGCCAGAAACAGATTTAGCCTCCCTTGCCCTTTTCCCAGGGCCAACTCAGCACCTTAAGTGTGAGGATTAGTCATAAGCAACTGCTTGACCTCAAAAGTCATTGTTCACCGGGTTGGTGTCACAGTGATGCTTCTGTGACTCACGGCCCAAGGTGACACGAGGGCCAGAGGGACGGGCAGAGATCCCACTGGCCCAGCCAGATGCTCTGGGGTCTCTCCTGCCCGCAGCCATCTCGCTTGGCAGCTGGGGCTTTAAGGAAAAAGAACCACCGGCAGCGGAAGGTGGGCAGAAGTGGAAGTGGAAGAAGAGACAGGCAACTGGGGTCCAGCCCTCCATCTGCCGGGGCTTAGGGGTGGGCCTGCGGAGTTCTCTTCCCTTCCCCAGGATCAGTCTGCTTGTCTGTGCAATGAGAGGGCGGATTAGATGGTCTCTGGGTTTCTTCCCAGCTCTGAGAACCCAGCAGTTCTCCGGGAGGAGAGAGTAGTTTGGTCTTGATGCCTGGGCCCCGAGGCTATCAGAGCTTGGCGTCCTCGCGCCCTGCTCCCATGCCATCCGGGTTCTACTGGGGCCAGGCCGCCGACGCTCGGAGCTCACCCCTGCGCTGGCTCCTCTGTGGGGAGAGCCTCGGTGTGTCTCAGCTGAAAGGCCTTCCAGAGTCCTGAATCCCACTGTTTCCTAGATGGGCAGAGTGAGGCCAAGAGAGGGTAAGGAGCTTATCCAAGGTCACCAGTGAGCCAGGAACCAGCTTCCCATAGCACTAGCCGCCTTGTGTTTGCACCTGAAGGAACCCTCTCATGGGAGAGCTGGAAGCAGCCAGATTCCTCAGCAGTGCTCCCTGCAGCACCGCCTCCACCAGCTTTGCCAGCATGGGCTCTGACCCTCCAGCACCATCACCCCCGCCCCCATTCCGCTCCCCTTCCTCCACCTCTGTGTTTGTGGCTCTTCTCACTCATTCTCAGAGGCAGGATAGTGCCTGTAGGAAGGAAGATGCAGATCCAGGCAACCTTGAACTGGGGTCAGCTTTCATTCTCACTGTGCTTTAGTCCCTTGACTGTGAAATGGGAATGCTAGAAATGTCTTCTCAGAGGGTTGTTGGGAAGCTTACAGAAGTTGATACCATAAGGTGCTTAGAACAGGGCCTGGCATGTACGTAGGGACTGCTACCATCCATTCATTCATTCACTCAGTCTGTCCTGACTGTTTCCAAATAGGTTAGAGATGACTCACAATGGAAAATACAGGCATAAGAGGCCTTTAAAGTCTGGTTTCAAGGAATACAAGGCTGAGGTAGAAGAGGAGAGAGTTCTCCCAGAACCGCGGGCTGAGTGGCTTTGGCCTCAGAACACAGCTTCCAGGCTGGCTTGTCCTAAAGGTGATGCTGTTGGTGCCATGCTCTCTTTTCCTGATAAAAGGAAGCGCACCAGCTTTTCAGGAGATTTTTCTGGTTCAGCGTTTTAAATGGCAATGTCTTGGGCAGAGATTCTCCCCGGCCTTCCCGTTCCACTTTTTGAATCCACCCCTGAGAAACTCGGGGCTCCTCCTCATGCCATTCCACTCCCCACCTTTGGAAGCTGGGGAACTGGGGGCCCAGGACCACTGCCCTAAAGCGAAGCCATTGGCCGTCTCAGGAGCAGAGCTAGCAGCTCTGAGAGAAGCCAAGTCAGTGAGACGTGAAGGGCCTTCCCTCTGAGGCAGAGCGGCCCCTCCCACAGGCTGCTTTCCCAGCAGCCGGAGCAGCCAGTGCCCCAGGGAAGGGGGCCTGGGAACGGTCACCGAGAAATCCCGGAGCTGCCCACACACTTCCCCTTCTCTCAAATGCCAGGAGGCAAGGGGAAGGTGAGCGGGGCACTCCATACTGAGTCACTGGAAAGACTGGGGGACCCAGTGGGCAAGGGTCTCAAGGCATCTCCTCCAGGACCCCTGACGGGGAGTGCAGTCCTGGGTGTGGCCCAAAACCACCTGCACAGAGCTAGGTAGCACCAGGGGATGGAACCCCCCTCTCCCCTGCTTCCACATGTACACACACATGTTATGGGGACAATGGGAACTGCCCTCCAGTCCTGTGCAAAAGTCCTTTGCAAAAGACTTGTGGGGCCCCCAGCTGTCACCCACCCCTTGGCTGGAGGAGTACCCTCTTCCTAAGCCAGCCCCAGGGGTGTTTCCCCAGTGTCTCATGGGCTTCCATCCTAAGCTGTGAGCCTCTCTGCAGTGGGAGGAATCCCCCTGCTTGCTGTCTTCCCAGAGAGCCCGCTGAAGCCCAGCACAAAATGTACCAGCTCCTGGGGGCCCAAGTGCAGCCGACCCCCATCCCAGTTCCCCTGAGCCAGCTGGAGGGAGCGGGGAAGCCAGCCCAGCAGCTGGCCTGGCAGCTCTCCCTCCTGAGGTGGTTGGGGAAATGCCTTTGGTACCAGGATGTAACCATCAGGATGTAATGATTTCCCCACATCAAGGTCTGTCCATGCATCGGTCACAAGAACAGTTTGTCCGGAGGGGTTTTTGAAGGCCAACACTAGACATGAGTGTGAGGGAAATCCCATCTGGTCCTTGGTCCCCTCCTATAGTTTATAGCTGGTATCAAGAGGCAGAGCTCAAGAGCTTCCCTGGTGGCTCAGTCGGTAAAGAATCCACCTACAATGCTGAGACCTGGCTGGGTTCAATCCCTGGGTTGGGAAGATCCTCTGGAGAAGGGAATGGCAGCCACCATTCCCCACCCACTTCCCTAGAAGGACCCAACCAAAGGCCTCGGCTCTCTTCCGGCTCTAGGCCTCTCCTTCTCCTGGCTGGGCCTCCGCTCCCTCCCCTCAAGGCGCAGCCCAAGCCCCACCTCCTCCAGGAGGCTTTGTCTGATGAAAACACCCTATGAAATCTTGGCATTCACCTGTTGGGAAACAGCCCAGTTTTAGAGTCAGAAAGGTCTGGGTTAGCGTCTCAGCTCCCTTCTCATTCACTGATTCCAAGTTTCCATCTCCCACTCAGTAAGCGGGAACAAGCCCACCCTGGGAGTCCAGAGGCCGAGAAGCATCTGTTATTCTGGCCTTCCCAGGGTCCATTCCTTTTTCTTTTGGTGATATCATGGACTTGCACTTGGATGTGTGGTCCAGGTAGGGCTGACCTTACTTCCTGGTTCCCATGTGAACACATGGGAATCAGGATAGTCCATTGCCCTGGCCACAGAGATAGGTTCCCAGGGATGGACATGCGACTCACACCAGGCCCGTGGGAATCCTACTTGAAAATTTACTGGAGTTACTGAGACTTCATTTCCATCAAAGTTCTAGGCTTACAGAAGGAAAACTGGAGCCTTTAGCCATTGTTATGGGTTGAAGTGAGTCCCTCAAAAATATATGCTCAAGTCCTAGCCACCTCTAAAGGTGATCCTGTTTGGACAGAGGGTCTTTGCAGATGTAAAGTTAAGATAAAGCCATACTGGATGAGGTTAGACCCTAATCCAAAGACTGGTATCTTAATTATTGTTGTTATTTAGTTGCTAAGTTGTGTCCAACTCTTTTGCGACCCCATAGACTGTAGCCCGGCAGGTTCCTCTGTCCGTGGGATTCTCCAGGCAAGAATGCTGGAGTGGGTTGCCATTTCTTTCTCCAGGGGATCTTCCCAACCCCGGGATCTAACCTGTCTCCTGCATTGGCAAGTGGATTCTTTACCACTGAGCTCCCAGGGAACCCAGCATCTTTATAAGAAGAGGGAAATTTAGAAGTGGAGACACACAAGGAGAAGACCCCATGACAAGAGACAGCCATGTGAGTGATGCAGCTACAAGCCAAGGAGCACCAAGCGGCGCCAGTAGCCACCCGCGGCTGGAAGAGAGGCCTGGGGCCGGTTTTCCTCTCAGCACCTCCAGTGCGGACAGGCCTTGCCAACAGTCTGGCTTCAGACTTCTGGCCTCCACAACTGTGGGAGAATGTACTTGTGTGTGTTAAGCCACCCAAGTTTGTGGTGATTTGTTACAGCAGCCATAGGAAACTAATACAGGCCCAGAGGAGAGACTGAGCCTGAGCTGAAGCCAACACTGGAAACAGGGCCACGAACCGCACTCTTGGCGCCAGCACCACACTCGCATCCAACGGGGGCTGAAGCAAGACGTTTACCGGACTTTTCAGTCGTGTGAGCCAATACATTCCCTGTTTTACGTAAAGCTGCTTCAGCTGAGTTTGTGTGTCTTTCAATGAGAGAGGCCTGGCTAATACAGCGATGGTGGATGTAAAATGCAGCAGTACATTTTTCATCCACCATCCTGGCCCATAGGAAGCTCTGTGGTTACTGTTACTGCTGCTGTTGTTTCTATTCCCAACTAGGTGGAGCACTCTTTAGAGCAAGGGTCATATCTCTCCTTGGCGTCACTGGCCGGGTTCCCCGGAAGCAGGCTCTGACACAGTCAGCATAAACCCCAAGGGGGCAAGGGGGCAAGCAAGCAGGACTTTGCAGAGGGAAGCCGAGCAGGGCTGCCCAGTGCCAGCCTCAGCCAACCCTGTGGGAGTCGTGGAACCAGAGCTGCTCTCCAGAGTCATTCCGAAGGGGTCCTTTATACTCTAGAATGCATCGGCATGAATCTGTGCAGCCCTAGGAAACATCAGATCTTGGGAGAGGTGGATCCCTGGAGCTGAGGCCATGCCTAAAGGGCCAGATGGCTGGCCAGCCCCCTTGGGAACCTGGGCAACAAGTCCTCACCTTAGGGGACCCAGCTGGGCCATCATGATGCCCGCCACACTTGGGGTATAACTCAGAGCCTGGCACCCAATAACTAATCGTTGTTGAAAACATTCCTTCATTCACTCAAACCCAAGGTTGACAGGGCAGAATCAGGTGTCCTGGTGGTCTGACACAGAGTCCTTGGCAGAGGGGTCCTGGTGGCGGTTGGGTCTGATGGAAGCCCCGTGAGGAAGCTGGCGAGAATGTGGTCAGGGTGATGTGACCATGACTGGTGGTAGGACCTTGCCTGGCACAAAGTAGGTCAAGTGAGTACTGAGGGATCAGGGTGCTGAGGCAACGTTTCCCGTGCTTAGAGCTTTAGGCTCCTGGGGCTGTAACTTGCTGCTTCCTTTTCTATGTTGATTTCTGTATGTTAGGGTGGAGTCTAGGCCAGCTAAGTCTTCAGAGTTTTCTTTCTTGTGTCTCTCCTGCCTCCACAGGCAGCTCTTCTTATAGCTGGGTATTCCCCAATCTCAGCCCCCAAGGGTGGCCTCTTGCATGGGCTCCATGGGCCCAGGGCCTTGGGATCCATGCTGGTGGGGTCGGGCCCTCCTGAGAAGCCAGGTGCTCCTTATCAGATGAGAAACCAAGAGTCAGAGAGAGGAAGCTTGTTGTTCAAAGTAACAGTCCGTGGTTGAGTCAGGAAGCAGGACCCACTTCTCCCTGCTCGGCCTTCCCCGTGCACAGCGCAAACCGCAGCTCTAGCCACAGCCCTCCATCTAAGGAGCGTCCGGCCCCTCTGCCTGCAGCTCCTCCTTGCAGAGGGCTACCTCCTTGGCCTGGCGATGAGGGGCAGGGGCTGCCAGCTGCACGTGCCACGGGGGTTAGCCCGGGGCCTGGGCTGAGGATCAAGAGGGTGTCAGGCCTCCCAGGACTTCTCCAGGAAGCAGGGAGCAACCAAAAGGCCCTCCGGGGCCAACTTGTCCTGCCCTGCCCGCTTCTCCTATCACAAGTGAATGGAAAGTCTTGAGGTAAATGATCTTCCTGAGGCCACACAGTAAGGGGTTGAGCTCAGTGGTCGTCCTGTTTTCTCGATAGTTACTCACCTCCCCAAGTTTACATAGAGCCCTTAACTCTGTGCTGTGGGCCAAGTTGCTTCAGTTGTGTCCGACTCTTTGTGACTTTATGGACTGTAGCCCTCCATGTTCCTCTGTCCATGGGATTCTCCAGGCAGGAATACCGGAGTGGGTTGCCATGCCCTCCTCCAGGCAATCTTCCCGACCCAGGGACTGAACCCATGTCTCTTCTGTCTACAGCATTGGCAGGCAAGTTCTTTACCACTAGCGCCAGCTCATCTTATTTCCAAGTGGTCTTAACAGAGAACAATGCAATAATACGCCAACTAGAACAAACACCCCTGAAGGGTGGGTCACCAGCAGGGAAGTATGTTGCTGATGGGAAGGGCAAACCCCTTCACCTGTGGGCCCTCCTTGGCTTAGGTGACCTAGGCTGCTGTCTAAGAAAGGTAGCTACACTAGATAAAGGGCATTTTGCTCTGTGAGCACCTGGCTGACTTGGATGTGCAAAGAATGGTCTAGAAGGAGTCAGGCAGGAGGGGATGGGGACGTTGGGCTGCCCGACAGAGGAAGAAAACCTGAGAGGGCACATCAGGAGGGGAAGGTGGGGCGAGGGAACGGGGAGCAGAGCCCGGGAGAAGCTGACTCTGGGACTCTGGGCCCTGCAGGGAGAGGCAGATGGGAAGTCTTGTGCCTGAAGAGCATTTGAAGAGCTGGAGGGTGCAGTGTGCATTTAGGAGTTCTTTGCTTCTCTGTCCTCCCAGGCCACTGTGCAGTGAAGACCTCTGGCTCTGGGTGTGGGAGAGCTGGCTTTTGACAGAGAGGAAGGGACAGATTGCCTGGGCTGTCACAGGGTGCCACACACAGAGAAACTCAGAGGCTGAGGGGTCCTGAACCTAGGTGCCCCCAATCTCACCCCACTGGGTGATCTGCAGACATCCTGAGGAGGGCCCTGGACTCCTTAGAGCCTGGTGTGGGGTCTCTCGCTGATTCTTGGAGACCTCTGGGGCTGGGGAGACCCCAGCTGACTCTGTTACAACTGCATTTTCTGATTTGTTCTTCTTCACCCCTCTCTGTGGGTGGTAACGTTCTACCCATTTTCCAGCAGAGACACCTGGAGCCCAGAAAGGTTCAGTAGCCCCCACCTGACCACACTCCTGGTCAATGGCTGAGCTCACCCCACCTCTCCAAACACTCATCCTCTGCACATGGAGGGGACTGAAGCTCAGGCCCCGGGCTCCATAGATGGCATCCAAATCCTGCTCTGACCTGACCAGCTTTGGTGCTGTAGGTAAATCAGACTCTCTGAGTTTCGGTTTCCTCATCTGTCAAGTGTGGCTCTGATTCAGGCACGCGGCAGATGCTGAATGAGTATTAACATCACCATCACTATTACTCAGCAGCCAGAGCCCGGGATGGAAGCCCTCCCCTGGGGAGAAGCTCATCCTGCTGAGGGGGTCCCATCCTCCCTGCCTCCTTTCTTCTCCATCCCCGCTCTGCAAGTAGGACAAGCCTCCAAGTTCATCCTGGCATTTCTGGCATGTCCTGTCCCTTGAGGAGTGAGGGTCCTACCCAGGGGAGAGGTGTCCCTAGCCATGACCCTGGGAAGGACCTGTGACCACACAGAGTCCAGGAGGGGCCTTTGGGACGAGGAGCGTGGTTGGAAATGGGTGGGGTGGAGGCATGTGGTGGCGGCCGTTCTCTTGGTTCCCAGCTTAAATGGAGAACTACAGAGACCACCCACTGAACCACAAGCCAAGGGCCTGTACCTTCCCTGCCTCTCCGTGCTCCCCTGCCACGGAGTCCCCTGTGTCTGAATTCCGTTCCTAGATCCTAGGCCTGACAAATTAGCACCTGTCTGGACTGGAAAACCTGCTCTCGATACCCCCCACCTCTAACTCCACTGCAGGAATCCAGGCCCTCTCTCTTCCCCTTTCTGCCCGGGGATCTGCTCAGCTTCTGAGCAGCCATCAAACGTGCAGTGGTAGGTGGTCCTGGGCTCAGAGCAGGGCAAGATTCAGTGGCCTGTGGTCGTAGCACTGGTGCCCTGTTCCAACTTCAGGAGGCATCATTACCCATTTTCCAGATGAGACCCAAGATTGCCCAGGTCCACGGAACTTGTCATCGAGCTGCTGGGATTTGAGTCTAGGGACTGGCTGATGCTGACAGCTGCCGGGAGGATCTGGAAATGAGAAAGGGAAATGGAGGATGGAGTAGGGGTGGGGAATGATACCCAGTTCTGCCTGTAAGTAGAACATATCAATCACGTTTTGTGGGCACTATCTGCAAAAGCCATTTAGCATCTACTTGAAGATGTTTAATTACTTAGTGCAAACAATAATAAGAACAGTGGTTCTGTTGGGCTTTCTTTGTGCTAGGCAAGTCTATTAACTCATTGAACTGAATCGATCTTCACATTGAGATTAGGAAAGTCACCCCTCCCTTGGCAACAGTTCTGACCTCTGCCTGCTCTGATGCCTGGCCTCACAGAGCAGGCCGTAAGCTTCCCTCTCTCACCTCTGCACTTGAGCCCAGGAGAGGGCAGGACAGTACTCAGCCACCATGGTGTGTGTTGAGCCATTTCACCCTTTTTAGAAAGAAAAAGAAGTCACCTTCCCCTTGGGGGTCTTCTCAGCAAAGCAGGCCACCAGCCCCTCCGTGCTGTTGCAATCTCACCGGCTTCCAGGTCATGACCCCACTGGCCTGGGCACTGACTCTGCCAGTTACTTGGCCTCCACTTGGGGAGATTTCGACAGCCAAGTGGGCAGCCTATCCAGATCCTTGCCTCACAGTTTCTTGACCTTTCCAAACCCCGTAACTTACAGCTTTTCTTCAGCAAGTCACCCCCTGGCCAAAATGTGGGACTTGACCCCACCGGAAAGGGCTCCATTCTTTAAATTCCGCTTTAGAACTCTCTGCAGCTTGCTGTGCATCTGTCTCTCCTGTGCCTTCCAGGGACATTCCCCCACCCCTGCCACCCGGCTTTTCTCTCACTTGCCCTCTGTCCTTTCCTCCCTACCTGCATCCTGGTTCCACCCCACCAGGACATCTAACCAAGACAAGAAAGAAAGGGAATACCAAGCTCTTCTCACTTATGAATATTGGATTCATAATTCCTAAATATTAACACACTGAATCAAGTATTCTAAAAAGCACATCCTGACCATATAGACTTTATTCTAACCACAGAGAAAGAGATGTGGTTTTAATACTGCTAAATTTGATACTATAACTCATATTAATATATCAAAAGAGGAAAAACAACTTGGCCATTTAGATGAATGCCAAAAAATCTACTTAATAAAATTCAATACCCATACCTCCTTAAAAAAAAAAAAAAAAAAACTCCTAATAAAATTGAAATAGAAGGATACTTCTTTAATGTGGTTTTAAAATATCTATGTCAAACCAATAGACAGTCACGTGTGATGCTAAAGCATCAGGGATATTGCTTATTAAATCAGGCATAAGGAGAGGGTGCCAGGATGTGCCCCTGTTCTTTGACATTATTCTGGAATAGACAATCAGTGCTATTGGTTAGAGGCAATTGCCTAGAGGCAGTGATACCCTGGTAGCAAGAAGCCATCAAGAACCCACTTCTTGGTTTTAAAATATCATTCTCCACTCGAAGGAATCAGAGCTAATAGCCAATCCCAGGGCTAGAACAGGAAAAATACAAGATGAGTTTAAAATACCTTTTTGTGCCAGAAACTAAAGAAACAGTCCAAAAATAATGGGAACATGTCAAAATGACATTGGAATCTCCTTGAAGGCTTAATTTTAAACAATCTGAGCATCACAATAAACAGTGATGGTAACAGATTACAACCTTTGGATTAAAATAAGAATCTGCGAGTCTCTAATGATATAAATGAATAAATGGTGGAGAAAAAAAACTTCCTTACAGTAGAATGCCAACTAAAATGTGTAGAATGAGTGATGGAAATAGATCTTCTCCATTTGGCAACCAGCAGCCTTGTGGAGTCGTCATCATCAAAGGTGGGTGGAGATTTGAAGAGAAACGGGATATTAGGGTAGTCTTGGAGTACCTCCCCACCACATAGGTGTCAAAGACCAAGATGATGAGTTTACGGTGGAGAAGCCCAGCAGGCACCAGCCTGACCTGTGATCAAGATTAGCATCACTGTTGGTGGGTCAGGTCAGTGACGTATGCCCAGATGTGGAGCCCTGAGATGAGCACATTATCATTTCCGTGGGATTCTTACCCAGAATGCATGTCCTGAGAGTGGACATGAGGAAACCAGGACAGACCCACCCTGGGGGACATACTATAGACCGAATGACCAGTACTCTTTAAGACTATCAAGGTCATCATAGACAGAAAGATCAGCTTGCTCCAGATTGAAGGAAATTAATGAGGCATGGTAACTAAATGCCAGTCGGACGTGGACCCTGGGCCAGAAAGGCAAATGAGGCATTGCTGGATCAGTTGGAGAAATCCATCCAAGTCCATGGATTAAGGGGTGGCATTAAACTAATTTTGATTTCCTAATTTGGAGGGGTGAATGATGGTAACAAGGAGTAGGAAATGACAACCCACTCCAGTATTCTTGCCTGGAAAATTCCATGGACAGAGGAGCCTGGCAGGCTACAGTTCATGGGGTCGCAAAGAGTCAGACACGACTGAGAAACTGAGCACACACGAGCAGAGGGTGTTTGGGGGAAGTACAAACTGGAGTATTTGGGGCTCATGGGACATCCTGTCTACAAGTTTTTATCAAATGGTTCAGGGGAAAAAAGGCAGATCTATATGTACGTCAGAAAAGAGAGAAAGAAACAAATAGAGATTGCACAGTTGTGGTCAACCTTTATCAGAGAATCTGGGGGAAGGGGATATAGAAGTTCTTTGCATTGTTCTTGATAAGTTTCTATAGGTTTGACATGATTTCAAAGTAGTAATAAATGATCAGTGAATAAACCTCACACCGGTCATGGGGCAGACAGCTCTCACATGGCTCTGCTGACAGGTGCTGCCGCAAGCGTGTGGTACCTGATACTCAGGCACTTTTGTGTCCATTTAACTGCCCCTTTCATTCCTGACACAGAATCTCCAAACTTTTGCCAGTGACTCAAGCCCATATCTGTCTCTTTCTCCCTCCCATTTTGTCAGATGACTTATTTTTCAGAGAAACTATAGGACGTCATGAAGGGTGTCTATTAATTCCCCTAAACTTATCTCGGTATCTATCCTTCCCATTTATTCTCAACACACTGCAACATGGTTCATCTAACCTTGAGATGGGCTTCCCTGATAGCTCAGTTGGTAAAGAATCTGCCTGCAATGCAAAAGATCCTGGTTTGATTCCTGGGTGGGGAAGATCCGCGGAGAAGGGATAGGCTACCCACTCCAGTGTTCTTGGGCTTCCTTTGTGGCTCAGCTGGTAAAGAATCTGCCTGCAAGGTGGGATACCTGGGTTCGATCCCTGGGTTGGGAAGATCCCCCTGGAGAAGGGAAGATCCCCTGGAGAAGGGAATGGCTGGCCACCCCAGTATTCTGGCCTGGAGAATTCCATGGACTACAGTCCATGGGGTCACAAAGAGTTGAACATGACTGAGCGACTTTTTAATTTTATTTTATTATAACCTTGAGACAGAGTGTGAAAGCCCCCTCAGATCTGTGATTCATCAACCACATGGAAACCCCTCCCAGAGGCCTCCACCCTCAGGCTCTGATCTGGATGGGTCGCTCTCCGTGCCTGCAACACAGCTGTCACCTGAGATGTCTCTTCACCGCTCATTCCATTCCTGGGCTCCTAGCTCTTCCCCTTTTCACTTTGTTAGGGAAGCAACTCAAATAACAGCTTCCAGTGAAAGAATTCACAAGAGGTAAACTTTTTTGAGATTTTCCATGTCTGAAGATTGTGCATAGCTAGTTTTTGTATATATTTTTCTACCCTCACAGTTTAACCAAGTATTCATTAAAGACTGTTTTTCTTCACAATTTTTAAAATACAGCTTCCTTGTCTTTTTTGCTTTCAAAATTGCTCTTAAGAAGTCTGATTTCATTCTGATTCCTAATCCTCTTCATGTGACCTGCTTTCTTCCTATCCTGGAAGTTTTTAGATTCTTTTATTTCTCTCCATTCTGAAACTTGACAGTGATGGTCCTTGGCGAGGGTCTTTTCTCAGCTATCGTGTTAGGCGTTTGGTAGGTCCTTTCATATTGGTCACCTATTTCATTTCTTTGATTATCTCCCCTCAAATTTCTCCATTTTCTTTTTCTGAGATTATTTACAAGCAGATGTTGGAACTCTTGGATCCATTCTCTAATTCTCCATCTTGTACTTTTCCCCTTTTCTAATATTTTGCCTTTTTACTCAATTTTCTGGGAAAGTTTCTTGACTTTATCTTCTGACTTTTTCCATTAGATTTTTTAAAAAGGTTTTTTATCACATTAATTTCCAAGCTCTTCATTAATTTTCCAGTGTCACCTTTTAAACTGTCACCTTGCTCTTATTTCATGGATGCTTCTCCCATTTCTTTGAATACTATAGGTTATTTTAAAGAGGCTTCTTCTGCTCCCTGACTAGTTAGTTGGAGGCAGAGGAGGCTCGGAATGCTGTGCTTGAGGCTCCCAGCCAGAGCCTCTGCCCTGAGGCCTCTCACTTTGACAGTCACCTGGACCCCTTCTAATTCCTTGCCTTCACAAAACCCACCCATCTTATGCCCATTTCCTTAGGCTTTAGCAGCCTTCTGCCACATCTCAAGAAGACACCCAGGGAAAGAGTCTTACAACCCTGGGAGTAGGTAGGTGCCTCAGCCCTCCTTCTCTCCATCTATGTCAGAGCTCTACTGGAATTGAAGGTTTCATAGGAATTTCTGGTGACAGAAGAATCAGTGAAGAAACCACTTTGAGTGAGAAGGACCTCCCGGTTCCCTCCCTATGGTACCAGTAAGCTCCCTCTCTCTCCTTGGGGAAATGGTCTCAGGGGATGGTGGTGTGAAGGAACTGGCTTGAACCAGCTTCAGAGAACCAGCTGTTAGGGTTTTGAGAGATGAGTGAGCTGATTGATGTTATAGCACTAGCTTGAAGTCAGCGATGGTATTTACACCACTGAAATTGGCAAAAGCTACATGTCAATCTTTTTTGCCTTTTTTTTTTTTTTTGGCTTTGCTTTTTGAAAGGTTGTTATTAAACATTTAGAACACATCTCTGAATATCAGTATTGCTCACTCAGTGCTCTGGTTCCTAGGGAATGGAGCTGAGGAGCAAGACAAGGACTAGGAGTTGTGCAGCCCCAATGGGGCTTCATGCTCTGAGGCTGGATTTGCTGCAGAATACCTCTTTAGCATGCCACCTTAAAGCACTGATTTTACTCCAGGTACTTGGAATCATGGCTTGTTCTGCAAACTAGTGCAACCTGTCTTCAAACTACCAGCTCTGGGATACTTAAAAAAAAAAAATTACCATATCCATATAGCAGGGCACCAGGGAGCCAGTCAAAAGCACCAGGGGCTCCTGATTGTCTCCAGGAAGCAAATGGACTTCCCTCAGAAAAGGCAGATGGGGGTGGGGCTCTCTAGTCCAGTGAGTCCTCGATAGACTGACAGCCCAGAACCACCCACTTCATCAGTCATAGAGCCTCATGCTTCTTCCCCTTGTTGAATGCCCTTGGAGAGATAGCTTGGAAGACTGGACTCATGTTGGTTCACTGGAACTTGATGTGATCCCACTCTCCAGGTGACAAGAGGAATTTGGGGAGCTTCTGAACCCAGCATCCAAAGCAGTGAGCTGCCCTGCGTCTCGTCTCCACTCCCCCGGTCCCACTGTGCCCTCTGCTTTCATGGTCCTCCTTCCAGTCCCCTCAGTGCCAGCTTCTGCCACCCAGCCAGACTGGAGATGGGCTGCCCTGAGGGAAGGCTTAGAGGAACAGATGAGGGAGTACCTCACCCGCCCCTCGTGGGCCCTGGCTGGCTGGTCCAAAGGAAGATGCTCAAGTGGACCCTGGGGGCTGAGGATATGAGCCAGGGTGGCAACAGATTCTAGGAACCCTGGGCCAGCTCTTCCCTTTTCTACCCTGCTCTGACTTCACTTCTCTCTGTGCCTTGGTTTTCCCAAATGTGAAATGGGACTAATCACCCTCAAAATATCCCTGCAAGGTACTAATTACCATTTGTAAGAGACTTTGAGATCTTTGGATGGACTATAACAGTACTAATAATGTATAATAATACTCTGCTCTTCTCTGGGGCCTTTCATCCATGGGTCTCAAAGCCTTTTACAAACCTTAATTAATTCTCCCTACATCCCAGTGCAGGAGGCTGATGGTCATTAGCCCGATTTTTACTGGTGGGGAAACTGAGAGAAGCCAGGAGGTTGGCTTGAGGCCACACAATAAGTCTGTAGCCCTGTGAGGGCTAGAACTCACAGCCCTTGGCCCCTGGGAGAGGATCGCATGATGTAGGCTCCAGCCCAACCTGCAGTAAGGCTGAGGGAGCAGCAACAGAGCCTCCTACCTGCCAGAGCCCTGGAGTGGCTGCCAAGGGGAGTCTGGGCCACTGAACTCTCAGAGGACGCGGGCAATAGGAGGAGGCCCTTAGGCATGGGTTTTACTAGCTGGTCTAGAGATCTGGTGAGAGAAGTAGCACTGATAGGGTGCCCCATGTGTGCCAAGCCCCTACCTAAGGCACTTGTGTCATTCGATTACATCCCACCTGTGATAGGCATAGTGTTCCCATATCGTTCCCGTATCACAGGTGAGAAAACTGGCTTGTTGAAGAATCCACCAGTTATGCTCAGCTATGTTGGACCGAACGACGTGCTTGTGCCTTCATCGTCACTCATACGGGCCACAAGTCATCCGGGTAGCAGGAAGCATAAGTAGGCATCATTTTAGAGATGGGGAAACTGAGGTACCCAGAAGAAAAGTGACTCGTTCAAAGGTGTGACCTTGGACAAGTCCTGTTCTTCCACAACCTCTCCCTACCCACCAAGTCCTCAGAGTTCCCCAGCCCTGACTCCCTCCCAATCCCAGCTGGCCGGCAAGGCTATGTGAGATCATGGCAGGAAAGGCTTTGAAGTGCTCTGAGGCAGCACCTAGGTCCTCCCAGGGGCAGATGAAAAGCCTCCTCCCCTGGGTTCTTTGTCATCCCACAGGAAAGCTCTCAGAAGATGGAAATGGCACAGTCACTGGGCTGACCAGGGATCACCTGGGGACAGTGCCCATGGGCTTCCCTCCAGACTTCTAGAGTGCACCCCCATGTCCTGCCTGGGGGATCCTCTGGGGAGGACCAGGCTTCCTGGGACAGAGGGCTGAGGGTGTCTCCCCCCTCCAGAACAGGCTAGGGAGAGTCTGAGGCCAGGGCATGTGACCGGACAGTTCCTGCCCCTCTTTGGGGCCCTGGTCTGAAGTCCCTTCTGGCTCTGATGATCCCTGACACCCTAACTTGGATCCATGCTCCCCAGAATCCTGTTTGTTAATGATTGCCCCACAGGAACCCAGAGAATTCGTTAGAGAGCCGATTCCTCCGACGTGACAGTGATGGGAGCTTTAGGTCTGAGCAGGGTGTCTGGGGAAAGATTGAAGGCAGGAGGAGAAGGGGACGACAGAGGATGAGATGGTTGGATGGCATCACCAACTCGATGGACATGAGTTTGAGCAAGCTTCGGCGGTTGGTGATGGACAGGGAAGCCTGGCATGCTACAGTCCATGGGGTCACAAACAGTCGAACAGGACTGAGCGACTGAACTGAGGGTGTCTAGAGACCTGGCTCTGGCCCCCACAGACAAGCTGTGTGGTCTGGACAAGGGTTTTCCTGATCCTTGCCTCAGCTTCCCTGTTGGTAAAAACAGCAGTGGGGGATGCCTGAGTGGCCTTTGAAACTGGAGGAAAGAAAGAGAGATGAGTCTCTGTCTGGGGTGGGGAGTGGGGGGCGGGGTACGCAGGGGACACAGTGCTCACTGAGTAAAATGCGTTGGAGGCGGGGGTGGGGTGGGAGGACCGTGGAGTGATATTTGGCAGCTGGAAGGGGGTGGAATGAAGCTCCAGCAGTGCTGTTGCCCACTGCCTGCTTAATCTCGATAGAAATTCTACCTAATATTTATTTATGCAGCCTTTCATCCGACTTAACAGAATGCTTTCTCCCCTGTTGTCTCTTTCAACTGCCCTCCCCATCTGTGGGAGAGGTCTACGAGCACTCCCAACCTACAGATGAGGAAACTGAGGCTCAGAAAGATGAAGTCATCTCAAGGATACCTAGGTAGTAAGGAGCAGACCCAGGCTTCTTGCCCAGGTCTGTCCCCGAGACATGCTTCTCTAGCAAGTTCCATACCACAGGGTCCCTTCTGGAACCAGTGCAAGGCAGCCTTGACCTGGGTTGAGGACCTTGACGGCAGAGTCCCCTCATGGGGCCCTTTTCCTCCTCCCAAGGCTCCTTGGGGGTGGCGGTTGGGTGGGTGGTGGGGGCTGGCCCTGAGGGAGGAATCTCAGATGGTGAGTCCAGGGTGCGGCCAGCAGTGGGCGGGAGGCACTGGAGGCTGCTGCTAGCTGGGCCGGGTGGGGCAGGGCGGGCATGGGAACAGTGTGACCTGGACGGTGTGACCTGTGATAATTGAGAGCTGCACGCAGTGGCTGCGATGGAGGCAGGGAGGCCCCCCTGTGCTTGAGGGTGGCCTCGCCATCAAGGCTGGGGCCTCCGTGCCTCCTGCCTTGCTTGTCCCCCTCAGCCACAGCTTGGCCGCTTCTAGGAGATGGTGCCGTCTCTCCCACCAGCAGGCTCTCCCCCGGGAGCCTGCTCAGACCTGCCTTCCTCACAAAGCTCGGTAGCAACTCCCTGGGGCAGAAAATGTCTCTTCTGAAAGCAAGACAAGAGTTTAATTAAGCCCTAAACGCACACAGTTGAGCCTGAAATTAGGGTGGTGATGGGAGGGGGAGAAGGCAATCGAGGACGGTGGGTAGCGGGGTGGGCTTCAACGCACTTCTGGCCCAGCTGAGCCAAACAAGCCTACAAGCAAACATTTACAGAGCCTGTGGGCGTGGCTACAAAGCCTCTCTGACCTGGAGAGGGGAGAATGCCACGTTTCCTGTCCTGTTTGGGGTAAGTCTGTGGAGGACTTGGAAAGTGGGAGAAGGAGCAGGGAAGTGAAGCGAGGCCAACCTCTGAGAGCAGATTCTGAGGCTCTAGGGACACACGAGGGTGCCAGGGGCAGGGGTGGGGGGACGCTGGGGGGTCCTGTGAGACTGCAGCTGGGCCAGTGGGAACCCTCCCCACGCCCAAGGCCAGCTGGGCTCTGGGTGAGCCCAGCCAACCGCACGCGCAGGTGTGCCGGGGCTGGGGCTCCTGCCCAGCACCCCGCTTGGCTCACCCAGGTGTGCAAAGCTCATTCTGCTCCCTAAGAAGGCAGGCAGCAGCCAGCCAGGTGCCTGATCGGCTGGGCTCCCAGCTGGAGGACAAAGTCACTGACACTGGCTTTGCCATGGCTGCAGGCCTTGGGGGCAGTCAGGAGCTTTGAAGGGGGCAGAGGCTTCACCCTCCTCTCTCTCCTGTCCCCAGCTCTCCCCAGGTTGTTGCTCAGACAGTCAAACCACAGCCTCCTCCTCTACCTGGCAATTAATCCTGCTGTGCCCTGCAACCTGGGTTGGGTCTTACTCTGCCAGGGACTGAAGCAAGAAGAGACGGGCCGCCGGGCGTGTTATCGCTTGTCTCTGGGGCAGAGAAGCGGTTGCAACAGAGCCCCTGCGTGCGTGTGGACGTGCCTGCGTGGAGCAGTGAGGGAACAGGCTGTCCTCGGGGGGCGCCCTGTCCCCCTTCCCTGTGTGTGTGGCAGGCAACCCAAGGGCAGACCCCACTTGATGGACACAGAAGCTGCTCTCACAGAAGCCAACCCCCCACCCCCCTGGACAGGTCATCTAATCAGTTAGTGGAGATGCTGTAGGTTCTTTGATTTAAGGGACTCTCTGCTGAAGACACCAAAGTGGGGGTCTTTGCCGGGGCCGTAGGGAGCACCAGCCAGGGTGCAGCCACTAAGCAGCCCCCATTGGCTTTTCCTAACTCGGGCCTTATGCCCTGTTGGCTTCCCCGTCCCAGGGCAGATGGGGAAATCCTGGCACAGGCTTTCTGTCACTGAATCACAGGTGTCCTGGAGGTATGATGACCGCAGGGCAGAGGGTCAGAAGAGGCCCCAAGGTTCATTCAAGGAAGCCTCCCTCCACCCATCTGTGCTTATCTCCCCTTGACAGCATCTCTTTATCCTGTGGCTTATCCTTATCCTGTGGCTGCTGTGACAAATTACCACAGACAAGCTGGCCTAAAATGACAGAAATGTACTCTCCCACAGTTCTGGACGCCTGACGTCTAAACTCTGGGTGTGGACAGGGCCTCTTTCAGCCCCTGGTGGCTGCGGAGTTTTGTAGCCTTAGCGCATCTGTCTCCATGGTCTTCACATGGGCACCTCCACTAGGTGTGCCATCTCCTTCGGCTTCATTCTTATCCAGACATTTGTCACTGGATTTAGGGTTCATCCAGATAATCTAGGATGAGCTCCTCTGTTGAAATCCTTAATTTCATGACACTTGCATAAACCCTTTTTTCCAAATAACACATTCCTAGGTTATGGGGATTGGAACATGGACTTATCTTCTGGGAGCCATCTGTTACCCCACCCGGTGGTCAGTTAGCATGAGTTGGACCCCTCCAATGATGGGAAGCTTGCTACCCCATGGGTTGGCTCAGTTCATGTCTGCTGCTGCTAAGTCGCTTCAGTCGTGTCTGACTCTGTGCGACCCCATAGATGGAAGCCCACCAGGCTCCCCTGTCCCTGGGATTCTCCAGGCAAGAGTACTGGAGTGGGTTGCCATTTCCTTCTCCAGTGCATGAAAGTGAAAAGTGAAAGGGAATTCGCTCAGTTGTGTCCGACTCTTAGCGACCCCATGGACTGCAGCCTACCAGATTCCACCGTCCACGGGATTTTCCAGGCAAGAGTACTGGAGTGGGTTGCCATTTCCTTCTCCCAGTTCATGTCTAGACAGGTCTAATTATTTTAAAGTTCTTCCTTGGGTGGAGCTGAAATTCCACTCAACAAGAACCTCTACCTGGCCCTGGTTCTGTCCTTCAGAGCATATATAATGTGCCTAAATAAATAAACTCTATTCCCACTGCCCCATGCCCTCGATTACAATGCAAAAACAAAATTAGAAAAAAATGACCTAGCTTAATCCTGGAATCAGAGACAGTACACAGACCCTGGGGTCAAGAGACCTTGACTCACTGAAGGTTCTCTCCCTAGAATCTCGTGCCTCAGTTTCCTCACCTAATGCCAAAGGGCTGGTGGAATCACTCTTCCCAAGGGATGCTTTTGGAAAATGCATCCTGGATATTCATAATTTGTACTGGCCTACAAAAGCCTCTGAGAAGCCCTGACTAGAGAAGCCCGCTGAATTCAGTCATTTCCAAATTTATTTGAAAATGGAGGCATTTTATTGACTACCATCTTTTTTTTATCACCCTGCCAGAACTTCTGTGTTGCTTTGGAAGAAGAACCGGTCTCTGTGATGCCTGGGCATCCTTTCAGCTTTCACAGTCTGTTAAGGTCAAACCAAAGAGTTGAGTTCAAGTTCCCATCCCTAGAGTTGTTGACAGGCATTTTGCTAGAGGTGACACACCATCCATTACAAGCTGAGAGTCAAGGATCTGGAAAATGAGAAGCCCCTCCCCTAAGCCACAGACAGCCTGGGTGAGGCTGTGGGTGGGGGTCTCCTCCCAGGGGCCCTGGGCCTGCGGGGGGTGCCCTGTGGGAGGAAGCCAGGAAGGGACGAGCATTTCTGCTGTTCTGCCCCCACAGGACCTCCTCTTCACATCCCCGGGGCCAGACTTTTCTGCCTCAGACTCCACCTACTCAATCCTCCTTCATTAGATAGAGCTACCTCAGAGCCTGGGGGCTTTCCAGGTGGTGCTAGTGGTAAAAAACTTGCCTGCCAATGCAGGAGACCTAAGAGATGTGGGTTCAATCTCTGGGTCAGAAAGATCCCCTGGAGGAGGGCATGGCAACCCACTCCAGTATTCTTGCCTGGAGAATCCCATGAACGAGGAATATGGCAGGCTACGGTCCACAATGTTGCCGAGTCGGACACAACTGAAGCGACTTAGCACGCACCTCTGAACCTGGCTCTTCCCAAGCTTTCTGCTGAGGGTGCCAGTGAAATCCCTCTTACATTCGCTGGGGGGAAGGGGGTGGGCAGGGATACCCCAGAGAAGTTGGATCTTCTGAAATGAGAGCAAGAAGAAACCTAGACCTCCCAAGGGAAAGGCAGGGCTGGTGGCAGAAGAGAAGGGCCTGCAGGTGTGTCCCAAGGAGAAAGGGGAGCTGAGGGTGGGATGGAGGGGGTGTGGGGCTCCTACCCTGGGAGCAAGAGAAGGATGGAAACATCGAAATGACAGCTAAACTGAAGATGATGATCGACTGAGAAGGCTACCAGGGTTATTTCTCTGGCCCCAGGTGAGATTACTTCCAGGCTATTATCTTCCCCAAGCAGGGCAACCCAGCTCAGATCCACCTTGTATTGTAGGGAGTCCCTGTGGCCTGACAGTTTCATCTGCAGATACAGGTTCACCATGCTCTCAGACACAGCTCCGGGTTACTTGCTGCTAAGTCACTTCAGTCGTGTCCGACTCTGTGGGACCCCAGGCTCCGCCGTCCCTGGGATTCTCCAGGCAAGAATACTGGAGTGGGTTGCCATTTCCTTCTCCAATGCATCAAAGTAAAAAGCGAAAGTGAAGTCACTCAGTCCTTAGCGACCCCATGGACTGCAGCCTACCAAGCTTCTCTGTCCATGGGATTTGCTAGGCAAGAGTACTGGAGTGGGGTGCCATTGCCTTCTCCGGGTTACTTACTGAGCACCAATATATCAGGGACTATGCTAGCTGCTTTTACGTGTATACTATTTCATCCTTGCAACCCCTAATATTTTACAGATGAGCACACCAAGACAGAGGTTCAGTATCTTGCCGAAAGTTGAGAGGAGAAGCTACGAATAAGACCAGCTCTGGCTCCCAATCCACCCCACAGCTTTTGATGGTACTCAGTGGTACACCCTTGGACCCCGATGGTGTGGGCAGTTCTCCCACAGGTCTGGCCCGAGTCTCTCCTACTCTCGTCTGAATTGGATCAGATGGAAGGACCATGTCAGTAGGTCGGTTCTGCTCCCAACCCAGCCTCAAGAGACATCACCCATCCCTTGGTACAGGTGGTAGCCTTCCAGTTACTGGGGTGGGGATGTTTGCCTTCTGTTAATGAAAAGAAATAGATGTGATAATAAATAAATGCCCAACCCAGTGCAGCAATCGATGTCCCTAACAATGAGGCTCTGTGTTTGCTCTCAGCTGTGGGTTATGTTCATTGGCCACAGTCACTGCTCAGGAGCCCCTGGGCACATCATCCTGGGTGGGTCCACAGGGGAGGGAGCAAACCTTCCTGCCTTCAGCTACCAGAATTCATCCCACAATGTGAGGTTCCTACAGACCTGCTTCCAGGCACCCCAGGCCAGAGTGAGGGGAAACAGGCCAGGTTCACAGAGAAAACAGAGCCCTACCCTTTTCATCAGGAAATGAGTCTGGCCCCAGCTCTGCCTCTGCTGCCCTGGGTGACCTGAGACCAGCCTAGTTCCTTCTCTGAGCCTCAGTTTCCTCATCTGTCAAATGGGGTAGGGGTAGAGTAGTAATACATGATATCTCATGTTCCTTCTAGCTCTGACGTTACAGGACCCTGTAGCCATGGCTTCTCCCAGAGCTGCTTTATGAATTAAGTATATAGGCCCCTAGCTGGTGCCCTTTGGGGCTCCAAGAACCCAAACTCTTCTGTTAGGAGGCCAGACGTCCATTCCTGCCTCAGCTTCCCTCAATCCTTTTCTTTCCCATTTTATCTAGCTGTCATGGGTCTGGAACTCCCCAGTTTGCAAGGCATTTTTCTGAAAAATTATCCCATTTGAGCTTCACCCCAACCTCGTGAGTTAGGCAGAGAAAGGGATGCGGGGCTTTCAGCACAACCAGGTGTCAGGCCTCTTCCTTGATGCTGCAAGGAATCTTCCCCATAGCTACAGAAATCCTTTTGGGAATAAGCAGAATATAAGGAAATAAACGGTGGGTGGATAATTAGATGAATGCATATGTGCGTGATCCTCACCACACCCTGAGGTCTTGGTGTTATGATGGTCATCCACATTACAAGGGAGGAAAGTGAGGCTTGGAGGGATTCAGTAACTGCCCTGGGTCCCTTGGCTCTCAGGCAGTAGAGCGAGGATTGGAACCCAGACCTCTCTGATCTAAGCCCACAGCCCTTTCTGAGCACCTACCTGTGCACAAATTAGCCTTTTCCACCCCACTTTGCAAATGAGTGTATTTGGTGTCTAGAGATGATGTGACTTTGTCAAGGGTTTGCAGCTCTGAGTAGCAGAACCAGGATGCATGCCTTGTCTTTTGCCTACAAACCTAGGGCTGTTTCTGGAAACATCTCAGTTGCCTCCAAAGAAAAACCAGTGGTGTCCCTTCCTCCCTCCCTTTCTGCCTCCCTTCCTTCCGGGAACATCTCTTATCTCTCAAGTGCTTCCTTGTCCGAGGCAGGGAATCACGTGATGTGCTCACTGTGCAGATAACAGGGCCACCACCCCCTGGGCTCGGTGTGTCTTCAGGGGTGTGGGTCCCCATGGCAGCCCATGTGCTCCGTGGCCCACATCAGCTGATCCACAGGGGTGCTGGGTGGGGTGTGCTGACACCCGGGGGCTCTCAATAGGGGTAGCGCCTGCACCCTCTCTATGTGTCATTCTTGGGGTGCCCGTGAAACTGTGCATGGCTGCCCTCCCCAGGTGAGCATACGCTGGACGGCTGGAGTGCTGGGGACTGTGGGGGGTGGGCGAAGAGCACTGGGCACGGACGCTGCTCTCCCAGGCCCTTGCCCTCTGTGGTGCCCCCACCTCTCTCCTCTCGGTCTCCACTCCGGGCTCTTCTCACTCCCCCCCACCCTCTACCGTGGTGACTTGCTTAATGCTAGATTTTTGTCTTCCGGCTGCAGCCCATGATGTGTGTCTCTGAGTAATGCAAACACAAACAGAACACTTCTCCCTGAGGGGAGCATTCAAACTTGTTTGGAAAACTCAGGCTTAAGGCCACAGCTCACGTAGTGTCTTCTAAGAAATTATCAGTGGAGGAGTGGTGTGTGCTTCAGGCCGCTCTCCCTCTCACGTGTATATCACAGTTCTGGTCTCTGTCCCACGTATATGCACGTGTGTGTGCACACATGTATGTAGGGGTGGCATTTTGGGGTAAATTCACTGATGTATGAAACATACACCCAGAGGGAGGGGACATATGTATACTGTGGCTGATCCGTGTTCATGTGTAACAGAGGCCAACACAATATTGTAGAGCAATTGTCCTCCAATAATTGTATTTTGTTGTATACTGCTCCATATTGTACAATTATAATCTTTGATAATTATTAGTTACTCAAGAGTTATGTTTTATGAGTATTGTTCAATTGTCATCACTAATAGAATGATGGCATCACCAATGCGGTGAACGTGAGTCTGAGTGAACTCCGGGAGTTGGTGATGGACAGGGAGGCCTGGCGTGCTGCGATTCATGGATCGCAGAGTCAGACATGACTGAGCGACTGAACTGAATAGAATGATACTCAGAAAACAAAAACATCCAGTCAAGTACACAAATTGTGTGCAATTCACTAAGTTTTTACAAAGTAAACACATAACACACATGTAAGCCTAACCTAGCCAAGAAACAGGACTCAGCCCTCACACCCCTACAGTTTGCCTGACCTGCAATGACTTCTAGATTTGTTTTGTCTTTAAAAATTATATACTAGAACAACACAATCAGTATCACTTTCTATCTGGTATCTTTTGTTCAACATTATATTTGCTAATTTTGTGTATGTGTCTAGTATACATATACACACATATACATACACTTGTGTTTATCCACACATACACATGTATGTGTATGGGAAAAAATACATCTTTTCTGCCTCTTTTCTTGCTTAAATATTCTAAATCAAGATGCAAACATTATGTCCTTTAATACCTGTGTTCTTCAGCATGCATCTAGAAAATATGGCTACTATCTTATATGAATGAATACCATTATCCCATCTAACAATAATGAAAAGTTTCTGGGGATCACCTCTGATCCCATTCATACTAAAATTTCCCAAACTGTGTGTTTACAAAAGAAAGTCACAGATACAGATATATCTCTGACCCCATCACTGTGCCTGCTTCCTTTCCTCCCTCTTCAAGTTGCAAAATATTAGCACTGCCTTTGAAATGAAATCCAAATCCCTCCAGTATCAGCCAGATTTCCAAGTCTGGCTCAGTATTCACAGAATGGTGAGGGTCAGCCAATTCAGACTCCCTTCTGCTTTCTGAATCCCCTTATAACACGCACCAGAGTCTGGCCTCTTTCTGAACATCTTCCCCAAACTTCCCATGATATTGACTGGCAGGGCTGCCTTCCTTAGGCTAAGGTTAACTCTGCCTCTCCCAATACCAGCATCTACCCTTCACCCTAGCCTCATCCTTTAGAGCCATACCAAATAGACCTAGTTTTTTTTTTTCCCCCCACAGGGAATGCCTTCATATATTTGGAAATAGCTCAAAACCATTCTGTCCTCACCACCCCCCAATACTATAAACTTTATAACATTCCCCTGGTCTCAGTCAACCCCATCACTTGATTCTTGCCCCTGCATATGCATACTTCCCTGAACCTGGGCTCTTCCTAAAGCTGTCCACTCTGCAGCCTCCCCCACCTTCACGTGTAAGCATCTCATCTGACTCCTGAGGCCAGTGTCAGTGCCACTGCCTTCACAAAGCCTCTTCTCAGGTGTTCCACCTGATATGTTCTCACCTTCTGCATCAGCCAGAGAATCCTGGTGGCTGCCTTGTGGTGTTTACTGCTCTCTAACTTGTTTTAAAATTGTTTGAGAATCTTTCTCATGCCTCACCAGATTCCAGATACTTTGAAGACAGCCACTTCCTTACCTGACATTGCTTATTTCTGAAATGTCTAGAAAACAGTAAGTGCTAATAGTCGATGCTCTTTAGGTGCTCCCTGGTGGACTCTTTCACTTGAAACTGACAGATTTGCTGTTGTTCAGTTGCTAAGTCATATCCGACTCTTTGCGACCCTGTGGACTGCAGCACCCCAGGATTCCCTGTCCTTCACTATCTCAAACTCATGTTCATTGGGTTGGTGATGCCATTTAACCATTTCATCCTCTGTCGTCCCCTTCTCCTCCTGTCTTCAATCTTTCCCAGCATCAGGGTCTTTTCTAATGAGTCAGTTCTTCGCATCAGGTAGCCAAAGTATTGGAGCTTCAGCTTCAGCATCAGTCCTTCCAATGAATATTCAGGACTGATTTCCTTTATGATTGACTGGTATGATCTCCTAACTGTCTAGTCAGTCAGTTCAGTCACTCAGTCGTGTCCGACTCTTTGCTATCCCATGAATCGCAGCACACCAGGCCTCCATGTCCATTACCAACTCCCGGAGTTCACTCAAACTCATGTCCATCGACTCAGTGATGCCATCCAGCCATCCCATCCTCTGTCGTCCCCTTCTCCTCCTGCCCCCATTCCTCCCAGCATCAGAGTCTTTTCCAATGAGTCAATTTTTTTGCATGAGGTGGCCAAAGTATTGGAGTTTCAGCTTTAGCATCATTCCTTCCAATGAACACCCAGGACTGATCTCCTTTAGAATGGACTGGTTGGATCTCCTTGCAGTCCAAGGGACTCTCAAGAGTCTTCTCCAACACCACAGTTCAAAAGCATCAATTCTTTGATGCTCAGCTTTCTTCACAGTCCAACTTTCACAACCATACATGACCACGGGAAAACCATAGCCTTGACTAGACGAAACTTTGTTGGCAAAGTAATGTCTCTGCTTTTGAATATGCTATCTAGGTTGGTCATAACTTTCCTTCCAAGGAGTAAGTGTCTTTTAATTTCATGGCTGCAGTCACCATCTGCAGTGATTTTGGAGCCCCCAAAAATAAAGTCTGACACTGTTTCCACTGTTTCTTCATCTATTTCCCATGAAGTGATGAGACCATATGCCATGATCTTCGTTTTCTGAAGGTTGAGCTTTAAGCCAACTTTTTCACTCAACTCTTTCACTTTCATCAAGAGGCTTTTTAGTTCCTCTTCACTTTCTGCCATAAAAGTGGTATTATCTGCATATCTGAGGTTATTGATATTTCTCCTGGCAATCTTGATTCCAGCTTGTGTTTCTTCCAGTCCAGCGTTTCTCATGATGTACTCTGCATAGAAGTTAAATAAGCAGAGTGACAATATACAGCCTTGATGTACTCCTTTTCCTATTTGGAACCAGTCTGTTGTTCCATGTCCAGTTCTAACTGTTGCTTCCTGACCCGCATACAGATTTCTCAAGAGGCAGGTTAGGTGGTCTGGTATTCCCATCTCTTTCAGAATTTTCCACAGTTTATTGTGATCCACACAGTCAAAGGATTTGGCATGGTCAGTAAAACAGAAATAGATGTTTTTTCTGGAACTCTCTTGCTTTTTCCATGATCCAGCGGATGTTGGCAATTTGATCTCTGGTTCCTCTGCCTTTTCTAAAACCAGCTTGAACATCTGGAATTTCACAGTTCACATATTGCTAAAGCTTGGCTTGGAGAATTTTGAGCATTACTTTACTGTGAGGTGAGTACAATTGTGCGGTAAGGGACTCTCAAAAGCCTTTTCCAGAAGCATAGAAACTGACAGATACTCAACTCAAATTGGCTCCAATGGAAAAGGGAATCTCTTTTAAAAATGGAAAGTCTAGGAGCAACCATTCTAGCCTTGCCAGTGTTGAGAAGGTGCAACAAAGTCATCAGAAGCCTGTTCTCTGTTGAAAAGAGAGGACATCTTTCCCAAAGGTTTCAGCCAAAGCCTCAGGTCTGCCTCTTAGAAGCCAGTTTTGTGTCATGAACACAGCCCTCAACTGTCGGTGCCTGTGGCCAGGGAAACGGGCGTTCTGATTGGTTAGGACTGCATCATGTGTCCTTGTGTCCATCCCTGGGGCCCAAGGGTCAGGATCAGTGGGAAAGTGCAGGCTCTCCCAGAGGAAAATCAGGGTGCTCCTACCAGAAAGGGAAGTGGGCGCTAGGCTGCCACCCGACAGAGATTCATCAGCACTGGAAGGAGACCTGTGACAAGCAATGAGGTCTCCTGCTCTTGGTTGTTCTATGAGCTCCTTTTGCATCCCCTGTGGGCCCCGTGTGTGGAGAAGGAAAGCAAAGGCCAGGCACATGGGAGTCTGAAGACCTGGGTACACTGTGCTCTGCCTGCAAGGTAGGTATGACCCTGAGCCCATGGCTCACCTTTCCTGAACCTCAGTTTCTCTGTTTGGAAAATAGGCCAATAACACAGGTCGTAGCTACTGCATACCCAAGTATGCAGAGATGGTTTGTCATGATTCCATGCCAAGCTAGGGGGAGATTCATTAACCCCTCCCATACCAAGAGTCTGGGGCCTAAATCAGTTCTGTTCAGTCACTCAGTCATGTCCAACTCTTTGCAACCCCATGGACTGCAGCACACCAGGCCTCCCTGTCCATCTCCAACTCTCAGAGCTTACTCAAACTCATGTCCGTAGAGTGGGTAATCCATCCAACCATCTCATCCTCTATCGTTCCCTTCTCCTCCTGCCTTCAATCCCTCCCAGCATCAGGGTCTTTTCCAATGAGTCAACTCTTCACATGAGGTGGCCAAAGTATTGGAGTTTCAGCTTCAGCATCATTCCTTCCAATGAACACCCAGGACTGATCTCCTTTAGAATGGATGCACTGGTTGGATCTCCTTGCAGTCCAAGGGACTCTCAAGAGTCTCTCCAACACCACAGTTCAAAAGCATCAATTCTGTGGCGCTCAGCTTTCTTTATAGTCCAACTCTCACATCCATATATGTCTATTGGAAAAACCATAGCTATGACTAGACGGGCCTGAATACTCGTGTTCAAATCCCAGCTCTGTTTCTCTTTTGCTCTGGAATCTTGAGAGAGTTTACCTCTCTTGACTTCAGTTTTCCTCATCTGTTGAATGGGGATAATTGTAACTAACTCATAGAGTTGTTACGAATATTAACTCAGTTAATATATATGACAATTAAAACACTGTCTGGTATGGGGAAGCCCTATAAAAGGTTTGTATAGGTGTCACTATTCTTGTTGCTTCCTGCCCAAACTATTGTGCATGTTACTATTTTTCTCAGCTAGATTGTGAGCTGCCTGGGGGTAGGGTCCATCCAGGCTCCAGACTTCTACTCCCCCTTCCTCAGGAAGTGCTCAGCAAATCCTGGGGTCAGGCTGATGGACAGCTGCGAGAGCCGGGCAGGTCTTGGACTCTGACCACATTAGAAGTGGAGGGAGCCTGCCTGGAGCCTCTGGCCTGGGGTGGAACAGGAAGGGGAAAGCTCATGCTGGAGTCTGAAGAGCCCCTGGGTTTCTGTAGTCCTCAGGAGAGACAGGATAGATGTTTCTGTGTGAGACTTGAAGATGCCTGGCAGGAGACTCGTCCTGGATGGAGGAGGGGTGGGGAAAGTGTCTCCCTCTTTAGGGCTTCTCTGTATCCCTTGCCCTATGACAGGGCTTGCGTTCAGTCTAGCCTCTTGGTGGCAGATGAGGAAGCAGAGGCCTGGAGATGTCAAGGGACTCGGTCCAGGTCACACAGCCAGCCACAGCAGGGCCAGCCTTGGACCTCTGTTTCTCAACTCAAAGCCCAATCTGAGCTCCTCTCCTTGTGCAGATCTTGGATCCAGAAGAGGAAGCGAAGGAAACTGTCCTGTTCTTCCTCTCCAGACCCAACAAACATTCCTACCAGGGGTCACTTCTGTTCTGACTCATAAAGATATTTCTGAATAATAGCACTGGTCACCTTATCTCTGGAATGTATCCTGCTTACACACACACACACACACACACACACACACACACACACACAACTGGGGAAGTACCTTCTTCCTGCCTGAGTCTTCTAAGGCAGTCACTACTCAGAGTCTCTCAGAGGCCACGAGCAGAGCTGGGACCAGAAAGGCCTCATTTGCATATGCTTTCTGAGAAGTTTCTTGCACAAACTTCAGTATAATACTAAATGTGGTCTAAATCAATCAAAAGGATTTGCTGTTGTTTGTTTGTGTTCTTTAAATTGGAGGTAACATACAGTAGAGGGCCCTAAGCTGAGGGCAGAGCTTGATGAGTTTGTCACATGCATGCAGATATAACCACCACCCAGATGCAGAATATTCTGTTTTAATATTAATATTAGGATGGCCTCTAGAGCAATAGTTTTTGGACTCCCTTGCTTTCACATCTCCTCCTTGGTGTGCATCCCACACGTGAAATGGAACTCATTGTGGGTAAGGGCACGGGTCACGTCTCAGAATACTTCAGCTGGGTGGGCCCCTCTTGGAATGTAAAGGAGGTTGTGTAAGGCCACAGGGAGGAGTCAAACATTGCTTATTCACCCAGCTCTTTCTTCCAGATGCTGATCTCTTTTGATCCATGGTTCCCAGCCTTTCTTTCTGCCCCCACACCTGAGGGATACAACACATTCCCTTGGGATTAGTGGCTGAGTGTATCCCTGAGGTTTAAAGGGAGGGGAGGTGCAGCTTGAAAAGCTGTGTGGGTTATTCTGATGTTTACCCTGACTTGGGGTGAGATGTGAGAGTCACTGATGGACCGTATTTCCCCCATCCTGAAATGCCACCCGTAAGAAGATACATCTGGGTTTAACAGCATCTGTGCTGGTTCTTCCTCATTTGCTGAATGTGTCTTCCCCACCCCACCAGATCCACCATCACCCTTCCTTGCCCTCTCTGTACCCTGGGAGGCTGACAGGGGTGGGAGAGATGGGCTTGGGATCTTGTCGCCATCCTCTTCAGGGCTCTCTCTGGCAGGGGCTGCTTCTCTTTATCCTGCCGATGGCCTTCTTCCACGGTCCAAGGGTGCACAAGGCTCTTAATAACTCTATTTTCTTCCCTTTTCAACCCTGGGGGTGGTCAGCAGTTTCCACCACCTGTTACTAGGCCTGGGGTGCAACAAGGTCCCTTGTCACTCTCTTCGCCCTGCTCACACCTCTTTATGGAAACATTCTATTAAAGCCTCTTCCTTTGAACCATCTGGGCTGAAGTCTGTTTCCTGATGGACTCCTGACTGATCCAGAGATCTTGGGACAAACACAAATGCTTCCAGGTTAGTCACTGATTATAACTTGCACCTGACTTTCAGAAATGTTCAAAATGTATTGTTTACAGTAGAGAAATGATGGCAGATTCACTCAGGCTTGGTGGATAGAGGACCGTTTATCATTAAGCCATGGACTTTGCGTCTGACCTGGCAAGGCTGGGAGCACAGGGAACAGGCTGTAATGAATGTAAAGCTGGGTGAGAAGGGTTTGTGTTCAGACTCTGGTTGGGAAATCTTGAGCAGGATGCCTTGCCACTCTGTTCCTCAGCCTCCTCTTTGCCAATCCAGAGTCACCCTGATTGTTGTCACATCCCTGGCAGGGATGTTGTATGAGAAACGAGACCATGTATGTGAAAGGGCTTCATGAACTGTCCAGCACTGAGACAGGAGGGCCAGTGCAGTCCAGCCAGGCAGTCATTTTGGTCAGGAGTCAAACATCAGAAGGGGAGGGACAGAGGAGGAAACACCTAACTTTAGTGCAGGGAGGTCCCAAGACCCAGAGAGGCAATGAGAAGGCAGCCCAAGTACCTTTTTCTCCCCATCTCATTTTATGATCTCGTCTTCTGGCACTTGACATGACCTTTCCTTAACCTGAGTGATAGTGGTGGGCGCTGAATTAAGGAGCACCTCTAAGTGTTGGACAGAGTCAAGCACAAGATGAATTCCATGCTTTCTGGGGACCAGTAAGAGAGAAACCTGACCCGTAGGAGGCAGGTCATGCATGTCCTGGGTAAGAGGAGGAGTCTGGTGTCATAGAGGATCAGCTGCACTTCCAGCTGGGTCACTAACCCTCTAACTAATTCTCCTGGGCAAGTTACTTCATCTCATTTTCTTGATCTACAACCAGGGAATAATACCCACCTCAAACTTTTGTTGGGAGGATTGCATAAGACAATCCCTTAAAGTATTCCGCCTGGTAAGTGTTCAATAAAGATTGGCCCCTATTCTTCTTAGTATCTTATTCCAGGGAGTCAGAGAATCCTTTGTTACTGGGTGATCCTGGAATGATTCCCCACAGAGGGGGCCATGAACTGGGCTTGGAGGCTAAATTCTCGGCTTGGCATTCAGTTAGTCCGAGGCACCAGTTGCACCAGTCGGTCGGTCCCGCAGCATCAGGGCGCTTCTCTGTGCCTGGCGTTCAGGGACTGAGAGGTGAAGGCCGGCTGCAGATCGCGGGCCTCCCCGCGGACAGAGGGAGCCAGCACAAGTTCTGGAGCCGGGAAGGCCGGGATCAAAGCCCTTCGAGGCAGGCCGGGGCGCACCAAAGGAAGGCTAGCGACTTGCATCAGCACAGATTCCGTGATGCTCTGCAGACGTCTCGGGGCTGCTGGGCTTTACGGGAACCCACAAGAAAGGAAAGGGCTGGGGAGCAGGCAGGGCGGGGGCGGGCGAAGGCGCGAGGGTGCGCTCGCCCGCCCGCGCGCTCCCGGCGGCGCCTGCCCGGGCCTGGACGCGCCTGGGACGGCGGAGGCCACGGAGGAAGCATAGGCTCCCTTTCCCCCTCCTTCTTTCCCCCTGAATTACTGGAAGGACTGTGTGGGAGAGACCCAGAAGCACTGGATTTTCAAGCGCTGGGTGGGGGAGGGCCGGGTAGCCGCTGCAGCTCAAAGAAAAAAGAAAAGTGCGCCTGTTCGCGCCGCTTGGACACGCGGCTGCTCTCAGGAGGGAGCTGGACGCCCGGACCGCGCCTAACTTTGTAGCCCCACCTAGGAGTTCGCCAGGCCGGCCGAGGACCGTGCGGTGCGGGAGGCGATGGCGGGGCGAGTCAGAAAGTGTCACGATTTCTTCTCCTGCGCTCTCCCCACACCGTCCCCACCCCCAGTTTTCTGGGTTTTGCCGCTGCCGCTGGGGAAAGGGCTGAACGGTTTTGCGTCAAAGGACTGCATTTACTCAGTCCTGCTGGGAGAGGAGCGTAAACACACCCAGGCAGGCAGGACGCAGGATTAAAAAAAAAAAGAGAGAGAGCGAGAGATGGCAAAAAACGGCAAGACCCGCACTGGGTGCGCGCATCCAACTGCCTCGCACTTCTCGTCCCGACCCGTGGAGTTGCGGACGCTGCGCTGCAGGCGGCGAGGGAGGTGCGAGGAGCCCAGCCAGCCTCGCCTCTCCACGCGCGTCCTTGGGGATGGAGCCGAGGACAGAATGTGTTTTATAGTTGTAAACAATGACCCCGAGTATTGTTTAGGATTACCGTATCTTGGGGCCATTGGGGCGGCCAGATGCCGCCAGCCGTCCCGGAAACGCCAGCGCTTTATATAGAGCCCCGGGAAAGCTTTGAGTTCCCGGCTGGGTTCTATTTTTCTTTCCTAGCAACACCCCCACTTTACAGATAAGGAGACTGAGGGCCGAAACTGTGATGTGTTACAGTGCACAACGCTTCACAGCCTTCACGCATCTTCCTGCTGGTACATTAAGAGCTGGGTATGAGACTAAGGCAAAGCCTGGAGCAGAATTCGATTTCCTTGACTCCTAGTACAGTGCTCTTCCGGATCATCATCTCTGCAGAAGGACTGAAGTTCCAGAACTGACAAGGGCCTTAGAAGGTCATGTCTCAATCCCTTCGTTTTACAGACAGAAATTGAAGCCCAGAGAGGTTAAGGGACTCGCCCAAAGTCTCACAGCTCGTAAGCAGCACAGCCTGGCGTTCACACTCCAGGGCCTGTGCTCTTTACCCCGCACCTCGCCCCGCCCCGCCCCGCGAGGCAGGAGAAGCTAGGAATCCGGACTACCTACTGCCTGAACTTCGCTCCAAAACAGCTGAAGACAACGTTGGGGCACGCCCTCTCTCGGGCCTGCCTCTTCCCTGTTTGTTTTTTTTTTTTTTCTTTCAAATTCCTAACAGTCGAGGTTGCTTATAATGCCCGATTACTCCTATTAGATGCGTCCTAATTGCCCAGCATAGAGGGCGGCCGGAATGTCTTGACTGGTTAATTTCGTCTTCAAGGCTACTCCTAACAAATTAATTGCAGGGCCGAAAAGAAAGGGGAGGGGGGCGGGAAGCAGTGGGGAGCCAGCCGCGGAAGGGAAAATAGGCAGGCCGGCCCCGCCCGGCTGCGCTGCGCCCCGCCAAGCTCCGGCCGCAGGGAGGCGCGGATGCCCAGGGCGCCCAGGGCGCCCGCTGCTCCGGGTGGCGCCGCGAAGGGCGCCGACGACCGTGCGCGGCCGCGCCCTCCCTGCGAGCGGCTCTGCGCGCCCGGCTCTCGGCCTCGCGGTGGCGCCGCACTGAACCGCCCGTCTCGCTCTTCAGGACTGTGATTATTTTCTGAAACACGGCGCCGAGGCCCCCGCGGCGGCTCTCAGGGGCCCCGCCCCGCGCCCCTTCCCCGGGCGGTGCAGAAGGTGGGGAGGCCGTGGCGCGCTCGGGAGCCGGCGAGGGAATCCCTCTCCCTCCACGTCACCCGAAAGCTAGGGAACCCGCACTCGCGTCCTCTAACGCAAATGACCATCTTTGGCAACGTGCGCCAGTGGAACAGACCAAGGGCGCGTGGCCCGGGGGGGTGGGGTGGGGATGGGCCAGGCTGCCTCGGCTCCCCCAGACCGCGCCAGCGGTCCGCTCCCACCCCCGCCACCGCCTTCCTTCCTCGCGCGGGGTGTGTGGCTGGCGTCAGCGCGGCCAGGAGCCGGGGCAGATAGGGGAGCGCTGCGCCCGCCTCCTCCCGCGCGTCTTCCTCCTCCTCCTCCCCCTCCTCCTCGGCCTTCTCCCCCCACCTCCCCGCGCGCTCCTCCCTGCAAGGTGGAGTCGGGTTGACGTGAGGTACAGGGGCTGGAGAATAAAGAGTGTGGAGTTGAAATCGTGCCATTGTAGTGACTCATCTCGGGCAGAGCGCTGGGGCTCCGAGCAAACCAGCGAGCAAGCGAGCGGCGCTCGGCGGGGACCGAGAGAGGGAGAGAGAGAGGCGCGGACGGGCGAGGCGGGCCCGTCCGGGAGCGGGCGCCGGGAAAGGGGTGCAGGTCCGGGCGCCGAAGCCGCGGCACCGCGTCCCTCTCCACGCCGGCTCAGCTGGATCCTCCCGGGCCGTGGGCCGGGCGCAGGCTGCCTTCTTCTCCTAGTCAAGTGTCCGAGCCGCTCCAAACTCCGGCTGCGAGTCGGCCACAGGAAGTTTATTCTCAGCTCCTTTTCTAAAAGGAGGAAATAGAAGTTTCTCCAAGCGGGCAGCCTTTCTTTCTGCCTTTTTCCCCCCTCTTTCTTTTCTGCCCTGACATCGGGGGTCCCCAGACCTGGCAGGCTTGACCCGCCGGGTTGACTCCCATTCTTTTTTGATTACCGATTTTTGATTGAGCCGGCGGTCTCGGCTGGGCTCCGATTGCGCGCGGGGGCGGGAGGGCGCGCGCAGGGGAGGGACCGAGGGACGCGCGGACTTTTTAGAGGGAGGGACTGGGTGGACAACTGGTCCCGCGGCGCTCGCAGAGCAGGAAAGAAGTGGTGTAGCGCTCGGCGCTCAAGGGGCCCTGTTCCCGGGGTGCCTCCGCCGAGGGGGACAAGCCCGAGGCGCGGCCAGCAGAAAGCCAGCGCACAGCAGCCGGTGCGCGGCCGCGGCGAGGGCGGGGGAAGAAAAACACCCTGTTTTCTCTCGGGCTCCCACCGCGGATCATGTACCAGGATTATCCCGGGAACTTTGACACCTCGTCCCGGGGCAGCAGCGGCTCTCCTGCGCACGCCGAGTCCTACTCCAGCGGCGGCGGCGGCCAGCAGGTAGGTGCGGGCCCCGGGTGCACCTGGCGGCGCGGGTGGACCCCCGCCTTCCTCTCGCCGCCACTGCCTCTTTTGCTTTCTTTGCCCTTTCTCGGTTTGGTGAGAAAATACCTACGGGCCACCATTGTAAGTTCTGAATTCTCATCTCCTGCCCACACCTCCTTTCACCCCCTCTACCCTCGCCAACACTTTTTTTTTTTTTTTTAACTGGAGCGGCGAGTGGGCTGAAAGAACCTACAAACCCTGTCCTTCACGCTACATCGTATCCAGACAAGCTCCTGGAATTGCAGGTCCCGTTCCCAGAAGCCTGTGCCTCCCTCCTCTCCCAGGAATTCATCTCCATTCTCCTCTATCTCCGTGGTGGACCCCCCCTTCCCAAATTTTTCACGCACGGGCCCCTTCCGATATCTAGAGAACTTATTCCTGCGAAAAAGCCCTCTCCTTCTTTCCCCACCCCGACCCCGCACCTTCTCCCGCCGTTGGTCTTAGTTAATTTCGGAAAGAGGTTGGGAACTCGGAAACTGGTTGGGCTCCTTCAAGTGATCCAGAGTGAGGGCGAGAATTGTCACTCAGGGAGTCAGGTGCGAAGGTCAGGAAGAAGGAGGTCAGCCTTGATTGGCTCCGGCTGCGTGCGTCTATGTACCCTGCGCCCATCCACCTCCTGTTAGGGTCAGTCTAGGAGCCTGAACTGCCACCCAAAGGGGCGCCTTGGGGCCTGGGGAGTACCTGGGGCCAGGACGGCTGCACAGAGACGGGAAGCTGGAGAGACCTCTTCTAGGCTCCTGAATGGTTCTGGAAGCCGAGAAATAACTTGTTTCTAAAGCAGGCGGACTGGTTTGCGCTGGAGAGGTTGTGCCTGCCATCTCTGTCTATAAATACCAGAATAAATACCAGAAAGTTGTTGCTAGGTTGGTGGTGCTGATGGGGTGCCTACCCTCTGCAACAGCCACCTCCCACCCCACCCCACACCCCCCACCCACCCACCCACCCAGAGGCTTGTGAGGGATCTGACTTAAACAAGGCTGCTAGACCCTGAAGCCCGTCTTGGTCAGGATCTGCCGAGTTTCTAGCCCAGTTGGCTGCAGCAAGAGTTGCTCTGGTTAGGCGGTGGCCTTGGCCTCTATAAGCCAGGCAACCAGGAGGGGCTGCGGTGGGCTTCCAGGGCGGAGGGACCCTGATGGAGAATAAAATGGAAACGTGGCTCTCTTAGTAACTGAGGATATCTTATTCCAAAGTGGTTCCCCATACCTGGTGGATCCTCAAAACGCTTTTCTGTGCCTCGCCTCTACCTGCCCTGGTATCCCCATAAGCACCCACTGTAGAGAGCCTTGTCAGTGCATTGAGGGCACAGTCAGTGCATGCACCCTTAATAATGAACACTAAGGTGATGAGTTTCAAATCTTGTCCCAAAGTGATTTTGTTTGCTTTCCAGCCCCATTGGTGGTTTCTATTGAATCCAACCATCATTAGGCAATGGGTTGGAGTCATTTGACATCTATTCCCTCATTCTCCAGTTCAACAGCCCCTCTGTTTTTGTCCCTCTCTGCCTCTCCAAATCAGGAAGGAATCTTTTGATTTCTCATTTGCTCCTTTGGCTGCTGTTTCTGCGGCAGTCATCACTGAAATGTTACAACCTTGCAGCCAGGCTTTACTCAGACTCTGGGGCCTAGATGGAAAATCAGACCGGACATCAGTGCCCCGATTGAATAATCTGTGTCACTAGGGCTTTGAGCCCAGGATGTGAGTGGAGGCAATTCCCTGTTTTGGAAGAAAATCAGACAGGAAACCAGAGCTAGGAAGAAGGAAGAGAACTCAGTCCAGCAGAGTGTAATGGGGCCTCATTACCGAAGCAAAAAGCAGCTGTTGGCTAATTCCTAGCGTGCTGTAACACATGAGGATTTTGCAATTAGTAATAACTGGTGCACGGGGTTCTTGCGTATGTGCCTGTCCATTCGGCCCAGCAGCTCAAGCAAGGAGCCTTTCAAACCAGAGGGATTGGTAAGGTAATGCCGCTTTGGGCAAGTTTCTCAGCCTGTCCACTCCTGAGGAGGGGAAGGGGTGGCGGGAGGACGGGAGAGGGTTTTTCCATCATCCCTGTGACTGGGAGCAGAGCTGTTCTGTGGTCCTAAGAGCTGACGTGAGAAGCTTTTGTTATTTCACATGTCTGTGACCCCACCCGGGCTCAAGGTAACTTTATTGCATACCAGATAAAACCTGTAATCACTTTATTTCTCTTAGCTTCCTTTATGGAGAGACTTTCCTGGCAGTTGGTGATGGGCCTTCCTCCTTTTGTGGCAGCTCAGTGTAAGAGCTCTGGTTTTACCTTGGGCAAGTGAATATTATTTTTTTCTCCTCTCTTTGTTTGTGGGGTCTAATATTCCTTAGAAATTTGTTGCTGTTTACTTAGCCTAGGACTTTCTTCTCACTTCATGAAGCTTGGTCTTAACACATGGCTGTGAGTTTCAGTGACTTGAGGGGGGGCGGCAGATAACTCTTTGTTAAAACCTCTGTTCTTGTATGTGGCAGGAACTTGAAGTATGAAAAATATTTCCTGTTCCAGTTATAGTTTTAATCTCAGACGTTGGTCATTGGTGATTTGATTTGCCCCTAATAGTTGCACACACACCCCCACCCCTGGCTTTTTCTTTTTATTGTTGTTTTCTCTCTTTCCTAACTTTCCTAGGAAAACACCTCCCAGATATATGCCCTGGCTGACTGCTCGACTCACGGTTTCAGGCCCTGAGCATTACGCAATCTAGCCAGTTACACAAACATAGGTCATTTCATAACTTGTTTTCATCAGCTTGGCCCCCTTTTAATGAAAAAAACAAAACAAAAACAAGACCCAGAACTTTTCCAAGGCTGCCATTTGTCTGTTTCTCAGATAACTTGTGAAAATAAATCAAAGGGGACAGTTCCTTTTTGGAACCAAGGAATAACAGAATAACTCTCTTCTTTGGCAACCATTCTTTTCCAAGAGACAGACAGACACACATACACGCGCACACACACACACACACACACACACACACAAAATTCCCCAGAGTGAACTTTTGCCAACTGTACCAGGCTGGGACATTCCTCACATCAAAGAACTTTTACCAGAAATGACTGTGATTCCCAAGTCAGCCCCAATCGTGCCTCTTTAGTGCCCCCTACGGGACATTCTTAGAAGAACTATCTGGGGAATGTATTTTTCCAGCCCCAGAGAGTGTTAACTTGGTAAGTTTTCGAAATTCTTAGGACTTTTTTTTTTTCTTTTTAATTCAGGACAAATAAATGCCACATATTTAACAGTGGTTAACTAGGAGTTGCTTGACCTCGAAATGCAGTTTCTTTTCTAATTTTATTTTGTTCTAAATAAAGCATGGTTGAAAAAGGAGTGCTTTTTTCTTTCTCTATTTTTATATCTGTTCATTGGCAGCACAATGTCTTCAAATTCCGAAGGCTTGTTTTCTTGATATTGTTTGTAGCAGGACACTGGAAATTGTTCGAGGAGACGGTCTTCAGAATTGGTGGGAAGGTGGGAGGTGTATATTAAGGGTCTGGTACCCTTTTTTTTTTGTTTTTGCCTTGATCTCACAGATGTTGTAGATTAGGATCAAACAAAATGTTATCCCAGGAATTTGTCTGTTCCGCTGATTCTTGCTGGTGGAAGTCAGTGTCACTGGTTCATCAAAGTGAATGGGGTGAAGCAGCAGTCACGTATTGTCTGAGTGGCAGTTGAATTTTCCTATTCAAACCCCTGAGTGCACTTCCATTGCTTTATTTCTACCTGGCTCATTATTCAAGGTGAGTGTAGAGTTAGGAGCCTCTGTTTTTTTTCTTTCCTGTCTTAATACAAACACACCAGAACTTATGCATCCAAATCAGCTGTTGTCCCCTTCATAACCGTTCCTTGAGGAGACTAAATTCTTATTTGGATGCTGTAGCTATTAGTCAGACTCAGAAAGATTTTACAACATCCCTCTTTGGAATTGGCTTCAGCAAATTCTTTTGAAAACCCTCCCTCCTAACATATTTTTGTCTTTTGAGGGTGAATTTAATATTTGGAAGTTATCAAAAGATCTGGCATAGAAGGAACCAAGGGTGATGTGTGAGGTCTGGGTGATCTGGCAGGGTCCGAAGCAAGATGTGACCCCAAATCCTGCTGGTCTCCATCTCAAGAGTCTTCCTGGGAGAGCAGTCACCAAGACAAGGCACACCAAAGCAGGCACCTCTGCCACCTAGACCTTTCGATTCGCCCCAACCCCCATCCCGTTACAGGGGAATAAATGCACTGATTTTGAGAATTCAGGAGGCTAGGTTTCTCGTCTATCCATTGAAAGAAAGAAAAAGAATTAGTGTTTTGTGACTCCGTCTCTTCCATGCTGTGTGTGGCATCTTTTGTGGCCACGGCATTTCCAAATGACGGCAGCTGCCCTGATGGAGGCAAATAAATCTGTTCCCAACCCCAGCTGGTAACTCTGTCCCTCTTGGACTCGATGGGCCAGAGAGGGAAGGTGTAAGAGTCATCTTACCCAATGCCCCATCACGGGACAATGACTTGGCCATGCTCACCTGCTGTGGTTGTAGAGAGGATGAGATGGCATGCCATTCCCGTGGAGTGCAGAGCTGTCTTAGCTTGGTGGGGGTACAGAGTGGGGTCTACAGAAGGGTAGAGGGAATTCCCTCTTGCTTTGGAGTGGAATTTCTGTCCAAAAGGGCCCTGGAAGGCAAGACATCAGGGAACCTGGTGGACAACTCAGTATTGGTCACCTTCTTTTCCTTGCTTTTGTCTTTTCTTTGCTGTTCTTCACCCTAGCAGTTAGGTGAAGGAGGATAATGTGATTTGTTCAAGTGAACCTGACAGGAATCACTTGGAAAATGGGGGGGGGGGGTGGCGCGGGATTATGAGTTATTGATGACTATTTCCATGATGACATTAGTGCTGAGCCTCAGGAATGAAAGGTCAAAGGTCAAGGTGATGTCCCATATAGAATCTGTGAAAATTGGTTGAATTCCACAGAGAAGGCTTTGGAGAACACCCCACGTTTAGTAAAAGTACAGAGCATTTGAGTCAAACTGGACCTCAGCAGGTTTATTCTGGGGCATTTGAGGCAGCATTCGCCCTGCCCTCTCCTCTTCCCCCAAGCGAGTCTCCTGGGATGTTGGAATTTTCCTTTTCCTGTGCTGGGAAACTAAAAAAAGGGGGTTCTTAAGAGAGAGAACCCAGTCTCTTCTCAGACATGCATAATCATTTCTACCTGTCGAGGCAGGTCCCAGGTATTCAGGGTTTTGATGGCTTGAGTGCTTGGTGGCCCAGTCAAGAGTCAACCTCGTGGAGAAATGCCTGGCTGAGGGGATGGACCCTGAACACCAACTCTGATTCCATCTTAAATGCCACTTCTGGGCCCCTCACGCCAGGAGTTTCTGGGATAGGCCCTGCCACATCCATGTCTGCAGGAAAGCAAACCCTGCTTCCTAGACCTTTCTGAACCTGAGGCCCTACAGAGTTCAGAAAAGTCATTTCCTCAAGTTAGCAATTTCTGGACTGAAGGGACCTCTCTGATCTGATGAAGCTGGGTAGCACTAAAGGCCCCTTGTTCCGAGCTTTCTCATAGGCAGCAGGACACACATACATACTGAGCGGCCCCAAGGCTCCCTTAAATTCAGGATAAGGAGGTTCTGCTGCCCGAAGACCCCCATCAAGGCTTGCAACCTCAACATTCGGCTTCAGGTTCTGGAGATTGACGCTGGCTAGTGAGAGTCCATTGCTTGATTCCCTGCGTTAGAAGAATGGTTCTGCTTTTTTGCTTTCTCATTTCCTCTCTTTATTCTTTTCCCCTCAACCTGAGCTTACTGAGATGAGAATAATCCTCTAGGACAGAGGTCGCCAAACTATGGCCCAAGTCTTTTTGTAAATAGGGCTTAAGAGAGTCCAGGCACGCCTGTTTGTTTACATCTCGTCTGTGGCTGTACTCACGCTACAGTGCCTGAGTTGAGTAGTTGCCACAGAGACCTTATGGCCTGCAGAGTCTAAAATATTTACTATCTGGCCTTTTACAGCAAAAGTTTGCCAAACTGCCAAAGGAGGTTGGGGGGAGGGGGGCAATTTGTCCTTTTATAGGCATTCTTGCCCACCCAGAAGTCAACAGGATGACACAGTTAAATAAAGCATTTGGAGGCTCTGCCAGACTGGAATACCACATAGCCATCCAGCACCTTCCATGCTGTCCTTAGAGGAGGAGTTTTCAAGGGAGTGGAGAGCTCCAGGGGGGTCAAGTGAGGGTCCTGGGTTACCTCCTCTAGCCCCCCACCCCCAGCACACCAACATCCCTGTTGGTGCTGCAACAGGGATCAAACCACCGTGTACCTGCAGCTGAGAAGCCCCATCTTGGTTTCTGTTCGGTGTTAACCCATTGGTAGAGAACTGTGATTTCTCCCCAACATGACATGTGACTGGTTCTTGGGTCCTCTTGGGAGAGAAAAACGCCAGGCTAACTTCTGGGACCACAAACTCTGAGGCTCACCTCTTCTCTCCAACTCCAGTGTCACTTTCTGAAAAATACCTTCAGAGTTGACACAAAACACAAATCTGCCAGATCTCACTTAAACTTTTGTGTGTGTCTCAGAGAGGCTCCTGCTGGAGACAAAAGCCTCCTTTAGCAGTCCCCTCTGGGGCTGGACATTGTTTTCCTTGCAGCTCAGAAGCAGTGTGTTACCCAGATGGCTTTACCTCCCTCTGAAACGAGTTGTGCATGCATTTAGAGGCAGTCATTACCTACTGCCTTGTTTTTATTGCGTCTTGTTTTGTCTAGACCAAGCTACTGCTGCAAGGAATCTGGCTGATGGCCGGGTATGGCCTTCTGTAGACCTGCCATCACAGACAGAGTGGACCGGAGGGCCTCCTGAGAGGGGCTGAGAGTCTGCCACTTAGTCCTAAGCAGAATTAGTCTTTCCAGCTTTGCTTCAGGCTTTTGGCTCCCCTCCCTTAGCCTGAAATGGGAGCTCTTTTTTTCTTGGAATGAGAAGTCAACTTCTTGGGTGCTCTCCTGAGAGGAAAGCTGACAGCCCCCTGCCCCTCGAAGGAAGGACGTTAAACTGTCCTACTAGATGCCATGGGTGTCTTTCAAACCCAGAACCTGACTCGGGGAGAGAAACAAGAAAAATGTTGGGTGCTTCCCAGGAATGAGAAGCTGGCAGTTCTCCCAGGAGCCACCCCTTCCCCCAGACACTTCCAATGACAATGCGTGTGGTGATGGTGATGGTGGCTGTGATGGTTGTCATTGTTGTGATGATGATGATGATAGCACCTTCCATTTATTTGCAGCATCATTTCTCAACCCTGACTGCACATTAGAACCTCCTTAGTTTTTTTTTTTTTAAAAAGCTTATCAGAACACCACCCGAAAGCAGTGATTTTAGAACTCTAATGGTAAGGTTGGCTCCTGCATTGGTGTTTTTGAAAAGCTCCTCAGAATATTCTAATGTTGCAGCCAGGGTTGAGCACCACTGATGTGCTTTCATAGCCTGTGATTACAAGTAGCTCCTTATTTAATCCTTGTGATAGTGCAAAGAGTTTGGTGTTACTGCTCCCCTCTCCAGACAGGGAAACTGAGTCCCCAGTGATTCACCAAGGCCTCACATCCAGGCCTCCTGACTCAGATGACCTCCCAGCCTCCCTCCCAACGCAGCATCCTAAGAGAGACATAGCTGCCTGGGCTTTGGTGCTTCTGCACACACTCAGCTGCTCATGTGTTCCCAATGCCCTCTTCCTTAAGCTCTGGTTGTCTGTTTTTCCTCCTTGAAGATCATTTCCCACTTGTATCCTTCCATGTTCACTGCACCCAGCCCTCCTTCACACACACCACACATACTTAGGTACATCTGGTACTTTTCATTCAGCTCCTGATAAAAAGCCCAGTTGTCTTTGCCCTGCGAGATGACTCAGAATCCATTCTTGCACTGGGCAGCTCTCCTCATTGCCTCCCAGAATCCATTGCACTGGCAACTTCACAGAATCCCAGAAGACGTTTTATCCAGGTTAGTCTGGGATGTGAGGCAGCCCCATCCCACCTCCTAGATTGGGGTCAGGCAGGGGAGTGAGCAAGGAAGGGTCCCCAGCTCCCTGAGCTGCAATGAAGGACTCTTAAGCTTCACTTTTATTTACACAGAGGAACACAGATGTCATCACCAGGGGCAAAGACCATGGTAGAGGCAGCTGCCATTGCTGCTGCTACTTCTAATCTTGGTTGGGCCGCAAGAGCAGGGATGCTATAGCATCCATGCTAATGTCAATGGGCTTTCATCTGGGGTCAAACAGACCTGTGCGGCCTCCTGGGTGAGGGACTGTCTGTAGGGATCCTGGGTGGGAATGACCCTGATGCTCTGTCCAGGTGCATTGGGGGTGGATACCAGCACTTGGGGCTGGACTTCAAGATAGGAAAAACAATTCTGCAAAGTGGTGCATTGTGTGGGAGAGACCTGGCCTCTCTGTCAGACCGAACTGGGTTTGAATCCTGACCCCACTGCTTATTAGAACGTGGCTTTGGATAAGTTACTTAATCTCTCTAAGCCTAAATTTCTGCCTCGAAAATGGAGATAATGGTAGTTCTTACCTCAGAGGGAGAATTAATGGGATAATCTAGGTTAAACACTACTGTGGTGCCTGTCATTTAGTAAGTGCTCAGTAAGTGTTAGTTATTATTGTTGTCATCTTTGCATCCCCCAAGTTAGGGAAGAAAGGATGTGCAGAACCTTTTGTGGGAACAGGAATCATCTGAGGCTGAGGGTTCCAGAAGGGGGGCTCTCCCCTGAAAATCTGGAAGTTGGGGGGTCTTCCCCTTCTCCCTCCTTCTCACTTTCTAGTAGCTGCTCTGAAGGAAGGTCAGGCCCATCTGCTGAGGAGCATGGCCCAGTTTAGCTTTGGTACTCTGTCATCATGTTATATTTTAAATAGACTGCTTCCTGCAGCATGTTCCACAGGGCTCTGCAACGTGGTCTGGGCATAAATTAAGTGACAGGGAGAAAACCCAGAGCTAGCAGCGCTAAAGTTTCCCACAGACAGGCCTGTGAGCTCGGATAGATAGATACATGAATGGGTAGAGAGAGATGCAGGATCTCTCAAGATGGGGGTGAAGGTCAAGGAGGGCAAGGACAGCAAGGGGAAGCCTGGCAGCAAAGGCTACCGCTTTCAGTCTCGTGGGTCAGGGGAGATCTTTTCATGGTCTCACACTGATGGGATCACAGCCCCATGATGAAACTTTTTGGAACGTAACAGAAGCAGACACGATAAACTTCCTGGTGATCTTTGTTGCTGTAGAGCAGTTGGTCTGCAAATCTCCTCAAAGGATACTAAGCTGGTACCTGGGGAATAAGAGCAAGTGACCCAGAGGCTTAGGTGGCCCAGATGGGAGGCCTGCTCTCCTGCAGATAGGGGCATAGCTGGCCTGGAGGGTTTCAGAGAGGGCCTGCTGGGATGTGAGCTGCTGAGGACCACATCTGTCCTGGCAGCCATTGGGGATATGACCACATCTTTCCTGAGCCGGTGGGGGATGGAGTTTCCAGGACCTCAGTCAGGGAGCAGATCTGACGGGGAAGAGTTAAGATCCCCTTGATTCTTGGATGTGCAGGAACCCCGCCCAGTTATCCTGACCTCGGCACTCCAGGCACTGACCCTACTTTCTGCTGGTTTTGGCCTTCTATCTCGGCTTGGCCTGTTTTGCAGTATTTGTTGGCTCAGTCCTATCTTCCTCTTCATTTCAGAAATTCCGGGTAGATATGCCTGGCTCAGGCAGCGCCTTCATCCCTACCATCAACGCCATCACGACCAGCCAGGATCTGCAGTGGATGGTGCAGCCCACGGTGATCACTTCCATGTCCAGCCCATACCCCCGCTCGCACCCCTACAGCCCCCTGCCAGGCCTGGCCTCTGTCCCCGGGCACATGGCCCTCCCGAGACCCGGTGTGATCAAGACCATTGGCACCACGGTGGGCCGCAGGAGGAGAGATGAGCAGGTACAGTTCTGTTCGGGAGCCACATTAGTGGCTTTATAGTGCAGAGTGTTTTCCTGCAGACTGGCGAGGAGCAGGGTGTGTGTTCTGGGAGCACTGGGGAGATGAAGGAACTCAGGACCCTCCTCCTTGGAGGCAGAGCATGTGACCTGAGAGTCAGGTATCTTGCCCATGTCCCTTAGAATCTCTGAGTCTCAGTTTCCTCAGCTGCAAAATGGGGATGGTGTCTTGCTAGCCAGGACTTGCTGCCACTGGAATGAGATCATGGTAGGAAAGCACGTGGTGAATGATGAGGCGTCAGCACACGGGCAGGACTGTTGGGACCTGCCTACAGCAGTATCCTCTGATCCTTGGCAGAGGGACCATGGGACAAGCAGCCGATGAACCCTGGTGGGGAGCCCTTTGTGGGCTTATCCCTTAAGTGTCTCCTAGTATCTAGTATGGGCAAGAACCCAGCTGTCCTAAAGGGGCCCACTTCCAGGCCAGTACTGCCTACGGTGTGTCCATCACCCCTCCATGTCCCAGGCCTCCAACTCGAGGCTGGAGCCCATTTCAAGTGCCTGGGATGCACATTCCGGAAACACATCTGGGACTCTGGGGTCTTTGGAATCTGCTCAGCTCCTTAAGCTCCAGGGACACATTGGGGAGCGGGGGTCAGACAACAGCAGCCTTTTTTCCCCTCAAGGGGCTTAGCTTTGAGCAGGAGCCAACTTGGCTGGGAGGGATGCCAGAAAGGGGCGGGGCCTCTGCTCTCTAGATAGCATCTACCCGAGCCTCCAAAGGTCTATCGTCTGTATTAGCGGAGAGTGGGGCAGTGATGGCCCCCCGCTTCCCAAAAGAGAAATCAGAGTCATGCATAATTCTAGAAAGGAGGGAATGAGCCTTGTAAGAGCCCCACCTGTCCCCCTTCGCAGATGACACAGCCAAACAGCTACCTGGGGCTACTTGGCCAGTGAGTGGGGAAGTGTGGTCTAGAACCAGGCCTCTGGGATTCCACCCCTCTGCAGTGCTCTTTCTACAATGCCATGCCACCGTGAGTCCAAGGAAGGGAAATACTTTAGTAGCAGAATCCCTTTTTCAACTGAAATATTAGCCTGGAGAATTACTTCGATTACAGCTTTGGAACCCCTTCCCATTTCAGTCACTGTCCACCTGCACTCTGGGATCCCCAGGCCCACAGTGTTCCAATACAAGGACCTTCCAAACGTGGTGCCAGTGGCTAACTGTGGGTCCAGTGCCACTAGTCCCTTTGTGTGTGCCAAGTCACTTCAGTTGTGTCTGATTCTTTGTGACCCTATGGACTGTAGCCCGCTAGGCTCCTCTGCCCGTGGAATTCTCTAGGCAAGAATACTGGAGTGGGTTGCCATGCACTCCTCCAGATCTTCCCCACCCAGTGATCGAACCCGTGTCTCTTATGTTTCCTGAATTGGCAGGTGGGTTCTTTTCTGCTAGTGCCACCTGGGAAGCCTGCCACGAGTTCCCAGGATACTTAGAATTACAAGGATCACTGCTTTGAGGAACCAGAAGCTTTTACACGAGTCCCGTTCCTCTGAGGATAAAGCTGGGCCTTGTATCCGCTACTTGTTGGCTTGTTCTCTTAATGGCCGGACCTTGTGCAGGGGCAGCATGGGGAGATGTGTGTAATAGACACTAACGGTTCCCAGGTCCTGTTGGGCTTCTGCTCCTGGGGCAAGTGGCCAATACCCTCCTCCTCCCTGCTGCTTCCATGCTTGTAGTTATAAATATGCAGTAGCAGTGATCCCAGTGTCTTCTATAACTGTGCTTCCTTCAGGGAACTCAGGGTACCAAGCTTTATCTCCTGGTATGTAAAGGACCCCTTATCCTTTACAAGCTAGGCTTGTGAGGGGCTCCCAGGTTAGCAGGACAGCCAAGCAAGATGTGCTAAATACTCTTCATTCTTTTGTCCAACTCTTTGTGACCCCACGGACTGTAGCCTGCCAGGCTCCTGTGTCCATGGAATTCTCTAGGCAAGAACACTGGGGTGGGTAAGCCATTCCATTCTTCAAGGGATCTTCCTGACCCAGGGATCCAGCCAGGGTCTCCTTTGCAGGTAGATTCTTTACCATCTGAGCTACCAGGGAAGTCCTTTTTCTGGACCCAGGTCACACCAAATTTGCAAGATTAGAGAGGAAGAGACTTTGGAGACTGGCTTTTCTAAATCTCCCTCTGCACCCATTTTACAGATGAGGAAACTGATGCCTAGAAAGAAGGGCCTTGCCTAGGCTCATGCAGTGAGTGGCAGCAGAGCCAGGATTGGAATCCATCCCCTTTGACCTTCAACCCTGTGATTTTTCCCATCACACCACCCAGGCGTGCCCTTGGAGAGTTTCCTCCTGTTTTTGAGATAGAAGGAGAGAGCCAGGAACATTTTATCCCATGTCAATTAGGAGTTCAGACCATCATGCAACAGCTTAGAGGAAGCCTAGGCAGCAGCATCCTAGAACTTGGCTCCTCAGGTTGCTAGCTCTAGGGTCTTTTCTCGGAGGCTCTCTTCTGCCTTCCCAGCCTCCCCCAGGGGGCAGAGGCTGTTATGGCGCTGGCCTGGTGTCTCATTGCCCTCCTCTGGGGCCTGCCCCGGAGGCTCCCTCTGAGGCCACCAGTGGCGGGGAAGGGAGGGTGTGTGTGGCTTGTGGGTGGGTACGTGGTGGTGTGACACACTCATGCTGTAACCATATTGTCACCGCCCCTGAACATTTCCTATGCCAAGAGCTCCCACAAGTTGCCCTGTACCTCACCAGACACTTCTTAGAAGAGAGAAACTTCTAAGGCACTGGGGAGAACAGAATCTGTCCAGGGGGAATGGAGGCAGAAGTGGATCAGGACCAGCTCTCTGTCTTGTCTGCCCCTCATCAGTGAGGGAGCGGGGTGCTAGCTGGGCCTCAAGGGGAGCCCTGGTAGCCTTTTGGTGCTGAGCCCTGAACCTGGGGCTGCAACAGGGCCATCAGGCTCTCTCGGTCCCTCTCGGGCTCAGGCTGAGATGGATTTTGGAGCGGCAGGTATTCAGGGCCTTGGCCAAGTGTCCTTTTGTGACCTCAGCCTGTGATCCTCTGTGATCCCACAGAGAATAGGGTGCCCCCGTCTGTGTTCTCTGGGTGTCTGGTTGATTTGCTGCTCAGTGAGTGCAGCAAGGGTATCAGAGAGGAGACCTCTGGACTGCGTTGTCTTCTTTCCAGCACTTTCTGGTTTAGAGAAGACTCACACTGCGTCTCATCTGATCCCTGCAGAAGCTTTGTGGGAGGCGGGGCAGGTCCTATTAACCCCACTTTCCAAATGAGGATCTGAGGCTCGGAGGGTCAGTAATCTGTCTGGGTCCATCCAGAAGTGCCACATCTGCGTTTGGCTCTGAGCCACCCGACACCTCTCAGGAGAGAGACCATGGAGCCATCAGCTTTCCCGGGGAGGTGGGGCAGGGGCTTGAGGAGGGAAGTGGAGCCAGGATCCAGCGTGGGCTCGAAGACCAGGCCTTTGTAAGAGGGTTGAAGACTAACAGGAATGTAATGTTACCAGCTGGATGGGCTCAGGTCAGTGTGCCCCACGTGGAGGCCGCTGCAAGGACAGATGGTGCTAGGGAGGGACACAGTGATGCTATGCCCTGCTCTGCAGGCAGTGTCCTGGGGACTCTGGCCTGGGCCCAGCCCGGGGAGTGGCTCCCTTACTTGCAGGCTGGCTGGAGGTCCAGGCAGCATCCCTCAGGGGGGCAGCTTCTCTCTTAGCCCTCCAAAAATGGCTTTGGCCTTTTCCCCACATGTCCCTTGAGGGGAGGACTTGGGCCTTACTGCCCCCAGAATCTTCTAAGCCCCCAGTACATCACTTGGCACTTAGATGGTGTGCTGTCAGGGTCTGATCACTGAAGGAGGGGGTCTTTCCTTTTGAATTCCTTCCTGCCTTGGCCCACAGCCATCTACTCACATCAACTCTGGAATGGCTCTATGTAAACAGAGTATCAGCCCTGGTGGTGGAGCAGAGTTCTTGCCCTCTGGCCTGAGCTGCAGGCCCCTAACCAGCTTCCTGGTGAGGAGCTAGGTCATAAGCTCTACAGGCGGATTTTTGTTCATTCGGTTCGCTGACAAATCTCTAACCCCTCAAACCATGCCTGGCATGTTGAAGGGCTGGTTGGTTGCATGAGTAGATGTGGTGGGCAGCAGAGTTTTAATCTGCTCCAGGGCTCCTCCTCCTCTTTGCTCGTTCTGCCCAATCCAGCACTGTGCCAGGCACACTGGTGAGTCCTCTGGGTTGAACTGCGAGCAGCCAGCACTCGAGGGCTGGCAGAGGGACTTGGGAGTGGGGTGGTCCTCCCTCCCGCCATCTGGCAAGAGAACATGCACCCCCCCCTCTGGGTGGTTCTTACTCTTGGCCCAGCTACATAATCAAGTGGGGATAATAAGGCTTGCAGAGCAGGCAGAGTGTTGGGGAGGAGTAATTAGGCCGAGTTGGGAGGAAGCTGCTTAAGTGGGTGGGGCCAGGCCTGGCACAAGGGGACTCTCTGGGGAACGGTCCCAGCTCATTCTCTCGGGTCTTGGCACTGAATCAGGGCTGACATGTCACATGCTGCCATCATGCCTGGGCTGGTGAGTCTCTGACCCATGGCTACCCTGCTCTCCCTTCAAACACGTGACATCACCTTCTGGGGGCTGGGGTTTAGTTCTGAGTGCTCCCCCTACCCCCAGGCACCCAAACTGGGGTGAGGTACATGTTCTGGGGCCCCTGAGCCACGTTCCTCTTGCCTTCCTCCTTCCCTGCCCGGTCCCAGAAGGGGTTCTTCCCCTACTTACAATGCGGTTAAAAGCGGAAAAGCTTTGTGAGCCACGCACCCGAGCCTAACCGTGATCCTTGGCCCTGGCCTCTAGCTGTCCCCTGAAGAGGAGGAGAAGCGTCGAATTCGGAGGGAGAGGAACAAGCTGGCTGCGGCCAAGTGCCGGAACCGCCGCCGGGAGCTGACGGAGAAGCTGCAGGCGGTGAGGAGCCCTGCGTGGGGTGGGCGCACTCCTGGGTGGGCTGAAGCTGGGACCCCAGGGCTCCCGGCCCTCTCCCCTCCCTCCCTCACCCCTAGTAACTGACAGAGTTAGTATGGGCAGAAGCATTCCTTCTTCTGAGCACATGGGTCAGCCCTGCCCTGATTTGAAGGAGGTGGGTGGGGAGAAGGGAGCTGGCCTTTATCACCCAGCATGGACCCAGAAAGAACTGGATAAGCTTCTTGGGCCTGGCACCCTGTTCACCTCAGCATCTGAAGGATTCTGTGCTGAGATCTGCTGGGGCTCCTGGGCGAGGGATGGCAGAGGGTGTCGCCGTTGCCGGCCAGCAGCCAGGCAGGCCCAAGCCTGCCCCCTCCAGGGTTCCTCTTCCCAGGTTCCAGCCGCCCCCATGCCTGCCTGCCTGCCGCCGGCAGGAGTGGGCCCAGCCTGGCTTCAGCCATCTGGTTCTCTGGGCTTCTCCACCTCTGCAGGGTCTTGGCGCTCCCTGGGTCTCATGGGTATGGATCATAGGCAGCTGAGTTGTACTATCTTGGGGTTTTCTCATATCCTCTGTGGGCGGGAGGGTTCCCCGCCTCTGCTCTGATCCTGAAGCTGTCACCTCATTGGTACCTCATTCTGCCCTGTGAGTCATTCTCCCCTGCTAGCTAATTGCCCCCACCTGGGGGCCCTCAGCCCCGCCCTTCCCTCCCCAAACCTTGACCTGACCGACATCACGTAACTCCCTCCAGAGCCCAGCCCTCCAGGAGGGGCCGTGTGCCGTGTGGAGGAAACCCAGAGCCAGGACTGACTCTTCCTGGGTGGAATGTTTTCCAAGTGAGGAGATGAGGTGAACTGTGTCAGTGGTCATTGCACTGAGCAGCCAGGTTGGAGCTCTGGAAATCGAAATGGACTTGCAAATCCTATTACTTTATTTAATCCTCCCAGCTACCATTCCCCTGCTTCCACTTCTCTTTGTCCATCCCAGAGCCCTTGTTCATGGGCCTTAAATGTGCACCGGGTGAATTCTATGATGCCCTTGGTAGTGGCCTGTGGAGGTGTTAGAGGCGGGAGGAGGAGTGAGAGCTCTCCGATGCCAGGTGGGGCAGATCCATTAGTGATCAGCACTCCCCGGGAGACACCCCGGAGAGCCCTCCCCACCACTAACCTTTCAGGGAGCCATATCCCCCTGGGTCTACCCCCAGGTGCTTCTGCCACCAGCCCCAGAATAGCCTGTGCCCCAAGGCCCGTCGGTTTTCCTCCCCTCTCTCCCCTTGAAGCCTCACACCCTACACCCCCGCCTCCCCACGACCTAGCCACCCAGCCTCTGAGCCACATCCTGCACAGGAAGCCTCTCAGAAGCTCATGACGTTCATCAGACCCTTGAGACAGATGGAAAGTTTTTTTCACTCCGGAATATGCTGTACTCTGCTTAGCAAAGCTCTGGCCCATGTCATCTCGTTCTCAAACAGGAATCTGTGTTCGGGAAAAGTGGGGAGGAGGCTGGTGACACATACCTCTCCGTAAATTCCATGACGACCCCCCCACCTCCCGCCACCACGTGCATCTGTTGCTTCTCTAGCTTTGTGTGAAAGGAGGGGCTGAGGTCCTTGCAGAGGGTCCCTGCCGGCCTCATTTGCCCACTCAGGCTGGCAGGGGTCTCATCTGTTGAAGCATGGGGGCTGAACTGAATGTTCTCTGGGGGTTCTGTGAGTCCTGAAGAGCAAAAAAAGAGAAGAGGGGCAGTGAAGATCCAGTGGGATGGATTGAGTGCTTCCTACAAGCCAGCTACTCCTAGGCTTGTGTGTGCAGACAAATATCCAGTCACGCAGCTCAGAGTTCAGTGTCGATATGTCCCTGGCGAGCTGGAGGGGCTTGAAGAGGCATGGGGGGTGGGGGGAGGGATGCAGCTGCCTGTTCTGCTCCCTTCCCCCGCCAGGTCTCACTATTACTCACCCCCTCGGAGTACCAGGGGCAGTCCTGACAGAAAAGCGTAGTAGCACGTGGACTCTGCAATCAGATATCTTGGAGTCAGATCCAGGCTACCCTATCTGCTTACTCTGGCATCGGGCAAATGGTTAAACCTCTTGGAAACTCAGTTTTATTATTAGTGCTCAGTCATGGCCACTACAAGGGTTAATTCACCCTTCCTCCAAGCTGACTCACCTCTACTCTCAACCTGGAGTTCTGGAAACAAGGAATCCTGAACATGCAGGTGGCCCAGAAGCAGTCGGGTGTGAGCTCACTAGCTTCATGGTCAGCCCTCTGAGGACCGTGTTTGGTTTTCCCTCTCTCACCCAGATCTGACACCCCCTGGCCCATCTCCTACCATCCTTCACATCCTTCCCCTCTTCCCCTGCAGGAGACTGAGGAGCTGGAGGAGGAGAAGTCGGGCCTGCAGAAGGAGATCGCCGAACTGCAGAAAGAGAAAGAGAAGCTGGAGTTCATGCTGGTGGCCCATGGGCCCGTGTGCAAGATCAGCCCCGAGGAACGCCGGTCCCCGCCGGCCTCTGGGCTGCAGGCCCTGCGCGGCGGGGCCAGTGGAGGGGTCGGTGCCGTGGTGGTGAAACAGGAGCCCCTGGAAGAGGACAGCCCCTCGTCCTCATCGGCGGGGCTGGACAAGGCCCAGCGCTCCGTGATCAAGCCCATCAGCATTGCTGGGGGCTTCTATGGCGAGGAGCCCCTGCACACCCCCATCGTGGTGACCTCCACTCCTGCCATCACTCCGGGCACCTCGAACCTCGTCTTCACCTACCCCAGTGTGCTGGAGCAGGAGTCGCCGGCATCGCCTTCTGAGTCCTGCTCCAAGGCTCACCGCAGAAGCAGTAGCAGTGGGGACCAGTCATCAGACTCCTTGAACTCCCCTACTCTGCTGGCTCTGTAACCCAGCTCCCAGGGGCAGGGGTGGGGGTCCTCGTCACTGCCTCCTGCCCAGGGACCAGCACCTTCCAGCGCTCCGGGGCCGTGAGGAAAAGAGGGGGACCCTGCCAGAGAGCTTCCTGGCTCTGGGGAGACCCAGGTGGGATTTGGTGGTGAGTCGCCGGAGGACTTGGATGAGCTCTTGGAAGGCACAGGACCTCCTCCTCCCTCGTCCATCTCGCGAAGCAAATCCGTTTCTTGAAAAACATTGGAGAACTTGGTCTGGTGGACTCGGGCATCTCCCTGGCTTCTGAAGAGCCTGAAGCTGGTTTGGGCCATTCTTGTCCCTCAGTTCCGATGTGTCTCTGGAGTGATGGTGTCCTTCCCGCCCCACCAAGCATGCTCAATGCCTTTTTGTTTTCACCTTCCCTCTATTTGCCCCTTCCTTCCCCCAGTGTCAATTTCACTTCCTCTTAGTTTTTTATCGAATTTGCCATGACATTTCATCTGGGTGGTCTGAATAGTAAAGCTCTTCATTTCTGAAGAGGGGGCAGCAGGGTGACTCTTTGGCTGGGGCTGACTTGTCCAGAAGGGGACAGTCCATGTGCAATACAGAACCTTCCCTCCTCTGACACTTCTGGTCCACCACCATCTCCGGAACCGCCAGCAGGGCTCCTTGAACTCTCCAGGAGAGGCCACCATCGCCAGGAGGTTTGGAGGACCCTTCCTACCCATCCTCGGAGACGGCTTTTGGAGGAGCAGCTTGGCCAGAAGACAGGGTGTGAGTGAGACAGCGGGGGCACGGATTGGGTTTGCCAAATGCCTAATTACCAGGCCAGGAATGGCCAGGAATAGTGCCAGCGGGCCACACAGGTGTCCCAGCCAGCCTCTCTTCACCCCGTGTCTTGAATAGGACGTCTCTTGTAATTACCGCCTCGTCGTTCAGCCCTGGACCCTTCTCTCCTTCCTTCCTCGGAGCCACACGTCACTCCGAGTCCCTGCCCGCTCCACCCTCCCCCACCCTGCCTCTCAGGGTGACGCCGCCCGTGGAGGTTTAATGAGCGTGGGCCTGGCCCCTCCCCAAGCCTCAAAATCGCCTCTGCTGTGGATGGAAAGGAAGGGGGAGGAAGGAGGGAGGCAGTCAGAGTGGGGTTTGCCTCGCAGCAGCCCCAGCGCCTGCTTCTCACCTCTCACCAAGGTGCTGGGCCATGCTACCCTCTGTGGTCATCTGCTACCTGATGGATCTCGCGCTTGTTCTCTTACACTCCCCTGCCCCCTCACCCCAGTGTGCTTCCCAGGTCCACCAGCCAGCTGTGAACAGCTGGCCCAGAGCTGTTGTTGTGGCTTGCAGCTTATGTGCCATTCCCCAGGGGCTGCTGAAATCAGAGATGAATCCCACTGCAAGAGAGCTGCCCTTTCCTGTGGGGTGGAGGATGGGGAAAGGGGGTCCTCCAGCCACCCCCCCACCTCCTCCCGGGAGCACAGCTCCGCAGAGCTCAGCGGAGTCCCCGCCTGCCACCCCTCGGAGACTTTTTTTCTCCCCAAGGCTGGTCTTCCAGCATTGGCCTCTGCTGGCCTAGTACTCTGAGGGAGGCCCCGCTATTGTGATTCAGCTCTAGAGATCATTGTATGATAATTTAAAACTATATAGATATTATTTAAATCAACCCAGTGGGGGTTAAATCTCAAAGTTGGACTTGGGAGAGGGAGAAAACGTGATGACATGATTGCTCACCTGTTCCCTTCACAGACCCAGGCCTGGCATGCCGGCTGGTATTTAATGTTCATTACTCACTTGCCATGCCCTAGACACACTGAATGGAACAACCCAATGCCTAAAATACGCAGCCCACTATGACCGGGAGTGATGTGTGGAGGGGTAGGACTTGCAAAGAGAGGAGACTAAAAGAAACAGGATTTTCCCCCCAGATGCTTTAAATATGTTATTTCCCACATTCCTTGGCTGTGACGCTGCCCCCCAGTTCCCCAGAAGTTCTGGGAGGGGCGCTTCTAATAAGATGGGGCCTTTGGGTTTCTGGCTTCAGATTAATCAAGGACACAGAGGTCAGCTAGGAGTAGCAGGAGACAGGCAAAAAGAACTGGGGTGAACTCAGCTCTGAAAGACTTAATCATCTCAAGTGGTATTTGTGGCCAACTGGGAGCTATTTCTTTTTGAATATATGTATTATATATTTCTTAAATGAAGCTGCTCTCTGGTGTTTTGTTTCTAAAGTCCCTTTGTGCCCCACTTTGCACAGCTCTGATCCCAAGGCAGGCCCTGGCATGTGACGTGGGGCCAAGCTGGACATTCCTGAAATGGAGTCTGGCTTTAGTTCAGATTTCAAACTGCATTGGCTTTGGGACCAGCAGAAAGCAAGAACCCAGCCGCCTTGCAGGACTTCGAGGCCTCTGAGCTGTGTTTCTATTCAGGACCCTCTAACTTTGTTCTTGGAGGTAGTTTGGCTTCCTCAAAGCCAGAGGTTATTTGGAGAATTCACTCTTGACTCACAGGCATATCCTCAGTCACTGCCTTCTGGCTGGTTCTCTAAAGTTGCTGCCAGACACCAGGCCTGCTGCTTCCTCCTCCTTCCTTTCTCCTCCTCCTTGGGAGCAGCGGCAGGGGGAGCCTTTGGACTTGGGCAGGGAACCCCATGCCCCCCTGTGTCCCCAGCCGTGAGGCAGCTGGTGTGGACTCCAGTTGGGCTGCAGGCAGCTCTGGGACCACATAGGGCAGGCACTCCTTGACAGGCTGGTGTGAAACACACAGTCCCCTTGGCCACCTGGCTAGCCTCTTGGGAACAGCCCTCTTCCTGTCGAGTGGATGGGGATAGCTGCTGACACAGGACAGAGAGAAGATCCCAGGTGAAGCTTAGGCAATTACCAGAGCCAACTCAAAGCGGAGAATTCACTGGGGAAGTTTTCAGAAAGAAATCATTTTTCTGCCTGTGAGACTGGCCAGGTGTCTTCACTGTGGCCCATCCCACAGGCAACTCAAAGCCAGGAACCATCAGAGGCTACTGGTTCCCTTTCTCAGGCTTTGGGGAAGGGAGTCTCCTCTCTGTTCCCACTAGGCTCCATCTTAAGATTGAGCTCAACTTACAGGCGTTGGGACTTTTCTCCCTTTTCCTTGATGGACCAACAGTGCTTCTTGCAATCTCACCTTGTAACTTTTAGGTTGATTTCCTCCCTTGATCAGACATCCATGTGGCCTCTTTAAGAAGGAAAAGAATAGCACCTTCTATGTGCCAGGCACTGTGTTAGGCACTTTTATATATATATACTCTCTTTAGGGTGAGACTAAGTGATGAGGACTTCCCTTATTAAAAGCCCACCACTAATGGATCAACAAAAACACTTGGAGGTGAGAAGGTCTTTCTCCAAAGATCCAAGGCAAGATTGCCTTCAGTCTGAGGTTTGTTCTCAAAGACCCACCCCCTACAATATCCTCCACCTCTAAATGTGTTTCCCCTGTGATGTGCTCCTTTGCACTCTTCAGATGGTTAACCTGAGTCCTTATAGACTTTGTGGACCAATAGGATATGTGGCGTGTGTAACTTTCTTTTAAAAACTTAAGTAAAGTGGTCTTGCTACTTTCTGCTTGTTGAGTCTTCTTGGCATTCAGTCTTAAAAGCCAGCATCTCACTATTTATTGACGGGTCGTGTGTATGTGTGCGTGTGTGCGTGTGTACATTTCTAGGTGTGCCCATGTCCTCCTGCACCTTTTAAAAAGGAAACCCAGTCACCCCACTACCTATGTGACATCTTCTCATGCTTCTAGTATATTGGTCATATATCAACAAAGGGTTTTAATTTTCTAAGGCTGACATGTTCAGGAGGAGCTGGGTCAAATTTTGAGCAGGGCATGGGAAGGGAAGGGGGAGAAGTAATTGACATTTATTTTATTATTTATTTTAAATGTTTACATCTTTGTGTTGTACCAAGCCTGAATAGAAACAGATAGCATTAAAATGCTCAGTTCCTCTCTCCCTCTCTTTCTTCTTTATAATTTTTTTTTTTTAATTTAGGCTAATGATGCTTTGTTTCTAAAATGATTTGTGACTTGTGCTGTATAAACTGTATAAAAAAAGGTTCTGTTTTTAAAGATGGTGTGTCATTCCCCTGGGGACAGTGGTCACCAAGAACTCTACGTTAGAACACAAGGAAAGATCCTGCTCTGTTCATCAAAAATTATTTTCTGTGTATGATTAAAAGTTTATTCCATTTATTTTAGTTTGTGGTTACTTGATGTCGAGGAAGAAAAATGTTCACGTTTGTATAAAGAATAGGTATCAGGGTGTCTTTTCTGAAGTGACAGATGTATATATAGTATTTTGGTATATCGTGGCAAATCAAAAGCTTCGTGCATCTGTATTTGAGGTATGTTGATGATGTGGAATAAAGACTGCTCTAAGATCCTGGAGGTAAAAAAAAAAAAACATTGTACAAGATTCCTACAGCTTGATGGGGGAATTTAATTATCTTTCTGAGCACCTTGTCTTTTTTTTTTTTTTTTTAAATATTGGTGAAATGGTCCCATTGGGAAGGCTTCTAAATAGGCCTCTCCAGGCAGGACTATGAGCTCAAAAATCTTTGTATAGTTTTGAAATTTGAGGAGTAGCTCAGCTCTGAAGCATCTCTGGTGGTGTTTTGTTGTTGTTTTGTTATTTTACTGTAATACAAGCCTACAGTATTTGCACTAAAGAAAGCTTGTTAGAAAAAGCTTGCTGCTATGGAAGAAAGAACATATTACAACTTTTTTTCCTTTTTTTTTTTTTTTTTGTTAGCTTTTTCACTTTCAATTGAGTAGCTTTTTGTAGAATAAAATGAATTAAGATTGAAGAGCCTCTGATGGTTGGTTTATTCTGTCTTTTCTTCCTATCTTTTCTGTCGCTTCTCTTTTTTTCCTTCTAGGCTTTTCTACCTTTGGCTCCGTGAGCAGAGTTGGTCTTTCTGTTGGGAATGGGGAAGCAGGGAACAGCTCCCTGGGAATCTCTTACAGCAAAATTAGAAGGTGAGCTGCTGGGGGTGGGCTGCCTAGACCTTCCCCACCTCCTTTCTCATGCTTCTTTCTCTTTACCCTCTCCAACCCCTCCCAGTCCCATTTCCCACTTCTTAGGGCCTGATTCTCAGCTAGCTGCCACGTACTGCCAAATGCTAGCCACTAACAGTTCACAGGGCTGTCCCTTCCTGGGGGCACTTTGTATTTTGTTTCAATAAAATTGACTCTGGGGACTTGAGAATCTTCAAAAAGCCAATTTAAGGTATTGCTCAGAGGGTCCAGGTGGTTGCATGAGGTCATACGCAGGCCTCTGGAAACAACCAAGGCATGTACATAAGTGGGACAATCACATCCCGACGTCCTTTTTGAATAGACACAGGTTGGTGGGTGTGGAACACTGAGAAGTGTCAGCTGGACCCTGCCCAGGAAGCCGGGGGTAAATGAGAGTGTCTGTCCTGGGTGCTCTAGGGAGGCACACGTGTGAGTAGTTAGCAGTCAGGATGGTCGGCAGCAGCTGAATGTTAGGCACTGAGTTACCACTCCTAACCTGCGGAAGAGGAGCCCAGAGTGAAGGCCTCGTTCCTTGGAGGACCCAAGAGCTCTGGACTGTGAGAGTTACGGGCACTCTGAATCCTAGCCCTGCCTCTCTACTTGTAATCTCTCTGAACCAGAGTTTCCTCTCTGTAAAGGGGGAGGGTATTGATAGTGCTGTGGGAACCCCCATGTTTTATCTCCTTTCCCTTTTGAGAAGGCCTGGGGTGTGAGGAACCGGACATTCAAAACTCTTGGCACTGGGTCTCCCAGCAACAACTTTTGCCTGAGGAAACAACACAGGCCATGTTACCTGGGGTGTCTCAGTGGTACCTGCATTTTTCTGAGCAGTTGATGCGGCTCTTTTCGGTGTAAGTGTCCAGGAGGCAGATGCTGGGAATGTTCACATCAGCTTCAGTCGGCTTTCTGGGTTATGCTGCCCTGAGAGAAGCATGTGTCTCTGCTTGCCTCTCATGCCTAGGCGCTTCCGTCACATTTTTCATCTTCCAGTAACACTTCGAAATCTCCTTCGTTTGTTTGAATTCCCACCTCTTCACCCACATGGCAATTAGAGAGGTTGGTGATTGCCAGGTGCTTATTAAGTGGAGTCATAAGTAGTCCTGCTTCTCTGGGCAGCTGTAAATGCCTTAAAAGCATGCAGAAAGCTTCTTAGTTTTGGTTGTATTTTTTTTTTTTTTTTAATTGAGAAAAACAATAAGGGGCCACCTTCACTGGGTTCTAACAGGGTCTGTTGGGGAATTCTGCAATTCCGGCTGAGTCTAGGCTGTCTTGGTCCAAACTGGTTCAGTGATCTGGCTTGATGGTAAATGCTGTCGATTACATTTCTAACAGAGTTGGAGTTCTTTGGACTGAATGGGGTTCTCTCCCAGGAAAGGCATCTTGGTGAGGAACTCCCAGGACCTAGAGTTTCCCAAGTGGATGCTTGTCACTGGGCTTTCTTTGCTCACTGGACCACTGCTGGCTAAGGGAACAGGAATTTCCCCCGGAGTTGCTATTTTCCAAGGTGGTAGCTATGTTTGTTTCTTAGGCTAGTGAATGAAACGGTATATGTGAAGGCACAAGGAAAGGTATCAAGTGCTAAAAAAGGAAAAAAAAAAAGGAGGAGACTTGGTTATAAACTTGACTGATGCAACTTGATTATAGCATAGCCCCTGGGTTTTGAGCTCCGAGCTGTGTTTGAAATGAAAAGGTGTGATTTCCCCTTGGGTCCTGTGTGTTTAAAGGATGGATGGGTACTTGTTCGTGGGCAGCCCAACCCCGCTGGCCCAGGGCCCACCGGGCCTGAAAGTCGAGAAGGAATGCTGATGGCCTTCCCTCCCCACCAGCCTCGCACCTGCCCTTGTTCACGAGTCTGTTCCTCCCCTGACACAACAAAAGGACTGTTTCCTGAGACACTGTGAGCTGTTAGGACAAGTCCACCCGCCCTTCTTCACAACTGGTCTTCTCCTTTTCTGGACCTGCCTGGAGTGGAGAGAAACTGACCCCCGATTCTGCCCTCTGGGATGGGATCATCCTCCTTCCTCCCCACGGGTCCCAGTGGACAGTCAGATGGCCCAGGAGAGCATCTGGGGCGCCATCCGCAGGCTGTGAGCTGTTGTCTCTGCGAAGATCCCCCTGGTTTAAAGGAAAAAATAAAGCCTGCTCCAGGCTCCACCTCTGGAACTATCAAATCCTTAATCAAACTAAGCACCTTCAGAAGTCCTTGTTAAGGACTCAGCCAGTGAAGTAACAAACCAAAATACACACACTCAGCTGGTTGGTAATAGTGCTCAGCTGAGTGTCTCTGAGGACACTTGGAGGTCATGCTTACACATGGGGGGACTCCAGTCTTGATCCAAAGGTGCAGTACAAGGTGCCATGGGACCTTGACTCTGGGGCTGCCCTGGAATATAGCACTGCCGTGCCCTTCGGGACATTTAGAAATGATTCAGTGTTTATGCAATTTTTTTTTTAATTGAGGTAAAATTCACAAAACTATAAAAGCAACCATTTTATGAACTTCTCTGGCAGTCCAGTGGTTGAAACTTCCAGTGCAGTTTGGATCCCTGGTCAGCGTGCTAAGATCCCATATGCCTCCTGGCCAAAAAAAACAAAACATAAAACAGAAGCAGTATTTTTAACAAATTCAGTAAAGGCTTAAGAAATACTGGTCCACATCAAGAAATCTTTTAAAAAGTAACCATTTAAAAGTGAACAATTCAGTGGCATTTAGTACCTTCACAATGTTGCGCAACGACCATTTCTGTCTAGGTCTAAAACATTTTCATCACTGTGAGAGGAAGCCCCGACCCATTACACAGTTGCTCCCTTCCCCCTGCCTCCAGTCCCTGGCAACCACCCATCTGCCTACTGTCTCTATGGATTTATATTGAGGTAGAACTTTTGAGAATCCCAATGACTCTATTTTCTGAACTAAAAAACAATCGTGAGACCTTAGCATGGAAAATAATAGCTATGAATAGTGATGTAGTTTCCTTCTTATTTTAGCGCTTTGTAGATTTTATATGCTTTCACTTACCTGGTCTTATTCAGAAGCCCAAGAGACAAATGTTGCTGAACATGTTGGAAATTATCAGCTCCAGGAGAAATTCCTTTTCCCTTACGCAGTTGTGTGTCTGGTACGCTGGCAAATACAGTCACCACCTTGATCTGCTGCATGAGGCATGCATTTGTTTCTCAAGGAAAGGTGGAAAAAATCTGAAAAGACAGATTTTGTTCATGGATAAAAACAGGCACTCTTTTTGTGTTGTAAGCATAGGAAAACCACATTTAAATTAACTTAAAAAATTAATGTAGATGGAGACTGTCACCATCATATTCTTACAGGTATGACGGAGAAAATATTCATTCAAAATTATTTTTGTGTCCCTAACAAGTCCATGACACCATGCAGACACCACTGGGGATAAAGTTGTAAAAGACTGTTTATACAGAAGTTATATAAGGTGTTTCTTTGCCTCACAGTCGTGTTTTCATTTGAAATAACAATTACTACCTAGAGGTTTCCCTCAAGGTGGTTGCAATGTGATGGGAGGAAAGGGACAGGAAAGAGATATTCACAGTAGAATATGGTAAGTGGCTCAGCTTGTGGCTGGTGGGGGTTTCAGAGAAGATTCTGTAGTGGAAGGGTCCCTGGGCTGGGAGGGGAATGGAGTCTGTACAGAACAGAGTGGAGGGTGGGCATGCTGGGCAGGGAATAGTCTGAGCAAAGACCTGTGCGGAAGGAAAGCATGGGGCAGCCTTGGGAACCAGGAAGGAGTACCCAGCATCTGGAGCGTGGGCAGGTTTAGGGGATGCTGGAAATTTAACCTGAGATCTTAAGAGCCTCAGTGACAGTCTTGAGTCTTGCTGTCAGTTGGTCACTCAGCCCAACGTAGTGCCTCTTTGTGCCAGGCTGTCCCCTGTGCTTTGGAGCTAGAGGTGATAAGCACTCACATGCATACATACACACACACAGAGGTGATCAGTACTCACATGCACACACACCCACATGCACACACCAGCCATTGTCTAATGGAGTGGTCTGATCACATAATTACAAGGTCAGTGAGCACCTCAAAGACATATAAGCTGTTGTGGCTGTGGATTATCACCGGGACTTTCCCTAATCAGGGGGGCTTTTCCAGAACTAGCCCCACTTAAGGTGAGATCCCAAAAGTCAGCAGAAATGAGACCTTTGTTTTGAGGTATTGGGAGCTGTAAACGAAGGGCCAGAGGATGCGGCTACAGTCACTCTAGGAAGATTAAGGTAGATGTGCAGGATAGATGGGGGTGGGGCGGAAGGAGGCCAGGGGCTGGGAGCCCTTGAGAAGGCTCTGCCCACAGCCCAGGAGAGAGCCAGCCTGTCTCCCATCTGCCCTCCTTCATCTGCTTTAACAGAGAAGGGGTTCTCCTGCTCCCCAAAACTCATTCCTCCCAACTTCTTCTCAGGGATCCTCTTCAAGTAGCTTCTTCCTCTTCTTATTCCATCATTGACCTCTACCTCTCTAAGGGTCCTTTACTTTAAATGAGGTCAAGTTTTGCCCATTTAAAGAATAAGAACCCTCCATGACTCCACCCCTAGGTCAGTTTCAGAGGAGTTATCTCTCCGTGCTGGGCCCACTTCCTCACCTCCCACTCTTCCTTCAACCCACTCAAGTCTGCTTCCACCTCCACTGTCCTGAGGCTACTTCCTTGTGACCAAATCCTGCAGACTTGTCTCAGCCTGCATCTTCCTAGGCTGTAGCACCACTGACGGCTCTGCTCACTGCTCCTTCCTTGCAGGGCCATTTTCTTTGACTTCCTTCTTCCTGTCCTCGTCTCTTCCTCACCACCACCAACTCCTGTCTTACCTCCTAAGTGTGTTTCAGATCTGAGTGTTCTATCCAGCTCTACTGTTACCATCCTTGTACAAGCCTCTGTCATCCCTCACCCAGACAACTCCGGTCACCTCCAATTGCCTCCTGCAGTCAGAACATCAGCATTGTGTCTGTAGGTTTTGGGTCCCAACCACTAAACTGATGATGTAAGTCTCCCACCCGACCCCTGTCTTAGAGGTATATCAATTAGGATTACATTCAGCTGCCAGTGACAGAAAACCCAAATAAGCAGAACTGTGAGCACACAGAGCTTCTTTCTCTCCCTTAAAAGTCTGGAGTCAGAAGCTTGAGGGCTGGTCTGGTGGTTTCAGGAAGTTGTCAGGGGCCAGGATCCTCTTTCCTGTCTGTTCCCAAGGTATGGCTCTAATTTCCATGATCTACATTCTAGCAAACTCTAGCCATCATATTTGTTTTCCAAGAAACAATATGGCAGAAAGGGAAGGGAGCTTCCCCTTCCATCTTTTATTTCAACTCCCATTTTACACAGACTTTCCTGAAAGTCCTTTAGACATTTCTGCTTATATTTTGTTAGCTAGAATGTATACACATGGTCAGAGCTAGCTGCAAGGGAGTCTGAGAAATGTAATCTTAAATACAGCCTTAGTGATATACAACCTTAAGGCATAAAATTGAGGGTTGTGTTATTGAGGCAAAAAGGGAAGAATGGGCACTGGAATAACCAAAGAGCAGTTTCTACCATAGTCACGCTAAAATTCGCATGCCCCCTTCTTGTACATCAAATTCTTTCCTTTCCTCCCCAGGGGAGATGACCCTAAAACCTCATGCAAATCAAGGATCATCAGGCTATGTGCAACACTCTTCATGGGCTCCACATGGTCTGAGCACATAGACATGAAAACCCTCCACCCTATGCTGACTATGGCAGGTGGAATAGGAGCAGGATAACTGCAATGAGGACTCCCATTCAGAGAAAAGAAGCATGGGAACACATCCGGCACTGGTTCATGACAACGATCAGATGCTGATGGGCTGGAGGAAGGAGCCCCCCTACCCCGGCAGTGGAGCTTTGTCCATCGTCCATGTCTCTGGGCTTTTCCTTCTGGGAGGCTCTTATCCCCCATGGCTACCCCTGAAACAGGCATTGGTGAGAGGGGCCCCTGGGAGCTTCAGAGTGTTCACCTCTACTTCCTGCTGCTGCAGATTGTGGATCCCAGCGATTGTATTAGGAAGTAACGGTCATAGTCAATACTTTTTATTGTTTGTTCAGTGCTTTCAAAAAAAAAAAAAACTTAGCAGGCTTTCAATCTATCTGCTTCTGATCAGTTTCTTATATAAAATCCACAACTACAGACCTGCAGCCATCATTCTAACACTGCAGGGGAACCAGGAGGGACTTGAGAAAGTTAAATTCAAACTTGCCCTGTGCCTAACCACACTGCAGTTTACTTTGATGTGAAGACCTTTAGAGTGATATGTAAGGGCATCTCCTCCCAGAGCGCCCCTCTCCCTTTGCAGTCTGGGACTTCAACTGGAAGATAGACAATGAAGATACACACCTGACTTGCTCCCACACTTGCGTCCTTTCTCACCTCCTCCCCGCCATCCTCCAGACCTGAGATCAGGGCTCTCCTGTCTGTTCTCCTCTTTAGATAAAGCTCTAAGGTCAGTTCTGTCAGGCTGGCTTCTTGATATATTACAGAGAAAGTTAAAGACATCCAGAATATCCTTTTTCTTAATAAAGACTGTCTTTCAAGACCATTGTCTGGCTGAAGAATCTGATTTTGAATGTCTGCAGCTCAATACTCCTTATCCCCTTCTCTGAATATTTTTTTCTTTGGTCACTCTAACACCACTTTCAAGGCAAGCAGACCAATGCACTGACGAGGAAGGTCACATACACAGAAATGCAAAAGAGAAATGCAAGTGATCCTATTTTTCAAAATAGGATCCTGCTTACATCATTCAAGACTTCCTGTTTTGCTGAGGGTAAGTCCAAAATGTGTAAGAGTGTTCTGTGGTGTTTGATTCCTGCTACCTCCCCAGCTTCATCTGGTCAAACTTCCAGCCTCACATTTTCACAAGAACCACACTGGACTTTTCTCAGTTCCTTCAGCATGTTTTGCTGAGGACCTTCATAATAGCTTTAGTGTTGTCTGGAAAGCTCTTTGCCTCTCTCACTGACCATCTCCTGTTCATTCATTCCTCAGGTTTCAATTTAAAGGACCTGCCATGGCATCCCTTAGAGTACCTTGCACATTTCGGACTATTTAATTATTTTAAATAACATATGATGTATCTCTGCTTCCCATTGGAAATCAGCTGTAGAGGGGGGCAAGAATGACCTCTCTTCTGTCTGCCTGGCACATCCTTAGGTCATCATAATCTCTAATCTACATTAGAACAATGAGTTTCTAAAATGCAAAGCTGCTTGTATTCCTTCTCTTTTCACTCAGGTTAAAATCAGTCTCCTTTATGCAGCTTCCAAGGCAAAGTGTGATGTGGCCCTATCTTTTCTCACTTGTCTCCCTCTCCCCTTCTGTGTTCATCTAGATTGAAACATTGTTTAGGGTATTGTAGGGGCTGAACCTTTGCCTGCAAGTCTTCAGGTAAGTTATGCCGAACTCCTGGTATAAATGACTCTCATCCTTTGGCTCCTAGCTGAGAGAGCTGTATTGATGGATGGATGGACGTGCCATTCATCCTGTTCTAGGTGCCAGAAATGGTGCTAAGTGCAAAGGAAACAGAATGAACAAGGCAGACAGCATCCTCAGTCTATCTGCCCTGGGTAGCCTCACCCTGAGGCTGAGTTACCTGTCTTTCCTCTGGGCTCCTCTGGCTCTCTGAAAAACCTCTAGCAGTGCCTCATCACACTGCTGCAATGATTGCTACCTGTCTCCCCTGCCAGCCCAGAAGCTGTTTGTTGAATGACTCTGCTGCTGCTGCTGCTGCTGCTAAGTCACTTCAGTCGTGTCCAACTCTGTGTGACCCCATAGGCGGCAGCCCACCAGGCTCTCCCGTCCCCGGGATTCTCCAGGCAAGAACACTGGAGTGGGTTGCCATTTCCTTCTCCAATGCATGAAGAGTCGGACTTGGTCATGTCCAACCCTCAGCAACCCCCTGGACTGCAGCCTACCAGGCTCCTCCGCCCATGGGATTTTCCAGACTCTAGGAAGCATCAAAGTCCTCTTGTGTGGGTAGTTACAAGAAATAGGAAATGGCATAGAACAGATGAGCTGGGCCACAGACACTGTGGGCAGGGGGTGCAGGGCAACATGGGCCGGGGGCAAGGATAGACACAAAGGAAGCAGAAACGGCCCTTGCTCTTCCTCCTTTCTTAGGGAGTTACAGAAAGCGGGGCCCCAGAAAGGTGTTTGGAGCCAGACACAAAAGGTCACATACCGTATGATTGTGTTTCTTCCATTACTGGAATAGGTACACCCACAGAGGCTGAACGTGGGTTGGTGGTGGCTAGGGGCTGAGAGAGAGAGAGGATGGGGATGATGGGTGCAGGGTTTTCTTCTGGGGGCAGGAAAACGTTTTAGAACCAAGGAGAGGTGGTGGTCGCATGACACTGTGAAATGTGATAAATGCCGCTGAACTGTACGCTTTAACAATGGTTGATTTTATTACATGAATTTCACCCAAAGAAGGGAGGAAGGAAGGACTTGGAAGCTGGAGGAAAGGAGAGAGCATTTCTTTCCCCTGCCAGTCCCTGATGAAGTCACAGAGATTGCTGGGACTCTGGGGCTTGGTCGGCTTTGACAGGAGAAAGAGTCTCCCAGGGCGTCTGGTTCTTCTCTAGGTACAGGTAAGCCTGGAACACCAGGACACTGGCCCCTATGCACCCAGGCATTGGCAAGAGTACCACAGTCTTCTCAGATGCAGGAACTAGAACAACAGGCCTTCCTCGATGCAGAAGAAAATGCTCGGCACATGTATGCACCAAGAACTAGGTCTCGAAAGCCAATGGTGAATAAGTGTTTGTGAGGGTGCGTGCTCAGCGTGTCCAGCTGAGGGGCAGTGTGGTCAAAGAGCAACCACCCAAAGGGGCACTGCCTTCGAGTCCTTCCTCTTTCAACAAATGGCTATGTGATCGTAAGCAAGTCACTTTTCATTTCTGAATAAAAATAAAAGCCACAGCCATTGCTGCTGCTGCTGCTAAGTCGCTTCAGTCATGTCCGACTCTGTGTGACCCCGTAAACGGCAGCCCACCAGGCTCCCCCATCCCTGGGATTCTCCAGGCAAGAACACTGGAGTGGGTTGCCACTTCTTTCTCCAACGCATGAAAGTGAAAGTGAAGTCGCTCAGTCGTGTCCAACTCTTCGCAACCCAGTGGACTGCAGCCCACCAGGCTCCTCCGTCCATGGGATTTTCCAGGCAAGAGTACTGGAGTGAGTGCCATTAAGAATGAAAAATGGTACGGTCACTTTGGAAGACAGTTTGGCAGTTTCTTATAAAACTAGGCACACTCTTAAAGTTTTTTCTTACTTTATTGAAGTGTAGTTGATTTACAAGGTTGTGTTAGTTTCTGGTGTACAGCAAAGTGCCTCAGTTTTGTATTTTTGTATGTATACATAATGGTTTGCATGTGCTAATCCCAAACCCGCACTCCATCCGTCCCCCTTCCTCCAGCCCCTTTGGCAACCACAGTCTGTCCTCTGTGTCTGTGAGTCTGTTTCTGTTTCATAGATCAGTTCATTTCTGTCATATTTTGGATTCCACGTATAAGTGATAGCACGTGGCGTTTGTCTTTCTGACTTCACTTGGTATGATGATCTCCAGATCCATACGTGCTGCTGCAAACAGCTTCACTTCATTCCCTTTATGGCTGAGTAGGAATCCATTACACACGCACACCCCCCACATCTTCTTTATCCATTCATATGTCAATGGACATTTTGGTTGTTTCCAACACATACATATCTATCAACAGTTACCTTAAGTGTCAATGAACTAAATACTCCAATTAAAAGACAGAATGGCAGGTTGGATAAAAAACAAGGGCCTACATTAAACATACTCTTTATGAACCCGCAGTGGTGCTTCTAGGTATTTTCCCAAGTGAGTTGAAAAGTTCTGTCCATGCAAAAACCTGCGCATGGATGTTTACAGCAGCTTTATTCATAATTGGCAAAACTTGGAAGCAACCAAGATGCCCTTCAGGAGGTGGATGAAGACAGAAACGCTGGTTTCCATCCAGAAAATGGAATATTATTCAGTGATAGAAATAAATGAGTGATTAAGCCACAAAAAGACATGTGCAGGGTATTGTGTGGACATAGAAGGTGTGCTTTTATTCGATGAACTTGTTATGTAAAGGGTATGTGTAATAAGCTCTTGGAAAGAAGAGTTACTTTAAACCAAGGGCAGCGGCCTTTCTCAGACCTGTGGGAACAGGAGCAGGTGTGTGGGTTGTGGAGGTGCCAGAGCTCTCACTTCCTCTATGTTCTCAGGAGTCCTGGTGGTGACTTGGGTCATCCCCACCCACACTCTGCATACCAAGCCCAGGGTCCAGCCCTCAAACAGCAGTGAGATGGAGCATAAAGGAACCGTGGTGGCCCTTCTGGATTTTTCACACTCAGGATAGAGCCAAGAGCTGACCCTGAGGGATCTAGCATTGGGGTTAGCAGGCATTCAAGTCTTTAAAGTCCTATTGGGTGGCTCATTAGCTGTGTGAACTTGGATGAGTTACTTAACCTTCCTGAACTTCCATTTTCTTATTTGCAAGATGAGGCTAACCCTCCAGAGGATTATTGGAAGGATTATGTGAGATAACATACTTAAGGTGACTCAAACACAGTAAGCCCTGCATAATGATTTACACCATTGTTATACAGCCCTCCTTCCTTCTTACAACACAATGGAGGAGAACCCAGAGAGTGGAAGCAGCTGGTTCAAGGCTATACAGCTGGCTCATGGCTGTCTGGGGCTTCCTCTGAAATCATTTCCCTGGCTGCCTTGGTCGGGCCTATTCTGAGAATCCCTAACAGATAGGATGAATTGATAGCCTGCATTTCACATCATAATGAAATTACAAAACTATAGGCTGCTACTTTTTTCCAGCTCTGCCACTAGTTTGCAAACTGGGATGGTTTGTTTGAGCTCCTCTGTGCTGAGTTCCACCCACTTCACGGAGTTGGCCTCCCTGTGGGAGACAGCAGGGCTCCAAGGATCACACACCTCTCCCTCTGCAAGAGCTATGTTAGCATTCCAGAGCCCCTGGCCTGCTCATCCTGCAGCCAGACCAGTGCCAGACACCCCACCCCTACCTCTCCTGAGTGGACCCAGACTCATCAGCATTTCCCTGACTTTGTGACACCTTATCCTCTCCTCAAAAGTGCTGCCTGACATACAGATCTTTTGTACAATTAAAATGAATCGAAAGTACGTTATTCTCTTTGGAACATTTCACAACAGCCCTGGACATAATGAAAGACATGTCGGTATTGTGAAATAGAACCAGGAGTTCCAGCTCCGTAAAGCTGTCTCTGACACCCCAAAGCCAGGCATTTGGTGACCGGCAGTGTCTGCCCTGGGCACATCTCCCCTTTGAAATCTCTGCTACTTTGGACCTCTCCCATCCCCTCCTCCCACCATGTCGGAGCTCCTGCCCCCATAACTTCTGTCTCAGAAGCCATCACTCCTTCCCCTTCTCTGTGCTGCAGACCTTGCTGCCCACACCACCCCAAGGGCTGGAAGAGCAGGTGTGAGCAGGTTAGGGCCATGGCCAAGAAATGCAGGTGGCCTTTAGCAGCTGGAAAAGACAAGGAGATGGATTCTTTTCTGGAGCCTCCAGAAGGAATACAGCATTGTAGAAACCTTGATTTTCATCCAGTGGGATATCTGATCTACAGAGTAAGATAATAAATATGTGTTATAACATATTATAACATGTTATTGGCCAGAGATGTATTAATATGTCTTTTGTGCAGTTCAGTTCAGTCACTCAGTCATGTCTGACTCTGCGACCCCATGAACCACAGCACATCAGGCCTCCCTGTCCATCATCAACTCCCAGAGTTTACCCAAACTCATGTCCATTGAGTTGGTGATGCCATCTAACCATCTCATCTTCTGTCGTCCCCTTCTCCTCCTGCCCTCAATCTTTCCCAGCATCAGGGTCTTTTCAAATGAGTCAGCTCTTCGCATCAGGTGGCCAAAGTATTGGGGTTTCAGCTTCAACATCAGTCCTTCCAATGAACACTCAGGACTGATCTCCTATAGGATGGACTGGTTGGATCTCCTTGCAGTCCAAGGAACTCTCAAGAGTCTTCTTCAACACCACAGTTCAAAAGCATCAATTCTTTGGCACTCAGCTTTCTTTACAGTCCAACTCTCATTTCCATACATGACTACTGGAAAAAGTATAGCCTTGACTAGATGGACCCTTGTTGGCAAAGTAATGTCTCTGCTTTTTAATATGCTGTCTAAGTTGGTCATAGCTTTTCTTCCAAGGAACAAGTATCTTTTAATTTCATGGCTGCAGTTACCATCTGCAGTGATTTTGGAGCCCCCAAAAATAAAGTCTGACACTGTTTCCACTGTTTCCCCATCTATTTCCCATGAAGTGATGGGACCAGATGCCGTAATCTTAGTTTTCTGAATGTTGAGTTTTAAGCCAACTTTTTCACTCTCCTCTTTCACTTTCATCAAGAGGCTTTTTAGTTCTTCATTTTCTGCCATAAGGGTGGTGTCATCTGCATATCTGAGGTTATTGATATTTCTCCCAGCAATCTTGATTCCAGCTTGTGCTTCCTCCAGTCCAGCGTTTCTCATGATGTACTCTGCATAGAAGTTAAATAAGCAGGGTAACAATATACAGCCTTGACATACTCCTTTTCCTATTTGGAACCAGTCTGTTGTTCCATGTCCAGTTCTAACTGTTGCTTCTTGACCTGCATACAGGTTTCTTATGAGGCAGATCAGGTGGTCTGGTATTCCCATCTCTTTCAGAATTTTCCACAGTTTATTGTGATCCACACAGTCAAAGGATTTGGCACAGTCAATAAAGCAGAAATAGATGTTTTTCTGGAACTCTCTCACTTTTTCGATGATCCACCAAACGTTGGCAATTTGATCTCTGGTTCCTCTGCCTTTTCTAAAACCAGCTTGAACATCTGGAATTTCACGGTTCACATATTGTTGAAGCCTGGCTTGGAGAATTTTGAACATTCCTTTACTAGTGTGTGAGATGAGTGCAATTGTGTGGTAGTTTGAGTATTCTTTGGCATTGCTTTTCTTTGGGATTGAAGACTTTCTTTGGGAATGAAAACTGACCTTTTCCAGTCCTGTGGCCACTGCTGAGTTTTCCAAATTTGCTGGCATATCGAGTGCAGCACTTTCACAGCATCATCTTTTAGGATTTGAAATAGCTCAACTGGAATTCCATCACCTCCCCTAGCTTTGTTCGTAGTGATGCTTCCTAAGGCCCAAGACTTCCCTGGTGGCCCGGATGGTAAAGCGTCTACCTACAATGCGGGAGACCCAGGTTCAATCCCTGGGTTGGGAAGATCCCCTGGAGAAGGAAATGGCAACCCACTCCAGTACTCTTGCCTGGAAAATCCCATGGTCAGAGGAGCGTGGTAGGCTACAGTCCATGGGGTGGCAAAGAGTTGGACATGACTGAGTGACTTCACTTTCACTTTTCCTAAGGCACACTTGACTTCACATTCCAGGATGTCTGGCTCTAGGTGAGTGATCACACCATCGTGATTATCTGGGTCGTGAAGATCTTTTTTGTACAGTTTTTCTGTGTATTTTTGCCACCTCTTATGTATTTTGTTACCTGAACGTTATTGACCGGAGTGTTTCAACACTCACCTACATAACAATTTGTTGGCCACAGGCATTTCTTTCTGCAAAAATACCCCAGTCGATAATGTGTTAAGCCAGAATGTTTGAGATTATTTGTTACAGCAGCCAGTGAACCAGTGAAGTTGCTCAGTCATGTCCGACTCGTTTTGATCCCATGGATTGTAGCCTACCAGGCTCATCCATCCATGGCATTTTCCAGGCAAGAGTACTGGAGTACTTTTTCCTTCTCCAGGGGATCTTCCTGACCCAGGGATTGGACCCAGGTCTCCCGCACTGCAGGCAGACACTTTACTGTCTGAGCCACCAGGGAAGCCCAGTTACAGCAGCAGTAGGAAACTAACATGGTGGGTGTACAGCTGAGATAAGCAACAATACTCATGGCAGTAATTAGTGTTTATTGAGTGTATATAATATGCCAGATGTTATTCTTCTGCTTTGGATCGTGTATTAGTGGGCTAGGGCTGCCATAACAAAATGTCACAGACATTTGTTTTCCTAGGGTTCTGGAGGATAGATGTCCAAGATCAGTGTGCCCACAGGGTTTATTTCTCCTGCGGCCTCTTTCCTTGGCCACCCTTTTGCTCTCTCTTCACGTGGTCTTTTCTCTGTGTGCCCATTTCTTTGTCTTTTCTTCTTCCCACAAGGACACCAGTCACATTGCATTAGGGCCCCACCCTAATGGCCTCATCCTAATGTCATCACCCCTTATAGGGCCTGTCTCCAAATAAATTCTGAGGTACTGGGGAGTTAGGGCTTCAATGTGTGAATTTGGTGGGGGACACAGTTCTACTCATAATATGTGGATTATCTCATTCAATTGCCAAGTAACCCATGCGTTAGAACCCTTATTGTCATAATTTTACAGATAAGGAAACAGGCTCAGAGTGGTTAAGTTGCTTCTCCAAATTTACATAGCAAGTAAATAGCAAGGCCAGGTCTGAGAATAATCAGTTCATATCCTTTGCTCTTTGTTTCTATGAGAGAAATGTCTGCCGTTTGGGGTTTGCAGGTGCACGGGGGCTGAGGAAACATTGATTGATGAAGGAATGAGTGGGAGTCGCTCCCACGACTCCTAGAAGAACCCTGGCCAGGCTGGGCTGAGCCTGAACGCAGCTTGTGCCCCAGTTCCCCAGGTTGGCAGGGAGTGCTTCCAGGGGAAAACCAAAAACCAAGCAGGAGGTGGGTAGCCAGGAGGGGTGATGAGGGGCGAAAGGTGCTATCTGCTATTCCCCGATGAGCACACTCCTCAGAGGTTTTCTGGGTGAGGGGGTGGTCTGGTTTCTCTTAACCCTCAAAGAACTGTGGCAGTTTTGTAGCTTGAAGTATCCCATGGGCAGCGCTGGGATGCTAGTGTCAAGTCCCTCTACCTCTAACTCCAGATTTCAGGTATTCAGATGTCCCAAGAGAGCTCCTCTTCAATATGGACAATTGTGGCCAGCTGCAAAGGAGGGATGGACAGTGACATGGCCAGCTGTCCCTTGGACACAGGTGGCTGGCCAACACCCAAGGCTGAGGCTGGACTTGCCTTGACCTGGCCTGACAGCTCATTTTGGTCACTGTGGCAAAGGAGACAGCTGCCCATGAGGGCCAGGCAGGTCTTTGGCTGGTCGCCCAAATCAATGGGAATGGCCCAGTTACCTCTTGGGACTGCAGAGAACAATGGCCTCGGAGTACTCAGCTCTCAGAGCATGGAGCTCCAGCAGACCCTTCCCTAGTCAGACTCTCAGCTTGCTGTGGTCCAGAGCCCGCCATGCAGCCCACCACCCCTGCTCTTGGCATCTTCTCTCCATTCTATCCTAGTCTGTAACAGCATAAGGTAGAGACACTCTGCAACAACTTTATCATGATCCAATATGGCACTCATAGAGGGTTGCTCAGTCATGTTTGACTCTTTGTGACCCCACAGACTGTGGCCTGCCAGGGTTCTCTGTCCATGAAATTCTCTAGGCCAGAATGCTGGAGTGGGTAGCCATTTCTTTCTCCAGGGGATCTTCCCAACCCAGGGATTGAACCCAGGTTTCCCTCATTGTAGGCAGATTCTTTACTGTCTGAGCCACCTTGGAAGCCCCATAGAGGGGAAATTGAGGCCCAAAGGGTCAAATAGAAGCTAATATGGCTCCTATTTCATCCTAGGCTCCTGGTGTGGGAAAAATGTAAATATTGTGTAGCCTTATTCTTCCCACTCACCATGACAAGAGTTGAATTTCCTGTATAACATTCCCAGGGTAGAATGATTACCCAGCCCTTACTTGAACTCCTTCAGCGATGGGGAGCTTACCTTTTTGTAAAGCAGCCGATCACAACCCCTGACCAGGCTGGAGAGTTCATCTTCATACTAATCCTTCTCTACATTGTGTCCCATCTGCTTGCTGCTGCTTCCACCCGTTGTCCCCACCAAAGATAGCCATTCCCTGTTCCTCACAGCTCTTCAAAGAACATCATGGGGTTGAGCAGGAGGAAAGAGATTCAGCCTTGTCTAGCCTCAGGCAAGGTCTGCCCTGAGATCTCAGGCACACTAGAGAATGACTTCACTTTTCTGACCTTCTCGATGAACCGGCGCTGCTGTGAAGGGCAGAAGCGTGGTGGGCCTCTGGGCCCTTTGGGCCACAGATACACAGCCGTGCTGGCTGGGAAGGCCTCAGCCCACTGTCTGAGTCCTGGTGGGGCTTTTCTGGGTCCCTAGGGCCTGGAGTGAGGGACACGACATCCCAGAGACAACGATGACCTTGGAATTTGACCATCTGGGTCCCTGTCCTAGATTTACTGCTTCCTAGTTGGTATCCTTTAAGCTCGTTGCTTAAACTCTGAGCTTTAGTTTCCTCCTCTGTAAAATGAGGAAATATTGTTTTGTTATGAAGATCAAGTGACATCACATGTGAGAAAAAGGTTTATCAACCAAAACAGGCTCTGCCAATGAGTAACCAGTTCTAGCCGTTAGCAAAGGGGCTTGTGGGGCTTGGAGATTTCTCTGGTCTGGGCCTTCCTGGGAGGGTGAATGTCTGAAGCAGAATTGGTTTAGACAGGACTTCAAACTCCTCCTCAAGCCCTGTGGCTGGTCCTTTGGCACCCTCATGGCCTCCCTGTGGCAAGGCATGATGACGGAGCTCCATGCCTGTGTCTTCAGGAGCAGACTCTGGCCCAAGTGCCTCAGCCCTGCTTTAGAGACCTGGAGAAAGCAGGTAAGCCTCACGAAGTCAGGGTATGGAGTGGGGGCGAGGTGGGAGGTATGAGGCAGGGCCCCCTCACCCCCAGCTTTCAGGTGATTCTCCTCTCCTCTCAGGAGACCCCAGGGCTGCCTGCCCAGAGCCACACATGCATGGCCTCTGCCCATCATGGCCTGTCATCCCTCCCTGCCCAGCCTTTAATATGCTCAGTCTCTTCAGTTGTGTCCAACTGAATGGACTGTACCCTGCCAGGCTCCTCTGTCCATAGGATTCTCCAGGCAAGAATGTTGGAATGGATTGCCACTCCCTTCTCAGTCTTTAATATAGACACAGGTTTATTCTCATTCCCCAATAGAAGGGTTTACTGAGGGAAGCAATTGAGGAGTGGGTGTGAGGCCCAGCCTGACAATAGTTGAAGAGCATGAAGTGAGGGGATCTCATCTAATCCCACTCCTCACTGGACAGATGGGGCCCTGGGAGAGGAGGGCTGCTCCAGCCCAGTACGAGGGGGCTAGTTTGCTGTGCTGGGGACTCGTGCGTCCCAAGCCTGGGTTCTTTCCTGGCAGCTTCCTTGGCTTTCTGCAGACTTTGAGCCTCCAGGCTGGCTTCTGCCAGCCCTGAGCCCCGTGACGGGGCAGAGATGGCAGTTGCCCTCACCCTGCTGATGTCACAGGAGCAGGAGGCCAGGATCCTTCACAAATAGCAGCATGTCACCACCCGCCTAACCCCAATCCGGTTTATCCTGAGTTAGCAGAGGCACCTGTGGGACGGACTCCCCAGGTGGGGCCGGCTGGGCGGCTCCAGCCTTCCTCATGTCACATGCCACAAACGTGGGGGTTGGGGAGCTAGGTCTGGATCATCTCGGGGCTGTGAGATGATGTGGGTCTGGTGGGTGGGGGCAGGCAACTTGTCTCAGTGGGGCACACCCCTGCCCCACAATGGCAGTGGCCATCCAGGAGGCTGAGGGCAGCGTGGGCAGGGCCAGTCCCCTGGCTGGTCCCAGATACAGGGTAGATGCTGGGCTGTGCCCGTGGCCTCCCCTCTCTGCCTGCTCATCCACTCAGCTTGGGCTCCCATGCTATAAAGCAGGAACAAGTCCCATCCCTTACCTGCCTGGGGGGACATTGAGCCAGAGTGAGATAATGTCTGCACAGCTCAGCCCTCCACCAAGGAAGGCAGCCTCTAAACACGAATCTATTTTTACTGCCTAGAGCTCTGCCTGACTCCTTCTGGGGGCCTCTGCTGCTGCCTGGCCTCCTGGAGACAGACACGGGAGCTGGGCCTGTGTGTAGGCCCTTCAGGCCTGTCCTATGCACGGTAGTGGCAGAGGCAGCTCCAAGCAAGCACCCAGCCCCTAGCTTTCTGGGCCCCCTGGCCCTGGGGCTGGATTAACTCCTCACAGGCCATTGTTCAGGGTTCAAGGAGCCGCCCGCTCCTGGCATTCTGGTTCCACCAGGAGTCTGGGCGGACAGGCGTGGCCGGGGCCTAATGAGCAGGGTGTGCCCCGAGGAGTTGTTAGGAACAGGGTGACAGCTGTGGGCAGGTCCCCGCCCTCAGCTTGTGGGCGGGCCGGCTTGCACAATAGTCACCTGGGCTGGGGGTACCGCACGGCATCCTGGCCAAGTATTTATTTTTAAAAAACAAATACTCAGCTTTGGTGGTGGGGCAGAGAACGTTTCTAAATATTTAAAGGACATCTTGCCAACACTTTTTAAACCCCCAAATCTATTGTATTAGGAAAGCTGATGTGAGTTTATAAAATTGCTCCCAACTACAAACTCCAGGAGATACTGAAGGACAGAGAAGCCTGGTGTGCTGCAGTCCATGGGGTCACAAAGTGTCAGACATGACTTAGCAACTAAACAACAACAAAATGAGTAGAACACCAGACCTATATCTGGGTTCTTATCTCCCTCAGCTTACCCCTTCCCCACCAGTTTTAAAAGGAAAGGGTTTCTGCAATCACTAGGCAATTGTGGGCAGGTGGCCTCACCCCATGGCCATCCTCCACGCCTGCGTCAGGATGGGTCTCCTGGTCTCAGTCCTCTGCAGGCATACAGCCTGCTGTCGTTTCCTGGGGTGAAAATCGCTGGTAGGAGGGTGGCTTCCTGGCCTTCCTGGTTTTCATGGTAGAATTGTCACCTAGATCTCCAGCAGCTCATGGAGTCCGGAATGAAATCAGTCCTCCAAGTAATAACCAAGTGGAAGTGGACTCAAAATGCTGAGTGTTTGTGTGTCTTCGGGGGACTGTTTCTCTGTTTTCCAAAGCAGGTCTCCTGCCCGGCAGCAAAGGTTAGTCTGTCTGTTGCGTACGTGGGAGAGGGCCTGTTGAGACAATGCTGAAGTATGTGTGTGTGTGTGGAGTGGAGTCTTGCATCCCGGGTCCTGCTGTCGGCTGGGAGGCTTCTAGCTTAGAAATGGGACTGTGGAACCCAAGGGCTCAGTGGGAAATGCTGTGGGGAAGACGAGAGCAGGCGGGCCTGAGAACACTGTGGTGGTAGCAACGTGTTTTGGAAGCTTTCCGCGGCTGCTGCTGGGTCTAGCAACAGGGCAGACCTTGGAGACACCAGAATTTCTGTGGAGTGGGGCTCAAAATAGAGGCCGTTCCTCTAGAATCTCTTTCTAGGATCATAAGCACTAGGGCCCCAGTGAGGACATCTGCTACAATCCACCAGTCGGCCATTTCTGTTCTCAAGCAGCTTAGTCATTCACCGTGGCAGACTCTGAGAAGACCATGAGATGAACGAGCCTGGGGTGATCTCCCGTCAGCCCAGCTTCTGGTCTCACTCTAGCCTGGATCTCTCTGCTGAGCCCCAGACCCTGTGGACCGCCCACCCGACACTACTCATCCAGTCTTCACAGGGCTGCCGTGCGAACACCACGGTCTCTGCTAGGAATACCCAGGGGATTAAAAAATGCAAACCTCATCTCTTCCCACCTCCCCACCCCCCATGTCCCTGTGTTCCAAACAGTGGCTCCTTCAGCCTTGTGGGATGAGCTAAACTCATTCTTCCATTCACCTCTGCAACACACTATAACTTGTATCCTTCCCTCCATTTTTTCCAATTGATTTCAGAAAAATTTAAATTCCACCTCCCCTCTTCTGAGGAGCCTTCTTCAGCCAAACCTTTAAACTCTATCTCAGTAGAGGGAGTTTCCACCACCAGCAAGGGAAGAGGGTCACTGGAAAGAACTGGAAGTTGTTAAAGCAGATGATAGCCACTGGGGTGCAAGGAGGTCAGAGTAGAGCATCTAGAAGTATCTTCAGTCTTACAAATAAGATGGTTCTATGTTGTGATGAAGGGATTGAGGTAAGGGGGTGCAGGGGTGATGACTAATTTAGTAGGAGACCTTGAACAAATCCACTCCCCATTCTGAGCTTTCATTTCCCCATTGACAAAATGGGAATGATGAGTTCCATCTCTCAGGGTATATGATATACCCCTTATGAGTTTTTAACACAGATCTGACCAACAGGAGATGCTTGCTAAATGCCAGCTCTCCTTCCCCCTTTCACAAGGCACCAGTCTGCTTCAAAGGCCAGGGGAGTCTGGAAAGTGCCCCCAGAGCATTGACATCCCCCAGGGCACTCTTGGGAGATTGAGGAGGCCAAGGGACCAACCAGCAGGGATGACAGGGACTCTGAAAACTGGGAATCAAGACATTGCCAGTACCATGGCTGTCATGCTGGTCTCTTAATTAGCCTGGGTTAATGAACAGCATGATTCATGATTTGCTACTTCTCAAGGATGCCCTTTCTGTTTGCCTTCCTCCCACCTGGGCCCAACAGCTATTGCCACCCCAATTCCGCCGTCTACATCACCCGTCAGCCGTGTCAGGGAGGTGGGGTCTGTTCTCCTTGGTCCCCTGCGCCTCCGGCTCTGCCCCTGTCTGGTTCTTGGACTGGCTGAGCCAGAGGGGAGTCCCAGCCAGTGCTGAGGAACTTTGTGTAGGAGGCCTTGAGCTAGTCCCTTCAACACAGGTGACAGATGACAGACTTGGCAGAAACCGTACAGGGTGTTATGGGTGGAGTTCAGGCTAGCGGACTGAGGCCTCCTGGTGCAGGGACTCAACTCCTTCTCCTCCACCTACTTCCTTCCTTCAGCCCCACATGCACAACTGAGGCAGGGCCTTGCCCTTCTTGTACATGCAGACCTCTAGGGGACTGGCAGTGTGTGCAGTTCTCAGAAAATGCGTTCATGAGAGAGGTCTCCTGCACTTTCCAGCTCCATCTGTCTCTGTCCTCTGGGGAGCCGAGATGGGCTGAGACCTGGGAACTTTAAAGAGTCTGCCATGTTGCTCAGCTTAGAGCAGGGCAGCCTGCTCTAAGACAGAGAGGACTCACATCCTTCTCGGTGCCCACTCACTTGTCCACGGCCATCTGCAGCACCTTCCGTGCCCCTGAATTACCTTGCCTTCTATTTCAAGGACTACATAAATATTATGAAATTAACTTGCTTATGTTTGACTCTTCATGAGAGTTGGACTGTGATAAGCTGAGTGCTGAAGAATTGATGCTTTTGAACTGTGGTGTTGGAGAAGACTCCTGAGAGTCCCTCGGACTGCAAGGAGATCCAACCAGTCCATTCTAAAGGAGATCAGCCCTGGGTGTTCTTTGGAAGGAATGATGCTAAAGCTGAAACTCCAGTACTTTGGCCACCTCATGCGAAGAGTTGACTCATTGGAAAAGACTCTTATGCTGGGAGGGATTGGGGGCAAGAGGAAAAGGGGACGACAGAGGATGAGATGGCTGGATGGCATCACTGACTCAATGGATGTGAGTTTGAGTGAACTCTGGGAGCTGGTGATGGACAGGGAAGCCTGGCGTGCTGCGATTCATGGGGTCACAAAGAGTCGGACACGACTGAGTGAATGAACTGAACTGAACTGAGTAATATTTTTTAGGCTATATGTGGTAGAATATTTTGTTTTTTAAAATGTGGTATCGTGCTGTGCTGTGGTGAGTTGCTTCAGTCGTGTCTGACTCTTTGTGACCCCATGGACGATAGCCCACAAAACTCCTCTGTCCAGGGAGTTTTCCAGGCAAGAGTAGTGGAGTGGGTTGCTATGCTCTCCTCCAGGGATCTTCCTCACCCAGGGATTGAACCCAAGTCTCCTGTGTCTCCTGCACTGAAGACAGTTTCTTTACCACTGATCTACCAGGGAAGCCCTAAATTGTGGTGCAATACATATTATATCAAATATACCATTGTAACAATTTCTTGGTGTACATTTCAGTAATGATAAGTATTTTCACATTGTTTGCAACCAATCTCCAGAGGTTTTCTGTTTTGTTTTGTTTTTGCAAAACTAAAACTCTAGACCTATTAAATTGAAGAAAGTAGGGAAAACCACTAGACTCTTCAGGTATGACCTGAATCAAATCCCTTATGATTATACAGTGGAAGTGAGAAATAGATTCAAGGGATTAGATCTGACAGAGTGCCTGAAGAACTACGGATGGAGGTTCATGACATTGTATAGGAGGCAGTGGACAAGACCATCCCCAAGAAAAAGAAATGCAAAAAGGCAAAATGGTTGTCTGAGGAGACCTTACAAATAGCTAAGAAAAGAAAAGATGCAAAAGGCAAAGGAGAAAAGGAAAGATATACCCATTTGAATGCAGAGATCCAAAGAATAGCAAGGAGAGATAAGAAAGCCCTCCTCGGTGATCAATGCAAAGAAATAGAGGAAAACAATAGAATGGGAAAGACTAGAGATCTCTTCAAGAAAATTAGAGATACTAGTGGAACATTTCATGCAAAATGGGAACAATAAAGGACAGAAACGGTATGGACCTAACAGAAGCAGAAGATATTAAGAAGAGGTGGCAAGAATACACACATGTACTGTACAGAAAAGATCTTCATGACCCAGATAACCACGATGGTGTGATCACTCACCTAGAGCCAGACATCCTGGAATGCGAAATCAAGTGGGCCTTAGGAAGTATTACTATGAACAAAGCTAGCGGAGGTGATGAAATTCCAGCTGGGCTATTTCAAATCCTAAAAGATGATGCTGTGAAAGTGCTGCACTCAATATGCCAGCAAATTTGTAAAACGCAGCAGTCCACAGGACTGGAAAAGTTCAGTTTTCATTCCAATCCCAAAGAAAGGCAATGCCAAAGAATACTCAAACTACCGCACAATTGCACTCATCTCACACGCTAGTAAAGTAATGCTCAAAATTCTCTAAGCCAGGCTTCAACAGTACATGAACCGTGAACTTTCAGATGTTCAAGCTGGATTTAGAAAAGTCAGAGGAACCAGAGATTAAATTGCCAACATCCGTTGGATCACAGAAAAAGCAAGAGTTCCAGAAAAACAACTACTTCTGCTTTGTTGACTACAGCAAAGCCTTTGACTGTGTGGATCACAATAAACAGTGGAAAATTCTGAAAGAGATGAGAATACCAGACCACCTGACCTGCCTCCTGAGAAATCTGTATGCAGGTCAGGAAGAAACAGTTAGAATTGGACATGGAACAACAGACTGGCTCCAAATTGGGAAAGGAGTATGTCAAGGCTGCATATTGTTACCCTGCTTATTTAACTGATATGCAGAGTACATCATGAGAAATGCAGGCTGGATGAAGCACAAGCTGGAATCAAGATTGCCGGGAGAAATATCAATAACCTCAGGTATACAGATGACACCACCCTTATGGCAGAAAGCAAAGAAGAACTAAAGAGCCTCTTAATGAAAGTGAAAGAGGAGAGTGAAAAAGTTGGCTTAAAACTCAACATTCAGAAAACCAAAATCATGGCATCTGGTCCCATCACTTCATGGCAAATAGATGGGGAAACTATGGAAACAACTCACTTTATTTTTGGAGCTCCAAAATCACTGCAGGTGGTGACTACAGCCATGAAATTAAAAGCCACTTGTTCTTTGGAAGAAAAGTTATGACCAACCTAGACAGCATATTAAAAAGCAGAGACATTACTTTGCCAACAAAGGTCCGTCTAGTCAAGGCTATGGTTTTTCCAGTAGTCATGTATGGATGTGAGAGTTGGACTCTGAAGAAAGCTGAGCGCCGAAGAACTGATGCTTTTGAACTGTGGTGTAGGAGAAGACTCTTGAGAGTCCCTTGGACTGCAAGGAGATCCAACCAGTCCATCCTAAAGGAAATCAGTCCTGAATATTCATTGGAAGGACTGATGCTGAAGCTGAAACTCCAATATTTTGGCCACCTGACGTGAAGAACTGACTCATTGGAAAAGACCCTGATGCTGGGAAAGATTGAAGGTGGGAGGAGAAGGGGACAACAGAGGATGAGATGGTTGGATAGTATCACCGATGCAATGGACATGAGTTTGAGTAAGCTCCGGGAGTTGGTGATGGACAGGGAAGCCTGGTGCATAGCAGTCCATGAGGTCACAAAGAGTCAGACATGACTGAGCGACTGAACTGATTAAACCCATTTCCCCCATTTCTCCTCTCCCAAGCCTCTGACAATTGTCTTGTTCTTTCACTGAGATATACTACATATGGTGAGATAAATAGATCTTAAGTGTAAAACCCATAAATTTTGACATATGTATGTACGTGTAAACATGTCTCCAAACAAGATGTAGCATCTTTCTATCACCTCACAAACTGGAGTTATTTTCCTTTCCTTTTTCTTTTTTTAAAAAATTTAGTTTATTAAAGCTAAAGCTAACAAAAAAGCCAGTTCATCTATTTCTCCCCGCTGTCCCCCTTTCCTGTCTGGCAACCACCAATCAGTTCTCTTTATCTGTTGGCATGGTTTTTAAATTAAAAAAAAATTTTTTTTTTAGAGTCTTCATATAATCCTTCTTTTAAGAAACAGTTTTATTAACTATAATCATATCACCATGTTGTACATTAGGTCTCCAGCATGTTTCTGTCAGTCCCCATTTGATAACTATCATCATAGATCAGTTTTCCCTTGTTCTAGAACTTCATGTAAATGACATCATACTGTATGTATTTTCTTGTGCTGACATTTCTTTCAGCATCATATTGTTGAGATTCATCTATGCAGCATCTATCAGTATAGGCACACCCCAGAGACACTGTAGGTTCCATTCCACTGCAATAAATCAAATATTTTTGTACTTAATTCTTTGTCTGATCTGACCTTTTAGACTCCTTTGTCTTGTTAATTTGATGACTTTTTAAAAACTTTTAATTTTATATTGGATATAGCCAATTAACAGTGTTGTAACAGCCCCAGGTGCTAAAGCAAATATTGTAATAAAGCAAGTCACAAACAATTTTTGGTTTCTCGGTGTTAATAAAAGTTACATTTATGCTATATTGTAGTCTATTAGGTGTGCAATAGCATTATGTCTTAAAAAACAATGTACATATCTTAATTGCAGAATACTTCATTGCTAAAAAATGCTACCCATCATCTGACAATACAAGGTTGCCACAAACCTTCAGTTTGTTAAAAAAAAAAAAAAAAGGACAGTATCTTCAAAGCTTAGTAAAGTAAGGCACAGTAAAGTGAAGTGCAGCAAAACCACACATGGCTATAGCTTGCTCATGTCTATTGCTGAGTAGTATTTCAGTGCACACAGATACCACAGCTAGCTTATTGACCCACATATGGATGGACGTTTGGGCTATTTCCAGTTCTTGTGGTTGTGAGTAAAACTGCTGTGAACACTTTTGGACAAGTGTTTGGTGACTATATGTTTTTATTTCTCTTGGGCATATGCTTGGGAATGGAATTGGTGAATTACAGGGCAGACGTATATTTAACTTTATAGGAAACTGTCAAACAGTTTTCCAAAATAGACCCTTTTACAGCCCCACTAACAATGTCTGAGTCCCAGTTGCTCCATGTCCTTGCCAACATTTAGTATTGTTGGTCTTTTTAGGTGTAGCTGTTCAGTAGGTGTAAAATGTGATTGTATGGTGGTTTAATTTGCGTCTCCTGATTAACTCAATGATGTTGAGCAATCTTTAATTGTTTATTGGCCAATCTTCTTTTGTGACATGTCTGGTCAAGTTTTCTGCTCTCTTTTATCTAATATTTCTTTATTTGGGGGGAAGTTCCTTTTTATTGGAGCTTCCCAGGTAGCACTATTGGTAAAGAACCTGCCTGCCAACACAGAAGATGTAGGAGATGTGGGTTCAACCCCCGGATTGGGAAGATGCCCTGGAGAAGGACATGGCAACCCACTCCAATATTCTTGCCTGGAGAGAGGACTCTGGCTGGCTACGGTCCATGGGATCGCAGAGTGGGACACGACTGAAACGATATTGATCTGTTGGTATTCTGTATATATTCTGGACACCAAAACTTTGTCAGATATATGTTTGGTGAATATTTCTTTGTTAGACTGGCCTGCCGATTTTTGTGACAATGTCTTTTGATTTTTAAAGAAAATTTTGATGAGGTCTAATATATAAATCTTCCATTAAAAAAATGGTTTGTGCTTTTCATGATCTGTTTAATAAAACTGTCTTCTGCAAGGTCATGAACATTTTCTGCTCTGTTTTCTTTTGGAAGTTTTATAGTTTTAGGTTGCCTGTTTAGGTCTATAATCCATCTTAGCATAGTTTTGGAGTATGATGTAACAGTCAATATTCATTGTTAAATATGTGAATATCCAGTTATTCTACCGCCATGTGAAATTAAAGACTTTTCTTCCCCATTGAATTACCTTGATTTGCTGATGATCAGTTGACTGTATGTGTGTGGATGTAGTTCTGGATTCTGTTCCTTTGATCCCATTGTCTATTCTTATGCCAAGACCCACCATTTGATTACTAGAGCTTTAAACCAGCTCTAGAAATCAAGTCCTAAAGCAGGTAGCAAGAATCCTCCATGGGGCAGCACAGTTTTGAAATATGAACCCATTTCCTCAAGTATGTATCCTCTGCCCTTTTCACCACAATTCTGTGCTGATTGCCAAAGGGAAATAAGCACAATCTCAAGAGCAGTCAAAAAAGGGAGACTTCCTGGCTTTGGTTTTGAAAGCCCAAGTCCTCCAAGGACTAGAGACAAAACATTTGGGGAACAAAGGGTGATAAAAAGTGGCTCATCCATCCACTTCTAGTTAACAATTCTTCTAAGATGAGAGAACCCACCCTAGGCTTGGTGGAAGGAACCAGAACAACCATGCATCCCTACCTTGGGGTTAGAATCTCAGGGAGGCAGGGGAACCCTTGCAGAACACCTCCTGTCTCTGATGGCCCAGGGAAGCAGAATGAATCCTGGACCCTCACTGTGGCCCTGGGGAAGAGCTGTGCCCTGAACAGCCTATGTATCAGAACAATGGCCATCCCAGAAGGGGGATGAAAAGTTACCCTAGTGCGTGTGGTTTTCTGTCTGTCCTGACGCTAAGAAAGGGGAGAAGGAATCATGAATTGACTGTAATTAATGTCCTGCCACTCTAGTAGCAAGGGGTCTGAGCTGAGTCATAGGGAAGGGAAGCAAGTAATATCCTGAAGCACATGAGTTTATTATTTAAAGTTTATCCTGCTTTAAATGGAACTTCTAACAATCCATATTTAAATAACTGAGGCTAATGATAATAAAGAGTGAAGGTGGAGGAGAGGAGCCCTCCTTTCTGCTGGGAGAGGGACTGGCGAAGAGGAATCAGGGGGGTGCAATGGCCAGTCCATTCGCCTGCCTCACCAATGTTTTAGCTCCTGCATCTAGGATCTCAAGATGCTGTGAAACAACTCATCCTGTATTCTTCTGAGATCTAGTGCCTCCTCTGTTCTGAAATGCCTTATTAAAATCCCTCCCCTTGATGCATCAATCTTGTCTTGAGCAATTCAAAAGACATCAGAGTGGGTCCCAGGTGATACCTCAAGATCCTCATGGGGCAACGCTTGAAGGTGAGTCCCATTTCCTACACGGAAGGACCATCTGGGGAGCCGAGGCTCAGAGTGAGGACACCGTCTTACCCTGGTTGCAGAGAACACCCACGTGGGTCTGCCTCCGCTTCACAGCCCTGCGTTGTCGTCCATGCCATCCATGCCGTCCATGTCCTGACTGCGCCCATGCTAGGAATGGGGAAACTGATGCTTCAGCACTATTTACTAAGTGCAGGAAATCTAGTTTGCATGTTGTTTTGCTTATAGTAGTATGTTCTGCTTGTACTTTAACTCCAAGAATGTAAAGCAAACATTTCAGAACATGTTGAATTAATACCTCCCCTTTGCTGAGATCCCATTTCCACCAAATGTCCAGAAATGGGACATGTGGATAATGGAAAACAGACCCAAAATATTTGCTTGACTGGCACCATGGATTAGGGCGTACAGGAGAGTGTAAACACACACACCCACTCCACGTACGCACCCTGCAGATTGAGCCCTGGATTAAGGTCCTTTCAAAGCAGCCAAGGCTAGGCTGCCAAGTTCAGGGTTGCCTGGGGCCTGGCTGTGCTGGGGTGAGGCTGGGGTGCTTGGGTCAAAGAAACACAGTGTCTTGGAACCCAGTGAGAGCCGCTGCACCCGCTGCCCAGAAAGGGGTGGGGGCTGTCAACCCATGTTCAGAAGGCTACTGTCACCTCACCCAAAGGTTGGCAGAAAGCCTGGGGGAAGGGGGAAAGGACTTCTAGCTTGTCCTGACTGGCTTTTCCTAGCTCCCATCTAGGGTCTTGTGGCCCCTTCTTCCAGCAGGACTCCTGGCACATGTTTAAGTGGCCCAGCTTGAGGGAGCATTGAACTCATTCACCCTCCCAGCAGTTGGGCCATGACGCGCATGGGCCTCTTACTCATCCCGAAGTCATCAGTCATGTTTCCAGGAGTGTGAGTAATTCAGGGAGGGAGGGGGAGGGGAGAGGACTGGCGATTGTGGGGGTGGGATGATGTTGAAGAGGCAACGTGGCCCCAAATGAGCCCTCATCCCTCTTATTCCAAAGCTGGAAATGTTACTTGTTTTGAGAAGTAATGCATCCTTAATCTGCTGCAAAGTGTGGTGTGTGTGTGTGCGTGTGTGTGTAATGCTGACAGTTTAAGGAAATTGGAACCCAAAGCAATAAGGACTTCTCCCTTCATTCCAAGGCAGCTGAGAAAGTGTGGTAGCCCAGAGAAGGGTTGCCAGTAGGATACCTCTGGGACTTATTGATAAAATATGAACTCACATTGTTCTAACACATTATCCCATGTGTCTCTCTGAGGGGAACGTAAGCTCAGAAAAGTCTTGTGAGTTGCCCACCATTGGAGACTATCAGAGCTGGGAATAGAACCTGGGTCCCCACACTAGTCCAGTACCCACCTCTCTGGACTGTGAGATCTGGTCTATGCAAGCCCCTGGACTTGTTTTCTCTGCCTGACCAGCTTCCATAGCTGGGTCAGCCTGGACTCGATGGTTGTCCTCACCCTTTCCCACATCACATTCTCACAGAGGTCCTGGCAGTGGGTACTGCTGATGAAGTTCAAGTCCAGATTGTTTTCCCCTCTTCTTGCTTTGGGGCCTGGCTGCCCCAGAAGAGGGTGGAATCTCTCCTAAGCCAGTAACAGGTGGAAAAGTCGGGAGACCACCTGTGGGGTGGAGAGCTGGTGAGCTGGTCAGCCTGGACTGTAAGAGGTGCCCAAGGAAGGGTCCTTCTGGCCCAAACCTGAGGAGTCAAGTACAGCAGTCAGGCATTTGGGCTATGGATCAGCTGAGGAAACTGACGTCTTAACCCTGTATCTGAGTTTCTTATGTTTCCTGGCACACTCCTCTCCAGGGAGCGAGAATGGATGGGATACATAGAATACATCTTTAATACTCTGGAAGAGGAAATCCTGCAGGAGATACACCTGGAAAAGGAACTCCCACTAGGTAAGCGGGCTTCCCAAGTGGACTAGTGGTAAAGAACCTGCGTGCAAATGTAGGAGACGTAAGGAACCAGGGTTCAATCCCTAGAGGAGGGCATGGAAACCCACTCCAGTATTCTTGCCTAGAGAATCCCATGGACAGAGGAGCCTGGCAAGCTACAGTCCATGGGGTTACAAAGTGTCAGGCATGACTGAAGCGACTCAGCACACATGTACTTAGTGAGTACTTACCGTGTTCCCAGACACTGTGTTATGTTTCACATGTATTATCTTTTTGGATCTTCACAAAAACTCCCTGTGAGACAGGCTGTATGATTCTCATTATACTGTGAAGAAGCAGAGGCATCAGAGCCTATGTAACTTGAGCTACATCAGCCAACTAGTAAGTGAGGGAGGCAAAATTTGAATTCCGATCTGACAGTTCAGTGCCTACTCCATAGAGTCATCCTGCCTTAGAAAGTCTACAACAACACAGGAAATACATCCTAAACCACCTCGTCTCAGGGCCTAACCTCAGATGGCAATCAAAGAGAAAGCTGTTGTCACAGGAGAACGCCTCGTTGAGACCAGAGCCTCTTATCAGCTGAATTGCGTTCCCCTTTAATTCATAACTCCAGGAGATAGTGAAGGACAAAGAAGCCTGGCGTGCTGCAGTCCATGGTGTCACAAAGAGTCAGACACGACTTAGCAACTGAACAACAACAAGATTCATAAATATTGAACTCCTAATATGATTGAATTTGGAGACAGGATCTTTAAATAGGTAATTAAGTTAAAATGAGGTCATATGGGTGGGTTAGGGTGGCTTTCATCAATGTGACCGGTGTCCCTATAAAAAGAGGAGGTCGGGGCACAGACACACACAGAGGGAAAACCATGTGAAGTCATAGGGAGAAGGCAGCTATCTGCAAGCCAAGGAAAGAGGCTTCAAAAGAAACCAGCCTGCAGACTCATTGGTCTTAGACTTCCTGCCTCGAGAATCATGGGAAAATAAATTTCTGTTTAAGCTGCTCCATCTACGACATTTGGTTATGGCAGCCCCAGTAAATTAATTCAGAACCTCCTTTAAAATTCACCTCTGTGTTCTCTGCACATGGTAGGCACAGCATCCACGTTGGCTGATGAGCTGCTGCTGCTGCTAAGTCGCTTCAGTCGTGTCCGACTCTGTGTGACCCCAGAGACGGCAGCCCACCAGGCTCCCCCATCCCTGGGATTCTCCAGGCAAGAACACTGGAGTGGGTTGCCATTTCCTTCTCCAATGCATAAAAGTGAAAAGTGAAAGTGAAGTCGCTCAGTTGTGTCCGACTCCTAGCGACTCCATGGACTGCAGTCCACCAGGCTCCTCTGTCCATGGGATTTGCCAGGCAAGAGTACTGGAGTGGGTTGCCATTGCCTTTTCCAGGCTGACGGGCAGGAGGAAGGAAATGCAGCTCCAACAGGCAGAGAGAATTCAAATTTTGACTTTTGCAACCAGCCTTTATCCTTCTGTTGAAACTTCCTGTTTCTGAAGAACAGAGATTTTTACAGATCCCAGAGGGCATCCAGTAAACCCAGCAGTGATTACCAAATAATTCTGGTTTTGATGAGCTCAGTGGGTATGAATCAGAAGCAGACAGAGAAGTGTTTCCCTTGAAATACACTCAAGGTTAAATGTTAGAGGGAGAAACAAAAATATGTTTGGGAATTTGTTGCCAGCCAGGAAATATGGTCAGTGTCGGCACCCTAGGCCAGGTGGAAAAGGTCTTTCCTTCCTTCTGTGCAGAACAGAAGCCACCATGGGCCTGGGCGAGCCTGATGCTGATGTCATTGCTCATGCCAGGGCCTGTCCTGGTGGTTCTCACACAGGTCTCCTTTTTGAAAAAGGAATTTCCGGGTTAAGAGTCCCTCCTGCAAGCCCCGTCATCTTATTAGGCCGTGGCCTAGAGCAGTGGTCCCCAACCTTTTTGGCACGAGGGACCAATTTCGTGAAAGACAATTTTTCCATGGACTGGGAAGTAGGGATGGTCTTGGGATGATTCAAGCCCGTTGCATTTATTGTGCACTTGATTACGGGCTTCCCTGGTGGCTCAGTTGGTAAAGAATCCGCCTGCAGGGTAGGAGACCGCCTATGACACAGGAGATGATGGTTCAATCCCCTGGGTCAGGAAGATCCCCTGGAGAAAGAAATGGCTAGCCACTCCAGTGTTCTTGTCTGGGGAATCCCATGGACAGAGGAACCTGGTGGGCTATGGTCCATGGGGCCGCAAGGGTTCGACTCGACTGAGCAACTAAATCACCACCTACTTATTTCTATTATTGTTACATTGGCTCCACCTCAGATCAACAGACATTAGATTCTGGAGGTTGGGGACCCCTGACCAGAGGATAACCTGGCTTCAGTTCCCCCAGGAGAGAGTCCTGGTAACTTCCCTGGAGGTGTAGAGGTTTGGGACAGGGTGGCAGTATGGGGTCCTCACAGCTAGGAGCCCCCCAGACCCTGACTTGGGGAGCCAGGGCTCTGGGTCCTGTGATGGGATCAGAAGGGGCATGGGTGAGAAGGTTGAGGCGGGGAAGGCCACACATCATGGTGAAGCCTGGCTGTTGTTAAGAGCAGCCTGTGAAGCTTCTGTACCTGGGGAGGAGCTGTGAAAAATCATGGAAAGTGAGTTCAAGCAGAGGTCCTAGGAAGGCCTTGTGGTAGTCGGGTTTGGAGTGGGGCTCGTGTGAAAGCTTCTGGTTTCTCAAAGCAGTGGTCCTTGTAATTCTAAGTGTCCTGGGGACTAGTGGCAGGCTTCCCAGGAGGAGCTAGTGGTAAAGAACCTGCCTGCCAATGCAGGAGACATAAGAGACGTGGGTTCTATCCCTGGGTTGGGAAGATCCCCTGGAGAGGGAAATGGCAACCCACTCTGGTATTCTTGCCTAGAAAATCCCATGGGCAGAGAAGCCTAGTGGGCTGCAGTCCATAGAGTTGCAAAGAGTCGGACATGACTTAAAGTGACTTAGCACGCAAGAGCTCAGAAGGCCTGGCTTCTGATTTTGGCTCTGCCACTTATTGGCTGTGGGATGTGGGCAAGCTTCAATGCCTGAGGCACCCCAGACCTTACATTCATCCACAGGGGAAATCGGATCTACCTCCAAGGGCCAGTGGAGGGTGGCAGCGGGGGATGTGTGATGAAACCTCCAACGCAGGCCTGACCCCGTGAGAGCACCATACTGAGGCCAGTCTCTTCTGAGCAAGCCGGTCACCCATCTATCAGAGTCACTTGCCCACATCAGACATGGGGTCTCCTCTCCCAAGACGGGGCCTGATCCATGCTCTCCTGGGTTTACACCTTCCAAGGACCTTGATGCCTGGAAAGAGCATCTCAGCTCCTTCAGGATCAGCTGTGCTTAGGTCTTCAAGCTCATTTCTCACCACCATCCTCTGCACCCTTCTCAGGAACTACCTACAGCTCCCCAAACCTCCCCCACCCTGCAACCTCCGTGCCTGCCAGCACGGTGCTCCTTCCTCTGCCTGTAACTCCCTTCCCCCTCCCTCTGTCTGGCGACAGACACTACTCCTCCCACACCACGTCTCCTCCCCACTCTCCCCTTCCCTTCTGGGGGGCAGTCTTTCCTGCCACTCCCTCAGTGCCACCCCTGCCCTCTGGCCCCATCTCCCTCTGCCCCCTGCACACCTACGCTCTGCAGGAACTGTCTTTACTTCGAGGCTGCCAGCTCCCAGTGTCTTAGTTCTTGCTCCCTCCCCGCTGCCTAGTCCAGTGTCTAAAACAGGATAACAGCTCCATCGATGTGTATTGAAAGACTTAATGACTTACTAAATGAATGACTTCTCCTGGGTATGGGGGCCAGACTCATGAATGAGTCACAGGGCTTTGCTCCCACCCACTGACCTGGGTTTAACACTCCCCATGATAACATCACTAGTTACCCTTAATTCTCAGAATCACCCATGCCTTCTTTCTTCTCCTTTTGGTCCTGTCATCCCCCTCCTCTTCCTTCCTCCTCTGGGAGCAGCACATCTAAATAAGGCGATGCTATTCTTGGGGCCGGCCGTGTACAATTACGATTTGCACCCAGTTATCCTCTGGGATAACTGTGAGATAGTCATGAGTTCGATCCCTGGGTGAGAAGGTGGGACAGACGACACAGAAACCCTGCAGCAAATGTGGGGCCTGGTGATCAAGTTAACTGAGTAGGAATCTGGGAGGACGTGGGTGGGGAAAGGAAGAGTGTCTGATGAGACCTGAACCAAGAACAGTGGGCACGGGGTGAGGGAATCTGGCAGGTTTGGGCCCCTTAAAGCCTCCATTTCCCAAGAAATTCCTGGTTCTGATTTGTGTGGCCGGAGGGGGACCACTCTTACCCATACTCTCATGTCTGGCCACCTCCAATTCCTTCTGGAGGCAGTTGTCCTCCCCTGACCCAACTCAGATGATCAGGCACGAGCCCAGAGGTTCTTGCCCCTGACATAAGCCCCAGCCAAACCCAGGGGTACCCTGCCCCTTTCCTCTCATTTCCCCAAGGCTTCCCCCAACTTCATTAAATTTCATGGAGGTGTTTCAGGCATGTTATGAGGGTTGGCCTTGCAGGGGGTACCTCTAGGTCACTGCCATTTTCCAGTTGTCTACTTTGTCATGAGAATGAAAAAATAAATTAGCACCCTGCTTCTGGAACATTGATGTTTACAGGATCACAAAGGAGCAGACAGGCTATCTGCGATTCTTAAAAAAGAATGCCCCACCATCTGAATGGAAGGCAGCTCCTGAGGCTGGTGAAAAATATTATAATGAATAAAAGGAATGCTACTTCATGTCTCTGGTTGAAAATGTATGGCGTGAAAGTTGGTTTGTAAATAAGTAAAAGTAAATTAACCCAAGGAGAGAGAAATCAAAGGAGGCTTCTCGGTAGGGTCTTAATGGGCAGAGGGGCACCAGCTGGCCACGCTTCTCCAATCATCTCATCTGTTTCCTCACTAGCTGGTGAGCCCTATATAAGGCTTTATAAGCCCAGTGGCTTTATATAGCATCCCTCTCTGTCAATCCTTAGGGCCTAGCACAGGTTCCAGCACACTAAGTAGGGTGATCATGTAGTCTATCACCCAAAGTAGGACACCTCAAGAGTGAAAGGAGGCCATTAATCATCATGTCAGGACAACAGTTGTAATCTGGGACTAATGCATGAATGAACAAATGAATGAATGAACAAATGATGCTTTAAAAGGTTGAGGCTGTTGGCACTGAGACAGCCATGGCTTCCTACATCCCCTGATGTCACTGTCAAATAGAAAATTCATCCGCATGTACCATAGGTACCATCACATGTTTTATGGTCCATCTTTGTTCTTCTTTTGCAGACAAGGACTCCGGCTTCAGAGAGAGAAGCTGGGCTGGGACTGAGGGGCCCTGCTGGTGCTTCCCAGGGTCTCCTCCACCGAGGGCACTGTGTCCTCAGGTGCCAGGCACTGAACTAGGTGCTCTGTGTTCTTACTGCATTTAATCCTCCCACCACCTTTGCGAAATAGCTGCTCTTATAACCTTTGGTAGGTGAGTCAACTGAGGCTTAGAAAAGTTAATTAATGCGCCCAATGTCACACATCAACCAATATCAGAGCTATAACCCAGGCCCAAGTCTGTTGGAAGTCAAAGCATGTGGTTTTAACAGTCCCCAACCTTGCTTTTGTGTGGCCTTCTCTCTACAGCTTGGGGCCCCAGTAATATCGGGTTCATCAAGGAGAGGGGTCATGGGGGTTGGGGGCTGGGGAGAAGAACAGGAACAGAGAGTTTGCCTCCCAGGTGGCCGATCCTGTGTCCAGTTGTGGGTTGGATGGGGCAGTGGCCAGGTCAGGATGGTGAGCAGCAGGCTCTTGGCAGGTTATATGCCTTCCAGGCTCTCCACGGGAGAGGATGCCCAGACCCAAGTGTTGTGTCTGAGTCTGTATGATGGAGAGGGTGGGTTAAGGAAGAGAAAGCAGGCCCCTCCTACCTCCTGCCAGCCTCCTCCCCACCTTCACCCCTGCAGGGTTGTGGGGTTTCCTTTGACCTGGCCGGGCCATTTTTCCAGAATGGCCATCTGAAGCCAGCCCCAGCCCACTGGGAGAGGCCCAGTGGTCTGAGGCCTCCAGCTGGGGTGGACCATGCCACACCCTGGGGAGAGAGGCTAGCAGGGACTTGGCCAGGCTGAAGTGGAGGAGGGGAGGCAGAGTGGGTAGGGCTCAGCATTCTGCTGGGTGGATGGGGGCAGTGAGAGGGGTGGGTCAGGCTGGGTGCAAGCCAGGAAAGGGTGCGACTAGGGCTCTGCTGGGCACTCGCCCCCACCTGCACGTCTCTGCCTGAGATTCTCTTCAGACAGGTCTTGGCCCCGGCTGCCAGTCCGGCCCATCCTGGAGACTTTGCCCGCCCAGTACAGCTAACTGGCGCCCTCTAGTGTCCACCTCTCTGGGCCCAGTTGCCCCCTCTTGGAAACCACACATCACACACAGCTCCCCTGAGCCTGTCCCTCAACAATCCCCCCAAACCTATCATGTGTCTTCCAAACCAAGACACCTCTAAGAGTGAGAGGGGGGCTCTGAGGATAACGAGGCTGGGACGACAGACATAAAATGGGACTGTCCCTAAGACAGGGCATTTGATCCCCCCAACCCAGGTCAGAAACAACCCCCCCACCCCGCCCCGCCCCACAAGCATTGTGGCTGCCAGAACCATCTCTGGGAGGCATCCCATCAAGGAAATGAGAATCTCATCAGCACGAGGCCTGGGAGAGCAGGTGATCAAGGACCGTGCGGTCAATACACAAGTAGTAGCTGCATGGGTGGTGGTCATCACCTATTGGTCTAGCTTGCCCAGTTCCAGCTGGGCGGCAGCAAGGGAAGCTGCATCTGAAGCTCCTGTGAAGAGGGAAGGAGGATCTGATTCTGGAGTCCAGTGCACAGCAGGAGGGTGGCAGGTCATGGAGCCGGTAGACTGACCGAAACATCGGCCTATGAGTAACTGAGACATCCCTGCTCCTGTCATTTTGGGTGTTGCTGGGGCATCTGGAGAGAAAACTGCCCCTCCACCAAGAGAAGGACATTCTGACATGGCATCTCTTCTGGCTAGTTTTCAGGTGGGTCCTCCGTCTCCCCGCCCACCCCTTTTGGGGTGGCGTTCACCATGACCACATCTCTGCAGGGCAGGCTTCATGCCCTCAGTGACGAACACAGGCTAGTGCGTGGGCCGCCACCTGTCCCCACCCCTGTCGTCCCCCTCCATTTTCTCATCACTGCCTCGTGGCTTCTGGAACAAGGCTTCGGGGTGATATGATAACTGCTGACTCCCTGGGGCTCCCTGATGTGGGCTGATGTGAGGTGGCTGGCATCCGTGACCCCTGCACCCAGTGGGGCCTGGCATCAGGGCTGCATCCTACCCTGGGGAGCCAGCCGAGAAGCCCAGGGGCCAGAGCCTGGGCAGAAGGACCAAAACAGGCTTGGGAGAGCAGAGGAGAGGAGGTGCCTCAAGTCTGGGGAGGTGGGATGGGAGCAAAGGGTTTCCACAGGTGGATCTGGGGCAGGGCGGGGGGCGGTGCAATGCTGACTTGGGCTCAGCTTGGGGACCCCCAGGGGAGGGCCCTGGGGTGGCACTCTGTGTGTGTACGATTTGAAGAGACTCATGAGTGGCGTTGGTGAAGTCAGGCAGCTTTGGAGGCAGGACAGGTGTCGTTCTGGAGAATTCTTTGGCATAGGGATGACAGGGCAGGTCTGGTGCCTTGTGTGGGAAAGGGAAGAAAGCTTTCAGTTGGGTTTTTTTGTTCCTCAAACCAGTCTGCCCACATCCTTGGCATCTGTGCCCCAGGAAGGATCTGTTCACAGCCCTGCATGTCTGGGCCTGAGGGGCAGAGTGCCTACGTGAGGCCTGCGGTCTCTCCAGCCTCTCCCCCAGGGGTCGCGGCCACTGCTGGAGTGGAGGGAGCGTCCGGCTCTGCCTGTGCCCCTCCTGCTCCTCACTCTCTCCTCCCCCCACCCCATCCCCCAGCCAGTGGGCTCTGCTCTCTGTGCCGCCTTTTCTCTCCTGGGGTGCTGGCTCTAACATAAGGCTTCCTTCTCCCGCCACATGCAGGGCTCTGCACGACCAGCAACACACAGACACTGGGGCCGGAACAAAAACCCAGGGTGTGAGATTGGACTCTGCCATTTACCAGCTATGTGGCCTGGGGCAAGACAAACTCTTTGAACCTCAGTCATCTCATCTGTAAACAGGGGATAATAGCACTTGATGGTCCTTATCTCATGGGGCTGTCATGAGGCTCAAATGCATGATGCGTGAACACTGTGCAAAGGGCTCCGCCCATGGGAGGGATTATTATTACTGTTTTCATACCATGCGGGAGACCCAAACAGAACACTCATCCAAGACTGGAAACGCGTGCTGAGAGCTGTGCCTTGACTCATTCCTCACTGTCTAGTGAGCTTACGGTGTGCCAGGCCCTGTTCTAGGCACATGGGCTGCACAAACAGACGTGAGCGCTCACCATCCTAGAGCTCACATTGTGAAGGAGGAGCTCCCCCACACGCCCCTCTACTCGGCTCACACTCTGACCCATCTCCTGCATCTGCAGACCTAGCCTGAGAAGTCAGGAAACATCGATCGGCTTCTAGGAACTCCCTTCCTAAAGACCTCGCAGTCACCCAGTGGCCTGGCATAAGCCCTTGAGTGGAAAAACAAGGTCATTCTGATACTTGCTGGAACATTCAGAGCATTGTAGCAAGAAGAGTGCACAATCATTAAGTCTAATCACCCATTTTACAGATGAGGAAATCGGAGTCCAGAAAAGTTTAACTGCCTTGCCCTGGGTTATGCAGCTGGATACCCGATTACTCATTCAGTCAACAAACATTTTTTGAGCTCCTACTCTGTACCACCCACCAGGCACCAGGGACAAGGCTCTGCCTTAGTTTTGGCCTGTGTAAGCAAATAAGCTAATTTCAGGTGGTAAGGAGGGCTGGGCAGAAAACCAGGCCTCCAGATAGGGAGGTGGGGTGACTAGGGGTTGGGGAGGTCAGGGGAGGCCTTGTGAGGGGTGACATTTAAGCTGAGGAATCAAGTAGAGGGCTTGAAGGAATCCCCTCTCCACACTTCCAAGGCAAAGGAGCACCTCTCCATCCCTGACCCTGGGAAAAAGAAATGGCATAGGAAAAGAAGATGGGGTTGTGAGCCCTCCTGCTGGTGAACACGTGTCTCTGAGCCTACAGCTGAGTCACTGTGTGTGAGGAGCGAGGTGGTAGCCCTCTCTGGTACCCAGATCTCAGGGTGTCTGGAGCTGCTGGTTTTTTTTTTTTAATAGACTTTATATTTTTTTAGAGTTTGAGGTTCACAGCAAAATGGAGCAGAAAGTACAGAGAATTCCCATACGCCCATGGTCCCCACCCCGCACGCGCACAGCCTTCCCGCCATCCATATCCCCCACCAGTGTGGCCCGTCTGTCACAATCCATGAACCTGCCCTGACATGTCATTATCACCCAGAGTCCATGGTTTCCCTTTTAGGGTTCACTCTGGATGTTGTACACTCAACGGGTTTTGACACTTGTAACCATCATAATAGCAGCATGCAGAGTAGCTGCACTGTCCTAAAAATACCTTGGGCTCTACCGATTCGTCCTGCCCTCCTTCCTAACCCCTGGCAACCACTGAGCTGTTTACTATCTCTGTCGTTTTGCTTTATCCGAAAGTCATAGGGTTGGAATTGTACTGTATGTAGCCTTTCAAGCTTGGCTTCTTTAGTCATCTGTATTTAAATTCCTCTGTGTCTTTTCATGACTTGATGGCTCATTTCTTCTTCTTTTTTTAGAAATTTATCTTGATTTTTGGTTGTACTGGGTCTTTGTTGCTGTGCGGGCTTTCTCTAGTTGCGGTACCCAGACTTCTCACTGTGGTGGCTCCTCTTGTTGCAGAGCGCGGTCTCAGTAGTTGTGGTACGTGGGTTTAGTTGCTCTGTGGCAGGTGGAATCTTCCCAGACCAGGGATCGATCCCTGGCATTGGCAGGCAGATTCTTAACCACTGGCCCATCAGGGAAGTCCTCATTTCTTCTTAATGCTGACTAAAGTTCCGTGTGGATATAGGGGCTGCCTTTCTTCGGGTTCTGGTTTTTATCTAGCTTTTCCTACAGTGGTTTCAGCTTGCAGACCTTTCCTTCCCTGGTGGTGGGGTTGCAGCAGGCATATTGCTGCCTGGTGCTTGTGGCAGGTCCAGCTGGAAAGGATGGGGTCTCTCTCTGGGCCCCAAGGCTGCACCACCCCTGGTTCCCAACAGGTGGCCACACCACCCTGCCCTGGCCAGCTTCTAGTTGGCAATGACTGAGAGGGACAAGGGCATCGTGGGAGACTGGGTGAGGGAACAAAGTAGAAGTGGTGGATGTCCCCATCGGCCACCTCTCTCCCCCTCTCCCCAGGCAACTCAGGTGGCCAAGCTACATTTCTTGGTTTGGGGCAGCAGAAGGACCTGGAGCATTTTGCCATCCCTGTTCTTCAACAAAAGACACAATACTGTCTTCTAGAAGACTGGAAACTACCACTGTTCTCATAATGGGATCTGATTCAAAGGTGGTAATTCCCTGGGCAAATAACCCCATTGCATGGAGAGAGCATCCCTGGGGTAAAGAACAAGGATGCTGGCACGGTCTGCTCTTGGAGCTGACAGTCTAAAGGGGGAAATATTTCAGGAGAAACAGGCTACTCCTTTTGTCAGCAAGACTGAACCACAACAACTGGGAATGAACACAGACAATGTGGTATTTAATACATACAGTTCAGTTCAGTCGCTCTGTTGTGTCCGACTCTTTGCGACCCAATGGACCACAGCACGCCAGGCCTCCCTGTCCATCACCAACTCCCAGAGTTTACCCAAACTCATGTCCATTGAGTCGGTGATGCCATCCAACCATCTCATCCTCTATCATCCCCTTCTCCTCCTGCCCTCAATCTTTCCCAGCATCAGGGTCTTTTCAAATGAGTCAGCACTTTGCATTAGGTGGCCAAAGTACTGCAGTTTCAGCTTCAACATCAATCCTTTCAATGAACACTCAGGACTGATCTCCTTTAGGATGGACTGGTTGGATCTCCTTGCAGTCCAAAGGACTCTCAAGAGTCTTCTCCAACACCATACTTCAAAAGCATCAATTCTTTGCACTCAGCTTTCTTTGGAGTCCAACTCTCACATCCATACATGACTACTGGAAAAACCATAGCCTTGACTAGATGGACATTTGTTGGCAAAGTAATGTCTCTGCTTTTTAGTATGCTGTCTAGGTTGATCATGACTTTCCTTCCATGGAGTATGCGTCTTTTAATTTCATGGATGCAGTTACCATCTGCAGTAATTTTGAAGCCCCCAAAAATAAAGTCTGCCACTGTTTCCACTGTTTCTTCATTTATTTGCTATGAAGTGATGGAACCGGATGCTGTAATCTTAGTTTTCTGAATATTGAGTTTTAAGCCAACTTTTTCACTCTCCTCTTTCACTTTCATCATGAGGCTCTTTAGTTCTTTTTCACTTTCTGCCATAAGAGTGGTGTCATCTGCGTATCTGAGGTTATTGATATTTCTCCCGGCAATCTTGGTTCCAGCTTGTGCTTCTTCCAGTCCAGCGTTTCTCATGATGTACTCTGCATAGATGTTAAATAAGCAGGGTAAGAACATACAGCCTTGACATACTCCTTTTCCTATTTGGAACCAGTCTGTTGTTCCGTTTCCAGTTTTAACTGTTGCTTCCTGACCCGCATACAGGTTTCTCAAGAGGCAGGTCAGGTGGTCTGGTATTCCCATCGCTTTCAGAATTTTCCACAGTTTATTGTGATCCACACAGTCAAAGGCTTTGGCATAGTCAATAAAGCAGAAATAGATGTTTTTCTGGAAGTCTCTTGCTTTTTCAATGATCCAGAAAATTGGATTTGGCAATTGGATCTCTAGTTCCCCTGCCTTTTCTAAAACCGGCTTGAACATCTGGAAGTTCATGGTCCACGTATTGCTGAAGCCTGGCTTGCAGAATTTTGAGCATTACTTTACTAGCGTGTGAGATGAGTGCAATTGTGCGGTAGTTTGAGCATTCTTTGGCATTGCCTTTCTTTGGGATTGGAATAAAACTGACCTTTTCCAGTCCTGTGGCCACTGCTGAGTTTTCCAAATTTGCTGGCATATCGAGTGCAGCACTTTCACAGCATCATCTTTTAGGATTTGAAACAGCTCAACTGGAATTCCATCACCTCCACTAGCTTTGTTCGTAGTGATGCTTCCTAAGGCCCACTTGACTTCACATTCCAGGACATCTGGCTCTAGGTGAGTGATCACACCATCGTGATTATCTGGGTCACAAAGATCTTTTTTGTACAGTTCTTCTGTGTATTCTTGCCACCTCTTCTTAATATCTTCTACTTCTGTTAGGACCATTTCTGTCCTTTATTGTGCCCATCTTTGCATGAAATGTTCCCTTGGTGTCTCTAATCATCTTGAAGAAATCTCTAAGTCTTTCCCATCCTATTATTTTCCTCTATTTCTTTGCATTGATCACTGAGGAAGGCTCTCTTATCTCTCCTTGCTATTCTTTGGAACTCTGCATTCAGATGCTTATATCTTTCCTTCTCTCCTTTGCTCTTTGTTTCTCTTCTCTTCACAGCTATTTGTAAGGCTCCTCAGACAGCCATTTTGCTCTTTTTCATTTCTTTCTTGGGGATGGTCTTGATCCCTGTCTCCTGTACAATGTCACGAACCTCCGTCCATAGTTCATCAGGCACTCTGTCTATAAGACCTAGTCCCTTAAATCTACTTGTCACTTCCACTGTATAATCATAAGGGATTTGATTTAGGTCATACCTGTATGGTCTAGTGGTTTTCCCCACTTTCTTCAATTTAAGTCTGAATTTTGCAACAAGGAGTTCATGCTCTGAGCCACAGTCACAATACATCAGTGAAATATTATTCAGGCTTTTAAAAGAAGGAAATTCTGATAAATGTTATGATACAAATGAAACTTAAAAACATTTTGCAAAGTGGAATAAGCCAGACACCAAAGGACAAATATTGTTTCATTCCAAATAGGAAAAAGAGTACGTCAAGGCTGTATATTGTCACCCTGCTTACTTAACTTCTATGCAGAGTACATCATGAGAAACACTGGGCTGGATGAAGCACAAGCTGGAATCAAGATTGCCGGGAGAAATATCAGTAACCTCAGATATGCAGATGACACCACTCTTATGGCAGAAAGTGAAAAAGAACTAAAGAGCCTCATGATGAAAGTGAAAGAGGAGAGTGAAAAAGTTGGCTTAAAACTCAACATTCAGAAAACTAAGATTATGGCATCCAGTTCCATCACTTCATGGCAAATAGATGGGGAAACAGTGGCAGACTTTATTTTTGAGGACTTCAAAATCACTGCAGATGGTAACTGCAGCCATGAAATTATAAGATGCTTACTCCTTGGAAAGAAAGTTGTGATCAATGTAGACAGCATATTAAAAAGCAAAGACATTACTTTGCCAACAAATGTCCATCTAGTCAAGGCTATGGTTTTTCCAGTAGTCATGTATGGATGTGAAAGTTGGACTCTGAAGACAGCTGAGTGTCAAAGAATTGATGCTTTTGAAGTGTGGTGTTGGAGAAGATCCTTGAGAGTCCCTTGGACTACAGAGATCCAAACAGTCCATCCTAAAGGAGATCAGTCCTGAGTGTTCATTGGAAGGACTGATATTGAAGCTGAACCTCCAATACTTTGGCCACCTGATGCAAAGAGCTGACTCATTTGAAAAGACCCTGATGCTGGGAAAGATTGAGGGCAGGAGGAGAAGGGGATGACAGAGGATGAGGTGGTTGGATGGCATCATCGACTCAATGGACATGAGTTTGGGTAAACTCTGGGAGTTGGTGATGGACAGGGAGGCCTGGCAGGCTGCAGTCCATGGGGTTGGAAAGAATTGGACACGACTGAGTGACTGAACTGAACAGAACCACTTATATGGCATACCTGAATAGTTAAATCCATAGAGACGAAAAGTAGGATGATAATTACCACGGGCTGGGGATGGGGACAGAGCTTCAGTCTGGGATGATGAAAAGTTCTGGAAGTGGATGGTGGTGATGGCTGCACTATCTTGTGAGTGGACTTATTGCCACTCACAAGAGTACACTTAAAATGTACATTTTTAACTGTACACTTAAAAATTATTAAAGTGGTGCATTTTATGTCAGATATATTCTACTACCATAAAAAAGCTTTGTAAAAAAAGATTGAACCAAGATCATGAGATCATAAAGTGCACAGATTCCATCATGTTCTACCCTGGTTCACATTCCCTCCCCCTGCCACCGCCCCCCCATGACAATCCAACATGCAGCCCTACTGCTGCTCTCAGCCAGCACTTCAGGAATGGAGCTATGAGAGCCTCAGATGAACTCTGAACTTCAACTGAATGGACTCGAGTTGAACCTAATGGTTGAATCCCTGCTGCCTCAGGTGTAAAATAGGAAAAGAATACTTACCCTTTCCTACATTACAGAACTGTCACAGAATCAGTGAGGTTACGTATGTGAAAGCATTGTAAACCCTGAAGTCCTCTGAACAGATAAGGAATCATTAGCAGTATCGTCCTTATTGCTTGCCTAGGTTGTTGGCTCCATCTGGGGACATCTCTGACTGTTGGAAAGGTCAGGCAGAATTGTGAAGTAGCAAAGGTTGCTCTTGCTGTCCCCTCCTCTTACATATTTCTTAGGATGTCCCTCTCCATTTAGCAACTTCATCTTCCCTCCCGACCCCTTGATACTGTGAGCGATGCTAACCTCCTGCCTGTATCTCATCTCTTGGGAACTGTGCAAGGAACACCCACTTCTCTGGTGTGTTTCCTTTGCTCTCACACTTCTGTCACACTCACAGCGCTTCTGACACCAGATGTGTGGGGCTCGGCCCCACCCCCCGACATCAAGTAAATTTGTGACACCAGCTGGTTGTCCTACATGGAATTTCATCCAGTTCTGACACTGTCTACCTGGAGATAACGTCAGATGCCACAGGTTAGGGTTTAGTCCCACAAAGCTGCCCCCTTCTACCTCACTTTCTTTTATCCTTCCTCCCTCCCTCCCCCTTCTCTCTTTCTTTCTTCCTTTCTCTCTCTCTTTCTCTCTCTCTCTCTCTCTCTCTCTCTCTCTCTCTCTCTCTGTCTCTCACCATGCAGCATGCAGGCTCTAGTTCTCCAACCAGGGTTCAAACCCATGCCCTCTGCTATGGGAGCATGGAGTCTTACCCACTGGACCTCCAGGGAAGTTCCTTCTACCCCACTATATATTTTTTAAATTTTTAAGTTTTTTAGACTTAAAAAAGATACACTTATGACTGTGCTGGGTCTTCACTGCTGCACGCGGGCTTTCTCTAGTTGAGGCAAACGGGGGCTTCTCATTGCAGTGGTTTCTTTTGTTGTGGCACAGGCTCTAGGGCGCTCAGACTTCAGTAGTTGCAGCTCTGGGGCTCTAGTGCGTAGGCTCAGGAATTGCGGCTCATGGGCTTAGTTGCCTTATGGCATGTGGGATCCTCCCGGACCAAGGATCAAAACTGTGTCCCCTGCATTTACCATCCCCTGCATTGGAAAGTGGGTTCTTTAGCACTGAGCCACCAGGGAAGTCTCTCTCACTTCACTTTAGATGCCAATTTGCAAATCCTGGTTGCCACCTATGCTGCTGACTGATTGACTATAAATCGGAGGAGGTTCAACTAATCTGCTGCAGTGGCCCACAGACCTCAGGAACAGTTTCTTTACTGTTTACTGGTTTATTATGTATGTGTGCTCAGTCATGTCTGACTCTTTGTGACCCCATAGACCGTACCTGCCAGGCTCCTCTGTCCATGGAATTCTCCAGGCAAGAATACTGGAGTGGGTTGCCATTTCCTTCTCCAGGGGATCTTCCTGACCCAGGGATCAAACCTGAGTCTCTGGTGTCTCCTGGGTTGGCAGGTGGATTCTTTACCACTAGCACAGCTGGGTGATCATCAACTCCATTTCCCCTCTTCTATCTCTGGAGAATGTGAGGTGGGGCTGAAAATGCCAAGCTTCTAATCATGGCTTGGTCTTTCCAGAGACCAGCCCCCACCCAAGAACCTACCAGGAGCCACCTTATTACAGCAAAAGCATTGCTATCCACCCAGGAAATTCCAAAGGATTTAGGCATTCTGTGTCAGAAACTGGGGTCAAAGACCAAATATTGGAACAAAAGATGGTCCTAGTGCTCTTATCATGCGGGGAATTATAAGGGTTTTAAGACTCTGTGCCAGGAACTGGGAAACACATAAATACTTTTTCTCTTACCTCACAGGATTCAGAATACCACCTCCTCCAGAAAGTCTCTCCAGATACTTCTGGTCTCTCCCTCATCTGAGCCAGATAGGGGTTGGGGAGCTGTGTGAGGCAATGAAGGTATCAGTGAAATTAATAATTTCATTGTTGAATGAATTGCCGCCTTCACTTACTATACATGTGACCTTGGCAAACTACCTTTCTGAGCCTCAACATCTCTCTGTAAGTTAGTGACAATACATGATTTAACAGGCTAGTAATGAAGATTAAATGATATAACCAATAGTGATAGAATATGAAGAATGCTCAGTTAATAATAGTTTCCTTCCTTTAAACTCTCATAACTCGTTATCTGAGCTTTCAGTCTTGTGTTTTAGGTATTTGCATCATTCATTCATTCAAAAAATGTTTAAATAATTATGAAGCCAAAACATGTTATGAAGAAAAGTAAAAACAAAAGAAGCTGTTTAGGAAAGACTTTACTGATAAAGCATCATTTAGGCAGAAAATAGAGGGAGTGGATCCTGAAAATACCAGAGAAGGAGGTTGGGGCAAGAGCAAAGTCCCTGAGACAGCAACATGCTGGTGTGTTTGAAGACTGAAGGCAGGAAGAGAAGGGGATGACAGAGGATGAGACGGTTGGGTGGTATCACCTACTCGATGGACATGAGTTTGAGTAAGCTCCTGGAGTTGGTGATGGACAGGGAGGCCTGGTGTGCTGCAGTCCATGGGCTCACAAAGAGTCGGACATGACTGAGCAACTGAACTGAAGGAAGCCAAGGTGGCCAGATCAGAGTGAGCAAGAGACAGAGGGAGGAGGAGCAGAGAAGGAGCAGGGACCACATCACGTGAGGTTTTTGTAGACGGTGGCAAAGACTCTTTTTGTTTACTGGTGAGATGAGAAGTCGGCAGACAGTGATGAGCAGAGAGTGAAAGAACTGACATAGGCTTTAAAAGGATCACTTTGGGGGAACTTCCCTGGTATTCCAATGGTTGAGACTTCTCCTTCCAGTGCAGGGGGTACAGATTCAATCCCTGGTCGGGGAGCTAAGATTCCACGTGCTTCATGGCCAAAAATCAAAACATAAAACAATACTGTAACAAGTTCAATCAAGACTTTGAAAATGGTCCACATAAAAAAAATCTTAAAAAATTCTTTGACTGCTATGTCCTGTGCCATTGACTGCATGGTAGCAAGGGTAGAAATAGGGAGATTGATTAGCAGGTTAGTGCAGTAACCCAGGCAAGATATGCTAGTGGCTTGGACCAGAAAGGCAAATGGGGGTAGAAAGAATGGTCAAATTCTGAATATATATTGATTTGAAAGGAGAGCCAAGACTACTTTCTGGGGAGTAAGAGAAAGGCTTAACACTAGTATTTTTGGCCGAGGAACTGTGAAGATGGAGTTTTCATCATCAAAATAAGGAACCTACAGGGAAAAGTGGATTTGGGTGGGGCAAAGTGGAAATTACAAATTTGATTTTGTATTCATCCAGTTATTACTATTTGCCATGGTCTTAATTTGTTTATAATAATCCACATTTCCTTATATTACTTTCCTTCAGCCTGAGAACTTCACTTAGCATTTTCTGTAGTGAAGATCTGCCAATGGTGATATTTTAGTTTATCTTTAACTGCTACTGCTAGGTCACTTCAGTCGTGTCCAACTCTGTGCGACCCCATAGACGGCAGCCCACCAGGCTCCCCCGTCCCTGGGATTCTCCAGGCAAGAACACTGGAGTGGGTTGCCATTTCCTTCTCCAATGCATGAAAGTGAAAAGTGAAAGTGAAGTCACTCAGTCGTGTCTGACTCCTCGCGATCCCATGGACTGCAGCCTGCCAGGCTCCTCCATCCATGGGATTTTCCTGGCAAGAGTACTGGAGTGGGGTGCCATTGCCTTCTCCTATCTTTAACTAGAGATATCTATTTTAACTTCAGTTTTAAAGAATATTTTTGCTGGGGTAGAATTCTGGGCCAAAAATTTTTACTTTCAGCACTTTAGAGATGTTTCTCCATTGTTTCCACTTCCCATCACCATTTTAAGTTTTATTAAGGTCAGTTCAATTAAGTTCAGTCACTCAGTCATGTCCGACTCTTTATGACCCCATGGACTACAGCACGCCAGGCCTCCCTGTGCATCACCAACTCCCGGAGTTTACCCAAACTCATGTCCATTGAGTCGATGATGCCATCCAACCATCTCATCCTCTGTCATCCCCTTCTCCTCCTGCCCTCAATCTTTCCCAGCATCAGGGTCTTTTCAAATGAGTCAGCTCTTTGCATCAGGTGGCCAAAGTATTGGAGGTTCAGCTTCAATATCAGTCCTTCCAATGAACACTCAGGACTGATCTCCTTTAGGATGGACTGGTTGGATCTCCTTGCAGTCCAAGGGACTCTCAAGAGTCTTCTCCAAAACCACACTTCAAAAGCATCAATTCTTTGGCACTCAGCTGTCTTCAGAGTCCAACTTTCACATCCATACATGACTACTGGAAAAACCATAGCCTTGACTAGATGGGCATTTGTTGGCAAAGTAATGTCTCTGCTTTTTAGTATGCTATCTAGGTTGGTCATAGCTTTTCTTCCAAGAAACAAGAATCTTTTTATCTCATGGCTGCAGTCACCATCTGCAGTGATTTTGGAGCCCCCCAAAATAAAGTCTGCCACTGTTTCCACTGTTTCCCCATCTATTTACTATGAAGTGATGGGACCAGATGCCATGATCTTAGTTTTCTGAATGTTGAGTTTTAAGTCAACTTTTTCACTCTCCTCTTTCACTTTCATCATGAAGCTCTTTAGTTCTTCTTCACTTTCTGCCATAAGAGTGGTATCATCTGCGTGTCTGAGGTTATTGATATTTCTCCCAGGAATCTTGATTCCAGCTTGTGCTTCATCCAGCCCAGCATTCCTCATGATGTACTCTGCTGCTGCTGCTGCTGCTGCTGCTGCTAAGTCACTTCAGTCATGTCCAACTCTGTGCAACTCCATAGATGGCAGCCTACCAGGCTCCCGCATGCCTGGGATTCTCCAGGCAAGAACACTGGAGTGGGTTACCATTTCCTTCTCCAATGCATGAAAGTGAAAAGTGAAAGTGAAGTTGCTCAGTTGTGTCTGACTCTTCATGACCCCATGGACTGCAGCCCACCAGGCTCCTCCATCCATGGGATTTTCCAGGCATATAAGTTAAATAAGCAGGGTGATAATATACAGCCTTGACGTACTCCTTTCTCAATTTGGAACCAGTGTGTTGTTCCATTTCCAGTTCTAACTGTTGCTTCCTGACCTGCATACAGATTTCTCAGGAGGCAGGACAGGTAGTCTGGTATTCCCATCTCTTTAAGAATTTTCCATAGTTTGTTGTGATCCACACAGTCAAAGGCTTTGGCATAGTCAATAAAGCAAAAGTAGTTGTTTTTCTGGAGCTCCCTTGCTTTTTTGATGATCCAATGGATATTGGCAATTTGATCTCTATTTCCTCTGCCTTTTCTAAATCCAGCTTGAATATCTGGAAGTTCACATACTGTTGAAGCCTGGCTTAGAGAATTTTGAGCATTGCTTTGCTAGCGTGTGAGATGAGTGCAATTGTGCGAGAGTTTGAACATTCTTTGGCATTAAGGTAGAGCTGATAAAATTATAAGATATCTAAAGTACATAACACAGTGATTTGATATGATATTTGTTAAGGTATAACTGATAAAATGATAGGATATCTAAAGTACATAACAGTGATTTGATATACGACCCATGGTGAAAGGTTGCCCCCATCTAGGTTGATTAGAACATCCATCACCTGATATATTTATCTTTTTTGGGGCTGGGTGAGAACATTTAAATTTTCCTCTCTTAGAAAATTTCAATTATACAATATAATGTTGTAACCTTTAGTCATCATGTTATACTGTAGACCATCAGGGCTTATTTATTTTATACCTGAAAGTTTGTATACTTTTACCAACTTCTGCCTGTTTCTCTGACATATAGCCCCTGGCAACCACTCTTCTGATCTGTTTCTATGGGTTTGACCCCTGCCCCCTTTATTTAAGATTCCACATATAAGTGTAAGTGATACCATGAAGTGTTTGTCTTTGTCTGACTTATTTCACTTAGCACATTGCCCTCCAGGTTCATCCATACTGGTGCATATGACAGGATTTCCTTCTTTTTTAAGGCTTAACAGTATACTGTTGTACATATATACCACATTTTCTTTATCAATTCATATTTTGAAAGGCACTTCAACTGTTTCCATACCTTGGCTATTGTAAATAATGCTGCGATGAACATGTGGGTACAGATATCTCTTTGAGATAATGGTTTTACTTCCTTTGGATATATATCAAGATGTGGGATTGCTGGATCATATGGTAGTTCTATTTTTATTTTCTTGAGTAGCCTCCATACTACAGTGACTGTACCAGTATACATTCCCACCAACATTGTACAAGGGTTCCCTTTTCTTCACATCCTTACCACATTCTTCTCTCTCTCTCTCTCTTTTTTTTTTCTCATAATTTCTCTGATGATTAGTGATGCTGAGCACCTTTGCATGTACCTGTTGACAATCTGCCTATCTTCTTTGGAAAAATGTCTATTCATGTTATTTGTTCATTTTAAAATTGGGTTACATGGTCTTTTTCTATTGAGTTGTACAAATTTTTTTTGTATGTTTTGGATATTAACCCCTTTTTGAATATTGGTGTCCATTATTTCTGGTGAGAAGTCAGGGTCATTTGAGTTGTTTTTCCCTCTATACAGGGTTCCCTTGTGGCTCAGCTGGTAAAGAATCCGCCTGCAATGTGGGAGACCTGGGTTCAGTCCCTGAGTTGGGAAGATCCCCTGGAGAAGGGAATGGCTATCCACTCCAGTATTCTGGCCTGGAGAATTCCATGGACTGTGTAGTCCATGAGGTCTCACAGAGTGAGACACGACTTTCACTTTCCCCTCTATATGTAAAACATCTTTTTCCTCTGGTTACTTTCAAATTTTTCTCTTTATCTTTGATTTTTGGCAATTTAATTACAGTGTGCCTTGGGGAAATTTTCTTTGTATTTGTCTTGCTTGGGGTATACTGGGCTTCTTGAATTTGTAATTGTATATCTTTCACTTTGAGGGAATTTTGGCTATTTCTTAATTCTTTTTTTTCTGTCCAGCAGTCTCTCCCCTTTTTTTCTGTGATTCCGGTTACATATGTTAAACATTTTGATAATGTTTCTTACGCTCTGAGGTGCTGCTCATTTTTTTTCAACTTTTTTTCCCTCCTTGTCTTCAGATTGGATGCTTTATACTGATCTAACATCAAGGTCATTGACTCTTTCCTCTGTTTTCTCCATTCTGTTGTTAAGCCTAGCCAGTGAAGCTTTTATCTCAAACATTACCTTTCTCAGTTCTAGAGTTCCCATAGCTTTTTAAAAATAGAGTTTATTTTCCCCCAAGGTTTTCTATCTCTTCATTTGTTACAAACACGCAACCACTTACCTCATGAAGTATAGTTATAACAGCTTATTTTAAAATTATAATCTACTGATTCTAATGTGTGGGTCATCTCAGTTTTCATTGATTGTCTTTTGAGTATAGGTCACATTTTCCACATTCCTCATGCATTGAGTACTTTGGGGATATTCTGGACTTGTGATTAAGTCATACGACTCTGGTTTCTGTTGTACAACTCCCCCCAAAACGCTGGACTGTTTGTTTGCTTTAGCAGGCAATCAACTTGATTGCATTATCAGACTATAAACTGTCTTTTAGGCCACAGTTCAAATCTCAGTCCTTTTATTCTTATCTGGGCCTCTTAAGCCTGCCTCATGTATTACATTTCAGGAACTGTCCAGAGATCTGGACAGAGCTTATACATAAAAATGTATGGCTTTTCATCTCTGGGTCTCTTTTCTTGAATTCCTCCCATCATTTTCTACAGGCTGTGGCTGCATTGAATTCTCTCCTTCGAATCGTCAGGCGAGAAGGACCACAGGTTTTCTATTATTTTAGCTGCCCTGTGTGACTCTACTGTGGCCTGCTTCAGGCTAAAAGCCATTTTTAAAAAAAAAGGAAACATGCCCTATGCATTCTCTTTTTCCAAATGTTGATTCCTCTCCAGAAACTGCTTGCTTTTGTTCACTCTCCAGGGTAATTGGTAGTGTCTAAGAGTTCATAGTTGCTCTCTGCAGGAGTCTGTCTCCTATGAGCTTAACTGAACTATCCTGGAAACAGAACTGTTAACATTTTTGGTTTGGACACATTAAGTTGCAGAAGTCCATTAGACATCCATTCACTATCCAGTCAGAAATGCACCTGGAGCTTCTGGAGAGAAATTATTCAACATTTGAATGGATGGTGTATAAAGTTATGGGTGTAGGAAAATCAACCAAGATGTGAATATACCTATAGAAGAGGGAACCAAACCCAGTTGTGCTGGGATCCAGCCCCGGTGGGTCCAGGGAATTTGAAGGGGGAGCTCCACCCGTGGCACAGTTGTATTCCAGGGCTTAATGATCAGTATAACGAGGAAGAATTAGCAAAGAAAGTCAAGAAAGAGTGGACAACAAAGGAAGAGAAAAACCAAGAGAGTGTTATCATGAAGTCCAAGTGAAGGAAAAATTTCTGGAAAAAAAAAGGCAAGGCAGTCACCTGTATCCAATACCGCTGATAGATTAAAATGAATAGTAAAAACTGACTTCTGGGGGACTTCCCTGGTGGTCCAGTGGTTAAGACTCCACATTCCCAATGCAAGGGACATGGGTTGGATCCCTGGTCGGGGAACTAAGATCTCGCATGCTGCATGGTATGGCCAAACAAATAAATAAAAACTGACTTCTGGATTTGGCAACAGGAAGGTCATTGGTAAACCTAAAATAATTGTGTTGTTCAAGTGGGGTCAGTTCAGTTCAGTTCAGTCACTCAGTCTTGTCTGACTCTTTGCTACCCCATGGACTGCAGCATGCCAAGCCTCCCTGTCCATCATCAACTCCCAGAGTTTACTCAGACTCATGCCTGTTGAGTCGAAGATGCCACCCAACCATCTCATCCTCTGTCTTCCCCTTCTCCCACCTTCAAATTTTCCCAGCATCAGGGTCTTTTCAAATGAGTCAGCTCTTCGCATCAGGTGGCCAAAATATTGGAGTTTCAGCTTCCACATGATTTCCTTTAGGATGGACTGGTTGGATCTCCTTGCAGTCCAAGGGACTCTCAAGGGTCTTTTTCCAACACCACAGTTCAAAAACTGTGGAGTCAGAATTCACTGAAAGTGGAGTCAGAACTCACTGAAATAAAGTGAGGAATTGAAGTCCAGGAGAACGGAGAAATCTATCAGGGAATTTTACCATCAAAGAAGAAAGAAAGATGTGATTGAAACTGGAAGGGGTTGTGTGACATCAAGAAATTTTGCTTTGCTTTTTGACATCAGGAAAAATTAGACCATGTTAGTTTGCTAAAGTAGAAAGTAGTTGAGAGGAAATAAGTGGTGTGTTGAGAGAGAGAGGATAGGCTTCTGTGCACATGTGGGGAGTTGGTCTTAGATAAAATCATGAGCAGCTCTTTCAGAGCAGCTGGAGGCAAGAAAGGAAGCTGTTAGATGTCGGATGTGATGGGGGTGGGAAGGTCTATTATGAGAGGACCCAGAAGAGGGACAAGTAGAAAGAGGCAGCACACCAAAAAGAAATCCCCTTCACTTCTTAAACCAGTTTGTGTCAGATTTTGTGTTGCTTAGGGTCAAAATTATCCTAAATGATAAATATAGTTCTTATGAATCTTTCAAAAATGAATTTTCATAGACCAGAGCATTACCGTTTATAAGAAATGACCACAAGGGACTTCACTGCTGGTCTAGTGGCTGAGAGTCCGCACTGCCACTGCAGGGGGCCTGAGTTTGATTTCTGGTCAGTAAACTGGATCCCACGTGCTGCAACTAAGAATTCACATGCTGCAACTGAAGATCCTGCATGCTATAACTAAGACCTGGTACAGTCAAATAAATATCTATATATCTATAAAGAAATGGCTATAAAGTAATAAACTTTCTTATTAATGGACAGGTCAGAAGTTCTGAGTCCAAATGGGTATTTACTATGCTTTCATTTACTTCTGGGAACCAATTCCAAAGAATGTCACACCTCAAAATATCTTTGGACTCTATTCTATTTTGAATTCCTTTAAAAATCTGTTACACATTTTGAGTACTCTCAAAGATGACAGATTTGGTCTTTTGTTGGTAGATTTGGTGTTGGAAATATACATAAGCTATTTGGGGTTGAGTCTGGCAAAAACCTTCTTATTTTTAAGGTTTTTAAAAAATTTTGGCCATGCTGCACAGCATGTAGGATCTTAGTCCCCTGACCAGGGGTTGAATCTGCACACTCTGTACTGGAGACCTTCCCAGGTGGCACAAGTGGTAAAAAAAAAAAAAAACCAACAACAACAAACCTGCCTGCTGATGAAGGAGACATAACAGATGTGGGTTTGATCCCGGGAAGATCCTCTGGAGGAGGGCATGACAACCCACTCCAGTATTCTTGCCTGGAGAATTGCCATGGACAGAGGAGCCTGGTGGACCACAGTCCATAGGGTTGAAAAGAGTTAGACACGACTGAAGTGATTTAGCACACACACACTTAACTCTGCATTGGAAGCACAGAGTCTTAACCACTGGACCTCCAGAGAAGTTCCTGGCAAATATCTTTTTAGATCAAAACTTGTTCCATGGGAAGTCCAGTGCAACCTGGAGCCTGAGTATGGGAAAGAAAAGTCACTATCCAGAGCTTGTCCTTTTGGAGTAAAAAAGTCATCTCAAATCCTTCTTAGTTAGCCTGACCATTCAACCCTGTGGATTATTTTCTGCAGGCATCATACTGCTGATGGCAAGGAAAACAGCCAATGTGGACTTCATTTCTGATGTGCAGAAAGTTAAATTTTCTGCTTTGAGACAGGATTATCCTCAGATGTGTGTGAGGCAAGAGAGCCAAAGAAGGATCTCCTCTTCCCATTTATCTTTCACAGGGAGTCTGCGCCTTTCTTACTTCGCTTCCTCTCTCTCTTCCTCACCCCCTTTCTCGTTCTCATGCCCCTGCTCCCCTTTGTTATGGAACTGTAATTGACGTATAGCAATATAAGTTCCAGGCGCACAACGTTGTGGTTGATATTAATTATCACCACAGTAGGTCCAGTTACCATATGTCAGCATACAAAGATACAATATTATTGACTATATTCCCTGAGTTGTTCATTTCATCTCTATGACTCATTTATTTTATAACTGGAAGTTTGTACCTTCTAATCACCTCACCTGTTTCACCCATTCCCACCTATTCCTCTCTGCTTTAGCAACCATCTGTTTGTTTTCTGTATCTATGAAATTGTTTTGTCTATTCATTTGTTTGGTTTTTAGATTCTACGTACAAGTGAACTCATACAGTGTATATCTTTCTATGTCTGATTTATTTGACTTAACATAATACCCTCCAGGTCCATCCACGTTGTTGCAAATGACAAAATTTTATTTTTTGTGGCTGAATAGTATCCCATTGTATATATACACCACATCTTCATTATCCACTCATCTATCAACTGACCCTTAGGTTGCTTTCATATCTTGGTTATTGTAAATAATACTAGTATGAACATTGCGTACACATAACTTTTCAAACTAGGGTCTTTATTTTCTTTGGAAAAATACCCACAAGTGGAATTGCTGGATCTTATGGCAATGGCACCCCACTCCAGTACTCTTGCCTGGAAAATCCCATGGATGGAGGAGCCTGGTAGGCTGCAGTCCATGGGGTTGCTAAGAGTCGGACACGACTGAACGACTTCACTTTCACTTCTCACTTTCATGCATTGGAGAAGGAAATGGCAACCCACTCCAGTGTTCTTGCCTGGAGAATCTCAGGGATGGGGGAGCCTGGTGGGCTGTCATCTCTGGGGTCGCACAGAGTCGGACACGACTGAAGTGACTTAGCATAGCATAGCATAGCATGGTAGTTCTATTTTTAATTTTTTGAGGAACCTCCATACAGTTTTCCATAGTGGCTGTACCAATTTACATTCCTACCAGCAGTGCACAAGGATTCCCTTTTCTCTGCATCTTTGCCAATACTTGTTATTTTTGTTTGTTTGTTTGTTTTTGATAATAACCGTTCTAACAGATGTGAGATGATATCTCGTGGTTTTGATTTGCATTTGCCTAGTGAGCATCTTTGCATGTATCTGTTGGTCATCTGTATGTCTTCTTTGAAGAAATATCTACATATTCAGATCCTCTGCCCATCTTTTAATCTGTTTTGTTTTTTGAGTTGTATGAGTTTTTGTATATTTTGGATATTAACCCCTTATCAGATATATAATTTGCAAATATTTTCTCTCACTCGATAGACTGCCTTTTTGTTTTGTTAGTGATTTCCTTTGCTGTGCAAAAGCTTTTAGTTTGATACGGTCCTATTTGTTTATTTTTGCTTTTCTTTCCCTTGCCTGCTGTGACTGATGTCAAAGGATGTACTTCATATGTTTTTTCCTAGGAGTTTCATAGTTTGAGGTCTTACATTTACATTTTTAATCCATTTTGAGTTTATTTTTATATATGGTGTGAGAAAGTAGTCCAGTAGGATTCTTCTGCATGTAGCTGTCTAGTTTTCCCAACATCATTTATTGAAGAGTCTTGTCTTTTCTCCATCATATATTCTTGCATCCTTTGTCTTAGATTAACTGATCATGTAAGGGTGGGTTTATTTCTGGGCTCTCTATTTTGTTCCATAGATCTATGTGTCTGTTTTTGTACCAGTACTATACTGTTCTGATTACTATAACTTCATAGTGTACTTTGAAATCAGGGAGAATGATACCTCCAGCTTTTTCTTCTTTCTCAAGACTGTTATGGCTATTTGAGGTCTTTTGTGTTTCCATACAGATTTTAGAATTATTTGTTCTAATTTTGTAAAAAATGCCATTAGACTTTGATAAGGATTCCATTGAATCTATATATTACCTTGGATGGTATGGTCATTTTCCCAATATTAATTCTTCCAATCTGTGAGCACAGTATGTCTTTTTATTTGTGTCATCTTCAATTTCTTTCATCAATGTCTTAGAATTTTTTTGAATACAACTCTTTTACCTCCTTGGTTAGATTTATTCCTAGGTGTTTTATTCTCTTTGATGGAATTTTAAAATGTGATTGCTTTCTTAATTTCTCTTTTGATACCTCATTTTTAGAGTATAGAAATACAACACATTTATGTATATTAATTTTGTATCCTGCAACTTTACTGAATTTATTTCAGCTAATAATTTTTGGTGGTGTCTTTAGGATATCCTGAATATTCATTGGAAGGACTGATGCTGAAGCTGAAACTCCAATACTTTGGTCACCTGGTGCAAAGAACTCACTCATTGGAAAAGACCCTGATGCTGGGAAAGACTGAAGGCGGGAGGAGAAGGGGACAACAGAGGATGAGATGGTTGGATGGCATCACCGACTCAATAGGTATGAGTTTGAGTAAACTCTGGGAGTTGGTGGTGGACAGGGAGGCCTGGAGTGCTGCGATTCATGGGGTCGCAAAGAGTTGGACACGACTGAGCGACTGAACTGAACTTAGGATATCATGTCATTTGCAAACAGTGACAGTTTTATTTCCTCTTTTTCAATTTTGATTATTTTATATCTTTTTCTGTTTGATTACTGTGGCTAGGACTTCTAATACTATGTTGAATAAAAGTAGTGAGAGTGGACATCCTTGTTTTGTTCTTGATCTTAGAGGATATGCTTTCAGCTCTTCACTACTGAGTATGATGTTAGTGGTGGGGTTCTTATGCTGTGCTGTGCTCAGTCATATCTGACTCTTCATGACCCCATGTACTGTAGTCCACCAGGCTTCTCTGTCTGTGAAATTTTCCAGGCAAAAGTTACCTGATCCTACTCCAAGAGATCTTCCCAACCCAGGGATCAAACCCCCATCTCTTGTGTCTCCTTCATTAGTAGGTAGATTCTTTGTTTTTCTAATTCCTTTATGTGTAAGGTGAGATGGTTTATTTGAGATATTATTTGCTGTTGTAGGTCTGAATCACTATAAGCATCTCTCTTAGAATTGCTTTTCCTACTTATCATAGATTTTGGATCATTGTGCTTCCATTTCCTCTTGTCTCCGGATTTTTAAAAATTTTCTTTTTTATATTTTCAGTGATCCATTGGTTGTTTAGTAGCATGTTGTTTAACCTCCACATGTTTGTGTGTGTGTGTTTTTTTTTTTGTAGTTTCTTTCTTATAGTTGATTTCTAATCTCACTTCATTGTGGTCAGAAAAGATGCTTGATTGATTTCAGTCTTCTTAAATTTATTGAGACTTGTTTTGTGGCCTAATAGGTGATCTTTCCTGGAGAACATTCAATGTGCACTTGAAAACAATATGTATTCTGCTGCTTTTGAATGAATATTTTATGTCAAAAGTCCTGTATGTATTTAATCTGTCTGATCTGTGTCATTTAAGATCAGAGTTTTCTTTGATTATCTGTCTGAATGATTTGTCTGTTGGTGTCAGTGGGATGTTAAAGTCCCCTAGTGTTACTGTCTTACTGTTAGTTACTTCCTTTATGTTTATTGATATTGGTTTTATGTGTTTAGATACTCCAGGGTTGGGTGTGTATATATTTATAACTGCTATGTTTTTTTGTTGGATTGATCACTCGATCATTATGTAATATTCTTCTTTGTCTTATTAGTCTTTGTCTTAAGTTCCATCTTGTATGATCATATTGATAGTGCAGCTTTCTTTTTGCTTCCATTTGCATGGAATATCTTTTTTCATCCTCTTACTTTCAGCTTGTGTGTACCTTTAGATCTCAAGTGAGTCTCTTATAGGCAGCATATATATGTCTTTTTTTCTTTTTTAATTCCATCAGCCACTCTATGTGTTTTGATTGAAACATTTAGTTTATTTACATTTAAAGTAATTATTGATAGTTAGGTCCTTATTACCATTTTGTTAATTGCTTTCTGTTGTTTTTATAGTTCTTTGTTGTTCTTTTCTTCTTTTGCTCTCTTCTCTTGAGATTTGATGACTATCTTTAGTGTTATTTTTAATTTCCTTCTCTTTTTTGCATGTACATATTATAGATTTTTGGTTTGTGGTTGCCATGAGATTTATAATAGCTCTAACTGTGTATAAAAGCCATATAACATATATACATGATTATTTTAAGTTGATCTCTTAAATTTGTACACATTCTAATAAACCTGCATTTTTATTCTCCTTGTCACATTTAATGTTTCTGAAATCATATTTTACATATTTCTGTTTTGTGTATCCCTTAACTACTTATTGTGGATACACATGATTTTTACTACCTCTGTCTTCTAACATTCCTACTAGCTTTATAAGTGGTTGATCTGCTACTTTTACTATGTATTTACATTCGCCAATGGTATTTCAGTTTATATTCTTCAGTTCTGATTGATTCTTCTTTATATTTTCTAATTCTTTGTTAAACTTCACACTATGTTCATCCATTCTCCTGAATTCATGGAGCATCTTTATGATCATTAACTTGAACTCTTTTTCAGATAGATTACTTATCTCCACTTTGCTTAGTTCTTCTTCTGGGATTTTATCTTGTTCCTTCATTGGGAACATATCCCTGTTACCTCATGTTGATTTTCTGTTTTTATTTGTATGTATTAGGTAAGTTGGTTGCATTTCACAATCTTGAATAAGTGGCCTTATGTAGGAAACATCCTCTGGGATCCAGCAGCATACTTCCTTTTGGTCACCAGAGTTACATGCTCTAGGGGTGCCTATGAGCTGCATGGATCCTCCTGTTGTAGCATGTTGACTACCATGGCACACTGGTAGCTGGGGCTAGCCACCATCCCTGTTGGCTGTCAGGCCCTACTTTGTATAGAGGCTACTGGCTGCTACCTGGAGGGTAGCCTCAGGACTGGTGCCAAATGACTGGTGAGTGGTAAGACCCTGATGCTAATAGGCTAGAGAGTGGATTCCAAAATGGCACGTGCCAGCACCAGTGTATTTGGGATAGAATGAGCTCCCCAAAATGCTGCCACCAGCATCTTTGTCTTCAGCAGGAGTCCCATTTGCCTCCTGCCTCTCTGGGGAGGCCCTCTAAAATCAGCAAGTGGATTTAACCCCAAGCTCCTTTCAAATTACTGCCTCTGTGCTTGATCTCAGAGCAGCTGAGATTTTGTACATCCTTTAAGAGTAGAGTCTGTTTCTTACAGTCCTCTGACTCTCCTGTGTGCAAGACGCCCTGACCTTCAACACCAGGTGTTCTGTGGATACATCTTCCCATTGCAGGACCCCTAGGGTTGAGGAGCCCCATGTATGGCTCAGGCCCCTCATTCTTTGGGAGTAATCTCTGCAACCATGATTATCTCTCATTTGTGGGTCACCTACACAGGAGTAAGGGTCTTGACTACACTATATCTCTCCCTTCATACCTGTCTTTTGTAGTTTCTTCTTTACACCTTTAGTTGTGAAAAATCCTTCCTGCTAGTCTCGGTCATCCTCATCACCCTGTAAACAGTTGTAATTCTGGTGTACCAGTCAGAGGAGGAGCTCAGGGTCTTCCTATTCTGCAGTCTTAACCATAAACCCAAATCTGCATCTTTAGCTAAAACAAAGTCGCCAGCAGGCATTTGGACTGTTAATTTTCTCGAAAACTTTGAATTCCCCAAGGAAAACTACTCATTGGTCTTCCCTGGTAGCTCAGACAGTAATGAATTCACCTGCCATACAGGAGACCCAGGTTTGATCCCTGGGTCAGGAAGATCCCCGGAGGAGGAAATGGCAACTCATTCTAATATTATTGCCTTGGAAATCCCATGGACAGAGGAACCTGGTGGGCTGCAGTCCATAGGGTCGCAAAGAGTCAGACACAACTGAGCGACTAAGCACACACAAAGGAAACTACTCAGGAAGTGTGGAATACAAACTAGAATAGGGGTCAGAAGCTACTGGCTCAGTTTCGGCTCTTGCATTTATTAGCCCCTGCAACCTTGGATAATAAACTCACGGGGGCCCCAATTTCTCCATCTGTAAATAGCAGTGATTCATATTCAACCCAAGAAGGTTAAAAGAGGAAGGGTTTATGAAAGCACCTAGCAACATGCAATAAAGGAGTCATCTTGCTCAAGTTCAGATCCTGGCTCTATTGTACTAGCTATGTGACTTCAGGCAAGTTACTTAGCTACTCCGCCTCAATTTCTGGGTAAACAGACATGATAATAATACCCACCTCATAGATTTTATATCAATCAGAGTTTAGTGCAGAAAACAGCAGAGAAACAGTTTCTGCCTTCCTTCTGTATTCCAAAATTCCTTCTAATTGGTGGAACCTATTTCATATCCAGAGCCTCAGCTGCAAGCTCCTTTCCAGCCTCTGCAGTAGGAAGGACACAGAAGGAGGATGCTGTGGGGGCTGAGGAAGTCAATGCACACATACCTCCCGAGTTCCCATGAGGATGAAGTGAAATGATGTGTATGAGGGCTTGGTAAGGGTTCAGTAAACACTAGCCACGGTTACTTTCAGCACACAGATAATGCTTGAAATATATTTCTTTGTTCATTTGTAATAGATCAGAATATAATCTACTCTGTCTACACAAAGAGCAACCCTCTACTTCCATGTATTATGGACCCAGGTTTTCCCACAGCAAACTGAAGGTCTGAGTTTCCCTATTTCAATCAATATTATTCAGGCTTTAGACACTGGTGTCTACTGTGGACCGTTGCTGCCCTTCTTTGAGAAAACTACTGAATGATTTGAGATAATGTGTGTAGAAGGTAAAATGTTCTCAATATCTTTGGAGAGATACTTAAGAAACTATGACAGTAGTTTCAATGGTGTATGCAGAGCTGGGGGTGGGGACTGGTTGCATGGGGAAAAGAAGGGGGAGATTTGCATTTCACTTTCAGTGAGAAGAGTTGACATTGTCTGGTTCCTTTGAATTTTGTGATATGTTTATATATTACCTATTTCAAAAATTATAGAAAAGGTAAATCTTTGAAGCATTTTCTGATTTATTATTGGCATTCCACTTCAGAACAAAGCTATCCTAGAATCAAGCTACTTGAGTCATAGCATCCTGGTTTTTAATGCCCATTTAGGGCACTCATCACAAATCAGCTGCCTGCAGTACAGGAGACCAGGGTTCAATCCGTGGGTATGGAAGATCCCCTGGAGAAGGAAAAGGCAACCCACTCCAGTGTTCTTGCCTGGAGAATTCCATGGACAGCTAGGCTACAGTCCATGGGGTCACAAAGAGCTGGGCACAACTAAGAGACTAACACATGCACTCATCAAAAATCAGGGTGGGTAGAAATGGATTATTTACAGAAGTTCCAGTGTGAAAGGCAAAAAGCAGTGTATAATTCTGCCCCAACTCCAGTTCTTTTTTTTATGATTTATAAAAAACCCATTTTACTTCCAATAAACGCTCTTATTTTCCAGAGGTTTTAACTTCTAATACATTTAAGGATAGTCTTATTATGGATAAAGATAGTGAAAATTTATCAACGTAAAATGACATCCTTTAGAATTTTCACGCCTTTAGAATTTACCAGGACTACTCATGCTCTTGCCACTGTATTTTTATTGACATCATATTTATTCTCTCTTGATCATCTTTTTCTGAATCTATGAAGGCATCTAGAATATACCACTGTGGCATAAAGATTATTTTGAGCTGAAGATGTCTAAGAAACAACAGAGGTTAAAAAAAAAAACTCCATCTGAACCGCCTCCCATCCCCACTCTCTGCCTAAAAGCAGACACTTCAAAAAGAATTCAAATGCCTCAAATCCTTTTTAAGGAAGATTTTCAGATGAGAAATTGCATTAAACAGGCATTGTCACAAGATTATCATAACTCCCATCTATTTTCCTAAAGGTCCATTTTGTCTTCCCTAAAAGTCATTTGTATGACTGTTAAGTATCCTTTCCCCCCTCCTCTTCCCCTATTAAGATGGTATATAAACTAAATTCTAGCCATTTCTTTTTTTTTTTAATTTCAAGTTTATATTTTTTTATTTTATTTTTTAACTTTACAATATTGTATTGGTTTTGCCATATATCAACATGAATCCGCCACAGGTATACACGTGTTTCCCATCCTGCACCCTCCTCCCTCCTCCCTCTCTGTACCATCCCTCTGGGTCGTCCCAGTGCACCAACTCCAGTTCTTGTGAAACGGTGTCTAAACAATCTGCTCCAGCCCTTAGGTAAGCCCGAAAGGGTACTTGTGTTCTCCAATTCGATGGCCAGGTACCTTCCAGCAGGTCACTGAGGACTAGCTGCTTCTAGTAGGCAGCTCCTGCAAGGAGAATAGCTCAGCATAAACCACACCATTGTGCTTCTGTTTTTTTCCCCCCTCTTTGGTCAGTTTCTTCAGTCTGCAGACAATAGTAAAGGAACATATTTAACAGATTACATAATTCAGGAAATGGGGAAGGGATACGGATTATGCAGCTAGTTCCTTGCCATAACTCGGGCACTTAGGTAATCTTGGGTGAAAGGTATCAAGGAGCTGAGGTGGAAGGGTCAAAGGAACAGACCTGCTCATGGGGCAGACTCCAGAGGCTCAGTGGCTGTAGAAAGAAGTTTCTGGCTTAATCCCAGGGTGAATTAAGGCCTGTGATCAATGAAATTACCAAGACAGTAGCTGTCATCATGGAGAGGTATTTCTCCAAGTGGCAGGATACTCAAGGAAACAATTTCATCTGAGAAGACAGACACCATCTTCCTGACCAAAGTCTGGGATCTGCCAGTGCATTCTGCCACTGCCTCCTTGATTTGTGTACAGCTGCTAGCATAACTGACGCCATCTTTGACCCTTACAGTTTCTCCTGTCCTTTGGCTGACCCTACCCAGGACTGTGCTGTGCATGAATCACTCTTCTGTCATCAAGGGCTTTGTAGTTAATAGATATTGCTTAATAATGATTAGGACTGAGTAGCCACTGTGCTCTGTTAGTCCCCAAACAATGATAAAGACCTTTGGTGACATATTCCTGGAGCTCATGTGACTTGTTACCCATCATAGGAATGTGTGTCCCATTTCCAAGCTCCTACCCCAACACCTTTCAGTCTTTTTGCAGTCCTTGCATCTCCATTGGACTGCAAGGGGATCCAACCAGTCCATCCTAAAGGAAATCAGTCTGTATATTTATTGGAAGGCTGATGCTGAAGCTGAAGCTCCAATACTTTGGCCACCTGATGTGAAGAACTGACTCATTGGAAAAGACCCTGATGCTGGGAAAGATTGAGGATGAGAGGAGAAGGTGGTAACAGGGGATAAGATAGTTGGATGGTGTCACTGACGCGATGGACATGAGTTTGAGTAGGCTCTGGGAGTTGGTGATAGACAGGGAAGCCTGGTGTGCTGCAGTCCATGGGGTCGCAAAAAGTCAGACACAACTGAGCAAAGGTCAACTATAAAGTTGTCCCAGTGGTGCTTTGGCAGCACAGAGTGTAGCTGCAAGTGATTCTAGATCATTGCCTGCCTGATCAGATCCCACCCTGTGAGTAGGTTACCCTGCAACAAACTGATCCATGGATTATATGGAGCTGCTGCTGCTGCTGCTGCTAAGTTACTTCAGCCATGTCCGACTCTGTGCAACCCCATAGATGGCAGCCCACCTCAATTTTCAGTCTCCAGATGCTGTATCAGTTTGGTGGGCACTTTTGTTCTCTCTGTCCTCCAACAACTGGGAACAGAGCCCATCAAAGTTTGGTCCAGGAGGTTGGCTTTTATTCACCAATTTCACATCATAAACCAGCACATGCACACATATTATATGTGGACTTACCCATTATTGAAACTAAACTTTAAAGAAATAGTTTGTAGTAAGTTGTGATGCACTCTTTTTTTTTTTTTTTTAATGCTGGTCACAACCAATCAAATTGATTTCATAACCCACCAATGGGTTCCAACCAGTAGTTTGGAAAATACCACCCTAACCACATAAGCTAATCAGTTCTGGGTCTCTCTGTTCTCAAGGGTGGGGAGCCACACAAGATCCCAAGAGTCTCTTACACAACATATTATCTCAGTATATCTATCCATTCCCCACTATTTGCATATACAAACTTCAGAGTGCACTTATGTAAATGAACACTTTGTTCTCCTTGACCTAACCTCAAATAGCCTCACTCTCCTGACAGTGGAGCCACAGTGCTGAGTTCACCTCTTTATTCCTTGCTTCTGTCCTTTGAACCCAGCACTCCGCCTTTTCCACTCAATCCCCATGGGAGGTCCCGGAAGGTAAAATATTTGAGTCACAGAATGTCAAGGATGAAAGAGACCTTAAGAATCATGTAATACAACCACCTCTTTGATGTGTCTTGGTAGTCTCTGGTCTCTGCTTGCATTCCTCTAAGGACAGCAAGCTCAGTACTGCCAGGGACAGCCCCTTCCCTCCTTGGACAATATTAGTTAAACCAAAATCTGTTTACCTGTGCTTCCATTTATTACTTTTTGTGTCAAAATTAGACTTCTTGGAACAGTGCCTGGCACAGAATGATAAATATTTGTTACTAGTATGAAAAACCTAGACAGTATGCTAAAAAGGAAAGACATCACTTTGCTGACAAATGTCCGTATAGTCAAGGCTATGGTCTTTTCAGTAGTCATGAACGGTTGTGAGAGCTGGACCATAAAGAAGGCAGAGCACTGAAGAATTGATGCTTTCGAACTGTGGTGCTGGAGAAGATTCTTGAGAGTCCCTTGGACTGCAAGGAGATCAAGCCAGTCCTTCTCAAAGGAAATCAACACTGAACACTCTTTGGAAGGACTGACGCTGAAGCTGATGCTCCAATACTTTGGTCACCTGATGCAAACAGCCGACTCATTGGAAAAGACCCTGATGCTGGGAAAAATTGAGGGCAGAAGGAGAAGAGGGTGACAGAAATTGAGATGGCTAGATGGCATCAATGATACAATGGACATGAACTTGGGCAAACTCTGGGAGATGGTGAGGGACAGAGAAACCTGGTGTGTGGCAGTCCACGGGGTTGTGAAGAGTCAGACCTCACTAGACAAATGAACAACAGTGCAACTAGCAGTGGTTGTGTTAGTGCTATAAATAGTAATAACTAATCTCTAACCCTTTTCTCACACAGCTGCTCTTCACGTGTTCAAAGGAAGGCATTGTGTTGCCCGAGTCTTATCTTTTCTCTGCTAAACACCCACAATTCCGTCCGTCCTTGCTGTAGTGTGCTTTCCTGTGCTTTCCCATCCAGTTCACTGTCCTCCCGATGCAGCTGGGTCTCTGACAGGTTGATGAAGTGAAGTGAAGTCGCTCAGTCGAGTCCGACTCTTTTCGACCCCATGGATTGTAGCCCACCAGGCTCCTCCGTCCCTGGGATTCTCCAAGCAAGAACACCGGAGTGGGTTGCCATTTCCTTCTCCAGGGGATCTTCCCAACCCAGGGATCGAACCCAGGTCTCCTGCATTGCAAGCAGACGCTTTAACCTCTGAGCCAGGTTGATACTTCCTCTGAAAACACCAGCCTTCAGAATTAGCCCCAGGCTTCCCCAGTGGCTAAGAATCTGCCTGCCAATGCAGGAGACACGCAGGAGATGTGGAGGAGTCTGATGGGCTATAGTCCATGGACGGAGGAGTCTGGTGGGCTACAGTCCATGGGGTTGCAGAGTTGGACACGACTGCACACGCAGGCACTCCCTGTGTGGGGCACCAGGGCAGAGAACAGAGACTTGCACCTCCTGTGACCTGAGACCTTGGTGGCTAATTATGCTGCCCAGGATTAATTAATAGCCCACATCAGAGCAGAGAGAGCCCTGCACACACAAATAATGGAAGAATGGGAGAGATGGCATCCCTCCCTCCAGAGCACATTCCCCTGGGGGAAATGTACCAGCTGCTGTCCTGGAAGGAATGAGGCCTGCAGGCATGTAGTGAGCCCACCCAGGAAGAATTAAACATCCCATGGCTGCCCCAGGGAGTCTCAGTGTGGTCCAGCGGTGGGGCTGTGATGATCTTGGGAGGAAGCACTGACCCTGCTCCAGCCAGTTATCACCATGCAGGAATGTAGGCCCTTGTGTTTCAGGATCATCCACCTTTTCTAAAAAGCCAGAAATATGAAGCTTTAAAATAGAATCATCCCACTTGAAAAAGTCAGCTAGTTCCAATTTTTTCCCCCCAAATATGGTGTGAGGCAAAAATGTCCAGGCTAGACCAAATGGTGTGACCTCAGCTCTCCTATTAGACTTCTGTTCTCTATCTGCAGAGCAGAGGGCTTTGGAGGGTGAGGCTGGGACTCAGTGGAGCCTGATGACTTCCAGGCTGGAGCCACCCTCCTCTTGCTTCAGTCTCTCCAGACAGTTTTCGAGCCACGTGGCAGCCAGGGCCAAACTTGGAAAAACAGCTCTGTTATCTGAGCAGCCCGAGGGAGCTTGCCTGAGTCTCACACGAGTGTTTTCTGGGCAGGTGGAGAGGGCAATTAAGCCTGCCATATGGGGTGGAGGAAGGTTTTAAATGGAATCCACCCTCTCCTCCTGCAAGAGGCGGAAACACTGCCACCTAGTCAACATCACCTGCTCCGTGGGGCTGGGAATCAGGCTTTCCTCGGCCCCTGGCTTCCTGAGTGACCTCATCTCTCCTTCCTCGTGACTGCGAAGTAATGAACATAAAAATGCTTTTGTGTGTTTTCAGGTATAAAGCATGCAAGACAGGGCCAAAATGTAATCGGTTTTCCTAAAATTTTTTATTCATTATGGGATCCACAGAACTATAGATTTTTAGGGCAAAAGGGAGCCTTTCAACTGGTGAGCTGGCCAGATGGGATAAACTGAGGCAGAGCATCATTTGCCTAAAGTCTTGCTGTTGGTCCACTAGTTCCTTTATTTCATGTCATCCTCCCTGTGATTTGAAAAAATGAACCCCAGTTTCCCCTCACCCGATCCCACCACTCACAGCTGGTCTGGTTAACTCACCTTTGCCATAGTATCATATCTTGTGCAGAGTATAAAATTTGGATAAAATATAAATAAATTTTAAGATATAATTTTATTTTAAAAAGTTAGTAAAATAATTAATAAAGCCTTTATTTATACATAACACATGAAATAATGAGAGTCCCCAAAAGTTTTAAAAATTCTTCACCGATTGCATGATTTGAAACCTGGCAGGCCAAGTGAATGATAAACTGTTAATCCTACTACCATATGGAGCTACGGCTTCAGTGAGTAAACAAAAACTACTACCGGACACTGGCAGAATTGGTTTTAATTTGCATGAGCTTCAAAATGTGCAGGTTTCCAAAAGTCATGTTTCACGTACAATGAAGTGCCTGGTACTCCATTGAACAGGTTTTATTGTTTTCCCGATTGATGAAGCCTGCTCTGATCTGAGAGCTCTTGGTGATGAGGGAGACATTGTTGGCTCCCTTCCCAACAGCTATTCCTGCTTTCTACCTTGTGAGTAGAATCCCACTTTTGCTTAGATATTGATCAACAATATGCTCAAAGAAGGTGGTACCAACCCTAAGAGATGAGTCATGCTTGCTCTAGGCCAGACATGGTAATACCATCTCCCTTGCCAATGACCGATCCAGTTCTGCCCCTGAGGAGGAGTCAGCTAGAGACCTCTGGGAATGATTTCCTCTGACAAAAACCAGACATACACCAAAAGAGCCACGTTTCTGTCCTGCCTTTGGACATTGTTATATAAACATGAGATGCTTGGAGATGTGGCAGCTATTTTGCAACCATGAGGGCAAGCAAAGGAGACTTGCAGAGAACTATATGCCAGGCTGAAACATGTGTTTTATGGTAAAAATAAAGGGACAGGTAAGAAAAGGGAATAGACACAGAAATGTGAGGCATATAGGGCTGAGGCCCTATATGCCTCCCAGCAAGTCAGGACCAAAGTTGAGGTGACACTGGGCTCCCCCTCTTAGCCCTGGAAAGAAAGGAGCTCTTTTTCCTGCACCAGGGATATGAAAGAAACATATGTAACTGGAGTGGGAGTGAAGGGTTCTCAGAAGGTGTGGGAGACCCAGAGTGTCCTGTGCACCCTGAGGGGAGTGTGTGGAACACTCCTGCATGTGTCACACGCAAGGGGGCTCCAGAGAGAACATGAGAGGGTCCTTGTGCCCCATACTTATGTATGGAGTTGTGTGACAGTGTGGAAAATCTTCTCCCCTGGAAATGAAGCTATTCATCAATTCACTCAGTCATTTTATTAATTTACTGACTTTGGGTCATACTCGGTATTGCTTCTTTGTGGGATGCAAAAAAGGAGAACATAGCTTTGCTGCCTTTTTGACATTTGCTATCCTGCACAGAGAGACAGATTATGCTTGCAAATTCAGAACCAAAAATAGGAAAAATCAAATAGCAGGTGAAGAGCCCAGGCAACCAGGGCTTGAAGGTTGCCCTGGGGAATGGTCTCTGGGACCTGGGTAGTCAGGAAGGGCTTTGTGGTGGTAAGGACAAGAAGAGGAAGGAATCTGATGATGCAGGTTTGGGACCTGGAAGACAGGGAGAATGGAGATTCACAGAGTTTGGGATGTCAGAAGGAGGCTTCATCTTATTTCTTGGCATCAGTGGGAGAAGTTTAAATTCTAGATCTTAATCTACATTCCAATTTGTGGTTTCATTCATGTCAATACATTTTCACTGAGCAACTACTGTGTGCCAGCATGTGCTGGCAACTGGGGCCAAAGACAGGCAGATCCCTCCAGGAGCTCTTTGTCTATGATAAGACAGTCAAAGACAGGGGTGAAGCGCTGTTCCAGGAGAGACACAGGATGCCACCAGGCCTGGCCAGAGAAGGGACACCAAGGGGGGCAGAGGGGATGGCAAGGTGGTTTTTCAGGGGCACAGATGGAAATTTGTCTTGGGGCTCCAGGGAATCCGCTAGGCTGGGGGTTGGGCTGCCAGTCTGCTGATGAACCCATCCCCCACCTTACGGTTCAGTCCCTAAGGCCAAGAGCTCACCCTGTCTCTTTGTGCGGGTGGTACTCCTGGTCCATCTGATTGTTTTGGTCTCTAAACCCAGTTGTTGTTCAGTTGTTAAGTCGTGTCCGACTTTGCAGCCCCATAAACTGTAGCAAACCAGGCTTTCCTATCCTTCAATATCTCCCTGAGTTTGCTCAAATTTATGTCCATTGAGTCAGTGATACCATCCAACCATCTCATCCTCTGTTGTCCCCTTCTCTTGCCCTCAGTCTTTCCCAGCATCAGGGTCTTTTTCAATGAGTCAGTTCTTTGAATCAGGGGCCAAAATATTGGAGCTTTGACTTCAGCACCAGTCCTTCCAATGAATACTCAGGTTTGATTTCCTTTAGGATTGACCTGTTTGATCTTGCTGTCCAAGGGACTCTCAAGAGTTTTCTTGAACACCACAGTTTGAAAGCATCAATTCTTTGGTGCTCAGCCTCCTTTATGGTTCAACTGTCACATCCATATATGACTACTGGGAAAACCATAGCTTTGACTATATGGACTTTTGTCAGCAAAGTGATATCTCTGCTTTTAGGAAGGAGGTTGAACAAGGAAAGACTCTGCTTTGCCACATTGGGCAGATTCTCTTTGCCTTGAGTTATATGGATGTCTGTAAGTTGACACCTGTTGTGCTGGGGTGAGGAAGTGCAGTGCAGACCCGTCCTGCACACATAGATCTCCGTAGGCAGAGCTTGAAGACTGCTGGGAGGAGATGGGCAGCTGTGAGCTGCCTCAAGGACCTGCTTCCAGCTCATGGAGCGGGGACCATCAACACCAACATTTCTACTGAAAGTGACTGCGTCTGAAGTCACCTGGTGGGAGACAGCACCAGGGGCCTTGGGAAGGAAACCCCTCAAGTGTGGTGCTCCATTGGCTCAGTGTAAAGACACGAGGCCATGTGGAGTGCCTAAGCTGGTGAGGCAGGAGCCCGGAGTGGGGGGACACAGCTTCTCCTTTGGCCCTTGTTAGGGGTCTTTTCTGCTCAACGAGGCCTATTCCTGCCCAAGGTCACTGTGTTGGAGGGACAGGAGAAACGGGGAGGTGGTAAAAGTAGTCCAGTGCCTTGGGATGCGGTGTAAGACCAGATGGGGAGGTAATTTGGGGATGAAAAGGCAGCCGCTGGCCTCTGTTGGTTTGGAGGCATCTCCAACCACAGGAAGTATTTGTCCTTCCCAGATTGGGTCCTTACTGGTCCATCCTCATTTCCACTCAACAAATTCCTTCTGTGTAGGACCCGCAGGGGCACAGAAGCAGTTTCTGTTTTAGGGAAATCTGTCACCTATAATAGAGGGCCAATTTGGGTGAGACCCCAAATGTGCCAGAGCTTCAAAGCAGGGTGAAGTCACAGCTGGTAGGAGGGGAATGGAAACAAGCTTTCCTGAGCCTCTGCCAGGAACCAAGTGCTGCCCTGAGCACCTCGCACACCTGGCCTCCTTTCATCCTTGCTTCACTGAGGGATGGATCAGCGCTTGCTTTTATAGATTGGAAAACAGACTCAGGAGACATGAAGTAACTTGCCCAGGGGCAAAGAGCTTCAAAGTGGCCAAGCAGAGATTAAGGTCAGAGGTCTCTGGCTCTAAAGTGCATAGTCATGTACATTTGCTTGGTTGCCAGATGAGACAGATGGGGTTTGAGATGAATCCAGGGGGGAAGGAATTTGTTAGATGGAAAGAGGAGGAAGGTAGTTCAGGCTGAAGTTACAGCCTGAAAAGAGGTGTGGAGGCAGCCTGGTACCAGTGATGTGTGGTTTGCTCAAAGGGAGTCTTTCAGGGCAAGAGAGGAAGGGAAGGTTTCGACTCATCATGGAGGGTATTGAGGGCCCCAGCCAGGGGCCAGAGGAATCCCTAGTGGAGGGAAGAGCCTCAGTGATGGAGAGAAGTAATGACAGAGAAGGCTGAGGGCTTTTTGCCCCTCCTTGTTCCTCCTGTTCCTCCAACACAGTGACCTTGGGCAGGAATATGCCTGGCTGAGCAGAGAAGACCCTTAACAAGGAAGGGTTGTTAAGAACCTTGGTTGAGGAGGAAGGAGGGCAGCTGGGCATGTGGGCTGAGGGGAGGGGACAATGGAAGAGGTTGCTTCCGTTGTGTGGGCAGTGGAGCTTCTCAGAGAAGAGAGCCCAGAGCACTGCTGTCTTGGGCTGGAGGTGCAGTGGGGAGACACCAGGAAGGAGCCTAGCAGCACCCACCACCCTGGGGAGGAGAACAAGAGGCCCGGCACGAGGCAGGTGAGCAGAGGGAGGAAAGGCTTGTGAATGGTCAAGGTGAGAAAGGACCCCCCCCCTGCTGGCTGGAGTGGGGGCATGAGGAAGGGCCAGGGTCTGGTGACAGCCACAGTCAGTTCTCCAATATTCTGCCACAGCTCTGGCTGTGACATGCCATGAGTCTGTGAGTTCATGTATCTTGGTCAGGGCTGAAGTCACTCTTTGGGGGGCAGGTCCCTATGGGGTGATACCTGTGTTCACAGGTCCCATGAGGCATTTGACCCATGGTGCTGGCTCTGCCCTGGGGCAAGGTCTGTGCCCTGGACCCAGACGGAAGCAGCCATGCACACATGTCCCCATCTCTGGGGATCCCCGCCCTGCCAGACCTGTCAGCCAACCTTTTATCAGTCTGCTCATGGCTCTCCTCTATGCCTTTGCCCAAGTTCTTCCGATGTGTGCTCATTGGGTCAAGGTTTGCCTACTCCAAGCAGCTTGCCCACAGGGACCCAGCCCTTATTTTCTGCTCGGTGGTTCGGTGTCCACCTACATGCTCTTTCCTTGAATTTACACAATCTCTAGGCTTTATTTTTGTGTATGTTCATTGTGCTCCCCAAAGAGATGATAAGATCATTGAGGGTAGGGATCACATCTTAGATCTTTTCTGTCTCCCTCATAATACCTAAACTTGACTCATGGAAGGCCCAGCACTCACGGAATGCCAGATGAATGGGAATTCCCTTCCACCCACATCTAGGTCCTGCACCTCTAGGAATGTAACCCTAAAACATACCCAGAGGATGCAGTAAGACGCAGGTGGGGAGTAGGGCCAGGCAGAAGCCGAGGCATGCCTCCATCATGATGTTTCTCTGGAGTGATGCTCAGCTGGGAGGGACCTTGTTGATGATCCAAACTTCTTCCTCCACTGACTGGTAAACAGAAGTCTCAGGTGGAGGCATAGTTCCCCCAGGGGCACAGAGCTGCGCTGAGACTCAAGGCACACCATGAAGACCAGCAACAACTCCCTCTGCTAGAACCCAATTTCCCAGGTCTCAGATCCTTGGCTTCTCAGCACCATCCCCAGGCTTCTCTCTGACACAAACCTTTTACTTCTCTGGCCAGTTTTTCTCTGGCTAATCTTTAAATAACTGGCAGTCTAATGATTAGGATTGGGATGCAGTCCTTGGAGTTTTCTCTTTTCTCCCTCCATCCTCTCTCCGTAGGCAGACTCATCCCACATCCAGAATGGCCATCTGACTCCCACATGACTCTGGTTCAGAATTCTCTGCAGAGTTTTCAATCCATTCATCTGCTGCCCTTCTGGCATCTCCTGAGTATCCAAAGTGACACTTCTGAAGACTTCTGAAGTCATCCCTCAGCATTCTTCCAAACCTTCCTCCCTGCCCCATAGTCCCTACTCAGCGTGTGAACCACTGTCTGGGCCAGTGCACAGGCCAGAAATGGAGACAGTTTTCCTCCCCTCTTGTGCATAATCTGTAGGTATGACTTCCTGAGCATCTCTACATCCCCACTACTGTCAGCCTGCTTCAGACCTCCTCCACCTCCCGCCCAAAGGCTGACAGCCTCCTGACTGGGCTCCCTATGGTCCCTAGTCCACTCAGCCATCAGTCCACTTTTAAAAACATTAGGTAGATTCTGTCACTTACCCATTTCAATCCTTCATTGGCTCCTGGTCTCTCTTGGGATAAAGGCCCAGGTGTGACTGAGGCCTGTGAGGTTTGAATAGCCCCTCCTATCTCCCCTGCCTCCGTCTCCCTTCTCTCCGCATTGCAGTCACCCAGGCTTTTCCCAGGATCCTGCTAATCACAGAGTCTTGAAATGAGCCCAGGAAAGATCCCCTGGCCACACGTTTCCATATTCTTATCTCACATGCATTTGTAAAATGAATTCATGTTTCCCTCTCTAGCTGCCTAGAATCTAAGCTCCCTGTGGCCTCCCAGGGCACACAGAAGTAGCTCAGGAAGCACGAGTTGGCTCTTAGGTCTCTCAGGGATGATGTGCCTGGGTTCCGGTCACCGAGCTGTGGGCAGATGTGTGCCGTCTTGTGCCGGGTAAGGTGTGAGCACCTGGGCTGGCACTGGGGGCAGTGGGCTGGGGGACAGGGGATGTAGAGAGGGCTTGGAGTACAAGATCCAGGGAGGTGATGGTCACAGGGAAAAAGGCATTCTGACCAAGGGACTTGGCTTTGAATTTGGGGAAGAATTGCTTTGTTTCCTAGCAATATGTGATGGGAGGAAGGAGAATCCTCTTGATCACAAGGTGGGCAGTTCTTGTTTTCTCTTTAAATCATTAGCACACACTGGAGACTCATGAGGTGATTTAGGGTCCAGAATTAATGGAACTCAGCAATGAATGATACATTGGGGCTGAGGAGATAAAGTTTTTAATAATATTTCTTGGATCTGTCTACAACCACTGTTGCCATTTGCTGTAGGAATGCAATTGAATGTGGGAAAATCATATGTTCAGTTCTCAGTTTCTTGAGTTTGAGGTCCCATAAAACATCACAGTGGAGATGCTGAGTCAATGAATCTTCATGGGATTTGAAGGTTGGAAGAGAGGACTGGCTGGGAATTGAAATGTGGGAGTTACCAATGCATAGATTTTAAATGAAGCCATGAGTTGGGGAGGAGGTGTACGTGAGATCACCTTAGGAGACAAGGAAAGAGACAGAGGGGGGTCCAGGCCAGCATCCTGAGAAGCCGGCAAAGGAAGCTGAAAAAGAACAGCTGGAGAGAAGAAACCAGGAAACTGAAGCATCGGGGTTGTTTTCTGAGAAGAGGGGTAGCAGTCAGGGAAGGAACAAACTGGAATGAACAAAAGCAAGGCAGTGCTGTGTCTAGGGTTTTGAGGACAGGCCTTTGGGGCAGAAGAATCAGTATTAAAAACCGGGCCTCATCATCTGTATTCTGTGTGATCTTGGGCAGATTTCTAACCTTTCTGTGGTTTATCAGAGTCTGTTTTCAGATATGTTACAGTATGAAAATGGACAAGGCTTAGAACGGAGAAAATCAGGAATTTGAAAATTCCTTTTTCTCAGGCTTTCTGTTTGGGTTATAACCAATTATAAACCCTCCAGTTATAAACAAGGTCCTTCTAGAATCAGAGAAATAAGAACAGGCTGGCCTGCCTCTGTCAACAGTGCCCTGAAGAGAGGCACACAGGTGCTCCCTGGAAAACAGAGTTTGCGGTGACAAAGTTCCTTGGAGCTAAGCCTGATCTAGGCCTGTCTGTCCTAGGGGCTGGAACTCACCACCGATCTGCCCAGCAGGGCCCCTGCATCAGCGCCCTGGGACGGCAGGGACCCCACCCACTCCCAGGCCACTCACACAGCCCTCAACCCAGGTGATGCTCATCAAAGGCAAACAGGGAGCCAGCCAAGCGGACACACTCGTGTATCATCATTATTACCAAAGCTATTAACACTGAGCACGGTGTGTGTGTGGGTGGCTGACGGCCCAGCCCCACAACAAGCTGGTGTTGCCAGACTGCAGCCATCCCCTGTCCCACAGCCAAAGGCCCAGAGGCCCCCTCCTGGATCAGCAGCGTGGATCAAAGACGCTGACAGCCGGTAAGCTGCCCTGATTCGGTGGTAGACAGGCTCTCTTCCCGCTCTGGCTCCGTGGTCTGGGAGACACCCTCCTGGCTGGAGGTCTGCTCTGAACACAGGCCAGGGAGGCATGTGGGGTCAGGCCATGATGGCTGGGGCTGCGGGAGCCAGGAGCCTCGCAGCATGGCCTTACGCATGTGAGATTCCCAGGAAAGACCAGGAGACTTTGGTTATACCCTTTAGATTTGAAGGATAGATCATAACTCTCCAAGGATGCAAAAAGGATCAAATAAGAGAAAGCTTAGCCACATAGCACAAGTCTGTGTGTCCCCCCAGCCCCACCCCACAGTGGGCAGAGTATTCTCACCACCACTTCTCTCCCCCAGGGCATTCCCTGACCTGTGCCCCGGGGACCTTGGGTCTAGAAGCTCCAGAGAAGAGCTTCTCCTGTGTTCTAGTGCCTACTGGCTATGTTGGCCAGCCTGTCTCCACAGAAAGCCCCTTCCCAGAAAGCCCAGAGGTGTGGGCCCTGGGTTTTAGTTGGTATCTGCTAGTGCGAGGTCTGTGCCGAGTCTCTCTGCCTTGAACTTGGCCATTCCTGGGCTGTGGTAGACAGGGCAAGTGCCCTGGGTTCTACCCTGAGTAGCTGAGCAACTGGGCAAATTCCTAATCCTCTTTGGGTTTTCATTTCTTATTGGTAAAACTGGCCTAAAATTTCCATTGCTGCAAGTGTTCTGGGGTGACTCAGCCCTACAAGATGAGTGGGAAAGAGCCCTGGACTTGAAACAGGGCCTACAAGCCCTAGCTCACAGTCACAGCCTGGCCCTCTACTTTCTTTGCCTCACTCTTCTCCACTGTACGGTGGGGGTGGAGGGGACTGACGAGATGGCTGCTAAGGTTTAGGTGCCCTCTGACCAGTTCTGACCTAATCCCTGCTGCTTTGCTGCCTCCGGGTGGGATCCTCCCTGGCAGGGGAAAGTACGTCACCAGCAGAGATGGAGCAGGGCATCCTTCTTTGGTCCGCTGGTCCTCCTGAGGTGGAGCCACGGAGGACAGCATCTCCCCTAAAGGTTAGTGGGTGCCCCAGGTCTGGGCTGTGAGGCAGTCAGTCTGGGTGGTCTGCTCAGACTCAGTGCCCAGGAGGGAATGGTCACGTTGCCAGACGCTCCTGCCAAACTGGGTGCATGCGCCAGAGGCTGCCCTCCACCAACTCACCATCAAGAACCTTCCTGGGTTTCAGTGGGCTCATCTCTCAGTCATGCCAAGGAGAAACTAACAGACATGGAGGTAGAAGCCTTGGGTCAGAACCTCCTGTTTACAACTTACTGGTTGGGTGACTTTAGTCGTGGCTTTTAACCCCCATGGATATAACTGGTATTAAACGAGATAACATTCATTTATGAGCTGGATTAGAAAGACTCCTGGCACCTAGTAGGTGCTTAGCAAATGCTGCTCAAGTCTTCACCTGGGTGTAGGTGCATATGGTGTACAGATGGGGAAAGGCATTGACGATCCCCCACGCCCAGCCCTGCTTGGTGTGGCAAAGGTGGAGGGGAAGGCGGGGAAGAGGTCTGGGAGCAGTCCTGGCTGATCATTTCAGGCTGCAGATTGCCCCATCGGCTCCCTCAGTGTTGTGCAAGTACTACCATCTTCCATGTGCTGGGAGGTGTAGAGGTTGGGAAGCACTGGGGGGTCTGGGGGGCTCAGCGTCTGGAGATGGTGGATGAGAGAGAGGAGAGAGGAACAACAAGTGTGTGACTTGAGGATGTCAGAGTTCATGCTGGGGATGCCTCATGCTCCCCATCTGTAAATACTAGTCAGAAGATGCCCTTCTCTGTGCAAAGGGCTGTGTGGAAGGGGGTACTCTGTATGCTTGAAGGAGGCAGCTCATCTCACCGTTTCCCCAGTTGCCATGCTCCTCTTCTTTGTATTGCGTGTAAGAATGGAATTCATGCCATCAATTTCACAGATCAGGAACCAGGAAGAGGAAAGGCCTGCTGGTGAACTGTAACCCACACAGCCTGGAACTCAAGGACTGGGCATCTCCAGACACCAGGATCTGGCCCTGTCCCATCTACTCCCTGAACTCAGGGGGAAATACCAGAGCTTTTATCTAATATGTTCATGTGGGTTTCCTCTCTGGAGAGGCTGCCAGGTCAGTCTGACTTTGTCAGCATCCATAGCTTGTTCTGGCATCAAGCCGCATCCCCTGGACCTTTGGTTCATCCAGAACAGCAGAGATGAAGCCTCTTCACCCCTCAGTGCTGGGCACTAGGCAGGCCTGGCTCCACTAGACTCCATCACTGAACTTGATGCCCAAGTTCCTGTTTAATTTAGAATGTCTGAGGGTAAAGCCAAGGCCAAGGTATTTTTCTTTCTTTCTTTTTTTGGCTGCTCAGCATGCGGGATCTTAGTTCCCTGTCTGGGGTTGGAACCCACTCTCCCTGCATTGGAAGCATGGGATCTTAACCACTGGCCAACCAGGGAAGTCCCCTACAGGTATTTTTCTTAGAAAGCTCTCCAGGTGATTCCCTTGTGCAGCCAGGCTTGAGAACCACAAGGTGGGAGAATAATGGTATGACCTGGGGGAAGACCATGGGCTGAGTGCCTCAATATTGCTTCTCCATTATTTTTCCCATCCTGCTACACGGTATTGGAACATCATGCCTCTCTTCTCAGTGTTCTATTCTAAAACAGAACGTATGTTCCCTTCATCTTTTCTATTCTGCAGTATTGAGCTGATCTTTTTATAGCAGTCTTGGTTTCTTTCCTTTTTATTATTTCGTTCATTCATGTATTTGTCCAACATTGAATGAATACCTGCTACAACAGGCAATGTGCCAGCGGCTGGGGACATAGCAAAGGACAAAGAGGTCAGGTCTCATGAAGTGAAGTGTGCATTCTACTGGGATTTATCCTCTTGTTCTTCCTCTTTTTATTAATAAGGCTGTGATACTTGAAAATCATATTTTTTTTCCTAGACCTCCATTGCTGGGCCCTTTTTCATTTTGTCTCTTACTGATTCACTTCTTAACTGAACTCTTATCTTTAGTATATTGACTGTAAGAAAATCCTCTGCCCCAGGCAAACTAAATCTGCTCAGTCACTCACACTGGACAGTGTTTTACTGGTGTGTGTGTACAAATAGGCTTGTGTTTTGTATCCACAGGAACACGCGTCTGGGTCACATTTAGGTCTGGAGATGCCTAATCCAAGCCTCCTTTTACTTCTGTGACCAGGAAGGGCTAGGAGAACATAGGTTTGGTTAGACCAGTTGTCGCTTTGCCCTTGGAGAATATCCAACCAATGAATGAAGATTTGTTGAGGGCCTTGTACATGCAAGACATCGAGCTAGGTGCTCTGTGGGGAGGGGTTCCAGGAATGCTAAGATGGCAGGAAGAGAAAGCCCCAACCTCTCCCTCAGGAAACCCACCAGGATCATGGGACCATTTCCATGCAGGACTGAGTGACACAAGGCTGTCATGGTGAAGGCCAGTAGGTGCTTCAGAAAAGCCAGAACTCGAGGCAGACACTTCCCAGGGCCTGACATCATCTGTGCAGATTATTCTGAAATGGACACTCCTGGTTCCACCCCTCCCACAGTTCTGACGTGTACCCTTCCTCTTCCAGCTATGGACCTTTTTTAGAACAGGCCCCAATGGGTACTTATCCTAAATAACAGGCACACACTTCCACCTCATTGCCAGAGTGTACCTAGGAGCCAAAGATTAGATTTTCCTTTGTTGAAAGAATAATTTTATTTACTCCTTGCTCACAACCATCTAAAAGCCTGGTTTGTACTTTCTTCCCAAGGCCCAGATCTAATCACAAGTATGGCAGGCTTCCCAGGCAGCGCTAGTGGTAAAGAACCCACCTGCCAATGTAGGAGAGGTAACAGACTTGGGTTCCATCCCAGGGTCAGGAAGATCCTCTGGAGAAGACAATGGCAACCCAGTACAGGATTCTTGCCTGAAGAATCCCACGGTCAGAGGAGTCCATGGGGTCCTAGAGTTGCACGTGACTGAGCGACTGACTCTTTCACTTTCCACTATGGCTTCTAGCTCCTGGCACATGGGAATTTGGGGTAGCTGTATCCTTCCCCAGAGGGAAAAACAAATCAGCTTTCTTTTTTGTGAAGTTTAGGGATTTCTTTGTGGATACAATCAACTACTCTCTGAGGTAGTGGTTTTCTTTCTTTTTTACTGTGATCCATGTTTAGAAATGCATATTGTAATATTGTATCACCAGGTTTACTTGAAATTAAAGTTTCTTAGAACATTACTTATCCTTACTATATACAATACACTCCATTACATTATATTCTTCTCAGTTTTTTTTAATAGGATTATCATCCACCAAATAAAATTCATGGGGTAATAATAGATTATAACCCTCCAGTTTGAAAAATACTCTTCTAAGGCCAGTGCCCCTTTAATCCACCCAGGCCCTGTGGCCGAGGCTTGGTCTAGCGCCCCCTTGTGGATTCTTGGACAACAGCAAAGTGAAAGTGAAAGTTGCTCAGTCCTATCAGACTCTTTTCGGCCCCATGGACTCAGTCCACGGAATTCTCCAAGCCAGAATACTGGAGTGGGTATCCTTTCTCTTCTCCAAGGGATCTTCCCAACCTAGGGATCGAACCCAGGTCTCCCGCATTACAGGTGGATTCTTTACCAACTGAGCCACAAGGGAAGCCCTTAGCTTTTTCAGCACCAAGAACTAACAGCAAGCACATAGCTTTTTCAGTCACCAAAATGCCTTCTGACCAAGGCATGGGCTGCCATCCCTGAAAGATTTGAATTCCTAGGGCTGTGCCTTTCCCTAAAGGAACATCTGCTGAATGTTGCTAAAATCTGAAATGGAGCACCTTTTCCAATCTCTAGGACATGTCCTCATAGGATATTTTAGTAGCGAAAATCAGAGAGTAAGTTTATAAGTTTGGCAAGTCCTTTTCCCCTTGTTTTCACAGCTGCTAACAGGTCACAGTCCATGCTAAGAGTCAGACACGACTGAGCAACTTCGCTTTCACTTTTCACTTTCATGCATTGGAGAAGCAAATGGCAACCCACTCCAGTGTTCTTGCCTGGAGAATCCCAGGGACGGGGGAGCCTGATGGGCTGCCGTCTATGGGGTCGCACAGAGTCGGACACAACTGAAGTGACTTAGCAGCAGCAACAGATCACAAAGGTCATTGGTGCTAATTAGACTACGACGTGTGAAGAGCACACCACAGAGGGGGACAGGGCGCCCAAGAAATGTTATTCCCCCAACACCACACAGCTGATGAGAATTCCCTGATGCACTGACAGGACTCAGAGATTTTTTTTTAATCTAAGAGGTAATTCAGTATACAAAAATGCTTCACAAAGGTTCAAGATGGTTTTAAATCACTTCTCAGTTTTTCTACATGGAAAAGGGGTGAGAGATTGGTACATATATCACTCTAGTTGGGTCATAATGGTCATGCAGAGAAGCAGTAAGAGATGGAAGGGGGTGCATGGACTCCGGGCTATTTCTGCCCATTTCTCATCATGCTTGCCACCCCACCTGCAACTGACCTAAGCATGAGTGAGGACCTGAACACTCATGCAGTCCAAGCAGGTTCAGGGATGCTCCTCAAAGCTGATGGTGGCCTGGAGCTGACTCCTGGACTCCTAACATTGTCATAGAATGGGAGCCTTGTGTCTCTCATTGAGCTTATGGGCAGATTGGTGAAGACAACAAGTGTCACGGACTTCCCTGGGCAGTCCAGTGGTTAAGACTCCATGCTTCCACTGCAGAGAACATGGGTTTGATCCCTGGTCAGGGAACCAAGATGCCCCATGCTGGGCGATGAGGCCAAAAACTAAAAATAAGTTAATAAAACAGAGAACAAGGGTCAGATGCTCAGAAGTATCTATGCTCAAATGACCCCTGCAGACTCATCTTGGGTTTACTACTTCTTCCTTCTCTGCCTTGTGTGCCACCCTCTGCCAGGCTCCAGGACCAGTGGACGGCCAGCTGGTCAAGTTGAATCAGTGCCTCCACACCCCTGGTGTGACCTGAGACCTTCGTGTCTCCCAGAGGCTGAGCCTTTGGCATGGCTAAACCTGTGGTCACCCACAAGCCACATTATTCTGAGCAGGTGAGGAAGGAAGACATTTTAATGTCTGGAAGTCAGAAACAAAGGGGCCACCCACTCGGTCTTCACTTTATACTTAAGACAACCCAACTATGATTTTATGCAATTGAGGAAAATGTCAGCAGATCAAGACTTGAGGCTGGATGATAGAAACCAGCTCAGTCTCCTGGTTAGATCTCAGGAGCCAGGCTCTCAGCCTGGGTGCTGTTAGTGTGGCCATAATGCAAGGATGATTTAAATACATCTGTTTTATTAACCATGGGCCACGATTCCTTGATACTTGCGGGAAAAAATTTCAGCTTCACCCTCAAGACTATTTTGTCACCCATGCTTTAAATTCCAGCTCCATCTGCTCAGCTGCCTAGACCCAGCCCAGTATTCTGGCTTCGTTTGCCCAAAGGAAGCTTCTGGTTCTATCCAATGAGCTCCATGGCTCATCTCTTGGCTTACATCTGTCAGTTCAACATGCAGCCAGTAAGTGTGTGGCATGCACTTCAGCCCCACACTCCCGACCACCATGGCTCTGGGAGTGGGGGGTCTGAGAAAACCTCTCTGCACCAAGCAAACCAGGGAGCCGGTCGGCGCTCCTGAGACACTGTGGGAATGCATTGCACACTCAAAGACCTCACGTTTGGAGGTGGCCGTTTGCTTTACAAATGTTACAAGGTACTTTCAATCCTCTCATGGCTTTCATTTCCATAACTCACAGCAGAAAAACTGGGGCTAACCTAAAGGATGACCCCAAGCTCTGACCCGGGATTCTAGCCCAGCACCTTCCATTTCTAGTGCCCGGACACTAGCAATTTCTGTGCCCTCCATCCTGGAAGGCCACTCGAAGGGGGCTATGTGGTCCTGGTCTTCTGGTGCCTTTGCCTAGAATGTGCCACCCATCTTTGACCCATCTACTTTGAGATGTCTTCTGCCTAAATGTTAATATTTATCATTTACAGCTGGCCACGGCCCCTCTCAAAGGTGAAGACAATAAAATTTATGACTGGCGCTCTATCAGACAACAGAGGAGCATAAAAGCCACAGGAAGAGTGAGAGCCCATTAGTCTGCAGACATCTGGAAGGTTCCGGCATGGGGCTGCTGCCCTGCACTTTCCTCCTGGGGCTGCTACTGCTTCTGGGGCGAGGTAAGTCCACTTTTTGCTCATCGGGCAACCAATGGCGTGGCCCTGCAGGTGTCCCACATCGCTTCGCTCGGAGCTTGGGAGAGGAGCAGGCAGATTGCAAAGCAGAGATTTGAGTGCCTACAGCTGTGGGGAGGAGGCAGGTCTTGGAACAGGAGAGAAGGTGCAGGCGGGCTGCAGCCCCATTGAGGGGAAACAAGCAGTGGGGGTAGGGCCCTGGCTGCTCCTTCTCTGTGCTGTGTGGTCTTGGGCAAGTTCTACCTCCTCAGACCTTGATTCTTAACATGGAGATATTAATACCTCTGCTACCACTAATGGTAAGCCCATTTGTATGATCGCATGGGCTTTGCTTGTTTTTTTGGCTGAAAGGGGAGAGGGAGGCAGATTTGATGGCCCCATGCTTTTTAGGGATACTGGCCCTGATTGAAATGAGAGGTCGCCCAGCCAGGGCTCTGGACTCCTCAGAACTAATGGTTAGAAGACTGGGCCTCTGCCCCTCTTCTCCTGGCCCCTGGCTCTTCCTTTCTCCCTTTGTCTAGAAAGGCAGAATCTCTTAAATCTGAAGTAGACCTTAAAGATGACTTTTTTACCCTCTCCAAATGAGAGGCCTGGGCCAAGAGTGGGAAAGTCCTGGAGCCCCCTGACGGAGAGGAGGAGATGGGGACAGAGGCCAGGGCCCACTGGCGTCCAAGCCCTGCCTCTGCTAATTACCTAGGACATGTCGCCGCTTTCTCAGAGTCTTTGGGGTGGGAGGTAGGTGTGGTGGTGGAAGATGGTACCTGCTCAGCTCCCTGTATGGGAAGACTGCATTTTCCTGACTACTCCTGAGGCCTAGGAATCTTTATTGACCATTTGAATTCCTCTTTTTTGAAGTGCCTATTCTTGTGTGTTTCCCATCTTTTTCCCAAATGTTTGTCCTTTTTCCTACTTTGTTTTAGTTTTTAATATGCACTGTGCACTTGCTGTTCGTTTGGTATAACCAAAAATATCTTCTGGGCACTTGTTTTTCCAGTCTCTTTATAGAGACTTTAAGAGAGCAAAATTCTAAATTTAGAGGGAAATAAATTCACCAGGAAACCCCAGAGAAAGACCACCCAAGTGAAAACAATTGGAGGCATTTATTCTGAGGTTCGGAGAAGGCAATGGCACCCTACTCCAGTACTCTTGCCTGGAAAATCCCATGGAACGGAAGAGCCTGGTGGGCTGCAGTCCATGGGGTTGCTAAGAGTCAGACACAACTGAGCGACTTCACTTTCACTTTTCACTTTCATGCACTGGAGAAGGAAATGGCAACCCACTCCAGTGTTCTTGCCTGGAGAATCCCAGGGACAGGGGAGCCTGGTGGGCTGCCGTCTCTGGGGTCACACAGAGTCGGACACGACTGAAGCAACTTAGCATTCTGAGGTTTCTTCCCAGGTGGCACAGCGGTAAAGAATCTGCCCGCCAATGCAGGAGACGCCGAGAGACGCGGGTTCCATCCCTGGGTTGGGAAGATTCCCTGGAGAACGAAATGGCAGCCCACTTCAGTATTCTTACCTGTAAAATCCCCTGGACAGAGAAGCCTGGCAGGATAAAGTCCGTGGGGTCACAAAGAGGCAGGCACGACTGAGCACATCAGTGAGTTACTCTAAAGTTGCTATGGCCAGGAGGCAGCTGCTATCATTTGCGTTGGGCAGAGATGCCTTCAAGGCAGGCAGAGGAGTGGGAAAGCTTGATGACCAAAAAGAAGGTTTCAGGGGTGCTCTGATTGGCGGCAGTTGCCAGAGGGAAAGTAGCTGCAGGTGGCCAACTGGAAGGCAGGCCCGAGGAAACATACTCGGCTTCTCTGGTTCGTCCTGTGTTGGAAGCAGAGACCAAAGTAGGGGAAATGTAGACATGCACCAGGTCCTGACTGACCTAGGCTGATTGCTGCGGGAGTGGTGGTGGGGCTTCCGTGCCTGTCTACTGCAGATGTGTAGGTCAAAGTTGTATTGTCAACTATGGTCTGGCTGTTGTCTGTTTGTATATTACCTGTCCATTTCTAAAGTTTTTTAATCTTTTCTGGTTTGTGCTTTTTGTGTTGTCTTTAAGAACTTCTCTCTGGTCTCTAGGTCAAGAAGATATTATCCTATATATCCTTCTAAAAATTTTATAAATTTGCTTTTTTCCATGGATCTTTTTAAAGACATCCGGGATTGATTTTTGTGACTAATGTAAGAGGAGAACCATCCCCTCTTTTTTTTTTTAAATTGCACAGATGTGTCCAACTGACTCTTTTTAACCCCATGGGCTGTACAGTTCATGGAATTCTCCAGGCCAGAATACTGGAGTGGGTAGCCATTCCCTTCTCCAGGGGATCTTCCTGACCCAGGAATTGAACTGGAGTCTCCTACATTGCAGGCGATTCTTTACCAGCTGAGCTACCAGGGAAGCCCTAGTGGCTTTTTTTTCCCTCTCACACAATGTCTGATTGTCTCAGCACCATTGAACAGTTGGTTGCTTCCTCACCTCTGTTCACATATAAAGGATTCACAAGTGCCTGCATCTGTTTGAAATCTGTTTTGCTTTATTGGCTGCTTTGTCTATTTTTGTGCCAGGAGCACATTATCTTAATTCTATAGGTTTATAGTAAGCTTTATTATTGGGAAAAACAAGTCTATTTTATCTTCTTCTTTAAAAGTGACTTGGCTTTGAACTTTCATACAAATTTTACTATTTGTCAATTTCTACCCCCAAAAAACCCTGTCAGACTTTTGATAGAAATTGCTTTTAATTCTACAAATCAAGTTTAGGGGAAAATAAATATCTTTACAATAATGAGTCTTCTTTAATGTCACTCAATGCTTCATAGTTTTCTCTGAGGTCTTGCATATGTCTTATTCAATTTTTTTCTTAGTTATGTGATTCTTTTGGTGTAGGATAAATGGAATGTTGAATTATCATTTTGAAAATGTTATTGATATATAGAAATAAATTTTTATTTTGTACCCAATTAAACTCTTGGGCTTCCCTAGTAGTTCAGACAGTAAAGAGTCTGCCTATAGTGCAGTTTGATCCCTGGGTTGGGAAGATCCCCTGGAGAAGGAAATGGCAACCCATTCCAGTATCCTTGCCTGGAAAATTCCATGGACGAGAAGCCTGGCAGGCTATAATCCATGAAGTCGCAAAGAATTGGACACAACTGAGCGACTTCCCATGTACAAACTTAAAAATTTTAATCAGTTATCTATATTCTTTTGAATTTTCTGTAGATGCAATCCTGCTAATGAGGACAGTTTGGTTGCTCTTTTTTCAACCTGTATACCTTTTCTTTCTTTAGCCTTACTGTGCTGGCTGGTGCCTCCAACTACTATTTTTTCATAGCATTGATGGTTGGAGGCACTCTTGTCTTATTTCCAAGTTCAAAAGGAAAGTGTTTTTAATGTTTCATCAGTACGTGTGGTGTTTGCTACAGGCTTTTCTGTAGGTACTCTTTATGAGATGAAGAAAGTTCTATTTTATTCCTAATTCGCTAAGAGGTTTAAAAAAAAAATCGTGAGTGGGTGTTGAATTTTATCTAATGCTTTTTTTGCACTTATTGAGATGATTGCATGATTTACTCTAATATGGTGAATAAGTTAATTGGCTTTGTATTATTTTGTTCATTTTTTTTTTTCAGTCATTGCTTGTTAGATTTACCAAAGACCACACACTGCATTTATTTTCCTGCCTCTTTAATCCCTTTTAATCTACAATAGTTCTTTAGCCTTTTTTCCCCGCTTTCTTTTTACTTTATATTTTGTGTTCTTAAAAAATTGAGGCTTGCTCTTTTGTGTACTGAAGTTTGAATTTTTCCAAATTGTTTCTTTATTGCTACAGTCAGACTAAACTCTTCAGGTAGAAATACAACATAGATTGTGTTGTGTCCTTGATATGTAACATTTAGGGATACATGTGATATTAGCAAATATTTTCATTAATGTTAAATTCGATAATTTGGTTAAGATGGTGTCTGCCAGATTTCTCCCTTGTAAAGGTACCTCCCCATGTGATTTATAATTTGTAGGGAGATACCAAGTGACTGTTCTTATAACTAACGGTTTTAGCATCCACTGATAAATTTTGCCTGAATTATTACCATGGTGAGTGTAAGATGGTGATTTTTAAATGTCTATCATTTCTTCTTCTACTGTTAGTTGGCATTCCTCTTTAAAAAAATTCTCTCCTAAAAATACCCCATCCTTTTAGATTTATCTTTCATAAAAGATAAAATGGACTTATGGATTCTTTTTTTAATCAGTATGTTATAACCCAGCCTTGTGCTTACTCATTTTGATGCTCAAGTTATTGGCCTGTGAGAGCCTCTCCAAGCTGACTTCTGTTTCCTCATCAATTTTTAAGCACTTCTAACTTTATGGAACAAGTTATTCAGACTAATCTATTTTCCCTATTTCAGCCATGCAGTTAGCAATGCCTTTAAGATGTTAATTGATAGGGGATTTTATTTAGATCCAGGTGCTAGTGGTATTCATTGCTGCTGGAGTGTCATTATGTCTAATGTCTAATGAGCGCAGAGCTCAGAAACATAGTTTTCTCTTTAAAAAGCTGTGTTTATACAGATATCTCTACTTTTAGTCAGGTTAGGGTTTTATCTCCTTATTCTATTCCAGACTTGTATTTTCCTTATCCCGCAGTGCAAACCAGCTTTACAAAAACTCGATACATTTGTTCATTTGTTGAATCCTACAGTACATATATATCCTACAATATTTGAATTAGTACAATAGTACACCACAAACAAAATCTTTGTTTTTTTGTCCTTAGACTGTTCTGTTCCACTCAGGGTATGTAATCAAAATATTTTGATCAAAATCACTTGTATTAACTCTTTTCTTCTCTCTGTGTGCTTATCTATTTGACATATAATATTGTTTCTGTTTGGGTTTCTCCCATTCTTGTTGATTTTACTTTTTTTTTTTCAAGATTTTTTATTTTTTTTTTTGATGAGGACTATTTTTAAAATCTTGATTGAATTTTTTACAATATTGCTTCTGTTTTATGTCTTGTTTTGCTTTTTTTGGCCATGAGGCGCATGGGATCTTAGCCTTCCGATCAGGGATTGAACCCATACCCGCTGCATTGGAAGGCAAAATCTTAACCACTGAACCACCAGGGAAGCCCCTCACTTTATTTTTTGAATATATAAAACATTAACATGGTTCAAGAATCAAAGCTATGTGAAAAGATATACTCAGAATTTCCATTCCTATCCCTAGCCTTTCCATCCCATTTCTACCTGTCCCTGTAGGTAACAGATTTAATTATTGTTATATCCTTTCTATGTTTCACTTTGCAAACATATATTATTTTTCTTCTTGCACAAAGATAAACTATTATAAATTTCTTTTTCATCCTGGTTTTTTTTTTCATTTAACAATGTATCCTGAAATTACATTATATCTGTTAAGATATCTTTTTAACTTTTTTCCCAACTATAGTATATTTCATTGTATACCACATGTATTCAGTCAGTCTCCCAACATGAGCATTAGGTTGCTTCCAATATTCTGCTATTTTAGGTAATGCTGTCATGAACAATCATGTACATGTGTCTCTTTTATGTTTTTGGAGGTATAGCTTAGGGTAAATTCCTAAAACTGGGATTTCTGGGTCAAAGGATAAGTACACAAATGGTTAGATATTACCAAAATTTCCCCCAGCCATAGGGATTGTACCATTTTACATTCCCATTGGCTATATATATATATATATATATATATGAAAATGCCTACTTCTCCATAGCTTGACAATAGAATATATTGTCAGGCCTTAGAATTCTTGAAATGTCACAGATGAGAAGTAGTATTTTAGTTAAATTCTCTAATTGCAAAGGAAGATGTCTTTTAAAAAAAATCATATATTTTCAGGTGCCAAAAAGCAATGAAAGGGTAAGTTCCAAAAGTATCAACACTTTTCAAGTCTCATGCTTGCATCATGTTTGATAATGTCCCATTGACCAAAGCAATTCATATGGCCAACCCCGGGGTTTAAGGAGTAGAGAACTTAACCTCTCCTCTTGCTGGGAGGAACAGCAGCGTTATATTGCCAAGTGACATACATTCAGGGATAGGAAGAATTTGTGATTATTTTGCAGTCTACTTTACCTACTTCCTTGCTCTTGTTTTCTAGGATTTTCATAGCTATTTTTGCATGTTTATTTTTCTATATGAATCTTAGAATCAATTTCACCTAGCTTTAGAAAAAAGAAAGGTATTGCTGTTTTATTGAAATTGCCTTAAATTTGTAAATGGAGGAAAATAGGCTTATTCAGAAGCCTATTTTATCTTATATTATTATAAATGTCTTCCATTATATTTGCTAACTGAGCCAGGCCATATACTGGGGTATATGAAGGTTTTTAATTTTTATGTTAATTTTATACTTTATATCTTACTAAATCATTTTATTGTTTGAATTAGTTTTAACACTGATTCTCTAGAGTTTTCAAGGTTACTCTCACATGATCAATAGTTTTCCTTTCTCTGACTTTACTTTTCTGATTGCATTGTCTGCTGCTCCAATACAGTGCTAAACAACAAGGGAGATAGTGGGAATTCTCATTTTGCTCCTGACTTTAGTAGAAAACAAAATTTCCTTGTTCAGTTAGATGATGGGCTTTGGGAATTATACATACATACACATAAATTATGTTTTGTATGTTCACATTTAGGAAGTATCCACAAATTTCTGTTTTCTTGAGTATGTTTATATTTATCAGAAATGAATGTTAAAGCTGTTAAAGGTCTTTTCAGCTTCTATGGAAACATCTTTTTCCTTTCAGATTTTTGAAAATTGGTTTCATTTTTCAAATGTAATTTACATTTAGTTCTCTATCAAATTTGCAATGTCACTTTTAAAAATGTTGTGTTCCTATAAATATCCTCAAATTTGTCTTTTATTTAAAAGAACACAGCAGTTCTATAATTTTTGTCTATAATTTCAGTCTTCAAAGTTTTTGATCTATTTTCTGCTTTGTTTTTTTCTGCTAATACTTGCTCCTGGATATGTTGTTTGTTTATGTGCTTGGTTGCTTTTTAGTGTGTGATGCTTTAACTCCTTGAAAAACTAAGGTTCGTTGAGGCCCAGGATGAAGATGCCTGTCTTCAGAGACTGTGAACATTACCTGTCAGGCACCCGGGGCACTACCAGTATACCCTTCAAAATAAATTCTTGGTGTGAGGTTCAGTAGAACAGCCAAGCCCCATGCTAAGCACTGTACATGTAACAACTTCCCTTTAAGCTGGGTGTACTATTATCCTCATTTTATAGATGAGAAAACTGAGACTCAGAATTTAAATAACTTGCCCAAGTTCATCCAGCTAATAAGCACCAAAGCCAGAATTCAGTTCTGAGTCCACAGAAAAGGCCTTTCACCATCTTCCTGCATCACGATAGAGCCCAACGGAGGAAAGAACCAAACCAGGGGTTTTGTTCAAGCTTTAAAATGGACTCAACAAAACCCATATGAAAACAGATTCCTGTTCTGAAAGTTTCAATTTAGAAAAGTTTTGATTTAGAAAATGGAAACATCCCTATCTCAAAACTGCAATTTGCTAAAGCAAGTTGGCAAGGAAGCCCTATGCCTAATAAAATACAATTTTCTCTAGAATTTCACTTTCCTGGCAGGGGTCAGAAGTTCTCCAGGAGACTGTCATACTAATAAATGAAGGCTCTTGGCTTGGTAGCACACCCAGGCCAGGCCTGTCGCTGCAAAGCCAAAGATGGGAACTGGGTGAAGTCATTCTGTGAGGAAAGGAATGCCTCTTTTATTATTAGAACAAGTAAAGTTAGTCAATATTTGTTTTACAAGGGCCTGCAGTCCTTCCTGGCGGTTACCAGTACAGTCTTCTAGAAATAGTCTCTTTCCAATTAACAGAAAGCAACCTTGGAGGAGTTCTGGTTGGCCCAGATCCTTTCAGTTATTGATGGGAAAGGGGCAGGGGGACTTTCTCAAGTCGCCTGTCTCGTTGGTGCAGAGCCATCCCTGGAGCTTTGGTGTCAGACTCTCTCCTCTACAGCAGATGCCTGAATACCTAGTCCCACCCCCGCTTCAACTCACACACTTGCCTCCAAATTCCTGCCCTGAGTAGTAGGCACAGGTATGGGATTTTCTCTGGGGGCTCAGGAGTCCTACTTTTCTGGAATGTAATCTGCACCGTGTAGATATTGAAGACTTTATCGTCACTCATCATTTTCATCTAGTCGCATTTTTGCTACTGTCAGTTAACTGTCTGAGCACCCTTCCAAGAACCCAAGTAGGGCTGAGCCTGGTTGGGAAATAAAAAACCAAATGTAAGGAAGCCTCTGGGGAGAGAGAACTGATCTGCATAAAATCACTGGAGAAGAATTAAGCACCAAAATAGGTGCAAGTAGATGTAATAAAAGCAACAGGATTCAGAGAACTGAGAGATGAATGTGGGCTGGAGAAGTTTCACGTGGGAGTTGAAACTCAATTAAGTGCTGAGGATGAGTGGGATTAACGTAAAGACAGAGGAACAGGGAGGGCATCCAAGTGGGGGAAACAGCATACCCAAAGGCAAAGTCAGGGCTCAATGTGATGGGTTTGAGGAGCAGGGAGCAGGCCTGCCGGACTGCAGCGCAGGGTTGGTGTCTGGGGAGGCGACAAGTTAGGTAAAGTGCGATTTTGAAATCCTTCAGTTCAGTTCAGTCGTCTCAGTCGTGTCCAACTCTTTGCGACCCCATGGACTGTAGCACACCAGGACTCCCTGTTCATCACCAACCCCCGGAGTTTACTCAAACTCACGTCCATCGAGTCAGTGATGCCATCCAGCCATCTCATCCTCTGTCGTCTCCTTCTCCTCCTGCCCCCAATCCTTCCCAGCATCAGGGTCTTTTTGAATGAAATTTCAAATTTGAAATCCTTAGATGAGAACAATAGCGTATCAGAGTGTCTTAAGACTTAGAGACTTCTAAAATGATTTAATCCAAATCTGTTACTTTACATTTTAAAAAACTAAACCCTATATGTAAAATAGATAAATAACAAGGTCCTACGGTATAGCATTAAGTAAAAATGTTAGTTGCTCATTAGTGTCTGACTCTTTGCAACCCCATGGACTGTAGCCTGTGAGGCTCCTCTGTCCATGGAATTCTCTAGGCAAGAATACTGGAGTCGGTTGCCATTTCCTCCTCCAGGGGATCTTCCCAACCTGGGGATCGAACCCAGGTTTCCTGAATTGCAGGCAGATTCTTTATCGTCTGAGCTGCCAGGGAAGCTTGGGAAACTATATTAAAATCATGTAATAAACCATGTTGTGAAAGAATAGGAAAAAGTGTGTATGTGTGTATAACTGAATCACTTAGCTGTACACCAGAAGCTAACATAACATTGTAAATCGACTATAGTTCAATTAAAATTTAAAAGCCCAAAAAACTAAGCCTTAGAGAGTGACTTTAAGTGACTGGCTCAAGGTCATGTAACAAGCCTAGGGTTCGGATTTGCTGTATTGGGACGAGGGAACTATTCGGTGTTTTTCAGCAGGGGAGTGGCCTAATGGAAGTGGTCCTCTGGGCAGGATGAGCCTGCTGGCTTCAGACATAGAAGGTCACAAGCTGAAAGAGGTGACAGGCTGGTGAGTCAGTGGGCCTGGCTCCTAGAAAGAGGCCCCGCATGGTGTGTGCTGGGCTCTAGCAAGCCCTGCTTTCCTCCTGGCTTAGGCAGCCGTTCCCTCTTACACTCCTGCGTCTCAGGGAGAAGCAGTGGTCCTCAGGCAATGGTCCCTTCTTCACACAAGCAGGTGGTTTTCCAGGGAACTCCAAGCCCTTCATAGATCCATGAGCTTGAGAATAAAGCAGCTTTCCAAATGGGAAAATTCCCTTGGGATTCCATGATTAGCGTCCAAGCAGTTCACAAATGCTTTGATGATTTCTCCCAAAAGGCCTAAGGGTGATGTGAGAAAGGCAAGAATTTTTCTTCCCATTTACCTGGTAGGAAACAGAGAACTGGAGTGAAGGCCGGGGATTCAATGGGGACAGGTCCGAGGGGTCCTGAGTTTCCATCTGGGTCTTCAAGTCTAGACACTTTGATTCCAGGAATAGCCTCTTTGTGATGCCTCAGAGCAGTTTTCAGGCATGAGTTAAATCACCAAGGTAAACGTGAATTCTCTAGTTATATGAGGAAATCCCAAAACATTGAGACCGGAAGGATCTGAAAAGTGGTCTATGCTTGGTCATCTCTCTGATATTGAAATTTGAATAATCACAGCTACAGTTACTGAATCTCTACCATGTGTCAGACGCTGCACTTTGTGTTTCCATGGGTTTAATCCTGATAGCAACTCAATGAGGCAACTGTTATCAACCTTATCTTAAAAGTGAGGAGATGGAGGTCTGGAGAGATCGACCAGACCAAGGGTGTCCAAGCTCCTAACACCTGTCTGATGTGTGTGCCACACGCTCACCTTGGTCCTCAGCCTCTGCCTGGACCAGGTGCCCTGAGTGGCCCGTTCTTATTCAGGTAGCCCAGGCTATTCTGCCAAGGGACAATCTGTCTCCACCGGCCCTGTCCTGGTTTGGGGGTCATGTGGAGCAACACCATCCCCCTTGGTTTTCCAGTCCTTTCGGATACTGAAGGAAGTTCTCATATATCGCCCCTACGCTTCCCATTTCTGGTCTTCCCAAGCGTGTTTTTAAATGATACCTGACTATTCTTCAATGTGTCCTACCTGTTCTTTGATCTTCTTTCCTTCTTTCTTGTCTTCAGATTAAATATTTCTATTGTTTCAGTTGCCCCATGCTATCCTGCTCAGTGTTAGCTTGCTGACTATATAGTTTTGTTATTTTGGCATTTGATTATAGCATGCATCCCTGTCCTATTAAAGTCCAATTTAAATAAATGAATGGGCTTCCCTGGTGGTTCATACGGTAAAAAATCTCCCTGCAACATGGGAGAAGGTAATGGCTAACCCCTCCAGTATTCTTGCCTGGAGAATTCCATGAACAGAGGAGCCTGGTGGGCTATATCAGTACTTGGGGTTGTAAAGAGTTCGACACGACTAAACGACTAACATTTAACCATTTCCCAGATAAAGGGAAAACCTCACACAAGTGTAGCTCCATTTGCTCCGTTCAAATCTGCTCATGTTACATATATTTTAAACTCTACACTGTATTCTTTTTTTTTTAATTATTTATTTATTTGACTGTACCAGGTCTTAGTTGAAGCATGTGAGATCCAGTTCCCTGACCAGGGATCAAACCTGGGCCCCCTGCATTGAGAGCACAGTCTTAGCCACTAGACCACCAGGGAAGTCCCCTTTTTAATTTTTTTTAATATCAAGTTTGGTAAACTTTTTGTCTGTAAAGGGTCAGATGGTAAATATTTGGTTTTGTGGATCATGTCTGGTCTCTACCACAAGTTCTTATTTGTTTTATAACCCTTTAAAATGTAAATATTATTCTTGTCTAGTGAACCATATAAAAATAGGCTGTGGGCAGATTTGATCTACGGGTCATAATTTGTTGACTTCTGTTTTATACAGGCAATTTTATCTTGGATTTACCTCCACATTTACTCTTTGTGTACTTCGTTTCTTTTTATATTACCATGCTTCCACGTGGGTTCATCTTCCTTTTAGCATTTTAAATACATCATTCCACTGCCTTCTGGCCTCCACCATTTCCCATAAGTCAGCTGTTTACCATAATGTTGGTCTCCTATACATTAAAAGTTGTTTTTCTTCTTTTGAGTTTTGTTTACCTTGGCTTTAATCTACATCTAGACACATCAGTTATTACAGTTGATGTGTCCAGGGAAAATTGTGTTTTTCTTACCTAAAGTGGTTTTTTTGTTTGTTTGCTTTTGTTTTTTCCCTGCTTCTTTGATCTGTGGCTCAATGTTCTTCATCAAATGTGAGAAATTTTTAGCCATTATCTCTAAATCTCTTAATTTTCAGCCTCCCTCTCTCTGCCTCTTCTGGGACTCATTATCTGGTTATTTTGTATGCTTGACAATACCCCCACACTTCAGATGCTCTATTCATTTTTCTTCAATCTCTTTTCCTCTGTATTTTTCAGAAAGGTACTTTCTATTGATCTATCTTTAAGTTTAAAGATTCTTTTCTTCTGCCATCTCAAGTCTGTTAATGAGACCATCTAGTAAATTTTTCAGTTATTTTAATTATCATTTCTGGACTTTTTTTATATAGCTTCTATTTGTTGAGTCTCTAATCTTTTTTTTTATTTAAAAAAGAATTTTTTCTTTAATTCTTTGAACATATATATAATAGCTACTTTGAAACTCTTGCCTGCAAAACTCAACATCTGGGCCCATTCAGAGCCAGTTTTCATTGGTTTCTGAACTAGTTTTTCATTGGCTAGTTTTCATGGAAAACTAGACATGTCTGATAAAATTTAGCATTCTGCTTTATTTTTCTGAGGATTGTTGGTTCATTTTTCAGTTTCTTGCCTCAACTTAAACTGCTTCCTTCACAGAAGGCAGACACTGATGTCTTTGCTCAGTTCTTTCTTTTCTTTTTTTAACCTGGCATTCCATGAATCACCCTAGGTTTTCATGATTAATGATTTTGAAAAAGATAGTGGTGGCCAAAGACCTTGAGTTTCTAAGGCTCTGTTTATTGGTCTATGTGTAGGGTGGGGAAAGAACACAAATTTGCAGCCAATTCTTAAGTTTGTTTTCACTTAAATTTTATGTGAGTTGTACAAGTTGTTTGTATATTTTGGAAATTAAGCCCTTGCCAGTCACAGCATTTGCAAATATTTTGTCCCATTCTGTAGGTTGCCTTTTTTGGTTTTTTGTTTTATAGTTTCCTTTGCTGTGCAGCTTGGACAGCAAAGAGATCCAACCAGTCCATCCTAAAGGAAATCAGTCCTGAATATTCATTGGAAGGACTGATGCTGAAGCTGAAACTCCAATACTTTGGCCATCTGATTCTAAGAACTGACTCATTGGAAAAGACCCTGATGCTGGGAAAGATTGAAGGTGGGAGGAGAGGGGGACGACAGAGGATGAGATGGTTGGATGGCATCACTGAATCAATGGACATGAGTTTGAGTAAGCTCCGTGAGTTGGTGATGGACAGGGAGTCCTGGTGTGCTGCAGTCTATGGGGTCACAAAGAGTTGGACACGATTGAGTGACTGAACTGAACTTGCTGTGCAAAAGCTTGTAAATTTGATTCAGGTCCCATTTCGTTCATTTTTATCTATACTGCCTTGGGAAACTGACCTAAGAAAACATTGATATGATTCATGTCAGAGAATGTTTTTCCTATGCTCTCTTCTGGGATTTTTGTGGTGTCATGTCTTATGACATCTTTATGTCGTGTCTTTACATCTTTAAGCCATTTTGAGTTTATTTTTGTGTATGGTGAGAAGGGTGTTCTCTGACTTCATCGATTTACATACAGTAGTCTGACTTTTCCAACACCACTTGCCGAAGAGACATTTTTCCATCATATATTCTTGCCTCCTTTGTCAAGGATTAATTGACTATATGTGTCTCGGTATATTTTTAGGCTCTCTATTCTGTTCCATTGATTTATATGTCTGTTTTTGTGCTGATACCACATTATTTTGAGTATTGTAGCTTTATAGTATTGTCTGAAGGAGGGTTATGCCTCCTGCTTTATACTTTTACTTCAGGATTATTGTGGCAATTCTGGATCTTTTACAGTTCCATGTCAATTTTAGGATTATTTGTGAAAAATGTCATGGGTAATTTGATAGGGATCACATTAAATCTGTAGATTGTTTTGGGTAGTATTATCATTTTAACAATATTATTTCTCCCAATCCAAGGGCATGGGACAGCTTTCTATTTACTTGAATAATTTTCTGTTTCCTTTATTAATGTTTTATAGTTCTCAGCATATAAGTCTTTCACCTCCTTGGTCAGTGTTAGTCATGTCCAACTCTTTGTGACCCCACGGACTGTAGCCTGCCAGGCTCCTCCACCCATGGAACTCTCTGGGCAAGAATACTGGAGTGGGTTGCCATTTCCTTCTTCACCTCCTTGGTCAAGTTTATCCCTAAGTATTTTTTAATGCAGTACAAAAGTTTTTTTTATTATTTAACATCGTCTCTCCGATATTTCATTGTTAGTGCAAAGAAGTGCAGCTGATTTTCATATGTTAATCTTGTATCCTGCTGCCTTGAGAATTTATCAGTCTAGTAGTTTTTGTTTGGAGTCTTTAGGGTTTTCTACATATAAAATCATGTCACCTGCATATAATGACAATTTTACCTCTTCCCTTACAATTTGAATACGTTTTATTTCTTTTTCTTGTCTGATCTTTATGGCTAGGACTTCAACCACTATGTTGAATAGAAGACGTGGGAGTGGGCATCCTTGTCTTGTTCCAGATTTTAGCAGGAAGGCTTTCAGCTTTTCACTGTTGAATATTATATTGACTGTGGGTTTGTCGTAAATAGCTTTTATTATGTTGAGATATGTTTCCTTTATACCCACTTGTGGTAAGAGTTTTTATCATGAATGGATATTGAATTTTGTCAGTGCTTCTTCTGCATCTATTGAGATGATCATGAGGTTTTTGTCTTTTATGTGGTATATCCCATTGATTGATTTGCCTATATTAAAACATCCTAGTGAACTTGGGATGAATCCCATTTGGTTGTGGTGTGTGATCTTTTTAATGTGTTGTTGAAGTAGGGAAAACCACTAGACCATTCAAGTATTACCTAAAAAAGATTATCCAGTGGAAGTGAGAAATAGATTTAAGGGACTAGATCTGATAGATAGAGTGCCTGATGAACTATGGATGGAAGTTCGTGACATTGTACAGGAGACAGGGATCAAGACCATCCTCATGGAAAAGAAATGCAAAAAAGCAAAATGGCTGTCTGAAGAGGCCTTACAAATAGCTGTGAAAAGAAGAGAAGCGAAAAGCAAAGGAGAAAAGGAAAGATATAAGCATCTGAATGCAGAGTTCCAAAGAATAGCAAGGAGAGATAAGAAAGCCTTCTTCAGCGATAAATGCAAAGAAACAGAGGAAAACAACAGAATGGGAAAGACTAGAGATCTCTTCAAGAAAATTAGAGATACAAAAGGAACATTTCATGCAAAGATGGGCTCAATAAAGGACAGAAATGGTATGGACCTAACAGAAGCAGAAGATATTAAGAATAGGTGGCAAGAATACACAGAAGAACTGTACAAAAAAGATCTTCATGACCAAGATAATCACGATGGTGCGATCACTCACCTAGAGCCAGACATCCTGGAATGTGAAGTCAAGTGGGCCTTAGAAAGCATCACTACAAACAAAGCTAGTGGAGGTGATGGAATTCCAGTGGAGCTATTTCAAATCCTGAAAGATGATGCTGTGAAAGTGCTGCACTCAATATGCCAACAAATATGGAAAACACAGCAGTGGCCACAGAACTGGAACAGGTCAGTTTTCATTTCAATCCCAAAGAAAGGCAATGCCAAAGAATGCTCAAACTACTGCACAATTGCACTCATCTCACATGCTAGTAAAGTAATGCTCAAAATTCTCCAAGCCAGGCTTCAACAATACGTGAACCATGAACTTCCAGATGTTCAAGCTGGTTTTAGAAAAGGCAAAGGAACCAGAGATCAAATTGCCAACATCCGCTGGATCATCGAAAAAGCAAGAAGGTTCCAGAAAAACATCTATTTTTGCTTTATTGACTATGCCAAAGCCTTTGACTGTGTGGATCACAATAAACTGGAAAATTCTGAAAGAGATGGGAATACCAGACCACCTGACCTGCCTCTTGAGAAACCTGTATGCAGGTCAGGAAGCAACAGCTAGAACTGGACATGGAACAACAGACTGGTTCCAAATAGGAAAAAGGAGTACGTCAAGGCTATATATTGTCACCCTGCTTATTTAACTTATATGCAGAGTACATCATGAGAAACGCTGGTCTGGAAGAAGCAGCTGGAATCAAGATTGCCGGGAGATATATCAATAACCTCAGAGATGCAGATGACACCACCCTTATGGCCGAAAGTGAAGAGGAACTAAAAAGCCTGTTGATGAAAGTGAAAGTGGAGAGTGAAAAAGTTGGCTTAAAGCTCAACATTCAGGAAAAAAAGATCATGGCATCTGGTCCCATCACTTCATGGCAAATAGATGGGGAAACAGTGGAAACAGCGTCAGACTTTATTTTGGGGGGCTCCAAAATCACTGCAGGTGGTGATTGCAGCCATGAAATTAAAAGACGCTTACTCCTTGGAAGGAAAGTTATGACCAACCTAGACAGCATATTCAAAAGCAAAGACATTACTTTGCCAACAAAGGTCTGTCTAGTCAAGGCTATGGTTTTTCCTGTGGTCATGTATGGATGTGAGAGTTGGACTGTGAAGAAGGCTGAGCGCCGAAGAATTGATGCTTTTGAACTGTGGTGTTGGAGAAGACTCTTGAGAGTCCCTTGGACTGCAAGGAGATCCAACCAATCCATTCTGAAGGAGATCAGCCCTGAGATTTCTTTGGAAGGAATGATGCTAAAGCTGAAACTCCAATACTTTGGCCACCTCATGCGAACAATTGACTCATTTGAAAAGACCCTGATGCTGGGAGGGATTGGGGGCAGGAGGAGAAGGAGACGACAGAGGATGAGATGGCTGGATGGCATCACTGACTCGATGGACATGAGTTTGGGTAAACTCCGGGAGTTGGTGATGGACAGGGAGGCCTGGCATGCTACAATTCATGGGGTCGCGAAGAGTCAGACACGACTGAGTGGCTGAACTGAACTGAATTCAATTTGCTAATATTTTGTTTAGAATTTTTGCATCTATATTCAACAAAGATACTGGCCTGTAGATTTCTTTCTTGGTGGTGTCTTTGTCTGGTTTTGGTACCAGGGTAATGGTGGTTTCATAGAATGTCTTTGAGAATACTCCCTCCTCTTCAATTTTTTGGAAGAGTTTGAGAAAGATTGGTATCAGTTCTTCATTGTATGTTTGGTAGAATTTTCTGTGAAGCCATCTGGTCCTAGACTTTTGTTTGCAGGGAGCTTTTTTAGTTATAGATTTTATTTCACCTCTAGTGATCTTTCAACTTACCTATTTCTTTAATTTTTTTTTCAAATTATCTATTGATTCAATTTTGGTGGGCAGTGTGTTTCTAGAAACTTGTCCATTTCTTCTAGGTTGTCAAATTTGATGGCATATGATTATAACGTTTCCTTATGTTTTTGATATCTCTGCAGTATTGGTTATTATGTCCCCTTTTTCATATCTTATTTTGTTTATCTGGGTTCTCTTTTCTTCTTGGTGAGCCTGGACAGATGTCTGTCAATCTTGTTTACCCTTTCAAAGGATCAGCTCAGTTTTATTGATTTTTTTTTCTATTTTTTAAATCTCTATTTTATTTATTTCCTCTCTGGTCTTTATTATACCCTTCCTTTTGCTGACTTTAGGTTTTGTCTGTTATTCTTTTTCAAATTCTTTTAAGTGGTAGGTTAGGTTGTTTGAGATTTTTCTTGTTTTTGAGGAAGGTCTCTATAGCTATGAACTTCTCTCTAAGAACTGTTTTTGCTCTATCCCGTAGATTTTGTATGGTTATGTCTCTGGATTGATAATGAAACAATAGCTTTCAGCAAATTGAATGTATCTCAATATACACTTTGTATATTGTCCTTCATCTTTTCCTTTTTAGAACAGTGCCTCATGCCCTACACTCTGCTTCTTCTCTCCGTAAAACTTTACTTCATTGGTGAAGTGAAGTAGACACTGGGCTAGATCTTTTGCTTATATTATTCAATTTTTAAAAATCTTAAAAATATATGAACTGTAGAGTACAAGTATATCCTTGGTCACAAAAATCTTTTTTTCTTTTTTAAATTAGAGCTTCTATTTATAGCAAAGACCAAAAACATTCTTTGAAGAGCAGTTTACTCCCTACCCCCTCAGGCATGAAGCCTGAAAGACCAGGAGACGTGCTGAGTGGGGCATTTCTCAAAGATCAGGCAAGAGTTGCTCCAGTACCTGTATTCCTCTACTTGTGAAGATGCTGGCAAAGCCCAGGGAGGAGCTGAGGCAGCAGCAACCAGCCTGGTAATCTAGAGGTAGATCCAGGCTCCCACCTGGGATGCCTGGGGCTCAGAGCTATTGCTGATCACTAGAGATGTCATCTTCCCACTTCACTTTGACCTCTTTTTAGTAGTGTCTAAGTCAGACACCGGTTCTCAAACAATAGCCCATGGGCCAAATTCAGCCTTTACCTCTTTTTGTATGATCTGTGATCTAAGAATGATATTTACATTTTCAGTTTGATTTTTTTTTTCCGTGTGAACTTCTGGTTATCCCAGCATTTGTTGAAAAGCTGTCTTTCCTCCCTTGTGTTGTCTTTGCACTCCTATCAGAGAGCAGTTGACTCTCTGTGGGTCTATGTCTGGGAACTCTCTCTTGTTCCATGGATCTCTTTGTCTGTTCTGCCAATATCACCCTATAGCTTTACAGTAACTTTCGAAGATGGGCAGCGTCAGTCCTTTGACTTTATTCTTCTCCTTCAATATTCTGTGGGCTATTCTGGGTATTTTGCCTCTCCATATAAACTTTAAAATCAGTTTGTTGATATCCAGAAAGGTTTTTACACTTTTTTTAATGGTTAAGAAAAATAAAAAGATATTTCATGGTACATGAAATTATATGAAATTCAAATTTGTCTCTATAAAGTTAATTTGTTTACATATTATCTATTGTAGCTTTCTTAGTACAAACAGAGCTGAGTATTTGTGACAGAGACGGTATAGTCAGAAAAATCTAAAAGACTGACTATCTTGCCCGTTACCAGAAGTTGACTGAGCCCTGGTCTAGATCCTAGGCTGTTACTTACACTTAGTTTGGTTCTGAGCATGGCCCATGGGGCCAGACTCCCCGTTTTCAAATCCTTCCATCACCATTTGTTCACTGTGTCACCTTTAAAATGTCACTTACCCTTTCTGGGCCTGTTTCTTAACTGTAAGATAGGGAGGATAGCATTTATCTCACAGAGTCATTGTGAAGATTAAATGAATTATTTCATGTAAGTGCTTAGAATAGGGCTGGGTACCTAGAAACTGCATATAAATATTGACTTCCATGCTTGTTTTTATCCTGGCTTAAAAAGAATATTACCAAAATGGTCTCAAATCTCTCCCCTGCTAATTCATCTACCCCACTACTTCCCAGAGTGATGATCATCTTAAAACACACCCTAATGTTCATCTCTTCAAAGACCTGTCACAGCTTCCTGTTTCCTATGGAGTAGCCTGGTGTTCACAGCTCCACAGCCTGGCTGCCCTCTGTCTGTGCAGCCTCATCTACCTTGCCCTCCGGTTATGATCCCTGTGCTCCAGCCCTTTCAAGCACTCTGTGTTTGTCCACATCTCAGCACCTTCCCATCCTGTGTTTCTTTCTGCTCAGAAATATTTCTTCTGGGCATTTCCAAAGGGTCACTGAGATCTGGGGGCAGGACACAACCCACATTTCTGTTATGACTTCCTACGTGGAAATCAATGCCAGATTGCACTGTAGGCATGAAATGGAAATACACTCTTGTCCCTCATGAAACTCCAGATAAATTCTTTTCAGGTTCAGGAAGCAAAACTGCAGAAGAAGGCTGGAGTGGAAAAGAAATCAAGTCCCCTCTCCCCAAGTCAGGCTTCCCTTTGGCCTTGTCTGATGCTGTCTGGGGGTTCTCGCATGGCATGCCCATTCAAGGAATGTGCACCCTGGACAGAGAGCTGGGTGGAGAGAAGCCAGAGGGAGCAAGGGAGCCAGACCTCTGATTACATATCAGTACATAAATGTTTCTTGACGCTGTTGAAGTAAGCATCAAGATTATGTATCAGTGTGAAAAAGAAAGTTCAAGTTACAGCATTAAAGGAGCTTGTAGGATACAAGATTGCATCCCCACTGATTACAACTGAGTGAAAAGTGAGACTGATCAGGAGCCTGATGGTGGACATGAGTGTGAGCACATGAAACCGCTCTTGGCTATAGGGGTGCTGTCACCGTGGGTGATTGTTTTCGTTCCTTTATTTAGAGTGCTGTTACTGTGCTATATCCTTATTTGTGTATTTAGAAAGCTAAAGGTTTGATGGGGAAACTCATTGGCTTATAAAGTGAATCTCTCATTGTACATAAAATTTTTTAAAAACCAAGTTTTAAAAGACTGGCACAAAGTAAGCTGGGACGAGAACAGTGTCTTAGCAGTCTCTCCACCTGCCTTTTCTTCCTCTTCATTTCATGTTCAGTAAGATGTCTGAAGACAGCCCTTGTCCAGCTATTATGTACAGTCATGGCTATTGGGAATGCCACTATTAGCTCTTGTCTTAAGCTCACATCACCCTTCAGACTGTTCCAGAATGTCCTCCGCTTTCCCTGATTCATCCCGGATCCCCAAAAAACAGCGGTTATTTGTCCAACATCACTCTCCCCTAGAGTTCTGCCCTTCACTAAGGAACCCACAAAGCAATCTGCAGTAATGTGTCTGTGCAAGATATAGGGTTATTGCTAACCCCTCCCAGATGACACTTTTGCTTCTCAACCTAGGGATTCTGCCTTAAGAGGCTGCATTAATGGATGTACAGGGTCCCAAACAATGGAGGTGATAGTTGGAGGAATGGAACCTGGACGTTCCTAACACAAGGCACATTAATGAGCAGGGCAAATAGGTAGGGTGGAGAGGAAAAGCACGAAAGCTGTGAATCTAGAGCAGGGAGTTAATTCCAGATAAATAACCAGGACAGTTCTTGCTTTCTTTTAGGAACGACCCAGGCCCATACTTCCCCTGGAGAGAACACATTGGAAGAGCAGCTGTGGCCAGAGGTAAGGGCTTTGTCTTCATGGGAGAGGTAGTGACTTCCCTTCTGAAGGGTGAGTCCTAGTCTTGATACAAGTTGACAGGCCCTTCCCTGAGGCCTTGGGGGTATAGACGAAGTGAGCTGCTTCCCCTGGGACAGGCAGGTTACCTGGCAGAGTGGAGGCAGCATAACTGTAGCTCCTGGAATTTGGGGCTCACAATCTCTTCAGACTGAGCAGGTAGTTCCCAGAAGTGCCCAGAAAGACTTATAAACAGCCTGGTTATCTCTGTGAACCTTGAAGCAGATGCTGTGAGTTATCCGAAGTCATTTGGGTGAGGTTTTCCCAGAACATCTACAAGATAAGAGTTGAGAGTAAATGCTTTATCTCTTACTGAAATCAGTGATTCATGAGAAATTAACTTGTGTCTCCTGGTCACAGATGTGCAACCAATTTACTGCACATTTTCCCCCATTGGAATATTTCCCCTTTTACTCTCAGTTCTAGGGAGAATACATATGACCTCCTTTCCCAAAGTCCTCCACCTGATTCCCAGAAGTGGAGGCTGCTTTGGATGTACATGGGCATCTGAGGCAGCCAAGTGGTCTTGAGGACCAGCCCTCCCCCCACTACACACACTTGCTTTCAGCAGCCCCTCTGGGCTTAGGACACATTCTGTTCCAGTAGGGACACAAGAGTCTCCCAATTTCCACTTTATCCAATTCCCAGCTTTAAATAACTTAATGCCCCATATACCCGCTTTTGTATAAGCAATCAAATTTAAAGAAGGAAAGTAGATAATTCAAAAAATATAACACTATAGAAGAGATTTAAAAAATTTTTAGTCTAGATATATTGGGTCTCTTCATGGTTTCCTTTTTATTGTGATAAAATATGCATAATATAAAATCGATCATTTTTGAGTGTACAGTTCAGTGACATTGAGTACATTCACATTGCTGTGTACCTGTCAGCACTCTCTATCTCCAGAACTTTCTCATTATCACCAGTTGGTTTTTATTCTTTATCCTGCCTCCCTCCCTCTCTACCCTACTGTTCTGAGGCATCCTTACTTGCCACCTCTAAAATCGTTCTCAACAGGCATATGTCTCCTTTTACTAAGTGAACTGGATATAGGGTTAAAAGAGCATGACTATGGACAATTGTTGCTTCTGGATTTTAAGCCTCATAGAATAAGCACATGGTCATCTCTACATCAAGTTTTCAGGACCTGTAACATTCCCTTACAAGGCAGTTGATATTTCTGACATTTGGTTTCAGGGGCAGAGCCTGAAGAGTTTTTCATTCTTTTGCAACCCAGAGAATGTGCCTTCTCCAGGATCCAGCGTGCCTTCTATCTCAGGTACGTGACCCTGAGCCATGAGCCAGGAAGGCCAGCGTCTTCTCTCTGGTGTGGCTGGCAGAGGCTTGAGCCCCACTCTACTTGCACCTTTGGCTGTTCACATCTTCCCTCTTCTCCCTGTTCTCAGTCCCTCCTCTTTTGATATCCTCAGTCATTTCTGTGGAGGGACACAGCCCAACACACCACTCAAGAGATAAAACCAACATGGCCCCATGGTGGCTTTACCTGGGTGAAGGAGACCCCTGGGAGCTCACCTCCAGGTGGGTGGACCACGTCACAGGAGCTGTGGGTTGGATCTTGGCTATGCACGTACCTTCCCAATCCTGTAATGTAGCCGCAGTGGCTGCTCTAGACATATTTTTTCCTATAATGGGTTAGGTTCATTTAATACCTGGATGCTATGAATGTTGCTGTTGAGCTGGTCCTCTTCTCCAGCTTTATCGTCTTACATGGCTGCATTGTGGACTGTGTTTAATGGCTTTGTTTGCATTGTACTGGCTTACCAGGATTTCCAGTTAAGCATGCTATTCTTACTATTCTGTCACGTAACAAGTGTGGTTAGAAAAAGAAATCGACGTACTTCCTAGGAAGTGGCTTCTTTAGGAGGCTTACCCTTAATGCCCCCATAACATGACCAAGGAATATATCAGTGGTTTCTAAGGAAACTTAATTTTAAGGATGCTAGTGACCCAAGTAGGTGGTGGAGGCTTCCTGCAGCTTGTGTCTGATATTTATGAGGGCTGTTCACAGCCCTGTTCCCTGGCAAGCCTCCAAGCCGACATGATCCCTTTTGAACCCAAATGGTTTTCATTTTTCTGTGTTGCTGTCTTATTAATGGTGGCCGAGAAATGCAGAGTCAAGGGATAGAGGGAAGTGAGAGGCAGAAAGAGTGCCAGGTGAGAAGGAAAGGAGGTCCGTGAATAACTTTCCATGGGACACCTACTTGGAGATCCTGAGACCAGTCAGCAGTGTGGCCTCCACTGAGGACTGAGCCTCTTTGGAGCAGGTTTAGGGCTTCCAGTGACTTCTTGGTCTTCAGATTCCCCCTCCCATGGCCAACCTTGGGGCATTCTTGGGGTGAGGGCCTTGGGTCTGCTTCTCCCATTTAGCATCCTGGGCCCACACTGTGCAAAATGTAGATCTGATCTTCTTACATGGGTTCTTGTCTTTGCAGTTCACTCTCTGAGACCTTCTGATATTAAATTTGTGGCAGCCATTGGCAACGTGAGTATAGCAAGGAGATGGAGGTGGGAGGTGGGGTTTGGGACTGAGGATTCTTTGAATGAGCTCCTAGTAACCAGGAAGAATGTTTCACCTGGGGAGAGAGAACATTCTCTGAACTGGAAAAATCCTAAAATCTAGGGTTCTGAGTTGATGTTGTTGTTTTAAATTGAGTGACTGACTCTCTTTACATTAGGATGAAGAAACTTTTGAACTTTCTCATGAGTAAATCAAACCTATTGATAAATAAGCCAAAAATCACACAGAAATTTAAAAGCAATCTCTTAAACTATCTACTTATGAGATAGAAAAGAAAAATGTCCTTACCTGCTTGGCAAATTTTTAAAAATATACCCATCTTTGCTAATAACTTTGAAGTGGTATTGTTTTATGTGGTCAGGAACTGAGAAAGGGAGCGATAAGGGAAGGATGGAGAGAGGAGAGAGGGATAAGCAGGAAGAGCGGAGGCTTCAGTCCTGGCTTCCCACAGCCCCACTGCTCTGGTCTTAGCACTGCTGCCCCTCAAGTCCCAGCAGTCCCAGCTGCATGGACCACTAGTCAGGTGTTCTCAGCTCTGCCCTGTACCCCTCACACCTGAACCAGTACACCCTCGCCTCTCCCCTTCCATGTCTTCCTCCCATCTCTGCCCACCTTGTTTCCTTCCCCCTGTCCTCTGTGTCACCGCTGCCCTCTGCACCCCTGCAGCCTCAGCCCCTGCCCCTGGCCCAGGCTGCCTCCTTGCTATATCCTACTTCCCTGCACACAGCACTGGCCATAGGTGAAGACTTCACATTAGAAAAACTGACCAGGGCCCAGTGAAATCTTCAGCCAGGGCTCCCACCCTTGTTCTTTGCTACTTGTGATGGTGGGGTTAAGCCTGCAAGTGTGACGGTGTGTGTACGTGCGTGCACATGGATGAGGGTGAAGGTGGAGGTGTCCCAGCGGGAGGGATGTAAAGGAGAGGTGGGAATAATGAGAAGAGAGATTTTCTGCCCCGAGGAGCACATTGCCGCTGCCGAGCCTGTGTGTCCCCAGAGCCGAGAGCGTGACACTGGCTGGAGGACTCACGCATTCTCCTTCCTGAGGCAGGGAAATTCCCTGCAGGGAACTCTCCACTCCAAGCCAGGTTTCTAAAGTTAAACCAATCAGCGGTTTCCACTCTTTGGTCCTGGCTCTGAGAGAGTTCTTTGACTCATGAATTATTCAGCCTCGCAGTTCCTGCTGTCACTCAGCTCACCCTCTCTCCTCCTGGGACCCCAGGGTGCTGGGAGATGCTTTCAGTCCATGATGGTCTCCCAGCCCCCGATCATTATCCTCAACCTTCAGGATAAGCCCCAAGAGCACAGTTCGTAGGAGGCTGCCTGCCTCTGTCTGCCCTGAGAGTCAGCTCTCATGAACTCAGCCTGGTTTATGAAAGACATCAGGATAGGGAAAGACAATGGAAGATAGTGAAATGAGAAAGAAGGAAGGTGGAAAGCCGGTGCTTTTGCTCCAAGGCCTAGCACTTCCTTGTGACCGATGCTAGCACCTGTTTGTTTAATTGCTCTGGACTTCCTTTTCCTCACAGAGTGTTAAAGATCAGAGTCATCAAAATTGTTTTCAAACTAACACTTGTGACAGACATTCATTATAGGGAAAAAATGAAAACACATGGAGATAGTATTAAAAAATGGAAGATCTCGTTCATATCTCCTATTCTCTTGTCTCAACAGCCATATACAAACACACACACACTTCAATATATAGGGTGTGTGTGTGAGAGAGAAAGTGTGTATGACCTAAATAGGGTTACACTGCAGTATGCTACGGAGAAGGCAATGGCACCCCACTCCAGTACTCTTGCCTGGAAAATCCCAGGGATGGAGGAGCCTGGTAGGCTGCAGTCCATGGGGTCGCGAAGAGTCGGACACGACCGAGCAACTACACTTTCACTTTTCACTTTCATGTATTGGAGAAGGAAATGGCAACCCACTCCAGTGTTCTTGCCTGGAGAATCCCAGGGACGGGGGAGCCTGGTGGGCTGCCCTTTATGGGGTCACACAGAGTCGGACATGACTGAAGTGACTTAGCAGCAGCAGCAGCAGCAGTATGCTATCTGTGACCTTTTATCCCTCTTAACTAAGAGTCACAGACATTTGCCATGCCAGGGAGGTTATAATCCACTTTATCAAATTCCTTGAAGCCAGGGCTTGTGTCTCAGTTATGTGTCTCTAGGGCCACAGAACATGCAGCCAGTGAAGAGCATGGGGGGAAAATGGCCAGCAGTTGTCAAAATGGTGGCAAAGGAGTTTGCTGGGTTTGTTCCAGCCTTCCCCTCTGTGACCTCTCCCTGAGCTCTCCCATACTCTCTCTACCTTGTTCCTCTTGTTCTCTCCCTTCCTTCCCCTCACCACCCCCATCCAGCTTTTCTGAGGAAAACCTCTACTGTCAGTCACGTCCACTTTGGCCAGGCACAGGCTGACCCCTTTGCCTCAGCCCCAGAGCCAGGCCTCCCTCAGGACTTCACCTGCATGTGGTTTTCTGTTTAAAGTGTTACTTTCCCTCAGAAAACTTTTTCACGCTCCCTCTCATTGAAAAGAAGAGAGGACTCCATCCCAGTCAGAGGAGAGTCAGCCTGTCCTCCCCAGAGGGAGCCAGAGATGTGGCCCATTTTTACAGACTGACTGGCTGTCTTTGAAGCCGGGTCCTTAAGGACAGGCAGGCCCTTTAAAGGGAAGCAGCAGCAGGCTGGGTGTAAGGTAGTGAGGGTACATCGTCACCTGTGATCACCACACCTGGAGACACTGTTCTAGGAGTTTTGAGAGAGAGAATTTGTGTCAGAACCTGTGAAAATACTACTATTGACAACAGCTAATATGTGCTGAACATTTTCAGTGTTCTGGGCACAATTCCAAGCATCTCTGTGCTTAGTCGCTCAGTCATGTCCAACTCTATGTGAACTCATGGACTGTGCCTGCTAGGATCCTCTGTCCATGGGATATTCCAGGCAAGAATACTGGAATGGGTTGCCATTTCCTCCTTCAGGGGATCTTCCCAACCCAAGGGTCGAACCTGCGTCTCTTATGTCTCCTGCATTGGCAGGCGGGTTCTTTACCACTAACACCATCTGGGAAGCCCCAGGCATCCCTGGGACCTCACAAAAGACAAGATTCTCATGGTCTCACCTCTGCCCTATGACCAGGGAAACTCTCCAACTGAGTCCTGTGTGGTTCAGCTTTTACCAAGAGGACAATCAAACACTTACATTGTTCATTCAAAAAATAGTATCGAGTGAGTATTTACTGAGTACTTATGACACATCAGATGCTGTTCTAGGTCTGAAGAATATAATCAAGAACAAAACAGAGGCAAATTCCTGCCCTCCTGGAGTTTTCATTCTAGGCAAGGGAGACAGACCAGACACATTTTAGATTGTGTATTAGATTATCTAATTATTTTAGAGTATGGAAAGTCACAATGAAACAACTTATTGTGTTTCTATGAAGGACGTTAACATTCTACAGAGACACATTTAAGTCTAAGCTCCCGCACCCAGTTTTCTAATCTAAAGAAAAAGGTTACACCTGTTATTCCCTGAGTTTGGACCAGCAAGCTTTGGAGAAAATTTAACATCCTTTCTTCTCTCCCTGAAAAACGAATGCAGGCAGGTCTGGCCATTTTCTGGATCCAGGGATTCCCTTTTGTTGGTGGGAGGGGGTGTACGGCAGGCAGCTGGGGTCTCCCCAGGACAGGCTCTGCCACCTTCCCTGGCTGGGCTGCTCATACCCCATATCTTTTCCAGCCTCCAGACTCAGGGACGGACGACCTGGAGGAACAAGAATGGTAATTGTTCGGGAACCCCAGAGCAACAGAGCTGAGCTGAGCCTCCAGGTTGATCAGCTCTTGTTGTCTCCCTGCTTCATTGGTGGGGAGACCTGAGGGCCAGGGAGGAGACGCCGGCTCCAGGCTCCCTTAGGGGCAGGCAGAATAGTGGAGACCAGAACACAAACCCCTGCCTCTTCATCCAGCGTTCTGTGCGGGAATCCCCCTGGCTCCCTGGGGTGAATAAGGGAGGGACAGCGGGAAGGGCTGAGTAAGGGGTTCTTGCTCTTCCTCCAGCCTCTGTGCTCTGCTCCGGGGGATGCAAGCAGAGTTGGACCAGGGTCAGGCTCGTTCTACGTGGTGGTCTGTGTCCCCTTCCAACTTGGGACCAGACTAGAGGGGCGGGGAGGAGGGTCCAGAGCTGCTCACCCTATTTTGGCAGCTCCATTGGCCTCTGAGGTGTGCCTCTGTCTCCAGGAAGGATAAATCCAGAATCAGAGCAATGCTAAGCCGAAGCCTGTGGTGAAAGAGACCACAGCAGTTGAGGGCAAGCATTGCTAGGCGACAAACTCAAGCTGACATTTGTATGTTTGTTCTACTTGCAGGACTGAAAAGCAGGAGCCGCAAGCGTGCATGGGAGTGGTGACTGGTGAGTTCGGTGTTTTCATGGCCGGAATCCAGATTGTCCCTGTCCCTCCCAACACAGCAGCCCTTTGGTCAAAGAAGAGGATGTGCCCTACTGGCCACATTGTGGCAGGGCCTGAGGAAAGGGGAGGCATTCTGAGAGGACAGAGAGGGAGCCAGAGTGTGAAGAGTCACGTCCCTTGAAGGCGTGAGAGATGTGTCCGAGGGTCCCTGAGTGAGAAGACTCCAAGAGACACGGGGTTAAGGTTAAGGGATGTAGGAGAGGGGTCGGGGTGCCTGGGCCCAAATCCCGAGGCAGCTTCTCCCTCAGGACCCCAAGGCGGGACTTACGGCACTTTGTCTGGAAACTGTCCACCATTCACTGCCCCCACCACCACACCCAGGAGAAGACCCAGCTCCAATTATCAGTTCATTTCATTTTGTAGTAACTCCCCTTACTTACAAAATAGATATATCAATTGGCTTCAGCAAAGTGAAATGAGAAGAATGAAAACTAACCATAATCCCTCCATCTAGAGATAATCATTGGGGTTCCCTGGTGGCTCAGATGGTAAAGAATCTGCCTGCAATACAGGAGATCTGGGTTTGATCCCTGGGTCAGGAAGATCCCCTGGAGGAGGAAATGGCAACCTACTCCAATATTCTTACCTGGACAATTCCATGGACAGAGGGGCCTGGCATCTACAGTCCATGGAGTTGCAAGGAGTCAGATAATCAGTAACCCAGATCTTCCACATCGTAGACAGATGCTTTACTGTCTGAGCCACCAGGGAAGTCCATTAACATTTTGGCCTTTTATATATGAATGTTCTTAGGAATATGTTATATGTAGCATGTTTCTTTTTTTTTTTCCCTTAATATCAGAGGTTCCTTGCAACTCGATTAAGTCATCCTGAAACCCCTGAGTGCCTTAATGCCAGCTGAATTAGCCTGGTGGATAGTCATCTATGGCTGGTGTTCAGAAGCCAAGAGCAAGAATACCACTTTTCACTCCATAATTAGAGTGAAAAGACTCGGGTGGCAATGCAAATGCTCTCCTGAGCTGACACTTGAGCAGAGCATAATAACAAGTGAGGTAACTGGTGCCCTGTCAGTTCAGCCCATAAATGTCACCAAGGACCTGGGAATTATGAGGCTCCCTGCAGAGTGAGGGATAAATAAGACACTGGTCCTGCCATCTGCCCTTGCCATCCATCAGGGGAGGCAGAGGCCTGGTGTCCAGCCCTCCAGGATCTGATTGACAGGTGAGGGGACATTGGTGGCCAAAGCGGTGGAGGGGTCCTCTTGCAAAGGGTCAAGGGTTCAGAAGGAGCGGGCCCCTGTGACTTGGTGACTGTCTCAGCTCAGGCTAGGTTTGGCCCTATTTACCTTTAACTGGTAGGAAAATAGAAACGAAGTGGTGTATTTGGGGGAGTCTAGGAAGATGGGATGTAGTTTAGATCCTGAAACCGTAAGCACAGCTATGGCTTTACCTGATTTCTCAGTCTGTCTCCATTTTGGGGGTCCCTGCACAACCTGGTAACAAATCCTGCTAGCCCCCCATTAAGTACAGCATGGCCAGGAGCCCCACTGGCCAGAGGAGCAGCAGAAGGCAGGGCGGTGAGGGCAGGTGCACCTGCGTGCCCTTAGGGACAGGACTCACCTGGAGCTGGCAGTGAAGCCAGTCTAACTAAGAGGGATGGGCCAGGGAGGGGGCAATATTGGGTAGTCAAGCCCACAGAGGAGCAACTGGTCTTCCAGAAGAAAGTGCTACAGGGGCATGGAGGCCCGAGCTCAGCCCATCTGTCCTTCAACCCCAGAACCTTAGAGCCCTTCCAGTCTAGCTGTGTCCTCTCACACACCACAGCCATTGTGCCATTGTGCAGAGGGGAAAACTGAGTCTCAGGGAGGTAAACAGACCTTCCCAAAGTTACACGGTCAGTATGTGGCAGAATCCCTAGGAACCCAGGCGGCCCAGCCCCACAGCCTGCGTCCTTTGTTCTGACTCCAGAGAGGGATAACTAGGACAGAGCAGGTGCCAGCAGCCCTAGAATAAAATAACGGGCAGATTGGTGTGAAAAGACCCAAGGCCACGTTTGATCACAAAGAAGCAGTGTTTTACAAACACCCTTAATTTGGTCTTCCCTGGTGGCTCAGCTGGTAAAGAATCCACCTGCAATGCGGGAGACCTGGGTTCCATCCCTGGGTTGGGAAGATACCCTGGAGAAGGGAATGGCTACCCACTCCAGTATTCCGGCCTGGAGAATTCCATGGACTGTGTAGTCTATGGGGTCACAGAGAGTCAGACACTACTGAACGACTTTCACTCACTCAATAACCTGGAGAGCCGTTCACTTTCAAATATGTCACAGCAGGCTGTTTTGTCATTCATCCTCAAAGACCCTCCTGATGTGCGGAAGAGAAAGTGCCCCATCCCCCATCCACTCACACATGCACACTCTCACACAGACACACCCACACTGACCCTGTCACCTTCAGCTCTGGGTTCCCACCACGCGTGGGGGGTGGGCTCCGTCCGCAGGCCGGTCAGGGCACCATAAAGGAGGCTCATGAGTTTGGGTTGAGGATGAAGAAGTTGTGGCCCCAGGTGACTGAGAGGGCTGCCCAAGCAGACAAAGCCCAGTGGACAACTCCCGCTCTCCTGCCCCTTCTCTCTCTGCTACCTGCACAGTGTCAGCTTCCTTCAAAAGCAGCCCCTCTAAAGCTGTCTTTTGGATTCTGCTCCAAAAAGCCCCAGGCACTTGTGGATGGGGGCGGTAGAAAGAGGGGCCAGGGAGGGGGACACCACTTCGCTGCCGTGACACTCTCCCGTCTGCCCTCTCCTCTCTCTGGAGCAGACACAGCCTAACTGCTCCTGACAGCACTATTTTTAGCGGTCCTCTGGCTGTCAGCTCTGGGACGCATCTTCTGTGTGCTCCCCGGAGCTTTCCCGCTCTGCTGTCACTCTCAGGAGGAGGGAGGACAGGGAGGCAGCCTGCCGAGTCCCCCATCCCAGCACACTTTCCCTAACAAGTACACAGTGCAGGACAGTGAAGAACTGTGGGATCTGAGTGCTCAGGCTCAGATCCCAGCCACCTCGGGTAGCTGGTGTAGCCTCCCCCAGCCTCGGTTTCCCTTCACACACACATACCTCAGGGCTTAGCACTTGGCTGGCCTGGCACCCGATGGATGCTCCTTTTTCTCAACTCTGTTCACTTCTAAGGGCCTGCTACAAGGTGGACCTCACAGCCCAAGGCAGGTCATGCTTTGGGGCAGGGGCAGTGACCTTGGCACCTCACCAGAGTGGGTCAGTCTTTACAGGTGACCATTGGCTGCTGGGAACACAGCCTCAAACCAGCTCTCTCTTTAGTCCTTTCAGATGTCATCAGATACTTCAGCCCATCTGTTCTGAAGCCCATATGCACTCTTGGGACGGAAGTGGTACACCATGATGCTGCTGAGTAAGTTCTTTTTCTGACTCTCTGTCGTCCTTGGCATCTAGATGGGAGGATTTGATGGCGAGTGGGGTTGGGGGGGAGGGTGGTGGTGCTGGAAGAGTCAAAGAGGCTTTAAAAGAGAGATCTGTGTTAAGTCAAAGCCGAAATGTGTCTCCTGTGCTGACTTTAGTCTGTTGATGGGCCTAATAAAAAAATCAGGTCAGTGTCTGCCTTCCAGGACTCAGGAGGGGTGCAATGCAGCCTCCTGCTCAGAGCCTTGTGCGTAGGCTGGGGCAGGCGGCAAGCTTTCAGCCCCTGACAAAGTTGTGTTTAACTGACTATTCTCTTGGCTCCCTTCCCTCTGTGCAGAGATTTGTGGATTCAGGCCAAAGACCTGGTGAGGAACATGAAAGAGAACCAGGTAAGAATCCATCCGACTCTGCTGGGGGCTGTTCTATCTGCTGGGAGGCCATCAGACCAAAGACACCAGGCAACCAAGGCCCTGCAGCCATCATGCCCTGAGCTTGGCAACCAGTGTGGCCTGGGCCCTCCAAGAACACCCCTGCCCCTGGTACCCTCTGGAGGCCAGTAGAACACAGGACCTCTTCTCATATCCCCAGTTTGGTCCTGTCGAAGTCAGCAGATGAACTAAATAACTTCTTGCTCAGTGAGGTGGTTGAAATCTAGGGTTCTAGAGGGACACCTGTTGGAGGGTGAATCCTGAATTTCCACCTATTAGCTGTGTGATGCTGGGTAAGGCACTTAACCTCTCTAAGCCTCAGTTTTCCCATTTATGAAATGAGAATAATACGAGGGCCTGCAGCGCAGGGCTTGGGGTGGATTCAGTGAGGTGCTGGGTGCGCCTAGCACAGAGACAGTGCCCAGTGCCAGCCCACAGCTGTCATTGTCGTTAAAGAGACTGTTCCTGTCATTATTAATCATCACACCCATTCTAGTTCTTGGGTGGAGGCTTCTGTCACATGCATCCTGGGGCCCTAGTCCCCACACTCCTAGAAGTGTAGACACCCTTTACTCAGAAGCTCATATATGAGTTTGTAATAAGCTGCCTCTAATCTTTTGTGCTCTCCTTATGGACAAGTATCAAATCCAGGCAAGATCTGCTACCAAGCTAGCTTTTAATGAGGGACTTAGCCTGAACCACTGGAACCAAGGGAAGCCACTGTCTCAGCCAGCCATGCATTCATTAAAGAGTCAGGGTGTTCAAGCCAGGTCATCCCAATATATACAAGGAGAGGGGCAAATATAGGAGCAGTGCTATAAAGAGTGGCTTCTTCCAAACTACAGACTTCTCAAATTTCTGGAATGATCATAACATTCTGGAGAATGGCTAGAGGTCTTGAATCAAATCCTGTCATTTTACAGATGAGGAAACTGAAGCCCCAGAAAGTCTTATGACCTGTTTGAGTTCACAGCCAGTTAGTTAGAGCTAAAATCAAAAGTGCCTGATTCACATCTAATGCTCCTCCAGAGCACCATGCTGCCTCTTACAAAACAGAAGTTTGTTTTTTTGTTCCACAAGTAACACATGTTCATTAGAGAAGATCAGAAAACACAGATAAACAAAAGAATACTGAAACCATCCCAAAGCATCCTTAAACCTGATGTCTAGAGATAATTACTGTTGACGGTGTACATTCCCTTGCATAATTTTTCCAAGCACATACGTTTGTATACATTTTATAAAATAGCCGTTACTTGATGTATATACTTTTTACAGTCTGCTTTTCTTGATATCATATTTCTGCTGATGGCAATATGCTTTCCAGCACTGTTTGAACAGTCGCATGGTATTTCATGTCATGAGCATTCCATACTTTACACAGCAATCCTCTGTTTTAGACATTTATATTGTTTCCAACTTTTGACTCTTATGACAAGGCTTCATCATTGTAGCTAAGTCTTTCACACATCCATTTCCTTAAGACTCATTTTTGGAAATGGATTGTTGGATCTAATGGTAAGCCTCTTAAAAAAGTTTTGATGAATTTTTCCATATTGCCTTCTAGAGCAGGGATTGAACCCGGGTCTCCCGCATTGCAGGCAGATTCTTTACCGTCTGAGCCACGGATCTTGGGGATTCTGATCTAGTAGATTCTAAAGTTGTACAGCTTTAAATGCCTACACTATATGTCTCCTTTTGAAAAAACCCATACATATGGTTTTGGGAGGGGTTGTATGAAATCAAAAGACATGCAAAGAAAGAAGCTCTTTTGGCACCAGGATTCCCTGCCATCTCTTTTTCATGCTATCGTCCTTTATTTCTTTTTTACAGCAACTTGACTTTCAAAATGATTGGAAGCTCATCAACGTGTTCTTCAGTAATGCTAGCCAGTGTCGCCTGTGTTCCTCCACCCAACAGGTAAACCGCAGGCGGGAGGCAGAGGGATTGCAGATGCTGGGGTGGGTGCCGAGTGAATGAACTAAACCTGACTGACCTGCACCTGGCAGGCTGGGCCTGATGGCACATATTTCCAAGTTAGGGCAGGCAGGTAGACAGACGGACAGATATCTAAGGGTCAAGGAACCATATTGAAGGACATGCATATATGCATGCTTAGTCACTCAGTTGTGTCCGACTCTTTGCAACCCCATGGACTGTGGCCACCAAGCTCCTCTGTCCGTGGGGATTCTCCAGGTAAGAATACTGGAGTGGTTGCCATGCACTCCTCCAGGGAATCTTTCCAATCCAGGGATCAAAACCACAACTCCTGCATTGCAAGAGGATTCTTTACCACTGAGCTATGGGGGAATTTTTAACTTACCATCCTATCAGGAAAAGGAAACCATAATATAGATAAACTGAGTTGATCATTCTACAACTGAGGAAAATTCACTTTCTGATAAAAGAGCATTTTGCCTCTTGTAGCTCCAGTTTTATTTAAATGCTGACATCAGGAGTTAAAGCGGGATCTGTACTTTGGGCATTGCCTCTTAACTAGTTTACTGTGACCTCCAGTTTTAAAGGAAAGTTGTCGAGTTGTTCATATAGGTTGACTATATTGTCAAGGCTCTTTGGCATTCCCAGGAATGGGATATGAAATATGTGACTTTTAAAATATTTTATGTAGGTGACTGACTGTGACTTACATCTTTATTGAAGAGTGTTTAGGTTAGGATCAGTTGAAGGTGAAAGGGTTAGCTATGGTGACATTAATGGCACACAGATGATTCTTCAGGAGTCTGCTTGCCTCCAGGATGGACCCACCACTCACGACAGTTCAAGTGCCTGCCCGCTGTCCTTTCAGCCACCTTCCAGGGCCTCCACCAGGCCCTGGCACAAGCAAGGGTGAAGTTTCTTGGGTGCTGTCCTCTTATTTTCTGTGCCCCTCTCCCAAACACATACCCGTGCCTTCTTCCAAATGCTCCACGAATCCCAGCCTACCGTCAAAACTCCACTTCCTTTAGTGATGTTGGGCATGCAGATCTTGAATCTTGTTCTACTTCGCTTCTGTCTTCTCCCATGGCAAGTGAAATTTACATTATCTGTTTATTCTTGGCACCCTCCACTTAGGCCATCACGCAAACCAGCATGTACTCATGAATTTACACATTCATGCATTGAATGCTCAAACAAGCGATTAGGCATTGCTGTATTCCTCTGTATATCCACTCATGCATCCATTCATCCATCCATCAGTTATCTATTCATGCATAACTTCACTCTTTCTTCTTACATGCAGGCATATATTATGGTATTTATGATGAGTTGTTCATGCTAGCATTTGACTTTTTAAATATTTGAATGTATTCATTAACACTTACACTCATTCATGATTTCTTCCATACATTTTATCTCGGGTTCAAGCATTGCTGCATGGACGCTTGCATTCTTTCATGTATTTATTCCTTCAATACATTACATTTATTCTTAAATATGTACACAATATATTCCTGTGTGCATGTGTCCATTTATGTATTATTTACTTTTTTAATTTCTAACTACACAAGTAGTGCACAGATGCTTTCTCCTTTTAAAAATGAAGCATTACAGTTAAAGCTAAAATATTCTTTAGCCAGCACCTCTGATCCTCTCACTTTTTTCTCCCAAGTATTTTGCACATCTGTAATCCCTAGTATTCCTTTATGCATGTGTATATGAGAGAGGTTTAATATAAATAGTGTTATAGTGTATCTACTATTGAACAATTTTTTTCACTAAATATTTTTGAGATCTAGTCATTATGATACTTATAGATTAAATTTATTCCTTTAATTGCTAAACAATATCCCATAGTGTATGTTTACCAGATTTTATTTTGCTATTTCTATATTGGTGACCATTTAGGTGTTTCTAGTTTTTCACTATTGTAAACAATCTTGTTCATTTACTTGAACATAATGTTTTTCTAAATACAGTGATTATATTTCATTGTATTCAATTATAGTGTAATTATATTTTGAATTGTAGATGGAAGTATATTAATAGGTCAAAAATCAGTTTAAAAGATTATAACCAAAAATTATAAAAAATAGAATAGAATCAACTATAAAATACTAGAGTTTATTGCATGTAGAGTTTATTGGCTTGTGATTATTTTTGTTTCATTTATATATAGATATGTATGTACTGGGCTGTGATGTGAAATATACCTCACACCATGGGTCATGATCAAGGCAGTTTTAAGAGAAGTGCCTTGAGTAGATTCTTAAACAGAGAATTGCTGGTCATCAGATACATACGCTTGAAATCTTTAAGGACTACCTAATTGCCCTCCAAAGGAGCCAAACCCATTTATAGTCTAATATCTTGGGACCAATGCCAGCATGTAAGGGGGTTTTCCATACCAATAAGCAGTTCTCAGATACCAGCGGGATGTCCTACAATTCAACTCAATTCTGACACGATCTACCTAGAGATAGCATCAGATCCCACAGGCTAAGGGCCCAGTCCTCCAAGACTGCCCCCCACCCCACATTTCAGATGCCAGTCCCAAGTCCAGGTCATCATTCTGCCTAGCTGGCTATAGATTGGAGATTCCAGCAAACCCCTCCTTGAGTTCAGTTAGTTTTCTTGAGTGGCTCTCAGAACCCAGGGAAACATTTTACTTATTGGGTTATTGGTTTATTATAAAAGGACATAACTCAGGATCAGCCAGATGGAAGGGATACACTGGGCAAGGTATGGGGAAAGAGCCAGGACCCTCCATGCCCTCTCCAGCTGGGCCACTCTCCCAGCACATCCAGGTGGTCACCAACTGGGAAGCTCTCTGAACCTATCCTTTTGGGCTTTTATGGAGGCTTCATGATATAATATGATGATTGACTAAGTCATTGACCAATGGCAGTTGATTCAACTTTCAGCCCCAGGTAGGGGGTTGGGTGGGGGAGGAAACTTAAGTTCCAACTCTCTAGCCACAGGGTCGATTCTCCTGGCAACCAGCCCCTGTCCTTAGGTGTAGTCCAAAAGTCACCTCATTAGCATAGCAAAACACACTTTTATGCTCTCATCACTTAGGAAATTCCAATGGTTTATAAACTCTGTGCCATAAAAAGGGACAAAGACCAAATATATACTCTGTATTATAAATCACAATATCACGTATTCTCACCAATGTCTGAGCGCACCCATTCTCTACAACCTTCCCAACACTGTTACCAACCTAATGACTCTTTTTTGTCAATGTGTGAAATTCCCTCAAGATCTAGTCGTGTTGATACATATGGATTAAGTTTGTTCACACTTAGAACCTCACACTTTTAATTGGCTGTAAACGTACGACAAAAGTAATCGTGCCTCACCTCTGGTTTCTAAATGGCTACACACCAGTGACTTAATCTCTGTAAAGTGAGCTCACTGCAGCAATGTTTACTAGCATTCACTTAAATTCCCACTTCGTTGCATTTTTTCTTCTATCTTGATTTGTGTTTTGCACCAAGACCACCAAGGCTTTTGAGCCTAGAATAAATCCCACCTCCACTGCCATTGCCCCCCAAAGGACCTCGTGGCTCATAGGCCTGGCTCTCAGCCTCCTTGGCCTGGGTTGGCTGCTTCCTCCCTTCATTCCTCCAGTCTTGCTTCTGCAGCACAGACCCACCCCTCACATCCTAGTCTTCCTGGTGGTGCCTCTGGCCACAGCTGACCCAGAACCACCATCTGAGAAGCTCTTACCCAGCAGTTTGCATCCCCAGTGGCCTCTCCATGAGGGGTTGTTCTGCAGTCTCAGGAGTTGCAGGAGGTACTCTGAGACTGTGGGCTCTGGCTTCCACCTGACGTCAAAGCAGTTCTACCTTTACTGGCAACATACATACATCAGGTTCCCTGAAATAGTTCATATGAAATAAAGGTATTTTACTGTTAAGGAGAAATTGTAAACATATGTTCCTATCCTACTTAGGACCTGGAATTTTCCTCCTATAAGAGGCCTAGGGGCTCCTTTCATGGGGAATAGACAAGGGCCTGGGTCCACATTTGCTTTTTAGGGGGCTCTTAAGACCAGAGTTGTAAGAGGAAGATGATGAGGAGTCACTCATTAGATGGTGACAGTGCTGCCTCAGGCCTGCTGTGGTGCGTCCAGCTATTCAGAGGTAGGTGCTTCAGAGGCAGCTGGTGACCTGGCTCAGAGCAGTGACACAGGGATGATTTTAGGGTCTGGACTCTTACTTACTGCTCTCCAGTTAAAGTCTAAATGTAGGGAGTAAGAAAAAAATCAGAATAAGAGAGAGGAGAAGGGAAAAAGATGAAGACTTACACTGCAAGAATTTGCTCCTGAATCCAGTTTGTTTGCCCCATGCACAGCAGCCCTGGGACACCAAGGTTTGCAGAGAGAAAGGATTTATTCACCAGGCAGCCAAGCGAGGAGGTGGGAGAACAATTCTCACATCTACCTCGGGACATTTATGGGATAGAGACAGGGTGATCTGAGGCATGGGGAGTGTGGGAGAAAGGTGACCGGAGAGAAGAAAAAGGTGAGGGAATTGTAGTTCTGCACAGGTGCAACCAAGTTGTTAATACCTGCTTATTCATGGGACGCGTGTTCAGAAAAAGGCTGTGTCGGCCTGTTCTCAAGGTGGAGTTCAGGGTCTTCTGATATCAAAAGGTCACCAATGGAACACTCAACACATGCCCATTTGGAGGTCTCAACCATTATTCAGTTAGAGCTCGAGCCAGTGAACAGCTGACTCCAAATTCCTGAAAAACAACTTGGGCAATCATCTCATTGTTTAAGCTACATCATGCTTGGAAGACATACAAGTTATTGTAAAAACAATTAAAGCGAGCTTGATCAGTGAAAGCAGATTAAAGTTCATTATTTATTAAGCAAGTTACAGTTTAACGTATCTAATGGATAACAACCCTTGGTTTCAAAAATACACTCACTTATTCTTTGGAAATGGATGTCAACATTTTGGAGGGCACACACTGGCAGTATGACTCAGGAAATCTAAAAGTGTTTGTGCCTTTTGGCTAAATAATCTTACTTCTCGGAATGAATCCCAGGGAAATAATTTGTTAGAAAAAGTTGTCTGGTTGCAGGCACATATTTGATAATAGAGCGTTCTTCTGATTCTAGGGGCAAAAGATATCAGTGGAAATATGCAAGTTCATTTGAAGAAACAGGGCTTCCCAAGTGGCGCTAGTGGTAAAGAACCCTCCTGCCAATGCAGGAGACATAAGAGATGTGGGGTTCGATCCCTGGGTCAGGAAGATCCCCTGGAGATCTTCATGGCAATCCACTCCAGTATTCTTGCTGGAGAATCCCATAGACAGAGGAGCCTAATGGGCTACAGTCCCTAGGATTGCAAGGAGTTGGACACAACTGAAATGACTTAGCACACATGCATTTGAAGGAATAAACTTTTTCCTGATTTCAACTTATGGAGAAGTTTATCATATGTGATATCATAGGCAAGGGACATTTTATAGGAGTATCTGTCTTCCACTAAAGAACAGGGACAGTTGGTGCCCCAGGGGCAACCGTTCAGCACTTGGAAAGCCTAGGTGGGCCCCAGCTCACTCTGCAGCAGTGAATAGGCACCTTGACCAAGAATTTTCTAAAACAGAGTTTGCAGTCCAAGGAGAACCATGCAGGGACTCCCCAAGGGAAGAGGGATGCCCTGAGTATGGTCCAGAGGGAAAGTGAGGCCGTTTCTCGACAGACTTCCCATGCCTCTTTAGAAGGGAAAGTGTGATGCTGAATGTCATGCTCAGGGAGAGAAAAAAAATGAGACAGAAGGCTTTATTGCTGGCTATGGCAGCAGCTGACTATGGCTCAGATCATGAACTCCTTATTGCCAAATTCAGACTTAAATTGAAGAAAGTAGGGAAAACCACTAGACCATTCAGGTATGACCTAAATCATATCCCTTATGATTATACAGTGGAAGTGAGAAATAGATTTAAGGGCCTAGATCTGATAGAGTGCCTGATGAACTATGGAATGAGGTTCGTGACATTGTACAGGAGACAGGAATCAAGACGATCCTCATGGAAAAGAAATGCGAAAAAGCAAAATGGCTATCTGGGGAGGCCTTACAAATAGCTGTGAAAAGAAGAGAAGCGAAAAGCAAAGGAGAAAAGGAAAGATATAAGCATCCGAATGCAGAGTTCCAAAGAACAGCAAGAAGAGATAAGAAAGCCTTCTTCAGCGATAAATGCAAAGAAATAGAGGAAAACAACAGTATGGGAAAGACTAGAGATCTCTTCAAGAAAATTAGAGATACCAAGGGAACATTTCATGCAAAGATGCACTCGATAAAGGACAGAAATGGTATGGACCTAACAGAAGCAGAAGATATTGAGAAGAGATGGCAAGAATACACAGAAGAACTGTACAAAAAAGATCGTCACGACCCAGATAATCACTATGCTGTGATCACTGACCTAGAGCCAGACATCCTGGAATGTGAAGTCAAGTGGGCCTTAGAAAGCATCACTACGAACAAAGCTAGTGGAGGTGATGAAATTCCAGTTGAGCTATTTCAAATCCTGGAAGATGATGCTGTGAAAGTGCTGCACTCAATATGCCAGCAAATTTGGAAAACTCAGCAGTGGCCACAGGACTGAAAAAGGTCAGTTTTCATTCCAATCCCAAAGAAAGGCAATGCCGAAGAATGCTCAAACTACCACACAATTGCACTCATCTCACATGCTAGTAAAGTAATGCTCAAACTTCTCCAAGCCAGGCTTTAGCAATGTGTGAACCGTGAACTTCCTGATGTTCAAGCTGGTTTTAGAAAAGGCAGAGGAACCAGAGATCAAATTGCCAACATCTGCTGGATCATGGAAAAAGCAAGAGAGTTCCAGAAAAACATCTATTTCTGCTTTACTGACTATGCCAAAGCCTTTGACTGTGTGGATCACAATAAACTGTGGAAAATTCTGAAAGAGATGGGAATACCAGACCACCTGATCTGCCTCTTGAGAAACCTGTATGCAGGTCAGGAAGCAACAGTTAGAACTGGACATGGAACAACAGACTGGTTCCAAATAGGAAAAGGAGTACGTCAAGGCTGTATATTGTCACCCTGTTTATTTAACTTATATGCAGAGTACATCATGAGAAACGCTGGACTGGAAGAAACACAAGCTGGAATCAAGATTGCCGGGAAAAATATCAATAACCTCAGATATGCAGATGACACCGCCCTTATGGCAGAAAGTGAAGAGGAACTCAAAAGCTTCTTGATGAAAGTGAAAGTGGAGAGTGAAAAAGTTGGCTTAAAGCTCAACATTCAGAAAACGAAGATCATGGCATCCAGTCCCATCACTTCATGGGAAATAGATGGGGAAACAGTGGAAACAGTGTCAGACTTTATTTTTCTGGGCTCCAAAATCACTGCAGATGGTGACTGCAGCCATGAAATTAAAAGACGGTTACTCCTTGGAAAGAAAGTTATGACCAACCTAGACAGCATATTCAAAAGCAGAGACATTACTTTGCCAACAAAGGTTCATCTAGTCAAGGCTATGGTTTTTCCTGTGGTCATGTATGGATGTGAGAGTTGGACTGTGAAGAAGGCTGAGCGCCAAAGAATTGATGATTTTGAACTGTGGTGTTGGAGAAGACTCTTGAGAGTCCCTTGGACTGCAAGGAGATCCAACCAGTCCATTCTGAAGGAGATCAGCCCTGGGATTTCTTTGGAAGGAATGATGCTAAAGCTGAAACTCCAGTACTTTGGCCACCTCATGTGAACAGTTGACTCATTGGAAAAGACTCTGATGCTGGGAGGGATTGGGGGCAGGAGGAGAAGGGGACGACAGAGGATGAAATGGCTAGATGGCATCACTGACTCAATGGACGTGAGTCTGGGTGAACTCCGGGAGTTGGTGATGGACAGGGAGGCCTGGCGTGCTGCGATTCATGGGGTCGCAAAGAGTTAGACACGACTGAGCAACTGAACTGAACTGAACTGAACTGAACTGATGGCAGCAGCATGGGTGGGACTGGCTAGCAGGGGATAGCCTTGCACTGAAGCAGAGGCACAGGATGGGGGAGACTGCCCTCCACGCAGTCCCAGCCTGAGTGATTGACAGCTGTCTCCAGAGTCAGTGCCTGCAAGGCATGATTTGTCTACCTCTGAGCCACTTTGCCTCAGGGGACGTCAGGTTTGCAGGCAGCTGAGAAGATTGTCTTGTTGAAAAGTTTACTTTTGTTTTGTTTTTACACCAAAAACATAAACCATGGCTGTTTTTTTTGAAGTGCTCTTATTTGCTTATTTTCATTACACAAAAGGAATTGGGTGGGCAGGAGGTGTCTTTAAATAGTCAGTGACAGGAGTCCTTTTCTTGGGGTGGATGTGGTAGGGGGAGGTCTGCTAAGAGTGCCATGGAGAAGTTTGGAGGACCTTCCGTGTCCTTAAATCCAAGCGTAATTATGTCCCCGCTCTGGACCTGATTTTCTTCAGGTCAAAGTGATTCCATCAGCCTTTGGGAGTAAGTCTGGTCTCCTGTCCCAAATGTCAGCTTTCTAATTGCCTTGATTTGGGCTTGCTCTTCCCTGACATGACACTTTTCCTGGTGGTGAGTGATGTGTCGGGGAAGTCAGAGAATGGACCAAAAAAAAAAAAAAAAAAACCAACCTAGGAAGCTCTGGGAACTCTACACCTGTCTGTGGGAGACTGGGATCTAGACAGGGCCTTTGTCACTATCAGGCCCATCGAGGTGGGTGGAGGTGGTTGGGGAAAGCAAGAGACAGGCCGGTATGAGCCTGGGCATCTCGTCCCACCCACATTTAGCACATTTCTCCTTCCATAGCAAAGTCACGTGATGAGCAGCATGGACCAGCTGACCAGGACGCTGGACTACTTGCACCAGGAGGTGAGGCTCCCCCAGCTCTGTGGGCCCAGGCACCCAGAACTCCGTCACAGGTGCCTGTAGCAGCCAAGAGAAGCTGCCCTTCTGCGGGTTGGTGGGGTTCAGGTTTTCTTTAAATGGCCTCCAATGGGAGGGGAAACAGACTCCCAAGAAGAAGTCCAAGACCCCAGAGAAAGGGAAGGCATTGGAAGAGCCAGGCTTCTTGCCCTTTTGATGATAAACGGATCAGATATAGAACTGTTTACTCTTGCAAAGGATATTCCTGAGGGACCTCTGGAGAGGAGGAAGGATATAGGCCATTTCTCCCCTGGGTTCTTGGTGACCTGCTATTTCCTGAGGACTGGCTCTGACTGCGTCTAGGGGGATGATGGCCTGGAGGGACCTTGAGAACCCTCAGAGCTCCACTAAGTGACCAGTGAGAGCACTGCATATCTTGGAAACCCCAGGGGAGCTCTGGGAGAAGAAGAGAGGCTACAGTCCTATTATCACCAGGTCTTGCTGCCCTGTCCATACTGTGGTGGGGAGGCGCCCTGCCCACCATGGGGGATGATGGCACAGCGGCAGGGCTAAAAGCTTTGAACCAAACCCTACCAACCATCTCCCAAAGGGCCTACCTATTTAACAAAGAGAGGCCTAACGTGCTCAACTGGACCCCAAACTAAGCTCAAACCAAGGGTTCCAGAAAGGCCATGGAGCCGTGACCCTGACTCTGCAAATGTTCATCTTTTCCCTTGTATCCCCCTAGGTCCCCAAAGCATTTGTGAACCTAGTCGATCTCTCTGAGGCTCTGAGGGGCTCACACTGGCATCAGAAGACTCTGCTTAGGTAAAAAGGGAAGTGGAAGGGGACCAGCATTTGCGGCTTGGTGCCATGTGCCAGGCACTGTGTGAGGCACTTCACGTGCATTAACTGATCCAAGGGATGGAGTTGGAGAGAGGCTAGGGGACGTGTGTGTGATCACACAGCCGGTGGGGGCAGAGTTGGGCTGCAGGAGGGGCCTGAGTTAAGGAATGAAATAGTCACTCTGGTTGACATGGCGCCAGGTGCCCTCCTCCCACCAGAATGACTTGAGAGTTTACAAAACAGCTTGGGCAAAACATCCAGAAGCCAAGACGTGTTACTTCAGGACATTGGAGAGACAATTTAGCCTAAGTGGATTTTATTTTCATACAACTTGATCCCCATATATTTCTGAGATGTTTCAGAGAATTTAAACTTTCTGAACCTAAATTTTGAGATTTCTGGCCTTGTACCCAGAAAAGATATTCTTCGTGATGTCCTTGGTGATGGATAGTACTACAGTCCATGGAGTTGCAAAGAGTCGGACATGACTGAGCAACTGAACTGAACCCAGAAAAGAAGTTCACGTGGATAAAGTCAGGACAGGGATGGCTGGAGGTGGTGGTGATGGAAAGGAGAGGAAAGGGGCATTTGAAGAGGAAGAAGGGAGAGGGTTTTAGAGTAGGGGAAGGAAGGAGAGGAGGTGGGCCTCTAGGGGAGGGAGGGAGGCATCAGGAGATGTCTCCATAATGTACTCTTTTTCTCCCCAGTGTGTCCCTCCCATCCTCCCTTTCTTCTTTCCTTACTTCCTTCTTTTTCCTGGACCCTCTGAGAGCCCCACCTCATCCCTTCCCTGCTCCCTAAGCAGCTCCCAGTCCCCGCATCCCCATCTTTCCCCAAGGGGCTGCCTGGATGGTCCCAGCACTGCATCCACACTCACTTATGGCTTGTTTTAACCTGCAGCCCCACGGCCCAGCCCTGCAGGTGCTCAGGGGAGACCTCGCGGCTGAGCAGTGTTGTGACCCAGTGGACTTACCAGGTGAGCCCACTCTGAGACACTGGCTGCTGGCTCACAGGGGAGGGTGGTCATAAAAACAGAGGTGTAGGAACAATGAGGGTGCCAGCTTGCTGAGGTGGGACCCCACCTGCTGAAGTTGGGACTGAGAGTCAGGAACCGAAGGCAGCAACTCCTCTTGGGTCACTTCCGGGTGGTGACATGATTTTCCTGGATGTAAAGTGGGGACTACAGTACTGGTTTCTGGGGGGAGAGTAGATGGAAGTGCGAGGGTGGTGGTGGTACCTACAGTTAAAGATGCTGAAGAACTTTGGAGATCACTCCGAGATCGTTTGGTCATCATTACCGCTTATACTGTGGCTGCTGAGCTAGTTTGCCCAGATTAGGCTTGTGCCCCAGACTATAGTCAGGGACAATAGCCCCTGAAGATGTGTATCTAGCTTACAGCAGAGACCCCATGACAGTGTGGGTGGCTCAGCAGAAGCCTTCATCCCCACCAGCAAACAGCACAAAGCACAGCTCCCACTGATACACGTTACCACGATGATTTTTAATCTAAGAAGAAAATTATATCTGTGAAGCTGTGTGGCACTTAACTCACTCAGGAAGGGACAGTTTCTGACGGGGGTCATAGCATATCCCTCTACAGAACTCAGCCCTTGAAGAGAGCATGGGGGCCCTAGCTATGTGCTGGCAGCTGTACACTTCTTGAGCTCTCAGAGAATATATTTCAGGTCTAACTCTGCTATAACCTGATTCTAGCACTTCAGAGAAGAATGAAAACCCAATTTAGTCAATCATAGGGCCCCAAAATATGAGATGAGAGGAGCTTCCAAACAGCATACAAATCAGACCAGCATGGGTGGGTCATTGTGACCAGGGCAGGGGTGAGGGACTTGCTGGGAGCTCCTTGCTGGGACGATGGGAGGTTGGGGCAGGCTGAGCCTTGACGGTACTCCTTTCTTCAGGAAACTTGGGAACGTCTCCTGGCCTCCAGCAAGTACAACGAGCAGGAGTCCTTCGCAGTCGTCTTCCAGCCTTTCTTCTACGAGAGAGCCCTGCCACCAACCTCGGTGAGTGAGGCCCGGCCCCCACCCTCTCCTGCCCCCGCCCTCTCCTCCACAGGAGACCCAGCCCAGGACGTGCAGTCTCAGGGGAAATGCTGCAGTTTTCTCTTATACTCTGGGGCCCATTTCCCCGTGGGGCTGGCTGACCCTGTGAGGTGGGTTCCGAGAGTCAGAGCAGCCTGGAGATGAAGAGCATGGACTTCACACAGACAGCTTCCAGCTCTGGAATGGGCTTCCTCTGTGACCGTGGGCAAGTTGTCTGAACTCTCTTTGCTTTGGTTCCTCACCTGGGATGTCAGGGCCATTGTGAGTAGTCCCTCCTTTAGGGTGGTTGTCAGGGGTGAGTAAATAGGTGTGAGGAACTTCGAACAGCGCCTGGTGTGTGGAAGCCTTCCGTATCTCTCAGCCACGGTGACTATTCAAGGTGGAATTTCCAGGCACCACGCCACACTCCTCTCTCTGCAGGCTCCTCCACACCCATCCTTACAAGGGAGGATGATTCTAGTTGCTTCCTCACCCAGGTCACTGGACCCATGCCTCTCACCCCAGGAGGCCCACGACCACAAGCGCTGTGGTGGGTCCAGGCGCGCTCTGCTCCGCAAGGTCTCTGATGCCTCTGTGGCTTTAGCACCGTGCATCTGGGGCCGTTCTCCCTCCAGGCTCTAGGTTTCTGTTTCCTGGAGTCACTGTGTCCCTCCGGGACTTCTGTCATGTTTAAATAGTGGTTTAGAAAGAGGAGGAGGAGGAATATTAGTTCCCATCCCCCTCCTACTCAGACCACACCTGAATCACTTCTGTGCCACCTGTTCCTTCTGCTCGTTAGTTCAGTGTGTACAACCCCACGATGACAAGTAGCAGCCAGGCGTGTAACCCGCCTCTCCAGGCCCTCACCTCCCAGCCCTGACCCCAGACAGCAGTCCTCTAAGTTCCCACCATTGTTAATGGGGAAGCATGAAGGATCGAGGTGCATCAGGGGCCCCCCATCTCTGCCGGGAGAGCTTCAAGAGTGTGTGGCAGGGCTATCCCATCCCTCGGGGCACACAGGGCTCTTCCTCTGGTTCTCTTTCAGGGGGAGCAGCCATTCCAGGATCCCACCGCTCTCGGCTTGACTCTCTGGAACAGCATGGTGAGTGGCTGGGGGTCCCGGCGCTGCACTGATAACCTGGGGTTTGTTCTGTGGAAGGAGGGGCAGGACTCTGCCACTGCGCCCGGCCTGCCCACTCGCTGCTGGAGGGGCTGCAGGAACCACGAGGACTCCAGGATGATGGTGATTCTGGGCCACCAGGGGTCCCTCCCACACCTAGTGATGGCCCAGCTGGGACCCCTGGGAGCTTCCCCTCCTCTTCCCAGAAGCTGGGCTGTAGCCCTGACAGTGAGCAGGGCTCCCTGGAAAGCCTCAGTTCCGCTCTTCCTGGAGGCAGGGACACCTCCCTGGAGTCTGTCTGGGAGACTTCACTGGGAGTCAGGCACTAGGGATCAGGCTCACGTAGCCAGTGGGTCTGGGTTTCCCTCACTTCACACTTAAGGACTGTCATGTGGTGCCCAGGGCCCAGGGTGGTGCCTGGGGTGAGCGCAGACTCGAGACTGAGGAAGACCTGGGCTCAAAGCTCTCACGGGCGGGCGTGCAAACCTAGGGTCTCAGCTCCCTTTCTGCAAAACCGCTGAGCCGACACATGGTGAGCCTGTGGCTCCCTCCCTCCCGGCCCGCGGCGAGTACTCACTACAGTGACCCTTCCTCCTCTGACTGGGACAGGCTTTCTCCAGACTCTGAAGTTTCCCCCAGGGCTGTCTGGGATTCGTCGATGGATGGAATGTTCTGTCAAGACTCTGAGCCTCTCCAGGACACCAGACAGAGACCTGATTTTGCCATTTACTTTTTTCCCCATCCAAGCTGTCTTATTTTTAGAATTCCCAAGACAGAAACGTGGCTTTCTTCTTCCTTGAATTAGAAAAATTTTTCTCTCCATCTCCACGACTGGGGTGCTGTGCTGAGTCCATGAGCAGCTGCAGTTGGATGTGTGGTAGCCAATGAGACAGGGAGGGGCAGGGCCGGCCCAGGCAGCCCGGGTCCATGGAGTCACACCAGCCTTCAGAGGAAGCATTTGATTTCTTTGGATGAGGACCCTTTTTAGTGGGCCTGACCCCTGGGCGAGATATTCCCCGGAAAACCACTTTGCTGCTGATCTCCTGTGAAGGGCCAAGGAAAGTGACTGGTCCTGCACAGGCTGCCCTCCCCTGTCCTCTCTCTGGGGGAGGAGAGCTGATGCTTTAAGCTCAGCCAAACCTCTCTCCTCCCCAGGAGCCCAGAGGGGAACAGAAGGTCTCGCATTCAAGACCAGGGACTGGGACCTAGTTGGTGTCCCGGGGCTTTGAGGTGGAGATGGCTTTCCTAGTTGGGCAGTTACCTGCCCAGCCCAAACAGTAACCATTTCCCAGCGAGAGGCCTCACGCTTCCTGGAGCTGTCACTAGGAGAGAAATGTGTCCCCAGGAAGGTCTGTGCCCTTCTTCCTCTGGGGTGAAATGACAGGCTATCACACCATCTCACTCCCAGAGCAAGCACAGCTGCCAGAACACACCGACAGTGCCTGCAGGCCTGGGGTTATTTATGAGAAATCAGGGCAGTAACAGGTTTCAGGAAAGGGCACCGGCTAACAAGCCAGAAAACCTAGGTTCGGGTCCGGCTGTGCTTTTGGTTGTTTCTTGAGGTGCATCACGTGGTCTTTCTGGGCCCCATTTTCTCTCCTGGCCAGCCTCAGAAGGCCTTGGAAAATACAGGAGCATTCTCCCTTGGGTTCTCCCCTGTGTCCTCCCAGGGACATGGGGAGACCACGAGCCTCCCTTCCTCTACCTCTGTGCCTCTCTGCTGTGTTGGACCCCACCGAGACCACAGAGTTGTCAAAGCCAGTTTTGTCCATCATGGCCAGATTTGCAGACCCACAGAGGCCCGAGAGAGGGCCACCCTCTTGCTTGGGGAGCAGAGAGGAGCCAGCAGAATTGCTATGACCACAGAGGCCCGGATTCTATCGCTTCTCTCCTTGGCCTCGCCCCAGGACACAACAGTGGGGCTGGCTGAGCCAACCACGTGTTGTCTGCTCCCCTGGCTGAGCTCAGGATGGGTGTGAGCTCTGAGAGTTGGTAAAGGAAAACCCCACACACCTAGCACCATCCTAGCTGAATGAACCACTCAGATGGAAGTTGAGCTCCTGACACAAAGCAGAGGAGGATTTGTGTTTGGGATGTAATTCATTCCCAGGCCCTTCCTGCCTCCCCGGTAAATTCTGATAATTCTTATACAACAGTAGTGTTGACGAGACCCACCTGTGGGGGCTCAGTTGCCAGATCCAGTGGCCACGGACCCCCACCTTATGCCAAGCCCTGTGCTAGTGTTAGAATCTCAGGGCAGAGCAAGAAGGCTGGGGAATGGCTCCCAGTGGAGTGGGAGTCTCAAGAGCATGTCTGAGGTCATCCCCCTGCGCCTCCCACACTCCAGTTCATCGTGGGGGCAGGGAAGCCAACGCACAGGAGACGCAAGCGATGAAAGTACTGAAGGGCGACCAAGAGCAGAGACCAGCATCAGTGTCCCTGGAGTGCGTGCGTGTGTGTGCAGTGTGGGGTGGTGGGTGGAGGGACACACGAGTGTCCTTTTGATGGAGCAAGTCATTTTCCATCCTGAGGATGGAAATGAGGCCAGAGCAGGTGTAAAAGGAATTAATGGCAGCAGGAAGGATGTAGGTGATGGATAAAGAGACATTTCAGTTCAGTTCAGTTCAGTCACTCAGTCGTGTCCGACTCTTTGTGACCCCATGAATCACAGCACACCAGGCCTCCCTGTCCATCACCAACTCCCGGAGTTCACTCAGACTCACATCCATTGAGTCAGTGATGCCATCCAGCCATCTCATCCTCTGTCGTCCCCTTCTCCTCCTGCCCCCAATCCCTCCCAGCATCAGGGTCTTTTCCAATGAGTCAACTCTTCGCATGAGGTGGCCAAAGTACTGGAGTTTCAGCTTTAGTATCATTCCTTCCAAAGAGACATTTAGGACAAGATTATTCATGCAGATGGGTTTATTGAGAAAACCTATGAATCTTCCTTTGGAGTCCTTAAAAAAATTAGGCTCTGTGATATCCATTTGACTAAAATAATCATGATGTGGTTTTCTCAGTGTTTCTTTCCAGATTCTATCATTGATTAAATTCTTGAAAGATTGGAGAAATCAGGCCAGTTTGAGTTCAGGCCACCAAGCCAGGCCCACTGAACACTTCCTTTCAGAGCAGTCCTGAACCTTATGGTTGGGACTCCCATACTTAGAAGTGTCCACCATCAGAATAAAACTGAAAGGAGCTGAGGAGCCCTGTTCTTCCTCCAGCCCCTGAGTGAAAGGTTGCCACTCCTTTGCCAAAAGGTTAATTACACCCTTTTATCTGACCTGGTCCGTTTGGGTGACAAGCCAATCCCAAGAAGGGTAAAGTTCTTTCCTGTTCACTGGGCACAGATGCTAGGATAAGATACTGCTGAGGAGTCTAAAAGGCTCTTGCAAGATGGCAGAGCCCATGACTGAGCCAGACAGGGGAGTCCGTCCCACAGTCTACTGTCTCTCATGTCCCTTATCGGGGACCCTGGGGAGGGAGTAGCAGGCTGGGGTGCCCTAGGAGCCCAGCCCCTTGGGGCAGCAGTGATGGCAGCAAACACAAGGTTTCCAAGTAGTAGAAGTGCAGGCAAGAGAAAATCTACGATCTCTCAAAGCCACTGCATTTTTCTCTTAAGTGTTTACAAAGGTATATATGTGTGTGTGTGTGCATTCTAAGTTGCTTCAGTCATCTCTGACTCTTTGCGACCCTTTGAACTGTAGCCTGCCAGGTTCTCTGTCCATGGGATTCTCCAGGAAAGAATACTGGAGTGGGTAACTGTACCCTCTTCCAGAAAATCTTCCCGACCCAGGGATCAAACCCATGTCTTTTACATCTACCTTCATTAGCAGTCAAGATCTTTACCACTCGTGCCACCTGGGAAGTCCCTTACAAAGGTACTGTGAACATTTTAAAATAACAGGAGGAGCTTAAAATTCCTCCTCCATTGAATTCTCCAACTGCCTTCATTTTCTCATCTTCCCTCCAGTGAATTTCCCCGAGTGGATCCTCCGCTGCTCTCCCTGTGGATACACCACACACTTTTCGCTACGTCGCTTTTTGCTATGTCAGATAGGCTTCAGTCATCATTTAAGTAGCTGTCTCTATCAGTGCTGATACCACTATCACTGTTCCTGAAATGCAGACACTTTCTCTGGTTGTTAGCATGGGGCCGTGCTGTGCCCCATGCCCCTGCACCTCTGTGTCCCAGGTAGGAACACGGGGCTTGCCAGGTGACCAAGGGTTTCATTCATTCCCTGCTGTTTTACACCGTGTATTTGCCTTTCCTTCCCATTCCTATTCTCCTCTCAGAGGGAAATGTAATCAGGGAGCCAGGCAGCAGCAGGGCAGCAAGGACGGGGTACAGGAAGTCAAGCAGAACAAATAACCAGCTGCTGGAAGGTCAGGAAGCCTGCATGAGAGTGATTCGACTTGATCTGGACACCCAGGTCCTCGTGTCAGTTCAGTCTCTCTGGTGTTCAGTTTCCCTGTCATAACAGTGGGCTGGGAATCGGTGGTTCCTCTCCTGCAATGGAACTCAAGTTGTTGTTCAGTCGCTCAGTCATGTCCGACTCTGCGACCCCATGGACTGCAACATGCCAGGCTTCCCTGTCCTTCACTGTCTCCCTGAGTTTGCTCAGACTCATGTCCATTGAGTTGATGATGCCATCCAATCATCTCATCCTCCGTCACCCCCTTCTCCTCTTTCCCTCACTCTTTCCCAGCATCAGGGTCTTTTCTGATAAGTCGGCTCCTCACACCAGGTGGCCAAAGTATTGGAGCTTCAGCATCAGTGCTTCCTATGAGTCTTCAGGGTTGATTTCCTTTAGGATTTACTGGTTTGATCTCCTTGCTGCTGAAGGGACTCTCAAGAGTCTTCTCTAGCATCACAGTTTGAAATCATCGATTCTTTGGTGCTCTGCCTTCTTTATGGCTCAACTCTCACATCCATACGTGACTATTGGAAAAACCATAGCTTTGACTAGATGGTGTTCAGTTCTCTCTGGTGTTCAGTCTCCCTGAAATAGTAGCAGTGGGCTGGGCATTGGTGTTTCCTCTCCCGCAGTGGAATTCAGCTTGAGCGGACATCAGAATCCCTGGAGGACTTGATAAAACACAGGGAGCTGGGCCCCACCCCAGGGCTGGGGGCTGGGAAGTGGCATTTCTAATGTGTTCCCAGCTGATGCTGCCCGCCCAGGGTCACACTCTGAGAAACACAGGGTGAATGAGCCTCTCTCAGTGGTACCCTAGGATGCTGCCACCTGTGTAAGACTTTGCTATTCTAAATATTACCTTCTATTCCAGATGCAACCAGCAGGACAGAAAGATGAACCGTTCAGTGCAAAAGAGAGACGGCCTCTGACATGTCCCTCCCAGGTAGGCAAGGACTGGAGGGGGCGGAGGTGGGGGGGCGGATCTCCTACTGAGTTGGGAAGAATGGCGGGGTCATAAGGAAGTGGGCTTTGCTGTGAAAGTGGGTCTCACCTGGATGAGACATTAGCCCCATTAGAGTCATGGATCTGTTCTTCTGGGCCTGGGCATACCTAAGGTTTATACCTGTGGGCCAGGAGAACTGTTTTAATAGAACTCAGGCCCCTTCCATACCTATGCAGGGCATAGGAACAAAGCCATAGCTCACCTGGCCCCAGATGCCAAGATGGGTGTCTTAAATATGTGCTCAGTGTATAGTAGGTGTAGAATTAATGTCGATTAATAAATTAATTTTTAAAATGACAACGTAAATGAGTAGAATTCCTCTTATCACGTAATGCTGGTCAAATTTTTGGCTTTCTTGATGAATCGGTAAGTTTTTTGTTACTGGACTGTAAGAACTATGCAATTCATCACATTTTTCTCTTGGCCTTGGCTCTCAGGAAACTTTAAGTTCTCTTTTCATGGAAATATACCTACTGCGTCTGGTGGCATGAACCTCAGGTAGAGAGCAAGAGATGCTGACTGTAGCAAATGGGAAATTTCAAAGTGTTAATGAACTCCTGCAGGGAACTAGTGGGCAGTACAGAGAAGAAAAGCCAGAGAATGGTTTTCTCATCATTTAAAGGATGGTATGAATGCTTCAAACTGGCCAAAGGCATTGCTGGATGATAAGACCTGATGGTTCAAGGATATGGATTCTTGGATCATGGTTACAATACATTATCTTTCTCTGCAGGAGAATCCCTATCTGTTCACCTACAGGAACAGCAACTATCTGCCCAGGATGCTAAAGCCCCAGGTGAAGACTGAGGTACGGAGAGGTGTTCTATGATTGACAAACATGCAAATGAACCAGGGGCAGCCGCCTGATGAGTCTTTAGAAGCTTCCGAGGGGTTCTTTATGTCCTGGACCCCCGGGGGCAGGCTGGAGAGGGTGAAGGAACACGTGTGTGGGTGTCCCCTAGGTGCTTGAAGCAGGGCTGCCCTCCAACTCCATCTTTAAAATGATCTTGGCAACCAGCGTCCCGTGGCTTCACTGGGTATGCTGGGGGCTCAGTGCTGCTAGCTTCCTGTTTATTTTGATGTGAGGCAAGAATCTTTGTATATGATTGTGCTCAGTCATGTCCGACTCTTTGTGACCCTATGGACCATAGGCCACCAGTCTCCTCTGTCCATGGGATTTCCTAGGCAAGAATACAGAAATGGGTTGCCATTTCCTCCTCCAGGGGATCTTCCCAGTCCAGGGATCGAACCCATGTCTCTTATGTCTCACGCATTGGCAGGCAGGTCCTTTACCACTAGCGCCACCTGGGAAGCCCTAAAAATCTTCACTCTCCTCAAATCTCTGACAAGTCCTTTTAGACTCATCCAAGCCCTTAATCTGAAGAGAAAGTCAAGAAAAGACAGGGAAATGGGGTGAGATCTGAAAGCAGTCAACATGGAAGTCCGCAGCCGTCAGCCACCCCTTAGGGGCCGCCTCACACTCACTCACGTCTTCCTTATGACTTATCTCATGAGTCTTTTTCTAATACTTCCTGTTGAGATTAGATAGGGCACTCCACAGTCCTCTGTGGACACAAGAAACACTTGAAGGCTGTCATCCTCCTTCTCAGAGGACCGGGGACCAATGTGGGTTGAGATGAATTCAGTCCTAGCTCCGCCCCTGTCTCCCTATGGATAAAAGAGGGTGCAGTTTGCTCTGAGTGGTGAAGGCAAAGCTGATGGCCAGGGCCTGTATCGCAAAGCCCCAGAGATAACAGTGTGCAAGACTTGATTTATCAACTCATCCCACACTTTCTCACTAACATCGCAGCAACAAGGATACATCTAAGAGTCAGTATGGCTCAGTGAGTTGAGCGAGTGGGCTCTGGCTTCAAATCCAGACTCTTCCTATTACTGGCTCTGTGTCAGCAGGCAAAGTACTCAACCGCTCTGTGCCTTGGTTTTTCAAATCTGGTAAATGATGAGAGTCATCATCCTACTTCATAGAAGTGTTAAATGGTAATAAGTTATAAAGTATAATGCACATTTAACAGTATCTACCGGGCCATGAGTTTTATATAAGAGGGAGCAATACAGCCCTTCAGGATACACTTACTGAATACCAGCCGTGTACCACTAGCATGCAGGCTCCGTGAGGGCAGGGGCTCAGGGCAGGTATCTCGTCACTGTCAGCTGAATGAGTGGGTGGATGAAGACCAGGTATAGGAGATAAAGATACAAATAGTCTAGCGGGGTCAGCCAGCAGTGGCAGCACAATGTACCAAGCGCTGTGAGGTTTCCATGGGTATTCTGAGAACACAGCTGGACAGCACATGACAGGAGGGAGCCGAGAAGGCTTCCCCAGGGCTCCCACGACCTCAGCCTTGGGGGTGATAAGGCACAGCCAGGTAGGTGGGTGGGAGAAGGGAAACAGGGAGAGGGAAGAGGAAAGAAAGGGCAGAGGTGGGCATGGGGCAGAGACACGGAGGGGACAGAGAGCTAGGTGGGCGGTTTGGAACGTTGAGGGCCTCCTAGGCCATGCCAAGGAGGATGGACTATGCTGCTGTTAGTACAGAGTAGAAACATGCTTATTTAACCAACAAGCATTTACTGAGCTTCTACTGTGCAGTGTTATAGGCTCTGGAAACACAAGAATCAAACAGACAAAAATTCCTGATTTCACTGAGAATTTGGGCAAGGGAGTGATTTTTATGTTGAGAGAAAAAGAGTCCTCTGAATGGATTCAGAAGGCTAAGGAGGAAGCCTACAGGCCAGCAGCAACGATGCTGAAGAATACAGCCATATTTTAGAAAGAAGTGATGAAGCCTGAAATTAGGCTGTGGGACTAGAGAAGAGGGGCAGGCCTGGGAGCAGCTGGAAGGGGTTTTGTGGACACTCGGTGTGAGTATTGAAGGAGAGGGACAACTCCTAAAAGATGCCTGGGTTTCTGTATTAAGTGGTATCTCCCCAGTAGAGGCATACTTTTCACCCAGTTTCTTACATGGAAGAACCATTTCTTATTATTTCTCCTTTTGTCTCCTTTCAGGTGAGAGATGGAGTGGAAATCAGGTGCTCTGACAAGGATCCCTCTGACACGGTTCCCACCTCAGGTACACGGCTCAAGTCCAGTGATTTGTAAACTCATGTGAGGTCTAAACCCATCACAGTAAGAGTAGCCTTAGGATGTCAATCCCCACAATCTGAGATACACCTGAGAGGTTTTCAAGGCCATCCAGCTCTGTGTGTGTACTTGTAAGTTCATGCCTGTATTTGATTATTCTTTAACAAAAATGTGATAACATTATCAGAAAGCATTTATTGAGCATTAGCTGTATGCTAGGCCATGCTCTGTGAAGGGCCCGGTGTCGGGTGAGTGAGCTGATGTCATTGTTCCCGCTGGGAAGCCTCGATGAGGCAGATTTGTTCTGTGAAAAGCAGAACTACCTTCCTCGATGAGGCAGATCTGTTCTGTGAAAAGCAGAACTACCTTAAGCAGGAAGCAAAAAGTCCCCACTCTGAGTAGAGCCGTGTCGGGGTGTACTCAAACACTGCACAGCACAGGGAACCACAGAGTCTCACACACGTGCCGTTTTCACTACTTCTTGGTATTTTCAAAATGACTGTTGCTGGGTCATGAAAGTGAGACTCACGGAACATTCTAGGCAGAGACCTTCCCAAAGAGGGGCTGCCTAAGGGCTGAACCTTTTCCTCCACATGAGTCAGCCTGGGGGTGATAGCTGTGTGCACAGGACCCTGGAAGGTCCCGGGTCGGAGGATGTGGTGGCCCACATGACTCAGAACCTCAGCCTAGGAGCATCTCTGCAACTGTGCAGTGGGTTCTCGTGCGTCCCGGGGAGTGACTCGTGTGTTCATTGATTTGTTCCCTTGTTTACTCATCTATTAGATGATTGTTGAATGCCTCCTATGTGCCTTCCAGAATAGAAAGCAAAGTTTGGAGATGTCACGGTATGCAAATCTTTGTGGGCAGGTTGTCTCCTTTTGCTGAGTGTTAGTAGAAAGTAAGTGTCAGCTTGCCCTTCATGCCTGTCTTAGCTCTACACACTCTAATCAAGCCAAGTGACTGGCAAGTAAGTTAAAAATCTTCTCACGGAACACTTCAGTGTGTAACTGGCTCTTGACTAAGTTGCAGAAGAATGGAATAGGTGATAAAAGTCTTAAACACACACAGCATCTTTATGCTTTTTCCCCATATTAGTGACAGCCTCTTCCTGTTGGTTAGTTTGCTAGCAGAATTTTAGTAACAAATTATTAGAAACAAATTATTAGCTTCATATGCAGGCTCTCCAATAGCAAAAGCTCAAAGATGTATGTGTATATGTATATTACATATGTGTATAATATATACACGCATATGTAAGATGTGTGTTATATACATGTAATGTGTATGTAATATACATACGTATGTATGTATACACATGTGTCTATACATATATGTGTATGTATCATATGTATGTTTGTATAAGGAGAGGGAGGGTGGTGTTTGTTTTAATAGCCATACTCTCTACAGTGAAATGATATCTATCCTCTTTTAACCTTATCATTCTAAAAGGATGGTCTGTAAAGATTTTGCAATCTGTCCAGATTATGTTCCTATCACAACAGTGATAAGCAAGCAATCCATTAGAGCATATCTGAACATCTGAAAGCCAAATGAAACATGAACCTCTCCTTTATCCCCTGACCCTGGAGATGGTCCTGTTTATTGGCACTTGAAGATGTAAGCACAAGAAATCTCGAGACCATGAGATATGAGATGCTCTGGTGATAGTTGTTTGGATAAGCAGATGGACAGATACAGGCATTCTTGATCTAACCAAGTAGGCCTGGGAACAAAACGCGGCACTGGCCTACTGGGTGGTGGTACTCAAGGGCTAATACTGGGTTGGCCCCTCTGAGTACCCACCTAAAATGCGTCATTTCGAAAAAGGGCCACAGCTAACTGGACAAAAATGAAAAACACATTTCATTACTGCACTTGATATCTGATTGAACATTTTAATCACACGTGTGGCTATTGGGACAGGAGAAAGACTTACACCGGGTCACGCTATTATCACCCTCGATAATTGTCACATTTCTGATGAGGTCATTCACCCTTCTGGAGACCATGTTTACAATTTCTAATTGAGATGAAGGCATCTGATATGTACTTCTAAGAGCAGATCATCTATCTTTAAATCGCCAGTGACTCAGCACATGGTGGGAGCCTGATAAACACTTGTTGAACTTATCTTTATTGCAGAGAATTTCTGCTTCAGCAAATCAAAAATTCCCAGGGTTGAAAAAGATCCTAAAAACCCATTGCACCAAACTGCCTTCCATTAAGACAATATTTCACTGAAACTATCTTACCAAATAACTGTTTAACCTTCAGAGTTATTTTCAAAAATCTTCTTTGTAGTCCCCTTTTCTAATGTCTCTCTCAAGCCAATCCACCAGTACACCCAGCTAATGAACAAATGATAATTTCAAAATAAGATACTGCCTTCATCAACAGGCCATAGCCCCTGGCCGCCCAGGTGCCTCACATCACTCCATCTGGAGCCCGTAGGTGATGAACCTCTTCTGCTGATCTGTGGGGTTTGGGATGAGATATGTAGAGCTGATGTAAGTAATTTTTATTGCCCGTTGCTATTTGGTAGCATGAATAAGTGAATGCATGCATGAACGCTTCTAGTTTTCTCCTTCTGGTCAGTGGGCTGTGGCTTGTGTTCATGCTCAGTCATTTCTGACTCTTCATGCCCCTATGGTTTTCAGTGTGTACATAAAATTTATTGAATGCTACCTCCTGTGGGCTTTATAACTTCATAAGAACTTACATCATTTTGTATTACTTCATGGCCCTGTCCATAAGATCATTGGGATAAGTTAAAAAAAAAAAAATACAATGGGCCTTGAGGATGACTTAAGGTTTTCCCAGTGAGAAAAGGGGTAGCATTTTGTAAACAAAAGAGTGGCAATAAGGAGCCAGAGAGGGCACAGGCTGTCTATTGAAGTTGGCTATCTTGAAGTCAAGCTGCTAATTCCATGCAAAGGGGGAAAATTCATAGCATTTGAAAGTAGAACAAAGTTAATTCTATGCCACTGTCACCAATAGTGTAAATTAGAACAAGTCATTTCTAAGTCCCTGACGTCATTTATTGAAAACGAGCAATTCCAGCGCTGATATTGAAAAGGCCAAGGCTGCAGCCCTGTGACCACCAGGGGCTTCGCTTCACTGTGAGTCAGTGGTGAGCTGTCCTGTGTGCATCCTGAAGCTGTTTCTAGAGTCACCACATGTTCATGAGTCTTGGGACCTAACTAGCCTGTGACTAGGAAGTCATGATGCCCCACAGGGAATAACAGCCTGCCTGTCCCCTGGCGGTGCAGAGGTTAAAGCATCTGTCTGCAATGTGGGAGACCTGGGTTCGATCACTGGGTTGGGAAGATCCCCTGGAGAAGGAAATGGCAACCCATGCCAGTATTCTTGCCTGGAAAATCCCATGGACAGAGGAGCCTGGCGAGCTACAGTCCACAGGGTAGCAAAGAGTCGGACACGACTGAGTGACTTCACTTTGTTCCCTTGGCGGGACCCACCTACTGAACAAATTCAAACTCTCCCCAAGACACTTGGATGAATGTATTTCCCTTCCCTGCAGTTTCCATCATTTAGAGCTTCAAGAGCTATAAAGTCTCTGATACAGGGCCTCTTAGCCTTTAATTCAGCCGGACACATTTCTTGAGCTCCTATGTGCCAGTCACATATTTTTTCATATAAACTCATGCCAAAGCACTTCAAAGACAGAAACATAGATTAACCTGGGCCAGCAGTTTACCACCACTGCAAAAGTCCTGATATAAGTCCCTAAAATCTGAGAGCAAAGGGTTGGGCAGCTCTAGCTGACAATTGAGAGAAAGTTGGTTTTTCAGATTATAGCCCCAGGTAGTTTAAGAACTCCCAAGCGTCAAAGCTTCTCCCTGCCGTTCCTTTTGTGTTCAGTGGGCACTTTCCCCATTCTGTTCTCTAGTCAACCATTTTCTGGTAATTCGTGATCTTTCATCATAGTTTAGATGGCCTTCTGATAAGAGGCCCCTTCTGTAAAAAATTTTGATGAGTTAACAATATGTTTATCAACTTCTTTCGAGGTGATGGACTATCTGTACCAGATAATGTTTAGGCTAATCAGCCCACACAAATTTAATCTTATCTCTGAAGAATTCTCTCCCCAAGGAGAGCAATTGCTAAAGTGCTTTGCTGTGGTTCCAGGCTGTGTCTTTATCATATATGATGATATTAACAAAATTCAAATCGAGGTTTCCAGAATAACAAACCAATGAAATATGTGTGCAGGGTTCTATTTTAATAAGATCCCAGATGAGTCAAACTTCTTCCATCTCTATTTGGTTCTTTTGGTTTATTATCTCTTACAGGTCATTTCTTACAGAATGACCAACAGGAAGCCACTCCTTCCAATATACATATCAAGCTATATTCATGTATGTACACACACAAATGTGGACATACATGAGCACACATGTATGTGTGTTTCCTTTCTGCCTGCTACAAATTTAGGAGGCAGAAATGGACAGCTTCAGCCACCCCTTTAGAATACTGTAATGTGCTTTCAAAGCAAATCTCTCATCTCCTCCACATTTTACCAGCCCCAAAGATTTCCCCTAACCTTTGCACACTAGTTAGTGTTCCCAGAATTCACTGTATTACACATTATGGCAACAAGAATACGGTGATTGGCCATCATCATCAGAAGCTAAAATAAACCCTCTAGAGTTGAGGAGAGGAGGTCTTATTTTTCATTTTGTTGCCTTTTTTACCCAGAGCCTGATTTCTTTGAGAAGAGGTCATTTCAGAGTTCTCAGGCTCAGCCCCGTGGATGTGTGCTAATGTCTGCAGCTGGCTTTGTGATTTGATATTGTTCTTCTAACCACAGAGCCTTGGGCCCACCCGAGACCTACAAAATCAGCAACTCTGAGGGTGGGGACCAGCCATCTGTGTTTTAACAAGCTTTCCAGATGATTCTGATGCATGCTCAAATTTGAAGACCACTAATCTCTATATTTTGCGTACACACATTCACAGCTATGCATGGTTCAGTTTGCATGCTGTCATAGGAAAGAAGCAGGGACTTTTACTTTTCCAATGAGAGCAAATTCTCAGTGGGAGCAACAGTTCCCATAGGCGGACAGCATAGAAGTCGGGTAGACAAGATGTCTCCATGGAGGGAGCAAGACCTGGAGACCCCTTTGAACGTTGTTTCCGCTGAATGTGAGCACAGCTTCCCATGCAGATGTGATCATACAACATGCTGATGAGTGGAGTAGACTCTAGGTTGTCAGGTGGTGTTGAAAGCATCTTCTGCGTTTCACCGCCCTCATCATAGAGTGACTTGGTAAAGAAGGGCTGTTGAGAGAACCTTCTAGAAGATAGATTTTAGTTTATTTATCTTAAGCAGTGGCTCACTGAAATGAAAGGTTTCTTTCTCTGTTGGAGTAGTGGGCTACTCCCTGGTTATAAATGCTACATTAGACTTCTTCCAAGGCTGAAAGGTAATTGACCAGTTAGTGCAGCATCACACAGCTAGAGACCATGGAAGGCACATCTGAGGAAAGACGGAGCTGTGTCAAAGTCAGGGTGACTATGGAAGGAGGCACTCCAGGGAAGTGGGAGATATAAGGGGGAGTAGGAGGTAAGCTTGTGATTTGACGAAGGCATAGACCAAAGGTGGTATACCCACACAATAGGATATTAGCCATAAAAAAGAACGAGGTGCTCGCAGCTGCTACAACATGGGGAGCCTTGAAAACATCATGCAGAGTGGAGGAAGCCAGACACACAGGTCGCATTTTGTATGATTCTATTTATATGAAATATCCAGAATAGGTAAATCCATAGGCAGAAAGCAGACAGTGGCTGTCACAGGCTGGAGGGAGGGAAGAGTGACTGGCTTAGTAGGTACAGGTCTCCCTTGGGGGTGATGACAATGTTTTGGAACTAGATAGAGGTCATGGTTGCACAACTCTGGAAATGTACTAAAGGCCACGGAATTGTTGACTTTAAAGTGGTTAATTTTATGTCATGTGATTTCGCCTCTGTTTTTTAAAATAGTCAATAGTATAAAGGCATTTCCCTTTTCACTTCAGAAAAACTGAGCTGAATTTTTTCTAATAAAAATAAAATAAAATATTTTATCCCAAATATCAACAGATCCTAGCATAGATGAAGTATAGGTTTCACCTCCACCGCAACCCCTTCCTTACTCCCAGATCAGGTCATCAAGGACTGTTTACACCCTGAGGATAACTGTCCACCTGTGGCATCAGGTTCACCCAATACCAACAGCTGCCCCTCTGAAAGTGGGGCCACCTTCCAGCTCCCCAACCCTGTGCCCAGGCACCCCAAGGAGGAGACTGGCAGTCAGGCTCCGCAGCTGCTACTGCTGGGCTTTAAGACAAGGATGGGCGTTTAGCATCTTTGTCCAAACGGAATTTCCCTACTTTGTGTTAGTCTTCCTAGAACATTCTTCCCTGATTCAGAGGAGACAGGAAGCCCATCTTCTGTTCATCTTTGCATTCAGTTCACAGGCTGAAGCTGGCTGACATCAAGGTCATCGGAGCCCTGGGCGACTCACTCACGGTGAGTTATGGATGGTGGAAGGAAGGGCAGGAGAAGAGGAGATCTTGGTTAATAGGAGAGTCTCACTTTGAGCCCTTAGAGCTGCCATCATCCATGCAACCTCAGTCCCTCTCCACCCCCCTGCTGCTGCTGCTGTTGCTGCTGCTGCTAAGTCGCTTCAGTCGTGTCCGACTCTGTGCGACCCCATAGACGGCAGCCCACCAGGCTCCCCTGTCCCTGGGATTCTCCAGGCAAGAACACTGGAGTGGGTTGCCATTTCCTTCTCCAATGCATGAAAGTGAAAAGTGAAAGTGAAGTCGCTCAGTCGTGTCCGACCCTCAGCGACCCCATGGACTGCAGCCTACCAGGCTCCTCCGTCCATGGGATTTTCCAGCAAGAGTACTGGAGTGGGGTGCCATTGCCTTCTCCGTCCACCTCCCTATCCACCCTGGAATCCAGCATTCCCTACTGGCGTTGAGTTTTCCACTGCCATTCTAACCTCATCTTTCTTCTCCTAACATTGGATTGAAAGAGAGAGCAGGAAGTGGGGGGGTCCAGAGGGGCCCCCTGAGATAGAAGTGACCCGGCCCAGACCACACAGCCTGTCGGTGGTGGGGTGGAACAGTTTGAGGTCTCCTGCTCACAGTGTAGGGCCCCTTCAAAGACCAGATGCTTTGTTCTGTCTGTAGGAAAGCTAAGGGATCATGCCAAGGGCCACGCGATAATGCAACAGGAACTAGTACTAATGGAGGGGATGAAAAACCAGGGTCAGTGGAAGAGACGGAAATACTAAAGATGATCCAGCCTGTGTCTGCAACTGCCCCGTGGTGACCTCCCAGTCCCCACAAAGAGTGATCCAGAAAAAGCAGAATCAAGTCCTTAGAGAGCCGGGGTGGGAAGTGAGGGTCCCTGCTTCTGGCCCACAGCAGCTCATTACAGAGGAGTCCAGCTTCTGTTCTCTGGGTCAGTAAGGTCCAGGGCGTCCAGCTGAATTTCCCCCCAACTACCAGCTGAGACCTTTCATGCCTGTGGCCTGTTCCCATTGATATGATCTCAGTTTCCTCAACAAAATCCTGTGACGTATCTCTCTCCTCAAACTTAAACCAACAAAGAAGGTGAAGGTGGATGAGGCAAAGTGAGTACCACGGCCACAGAGCCTGTAAGTGCTGGATAAGGACAGAACTCTCAGGACTCTGAGGCCAGAATCCTGTCTCTGTCCCGTAGCCCTCTTCTCCATGACCCCTCAGGACTCTTTACCCCAAAGGCAGGGACACCTCTCCTGGAGGCCAGCCTTCCCCCGCTTCCTTGAAACGGCTCGTCTCAGAAATAACAGGCTTCGGGCAAGGGACGTGAACCTGCAGTGCGTCACGTGGTGGTTTTAAAAGACTCTGCTCTTTCTTTAGCTGAGGAGTAGGTACATGGCATTTCGTTTTAATTTTTCACATTGTACATATGCAAGATCTATTCATATCAAAGGATTACAATATACTTCCTTTTATGATATAGTTCACAGCTTTTAGAAACATGGGGCCCTGAAATGAGTCCTTTGGAAAACCACACTGCAGTCTAATTTCCAGAGCACTTTTGCCAGCCTGGTGTCTGGGCAGGGTTTCCCAGGGTGGGTTCCAGGATTCCCAGCGGGAGCTTGCACTCATTTCTAACAAGGCAGGATTCACATCAAGACGTGCTGTCAAGACCCTGGGTTCTAAAGGGCTTGGCATTCTGGCCTGGCCAGGACAAGAACACAGACCCTCTGGTGAGCAGGCAGGAAAATCACCCCCGTGTTGTTCTCTTTTCAGGCAGGTAACGGGGCCGGGTCCAAGCCTGGAAACGTCCTGGACGTCTTGACTCAGTATCGAGGTCTGTCCTGGAGGTGAGTACAGCTGTGGCAAGGCCCAGAGACGCCTTGTCATCACAGGACAGGGGAGGATCCCCCTGAGCATGTAGAAAACAAGTTCTCTAGCAGAGAGATGAGTCACCTGGTGCTTTTCCATGAGAAATTTCTAGGTTTAATTTAAGGAAGGTATTTATCAGCTTTCCCAAACCACTATTTTCTTCCAAACAAGTCTGGACCTGAACAGGAGGAGTTTAGGGGAGAACCTACTCAAACATTTGGGTTGGAAAAGATTGAGCTTCCATTTCTCCCTCTACGCAGTAGTCTCAGAAGGACGCAGCAGCCTTCAGAACCACAGTTGTGTCTGAGTCCCAGCTGCCTGCTCTGTGTGATCTTGGGCAAGTTATTCAGCCTCTCTGAACTGGTCTCATCTTTGATTCAGAGACAGTAATACTGGCTTAGCATTGTCATGAGGCTTGCATGCTAAGTCGCCTCAGTCATGTACGACTTTGTGCGACCCCATGGACTGTAGCCCACCAGGCTCCTCTGTCCATGGATTCTCCAGACAAGAATACTGGAGTGAATTGCCAGGCCCTTCTCCAGGGGATCTCCCAACCCAGGGACCAAAACCACATCTCTTAAGTCTCCTGCATTGGCAGGCGGGTTCTTTACCACAAGTGCCCAGGTCACTAGGCTTAGAGAGAATTTAAATGCCTATCACAGTGCCTGACAGAAGGAAGGTGTAAATGGTAGCTGGGATCACTACTGAAGGGCCTTCATTTAACAGACGAGGAAGCATGGCTCAGAGAGGACAAGTAACCTGTCCAAGATCACACAGTCAGATGATGAAGGAGCAAAAAGTAGGGTAGATGGCTCCTGACCCCTAATCCAGCACCTCTCCTAATCACGTATATATATATATCTCGTGCATGCTGGTCCTGCTCCATCTGTAATCAAATCCAGGCACCGCAGACTGTGGTGAGTAGCACTCCAGCTTCACCTTTGAAAGTCTGGCTCATGCCAACCTGAGAGGGCAGGTTTGGTGTTTCCTCAGCCTGCAATCCATCATCTCTGGCACCAGCTTGGACCTGAGTGCTGAGTCCCTGGCCTCCTCCCTGATGATGCTCTGCAGAGTTAAACCCCAAACCGTTTTGAGAACCTTTGAAATGTTCCCAGATGTACTTGGCAGAGAAGGAGGAGATATGGAAAAGCAGGGAATCCAATCAACTCTGGAATGCTGTGTATTTTCATGCCTAGAAACCCATCCAATTTTGATTTCCTTGGAATTTTAGAAGTGGTTTGGAAGATGGAGAAGGCTCTCTAGAAGACACCCTTTAAAGACGGGTTTTCCCCAAGCCAAACAGGAAGAAAACCATGAGGGCAAACTTTTTTTTTTTCCTTTAATGAAGGGGCCCATTTAATTCCCTTGCTTGGGGTTAAAGATCAAACTTAAAAAACACATAAGTCAGCCCCGCCGGCTTGAACGAGTTTTTTTATTTGGACATTCTGGTTTGTGGGGCAAGTAGAGAAAAGTTGCTGTGTTCTGGATTTTTTCAGTTTTTCTACAGAACTAGAGGAAAGGGAAAGCCCCAAGCCCCCAGAGTGTTTCTCAGAAGGAGGAAGGTGTGTCTTGGTGGTGTCTGGGGTGTTTCAGCGTCGCTGGCAGTTTTAACCTTCATTTTCTTTTTTGTCCCCACGACGACGACGTAGTGTGGGCGGCGACCAGAACCTCAGCAGCGTCATCACCCTGCCCAGTGAGTACGCACTCCCCCGGGGTTCAGGGCGGCCCGTCACAGCCCTGCGCGTTTCGGCAGCTCCTCCTGGCGGTGACCGCGGGCTTAGCAGGGAACCGGGCTGCAGAAGACAGCCGTGTTCGGCAGGGGGCGCTGCTTCCCCAAGAGGGTTTCCTCGCTCTGCTTCTTGAGAGTAATTAAAGCCTTGCGTATTTTGTCTTTAAAAAAAAAGAGAGAAATTGTATTTGTCTGAGGAAGAAAGAGAGTAAGAGAGAAAGAATGCTCCATCCAGCTCTTAGTGCAAGTTATTATTAAGAAGTGATTGAAGAAGGAAGGAAAGGAAACCCCTCTCTGCTTTGCCTGTCATTCTGACCAGAGCACCTTTTTGGGAGGCGTTGACTTAGGCTTGGACTGCGTTAGGCACCACTGCATACAAAGACGTTGAATTCCTGTGTGTCCGGTTTAGGAAAAGCTGCTATGGCAGCAGCAGAGATGAAATTACCTTGTTTAGGCCATGCAACACAGCCATATTTGGGGCGCAACATTTTCCTTAAATTGCTTCATCAACAACCTGTTTGGAATGATTTGTTTAAGCCTGACTGCATTCTTTCAATGATCTTATCTTATTCATCTTTTCATTCTCCTTAGTGCATACGCAGTACTTGTTCTTAAAGCACACATAAAATACGTGTTATTTTCCCTTAAAATCTTCTGGCTAACAGGTTTGCCCGAGAGGAATTTAATTGATCCCATTCTCATTTGCTTTTCTTGTAATTATCCCTTGGTAATATATCTTTAGAAGTTAAGAAATTGTTTCAGCTCTAAGTCACCCAGACTTTGATGATAAAGACGGCTTGATTGCTACATAGGCAGAACTGGTTGGACTTCATGTGCTATCTGTTCTTGCTATTTGCAAATCCTGTTGAGTGTAAGTAGGTACAGTTCTGTGGCACAAGTACCCCTTGTCTTCTTTATTTTTAGGTCCACATGAAAGAGCTATGAATAAACTCCACTATCGCTAGGAGATGGTTGGTGTTGCGTTTGTGAATGTAATTGACTGGGCTGTGAGCTGGGCTAGCGTACACAACGCTTTGCTGGGCTCTCTGATTGCCATGCAGTTGTGGTCAACAACATGACTGGAAACCATCTGATTCAAGGTCGTCCACTAAAATGATTTGTGGAAAAATGAGTGTCCAGAGTAGACAAACCTTTAGAGACAGAAAGGAGATTAGAGTTTGCCATGGGGCTGGAAAGCTGAGTGCTGAAGAATTGATGCTTTTGAACCGTAGTGTTGGAAAAGATTCTTGAGAGTCCCTTGGACTGCAAGGAGATCAAACCAGTCAATCCTAAAGGAAATCAGTCCTGAATATTCATGGGAAGGACTGATGCTGAAGCTGAACCTCCAATACTTTGGCCACCTGATGCCAAGAACAGACTCATTAGAAAAGACCCTGATGCTGGGAAAGACTGAAGGCAGGAGGAAAAGGGGATGACAGAGGATGAGATGGTTGGATGGCATCACTGACTCAATGGAAATGAGTTTGAGCGAGCTCTGGGAGTTGGTGAAGGACAGGGAAGCCTGGCATGCTGCAAAGAGTCGGACATGACTGACTGACTGAAATGAACTGATAGGGCTGGCAGAAATGGGGAATGACTGCTAGTGAATGCCAAGTTTCTTTTTGGGGTGATGAAAATGTTCTAAACTTTATAGGGGTATGGTTGCACAACTGTATGAGTGTACTACAAGCTATTGAGTTGTACTTTGGTGAATTTTATGTTATGCGAATTCTATCTCAGCAAAGTGATTATATATTTGGGAAAAAAGCAAAGTGCCCTAGACCTGAGCCAGACTGGCACTTACTCAGCACCAGTTTATTAAGCCCCTGTGTGTGCTGTCCACATGGCTCAGCATCGCCCTTCTGGACGTTTTCTTTGGGGGCCGAGTGAACGGTAAGGGTGAGATTTGTAGGGGGGGTGGGCTCTGCTTTGTCACCAACACCCCTTGGCACTTATCTAAGGAATTCGAAGATGGCTTTGGGGTACTGACATCTCTTCCTTGTATTTATAGACATGCTCCGGGAATTCAACCCTTCCCTGAAGGGCTTCTCTGTTGGCAAGGGAAGCGAAAGCAGTTCTGGGGCCTACCTAAACCAGGCCGTGCCGGGAGCCCAAGCTGAGTGAGAATCTTGGGGGTGAACCCCAAGGGTCCCCTGGGGACCTGGTTGGGCTCTTGGCCTAGACCAGGGTGTATGGCTGAAGGCTGGGGAGTTTTGTCTGGGGGAAGGATCTGAAGGTCAAAGATGGCTGAGTGGGCTCTCTTGGGGGGTGTCTCTTGCTCTGGGGCACAAAAACCCACTAACCCACCCCTAACCACAGCCACAGGAACTAGTCACAATTGGTTCGGATGCCAGGTACATGCTTTGAGCAAATTACTTTACCTCATCCATATTTCTTCTAGAATGATCACAAACCTTACTTTACCATGTAGTTCCTAGGGATTCCTATGTTTTGGTTCCTAGATCTCCTGATACCATTCTCTCAACTCTCATCACCACCCTGAGCTTGAGCCCCCATCCCCACCCCCACCCTGAGCTTGAGCCCCCATCCCCACCTGAGTAACTATTATTTATTCAGGACCGGAAAGGTGACAGATTATCCAGAGCAGAGATCATACAAAACCTAACAGGCTTTATCATGAATTCTGTGACTTCCTTTTCCTTTTGGTGGGGGAGGAGTGAAGACTACCACTTTATGGCTTAAAATTTGAGGCTTACATTAATATTACCTTAATCTTGCTTTTTTCCAAGTATATGTCAACTGGTAATATAAGAAGAGAGGCAGTTCTCAGAATGATTAGATCAGGAGGCCATCTAAGAATGAAGCCTGAGTTGAAAGCGTGGAAGTAACCAAAGAAGAGAGTGATTCATATGGCCCTGGATTTCTCCCCTGCTTTCCCCCAGACCCCAGGGCTCTTCCATGTGAGAAATATATGTATCCAAGCATGTCCTGTGTTGTAGGGGAGAGTTAGGGATTATTATCCCAGATTATTGTTATTATAGATGAAGACACTGTAGCACCAAGAGATGAAATGGCCTGAACAAATGTATTCTCTCAACCACACAGTCTCTCATCTTTGTGCCTCGCAGGCTTTATCTCAAGTTCCGATAACAACCTGTCCCGCTAGACAACAGTGTGCAGTTTAGAAAGTACCTTTGTTATCTCTCATATATCCGGTGTAGTAACTGTGAGATTGAGCAGAGGGTCAGATGCCCATGTTTCCTTGGTGGTGCTGCTGAGGCTCAGAGAGGCCAAGTAATCATCCCAACACTCTAGTCCATAGAAAGAGCAGCAGCCCTGCTAGCGTCAGAGCAATCGACGAGGAAACTGAGGCTCGAAGAGCAAAGGGTCCATCCAGGTAATCTGATACCTAGCCTGCTCTGCTGGTCACGTGACTTTTTTCTTATGTCTGCCCTCAGGGATTTACCTGTTCAGGCCAGGAGGCTGGTGGACCTGATGAAGAATGATGTGGTAAATCTGGGGAAAGTGGCATCTGGGCCTACTTGAGGTAGGATACCCAGAGCAGGGAGAGGCGGGAGGAATTATGGAGACGGAGAGTTTTGGCTCTGGGGGAGGATGGGGACACACGGGAATCCAGAGAGGCCACCTTAAAAAAAAAAAAAGATTTAGCACCTGTGACCTCAGTACCCCCAAACCAAAGGAAAGGAATTATAATGTCCCCACTAGACCTCCAGTGTGTCCAGACCCATCCCTGCAGCGTTCAGTACTTTGTATTTTCCTAGACTTGGCTCTGGGGCAAGACATTTACTTGTTTGTTTCCTATTCATTTCAGAATATAAATTTTCAGGAAGACTGGAAGATAATAACCCTGTTTATAGGTGGCAATGACCTCTGTGATGTCTGTGATGACCCGGTAGGTCTCCAGGCCCTAACCCAAGATTCCCCCAGGAAGAATTTCCACCCTGGGTCACTGGAACAGTGCAGCTGGGTTGGGACTTGGCTAGTGGTCAGGCATGGATCCAGCCTGGGCAATGTGCTGGGGACCAAGCAGACACTGAAACACTGCTCTGTCCATAGGAGTTCACACCTCCAGGGCAGGGGGACACAGACAGCTCACTATCAGGTGTGATAGAACTGTACCCAGAAGAGAAGTCTGGGGTTAGGACTGCCATGGGATTTGGCATGGGGGTGGGGGTGGCATCAGAGTTTTACAGAGAGCAGGAGAGTCAGGGTTGTGAACACGAGAAGCTTTGTCAGGCAGAAAGGGGACCAGCAGAGCAAAGTGGTGGGTCTGGCTGTGGCTTGAGAGCACCTGCCCCCAGGGTGACCCTGGCCCCCGAGACTCTGCAAGGCTTGCTTTCCTGGCATCAAAGTCACCAGAGTCTGGGATTTCCAAGCTGTGTTGCAGAGGGCCCACAGTGGGGCCTGAGGGCCGCTGGCTGCGGGGTGGAGCAGATGAGGAGGTGGGGCCATTAGTTCCTCCCTCACTTCCCCTGAAGCTTTGATCATTTGGTAGAGCAGGGCTCTTGGCTAAATTTCATTCAGAGAAAGGGTTCCACTGCTTTTCTTTAAAAAAGTTTGATAAGCACAAGATGAGAGGAAATCAGCCTTAAAATGTTTTACCCTTGGGGAAGGGGAGGCAGGAGCCTCTTCCCCTCTCCTTATCTCCTCAAGTAATATGGTTGAGCTGTGGGTTCCCAGGCACGGGTGACTCCAGAAGTGATCAGCCACTAGGATGTTCAAGCTGCAGGAGATCTTAGAGGCCCCCTGCTCCAGCATCCCAGTTCAGAGGTGTGATGTGCTTTAGCTAAGGCCCTACCTCTAGTTGACACGAAGTGGGTCCAGAGCTTTCCATAGCAGAAGAAAGGGTGTTTCCCTGAGGGTCACAGCCTTAACAACCTTGAGGACTGTGAGGTTAGGGTGGAGGTTGGGGTCCCAAAAGACAGCCTGTGCTTCAATGTTGCCCATTCAGACTGAAAGGCAGGGAGGAGGGAACCCAGGAGAGGACCCAGTCCTGGTTACAGAGAGACTGGGTGGTGACTGGGCTTAGAGACGTCGCCTCTCCCTGCAGGTCCGCTTCTCTCCGCAGAACTTCGTGGACAACATTGGGCAGGCTCTGGACATCCTCCACGCTGAGGTACGAAGGGTGGCCCACGTGTCCTCTGAGCCGCTCAGCCCCCGGCCTCCTCCTTGGGCGTCTGGCTTCCTGCTGAGACCCTCCTACGTGGCTCCCTTCCCCTGGAGACCAGCGCCGGCCATGCTGTCACTCCTGGGCCCGGCAGCCTGAGCACACGTGTGTTAACAGCGAGCAGCAGAAAGGCGGAGCCAGGGATGATGGATGTGGGTGGGCCCAGGTGAAAGGCCACAGACCTGACACCCAGCAGGAGGCACGGGCCCCAGACCTGGGGGAGAGGCTGGCGCTGCCCAGCCCTGATCCTCTTGGGGATGATCTTGCCTTTGCTCAGGTGCCTCGGGCCTTTGTGAACCTTGTCAAGGTGCTGGAGATCATCAACCTGAGGAAGCTGTACCAGGATAAGAACGTCAGCTGCCCGAGGCTGATCCTCCGGTGAGTTGGATGTTCTCCACCTGTTCCCAAAGGGCCTATGGGACCCTTAGCAGAGAGTGACTCTGGCTGGTGAGAAAAGCCAACAGCAGGAGTGTGAGGAGTGCTGAGACCCCCTGGTCAAACCTGACAAGGCCTCTTGGAGGAGATCCCCAGGGCATTGTGCCTGCCCCCCCAACCCAGTCCAGGCTCCTATACCCTCAGAGGACATGCATTTGCCACCCAATGTACTTCTTTTGCCACGACAGCTCAGGACACTCTTCAGTCCTCCAGGGAAGAGTAAAGCATGAGGGACGGGCGAGCCTCTGTGGGCTCACTAGGGCCACATCTTTCTCAGTGTCCAGAACCTCCCTGCTCCCTCCCAGAGGCCCAGCTCCTGGACAGATGAGCCTCTGTTCAGCATGGGTGCTCCAGGCTGCACATTCACAAAGGCAGGGCTGTGGTCACCTTCTAGGAGAGAGGGTGGTCAGGTCAGAATCAGCATGGTAGAGGACAAAGAACCCTCGCCCTGAGAGGCCGCCTTCATCCCCAGCCTCCAAAGCCGAAGATGGCTCCCCTGCTAATGTTACATGTGACCCTATGGAGTAAGAGGTCCTTCTGCCCCAAGTGTGAGCCGTTCCTGCCTGCAAGGTCTCCTCTGGGCTGTTAGCCCAGATCACGGTGGCTGTGCCCCCCACCCCCCTTCTTCCCTCCCCAAGCTCTATACAGGCCTCCACCGTAGGCCTAAGCACATCACATGGTAATGACCCCGAGGTGCCTCTGCCCGCTCAGCCCTGAACTCTGTCTGAGTCACTGCCAGCGCAGAGTCAGGGCTCCGTGGCTGTTTGCTGAATGACTGAATGAATAATTCACAAGGGCCGGATCTGCTCTTGGAAATGAAGGGGTATCTTGGCTGTTCCCTGAGGATGCATGCCAAAGCGCCCCCAGGGGGCCTAGACTGCATGGGTCCCCTGGGGAAGGCCCGGGGATGCTGTGAACAGTGGGAGGACGGCTGCCGGGTGACACATGCCTATTAGCGCAGCTGGTGTCAGGCGGGCTATTTTTGGCTGCTGACTCATCCCTGGCTCCCACTTTCTCCAGTCACTGGGCCACATGGGGCAGGGGAGGGGACAGGGAGAGTTCAGCATTTTCATTCCATTTCAGAGCACCTCACCTAAAAGTCTCTGGCTGCCCATCACTACAAGGTTTCCAGACGATTAAAGCTGAAGGTTCAGAGTTGTTATTTGTCTGACCTGGAATGGCCAAGTTGCTGACAGCGGGATTAGGAAGGCTCAGGGTCACTGCATTCTGCCACCTGTGCGCTGTCCTGTCTCAGTGGCTGTGCTTTCCTTGGCGGTGCTGAGTCTGCACTGAGCCATCCTCACTATTATTGCCTCCTGCCTATGGACCACAAGCCCGAATTTGTGAGATGGTTAGTCAGGGCAGAAGCAGCTTGAACAGGGGTTGAGAGCTCAGGTTTAAACCAGAGAGACTTGAGTTCAAGTCCTGGCTCCCACACTCAGCATCCACATGAACTTGAGAAACTGCTAATCCATGCGGAACCTTAGTTTGCTCATCTATAAAATGGGGGCAATGAAAAGACAGCTTCTAGAATAGCTAAGAGGATTCAGCAAGTTAATACTCATAAAACTCTCAGCACAGTGAACTTTCAGTATGTGTTATTATTGTTGTTACTATTATTTAGAAGGAGGCATGCCTTATCTCTACTACACTGTTCTCAGACATTCATCGGGTAACTTGGCTCCATAAAGATGTCACTCCTTACAGACGTCAGAAGATATAACTATTTCATTTTCATGAGCAAATCCAGATCTGGGAAATTTTCTTAGGTTTCAGCTGATGCAGTTGACAGGTTAGCCAGCCAGAGCCGCCCACCCCCCGCCCTCCTCCTCCTCCAGATGCACAGGCATCTGGTACCTCTGAGTTAAATATATTCTGAATCTCAAGCCAGTGTTCCTGTGTTGTGCTCTCAGACGGTGGTTCTGGTGGGTGAGCACCTCTGTGGTTTGGTCTGCAGGAATCTGTGTCCCTGTGTCTTGAAGTATGATGATAATGCAACAGAACTTGCCTCCCTCGTCGAAGTGAATAAGAAGTATCAGGTAAGCTGGGAACTGCTGTGTGGTTCATGGTTCTGGTTAGAAAAGGAACAGACACTTAGATTATTTCAACTTCAACTGCATGTGACATTACCACTGACCAGTTTGCAGATATAAAGACCGCCCCCTCCCTCCAAGGCAGCAGATTCCGTTCATTTGAATCAAGTTACAGAGCCAAGTCACTCAACACACATGACCAAATCTCAGTTCCTGGCCTTACACCAAAATAAATATTTCCAATTGTCTATGGAGAATGGGTATGAGTTCTGACTCCTGGGGCAGGAACCCTTGCCACCCAAGAGAATCTGGAGGATTCAGTGCAACAACACGTACTCCATCTGCCCTCCCTTCCTGGGGGGAGCAGGTGTTATTAGGTGTTACTGGGGTGCACAGGGAGAAAGAAAGCTGATGCTCTCCCAGCATCCTGTGGGCTGTCCCTTTGAGGCTTTTCTCCATCAAATCTTCGAGCAGAGCAATGGACTCTCTTGAGTTTTGTCCCAAATAATCACCCAGTCACTTGAGAACAGTGGTCACCTTCCAGCTCTTCCAGGCTGGGTGGGATGCAGAGAGCTTCCAGGGTGGATCAATCCTTCAAGCCCATAGACTCCTTGGAGCAGAACCCCTCCTGGCAACCTCTTTCAGAGCAGTCTTGTCCACGAGTGGTGTCTGGACTCAGGGCAGTGACCTGTGTATCATTCTTCGAGGCCATTGCCAGGCCCCTTGGGTGACTAGGAGCCCGTTCCTTTGTCTCTGCTGAGGAAGTCATGGCCCTCACCAGGTGAGGGAAGGCAGCCAGGCTTATGACTCTGAAGGCAGTCCTTTTGCAGGCACGGTTTGAGTGCAAAGCATAAGCGCTTATGCAATTCTGGTTGGTTTATTGTTTATTATTATATCAGATGTATTATTTTCTATAACTTGATTTATTGTTGGCTGTGCAGGGTCTTTGTTGCTGCACAGGATTTCCTCTAGTTGCGGAGGGTGGGGGCTACTCTCTAGTTGAGATGCTCTGGCTTCTTCTTGCCGTGGCTTCTTTTGTTATGGAGCTTGGGCTGTAGGCACTCGGGCTTCAGTAGATGCGGCATATGGGCTCAATTGCATGGTTCCCAGGCTCTAGAGCACCCGCTCAATAATTGTGGCCTATGGGCTTAGTTATCCCTCGTCATGTGGGATCTTCCTGGAATGAAACCTGTGTCTCCTGCATGAGCAGGTGGATTCTTTACCACTGAGTCACCAGGGAAGCCCCAGATGTATTTTTTAAGCAGACTATCTGGAAGAGCTAAGGTCAGAGGCCAAGGCCCAGAAATTGAAGAGTCATGGAATTCTGGGGCCATGCCATAAGAATAAAATCAGGCCAAACAACTGGTTTGATGGAGTCACCATAGACGCCACTATCGCTGCTGTTTCTAGAAACTAGATGCACCCTCAGCAAAATGGATTCTGTGCTGTTCCTCCATCTTTCAATCTCTAGTTTCCAAACCGAAGCCTGAGGCGGGAGCCCCCACACATCTACTGGCGGACCCATGGGTGTGTGTGAGGGACGTTGGGAGAAACAGCATCTGGGCTTCTCACCTACATTGCAAGGTGGGCTCTTCTTCACACGGTAGAGTAGGTTCAGAGAACCAAAGGGGAACTGTTCCCTAAAATGGCCTTCGCAACCTCTCTAGATTAGCCAACTATTCCCAGGTCTGCTCTTGGTGACCACTGAGACCCTGCTGTAGCATCCCAGACGAGCTCACAGCTCAGCCCCATGAGGCCATCATGTCCTCTCTCTCAATCCTCTGACTTTCTACTTCCTGTTCCCCTCTCCTTGAAGATGAGCATTGCTGTTAATTATTACCACCATGTGCCAGGCCTTCTCCATACTACTTACACCATTTCTGAAAAGTTGCGGTGGTGGGGGCGGGGGTCTCCACTGTGAGCCATTGTGGCTGATTCACAGAGGCCCTAGCAGCATTTAAAAGAATTTAAGGGATGGTCCAGGCCTCAGTGAACATCCTCCACTTACAGGTGAGGAAATAGAGGTCCAGAGAGGGAAAGCAGCTTGCTGAAAGTTACACAGCTAGTTAGTGGTATCGTACCTTCTGCCTGCCTCAAGGCTCTGTCTGTAAGAGTCTCCCCCAGGAGGTCAGAGCTGATGTATTCCCAGCCTGGGGGCTCTCTGGCAGACCGTGGAAAACAGAAGGTGTCCTGGTGTCTTCTGAAGTAACTGCACTAATGTTCTGGGTGTGGAAGCCTGACTTCCCCCTCCAGACCGGGTCCTGGCTCCAAATGATGGAAACCGAGCAAGCACTGAAATGGCAGAGTGTGGCAGAAGTGGGAGCCAGAGCTAGGGTAACTGGTCCTTCTGGAACTGAGTCTAGGTGTAAGCTATGAGAGTAACAGCTCTGCTACCTCCTGGATAGATCTGAGCACTTCAAGGGTGCATGGAAAGGAACACTCGTGCTCACACACACTGCTTGCATGAATGATACAGATGGGCATTAAATGTGGTTGTTAATTCACCTTTGATTTCCTGAACCAGTGTATAACATAAATAAATGTAAGGATAATCCCCCAAAGTCATTAAATCAAATTTGTACTCACTCGATCTCCACCCTAATCTTTAATCAGAATCTTTAAAAGAGGCTCAAACTGATGAACTTGGGTTTTTCGTTTTTCCCAGCCTGGGTCAAATAGATGCAATGGCAGCAGAGGTTGGGGGCAGGGCCTGAGATAAAGGCTGATCTGAAACATAACTAGCTGGCTCCTGATCAGTAGGGATTTTACTGCAGATTGATTTCATGCAAAGGTCAGATTGTGTTGAATTCTCTGGTGGAGAAAGATTCCACACAAAGACCAGACAGGTGCAGAGAGCCCCCTGACTACTGACTCCCTTCCTCCTGCAGGAGGGGACTCACCAACTGGTTGAGAGTGGGCGTTACGACACCAGGGAAGATTTTACAGTGGTCGTGCAGCCGTTCCTCGAAAAAGTGGACATGCCCATGACCCCGGTAAAGCCTCATGGATAAGTGGGAGCTACAGGTAGTGCCCAGCTCTTTCTGAACATCACTGGTGTTATCTGACATTCCTATGACACGGCCACTCTATTCTATCCTATGACCAGGAGGGGTTGCCTGACAACTCTTACTTTGCTCCTGACTGTTTCCACTTCAGTAGCAAGGCTCATGCCCATGCAGCCAGTGCCCTGTGGAACAACATGGTAAGATGACCAAGACAGGGAAAATTATGATTCCTCTGATAATAAAAGATTCCGGAAAGTGTTCAGAGGACTTCAGAGACCCATCACTCAGGCTGTGAGATTCCCCACACAGCACTGATGATAAACCCAAACCCCTCTGTCCCACCCTCCCTTCCCCAGCCCTGCCTCCCGACTTTTCCAGTCTTACCACCTGTTTATCACTCCCCATCTTCCTGCTTCTTGGTTTAGTTGCAACCTGTCGGCCAGAAGACAAGACAGCATAATTTTGAAGACAAGATCAATATCACATGTCCAGACCAGGTAGAGTGAAGAGCATAGCCTTGCCAGGGGTCTACCTGAAGACTCTTTTGCAGCCTTTTGAATCTTTCATTTAGGTTTCTCCGTTCCTTTCATCCCAGTTTCGCATCCACACCCCCAGCTCTCTTCCCCTACCCATCCAATCCATACTGCAGTTAACCATCCACAATGCCCCAGATGTCACCCCATCTGTGAGGGGTGACAGCCAGTGCCCAGGAGGCCCTAGATTTCACCTCTGTCTCTCCCTGTCCCCATGAGCCCTGGCACAAGTCTGCACCCAGGCCTCTTTCCAGCTGGGAGGAGGAGAGTGGTAGTACCATCCAGCCCTCATGTTGAAGCTGAGGCTGAGAGGACATTAAGGGCAGGATGGAACCTCTCCATGTAGTCCCCATGGCAGGATGAAAGAGTGAGGGCCTGAGACCTGGAATAATATCTTCTAGGATGGAGATGAGGGTGAGAGTGGGGAGGTCCACTGGAAGCCAGAGATAAGAAAGCAGACATTCAGCAGGAACACAAAGTAGATCTCCCTGTTCACTTGCAAGTTGTCAGAAAGCTTCTCAGACCTTTGCAGCTGCTCCCTCACGCCTATCAGTTCCTTCCTCTGGATTCCCAGAGGGGTCCCAGGTCTGGGACAGAAACCTGCTGGGTAGGGGGCTTCAGAGGGAGGAACCTCAAAGCACTTGGCTTTTCTTGTCTGGGTGTGAGGCACCTAGGCTACTGCAGGACAGGAGTGGGAGAGGTGGGAAAGGGGGCTAGGAGTTCGGGACCTGGGCTTGTATTAGTAGACAGTGGGACTCTGTTAGAAAGGGGCAAGGTGGAGAAAGAGAGGTGACCTAGCCACCCCGGCCAGCTGGGTAAGAGGCAAAGTGCAGAGGTACTTGTTCCTGGGAGCCCTGCAGGGTTTATTGCGGTCATTTAAGGGGGTTGCAAAGAAGGCTGGGTGCATCCTGGGAGGGGACCCAGCAGTCACCCTGGAGGGCAGGGACTTGGGAACCTGGAAGGTATTTCTGCACGTGGGAGCAGAGCAGGAGGCAAGTTGACTTGCTCTGGTGGTTCGCCCCCTCTTCTCACAGGCCCAGCCGTTTCTGAGCACCTACAAGAACCTCGTGCAGGTATGTACTTGTTGCTTCCTTTCAGCTCAGCCGCCAGTGCAGTGGGCAGCCCCTAGCAGGCACCAGTCCTGCAAGGCAATGGGAATGTGGGTGAGCATTCCTGATGGACAGTCGGAGGGTATTCACACTCTTCTATAAAGTCCATTTACCTACACCTTCAGACAGTGGGGCGGGCAAAGTATGCACTATTGATAACAGTTCAGACAGGGGGGCCAGCCAGTCAACTCTCAGCCTCTTTAGACATAAGTGAAGAGAACCATTCCCTTATAAATCTGCTGCAGAAGTGGGGGAGGGAGGGGATGGGGAGGATATGTTTGCAGTGGGCTGGGATAATCTTGTTGATGTTGATTTTGGCATTGGATGGTAGGGGTGGTGTGGGAGGATCAGAGCTAGGTTCACAGGTGGAGCCTGGCCTGACGCTCAGAATCACCTGGGGCACCTTCTTCAAATGTCCCCCTAGGCCCTCCCCAGGGTGGGGCCCAGGAATCTGCATTCATTAAAGCTCTTGGGTGAGTCCGATGCCCAGCCAGCTTCTCTGGCCCCTGGCAACCCTAGGATCTATTCTGCATCCCTAGGATCACGGGAGCCAGCTGCTGTGCAGTGACAGAGCCCCTTCTGCCTCACCACCCACCTCAGGTGAGCCCCTGGTGGCACACCAGGACCCTGGGCCCTTCTACAAGAACTCAGTTAATGGCCAGTGCTTGCTTCCTGTCTGGGTGGCCACCTAGGAGAAGTCCCCCTCTTCTATAGCAGAGTCTGACCCAGCAGGACCCAGAGCAGCCAGGGTCCCCCCTGTTCCTCCCACTAATGGGAGCACATGTGGGGGAGCACAGGAAAACCGCCCTCAGTGGCCCAGCCTGGGGTGTGACCTCACCAAGGCCCAGAACCGGGGTGTACGGTGCCCACCAGGGAGTCACCACAGAGAGCCAGCTCTGTGGGTCACCCTGTGGCCCCAGGCTCTTCAGGCACTGCTGCCACCTGGCAAGTTCTCAGGAGTCTTCAAAAGAGAACTGGGGGCAGGAAAAGACCCAACATGATTATTCCTCAGACTCTTGGAAATCCAGAACCCAGCTCTAAAGGGGCCATGCATCAGACTGTGACCGCCTCTCCATGGGCCAGTGCCCATCTGGTCATGCACTCCGGTCACAACTAGTATCCCATGTGACTACTGGCACCAAAGTGCTGGGATCCCATGGTGCCCAAGCATCCTGCCCTCCCCTTCTTCCTCCCACCCTCTCAACACCTCTCCCTTCCCATAGGTCCAAGTTGATTGGTTGTGTCTCTGATGGGGAAGCTGTTTCCCCTGCCCTCTGCCTCCACGGCACCACAGATGCTCAGTCTTGCACAGCCCAAACTCGCACGTGGGTCATGCGCCTGGTCTGAAAGCAAGTAGCACTGGACTCTGACGGTAGCTTCCTCCCCACAGACTCAAGTGTTTGTCTGTCTGTCTCTCCAGTGCACACCCTGAGACCTGCAGACATCCAAGTTGTGGCCGCTCTGGGGGATTCTCTGACCGTAAGGACTCTTGGGCCCCATCCTTGCAGGGTGAGGGTGACTGTGTCAGCTCCAGGTCCCCGTTCTTCTACCTCCAAGGCCTGCACTCCTGGCCTCTGCGCTCTCCCACCCCTCTGTCCTGACTCCATCAGGCTGAGAGCAGGACGAGGGTTTGATTTTGCAGTCGTGTTCTCAATCAGGTGTGTAAGTGGGAATTCTTCAGGAGTGAGCTGAACTGTCTCAGGCAGCAGAGGTTATGAACACTTGACATCACATTTTGAACTACTCCAAAAAATAATGTCATTTTGACTCAAAAAATCTTCTAAACCTCCCGTGAGGGCGCTTTTCCCTTGGATTATACTTTACAAGAAGCTCCAACCCTCACATCTGTTTCCTCTTTGCATCCGCCGCAAAGCAGGAAAGACTCTGTAGTTGTGGTAAAAGTTACGCTCTTAAGTTCCAAGAAATAGGGCCATGGTATCATTCCAGAGCACCACTTTCTGGCAGCACTTCTGAAGCCATGAGATTGCCTTACAGAATGTCTCCAAGGGAAAGAGAACTGTGAAATGCATGAGAAATCTGTCCACTGCAGATCCGTAGGCTCTTTCTTCATGCACATCAAGAACTTAGGAGCAGAATGCTGCTAATGGTATTGAATCTCACGTTCGTAAAGCACTTTAAAGGCTTCAAAACTGATTTTGCAATTATGATCCAATTTGGTCATAAAAACTATCCTGTGAGATAAGCGGGGCATGGGCTCAGGTCTGTAAGGAGGCAGCTAAGATCTGGGGAAGGAAAAACAGCCAGCCCAGGAATTCTGACCCCCTGGGGTGATCCTCTGCTCATGCCACAGCGCACACACAGCGAACACCTTGGGAAGCCCTGCACATCCGCAGCCTCCCTTTTCTCTGACTTTCTGATTTTCCTGTGGATTTTGATATTTGGATATGTTTTCAAAGGCCGGCAATGGAATTGGCTCCAAACCGAATGACCTTTCTGATGTCACCACTCAGTACCGGGGGCTTTCGTATAGGTAATGTTAACCTGTGACCCCCTCCCACCCCAATGCTTACCGCTTCCCCCCACCCCCAGAGATCGAGTCGGGATGTGTCTCCTGTAACATGTGTAAATACCGAAGAGCAAGGACCAGGTCTGGAGGGGGCTTTCAGAAGGAAAACCTATCTTATTTCTGGAAAAATGGAACAATTTGATGAGTGGAGAGGATATTTTTCTTTGATAACTCTTTTCTTTTAATTGTGCAGAAGAAGCAAACTGAGGTTCTTATCAGACTTCTGGGTCAACAAATTCGACATGAAATGCACCAGGAAAGCGCCAGATCTCTGAGTCTTCACCTGCCTGTTTGCATGTATATGTGCCCATGTGGTTGTTCCTATGTTTCTTGTTTACTGTCTGTCTGTGTTTATTCATGTTGTTTATTCACATTGTGTAGCCACACCTCTGCCTTTATGTATATGCATACATCTGTACAGAAAGTTCTGAAATGAGGTACCCACTTCAGGTGGAATCAGCTGAGTCAAAAACCCCAACCAATAGGCATTCCAGGGCTCCTTCCTTGTGCCTGCATAATGGGGTAGTGAGGGAGGGTGGTATGGGAAGCGCAGGCTAAGCGTTATGCTCAGTTGGCAAGTGCCTGATGCTGCAGGAATATAAAAGGGGATACTCAACCCTGCCAGGTGGGAGAGGAGGGCTTCCCAGAGAAGGTGGTACTCCGTTAGACCTTGCCATGTTAGCAGTTTGGTAGGCGAGAAGAGTATTCCAGACAGGAAGTAGGAAAGCTTAAGGCATGTCAGGAAAGTGGCTGCACAGGAGTATTCTTGTTTCTTTCTTTCTTAATAAAGTTCATGTTTCTGAGCCCTTCGAAGTCATTGGTGACGAGCTCAGGACTCTGCCACGAGAGGGCAGAGCGCTGATGAAAAGTGGGGTAGCCCAGGGCCGGCCCTCCCTTTCCTGCAGAGAGAATCAGATGAAATGTTTCTTTCAAGGAAGCGAGAGGGAGCAGTGTGCGCTCATGCAGGCTGTGGCAGCCCTCTGCCGGCCCTGAGGACCGTCCTGAGAGGAGGTTTTTCCTGGGTGAGGGGCATCCTCACTCAGCCAGGAGCCACCCACAGAGAGGACGCAGGTGTGGGTAGTGTGGGGACATCACCTAGCGAGAGCTGAGCTACAGGCCTCCCAGTGCGTGAGGTCCCATACACCTTCAGCCCCCTTCTGGCGGGGGGTCTCTGAGGAACAAAGTCAAGGTTGCCTCCTTTTTTTTTTTTTTTTTTTAGTCTCATTGATTTTATTGTAAAATATTTCAACCCTTCAGAAAAAAATACAAAACAACATGATAAACACCTGTATATACATCACCCAACTTTCACATAATAGGTATAACTGATATTCCCCTAGTTCTTTTTTTAATCTCAATTCCCTCATTTGTTTTTTTTTTTAATTTTATTTTATTTTTAAACTTTACATAATTGTATTAGTTTTGCCAAATATCAAAATGAATCCATCACAGGTATACATGTGTTCCCCATCCTGAGCCCTCCTCCCTCCTCCCTCCCCATACCATCCCTCTGGGTCATCCCAGTGCACTAGCCCCAAGCATCCAGTATCGTGCATCGAACCTGGACTGGCATATCGTTTCATACATGATATTTTACATGTTTCAATGCCATTCTCCCAAATCTTCCCACCCTCTCCCTCTCCCACAGAGTCCATAAGACTGTTCTATACATCAGTGTCTCTTTTGCTGTCTCGTACACAGGGTTATTGTTATTATCTTTCTAAATTCCATATATATGTGTTAGTATACTGTATTGGTGTTTTTCCTTCTGGCTTACTTCACTCTGTATAATAGGCTCCAGTTTCATCCACCTCATTAGAACTGATTCAAATGAATTCTTTTTAATGGCTGAGTAATACTCCATTGTGTATATGTACCACTGCTTTCTTATCCATTCATCTGCTGATGGACATCTAGGTTGCTTCCATGTCCTGGCTATTATAAACAGTGCTGCGATGAACATTGGGGTACACGTGTCTCTTTCCCTTCTGGTTTCCTCAGTGTGTATGCCCAGCAGTGGGATTGCTGGATCATAAGGCAGTTCTATTTCCAGTTTTTTAAGGAATCTCCACACTGTTCTCCATAGTGGCTGTACTAGTTTGCATTCCCACCAACAGTGTAAGAGGGTTCCCTTTTCTCCACATCCTCTCCAGCATTTATTATTTGTAGACTTTTGGATCGCAGCCATTCTGACTGGTGTGAAATGGTACCTCATCAAGGTTGCCTCTTACCCACTGGGTCCCAAGTGTTACTGGGGCTGCAGGAGAAAGACAAACCAGAGGGGGAGGAGCAGGAGAGTGGAGGGTATTATAGTCGAAAAAACACGAGGTAGGGGCAGCTTTACTTGGTCTGAGCTAAAGGAGGAGGCAGTGTTGTCGCATCCTCGTGTGGGAAAACAGATAATAAGATAGACAAGCCAGCCAGCAGTTGACAGGTGAGCTACCCCTGGTGTGGTCAGGGGAGCGAGGTGACCTACCTAACTTCACAGTTACTGCGCAGATTCCCAGGATTCAGATACAGACAGGCCATCTTCTGCTGAACGTTTCTCTCTACAGCAGTGAAAAAATCCAGCCATCGATGTTTCTTCCTATGAGTGAGGTCTAGTAAGGCCTGATGTTTTAATCTTCTGGTTCTGTTTTCAAGGCCTCATATATTCAATGGCTCCTGTCCCTTTAAACCCTTTATTCTAAGTGTTTCAGAGACCTGCCCCAAAACCCACATGTGTTAAAAGTAGAGTTTCTTGGTCAGAGTCTAAGAGATACTTTGACTCTTCATAAAACATGTAATGTTTCCCAAAGTGTGTTCCATAGAACACTAGCCCTGATCTTTGTGTTTTGGGGGAAATTTTTCCTACTATATCCTTCCTCTGGGAAATTCACATGCATATAAGCACATTAAAGGCTCTGAGAAGCCCGACAATGAAGAAATCTATTTAAATTGTGTCTGTTTAATCCAATATTTCCCTTAATCCCAGAACACTTTGTTTGTTCAGAGTACCTGGTAGCATCTCCTGGGAAATGTCCATGTAGTAGACCAAGCTGAGAAAAAGCAATTTTCTGAAGCCATTAAAGCTTCTGGATAGGAAATAGGAAATTAATGATTCCAGGTAAACTAAGAATGCAATTTGAGCCTCTTTCTCCAAGGAAACAAAGTGGAGGGAGTGGACCTCATGGAGTCAGACTAGAGAGAAGAGTTCTTGGTAGGTGGGTAGCTATGAGCAGGCCTTTCAGGAAGAGGTTGGGCTGTGAACATTTCCAGGGCCCCTTGGCCTGTAAGAATCACACAGCAGTGAAAGGCCCCAGCTCTGGCTAGCTTACTAGTGTGCCAAATCTGGAGGTCTTTAGAGAATTGCCTTTCCTTCAGTTGAAATGTTGGCTTGATTGCTCATTCAAAGGACCAAAATAAAATTTATTTATCACAAAAAGCATTTCTTTTTCTTATTAATTAGGAGTTCAGCCTCACATTATTGAAACTCCTTTGATAAATGTTATCAAGCATCAGTTTTGCATTTCTCTGCATACTGTGAGTGACTCTGGAACAAAGCCCATCCTTTGAGCTCGTGGTGTAATATGAACTCCATTCATCTGAAGGGTCTTGTCTAAACTAGCTGTTTCATGTGGGTCTGTTTTCTTTCATGTTTCCCATAGTTCTGATCAAAACGAGGGTTTTCATATTTTTGTTTCTCCTTATTTATTTGTATAATTCTCTCTTTTCTCCTGGAAATGGGTTCTGAGAGATTTCTGTAGCCTATTGTCTTAATCAGCTACCACACTTTGTAGAACAAAGATAGTTTTACATAAGAAATTGCAATAGAATGTACTTGATGTGTATGCATTTATATATGTTTCTGTGTTTATAATTTTTTAGCTTTTATATGTTTCTAGAAGGAGGAAGGGAGGCAGGGTTAGAAGACAGTGATGGGAGGAGGTATAAATCTTTGTCATTTCCTGCCAAGTGAAAAATGTTGTGATGAGGTGCTTTTGGTCCAAAGAAGGAAGGCTCAGGAAGCAGCTAAAGTAGTAGCTTCATGCAGAGTTGGGAAAGGATCAGAAGCTTTAAAAGCAGTGCCCAACCAAAGGCCAAGTTCAGTTCACACTGGATGGGAGTGGGGGGAGATACCTGAGTGAGAATAGAAGGGTAGAGTTTACCTGGCTGCTTTTTCTCTCCACCTTTTGAGGATCTTGACCCTTTGATTTAAGCCCTTAACCCCACCCTAGTATAAAATAGTCAATTTCACTCCAAGCCTTCTCTTGAATGAAGAACAGCCATAACTTTGATTCATGGCCCGTCCTTCGAAAGTCTACACTGGTGGGCTGAATGCTAACACTGTATTCTCTGAAACCTCTTAGCCTGGAATAATATACTGGGATGGAGGAGGGAGTCACAGAAGAAAAATAACAGTAAATATAGTACATCTGAACAGTGGACTTCATTAAAACAGAAATACTTCTCCCCTTGCCTCCCACATGTGTTCAGTTTAAATGCATGAAAGAAACTGAAACTTTGAGTGTGTCTTGAAGTTAGATTTGAGGGCCATAAAACTAGATTATATGAAATTAGATCAGGTGTTGAAAGGCAGTGAGAGGCCATCCCCTGAACTTTCCAGTGGAATTTACCTGTCCACTGGGCAGAGAAGAGCCTATCCATTTTCTAAAGGTTTCCAGTTCAAGCTGGTTTTTAGTTACCTTTATGGTTTTAAGTTTCCATAGAAAGTTGATTAACCCCTGTGTGCCTCAGCTTCCTACTCTGTAAAATGGAGATAATTCATCTACATCCCAAGCTTGTTTGGAGATATGAGATAACTAATGTAGAGCATGGCTGGGTGCATAGTATAGAATCAGCTAAGTATGCACCCTCCTGATTTGCAGAAGAAAAAAAAAAGCCCTCAGATTTCACCTTCAAATCCTGGATTTGGAGGAGCCAGCCTCTTGGGGAATTCACATTTTTTTCAGAATCCCTCAAACACAAAGAGGTGGCTCTGGGACATGACAGATGCTGATGGTGTGGGTGTCCTTAAAAGATGGGGGCACTTTTCTAGAAAGCCTGTACATTGATTCAGTCTCTCTCACTGACTTGCTCACTTTCTACAGTTCAGGAGGGGACAGCTCCCTGGAGAATGTGACCACCTTACCAAGTAAGTAACAACCAGTGTCTTGAGTCTGTCCACTGGGTCCCTCTGATGCCCAGGCTTCCTGAAAGTGCCTCTCAGCTAAGAAAGAGAGAAATGACATCTTCCTTATGGACTGCCATTGAAATGAGAGGAGAGACCTGTGGACAGGCCATTGAAGGGGCTGGAAAAAACTAGGTTAAAACCCTGGCCCTTCTATATGCTGGCCAAGTGACCTGGGCCAAGTTACCAAACACCCTGAGCCTCAGATCTCTTCACCCAGCCCAAAGGATATGAAGATAGATGAGCCAGAGAGTATGGCTGCACTGCAAAATATAAAGAAAGAAAAGAAAAGCTGAGAGGCTCTTGCTGCCCTGGCTCAGCCTGTCATCAAGTCATCTGAGGCCTCAACTTCTTTCTGGGGCATACTCCACCTCCCATCCTAAAAGCTCTCTGTGTCCCGTGTACCCCCTTCTCTTCCAGATATCCTTCGGAAGTTTAATGGGAATCTCACAGGCTATGCGGTGGGCACAGGAGATGCCAATGAGACAAATGCATTCCTCAATCAAGCTGTTCCTGGAGCTAAGGCTGAGTAGGCATTTTTGGGTTGAGGGAGCTGTTGGGTAGGGAGTGGGAGGCACATCATTCCCTTCAAGGCTGTAATTCTGACCTGTGTATACACAGGGGGCCTTTATTTACAGCAATGATTGGAGAGTCTCTTGGCCATTCTCTTCGCTGGCTGCCTCTGGGACTGCAGGGAGGCTGGATGGCTGGATCTTGGACAGAGACCATGATCCTAGAGCCTGAACTTGGTCTTGCTTTCCTGGGAAGCATGTTCTAATCTTCCAGCTACCTGACCCACCATATCCAATTTTTAAAACTTACCATGGCATAATGGTATTCTTTCCAGTGCCTCATAAGTGGCAGTTCCCCTCATGGATCAGGGAGTATCAACCAAATGGATAGACAATACAGAGTCTCCATGTTAGAGGCTGCTTAGAGGAGCTGCTTAGAGGAGTGGTGAGTCATGTCCTCTCCTTATGCCCATTGTGGGGCTGCAGGAAATGCAGTTGAGAAGCTAGAGGCATCTGGCGCCAACCACTCAGCCCCCCAGGCTGACCTCCAAGGAGACCCCTCCTCCCACACCCCACTCCTAGAGGCTTCAGCCACCTAGGTCTCCTCACTCCTGGCCCAGCCTGGGAAGACCCTTCTTGGTGATAGAAACAGCCAAAATGGTGGTACACATGGACCCACCGCCAGGTGCCCGGAGACCTCTGGTCTGTGGCTCCATCTCACACTAAAACAGGGGCCAAAACTAGTGAGGAGCTGAGGGTGCCTGAGAGCTAGTCTTTCCGTGAATTACAAACCCAGGTATGTGTAGGGTGTAAGTTTACTACCCCACCTCTTTCTATGCGTGTGCACTCAGTCACTTCAGTCATGTCCTCTGACTCTTTGCAACCCTATGGACTGTAGCCTGCCAGGCTCCCTGTCCATGGCATTCTTCAGGCAAGAATACTGGAGTGGGTTGCTATGACCTCTTTCTAAGAGAAGCATTTAACTAAGTTGTGCCATTACCAAAAATGACACAACTAACATATACCTAAGAAAAATCACAGCCACTGGTGGGGGGAGGAGGGGAAGAAGCAGCTGTGTCAATATGAGGCTTTTAACTATTGTGCTTGAGCATCAAATGCTCAGCTTTCTGGCAGCCAAGGTAAAAGAGGAAGCATGGAACAACTTTCCTAGATCTAATTTCAGAGTCTATACCAGTCCTTTAAAGGAGATGAACAGTTTCCTGCACGGAATCATTAAAGACACTTTGCACGTGGAGTCCTAGAAAGGAAACCATGCGTAACAAATATAATTGGCAGTACCCTTGACTATAGAGGCTTGGGACAAACACACAGCTATAGTTTTGTGAAGGGTTATTTGTTGTAATAACTTCTCCAGAAGAGGCAAGTAGCTTCTTGTCCCTGAGCCTCAGGGTCTCTGCCAGTTCATGTTGACGGTGGGGGGTCAGGGGTGGGGTGAATGCCATGGAAGCCTCCAATTCAGGCCTTTTAGGATGAAAGATTTAGGGGCTCTTCCTCAATGGGACTGATTTCCTCTCCTCCTCAGGGAACTTGTAAGCCAAGTCCAGACTCTGATACAGAAGATGAAATCCGACCATGTAAGTCAGATTTATGATTATCTTTAAATACTAGCTTGCTAGCCCAGTAAAATCCCCAAATGGAATTGTTGGCCATGAAAACAGTGAGCCCTCGGTCCCTAGAGGCATTCAAGTGGCAGAGGGCAGCCTCTGTCGAAGGCTGCCTGGAGGAGATTACGTCAACCAGAGAGAGGTTTGTCGCTGATCACAGTGACCCTGAAAGTCCTTCCTGATGCTAAGAATCTGTGGTCTATAAATAAATCTTTGAAGTGCTGTCAGCTCTGAGGTTCTGATCCTGTTATTTCAAAAGGGCAAGGAAGTTTTAGAGGTTTGAATGGATTTCCTAGAGCTGTGTTGTTTTTTGGTTTGTTGGAAATCATCAAGCGTTTTCCTGCCTCTGTACAGAGAGTAAATTTCCATGAGGACTGGAAGGTCATCACGGTGCTGATTGGAGGCAGTGATTTATGTGACTACTGCACGGACTCGGTAATGGGGGCGGGTCAGGCCTACTCATTGCTCTTGACTTTGACCTGTGGGCCCTAGAGATCCTCTTTGAGAACAGTCCCTAGAATTAACCTCAGGATTGTCCAAGGATACCTGTGTGTGTGTGCATGCACACACAATTCACACACATGCACATGTACACACACACACTTCTTTCCCCGGCCCCTCAAATTTCTGGCCCCACCTCCCTGTCCCATATAGTGTGAGTCAGCAAGTGGCACATATACAGGGCTTCTGGTCCCCTCTCTTACAATTCCTGAAAGAAAGAGAAGAAACAGTAAACCCCAAGCAGTTAGAAGTGGGACTTGACACGTCCTACTCCTGAAGTAAAGCTCCAGCTGAAGGTTGCAGTCTTCTGTCTGGCCCAGCGAGTACCCAGCTGTTCATCTCAGATTCTGACATCATGAGCTGGTCACAGTTGGAGGCCAAGGGAGAATGAGTCCTTGGGGCTGGAGCTGGGGGTCTGGGGGAGAACCCAGTTTTGCCTGCTGCCCTGTCTCCCTAACCAGCTTCTCTTCTCTCTCCTGTCTCTTCCAGAATCTTTATTCTGCAGACAACTTTTTTGACCATCTCCGCAATGCCTTGGACATCCTACATAGAGAGGTGGGTGCGGGCTCCCACAAACTTGACACTGCTCAAGCATGGTGGGGAGAAGAGAGTAAAACACCCCCTTCCCAAGGAGCTAGACAAGGACATGGGCTCCTGCCCTTTCCATAGTTTGGGGGTACCCCCAAGGAAGCCTCATGCTATTTGGGACCAGTTCCAAGGGTCTCAGGCTTGAAGGGCAAAGCAGTGTGTGCACTAAGCATCCCCTCACCAGTACTGGGAACGTTCTCTGGTGGTGGCAGCTGGGTGGTTCACAGGCTGGGCACTGCACCCTGAGTGGCAGGAGTGTCTACAGCAGGCCCCTTTCTGGTCCTGCACTCAACATGTTCTCTCCCTATCCCCTGGCATGGACAAGACTTTCTGGCTGCCTGGGAGGGGCGCTCAGACAGCCAGGTGCTTCTCTGGGTTTGCCACAACCCTGAGCCTGCTCAGCAGAGTTAGTCCAGGCCAGGCTAGAGGGAGCCCATTATGGGCTTATGTACTGGCAAACGGGGCTACCTCACCAAATTGAAAGCTAACTGATAGCTGAACAGAGCTAAGTCGTATTTGACTCTTTTGCAACCCGTGGACTGTAGCCCGCCAGGCTCCTCTGTCTATGGGATTTCCCAGGCAAGAATACTAGAGTGGGTTGCTATTTCCTTCTCCAGGGGATCTTCCCAACCCAGGAATCAAATCCAGGTCTCCTACATTGAAGGCAGATTCATTATGAGCTGAACCCTCAGCATTTAGACCCAAGACTGCCATGTTGGCCCACTCTGGGAGGCCCATTCACACTGCTGCCCATGTGGGTGGCACATACTGCAGGGCTCTAGGTGCTCACCTTGTGCTGACACCTCCCAGAACCCCACTCAGGGACCCCGCAGCCTGGTCCCACTTCTCAGGGTCCTAAGGCAGCTGGTGAAAGAAGCTTCCCAGGCCGTCTCTCACCCAGAGCCTCGCACATAGGTACCCCGGGCGCTGGTCAACCTTGTGGACTTCATGAGTCCCAGTATCATGAGGCAGGTGTTCCTGGGGAACCCCGACAAGTGTCCTGTGCATCAGGCCAGGTAGGCGGATGCTTGCTGATCTGGTTCACATGGTGGGAACTCCTCCGGGTCTCTGGGACTTGATCTGTCCGTGTGCATCTATAAAGGGGTCTGTGCCAGGACCACCTCCTTCTGGGAGTTCAAAGTCAGGGCTCCCACTTCCCTGACCTCAGGGTACCACTGAACCTCTATGATAGGGGAAGTTGCTGGGCAGAGGTCAGGGCTGGGCCACACACTAGTGTTTGAGAGACAGTGCAGCCCAGCCTGTGAGAAGGAGTGACATACAGATGTGTCCACACACGGTGAAACCATAACAAAAGCAGAGCTCACTTACCTTCGCGGGGAAGAAGTGACCTGGGGAGCGACACGCAGAGCTTCCAGTTGGGAGTGTTTTGTTTCTTAAGTGGAGTGAGAAGGACACAGGTGTGTGTTTTATTGTTCCTCCTGCATTACACATCCATTTATTCACCTAACAAATGCTTTTTAAAATCTTACTCTGCACCAGGTTCTGTTTTGAGTAGAGAGATCTTTTTTAACATCCGGTAGATTTTATGAGTGTGAAATAATTCATCATAAAACAAAAAGGAACACAGCAGGACACTAGTGTGAATTCCAGAGGTGTCTGGGGACCTGAGCAACAGAAGCTCGCCAAAGCATGCGTTTGTACTTATTTTTAAACACTAAACATGGGCTTCTCATTGCCTCAATGCATTTGTTCAGTGTAATTTGTTGAAGGCCCAGGGCCCGTGGTCCAACACTTAGTACTTTGTTAACGTGAGAGGGTGCCCATCCATATATCCTCCCCTTGTGCCTCCCTGGGTCAGGCCTGAAACCTGCCCCTGAGCATGTGTAGCAGAGCCTCCTGCGAGCCACTCCCCCACCTCCACCCTGACCGCAGCTTTGGCTCTGGGTCCTTCTGTCTCCCCTCTTTTTGCAGCATTTTGTGCAATTGTGTTCTGACCCCGCGGGAGAGCTCCCAAGAGCTGGCCAAGTTGGAGTCCATCACCCGAGCCTACCAGGTAAGACCAAGAAGGTCTCTCCTCCGCCTCAATCAGCACACCAGCCCAGAGCCCCCCTGGGGAGGCTCATGGGAACGGAAGAGCTATTCAGAGTTTGAGAGGCAACATTACCATCCAGGCAACTTCCTGGCTTAGGTATCTCAGGCACCCAAGGCAGATTCACAAAGGAACCTAGGTGACAAAGTCCTCATGGCTGAGCTGTCTTGCTGGCTCAGCCCCAACCCTTGGCCTGACAAGGGGAATAGCCCTGGTTGTCCCATGGGACTGCCTTTCCCTCCCCTGTCCCCCAGATGCCCAGCTGCCCCCGCAAGCCCCCACCACTCCAACAGGCAGGCCACGAGCCAATGAGGGTGTTGCAGGTCCCAAGCCTAGCAGCCCTCTGGAGACCTCTCCTAGATTGCTGTTCCTTTTGGGACTTCCTGCTGGCCCTTCAGAACTTGCAGTCCACTTATAACCAGGACCAAAAGGAGGCACAACCCATTTCCAGTTCTCTGGGAAGAGATTTGTCATCAAGTATGTTTGTGTTCTCAAGAGAAGAACTGAGTTAGCACACCTGTTGAGGGAGATTGGCACAAAGTCACTGCCCATCACCCCCAGCCTTGCGCTAACGGGTACCTGGAGCTCCCAGGCCTGTGCTGAAGATGCCCACGGGTGTGTCCCCAGAGCAGCATGCGTGAGCTGGTGGAGTCCGGTCGGTACGAGACGCGGGAGGACTTCTCTGTGGTTCTGCAGCCCTTCTTCTACAACATCCGGCTCCCTGTCCTGGCGGTAGGCTCCCTGCCCTCCCTGACAGGGCTCCCACAAGGAGGAGGAAATTTAAAGTGGAAACACCAAGTGCTTCCACAGACTGGGAACAAATGGGGCGGACCCAGGCAGCTCTCTAGCTGCTGCTCTGGTGGCTGCAGCCTTCTTGAACATCAGAACTGTATTCAAGAGGCAGCCCAATGTTTGATGTTCTCATGACTGCTCTTTGCAGCCTCCATTTTACTAAGTACCTACTACATGCCAGGCACTGTGCATACCATAGGTAAAATCTTCACAATTACCTTCTGAGGTGAGCTTTATCATCCCCGTGTAAGAGAGGCTCAGAGACATGAAGAATCCTTCCTAAAAGCATGCAAGAAATAAGGGACAGAGGTGAATTTTGAACACGTCCGACTCCAGACTGTTCACTTTCGGCCCCATCCCCAGCACTGTGGCTGTTGTTTCTCTCCCTGGCTCTGCTCTCCACCTGACTCTTCCATTCTGAGCAGAAGGGCTCTGTGAATGGGCCAGGGTGGACACCTGGGTCTGTCCACCTGGGCCTCCATCCCAAGGGCCTGGCCTACCAGAAGAAGCTTTAAGCACCGAGACTTTGCCCAGGCCTGAAGCCCTATTCTCCCCATCAAGCTCACTGGGACCAACTGGTCAAGAGTTGGGAAATAGCTGTTCCCAGCTGGCTGGCTAAGACTTCCTCAGGGACTAGGATCTTATTCCCTCATCCATGGCATGGGTTGCATAAATGCGCCTAAAAATATATATAGCACTTTTTAAATTAAATAATGGGAATTGTGAGATCCAGAAAGCAGGTTGGGGGCTTGGGGTCACTCAAAGTTGTTGATCTGTGGGACTACTCTGAGCCCTCTCTCGAGGTGAGCAGGCCCTTAGGAAGCCGCAGGCTGGGAGCACCCCCCAGGGATGTGGGTTGTTGAGAAGTCCACTCCAGAGGGCAGGCCTGCCAGTGAGCCCCACTCTCCACCCTCGGCACCAACAGGATCTTAAGGATGTCAATTTCTCTCCTTCAGGATGGGCGTCCAGATGTGTCTTTCTTCGCCCCAGACTGCCTCAACCCAAGTCAGAAATTCCACTCCCAGCTCTCCAGGGCCCTTTGGGTCAACATGGTAAGATGAGTGGGGTTTCCTGATTCTCTGGGGTTCTAGTCTAGAGCAAAGCACCAGCCCCTCCAGAATGGAGCTTGTTCTTGGCCTCCCTTTGCAAGCAAAGTGTGGAGGAGAGCGACTGGCGCCTCTGTAGAAATCAATGTAGAATGAAAAATACAGAGTCCTTAAGATTCCTGGATCAACCACATCCTCTCCGACAGGCTTTGAACTGATGCAGGACTCTTTACATGAATACAAGGCAGAACCCTCATGTTTATTCAGTATTTTCTATGTGCCAACAACTCTGCTAGGCAGTTTAAGCCATGTTTATCTCATTTAAGCTTCTCAACAGCCCTGCAAGACTTATAAGTTTACAAGGAAGCTGAATCCTACAGAAGCTGAGAGACTTGCCCAGTATCCCACAGCTGGTGACGGCAGAGCCAGGAGGAGAAGCCAACCTCCCTGAAATCAAGTTCTGAGCGTTCCCCCACTGCAGGATGCCCTGCCAGGGAATGTTCACTTCAGCGGAGACAAATTAATACACTCACAGCTCTCTTTTTCTCCCCCATCAGCTTGAACCACTGGGAAGGAAAACAGATACCCTGGATCTGACAGCATACATACCCCTCTCCTGCCCTGCTCAGGTAATGCTGCTCTCCAGAAACCCAGAGCTCAGGCCCTGCCCATCTCCCTTTACACCGCCCCCAACCCCTGACCCCCGACACCAGCACTTCTCTGTCACCCATCTTGCCCCTTGCCTGGGAGCAGATGGATTCAGAGGATGAAGGGGAGTAGAGGAGAATGGAGAGGGGAGAAGAGGGTGCAGAAGCACCTCTGTCTTTGGGAGAAGCAGGTGGGAGAGGAGGCCTGAGCCCAGCAGAGGGAGAGGAGCAGGGTAACAATGTGGATTCTTCAGGAGGGGAATTAAGAAGCCAGAGGTAGCCAGACCGAGCATTTCAGCAGAGACACGTGGGGCCAGTGGGAAGGTCCACCTGCAGGTTGGTGGCCTAGTATGAAGCCAGCTGAGCTCAGAAGTTGCAGTTAGTCTCGTGGAATCTGGATCGGGAGTATCTGGCAGGAAATTGGTCAAAGAGGAAAGCCCTAGAGCCACCTGGGGAAGGGACAGGCAGGACCGGCTTTGAGATAGTTGGAGTGAGGCTGGCCTGGGCTCATTTTAAGGAGGAAGATGTAAGTGGTTGTTAGACCTGATTTCAGGCCTAGGAATGGGGCAGGTACACATGCCCTTTGCCTTCAGCTCCCTCTTCAAGCCTCTGTCTTAAGGCTTTTTAACCAAATAAGGTTGAGGCCAGAGAGCCCTCAACAGCAATGAAAGAAAGACAGCCTGACCCAGTCTGGGAGGCCGGGTTTCCCACCTGGGTCTGACTACGTCACCTTCTCCCAGCCTCCTGACTGAACAGAGAGAGGACCTACATCTCCCCCTTGTGTCTGCCAGGGGTCTAGAGGCAGTGGGCACCCTTGCCTGTCTGCTGCCTTCCCCACACCAGTCTCGGACCCAGGCTCAGCCTTGGGTACCATTAGCCTCACCAGGCGGGAGGGTTGAAGGGATGCAGAAGTAGAGGCGGTGATAGTAGAGGGCTCAGATGCTGGGTCCAGGGCTCAGGGCAAAGATGACCGTGAAATGATGTAACAATCAGTGTAGCGTAGATGCCTCTGGTCCAGATGGTCAGATGCAGGCTGAAGGGGTGGGGCAGAGGCCTAAGGGCCCTTCTGTATCACGTGTAAACGCTTAAATTGCTAGATCCTGAGCTTGTCCAGCGCATTCTAGGGGTAGGGCCAGGCAACCTGGGTAGTAGAGGCATTTGGGGACTCAGAGTGGTGGCTATAAACCATATGGGGGGGGGGGTGATGTTTCAATATTTTAACAACCATATGGCCGTACTGAACATCAGCCATGGGAAACCCTCTCCAATCTGCCAATTCTCCTTCTATTTAATAGTGAAAGTAATAACAACCTAGCCCAGGGAGCCATCCTTTGCTCTCTTTCTTTCTCACAAATATCTACTATATACCAGGTGGAAGCCTAGGCTCTGGGTCAGGTAGAGCTCTGTCACCACTGGCCTCAAGGCCGCAGACGAGGCAAGGAGCCCCAAAAGGCTACTGCCTCAGCCAGAATCTCAGGCCACTCCTGAGGTGGGCTCCGCTCCTCCTCCTGGACCAGCCTGACTGAGCTGTCGGTGAGCAGAGGAGAGCAAATCCAGCCTCCTGGAACCGTAGAAGCCCCGCCTGGGAGAAGCGGTTGCCAGGCAACCCCGGAGCCCATTCCAAAAGATCCATCTGTTGGCCGGCCCAACTTCAAGGCACCAGGCACTGTGGAATCCTGCACTCCTCAGGTCCCATCTGCTCCCTGCAGTGTGCCATGGAGCTATATAAAAGTCCACCAGCATCTCAGTGTGAGCTGACAGGGACCAGGCAGCACATATTTTAATCCTAGCTGAGTCTAAACATAGAGGCAACAGGCAGGACCCAGCGGGGAGGAGGGGCTGAGACAGATGCAGGCACCGGGGAGCTTCTTTCTCAACTTCCTGCCTGCTCCTCCCCCAGCTCCAGTCTAGGGCAAGTGCATTCTGCTCAGCCAGGTCCGGCGCTTAACTGCGCTCTGTGGATTTCTGTTAGACTTTCAGGTTGGACATGTGATTTTATGGGCAACTTTAGCTTACTTGCTCTGTGAACTGTGACTGTGGTCCCCTTGCTGCCCCTCATCACCTCTCTGCCCACTCCTTCCCTAACCCAGGGCAGCTGCCTGTGGCCCCTCCTCAGGCTTTGAAGAAATGGGCTCAAAGATGGGCAGAGTCCTTTTTCAGCTCTTATTTTTCTTGCCCTTGAAAAGCATTTGTCAGAGTTAACCACCTCCTCCATGAATTTATTCCTCCCTGCATTCGTGGATGGAAAACCACCTTGACTGCTCTGCTTTTCTACTTTCTGCCCTGTCCCATCTCCTTTAATGACCCCCTCTTCCCTTCTCCCAGCCTCAAAAATGTGGACATTCTCCAACTCAGCCCTCTTTTCTCTTTCTCTACACAATCCTCACTCTGAGATTTGTCCATTTCCAGGGTTTCCTGTTAAATTTCCTTGCCTAGGATCTCCCAACCTACATCTTCATTTCTTATTTTTTTCTCCAAACTTGAGCTATATTTCTAACCCTTCAGAGGTCTTTCTCCCTTGGTTATAAAGTTTACCCAGAAGACAGATTAAATATTTGGTCAGGGTACCAACAAAATAGAAAGACATAATGAGACAAACAGAAATAATTTCAAGTGATATTTCATCATTCAGTCTTTCCTCTTGAGAAAAACTGAACTTTGTTGGATTCTCTTATACTTTATTGTTTAGTGATATTTCTATTTTAGCATTACATATGCAGGGCTATTCTCTTTTGAATGCTTTGGACTTCCAGATCTCCCAAATCTGCCCTGAACCCATCATCTCAAACTCAACATTCATTTAGAAAATAATTTTTGAGTAAGAATGTCAAAATAGGACCAAAATCAATGTCTTCCCAAACTCCCTAATCCTGAAGACTTCCTCTGTCTGTCCATATTGTCGTGGTGGTCACAGTTCTGCAGGTGTGAAACGTCAGGCCCCTCACCTGATAGAATCCTTCCTAGGCCTTCCTCTTCCCACTTCCACCAGCCCAGTTCAGGCCCTTGTCACTGTGGGTGTTAAAATTCTTACCTACTTCTTTCCGTCATAAAGCAACAGAGAATTTTATAACTTTAGAATCTCAGTGGGGAGGGCTTTGGAGCCCTGCTGATGCGATCTCTCGTATACTTGAGTTATTCTACCACATCCTCCCAGGCTTCCCATGTGGCACTAGTGGTAAAGAACCCACCTGCCAATGCAGGAGACATAAGAGATGTGGATTCAATCCCTGGGTTGGGCAGATCCCCTGGAGGAGGGCATGGCAACCCACTCCAGTATTCTTGCCAGGAGAATCCCATGGACAGAGGAGCCTGGAGGGCTACAGTCCATAGGGTCGCACAGTTGGACACAACTGAAGTGACTTAGCATGCATGTACCACATCCTCCCAAAGCAAGCAGAGGCTTATGGGCCCTGTTTAAACCTCCACACTCTCAAGGCAGTGCATTACTAACAGCCAAGTGGCTATCCATTAACAGGTTGTGGAATCAGCCTAGTAGGTCATGTTTGGGATGGGATGATGGGATGGGATAGAAATGTCAGTGGGTACTCCTATGTCCTCCTCCTCTTTACCACTACCACCCTTCCCTGGATCTTCTCAATTTCCTCAACCATTTATGGCAGACAAGTATCCCAAACCCTGCCTCATATAGTAGGTATGAGTCCTTGGAATGTGACCCCACTTAAGTCGGTGCCTGGGCCTGACTATACACATCTGGTTTGGTCCGAGCAGCACAGAACAGAAGAACACCAGCTTTCCTTCACTGTGGAAGTTTACACCTGTAAACACTGCCAGGATGCACATGCCCTTTTCCAATAGCCACTGACTCATGTCGCTGACTCACATCAGTGGCTGACCAGGCTCTGCCCCCAGGCAGGCTGCACCATCTTTTCCCAGCTGTACCGAGGAGAACAGTTCCTTGTGCTGGCATTCAGCGGGCTTCACTTTCTGCTTACTGGCATTACCAGCCTAGCCTAGGAGAGCCAGCAGACTAAGTGGACTCCCTTTTCCCTCTGCTGAGCTCCAGGCCTTTCACCCAGTCTGACTCACGCATGCACAATGCAGCTGACGGTCAATAAAACAGGCCCCAGGCACTCGGCCACTTGCCTGGCCCTGTCCTGGACCTGTTCTCATTGTTCCTTCTCCGGCCTCACTTCCCTCCACATTCCAGTGTCTCCCTGACCTCTGACCTCTTAGTTCAGTCTCTCCCCTCTGGCCCTTCCCTCTACCCTTGGGTCCTGTGATGAAATAAACTCCCCGGCTTGACTTTCAGCACATGCAGAAGGGCAGGTGGAGTCTGCCCTCCGGTTCCTCTTATGCTAGCTAATCTGAGAAAAGCTCCGGCTCCCAGGCCCCGTGCCCAGTCAGGGTCTTGGGAAGTGGGGGGAGAATAATGAGGAGTGACCTACCTCCCACCGAGTCTCATCTTTAAGGACCACACGTCCCCAGATCCTGCAGTCCTTCCTCAGCAATTACTGCACTTGCTGGACACACTGTTCTTTGATGCTTCGCTACCCAATACTTGTCATGTTTTCTGCCTCACTGAATTGTATGCCTCTGGATCCTCCCTTCATCCAGCACCTAGAACAGAGTTCTGAACACATGGGGTTTTACAAAGGTGAGTCAGCTGTTTATAGGATGCTACGTGCCCTCAGCTGCTAGGGAATCTCAGGGGACAGGGGACACTGAGTAGCCTTGGCCGGAGACAAGTCTGGTTAACCGTGGTGACATGCCTCTGTAAGGTCTCTCTCACCTTGCACTGTCGCAGATGGTCCAGGGCACACTTCCTGCCCTTGACCCTGAGTGCTCCTCTGGCCCGTGTTTCAGGGGCCTGGACTCAGACCAAAGGAGAGGCGTGGCATGCCCCAGGGGGCAAGGTCTGTGCTGAGGGCTGGGGGTTGGGTTTTGCCCATGTAGATTTCCTCCTCCAAGCTAACCGCTAAGACCACCTCCTCATCCCTCTGTCTGGCCAGCAGGTCTTTTGCAGGCCTGACCCCGGTGTGAGCCGTGGAATGAGGGCATTGCTGGTCAGGAGGCCTGATGGATCAGGCCCAGCTCTGCCCTCAGTACACCTGGGGCAGGCCCCTGCTCCCCTCTGCACCTCAGTTGCCCCTCACCTGTAAAGCGGGATCACTCAGGGTTGAAAACTCAGATGCAGTGCCAGGCTAGAACATGACTGTGTGGGTGGGATGGACAAGAGACAGTGGCAGGGCAGAACTGAAGGTTACACGCTTCTTGTGGCAGTATTCAGGGTTGTCGTCTTCTCTCCTTCTCCTTTTTAAACACCTTTCAGGCCAAAATAAAGCAGATGGGCAATAGGCTTTCAACCCCTGGAACAGATATCCAATGACATCTCCTCCAACATTCTGGTTCTTCCTACTTACTCCCATATTATTCCCAGATTTTCAGACTGTGGCCCTTCTACTCCACTGAACACGACTTGTGAAGGTGTTGACAGCCCTGGGCTGTCTGGGCTGATCTCTGTCTTACAAACTTTTTCTTGCTTCACTATCATTTCCACATTTTTCATTACCTGCTTTCCCCTGCTACCCCTCTGTCTACTTCATTCTTCCTTCTTTGACTAACTTATCACCCACAATGGAATACACTTGGATTCTTGACTGGGCATGTATGAAACCAGTGGTGAAATAGATAGGTGGGCAGGGAATGAAGAGGCTGTTTCATGAGAAAAAAATGCAACCAGCGTTTGTGAAGCCAACCCGAAATGGGTAAGGGACATAACTCAAAGGAGGCAAAATCGTAGCAACAGATGTTAAAAATACACTGATGATCATAACATATTTTGGAGAAGAAAAGATCCCTATAATATCAATCTTTTGCCAGAGCAATGACAAAGGAGAGAAGGTCATTCTGATGACTAGGGAGATGTTCCATTGTCAGGGTGAAAAGAAAAGCACAGAACCCTGAAAAGAACGTGGATGGAACCCTTTTTAGTCCTTTTATTGTGCATGCCTTGTCAAAGCTGTTATGTAAAACCCTCTAGGGAATGAATGAAATTCTGTCTGTATGATTCTTTCTATTCAAATGCAGAAGAATCATGTTAAATGAACCTAGAGGACAGGACTGTTGGTATTAATATTTCCTAAGCAGTCTTCCAGGCTGTCAGGTAACTTCTCCCTGTGGTTTCTTTTCCTCTCTTAGATTGAGCCCTTCTTGCGAACCCCCCGGAACAGTAACTACACATACCTGACCACGCCCGCCATTGAGGTAATAACTCCTGACACATATCTGCCTGTCTCAGAGACAAACCATTTCCACCCCCCGCCCCCAGCGACTCGGGGAGTGGTGCGGATTTCAGAGAAGTAGCTTAAGCAGAAACGTACCCTTCTTACCTACTGGATATTGGAATGTGAAACAAAGGCTCCTGAACCACAGAGTCCCAGGATTGTCCTAACTTGTTCTCAAGTGTTTTCCTGACGTCAGCAACTGATAGAGGAAGTGTCTGTGGATCAGTCTTCTTTGACCTTTGCACAGACATCATTTCTGATCAGGCAGCTCAGCCTTTCAAGAAGGGATGAGGGGGAGGCAGCGAGTATAATGCACATCGATTTCCTGTAAGGTGGGAGCTGAGTAGGAAGAGCCTCAGTTCCAGGGGCTGGGCCCCCAGGAAGCTGATGTATATGCAGGTGGGTCTCCAGGGCTTGTCTGGTTCAGGTCAATCATTCTAGCTCTGAGGATTTAAGGCCCATGGTTTAGGGACAGTTGCTGCAAAGATGGCCTGGAAGATCCTGAACCACACCAGGCCTTGTGGGACAGGCTTGGTCCAGGCCACATCTGTCGGCCACCTGGACAGGGAATCAATCGCCAGTGTCAGCTGAGCACCTGTGGTTTGCCCAGTCTTGTGCTGGGGGCCAGCAGGGATTCAGAGGAGTGTCAGACATTGTTCTGTCCTTGGGAGTTAAGAGATTCCAGACTGGGCACCTCCTGTGTGTCGGGCACTGTTTCAGGAAGATAGAGCCGTAGAACAGACAGATGGAGCCCATCCCTTTTACGGACTCTACAGCCTACTGAAGGAGGCACCCGATAGATAGCGAAGCATAGTCATGTCAGAGAGTAAGGACAGTCTTGAGAAAGTGCGATGGGACAAGGAAAGCACATTCTGGTGAGCTGTGACCAAGACCAGCGATTGCAGAGGCTCAGAACTGGGGCTGAGTTGGGTGTATTTGAGGGGAGAAAGAAGTCAGCATGGCTATGGGCATGCGAATGAAGTGGAGAGTTGGGGTCATGAGATAAGCAGGGTCGTCAAGGGCATAATCGTACAGAATCTGAACCCCTGAGAAAGAAGGTTGAACTTTGGTGGAGAGCTGTGGGAAGCTCTTGGAGGTTCTAGGAGAAAGCGGTATCATCTGGCTCACCTTTTTAAAAGAGCTCCCTGACTAGTGTGGAAAATGGATGGGGGAGTAGCAGAAGTGATTGAGGAAAGACCTTTTATAAGCCAGCTGAAGCACTGAGACTAACTTACATGAAAATATTGAAGAACTGTCGGATGCTCAGCTCTGAGATACAGGCCACATCAGCTTCATGGCTGGGGTAATGCCATGGTTCAGCGTCGCCGAATTCTCTCAGGCTCACATTAGCCCAACAGAGGCTTATTTCAGGCCAATCGTGGACCAAAATCCATTAGAACTGAAATGTCAGCTGCGTCTTGTCAGTTAGGCTTTTATTTATTTATCTAACATGTGTGTATTTATCGGATGCCTAAATGGTGCAGGTGCTGTGCTAAGTGCCAGATATACACTGATGAACAAAGTGGTTCTGGCCCGTTGTCTTTGATCTTAGTCTCACATGCCTTTGCTTCTGTTGCTGGAAGAGTGAAAAACTCAGGCATAGAAAGTGATTTTTTAAAAATACTTTGCTATTTAAATTAGCCACAGACGGGCCACATCAACATTACTTGAGAACTTGTTAAAAATACAGAGTCCTGGGTGGCACCCCAGTCCTGCTGACTCAGGACCTGCATTTCCCAAGACCTGCAGGTGATCTGGGTGCTCTGGCATAGGGTGCAGCCTCTGCACCCTAAGCAGTTCTTCCCTTGGGACAGACGAACATGCTCCAGTTCCGACCTGCGTCTGTTCACCTGCAGGGGATGGGCTTGTCTCTGGCTCATCATTTCTCTGAGATGTTTCTAAAGCACTCACGGCTGTAGAATTATTTTAAATTGCATCTTCTCTGGATATTTGTCATCTACACACAAACATGTTCTTGATTTCAATAGAACCTCCACACAGAATGAGGACTCCATCAAAATGACTAATGAGCAGTTCCTTGGAATACTCATTTACATCAGATTAAGCAAATAATACGTAAAGGAAGTTGCCCTGTTGCTCCCTTGTGAAAGGAGTGTTTTAACAAGGTGTGTCCATATCAGCCTCTGATCAGATGAAAGAGACAAAGTTCCAAAGGTTTGGCAACCACACACCTAGAGAATCAGCCAACCAGAAAACACCTATGTGTGTGGAGCCCTACTATGCACTCAGCACCGGGCTTGTGCCTCAAGCCCCTCTGGGGATGTGCAGGTGTCTGGGACACTAGGGAAGGATGTCTGTTTCTCTCCCAGATGCTATGCCCTCTGCTTCCTACCTCACCCCCTCCTCCAGCCCTTGGAAAGTGTGCTCTGTATTCCAGAGTCAAGAAACTGTGACTAAAAGTATACAGGTTATGGGCTTCCTTGGTGGCTTAGTGGTAAAGAATCTGCCTGCCAATACAGAAGATATGGGTTTGATCCCTGGGTAGGGAAGAACCCCGGGAGAAAGAAATGGCAACTCACTCCAGTATTTTTGCCTTGGAGATCCTATGGACAGAAGAGCCTGGTGGGCTACAGTCCATGGGATTGCAAAAGAATTGGACATGACTCAGCGACTAAAAAAAACAAAAAATCCAAGTTATAGACTTTAGTTTATACACATGCAAGGAACTGGTTGGCTATTAAATACACAAAAAAGACATACACACATTCGGAAATGATATACAGAAACTAGAAACTTTGCATTTGTAAAAATTTCACATTGCTTTCCTAAAAATATTGTAATTATTGTTTTGGTCCTAGCATGGTAATTAGTGTCCATTAGTTTCACGTTAAGCAACACCACCTAAACCCATGTGGAGCCCTGTGGTTGCCCTATGGCGAGGAGACCTAAGACAGTAGTTTGCAATCTCTATGCAATGATCACCTGGAGAGCAACTAAAAGGCATCGAATCCAGGTGCCGCCCCAGACAAAGTCAGAGTTTCTGGGGACGAGGCCCAAGCACTGTTTTGTGCATGGGGAGGTGGCAAACACCCTTTTCCTCTTTGATTCCCCTCTCACTCCATCCACAAGCCACAGCTCTTTGCCTCACATGATCCTCTACAGTGACATAGTTTTAGCTAAGGAATTCTTGGTGGAGACTGGACGAAGGTTGAGGAGGCATTTGTGTTTATGTTGGTGTCTATAGAGAATCTTAGGATAGATTCTAGATTAGTGAAAGTGAATGTGTTAGTTGCTCAGTAGCGTTTGATTCTTTGTGACCCCATGGACTGTAGCTCACCAGGCTCCTCTGTTCGTAGGATTCTTCAGGCAAGAATACTGGAGGGGGTTGTCATTTGCTTCTCCAGGGGATCTTCCCTGGATTTAACATGAAAGAGTCAATGACCTATATCCGGGATGCCAGTGTCCCTCAGCTGCCTATGCCGGTTTTCATCAAGGCACCACGTTCAGGGAACAACTGTGTGCGGGGGAAGAATTCTGTAGCTAACCCTTCTTGGGCTAACCTTCCTGCACCATGAGTGTCTGCTGTTGTGTGTTTGCTTTTGTTGATTTAGAACTGGGGGAGTGACTTCTTGTGTATGGAGCAGAATCCTTCCAACAGTGTCCCCACGTCAGGTGAGTATAAACGTCATCACCCCCTTCAGTCAAGGGCTAAGTGTCAGGTTGCTGGGAGAACCTACAAGCACATCTTAGAGCCTTGGGCAGGCCTTGCTGATTTCTGTGCACTGTAGACCTTGATCCTGGGCAGCCCATGACAAGCTGGCCTGCAGCACTGCTGGGCTCCCAGGTACTCCTCAAACCACACTTCTCATCTCAACTTATTCCTAATGGCAACTCCTCAGGCCTCCCTGCCTAGTGAGGTAGGTAGAGTCAGGGATGGGGGTCCTCTCTGCCTGTGCTTATGATCCCCACAGCCGGAACTTTCTTGGACCCCTCAAGGATGAATTGGGCTCCTCTCCGGATGGCTAAAAGCCATCAAGCCCATTACCTTCAGTGCCTTGGTGGCTCTGGATGCATGGAAGAGACAAATTTTCTAAAGCCTTAGGCTGGAAATAAGTGTAATGGGGATGGATGGGATGAAAATGGAATCTCAGGCTTCTAGTCAGGTTAACTGTTTAAAAGGAAGACCTCCACCAACCATCCATCTCTTTGCCTGTCTCCTTAGTCCATGAGCTCCGACCAGCAGATATCAAAGTGGTGGCTGCCCTGGGTGACTCGCTGACTGTGAGTACGGAGTTGAGCCAGGAATCAACTCTTCTTCCACACTGGCTCTGCGTTCAGCATCTAGCTGACACTGTCGAGAACCTACCTGTGTCTGGCACTGAAGCACAGCCAGGCAGCCACAAGACATTAGCAGGCAATCTAGAAGCCCTGCCCTCCACCCTTCCACACCCCTGCTCAAACACCACCTCCTCCCATGAGGCTTCCCTCCAGCACCAGATTGAAGCCATCCCATCCCTTCTTCCCCACTGTTCCCAGGCATTCCATCTGTATGTGCTAAGGTACTTATCTAAGTCTGCCTGGCATCACTAGGGAACTCATCTCCCTCACTCTCTCCTCGGGTGGTGGGTCTACCCACAAACCACCCAGCTCCCCTCCACCCATTCAAAAGTGTGTTCTTGGGGGCAGAAGGGACCCAATTCCTGCACATAGTATAGTTTCACTAAAGGAATTATATTGGCCAACCCAAGATTTCGCTATTGCTATGTGTGAGACAGTCTGCTAGCTTTTCAGAGGGAAAAGAAGTATGAGATGTGGTCTTAACCCTCTTAAAACTTGTCCAGCTGGGGAAATAAAAAACTTACACTGAAGGAGATACCTATCCAGATAGGTGACAAATAGGACTCTTGAAATCAGGTATTCATGTCTATAGAAAAACAACTTCCCTGTATGTGTGTGAGTGCGTCTTAATTTTCATACAAACATGGGGAAAGCTGTGGAAGGATACACATCAGGCTCTTAACCATTCATCGGCTCTGGTGGTGTGTATATGTGGGTAAGGGGTGAGGAGGGATGTGGAACCTGCAGCAGGAGGCAAGTTTATTAAAGTAGGGGTAAATTATTAACTAAAAAATCCTTGTATTATTTCCCTGGTTCACTTACTTTAGTAAGTTTCAAAGAGGAATTTCTCTTTTTTAATAATAGGGCCTTTAGGTAAAGCTTGATGGAGGAGGTAGAAGCTGACCAAGGTCTTAGGGAATGAACTGGAGACGTAAGGGCTAGAAAGGAGGAAGTTTAGTATTCCAGAAAGGGATGGAGTGGCTGTTAATAGGCTGCCCCAAAGCTCTCATGCTTCAGATCAACTTGTTTAGACCTGAAGGTGTGTGTGGACAGGAAAGGGGGGTGAATAAGAAAGGAAAGAGGGAACCAGGTCGTGGTGAGCTCAGAATGTTGGTGAAGGGTCAGAGTCAGGGGAAGCGTAAAGAAGCAGGTGTGCTTGGAGGAGCAGGTGGGAAACTGAGTGAGAAGGGAAGAGACGCTGGGGGCTGGGGCCAAATGGATCCAGAGCTGTCCATGGCGAGGAGATGAGAGTCTCACCAGGGAGTATGGCAGAGGGAACACAAAGGGTTGGAAGCCAGAGAAGTTGGGGAGGAAGAATCTTACTTCTTCCATGACTTGGTTACTGGTGGTGTGTGGAAGGTTGGGGAGTCAGGACAACTCAGAGATTAAGCAGCCTGGAGAAAAACTGGTACCATTTTCAGAAAAGGTAAATCCAGGTCCCAGCTGCTACACCAGGGCCAGAGGGGCTCTCCCCAGTGCCCCCAGCCTGCCCCGGACCCAGCCCAGCTCTACAGCCTTCTCTTTGCCTTTTTCAGACAGCAGTAGGAGCCCGACCCAGCAACTCCAGTGACCTCCCCACATCCTGGAGAGGACTCTCCTGGAGGTGAGGGTGTTCTCTCATCTCTGCTGATGATGCTCCCCATACAGGCATGGGTGGTATGTTTCTCCATCACTCGTCAGAGATGAGGCCAGGTACCCATGGCCCAACGCTGGGATGCAAGGGGATGCCCTGATGCTCATGCTAGTCCTAAGGGGGATGGGAATCCTGCCCTGGGGCAGCCTCTCTGGTTCTGACTCAGAAACATGATGACCGATGATTTTAACAAATGTGCTTTCTCTTCCCCAGCATTGGAGGGGATGGCGACTTAGGGACCCACACCACACTTCCCAGTAAGTAGCAACACAGAGAAGCACCATCACTGTGGCCATAACAACCCCTCGCGGTGGCCAGGGCCCTTCCCTGAGCAAGGGAAGAGAAGGTTATCTATAAGGAGGGGGAGTCAGCCCACCCTGAAAAGACCAGGAGCATCCGGTCCACACCTGTGCCCCAACATTGTATATCCATCTCCCTCTCACCTGTGCACTCTTCCATCTCCCCCTTCAAAGACATTCTGAAGAAGTTCAACCCCAACATCCTTGGCTTCTCCACCGGCACCCGAGAGGAGACAGCAGGGCTGAATGTAGCCACAGAAGGGGCCAGGGCTCGGTGAGTAGACGGGGGTACTGGAGGCAGAGGAGGGCAAGGCTGAGAGATCGGGGAGGAGAGAAGGGTGGTGTCTGAGCAGCACTAGTGGCTGTGGACAGAATCCTTCTGCTACCCAGCCCCGAGCTGCCCCTCACCTGCATTAACTCCTGAAATCCTCACCCACTTTGAGATGGGCATTAGCATGAGGACCCAGAGGCTTAAACCGCTTCCTGAACAGCCCAGGGTCATCAGAGCAAATGCCCAGAGAAACCTGGATGAACCAGGCTGAATCAGAGCCTTCGCTCTGCCTGCGGCACTGTTAACACCTTTCAGGGCAGTGGGAGGAAGCACTTGAGGGTGTCTGGACGACAGGCAGGTGGCCGGGGCCCAGGATGCATCCTGCTGACCTCAGCTGACCTCCCTACCCAGGGGAGGCCAGAGTCGAATGCATGGGGGACTCTTGGCACCCCTGGAACACAGAGCAGAGGAACACCCCACAGAGGGCCACCCTTCCTTTCTCTCCTCTAGTCCTGGACTCTGAAAAGGCTGTATTTGACACTAGGGAGTTAGGTGGTAGAGCCCCTAAAACACCGAGGCAGTTGTTTGTTTTCACTTGGATTTCTGAGGTTGACAACAATCCAGATAATTAAAGTTGAAATGCCTGATGGAGTTCATTGATTTTCTGCACGGAGTGTGCTGGGTCTTTGCTTTGTAGAAGGGTTGCTGCAGTCACATCACCAGGGAGACAGAACCGGCTTGACTCACTCTGTTTACAGGCAGCATTCCTTTCAGACACGGTAAGGAGGGCCCCACGCTCGCTAGGTTTGAGTCTCTGAGCCACAGGAAGCAATGTCAGTTCCTCAGCGTCATAAGCAGGAAGAACTTATTTTTCTGTGAAAAATTGGGCTGCCTGGGGCTGTAATATCAACATCTAGTTTCTGGTATTGCCATTATTATTATTATGATCATTATGATTTTAGGAATATCATTATAGGGCTCAGGCTTCATTAACCAGGAATGGGTTCTTTAGTCTGTTGACGTTCGCCCCCCCTTCCCCTTTCTTGCTTCACTTCTCTTAAACTGCCTTTTCTATTTCACTGCTACTTGGTGCCTCCATGAGAACAAAGAGTGGCGGGGGAAGTGGCCGACACGTGCAGCTTCTTGTTAGGATCTCAGAGGTCCCGTGTTAGGGGAAGGGACAGCAAGCCATTAGTCAGCTTAAGTAAGCAAGAATGGAGCACCGTTCTGTGAGCCTTCCTTATCTGCACTGTGTCATGTGGCATGGTGTGGAAAAGGATGAGTTCACCTAAAGAGAGAGATGAATGCCACAGCAGAGCAACCAGGATAATGAGACCTCCAGTTAGATCATCTATGTCCAGCCATTGCTGGCTCTGTGACCTTGGGCAAGTCACTTGGTATCTCTGAACCTGAGTTTCCTCATCTATAAATGGAGGTAATAATAGTACCTACTTCTCTTGGCTGTCACAAAGATTCAATGAGACCAATAACCCACCTAGTTTATAATATGTATGCAAAAAAAAATGGTCATCATTAGGGTATTTTGTTTCAAAGTTTTATTTAAGATCAAACTTTCTATCAATCAATAAGCAAGAATTCACTGAGCACCTGGGAAGGACTGAGCCCCATGGTGGTTACTAAAAGATACAGAAAAATCAAAAAGTGAACTGTCTGCCCACAAAGAGCTTGCTGTCTAGTTAAGGAGCCTAAACCAATAGGAAATAATTTGGCGGGGGTAGGGGGGCGGTGGGGGGAGAGGGGAGTGTTGTTTATGGCAATGTTGCAGACTGAAATGATTTTGTACTTTGGAATGATTTGAAATGATTTTGTACTCAGAAAACAGAAAAGTGTAAAATATGAACTGGGCAGTCTAGTTACAGACAGGTACAGACCCAGAAGGGACCCCAGAAAACATCTAGTCCTGCCTCTTTGTATAAAGATGAAAAAATTCAAGGTTAGCAGGGTTCTGTAACTTGGGTGAGCTCCACAGCAAATTGGTGGCAGAGCTGGAAGGGGATCCCTGGTCCCATAGCTCCCAAAGCATAGCTCTGCACACCAAGACTGAAAAAGGAAATGGAGGAGATGTGGGTAAACAAACCCAGAGAGAAGGCTCCTCGGGGAGGTAGGTAGGGCTTGCTCTGAGCCTGAAGCGTGGGAAGAACTTGGCTAGGGAGAGGGGAAAAGAGGGCATTCCTGACTTCCGCTAGTGTTCTGGAGGGCTTATCACCCACAGATACCCCTGTTCATATCTCAAACCTGTAAAAAGATTACAGAGACTTCTGTGGTCACCTCTAACCAAGCCAGGCTTTCTTTATGACTTTCTGACATATCCATGATAGCAATAGCATATGAGATACGGTCCTGAGTGAATAAATGAGAAACATGGCAGAAATGGTACCATGTATGCTTGGCCACATGCCCAGCATGTGGACATGCAAAGATTTAAAATACCCATTCTGCACCAGTTCCTTCTTTTATGACTTCTTCCATGGAAGCATCCATTTGCTGTATCCCTTCTGTTATACATATCTGTTTTAAATAACTGCTTTATTGAGGTGTAATTGACATAAGTACACTGAACCAGTTCCCTGGTGGCTCAGACAGTAGAGTCTGCCTGCAATGCAGGAGGCATGGGTTCAATCCCGGGTCAGGAAGATCCCCTGGAGAAAGAAATGGCAACCCACTCCAGTATTCTTGCCTGGAAAATCCCATGGATTGAGGAGCCTAATGGGCTACAGTCCATAGGGTCACAGAGAGTAGGGCACAATTGAGTGACTTTCACACTGCACATATTAAAAGGGTGCAATCTGATCAGTTTGTTATATGCATGTACCTATGAAACCATTACGTCAATCAATAATGAATGTATCCATCACCTCCAAAAGTTTCCCTGTGCTGCTTTGTAATCAGTCCCTCCCTCCTGCCCCTTACGGTCTCTACCCCACTCACTCCCTGGGACCCAGGTAACCACTGACCTGCTTTCTTGTCACTATAGATTAGGTTTAATTTTCTAAAATTTTATAGAAACAGAGCCATGGATGATGTACTCTTTTCCCTTTTTAAAAAAATATGTATTTACTTATTTGGCTGCACCAGGTCTTGGTTGTGACTCGTGGGATCTTTGATCTTTATTGCAGCAGGCAGGATCATTAGTTGCAGCGTACAAACTCTTAGTTCTGGCATGCAGGATCTAGTTTCCTGACCAGGGATCGAACCCGGGTCCCCTGCGTTGGGAGCACAGAATCTTAGCCGCTGGACCACCAGGGAAGTCCGTGTACTCTCTTCTTGTCTAACATCTTTCACCCAGCAAAATTATTTTGACATACATCCCTGTTGTTATGTGTATCACTAGTTCGTTCTCCTTGATTGCTGAGTAGGGTTCCGTTGGCACGCCTCTCTCTAACCCAGAAGCATTCGTGGCACACATCTAGGGGGTGAAGTGAGTTCTAGCCTAGCCCTGTCGGTATTTGTCTCCCTCATCCTGTTTTGTTACCAGCGGGGAAAGTGAGGAGATGGGGAATGGTTTGGAAATCCAAAGGAATGATAGAGAAGAAAAACAGAAGGATTAAAAGAAGAGAAACTGGGACTTAAGAGGTAAAGGTTGAAGGAGTCATGAAGCTTGGAAAAGAGGAAGCTGAGGGATCATTTGGGGTGATGGCTTTTTTCAAATATACAAAAGGTTATTTTTAAGACAGGCAGCCAAATAAGAACAGAACAGGCTCAGCCTGCAATGAAAAGAGCTGGATGAAATATAAGGGAACGTCCCTGACGGGAAGGTTGAGCAGATCCCCACTGCCTGCCCACCAACCCACCCCTCCCCACCACCACCACTATCCCTGCGGCCGAAGTGGCCTCAGAGGACCAGGCCTGCAGAAGGGGGTGGTGAGATGCATGTCAGCCCCCTGGCAGGGTCAGGATCAACTGGGGCTCCAACACCCACAGCAAATCTTTGATTGTTCATAGGTTGAGATTTCTTGAGAATTGAAAGCCTTTCAATACCTTCTGAAGGAATAGGTCTTTATATAACATTTTTTTTTCCTGAAACATCTCCTCGCCAGGCCCAAATCCTGCAGCTTGAGCCCTTGCTCGTGAACCAGCTCTAATGTTCCCCTCTTTTCCCCTGCCCAGGGACATGCCAGCCCAGGCCCGGGACCTCGTGGAGCGAATGAAAACCAGCCCTGTGAGTACAGGCCCCTGGCCACCCTCTGTCTTTAACTAGGGTGGGTGCGAGTGGCCCTAAATGAGCCCCCTTTGCACCTCTGCACTTCAATCTCTTGGCTCGTCTTTACGAGGGACCAGATGAGTAGGTCTTGCCACCAAGACGCCGTCTCTGCTGCACCCCTTCCCCAGGCACCCTCCTCTCCAGGCCGGCTGCAGGAGGAGAGATGAGCAGAGGGCTGGTGGAGGTGGCAGGCCTCGGCCTTTGGCAGCTTTCCATTGCACCCAAGAGCTGGCTTCCCAAACCCTATTATGTAAACTTTGGCTTCTAAAAATAGTCTTCCATTCCAGTCCTTCCTCCTTCCCTCTTCCCCGGCCCCTCTAAACCTCCTCACCAGCACTTTTTTCAATGCTCTGGGTTTATGCCTTGGAATTCACTGCCTGGCAGCACTCCTACTATGGGGCTGCTGAGTGGAAAGCAGGCTCCCTAGAACCTCTCCAAGCCCCCTCCTCACCTCTCTGTCCAACCGGTCCCCTTCCCTAGACCCAGGCAGCTCTGGGCTCTTGCTTCTAGATGTGTCTTTTGCCCTGGGCTCCTTTGAAGGCCTTTGGATCACATTTTATTGTTGTTTGGTTGCTAAGTCGTGTCCGACTCTTTGCAACCCCACGGACCGCAGCATGACGAGGCTTCCCTGTCCTTCACTGTCTCCCTGAGTTTGCTCAAACTCATGTCCATTGAGTCAGTGATGCCATCCAACCATCTCCTCCTCTGTTGCCTGCTTTTCCTCATGCTCTCAATCTTTCCCAGCATCAAGGTCTTTTCCAATGAGTCGGCTCTTTAGTAGTATGTTAATACAAGCCACCTCCAACTGGACTTCAGCTTTCTTAAGATCTCAAAGGGAAAAAAGTTCTCTGTACTGAGCGCGCGCACGCACGCGCGCGCGCGCACACGCACGCACGCACACACGCACGCACGCATGCACACGCGCACGCGCACGCGCACGCGCACGCGCGCGCACACGCACGCACGCACGCACGCACACACACACACACGCACGCACACACACACACACACACGCACACACACACACACACACCCCCTTGCCCAGCACCAAAGTGAGGGCGAGGGAACTCCACTTGACTTCTTCTCTCCACTGTGATGTAGAGGATGAAAGGCACTGGGGGGAAGGGGTGTCTAGCACATGCATGTGCCCCCCGCCCCCCACCAAGGCCTAAGTGGGCTCTTCTGTCCCCTCAGAAAATCAACCTACAGAAAGACTGGAAGCTGATCACGCTCTTCATTGGGAGTAACGACTTGTGCCATTACTGTGACAATGAGGTAGGCCCCTGACTGGCCCCCTGGGAGATGGATCTGATGGCCAAGGCCACTGTCTGTACCCAGGCTGGGATGTCCCCCATGGGAGGCACCCAGGCCAGCCCTCCCAGGCACCTGAGTCTGCCCAGAGAGCCCGGCTCACACACGCCAGCCATCCCCACTACTGAGTGGCTGCTGCATTGGTTCCTTGATTCCAGATGTGTCTGGACGTCCCCACTCTCAGGCACTACTGAGGTGGTCTCTCTTGCACCCTTAAATACTGTTCTCTGGTAGCCAGTGGATAACCAGGGAGCCCCCTCACCTGTCTGGAGTCTCTGCCCATTTTTTCGGTGTTTCTTCAGGGTGGGGAGGTTGCAGGGGGAGGCTGAAACAATGTCATAAATATGGTTGATACAGCTGAACCAATCCTGATCCATGGCTCACTGCCCTTCAGGGACAAAAATGTGTTCATCACCTTCAGCCAGCCTGTGAACCCAACCCACTCCCAACCTTGTTTCTATGGGGAAATACATCCAGACGTACAAACTTTGGGAGGTAATAACTTTTGGAATTCATCTTGTTCTAAGTTGAGGATGTGCTATATTTTATTTGGCCAGGAAAAAAAAAAAAAAAAAAAGCAGCTGCCGTAACTCAGAGGTTGTGCTAGAATGTTTGACAGTCACAGGCAGCAGGGAGAAGGCATTTATCATTCCTTGTGGCTGAGAGAGACAGTCCCCAAATTCTAGATGAGAACCAGCCTCCCCCACACAGGGACCTCTCTTCCTCACTGCCCAGACTAGAGGCAGAAGTGATCCAACCCCGTGGGATTTTAAATGTCATTGTGCCCTGCACTCTGTGGGGTCCAGGGAGCCAGAAGTGACCCCAGAAGACCTGTCTTCATGCAAAGTCAGGTTTACTTTCCTAAGAGCAGCGTTTTGTGCAAATGACTTGGGGCCACCACCAGGATTCAGGCCATGTTTTTGGAAGGGGCTAAATCAGCCTCCAGTTGGGAGAGGGGCCAGGAGAGGAGGCCCGCAAGCTGAGTTATAAGGGTAGACATGATGGGGAGGCAGTGGCAGGGGGGCCAGCACTGTTAGGATCTGGGTTAGAGATACCATGGAGGTGGGGTGTGGGAGCCATTAATGGTACCTAGTAGGCATCAAGGGATGACTTTTCTTTTTCTTTTTTTCGGCCTTGCTGGGTCCTTGTCATGGTATGTAGGCTCTTCATTGCAAGCTTCTCTGGTTGCAGCATGCCGGCTCTATAGTTGCCGGGCATGGGTTTCTTTCTAGTTGCAGCATGTGGGCTTAGTTCCCCAACCAGAAATCAAATCCACATTCCCTGCATTGGCATCCACTGACTACCAGAGAAGTCCCCAAGGAGTGACTTCTTACCAGAGACTGTATCCATCAGCAACAAGGGTTGGGCTTCCCATCTGGTACAGGACCTTCCTGTGCTGGGCATCAGGCCAACTTCTCCCCCTCCTCCCAGGAGCTGAGCAGAGCCCCTTCCTTCTTCACAGGAGGCCCGCTCTGCTGAGGAGTATGTTAAGTACATCCGACAGGCCCTGGACATCCTCTACGAGCAGGTAGGGAGGCACAGCGGCATGTTCTCGGGTCCTATTTCCTGCCAGCAACCAGGCTGTCTGCTGGCTCACCAGGGGTCGCTCCCTGAGCGCAGCTAGAAGACTTGTGTTCAGTGAGATACACACTGCAGAGTCCCCCAGGAGCAGGTACCTGGATGGATGGGATGGGAGGGAGGCAGCTGCCAAGCTTCTCTGTGAGGTGGAGTCTAACTGGATCTGACTGCCTTGGTTGGGTGCCAAAGAGCCTGCTTCTGGAGCCAGCTGGCCTGACTTGTAGCCAGGCACTGTGGCTTCCTAGCCATGTGACTTTGGGCAAGTTGTGTCTCAGTTTCCTAATCTATAAAGTAGGGCCAATAAAGACCATTCCACAAGATAATATAAGGCACGTTCCCTCTCTCGGCCTCAGTTTATTGGTAAAATTGGGGAGGGGGGAGTAGACTGTAGACAATCCCCCAAGCTCTTTCCAGCAGTAAGCTCTGCTCCCCAAGTGCTTGCGGACTACTGAAGCCCACCCCCTCTGCTCTCCACAGCTTCCACGGGCTTTCATCAACGTGGTAGAGGTCATGGAGCTGGCTGACCTGCACCAGGGTCAAGATGGAAAATGTGTCATGCCACTGCCAGCCCAGTAAGTAGACGGACATGGTCCTGAGGCAAGGGCATCTAGGGAAATGGGGCTCAGATACCAGCGGGTGAGACCGAGACTGGCAGAGCTGGACAATCCTGTCCAAGGGGCAAACATCAACAATTAGCCAGGGGCTTGGAAAACCATTTTCAAGTGTTGCTACCTTATTGAATGCCTACTCTATGCAAGTTGCTTCAGTTCTCTGGACCTCACTTTGCCTTTCTGGAAATGATCTGTGAGGGCTCCAGAATTTCTGTGGTGCCAAACCCCAACTTCAGCAAGTTGTTCCCTGTTTGAGAGGTGGCACGAGGCAACAAGCTTTCGAGACAGCTCTACTGGGCCTCACGTCCTGGCGCTGCCGTTTAGAAGCTGTGGAACGTTGTACAAACCACACCACCTCTCTGGGCCTGTTACTCACATGTAAAAATCTCCCGGGGAAGTAGAGGTGACATCTAGGGGAAACACATGTAAAGTGCATGGTCCCCCTTGGGCAGGCGCTCAGGAAATAGTAGCTATAATGTGCTTCTTAGGACTGGCCTTGAAAGCCAGGCTTAGAGCTAAGTGATGTCCTGCAAGAATCTCTGTTGGCCTGGAATTTGTTAAAGCTCATCCCTGACCCTGCAGGAAGTTGCCCTCTTTAAGGCCAGAAGGTTGCCCAGAGTTCCTGTGACGGTTTTTATGGGGGAGGAGATTCTACAGGGTGGCTAAGAAGCCTTATCTGGAGTCAAATGGATTTGCTGGGAAGGTGACCAGCTGGTTCCAATCTTGCCTGGAACCTGGTCCCTGCCTGGAGCAGCCAGTGCTGCCCAAGAGCGTCTTCCTGCAGGAGAGTCCTCAGCAGCTGAAGGTAGGGAAGGGAGGCCTCAGGAACATGAGGAAGAAAGGCTGGGCCACTTTGGGAGTCTTCCCAAAACCCCAGCCCCTCTGGAGAAACTCCAGGAGCCACAGGCTAGGGAAGGAAATAGGTGGCCAAGGAAACGGACAGCCTGTCCGCAGGAGCCCCAGGCACTGTTGCCAGCCCTTCTGCCTTCTCTCCTAATAAGCACCTGCTGGATCGCATGTCTCTGAGTCATGCTTCTCTGACCCGGGCCCCAGAGGCAGCAAGTCTGTGTTGTGGGGGCACCTGTGTGTATGGAAGGGGGTTGGAGTAGCCTCTGAGAGGCCCTGAGCCTCAGGACTCCTCACCACACAGGAGCAACTGCACCTGCCTACAAGGCTCCCAGGAGAACTTGCCAGAGATGCAAGAATTGAAGACGGTGAACTGGAACTTCCAGGTGACCCTGTGCCCCTTTTCCCTCCCCACCCTCCTCTTTACTCCCGAAGCAAGGATTGGGAAATCGGGTGTTTGCTGCGAGCAAGGCCACTTCCTAAAGGCAGATCACAGCCCCTGAAATGTGTGTCCAGGTAAACCAACATCAGGGGAGGGCAGTGAGAACTCAGAAGGGAAGCTGGAAGAAACCCGTCCTCTCAACTCTCAGAGGAGGCATCACCCCTTCACCCCCCACCCCAACCCACCCAGAGGGGAGAGGTGCTGTGTTCACTGCTCTTGGGCTCCCTCCCTCCTTACTTTCTCACGTCTGTCTCTGCTCTTGCTGTCCCCTCCCTGGACCTGCCCGCCTGGGCCTTTCTGCAGCACATCCATGTCACGGTCAGAACTTTGTCTTCTTACCTCTCTGAGAAGCTTCCCTTGACTAAGCTCCCTGCTGGCAACTTCAGTCAGCACTTCACTGACCCTAAAGCCATATATGATTTTGACTTTTACATCTCACAGATGGATAACCAGCTCCTTGAGGGTGAGCACAGGTAGTCTATCTTTTACAGTCCACCTTTGGGCACTTAAGCAATGCCAAGACTGTGGATACTCATGCTAAGGTCTAAGGCATTTTGAGGAGCTGGTGTTGAAAAGTTCCCCATTTGGACTGGAGTCCCACGCTCTAATCCACTTCTTCTTCATGCAGTGAGAGCAGGTTGGTGTCTGTGCCTGGTGCAGTCTAGGTGGATGCTTGTGCAGTAGAGCAGCTCCTCTGGGTCTCCTGGCCCTGACATGACCCACCCGAGGCCTCAGGGACAGTCCGTCTGTCCAGCCTCGCTGTGGGACTGAGCAGCCTCCCTCCCCATCCCTAGAGTGCCCTGTCGACACTCTCCTACCAGTACCTGCAGCGTGAGGACTTCGCCGTGGTCGTACAGCCTTTCTTCCAAAACACTCTTGTCCCCCTGAACAAGGTGAGCAGCTGGGAGGCACATGTATAGTGGCCGTTATCTTGGGGAATGTATTTCCTTTTCCACATGGGCTTTTTTGGACGATCTTTCTCCAGGAGTGCTCCCAAGGAGCTGCTGTTTCTGCTTTTGCTCCTTCCCCCCTTTTGAGTATTACTTGAACTTAGATGTAGTTGGAAAGAAAATGTGAAAATTAACAGTGACTGAGCTCCCCAGGTATGGCCCTGATATTTGCCAGGTTGGAATAAAATGAAAGCTTCCCCAAAACATTCTTTTCAACTATTAGGGCAGGGATGCTGAAGGAGAAGGGATGGACTGTAGGTGGCTATGAATCCGGGAGACCTGGGTTCAATCCCTGGGTTAGAAAGAACCCCTGAAGGAGGAAATGGCAGCCCACTCCAGTATTCTTGCCTGGGAAATCCCATGCGCAGAGGGCCCTAGTGGGCTACAACCCATGGGGTCCCAGACGAGTCAGACACAACTTAGCCACAACAAACAATTTGGTTGCTACAAATTTTTTTAAAAATAAAAATTCCAAAACTAGGTAGTTTCTCCATCAATATCTGATCCAATTGGCAGCAGAAATGAAAGGATGGAAGGTAGAATGCCCAGGGTGCCACTGCCTGGGGCAGAGGGGTTGGGCAGGTAGCAGTGCTCTCATCTCAGGAAGATAATCCCCTTCCTTTGGTCACAGAGAGGGGGCGCTGACCTCACCTTCTTCTCCGAGGACTGTTTCCACTTCTCAGAACGTGGGCACGCAGAGATGGCCATCGCTCTCTGGAATAACATGGTCAGTACCTAAGGGTTGAGTGGGCTCGGGTCAAGGGTACCCCCGAGGACGCTCTTTCTCACAAAGAAAAACCTATTGGTTGATATGTCTCCTTTCTCCCCAGAGTTCAATATGGCAGCTCACGTATTTGTCCTGACAGATTCTATTCTTTCTGTAATTTCCCAGCGCTGTTGGGGTATAACTTTGTCATCAGATAGACTAGATGAAAATACCAGCATCGCCCCTTTACTGTGTGATCTTGGGCCGTTGAGCCCACTCTGGCCATTTGTGGGCTTACCAGGTAGTGTGGGTGGTAAAGAATCCGCATGCCAACGCGAGACACGGGTTCGATCCCTGGGTCAGGAAGATCCCCTGAAGTAGGAAATGGCAACCCAGTCTAGTATTCTTGCTCAGAAAATTCCATGGACAGAGGAGCTTGGCAGGCTACAGTCCATGAGGTCACAAAGCGTCAGACATGACTGAGCAACTATGTCCACACTGGCCATCCATATCAGTATCTACAAAAACAACAGCAGTGACACAGGTCTTAGAGATAATGTGTGTGCCGCACCCAGCACAATAATCCCCACACTCCCTACTACTATTTGTTTAAACACTAAAAAGAGCCACTCAGCCAGTTTTCCCAGGCTGCCACCTAGTCTAGTCCTTTCTGGTGGGGAGAAAAGGAGACCTTACGAAATGAAGGTACAGCCCAGGGGCCACAGCCCTGTGCCTTGCTCTACCCTTTACAGCTGGCCACTCATGACTGGACAGTCAGCTATGTTTGCACAGAGCTTGACAAGTAACCCTGAGCGCTGTATCCTCTTGTGCAGAGCAAATGAAATGCCTTTCCAGTCCACTGGCTTCTTTTGATCTAGGCTCAGCGGTAACCCAATCCCCACCCCAACCTGCATGTTCTCTCCCTTCTCCCATGGTGACTAAACCATCCACACGCCTGCTCCTTTCACTGCAGCTTCAGGCCCACTGTGACTCTGCCAGGCACCGCTGTGCAAGTATTCCCACACCTGTCAGCTCCACCAGCGTGGCCAGTATCTTCCTCGGCTGACTCACAATATTGACTTTCTCCTTAGCTACACCACCTCCTCCTCTCAGAACAGCATGTAAGGAGGTTTTCTCCTTGGCCTACTTAATTGCAGGCTCAACCTCCCTCTGCTTGTGTTTTCCTGGTGTTTTCCTCCTGTTGACATCACAGTCTGCCCACTCCTGGAACTTCCGTCATCTCTGTCCGTCCAGGACCGGGAATTGCAATTAGAACACTTTGAGTTTGCTCCCAACCCTACTTCCACAGTGGTTTTTTAAAATCAAAGTTAAAACAATATAATCCCTGGGAGCAGTTATGTTTCTCTTGATGATTTTTTGCTTTGCAGTCCAGTTGTCTTTCAGTGACTGAGTCATTCAAATTCATGCTTTTAACCACCCCCCGCCCCCGCCCCAGTAAAGGCTGGATATCTCTCCATGGTTTCCTTTCTCCCCCTGCAACCCTGGGGGAATCCATGGATTCCAAGGAGGGGCGGGAATGCTAAGCCCTTAGCCTTGCCCTCCCAGTGTCCCCGTCAGGGTATGGTTTTCCTACCTGGGGGTATTTGGAGACTTCTCAGTGCCAGGACCCTCTGAGTCTCCTGGGACCGATGGCCATAGTGATGACTTGAGCATTACAGGACCCACCTGTCTCATTCTGCATGATTTAATGTAGTTCTGGCCTTTCTCTTCCAAAGCAGCTCAGTAGGTCTTCCCATTAAATGGTTCTGTTTCATAAAAGCAAGTGGAAGGGATTTAGATCTGAAAATGAAAGGTAAATGCTGCATGGAGCCATATTATTGCTACTACAAGACTGTTCATAGCTCCCCAGCCATACCCCAAATTTGAAAAACAGCAGCAAACACAAAGCAAAACAAACCTAAAACTATATGTTATCCTGTGCTATATGATTTGTGGGAATAATTACATAGTCCAGTGTTTTCCTCCAAAAGTATCTCAGATATAAACCTACAGCATCATGCCAACTTCTCAGGTCATCTTCTTCCTGGAATTTCACCCCTAAAGTGACATAAAATAAGTGACAAACCAATAGGGCTGGAGAGGATCTTAGAGGTAGGTCATCGAGCCAGAATGTCCTGTAACTAAAATGCAGAGACATGGAACAATTTGCGAGGGGTCAAACAGCAAGTGGCAGAACAAGGATTAGAACTCAGGTCTAATCACCAGGCATCCTGGCTACAGCACCAGCCTGATAAGCACATGTGTAACCGGTGAATTCATGTCTCATAATTAGAGGCCTATGACATAGTGTCTGCAGGCCTTGGCTGATACCCCGGGTGCCCCACTGTGGCAAAAGACACTCTTGAAACTGTTCCATCTCATGCCCCTCCTCTAGGAACAGTTTTTGCCTCCTTTTTCAGAGACTTTTGCAAAGCCAGAAACTCCAGCAGCACTAGGGCATGTTTTTCTCTTCCATTTTCTTTTGTCTTCTTACGAACAGTCTCGTCGCCTCTTTTCTGATAACTATTCCTCCACTGCTGCCTGCTCCCTCTTCTGTGGAAATCTTACTCTCTTCTAACACTGACATCTCCCTGGGCATCTCCCCTACCACTAAACAGAAAACAATGCTAGCCTCCTAATTGACGTCCCTATCTCCAAGGCTTACAGCCATTAAAACAGCTCTGGCTGTGTATTACAGTTATTTGGGGGCTCTTAAAAATAATGAATACCTACAACCACTTTGTATGTCTACTAAAGCTGAACACACGTATTCCCTATAACCCAACAATTCTACTCCTACGTATATCCCCAACAGAAAGGTATACACACATTTCTTGTCCAAAAGATGGACAAGAATTTTCATAGCACCACTATTCATGACCACCAAACAGGAAACCCCCCAAATGTCTACCAGGATGGGTAAACAAACAGCACATTCATGCAATAAAATAACCTCACAGCAATGAGACTAAAACTTTAACAACATACAACTATACATATAAACTTCAAAAACAAGCAAATATATACATGGTCTTATTGGGACATGGAGAGAGCAGGAGGGAGCTTTTGAGTGTTGATCATATTCTGTTTCCTACCTGGATGCTGACTATGCGGGTATGTTCATTTTGTTATAATTTATCAGTGATTCATTTTTTATATTTGTTTCTATATGTATGTTAGCTTCAATTAGAAAGAAAACAGTGCCTGGGCCTGATCCCTAGGAATTCTGACTTTGTCTGGGGTAGCACCTAGATTCAATACTTTTTAGATGCTCCCCAGGTGATCATTGCATAGGGTTTGTGAATTACTGCTTTAGATCTCCTCTCCACAGGGCAACCATATGCTCTCCATAAATGAAATATGACCAAGTCACACCCCTGCTCTCAAATGTCCAAGGCTGGCCCCTCCCTGGGGAAGAAAAGCTAGGCTCCTTAGCCCGGCATGCCAGGCCTTCCGGGTCTTGGCCCCAGTTAACCCCTCCAGCAGCCACTCCTACCAAGTGATCTGCACTTGGCAATCCAGCAAGGAGTGAAGTTTCCTGCACCACCCATGCTGGCTCCTGCCTCTGTGTGTTTGCCTTTGCTCATCCCCTTCTCTCTGGCTGCCCTTTCTACCTCCTTCCCCTGACTAGCTCTGACCCACCTCAACACTGGCACTGGCACTCAGGTGCCAGCTTCAACAAGAAGCCTTCTCCAAGTCCCCAGAGCAGGCTAGAGCCCCCACCATCACCCTGGCCCCCTGGTACACACGCTGTCTCAGTCCTGTCTTTTGCCACAGTGTCTGTATCTACAGTGTTGTATCCACAGTGTCTGTATCCACACTGTTGTATCCACAGTGTCTGTCCTTAGGAAAGGTGGGTTCTAGCAAATACAACTCCCTTTCCTGTGGGCTCCAGGTCTCTGTGACTCCAGTTCATCCATCCACCCACTAGGCCACTATTTCCTGAGCACCACGATGCCATAGGGGCTGCCACAGGTGCTGGGGAAAAGAGATGCCCTGCTCTTGGAGAGCTTCCAGTCTAGTGGGGAAAAGAGATTTAAAAAAATAATCAACAAGGTAGTTTGTGACCACATTCAGGGCTTTTAAAAAATTAAAGCAGAGTGCTGGGACAGAGAGAAATGGTGGGGAGAGGGAGGCCTCACTGGAGAGTGACATGTGAACTGAGAACTGAATGTCAAGAGGCTGCCAGGCAAACTGAAGTCTCAGGCCGGGGTGTTCCAGGCAGAGGAAACTGGACCTGTGTGGGCCAGGAGTCAGGAATGAGCTTGAAGTGTGTGAGGCGCGTAAAGGCCAGTGTGGCTGGAGGGAAGGGAGCAAGGTCAGAGACGTGGACAAGAGCAAGGGCTGGGTCCTTGGATGGCTTTCGACGGGGAGCCATGTGACCTGGTTTGCCCTCTGGCTACTGCATAGAGACAGCTAGGAGGGAAGCAAGAGAGGAACTCGACCATTAGCAAGCTGCTGAAAGTCCAGGTGGAAGGTGAAGGTGGCAGAGACCAGGGGATGGCAGTGGAGAGGGGAAGTCGCTGGATCTGGGATGTGGTTTGTACTGGCTGGTGGATGAGGTAGAAGAGGAATAAGGGATGACTCTTCAGTTTGGGGTCAAGGAATCTGGGTGGACAGTTGAGGTGCATAGAGAGAAATACAGTTGGTAGGGGAAAATCAAAAGTTCTTATTTTGGATATGGTCAGTGTGAGCTGCCTTCCAGAAGTCCCCCTGAAGGAATCAGGTAAGGTGTTAAATGTATGATTCTGGAGTCCAGGGAGTCAGCAATGGAGATTTGGCGGGGTGGGTGTGGAGAGAATGTGGGGATGATTAGCCTAGAAGTGCCATTCAAGGCCACAGGATTGACTGAGAGCAACTAGAGAAAGATTAGGTGAAAAAAAGCATAGGGCCAACCACCAAACCCTGGCGCTTTCTTCCAACTTTTGGTCTAGCAACAGATGAGGACAGGAGGAGGAGGGGGCAGGGAAATAACAGTGCTGTGTCTTGGGATCCAAGACAAGTGTTTTGAAAAGGAAGCATCAACTTTGACAAATTCTGCTGAAAAGTCAAGCAAGACAAAAAAGAAAGTGAGTGCTGAATCCAGATCACTGGTGACCTTGACCAGAGCTTGAGTCAAGTGATAGAGACAGAGAGAATGGGAGAGTAGGAAGTGCAGTTCAGTTCAGTCGCTCAGTCATGTCTGACTCTCTGCGACCCCATGGACTGCAGCACACTAGGCTTCCCTGTCTATCACCAACTCCTGGAGCTTACTCAAACTCATATCCATTGAGTCCGTGATGTTATCCAACCATCTCATCCTCTGTCATCCCCTTCTCCTCCCACCTTCAATCATTCCCAGCATCAGGGTCTTTTCCAATGAGTCAGTTCTTCACATCAGATGGCCAAAGTATTGGAGTTTAAGCTTCAGCATCAGTCCTTCCAATGAATATTCAGGATTGATTTCCTTTAGGATGGACTGGTTGGATCTCCTTGCAGTCCAGGGGACTCTCAAGAGTCTGCTCCAAAACCACAGTTCAAAAGCATCAATTCTTCGGTGCTCAGCTTTCTTTATAGTCCAACTCTCACATCCATACATGACTACTAGAAAAACCAAAGCTTTGACTAGATGTTCCTTTGTTGGAAAGTGCAACAGGGGCTAAAAACAACTCTTCTAGAACTATGGGGAATAAGAGTGAAGGCAGTCCAAAAAAAAAAAAAGGTGAAGGCAGCTGGTGGAGAGGTGGGAGGGACTTCAACCTGGGAGATAGAGGATAGAGTAGATTGTGTACCAAGCTGAAGGAATCAGTAGAAACAGATACAATCATCAAAACCATATGATTATTACCTTCCTCTACGCCAGTTAGTTCCTGGGTTCCTGGAATATCACTGGGAGTCAGCCAACCTGATCTGTGGCATCTGTTCTCTCTCTAGGTGGTTCTGTTACAATAGAAATAATGCTGTTACCTGTGTAAGCCACCTCCCGCTCACACGTGTTTCATCTTCTCATTTGATGCTCACAACACCAGATGTGGAGTTGTCCAGTCACAGTTTAATGCCCCACCCCTAACCCTGGGGTAGTTCTGGAGCCCGCCTAGCCCCACACAGCAGTATTAGCAGAGCCAGGACCCCAGCCCATGAGCCCACTGTGCTCTGTCCATTCACAGCAGCATCTCTCCCAGGACCAGAGCACCTCGTTCTCCTCTAATTGTTACTAACAAACAGGTACAAAAAGGCTTTAAGACACCAAAAAGCAAGGTCCTGGGCCAGGTGTGGTCATTAGCTGGCACAGTGGACTTTCACTTCCCTCCTGGGCAGTACGTGGGTGTCAGGAGCTGATGAGGTCAGGGACAGGCAGAGAGCAGATCACGGGATGGGTGGAGGCCAGACGTTCAGGATGGAGTCTGGACAGGTGAGTGCCAGGGATCCATCTCCTTGGTGCAGGCCACGTGTCACAGGGCAGGGTACTGGCTAAAGAAGCTGGGGAGGAGGTTACAGCAGCCTCCAGCTCATTCTCAGAGGTCCCAGGATCAAATGCATTAAGCTAAACATGAGCCATAATTGCTCCCCAGGAGGTTTCAAGTAAACCTTTTCATCTATACAAAAAAAACACAAAAGTAGCTCAAGCAAGAAAGCTCCAATTTCTTAAGGATCAACAAGTCAAGCATAGTAATGATGTCATGGTAACCAGTGCATTTTCAAAGTGTTCTTGAAATTGATTATCCCCAGACACTTCGAGAAGTTGGGAAATATGCTCATCACCATTTTGTAAAGTTGAAAATGCAGAGTATCTGCATTCACAGCCACTCCCAGGGATACAGGAGATGGAGGTCCTGAGCCCTGTGCCCCCCAACCCTGACTCATCATTTGCTGAGGCCTCTGAATGAATCAGACTCCCCTAGGTCTCAGTGTCCTTCGCAGTAAATCCCAGATATAGTCTCAGGGTCCTTCTGCTCTGATGGACTCTGATTTGCCAATCTCTGAGTCATAAGTCAGGTCCAGCTCTGGCCTCAGGGTGGCAAGTGTCGGCCGTGGGTCTTGCGCCTTTGCTGGTTTCAGAAAAAGGGACGAACCTGGTGTGAGATACTCTTCCCTCCAATAGCGGTTGGGGCTCAGCCTTGGAGGAAATCAAGGTTTCCTTTTCTCTCTTCAGCTAGAACCCTTGGGCCATAAGACCACCTCCAACAACTTCACCTACAGCCGAACCAAGCTCAAGTGCCCCTCTGCTGTGAGTAAGGTCCCTCCTCTCTGGTATGCAACAGGAGTCTGACCTGGGGGAGGGGGGCCCTGGCCACCCAGAGGCACCAAAGTCCCCTGGGAGGCTCTACCATTGGACACGGTCATTCATGGCCACCCTTCTCAAATCTCACCTCCCCTGGCTGCCCCTGACATTTCTCAGGTCCTCCTGAGAAATGAGGAGGGAGCCGGGAGTGAGGCAAGGGAGAAAGTACAGGCTCACCGAAGCAGGAAGAGGCCCAGGGGAGGCAGATGAACAAACACTGGCCAGACCCTCATTACCCACCACAATCCCAGAGGGTCTGAGGCATCCTCTGCCTTAAACGTGTACCAAGAAGCCCTCCCACGCCAGGCATGCTCCTGATACTGGGGGCTGCAAGGCAGAGAAATAAGACATCATGTCTGTGCTGGGTACCTGCATCTCTTTCTGGCTTTCTAGCACTCCCAGTGTCCAGGCCCAGACACCCTCCCCCAGACCACTGACAGAGCCCCCCACCTTGCCTCCCTGGCTCTTGTCTGCCTTCTCTGCCCATTCTGTAATCATTGCCAGACACAGAGTGGCATACCTGGAAGGAATTCCAATCTTGTCAAGACTGCTTGAAACCTTTCCCTGGTCCCCATGTCCCACCGAAGAAAGTCCAGACCGGAGGCCCACCTCCCTGTATCACTTTAGATACACGACTCTGCTCCTAGAAAATGGAGCCACTTCCCAAACAAGACCCACAATGGCCCCTGTCTGTGCTTCCACTTCGGCCATCTGCTCCCCTTGGAGGGTCATCCCCCATTTCCGCTGTGGAAAATGTTCATATCCTACAAGGCCGAGGTGTTGCCCCTTCTCTGCTGTTGTTCACCCTATCTCCTCTACACTCCCACCCCAGATGCACCCCAGTGTTGGTGTCTTTTCTCTGCATACCTCTCACAAGCCCTGACCCAGGCCCCGTGGCGATGTGATTATTTCTAAACACCTCTCGTCTCCCAACTGGACCACGAACGACATCACATCTCAACCCTCAGGCACTCTCCGAGCTCCCAGCACATGCCAGCATGCCATCAGCCTTCACTGGGGGAACAGAACAGATCCAGGGAGGCAGGCCCTTTGCATTTGGGGTGCTTAGTCCACTGCAGAACCAGCTGTCCATGCACCCCAACCTTCCCATTCACAGGCACCCCTGGGATGGGAGGAGGGGAGTAGCTGTCCAGTGGCAGCCTAGAGGAAACAGAGGTGGGGGCTCTGCCAGCACCCCAGGTCTCCCTTCCATGGGTCACCTATCAGTTCCTGATCATTCAAAACTGAGTTGACAAGAAAGGAGGTGCTGGTGAGAAACCAAAAACCAAACCAAAAGTGTATCCACTTTGGATACCCCTCCTCATCCAAGGGGCTTGGGCTGAGTGTGGATGAAGAAGCTTTACAAATAAGAGATGGGCTGTGGAAACAAGGCCATTGCTCCATCACTGGGATAGAGACCACAAGCCTCAGATGGATGGTTTTCCAGCCCCTGACCCAGAACTCTCTCCTCCTCCACAGGAGAACCCCTATCTCCGCACCCTGAGGAACAGTCAGCTGCTCCAAGACCAGGCTGACACAGAACCCTCAGTGCTCTCCTGGGCCATGCCAGTGGCGGCAGGAGGTGGCCTGGTGGTTGGCATCGGTGCGGTGATGACCTGGAGAGCCCTAAGAGGCCACCAGAAGGAAAACTCTCCCCTAAGTCTGAACACCATGAGCTTCTAGGCCTGCCAGCCTTGTACGGGCTCTCATCTTGAACTTCCCAGCCCTCCACATCGGCCCCCGTTTGCCCACTACAGAGGCCACTCCAAAGCTGGGGCACAGGAGGCCAAATGGATAGTCGTGGCTTCCTGGGGCCTGGGACCTACCCTCCTGGAATTGGTGCATTTAAATAAAGGCCAAAGCTGTTCTATTCTTGAGTTTGCCTGCTTGAAGCACTCACCTTTCACCTCTTGCATGCTGCAGGTGTGGGAACTAGAAACTTTCATCTCAACCAGAACTGCCCAAGGGATGGCCAGCCAAGCCCAGACTGTCACCCTACAAGCCTGTCTTCCATCACCAAAACCCTATTTCAAATGTGGGGGAAATGCCAGTCACCATTGCCGGCCACCACTGGATACAATCCAACACATATCTATTATGCACATTTCTGTGCTCAGGGCAAGGTAGAACACTGCAGTGCCTCCAAGGTTGCGCATGTCCTGGCCCAGAGATGCACTCTTTTCAGAAGATAAGATGCTCTGTGACTGTGTGACTCAGTCCTGGGGCAGCTGTGGGTTAATGTGTCTGCTCTTGAGAATAGGAGTTCCTTGGGAAAGGTTTCCCAGAAGACAGCAACTTTGAAATGTCATTTTACAAAAGGATTGGGATACGAACACTTCATATATCCTCAACCTTTCTCGAGGTGCTACATTTAGGAAAGAATCCCTCTTTCTACAGTACCAAGTTTATGAGAGAGCTAGACAGAGTCTGTTAACACAGCCTCCCTTCATTCAGCCCCTACCAGGGACAAGCCCCTCAGCTGAATTCTTACACAGATAAGCTCTTTTATTCAGCACAAAAACCTAGGGAGGGGATAATAAAAAACTCTGAAGACAGAGCTAGTGATTTCACAACATTGTCAATCCACTGAATGCCACTGAATTGCTCATTTTAAAATGGCTAATGATATGTCATGGGAACTTCACGTCCATAAAAAACAAGCAAAAGTCTATTAAATCAGGATCAACGTATCTTTCTGATCCCAAAGCCTGAGATTTCAAAGAATATGATATATCATCTGAATGTGTGGCTTTCATCAAACCCCATTACCAACCTGAGTTCCAGTTTCTCAGACATTTCATCTATACAATGGAAAAATGGAAATAAGAGTATTTATTTTGCCTATCTCCCAGTTTTGCTTAAAAAAACAGAAGCTGTATAAAAGTTTTCTGTTCCTCTAAAACACTGCACACATGAAGGTGGGTCATTTGCTCTTCTATGAAGAGTTGAGCTTGGGTCTAGATTACTGGGGACTTAGGTTCAGAGATGGGTTTGGGGACTTGGGAGTAATGTGTGGATGAAGACTACTTGCCTTCCACTCACAAAGGTTCATCATCTTATTTCTCTTTGGCAAAAATGAATAGTCTCTCCAGAGGAACTCCCAGTCCCAGTTTTCTAGTTTCAATTTCTGCTTCTGAACAAGAGGAAACGGCATACCTGCCCCCACTTCTTCCTGTGGACAAAAAACAATGACTAAATAATCACACACCCTAAAGAACGACCACATCCCAGCTTGTGTTCTTGGCTTAACACAGCATAACAACCAAGACAACCCATGAGGTTGAATAATTCAATTTGTTTTTGATTTCCTAAGTTTCCATTTCAGTAGTTCCTACTTCAAAGGACCATGAAACTCACAAGTCTACCCTCACTTGGATTGGGATTGAAATTTATACTACCTGAGTAATCCAGGAGCCCCCAGTCTGAAAAATTTATGAAAGATGTGGTTCCACATGGGGAACCAAGGAACACTTTGGAGAAATAAAAGGAAACCCCCTCTGGAGGGACTCAACTACAAACCCACCCACATTCCCACCAAATCTATGCTAAAAAGCTGAAATTTAAAAATACATGAGAGCACTTACTTGAACCTGGTGGTAGTATATATACACTGGAACATTCCCTTTTCCCCCAGGAAAATGTTCAGTCTAGTTAGGAAGACAACCATGGCCACACCAGGAGCAAAGTCACCAAATCCTAAGAAAGCAGCACTCCATGATACTTTCCATGGAGGCTTTTTCATTCAAAAAAGGTTGAAAGAAAAGCGTTAGTCCCTCAGTCATGTCTGACTCTTTACAACCTCGTGGACTGAAGCCTGCCAGGCTCCTCGGTCCATGGAATTTCCCAGGCAAGAACACTGGAGTGGGTTGCCATTTCCTTCTCCAGGGGATCTTCCCAACCCAGGAATTGAACCCAGCATCAGAAAAGATTAATGTGGATTACACTTGGTCAAAAGCCTTCATAAAGAACATGGAAATTTGAGTTCTGAAGGATGAAGAGATGCTTTGGTTAGAGGCTGAAAAGAATGGGGTCATGGAGACTGGAAAACTCCATTTAAGTAGAGAGATGAATGAGTATGGTGTGTATATAGGACAACAAGAAAGATGTTTTCCAGAAAATGAGGATGTTTGAGCCAGCATGAGATTAGGGGGGACACTATGGCAAGGACAAGGAATTAATATGATTATATTGTTATAATAGTTATAGTATCAGGCAGTATTTGATTTGGGACTGAATGCTACTGGGAAAAGATTGGTACAAGAAAAATAATGCCAATAAAAGTTGACATACAATGTTTACACTACAACAGACAAATGGTGCACAATTAAGCTTCCATATGCCTTTGATCATCCCCCCGCTTCCCCCCCCCCCTTTTTTTTAAACAGAAGAGAAACTCAAGACTCAGAAAGTGTTAATTGACCCAGAGTTATGGTTTCATTCCATAATGGAACATTCATCAAAATGAATACTGGTTTCCAGAGTAGAAGAATAACCCCAAAATACAAAATAGATGATTCTAGCTGAAAATTGGCCTGAACTGCAAATAAATGTGATATAAGATCAAATGTGATCTAGAAAAACAGGGATACATATTAGCATCACAAGGCTATGATGGCACCGTAAGTTTTTGTGCTTCCAATGGGTCTGAAGAATTCAGCCATCTCTAGCTAGTAAGCTTTTAAAATTTTACTATAGGACTCATCTGGTGGTACAGTGGATAAGAAGCTGCCTGTCAATGTAGGGGACGGGTTCAATCCCTGGTCTGGGAATATTCCACACGCCGCAGGACAACTAAGCCAGACAACTACAGGCTGCAGGACAACTACACCACAGCTACTGAAGCCCACATGCTTAAAGCCCACGCTCTACAAAAGAAGCCACTGCAATGCGGAGCTCGCGCATCACAAGAGTAGCCCCCACTCACCTCAACTGGAGACAGCCTGCACGTGGCAACACACGCAGACACAGAGCAGCCAAAAAAAGGAAAGAAAAATTAACTACAGTGGGGTTATAGCAGCTAGCAAGTCTTTTAATTAGGGGAAAAAAATGAAGAGACAATCCCAGTGAGAATTAGTAGACCCAATATATGACAGGAAACATATGATAGGATTAGAGCCCCATTTTATGTAACAGTACTGAAGACAGACTACAGACAAGTAGATTTCAGAAGATTAAAGACAAAAGGCACTTAAAACATGAGACAAGAAAAAGGTAGTATTTTTTAATAAGGGCAGATTTATTAAAAAACTAAGAACCAAATGGAAATTCTAAAAATAAAATATATTGTTATTAAAATAATCTTCATTAGATTTGTTCAAATAACAGATTAGAAATTCAATAAACCAACGTCTGGTGTATTTACTGCGTATCAAGTACTGTTTTTAATAGTCTATATTACTCATTAATTCTCACAACAGCCCAATGAGAAAGGTACTACAGTTATCCCAATCTTATAGACAGAGAAACTGAAGCAGATTCACTGTTTTTTCAGTCTTTTTGTTAGAATTAAATTAGATGAAAGCAATAGTTTAAAAAGTAGATATTCAATAATGCACTCCCTTCTCATATCCATATCAAAGCCAATAGATTATTCAATGGGGATTTGGTGAAACAACCATATAAGGAAGATATATTTGGTACCTTACAGTTTACAAAGTATTTTTATATGCTTTCATTTGATCCTCACCACAAACTTGGAAGCAAATTGCTGTATTGTTAAGAAAAAAATATCCCAAACTTAGAAGGCAGGCAAGAGTGACCACATGTCCTTTAATGTCACTGCTGAACAAGCTCGCTCAAGAAATATTGTTATCTAAAATACACTTGTGTTTGACCTTTCTATTTGATTAGAGCCCAGATACTCTGAAATTATGTTAATGTTAACATATTTCTGACTGATAAAAAAGATAAAATCAAGGTTATGATTTTATCACCCTGTAGAACATTAACCAGTTTTCTATTAGAAACATATTTCAGCATTTCTTTGGCCAACTAACAATGTAAATCTCCTTCCTCAAATTCTCATTTAAACCAAACTTGACCATCATAATGATTCCCTCGTTAATAACTGAGTTAAAGTCTAGACGGTGGGATGGCATCACTGACTCGGCGGACATGAGGTTGAGCAAGCTCCGGGAGTTGGTGATGGACAGGGAAGCCTGGTGTGCTGCAGTCCATGCAGTCCTTGGGGTCACAAAGAGTCAGACATGACTGACTGAACTGAACCGAAAGTCTAGACATATGTTCATCCTATATTGAGAATTTTTTTTAACTTTTTGAAAATACTTTTTAAAATTCATAAGGGGAAAACTTTTTTAATTATGAGAAAATATATAAAACAATAGGATATATTATGAAAACCTAGTAGGGTTAAACAAGTGGAAAGCAATGATCCATTAATTCCATCCCTAGGTGATGGTTCTCAAATGATCATTTGCAAATGTGTCTCTTTGGGGAGATGTGCACAAGAATATTTGTGGCAGTGTTGTTCATAAAAACAATTAAGCCAGAAATGAGATGAATATCCATCAATAATTGGAATGGGAAAATAACCTATGGTATATTAATCTAAGTATTTATGCATCAGTGGAAATAACTACAGTTACATTCATCAGCTTGGGTGACTCACATATAACTGAGCAAAAAGTATGGCAAAGAACACGTGTAATACGGCTCCATTTAAACATGGGATTAGGTAGTGACAGTGAAGTCGCTCAGTCGTGTCCGACTCTTTGCGACCCCATGGACTGTAATCTACCGGGCTTCTCCATCCATGGGATTTTCCAGGCAAGAATACTGGAGTGGGCTGCCATTTCCTTCTCCAGGGGAACTTCCGGACCCAGGGATGGAACCCGAGTCTCCTGCATTGTAGGCAGATGCTTTACCATCTGAGCCACAAGGGACCTCTGTTAGGTAGTAGTAGTCGTCAAGGAAATCAGTGTAACAATTATCAGAAAAATCAGTAATGTTACTTTTGAGAGAAGGAGGGGTTGGCAATTGAAGAAGGATCTACAGAAGGCTTCTAAGATACTGGAATGGCAATTTCTAAACGTGGGTGGTAGTTTCACAAGATCTTGCTTGATTACTGTTCTTATAATTGAATGTATATACACTTCAGACTTTTTCTGTATGTGTACTTCATATTTTTTAAGTTAAAAGAAGGAAGGAGGAAGATGTTTTTATAAAAGAACCAAGCTAAATTAAACTGCTTATTTGTTCAATGACCAGTTGGAGGGGGTTTTTTCCTGAGTGCCACCTACAGAAGTTGCGAGTGCTCATTCCAAAGTCACCTGGGTGAAATAAATACAAGTCAAAGTTGACCTGGGCAAAGAAAAAGAGATCCCACATCCAGCTGGCAGGGAATCTGCCTCCCTGCAGCAGATCAGTTTGAGGCCGGCTCCTGAGCAAGCATAGGCTTCCCCGGTGGCGCAGAGGTAAAGAATCTGTTTGCCAATGCAGAGGAGCAAGAGATGCAGGTTCGATCCCTGGGTCAGGAAGATCCCCTGGAGTAGGAAACAGCAACCCACTCCAGTACTCTTGCCTGGGAAATCCCATGGACAGAGGAGCCTGGTGGGCTACAGTCCATGGGGTTGCAAGAGTCAGACCACGACTGAGCGACAAAGCACACCTGAGCCGCATGGCATTGCTGGGTGGCAGCCAGGACTCACCAGGCTTCAGCAACAGGAGGCCACTCAAATGTGTACCCGCTGTGCTCTATGCGAAATCCATAAGACGTGTCACTAGAAGCTTGTGCCTCTGTTTGGCAGCTGGCACTGTGACACACCAAGGGCCAAGGGAACGTGTGCCTTCCTGGAGGCCCAGGACCCACCCCTACTGGGCTATGGCTGTCCCATCTAGCAACAAGCCTGCTGCCATCAGAACACTGTCACCCTGTGCTGGGTGAGCAGGAAGTGAGGACAGTGAGAGGAGCAGGAGAAAGCAGAGGCTTCTCCTGAATACATTCACCTGGGTGGTGTTTCAGTCGCTTGAATTCCATCCTTCATGATCAAATAAAGTCTCGAGCACCTGCGGGCTCTGGGTGGAGGGGAGCTGGGGAGCAGACAGGAGTACAAAATGATTCCCATCCTGAATTATTAGGACTGACCTTCTTTCTTCAACTGCAATAAAGCATGGATAACGTCTACCTTAAAAGGCTATTAGCAGATTAAATGAAGCAAATGTATGAAAAGGGGCTGGCAGAGGAGGAGTTTGATCAATGGCAGCTGTCATTTTTCTCATCTCCTGTGTACAAACTGGGCTGATAGCATGTCCATGAGCTCTGCTCTCCCTACCCTCAGCCACTCTGCATTGTCCACTTGGGTTCTCAACCTAAGAATAAAATGATTGGTCTCCCAGCAAAAACTCAGCCTCCCCTGGAAGGGGAAGAGTGGAAGAGGCCTCTCCTCTGGATAGAACAACCAAGGCAGCAGCCAGGGTCTCCCACTCAGAGGTGAACAGGGTGGCTGCAAGTGCCTCTGATGGTTCCTTTCTGAGGAACCATTAAATTAATTTAATTTGAATTGTCTGTCTTTGCTGATATCCGAAAAGGATATGAAAGAGGTTGACAGGACAGCCTCCTTCCAAGCGTTATCATCTCGGTTCCTCTGACTTGGGGAATATCTCAGGGTCTAGGATGCAAAGGAGGGCACGCTCACACCTCCTGGTCCCCACATCACCTGGGAGGCAGCTGTTTCCTCTGCCCACTCCATCAGGGGACTCTGTCGTGGAAGAAAGTCTGCTTTTAGTCCATTTCTATACCTGCCTAGGTTTAGAAGTGAAAAAGCCAGCCCTGCCTTAGACCACTTAGTGCTCTGATTTCTCAAAAGCCAGACAGGAACTCCCTGAACCCCTGTTCCCCATTTGTGGGCAGAGGAACAGAGGTGGCCAAAGGGCATCAACCCCCTAGAGAGGAAGTGCCGGGCCCTGGAGTAGAATTGAGGATGCCCTGTCCACAAGGAGGCCTGCAGGGCAGGTTGGTTTTTTCCACTTGCTGGAAAAATCACTCAGAGCATATCTCCTGTGCCCAGGAAATCAATGATAATGTCATTATACATGGAGGCTCCATTTCAACCTTTCTCTTGCAGCTCTATTTCTGTAACTCGTTTTACACAGGAAGGCACATGATCGGGATCTCTTTGGGTCTGAAATACCCTGAGCAGACAAGGAAATAGTTCTCAGAATTGGTCCCCAGAATAGTTCACCTTCTAGAAGGTGGCACAGGGGCCTGTGACAGCAAGCCCTGTGCTGGCGCATATCACAAGGCCGTTGTGAAAATTCAAGAGGGTCTGAGTGTTAAGCCCAGAACACTCCTGGCATGGAGTAAGCACTACATGAATTTAGCTACTAGTAAGTGTTTTTCATAGGATGCACCTCAGGCTTCATATTTGATTGTTTTTGTCCCTCTGCCAAATGCTTATTTATGTATTCAGTCCTTTCCCCCCTGAGTTGATATTTATGTTGTTCCCATGATAGAAACACTTTTACTGATAGTTTTCATTCAGCCAGCCAGCCAGCCTATGGAACTGAAGCTCATAATCATGTGTCCTGTGTGGGCCATCAGTAAACCTTAGCAAGGAAGATAGGTCACCTCCAAGGTATTTACAGTCTGCTGAAGGCATTGCCACACTCTTTCAATTATGTACCTGCAAAAAATATTAGCACATGAACCACAATGGAGAGATGTTTATTTATAAGTTGTATTAGCCCACTAAGCTCCTCTGTCCACGGCAAGAATGCTGGAGTGGGTTACCATGCCCTCCAATAGGGGATCTTCCCGACCCTGGGATCGAACCCAAATTTCTTCTGTCTCCTACATATATATCAGGAGACAGATATATATATTAATATATCAGTTACAAAACACATAAAAATAGACATTTGTAAAGAACAAGGTAGTTAAGATTTGGGAGGAAGAGAGCATTTTGATTGAATATATGTCACTACTTTCAAAATCTTGGGGAAATTCCCTAGTAGTCCAGGGGTTAGGACTCCAAACTTTCGCTGCCTATGGCATGGGCTCAATCCCTGGTCAGGGAACTAAGATTCCACAAGCTGCATGATGCAGCCAAAAAATAAAATAAAATCTTGATTGAGAGCTTTGTGATTTGACTATGCAAAGGTCTGGTTTTAGGTTAATTTTCTTTCTAAACTTGTCTTCAAAGGTAGTCATGGCTCAAAAATAAGCAGAGACAGAAGGAAGAACTGCCCACAGTAGGACTGCTAGTCCCGCTCTTGGTTTCCTGTGTGCACGTCGCCTCTTCCCAGGCAGAACAGGACACCCTGTTGCTTTCATTTGCTTCCCAGAGCTTGGTGCACAGAAGATGTTAAACATTTCTTGCCTCAGTCCCCACTAATACTGGTTATGCTCTGGGCAGGGCTGGGGATACAATGGTCACCACCTTCCAGGGCCCAGGACTGTGTGCAGGACTGCATTGTGACTTCCATGATCCTTAGACACTTTGTTTTCATGGGTACCTTCTTCCATTAAAAAAAATTATATATTTTACAAGTGTTTTGGCATAAAGACAAATATATCCAGGCAGGATTTTTAAAAAGCAAAAACGTGGTCATGGCTGAAAAAAGATTCCTCACCAAGATGGATAGTTCCAAACAGAAGATGTACCTGGTTGGTTGTGCTAAGTCATGATTCTCATTCAATCGTGTAAAGATTTTTGTTAAATGTCACTCATGAAATACTCTTTTTCCTAAAGTTAATCTTTTTATTTTTTAGCAAACTAATTGAAAAGTGTCCCATTTTTCATAAATGGGCTTATACTCCACAGTTGGAGTAATTTTCAAGTTTTGAAGTTTTCTTCCTAGATTTCTTTAATGTACACAGATATAAGAATTTACGGAGGAAGTACATGATTGCCAGAAGCACAATCGCATGATAGTAGCAATGCTTCCAAACATCTACTTTCAAAGTCAACTCCCAACACCGCCTTTGTTGTCATTTTATTGACTTTTAAAAGTTTAGTTTATTGAATTATAGTTGATTTGGTGGTTTTAGTCACTAAGTGTCCTACTCTTGTGACCCCAAGGACTATAGCCCACCAGGTCCTCTGTCCAGGGGATTCTCCAGGCAAAAATTCTGGAGTGGGTAGCCGTTCCCTTCTCCAGGGGATCCTCCCAACCCAGGAATCAAACCCAGGTCTCCTGCATTGCAGGCAGATGCTTTACTGACTGAGCGATGAGGGAAGCCCAATGTGTTAATTTCTGTGTATAGCAAAGTGATTCTTTTTCGTATTCCTTTCCATTATGGCTTATCACAGGCTGTTGAATGCAGTTCCCTGTGCTACACAGCAGGACCTTGTTGTTTATTCATTATCTATACAATAGTTTGCATCTGTTAATCCCGAACTCCCAATCCTCTCCTTCCCAAACCCTCCCTGTGCCTTTTTTGTTATTATTATTTTGCTTTTGGCTGCTCTGGGTCTTCGTTGCTGTGTGTGGGCTTTCTCTAGTTACGACAAGTGAGGGCTACTCTCTAGGTGCACAGTGCTTTTCTCTGAGGCAGCTTCTCTTGTTGCAGACACAGGCTCTAGGGCATGTGGGCTTCAGTAGTTGTGGCCCACGGCCTTAGTACTTGCAGCTTATGGGCTCTAGTGCTCAGGCTCAGTAGTTGTGACACACAGGCTTCGTTGCCCAAGGTATGTGGGATCTTAGTTCCCAGATCAGGGATGGAACCTGTGTCCCCTGCATTGGCAGGTGGATTCTTAACCACTAGGTCACCAGGGAAGTCTCCCTAATTTTGTTTTAAAGAGTACCTTTGCATATCACACTCTACAACTTACTTTCTGGAAGCAATTACTTCCTCTCCATTTCCATGAAGTGAGGTTGTTTTTTGTTTTTTGTTTTTTTTAATATATGCTAGGTGACATATTATCAACAGCCAGTTGTCATCATAGAAAAGGTCAGCAAGTTTGAAACAGTCGTCTCTTGACTTTAAAAATGCATAATTCATGTTTAGTCTTGGTGGCTTTTATAAGCACATTGCCAAAATATTTACATGGTGACTCCCCATCTCCTTACAAAATGTTATAAGGATTCTATGACACTTAAAAATCTGGCTCTAGAAACAATAACCACATTGATAATATCCTATCTCTTCCTGTAGGATTTGGCTTTGCTGCGACAGTTTGCCAACAAATGATACAGTGAAAGACTTTCATTGATGGGGCTGTATTTGTACTCTTAACCAGGAGTCTTTTATTCTAGTTAATGCAGTTACTCTATTAGTGAAGACATTTCCACAATTTTTCCAAAGTATTGGTTTTATTAAAAAGCAATTTTCTGTTGAGTATATATCTTCACTGGTACATTTTTCTTTTTTTTAATGGTACACATAGAAAGAGTGTGTATATTTCATAACTGAAGTGATTCAACAAATACCATAGGCTAAGACATATTGGGTTTTTAATCTATATTTTATCCAGGTGCCCAATGCTTCATAACTTGTTCAAACACTTGGCAATATTTTTTGTGCATCTTTCAACAGTGAGCTCAGACAAGCATGTACCTATTCTTTTTGCATTGTGTGGTTTCTCTTGTTTTATTTTAGTCATTATGGCATGCGGTTGTTTGCTAGTAAGAAAACTAAAAAAAGAAAAAAAAAACCCTCTAAACATTTACTGGTAAGTTTAGTGAATTTTATAAGGTGTTGAATTCAGAACCCTATGATTTCAAACATCACTTTTAAAAAGTGTAGTGGTTTGCTGACATGTTATCAAATGCTTAGTTTTTAAATGTCTTGTGAATCCATATGACTTCATTTCATTAGCTTAAATCTGAATGCACCATAATGCACTTAGGGAGGGGGTTATTATTACTAGGAAGAGGTGCTTATAAATTCATAGTCTATATAGACTTGACTTCTTGATAATTTCAATGTCAATATTTCGGGGCATGTGGTTGTCATTTTTTGTATTGTTTTTGGAGGGTTTTTTTATCTCCTTGTCAGGTCTGCTTAGATCATTGTTTTTCTTTCACAATGTGGCTTTGAAAAGCCCTTACTCTCAGGGCTGTCAGCTCTGCCATTTTTCTTGTGGCTTTAATTGGTCTGACAGCTTGTTGTCAGACAGCTTTCAGCTCTGGTTCTATTACTTTCTAACTCCATGACTTGGGAGGACAGTCATCACACCACACTGGAAGTAGACGATCGAGCAAAGGACCACTTTCAACCCCTCTGTGTTGGGTTCACATTGCCACCCCTGGGAAACCACTCATACTTGTGACACTTGCATGAGAACGCCAGGGTCAACCCACAGATAAGACACTAGGAAGGTCAGCTTCTTTCACTGATATCAGAATCACCTGGAGAAATTTAAAAAATGCAGACTACTGGGCTCCATCCCAGATGTTCAGAATCAGAGTTTCCAGGATGTATACAGAGAGCAATTTGTATTTCAACAAACTCTCCAACTAAATTTGTTTTGCATTACTCTATCACCCCACTGCTTTACCTCCACCCTGAATTGTTCGGGTGCATATTAAAAATTGAGAACAAAAACTAATAGAAAAAAATTTAAGGAAAAAAATTGAGAATACATTATTTACTTTAGAAAATAACTGTGTGGTTGGTTTCTAAGATAGAATATATCAGCAAGTGATTATGTTTCTATCTTAGCATTCCTGATATTTACCTAAATTATGCTTAGATTCAAACTTGAAATTACAGTGCTCATTATTTTTTCAATGTTAAGCCTATATTGTTATTAAAAAGTCTAACTCTTCCCCTCTCTCAAACTTGTATCCCTCTCCTTTTCCTGGCTCCCAAGTTTTACATAAATCACGTGGTCCAAGCCAGGTGCTTTACCTTTTAACACTGTATCCTTACAACAACTTCATGAGGAAGGTATGATTCTCATTTTTAAAATGAGACTGGAAGCTGGACCTCGATAAGAACCAATAACTCATCCACAGTTAAGAGGTTAGCAAGTAGGTTTCCCTGGCAGCTCAGTGGTAAAGAATCCACCGCCAGTGCAGGAGACATGGGTCCAATTCCTGGTCTGAGAAGATCCCACATGCCTCGGAATGACTAAGCCCATGTACCACAACTACTGAGGCTGTGCTCTAGAGCCCAGAACCAAAAACAACTGTGCCCGTGTGCCACAACTAATGAAGCCCTTCTGCCCTAGAGCCTGTGCTCTGCAACAAGAGAAGCCACCGCAATGAGCAGCTCGTGCACCAAAACTAGAGAAACGTCTCCCTGCTTGCTGCAACAGGAGAAAGCCCGCACAGCAATGAACACCCAGCACAACAAAAATATTTTTTTTAAAAAGAGGTTAGCAAGTAACAGAACTAGAATTTGAAATCTGTCTAGCTACAAAACCTGTGTTGTTGAAATTTTAAACACTAACAAGTGTTGGTGAGGCTGTGGAAGAATTGGAATCCCCATACACTGCTGATGGGCATGCAAAATCATACAATCACCTTGGAAAACAGTTTGGAAGTTTCTCCTAAGGTTAAAATGTACCCTTACCATATGACTCAGTAACATATTCCTGTGTTTGCCCCAAAGAAAAGAAATATACATCTATACAAAAAGTTGAACAAAAATGTTGACAGCAGTTTTGTTCATAAAAGTCCAACACTGGAATCTCAAACTAATGACAGGAAAATGGAATGAACAAATTGCAGTATACCCATACAACTGAATACTACTCAGCAGTGAAAACTACCAAGCCTCACAACATGGATGGATCTCAAAAAGAAGCCAGATATGTAGGAAGCACTCTGTGGGACTTCCCTGGTGGCTCAGATGGTAAAGAATCTGCCTGCAGTGCAAGAGACTGGAGTTCAGTCCCTGGGTCAGGAAGATCCCCTGGAGAAGGAAATGGCAACCCACTCCAGTATTCTTGCCTGGAGAATCCCCTGGACTGTGGACCCTGGTGGGCTATACAGCCCACAGGGTCACAAAGAGTTGGACACAACTGAGCAACTAACACTTGCATATACTGTGTGTGAAATTCCATTTATATGAAATTCTAGAAAAGGTAAAATAGATCTATAATGATAGAAAGCAGATACGTGGACTCCCTGGGCTGGGGCAGTGAGTGCAAGAGGGCATGAGGGAGGTAATTTTGGGTAATGGGACTGCTTTGTATCTTGATTGTGGTGGGGATACATTTGTCAAAACTTATTAGATACACTGAAAATGGGTGCATTGTATCATTTATGTCACACTTCAATAGATTTTTTAAAAAAAACAACTTATGCTCTTTCCAATGAACCACATTGCCTCTTTCTCTGACTCTACCATAAATCACACACTCTGCCCACCAGCCAAGTGAATGATGTAATGTGCTGTGGCATCTATGATGGAGGCCTGGGAGGCTGCACAGCTGCCCCTGGTGACTGAATGAGATTTTGGTGCATATCATGTCCAAGTTCATTCCTTTGCTGCTGCTACTGCTGCTAAGTCGCTTCAGTCGTGTCCTACTCTGTGCCACCCCATAGACGGCAGCCCACCAGGCTCCCCCATCCCTGGGATTCTCCAGGCAAGAACACTGGAGTGGGTTGCCATTTCCTTCTCCAATACATAAAAGTGAAAGTGAAGTTGCTCAGTCGTGTCCGACTCTTAGCAACCCCATGGACTGCAGCCCACCAGGCTCCTCCGTCCATGGGATTTTCCAGGCAAGAGTACTGGAGTGGGGTGCCATTGCCTTCTCCATTGCCTACTCTGGTCCCCTTCTAAGTGCCTCCCACACTGAGGAGGGGCTCTGGAAGAAGAAGGAGTGCATCTCCTCCAATCCCTGGAACTCAACATTTTTCAGTCACCCAGATGCAACTTCATGCCGCACCTTCTCCTTGACACTTTTTCCAACTTCTAACTGCCAGCACTACTACTCCCTGTCTAAGCTCTGAGTTCACTTATTACCTTGCCTGCATATGAACAGCTTAATTATACTGCGTATAAACCCAAAGCAATCTTGAGAAAGAAAAACAGAGCTGGAGAAATCAGGTTTCCTGACTTCAGACAATACTGCAAAGCTACAGTAATCAAAATAGTAGGATACTGACACAAAAACAGAAATATAGATCAATGGAACAGAATAGAAAGCCCAGAAATAGACCCATGCACCTATGATAAGTTTGTCTATGGCAAAGGAGGCAAGAATATACATTGGAGAAAAGACAGACTCTTCAATAAGTAGTGCTGGGAAAACTGGACAGCTACACACAAAAGAATGAAATTAGAATATTCTCTAACACCAAACACAAAAATAAACTCAAATGGATCAAAGACCTAAAGAGAAGAAAAGATCTGATAAAATTCTTAAAGGAAAACATGGGCAGAACACTCTTTGACAGAAATTGTAGCAATACCTTTTTTAATCTACCTCCTAGAGTAATGAAACTAAAAGCAAAAATAAATGGCACATAATTAAACTTAAAAGCTTTTGCAAAACAAAGGAAATCATAAATACAATGAAAAGACAACTCACAAAATGGGAGAAAATATTTGCAAGTGAAGCAACTGAAAAGGGGTTAATCTCCAAAATATACAAATATCTTGTGCAGCTCTTTATCATAAAAACAAACAATCCAATAAAAAAAGGCAGAAGATCTAAACAGACATTTCTCCAAAGAAGACATATAGATGGCCAGAAAGCACATGAAAAGATGCTCAAGATCACTAATTATCAGAGATAATGCAAATCAAAACTACAATGAAGTATTACCTCACACTGGTTGGAATGGCCATCATCAAAAGTCTACAAGCAATAAATACTGGAGAGAGTATGTAGAAAAGGGAATTCTCATACACTGCTGGGGGGAACGTAAATGGGTGCAACAACTATGGAGAACTATATAAACGTTCCTTAAAAAACTAAAAATAGAACTACCGTATGATCCAGGATCCCATTCCTGAACATATATCTGGAGAAAACTGTAATCCAAAAAGATATATGTGGAACTTCTTTGTGGTTCAGTGGTGAAGAATCCCTCTGCCAGTGCAGGAGACGCAGGTTTAATTCCTGATCCGGGAAGATCCCACATGCTGCAGAGCAGCTAAGCACACGCGCCACCACTACTGAAGCCAGCGCACCCGAGAGCCCATGCTCTGCAACCGGGGGGAGCCACTGCATGAGAGCCCAGGCACCACAACTGGAGAGCAACCCCCACTGTCTGCAACTAGAGGAAAGCCTGCGCAGCAACAAAGACCCGGCACAGCCAAAAACAGACAAATCATTTTTTAAAAGGTACATGTTCCCCCAGTGTTCGTTGCAGCACTATTTACAATAGCCAAGCTATAGAAGCAACCTAAATGTCCACTATTTACAATAGCCAAGCTATAGAAGCAACCTAAATGTTCCTCTAAACAGAGGAACAGATAAAGGCAGATACATATATAAAAAGGAATATCACCCAGCCACAAAATGAAATAATGCCAATTGCAGCAACATGGATGGAACTACAGATTATCATACTAAGTGAAACAAGTCAGAGAAAGACAAATACCATACGATATCATTCATGTGTGGAATCTAATTTTAAAAAATGATACAAATGAAGTTATTTACAAAACAGAAGCAGATTCACAGATATCAAAAACAAACCTATGGTTACCAAAGGGGAAACATGGTATAGGAGATAAATTAGGAGTGTGGGATTAACATACACACACTACTATATGTAAAACAGATAACCAACAAGGACCTACTGTGTAGCATAGGGAACTCTACTCAATATTCTAAATAACCTATGTGGGCAAACAATCTGAAACAGAATGAATTTATGAATATGTATAACTGAAATACTTTGCTGTACATCTGAAACTAACACAATATTATAAATCAACTATACTCCAATAGAATTTTTTAAATAAATATTTAAAAACTACAAGATGTCACTTTACATTTGTCCAGTTCAGTTCAGTTGCTCAGTCATGTCCGACTCTTTGCGACCCCATGGACTGTAGCACACCCGGCCTCCCTGTCCATCACCAATTTCTGGAGTTTACTCAAACTCATGTCGATTGAGTCGGTGATGCCATCCAACCATCTCATCCTCTGTTGTCCCCCTCTCCTCCCACTTTGAATCTTTCCCAGCATCAGCGTCTTTTCAAATGAGTCAGTACTTCGCATCAGGTGGCCAAAGTACTGGAGCTTCAGCTTTAGCATTAGTCCTTCTGAGGAATGTTCACGACTGATTTCCTTTAGGATGGACTGGTTGGATCTCCTTGCTGTCGAAGGGACTCTCAAGAGTCTTCTCCAACACTGCAGTTCAAAAGCATAGATTCTTCGACATTCAGCTTTCTTTATAGTCCAACTCTCACATCCATACATGACTACTGGAAAAACCATAGCTTTGACTAGATGGACCTTTTTTGGCAGAGTACTGTCTCTGCTTTTTAATAAGCTGTCTAGGTTGGTCATAACTTTTTACATCTGTTAGGATGGATATTATCAAAAAGACAACAGATAATAAGTGCTGGCTAGAAAATGGAGAAAAGGGAACCCTTGTACATGGTTGGTGGAAATATAAACTGGTACAACCACTGTGGAAAACATTTTGGAGGTTCTTTAATAAATTAGAAATAGAACTACCGTATTATCCAACATTCCCAAGGTGAATACATATCCAAAGGAAATGAAACCACAATCTCAAAGAGATATCTGTACTCCTGTATTTACTGAAACATTACTCATAGTAGCCACAGTATGGAAACAGCTTAAGTGCTGATTGATGGGTGAATGGATCAAGAAAATATGATATTTATATATATGTATATATACACACATAGCGAATATTATTCAGCCTTAAAAGAATATCCTGTCATTTGCAACAACACAGATGAAATTGGGGAGATATTATGCTAAGGATCAGTAAAATAAGTCAGACAAAGGCAAATACTGCATGGCATCACTTATATAGAGACTCTTGGAAAAAAAAGTTTTTTTAAATAACGTCAAACTATAGCAACAGAGAGTTGAAAAGTGATTGCCAAAATCAGGAGAAGTTGGCAAAAGGTTATAACACTTTCAGCTATAAAATGGAAAAGGGCTGATGAGCTAATATGTAGGATAGTGACTACAGGTCATTAGACTGTATTGCATACTTGAAATTTGCTAAGCAAGTAGAACTTAAATATTCTCACACACACACACAAAGTGGTAACTATGTGAGGTGACAGTGTTAACACCATGGGGGAATCCTTTCAAAATGCACATGTATATCAAATAAAATACTTAAAATATATCTCTTAAAATACTTTGCAGTTTTTGTCGATTATACCTCAATAAATCTGCAAAAAATTTAAAGACTGTAACCATAAACCAACCAACTGCTCCCACAGATAGCTTCTCATTTAATTTCCCACAGACCAAATGGTGTATATGTGTTTTGCGCCTACAACGTCTCCATAAAATGTCTCACCAGGTAGCTTCATATAAGATTTCCTTGTTTCTTTCCCGGAACAATCATCTGAATTTTATTGACATAAACTAAATATAGGTCATTTTTGCCCTTTGTCAGCTGAGGTTATATTTCTAAGCCCTTCTATCCGGCAACCACTTGAAACAGCCTAGTGAATCAGAGGCCAGCCCAGTTTCAACCCTGGCAATGAGTTTACTTGTATAACTCACATGTAATGGACAGAAATGGATGGAAGTGCTCCTAGTGTTTTTACTATGACCCCAGTTGAGGTCTGCAATGCACTGATGTCTTGAATATACTGTGGCTTTACCATGGCGTACAGTGCCCCAAGCCTGGCTAGATTGAACAGGAGCAAATGCAAGTTGGTACTGAAAAGAGACAAAGGAGGGGATGGCTAGAGAACGTGGATCCACAACAAGGCAAGGACAACATGAGTGGGTAAGTCAGAGACAAGCAAGGCATCCAAAGCTAAAGAGGGGGAGGACTGAACAGAAAGGAAGGGAAGGAAGGGAGAACTGCATAGACACTTTGGGATCAGGGCTTAAACAAAATGAGCCTGGGTGGTAGATACATGGATGGAGGAATCCTGAAGGGCCAGTCTTATTTTGTTCCCCAGAGAGACTGTGTTCTTGGAAGACCTGTCAAAAACCTGTCCCTTCTTAACAAAATGATGGCATATCAACAGGGGCTAGAATTACCAGGTAACATAAAAGACACTCGGTTAAATTTGAATTTCAGATAAGCAATAAATAGTGTTTTAGTATAAGGGTGTCCTAAACAATATTTGGGACATACTAACACTGAAAAAAATTCATTATCTGAAATTCAAATTTAACTGGGCATCCTGCCATCTTAAATCTGTCAACCTTAGGAGGGGTAGATAATTAATTTCTCACCAAAGAAAATGTTTGTTTGAGAGTCACACCTTGACAGAAAGCTCCCACCCCAACAGTGAGATACGAGTGTAGACACTGAAAACAGAGAGAGCATTTGAAGGGACCAAGCAGGACCATTAAGAAATTGAAGAGAGAACAGTAGAGGCAGGAAAGGAAAAGAAAAGAAATGAGATTTAAGATGTAGAACAGGGGCGGAAAAGTGCAAGTGATGTGCAGAGGGAAGCAATAAACCCAGGCTTCAATTCTGAGCAAAGCAAGCTGACACTCTTCCAAACAGAGGAGGGAGCCAGCAAAGAGTGAGGTCAAGTAGGGCAGGCTAACATCAAGAAGGATAGCCTGCTGGCACTGTGTCCTGGACAAGCCATTTTACCTTGCTGAGCCTCATTTTCTCAGTTGTAAAATGAAGATTAAAAAACAGGGTTTTAAACCCTAACTCAGGCACTTGTGCGTTTTAAGTTGTTTCAGTCATGTCTGACTTTGTGACCCTATGGACTGAAGCCCGCCAAGCTCCTCTGTCCAAGGGATTCTCCAGGCAACAATACTGCAATGGATAGGCATACCCTCCTCCAGGGGATCTTCCTACCCAGGCATTGAACCCGCATCTCTTTATGTCTCCTATGTTGGTAGTTGGGTTCTTTACCACTAGTGCCCCCTGGGAAGCCCCCAAGCATTTGTACCACATAGACTTACTTTACCTTTTCCAGAAATGTCATGTAAATGTAATCATAGAGAATACATTCTTTGATATCTGGCTTATGTTTTTCCTCAGGTCATCCATGCTGTTATTATTTTTTATTTCTAAGTAGTATTTTTCTGTGTGGATATACCACAATTTATTTATCCCATTCACCTGTTATTGGATATTTTGGTAGTTTCTGGTTTGGTAGATTACTGTGAACAAAACTACAAGTCTGTGTATGTTTCATTTCTATCGGGTAAATATCTATCATGCTAGATGACTGCTGGGTCACATGATAAGGGTGGGTTTAACTTTAGAAGAAACTGTCAAACTTCTTTTCAAAGTGGTAGCACTATTTTTCATGCCCATCAGTAGCATATAAGGGTTCCATTTTTCCCACATCCTCACCAACGGTAGTTATTATTCATCATTTTAATTTCAAGAGCACAGTTTTAAAGTCAGACAAACTTTAGATTCTAGTTCTGCCACTTGCTACCCCTATAACCTTGAATAAATCATTGGTCTCATTGGGTCTCATTTTTAAAATGAGAATATTTTATTCTAATTTCATAATATTTATATTATGAAATATTAGAATATTAGATAATATAATATTAGAATTATATTATAATAATATATTATATAATATAATATTAGAATAATATTTATTCTAATTTCATACAATGAAATTTTATGTGGCAAGTGAAAATGAAAACTATGTGTTCAGACGTTTAGCACCTCTAATTACATTCACACTGCATTTACTCAGTATCAATTCTGAAGACTGGTTTGTCTGAGGTTCTAATTTCAGAGCTCTATCAAGATGTTTTTGTATAAAAATTACCTGAAATAAAGTGCAGCCTTATGCCATGAGCTCACCACAGTGGTCAGACAGAGGTATTGGGTTTGCCTCCACAACTGCCCCCAGGTAGAAAGGGGAGGAGACTATCCTCAAAATCAGGTGTAAAGACACCATTCTAGATCTTTCTCTCCAGCACTGGATAATAGGAAAATAATGGGACTTGGAGTCATTAGCCAATTTCTTAAACCTTCTGAGGCACAGACTCAGAAGGGCTTAAAATGGAGCTTATGATTCTTTACAACATCGTATTATTGTTGAAGACCAATATTCGACAAATTGTAAGTGCTATGCAAATGATAGTTTTACTTCCACTAGAGAGAGAAAAAAAAATCATATCCAGATAGGCACCTTCTTTAAACTAATCAAATGGCAATACAAATCCTCATCAACTCTTCTAGCCACACTGGAGATGGTGGATTTCTGTGCCAACGGGCAATTGAGGAAGATAACTACAGAGGGGCCAGTAACCTGGTATTTCCTATTGGCACCAGAGAGAGGGAAACTGGCCACCGGAGGCCAGACCAGAGAGGGGCAAAGGAGATATTGACCCTTGGCAATCTCAACTCAGTAGGGCTGGTGAGCTCCAGGAATCGCCATGTAAACAAGCTACCCAGTTGACTCTGATACACAGGTCTGGAAACTGCAGATAACAGTTCTCAAAAGGTGGTCCTCTGAAAAATAGCATCAGTACCACATGGGAACATACAAGAAATGCAAACTCTCAGGTTCTATCCCATCAAAAATTCTCGGAGTGGGGGGGTGGGGGCAGCAATCTGTGTTTTCAAAAGCCTTCCAGATAATTCTGATGAACATCCAAGTCTGAGAACCACCGTAGAAGATCAGTGACTATTGAAGTAAAGTGAAAGTTGCTCAGTCGTGCCTGACTCTTTGTGACCCCATGGACTACACAGTCCATGGAATTCTCCAGGCCGGAATACTGGAGAGGTAGCCGTTCCCTTCTCCAGGGGATCTTCCCAACCCAGGGATTGAACCCAGGTCTCCCACATTGCAGGCGGATTCTTTACCAGCTGAGCCATCAGGGAAGCCCAAGAATACTGGAGTGGGTAGCCTATCCCTTCTCCAGGGGATCTTCCCGACCCAGGAATCGAACTGGAGTCTCCTGTACTGCAGGCAGATTCTTTGCCTACTGTTACCAGGGAAGCTCACTGGGACTTTCCAATACAGAGGGGCTGAGGCCAGAGCAGGAGGAGCAGCAGGGGAATAGATCCCACGAAGAAAAGTCAGGAAGCATTGCTGGTTTCAGCCCAAATGGCTATGGTTACACATAGAACTCGGCCTGATCCAAAGAAACAAGGACTGACTGCACCCTACTCCACTCTGTCCCTCTGGGTCCTGCTCACTTGGGTAAAGAAGGTGGGCAGCTTCTGTCCTGGTAAGTAGAGAAAGGCTAGAGTCCCTAGGCTTTGCAGATCTTTTCTTCTGAATTTCAGTATAGTTTGGCACATTGATTGAGACAGGCTGCCAACGCCAGTGCATGAGACCCCAAACACTAGCTTTAAACGTGTTAGACTGTGATAACCAAGCTTTAAAAAAGCACTGGGGGAAAAAAAAAAAAAAAAGGACTGGAAGGAAACATGCTGAATTCGAGATGAAAGGGTAGGCTAATCTTAAAATCACAATTCTGTTTTGTTCAGGTTTCTAACCCTAACCACCCTTCCTACAGCACACTCAGGAGGAGGCAGAAGGCCGGAGCCCCAATATGGAAGCAGAAAGCATTGCAGGGGTGTGCCACTGGCCCAGCTGAGCATGGGTTGGACTGAGTTCCCCAGTGTTCCAGGAGATGTTAACACATGTGCCAAGGGAAAAACAAAAAATGCTATTAAAAAAAAAAAAAAAGTTTGGAAAACTCTGCTTTCTATAGCTCTCACCTAAATATTCACATTGCGTATTTGCACATTAAAGGTTCTGAGGACTCCTGTAACACAGGAACCTGTGTAGCTTCCTTTGATCCAGTATTTCCCATCTTTACTGAGCACAGACTCTGCTGTCTTGACACACTCAGAAGCATCCTAGGGAACGGTGTTCTGCAGACCGTCAGCTTGGGAAACAGCTCTACCAAAATCTGGCAGACATTCTTCCACTCCATCTCCTGCTTCTCTCACCGCAGTCCACTGGCCAGCTTGCCTTCCACAGTGGATTCAGACCAACCTAAGCACTTACACCCAGTTCTGTCTTGGACAGGAAGTCTAAAAACAGCCTCTGCCTAATGCAACCCTAGATAGTGTCTGTCTTGGTATTCTTGGTCTCTTGCGTAGACACTTTCTTTTTTCCAGACTGTTTGTTGCCAGACATGAATCACTGACAATTCTTCTTCAGAATTCTGGGCCTGGGTTCTGAAAACCCAGGCTCTCAGCTTGACCTGCCTCCTGCCCCAGCTCTTTCAGATCAGAGCCTGGCTTGCTGGGTGGTGCACCCTGACTGCTGCTCTCCACATCAGCTATCTCCTGGCATGACCTTGGACCTGCTCAGTTCTGTACCTGTGCCCTTCCCTCCAGAAGCATTCCTGCCCCTCCTCTGGGTGTTTCAGGTCCTCTTATTCAGATGCCAACTCAGCTCCCAGAGCACTTTGGGTAATTCTCAGGTGTTTTTCTAAAGAGTTGTATTTGGGGGTAATAAAATAAGGAATGACAGTTACTGGTAGTAAATCTGCCAGGACTTGGTTGGACTGCCCCCCCCAAGATACTCTGTTGGCTGGCGACACTGTGTATCCACAGCAAGTGACCCAAAAAGCACCAGAACTGGGGACAGACAATTTGAATTTTAGACCTAGAGCTGAGACCTTGAGCAAGTCTATTAACCTCTTTGAGCCTCAGTTGTCCCATCTATAAGATGAAAATAATAACACCTGTCCTGCCTACTTTAAAAGAAGGCGTCAGGAGGAATAAGATGAATAAAAGTCTCATGGGCTAATTGGAAGTGACCATTGCCATAACAATGGAAGGTGTTATTACCAGTGTTTTACAATTTAGCGTCTTTCTGCCCACATCATAGGCTCAGGATGGGAGCAAGGCGAAGGGGGCTATTGCCTTTTTTTTCCCCCCAAAGGTTGGCTTTATAAGCAGTTGTGAAGTGATAGTGACTTGCTGACCATTTCCCCATGTCCACCTCATTGAATTCAAAGCTTCAGTGAAGTGACCGTTCAGCCTGCTGCTTTGACACAGAAGCATGGCCATAAACAAATGGGATTGGTCACTGGACTCGGGGAGATTTGAGTTCCTGCTCTGGCTGGATAAGCACCATGCCCCAGAGGAGAATAAATGTGCCCCTCTCCATGGAGCAGGCCCTCCCTGCGAGGATAAAACCACAGGCTCACTGATGAGACTCCAGTAGAAGAGGCACCTGTGACCCCTTAGAGGAGACAATGAAACAGGGAGTGATGACACTTGGTCTGGAATCAGGGGACATGGATTTGCATTCCACCCTGCCACTTGGAGAAGGAAATGACAACCCACTCCAGTAATCTTGGCCTGGAAAATCCCATGGACAGAAGAGCCTGGTGGGCTACAGTCCATGGGGTCACAGAGAGTCAGACAAGACTGAACGACTAAGCACCTGACACTTACCAGCTCTGAGACCTCAGACATAGAGTGTAGTTTCTTTCACCCTTATCCTTTTTTTTAATACAGGTAATAGTGCCTACCACATAGGTTGAATGACAACACCATGAAACTACCAGAGCTCTACATGAGTACAAGCTAGAGGCAGAGGAGGAGGAGATGATGGAGTTGGTGTTGGAGAGGCAGAAGCAGAAGTGGCAGTGGTAGAAGTGAAGTGTTGGTGGGAACAGAAGTGATGGCTGTTGTGCACAGCTGGATTGGATTCCAGAGGAGAACTGGGTATGTGCAAAATCTCCAGAAGTAGTGGCTCAGATGGTAAAGCATCTGCCACCTGTGGGAGACCCAGGTTCAATCCCCGAGTCTGGAAGATCCCCTGGTGAAGGAAATGGCAACCCACTCCACTACTCTTGCCTGGAAAATTCCATGTACAGAGGAGCCTGGTAGGCTACAGTCCTTGGGGTCACAAAGAGTCAGACATGACTGAGCGACTTCACTTTCACAATGTCCAGTCTAGAAAGAGAGCCTCAAAGATCCTAGAACTCAGCCAAGACCCCTAACATGACCATGGGATCCTAGTGACTACATCCCTGGAATCCAGGAAGGCTTTGGTCACAAGGGGTGCTTGATGAGGCTGAGGACACAAACCTCTCCACTGTAGGGATGTTCCTGGGGGCCAGCAGTGTGAAGAGGGGAAATGCTTGCCTTCTCTTTCTGCCTGGTCCTGGCGCTAGACCACAGGGCTCAGGTCTGGCAGACAAGGCTGGGAACTACCTTCTTTTCGAATTCCAACCTACCATCTTCTGCTTTCTGGTGAAGAAGACTTCAGCCTTTCTAACGACCTCTCAGTGAAGCCCAGGTGGGGATGTTAGATCAAATCAGTAGGTGACTGGCCAGCTTTTAGGAAGGATGAATACCTCTGCTCCAAGTGTGGCCCAAGGACCAAGAGGATCAGCATCATTTAGGAGTGTTAGAAGTGCAGAGTCTCAGGCACCACCTGGACCTACTGAATCAACATTTAAACTAGATTCTGGACTGAGTGATTTTTTTAGGGGGTGTCAGCTGGAGGCTAGGGGCGGGGTGATGCATGGAGAATCTACTTCTTTGCATTTTGCAGCTTATAGAGGCTACCTGTATTCCTTGGCTCCAGACTCCTTGCTGCATCTTCAAAGACAGCAATACAAGACTCAAAAAAAATTTCAGAAGTGCTCATTTAGTGAGCTATGTCTGGACTTAAGTCCTTCCTCAGTCTCTGGTGTCCTTTTTCACAGTATTCAATTAAATATTCATTCCTGTTAATGCAAGACATACCCCGTATGCATCTACCTGGTACCAAGCGTTTACCAGACTCTGGAGATAGGGTGGGAAACAGCACCAGCATAGTACTGAAAAGGTCGTAGTGACATCTTCTAAAGGAATGGAAACCAAGGCCATGGTCAAAGCCAGTCCTCCAGGGCAGAGGCTTCCCTGGCTTCATTCTGGGAGACATCCAGAGCTCTGGACACTCACTGGAACGTATTCCCATGTGGACAATTCACCTTGCTGTGGACAGCAGAGCACAGGGCGTGTTTACGAGTGCAGGTGCTGGCCTCAGTACCTGGCATACAGTAGGGGCATACTATACACACACAGAACCGAATTGCTCAATTCCAGCTGATCGCCTCTCCTCCCCCATCCTTCTCTCTCCTCCCCTTTGCTTTGTCCCCTCCTCTTCTCTTCTTTCTCCTCCTCCATAATTGTCCCCCTAAAGGTTTCCTTTCATGTGATTTTCCTCCCTACATCTTCCAAAAATCTCCATATTGCACTTTACCAATCTGTGTAGCAAAAACAGCTGGGGACCCAATGGCTCTCCAGAGTTTGTTTTAAGCCAGGATGACACACACACACGTCACGAACCCCTGACGCACAGCACTTAGGAACATTTATATTTTGTAATGTGACTCTTCCTTTTGAAGGCTCTTCAGCTCAAATGCATGGTTGGGGCAAGCCAATCACCCGCCCACAGGCGCCAGGATGCTGGGGTGCCTCAGCCACCCACTCCAGGAAGATTAGATGCAGCTGTAAGGCTCAGATATGCCAGGAGGCCTCGCCTCTCAATGACATTTTAAAGGGCCAAGGAACCACTCTGTTTTGACTAATAGCAGCAAATACAGCTCAAACTCAAGGGGAAACAGGAGGCACAGGTGGAACACAGAATAAGCAGGGCTGTTTGAAGAGAAATTCATTCCTGCAGAGAATGAAGTATCGGGTTGTTCCAAAGTGGTGGCACAGAGCAGATGGACTGTCCAAGTGCCCGAGGCCACACTCCACCCTGGCTCTCTCACCAACATGCAACCAGAGCTAGATAGACTCTGTGTCCACAATCCACATTGTGGGTGAGGCCCAGACCCCAGCCTTCCCTGTAATTGTGATGGATATTGTGTGACTCCATGCCCAGAGGACCGAACATGATCTCTAGGATAGAATATCCAGCATAGATTCCATCTTAGGAAAGAAAGAATGTTGCCTCTGGCTTTCCAAGGGAAGGAAATAGACTCTGTCTCCCCAACCTCCTGTTTACAGCAAAACTGACACAGACGAGTTAAACTGTGTTTATGCAAGGCACTCACTCGGATTTGCAAAACACAAGGGGTTCAAGTCCCCTGTATGGGATGCAGGCTGGGACGGGGGAGCAGGGTACTTCACCCTCGTGACCTCCTTCACCCTCACGACTGCACCATTTGTGAGGTAGGCATGAGAAACCCATTTTAGAGATGAAAAAACTGAACCTCAGCAGGATGAAGAGAAATTTCCTTGAAATTCCCAGATTAAAACCAGAGTTCAGAGCTGTTTGGCCCGATTCCAAAGTGCTTTCCTCTGCAACCCTCTTGGTTCCCCCCAGAAGCCTCCCCCAGGGAGGACAGTGTGGGGAGGTGGGGGGCGCATGAGTGAAGGCAGACTTGTCATTAAAGCTCGGAAAATCCATGACCTCCTTGGAAACTATCTAACTGATAATACCCCACGTCGTTTCCCAGCAATGGAATCTGGGCTCAGGCATTGACAGCCCCGCCTCCCCCTGCCCCCACACCTTTCCTGATCTGAAGCCAATCCCGGCAGGCATCCAGCCCTCTCAGCCCCCAGCCAGGACATTGACATCACCTTTCCAGGCGCACATCTGTTGCAACAGACACCCACATGTCCACTTACCTTCTCTTCTCTAACCATCCAGTCACCACTGAGTTCTTGGGTAGCTCTGCTTCTAGGCCTGGAGCACCCGCCTCCTCAGCTGGTCCCTGCTATGAGACCTTGCCCCGCCTCACCCAGCTCCAAACCTGATGGGTTTTTAGGTGGCTACCCCCCAACTCTTGCTTCCTTCTCCCCATGACCAAGAGACTCCCCTTTCTGTGTCCCACAGTTGGGCTCTAGCAAGCCCCATTGTATGTCAAAACCAGTTACTGATGTGGACACAGTAAGGTTTTGGCCACCTCTCTCAGAATCCAGCTCCACAAATGAGTGCCAACTTCCTCTCCACCCCTACCGCTAAGATCTCCGAATTCCTTCCAGCCCTGCCCACCTGAGCCACGACCTTCACAGGTGCAAACAATAATGGTGATGTGCCTGCGAGGACTGGTGCATTATTTAGCATCAATGGGCAAAACATGGAGGCTGGAACGCTCACTGCCTGCCAGCAAACATGGAGTTGTGGGATTTAATTACAGCTCTGGGACAATTGATTTTTACCAACAACTTTTCATAAGATGATTTATTGATTTTAACATGACACATCTAACTCGGGCATGCCAGTCCCTGACCGCATGTAATATTGATATCCCATTCATCTTCCCGTCCCTGGAATGACAGAGCACTGGCAGGTAGAGATGTGAAACAGAAACCCGAAAGCCCAGAGACAGTGCTCGTGGTGCAACAGCCAACTGCACCCCTTCCAAGGGAAGTGATGCCCCACACTTCACCAGGGCAAGGAGCTGGAGGAGGATGGGTGACAAGAAGTGTGGGAAGTGCCAGGCACACTGTGAAATGTGGAGAATGCAAATTGCTCACTGACAGTGTTTGCTCATGCAAGGCAGCTATGAAGGTTACTGCCAAGTAATAGGGCAGAAATCAATAACTCACTAACAACCAGGCAGCCTAGAATCTTTGGCCGGTACCCAAGAGCACAAGTGAAAGTGGCCGAAGCCAGCATTGCTCTGGCCTGGCCCGCACATTAGGGCCTGGCGTCCCTAACCGGGCCTGCCTGTCCCAGCGGCTGCCCATCCTCCTTCGCAACGGAGTCCCGCCGGTTCCCTTACCTGTTATCTCTGGCTGCCAAGGTTCCTTCAGGATGGACCTCCTCTTCCCAGGAAGCAGCATGTACTCAACAGACACCTTAGTGGCTCTTCAAAGCCAACACCCCAAACAGGCCAGGACACACCTCACTAGCCTGCCCACCACTCTCACTGTAGCCCAGAGAGCCTGTCACCTCTTGCATCCAACCCTTATCACCTCTCACCTGAGCGCCTACGAGAGCAGTGTTTCTCGGAATCATCTAAAATTCAGATTGCTGCTAATTCAGTTAGCCTGAGGGAGTCCGAGAATTTGCCTTTCTAACAACTCCCAGGTGATCCTGATGCTGCTGGTCCCAGGACCACCTTTGGAGAGCCAACCACCGAGTTAGAGGAAGCCTGAGTGTCCTCTGAACCAGTCGAAGGCCCAGCAAAGGCTTTGTGCATGCGAGTATGTGCTCAGTCACTTCAGTTGTTTCTGACTCTTGCAAACCCGTGGACAGTAGCCCACCAGGCTCCTCTGTCCATGGGATTCTCCAAGCAAGAATACTGGATCGGGTTGACATTCCCTCCTCCAGGGGATCTTCCTGACCCAGGGATCGAACCCACGTCTCCTCCATTCGCAGGTGGATTCTTTACCACTGTGCCACCAGGGAAGCCCCAACTAGGGGCTTCACTATCTTGCAAAACTTGTCCTGAGCCCATGATGGAACTAGACAGAAAAACACGTCAACAGCCCTACTTTCCTGTTGAGTATAAGACTTCCTTCTCCCTGAGCGAGGCCTGGCTCTAATGTTGTCCTTGGGTTCCTGTTTGGGGGCAGTCAACAATTAAATGAGACCTTTATGGCACTTTAATAGCACAGTGTGTGGGATGGGCCCCGAGATAAACTTTTACTGAAGTCCAGGCAGCTGCAGATTACAGGTCCAGGCCTCCCATGAATTTACAAGGCTGGCAATGGACAGAGGCCAGACAGGCCTGGTGGGGTGGCCCTGCCTTCAAAAGGCAGGCTTTGAGGTTCCTCTTTGGGCTCGCCTGGAGGTGCTGCTGCCTTCTGAAGCTGGTCTCCAGGATTTCATTTATTTACAAAGCAAAGGAATGTGGAGCTGGTGCAGAGAGGTAGATGATTCAGCAGTCTTTCTGGCCTCCCCCTTCTAGGGAAGAGACGGCTGGGCTAGGGGTGAAGGAATGCAGGCTCAGACCTGCTGAGTCCTAACTGAAGCACTAACTGATGTGTGACCTCAAGCAGCATCTCTACATCACTGAACAACTTATTTCTTCTGTCCAGGGGAAAAAATGTCTTGTCTAACTCATAAGGTCATGGCAAATGCATAATGATGTAGGACATTATTTATTTTCATTATTATTGTTATTTTTCTTAGGATCTAATTCATAAGGTCATGGCAAATGCATAATGCTGCTGTAGGACATTATTTATTTTCATTAGTATTGTTGTTATTTTTTCTTGAGAGAGGATTATTTATCCCAAAGCAGTTTCTTCCCTGTTTTGGGACACTTTCCCGGCCCCTCCCTCTTATATATTTTTGCCGGTGGTATCTGTTTATTCGTCAAGCACTTGTTGAGCCCCTCCTCCTTAGCAAGCACTGCACCAAATACCAGAGCCCAAAAATGAAGCAGACAAGATTCTCAGCCTTAAAGAGCTCTCAGCCTAGCGGGAGTGATAGCAAGTGTCAAATAATCCATTCCAGTGAGACGTGCTGATACCAGGGAATGCAGAGGGCACTCCGAAACAGAGGTGAGGCCCAATATTCCTACCTAATATTTAGGCTTCCTTCTTCCTTGGTAACAACACTTCCAGTTTTTAGTACGCTATGCAGTCACCCAAATAAAGATTATAATTTTCATTCTCCCAGCAACTAGATTTGATAATGTAACTAAGTTCCAGCCAATGAGATATAATTACAAATGGTATGAGGATACTTCTAGCATGTGCAATTAGCATGTGCCCTTTTCCCATACCCCTTCCTTCATCCTGTTGCCTAGAATGCAGATATGATGGTTGGAACTCCAGCTGCAACTTAAAACCATGAGGATAGAGATGTCTTTGAGATGATAGAGCACTGAACTAGAAGGGGTCTGGTTCCCTAACAGTTTTGTGTACCAGTCCTGGGCTGCCTATCTCCAAAATTCATTCACATGAGACAGAGTAAATAAACTATCTCATTTTAAAGCCACTATCATTTGGGGCTTTCTGATACATGCAGCTGAGCTTAATCCCAACTAATTCAAAGCTGGATTGAATTAGTGGCCTGAGAACTTTTTACTTCATTCTATAGGCAATAATAAGCTACAGATAGTTTATAAGCTGTGGAGCAACTTGAGGTGGAAAGATAAAGGGAGAGATAAAGGGAGAAGATAAAGAAATGACCCAAGATATAAAGAGACTATGGAAATTTATTTCTGTTGATAGAAATGAGGAATTCTAATTTGAATGGACAGTAGGCGAGCATGGTTTTAGACTTGTGGTCTTTGAGGTGACTAATGATTCCATGTTAAAGAGTCCAAAAGGCAGCTGGGGTTGTAGATGCAAATCTTCAAAGAGAACTAAGGACTGAGCTTTAAGAATTCCTTGTATAAAAGAGCTGACATACTGCACCACAGATGAACTTTAAAAACATTGTGCTAAGTGAGATAAGCCTGTCACAAAAGGACAAATACCATATAATTCCACTTGTATAAAGCACCAAAAGTAATCAAATTCATAGAGACACAAAGTAGCATGGTGGTTGCCAGGTGTTGGGAAGGTGAGCGGAGAAGGCAATGGCACCCCACTCCAGTACTCTTGCCTGGAAAATCCCATGGACGGAGGGGCCTGGTGGGCTGCAGTCATGGGGTCGCTAGGAGTCGGACACGACTGAGCGACTTCACTTTCACTTTTCACTTTCATGCATTGGAGAAGGAAATGGCAACCCGCTCCAGCGTTCTTGCCTGGAGAATCCCATGGACGGAGGGGCCTGGTGGGCTGCAGTCCATGGGGTTGCTAGGAGTCAGACACGACTGAGCGACTTCACTTTCACTTTTCACTTTCATGCATTGGAGAAGGAAATGGCAACCCGCTCCAGTGTTCTTGCCTGGAGAATCCCATGGACGGAGGGGCCTGGTGGGCTGCCGTCTATGGGGTCGCACAGAGTCGGACACGACTGAATCGACTTAGCAGCAGTAGCAGAAGCAGGGAAGGTGAGAATTGGGAGTCCATATTTAAAGGGGACAGAGTTTCAGTTTTACAAGGTGAAAAGACTTCTGAAGACAGATGGTGGTGATGGTTGTACAATATGAATATACGTAACACCGCTGAACTGAGCTACCCTGGTGGCTCAGTAGTAAAGAATCTGACTGCTAATGCAGTAGACTTGGGTTCAATCCCTGGATCAGGAAGATCCCCTGGAGAAGGAAATGGCAAACCGCTTCAGTATTCTTGCCTGAAAAATTCCATGGACAGAGGAGCCTGGTGGGCTACAGTCCATGGGGTTGTGAAGAGTCAGACACGACTGAGCAACTGAGCACATATGTAATATCACTGAACTGCTCACCTAAAATGGTCAGGATTGTAAATATAAAGATATATATAAATAAACAAAGGAAATATCTATTGACTTTTAAAAGTAATAGTCCAACCCCAAGAGTAGATGAAGTTTCCTAGAAAAGTGAGATAAAAGTGCTCACCGTTGAGGAACAGAAGAAGGAAGCTGATCTAAAGAGAGATAGTTGGTCTGAGAGATGGAAGGAGATGGAGGAAAGGCTTTGCATCACAAAAGGCAAAGAGGTAGAGAATTTGTGACATGATTCAGAAATTTTGGAAAGTGGCAATGCCAGGGGAAGAGAGAGAGAGGCTGTTCAGAAAAGTCTAACCAAATTGTTTGGTAACAAAAGAGTCTGAGTAAGCATTGCAGGCAAGACTGAAACTGCTGGTGGTGCCAATCTAAACTGGATATTTCAAAGCTGATCAAAGAAAATGTCATGTACAGCAAGACTGGGCTTGCATGAAGGGCAACCCAGGCACCCATTCCATTGTAATTATTTCCAAAGTCAAAGGGCTGCCTGCATGAAGTACAATGGAGAATCCATCCTATCAAAAGTCAGTTTCTGAGCCATGTTAGAGAAACCTGGGCTTCCTAGGTGGCTCACTGGGTAAAGAGTCCACCTGCAATGCAGGAGACGCAGGAGATGTGGGTTCGATCCCTGGGTCAGGAAGATCCCCTGGAGGAGGGCATGGCAACCCACTCCAGTATTATTGCCTGGAGAATCCCATGGACAGAAGCACCTGGAGGTCTACTACAATCCGTGTGGTCACAAAAAGTCGGACACAGCTGAAGCGACTGAACATGCACGCACACGTGCTGAGAAGCCCAGAAAAGCAGGGTAAAATGCGCCAGCAGCATGCTGGGGGAAATGCCTAGGAAGAGGGAGAAAAATGGTCTCAGAGAGAAGAGGATTCTAGAAAAGTGTCTTCACTGTCCCTCCAATTTGAGTCAGTCAGGAGAGGTGACCTTTAACACTTGATCTATCTGTGATCGCTGTAAGAATTAACTGAGACCAATGGGAGAAAAACTGAAAAACCCTTAAGGGCTGGTAACAGAATTCCCCTTAGGGCAGAAACTGTCCTCCCACAAGATAGTACCTTTGCTTTCAGACGGCAGGTGTGACCAGAGGCAAAGGCTAGCAGGAGACAAACTTAAGAGGGAGAAAGTTAAACAGGGCTGCATCGGTGAGGGGATGGGAGTACAGAGTGGGGACCCGCAGGAATACGGAGTCACCAAAGGACTTCTGAAAATAGAGGCTCCTCATAATCCATTGTGTGCAACTCAGTAATGAAAACACACTCCTTCTGTCTCCTCAAACTTTATTCAGGTAGGAAAGTTTCGGTAAAAAGTAAGGAACAAAGGATGAATTCCCTGTTGGTACAAACACCAGGGTAGCAATAAAGGGAAAGGCCTACGGCCAGAGCAGAGAACAAGAACCCTTTGCAGACAGGAAGCTGGAACCAGAGGTCACCTTGAGAATGAGAGCAGGAGGCCTCCAGGCAACGTCTGGGGTAGATTACTGTGAAGGTCTGCCTTTGTGAACAGCTGTGCTGGGACTTGGGGCTATTGGAATAGCCAATCAATTTTGTAGTAATATACCACTTGTATCCTTATTCTGGCTCCATCCTGTCTCCTTCAGTTCAACATTGTTGTTCACTCACTCGTGTGGGACTCTTGGCGACCCCGTGGATTGCAGCACTCCAGGCTTCCCTGTCCTTGGCTACCAATTCAGCATAACAAGTTGCAAAGAGGAGGGGGTGGTTTACAATGTCACATGAAACCGAGAGAGCAAAGAAAAAGAGAACTAAGGAAAGGTCATCAGTTTTGATGACACTGGAAAGGAAATTTTCAGCAGAAGGTACCTGCCGTGGTATGGATTGTGGACTGCACCAAGGCAGCCCATCTGCAAGGCACCCTCCCCTCCTAGTCCTCACAGAGTAGATATTCATGACAATTCTCCACCCAAAGGGAGAAAAGTATCTCAAGGAATGGGTCCCACTCCCCGCTGTTTTGTTGACCGTGCCACAAGCAAGGCTTGCAGGATCTTTGCTCCCCAGCCAGAAATCAAACCGGGGCCCATGGCAGTGAAAGCACCAAGTCCTAACCACTGGACAGCCAGGGAATTTCAGGGTCCCTTTTCTTAAATGGCACAGGTGCCTAATGGGCCAGCAGAAGCCTTGGTGGGGACAGAAGGTAGATGGCACAAAGGTTATAAATGATCACTAGTGAAGAAATGAAAGCCGTGTATTGAGAACTCCTACGTGGGGATATATATTATTTATCTATAACTGCATAATCAACTACTCCAAAATTCAGCAGCTTAAAACAACAGATATTTATCATCTCAGTTATGTGAGTCAGGAAGCCAGGAGAGGCTCAGCTGAGTGGTTCTGGCTCAGGGTCTTCCGTAAACCTGCAGTGAAGCTGTTGGCTGGAGCTGAAGGATCCACTTAAGAGCTTTCTCGTGGGGAAGTTGGCAAGCTTCTGCTCTTCCAGTTGTTGGCCTGAGAGTCTCAGTTCCTCATTGCACCACATGGCCATTTCCATAGCGTTGCCCACAACATGGCTGTTTGCTTTCTCCAGTGTGAGTGATGCAAGAGAGAAGGATGGACAGAAGGGATGAGGAGAGGAGGGGAGGAGAGGGGAGACGAAGATGGGAGGAAAGTGTGGCTACATTTCTAATACAGAAACCATAGTCTTTTCATAACCTAATCTCAGAAGTGACATCCCATCCTTTTGCTCTATTCTGTTCTTAAAACAGGTCACTAAGTCCAGCCCTCATTCAAAGAGAGGAGAGTAACCTAGAGTGTGAATACTGGGAGATGGAGACCACTGGAGACATCTTAGGGGAGGCCTGTCGGGATATCAAGGCTCAACCACTATTTCAGAGAGAAAGCAAAATCTCTCTCTCATCCTGGGGGTGAGATCATTAAGAGACAAACGGAAAAGTTCTAAGCTCACTCTCAGTGGAAACCAGCTTGTGCTGCAAGTTAGTGACATGGACCCTGAGTTGAGCCTGATGGCAGAAATCTTTGCCACTGGGCTGTCCCTTGGAAGGGACCTGGTCACTAGCCTTACAGGGATTTAAGCTTTGGTGCCCAAGCAAAGTTTTCTCTGCATCTACCTCACATGAATGTGAAGAAAGTTCGTGAATGCCAACAAAGGTTTCTAATCAGGAGAAACAGCCCATGCAAACATCTACAGAGGCATTCAAGAAAAATAAAGCACCTCACAGGCCAGCTTTGATTCTGTTTTCTGTGTGGGCAGACCTGTTATGCAGAAGCATAGAGGGAAGAAAAGGCTCATTAGATCTGCCAGTAACAGGCAACAATTGTTTCCCTCACCTTCACTATCAGGGGCCCTGTCCAGGCCACCTAGAAGGCTGGGCTTGAGGCTGCCAACTATGCTGGAGAATAAAAGTCCTATATGGAGAGCAGCCTCTTGTCTCATCCTGACTCACACCTTTGTGGGACTCTCTATGCTTTCTTTTAAACTTCTGGACACAGAGAAGCACAGGGATGAAAGAAAAGTCTTAACTTGGAACATACCATTAGATGACAGCCAGCTCTCCTGGATTCCTTTTTAGAAGTACCTGGAATTTCTGAACCACTCTGGAGTTGATTCAATTCACAATTATTTATTGAAGACCTGTTAAACGTGATGGGTCAGCTCCAGGCCATTGGCTGTCTTGGATGAAGTGGGTCAGGCACTAGAAGGTGGGTCAAGCTGGTGGGCATGGTGGCAAGAATTTGTCATGTCAGCAGTTACAGTTCAGGGGTCGGTTCATTGAGGAAGGAGATGTGTGTGGTAACCAGGAACCCAAACATCAAAGTCAAGGGCAGAGACTGACAGGAGATCAAAGGCCAGACACACATAAGACAGAATCTGGGTAAGAGAGCCAAGGCTAATGCTCAGCACTTCCAGGTGAACAGAGAAAACATGTATAGCCCTGGTCAGAGAGCAGAGAACAGGAGCCAGCATCCTTTCCTGGAAACAGGCTCCCTTCTGCCATGTTCAGCATCCTATCCATATCTGGCACAGTGATCCATTTAGGTGTTCAAGCCAGGCAGGAGAATACGGAGGTGTGGTCATCTGTGTGTGTGTGCTTAGTTGCCCAGTCATGTCTGGCTCTTTTCAACCCCAGATACTGTAGTTCACCAGGCTCCTCTGTCCATGGAATTCTCCAGGCAAGAATAGTGAAGTGTGTTGCCATTTCCTTCTCCAGGGAATCTTCCTGAGCCAGAGCTCGAACCCAGGTCTCCTGCATTGCAGACAGATTCTTTACCTTCTGAGCCACTAGGGAAGCCCAGTCATCTCTGTAGATACCTATAAGTCAAGGTTTGGGGTCTAAGATGGGCATCAGGAAACAAGCAGGGAAAATTGTCCAGACCCAGCAGCTAGGAAAGGCAGCTCAGGATCCAAAATAGGTGGGTAGGGCCACCTAAGAGCCCAGTCAAAGTATGAATGCTGATTCCAGGAAATTCTCAGGATTAATTATAGAATTAATTATTTTAAACAGGATTCTGCTGGACTGAGGACTGAAGCCACATCTGTCTTACGTATTGGGTATCACCAGGCTGGCACAGAGCCTGGCATGAAATACATGCTCAGTAAGTATGTGTGGAGGGAGCAACTGATCCCAGAGAAAAGAGGGATTTGCAAGGGTTGGAGCACAAGCCCAGGCCCCAGAGAGTCCTCACAGTCAGTGCAGAGGTAGAAAGGTTTTACTTCCAGGTTATAGGCAATGAGGTGAAGCCAAAGGAGCCCAGATTTCAGATTAAGAGCAAGGAATAAGGTGCCAATCTTCTATTTAATGTCCCTGTCACCCTCCTGGCTGTCCAGAATAGAGCAGAGGGTTTAAATGACAACAGCCATTCACCTTTCCCAGAGCCCAGTCTCCAGATAATGGACCTCCATAGGCAGAAACCAGGCTAACTCAACATGAGACTGTGAAATATTCCCTATACCCAAAACTAGGTTGGTGGCCTTGAGCAAGTCATTTAGCCTGTATCATAGCTTTAAACTCTTTCCTTATCTGTACTGAGCAGAAGCGTTTAAATTTGATGTAGTCCTGCTTGTCTGTTTTTGCTTTGGTTGCCTTTGCTTTTGGTGTCAAACTTTAAAAATCATTGCCAAGGATAATGCCAAGGAGCTTGATTTCTCTGAATTTTCTTCCTAGAGTTTTACAGTTTCAGTTCTTGTGTTCAAGTCTTTCATTCATTTTGAGTTGATTTTTGTATATGGTGGAAGATAATGGTCCAATTTCATTCTTTTGCATATGGTAGTCCATGTTTCCCCATTTATTTCAGAGACTATCCTTTTTGCATTGTGTATTCTTGGCCCCTTTGTTGAAAATTAATTGACCATATATACATGGTTATCCTTCTAGGCTGTCTATACTGGTCTATGTACCTATTTTTATTCTAGTACCACATTGCAGATGGTGACTGCAGCCATGAAATTAAAAGACGCTTACTCCTTGGAAGAAAAGTGATGACCAACCTAGATACCATATTGAAAAGCAGAGACATTACTTTGCCAACAAAGGTCCGTCTAGTCAAGACTATGGTTTTTCCTGTGGTCATGTATGGATGTGAGAGCTGGACTGTGAAGAAAGCTGAGCACCGAAGAATTGATGCTTTTGCACTGTGGTGTTGGAGAAGACTCTTGAGAGTCCCTTGGACTGCAAGGAGATCCAACCAGTCCATTCTGAAGGAGATCAGCCCTGGGATTTCTTTGGAAGGAATGATGCTAAAGCTGAAACCCCAGTACTTTGGCCACCTCATGTGAAGAGTTGACTCATTGGAAAAGACCCTGATGCTGGGAGGGATTGGGGGCAGGAGGAGAAGGGGATGACAGAGGATGAGATGGCTGGATGGCATCACTGACTCGATGGACGTGAGTGTGAGTGAACTCTGGGAGTTGGTGATGGACAGGGAGGCCTGGCGTGCTGCGATTCATGGGGTCGCAAAGAGTTGGACACGACTGAGCGACTGAACTGAACTGAACTGAACCACACTGTTTTGATTACTATAGTTTTGTAATATAGCTTGAAATCAGGAAGTGTGATGCCTCCAACTTTGCTCCCCTTTTCTCAAGACTGCTTTGACTATTTGGGGGTTTTGTGTTTGCATAGATTTTAAAATTATTTTTTTCTACTTATAGGAAAAGTGCATTGGAATTTCTTTTTATTGTTTATTTTTACTTGGAGGATAATTGCTGTACAATGTTGTGCTGGTTTCTGCTGTACAGCAAGGTGAATGCCATAAGTATACATATATATCCTCCCTCTTGAGCCTCCCTCCCATCCCTCCCCCCAGTGGAATTTCTATAGAGGCTGCATTGAATCTGTAGATTGCTTTGGATAGTATGGATATTTTACCACTACTGATCCTTTCAGTCCATGAGCACAGAATATCTACAGGAAGCCATCACAAAATAAAAAGGCAACCTATGGAATAGGAGAAAATATTCACAGCCACATATCTGATAAGGGATTAATATCCAAAATATATAAGTAACTCATATAACTCAGCAAAAAAATAATAATAATAATAACAAATAAAAATGATCTGATTAGACATTTTTTCCCCAAAGAAGACATATAAATGGCCAACAGGTACATGAAAACACACTCAACATCACTAGTCATCAGGAAAATGCAAATCAGAAAAAAAAAAAAAAAACCCACAATCATGCCGCACCTGTTAGGATGGCTGTTATCAAAAAGACAATAATACTGGCTAGGATGTAGAGAAAACACCTGAACACTGTTAGTGGAAATGTAAACTGGTACAGCCACAACAGAAAATAGTATGGCTGTTCCTCAAGAAATTAAAAATAGAACTACCATATGATCCAGCAATCCCACTTCTGGGTACATATACAAAGGAAATGAAACTATTATCTCTAAGAGATATCTGTATTTTCATGTTCATGGCAGTAATATTCACAATAATCAAGGAATTTAAACAACATAATGTCCATTGATGTATGAATGCATCAAGAAAATGTGATATAAAAATACAATGGAATATTATTCAGCCTTAAAAGAGAAGGAAATTCTATCACTTACAACAATGTTGGATAAAACTGGAGGAAATTATGCTATGTGAAATAAGCCAGACGGAGAAAGACAAATACTGCATGGTATCACTTACATGTAGAATCTTAAAAATAAAAAACATTTTTAAAAAAGATCAAAGTCATAGAAACAGGGAGTAGAAAAATGGTTGTCAGGGGCTGGGGGGAGGGGGGTAGAAATAGGGAGAAGTTGGTAAAATTGTATAAACTTTTAGTTACAAGATGAGTACAGTCTGAGGCTGTACTCTATGAAACATGGTGATGGTAGCTGATAACACTGTATGGTAGTTGATAACACTGTATTTGTGTAATTCAAACTTGCTAAGACAAGGGTGTGTTAACTAGACAGGGCAGAGCGGAGGAAGCCTTTCACAATGTACACGTGTTTCAAATCATCACATTGTAACATTACATATCTTACCATTTTGTAACTTATACCTCAATAAATCTGAAAAATGAAAGAAAATTTTTTCCTCATCTGTAAAATTAAGGTATTCAACTAGAAGAAGACTCTGGTTTATTTTCTGATATTCTGTGATTCAATTTTTCTGGTTTTGAAGAGGACACGGGCCAGGATTGACCCACCATGAAAATTCAGGGTGGCTCATCAGCTACTAATGAGAACTGGAGTGGGTCTAGAGGAGACACCCGTACACACCCTCTGTGTTCCGTTTCCATGGAGTTTGGTTCTGGAACGCCGTGTCTGTGAAGAAGGTGAAGCATATTTCCTGTAGGCAGTTGCTTATGCTCCCTAAGCCCTCTGGGAAAGAGGCTGCATGACAAAGCTGAAAGCTTGTAGCCTTAAATATGAGAAGACCTGGATCCTGGTCCTGAACCGGGCGTGCAAGTCAGCAATTCATTCACACTCTTTGGGTCTCCATTTGCTCGTCTCTAATGGACAGAATGCCCACTCTGACAGCCTCACGAGACTGTGGAGAAAGTCCTCACCAAAACATTAAGTGCTAAAACAGGTGTATTGTTAGGAGAATCCTGTCAAATGGCTGGTGGGAAAGAATGAAGAATGTGTGAGGCAAAGAGTCCACAGTTTGGAGGCACAGAGGACTCCTTAAAGATTTGTACATTCTGGAAATTAAGATGAAGGCTGGACTTTGTGAGTCTGTCTGGTGAAAGGCAACGTGGCATAGCTGTCGAACCTGTAAAACTGGTGGATCTTGATTCCAACGTTGCCATTTATGAGCTGGGTGGCTGCAATAGTCACCTTTTTTGAGTCTCAGTTTTCTCATCTATAAAATGGGTATAATCTTTGGCCCTGCCTATTTCCCAAAGTCATCCCTTGATCAAATAAAATCGTTGTTTCTAAAAGTGTAGTTCACTAGAAAGGCCATCACATGCTGGGCATTGGTACTCCCGGGAGAGTCAGGCACTTAGCAGGAACTCTTAGTAATTAACCTGGCTGAGCACCCAGCAAGGCGGATCCAGGCTACGGCATCGGCTCCACCATGAGAGTAGATGGACGAGACAGACACTACACAAGACAGTTTGTGGGCAAGTATGAGACTTAATCTGCGTCCAAAACTTTCCCCTCCTCCCTAGCCTAGAGCCTTTCCCATCAGATTCACTCCCACGAAGCATATGCAGTTGAGAGAGAGCTCAGAGCCCAAGGGTGTCCAGGCAAAGGGCAAGTAGGGACTAGAATCCAACCTCAATTCCACCTGGCAGGGCCTGAGCCTGCCCAGAGGGAGGGACGTTTTTCTCTAATTCTCATGGACAGCCTGCCATATGCACCAGCTCATCCCTCCGCTGGAGGTTAGGAAACAAGTGATCAGGGTTTAAATGAACAAACATTCCCCTGAAATGTGAGTCACTCTTCCACTGCCTCCCTTTAGTAAACAGAACTCTGGAGAAATAAAATGCCAACTGGTGAATTCTGTGTGTGTGTGTGTGTGTAAACCTTAGTCCTGGAGGGTATGGCAGGAGAGGGTTGTATAATGAGACCCACCAAACCCAGTGTTGGCCCTGGGAGCTGGTAGATGTGGGCCACCGTGGGAGGAGTGAGCAGGGCAACATGGCACCCTAGGATATGGGGGGGTAGCTTGACCATCAGAAACTTGGCTGACCTCAGACTCTTGCTGAAGATCAGTGCTTCCAGGTTGGGCTGTGGGGGAATAACCACAGTGCGTGATATTACATGAGGGGTCCCAGGACTCCACCCTCTGACCTCTCAGGCGAGCCCTTAGCCTTCCGCCAAAGTGCGTGCTAGAGCGTCTTCACCCCCTCTCCTCATTTTGGCAACATGGTAGACCTTGAGCACAGCAAGGTAGCCTCAATCCAACAGGAAGAAACAGTCAAGACCACTCCAAGGTCACTGCATCCACAAGGATTCTGGTGACTCCCTGCCCCTCCTTTCTCTCCAGATGAGACACCTTATTGTCTGGGGCGTGCCAGTCCTCCAGGGAGTTCTGGGAACTGGACTCTGGGCAAGACAATAAAGAGAGACGGTGGATTGTGCCATTGTGGGAAGGGAAGAACGTTTTCCTTCAGGGAGGGCAGCATAAAAGCGCAGGGTGTAGCTCCGTATGAACCTTGGCAGTGCAGCCTTGCAGCCAAGGGCACACTCACCTCATAGGCATGTCCAGCAGCTTTCTAGGCAAGCAGAAGGGCCACAGCAAAGGGTTTTTGCTTTGGTCTTCATTCCAACCCCTCCCCATGGAGTCCATCTTTCCTCACTTTGGAGTCGAGAAACTTACCCATGGAGAAAAGGAAAAGGAAAAGAAAAAGGACTATCCAGGGCAAATTGCACACCTGCCCCCAAAGCTCCAGTTTTGAGGAATGGGAAGTAAAGGCTACTTATTATCAAAGACCTTGTTGGTATGGGAGAAGGCCTAGACATAAACACTTCAAGACATTTATTTATTAATTTATTTTTGGCTACGCTGGCTCTGCATTGCTTTCTCTAGTTGCGTCAAACCTGGGGCTACTCCCATTGCAGTGGCTTTTCTTGTCGTGGGGCACGGCTTCTAGGCGCACAGGCTTCAGTAGTTGCAGCCCGCGGGCTCAGTAGTTGTGGCTCTCGGGCCCTAGACCATGCAGGCTTCAGTAGTTGTGGCTCCCGGGCTCCAGAGCACCGGCTCAGTATTGTGACACATGGGTTTTGTGCTTTGCCGCATGTAGACTCTTCCTGGACCTGGGATCGAACCTGTGTCCCCTGAAATGGCAAGTGGATTCTTATCTACTATACCACCAGGGAAGATTCCTTCAATATTGATGCAAAATTGATCTGAAGGCCAAAGAATCACCTCTTTTCACAAATGGATATTATATTAATACAATAATGCAGTTGATTCTTCTAGCCCTTATTTACATCCCATTCACATTTCTCATACTGTTGTCTGTGCTTTTTGATATGTTTGAACATCCACAGAGCGTTAGGAGAAGCACTCAGCTATGTTCCCCCAGGTATCTCAGAGAGCAATGAATTTTCTTTTTTATCAGGCTTCCCCTTGGGGCTCTCATAATAGATCACTATGAAGAAGCCCACCCCTAAAATTTGTGGGGCCCAGCACAAGAATACAAATAGAGCCCCGTTTATGTAGATCTCCATTTATGTAGGTTTAATATTTAAAGGTTACAGATCAACCTAACAAATAAATAAATGTTATACCATCCTAACCAGGGCTTCCCAGATAGCGCTAGTGGTAAAGAACCTGCCTGCCAATTCAGATAGACGTGAGAGACTCAGGTTTAATCCCTGGGTTGGGAAGATCCCCTGGAGGAGGGCACAGAAACACACTCTAGTTTTCTGCCTGGAGAATCCCATGGACAGAGGAGCCTTGAAGGCTGCAGTTCACAGGGTCGCATAGAGTCTGACACTACTAAAGCCACTTAGCATACACGCACACCATCCTATCCTAATGAATACATGTCCACATTGACTCAGAAAGCCAGTTTCACATTTAGAACTCTTTTCCTCCTCAGAATTCAGCTACCAATGTAGAATTTACCCCCAAATGCTCAGACCTGGGCTCACGGACCTTTCTTCCCATCCCCCATCATCTGCCCATATCCTAGCCCGTATACACAAGCTCCCTCTACACACCCCACTATCAGCCTCCCATATGCCACCTTTTGTACAGACTGGCCATATTGGCTGTGACCTCTGCCTTTGGTAGGAAAAAACCTGGGAAAGAGACATGAAGAGGGCTGGAAACAGGCTCGGGATCATTTAGGCAGCAAATTCTAGGTACCATAGAGAATCTTTAGGTAGCCAGAGAAGGTTATAGAAGAGGTAAATGGGCTCAAGACAGTCACATTTCCTTAGTCCTACAGACTCCTTACCCATCTATACCCATAGAGAGAGGCACAGCTGAAAGAGGGTCATAGTGGGGGTCCTGTAAAGTCCAGGGTCCAGGGTAAGAGAGGGTATCTAAGGGCATTATTATTATGTAAAATCTGAATCCAGGAACTCAGTGCTCACCCAGATCACTCCCCATGACTTTGGGCAATCCCCTTCAACTCTCTGGACCCAATTTCTTCATTTATGGTTTGAACCAAGAATTTTTCAGTGCCTTTGCAGACGTCAAATCCTATGCATCCTCTCCAGAGTAAATTCCAGTAACACATGTGGAATACCTATCATGGGCCAGGTGAGTGCTTTTGTGTACATGGTCTTATTTAATCCATTATTACCTCACTGCACACCCACTTCACAACCAGACAAATTTATGGAGCTGTGCCCAGGTCAACCCACTCCAGTACTCTTGCCTGGAAAATCCTATGAACAGAGGAGTCTGGTAGGCTGCAGTCCATGAGGTCACTAAGAGTCGCACATGACTGAGCGATTTCACTTTCCCTTTTCCCTTTCATGCATTGGAGAAGGAAATGGCAACCCGCTCCAGTATTCTTGCCTGGAGGATCCCAGGGCTGCCATCTATGGGATCGCACAGAGTGGGACACGACTGAAGTGACTTAGCAGCAGCAGCAGCAGCAGCACTCCAGGTCAAACATCCCAACGACTTTCAGAGATGGAACTAAAAATGATGCAATTCTAAGAGCATCCAGGAGGGAACCTAAGATTCAAACAAACCCACAGTACACCTACAGCAGCAACCATGAGGGGCTAGCAGAGAGGATACTATGAAACAGACCTGGGGGGAATGGGTGCCTCCTGCCTAGTCTACAGGTGGACAGCGAGCTGTTTAGGACTGTAGTGCAGACACAATTTCATACTCACAAAAGCAATTGAAAGTTCCTGGGTCATTCTATTTGTCTTTTTTTTTTTTTTTTTTTTACTTTTTAATGGTGACACAAGGCATAATGGGATCTTATTTCCCTGACCAGGGATCACACCCATACTCCCTACACTGGAAGCACATTCTTAACCACTGGACCACTGGGGAAGTTCCTCTATTTGCTCTTAAAGGGAGGTGTCTGGGGCAGGCAAAGAGAACAGCAGTGGAAGAAGGGAAGCTAAAATCAGAAGAGACATTAAAGTCAGTTCCAGGATTCTTGTGCTAAGACTTGAGGCAGGTCTGCAGATGTTTGGCAACAAGGTTTCCCATCGTTTTTCTCTTTCCCTAAGATTCTCTAGCTTGTGAAACACCTCTGCCTGAATACCCCAGTTCTTGTGGTCAAGTTGACTCATGTACTTATTCTCCTTGGTTAGCTGGCCCTCCTCAGGTCACGACTATTTGACCTTGAGCGAGTATCTTCATTCTCCAGGCCTCAGTGTTCTCAACTGTAAAATGAGCCTTCAGAGGACTAAGAGATAGCACCTGTTACGTGCCTGGCATAGAGGATAAGCAGTCAGCAATTGTCAGATACTAGTATTATTATCCTTTCAAATGGGAGAGCAAGAAAAAGACAGAAGCCAGTTTTGAGCCGGTCAGCCCTGCTATCTTCCCTGAAGGACAGTGGGCCCCTTATTCCCCGAGGACATCGCTCTCTGGCCTGTCACATCAGGTGCAGGACAGCTGGTAGTCACACAGCAGAGTCGGTCAGCCAAGCACACCACACACCCGGGCCTTATCAATTATTGATGGAGTGTATAATGTCTTCTGAACACAATACACCTCTTCTTGAACGTGAGCCCGACCTTCTCTGACCCCAGAGGAGGGTGACAGCTTTCCATACCTCTTAAGCAGCTGTACATCTAGGGAAACTTGCCCTCGTCAGGTGCAAACATCTCAGAGTGTGTTATCTTTTCCATGGCAGGAGGGAAGCTCCCACTGCCTACTTTTAGGTTTTTCCTACTAGGGCAGCTCCCCAAGAAAGGAAGGGATGGAGATGAAAACTAATGTTGGAAGCATGTCTTCTGTGCCAAGCACCGTACAGAGGGCAGTGCATACATGGTCCAATTTAACCCAACAGGCCCCCTCTATAACATGGTTTGTAGTTGAAGGCAGTGTGATGCAAGAAGACTCACTGGGTAGCTCAAGCAAGACCATGACATTTATCCAGGGTGGAGCTGACATGTAGACTTCTGTCTAAGAGTGTGCTTCTGCTGAGAGTACTCAGGAAGTGAGGCCAGAGTCAGGAAGCCCCCAGGATCCAGGTGGATCTATTCCTGGGACCACTGCTCCAGCTCAGGCATGCCTGGCTGTGCAACCTTCCTCGAAGGCTGATCACAGAGTAAAGCCAAGTCAAGTAAGTTCTCTCTGTGCTTCCAGTGCAGGGCACTCGGGTTTGATCTCTGGGCAGGGAACTAAGAGCCCACATGCTGTGAAGCGTGCCCAAAACAAAACAATAAGACAAAACAACAACATCAAGAACTCCAAGTTCTACCAACTAGTGTTTACCAGGAGGGAGAAGGAAGCGGGTAGGCACACCGTAGGAGTAGAAGAGTAAGAGGTACAAACTATTAGGCATAAAATAAACTACAGGGACTTCCCTAGTGAGCCAGTGGTTAAGAATCCGGGCTTCCACTGCAGGGGGCAAGAGTTTGTTCCTTGGTTGGGGAGGTGAGATCCTGCATCCCATGCAGTGTGGCCAAATATAAATAAAATAAACTACAAGGATATATTATACAACAGGGGAATATAGCCAATATCTTATGATAACTATAACTTTTAAAAATTGTGAATCACTATATTATACACGTATAACTTATATAATATTGTGCAGCAATAAACATTTACTTCTGCTTTATTGACTGTGCCAAAGCCTTTGACTGTGTGGATCACAATAAACTGTGGAAAGTTCTTCAAGAGATGGAAATACCAGACCACCTGACCTGCCTCCTGAGAAATCTATGCAGGTCAGGAAGCAACAGTTGGAACTGGACATGGAACAACAGACTGGTTCCAAATAGGAAAAGGAGTATGTCAAGGCTGTATATTGTCACCCTGCTTATTTAACTTATATGCAGAGCACATCATGAGACACGCTGGGCTGGATGAAGCACAAGCTGGAATCAAGATTGCCGGGAGAAATATCAATAACCTCAGATATGCAGATGACACCCTGGTGGCTCAGACAGTAAAGCGTCTGTATACAATGCAGGAGACCCAGGGTTGGGAAGATGGATCCCTGGGTTGGGAAGATCACCTGGAGAAGGAAATGGAAATCCACTCCAGTACTATTGCCTGGAAAATCCCATGGACAGAGGAGCCTTGTAGGCTACAGTCCATAGGGTCACAAAGAGTCGGACACGACTGAGCAACTTCACTTTCATGCAGATGACACCACCTTTATGGCAGAAAGTGAAGAGGAACTAAAAAGCCTCTTGATGAAAGTGAAAGAGGAGAGTGAAAAAGTTGGCTTAAAACTCAACATTAAAAAAACTAAGATCATGGCATCTGGTCCCATCACTTCATGGCAAATAGGTGGGGAAACAGTGGAAACAGTGACAGACTATTTTGGGGGGCTCCAAAATCATTGCAGATGGTGACTACAGCCATGAAATTAAAAGACACTTGCTCCTTGGAAGAAAAGTTTAGACCAACCTAGATAGCATATTCAAAAGCAGAGACATTACTTTGCCAAAAAAGGTCCATCTAGTCAAAGCTATGGTTTTTCCAGTAGTCGTGTATGGATGTGAGAGTTGGACTATAAAGAAAGCTGAGTGCTGAAGAATTGATGCTTTTGAACTGTGGTGTTGGAGAAGACTCTTGAGAGTCCCTTGGACTGTAAGGAGATTCAGCCAGTCCATCCTAAAGGAAATCAGTCCTAAATATTAATTGGAAGGACTGATGTTGAAGCTGAAACTCCAATACTTTGGCTACCTGATGCGAAGAACTGACTCATTGGAAAGGACCCTGATGCTGGGAAAGATTGAAGGTGGGAGGAGAAGGAGACAACAGAGGATGAGATGGTTGGATGGCATCACCAATTCAATGGACATGAGTTTGAGTGAACTCCGGGAGTTGGTGATGGACAGGGAATCCTGGGGTGCTGCAGTCCACAGGGTTGCAAAGAGTCAGACACGACTGAGCGACTGAACTGCAGCAACTATATTTCAATTAAAAGAAAAAAAAAACTAAGTTCTATGGTTCCCTGTCAAGCAATCCCTGACCATGTCTCCTGACCTTCTGAACTGAACCTTGTTTTCAGATTCTTTGTAAATAAAATTCCATCTATTCTTTTAAAATCCTCATTGATAGTAGATATCTACTGAGGTGTCCCCTGTGATGGGGCCCTGCATAGGTTGGGGCAGGATGGGACAAAGGTGTGGCATATCCATTTCTCAGCACAACTTCAATCAGTATTTGCCTCAAGTTATTTATAATCGACTTACAAGTCATAGGGATTGTGCTGATAATCAATGGTATTTATAAAATGCATGAGAATTTAGAAATTGATTCCATATTAGGGCACCACTAAAGGAAGATTACACGTCTCCTGGGATCTTCATGACATCCTGTTGAAGTCATGGGGATTTTTATGAAAAAACCGAGTCAAAAAGTGTTCAATGACTGTCCCAGAGGTAGTGCTGCGCCAGGACTGGAACCCTGGTCTTTTTTTTTTCTTCCTTTCCTTTTTTTTCTTTGCTATGCCGTGTGACATGTGGGATTTTGGTTCCCTAACTAGGGATGGAACCCAGGTCCCCTGCAGTGGAAGCGTGGAGTCTTAATCACTGGACCACCAGGGAAGTCCCCCAAGTCTGTCTTATAAATGATATTTAATATAAACCATCATTGTAGAGGGCTCTCCTGGTGCCTCAGATGGTGAAGAATCTGCCTGCAATGCAGGAGAACTAGGTTCGATCCCTGGGTTGGAAAGATCCCCTGAAGGAGGAACCCACTCTAGTATTCTTGCCCGGAGAATCTCCATGGACAGAGGAGCCTGGTGGGCAGCAGTTGATGGGGTCGCAAAGAGTCCGACACTACTGAGCGAATAAGCACAGCATAGCACATATTGTAGGGGCCAGCGATTTTAGAAATTAAACAGATAGTTGTTTTAAAAAAGACCGGGGCAAAACAGAGAAGTAAAGTGGAATGGCTTGACTCTGATCACACAGCTAGCCAGGATTTGAACCTACGCAACCTAGCTGCAGGGTCTGGTACTTAACCATCATATCTTCCTCTGTAACAATTTAATTTCTACACCAAGTTCCCTTCCACTGGGGAAGCAGAAACTACGTTCTGTCATTTTGTGATTTTTCTTCCCTTTTCTCTGAAGTGTGCGCAAGTTCTGGTGGCGGGGGTAGGGTGGGGGCAGGGTGGGGTTGGGGTTTGCCAAGTGCCAAAGGGGCATCTCATGCTGAGGTGGTCTGGGGCTGGCTGACCCTTCAGGGCCTCAGTCATCATGCCCCGTGTGGGTAGCCCTCACTGTCCACTGTCCCCAACTCCAGAGGGGTGCCATGCTCAGGGCAGGGAACTCACTCCCCTGTTCTCTGCCACGCTGGCCCTAGGAAGTTCTGTGAGGCAGGCCAAGGCGTAGTAGACCAAAGCTCACCACGTGGCCATCCCCTCTGTGGTCTGGTGACCTCCCCAGGGCTCCCCTGCAGGGCGCTGACAGTCTCTCATCCTCCCCTTCTCTTGCCCCCCAATTTCCTTATCTTGTGTTTCCCCCAACCTTTCTGTCTACACCTGTAGCCCCATCTGGCCTCCTAAAGGTAAATTTATGGGCCCCAAAGATGAGGGGAAAAAAAACCTTCCCTGGTAGCTCAGCTGGTAAAGAATCCGCTTGCAATGCAGGAGACCGCGGTTCAATTCCTGGGTCAGGATGATCTGCTGAAGAAGGGATAGGCTGTGCACTCGTATTCTTGGGCTTCCCTGGTGGCTCAGCTGGTAAAGAGTCCGCCTGCAATACAAGATACCTGGATTCGAGCCCTGGGTTGGGAAGGTCCCCTGGAGAAGGGAATGTCTACCCACTCCAGTATTCTGGCCTGGAGAATTTCAAGGACCATATAGTCCATGGGGTCATAAAGAGTCGGATGTGACTGAGCAACTTTCACTTTCACTTTCAAAGATGGGAAGGGGCTTCCTAGGTGGCGCTAGTGGTAAAGAACCCACCTGCCAAAGCAGGAAACATAAGACATGGGTTTGATCCCTGGATGAGGATGATCCCTTGGAGGAGGGCATGACAAACCACTCCAGTATTCTTGCCTAGAGAATTCCTATGGACAGAGGAGCCTGGTGGGCTAAAGTCCATGGGGTTGCAAAGAGTTGAGCATGGCTGAGCAACCAAGCACAGTGCACAGCACAGGTAATTATCTACATACATACACATATATATGGAGGAAGATCCAAGAGTAGATATAGTAAGGCTTCACAGTCTAACATGTATTTGAGCGTGATCTTACAGCAGGTAAACACTGATCAATCAAGAAGAGAGAAAAGGCAAGTATTCATATTTCCACCCAGTCAACCCAGGGATAATAACACCACCCTTCGCAGCGCCAGAGGAATTGAGGGGAGAAGGTGGTGAGTTGTTTCCTTCACACTCGAATTACAGTAAAGGCGAGACAATTAACTTCATTCATTCTTGAGCGCCTGCTATATGCCTGGTACTAGTACCTGATACCAGCACCTGGTACTGGGGATTCACCCAAGGGCAAAACTAACACACAAAACGTATAGCAGGTCCAGTGCCAGTAAGAGGCCACAAAGTCTAGCATTCCAGGTGGATGCCACGGCCATGCATCCTGAAGAGACATCAGCTCCCAGGCTGAGGGGTGGACACGAGGTCAGAGACAGAGGGGTCTTGGCAGAGAACCTGATCACAGTGAGCGCCCAGTAAATGCAGCTACTGATGGTCATTATGAGTCTTCCCCAGGCAGGAGCCATTGCTGTTTGGACTCCTGTGGGCATCTCCACTGTGGCCATGGGGCCAGGCCAAGGAAGCCACATGCTCTACATCAGGCTTGGTGGCCCCGGGGACTGATGTCTCCAGTGTTGGCAATGCAGCCCCAGATGCTGGCTCTGGCACAAGCACTCCAGGCCCCTGAGCCTAGAGAGAAACCTGCTTCCCAGCACGACTCCCACATTCCTTCTGGGTGGAATGCCTTTATATGGCCAAGTCCCGTGGGCAGGGATTTAATTAACCCTTTACATCCCTTTGCAAAACTCCGCATGGGAGAACAATTCTTCCTCTATCCACTGAAAACGCTGATGCCAAGGGAATGTTTATATTTGGTGATTCTCCAGTCTCCTCTTTATGAGATCTTGCAGTGCCAGGTAATCAGGGCGGGGAATCTCTCTGAGCACCTCAGGGGCAGGACTGAGTCATTCCTGGGGGAGTGGTAAGAATTTGTTTAGTTGGTTTTGAGTTAGGCAAGAATGTTGCATGCCTACTGTGTGCAAAGCATGGTGTGAGATATACAAAGTTAGAAAAGATGTAACTCTTGATACAAGAGAGTAAATATATAGTGGTGAAAAAAGGGAACAAGTAATCTGGGTTTCCCTGGTGGCTCAGACGGTAGAGAATCTGCCTGCAATGCAGAAGACACAGGAGACTCGAGTTCAGTCAGGAAGATTCCCTGAAGGAGGAAATGGCAACCCACTCTAGTATTCTTGCCTGGACAATCCTATGGACAGAGGAGCCTGGAGGGCTACAGTCCCTGGGTCACAAAGAGTTGGACACGACTGAGGGACTAACACTACTTGCTACTACTAATCTGGAAGAAGCATGACCCTCCTAGACTATCCAGAGCTCAAAACCCCGAGTTTTAACACAGGGGTCTGACAGGAAAGGGAAAAGCCAGGGCAGCTATTTGATCCTCCCTCCCCGCACCCAAAGGGACTGGATAAGGTCAGTCTGTGAGAGAGGATCTCCACTTATCTGTGACGCACCCGCTGAACTGGCCTATGTAACCTGGCCACCTTATCAGAAGCCCTGTCTCGCAAGGCTAGTGAGGGTCAGCACAGCAAGGAGGGTGGTGAGGTAGCTCCAGGTCCCCAAGAGGAAAATGAAAAAACTCAGGCTTCCACTAGACTGCAGAAGAGCCTTCTAGAAGGTCCTCTGGACACCAGGCACTCCCTACATCAACCTATGGCAGGTGTGATTTCCATTCTGAACTCTCTGAAGCCAGTAACCCATGTCCATATTGTCTGTCCCCTGCCCTAAACCTCCGGGAGGTTACGTTCTTACTGCCAAGCTCCTGTGTCAGCAACTCAGCCCAGCATCCCAAACCCCACCCCCGGCATCGACAGCAGGGACCCTTCCAGCCTCTCCCCAGTACTCAGGCTGCTCAGGCCACCTAGAACAGCCTCCCCTGCCTCCACCTGTTGAAATCCTGCCCCCTCCCTCAGGGTGACCTCAAATGCCCTTTCCCTCACAGAAGCTTCTCTGTTCCCCCAACCCCCACTTCCTGCCTGCCCTAACCCCACTCCTGAAACGCCCCTGCATGTCATACCTGCCTGGTGTCACGTGTCTCAGTCCAGCCAGGACGGGCCTCTCTTACTTCATTAACTTGGCAGCTCCTATCCCCTCCTTCTCCCTTCCCCAGAGCCCTTGCGGCAAAGGAGCTCTCTGTGCTCCTAGCTTCTCCATATGTCTGCTGCCCCTGCTCCCCTGCATGAGCCATGCCTGCCCCGCCCTTACAAGGCGATGGTCAGGGCCACTGGAAGCCCGCTGGGGAGATCCTTTGTTGTTCGGCTTTGGCATTCATTCACATACAACCAAATTGCTATGAGGTCCTAATGGGCCCTTCCCACTCCTCCTTTCCTTGAAAATCTTGGTGTAGCATTTGGAATTTTTTTGCTTTAATTTTTGTTGGAGTAGAATTGATTTACAAAGTTGTATTAGTTTCTGCTGTCCAACAAAGTGAATCAGTTATACATATATATATATCTCCACTCTTTTTTAGATTCTTTTGCCATATAGGTCATTACAGAGTATTCAGTGGAGATCCTTGTGTTATCTATTAGTTACCTATTTTCTGTATAGTAGTATGTATATGTCAACCCCAATCTCCCAGTTTATTACTTCTTTCTGCTCTGGTAACCATAAGTTTGTTTTTCTACATCTGTGACGCTATTTTTGTTTTGTAAATAAGTTCATTCATATCATTTTTTTAGATTCCGTATATAAGCAATATCATATGATACTTGTCTTTCTCTATCAGACTTACTTCACTTAGTATGATAATTTCTAGTTGCATCCATGTAGCTGCAGATGACATTACTTCATTCTTTTTATGGCTGAGTAATATTCCATTGTATATACGCACCAAAAGAGAACTGACTAGAAAGCCTTTCTGTGCATTCTTTCAAAACTGACTTTTCACTCAGAATTTTCCACAGGAAAGAAGCCTACCCCAGAATCAAGGAAGCTTCATCTCTCCCAGCTTTCATGTGAGGCACCACCTCTGGTTCTCATCCTGCCTCTCTGATTATTCTGACTTCTCTTCCTGCAGCTCCTCAGTCCCTGTGGTCTCCAGCCCTCTTCCCTCCTTGATGGTGTCTCCCTCAGAGGATGGGCCCAGTGCTACAGCTCCTATGATCTCTTCGAAGTTGTTGACCTGAAAACTCCAGACCTCAAGTTCCTATGTCCCATAGCCCTCAGCATTGGTGCTTGTACATGCACTTAAAATCTTTGCAAATTTAAATCCCCAAGTGCAAACTCTACCCTCCTCCTGGACTTCTGCCAACACTACCTCCAAATGCAGGTAGGGCCTTCAAAACCCCACTCTGGCCCCAAAATGCTCAGTCACTCACAGAGATGGGAACTCTCAGAATTTACCCCTAATCTTCCCTTTCCCTCACCCACGTCTCTTTCCCCCTCCCACCCCCACCTTGCTGTGGTCACCCTTCCTTTTTTCAGGCCAATCCTCTAGCACCAGGCACCGATGGACCTTCCCTGGTTATCAGTCTTCTTGCTATGTCCCAGCCTCAGGCTTGGGTTCCCTCCTTCACCAAGACGGAGTAACAGACCCTCCTTCAGCCTGGTCCTGAGTCCACACACTGTTCCCTGTTCATAGAAGCCCCCACCAGCCTCGGGAACTTTCAGACAAATGCCATCTCTTGTTCAAGTTGCAAAGTCCAGGATCAGGTGTAACGCCTCTTGTCCCTCAGTGCCCACAGGCACTCACTCTTCTGCTGTAATGATTTGGGACTCTCCCTCTTTAGCTCCTTCATCCTTGTTTGTCATCCCGCTCAAACATACTAACCACGCTCCCTCTCCTAACAGGCTCCTGTAAGGTGTTGCCCCACTCTCATTCTAGAGTTCAGCACTTGGCTGTGAGTCTGCCTCCCACTACATGGTGAGGCTGGAGATGGGGCTCATCAATCCTGAACCCCTAATGTTGAGCAAAGGTCTCTTTATATCATATTCTGCTTAGTCACTCAGAGGAGTCACCAGGCTCCTCTCTGTCCATGGGAATTCTCCAGTCAAGAATACTGGAGTGGGTTGCCATGCCCTCCTCCAGGGGATCTTCTCAACCCAGAGATTTAACCCAGGTCTCCTGCACTGCAGGAAGATTCTTTACTATCTGAGCCACCAGGGAATAGGCGTTCCATAAATGAAGAATTGAATGAGTGCCTATCTGCCTTCCACGTGCAAAATCTGATGTGAAGTCCTAGGTGGACCCTGAACTTGCCCCCTGGGAATGGTTGGATATGGACATACAGAGGGATAACAGCAGCAGGACAGCAAGGGAGAGGTCCAGACTGAGTGCTGCTGGACTCCTGAGAAAGGAGAAGTGACCAGAGGCTGGAGCTTCAAAGGCATCTAGTAAAACAGGCAGACTTAGATAACTAGAAGAATGTGAGGTTAATGCAGGGAAGAGAATGGGGAACAGGAAAGAGGATTCGAGAGCCAAAATGGCACTTCGCTTATGTGAGCCACCAGGGAAGCCCATTTGGCTTATAAGAGACAGTAAGGAGACTTGTTTGGGGAGGACAGGTTGGAAAAGTGGGCTGGAGTTCAACTGCAGGGGCAGAAAAATACCATGCTAATAGCAATAACTTCAGTTCAGTTCAGTCGCTCAGTCGTGTCCGATTCTTTGCAACCCCATGAATCGCAGCACACCAGGCCTCCACGTCCATCACCAACTCCCGGAGTTCACTCAGACTCCTGTCCATCGAGTCAGTGATGCCATCCAGCCATCTCATCCTCTATCATCCCCTTCTCCTCCTGCCCACAATCCCTCCCAACATCAGAGTCTTTTCCAATGAGTCAACTCTTCGCATGAGCTGGCCAAAGTACTGGAGTTTCAGCTTTAGCATCATTCCTACCAAAGAAATCCCAGGGCTGATCTCCTTCAGAATGGACTGGTTAGATCTCCTTGCAGTCCAAGGGACTCTCAAGAGTCTTCTCCAACACCACAGTTCAAAAGCATCAATTCTTCGGTGATCAGCTTTCTTCACAGTCCAACTCTCACATCCATACATGACCACTGCGAAAACCATAGCCTTGACTAGACGGACCTTTGTTGGCAAAGTAATGTCTCTGCTTTTGAATATGCTATCTAGGCTGGTCATAACTTTTCTTCCAAGGAGTAAGCGTCTTTTAATTTCATGGCTGCTGTCACCATCTGCAGTGATTTTGGAGCCCCAAAAAATAAAGTCTGACACTGTTTCCACTGTTTCCCCATCTATTTCCCATGAAGTGATAGGACCGGATGCCATGATTTTGTTTTCTGAATGTTGAGCTTTAAGCCAACTTTTTCACTCTCCACTTTCACTTTCATCAAGAGGCTTTTTAGTTCCTCTTCACTTTCTGCCATAAGGGTGGTGTCATCTGCATATCTGAGGTTATTGATATTTCTCCTGGCAATCTTGATTCCAGCTTGTGTTTCTTCCAGTCCAGCGTTTCTCATGATGTACTCTGCATAGAAGTTAAATAAGCAGGATGACAGTATACAGCCTTGATGTACTCCTTTTCCTATTTGGAACCAGTCTGTTGTTCCATGTCCAGTTCTAACTGTTGCTTCCCGACCTGCATACAAATTCCTCAAGAGGCAGATGAGGTGGTCTGGTATTCCCATCTCTTTCAGAATTTTCCAGTTTATTGTGATCCACACAGTCAAAGGCTTTGGCATAGTCAGTAAAGCAGAAATAGATGTTTTTCTGGAACTCTCTTGCTTTTTCCATGATCCAGTGGATGTTGGCAATTTGATCTCTGGTTCCTCTGCCTTTTCTAAAACCAGCTTGAACATCAGGAAGTTCATGGTTCATGTATTGCTGAAGCCTGGCTTGGAGAATTTTGAGCATTACTTTACTAGCGTGTGAGATGAATGCAATTGTGCGGTAGTTTAAGCATTCTTTGGCATTGCCTTTCTTTGGGATTGGAATGAAAACTGGCCTTTTCCAGTCCTGTGGTCACTGCTGAGTTTTCCAAATTTGCTGGCATATTGAGTGCAGCACTTTCACAGCATCATCTTTCAGGATTTGAAATAGCTCAACTGGAATTCCATCACCTCCACTAGCTTTGCTCATAGTGATGCTTCCTAAGGCCCACTTGGCTTCACATTCCAGGATGTCTGGCTCTAGGTCAGTGATCACACCATCATGATTATCTGGGTCGTGAAGGTCTTTTTTGTACAGTTCTTCTGTGTATTCTTGCCACCTCTTCTTAATATCTTCTGCTTCTGTTAGGTCCATACCATTTCTGTCCTTTATCGAGCCCATCTTTGCATGAAATGTTCCCTTGGTATCTCTAATATTCTTGAAGAGATCTCTAGTCTTTCCCATTCTGTTGTTTTCCTCTATTTCTTTGCATTGATCGCTGAAGAAGGCTTTCTTATCTCTTCTTGCTATTCTTTGGAACTCTGCATTCAGATGCTTATATCTTTCCTTTTCTTCTTTGCTTTTCGCTTCTCTTCTTTTCACAGCTATTTGTAAGGCCTCCCCAGACAGCCATTTTGCTTTTTTGCATTTCTTTTCCATGGGGAAGGTCTTGATCCCTGTCTCCTGTACAATGTCAGTAACTTACTTAGCTAACTCTTTTTGAGCACCCACTGGATAGCAGACACTAATCTATGTTTGTTCATGAAATATCTTGCTTACTCTTTACAAACTTCTGAAGTAATTACTACGACTATGGCCATTTTACAGATGAGGAAACGAAGGCACAGTATGATTACATAATTTGTCCATCATAGGATGGTGATATTACAGTGTCAAGTGGTAGAGAAGGTTTGATGCCGTGTCTCACCCTCCTATCCATTATCCTCAGCAGCCTAAGGCTTGGTCTTTATCCTGAAGGAAGCAAGAAGATATTTTAAATGGGGGGTGGGGGTGGGGTGGGCAGGGAGAGGAGAGGGAGAAGAGTGTCACACATCCACTGGGGCTTGGGAAGTAATCATTCCACGAGCACCCTTTAGAGTTGATCTGAAAAGGAAATCCTGAAGTCTGAGGGGTTAATTCAGAGGAAGGGGACAAAATAGTGCTCTAGAAAGAGATCCTCAAATTTCATGAGAAAACATTCATTTGAAGTCCGTATCAGTACTTAAAAGGCAGCTTGGTCCTTTCTTAGGGACTCAATTTTCCCATTTGTAAATTGTTAGGGAGAGTTCGAGTCCCTTCCAGCTCTGAGGTTCTGTGGTTTTATAAATATGAGGATTTTTTTAATGTAAAGAGATGGCCACCTGAATTAATCCTTGGCATAGAATAGGGGCTTTCCAATTGGCTCAGTGGTAAAGAATCCACCTGTAATGCAAGAGACGTGAGTTCAATCCTTGGGTTGGCAAGATTCCCTAGAGAAGGAAATGTCAATCCACTCCAGTATTCTTGCCTGGGAAATCCCATGGACAGAGGCGCCTGGCAGGCTATAGTCCATGGGGTCGCAAAAGAGTCAGACACGACTTAACAACTAAACAACAATGTAAAAGCAGCCAGTCCCCAGCTCCAGCCCCACACCCTTTATGGAGCCTTTCTGATATAGCCTCTAATTCATGTGCCCTTCTTGTCAGCACCCCACATAAGTCACTTAACGTGAACGGCCTCAAACCATTAGGGAACTTGGAGGGTTATGTCCTCAACCGAACCCATGGCCCCAGAGGTCAGCATAGTCTCATCTTAAACTTCCCTAGGCTCTTCCCTTAGCACCTAATTCTGTGCATATACACTACAGATATTCACTAAAGACATCCTGAATTTTGAATAACCTCCATGTGTGCAAGCCTAAGGTTATCTTGCCTGTTACTTACATCATGCACCAGGTAACCAGGACATATTCCTGTGATGGAGTTCTGACCTTGCCACAATCATAGACCCCTTCTCTGCACTCAAGACCCTGCAATGCTAATTTTGGCTGAGTGATTCTTGCTCTTTTTAGTGTCCCTTATCTATAAAACCAGACTAGGAATACCTACTTCATAACATAGTTGTGAGGATTAAATAAGACTGTATGTGTTAATGCATGTTGAAACAACGAAACGCTATCTAAATGTAAAATAATGTAAATCATACAAGGCACTGAACCAGGTTTAAGCTCTGATTCCAAACTGGCCTAGCCATTTAATTTGGACTAGCCATTTTGTTTCTAGTCTCTTTCGTCCTCATATGCACTCTCTCCTTTGAAGCCCCCATCATCCTCTTGACCTGCCTTTTCCCACCCCTCCCCACTCCCAGGCTCTAGGGCTCAATTTCCTTCTCAGCCTTCAAGGACTGGCTTAAAATCCTAACGACCACTCAGGTCAGGATTCTTTTTTCTAGGTCAGTTTAGATGATTTACATTCTCCTGCAAATGGCTTCATCCTGATTATACATCCACCTTCCTCTCTAGACCAAGGGTCAGCAGACTTTTTCTGTAAAAGTCTTGATGATAATTATCTTGGACTTTGTGGGTTATGTGGTTGCAATGACCTGATTCCATGACTGTAGCCAGAAAGTCATCACAGATAATGTGTAACTGAATGGACTTGGAAGTAAGTAAGCTTTATTTACAAAACAGGCACAAGGCCAGAATTGACCCAAGGGCCATAGTTTGCTCACCCTGCTCTAGACTGCCAGCTTCCTAAAGTACTGACAAGCTTTTCCTCTTCTCTCTGCATTCATGTTTAGCCTCAATGCCAAGCACAGAATTTAGCCCCAGGAGGTCTCAAATAATTTTTAAATGGATAAATAGCAGTAATAATAATAGCATCCTTTTACTGAAGCCTTATCAGATGCAAAATACTTGGAACTTTGTAAGAAAAGTATGGGAGTTGCCCTGGTGACTCAAATGGTATAGAATCTGCCTGTAGTGCAGGAGACCTGGGTTCGATCCCTGGGTTGGGAAGATCCCCTGTAGAAGGGAATGACAACCCACCCCAGTATTCCTGCCTGGAGAATTCCATGAACAGAGGAGCTTGGTGGGCTACAGCCCATGGGGTCACCAAGAGTTGGACACAACTGACCAACTAAAAAAAAAAAAGGTATGTATTATTTCACTTTACAGATGAGGAAAATGAGAGATGAAGGACTTTGCCTGCAGAGCTGGCAAGCAACAAAGAATCACACCCAGGTGTGTGCAAATCAAACCCACCGGTGCCGTGCCGCGTGTGTGCAAATGTTAACTGCATTGCATCTGAGTGGTGCGGTTGAACTAGGTGTCATCTTGTTTTCCTGGCAAAGTTAGCCAAAGAATCTTCAAGTCCCAGCCTGGCTTCCCAGGCAGTCTCAGGCCGCTGCACTGTGGGGTGAACACCATCTGACTTGTTCTTTTGTCTCCTTCTCACTCACCCAGGGCCAGTCCCTCCATCTGCTCTGGCATGCACAACTCAGCCACAGGCACAGTGGGACCTCTCTGAGCATGAACACACCCTGCCTTGGGGGGTGGGGAGGAACTGGGCTGGTTGGTGCACCAAGAGCCTGGCCCCTCCCCCTGCCCATTCTCTCTCAGGAGCCCAGAGAAGAAGAACCATCGTGACGTCCTCCCAGCTGCTAAAGTGGGACCACCATCCCAGACTCTCCAAGAGACAGAGGGGATTTATAGGAGGGAGAGAGAATAGGAGATGGGGGTTAAGGGCCAGATCAGAGTTCAGCTACCTAACTTTGTTTTCCCCAGGCCTGTCTCAAATCAGCTTAGAATCCCAGGCCTTAAAAGGACAAAGATAGATAGGGAAGAAGCCGATCATTTTTAAGTAAATGATCTCCACGGTGTTCCTAGATTGAGAACAACGTGAAGAGTCCAGGTTGAAAGCAAGAGGTAGAAGCTGATACTCAGAAGCACACAACAGAATTTAATCTCTACACTTCCAGGAGCCACTATAGCATTGGCTCAAGCATGAGATTTTGGGAAAGTCCCTGAAGCAGTGGTCAGGTAGATTGGAGGAAACCAGCCAGGAAGCTGCCGTCTCGGGGAAGCTGTTCAGCAGCCCTGAAGCAGGGGATGCAGTGGGAATGGGGAAGTCCTGCCTTGTTCTTTGCTAGCGCTACCCATGCTCCCCACCTTCTCCTTCTCCTTCCTCTCATCTTTCATTCATTCGACAAGTATCACTTGAGCCCTACTATGTGCAGACACATGATAAACATGGATACACCTGTTCCGTTCTCTCTCTTCCCCATCTTTTCCCTTTCTTTTCCTCCCTTCTTCATGCCTCACAATCTCTCTTTCCTTGCTTGCCTGACATCCTCTTTCATGCTACTTTTCCAGTTGGAATTCAGGAGTGAGAGCCTAGGGGCACCAGGGACAGGGGGCTGGCAGTCAGGGGGCTGCATGGATTTCCTGGAGGGAGACTGTGCACAGGGGGCCCTCGGAGCTCAAAGTGAGCATCATTGTGGTCTGGAGACCAAAAAATGGACCCAACCTCCCACCCACCTGGACTAAACATATACACCATGCACCTTACCCCATCATAAACCAGAAAAAGACGGGAGTACACTACCTCCGCCAAGGTGCACATCAGTGACCTCACTCCCTGCAGTGGGGTCACAAAACTCAACTAGTCAGGGTCCAACCAAAAAACAGAAAGCACTAAATACTTACCACAATAGGGATCTATTTAAGCACGAAATTAGTTACAGGAGTGACAGAGGAGCTGGTAAGTCTATCAGGGGATGATGAGGCAACCCTGAGCAGTTGGAAGCAACTATCACCCCCAAGGACCAGCGGGACCAGGAAAGAGAGAGGTAGCATTACCTGAGCCCAGGGACCTGCCAGAAACCAGAATAGTAGCAGGCCATCTGGCAGATACCCAAGACCCCAAAAGAGTCACTGCCAACAACGGCCCAGCTTCCCACCAACAACCTGGTCAGAAACCGCTGACACGAACCCTCTGGCGTCAGCCTCCCTGTGATTCAGAGCAAGCAAGAGATCTGGACATTAACGGGCTAGACTGGTTTGCCTTTGCATGTTCCCCTGCCGTGTACCTGTGCCAGGCCTCCGGAGGCCCACTTGGCTTTGCCTTTGATCCATAAGTTTGGGTCCCAAAGGTCTCTGATGTCTGGAGGCCAGACATCATCTGGGCTCCATTTCCCCACACCCTTGGGTCTTGCCTTCTGGATGTTCGAACTCACTTGTTTCCATCACATCTTCCTTCCTTTCTCCTTCCCTCCCTGCCTTCCTCCTATTCTGCCTCCATCTCTCTTCCTTCTTTCCAGTATCCCTCACTCACACATTTGGTGACATGTGGCTCACCACCTATGTGTCAGGCACTGTGCTGGGCACTGGCCACATGTTGGGGGATGAGAACTACTCCCTGCCCTCCAGGAGTTCACAGTCAAGGGGCAATTCCATCCATAACCCTCTGAAGCAAAGACAGGGGTGGTCAGTTCTGCCTGGGAACTGGTCAGGGAAGGTTCACAGAGATGCTAATGTTTAAGCTGATTCTCGAAGAACATTTCACAAGTAAGTAAGAAGAAGCAAGGCTTTCCAAGCAGAGGAAACAGCAGATTCAAGGATCTGGAAGCAAGAAAAAATTAAAATCCAATCCAGAGGATGTGATGGCGTGACAAAGGATGGGTAACATTTACTAGGCAGGGCTCATTGCTGAGTGGCCTTGTAGGCATACTTCTCTTGGGAGCTATCAAAGGATTTTAAACAAGAGAGGAAGCCTATGAGAACTGAACTCTAGAAAGAGTAATCTGGCTACAACATGGAGGAGGGACTGGGGTCAGACCTGAAGCTAGAAGACTGGGGAGAAAGCTGGTGTCCATGCAGGAGTCCAAGCAAGCCAGGCACGGTAAAACCAGCATCTCCCGGAGAAATCCACAAGGACCTCGTCATAGTCAAGGTCTGATTGTTTGAAAAGAAGGAAAAGAAAAGAGAAAGGAAGAAAAAGAAAACCTGCTTGGAGAAAGTCAAGCTTTTCTCCAGTAAATCAGTTGTCAGGGGTGCAGGTTGCTAAGCTACAGCCCACTCTAAAAGGAGCTTTGGGGGAGGGGGGTGTCATCAGTCAGGTTGCTCCCTCCTCCAGGCCCAGAGGAGGGGAAGGGGTCGCTCCACCTCCAGGAAGGACCCACAGGGTGCAAATGGCAGCAGTACAGCAGGCAGACGAGGCTGCAGGGCCTTGGGGCGTCTGACGTTCAAGCTGGGTGCGCATCTCATCAGCTACTCAGCATGGCTGCGGAGTGCAGGGCTCCAGGGCCAGTGAGCACAGCGCTATTTTGCTATGTAGGGTCACAAGCTTCCGTCTGTCTTCTAATCTGTTTTTAGGCCATGGAGGTATGGGTGTTTCTGCATCTCTCCTCTTGCAGGTTTGCCTGTGCAATCAAAGAGGCTTTCAAAAAAGAAAAAGTCAGTTTAATCATCCAATGATTTAACTACTATCACCTGTAGCTTCTTAAAATTCAGAGGATGGGGGTGGAGAGAGTGGAGGCTCAGTTTACTTTCCAATGTCTTAAATTGATGTATTTTCCCCTGGAATTCAAACGTGAAGCAACAAGGCCTGGGGTCTTGTAGGGGCTCCTCATGGGGTCTGGTCATACTGTGTGTGGCCTGCACATTCCTGAGACTTTGTTTCCCCATCCAGGCCCAGCACACATCAGCTTTGTGTTTATCAGGGGTGTTTTATTATTATTTATTTACTTATTTTTGGCTGTGCTGGGTCTTTGTTGCTATGCAGGCTACTCTCTAGTGGCGATGTGCGGGCTTCTCATTTCGGTGGCTTCTCCTGTTGCAGTGAACGGACTCTAGGGCGCATAGGCTTCAGTAGTTGCGGCACATGGGCTCTGCAGTTGGAGTTCCCAGGCTCAAGAGCACAGCCTCAGCGGTTTTGGCACACAGGCTTAGTTGCTCTTCAGCATGCGGGGTCTTCCTAGATCGGGGATCGAACCCACGTCTCCTGCATTGGTAGGCAGATTCTCTACCACTGAGCCACCAGGGAAGCCCCCCATCTTTGTGTTTATAATAGTCACTCGGAGACAAAGTACTCTTAAAGGTCAATCACATCCTACCTCCCTCCTTCTCTGATTTCCAGATGTCCCCACATCAAATAATAAAACCACCTTGCCAGGGGTGTTGTAAGGACAGTGAGGCCATCAAGGTAAAGAGGACAACACAGAGCATTTACTTTTGATGACAAGACTGTCATCAAAAATCAAAAAGCATGAAATGATTCTGCTGCTTATTCCCATTGCCTGTGGATCACTCACTGCTGTTTCCTGGCTTCCTGTCCACCCTGGGAAGTCATTTTTACCTCAATTTTTGAGATACCTTTGCTCACTCTTTGCTATTTTCTTTCCCTTTAGTTTCTACCTACTTCTAAGTTTCTAGTCCCTGTTTGCAGTTAGTGCCAGCACCTAGGCTTTTAGCTGGAGAACTGAAATACTGTTTCATTCCAAGGACCCATTCCAAGCCAAATATGGGATTGGGTAAAGCTGGTCTTTGACTTCTCTGACTTTGTATGCACCCTCTCTTTCCAGCCCCTGGTACCAAGTGTCCCTAGGTTCCCTAGGTTTTCTCTTCCTCTAACCAAAACTGATCTCTGGAAAGAATCTGAAATTCCTTCCCATTCATGTAAAAGCGATAGACAATCATTAATACTCTAAAGAATATATATATATATATATATATATATATATATATATATATATATATAAGCAATGGCAACCCACTCCAGTACTCCTGCCTAGAAAATCCCATGAACAGAGAAGCCGGGCGGGCTACAGTCCATGGGGTCGCAAAGAGTCAGACACAACTGAGCAACTCACACACACACACATATATATTTGGCTGTGCTGGGTCCTTGTTGCTGTGTGGGCTTCCTCTAGTTTCAAGCAGCAGGGGCTACTCTTTGTTGCAGTGCATGGGCTTCTCACTGGCTGGCTTCTCTTGTTTCAGAGCACGGGCTCTAGGCATGTGGGCTCAGTAGTCGTGGCACCCAGGTTTTAGTTGCTCCAAGGCATGTGGAATCCTGCCAGACCAGGGATCAAACCCATGTCCCTGCATTGGCAGGTGGCAGGTGGATTCTTATGCACTGTGCCACCAGGGAAGTCCGCAAGAGCATTTATATATTTTTATTTTATTATTTTTTTTTTTTGCCACTCTGCAAGGCATGTGGGATCTTAGTTCCCCAGTTAGGGATCGAACCGAGGTCCCCAGGATTAGAAGCACAGAATTTTAACAACTGGAAACCACCAGGAAGTTCCCAGCATTTATATTTTAATGACAATGAGAACCTTCTGCCAAACACTGAAATCTCCCTGCAGAATTTCAGTTTGGTGCATCTCCAAAGTGTAGGGCCTTCCCTATACCATGCAGGTGGTTGGGACTCACCTATGCATCATTCAGGCCCTTGCAGTGTTTCTGGAATGTTTCCTTGCTTTGGGATCAGTATGTCACACCTATGACAGCTCTTATCTTTGTATCTTAAAGAGCTCTGGGAATGTTTAATTAATGCAAGATCTTCTGAAAGAGCAGACTTGCAGGCGGCAACCTCCAGCTACAACTGCAGTTCCTTTTATACTTTTATCCTTTTATACTTACACTTTTAGACTTAAGTCTCCATTAAGAACAAAATTCAAGGTTTCTAAAGCTCATGTCAGCCCTTGTTCTAGCAAAGAGGTAACGTGCCTCGAGTGTTTTGGACATATTTTAGTTCCATTCCTAGCCGATTTCTAAAAACGTATTTCATTATTATTATTCCATTTGTATCAGGTACCGACCTCAGTATGCAGGTTCAAGTTCTAGCTCTGAACCCCAACTTCATGACCTTAGGCAAGTCCTTTGAGCTTTCTGTCTCAATTTCCTCATCTATAAAGTGAGATAATATTATAGTGCCTAATTCTGGGGATTGTTGTGAGCCTTAAATGAGATAATATCTGCAAAGTACCCACCCAGTTCCTAGTTCTTAGAGGCACTCAGTAGAAGTCGGTTCCTTTCTCTCTTCTTCCCCCACATCCCCACTCATTTGCTCCACAACGCTGTAGAGAAGTAAACAGAGAGATCCACTCAGGTTCATCCACACCATGTGGATGTACATTTGGTGATTAAAAACCTCAGACACACATCCTCTTTATTTAAAGGCTTTTCAAGGAGGAATTTGTTAGGAGTTTGAGATTAAAATATACACCCTATTATATATTGGAGAAGGAAATGGCAACCCACTGCAGTATTCTTGCCTGGAAAATTCCATGGACAGAGGAACCTGGTGGGCTACAGTCCATGGGATTGCAAAGAGTCGGCCATTATATATAAAATAGATAACCAACAAGGACCCATGGTATACCACAGGGAACTATACTCATATCTTGTAATAAATAACCTATAATTGAAAAGACTCTAAAAAGGAATAAATATATGTGTGTGTATGTATGTATATATAAAACTGAATCACTTTGCTACACACTTGAAACTAAAACATTGAATATCAACTATATTTCAATTTTTTTTTAAAATGAGGTGTTTTGTTCTTTTTTTCGTTTTCTGGTTGTGCTAAGTCTTCATTGCAGCATGCAGCTCCCTTGTTGTGGAGCACAGGCTCCAGAGCATGAGGGCTCAATAGTTGCGACAAGCGAGCTTAGTTGCCCCTTGGCATGAGGGATCTTAGTTGCCCCAGCCAGGGCTCAAACCCCTGTCCCCTGCATTGGAAGGCAGATTCTTAACCACTGGCAACCAGGGAAGTCCCCCCCCAAAAAATTTTTTAAGACTTTTCAAACACTCCTTTTTTAATTTTTCTCTCCTTTCCTAGAAAAGAGAAGAAAGAGTAGAAAGTGAACTGAAGAGAAAATTGTGGAAAGCTGTGCATGCTGATCATTAAGACACACCAAAATAAACAGATTGCTTTGAACAAAGAGATTATTTACAGTCTGCAAAGTAGAATTACCAACCTGGCCCAAGCTCCAATGTATTAGAAAGAAGCCAGCCAACTGTTTCCTCCTTTGGAAGCCCCATGACAATTAAACTGTCAGCTGGTATGGCTGGTATTCATCTGAAGGTTGCAATAACAAAATCTTGTCCAATTCGCTACGGCCTTCTTTAACCTGCTCTGGGTGCCTCCACTGTCCTAGATCCAGGTAGGTGGGGCAGGTGGATAACTGCAAATCACCAACATCTTTCTGATTTGGGATCAGAGCCAGGAGATCAAGGGCAGTGGTTAGATCTAAGAACAAATGTGAAGTTATGCTCAGGAGACAAAGCTGGAAGTTAAGAGACCAGGTCAGAAAATAGAATCACAAATTGTGGATGGATCCACCATGGGTGCTGAATAAATGGAACAGTCAGCATCAGATGACCCAAAAGTGCCAGGCACACAGCAGGAGCCAAATGCCAACCCTGAAACATGAAAGGAGTAGAGAGCAGAGACCAGGAAATAGCCAAAGGTGCAAACAAGTAGGAGAACAGGTTAAGGTCAGAACTCTGTGATCCCACTGCTAAATCCAAGAGTGAGTGACAGCAAGAACAGAGGCGAAGACCCAGGCTGAGGGCTGGTGCATTTCCACCAGAGCAGGACTGGAACACTCTGAGGGGAGGGACCCTCCCCTACCTTGGACACTGCCCTGTGCTCAGAGCCTGGAGCAGAGTTCAGCAAACCCACAATAAGAACTACATAAATCCTGGCCATTGACCAAATCAGCAGAAGCCAATGAGTGAGCAAGATGAGAAAGACTGGGAAGTCGACCAGATGGAAGGTACCGCACCTGAAATGGGCCTTTCTCTACCTGCCTTAGAGCACTGGTAGACAGCATCTTCAATGGGACACACCTCAGACCTTCCACTTCGGCTTCCTTAGTTCCCTGTGATTACCATAAAGAATTCTGACCAAGCTGGTGGCTTAAAACAGCAGAAAGTTATTATCACATGGTTCTGGAGGCCAAAAGTCCAAAACTGGTATCAATTGGCCAAAATCAAAGAGTCGGCGGGACCACATTCCTTCCAGAAACTCTAGGGGAAAATCTGTTCCTGGCTCTTCCAGCATCTGGGGGCTGTCGACATTACTTGTTTTATGGCTGCATTGCTCTAAGCTTTGCCTTTGGTTTTACATGACTTTCTGTGTCTGTATGTCTGTGTCTGTGTGTGTACAAAATTTCTCTCTGCTTCTGTCTTATAGGGGCACTTACAATACCATTAGGTTCCACTTGGATAATCCAGGATAATCTTGTCAACTCAAGATCCTTAATTAAATCACATCTGCCAAGACCACCCCCACCCTTTTTCTCTTACAAGGTAACACTTGCAGGTTCTAGGGATTAGGATCCAAAGCTTTGAGGGGCTTCTATTTTGCCCACACAGGGCCTAGGGCATCAGTGATTTGGACAAGATTCCAGGTTGTCCCTCCCTGGAGTGACTTCCCTGGGTGGCTCAGATGGTAAAGAATCTGCCTGCAATGCAGGAGACCTGGGTTTGATCCCTGGGTTGGGAAGATCCCCTACAGAAGGGAATAGCAACCTACTCCAGTATTCTTGCCTGGAGAATCCCGTGGATAGAGGAACCTGGCAGACTACAGTCCATCCCTGGAGTAGGTGGCAGGGCCAGCAGCAGAGCTGTCACCAGGGCAGAGACAAGACAAAGCAGGGCAGAGCAGGGACATGGGGGAGGCTGGTGCAGACCACATGGCAACAGGCAGGGTGACCTCAGTGAGGCTGTGGGCCAGAGTACAGCTCAGCACCAGCGTCTGGGCAGGAGTGTGTTAATGGAAAACGTATTGAACACCTGGCCTGGGGAAGGAAGAGACCAAGGCCTAGCTGATTGCACTGCTTAGGTTCAGCGTATTGGTGGATGCTACTGGGAGCCTCAGGCCTGAGAGCCTGTGTCCAACCTCCCTAAACTGGGCCCAGCTGGTGAGTTCAATGAACAGGACCCAGTCCCTGGTGAGTTCACATCCTACTGGTGGAGGCAGGCACAGCTCCATCTTCCCAGGGCTGTCTTCCTCTGTGTCTCTTATAGGGAGGCTTGGCCTTGAATTGAGGCCCACCAAGATAATCCTGATGATCTCATCTCTAAATCCTTAACTTGATTACATTTGCAGGGATGCTTTTTCCAAATAAAGTCACACTCACAGTTTCTAGGATGTGGACATGTCTTTTAAGAGCTTCTCTGGTGGCTCAGAGAGTAAAGAATCCGCCTGCAATGTGGGAGACCTGGGTTCGATCGCTGGGTCAGGGAGATCCTTTGGAGAAGGGAATGGCTACCCACTCCAGTATTCTTGCCTGGGAAATTCCATGGACAGAGGAGCCTAGTGGGGTACAGTCCATGGAGTCACAAAGAGTTGGACACAACTGAGCGACTAAGCACATAACTACATTCAACTCCACTTTCCCTGTCAAAATTTACCTGTCCTGTGGTTCATTCCTTAAGTCCCAATGTGATGTTAAATATTTTGAGCAAAAATTGTTAATAATTTAACGCATTACCTCTCTATTTCATCAGAGAAATCCTAGAAACTTAATGTCTGTCAAGAGACAAAGGCTCTCTAGGAACTTCAAGCTCTCTGACAAAGACAGGTCTGGGGAGTGGCTCTTTTATCAGCAGCCTTCTTATCAAATCACTGTTTACTGTGGATTTGCCCCAGTATCCCAATCACTGAAAATCTTGGGAGAGTTTGGAAATGCTGATTCCACCATTTCCTCTGCTAGCTTGTTAAATAAGGTTTACTTCTTTTTATTCCTAACCCTTCCCTTTCAAACCAGTAAATAGTAATTCTGCACGGTGCTAAGTAATTTACAAGTATCTTCTTTCCTGCTCAGAACATCTCTATGAGATCGAAACTATCAGTATTGCACATGTAGAAGAAGACTCTGCAACTTTGAGGATAAAAGGCAGAGCCCGGACCTGAACCTAGGCTCTCTCTTGCCCCAGATCCATAATGTTAACAATTCTCAACAGGAAACTCCTACAGACCTTAGAATGGTGTTGCTCTGGAAAATGGATTGTCAGAAGCATGATGGGAGTGGTCACGGGAGCCATGGTGGAGGGTGCTGGCTCTGTTTCCAGGAAGTCTGGATGAAGGAGAGTGATGGTAGACCCTTGGGGTCTGGAATGTGCATTTATTAGGACCACCATGACTGAGAGATCCCTTATTTTTAGTGGCATGGAACCTCAAATGGGCCAAGTTGAGAGGCACAAATGTGTGTGTGAAAGGATCAAACTGAATCCTTCTGCATGTTTACTTATGAGTATAGGGGGAGGGAAGAATGAGGAAGAAAATAGATTTGAGAAAACAAGTCTAATTTCTAGTGAGATGGGATGCCTTTAATACCTGTAAAGGTAATAGGTAGCTTTGTTGTGCCACCCCGAGCACGAAGAGACTTTGCCCCAGTGATGCTCTATCAGACTAAGCTGCCTTACCTCTCAGGAAGGAGGAAAATAGCATTTATTTGAACATGTAGATTTTTAGACCATTTTCCCAACATTATTTTACTTAATCCTAAAAATCATCCTCTGAGGAAGATGTTAACACCCTCAAGTTACATACGGGGCCCTCAGGCTCAGAGGGCCTTCATGGTTTGCCTAAGGTCACAGAGGACAAGGTCGCTTGCGGACAAGGCAAAGTGAAAGGTGGGCAAACAGCTGGGCAAGGCAAAGCCGTGACTCGTGCTCACATGTTCTAACTCCAGATTCGGAGTTCAGTCTTGCATTGTCACTCTAAGGTAAACCCTGGCGATACTCAGCCGCTTGTTCAGATGTGAAGAAGAAGCCGCATGCCTCACAGGAAGGTGGAATTAGGAAACCTGCAAAGACACAGCTAGTGTCCCTAACCTCACATGTCTCCTTATCACTCACCCAGACTTTGCCCACCTTTGCCTAGAAAACTCCTTGAACTTGAAGACTCACTTCAAATTGTCCCTTGGAAAGTTTCTAGATCCACCACCCTCTGGCTCCAGGTAGAACAACTATTCTTAGACCCATATAGATACGAGCTGTATGAATAGAGCACTTTGAATGTCTGCCTCTGCCAGTAAGATGTAAAGTCGCCAGGGACTGGGTCCTATTCATTGTGGCCCACCTGGGCCCAGTCTAGGGAGATGGGGCACAGGCTCTCAGGTCTGAGGCTCCCAGAAGTTGTTGTGGTTAAGATTCCGTATTACCAATGCAGGGGGCCCAGGTTCCATCCCTGGTCAGGGAACTAGATCCCTCATGCTGCAACTAAGCCTATATGTGGCAACTAAGATCCAGCCCAGACGAATAAACAAATAAACAGAAATTTTAAAAAATAACAAGAGCTTATTATGGGCCAGGCATTGTGTTCAGCACTTTCCACACATCAATTTATTTTCATCATCAAAGCAACTGCAGGAGGTAGGAGCCACTAGTAACCCCTTCCACAGACAAGAAAGCTACCACCAGTGGTAGAGCCAACCCCAAGCCCTGGGTTTTCGGGGGGTCCTGGACCAGTGTTACTTCCTCTGATCCATTTTGCCTCCTGCTCACACTAGCACACAGGCTATAATTTGACTTGGATGCAGTTCAGACTTCTGAAAGGTTTCTCTGTTGTCCCAAGTCTGGAGGACTTCCATCAAGTGTATGTGTGGAGCTTGCTTATTAGTTTCCAGAGAGTTCAAAACACCCACCGTGCTGAGAAGTATTCCACTGCCCAGACATTCACAAACACCCTGCCCACATTTTCAAAAGTCTCTCTACCTAGTCCAATCCACCCTCCTCCCCCTTCTCATTAGAAAAATTGAGAAAATTATAGGGTGTAATTAATATACCCCAAAACCCTGCAAAATATAAATTGTTGCAGCATTGATCATTACAACAATGATCATACAAAAAATAGGAAAGAAAATATTAAAGATTTCAGCAGATTTTTTATCCCAAGTCATTAAAAAAAAAAAAAAATCTTAATGAAGGCAGGTAGAGGAAAGAAAGCCAGGGAAGAAATACAATGAGATAGAAAGCAAGATTCTTCATATTCATAAATCCTGAATATCTGAATTGATTTATTTAGAATCAGTGGTAATTTGCACGCCCTCCTATGAAATGCTGAACAACTTAATTGAACCAGCAAGCCACACAAGATGGCCAACAGACAACAAACTGCTTTTGGAAGTGAATTAGGACTTCCTGCATTATTTTGGTTCTTTATGGGATTTTTGAGTAAAGAGAAGAGATGATTGGAAGGGTGAAAAAACTTGCCCATTATTGTCCACAGAAGTAGGATAATGAAAAGAGAACAGGACCAAAGCAGAAAACCTAGTTTCAGTCTTAGCTTTGACACTCATTTTCTATGTGAGCGTAGACAAAGCACTTGCCTTCCCTGGGCTTCAGTTTCTCATGTCTGCAGTTGATTTCTATGGTGCTTTCAAATTCCATAATGATATTTTAAAGTTATAGAATCACAACCGTGTTTTTTTGTTTTGCTCTGCTTTTGCTTTTCTCCTCACAGTTGCATAATCAAGTCAAAGACTGAGATGTGCTTGCTGCTGAACACACACATTTATCCAGAGGGCAAAGCCACACAGACATTTGATTAAAAATTTTCTGACAAAAGCTGTGTCTCACATCCAAATCCCAAGTTCAATAAAACTGCCTTGAGATGCCGGCCGGGGCAGCCTCTGCTAGGAGGAAGTCCATGGAGCCCTCTGAATTTCTTTCATTGCAACACTCCCAGAAAGTCAGCCCTGTCATTAGCCTGCAAAGTAAACACCATCCTCTGCAAAAGCCCGGTCAGAGTCACCTAGAGTCAACCTCGCTCTTTTAAAAAGAGAGCTTTCACCATTCATCACTCTACCAGGCCCTGCTTTAAAACATGAAAACAAGCATGGGGCTCCCCTAGGAAATCACCCTGGCCTTTCATCCAAAATCACGGAGGCTGTGGGTAGAACTCAGAATTACGTTTCACTGGCTGGTCCGGATCACAGTTTGTCTGGGAAGAAAAATCAACAGAGGGGAGAGAGAGGCAGGGTCCTGATGCTGGGGGTAAGAAAAGAGCCTCTCTGCTGTGATGCCATAGAGCTGTGCGTGGTATTAACACAGTCAGAACATTTTATCCAGAGTCTAGCATTTAGACTTATTAATAAGCATTTCTTTGAGGAATTTTTACCATATCATTTTGTTCTTGTTAATTCAGATTCTGCTTCATTACATTAAAGCTGCATCTTGTGTTATGTCTTGAATCCCCACTGAGCTAGAAAATTCTTCAAAGGCAAAGGAAGTTCCAATTCTTTGGTTTCCAAGCCCAGCAAAGAGCCCAGTGGTGAACTGAGCCGAGATAGGCAGACTGCCTGGGCCAGAATGCCAACTGCAGCTCTTCAATCTGCCCCCCAAGCCCTTCTCCCGCCAGTTTATCCCCATCCATTTCCGTGACTCACAACGCACTACTTCCTCACCCAGGTCTGAGAAGACTAAGGAGGGCATTGCAGAAAGCGCTATGAGGTTCCTACACAGCCCAGACTAGCCTATACTCCATCTTGGACTTTCTGAATAACGATTAATAATAATGATAGCTAACATTTATTGAGTACTTAATACGTGCAGGCATTGCCAGGTGATTTCTTTTTGCCACACAACTCCTGACAACCATATGAAATAGCTACTTTTATCATCATCATTTTACAAATGAAAAAACTGAGGCCCAAGATACACACCTAAGAAACGGTAGACCTGGGATGCAGATCAGGCCTGTCTGACTTGAATCCTGTGTTTTATCATCTCAGATATATTGCTTCCGAAACTGGTTTGTATATGACTTAAGAGAAGAGATTCTTTTTTTTTTTTCTTTCCCTGAACCGTCACAGAACCTAGAGGAATTCTGAGCAGTAAATAGTAGACTCATGGTACATTCCTGGTAGCTGACTGATGGGAGACCCTTGCCCAGGGTAGTGAAATGCCAGAGACAAGAGTGACAGGAGGATAGACAGGGATCCTGCAGAGAGTCTGGAGAACTGCTTAAAGCCAGGCCAATTTAGGGTATGGTAATGTAGGCACAGAGACCCCTTGTAGGCAATACTCAGAAATTTCCAGAAAGCTCTGAGAAGGAAGATGGCTTTCTCTCCTCTGAGGAAGACTCTCCAAGGAATAATGAGGCATCCAGATCTACAGCTAGGGTATGGGGTGGCTACTGAACCAAACCTAATTCACAGTCCCCATCCATTGGTGGTTAGTAAGGAGCCAGTATTGATCTTTGCAAGCAACTGCTGATGGGCTATCCCAGCTGATATCCAGTTTAGAAAAAGTTAAGCGCTCGACAGTTTCTATGCTTTGGGTGGTGTGCAGAGTTTTTTTTCCTTTCCCTACACTAAAAATATAAACTTTAGTAGGGGACTTCCCTGGCAGTCCACAGGTTAGGACTCTGCACTTCCATGGCAAGGGGGCCAGGTTCAGACTCTGTTTAGGGAACTAAGATACCACAAGATGTATGTAGTAAAAAAAAAAATAAATAAATATATATATATATATATATATATGTCAAGGAAACATATCGTTTAAAGAGTTTAGGATCTCAGATAGGTTCTAAAGGCCTTATTTCACCCATCGTTAATAGTACTGAGTTCAATGGTACATATCGGTTACAAAGAATCATGTTGGTATAAGAAAATACAATCTCAGTTCTTTATCAGCCTTTCAGGATCCCCTAGCCCTTGGAGTAAGGATTCAGGACAGGAGCTCTTCATTGGTTATGACTGATTTCTAGTCAAGAGAGGCCAAATATGATTATGACACACTGAATGAATGACGGTTTTACAGCTGATCGAACAGAGACAGATCATAAGAGGCTTGCCTCCTTATGTGGTCACACAGCACATGGTAATATAGGGATGCCAAATTCACAAGGACTTGCCCCTTAGGTACCATCCTCAGATTGGAAGCATTTACCTTACATAGACTCCACCTTTCTCTAGCCAGCATTGCATACCATGTTGACTCATCATTTTGAAAACTAGCTAATTGGCTGCTAAACTGCTTTAGTACCCAGTGCGAATTTTTAAGAAATAAAGTTCTTTACCATATCTCCTCTTAGCTATTTTTATTTTCTGATGAGTAATTACAAATATCCTCTAGAATCTTCTCATTTGCCTACCTAGAAGAAACTCAAAGTAACAAAACAGAAACCTGCTGGTTCAATCATATATAAGTAGCCCAGGAAACATGTTTATGAAAAAGGAAGAATCACAACGTTTAACATTAGAAAAAGTGGGAGAGAAAAAGCAGTACACATAGGAAGCACAGAATGAGATGATAGAAATAAATCCAAATATGTCAGTAACCACTAAATGTGAATGGACTAAACTGACCTATACTAGAGAAAGTATTAGATTGAAAAATATTATAAATCCAAATATATTTTAGAAGAGACTTATTAAACTGTAAGGATCCAAAAGGACAGAAAAAAGCATGAAAGAATATAGAGCTGTCAAATACTCACCAAAAAAAAAAAAAAAAGGTAATATGGTTATTATATCAGACAAATGAGTTTAAAACAAAAAAGTATTATTAGGGATAAAGTGAGTCACTACATTGTGATGTTAATTCATCAGGTAGGTGTAACAACTCTAAATGCATATGTACTTAAAGTTGACCTAGGAGGAATCATTGGAAATGTTCTTAAAGGATAAGTAGGAGTTCACCAGAAAGACAAGGGGAGAGGGCAGGGAGAAGAACATGCCAGAGAGAGGAAAGGTAAGGCACCAAAATGCAGAGAGGTAAGAAAATGTAGCATCGTATGGAGGTCTAACGCACTGGATAATTACACTGATGATATCTTTGTTTCTTTTACACTTTTATGTACCAGGAAGAACTAGACCAAGTTCCTCTTCAGCATAAAACCAAAGCCACTAGAAAAAGAATATTTACTTACACAGGGGCGAGAGGACTGAAAGAGTTATGGTTTCATTTTCTCTGGCAAGTCCTGCACTGCAGATTTGCAAAATCCCAGAGTAATTCGCTCTGGTGATGTCATTTTCACCCCGGATGATGACACATCTTAAACCGTCATGTGGCTGATACCCTCTGGCTGTCATGGAAAGGTCCAAACAAAACCAGCAGCATTGCTCAGCCTCAGAGTGCCAGCAGGCCTCCTTGGTTCCTCGCTTTCAAAATTACAACCTGACTTGCTACATGTAATAAAGAGGGTAAGAAAGGAGAAAGAAAAACAAGTGTGGAAACAATTTCATATTAATGTCATGACCTAATGCATCCATCTGATCTCAGTTGCCAAAGGAAGCAGAAGATCCAGTCTGACAAAAAAGATCCAGGATAGTTGCACAACGGGGTTCTGAGCTAGGATCATCTTTTATTTATTGTCAGTTTCTTTATATATTGTCAGTCAATCGCAAGGAAAACACCTCAAAGAGCAGCCCAAAAGTTTCACTAAGTAAGGCACACTTGACAAGGAATTGCTTTTTAAAATTTCAGATGATTTAGATAATTTGTGGCCTTTGAATTCAGACCCCATTTTTTGCTGATACTTTCAAATCCTGAAAGATGATGCTGTGAAAGTGCTGCACTCAATATGCCAGCAAATTTGGAAAACTCAGCAGTGGCCACAGGACTGGAAAAGGTCAGTTTTCATTCCAATCCCAAAGAAAGGCAATGCCAAAGAATGCTCAAATGACCGCACAATTGCACTCATCTCACACGCTAGTAAAGTAATGCTCAACATTCTCCAAGCCAGGCTTCAGCAATATGTGAACCGTGAACTTGAAGATGTTCAAGCTGGTTTTAGAAAAGGCAGAGGGACCAGAGATCAAATTGCCAACATCCGCTGGATCATGGAAAAAGGAAGAGAGTTCCAAAAAAGCATCTATTTCTGCTTTATTGACTATGCCAAAGCCTTTGACTGTGTGGATCACAATAAACTGTGGAAAATTCTGAAAGAGATGGGAATACCAGACCACATGACCTGCCTCTTGAGGAATTTGTATGCAGGTCAGGAAGCAACAGTTAGAACTGGACATGGAAAAACAGACTGGTTCCAAATAGGAAAAGGAGTTCGTCAAGGCTGTATATTGTCACCCTGCTTATTTAACTTATATGCAGAGTACATCATGAGAAATGCTGGACTGGAAGACGCACAAGCTGGAATCAAGATTGCCGGGAGATATATCAATAACCTCAGATATGCAGATGACACCGCCCTTATGGCAGAAAGTGAAGAGGAACTAAAAAGCCTCTTGATGAAAGTGAAAGTAGAGAGTGAAAAAGTTGGCTTAAAGCTCAACATTCAGAAAATGAAGATCATGGTATCTGGTCCCATCACTTCATGGGAAATAGATGGGGAAACAGTGGAAACAGTGTCAGACTATTTTTTTGGGCTCCAAAATCACTGCAGATGGTGACTGCAGCCATGAAATTAAAAGATGCTTACTCCTTGGAAGGAAAGTTATGACCAACCTAGATAGCATATTCAAGACCAGAGACATTACTTTGCCAACAAAGGTTCATCTAGTCAAGGCTATGGTTTTTGCAGTGGTCATGTATGGATGTGAGAGTTGGACTGTGAAGAAGGCTGATCACCGAAGAATTGATGCTTTTGAACTGTGGTGTTGGAGAAGACTCTTGAGAGTCCCTTGGACTGCAAGGAGATCCAACCAGTCCATTCTAAAGGAGATCAGCCCTGGGATTTCTTTGGAAGGAGTGATACTAAAGCTGAAACTCCAGTACTTTGGCCACCTCATGTGAAGAGTTGACTCATTGGAAAAGACTCTGATGCTGGGAGGGATTGGGGGCATGAGGAGAAGGGGACGACAGAGGATGGGATGGCTGGATGGCATCACTGACTCGATGGTCGTGGGTCTGGGTGAACTCCAGGAGTTGGTGATGGACAGGGAGGCCTGGCGTGCTGCAATTCATGGGGTCGCAAAGAGTCGGACACGACTGAGTGACTGAACTGAACTGAACTGAACTGAGGTGAGTGCAATTGTGCAGTCGTTTGAGCATTCTTTGGCATTGCCTTTCTTTGGGATTGGAACGAAAACTGACCTTTTCCAGTCCTGTGGCCACTGCTGAGTTTTCCAAATTTGCTGGCATATTGAGTGCAGCACTTTCACAGCATCATCTTTCAGGATTTGAAATAGCTCAACTGGAATTCCATCACCTCCACTAGCTTTGCTCATAGTGATGCTTTCTAAGGCCCACTTGACTTCACATTCCAGGATGTCTGGCTCTAGGTGAGTGATCACATCATCGTGATTATCTTGGTTGTGAAGATCTTTTTTTGTACAGTTCTTCTGTGTATTCTTGCCACCTCTTCTTAATATCTTCTGCTTCTGTTAGGTCCATACCATTTCTGTTCTTTATCGAGCCCATCTTTGCATGAAATGTGACAGAATGTGTCGCATCTGACAGAATGTGGTCCACTGGAGAAGAGAATGGCAAACCACTTCAGTATTCTTGCCTTGAGAACCCCATGAACAGTATGAAAAGCAAAATAATAGGATACTGAAAGAGGGACTCCCCAGGTTGGTAGGTACCCAATATGCTACTGGAGATCGGTGGAGAAATAACTCCAGAAAGAATGAAGGGATGGAGCCAAAGCAAAAACAATACCCAGTTGTGGATGTGACTGGTGATAGAAGCAAGGTCCGATGCTGTAAAGAGCAATATTGCATAGGAACCTGGAATGTTAGGTCAAGGCAATTTGGAAGTCGTCAAACAGGAGATGACAAGAGTGAATGTCAACATTCTAGGAATCAGCGAACTAAAATGGACTGGAATGGGTGAATTTAACTCAGATGACCATTATATCTACTACTGTGGGCAGGAATCCCTTAGGAGAAATGGAGTAGCCATCATGGTCAACAAAAGAGTCCGAAATGCAGTACTTGGATGCAATCTCAAAAACGACAGAATGATCTCCATTCGTTTCCAAGACAAACCATTCAATATCACAGTAATCCAAGCCTATGCCCCAACCAGTAATGCTGAAGAAGCTGAAGTTGAACGGTTCTATGAAGACCTACAAGACCTTTTAGAACTAACACCCAAAATAGATGTCCTTTTCATTATAGGGGACTGGAATGCAAAAGTAGGAAGTCAAGAAACACCTGGGGTAACAGGTAAATTTGGCCTTGGAATATGGAATGAAGCAGGGCAAAGGCTAATAGAGTTTTGCCAAGAGAACACACTGGTCATAGCAAACACCCTCTTCCAACAGCACAAGAGAAGACTCTACACATGGACATCACCAGATGGTCAACACCGAAATCAGATTGATTATATTCTTTGCAGCCAAAGATACAGAAGCTCTATACAGTCAGCAAAAACAAGACCGGGAATTGACTGTGGCTCAGATCATAAACTCCTTATTGCCAAATTCAGACTTAAATTTAAGAAAGTAGGGAAAACCACTAGATCATTCAGGTATGACCTAGATCAAATTCCTTATGATTATACAGAAGAAGTGAGAAATAGATTTAAGGGACTAGATCTGATAGACAGAGTACCTGATGAACTATGGATGGAGGTTCGTGACATTGTACAGGAGACTGGGATCAAAACCATCCCCATGGAAAAGAAATGCAAAAAAGCAAAATGGCTGTCTGAGGAGGCCTTACAAATAGCTGTGAAAAGAAGAGAAGCGAAAAGCAAAGGAGAAAAGGAAAGATACAAGCATCTGAATGCAGAGTTCCAAAGAATAGCAAGGAGAGATAAGAAAGCCTTCCTCAGATCAATGCAAAGAAATGGAGGAAAACAATAGAATGGGAAAGACTAGAGATTTCTTCAAGAAAATTAGAGATACCAAGGGAACATTTCATGCAAAGATGGGCTCAATAAAGGACAGAAATGGTACCCATTCCAGTTTGGCTACCCTTTAATGGCTACCCTGTTGCCTGGAGAATTCCACGGACAGAGAAGCCAGGCGGGCCACAGTCCATGGTTTCACAAAAGAATCAGACATGACTGAGTGATTAACACTTCCAAATATACATATATACCCATTTTTAACTTTGGTGATGAAAACTGGAAAATCAGAGGAGGAGGCAAGAGGGATGTGAGAAAGGATTATTTCTTTTCCTGGTTTCTTCTAAAATGTCCTTTTCTGCAAGGTAAATCTTGTTTTTCCTTTAATCATAGCAGAAAGCATTCTCCATATCAGAGAAAGTGAAGGGCAGGCCTTGAACTCTGTGCTCTATTTTCTCTCCAGCTATCCAGGTTTGTCCTCTGCCCTTCAAGGAGCTCTGTCCCTCTCTTCTCTTATTGATTCCTCCTTTCTTTGTTCATTCCTCAGTTTCTTTCTTGCCCAACACATAATGGGAGAACTTTTGCAACCTAGTACTTTATGTAGAGGCTGCTTTATTTCATTAATTTAGCAAGTGTTTATCAAGCACCTGCTGTCTGCCAGCACTGTTCTGGGTGCTGGAGATACCGCAATGAACAAAGCGGAAAAAAATCCTTTCTGTTACCAAGTTCCCTTAGGGGGCCGCCAGGGAAGGCAGCGCAGAGGAAGTGCTCTCTCAGCTGACATCTGAATCATGAAAAGGAGTGAACTCAGGGGAGCACACTTGGAAGAGGTTTCCAGCCAGAGGGACCAGACCCAGAAAAAAACGCTTTGAGAGGAGCATCAGTTCCATGCATTCCAGGAAAATGAAGGAATTCCATGAGCTATTCCTGGGATTCAGTCACCCACCCATGAAGGGCACTTGTAGCTGCTAGGTCACTGGACTAGAGCCATGTCAAGAGAGAAAGACACACCCTCTGCTCAAAGTGAGAAGTTCAGATTCTAAAGGGTGGCTTATAATTTCATTCCGAGCTATGGAGTTGGAGGTCGGGGTGGGGGATCCTGTGCTTCCAGAAAAGCAGTGTGATAGCTGTTGGCGATGGCAGAGTAGAAAGACTAGAGCCTGAGGAGCAGAGAGGGGAGGCCAGTGCAGCAGTCCGGTCTCCCAAGGTGGTGGCAAAGAACAAGAGAAAGATGAGGACTCTCTAAGAAAGGGAGAAGGGGGGGCACAGTGTCTTCCAGAGAAAATGTATCAGTTTGGATGAGGAAGAATGGGGGTTAGAAATATGAAACAAGGGAAATTAGCTTAGGACATTCTGCTCACAGAGTTTCAGAGTCGGATTAAAAGCAGTCTCAAGAGAGAGACCTAAACACCTGGGGGACCAATGGCCTGGAGCCAACACACAGATAGGTGTACTTACCTGTATACTTATCTGAGTCACACGTATAGTCACACACTCGTGCAGCCATCACAGGTGCCTTTTCATCGTGTGCCAGGTTGAGGGAAAGGAGCACAAATATTGGATTGGCCAAAAATTTTGTTCAGGTTTTTGTATAACTTCTTATGGAAAAACTCAAATGAGTTTTAGCCATCTCAATACCTTTTTTTATACAGAAGGCAGGAGGACCAGTTCATTCTTTCAGACTGCATCCTCAGTGCCTTTTAACCTGTGTTCCCCTTCAGTAAAACATGGAAGTCACAAGTGTGGGTGTGTGCTCAGTCGGTAAGTCATGTCCAATTCTTTGGGACCCCATGAACCGTAGCCACCAGACTTCTCTGTCCGTGGGATTTTCCAGGGAAGAACACAGGAGTTGGTTGCCATGTCCTCCTCCAGGGGATCTTCCAGACCCCAGGATGGAATGTACGTGTCTTATATCTCCTGCATTGGCAGGAGTGTTCTTTATCTGCTGAGACACAGTGGAAGCCCAAATGTCACACATTACCTCTCAAAGCTATTTGAAACTTCAAAGGAGAAATAGTAACCAGAAACAAACCAAGGTAATTTCAGAATGTTTCTTCAAGCTACATATATCCCCTCTGCCCAGATTTTGGTCTGCCCCTTTCTGATTTAGAGGCTTTCCATCAGGATCTCTGCTGAGTTGTTGAGACTGAAAGAGTGGCCACACCTGCACACCAGCCTCGGGCTGCGTTCATTAACACAAAAGAGAAAAGGAAAAGGCAACAACTTAGTGGACTGCCAAAGCTTGTCTTTAAAAATACGTAGATGGGTTGAGTCAGAGAAGGAGAAGGACCCTGGGGTAAAGAGAGAGCTTACCTGGCTTCAGAGAGCAAAGCTAGGACCAGGAACTAAAATTTTCAGGAAAAAAGTTTCCTGGAAAAAAAAAAAAAGATCTCACTAAAGATGCTAAAGATCAGAACTTTCTGACAGTAGATGAACTGCAGGTGGGCTGGGTTGCAAGCAGGAGCCTGCCCTGGGTCAAGGTCCCTTCCAACACTTTTGTTCTATTATTTGGTTTCTATCTTCACACCATGAGTGCAACACTGAGTGAGGGTGTTCACAAAGATTTTTGTTTTCTTTCTGTTCAGGAAGTCGATTAAAAAGAAATATCAGCTTCATTAGCCATTAGGGAAATACAAAGCAAAATCCCAATGAGACACCACTTACCACTCACTATGATGGTTATAACAAAAAAGATAGACCCTAATGAATGTTGATGAGTATTGTGTAGAAACCAGAACCTTCATGTATTACTGGTGGTGATCTCAGAGAAATAGCAGTGGGCGGTCCTGAACAGAGATCTTGGTTCCCTGCCCAGGACTTGAACCTGCGTAGCCTGTATGGAAAACCAAGAATCCTAGTCGCTAGACTACCAGGGGCTAGAAGCTAGAAGCAAAGTGGCCCTGGTCCTTGCCCCTGTTTGAAAGCAAGAATGTTTCAAGGAGGGAAAAACTGTTAAAACAGGTGTTGTTGTTCAGTTGCTAAGTCATGTCCGACTCTCTGCAACCCCTTCGACTGCATCACACCAGGCCTTCCTGTTCCTCACTATCTCCAGGAGTTTGCCCCAAGTTCATGTCCATTGAATCAGTGATGCCATCCAACAATCTCATCCTCTGTTGCCCTATTCTCCTTCTGTCCTCAATCTTTCCCAGCATCAGGGTCTTTTCCAATGAGTAAAAGCAGGTACAAAGTTTCTTATTAGAGATAGAGCACAAGAAATGGGAGCATATACAGAGAAAACAGTTTATTTAAGACAGAAGCAAGGCAGAAAAACACACCCCGAGAGAAAGGGCATGGGCGTCCTCTCTAATGAGGAGGAACACAGTAAAGAGGCAGTTAAATTATTTATATAAGACAGTTCTTCTGGGTATTTGTTTACCTTTCGCCAATTATCTCACTTCTCTTTTCACACCTGAGTGGTCCTGGAATCCTTCCCAACATGCATGTGCTACTTTTTGCTAAGATGGCTCCCACTGCAGAGGCCTGTGGCAGTATGTCCACACTTACTATGGGGTGGTACTCCCTACCTTTTTGACGCCCAAGGAGCCTTCCTGCACATGTACAGACTGGGAAGTGTTCTTTGACCTCGGGTGTGGTCATCTCATCTCTTTACTTCAGCTGAGCTCAGCTCCTGCCATTAACTTTGTCCTTGGAGTGTCTGGGGAAAACGAAACTTCAGTTTTACTCCACTTGACAAACATCAGCTGTCCGACCGAGAGGCCCATCTGTCTCCTACCTCAGTGGGAATGTAAGATGGTATAGCCTCTTTGGAAAACAGTCTGGCAATTCCTCAAAATGTTGAACATAGAGTTGTCATATGACTCAGCAATTTCATTCCTAGGTATATACTTAAGAGAAACGAAAACATAAGTCCACACAAAAACTTGTACATGAGTTTTCATAGCAGTATTATTCATAATAACTGAAAACAACTCAAATATACATTGGAAACAATTGAAATGCCCATCAACTGATGAATGGCTAAATAAAGTGTGGTATATACATATAATGGGATGTTATCCAGCAGCAAAAGGGAATGAAGTCTTGATACATGTTACAATGTCGGTGAACCTTGAAAACACTGTAAGTGAAAGAAGCCAGTCATGAAAGACCACATATTATAGGATGCCAGCTATGTGAAATGTCCAGAATAGGCTCATCCATAGAGACAGAAGACATAAGTTGATTAGTGGTTGTCTAGGTCTGGGGACAAGAAGGAAGGGTGAAGAATAGAGAGAGAGGAGTTGGAGAGGAAATAGGAAGTGACTGCTAATGGCTACACAGTTTCCTTTTGGAATAATGAAAATACTCTAAAGTTGATTGTGATGATGGTTGAGCAACTATGCAAATAAACAAACAAAAAAACCCTCACAGCTAACACAACATTGTAAATTAACTATTGTTGTTGTTGTTGTTTAGTCACTAAGTCATGACTAACTCTTTGTGACCACATGGACTGTAGCTCACCAGGCTTCCCTGTCCTTCACCATCTCCCAGAATTTGCTCAAACTCATGTCCATTGAGTCAGTCATGCCATCCAACCATCTCTTCCTCTGTCATCCTTAAACTGCCTTCAATCTTTCCCAGCATCAGGGTCTTTTCCAGTGAATTGGCTATTTGCATCAGGTGCCAAAGTATAGGAGCTTCAGCGTCAGTCCTTCCAATGAATACTCAGGGTTGATTTCCTTTAGGATTGACTGGTATGATCTCTTTGCTGTCCAAGGGACTCTCAAGAGTCTTCTCCAGTGCCACAATTCAAAAGCATCAGTTCGTGCTCAGCCTTCTTTATGGTCCAACTCTCACATCCGTACATGACTATTGGAAAAACCATAGCTTTGACTATACAGATCTTTGTCAGCAAAGTAATGTCTCTGCATTTTAATACTCTGTCCAGGTTGATCATAGCTTTTCTTCCAAGGAGCAAGCTTTATACTTTAATTTAAAAAATCACATGACATTAAAGAAAGAAATTGATAAATTTTTAAAAATTGACAAGTACACAATGATAAAAATGTATAGTATGTGGATTATATTAATATCTCAATAAGACTGCTAAAAAAAAAAAAAAAACAAACAGAATGCTGTCACCAAGTTCAAAATGCAAATTGATTGATGTATCCCAGACCAGTTTAGATTTCACTGTCAATACATAGGGGGCAGTGGGAGAGATAGAAAGAGAGGATCAAGAGAGAAGGAAAGAAAGAAGGGGAAGAGGGTATAAAAGAAAAAGAAAAAAGAACTATTCTCACAGCACAATGGGAAGTAGATTTTTAGCATAAATATTATTTGTAATTTGCTAATTAAAGCAGGATCTTTATCATGTAAATATGTACTTCTGGATTCTGACACCAGAGGTATTTTTAAGATGACTCATTCTGAGTTTTCCCCTGAGACCCAAACAACAGAGCACTCTGAGCTGCACCTAGTGTTTAGCATGTGTGCGCACACACACACATACATACAAACTTAATGAAAGACCGTCCCCAAGGAAAAGAAATGCAAAAAAGCAAAATGGCTGTCTGAGGAGGTCTTACAAATAGCTGTGAAAAGAAGGGAAGCGAAAAGTAAAGGAGAAAAGGAAAGATATACCCATTTGAATGCACAGTTACAAAGAATAGCAAGGAGAGATAAGAAAGCCTTCCTCAGATCAGAGCAAAGAAATACAGGGAAACAGCAGAATGGGAAAGACTAGAGATCTCTTCAAGAAAATTAGAGATACCAAGGGAACATTTCATGCAAAGATGGGCTCAGTAAAGAACAAAAATGATAGGGACCTAACAGAAGCAGAAGATATTAAAGGAAGTGGCAAGAATACACAGAAAAACTGTACAAAATAGATCTTCACCAGATAATCACAATGGTGTGATCACTCACCTAGAGCCAGACATCCTAGAATGTGAAGTCAAGTGGGCCTTGGGAAGCATCACTATGAGCAAAGCTAGTGGAGGTGATGGAATTCCAGTTGAGCTATTTCAAATCCTGAAAGATGATGCTGTGAAAGTGCTGCACTCAATATGCCAGCAAATTTGGAAAACTCAGCAGTGGCCACAGGACTGGAAAAGGTCAGTTTTCATTCCAATCCCAAAGAAAGGCAATGCCAAAGAATGCTCAAACGACTGCACAATTGTACTCATCTCACACGCTAGTAAAATAATGCTCATAATTCTCCAAGCCAGGCTTCAACAATATGTGAACTGTGAACTTCCAGATGTTCAAGCTGGTTTTAGAAAAGGCAGAGGAACCAGAGATCAAATTGCCAACATCCACTGGATCATCGAAAAAGCGAGACAGTTCCAGAAAAAAAATCTATTTCTGCTTTATTGATTATGCCAAAGCCTTTGACTGTGTGGATCACAATAAACTGTAGAAAATTCTGAAATAGATGGAAATACCAGACCACCTGACCTGCCTCTTGAGAAACCTGTATGCAGGTCAGGAAGCAACAGTTAGAACTGGACATGGAACAACAGACTGGTTCCAAATAGGAAAAGGAGTTCGTCAAGGCTGTATATTGTCACCCTGCTTATTTAACTTATATGCAGAGTACATCATGAGAAACACTGGATTGGAAGAAGCACAAGCTGGAATCAAGATTGCTTGGAGAAATATCAATAACCTCAGATATGCAAATGACACCACCCTTATGGCAGAAAGTGAAGAAGAAATAAAGAGCCTCTTGATGAAAGTGAAAGAGGAGAGTGAAAAAGTTGGCTTAAAGCTCAACATTCAGAAAATTAAGATCATGGCATCCGGTCCCATCACCTCATGGCAAATAGATGGGGAAACAGTGGAAACAGTGTCAGACTTTATTTTTCTGCGCTCCAAAATCACTACAGATGGTGATTGCAGCCATGAAATTAAAAGACACTTACTCCTTGGAAGGAAAGTTATGACCGACATAGACAGCATATTAAACAGCAGAGACATTACTTTGACAATAAAGGTCCGTCTAGTCAAGGCTATGGTTTTCGAAGTAGTCATGTATGGATGTGAGAGTTGGACTATAAAGAAAGCTGAGCGCCGAAGAATTGATGCTTTTGAACTGTGGTGTTGGAGAAGACTCTTGAGAGTCCCTTGGACTGCAAGGAGATCCAACCAGTCCATTCTAAAGGAGATCAGTCCTGGGTGTTCACTGGAAGGACTGATGTTGAAGCTGAAACTCCAATACTTTGGCCACCTCATTTGAAAAGCTGACTCATTTGAAAAGAACCTGATACTGGGAAAGATTGACGGAAGGAGGAGAAGGGGACGACAGAGGATGAGATGGTTGGATGGCATCACCAACTCGATGGACATGGGTTTGGGTGGACTCCGGGAGTTGGTGATGGACAGGGAGGCCTGGCGTGCTGCGGTTCATGGGGTCGTAAAGAGTCGGACACGACTGAGCAACTGAACTGAACTGAATTAAAGCAAGATCTCTATCATATAAATATGTACTTCTGAATTCTGACACCAGAGGTGTTTTTAAGATGATTTATTCTGAGTTTTCCCCTGATACCCAAACAACAGAGCACTCTGAGCTGCACCCAGTGTTTAGCACACACGCACGTGCACACACCCACACACACACTAATGAAGAAAGGCCTCTGCCCCCGACTCCCCAAGATCCATCACTTCATGCTGGCTCAGCGCAACCCATGATGCTAAACATTTCTCCTTGAAATAACACTATCCTGAACTCACGGGACCAGTTCTGTACCTCTTTTCCTCTCTGTCTTCTAAATAAAAAGTTTGTGTGTTGTTGCGCTGCCCATATTAGAAATAAAAACTACTTTGGGAAGATTTGAGTGTCAGAAGCTCTAAGAAAAGACGAATTAAGTTGTCAAACCCTTCTTTTCAGAATATGAATGCAATAGATTCTTGTATAATGAAGTATCATTATCCAGGGGTGCTGAGAATCCCTTTTCTTTCTCCTCTTTGTTTTCCGTCTCATAGTCCTGGAGGTACTTGAGAATTATATGACACTTGTAACAATTGTACAGGTGACTGAAAATATTTCACAGAAGCAAACCATTCATATTACTTTAAAAATGTAAATATGTAGATGTAGCTGCATTAAACATAATACTGATTCTTTATATTGATAACTAGATGGGTATGGACAGAGGAGCCTGGAAGGCTGCAGTCCATGGGGTCGATAGAGTCGGACACGACTGAGCGACTTCACTTTCACTTTTCACTTTCATGCATTGGAGAAGGAAATGGCAACCCACTCCAGTGTTCTTGCCTGGAGAATCCCAGGGATAGGGGAGCCTGGTGGGCTGCCATCTCTGGGGTCGCACAGAGTCGGACACAACTGAAGCGACTTAGCAGCAGCAGCAGCAGATGGATATTAAACACAAAGATTGCAATCATTTAAATTTATAAATATATTTATTAAGATTTAATAAAATATTCAGTTAAATTTAAAAGTTCAACTATATTTAAATAATTTTATTTAAAATGGTGTATTCATATATTATTTTCACATTTTGACTTTAATTTTAACAGATAATACAAATAGTTTAAAGCAGTCACTTTTTGAAAATATTCAAAGTAATTATAATTTAAAATGTACATTCATTTTAAATTACATTTTGATAACATGTACTCAAATTTTGAACATTTTGAATGAGATTGCACTTTATTTTTAATTTGTTATTACTGTCAGTTGAACACAAATTACATGAAAATCTTTAAGAACATAATTGGGAATTCCCTGGTGGTCTAATGGTTAGGATTCTGAGTTTTCACTGCCCTAGGCCTGGGTTTAATCCCTGGTAAGGGAACTAAGATCTCGCAAGCCATGCAACATGGCCTAAATAAATAAATAAACAAACAAATAAAATATGGCTCTACTTTTTATTTTTAAAACAAGAACATAGTAATTTTGCTGAAATCAAGAAAATGTTGCAAAATAAATGAATGATTTATGGATTACTTATGTCTTTTGTCACTCTTACAAAATGTCACTAGCTCATCCAAACTCCTTTATTAAACTGTTCCATCACAGCTCAGTTGGTAAAGAATCTGCCTGCAATGCAGGAGACCACGGTTCAATTCCTGGGTCCAAAAGATCCCCTGGAGAAGGGATAGGCTACCCACTCCAGTATTCTTGGGTTCCCCTTGTCGCTCAGCTGGTAAAGAATCTGCCTGCAATGTGGGAGACCTGGGTTCGATCCCTGGGTTGGGAAGATCCCCTAGAGAAGGGAAAGGCTACCCACTCCAGTATTCTGGGCTGGAGAATTCCACGGACTGCATAGAGTCAGACACGACTGAGCAACTTTCACTTTCACTTTACATGCCAAAGCAGACAAACAACATACATTTTTTAAACACCCACATTTGAAAATTCTTCTAGGTACAATCCACTGTAATGTATAGCCAGCAAAGCAACCATGACATCCCCTCATTTTCTTGGCTAAATTTAGGAGCATATATTTTCAGAACATGAAATTAAATTACACAGGTCATAGGACAAATGAATAGTATGCCATGTGTGGTTAATTACACTTAGTTCTAAAGAACAAAGTCATCCTAGCCTCTGTATAAATTTGTGTGTATAGTTATTTCATTTTGAAATGTCAAAGGGTTACTTGGTTTCAAGAGGAAAATGGATAAGCACAAAGATATTTATGTAATACTGGAAAAAAATATCCCTTAAGAGAATGTAATGTTTAATTCTTTATTGCTTTCTTTTGTCCTGTGGCTGGCTTATAAATATGCAATGCACAATTCTTTGTGCCACTGAAATTAAGGGTTCACAATATTTTTAGTCTTTTCAGAGAAAAGAACCAAATAATTAAGATACAGAAAAGATATGATTGTTTCCCAACAGTTACGAAATCTGATGAACCATTATAGTCATAAGATACACAGAATTACATTTAATCTTTTTCCATGAGATAACCTGTACTTTTAACTTCAAACCAGATGCTGTTTTCATCTACCCTTAATACTTCAGACTTCAAAAGGAAAACATTTCTGAAATACTTGAATCAAAGCCACTTGTCTGCCTAGTTTTTATTTCTACTGTAATTAAAGCAAGGAACTTAATTGTGAGTGGACTCATTCTAATACTCCAATAAGACAAAAATAAGCAAGCAATATTGTTAACAGCAATGATCGAAGTGACACCTCTGGGCAGTCTAGCAAATGCTTACCTGTGACTTGGAGTGTTCACCGGTTTTGAGGGAAATTCTGCTCTGCCATGTTCTGGGAGATCAGAGACAGTTTTCCTCTCAATATTTTTTTCCTCTGTTGCCCTAGGACTTATGTTCTAGCTTATTCCGGTTGGTTTAACAAGCATCACTGGACCCTTATTGTCAGACACTGTGCTGAATGTTAGGAATTCAAAGATAAAGACTACAGTCTTTGGGGTCAAAAAGCCCAATCTAGAGGATTCAGATAATGGGAATACTGTGTGATATGTATTCTCTGCTAGAGGCATGAGTATGGTCTAGCCCAACCTACAGATTTTGAGTCCAGAGGAGGGAATCATTTACTTCATCTGGATAACTCCTCTAGGGTCCATTCAAACTATAAAATGTATATGATTCTAGTTGATTTATATGTATATGATTCTAGGTTTCTTATTATTTCAGCTGAGGCATTTAACAGACCTTCTCCAGTGCTGACATCAAAATTGGTCTTACAGCCTCTTCCAAGCTTCTCTTAATGTTTTCCTTATGTTATTAACCTGCCTAAAACCCCACAGTTACTTTTTATCCAAAGAGGGCTGTTTTGAGAGTGCAGTACCCCTTCAGCCTGATTTGGTGGAGTAAATCTTTGTCATCTTACTCAAGTTACTTTCCACAGACTCAAACTTTAAACACTTTACTTGTCTTTGATCCTTTTTAAATGAATACAAGTCTGAGACTTAACTCCTGTCTTCTATTTCGGAAAAGAGAGGCCTCAAATTGGTTCTATCCTGTGATTTGTTGGGCAGCTTCTTGCCAGTGTCTGAGGCTGGTCACAGTCTCAGTTTCTTGGTTTGCATCATGCAAGTGCATAGGGTTTGCTGATTCAGGAATCATTCTGTTCTTTGTAGCCCTTCTGCTGGCCACTTCTAAACAAGTAGAACCATCTTCCAGCTTGAGTTGTAAAACTCACATTTTGTTTTGCTTTCTTGAGGAGTTTTCAAGAAGACCCAAGGTAAAATGAGATGAATTGTAAATCAGTGAATTTCAAATGGGAGTAAGGAGGGATAAGAGCTTTTTCAAACCACACAGCACCCCTCTGCCCATCCCTGTCCACTGCTGCATCTGAGAAGAATGACTGCTGGAGAAAGTGATAATAGCAGATTAGAACCTGGAGGCCAAGTTTCCTTTACATTTCTGTCACCAGCTCCCCAGATGTTCTGTGATCCTAGTTTGCCTTCTGGTCAATAGACTAATCTGTTCATCTCTATATTTTGAATTCAAATAAATAAAAATTTTAAGTGAAATCTCAAAGAATGAAATATATATTGAAAAAGCTATCATAGAAAAAATATATGTACTTCGACTGTCTACTGTACTTAATCCCCAAAACAAATGGCAGAGTTGATTGAATTGGGTTCATTCAGTAAGCCTCATTTCCCCCTCAAAGAAGCAGACATTCAGTTGTAGCTGGAGGATGCAGTTTCAGAATGATGCCATTCATTTCCTGGGATGCATTTTGAGGTGTGTTATCCAAACTCCAAGGGCATATATCCCTTTACCAAAGGGATAGTAGAATGCTGACAGGGCCCAGCAGAGCCAGGCAGTTACAGACCCACAGTGGGTGAGGGTGTAGCTTGGAGACCCTCATGAAAAGTCTCAGAGAGCCTTTGAATTTGGTACTCTCTACCAGTTACCTGAGTTCATCTCATTCCTGGCCAAAGGCATTTTTCTCCTTAGCTTTCTCTAAAAGTCTCACCTTGCCCTGCCTCCCTCTCCACTTTAGTTCTAAAAATCCTTGTTCTCCCTAGTGTTCTAAGAGGCAATAGCTCTTGTCTGGCCCCTGAAATCCTTGTTCCTCTCTCGGACCTGCCTATCTTTATGGCTTTGTTGCTGTTCAGTCACTAAATCATGTCCGACTCTTTGAGACCCCATGTACTGCAGCACACCAGGCTTCCCTATCCTTCACTATCTCCTGGAGTTGTTCAAACTCTGTCTATTGAGTTTGTGATGCTACCCAAGCATTTTAGCCTCTGACACCCTCTTCTCCTGTCCTCAATCTTTCCCAGCATCAGGATCCAATGAGTCGGCTCTTCACATCAAGTGTCTGACTATCTTTATGGCTAGCAAAATCTTATTTATTATCAGGCCATTCACAGAAAAGAAATGTGTCAACCCATGGTCTAAAGCAGCCATGGCTCCTCTGCAGGGATCCAGCAACACCATCACTCCTGGCCTCTCATCTTTCCCTTGTTCAACATCCCCTCAGGAAGTCATATGAGCTGTATTACTGTTGAACTTGGGAGAAGGAACAGAGCTTAGGTCAGCCCTTATTTCCACAGAGCCAGCCTGTCACAGCAGGATAAATTCTGGTCTATTCTCTGCTATGTAGTACAGGGCCAACAATCACTCTGCTCTAGAACTTTGTCTCAGGATAGACTCCAACTAACCCAAGCTCATAGAGACTGCTATATAGCCAGAATTCAAGCTTATTCCATTTTAGTGATAAATGTAATCAGCTAGCCAATGGCCCCTCACATCAGCAGATTGGGGCATTTGCTCCCTGTAGTCAGGGAGCAAAGTGATTTAAATTCTGTATTTACAGCATCACAACTGAACAGGGAGAAGTAGGGCAATGATCTATCAAAGGATACATTTGCCACAGAGACAAAAGAGCTCATATTCTTGGGCCAAGGCCCATTCTCTCCCAAAGAGTATTTGGGAAGCTGCTACCAACTTTGGTTTCCTAGGCTTTGGTTTTCTATGCTATAGGCTGACCGCACCTCTGCCCACCACCTCTGTTCATCCAGGTTTTCTCCAAACCATCAATTAATTTTACACTTGTTAAATTAACAGTTACTTTCTGGTGCTTGCTAACCTGAGATTACCCCCTAGGTCTCCTTGGCTGAATTTATAGGTGTTTCCAAAGTTTTCAGTTACATACTGATTATCTATCTTCTTACTTCAATTGACTTACCACGATCTGTGTGTGTGTGTGTCTTACTCATTTAACTCCCAGAGGCAACCTCATTTCCTACTTCCAGGTTTCCTTGGAAGCCATTACTCCATTTACTGCCAACAAAGGCATTTTTGAGCTCTCTGGAAAGAAAGCTTTCAGTGTAATTGTTTTATTATACTTTAAAACTTAACTACCTGAATTCAAGCACTTAAGCAGTTTTTGCTGATTTCATATTGTAATAACTTATTATAATATGAGCTAATGATGACAAATACCTTGTAAAGCCTCTCAGTATAACTCATCTGGTTTTTAACCACTGTTAGTCTTATGCCATAAACTCAGCACATCTCTAAGATCTCTGATTTGTTTCCAAAGAAGATGGATAAAAATATTTGACTCTTGAGCAAAGAAAAGCTAGCTGGATGCCTTCTACAATCAGAATCAGTCTCAGATCAGAAGCATCTACCCCCACTGTCTCCCTTTTTTTCCTCACTAAAAGGCACTGTAGCTTTAACAGTGAAAACATGATAGATTATTCTTGACCTAATGGGTCTTGCATTCTAGTTGAGGGAGACAGACTATAAAAAAGAAGAAATAATAAATATGAAAAATAGCAGCACCTGGTAATTGCTACAGAAAACAAAACTGAATAATGTAATAGATGGAGGTCATCAGTTTAAGCTGAAACCTCAACAAAAAGTAGGAGCCAATTATAGGAAAATAAGGGTAAAGAACATTGCCAGAGAGGAGACCTGAGATAGGCCTGAAAGGAGAAACAGACTTGGTGAGCGAGGGAAGAGAAAGAAGGCTGGAGGGTGGCTGGTGAGGAGGAGAGTGGGAATCAGAATAAGACTTCCATCTAGAGCACAGAATGGGGAATGTGTCAAGGGCAAATACCGTGATAATTTCCTCAGTTAGAGGGACTGTGGAAACTGTAACTGCCTTACCCTGCCTTATGTTTTCACTCTATCTTAAAAATATGTAATAAACAAAATGTGGGTGTATAACATGGGTTTGTTCAGTCTCCATAGCATTATCTCTGGCCAAATTCATCTGTAAGTCTTTGTAAGATTTATCAGATGATACCCATGTTCCAAACAAATGAAATGATGTTTGAGAAGAGCAAAAGGGCAAGGATGTTAAAAATTCATCACCATGGCCCTCAAGATCTCAGCAGTCACAGGTGGTTAAAAACCAAGTGCAGAAAAGTAAGGCCCAAGTGAATGACTTGTTATGAATTGTTTCACTAAATTTGATGAAATTATTCCTTTGTGGAGGGATGGAGGTATCAGGATTCTGGGTCCCAGAATGTGTCTTCCAGCTCAGTGGGACCAAGGAAAGGATAAGTCAGGCCTCAAAATGTATGTTGGCCCTGAAGTTTGCAGGTTTGTAAACTCATTGTTCTCAGTTCATTTGTGAGAGAGCTGGCTCTGGGGAACTGATTCACATTAATCAGAGTTATAATAGACTAATTAATAAAGTATAATGCCATTTATTCATTACCTATGAGAGTTATAACTACCAACTGAAATTCATATATTTGGTCAGCACACACTCTTCCTGGTAGAAAAATCTATTTAAGAAATCAAATTAAAGTCAGATGGCTAAAAGTTAAATATGGAAGCTGAACAAATCGAGTTGGATATTTGGAAAGGCAATATTCATTAAGGAGTGTTTTTTCTTTACAAGGACATACAGTCCTAGCTGGGCAAATGATCTACTGTTCAGCTGGACAGGGAAGGCCAGTGTTGGAGAAACACTGGCAAATTTCTACTCCCAGTCTCTCTTTTTTTCTAGAACTGGGCCACTGATTCCCAGAGGGTGGTCTGAAGGCCACCTACAGAAAGTACTCCTTGGGTAGTTATTAAAAATGCATATTTCAGGCCCTGTCCCACACTTCTGAATCAGAATCTATAGTCTTGGGCTGGAAATACTGATTTCAATTATTTTTCTGTGGAACTGTAAGCACATCAAAGTTTTGAAAACCACTGCTAACTGCTAGGCTATACAGCCTTAGGTAAGTTAGTTACTTAACTTCTCCAAGACTTAGTTTATTTGTCTATAAAACAGGGATAATAATAGGTCCTATCTTCCAGAGCTATTGCAGGGATCAAATGAGTCAAGACATGTAAAGCCCTTAGAACAGTGTCTGGCACCTAGTAAGCCCTTGGTACGCGCTTCCTGTCATCATTATTACCACGATTATTGTCATCACCTTCATTGTCATTATTTGGCTTGCCACATTCTTGTTTGCTTACCAGATTTTACTTTTTTTTAATTAAGCAAAGCCAAGTTTATTGGTTATTATTGGAAGGAAGACCATACCCTTGACAGAGTCTTAGAAACATCTCCCAGATTGTTTTTCAGTGATGACAGTTCAGGATTTCTGCTTCTTAAATGATGGAAAAGATGGTATCCTAAGCCACTTCTAAATCACGAATCAGTTCAGTTCAGTTCAGTCGCTCAGTTGTGTCCAACTCTTTGCGACCCCATGAATTGCAGCACGCCAGGCCTCCCTGTCCATCACCAACTCCTGGAGTTCACTCAGACTCATGTCCATCGAGTCAGTGATGCCATCCAGCCATCTCATCCTCTGTCGTCCCCTTCTCCTCCTGCCCCTAATCCCTCCCAGCATCAGAGTCTTTTCCAATGAGTCAACTCTTCGCATGAGGTGGCCACAGTATTGGAGTTTCAGCCTTAGCATCAGTCCTTCCAAAGAACACCCAGGACTGATCTCCTTTAGAATGGACTGGTTGGATCTCCTTGCAGTCCAAGGGACTCTCAAGAGTCTTCTCCAACACCACAGTGCAAAAGCACCAATTCTTCAAGCGCTCAGCTTTCTTCACAGTCCAACTCTCACATCCATATAGGACTACTGGAAAAGCCATAGCCTTGACTAGATGAACCTTTGTTGGCAAAGTAACGTCTCTGCTTTTGAATATGCTATCTGGGTTGGTCATAACCCTCCTTCCAAGGAGTAAGTGTCTTTTAATTTCATGGCTGCAATCACCATCTGCAGTGATTTTGGAGCCCCCCAAAATAAAGTCTGACACTGTTTCCACTGTTTCCCTATCTATTTCCCATGAAGTGATGGGACCAGATGCATCAGGGTGGATTTATTTTCCAGAAAGTTTCTAATGGCATCCACAGTATTTGAATTCAAGTTTATTTTGATCTCAGAATTTGGTACATCCTTGCCTCTGCTTTGAAAGTTAGGTTGCATCTTACTTGGGGCTAAAAGTTATCTGTCCACTGGCAACAGCAACATATCAAGTTATATAAAGTCATTTCTTTAAATGTTGTCACTTACCATGAATTACCCTCATCTTTACACCTTCCTTTACAAAATGAACACAATGTAGAAACAGAGTTCTCTCATCTAGAAATTGTTGAGTGAAATCTCTTACAGTATGGAGGTCTTAAAAATCTAAAAACAGAATCTAAGAATAGAACTATCATATGACTGAGCAATTCTACTCCTGGGCATATATCTGGAAAAGATGAAAACTCAAATCTAAAAGGATACATGTACCCTAATGTTCATAGCAACATTATTTACAATAGCCCAAACAAAGAAACAACCCAAATGCCATCAACAGATGATTGGTTTAAGAAGATGCGGGATGTGTATGTGTGTACACACACACACACACACACACACACACACACACACACACACACACAATGGAATATTACTCAGACATAAAAAATAATGAACCATTGCCATTTGCAGCAACATGGTTGGACCTAGAGAATATCATTTTAATTGAAGTAAGACAGAGAAAGACAAATATTTATATGATATCACTTTTACGTGGAATCTAAAAAATAATACAAATAAATCTATATAAAATAGAAACAGACTCACAGACATAGAAGTCTGTTTACCTTATGGTTACCAAAGGGGAAGGAGTCGGGTAAATAAACTCAGAGTATGGAATTAAGAAGACTGCCATACATAAAATAGGTAAGCAACAAGGGTTTACTGCGTAACACAGGGAACAATATTCAATTTCTTGTAATAACCTATTATGGTTATTACAAGTGGCTTCCCTGGTGGCTCAGTGGTAAAGAATCTGCATGCCAATTCAGGTAGACACAGGAGACACAGGTTCAATCCCTGGGTCAGGAAGATATTCTGGAGGAAGAAATAGCAACCCACTCCAGTATTCTTGCCTGGGAAATCCCATGGACAGGGGAGCCTGGTAGGCTACAGTCTATGGGGTCACAAAAGAGTTGGACTTGACTCACTGACTAGACGACAACAACAGCAAAACTATAATGGAAAAATAATTTGAAAGAAAAAACAATGTACATATACAAAACCGACTCACTTTTCTGTATACCTGAAACCAGCACGGTCCTGTAAATCAACTACACTTCACTTTAAAAAGATAAAATAAAGTTGTTGAAAAATGAATACATTTTTGCTAAAACAAAAGCTGAGTCTAACCTGGTAAAGAAAAAGGGAAGGTATACTCTGGGTTTAGCCAGGGCTTAACTCCTCTGACTTCCTTTATGTCCAATCTGCTTCCCAGGGCTGGGTCTCTGCCATTGTAATCAGTAAAGATTCTCATCCTTCCCTCTCACTTTTACGCACCAGTAAACTGTGAGCCTACACTACCCACTGATCTGCAGTGGAGGGAACAGCCTGAGTTACTGATGACAAGCATGGGCTCAAACAGCTTGCTGAGAGCGAGCCATGCCTACCAGACTCGCAGTGCTCCACTTGGCTCTCCCCCATGTCACTCACGTGCTGGTTTCTGCTAAACATAGCCCAGTTCCCAGGTCACCAGCTGGCAAGGCTCTGAACTATTTTTAGTTGGGTCCAGGGCTCAGGGCACTAAATTGGGATAGGTAGCTGAGATACCGCTCTGGCTTTTAAAAATAATAACTTCTATTTTTCTCTTGTTACAATTTATCATGACTTCATTTTAGACTTTTTGGAAAATATTCCTGAGGAAAAGGTGAGAACATTGAAAACACGTAGCAAAAAGAGAAAAATTAAAATTTCCCTGATTTTAGGGCAATACTCTTCATTGAGGTGCTATATCTATACATAGTAAAGCATACTAATCTTAAATGTACATTTTCGTTCATTATGTAAGTGTGTACTTCTCTAACCCAAACCCAGATCAACATTACAGATATTCCAGCATCCCAGAAAGTTCTCGCTTGTTCCTCTGCAGTCAATGTCCCTATGCTTCACACATCTATAATTCCTATCTTTTATTGCTTTTGATTTATCTATTTTTGATTTTCATATAAATGGAATCATATAGTATATACTTTTTTTTTTTGGCCACACAGCACAGCTTATGCAATCTTAGTTCCCTGATCAGGGATCGAACCTGCACCCTCTGCATTGCAAGCACAGAGTCTTAACTACTGGACCACCAGGGAAGTCCCCATCATCATGGTTTTCTTTTATATCTCTCTATATATAGGAGAAGGGAATGGCAACCCACTCCAGTATTCTTGCCTGGAGAATTCATGGACAGAGGAGGCTGGCAGGGTATGGTCCATGGGTTGCAAAGATTTGGACACAACCGAACGACTAACACACACACACACACACATAATTTTTACCTATTTATTTATTTTTGGCTATATTAAGTCTTCGCTGCTGCATGGACTTTTCTCTAGTTGCGGTGAGCTGGGGTCAGGGGGGCGGCGATCACAGCCTACTCTAGTTGCAACGCGTGGACTTCTCATTGCGGTGGCTTCTCTTGTCGTGGAGCATGGGCTCTAAGGTGCACAGTCTTCAGCAGCTTCGGCATGTGGGCTCAGCAGTTGTAGCTACCTGGCTCTAGAGCCCAAGCTCAATACTTGTGGCACAGGGGCTTAGTTGCTTTGCAGCATGTGATGTCTTCCCAGACCAAGGATCAAACCCATGTCTCCTGCATTGGCTGGCAGATTCTTTACCACTGAGCCATCAGGGAAGCCCTCATCATGGTTTTCATTTGCATTTCCCTAGTGATTAATGCAGAGAAGGCAATGGCACCCCACTCCAGTACTCCTGCCTGGAAAATCCCGTGGACGGAGGAGCCTGGTAGGCTGCAGTCCATGGGGTTGCTAGGAGTCGGACACGACTGAGCGACTTCACTTTCACTTTTCACTTTCCTGCATTGGAGAAGGAAATGGCAACCCACTCCAGTGTTCTTGCCTGGAGAATCCCAGGGATAGCGGAGCCTGGTGGGCTGCGGTCTATGGGGTCGCACAGAGTCGGACACGACTGAAGCGACTTAGCAGTAGCAGCAGCAGTGATTAATGATGCTGAGTACTTTTTCAGACACTTATTGGACATTTGAACAATCTCATCTGAAAAATGCTGGTTCAAATCTTTGGCCCATTTTAAAAATTGAGTTGTTCGCCTTTTTTCTTATTGGTTTATAGAATTCAAGCTATTTGTTGGATAGTTGGATATCTATCTATCTGTGTCTCTATCGATCTATTTCCTCTTGGTCTGTGACTTGCCCTTTCACAAAACTTATTAATTTTAAGGAAGTTAAATTTATCAGTCTTTTCTTTTATGATTGCTGCTGCTGTTGCTGCTAAGTCACTTCAGTCATGTCCGACTCTTAACGACCCCATGTACTGCAGCCTATCAGGCTCCTCCGTCCATGGGATTTTCCAGGCAAGAGTACTGGAGTGGGGTGCGATTGCCTTCTCCACGTTTTATGATTACCTTTTCCATATCTTGTTTAAGAAATATTTGGGGAGGGGGGTTCAGGATGGGGAACATGTGTATACCTGTGGCAGATAGGTTTAAACCGATACAACAGTATATTCATATTCTTTTGACCTATGGAGATAATTACCAAATAAAATAGCTAAATATTAAATGTGTTTGCTCTTGAGGTGTAGGTCTTAAATTGTCAAGAAATAATTTTTAAAAGAATAGGCATTTCAGGGATAGGTCTTTTAACCAGTTTTATCTAATAACACATTTATTTCAAATAAATACTAATTTTAAAAGAAAAAAAAAAAAAAGAAATATTTGACTGCCCTGCAGCCATGAAAATTTTCTCCCACGGTTTCTTCAGAAGCTTTATTGTTTTACCATTTAAATCTATGGTTCAGCTGAAGTTAATTTTTTGTGTATGGTATGAAGTAGAGGTCAAAGCTCTCTTTTTTTTTTAAATAAAACTATCCAATTCCTACAGAATTGTTTACTGAAAAGACCATTTTCCCCCACCGCATATGTGTAAGTCTTTTTCCGGACTCTACTCTCTTTGTCTATTCTTGCACCAATGCCACATTACAGTAATTCCTGTAATTTTATATCAAATATTTTAATTTGGTAGTTTGTGTTTTATTTGTTCAGCTGTGTCTGACTCTTTGTGAGCCCCCTCCCTGGACTGTAACCCATCAGGCTCCTCTGTCCATGGGATTCTCCAGGCAAGAATACTCAAGAGGTGTGCCATTCCCTTCTCCAGGGCATCTTCTCAACCCAGGTCTCATGCATTGCAGGCAGATTCTTTACCATCTGAGCCACCAGTGAAGCTCTTGGTAGTATAATCCCCAGCTTTGTTCTTTCTCTTCAAGGTTGTCTTATCTGTTTTAGATTCTTTGCATTTCTATATACATTTTAGAGACAGCTTGCCAATTTTAACCACCTCCTGAATGCCTTGAATCTATAGATTAATTTGGAGAAGACTGATATCTTATTCTCATTTTCTCAATTCATGAACATAATGCTGCTGCTGCTGCTAAGTCGCTTCAGTCGTGTCTGACTCTGTGCGACCCCACAGACGGCAGCCCACCAGGCTCCCCCGTCCCTGGGATTCTCCAGGCAAGATCACTGGAGTGGGTTGCCATTTCCTTCTCCAATGCATGAAAGTGAAAAGTGAAATTGAAGTCGCTCAGTCGTGTCTGACTCTTAGCAACCCCATGGACTGCAGCCTACCAGGCTCCTCCGTCCATAGGATTCTCCAGGCAAGAGTACTGGAGTGAGGTGCCATTGCCTTGTCCGATGAACATAATACATAGATCCATTTATTTAGGTCTTCTTTAATTCTATCCTACTTTTATTTTAACTTAGAAAAAAATTATGCATAGGGTTTTCCCTCTGTGTGTGTGTGTGTCTGTTTTGTTCTCTTTTGATTTCCTTCTTATAGCTCTCAGACACCCATCAAAACATACACACACACAAAGTATAGTACATGGTCACTGGAAGGTGACTTCCATGTTTCTTCTCATGCTCTGAGTAGTTTAAACATTATATTTGAGTATCTCATGACTCAAGCAAAACCCATTCCACACAGGAATAGCTGGAATATTTTTTTAAACTAAAAAAATTTTATTCATTCAAGCTACAGGAGAAAATTTGGTCTTCAGTTCAGTTCAGTCGCTCAGTCATGTCTGACTCTTTATGATCCCATGAATCACAGCACACCAGGCCTCCCTGTCCATCACCAACTCCCGGAGTTCACTCAGACTCACGTCCATCAAGTCAGTGATGCCATCCAGCCATCTCATCCTCTGTCGTCCCCTTCTCCTCCCACCCCCAATCCCTCCCAGCATCAAAGTCTTTTCCAATGAGTCAACTCTTCACATGAGGTGGCCAAAGTACTGGAGTTTCAGCTTTAGCATCATTCCTTCCAAAGAAATCTCAGGGCTGATCTCCTTCAGAATGGACTGGTTGGATCTCCTTGCAGTCCAAGGGACTCTCAAGAGTCTTCTCCAACACCACAGTTCAAAAGCATCAATTCTTTGGTGCTCAGCTTTCTTCACACTCCAATTCTCACATCCATACATGGCCACAGGAAAAACCATAGCCTTGACTAGACGGACCTTTGTTGACAAAGTAATGTCTCTGGTCTTGAATATGCTATCTAGGTTGGTCATAACTTTCCTTCCAAGGAGTAAGCATCTTTTAATTTCATGGCTGCAATCACCATCTGCAGTGATTTTGGAGCCCCCAAAAATAAAGTCTGACACTGTTTCCCCTTCTATTTCCCATGAAGTGACAGGACCGGATGCCATGATCTTCGTTTTCTGAATGTTGAGCTTTAAGTCAACTTTTTCACTCTCCACTTTCACTTTCATCAAGAGGCTTTTTATTTCCTCTTCACTTTCTGCCATAAGGGTGGTGTCATCTGCATATCTGATGTTATTGATATTTCTCCCGGCAATCTTGATTCCAGCTTGTGCTTCTTCCAGCCCAGCGTTTCTCATGATGTACTCTGCATAGAAGTTAAATAAGCAGGGTGACAATATACAGCCTTGATGTACTCCTTTTCCTATTTGGAATCAGTCTTTTGTTCCAAATAGGAAATGTTGTTCCAAATAGAAAATAGTACTGTTTATAAGTATATTTAGTGACTTATAAATGTAGTAAGTCACTATATGGAAAAATGGAGAGGCTTGTTAAAAATGCAAATTAAAATGGCACTAGTGTATCACCATCTACCTATTATACTAGCAAAAATAAATGGAAGTTATAAAAGCCCAGTAACAGCTATACTATGGAAAAGTAAGGTATTTATTGGGTACATAATATTTTGCTACTCAAAAATGTCATTGTTTAATGAGTTTCCTAGAGTTGGGCATTTAAATTGTCACAGGACAAAATTTAATGAAGAGCAACCTGTGAATATGTATAAAAGAGCTGTAAAATTGTTTATCATTTTTACTGATGATGGAAATTAAAATTTAAAGTTTTTTAAAATATTAATAATAGTATTTTATTAATAAAAGCTTGGGCACAGTCCAAATCTTTCAATGAGGAAAAAATTAAATAAAAGAGGAAACAAAGTCTTAAAAAAAATAATTTACTTATATCTCTGTTCAACAAATGTTTAAGTAACTATTTGGAGGAGATAGAAGATTTAAGAAAATCTTTAAGACTAAATCCCTAGACTCATCCTTTAAGGAGCTCAAACTCAGGGAGACAGATGTAATAATTTTTAGATATATTAACTCTCAATATTCACGACAATCCTGTGAAGTGGATATTATTATTGTCCTGAAGCACAATGATGAAGTAACATGCTCAAGGTCATGGCATTCTAGTTTAGGGAAGTATCATCCTTTATTTAATTAATTTCTAATCATTAGGCCCAGCTGTTAAGTAACAGGGCTGGGATGAGGATGGAGGTTGGGTGGCTCCAGAAACTGAGCTCTGAACTCCTGCATCAAATACCTTGGTATTTTTATACAGAAATAATGGGAGGTAAGTATCAGTAGGTACGAAGTGCCTTGGAAGCACGAGGAATAAAACTGTGGACTCGGCAAGGGTGGAGGATGGAGAGTGGGGCCAAAGATGGGGGCAAGTCAGGGAGGAAAGTCTATGGAGAGGTCAGCAGAGGCAACATGGACAGTGCAAGACCAGCTCAGGTGTTTAGATTTTTATCCTGGAGATGTTGTGGCCTGAAGGATGTGAGAGCATAGGTTGGAGGATGGGGAGACCGGCTGGGAGGTTTCTGTAACTATCCCAGGGAAAGGAAAGGCACATCTGAACAGAGGCAAAGGAAGGAAAAGAACCAACTGTCCAGAGTTGTGGACTCCACCAAAACACAGAAGTGTATTAATGGAATATATAGGCTGGCGGGTAGGGAAAGGGGCCGAAGAGCACAAAATGACATATGTGGTACTGATCCCTTCTGAAAATGTGTAGGGACATGGCCTGAACTCCAAGGGTGCAAACAGAGGGAGAGAATGAGCCCAGACTGAGGGCTCAGCATTGTTCTGAACTAGGTTCTCTCTGAGTGTATACCTCATTCTGTGCTCCCAGCTCTACCAGGAAGGTGTCAGCATTACTATTTCACCGTCAAGGGGACTGAGAGCCCCAGGGTTTAGGTGGGCTGCCTGAGTGGTATGACTTGTCCACGGTGGAGACTGTGAAACCCCCAAATGCCTGCTCTTGCTACCATGGAACCCTCCTCATTCCAGGAGAAAACTTCATGATCCCTGAAGTTTGGATCAGGACAATTGAGGGAGAAATTCAAACTAGGAAAACAAGTATGTGAAAGACTAGCTTGTAATCATCTTTGATTCATCCCTCTCCTTCATCCCCCTGTACTATCCTGCACCACCAACTTCTGTTAATCTCATCACCAAGGCAACTCTAGATGTTTCCTCCTCTCCACTCCCAGTCCCTGCTCAGCCCAATCCTGCCCAGGCCCATCTACTTGAAAGGCATTGTATACTACTCTCTCTCTGATCAAACATTTGGAGAAGGAACTCTTTAAGACTTTCAAATGACACTGCTTCCTAAATGGTCTTCCTGTTTCCGCTCTTATTTTCCCCACATTCTGAGCTCTGTTGTGTCTCTGTTCTCAGCCCTCCAGGACCTCCCATCACACTCAATATAATCCAGGGTCCCTGACAAGGCTCACTCTCTTGGGACCCTCTCTGCTTCTGACTCCTCCTCTCAACCTGTCAAGGCTGTTCTTTCTTCATCTGTGCCACGCACGTTGCCACCTCAGGGCCTTTACATGGTACTTCTCTTTGTTATAAATAATCAACTCTCACCAACCCACCCTGAATATTTACATGGACCCGCTCTCATTTTATTCAGATTGCTGCTCATTTATCACATTCTCAGAGATCCTCCCTGACCACCATCTCTAAAAAAACATTTTTCTTTATCCCCAGGCTCTTACTCTGCTTTATGTTTCTTTATGGCCCCTGAAAACTGAGAGTGAAGTTGCTCAGTCGTGTCTGACTCTTTTTGACTCCATGGACTGTAGCCTGCCAAACTCCTCCATCCATGGGATTTTTCAGGCAAGAATACTGGAGTGGGTTGCCATTTCCTTCTCCAGGGGATCTTCTTGACCCAGGGATTGAACCCCAGTCTCCCACACTGCAGGCCGACTCTTTACTGTCTGAGCCACCAGGGAATCCTTTTATAGCCCCTAGTACTACACATGTATGCGCATGTGTACTCCACATCCCAATCACTGTGCTTTGCCCAGGGGGTCCCTGGGCCAAGGCACCTTCAGTGTTAAACCCAGACAGTCCCAGGCAAATCAGGATGGATTGATCACCCTACACTTGCCCTACCAGAATATAAGCTTGACGAGGAAAAACTTTATTTTGTTCTCTGCTGGATTCCCAGCACATCATGCCTGGCACTGAGCAGGTTCTCAATAGTCGTTGAAGGAGAATATATGAACAGTTTCCTGTTTCAAATAGCTCTAGGTTTAAACTTTCCTGCCCAGCATTCTGGTTCCTCCTAGACTGCTCACCTTAATCACTCCACCCTATTTCCTATCACTCCCTGTGGACACTCTCTGCCCCAGGCACTCCAGTCTCTTTATACTTCTGCAAACTCCACCAGAAATGATCCCTTCCCCTGAAGAACCCTCCCTTGGCTCTCCTATCTGAACCAGCCTCTTTGATATGCTTTGTTTTATTTTTTGCAATCTATGCCAGTGGAAAATGGAGGATGGATGTCTGGGCCCCTATCAGAACTTCCTAGGGGATTGTTCCAAAATCTACTCCTCTCCTCCCAGTGCTGAGAATTATTAACAGATAGGACTTCCTAAGGAGAGGAATTTGAATTTGAAGTTTATTAGAATTTTAGTCTGTCCCTATGGTTGCAAAGAGTCGGACACGACTGAGCGACTGAACTGAACTGAACTGAATAAGGATATTGAATACTCTGGGAAGTCTTTGTTTTGTTGTACTCTTTTTCATCAATAAGAAATCATTGGTTTGCTGTTGTGTGGTGGTATTTCCAAGTGCTATGAATTACTCTAAGGCATTTGACTTTGGTCTTTTGCTTTTGGTTTGAGTATGGGGTAAATGGGCTTCCCTGGTGACTCAGGTAGTAAAGAATCTGCCTACAAGGCAGGAGACCCAGGTTTGATCCCTGAGTTGGGAAGATCCCTGGAGGAGGGAATGGCTACCCACTCCAGTATTCTTGCCTGAGAATCTCCACGGACAGAGGAGCCTGGAGGGCTACAGTCCATTAGGCAGCAAAGAGTTAGACATGACTGAGTGACTAACACTTTCACTTTCAAGGGGAAGAGGGGAAATCAAACACTGGTATTTTCAAAAAGCTCCTGATATGATTGACAACAAACCTACAGCACCTTGTTGTAAACCCCACAGCACTTCACAACTCAGCTCCAGCCCCTCGGCTGCACTTGTGTTATGGTCTTACCTGCCCTCTCCCATTCTAAAAGGCTCAGAATCTGAACCACATTCCCAAGACTGATCCTGGGGGCCTGGCGTAACATGTGGACAAATCAGGGTTGCATATGTGGGACTCTTGGTCTCGCTTGGGAGCCCTCTCAGGAGGATGAGTCGGTCATTTCCTGCCCTTCCCCAGCCACTGATGTGAATGGACCTCTCTTCCCTCTCTGGAATTCTCTGCACTACTGAAAAACCACTCACCTTCTGCCTACCCGCATTTCTGCTGTGAGTGAACTATCCCTGCCATCAAAGCAGATTACAGCCACTGCCAGGGCCCACCCCCTCCTCACCTTCTCTTCTCACAACCCTGTCCCAGAACCGGCCTACCGAACCAGCCCTGACCTCTAAGTTGTACTGCGTGGTTGTTCCAGCCAGGTCTTAGACGTCAGACCGAGATGGTGACTCAAGGTAAGCCAAGGTCTTTGAGCTTTCATTCCCACGTCTATACAGGGAAACATACTGACCTCACAGGATTTTTAGGGGGATTAAGTGTGATAATGTCAGTGAAAATTCCTAGCACAGGGTAGGAACCCACCCCCACCACCCCTCCCCGGAAGCCTTTTTTTCTGACAAAGGAGCAATGCCTGTCACCTGGACATGGGGACAGTGGTTCTCCCAGCCAGTCTGGGTTCTGTCCTAACAGAAACATCACTACTAGAAGTACCCCATTGTCACTAGAGTTTGGGATTACTCCAGCTTGCTCTCTGGATGGCTTGTTCAAACCTGCACTGGAGTGTGAGAGGCTTCTTTTGAGCAACTAGAGAGTCGTTCTTTGAGCTGGTGGCACTGTTACACCACACATGGGCAAAACAGAAAAGTGCTTGCTGATGGTTGAGCAGGCTGTCCTGGAAGACCAGGGGATGAAAAAGAGGATGAAAAAGAGGATGAGGATGGGGGTGGGGTGCAGGCTTCTAGGGATTCCAGTGCAGGAAAGAGGGAGGTGAAAAGAGCCAGTTCTTGCACAGCATGGTAGCTTTCAAGTAAAAATCAGGGGGAAGGGGAGGGAGTGGGGAAGGAGGCTGGGGCTGGAAGGAGTGTAAATGAAGAATTCTAAGTCTCCATTCAAGTCCTAGTTTTGCTAAATGCAGTGCAGCCTTTTTAGATCTCAACTTCCTCAACCACAAAGTGAGTGAGATCGAAACAATTGTATCTTTTTAAAAAAGTTCCCAGCACATACATGTTCATGCCCTTATTTTTTATCTTCTACCCTTACATTCTCTATCCTTTGGTTTGGAGCCAACTTCTCCCTAGTAACAAATCTCCAGAAGCCATGAACTATCTTCAGCATCCCCCCACCGCTTTATGAGATCAGAGGTACCAGAGCCTCCCTCACTCTCCATCTGCCACTCCAGCCTTTGTTTCACATTTGGGGCTCAGGTCTGCCTGTAAATTAGAACTAGAATTGCTTCATGCCTACTGCTTCGGATAGTGGAAAACACTGATAGATGTTTTCTGCCATGCCAAGTTAGAATACTCAATGGCTTTTCCCATAAACTTTGTTATACGTAATTGGTGGTTGGAGTCCATATTACCATGGATACTCTTCTACAGTTACATGAAGGATTAAATTGATTTTGCAGACGGATCTGGGATTTAACCATCACTTGTATCACAGTCTCTGTGGGAAAATATATTCTGTGTTCCAAACAATTGACCTTTTGGAGTTGATCCAGTTCCTAAGTTGGGGACAGCCTGTACCATATTATGTTACATTTTGGATTTCAGTCTTGTGTCCTAGAATCAAAGATTTGTTAGAGCTGGAAGAAGCTTTGGATATCTAATGGAACTAATTTTGTAGGTAATGAAGCCAAGATTCAGAAAGACAGAGAGATTTGTTTAAGGTTATTCAGCTACTTTGGTCTCCCACCTTCAAGCCAATGCCTTTCCCACTAGCCAAATCATTTTGTGGTCAGTTTCCCAAACAGCCATTAAACCACTTGAAAGTTGAGAAGATCATGCCTTCTTCAGTGCAGTATCAAATATACCAAATATTTCATAAATACTGAATGAATTCATTATTCACTTTGTTTTAGATGTCTATTTGCTGTAAGATGTCCTCAAATAACAACATGAGGGCATTTGAATTAAGAATGTATTAATAGTAGACTAGATTTGGTTTAAATCAAAATAACTCAAAAATAACTTAAAAAAAAAATCCCAAAACAAACAACCCTCAAAAATATTCTATTTAACTAGTGTTTCCTATATAAAAGGGTCTATTTAGTGTTGGATATCACTCCAATAACTATTTTTCACAGCTTACAGGCACATCTGGTTTTAGTTTTAGGAGATACATGCCATTAATTTTAATGTGGCCTTAAGGGAGGGCCACTACTTTATAACTACATTAAAAAACTTAATAACTCTTTGATTTATTTATGAAAGCCAACTGAAACAGAGACTAACATCATTTGGATACAATAAATGAGGTGAGCTACTGTCATTAGAAACAAAACATTTAAACTGTTTTACTTGTAACAATCTTTCCATTTGGTATGCTTTTCCTTACCAGCACACACAATGAGTTATTTCTTGAATATCCTTGAATGAGGAGAATGGGAGAGCCTGAAAGAGAAACTATGTTATATATGTAGATATCCTGGCTTTATTGTAACAAACTATGGCATGACCTAAATAGACAGCTGGTCCTGTAATCTAATTGCAAGAAGAAGAAAAAAGAGCCACAGATCAACTCTTCAAATATTAAATAGCTATCCTTTGTGATTGTTGCCCAACCGACTTTAGTTGTCTTAGAGTTAACTGTTCTATGCAGCCAGTTAACTCCATCAATTCATAGGCATTTACTTTGTGATCACAAAGGATATACCAGAGAGTTACTTTAAGAGACAGCACTCAACAGAGAGAGAGAGTTAGAAGTCAGGAAGGGGAAGGTTTGAGACCAAGGGTGGGGGAAGAGGCATTTGGTTATACCTGGCTTTATAATTTGGGGGGCTAAAATGACTGAGGACATGCCTTATGACTTAAATGATCACTTTGGTGCTTGATTATTCTCTCATATGGGTATTGAAATGAAACCAAAAGTAAATCCTAAGCAAAATTCTTGGTCCTGCCTGGGTGTACACTGAAGCTTGGCTCTGTATGGATAGAGGTAGCCTCCTACTGATATGTGTGTCCTGACCTGGTTTCTCAATATCCTTGAAGTAAGCTGACTACAAAAACCTGTGATATTTGACTACAGAATGGCTGCCCTCAAGGTATGTCTAGTAAAATTTAAAACTTACTGCCATTTAAGACTTATTCAAGACTTGATTGAGAGGAATCGTATTCATGGAAGGACAGTTTGATGAATGTTGATTCATTCATTTATAAGCTATCTTGGATTAGTCAAGGCAACAAAAGTCTATATGTCATTATCACAACCTTCAAACTTTGCTACCTAAACCTACTCAGCTTCACACCATATTGGCTATTTACCAATATCAAGAGGCATATAAAATGTGCCTATGAAAGTCTGTGCTGTGTTTACTAAAAGGAATCATGAGGCTACTGCTCAATGTGTTCTAAAGTGCCTTCTTTGAGGGCAATCCACAGGGACATCTCTCTGGTTTCAGTACAGTGATAGCTGGGTTTCTCTGAGCACTGGTCTACCCCAGGCAAATAAGATCATGAGTTTATTGAGACCCTAAATCATGATTCCCCAAGTCCTATACAATCAGGAAGTCCAATTTCCCTCCACAGACATTTCTGGAATTACCCAAGGATATTAACATGCATGTTGTCACTCCTAAGCCCAGTGGCATGGTGGTAAAAATGTTGAACAACTAGTTTTCTAGTGGAAAGAAGCTCTGGATTTATAGCATGTACTGATTTCCTTGGTGTAAATATTCCTCCCACCTTGGCCAATATAATGTCACTGAAAGTAGAGTTGGAAAGTGATGCATAATAGCATTTCATTATATAGTATTTCCACCTTATGGATACATGTTAACAACTTTTAGGCTATACATAATAGTAAGATGTAGCAACATAAATAGAATGTGATGAATCTTGAGTAATTATTACCTTTGTCTGTGTTATATTTATTGTAAGTCTATATAATTTACTTTTTAAATAATGATTGTTTGACAACTAGCTTGCAAAATTCCCTGAAATTTTAACAACTGGGTCTGACACGCCATTATCTAAAGCCCTACTGGGTTGAGAGTCTAGCTAATGGTTTGCCCTTTAGTCTATTATTAATAGATTAACAATCCTGGTCTCACCAGGAGGAGGACCTTAGCCTCATCCTTTTTCTAAGTCTGGCCACATGTCCAGAAAGAAAGATAGGCAGTTTTCTGCATGCAATCAGGACTACTACCTGCTAGTCCCCTGCTCTAAAATCTGCTGGTCTCCAGGTTCAGGTGCTCTTCAGAGACCACCAAATATTGTTAGTGCTCCAACTGATGTCTCCTATACCACTGGCAGCTTTCTTGTGTCTCTGTTTCTAAGCTGCTGACTTCCCTAACTGGTGATCCCATTCTGCCCACAGGTCACTGCTCATACTCAGGCCAAGAAATTCGTCAGTGTCAGTATGTGCTAAATGAGGTTTCTGTCTCTTTGGGACTACCTACCCTTGATCCTCACAGTGGCTCCAACTGCCTCTATTGCTGCTGCTGCCGGCAGCACTCTCTTGTCTGGTCTCCAGATCTCCACCTCTTGCCTCTTCCTCTGTCCTCAATGTCTTGCCTACATTTTAAGGTCTAAATTAACTTTGAAAACTTAGATTTACATAAATGTGGCATGAAAAATCACTTAACAAAGTAGGATGAAATGGAAGTGAAGCATGATCAGTTTTATAAAATAGGCATTCATCTATCTCTTCCCTGCTTTAAGAAAGTTCACTTTATGCAACTTTGACTTTATGAAAGACTTACATGAGTATCTTTTCCTGCTAACTGAAAGAAATCTAAAGAGGACTTTCATTTTTACAAAAATGTGAGAAGCAAAAATAGTGTTTGCCCTTAGTTCTCCAGTGGGCTGTGATGGAGGCAGTGCTCACACCAGGCACCACCAAGCTCTTTCCCTAGGAACTATACTCAGCATCTCAGAATCAGGCTGCCACAACTTTGAATTGTGTCTGTGAGCATCTGTGCTTTATCTGATTTATTTTGTGTGTCTGTTAGCAAGATATGTCCTAGGGTAATTGCATAGGAATGCTCTACTTTCAGATAGCAGGGGAAACCCACTATATATGTATATATAGTAAATATATTTATAAAATAATTATATATTATATAAATAAGTATATATATATATATATATATATATATATATATATATATATATATTCAGAAGGGCTTCCTAGGTGGTGCTAGTAGTAAAGAAAACAAAAAACAACCTATCTGCCAATGCAAGAGACATAAGAGATGAAGGTTCGATCCCTGGGTTGGGAAGACCCCTTGGAGGAGAGCATGGCAACCCGCTCCAGTATTCTTGCCTGGAGAATCCCTATGAACAGAGGAGCCTGGTGGGCTACAGTCCATAGGGTTGCAAAGAGTCAGACATGATTGAAGCAACTGAGCACTCATGTGCATTCAGAAAGAAAACAGAAAATGGTTATCTATGGCTGGTGAAATTATAGGTGATTTTATATGCTTTCTTTCTTTTCCAAATTTCCTTTGACCTAAACTAACATGAGGCATAATGTAGTCTTTATTTACCTTATATGACATAGATATTCATATGATTTTCTTTAAAAAAAATTTCAGTTTACAGTGAGCTGTCCCAAAAGCTGCAGAAGTGTTTAGTAATATATATAGTATACACACTAGTCAAACTTCAAAATCTGAAGAAATCTGATTTTAATTCTCATGTAATATTTTTGGAGGGAGATCCCACAGGAAAGTTGGTTGGGCCACTGGTAATATAGCTCTTTCATTTCCATAATAGTCCCTTCTTACCCAGGATTCTAAGACACTAGAAAATCTGGTGATGGTAGGGGTGAAGGGCCATCTTCTACCTATAGGCAGTACTCAGAACCACTCTCCAAGCCCTTCTGACTTCCAGAACTCTGCTGAGACTGGACTCTCTCTGCCCTACTCCACTTGTAGTATTTTCTCTAAGGTGCTCACTTTCTCTCTGTATAATTCCGTTTACTTTGGGTGTTCCTTATCTGTTACATGTATCTGCATATATTGGACCTTAATTGAGGACAGTGTTCAAAGTTCTCTTTCATGGGGGTTCATTCAAAAAACTTAGATCATGACATCCTGTCCCATCACTTCATGGCAAATAGATGGGGAAACAATGGAAATAGTGACAGACTATATTTTCTTGGGCACCAAAATCACTGCAGACAGTGACTGCAGCCATGAAATTAAAAGACATTTGTTCCTTGGAAGAAAAGCTATGACCAACCTAGACAGCACATTAAAAAGCAGACACATTACTTTGCCAACAAAGGTCCGTACAGTCAAAGCTATGGATTTTCCAGGAGTCATGTATGGATGTGAGAGTTGGACCATAAAGAAGGCTGAGTGTCAAAGAATTGATGCTTTTGAACTGTGGTGTTGGGGAAGACTCTTGAGAGACCCTTGGACTGCAAGGAGATCCAACCAGTCAATCCTAAAGGAAATCAGGCCTGAATATTCACTGGAAGGACTGATGCTGAAGCTGAAGCTCCAATACTTTGGCCATCTGATGCAAAGAGTCAACTCACTGGAAAAGACCCTGATACTGGGAAAGATTGAAGGCAGGAGGAGAAGGGGATGACAGAGGATGAGATGGTTGGAGGGCATCACTGATTCAAGGGACATGAGTTTGAGCAACCTCTGGGAGATGGTGAAGGACAGGGAAACCTGGTGTCCACGGGGTCACAAAGAGTCAGACATGACTGGTCAACTTAACAACAATGGGTCCCATGAAAAGTGGAGGATAAAAAGACACTTATTTAAGTATTCTAAAGGATTGTTACTCTTACAGGCTTGTGGAGAGATCTGGGAAAGAGGCATCCAAGTCCATAATCAGGTCTACTCAAGTTCCAGATCCAGTTCAGCCAGAACACTTACTCCTCTTGCTGCTGACTGATTGCAATTTTCCCTGGTCACTAGAAAGCTTAGAACCATACTTGTGACCTATTCCTAGCAAACCAAAAGGACCTTATGCCATGCATTTTGCATACAATACTGCTGGTTTTACCATTATCTCTCCCTCAGCTTTCTTTTCTGCGATTATTCTCTGTACTTATTTTAATTGATCACATTGCACTTATTTATATAAGCTACTTTAAATCCCTTCTTCTAGAATAAAACAGGTATAAATTAATGTTCATTAATAAAAGAGTTTGATGAGGATCCATTCCTTCACCCCTAAAGGCCCCAGGATGAACTGGCAGCAATAAGAGTCAATGAAAACTACTTTCGACAGGATCACTCTAATAGATTTTCACCTGGTCTGTGTTCACCACCAATGTACATGCTAAATCTTGAAATGGAGAGAGAGCTAGATAAAATGGGATTCAGTTCAGTTCAGTTCAGTCACTCAGTTGTGTCCGACTTTTTGTGACCCCATGAATTGCAGCACGCCAGGCCTCCCTGTCCATCACCAACTCCCGGAGTTCACTCAAACGCATGTGCATCGAGTCAGCGATGCCATCCAGCCATCTCATCCTTTGTCATCCCCTTCTCTTCCTGCCCCCAATCCCTCCCAGCATCAGAGTCTTTTCCAATGAGTCAACTCTTTGCATGAGGTGCCTAAAGTATTGGAGTTTCAGCCTTAGCATCAGTCCTTCCAAAGAACACCCAAGACTGATCTCCTTTAGGATGGACTGGTTGGATCTCCTTGCTGGCCAAGGGACTCTCAAGAGTTTTCTCCAACACCACAGTGCAAAAGCATCAATTCTTCAGCGCTCAGCTTTCTTCACAGTCCAACTCTCACATCCATACATGACCACTGCGAAAACCATAGCCTTGACTAGACGGACCTTTGTTGGCAAAGTAATGTCTCTGCTTTTGAATATGCTATCTAGGTTGGTCATAACTTTCCTTCCAAGGAGTAAGCGTCTTTTAATTTCATGGCTGCAGTCACCATCTGCAGTGATTTTGGAGCCCCCAAAAATAAAGTCTGACACTGTTTCCACTGTTTCTCCATCTATTTCCCATGAAGTGATGGGACTGGATGCCATGATCTTCGTTTTCTGAATGTTGAGCTTTAAGCCAACTTTTTCACTCTCCACTTTCACCTTCATCAAGAGGCTTTTTAGTTCCTCTTCACTTTCTGCCATAAGGGTGGTGTCATCTGCATATCTGATGTTATTGATATTTCTCCCGGCAATCTTGATTCCAGCTTGTGTTTCTTCCAGTCCAGTGTTTCTCATGATGTACTCTGCATAGAAGTTAAATAAGCAGGGTGACAATATACAGCCTTGACGTACTCCTTTTCCTATTTGGAACCAGTCTGTTGTTCCATGTCCAGTTCTAACTGTTGCTTCCTGACCTGCATACAAATTTCTCAAGAGGCAGATCAGGTGGTCTTGTATTCCATCTCTTTCAGAATTTTCCACAGTTTATTGTGATCCACACAGTCAAAGGCTTTGGCATAGTCAATAAAGCAGAAATAGATGTTTTTCTGGAACTCTCTTGTTTTTTCCATGATCCAGCGGATGTTGGCAATTTGATGTCTGGTTCCTCTGCCTTTTCTAAAACCAGCTTGAACATCTGGAAGTTGATGATTAGGAAATCCTATCTCTATAAGTCATCTGAACCATCATAAAATTCTTGTTTGGACAATGCTTCACTCCCCTGCCACCCCCCCCCGCCCCCCCACCGCAAAAAAAAAAAACACCTATGATTTCTGTTCTCAACGTTTATGATACAGCACACACATTTTTAAGCATCTCAGATCACAGGGGGAGTATATCACAACTGTTGACAGTGCAGACACTGGTGCTAGATGCCTGAGTTTGAATCCCAGATCTGCCACTGAAATGGGGCTAGGTAGTTAATCATTCTGAGTTTCAATAAATCCCATCTACAAAGTAAAGACAATAATAGTACCTACCTCATAGGGCTGGTGTAAGGATTAAATAACACATGTTGTATAACATTTAAAACCGTGCCAGAGCACATACAGGGATCTCAAAAATGTTAGTTATTATTAGTGATATGAGAGTGGGGGGAGCACTGCCCTGAGCTTGAAACAGCATCTTAAGTTTCTGGACAAACACCTGAGGAATGATTAAAGACTTTGCCACTGACCACTTCTGAGAACAGGCCAAAAACTCTGGCTTATCTAAATCTTCTGTGTGGCTACTCTTCCCCCTGCTTTTCTAGAGGCAGAATTATGTGATGGAAAGAAGAGGCGGGCAACCAACCTTTCTGAGCCTCAGTGTTTCTTTGTCCCTCTCTTATACATTACCAGATGTGGCAGGAGCTGAAAGCACAAAGATAAACTGCGTTTACCGTGTAACTTCTCAGTCGACTTCCCTGCTGGCTCAGATGGTAAAGCATCTGCCTGCAATGTGGGAGACTTGGGTTCAATCCCTGGGTCGGGAAGATGCCCTGGAGAAGGAAATGGCAACCCACTCCAGTACTCTTGCCTGGAAAATTCCATGGACAGAAGAGCCTTGTAGGCTACAGTCCATGGGGTCGCAGAGTCGGACACGACTGAGCTACTTCACTCACTCTCAGTCGAGTGTAGGAGATAAATGCAAAATCACACGGTAGATGATTAAGCAATATAGTGAAGGTATTTTTCTTGTTGTTAAATGCACTGTGGAAAACAGTATCCACAGAATTTAAGACGTAAGGTATGTGAAAGAGATCTAAAGAAAGCAGACAGCGGGAACCATGTGAAATATTTTTATTGCTGACCCTCCCAAGGCCCACTTCATTTCATCCACGAACACTTAGCAACGAACCTTGTGGAACCGTTGGATTATAAAACCCTTTATTTGCAAAGTCAAACTTTTCCAGTAGAATAATCCCTTCTCGTTTTCCAAACGGACAAATCCAGCTTCAAACATGGGTAACAGCAGTCCACGTTTCCCGCTTACTGAGGAATTGCTTGTCAAATCAGGGACTGAAACGAAAAAAAGAAAAGCGAGGCGGGAACAGCCACAACCGCGTATGCGTAGCGCCGGAGCCTGGCCAGCTGGGAGGCGGGAAGGTCAGCACTGCCTACGCGCGCTCTGCGTAATGGGAGCTTCCCCAGCGCAGCAAACCCTGGGAGCCTCTGGGGCGCTTGCGCAGCCGCCGAGATTCAGCGCAGTGGAACTGGCGAGGAAGGGCGACGCACCTGCGCGAAGGGGGCGGTGCGGCGCGGCGGCGGTGGTGGCGGGAGAACCGAGTCCAGTGCGATTGCGCGAGGGCAGGGGGTGGGTGAGGCGGGGACGCGCGGGGAGTACGCCGTGCGCCTGCGCGGGGGGCTGCGTGGCGCGGTGGCGGGGCAGGGCGGTGTGGAGTGAGTGGCGCTGCGGGTGGGGCCGTCGGCGGCGCTGGTGAGCTTTGCGGAGTTGGGCGGTGCCGAGGAGGAGGAGGAGGAGGAGGAGGAGGTGGCGGCGGCGGCGGCGGCGGCGGCTGGGTCTGACGCGGCCCGGTTCGTGGGGGGCTCCGCTTGTTTATTTATTTATTTATCGTGGGTGCCTCCGAGTGTGTGCGAGCTCCACTGCTAGGTGGGGAGGGGGTGGGGGGAGGGCCCGGGGGAAGGGGGAGTTGGAGTTGGGGTCGAAACGCCGCGTGACTTGTAGGTGAGGGCACGCCGAGCGGTCGCCGCAGACTCCGCCGCCGAGAAGCCCTTGTTCCCGCTGCCGGGAAGGAGCGTCTGGTGCCGACAAGATGGCGGACGGAGAGCTGAACGTGGACAGTCTTATTACCCGACTGCTGGAGGGTGAGTCGGGGCCCGGCGGGCCGCGGGGAGGGGACGCTTTCCCTTATCCCTCCTGGTCCCTCAGGCGCTGGAGCCCGAGGGAACACCCCACCCCCAATCCCCCCACCCCCCCGACGCCCGCTTCCCTGCTTTTCCCGCCCCGAGGCGGCCGCCGAGGATGGGGGCGAAGAAGCTGGTGGGCCAGGGGAGCGGCCTCCGGGAGAGAGGCCGGGCGAGAGGTGCTGTCCCCGCGGGCGGGCAGTGCCCCGCGGACCTTCGGGGACCCGCACGGCGGCGCGCGGCCGGGGCGTGGGGTGACCCTTTCCAGAAGGAGGGGGTCGGGATGCGTGCTCCGATGCATTGTATGCCCGCGAATTGTATGTTTCTCCTCTGTTCTCTTTGTGCCTTGCCCTTGGCTGCCTCCCGATTCTTGTTCTGGGAGTGAAAAGAAACAAATTTTTTTTTAAATCTTTGTGGGAAAACTGATCGGTTCAGCAAATTTTACATGATCCTACAGGGCGAACTATTCAGGGAGAAGATAACACTAGCGAGAGTACCTCCCATGTCTAATTTAGCTTTGAAAAATAGTAAAACAGGTCTGACCGAGGCGAAGAAGCACGCCAGAAATAATGTAGACACACGTTTGCTGTGGGGATTAGTTTCCGGATTTGAGAATTTTAACAGGTTTGAGCAGGGTTTAATTTCTGCACAAACTTAGAAAAGGTCGATTGTAAAGCCTCTGTTGTGTTTAAAGGGTCTTTACAAGTCTTCGCAGCTTTTGAAGTTTCTGGGCCCTTCTGTTTTTATTGGATAGGTTTATGTTAGGGTTGGGGATTGAGGGATAAGGAAGAGATGGAGAGGCTAGGATATTACTCAAAGTCCATCGCGGTCTTCTGCCCGCGAATGCCTTTATCCCAACATTTGCGTCATCACTAACTGCTTTGTGAGTGTGTAGAAAACAAATTAACCCATTAAAAAAAAAAGATTTAGAGTCCTCTCTGTCGGAAACCGTGGCAGGATTACATAGACGTTGTTACTTGCTTTCGAATTTCCTGAAGATAATTGTTTTTCACAGTGAAACAGTATGTACTTACTGTGATGGAAAAGCATCATACAAGATTGTATGGTTGGGGGGCGGAAGGGAGGGCGCTAGTTCCTTTTTTTGGCCGAAGTGTCGGTATCTCATCAGTTTCTGTGTATACCGGTTGTGTAACAAACTACAGTAAATTTGCTGCAGATGTGAGACTGAATGTCTTTTAAGACTGAATAAGAAGCAAAGTTTTACCAGGAACTCTTACTTACTTTTTCCTTTACTATCAAGTTATTCCTGGGAGGCCCCCTGGTGCCTGCAGTCAGTGTTCACTGTTTAAGACTTGGTGGATTTTAACAGATGTGAACATCTTGCTGGGTGTGAGACATCTGCTTTAGGGGGGAATTTTTTTTTTTTTTTAATTTGTTGTTTGTTCTGAGAGGGAAATGTAGCTGTTTAAAATTTTTATTATCTTGTTAACTTTGGGAGAAGTTTATGCTCACCATGAACTTGGCTTGTAAATTTAAATATTTAAAAATCTGATGCTTGTATCCAACTTGTTCATTTTTATTTTCCATATACTTATTTATATACTTTATAGGCATAAGACAGAATAAACTTATGTATTTTTAAATGCTTGATGTGGGACGTCTTAAATCAGATGATTTTATGAAGTGATTGTTTCTGTGAATTTGAATTACATCAGTGTTCGGTTCTGGTTTTTGATGATCATTTTCCAGACATTTTCCCCTTTTAAATTAGCAAGAATTTATTGACCTGCTTTGTGCCAGTCACCAGGAGTGCAAAGACAAGACACTGTCTCTTCATTCAGGGAATTCCCAATTTAAACAAGTGATTTTCAAGCTTTTGCAGCCTGCTCTCTGTCAGTAAAGGGTACCATTACTTGCTCCTTAATCCTGGGAAGTATATTTAGTTTTGACAGTGCCTCCCTGGGATTCTTAAATTCTCCAGGCTCCTTTCTCCTTTGCAAAATCTAGACCTGTCCAAAGACATCCAAAACAGACTTGGATTTTCTAGTAAGTAGTTATTTTTAGTCTTGAAATAATTTTTTTTTTAGTTTCCAAATAAAAATTAATTGATTTTCAGTGACATTACATTTTAATTAAATTTAACTCAAATTCAAGTGAGGTTGCTTAGCAGAATAGCTGTAGTTAAATTTTTGGTTTGTCTTTAGTATTAAAGGAAGGTACAGAACTTGATCAGCAATACTTGATCTCATTTTAAAGTGTTGATTGTAGTTCCATAACATAGTCTCGATTTTTTTTTCTTTTTATTACATCAAATTACCAGTCAGCTATAACACTTTTAGTATAAATTTTTATGAGTTGCTTTGTGTTTTCTTAGGTGGGCAAATCATGTGAATTGCCAAAGCACCATTTACATTTAATTTTTTTTGTTGTTATTATTTAATGCAAAACAGTATACTGATTTATTGTTTGGACAGTGCATATTCCTCCAATATATTTTCTTGATTCAGTTTTACTTACTACAAAGCCAGAGATTCCTAACACTCAGCTGTAGTGACCCTGATACTACATTGTTGTGGGTTTATCATCGTGCTTTTGACTGGTTGTTTAAATTGAAGCTAGTTTCTGTGAGTATCCTGAGAAATCCACTAAAAGCTTTTTTACTTTGATGAGCAGTTCCAAAAGGACTTAGGAAGGCAGTGGGAGTATAGAGAAATCACCTGGGGAGCTTTATTCAGACTGTCAATGTTGAGTTTACTTTGGAGGAGTTGAAATAGGATGAGTAGAATCTGCTTGTTTGGGAATCTGCTTCTGGGTGGTTAAGATTGTGCTAGCTTTGTTCCCAAATACAGACATGATCCAAGTGTTTAAAAACTGGGCTGTATCAGCTGATGATAACTAACATGTGCCCATTATATATTTGATTATGTATGTGTATCATGTACATTTAAAACAGTGTCTGGGATATGCTTTTCTGATTATAAAAATAAGCATTCTTATTCTTACAGGAAAGAATTTCTTATATGAAACAGTGAAGAATTAAAACCAGAGTCCTCCCCATAATTCCATGATCCAGAGATAACTTGTTGAAATTTCGATGCATTTTTCTTTCAGATACTTTACATCTTTAGAATATTGTTTATGTAGCTTTATGAGTTAATTTTTAAACGTTTTCTTACAGTTTTTTTTTTTTTTTTTTTTGCTTTGCTACAAAGCTAAACTTAATATTACAAGATAAATTGTAGACTGTTAGTATCATGTTAGTAGACTGTTAGCAAAAACTTAACAGAATATGATTGTGTTTGTATTTTTGGCCTGGTATTTATGAAAATCTTGGGATGTGTGTATTTTTGTTTATAAATCCGTTTTTCACTTAATCACAACCTATCAGATGTCTAAATTTGTGAAACTGCTGTGATTATTTTTAGTTAAGCTGGAAGACTAAGCAAATAGGAAGTTTATGTCTTTTGTGTCCTTTTGAACGTCAAGAAAAGGAATGGATTTGGAAAATGAAGATTAATGAAACCATATTAAAGCCCTACCCCCCACCCCTTTTTTTAAGCTTTATTGTTGTTTTTTTGGCTGCACCACACAGCTTGTGGAATATAAGTTCCCCAGCCAGGAATTGAATCCTGGTCCCCTGCAGTGAAAGCACTATGCCTCCAGTTACTGGATCGCCAGGGAATTCCCAAGTCTCTCCTTTCTCCTTTTTAAATAATAGTTTTATTGAGATACAGTTCGCATACCATGCAATTTCACCTTTTGAATTGTATAATTGAGTGGTTTGTAGTATATTCACAGAGTTGTGCAACCCATCAGTCACCACCATCAACATTAGAAAGTTCTCCCCATCATTCTCAAACACACCCCTGTTCCCATTAGCTGACAAGTCCCTTTTCCCTTCACTCCTCTCCAGCACTAGGTTATCCCTAATCTACTTCCTGTGGATTTTGCCTGTTCTGGACATTTCATGTGAATGAAATAATGCATTATGTGATCTCTTGTGATTGGCTTGTTTTTAATGTTTTGCAAGTTCATCTATATTGAAGCATGTGTCAGTATTTCGTTCCTTTTATGGCTAAACAGTATTTCATTGTATGACTGTACTACATTTTTATTTGTCTGTTTGTCACTTGATGGACATTTGAGTTGTTTCCTGCTTTGGGCTGTTGTGAAAAATACTGCTATGGATGTTTATGTACAAGTGTTTGTGTGGGCATATGTTTTCATTTCCCTTGGGTAATATAACTGGGAGTGGAATTCCTTTGTCAATGGGTAACTCTGTTTAACCTTTGGAGGAACTGCCAAACTGTTTAAAGCTTCTTTTCTGATTCAGTTGTTTAATTATGACCCAGCAGTCTAAAGGTTAGGCAGTTTTGAAGGAAGTGCTAGTTGATCTTGGCAACCTCAGCTTCTGCAGGGCAAGTGTTATGTGTAAACCCAAGGCCAGGTCTCTTGGAAAAAGCAGGTTGAGGAATAGGGGAGATAGGCTGAAGGTTGCTTTCTCTCCTCTTGCTTCTTTTTAGATGAAAAGCTGGAGAAGGCATAAAGATGGTTCATTGTTCAGAGATTGAGTATTTAAATGGTTTTCCTGTTAGTTCCAGGTGAGGGAAATTTTGACAGTTTGAAGAAGTAGTCCGGAGTGTTATTATTGTATTTGAATACAGGGCTTTTCTGATAAATGTTCAAATCCAAGATTAGGATTTATTGGGATTTAGAAATCTATTTACATTTGAGTCTAGAGACAGGATTATATTAAGATTTAGGATTAGTGAGGAAGATATTAAATTTTATCAAGTAATTTTTTTCCCTCTGATGTCTTATTATCCACATTTATTGTTTTGATAGAATATCTGTTCTAATATCCTATGTTCTCAAGCAACTCTAACAGGTAAAATAATGCAGCTGTTAAGAATGTCAAAATATTTAGAAATAATTAAAATCTCAGTTTCTGAAACAAAGGTTATCCTAGAAGTCTTGGGCTCTAGGGATGCAAGAAGAAATGGTTTGCAAATGTCAGTAGGCTTACTGTGGTGTGGTGGTGGAGGATATGGATTCACAGTTGAATCTTCTAGGATTTAATTTTGAGTCTATACAAATTTATACCCTTGGACAGCAATCACTGCTCTAGTGGCTAGAAGTAGTCATTTCAAGACTTACTGTTTCTGGGAAAATAGAGGATCGGTGAAGACAGGAAGCAGAGAGATGGAGGTTACAACTCTCCTTTCTTTTTGTAAACTCTCCACCTTCCCCCAAGATTGCATATGGTTACCTTTGAAGTCTTGGTTATTAGTAGGTGAAATGCAATTTTTTTTACACCTCATCCTCTGTAATACACTGCACCTCAGATTTTTCTCTGTTAGATAACATGAAAATGCTTTAATGGAAATTAAGTCCTTATTCTACAATTAGTGAGGTAGGAGGCTAAAAATGCAGAAATTCATTCTGAAGTTAAGTATATGTAAATAACCAGTAGGCACTAGCTTGATAGAGGAATTCAGTTCCTGGTCTAGGTGGGTATTTGCCATACATAGGGAAAATAGATAAAGGACAGGGGCAGTTGTCCTTTAATCTGCCTATCCACCTGTGTATAGCAGAGTGATTTATGAGGACATACATAACCTTCCTAATAATCACTGACCTCAGGGCCCTCCCTTCCCAGATTTTCCTGCTTCTGTGCAAAGACTAGGTTTATTTCATCATGAAAGAGTTTAAGCCTTGGGCTGTTCCTTAGACCATGCCTGAGTTTCCATCTTAGTCAATTACCAAACTATTGATAGAAACATTTTCTTGATTTGAGTGCTTGCCTTTTCGGAGAAGGCAATGGCACCCCACTCCAGTACTCTTGCCTGGAAAATCCCATGGACGGAGGAGCCTGGTGGGCTGCAGTCCATGGGGTCTCGAAGAGTCGGACACGACTGAGCGACTTCACTTTCACTTTTCACTTTCCTGCATTGGAGAAGGAAATGGCAACCCACTCCAGTGTTCTTGCCTGGAGAATCCCAGGGACGGGAAGCCTGGTGGGCTGCTGTCTATGGGGTCGCACAGAGTCAGACACGACTGAAGCGACGCAGCAGCAGCAGCAGCTAACACCATTTTAACTTTTCCCTTAATCCTGCCACCTATTTTCAACATTTAAAGAAATCAAGTTACTTTTCCCCATAAAAGAAATTTAAAGTGAAAGTGAAGTGGCTCAGTCGTGTCGACTCTTTGCGGCCCCATGGACTATAAGCTTCCGTCCATGGCTCCTCCGTCCACGGGATTTTCAAGGCAAAAGTACTGGAGTGGGTTGCCATTTCCTTCTCCAGGGGATCTTACCAACCCATGGATTGAACCCATGTCTCTCACATTGTAGGCAAACAAATGCTTTTACCATCTGAGCTACCAGGGAAGTCCAAAGAAATTTAAGGACTTCTATTAATATAGCTTTCTCTAATGTTGTACTTAGCAGTTACGGCTCTTTTATTTTAAATGGAAAGCTGAGAAGAAAACTTTATAGATACTTTTAGGTTTTTCTGTGATATTTGAATATTTATCAAATAATTGAGCCAGAGTAGTGAAAGAAAATGACTAGGCTTCTGAGTGGAAGTGAAAGATCTAAGTTACATAATGACAGAGAGGAGGGTATTTTATGAACATCAGACCTTAGCTGCAATTGTTATGTGAATCCTAAATAAAATCAGGTGTACATTTGTTTACTCAAGGTGTATCTAAGTATTAGTACATGCTGATACTTGTTAAAGATACAGGTTCTACATGTGTTACAATTTCAGCTTATTCCCAGTTTCTTCTGTATTTCTGGGATGATAATAGGTACCTGCTTCATAATGTATCTATTTGTAACAATTAAACCGGTAAAACACTTTGAACATAATAAAAGCTCCGAAAATGTTAGTGTTCTTGTTTAGTGTAAACCTGAGCCAAGATAAGGTAAGAGAGGGCTTCTTAATGCTGGTGAGCCCTGGACCCTCTCCACAGTAATTTTTGAGAAGGTTTATTTCTAGTGAGGATCTAACAGACGTGCGTTGTTTGTTGCATACAGCCACGTATAGAACTGTGTGTGTGTGTAAAACATTTCTTTCCTATTACTGTTATTTGGCATTTATAATCTGGTTTGACATATTAATGTTGGTGCTGAGGGGGAGAGAGATTTTTAGGCAGAATAAAGTGGTGAAAGGTGATTTAAGGAGATTTGGTGTATGCTTTCTTTTGATTAGGGACTAGAGAGCAGTGGATTTCAAACTTTGAATCTTGAGACTACTTTATATTCATAAAAAGAACTGAGGACAAGAGTTTTCGTGTGAGTTGTTTATCAGTACTGTTAGAAATTAAAACTACGAATTTAAAATTTTGATAACCTGTTCATTTTATGTAAGTAGAGTTTGCTTTCTACAACAAAAATATTAGGGATCAGCACATTTCTTTAATGTCTAGCTTTGTAGAAGACAGAAGAATTCTCGTACCTTCAGTTTGTTTTGATAACATTGTTTTGGTTGAAGTATCTGAAGAAAATCTGTACTTTTACAGATAAATCAGAAAAGGAGTATTTTAAAAGCATTTATAGATAATGGTGGATATTCTTTAATAGTATAATAGAAATTGACAAGTGGTAATTTCTTAAAGGTTAGTTGTAATGTGGAATCTGAAATGTTCTCTTACATCAAAATCCATTGATCTATCTTGCATTTTAAATGGATCTTACAAATGATTTTGTAATATGCCTTGGTTCTTTTAAAATCACTGGTTAAGGTGATTTATGCAGATGTTAAAAGTTGACACATTTTATACAACATTAAAGAATCACATTTGTTAATTTAGAACAAGGTATCAGATGAGTCCTTAAGTATGAAAAAGCTGTCAAATTCATGGTGCTGGATACAGAGTTTCCAAAATTTTAATTTTCACTAGCAACAAATGCTGTCAATTGTTTCATTTGAAATGACAGGCTCACTTTGTTCATTTTCAAGCATATCTGTTATATATCTTGAGTGAGTAACTATAGTTTGTTAGTTGTGCTTTCCAGCAAAAGAGATGTTCTGTGAAAGAAAAATTAGCTGGATCACTTTGGTACTTCAACAGTCACTCTAGAGCTTTTCTTGAAGACAGCCATTGTACTTGAATATGCAACAGGAAAGCTTCATGGATACTTTCCATTTCCTCATGCAGAATATTAGAAAGATGTATACTCAGTGGTGGAGATTTAATAAAATTCATCATTTTTACTGCTTAAGGGCATTTTAATTTGAAACTGGATCTTTCTGTTTCACTGTAAGCGCATGGCACTTCAGTGCCACTGACTTGGTTTCTGCTCAGGTGCCTGCATTTTAATCATCGTTTTCACCATGCATATGTCAATGCAGTAAAAAAGAGGATCACACTCTGAGAACCCACAGGCCTACAGCACTCCCTTCTAATCCTGAAATGTCTAGCCTGCCCCTGTATCTGTTAAGTTTTCTTCTTTACTCTTTTTTCATTATCTGTTTGTTTACTAGTGTACCTGAAATGATACAAGCAGTTCACAGACTCCTCTGAGAAATCGTGAAAGCCCTGGGCCTTCCCCGAAAAATATGCATGTTTATATACACAGTACTACAGACAGGGGGATTACAGAGCTCCTGAAGGCCATCTGTAGACTCAGATCATATTAATAATTACTATCAGGCAAACTTAAGATAAAATTATGGCAGCTGCCTAGTTCTTTCATTTAAAACCAAAATTCCACATTCTAGCCAATTGTAAAAATTTTACGTTTTTAAGTTAACTTTGCTGTTTAGTATGTAACCTTGATTGAATCATTTTAGTATTGTAGAAATTAAAATATTAAAGGTTAATGAAGATTACTAAGATTTCATGGGGCAAAAATAGTAATGGAATTATTCTCTTGACATTCTTTCTGTTTCAGAGAAGACAGTTATTAGTAAAAAACTTGCTGGAAAAAAATAGCATATTGTTATTGAAAATAAAATTTAGCATACACACAACACAGACATACATATCATGCACCATTTGTAATTTAAGAGACAAACCTGCATTGAAAAGACTTTTAAAAGAATTTGAAATATAGTGATTGAGTATAATTTTTTGCAGTCATGAGAAGGGACTTCTTTTAGGGGAGAAGACAACATTTTGTTTAATTGAGGTTCAGAGTTGGTGTTCTGTATCATCAAAGTCAATGGAAGTGTTTGTCTATTGTTGATCTATAATGAGATTTTATGTATTTTATCTTGGAAGCTGTCTTAACACAGATAGGTACTGCCAAAACTAGTATCAATCTACAAGCATATGGTTTTAGTTAAGTGATTTTAGTCATCACTTGGAAGGTATTTATAGGATTTTATTAGTCCTCTCTTGATATCTGCCTTTTAGCATGTCATTACATTACAGATTAATCAATTCCAGTAATAGGTTAGGTGGAAGCTTCTCACCTGCACAAATAAATGAATTTTGATATATTTTGCATTAGCACTAAGATCTGATGAATGCTGTTAGAACTGTGGTTTGAGCTTAGAAAATAGTATTCAGTGCAAAACTTATGAGGGAGTAAAAATCTCACTTGTTTTAACTTGTGACAACCCTGAAACTGTATAAAGCAACCTGACATTTGCTTGTGACCCAGGCAACGTTAGTTGTTAAAGTGACTTAATATAGTATATGTTTCACATACAAGGTTTTTTGTTTTGGGGGTTTTTTTGCATTTTAATTTTAGGTTTTAACTGAGAAATATTATTAGGTTTGTAGTAAAATCTAATTTATAAAACCTACTCTCTGTTTGATAGTAGTGATTGGGGGTTACTCTTCTCATTCAGAAAAATTTCAGTATCAGCCCTAAGCCTTAAAAAAATCAGTAAAACTTCATCACTACTGAACTGCTCTGTGCTAGGGCAAGTCAGGATATTCAGCTTTTGTTTCTCACAAACATTTGTGGACCCGACCATGGTTAGGTTTATGAGAACTAATGAAGTATACCATTGGTATCGCTGGTTCAACGGTGTGATTAGAATCTTTTTCCACTCAGTAACTGCACTATAAACTTTAAATACCTTCAATTTTTACAGGCTTTTTAAAATTATCCAACTAAGTCTTTTTCTGCTCCATGCATAGTTTTACCTGCATCATTGTTGTGGGTTTGTTTGTTTGGCTTCTTTGGAAAAAAATTTTTTTTTTAGGCCGCACAGTGTGGACTGTGGCATCTTAGTTCCCCCACCAGGGTTTGAACCATGTTGCTCCCCACTCCCTGCCGTGGAAGCGTGGAGTATTAACCACTGAACCTCCAGGGAAGTCCCTCTTTGAAAATATTCTTGCCTGTGGTTGTTCCACTCATACTGTTCATGGAGGCTAACTTTTCTGTCATTTCAAATTCAGTATTGGCTCCTCAAATAAGCAACAAGTAAGTATTGGCAGTATCTGTGAATGCATTCATTAAGAGCCAATGAAACCACTCAAAATTGTTCGTTTTTTTAACTCATTATTGATGTTGCTTCCAACGTTGTCAACTCTTCAAGAGCTGTTTTTACAGAAAGACTTCAATAAATACATATAGTTTGGGGACATATTTCTTTGGCTTTTCCAAACAAACATGATTTAATTAAGTCACCATTAGTAAATGGCTTTCCTCACTTGCTAATACATGAATCAGTTGGAAACTTACTTTCATTGCAGCCTCATTTCTATTTTTGTGCAGAAATTCTGCTGTGATGAGATTCTGTTAAAATTTTTTTTTAAAGTTTTGTTACTTCCTGTGAGTTGGGAATGTTGTGACAAGTGCTCAGTTTCCTAATGTTAACACATATTTTATTCTTTTAGCTGGAAAGTCATAAATATAATGCCTGATAGTCTAATCCAGTAACAAAATAATCTACACTCCATTGTGCCTTAGACATTCACATTCCACTTTTCTTCCTTTAACATGATGAGTATGCACTAGTAATAAAATTAAAATAAAATGGCACTCAATACATTGTTGAGTTATAGCTGTATCTCTGCAATTTCTAGAACCTTGGGAAACAATGCAAAGCCATGAGGGTACCCCATGTACTCGCTGCTACAACTACTCAACTCTGCCATTGTAGCGTGAAAGTACCTGTAGGTATTGATAATAACTAAATGAATGAGAGTGGTTCTGTTCCAGTAAAATTTCATTTTTGAATGCTAACATTTGAATTTCATGTAACTTTTATGTGTCACAAAGTATTATTTTTTCCCACCTCCCCACCGTTATTAAAAATATATAAAGGACCAAATTTCACCTTGGACCTTAGTGTTTTCCCCCCTTTCTGTTGTAAACATGATTTTGCAGAAAGCTTGCTTTATCAGGAGTCAGGTACCTTGGTGCTCACACCCATGTTGCATGACTGATTCATTCACATAATGTATGGAGTTATGGCCCTTAATGTCTAGTCCTTGGCAAGGTATTTCTCAAAATTCTTTATAAAATCATATGAATTTCTAGTGTATACCCAATAATCATATTTTGTGTACTTATTATTTTCACTTGAGCAGAGGGTTTTGATCTTGAAGTACCAGTGAGTTCACCAGTCACTCCTAGAGGCATAGGGGAATAGACTCCAAATAAAAAGTGGCAGTCTTACTGGAGTAAAGAGGAGAGGTGGAAGTCTGGGGCAACTAAAGCAGTTGAAACTTAAGTCCTAAAGAGGAGAGAATCACATAGACTCTAACCTCAGAACCTGTAGTCGACTCCCGCTAAAGTCGAGGACTTCCCTGGTGGCTCAGACAGTAAAGCGTCTGCCTACAATGCGGGAGACCCAGGTTCAATCCCTGGGTCAGGAAGATCTCCTGGAGAAGGAAATGGCAACCCACTCCAGTATTCTTGCTTGGAAAATCCCGTGGGCAGAGGAGCCTGGTAGGCTACAGTCCATGGGGTCACAAAGAGTCAGACACAACTGAGCGACTCCACGTTCATGTTCTCCCTAAAGTCATTGACTTCTAAGATGCACACATGCAAGAGAAGATTCTAAGAAGTGCAGAAGAATCTGAGCAGAGATTACAGCGTTGTCCAGTACCTGCGTGGCAAAACTTGACGTTAAGACTTAATAAAGTAAGAGAGACTATATTGTACCCTGAGTTTTCTGTTGAGACCTCCATCATGGCCAAGATTGAGGGCAAAATGAAATAGACCCGCCCTCAAGAAAATGTGGGTGCATTATTGCCACACTTGCTGCTGCTAAAGGAAACAACCCTCTGTGGAGAAGATGTCATAAAAAACTACTACAGTTATTCATCCATAATCAAATATTTCTGTGAAATACTACAGGAATGCTAACATGATCAATTGACCAAAAAAAAGAAGAAAAAGTATAAATCCACCTTGTATAATTCATATATTAGAGATGTCACACAGACTTTAAGATAACTGATTTAATATGCTCAAGGTAAAGAGGAAAGGAAAAATTTCATCAGAGACCTGGAAACTTTATAACCAAAAAAATACGTTAACTAAAGTTAAGAATTTCGTAGTTGTGTTTACATACTTGCAAATTAAAAACAGCAGAATAGAGGAGTAGTAAACTAGGGGAAAATAGTTGAGTGGAAATTCTGCAGTGCTGAGAGAGAAAAAATAAAGGGGGAATACAGAAGAAGGCAGCAGAAGACCATAGAAAAGTTTAACATGTCACCTTACACCTGTCAGAATGGCTGTTATCAAAAAGAGAACAAATAACAAGTGTCAGCAAGGGTATGGATGAAAGGAAATGCTGGTGCACTGTTGGGGGTGGGGGGTAAATTGATGCAGCCACTACAGAAAACAGAATGGAGGTTCCTCAAAATATTAAAAATAGAACTACTGTAGGATCCAGCAATTCCACTTCTGGGTATGTATCTAAAGAAAACAAAAATACTAATTTGGAAAAGATGCACCTTTATGTTGCAGCATTATTTACAATAGCCAAAATGTGGATAAGTGCCCTTTATCCAGTGAATGGATAAAGAAGATATGGTGTGTGTGTTTGTATTGTGGACTATTAGCCATAAAAAAGAATGAAATCGTATCATCAGTGACAACAGGAATGGACCTAGACAGTATTTTGCTAAGTGAAATAAGTCAGACAAACAAAGACAAATACTATATGATTTCACTTGCATGTGGAAGCTAAAAAAACAAAACAGGTGAACAAACGAAACAGAAACAGTCGTAGATAGAATAAACAGATGGTGCCAGGGAGTGGGGGCTAAGAGAAATAGATGAGGAGGGTTAAGAGGTACAAATCTCTCAGTTGAAAAATAAATGAGTCAGGAGTGTGAAATGTACAGTCTGCGGAATGCAGTCAGTACCTTTGTATGGTGACAGATGGAAACTAAACTTATGGTGATCATTTTGAAATGTATAGAAATATCGAATCACTCACTGTTGCACCAGCAACTAACAGTGTTACAGGTCAAGTACACTTCAAAAACAAACTTACTTGTGGGAAACAAAGATCAGATTTGTGGTTACCAAAGGTGTGGTTACCAGAGGAGGGGAATTGATTGAAAGTAGTCAGAAGGTACAAACTTCCAGTTATGAGATACATACTGGGTATGTTATATACAACATGATAGTTATAATCAACACTGCTGTATGTTATATATGAAAACTGTTTAGACAGTGGATCCCAGGGAGTTGCCTGGCAGTCCAGGGCTTAGGACTCTGCACTTTCACTGCAGAGGCCCCGGTTCAGTCCCTAATGGGGGACCTAAGATCCCACAAGCTACATGCACAGCCATAAAAGAGAAAGAGTGGAACCTGGGAGTTCTTATCACAAGAGAAAAAAGCTTTTTTTCTGTTTTGTTTTGTTTCTATGTGAGATGATGGCTATTCACTAAACTTAATTGTGGTAATCATTTTGTGTTATTCTCCTTAAACGTATTCAGAGGTGTATGCCAATTATATCTCAATAGAACTGGGAAAAAAATTTTTTTAAGGGGGAGAAAAAGAATTTTGACCTTTATTCTATACCATACACAAAATTAAGGTAGATTATTGAATGAGTTAGGCTAAACAATAAAGTATCTAAAAGGTTTAAAAGTAAACATAAGGAAATACTTAGGAGAAGGCAAACATTTCTTGAACATGATGTAAGACACCAAAAAAAAAAAAATTCAAGATGGATTTAAATACATTAAAGTATATCAGTTTTATCAAAGGCAGCAGTAAGAGAATGAAATTTTCTTGGGCCCCAAAATCACTGCAGATAGTGACTGCAGCCATGAAATTAAAAGACACTTTGGAAGAAAAGCTATGACCAACCTGGACAGCATATTAAAAAGCAGAGACATTGCCAATGAAGGTCCGCCTAGTTAAAGCTGTGTTTTTTTCAGTAGTCAGGTATGGATGTGAGAGTTGGACCATAAAGAAAGCTGAGCGCCAAAGAATGGATGCTTTTAAACTGTGATGTTGAAGAAGACTCTTGAGAGTCCCTTGGACAGCAAGAAGATCCAACCAGTCCATCCTAAAGGAAATCAGTCCTGAATATTCATTGGAAGGACTGATGCTGAAGCTCAATACTTTGGCCAATACTTTGGCCACCTGATGCGAAGAACTGACTCATTGGAAAAGACCCTGATGCTGGGAAAGATTGAAGGCAGGAAAAGAAGGGGACAACAGAGGATGAGATGGTTGGATGGCATTACTGACTTGACGGACATGAGTTTGAGCAAGCTCCAGGAGTTGGTGGTGGACAGGGAAGCCTGGCGTGCTGCAGTCCATGGGGTCACCAAGAGTCTGACAGGACTAAGCAACTGAACTGAAACTGGGAGAAGATACTTACAATGTATCTGACAAAGAATTCATCTGGAATATGTAAAGAATTCCTACAGATCAGTTAAGTCCAGTTTTAAAGAATGAACAAAAGACTCAAAATGAACTTCACACAAAAAAAAGGATGTCCCAGTGGCCTGTTGAGCATATGAAAAGGGTAATGCAAACCAAAATCTCACTGAATATCACTACACCCAACAAATTGACTAAAACTGTTGACAAAGAGGTAGAGCAGCATTGCTGGTGGGATTGTAAATTGGTTTAACCACTCTAGGAAACTGGTGGTATCTGCTTCTTAATAAAGCTAAGTCTTCCTGTGACCCAGTAGTCCTCCTGTTACATGTATACCAAGAGAAATGTACATGAATATTCAAAGCATTCATAATAGCCTCAAACAGGAAATGACCCAAATAGAGTATATAAATATATTTTGGTGTATTCGTATGAGAAAATACTTCAAATGGCTGCTAAATACAGCATGCATGAATCTCACGTGACAGTGAACAAGAGTGTATACTATTTATAAATTTATACTATAAATTTCTATTTAAAATTCAAAAACATTAGACTAATCTATGCTGAAAGAAATAAGAATAGTAACCTTGGGCATTATTATTGAATGGTTAGGGCTTAAGGGAGCCTTGGGCTGCTGGAAGTATTCTGTGTCTTGATCTGGGTGGTGGTTACCTAGGTGTATACATAAACCATACTTTATATAATAGCTCAATTGATTTTTAAACATTAATAGTACAGTAGATATTTGCTGTAACAGAATTTTCACCTGGCTTGCATTTATTACCTACTGAAAATTTTTTGGGGGGAAATTTTTGACTAAAAAAATTTTTATGAGGTGGACTAGAAAGAGTATTGATTTTTTTTTTTTTTTTTGGTTTTTTGAATATTGAGTTTTAAGCCAGCTTTTTCTTTTTTTTTTCTAATTTTATTTTATTTTTAAACTTTACATAATTGTATTAGTTTTGCCAAATATCAAAATGAATCCGCCACAGGTATACATGTGTTCCCCATCCTGAACCCTCCTCCCTCCCCATACCATCCCTCTGGGCCGTCCCAGTGCACCAGCCCCAAGCATCCAGCATCGTGCATCGAACCTGGACTGGCAACTCGTTTCCTACATGATATTTTACATGTTTCATTGCCATTCTCCCAAATCTTCCCACCCTCTCCCTCTCCCACAGAGGCCATAAGACTGTTCTATACATCAGTGTCTCTTTTGCTGTCTCGTACACCGGGTTATTGTTACCATCTTTCTAAATTCCATATATATGCGTTAGTATTCTAAGAGTATTGATTTTTGAGTTTGAAGACCTTGTTCTGAATTCCTTTCTGCTGCTTTTTACTCCTGTAGTAATCTTGTGCAGATTATTTTAATCTCTTTCTGTTATTGTAGAATGTAGGTAGTAACTTCCCTTTTTAATTCTCGGGATACCAAAAGGATTAAATGAGATGATCGATGTGAAGTTGCTTTGCACTAAATTAATTATGCAGATATGTAGTATGTTCATAATTTAAAGACACTTGGGTCTAGATGCATAAACCCACATTCTGTAATTCCTCATGAATATTGTGATAGTGATCTAGTTCCCCCATGTAACAGATTGCCTAGATTTATTCCCTTTTATCAGATAACTGAGAATTTTGAAGTGTTCTTGGAAGCCTTGGAGTCTGCACTGGTGGGAGCATGACTTTTACATTGAAAGACAGTGGGATTGCCCTGAGCAGTTTACCCTGTTCTCCCAATCATTTTGCTGATGTATCCTAAAATTTGGTCACGTGTCAGAAGCTTAACCCTTGGAAGAACCTTTAACTTCATCAACTTTTAGAAGTGATTGATTATGAAAGTCGCTGTTTTATTTGCCTGTGGAGGGTAGGGCAGCTATTACCAATTACAATTTTAAGAAAGTACTGATTGCAAGGTATCTCCTAACTTTTAGAGATATTAATTGGGAAAAAGCATGCAGTGAAATACAAGAAGTTTTGGTAAATTTTAGTTTCTGTGGATTAGCATGACTTAAAAGTTGAAGCATTTTTAGCCCTGTAAAAATGTTAGTTGAAGTGTACCTAACTGTAACTTAAATTACTTGCATGGGAGGCCAGAATTAAAGATGGAGCTTACAGAGGAAATAAAGCAAATTATGAGATAAAATATTCACCACTGGAATTTAGACACTTTAACACATCAAAGTGACCCACACTAGTCTTAATTTGCTTAATAATCATTGCCATCAAATTAAAACTAAATTTTGATAACCAAGAAGTGTTTTATTACTACAGAGTCACAGCAGAAATTGTGGAAACTTCTTTGAGAGCCCAAAGTATTTTTTTTTGTATTGTCCATTGCTGTTATCTCTAAATAATTACCTTTAGGTGTGTGTTTGTCATCTGAAAGCCCCCAGAAACCTTTAATCCTTCAAGGAGAATACTTTTTACCTCCTAAAACTAAAATAGATAGGTATTTGATGTACTGATTGTAAAACCTTTTTTGTAATCATCATTTCCCACATTTACATTTTTGTACCAAGATTAATAATTGTTCCTATTGCAGGGCATTGAATCTAAGCTAGTATTTTAGATACTTAGAGGAAGATAAAAAGTTGTGTGTTTCTTCATCTTTAAAAAATTCACGTGTTTCAAGAAAGTAGGTAATTGAGAACTAGTACTTAAAAGGCTAAGTTCCCATAGTAAAAGCAGTTCTGATCATGGTTTGGATTTCAGAAATGGTCTTACTGTCATATTTGCTTAAAATACATTTCAACATTGTCTCTTTGTTATATTAGTATATTAATGGATTATATATATGAATAGGCTTTTGCAGGGTTAGAGGCTTTTTTTTTTTTTTTAAGCCTCTTTCAACCTGACAAAGGAATCCGCAATTTTTAGCAAGAAATGTATGGATTAAAATGTAAATGGGAAGTCATGGGTGTATATAAAAATGTAGTCTCTGTTTTCTTTAATAAATGCTGTCAAAGTAAGATTGGCAGCTCACAGTGTATTTAAAGAGAAAGAGCCAGTAGGGAAGGTAATAATGAGAGGAAATGATTAGAAGTTCAGTTCAGTAGGGCAAGGGCTTCCCTTGTGGCTCAGCTGGTAAAGAATCCACCTGCAATGTGGGAGATCTGGGTTTGATCCCTGGGTTGGGAAGTTCCCTTGGAGAAGGGAAAGGCTACCCACTCCAGAATTCTGGCCTGGAGAATTCCATGGATGACTGAGTGACTTTCACTTCATTTTCAATAGGGCAAATAAGGGAATTCTCCATGGACCGTTCCTCCCCACTCCATCCCAGAAGTTATTGGGAACCGTATTAATTAATGAGTTTTAGTCACTTGAACTGCAAGGCCTCAAATTGACCACTGGAAAACAAAAAAGACCACATTTCCATGGTAGCAGCCTTATGGCAACCCACTCCAGTACTTCTGTTTGGAAAATCCCATGGACGGAGGAGCCTGGTGGGCTGCAGTCCATGGGGTCGAGAAGAGTCGGACATGACTAAGTGACTTCACTTTCACTTTTCACTTTCATGCACTGGAGAAGGAAATGGCAACCCACTCCAGTGTTCTTGCCTGGAGAATCCCAGGGACGGTGGAGCCTGGTGGGTTGCCGTCTATGGGGTCGCACAGAGTTGGACACGACTGAAGCGACTTAGCAGCAGCAGCAGCCTTAAGGAGCATTGGAAACCACCAACAGTGAAGATAGAGATAAGCCAAAGATCATAGAATAACCTACTGTTAGCCATGGAACACAACAGGGTATCTGATAGTTTGCTGCCTGTGTGAATCTTCTGATACTCAGAATATAGGCATGACTCCTTTTTTTAGAATTAATATTTTATGGATAAATTTTAGAAAACTGACCATTTTATTTACTGTTTACCAGTACGAGGATGTCGTCCAGGAAAGATTGTACAGATGACTGAAGCAGAAGTTCGGGGCTTATGTATCAAGTCTCGGGAGATCTTTCTCAGCCAGCCTATTCTTTTGGAATTGGAAGCACCACTGAAAATCTGTGGTATGTAAATGGGTAAAGTTGGCAACAATCTCTTTTGAATTCACTACACTGAAGATGAGTTAGAGAAAACATCTAAAAAGTTTTGTGAAAAAAAGGTTTGCTAGGTTTTATTACATACAATTGTAGAATTTGAGACTTTGAGAAAATGACAAGTTAGAGATGAGAAGAAAATGTTTGCTATATATACAGCAGATTAAAAGATTGCTGGTCACACTGTTACAAAGAGTTCTTAGAAATAAGAAAAAGACAATACAATTTAAAAAAAATTGAGTGGGAGCAGATTGTAGAAGAGATTCAAATGACTAGTAAACATAAGATTCTCAGACTCACTTGTAATCAGTGAGATGCAACTTAAAAACAAATCTGGGACTCTGATGAAATTGGGGGAAAAAATGTCAAAAATTGTTATCTATTGTTATCAAGGATATGGATTCGAGTACACAGGTATAGAATTTTGGGGGTCGATACGGCCGTATCCATGGTCTTCTAACTTAATTTTGATTGTTTTATTTTGAAGATTATATAACTATACAATTTGTATTTGATCTTTCAAATCTTACAGTGGCTTTTGGCCAGAGGCAAAAACTTAAACCTTAAGTTAACATTGTTGCAGTTGGAAAAACTGTTGGCACAGAAAAGCATTTTTCTATAGTTTATATACAGTAGGATGTGGTATGTATAATGTACTGACTTTTGGTTTGATAATGCAGTTTTTCTTTTAGTCGGAGAAGGCAATGGCACCCCACTCCAGTACTCTTGCCTGGAAAATCCATGGACAGAGGAGCCTGGTAGGCTGTAGTCCATGGGGTCGCTAAGAGTCGGGAACAACTGAGCGACTTCACTTTCACTTTTCACTTTCCTGCATTGGAGAAGGAAATGGCAACACACTCCAGTGTTCTTGCCTGGAGAATCCCAGGGACGGGGGAGCCTGGTGGGCTGTCGTCTCTGGGGTCGCACAGAGACAGACACGACTGAAGCGACGGCAGCAGCAGCAGTGTTTATCACATAGCTTTAATGAACTTAACCATCAGCTTTTGAAGAGATAGTTGAAATTGTGTGGAAATAATCAATCCCTTCTATGAATTAAATGAAGCAAATTAAAAGTCATCTTAAAATTTAAGTGACTCAATAGTCTCAACAAGATAGTCTTTACATGCTTTCGTACAGAAATAATTTGAAAGTAATAGAAGTTATTTATACTAAATATTTAGTTTTTGCTGTTTGCTCACTACTAGGCATGAAAAAAGTGAACCTAAGTTAAATTACCAGATAATGAATGTAACTGTATTAGTATATAACAAATTGCCCCCAAACTTTGTTATTTAACAACATTAATTTATCATGTCACAGTGTCTGTGGGGTAAAAATTCAGGCAGAGCTTAGTTGGATCCTCTGGTTTTGAGTCTCTCACAAGACTACAGTCAAGATGCCATTTGAGCCTGTAATCATCTCAAAGCTCAATTGTGAAAGGATTCAGTTCCTTATGGGCCAGTGGACTGAAGACCTCAGTTCCTAAGGAGCTGTTGGCCCATGGCCTCCTTTAGTTCTTTATTAGGTTTGCTTCTCCATAAGGCAGCTTAATCATCGAGCATGAGAGATGGCAAGAGAAAGTGCAAGCAAGATGGGAAGCTACAATCTTTTGTAACCCAGTCTCCGAAGTGACAGCCCATCTCACTTTTGCTGTATCTTTTTCGTTAGAAGTAAGTCACTAGTTACAGCCCACATTCAGGAGAGAGGATTACATAAGGGTATAAACAGTGAGAATCATTTCATAGAAGCTGCTTTACCACAGTAACCATAAACTTTCTCAAACTGGCTTTTTCTGTTTTTAGGAGATATTCATGGACAGTATACAGATTTACTGCGATTATTTGAATATGGGGGTTTCCCCCCAGAAGCCAACTATCTTTTCTTAGGAGATTATGTGGACAGAGGAAAGCAGTCTTTGGAAACAATCTGCTTGCTATTGGCTTATAAAATCAAATACCCAGAAAACTTCTTTCTCTTAAGAGGAAACCATGAGTGTGCTAGCATCAATCGCATTTATGGATTCTATGATGAATGTAAGTAAAAATAAAAGCATTTCTTTTTAATTGGAAATTCTCTAATAGTTTTCCATTTCAGAAGAATTCTTTCAAGAGTTTTAAAAAATATGATCAAGCAGAAGCCCAAGAAGAGAGCCTTTCATGGAAGAGGAACCTGAAACTGGGAAACATGTTATTAGTTAAATAGGTTGCTTAGGACCTCTTCGGTCATGTTGTTTCAGGTTGGCTGCAGCTTACTCAGCTGAAAGGCCCTCTTATAATTAGTTTATGTAGTAAAAATATCCAAGTGGAGCAGAGGTCACTATAGATAGTAAGTAGCCTGTTTCTAGTCTCCATTAAGGTTTTAGTTTTCTTGTGATATGATAAAAACTCTTATTGAGCCTGTGTCACAAAAAACATTGAGAAGTTCTATGAAATTATTTAAAATTTGAAGTTTATTAGAATTTTAATCTGTACCAATAAGGATGTTGCGTACTCTGGTCCTTATTTTGTTGTACTCTTTTTCATCAGTAGAAGTCACTGGTTTGCTGTTGTGTGGTGGTATTTCCGAGTGTTACAGATGACCCCGTTACATATCACTTTGGTCTTTTTGCTTTTTGTTAGGTTATGGAAGTGAATGGGCTTCCCTAGGTTGGGAAGATCCCCTGGAGAAGGGAATGGCATCCCGCTCAAGTATTCTTGCCTGGAGAGTTCCATGGATAGAGGAGCCTAGTGGGCTACAGTCCATGGGGTCGCAAAGAGTTGACGCGACTGAGCAACTAACTTAACAAGAGAGTGGATGAACATATGTTTGATTAATTAAAAGTTAGAACCAGTTAACAATGATTTTCAAATGGAATTTTATTTTTCAGTGCTGAATTCTCCATTAGAATCTATTTTTGCTTTTCTCCATGCTTAATTACAGTAGAGCTATTAGAACCCCTCTCTCTTTGTTTCATGTAATCATTTATTTGACAAACTTTTGAGGATGTATTATATGCCAGGCACTATTCTAAATACTAGGAATGCAGCAGTGCTCAAGAGAGATAGATGATCTCTATTCTTACGGAGTTTAGATTCTAGTTGGAATGATTTTATATTGCATTTTTATTTCTAAGGTGTAGTGTATGGTTTCAGTTGTTTAAATCAGACCAGTAGACAGGAAGTGGATTGTAGTACACCAAGCTATAACCACTTTTCTGAAGCTATATCAGAAATAGAGGTGTATTATTAAAGGATAAAATATGGACTTGAATACTCTTAAGGATAGAGAAGAAATCAAATGAAATGTATGTGAGAGCAGCTTGTAAACACTTTCAGTTATGCTTGTTCATTGAGATAAAGGTTATGGCATAAAAAGCAGAGGAAATGAGTGCTTTGTGTCTATTATTCCTCCTCTTGGTTAGTTGCAACTTACTACCAAATTCAGAAAACTCAGTAACTCCAAAAAGGTAAACATGCATTTAAGACTGTCTTCATTGTAGTTCTTGATGTTAGATTACAGGAAAATTATAGCCTTTGTGTCTCTATTTATCCTTGCTGTGGTGCCAAGTAGAAATTTACTCAAAAGTTAAGCACCTGGAAATTCTCCTTTCTTGGCAACAAGTTTATACCATGTTACCAATGCATTAGAGTTGTACCAATGCATACCTCTCCAGAGGCACTCTTTTCACTTCTGCTTACTTATTTGGCTAGGTATTTAACATGTTGAACGGAAAAAATTAATAATCTGTTAGCTTGTTTAGAGTTGCTATATTATAGTGATCTTAAAAGGCAAAAATGTTTTATTTGTTTCATAAAACACCTGGCAAAATCTTTTTAGTCTTTGTAATTTTACTGAAGGTGCTGAATGTTTATTGTATGTATTACCAAGTGACATTCATTATAGAAAAAAACAAGTGCTAGGTGAAACATAAAGAAAATTGGAATCATGTATAAGTCTGTGGCTATTAGAATAACTAATGAGAACAGTTTTAGATTTGTTCTGTTTGTTTGTCCTTTTTTTAGGCAAACGAAGATTTAATATTAAGTTGTGGAAGACCTTCACTGATTGTTTCAACTGTCTGCCTATAGCTGCCATTGTGGATGAGAAGATCTTCTGTTGTCATGGAGGTAGACTAGTAAATCTGCTTTATGGGCTTTTCTTTTTTTTCTTCCCTTATTTAGAAAGGGCCTATGTTTATTGAGGTGCTGTGGGAAAACAAAGCAGTGCTTGTTTGAAAACTCAAGTGATTAAAACTGTTTTAAACATAGCCAACAATACCTTTTAATAACTAGAATGTGGTGGTTTATACATAATGAAAATGCAGATTTAGTACTTGTCTTTAAAGAGTTTCATATATGAGGAGGATGACCAGAGTTTTGCTTGAAAAAAATGTCTTTCCTTTGCCTCAGTTTTGACAGAAAACTATCAGTGAAAATGCAAGGATCATGACTATTTTCTTGTCTCTATTAAATGCCTTTCATCAGAATTCACATATAATTGAGTTTAATATTCTCACATGCCAAGAGTTCTAGGCTTTATGTACTATGTCTGCATTAGTCCTAAAAGTAATAATAGAATGATAAATATATGACAGTTTATTTGAAAAACTAATATGTGTCTAGCAGTTGGCTGGATACCATGAAAAAATATAGGTAGTGTATGATCTGGCTATCTTGAAGCATTTTAAAACCTGTTGATAAAACATTTTCAAAACAGATAATTCAGTAATGAAAGGAATTTGTCAGAGTACTTGTTGACAGTAATTATAATGAAAAATCAGGAAAGGAGAGAATTGTTGGGCAAACATTTACGGAAGCTTGGGTTTTGGAGATGAAAAGGACGTGAGAGTCTTTCTAGTTGAAGGACTATGTGAGGGCTGGCCCAACTAAGATGTCAAATACATTTTGGAGAACAATGGGATCAGATTTTGGAGATGTGAGTACTGGGCAAAGGAGTTTGTTGAATGGTTTAATAACCATTTTGTACAGGGAGATAATTTAATGAAAATAGTTTTTCATCAGTGTGCAGGAAGAATTAAGGTAGAAAAATGCTAAAAGATAGATGCATGTGTCTTAGCCTGAGGTAATAAGATGTTTATTCTTAGAACATAATTTACTATGTTAGTTGAAACATTGTATAGGAAACACTAGACATTTAGGAAATGTTTAGGATTAAGTGGTAAGAAGTGGCCAGACTTCTTAGTAGGAAGGACTAGAATTGAGGTGCCTTCCTATGAAGAGCAAGGAGTGGTTGGAAAGAAAGAAAAGTGGTAGGATTTTTTCTTTGAAAAATCTTTTGAAATGAAAAGGACTTTTATTTCTCTGATAGGGAAGAATAGGGAAGACCTAATCATAATGTTCTTTTATGTCAAGGTGGGATTCTATTTAATAACCCAATGAACATTGAAAGGAATGCTTGAAAGTATCTTTAATTTCACATAGGGAATCTACTTTGATTAAATGCTTTTTATTTGGAGTGAAAATTTTTTAGATGTCAGTACTGTGAGTCCTGTTTTCATTCATAGGACTGTCACCAGACCTGCAATCTATGGAGCAGATACGGAGAATTATGAGACCCACTGATGTCCCTGATACAGGTTAAGTATATAGAGAAGTTTAACCTTTGGTGTGTGTGTGGTCATACCATGCAGCATGCAAAATCTTAGTTCACCAACCAGGGATCAAACCTGTGCTCCCTACATTGGGAGCACCTGGGAAGTCCCTTAATCAATTTTTAATGTAAAATGTTGACATATATGAACTTTATTATATTTAATGAAGGTAGGACTGTATTGTGTAATAAATAGAGCTTTGTTTTAGTAGTCAATAAGCTAACTACAGATTACTTGGAATAATACAAAATATTTCACTCTCCACTAATTCCCCATAGTACAGAAGTTTTAGATTTTATTATAACTGTAATATGGTTCTATCAAACTTATTTTTTGCCTAAAATCTTGCCAGTTTTTGCTCAGTGTACTAAAGCATACTGAGAGCATAATGATATCACTCAGAATGCTACTCATACTAAACATCAACCATATAAACAGTTGTATAGATGCTCTTTTATCAGTAAGCCACTGACATATTGCAGTACATTGTCTCCTAACAGAGTACCACTGTTTTTGTGTGGATTATTTTTTTAAAAATGCATTTTGCCAGATTTTGACTGTAATTTAGAATATATTTGACTAAACCTAATAGAAGCTAGTACTTAAGTAATAATATTTATTTAAAATAAGGTACAATACAAATTTTAGGTGATTACATCTTGAGAGTTCCTGTTGATGGTATAGTTCAGGCATAAATCAGTTTCAAAGATGGCATGTTAAGTTTCTCTTTCCATCATATTTTAATGGGAATTTTTGAGATGCCATGAAATGGCCATTTTGAGCTTTCATATTGTCCGTCATATTTAGAAATTTATTTTCTAGAAACAATAGCCTAATGATTATAATACTTATTCATTAGGGCATGGATTATAAACATTAAACCTTGACTGTTGGATTCTTGTCTTGATTCCATTAAGGTTGAAGAACGCCACATTGTTGTTGCTACGATTATTTTATTTTGTATGCATCCAGGCGGTTGCATTTTCCAGATAGTCCCGAAAGCCAACTACATTTTAGTTATTTTGTCATATAAAAACCATAGAATAGTATCTTAACCTCCTCACTGCTCCTTTTGTGGAAACAGACTGGAAACTATGAGCATTATAGAGCTGTGTGTGTGTGTGTGTGTGTGTGTGTATTTAAAGAATCAGCTTCTGATTCTTTAGCAACCAGAAAGAGCTTGTAAATTGAGACCATCATAGTGGATTTGTTATACTGGTGGATTTCTTATGACAGGAGCTTAGGAAATGATGATAGAAATTAAGTGTACATTGCCACCATTTCTACAATATGTTTTAGGTACTTCACCTACCAAGATAAGCTATGCTACTGCTAAGTCACTTCAGTCGTGTCCAACTCTGTGTGATCCCATAGACGCCAGCCCACCAGGCTCCCCCGTCCCTGGGATTCTCCAGGCAAGAACACTGGAGTGGGTTGCCATTCCCTTCTCCAATGCAGGAAAGTGAAAAGTGAAAGTGAAGTCGCTCAGTCGTGTCCGACTTTTAGCGTCCCCATGGACTACAGCCTACCAGGCTTCTCTGTCCATGGGATTTTCCAGGCAAGAGTACTGGAGTGGGGTGCCATTGTCTTCTCCGAGATAAGCTATATTGTGACTCAAAATGAAGCGCTCCTTTTGTTATAAGCTATATTAGTATATGGGTTATCAAAAAAAATCTTTGACCCCAACTCATTCTAAAACAGTCTTCCCTTAGCATTTATTCATTGTACTTGAAGCTTAACCATTTCGTACTTCGGAGAAAGGGCAATGGCACCCCACTCCAGTACTCTTGCCTGGAAAATCCCATGAATGGAGGAACCTGGTAGGCTGTAGTCCATGGGGTCGCTAAGAGTCGGACACGACTGAGCGACTTCACTTTCACTTTTCACTTTCATGCATTGGAGAAGGAAATGGCAACCCACTCCAGTGTTCTTTGCCTGGAGAATCCCAGGGACAGGGGAGCCTGATGGGCTTCCATCTATGGGGTCGCACAGAGTTGGACACGACTGAAGCGACTTAGCAGTAGCAGTAGCAGGTTAATTCTTACCCTTTAAGGAGAGCTGCTATTCTCTCTTCTTTTGTTTTGACAATACCTTTCCAATACTTATTGCTCATTCCTTCTCTGCCTGCGTATTAGATGTTTGATTTCTCAGAGTAGATTTATTGGTCTTCTTAATTTACATTCCCAAGATGGTCTCAGTGGATGATGGAGATGTTGTTGTCGCTAAGTCACATCCGACTCTTTTTTTTCGACGTAATGAACTGCAGCATGCCAGGCTTCCCTGTTCTTCACTATCTCCTGGAGTTTCACTTCAATTGCTCAGTTGTGTCTGACTCTGTGACTCCATGGACTGCAGCACGCCAGGTCTCCCTGTCCATCACCAACTCCTGGAGTTTACTCAGACTCATGTCCATTGACTCAGTGATGCCATCCAACCATTTCATCTTCTGTCATGCCCTTTTCCTCCCACCTTCCAGTTTTTCCCAGCATCAGGGTCTTTTGAAATGAGTCAGTTCTTTGCATCGGGTGGCCAAAGTATTGGAGTTTCAGCTTCAGCATCAATCCTTCCAATGAATATTCAGGACTGATCTCCTTTAGGATGGACTGGTTGGATTTCCTTGCAGTCCAAGGGACTCTCACAAGTCTTCTCCAACACAGTAATTCAGAAGCATCAATTCTTTGACACTCAGCTTTCTTATAGTCCCAACTCTGACATCCATACATGACTACTGGTAAAAGCATAGCTTTGACTAGACAGACCTTTGTTGGCAAAGTAATGTCTGTGCTTTTTAATATGCTGTCTAGGTTGGTCATAGCTTTTCCTCCAAGGAGGAAGCATCTTTTAATTGCATGGCTGCAGTCACCATCTGCAGTGATTTTGGAGCCCTAAAAAAATATAGTCTATCACTGTTTCCATTGTTTCCGCATCTATTTGCCATGAAGTGATGGGACCAGATGCCATGATCTTAGTTTTCTGAATGTTGAGCTTTAAGCCAACTTTTTCACTCTCCTCTTTCACTTTCATCAAGAGGCTCTTTAGTTCTTCACTTTCTGCCATAAGGGTGGTGTCATCTGCATACCTGAGGTTATTGATATTTCTCCCGGCAATCTTGATTCCAGCTTGTGTTCATCCTCATCCAGCCCAGCGTTTCTCATGCAGTTAAATGATCAGGGTGACAATATACACCCTTGACGTACTCCTATCCCTATCTGGAACCAGTCCTGTTCCATGTTGAGTTCTAACTGTTGCTTCCTGACCTGCATACAGATTTCTCAAGAGGCAGGTCAGGTGGTCTGGTATTACCCTGTCTTTAAGAATTTTCCAGAGTTTGTTGTGATCCACACAGTCAAAGACTTAGGCATAATCAATAAAGCAGGAGTAAATATTTTTCTGGAACTCTCTTGCTTTTTCAGTGATCCAATGGATGTTGGCAATTTGATCTCTTGTTCCTCTGCCTTTTCTAAATTCAGCTTGAACATCGGCAAGTTCAAGATTCATGTACTATTGAAGCCTGGCTTGGAGAATTTTGAGCATTGCTGTGCTAGTGTGATAGATGAGTGCAATTGTGCGGTAGTTTGGGCATTCTTTGGCATTGACTTTCTTTGGGATTGGAATGAAAACTGACCTTTTCCAGTCCTGTGGCCACTGCTGAGTTTTCCAAATTTGCTGGCATATTGAGTGCAGCATTTTGACAGCATCATCTTTTAGGATTTGAAAGTGCTCAACCTAAATTCCATCACCTCCACTAGCTTTGTTCATAGTGATGCTTCCTAAGGCCCACTTGACTTCACATTCCAGGAGTTTGCTCATACTCAGTGTCCATTGAGTCAGTGATGCCATCCAACCGTCTCATCCTCTGTCACCAATATTTAAATATTTTCAGTTCTATTTTTTTTTTTAAGCCTGAAAACTATAAAGTTAAGGATTTGATCTGATTTTGTTTCTCCATACTTTATTTAAATCTTCCAGGCTTTTGTAGAAAATATTTTCTTCCCTCAAATTGATCTATAGATCAGAAATAGTTACAATGAAATCTCAGTTGGATTCACAGAATTAGACAAACTGATTCAGAGGTTTATATATAGACGAACAAAGGATTAAAAGTAACCAAGACAGTCCTGAAGAAAATTAATGAGTGGGGATAGATCTACTAAATGGAAAGATTTATTTAAAAGCTCTGGTGTGTTGATGTCTCAGTGATAAAATAGATTAATGGAATAGATTATAGCACCAGAAGCAGGATTGGTAGCTCTGTAAGGAAAGGATGAAATTATTCAGGAAATGCTGCTGAATCAGTTGGTATCCATACAGAGAAACTATAGACAAAGATGAAGAGCCTTTTCCAATATCATGTTTAGAGCATTCTGTGCATATATTTCTTACCTGTTTAAAGGGCTGGGGAGTACTACCTTAAGCCAGGCAACATTGTATATGTGTGGTTACTTTAACAAAAAATGGCTGAGTTTTATAGGCCAGGATACTAGGGGGCAATGATTGGCAGTATTTATTAAAAGGTAGGAGGACAGGAGAAGAAATGTGATTTAGATATACTTTATTTTATAAATTCTGTCTTTTCATTGCTGTGTTTTTATCCTTTAAAGGTTTGCTCTGTGATTTGCTGTGGTCTGACCCAGATAAGGATGTGCAAGGGTGGGGAGAAAATGATCGTGGTGTTTCCTTCACTTTTGGAGCTGATGTAGTCAGTAAATTTCTGAATCGTCATGATTTAGACTTGATTTGTCGAGCTCATCAGGTATGAAATACAAAACTTTTGGATGTTTTGGTATTTATTAACTTCATCCAGGTCTATGCCATTTTTTTTTTTATTTTGAGAAAATCGAGATCTAAGGAAACTAATTATTACAAGGAAAACAGAAGAGGTAAATCATCAAATGCATTGTATGGATTTTGATAAGAACAAACCACACTCTAAAAAGACACTTTTAAGATCATTGGGAAGATTTGATTATAGACTGTGTGTTAGATACCAAGGAGTCATTGTTAATTGTTTTAGCTGCGATGAATTGTATTGTTATGTAAGAACGATGTCCATATTTTTCAGAAATGCATGCTCAAGTATGTAGTGGTAAGATGTTTTGTTTTAAAATACATCAGAAAAAGGAGCGGGGAGATAGATGAAATAAATGTAGAAAAGTCTTGGTAATTATTGAATCAGGGTGGTAAGTAAATATCCAGTCCTCATGCTCTCTAGAACATAACTGATTCAAAATACACTGAAAAGCATTTTTTAAAAATCCTTTTAAGCTGCTCTTACGTATTTTAAATTTGTAAATATTTAAAGATTCCTTGTTTATTAAGGTAAAATTTATTGTTATTTATATGCTATATATACTTACATAGTTTTTTTCTGCAGCTTTGTGCCCCATAAACCTTGACTGCTTCTACCTCTTTATGCGATCCTATGTGATAACACAGATGACAGGCTTCTCATTTTCTGTACATGTTGTATATCACATGCCCTTTTTTTCTGTTAAAATTTTCTGGTTCAGTTGAATGAAGTCATATCCCCAAATTCTTTGCTTTTGGCAAAGTTATCTTTTAATCAGTGAGCATTGTGTTTATATAAGATTTCTTGTTGTGTTGTTCGGTCGCTGAGTTGTGTCCAACTCTTTGATCCAGTGGACTCCAGCACACCAGGCTCCTCTGTCCTCCACTGTCTCCCAGAGTTTGCTCAGATTTATGTCCATTGAGTTGGTGATGCTGTCTAACCATCTCATTCTTTGCTTCTCTCTTCTTTTGCCTTCAATCTTCCCAGCATAAGTCTTTTCCAATGAGTCAACTCCTTGCATCAGTGCCCAAAATATTGGATGCTGGCTGAAGCTCCAATAAAGGAGCTTCCAAGGAATATTCAGGGTTGATTCCTTTAGGATTGACTGGTTTGATCTTCCAGGACTCTTGAGAGTCTTCTGTAGTACCACAATTCCAAAGCATCAGTTCTGCAGTGCTCAGCCTTCTCTGGAGAAGGAAATGGCAACCCACTCCAGTATTCTTGCCTGGAGAATCCCAGGGACGGAGGAGCCTGGTGGGCTGCTATCTATGGGGTCCCACAGAGTCGGACACCACTGAAGCGACTTAGCAGCAGCAGCAGCCACCTTCTCTGCTTTCTGATATTCTATCTAGGTTTGTCATCACTTTCCTTCCAAGGAGCAAGTGTGTTTCAACTTCATGGCTGCAGTAATTTTGGAGAAAATAAAATCTGTCGCTACTTCCACTTTTTCCCCTCCTATGTCCCATGCCGTGATGGATGCCATGGTCATTTTCTAGACACCTCCAAATCCTGTTCTGCTTATTTTCAAGCCTGTTATCTCTAAAATTAAGAGTCTTATGATGGGAAATAACACAAAGTTTCCTTTAAAAAAAAAAAACAACCCTGTTCTTTTGGTAAATATGTGAATAAATAAACATATGAACAAGCAAACTAAGAACTTGTAAAAGGATGTACTGAATGCCAGGCAGTATGGTGAACTGGAGTCGATAATGTGGCCAGGGTTTTAACAGAAAAGTTTATTACCTAAATTTCACCATGAAGTAATAACAACAGGAACATGTGCCTGATATCTAGGTAGGAATTATATAAAAATGTGGATGGTTGTGGAAGTGCTTTCTCCAAGTATTGTAGGATAATTTTGCTTAATCATAGAATACATAAAAGACTTCAAAATGTATTTTTACCTGTTCTGTAAATAAATAGAAAATGTTTACATGTCATTGCCTACCTCTCAGAGTTGTAGATCTGAGAAACATAAATTGTTTAATTCACTGAGGAATTGACAACAGATTCTAGAAATCATTTTAAATCATTAAGGAAAAGAGTTATACACATAAAAATCTATCGGCAGCTAATTTGTAGTAGCACCATCTGTAAATTAAGCTCAGCTTAGTAAAGTTTTCAATGTTTGTAATACTAATAGGAAATTACAAAGTAGAAGAAGAAAAAATTCATAACATAATCTGTCTTTCATTGTCTGATTATTGTTCATTGAATTAAGGATTTTATATTTGGATCATAATGCCATTGTCTAAGAAGTATTTGGTGTCTCAACTCCCTTTAGACACTGTTCTAGGAGAATGGTAGTAGAACACTTGAAAATGGTATTTTTGAACTTCAGTAATCATAAGTTTATTTCATTTAAGCTAAATTCTTGCCTTTATAGAAAGGGAAAGCCAATTTTAATATTTTCTCAGGTAAGTTTAAGAATAAAAATCAGGCTTCCCAAACAAAATAGGGGTTTGTATTTTTTCAGGTCTTTGTCACATTTATCTTAATTAGTCCTGATGGTTGAAAATTTTAAAAGATACATAAATGTTTTTTCTTTTGACTTTTTCTCTGCCAGGTTGTGGAAGATGGATATGAATTCTTTGCTAAGCGACAACTGGTAACCCTGTTTTCAGCCCCAAATTACTGTGGCGAGTTTGATAATGCTGGTGGAATGATGAGTGTGGATGAAACTTTGATGTGTTCATTTCAGGTATGCTATATGTATACTTTTGTTTATTCTCGTTTGTTCTCTTTTTAAATATAAATTTTTAACAACTGGAAAATTGTTTTAATTGAAGTATAGTTGATTTACAATATTGAATTAGTTTCTGGTGTACAGCAAAGTGTTACATACCTATTCTTTTTAATATTCTTTTCCATTGTGATTTGTTGCAGTATATTGAATATAGTTCCTTGTGCTGTATAGTAAGACCTTGTTATTTATTTAATTTATATATAGTGGTTTGTATCCCAAACTCCTAATTTATCCCTTTCCTACTCTTTTTTCCCCTTTGGTAGCTATAAGTTAGCATCTAGAAATCTAATTTAAAACTATTGTCAGAAGAATTTTCTTTCAGATTTATTTTCTTTCCTTGAGGAAGTATAGGAAATCAGTTTAATTCAGAAGTAATTATCACTCTTGGACTCCCTGTAGATTTCTATTTTCATTCACAAATACTCTAGTCTTTGAGGTATATATCTCGTAATTAGAGTTTTAGGAATCCTAATTCATGTCATTCATTCTTGATGGCATGTGTTTACATTGGAAATTCCTGTATGAATCCTTACGTAGTGGCTTCGCTACTAAAAGAATGTGAATTCAGATTGTGTTTTCTTTTGCAAGATGCATGGATGGGACAGGCGTTGAGTAGAAAGAGTTTATGAATTCTGATGAAAATAATGTAGAATATTTACCTAGAAAAACCTTCCAAATAATCTTAAAGTATCCATTTGTGAATATAGAAACATTTACATTTAAAAGAGAGACCAGCTTTAGCATACTACTTAATCATTCTTGTTCATGGACTAAAATAACTTTTTGTCCTTGACACAATGTTTTTCTCTTAAAAAATGTAAGAGAGGTTTCCATTACTATCAGCTAATAACAATTGAATGCTAAATGTTTGATTTCTCATTCAGAATTTAAATGTAGTAACCATAACCAGGCCATATCCTTCAACAAATAGTTTGTTTTTTTGTTTGTGTGTTTTTTTGGTTTTTTTTTTGCTATAACCAAAGTGTTGCTGGGGATGTGGAGAAGTTGGAACCTTACATATTGATAGTGGGAATGGAAAATGGTTTGTCAGTTCTTGAAAAAGTTAAACATAAAAAGTTTCTGTATGACCCAGTATTTCCACTCCTAGGTATATACCTGAAAGAATTGAAAACAGTACTTAAGTACATGTATATATACATATTAATAGGAACATTATTTATAATAACCAAAGGTAGAAACAACCCAAATGTTCATCAGCTAAAGCATGAATAAACAAAATGTGGAGTATCCATAAAATGGCATATTGTTTGGCAATTAAAAGTAATAAAGTACTCATACGTGCTACATCAAAATCATTATCTCAGTGAAAGAAGCCAGTCACAATAGCACAAATTGTCTGGTTTCATTTATTTAAAATAGCCAGAAAAGACAGTTCAATAGAGGAAAGTAAAGTAGTGATTGCTTATAGAGTTGAAGGGGGTTAGGGCAGTCAATAATGGAAATAGTGAGTGAGTGAGTGCTTTTGGGAACAAGGTTTCTTCCTGGAGTGACAAACATGTTCTAATGTTAGATTATACCAGTGGTTTCATAGTTGTAAATATGTTAAAAGTTGTTGCCTTTTCTACATTGTAAATGGTGAACTTTATGATACGTAATATATATATAGCTTTTTAAAGTGAAAGGTCTGTACACACATAATAAATGAAGATTGAAGAATTTGTGACTAATTACCCTCTAAAGAAATAGAATTATGATGAGAACCTGGGTCTTTTGACTCTTAGTGTTTTTTCCTCATCACAGATATATACTAGTTTGAAAATTTTTATACTTAGATCTAAGGATTGAATAGTTGATGGGTTTTGTGTACTTGAGCTTTTGTCACTAAATTGTCAATGGAATGACCAATAATAGTAATATTCAGATATTCAGACATTTGTACTTTTTACTTATTTTTTGATACTTTTTAAATGTGAGAAATGATTGTAGAACTTTGCTATTTTTTTCCTACAATTTTACAATTGATGTCATTTATTGAGAAGCCTACTATGTAATAGTAATCTCTTTAAACTTATTGTAATTGAAAAAGGTAACGTTGTTATTAAATTATTTACTTTAAGATTTTGAAACCATCTGAAAAGAAAGCTAAGTACCAATATGGTGGACTGAATTCAGGACGTCCTGTCACTCCACCTCGAACAGCTAATCCACCGAAGAAAAGGTGAAGAAAGGAACTCTGTAAAGAAACCATCAGATTTGTTAAGGACATACTTCATAATCTTTAAGTGTGCACTGTAAAACCATCCAGCCATTTGACACCCTTTATGATGTCACACCTTTAACTTAAGGAGACGGGTAAAGGATCTTAAATTTTTTTCTAATAGAAAGATGTGCTACACTGTATTGTAATAAGTATACTCTGTTATAATATTCAACAAAGTTAAATCCAAATTCAGAATTACCCATTAAAGTTACATCTTCACGTATCACAGTTTTTAAAGCTGAAAAGCATCCCAGTTAAACTAGATGTGATAGTTAAACCAGATGAAAGCATGATGATCCATCTGTGTAATGTGGTTTTAGTGTTGCTTGGTTGTTTAATTATTTTGGACTTGTTTTGTTTTTGTTTGTTTGTTTTTGCTGAAATAATGGCAAATTCTTTAAATTTTTTCCCCAAACATTTTAAAAAGTGCAATGTGGGAAGATTTTTGAAGACATTCATCAACTATTAATTTTCCATTGCTTACTTACTTATGTACCTGTTTGATCTTACTAAGAAAATTTATGCCTCATTACAGTAAAAAGGAATTTAGAGATATTTTTTAAAATATGCAAACTGTCCAATCGAGTGATTTAATCAGTTTGGGCAACTGTTACAGCTGATAGTGAATATTTTGCTTCATACAGAAATTGCCACTGATTTGAGTTTGTGCACTCTAATTTTAACTTATTGATGCTCTATTGTGCAGTAGCATTTCATTTAACTTTAAGATAAGGCTCATTTAGTATACCCAACTAGTTGGTAATGTGATTATGTGGTACCTTGGCTTTAGGTTTTAATTCGCACGAAACACCTTTTTGGCATGCTTAACTTTCTGGTAACACCCTCACCTGCGTTGGTTTTGTTTTTTGGGGTTTTTTTTGTTCTTGTTTTTTGTTTTTAGATCCACAAAACATGAGAATCCTTTTTTGACAAGCCTTGGAAAGCTGACACTATTTTTTCTCCCTCTGTACGAAGGATGTATTTATATGAATGCTGGTCAGTGGGACATTTGTCAACCATGGATATTGGGTGCTTGACTGTCTAATATTGCCATGTGAATGTTGTATACGATTGTAAGGCTTATGTCACTAAAGATTTTTATTCTGATTTTTCATGATCGAAATTCATATGATATTGTATAGACATGCTTTGTAGTGAACTATAGTAGCAATAATTTCTGTACATGATCAAGGGTTTATTGCAGCCTTTCTTTTCCTGTTCTCTTTTTTTTAAGGGTAGTATTAACAAATGACAGGAGTAGAAGAGTCAACATAAAGAATTTAGGAGAACTTACAGGACACCAATTTGTAATTCTTTGGGTGCAACACTTTTGGATGTGATTCTAAAAGCTATTATTGAGCATTGTCAAATTTGTAAGCTTCATAGGGATGGACATCGTATTTATAAATGCCCTCCTATAAGTGCTACCATAGATGTGAAATTCTTGACCTTAATATCGTCTTTGAAAATGTAAATTGAGAATTCTATTAACTTAAATCTTAAGAATTGGCGTATTGTATTACTGCAGGAGATTTGATTTTCAGCGCAGTGCAAAGTTCAATCAAATGCATATGTCTTTTTCTTTTCTAATTCCATTTTGTTTTAAAGCACATTTTAAATGTAGTTTTCTCATTAGTAAAAGTTGTCTAATTGATATGAAGCCTGACTGGTTATTTTAGTCCTTGTTTTTCCTTTACAGTAAAACATGTAAACATTTTATTCAAATAGATTTTTAATATCTTTCATGATGAATTGGTTCTTTTTAAAAATTGTTCATATGCTGCTTATGATATATTAGGTCAAACAGGCTTTTACCTAATGTGATTTTAATATCTTTCCAACTGAAGAGTAAGTTGAACAATTTTTAATAGAATTTTAGCTGTACTCTTAGTAGTCACAGTGTGAAGGGGGTCTAGAAAATAAGCCTTTGGGAGGAAACAGAGCAGTCTTTTATTAATCTTAGTCAAACACATTAATTTGAATCCTCTGTACTGAGTTTTTATAATAATTTAGTCAGGTTAATACTGAATAGTCACTAATTAAGCAATTTAATATTGGTCATTGAATTTGAAGAATGGAAATTATCACATTTTAAAATTATTCAGTCTTCAAACCACTTTTAACAGCTTCTTTTCATATACTGTGTTCATTACAAATATTATTTGCTTGGTAACACTGTTACTTGAAATAAATAAAACTTTGTTTTTTAGGAGAAGAGTATCTAAAATTCTAGTGTCACTAATTTCTATTGTTCTTCCCTGTCACTAATTTATGTCATTTTTCCTCTCTGAATTTTAATAATTTTCTATGTTCAAATTTATCTTTATTCTAAATGTCATGACATTCATAGTCACTGAACACACTAGGTAACTGTGATAATGTGATTGATCACATGGATTATGTTGGTCAGTTTCTATTCTTGAATGGAAAGAATCAACTACAAATATTTGAAGCTTTAGCATTCACTATTTTAATTTTGCCTAGGGACCAGTTTTAATCATGATCAACAAGACTGGTTTATTCAAAATGTTGGGTCAAAATACCTGCAAGCAGAATTTAAAGTTTAAAAAAAGTGACTAATTGGAAGTATAAGAGGTTATAGGCCTTTTAAAGAAATTCATCTGAGGGAAAATCAGGAGCATCATGAGATGTCTCTTAAGATGTCTCTTAAGAATATGTAAATGTATATTATTAATATATTGAGCCCAAGAACTTAAATATATCTCCATTTATAAGTTCAGATACATTCCTTTTTCTCTTTGGCAACTGTAACTTTTGAACCAAAAAAAACCCCAATTTTTTTTTTTCACATTCTAAAAATGTGTTTAGATAAGAAGGAAAATAGGCAAGCTTACTCTACTCTTGTTACCGTGACTTAATCCACCTCTTCTGTTCCTTGTAAATCCATCTATGAATAAAAACTGTGCCTGAAAAGATACTTAACAGCCTCACTGTACCAGTTGCCTGACCTAGAAATACTGTGTCCCTCTTTGCTAATAGAGTTTAGTGTTTTATAACTTCCTTAAACAGCTAAAAAGTGGTTAAAAGGACTGTAAAGTGACAGCATACCTTGCAAAGTGAACAGTAGTTAAGATGTAAGTTGATTCCATGTAAGTACATACTTTAAAGCTTTATTATCTTTATTCTCTTTATAATGTTTCAACAAAAGTGAAATTTAGATGCAATGTAGAAATTTTGATCTCTTGTTGAAGTTTTACCTATACATTTGAATGCCAGAATTTCTAAATAAATCCATTGATCAGAAAATTTTTTTAAGTCAAAACTTACTTTCTTCAGCTACCACCTCTTCTTACATTGGTTGACTTATTAAATCATAACATTCTTTAATTTCTCATTGTTACTTTCTTTACAGGTGGTCAGTGTTGTATTAAACCTTATTTTTACATTGTTGTTTAGTTGCTTAGTCATGTTCAGCTCTCTGTGACCCTAAGGACACTAGTGCTCCAGGCTCTTCTGTCCATGGGATTTTCCAGGCAAGAATACTGGAGTGGGGTGCAATTTCCTTCTCCAGGGCATCTCTGCCCGCACCCCCCCACCCCCCCAACACGCACACACCGGGGATTGAACCCAGGTCTCCTTCATTGCAGTTGGATTCTTTACTGTCTGAGCCACCAGGGAAACATTTATTTTTTATTCTACTTTATTCTTAAGTAGCCATAAATCTTTGCTTTTTTTCTCTTAGGGATCTTTGCCAACTAATGTTACAAAATCTTATTTGTAACACATTATTTGGGGTATCAGTAGTGTGGAAGGTTATAAGTGTGTTGTGCGGTCTGTGTTGTACATATGTAAAACAGTGAGAATAAACTGCCTGAAGCTCATAGACTCAGCATTTCTTTGATACTATGTGCAAAAAGGTGGGAACCTAGATCTATCCCTAGAGGTTTTATTTTAAGCCTGGCCTGAGCTCACCAAGTAAGATATACATTAATTTTTGCAGCTTTCTAAATCTGAGTAATTCAGTGGATGTACAGGCCAAAAAATCTTCCTGAGAGAGCAGTAAGACTACAACTAAACATCTGAAATTATATTATTATACTAATTATTACTAGTTATTAAAATAGTGTCTTTTAGTATACTAATTTATAGTCTTATATAAACACGGAGTTTTGACAAAGTCACAAAGACGTAATATAGAGCAACAATAAAGTAGTCCAGAGAAGTCCTTAATACATGTAACAAGTTTAATTGGAATAACTTGTTATATGTAACAATAATAAATAATAATCTTAAATATTTCTTCGGAGGGGGAAGGGCAGAGGAAACAAAACTGGGGTGGTGTTGATATAAGGTAACCTTATATCAGGCTACCCTCCAATATGTAATTCTCAAACTGATACTGGCACCGTTTGAAAATGCATTCACTCACCAACAGGTTATTAACAAACTGACACCTATCCTACCATTCTTGTGCAAACATGAGCTCTGTCTCTATAGCTTTCAATATAATAAGGATTCCTGAAAAGGCAGGTGTGAGGGGTGGAGTCACCTTAATCATATTCTGGTAGAACTCAGGAAACTACTCAATACCTCAGAAAAACTTAATGTGAGGCCTAGGGCCCCATTCTTAGCACATGTATCTGTTACGCAGTATATGCCTTAAGTTTTAGAAACAAATCCCCATCTTCCAGGATAATTGCCCTCAGGTTTTGTAGCCCATCTTAGTTGGGGCTTGGTCATGCCACTGAAAATCAAATTATCTGCTGTACAGATCCATTAGTATGTTGGGCACTCCTACAAAAAGTTCTTTTTGGTCCTTAGAAGCCTTTGGGTCTAGATCAGTCTCATTGTATGTGACTAGAATGTAAACGCATACGGACCAGAGATTTTTGTCTCTTGTTCGCTGATGTGTTTACAGCTCCTTGTGTAGTGCCTGGCACATAGTACGGATGCAGATGTTGGCTTAATGAATGACAATTGAGTTTCAAAAATTACTCTTACTGGTTCTGTTTTGACACTGATCTTTTGGAGAAATTAGTCAAAAATAGTTCCAGTTTTTATCCTCATCTAAATGCCTTTTCTGTCTTACAAGAATGCTGGAATAGTCTCAGGAGAAAATTGATTTGGGTCTGTATGGCAAAAATAGTTTGTTGTCAGAACTATAATCCTTATTTGGTAAAACGTTGGTAAATAATGAGAAGTCAGTGTTCAGTTGGTTGAAGGAACATTTCTCAGCTAGTTGCTGACAGGCACATTGGGGAGATTGTCTCTTATTCAGTATCAAACTTTCCAATATCCTTATGGTTACTTTCTTGGCTCCCCTTTGCTGCATTTTATTTAGGTTTTATTTTATTGACCTTAAAATCATCTTTGTTGTGAGCCACTTCAAACATTTTTAGGAAAGTGATGTAGTTTTGTGTGACACTTTGTCTTTCAAAAGTCAACCTAGTAAATGAACACTTAAAACTGAACACTTAAAACCAGGAATCAAAACTTGAAAGTGGACAGTCTGTTGCCTCAATTTAACAAATAAGGATTATGTCATAAGTAGAAGCTAGAATGAGGAGAAATAAAAATAGATATTTTCATTACTGAACAGAAAAGTGAAGTACAGTGGATAAAACTGGAGAGAGGTTTTATCTTTTTGATTACTGCTCAATGCTAATACTTCTGAAGAGTTTTTAACCTCTACCATATAAAAGAGCAATTAGCCATACTTGGTCATAGAACAAAATTCCAGGAAGTGAATTTTGCCCAGCTTGTATCAGTGGCTGGCCCTTAAGATTAATCTTTGTCACACAAAGTCTGAAAACTTGATGTTGGTAAGATGTTGACAAGTGGAAACTCTTACATAAAATTAGTACATACAGCTCATTGGCAAATGAATTTAGTTAGCATTGATAATCTTGCTTAGTTGAAAATGTGCATACACCAAAAGCCCAACAGTTTCACTTTAAAGCATTTATAGGAAAACTCCATGTGTCCCCCATGGGGCATACATACATAAACAGAAGTAGTATTCAAAATATTTGACTTTAATACATGTGCACTGATCAGTCAACCAACTAATCAGAGCCTGTGCAAGCTATAAATAACTTAAGTGGCCTTACAGAGACAGCACAACAGATAACCAGGTCTGTGTATGGGAATACTCAGAGCAGTCATAGCAAAAAATAACCCAAATGACTTGACAGAGGCATTGATTATGGTATATTTATAGAACAATCTTATACAGAATGAAAATGATTCACTGTCATGCATTAGCATGTCTAAGTCTTAAAAGTATGGAGAATAAAGAGAATGTTTTCAAACAAGATTTATGTTTGGGAATATGGTAAATCTAAAAAAAATGGAATGGGGGAGTTCCCTGGCAGTCCAGTGGTTAGGCTTTCAGAGCCCCTGGGAGGAGGAGGCGTATGGAGTGGGAAAAACAGAAGTCACCTTTTCTAGGAAATAAGGGAAGGGAGGAGGAGTATACAGAATCTCAACAGTATTATGTTCTGTTCCTTGAGTCTTAGGTTTCATGCTTTTTTGGTGGGTAGTGGTTTCTTGACTGTTTATTTTATGCTTAGCTTGCATATATATTACTAATATTTTTGTACATATCAAATATTTCATTTTTAAAATTTATATGCAATCCCATTTATGTAAAAGATGCCTGGAGTTTGATTTAAAATGGGAGACATCCACCTCTACCTTTCACTTAAACACTGTGGAGCCGCTGTAAAACCTTAACTGGCCTGATGTCAATTTTGTTGTGTCTCAGGGAAAAGGCCCAAGGAAAGGGAGTGAGATGAGTGAATGGCTGGTTAGTGGAGCAATCAAAACATTTATAGATGGGCTTTTATGGGCTCCCTTTGTGGCACCTCAAAATAGTAACATCAAAGATCACTGATCATGGGTCACCATAACAATAATAATGAAAATGTTTGAAGTATTGCAAGAACTACCAAAATGTGACAGAGACATAATGTGAGAAAATGCTGCTGTTAAAGCCACGCTAACAGACTTGCACAGGTCTGTTAGGGTTGTCACAAACCTTCAATCTGTAAAAAAGAAAATATAGTATCTGCAAAGCAGCATGCCTGTAGTAGACATTCAGTATTCAGTAAACATACTGTACCCAAGGCTGGAAACTAGTAATCACAGAAAACCGTGATATCTTGGGGAAAAGGGAACCACCGGAGAAAGCGGGATGAGGCTTCAAGCAGTGTTTTTTCAAGAGACTCAGTATTTAAGGTTTTCACAGTTTGTTTCTTGGTTCATTCAAGAAAATATCCAACATGCTTAAAAAGAAAAATGAATTCCCAGATTGTATCCTCTTACATGTAGGTGGTTTTTGCCATCCTCTAAAAGGGTGAGAGCCCAAGAAAGAAGGGAACTAAATCGTTCTTCAGAGTTGCTGACTGAGGAAGTACTCAGTTTTGCTAGGAAGTACCATAAATAGGGGGCTTCCCAGGCTGCTCAGTGGTAAAGAATCTGCCTGCAGGAGATTCGGTTTCGATCCCTGGGTTCAGAAGATCCCCTGGAGTAGCAAATGGCAACCCACTCCAGTATTCTTGCATGGAGAGTACCATGGATAGAAGAGCCTGGTGGGCTGCAGTCCATGGGGTCACAAAAACTTGGACAGGACTGAGCTTGCATATACCACAAATAGGCAAGGCCAAATTTCTTTTTAAGTGTACATGAAATTAGAAGCAGTGGCTGACTTTATTTTTGGGGGCTCCAAAATCACTGCAGATGGTGGCTGCAGCCATGAAATTAAAAGATGCTTACTCCTTGAAAGGAAAGTTATGACCAACCTAGACAGCATATTTAAAAGCAGAGATCAGTCCTGGGTGTTCATTGGAAGGACTGATGCTGAAGCTGAAACTCCAGTACTTTGGCCACCTGATTCAAAGAGTCGACTCACTGGAACAGACCCTGATGCTGGGAGAGATTGAAGAAGAAGAGCGTGACAGAGGATGAGATGGATGGCATCCCCGACTCAATGGACATGAACTTGGGCAAATTCTGGGAGACAGGGACAGGGAAGCCTGGCGTGCTGCAGTCCATGGGGTTGCAATGAGTCAAGACACGACTTCTCGACTGAATAACAGCAACAATGGTGGTAGCTGAAAAAAGGTTCCTGTAGAAGTTAGAACAATAGATTTAACAGGATAGAAGAACATTACCCCTTCTCACAGTGAGCCACAGTATTCACACATTTTTCAGTTTAAGTTGCCTTTTCCTCTGTTTCTGTAATTATTTAACGTAGCAGCAATTTATAATTACTGCTGCAAAGTTCCTCTCTGATTCTTCGTCCTCCCACTACTGATGTCTCCATTTTTCGCGTACCTGCCAGTGTATAGGTTTGGTGTGGGGCAGAATTCCCGGCCCAGTGGTGCCTCTCTGTCTCGCTGGAGGGGAGATAAATGGCTCTAATCCAAGCCTGACTTTGAAATGTTCTCAGGGGAAAGGGGTTGTATTAGAAGGCACGAAGAGGCCTGGTAGGGTCCCGCCTTTTTACCAGGCCCTTTTCGGGAGGGGAAGCAAGTTCAGTTCAGTCTCAGTCGTGTCTGACTCTGCGACCCCATGAATTGCAGCACGCCAGCCCTCCCTGTCCATCACCAACTCCAGGAGTTCACTCAAACTCACGTTCATCGAGTCCGTGATGCCATCCAGCCATCTCATTCTCTGTCGTCCCCTTCCCCACCCCCACCCCCTGCCCCCAATCCCTCCCAGCATCAGAGTCTTTTCCAATGAGTCAACTCTTCGCATGAGGTGGCCACAGTATTGGAGTTTCAGCTTTAGCATCAGTCCTTCCAGTGAACACCCAGGACTGGTCTCCTTTAGGATGGACTGGTTGGATCTCCTTGCTGGCCAAGGGACTCTGAAGAGTCTTCTCCAACACCACAATTCAAAAGCATCAATTCTTCAGCGCTCAGCTTTCTTCACAGTCCAACTCACATCCATACATGACCACTGGAAAAACCATAGCCTTGACTAGACGGACCTTTGTTGGCAAAGCAATGTCTCTGCTTTCAATATGCTATTTAGGTTGGTCATAACTTTCCTTCCAAGGAGTAAGCATCTTAATTTCATGGCTGCAATCACCATCTGCAGTGATTTTGGAGCCCCCCCCCCCCCCCCAAAATAAAGTCTGACACTGTTTCCACTGTTTCCCCATCTATTTGCCATGAAGTGATGGGACCAGATGCCATGATCTTCGTTTTCTGAATGTTGAGCTTTAAGCCAACTTTTTCACTCTCCACTTCCACTTATCATCAAGAGGCTTTTTAGTTCCTCTTCACTTTCTGCCATAAGGGTGGTGTCATCTGCATATCTGAGGTTATTGATATTTCTCCCAGCAATCTTGATTCCAGCTTGTGCTTCTTCCAGCCCAGCGTTTCTCATGATATACTCTGCATATAAGTTAAATAAGCAGGGTGACAATATACAGCCTTCACGTACTCCTTTTCCTATTTGGAACCAGTCTGTTATTCCATGTCCAGTTTTAACTGTTGCTTCCTGACCTGCATACAGGTTTCTCAAAAGGCAGGTCAGGTGGTCTGGTATTCCCATCTCTCTCAGAATTTTCCACAGTTTATTGTGATCCACACAGTCAAAGGCTTTGGCATAGTCAATAAAGCAGAAGTAGATGTTTTTCTGGAACTCTCTTGCTTTTTCCATGATTCAGCGGATGTTGGCAATTTGATCTCTGGTTCCTCTGCCTTTTCTAAAACCAGCTTGAACATCTGGAAGTTCACGGTCAAGCAAGGAAAAGTAACGGTAAAAGGTCGGCAGGCGTCGCGCGCAGCCTCGGGCTAGCCCCGCCTCAAGGGGCGGGCTCCGGGCGCTGATTGGCCTGCCTTGGCCTCGCTCGGGTTGGCGGGAGGTCTCGGGGCCCGCGGTGCGGCGGTGGAGCGAACTGCGAGTAACCGTCTGGAGCGTTCGGCGTCTGTGAAAGGCTGGCCGTCGGTCCGGCCCTCGCTCACCAGCCTCAGGTTTCTGCAGGTACCCTCCGCTCGCTCTCCGGCTTCGGGCCTCACCGGCGACTGTACAGTTTTGGTTGTGTCTGGTCCCTCCGTCCCCTCTTGCCTCCAACCGCGCCAGCCTAAATGTGTGAGGCTATGGCGGCGGCGGCGTCTCGACCCCTTCTTCAAACTTCAGCCCTTGAGTTTCCTCAGGTGCCGGTGGGGAGGCGGAGGCGTAGCGCTAGGACTGCGCAGAGCCGGGAGGAGCGGGATGGAGGACGACGGTGCAGTAGAGAGAGGAGGCAGGGCGCTCCCCTCGGCTGTGTTTGTTGGGGTTTGCCGCACTTTGCTCACCAGCTCAGCTGGTTGTGCTCACTAGTCGGCGGGGGAGAGGACAAAGGAGACGCGTCCCCAAGGGCTCAACGTGCCCTCTCAGCGCGCGCTCCCCCCTTCGGAAAGGAAGGCCTTTAGGAAAGAGCTCGCGCCTCCCCGCAGCCCGCCCTGCTTTATACAGCTGAGCGCGGGATAGCAGTGTTTTTAATTCATTCTGCCTCTTGTGTCCCATTAAACGCATCTTTTTTTTCCAGGAGCATCTGCACCAGAATCCTGAGACCTGAGTTGCTGTATCTCAGGGCTATGCCCTTAGCCCATTTATCAAAATTTACAAATGTCCTTTCCTAACATTTCCAGTAAGACTGTAGGCCAGCTAGCTTCAGTTAAAAAAAAAAAAAAAAAACCACTTTAGAAGTAATTGAGAGCCTGTCTCTTTACAAACTTTATTCTTTATCGTAAGCACATTAAAATGTACCTATGGTGCCTGTTACCAATAAAATTTTAACATTTAAATTACGTTTATTAGTTGAGGTGAAATTTGGTTATCTGTCATATTGGGACTCTTTCCTTCAAAGACCTCTTCCTGTAAAAACGATACAGTAATAGTGCTGCCATAGGTTGAGTTTTTGCCAAACATTGAGCACTGTGCATTATGTATTATAACAATACCTGATAATAGGTAACTTTAAATGAATACTTACTATGTACCAGCTTCTAAAAAAAAAATAAGTGCTTTTATTATCTCAGTATCACAAGTGAGAAAAGGGAGACTCCCAGAAGTTAAATAACCTAAGATCATATCACTGGTGAGAATCAGGTTTTAATCCAGGTCTTTTGTCCAGTATTTTAACATTTATTCTCAGCCAGTTCTGTCCCTTTGACTTCAGTCATACTTTAAAATTCTGTCTTATATATAGTATGGAGATTCCTTTAAAAATTAGGAATAAACCACCATATGACCCAGCAATCCCTTTCCTAGACATATACCCTGAGGAAACCAAAATTGAAAAAGACACATGTACCCCAGTGTTCATTTACAATAGTTAGAACATGGAAGCAACCTAAATGTCCATTGACAGATGAATGGATAAAGAAGTTGTGGTACATATACATAAGGGAATATTACTCAGCCATAAAAAGGACTACATTTGAGTCAGTTCTAATGAGGTGGATGAACCTAGACCTTATTATAAAGAATGAAGTAAGTCAGAAAGAGAAAGATAAATATCGTATACTAATGCACATATGGAATCTAGAAAGTGGTACCAAAGAATTTATTTGCAGGGCAGCCATGGAGAAGCAGACATAGAGAACAAACTTACGGACACAGGGAGAGGAGAGGAGAGGAGAGGAGAGGGTGAGATGTATAGAGACAGTAACATGAAAACTTACATTATCATATGTAAAATAGCCAAAGGGAATTTGCTGTATGTCTCAGGAAACTCAAACAGGGCCTCTGTATCAACCTAGAGGGGTGAGAGGGATGGGATGGGGAGGGAGATGGGAGAGAGGTTCAAGAGGGAGGGGATATATGTATACCTATGGCTGATTCATATTGAGGTTTGACAGAAAACAAAAATCTGTAATTATCCTTCAATTAATAAATTTTTTAAAAGAATTATTAAAAAATTAGCCTCTGTCTTAAAAAAAATTCTCATTTGACTATTGCCATTCTCTTAGTATGTCTAAATGAAGAGCAAAAATTGAAGTTACCTAAGGTTGGAATTTGAACAAAAATTTATCGTTAATACCTTCTCTCCTTAAGCTCCTTCTCCATAACTCTTTTGCCAGTGTTTGCTTATTAATCTCAATGAATCTCTACTGGGGAATTTCCTTCTGTTTCTCTTTTCTCAATTTTTATATGAAGCAGAATAATGTAAAGTGTGGTCATTATTTTTTTTTATAGAAAATTTGCATTCTGTCATCATATATCCCAGGTTGTTTTAATAAAGCAACACTATCTTACGTTGCTTAACATTAAGTAAAAGTGATATTCTGGGAGAAGTGCTACAGTTATTCTGTTTTCTGGCACATCTGTCCCTCACTCCCTAAGCCTAGCCCTCACACCCCAATGTGAGAAGCATGACTAGTTTTTTCCATCTAGATTGTAAGGCTGCTCTTTCTTTGAGGGGAAAAAAAAAGATACAGATGAGGATCTAGGAAGAAAGAGGAGTGGAGAGGAGGGAAGCAAAGTAGAGGAGAAGGAATTATATATAAAAGTAATTGAATATAACTTACTCTGCCTGGTTCTTCATAATCTAGCCCTGTGCTGTCTAATATGGGTAGCTACTAGGCATATGTGCTTATTAAACAGTTGAAATGTGGCAGGTGCAACTGAAGAATTTTTACTTTACAATTAAATATTGAAGGAATATAAAATATTTTTCCCTTACCTCCTAGATCATTGTTTTGGCAAGACTACATTTCACTAACTGTTGCAAATTTTAGCATTCAAAATTGAGATATAAGTATAATACAAACCAGATTTCAAAGACTTAGTATAAAAGAAGAATGTAAAATGTATTCTTAGTTTTTATATTGATTACATGCCAAAATTATATTTTGGATATATTCAGTTACATAAAGTATATTTGTAAAATTAAATGACTTGCTTATTTGTGCTTTTTAAATGTGGCTTTAGAAATACAAAGTTATGTATGTGGCTTACTTTATATTGGACAATTCTGATCTAGACTCAGTATATCCAATTTTATTTTCCATTCCTTCCTTCAGCAGGGAAGTTTCTGAGGGTCAGGAAGGAGAATCTGTACCTAACTCACTGAACATTGAGGGAGGCACGACTGTCTGGGTCACTGTTAGTTATGGATTCAGAGATTCTCATTAGGGTCTTAAAGTAGTTTGCTGCTTTTGCTATTGATAACTGCATTTCCTAGTACCCTATAAATACTTTGATCATAAAAGTAATACTAGTAATTATGTGAACTAATTACCATCAAATGTAGTAGTGATTATGCATATCATTAAATACTGATGGATTAACTTTCAATTTTTATTAGACTAAAGCAGTTTACATTCATATACACTGGTAATCAGCCACTCAAATAGCATAGTCATACACTCACAACTTTAGAAATTAAAGTGATCAATTTATGAGAATCCCTCAATGCATGCATTTGTTTGCTAGAATTGTTTTTAACATTTCAAAAATATCAATAAACACTTGTTGAATCAGTGAGTTTTATAACATATCCAGGAATTAACCAGTTAGAAAATGTTTGTGTGTATGTGAATTGCTTTTTAACATAATAATGATATTGATAATAAATTAGTTCTCAAAGCAGTTTGCCTTATTCTATAAAAAATTTGAGATGACAGTAAACATATAAAATTATGTCAGTACAAGCAGAATAAAAATTATCAGGAAAAAAGAATACCACAAATAGATTATAAACTCAGTACAGTTTCTATAATTAACTTTAAAATTTGGTTTTTAGTTCCCTAGTAGTCAAAGCAAAATAGTATGCAGTATTTTATTATTTGGGAATAGAGGCATACTAGACCCAAAGGAAACATAGCTTTTCTTGAAGTGAACAAGAGTGTGATAAATAACTTTGTGTTTTATTTTTACAGGAATCGTGGGAAACCAAAATGAGACATAATCAGCTGTGTTGTGAGACACCACCTACTGTCACTGTACATGTAAAATCGGGGTCAAATAGATTGCATCAGCCTAAAAAACCCATTACCCTGAAGCGTCCTATTTTTAAAGATAGTTGGCCAGCATCTGAAAAAAATGCACATAATAGCAACAAGTCTAAACGCCCCAAAGGACCCTGTCTAGTTATACAGCGTCAGGAAATGACTGCTTTCTTTAAATTATTTGGTAGGTTTAAAATATTGTAATAGAGGTAATTATAAAGTACTTAAAAATGAGAGAATGTAAGTTCTGTTTTATCATTTTCATGATAATCAAAAAGGATGCTGTTATTTTCTGTGTCAGATTTTCCATCTCCAACCAAATTTGTTTTTGCCTTAGTCTGTTGTGTTTTTTTTTCCCCCCACTGCTAGATTTTTGTTTGTTTTTGTTACTTTTAGAGTAGAAATTCTGACTCATCTAGCTTCTAGTCTACTTAATTCAAGTGTCAAATATAAATTCTGGGCAATTCAAGGTCATAGCATGAGTTTTGTTTGACCTAAAGTAAATACACAGAAAGTCTCAGGTGAGCTAACTGACTCGTGTCACTGAGCTGGAGGGGTTTCCCAGGACTCAGTGCTAAAACTGAGCAAACTGGCAAGGTTAGTCAACCTAGAGAAGTTTCAGTATAATCTCTGGGGAATATTATTAAAAATTAACTGTTTTATCATAATGTTCATATAATAAAATTGAATTTTGTTCAGATCTTGAAACAGTGCTGCTTTGCTGATAATCTTAAAAATAACCAAAAAGAAACTTTGTAGTATTTCTCCTGGCCCAAGAAAGAGGACCTTTTTTTTTTTTTTGAGGTAAGGTAGTAAGGTAGACAGAATAAAAGGTTGGATAGATAGATTCTGGTACTTATCTGTGGGACTGAATCAAGTAGCTATCACAGACTGGTAGATTGAGGTAACAACCTTCCTTGCTTATAGAGGAAAAGAGATGCATAAAAGAAGAGAGAGTTAGGGACAAGAGTATTTGCCCTTCTGAGAGGACAGAAGTCTTTAAAAAATGGGGGATGGGGGTTCCCTCTCTATTAAGAGTAGAGCAAAATTATTACCCAGAAACTTTTTTGTTATTCATAACTGAATGTGGGAAATAAGGGAAAATACATGGCTCTACCATTTTAGGTAATTTAAGAAATAGAAATGGAATTAACAAGGCAGAGATTAATTATTCTCAGAAAGTCGATACATATTGGAACTTTCCATTTATTTGACTACACTGATAATATTCCTAGGATGTAATAAAAAGTTATACTTAGTTATTTAACTAAAAATGAAGGGAGAAATGGAAAAAAGTGGATTTTTTTCCAAATTATTTTCTGACAGCTACACATATATTTTGGTATTATGTATTTGAGTCTTTGTTTGAAGTGAGTGTTTTTTACCTATTTTTTGGATGTTATTCTTTTTAACAGTACTTTTTTCTGTTGATCTTTTTGTCATAACACTGTCTTTCCAAAATTAAATGTTATAAATAACTAATGAATTTTAAATCTTCCTTACATAGACATTTTCATGTGTATTTGGATAATAGATAATTGGACAGAGATGAGGATAGAAAAAGAACCCAAAACTAAAAATACCCTATACCTAAAAGGAGAAAGTGGTTAAAAAAAAAAAAAAAGATATTTAGAAAACAGAGTATTCATTGAGTCATTATTTCTTAATGACTGAGTTATTTTTTATCAGATTCCATTTCCACCTGTTAAAGATTTGTTTTGGAAATTAACAAAGAGCCCATCTAGAGCTACCCAAAACATTCCTAAAAGAGCTACTGGAATATTTAGTAAATCAAACACTTCTGGCATTCCCCCTCTAGTCTGGGCTATATATTAAAGCAAATCAGGTAGGAAGAAGCCAAAAAATAAAGTGGTAGTTTTCTGTACAGTGCTTGCAGTGGTAAACACACTAAAGAACCAAAAACTATACTTTGTACAATACCAGTCCAGCCATTTTGTGTGATTTATAAGCATTGTTTATAATCTCATGTAAAAATTAATTCTTCAAAAGGAAACCTGTTTTCAAAAGACAAGTCATAGCCTTCTTTTGTTGTAGATGACGATTTAATTCAGGATTTCTTGTGGATGGACTGCTGCTGTAAAATTGCAGACAAGGTAAATTTGATAACAGTATAATCATTAACTAGCATTTTTATGTTAATGGACTGTCTAATGAACCTTATAATGATTTTCTATCTTATTAATTAAGGTTAAGAAAAGAACTAACTTAACGTTGCTCCTTCAAAATGGAATCCTTATACGTTAGTATACAACATACATTTATTCCATCTATACTCAAGGAATTGTAAAGTATTATTGATTTAGGTTCATATGATCTTAAACCCATATTTGTTTGATTTAAAACAAGAATCAATATAGACGTAATATGTTTTTTGTTTGGTTGGTTGGGTGCTTTTGGTTTGGTTTTGCTTTTGATTCTTTTTTAATTGAAGTTCAGTTGATGTACAGTACAGGTGTACAATATGATTCACAATTTTTTTAAGTTATACTCCATTTATAGTTATAAAATATTTGCTGTATTAGGCTTAATATGTTTTGATCAGAATTGTTACCTTCTATAAGGTAATAACATCTGATAAAAGTGGTTGATTATACATTTTAATATTTTGTAGATAATTTAAATGAAACAAATCCCAATAATCTTGTAGAGTAAAATTAGTTTATCTTATTCTTTGTATAGGAATCAGTGTTTCATAAAAGAACATCATGATGCTGATTTATACAGTAGGGATTGTGATGTCTCTGTACTCTTTAGGTTTAGCCAAACAGTTAGAATTTCAGCTTTATAAATGTCATCTTAGACCAGTTAGTCATATCAGAAAATGCGACATGACTTCATATCACATTTAAGATAATGTGCCAACCAACAGAAAAGGGAATTAACAGACTACCTCATGATTAAATACCCATTAACTTAATATTGATGTAAACTCTCTTATTTTAAGCTTAAGATAACAAAAATAAAATTGGAGGTTTTCTTTTAAAGTTTGAAATTTTAATTTTATAAAATTTCAAACATGCGGTAGTACATTTAAAATTATAATAGAGATAATAGAACAAAGACCGTCTGTGTACCTAAGCTAAAACAGTGATTAACTCATTGCCATTCTTGTTTCTTCTCATTTCTGTCCCCAAAACTGGATTATTTTGAAGCAAACCCCAGACAGCCTAACATTTTATCCATAAATATTTAAAGATGTACTTCTAAAAAGTGAGATCTTTCTAAACATAATCAGTGTCACTAATACCTTTAAAAATTAACAGTAATGCCTTAATATCAAATATCCAGTTCATGTGGACTTCTAAAGTTTAAATTTTAGTTTTAAGTGCCTTATCGGTAATTAAAGTTGTTGGACAGCAGGGGGCAGTGCCTCTAAAGTAACTAACCAGGAATAGTGTATCTTAACAAACTAGTATCGAGTCCTCTACTGAAAGTTACCTTGAAGAACTTGGAATCACCTTTGTGGTCAAACCTGCGAAGGTAGGATGAATTAGCTATTTTATGAAAGGGAGTCTAATATATTTGTATTGTAACTTGTTTTTAACTTGAACAGGCAGAACCTGGCATGGGTCCTAATAACAGGCTAGACATGTCTTCCTAGTAATACATTTAAAACACTTTTCCCAGTGAAAATAGAGCCATGTGATTCTAATTTTTGGTTAGAAGTTATTTTTTAAATTATTTTGAGTATGGATGTCTACAACTAACTCAAAGAGTTGAGGCAGGGAAAATTGTATATACACACACATCAAGCCAGTGTGGCAACAGAGTAACAGTTGATGAATCTTGGTAAAGGATGTATGGTTATTCACTTGATTATTATTTCAGCTTCTTTATATGTTTGAATAATAGAAAAAAAAAAATGCGTTTGGGGTTCAAAAGATATTGGCAAGAATAAAATTTAGGAGTTGATTCCAATTATGACTTAGTCATAAGTGATCCAGAACTATTTCTCACTGTTCATATGGATTAAAGGAAGCCAAAAAATAAGGACTCAAATAGGTATTTCTATAATAAGGATAAATAATGCTTTATTGTTTTAGCATAGAAAGACAGCTAGTTTAAAGCAGTTTTACTTATGAAAGCAAAACATTAATTTTAACTTTTAACTTTTTTCTCTATAGTATCTTTTGGCTATGACCTTTGTTTATTTCAAGAGAGCTAAATTTACTGTAAATGAGCATACCAGGATAAATTTCTTTATTGCTCTGTAAGTATGCTTTCTACTAAGTGGTAGTTTTTATGGTAGTTATTTATAAGTCGTGTCTGATTCTTTGTGACCCCATGGTCTATACAGTCCATGGAATTCTCCAGACCAGAATACTGGAGTGAGTAGCCTTTCCCTTCTCCAAGGTATATTCCCAACCCGGGGGTGGAACCCAGGTCTCCTGCATTGTGGGCTGTTTCCTTATCAGCTGAGCCACCAAGGAAGCCCAAGAATACTGGAGTGGGTAACCTTTCCCTTCTCCGGAGGATCTTCCTGACCCAGGAATTGAACCAGGGTCTCCTGCATTGCAGGCAGATTCTTTACCAACTGAGTTATCAGGGAAGCGCAATATATACAATACCTTATTTAAAATAGAGGCTGTTTAAACCCTGGTATATATCTTTGAATAGGCCTTCCTGTTTAAAAGCTGTATGTTTTTTTTTACTTTAATAGGATTTTCTTATGTTCTTTTCATTGATCTTATGCCTAAGATTTATTTTTTAATATTCCACTTGAGTTTGTATTGTACTTTTCACATTGTCATACTTTATATAGTGTTCCATATAAATTATCCCCAAAATTTCTTCTTTTGGACTTAGAGACTTGTCAAAAGCCAGAATATCCTCTTTGAAATTTAATATTTAGTAAAAATCATTATAACTATTGCCCTTTTAAGTTGAACAGTTTGTGGAAAATACTCTAGACAATCTCAGTATCAAAAGCCCAGTACCTGGATACAATGCTACAGTTTGAAATATATGAATATAATTTTAAGTACCTAACTAAGGAGCTACATATAAACATATTGAAGTTAAATATCACAGCAACTATTAGCAATGAAGAATTTAAAGTCTGCTTAATTCAGAATGCAATTCAAGAAATAGGACTAGAAGAAATTGATCTTTGCATGTTTTCAGGAGATACATTTCCCCATGCATAGGAAAAAGTGAACTCAGTATAAAATTTGATGATGATTGCTAAATTGGAGGAACATAATAGTATTTGCTAATTTAAGTATCATGTGCGAGACACCAGAAAAATGTTTTCTATAAACTCATTTAATTTTCCTATGAGATATATTTTTAAATTATCTACATTTTACAGATAGGAAAAATAAAACTTAGGAAGATTAAGTGCTTTCCAAGATCACAAAAGTTAGTAAGCAGTGGAACTGGGACACAGATTTAGGTATGATTTGCCAGTGGCCACATCCAGCCATTTGACACTAAGCTGTATTGTTGTTAATGTGTCTTTTAGTATTATATCTGTATATTGATGCAATATCTATTTTGTAGTTTTTTTCTCACCTGAAAATTGAAAACAAGCCAAAATAAACTTTATTTAAATGTTACCACATGCCCAAAATTGGATTTGACCAGCTTTGTAAAATTATTACCAGCAGAGCACTTTGTTAGCTTACACTGTGTAGTAGCATGTCAGGTTTTATTGCATGTTGTATTATAAGCTTCATATTAAAAGTAACATGAATCATAATTTCCATTTTTATATCTAATTGTACTTTTGATATAACCCCACTTAATGTGAAGTAAAGTGATAGTCGCTCAGTTGTGTCCGACTCTTTGCAGTCCCATGGACTGTAGCCCACCAGGCTTCTCTATCCATGGAATTTTCCAGGCAAGAATACTGGAGTGGGTTGCCATTCCCTTCTCCAGGGGATCTTCCTGACCCAGGGATCAAACCTGTGTCTCCTGCATTACAGGCAGATTCTTTACAATCTGAGCCACAGGGGAAGCCCACCCAACTCAATAGTTCTCATTAAATATTTTCTCAGCCACGGTTCTATTTCAAGTTATTTTCTTTTTTTTTTGAATTTATTTATTTATTTATTTATTTTTTGACAGCTTTTTCAGCACTTTTTTTTTTTTTATTTGATAAATTTAACGCCTTTTATTGCCATACCTCATTTTACTGTGCTTTGCTTTAGTGAACTTTATAGATACATGTTTTTTTTTTTTTTTTTTTCCTTGTTAATTTTCTGTTTAGTTGATCTATCCATAAGTGTGAGTGGGGTATTAAAGTCTCCCACTATTATTGTGTTATTGTTAATTTCTCCTTTCATACTTGTTAGGATTTGTCTTACATACTGCGGTGCTCCCATGTTGGGTGGATATATATTTATAATTGTTATATCTTCTTCTTGGATTGATCCTTTGATCATTATGTAGTGACCTTCTTTGTCTCTTTTCACAGCCTTTGTTTTAAAGTCTAATTTATCTGATACGAGTATTGTGACTCCTGCTTTCTTTTGGTCCCAATTTGCATGGAAAATCTTTTTCCACCCCTTCACTTTCAGTCTGTATGTGTCCCCTGTTTTGAGGTGGGTCTCTTGTAGACAACATATGTAGGGGTCTTGTTTTTGTATCCATTCAGCCAGTCTTTGTCTTTTGGTTGGGGCATTCAACCCATTTACGTTTAAGGTAATTACTAATAAGTATGATCCCGTTGCCATTTACTTTATTGTTTTGGGTTCGAGTTTATACACCATTTTTGTGTTTTCTGTCTAGAGAATATCCTTTAGTATTTGTTGGAGAGCTGGTTTGGTGGTGCGGAATTCTCTCAGCTTTTGCTTGTCTGAAAAGCTTTTGATTTCTCCTTCATACTTGAATGAGATCCTTGCTGGGTACAATAATCTGGGCTGTAGGTTTCAAGTTATTTTCTATGTATTCTTTTAACACACTGAACTTCTACTATTATTTTTCTATATTCTTTTTTAGTTATGTATTTTTTTCATGTTGCCTTTTCTACTTGACTATAAACTCCTTAAAGGCAAGGAATGTGTACCTTACTTTTTTTGCATACCTCAATGGCTAATGTAGAATTTCTTAAGTCTTTATTTGAATAAATATAATTAACCTTATGCAAAATAAATGGACTCTGCTCCAAGAAAAATCTATTTCAAATTAGAAGACAACTTACATGTGTAAGATACAGACATTTCATTGCATGGAGCCTGAAAAATTGTTAATGTAGAATGAAATCATAATGTGGTCCTATTGAAAAGTGAAAGTGAAGTTGCTCAGTCATGTCCAGCTCTTTGTGACCCTGTGGACTGTAGCCTAGCAGGGTCCTCTGTAACATAGTGCATTATCAGTTCAGTTTAGTTGCTCAGAAGTGTCCAACTCTTTGCAACCCCATGGACTTCAGCACGCCAGGCTTCCCTGTCCATCACCAACTCCCGGAGCTTGCTCAAAATCATGTCCGTGATGCCATCCAACCATTTCATCCTCTGTCAACCCCTTCTCCTACCCTCAATCTTTCCTAGCATCAGGGTGTTTTCCAGTGAGTCAGTTCTTCGCATCAGGTGACCAAAGTATTGGAGTTCCAGCTTCAACATCAGTCCTTCCAGTGCATATTCAGGACTGATTTCCTTTAGGATTGACTAGTTGGATCTCCTTGCTGTCCAAGGGACTCTCAAGAGTCTTCTCCAACACCACAGTTGAAAAGCATCAATTCTTCGGTGCTCAGCTTTTGTTATAGTCCAACTCTCACATCCATATGTGACTACTGGAAAAACCATAGCTTTGACTAGACGGACCTTTGTCTGTAAAGAAATGTCTCTGCTTTTTAATATGCTACTAGGTTTGGCATAGCTTTTCTTCCAAGGAGCAAGCATCTTTTAATCTCATGGATGCAGTCACCATCTGCAGTGATTTTGGAGCCCCCCCAAAATAAAGTCTGTCACTGTTTCCACTGTTTCCCCATCTATTTGCCATGAAGTGATGGGAATGGATGCCATGATTTTAGTTTTTTGAATGTTGAGTTTTAAGCCAGCTTTTTCACTCTCCTCTTTCACTTTCATCAGTTCTTTATGAAACTTTAGTTCTTTGCTTTCTGCTATAAGGGTGGTGTCATCTGCATATGTGAGGTCATTGATATTTCTCCCAGCTTGTTTTCATCCAGCTTGGCATTTCACAGGATGTACACTGCATATAAGTTAAATAAGCAGGGGGAACAATATAGAGCCTGACATACTCCTTTCCCAATTTGGAACCAGTCCATTGTCCCATGTTCAGTTCTAACTGTTGATTCTTGACCTGCATACAGATTTCTGAGGAGGCAGGTAAGGTGGTCTGGTGTTCCCATCTCTTTAAGAATTTTCCACAGTTTGTTGTGATCCACAGTCAAAGGCTTTGGTATAGATGTTTTTCTGGAACTCTCTTGCTTTTTCTATGATCCAATGGATGTTGGCAATTTGATCTCTGGTTCCTCTCCCTTTTCTAAATCCAGCTTGAACATCTGCAAGTTCAAGATTCACATACTGTTGAAGCCTGGCTTGGAGAATTTTGAGCATTGCTGTGCTAGCATGTGAGATGAGTGCAATTGTGTGGTAGTTTGAACATTCTTTGGCATTGCCTTTTTTGGGGACTGGAATGAAAACTGACCTTTTCCAGTCCTGTGGCCACTGCTGAGTTTTCCAAATTTGCTGGCATACTGAGTGTGTCACTCAATATGTGCATTATAGATTTTTCATAATCAGCAAGCATGAAAGGGGCCAACCTCTTCCAACTCTATCTACAGTTTACTAACAATTATTAGGGATACTAAAGTGAGAAATTACTTGATGTAATTTCACAAAGGACACAATTTGATTCAAATAACTGAGTTTAACAATGAAGTGCTTTATGATATTAATAATACACATATAATGTAAAATAATACTAAAATATATAATTATTTTAAGGGAGAATAAAAATATATAAGTACTCATATTAATGTAACTAAATATGAATGAGTACTTTTCAGGTGGCACCAGTGGTAAAGAACCTGCCTGCCAGTGCAGGAGATGCAAGAGACGTGGGTTCGATCCCTGGGTCAAGAAGATCCCCTCGAGGAGGGCATGGCAACCCACTCCAGTATTCTTACCTGGAAAATCCCATGAACAGAGGGGCCTGGTGGGCTACAGTCCATTGAGTCACAAAGAGTTGGACACAACTGAGACACACATACACATACACAAATATGAATATGTGCATGGTTAAAAAGACTACATAGGAGTGTATACAATTAAAAGTAAGTCTTCTCGTATCTCAAGATCTTGATCTCCCTCCTCAAGGATAATTAACGGTTTCATATGTATCTGTCTAGAAATAATTCTCTATATATGAACCAGTGTGTATGTTACTGGTATTCATACTGTGTATGAATAGAAATGTACTCACACTTCTGTGTGTGCTTTTAAAATTTTTTAACGTGAAATATCTACAGAAGAGTGACTGGAGTGTATATGTATGTGTGTGTGAAAGAATAAAAGCAAAACAAACATTCATGTACCCCTGACTTAAGAACAGAACATTACCAGAATCTTAGAAGCTCACAGCACAGTTTCCCAGTTAGAGCCTCTTCCTTCCACAAGTAATCATTTTTTTGCTTTCCTTTGTTTTATGTATATACCTCTAAATAATATATTATTTGGTTATTCCTATTTTGGGGCTGTACAATAAAAATTATATGTACGGTCTTCTGTAAATTCCTTCTTTTGCTTTATGATATTATTCTGAGGCTAATTTCTGTTGATATGTGTAGCTGTAGTTCACTTTCACTACAGAAAAAAATACTCTTGTTTCTTATATATTTGCATTTTTTCCCACCATCTTGTTTTGTACTTTGTAAATACTCCATTTTTTTTTTCCTGTTTCTTCTTTCCCCCCTACTTTTATCTTTTTTTTAATTGAGATTAAAAATTTTTTACCTTTGACACCTTTTTTCCTCTACTTCTTTGGAAATCTTACATTCTACACCTATTCTTTCAGCAATTACCCTAGTTATTTTTAATTACAAGACCCAACTTATGTTCTCTTATCTTACAATTCCATTAGTTCTACATGATGCTCTCTAAAAAGTCAGACATTATTATTGTTGTTTTATAAATTCAACATTTGTTTAGATTTGCCCACATATTTATATATCTTTCATTACTGTTACTTCTTGTATCTCAAACCTTCCACTTGGGATCATTTGCCTGCCTTTCTGTTTGCCTTTAAGACCCCCTTTTATTGGGTGTTTGTTAATTACAGTATCTTCACACTTCACAGCCTGTTTCTGTTCATTTTGCCTTGTTTCCTTATATGTTTTATAAATCTTTTTATTACAAGTTGCCTTTTTTTCCCTTAGAAAATCATCTATGGAGCTTGCACTGTTACCAGTGAGAAATCTGCTTCATCCTTATCTCTATTCCTGTGTAATGTAATGTGTCTTATTTTTTTCTCTGACTGCTTTTAAGATTTTCTCTATATCACTGAAGTGAAGTGAAGTCACTCAGTTGTGTCCACCTCTTTGCGATCCCATGGACTGTAGTCTACCGGGCTTCTCTGTCCATGGGATTTTCTAGGCAAGAGTACCGGAGTGAGTTGCCGTTTCCTTCTCCACGGGATCTTCCTGACCCAGGGATCGAACCCAGGTCTCCTGCATTGCAGGCAGACACTTTACCCTCTGAGCCACCAGGGAAGCCCCTCTATATCACTGGCCCTAAGCAATTAATTATGATATGCTTTGGTGTAATTTTCTATATGTTTTGTGCTTTGGAGTTTATTCAACTTCTTTGTGGGTTTATAGTTTTCATCAAATTTCAAAATTTTTCATTAATTATTTCTTCAGGTGTTTTTTTTTTTTTTTGTCCACCCACCACCCTTTAGGGATTCCAATTTCACCTTTATTAAGCTACTTGAAGTTGTCTCACAGCTTACTGATGCTCTGTTCATTATTTTTGTTTTGTTTTCTCAGTGTGTTTCATTTTGGATAGTTTATATTGCTATGTCTTCAGTGCACAAATCTTTTCTTCTGTGACATTTAATCTGCTGTTACCCTCACTCAGTGTAATTTTCTTTGTACACAAAGTTTTCATCTCTAGAAGTATACTTTCAATGTGTCTACTTGTCTTTTTGAACATCTGGAATAATTGTAACTGTTTTAGTGTCTTTGTCTATTACTTCTACCATATATCAGTTTTGATTGGCTAATGATTCTTCTTCTTATCTGTCCTGTTTTCCTACTTCTGTGCATGCCTAATCCCCTCAGGTATTTGAGTGTAAAGAAAGACCATAAGAAAAGGTTAGAGGGAACACAGTGCCTAACATTCACCCATGGCTCAAATAGTGCCTGTTCGCACCAGCCAGACTGAAAAAACTTCCAGTTCACACTGAATAATTCAGTACTGAGTAGAGTACTTGGAAACATCTTGCCCTAATGGGGAGTAATTAGCCCCAAACTGAACATTGCTCCAGATCTATCTAACAAATCATGAAATCAAGACTTGAAAGGATCAGACTGTTTCAATAACTGCATACTAGAACAAAGCTCAAAATTTATAGGAATATAAAAATATCCAGAACTCAACAATGTAAAATTCATTGTATCTCTAATTTTTATATACATTTCTTTAATCATTCATAAGGCTTGAACATCTGTTATTGTGTTTATAAACAAGCTGGGTTTTTTGTATGTGCATAAACTCTCTTCCTGTCCTTTACCCATTTCTTTTTTGAGTTGTTGGTCTTCTTTTTTAGGTATCTCGCTAATACAGTTGAAGAAGATGAAGAAGAATCCAAATATGAAATTTTTCCATGGGCTTTAGGGAAAAACTGGAGAAAATTATTCCCTGACTTCTTAAAGTTAAGGGACCAACTCTGGGATAGAATTGACTATAGGGCTATTGTAAGCAGGCGATGCTGTGAGGAGGTAAGATTTTTAAATGCTTTATATATATAATCTCTGTCTTCTCTTTATGTAATTTTCCCTGTCTTGTTTTTTAATGTGCTTCTAATGCTTCATTTTTTTTGTAAATGAAGGGTAAACTGTTAACCTTGATGATTACCATGAGTACAACTTGTATATTAAAATGTTGATATTTTAAATTTATAGCACAATAATTAAAAAGTGTCATTTCTTTTTTTCTGAACAGACTACTTCCATAGAAAGTATTTTTTATTTTAGTGTATTTCTCTTCTCTAAAGGATCACCAATATATTAGGAAGAAATAATGTGCACATTCCAAAGTACCTCAGGGTAATAACATTGGAGCTGAATAATAATTTCCACTAAATTATCAAAATTTCACATTCACAAGGTTGAAATATAAACAGTGTGGTATTAAAATTTAAATAAATTTAAATAAGCTTAAAAACTATACCTCTGTTCATATAGCATACATAAAGTAAGTTTCCTTGATGACAGATTCTATTAATGTAAAGCAGAAGGACACTAAATTAAAAGATCAGTTATTTTATCTGATGTTCTGGTTTTCAGTAAAGAAAGTTAATGTTTCAAACTAAAAATATTGGAGTAGAAAATTAATGGAAGGCAGTAACTAGTTCATGTAATTAATTAAGTTCATTAATATAAGCCAGAACTAGTTCAGAAAAGTTTGGGCAGATAATGCTGTAATTAAATGAAGTCATACCTAGTCATATCTAGGCCAGAGAAGCCAATTAATGGATTAGTATCTAACCTGAGAGAAGACTTTAGAAGTGTGTCACAGAACTCTGTCCAGAACTAATCTTGTTAATTATATTTATTAATGAGATGAAGTTATAGAAGTTATACATGGTTTTGGATTAAATTAGAATTGTTGAATATTGGGAGAAATGCAAAGATTCCGAAATAACTTAGAAGACTGTATAGCACATGATTATATTCAGTAGAAAAATATGAAAGGATGAGTATATATGACTACCTCTCTTCCATTAGTGGATCCTCATTAATGAATTTAAAGGACTCATTTCAATTACAGGGCATTGAAAAATTCCTGTCTTGTTATTTTTTGTCACTGCTTCCCCAGGTCAGGAGTGGGTAATTTGTGTACCTGTTGCCATCCTTGGTATAATGGTGCCCTTATTTGAGCACTTCGGTTTTATCAAAGTAAATGCTTCAAGCTCCATGGAACACTCAGCCAAGTGCATGGAGGAGGCACTGGAGGCAAGAGGTCAGGATAGGCAATGCTTACTCATGGTAGACTGCCCACCACTCCTAAAATAAAATGACTCACATTTTAACTGCAACAGTTTTATTCTGTTGGATCTGGAATTACCTTGGTTGCTGGCACCAGACTGTTAGAGAATGATGTGGCTTATAAAAGACTACAATGTTTTAGACACCTGAAAAGTCAGTTGTTGTAATGACTTTTTCACTGATTTTTCACTGACTTTTTCACTCATTTCATTGACACTGAAAATGTCAGTGGGATTTACAGAAAAGTTCAGTCTCTCAAGGCTTCAGCACTGAGAACTAACAGAGTCCTCCCCTAATTCCAGATTGGCATATCTAACTTCCTACTTCATATTTCATTATCTAGTAGATACCTCAGACTTAACATGCTGAAAAGTTTTTGATTCTCCCACACAGACCTCCACACTTGCTCCTCCTACAATCTTCCACATGTCAATAAACAGTAACTTCATCATTCTAGTTGTTGGCCAAAAACTGTCACCCTAGGGTTTTTTTTTTTTTTTCAGATCTATATCTTAAAGAAATATCCAGCATCCCACCATTTCTCACCTTCTCCACCACTAAACCCTACTTTGTCATCTCTTGCCTCAACTATTTCCATGACGTTCCAAATAGACTCCCTCACAGTCTTTCTCTCCTATAGTTTATTCTTCACAGCAGCCAGAGTAAATCTTTTAGGAAATCAAATCATGTCTCCTCTACTCACAAACCTTCAGAGGTTTCTCATCTCACAGAGTAAAAGTCAACCTCCTTATCTTGCTCCACATGGTCTGCCAGCTCTCCTCCCTTATTTCATTGACTTTATCTCCCAGATTTGTTCACTTCACTTCAACGACACTGGCCTTCTAGCTATTCCTCAGATTTATCAAGGACCGTCCCACCTTGGAGTCTTTGCACTTGCCATTCCTATTATCTGGAATGCTTTCTCCCAGGTATTAGTTAGTATGCTTCACTTCCTCACTTCATGCAGAACTCTAAGTGTCACCTCAGAGAAATCATTCCTTACCCCTATATTGCATAGTATCTCCCTCAATGGAATAAAAATTGAAGAGTCCAGAAATTTATGTTCAATTGACTTTTGGCAAGGGTACCAAGAAAACTCAGTGGGGCAAGAATAATCTTTTTCAACAAATTGTGCTGAAGCAACTGGATGTCCACATGCAAAAGAAAGCACCTGGACCCCTGCTTCATATTATATATAAAAACTAACTCAAATGGATCAAAGACCTATATTTAAGAGCTAAAAACTATAAAATTCTTAAAACATAGGTGTTAAATCTTCATGACCTTGGATTAGGTTTCTTAGATGTAATAACCAGAAGCACAAGCAAGAATAGAAAATACAGATTAAAAAATTAGCATCATCAAAATTTAAAAATTTCGTTCTTCAAAGGGCACCATTAACAAAGTGAAGAGACAGCCCAGAAACTGGAAGAAAATCTTTGCAAATCATCTGTCTTATAAGGTACTTGTATCTAAAATATATAAACAGCTCTTAAAACTCAGAAATAAAGAGACAGACCAATGTTCTAAAGGGCAAAGGATCTAAATACACATTTCTTCAAAAAAGATATTCAGATGGGCAAAAAAGCACATGAATAGATGTTCAACAGCCATCAGAAAAATGTAAAATCAAAATCAAGGAGATATTTCTTTACATGCACTGCTGCTAAGTCACTCAGTCGTGTCTGACGCTGTGCGACCCCAAAGACAGCAGCCCACCAGGCTCCCCTGTCCCTGGGATTCTCCAGGCAAGAACACTAGAGTGGGTTGCCATTTCCTTCTCCAATGCAAGAAAGTGAAAAGTGAAAGTGAAGTCGCTGAGTCTTGTCCGACTCTTAGCGACCCCATGGACTGCGGCCCACCAGGCTCCTCCATCCATGGGATTTTCCAGGCAAGAGTACTGGAGTGGGGTGCCATTGCCTTGTGTGTTACATGCACTAGGAAGGCTATAATTAAAAAAAAAAAAAAGACTGATAATAACAAATATTGACAAGGATGTGGAAAAATTGGAACTTTCACTTCTGGTGGGAATGTAAAATCATTTAGTTGCTTCGGAAAACAGTCTGGCAGTTCCTCAAAAAGCTAAACAGAGACCATATGACCCAGCAATTCCACTCTTAGTTTTATACTCTAAAAAAATGAAAATTATATTCACACAAAAACTTGTACATGGGGCTTTCCTGGTGGTCCAGTGGTTAAGAATCTACCTTACAATGTAAGGGATCCCAGTTTGATCCCTGGTCCAGGAAGATCCCACATGCCATGGAGCAACTAAGCTCGTGTGCCACAACTACTGAGCTTGCACTCTGCAGCCCAGGAGCAGCAACTACTGAAGCCCATGTGCCCTTAGAACCTGTACACTGCAACAAGAGAATCCACCACAACGAGAAGCCCATGCTCCACAACTAGAGAGTAGCTCCTGCTCACGGCAACTAGAGAAAGTATAGCAATGAAGACTCAGCACAGCCAAAAATAGATATTTTTTGAAAACTTCTACATGAATGTTTATAGCAAGCGGCTTTATTCATAATAGTCAATAGTTGTAAAAACAATTGAAATGTCCAGCAGTTAATGGATGATAGACAAAGTATCAATACAATGATATATTACTTGGCAATTAAAATGAATAAAGTATTGATACATGCTACAAAGTGGATGAATGCTGAAAACCTTATGCAAGTGAAAGAAGCCAGTCCTCAGAGAGCCACGTAGTTCATTTACATCAACTGTGAAGAATACATAAATACAAAATCATAGAAAGTGGTTGCCTGAGGCTGAAGGGAGGGGGGAATGGAGTGTGACTGCCTTCTCTATGAAGTGATGAAAATGTACTAAAATTGATTGTGGTAATCATTGTACTACCCTGAAGATATCAAAAGCCATTGAATTTTGTACTTTAAACCAGTGAATTGTATGATATCTGAGTTACATCTCAATAAAGCTGGTAAAATAGCAAGTAGTACGTCCCTCTATTACTCCCTACTCCTTTTCCTGGTTTTCCTCACAACACTTAGCCATTGTATAACACTCTATTTTACTTACTTATCTTGCTGATGTCTATTCCTCCTACTAGAATATAAATTCCAATAAGGTCTTTTTTTTTTTTTGGCTGCATTGTGCAGGTTGCAGGATCTTAGTTCCCTCAACCAGGGATTGAACCTGAGCCCTCGGCAGTGAAAGTGTTGTGTCCTACTCACTGGACTGCCAGGGAAGTCCCCAAGAGGGTCTTTATTCTGTGCTTATTACGTGTACAGCATCTAGAACAGTGCCTGACTTGTAGTAGGTACTCAGTAAATACAACTGACTGACATAATCAAACTTAAAGCTTCCATTTCTTTTTCATACTTTCTTATCCATGAAAACCAACAAGGACTTCTACTGTATAACAAGGAAACTACATTCAGTATCTTGTAATAATCAACAATGGAAGATAATCTGAGAATGTATACAACTGCATCACTTTGCTGTACACCTGAAACATTGTGAATCAACTGCACTTCAATAAAAAAACATTAAAAATAAACAAGACTTTGGAACAATTCTTTACTGAGTAGCCTTAGCACTGACCCTTATCCAGATATCCAGATATATAATTTTTTTGGGGGGTGGGGGTGGGGATACATGCTAAGAAATTTAGTTAAGTGTTCTATGCATTTGTTATTAAGAGCCCAGTACTGGCACACTGCCAACCCATTTTTTAGTCACATATCTGAAAATAAATGCAAGTTACAATACTAGCTACAAACTGGCTTACAATAATTATACTATACATTTGCATTGTGCTTTACAAATTTATATTTTCATATAAATTAGCTTCTTATCCTCACAAAAGTACTTTTGAGGATTGTAGCATTCTCATTTTATAACTGATGAAACTGAGGACCACGGAGGTTGAAATTTACTCAAGATGATACACAGTTAAATGGCAGAACCAGAGCTTGACTTCACATCTGATGGTTTCCCAATGTTCTGTGTTCTCTGACATCTGTCATTTCATTAAGTGATGTTTCAAGTTTGGTAGTAGATAAAAGATCCACAATGAAAGTAATGTTAATACTTTCTGAGCACTGGTCTCAGTACTGCACATGTATTAACTCTCACAATTCTTACAGCTAACTAGGTAATCCAGATAAGGAAACAGGCACAGAGAGACTAACTAAATGACTTCTCCAAGTTCACACAATTAGAAAAGCAGCACACCAGTATTCAAACCTAGGCAGTCTAACTCGAGAGTCATTGCTTTTAACACCTTATATTATACTGCCACTTGAGATCATAGAGAAATAGAATGTATAGAGAGCAAAACAGCCAAATATTAAATTTTAAAAACGCCAAAGCCCACTTCCACCCCCCACCAAGAAATCACTAAAAATAACAGAAGAGTGAGATAAAGTAAAAAAAACTAGGATAATGTTTCTGATAGGTCAAGTGCTACCAATGCTTCAGAGAAGTCACTTTCATAGAATTGTAGAATTTGATAACTCTTAAGTGATCTATTTGCTTATATATAAAAGGCCTGTGGCTGAGAAAGTTAATGAAATTTACCTAAGGTAATAGGAACTAAATAGAATTAAGACCAAAATCTTGCTTTTTTGACTGCGGTACAGTTTTCTTTTTAACTCACTGTTGTTATCACTGTAACATTCTAGTGTGTGTGCAAAATATATGTAGACCTCATATATATTTAAAAGAGTGCACTTGCATGCACTTCTCTGGTTTAGCATGTGGAGAGACTATGATGCCTAATTTATTGCAGAAAGAACAATATCAAATCTTCTATATTGTGCCCTTTGCTTCAGAGTTCCCTTTACTTCATAGTTTCCTCTGCTTTCTTCATTAGACTTTGCTGTAGGGTTCCTACAAAAGTTATATTGTTGAAGGCTAGTAATGTCAGTGGCCTCTTAATTTCTTATTTTCATCTATCATTAAGAAATATTTAATGACTGTGTACTGTTGTGGAGAAGGGAACTGGCTACCCACTCCAGTATTCTGGCCTGGAGAATTCCATGGACTGTATAGTCCATAGGGTCACAAAGAGTCAGACACAACTGAGCAACTTTCACTTTCACAGTTGTGGAGAGGGCATTTGAGAGAGAGATGTACAAGAAGCTGTTCCTGTCCGGAAGGGGTTACATGCATAAAAAGATGTATCTGAGTACTAACATTTATATGCTAAGTCCTAATATAGGATTAACAATAAAACAAAATTTGAAACCTGGAGTTTCTAGAAAGGTGGGATTTATGCCAGGCATTAAAGGAAAAGCAATGCTAGGACAAATAAAGGGAAAGGCCATTCCAGGTATGGGAAATAGAGAAATACTAAGGAAAAATTATAGATAAATTTGGAAGGAATAAGGAAAACTGACATTTTACTTCCTCACCTTGTGTATTTCTTAAACAAATTTTACATTGTCATAGAAATATATATGTTTACAGTTAACATCTTTATTTACTTCTGCCTTTTAAAAGATATATAACTTTAATTACATGTCTTTGGTTGAAAACTTTTTTCAAGGATTTAACAAGTAGATTATAAAATAAATCCAATCCTAAAGTACACTTTAAAAATTAGCATAGCTACATGGAACTCTGCTCAAGTTATATGGCACTGTGGATGGAAGGGGAGTTTGGGGGAGAATGGATACACATATATGGATGGCTGAGTCCCTTTGCTATTCACCTAAAACTATCACATTGTTAACTGGCTATACCCTAATACAAAATAAAAAGTTTAAAAGAAATGATCATAAAGTTAGCATAGCTAGTATTCTTTATTCATTGCCTTGAATGAGACAATAACCGCAAAAACCCTATTTTCTGAGGGATTCAGCTTTAACCGGGACTGGGGGTGGGAGATGCAGTTAAGGTTTTCATTCTTAACAACAAAAGCTTCTTTCCAAAACAATTTTATATGATCTCCCAAACTGAGGTTCTCCAAGCTGCTCTGTCTTCCCTTAGCCCCTCCTGTGATCCCCAGCATTGTCTGTGAAACCAAGGGCTCCTCAAACCAGTCTGAAAAATCACTTGACTAGGCAATTAATAAAGCACTGTCTATCTTTTTGAATTATAGTTTTGTCCAGAAACTTAAATGTTTTTTAAAAGCACTGTCTAGCTCTCAAATTCTACAATTCTAATTTACCTTGGGTCATTGATAACTGCAACTAAACATTTTTTTTGTGTTTAGAAGTAACATTCTAACATTCTGTTTTGAAGTTTTAGACACCATGAGGTCAGCAGGTAGGTACATTTCCCTAACTTGTCTTCTTAAATGACTATCATTTGCTTTCATTGGCCAGATGTTTACTGTGTGATAAGGATTTTATACATATTTACCCTTCAGGACAATCCTATGAGGCAGATAGTATCCCTGGTTTTAGATATGAAGAAATTGAGGCTCCTAAAGGTTAAGTAACTAGCATCATACAACTAGCAAGTGGCAGAGCTAGGATAAGAAACTAAGTCTATCCCAACTCTAAAGGCAGTATCTTATCTAACACACTTTAGAGAACAATGTCTGACATGTAGTGCAGAATCTTCAGTACTTTCTAAATAATTCCTCATCTATTACTTGCAACAACCTGCTAAAATAGACAGTATTATTCTCCCCATACTACAGACAAGAAAACAGGAACAGAGAGGTTAAGCAACTTATCTGTGTTCTCATTTACCATATCTCTTGCTGTTATTGCAAACATGCTGATAAACATACGTAGGTGGAAACCTCAATTAAAAATATTCTCAACCCAGTACATTCCAAAGTTAAGAATGATGTATTATTTGGGGGGCATTATCTTTCCCAAACCTAGAATATCTGAGCAAAACCTGGAAAGTTGCTTCAGTTCTATTTCCTGTTAGAAATAATTCAAATATTCTACCAATTATCTTAAGGATTCAAGCAATGCATCACTTTATAGGTAATACTGCCCTATCTGGAGATGCTTTTTTTTAAACATTTTTTTAGATCTAGTTTTAGAGATAGCTGTTCTTAAGTTATAATTTTTGTTCTTTAACTAAATTTTAAAATCTTATTAAAAATTCTAAAAGAAAGCTTTCCACTATAGGTTATGGCCATTGCTCCAACCCATTATATATGGCAACGAGAACGCTCTGTGCATCACAGTGGAGCTGTTAGAAACTACAACAGAGATGAAGTTCAACTGCCCCGGGGACCTAGTGCCACACCGGTAGATTGTTCACTATGTGGTAAAAAAGGAAGATATGTTAGACTGGGATTGTCTTCATCATCATCTTCATCCAGTGATACACTAGAGGTGGTGGAGAAACATTCTCAGGAATCACACAACTCATTCTCAGTGGACAAAATAGTTGATACTTCTCAAGCTTATAGCTATTCTCAAGGTATGATTTAGCAATATGGCAGATCTATGTGCCTTAGTAATGAATTGAAGTTATCTATTGACCTGTAGTCCTTGTAGGCAGCGGTACGTAATAATTTTATACTATAACAATATGAGTTAAATTAGTATTGAAAAATTTCCCCTTTTCAGTTGCTACTTTTTGTTTTGGTATCTGTTTTGTGGTGGTTTACCTAAACTAAGATTTTTAACGTGACTTTTGTTAAAACCTAATTCACCATGGATCCCAAGTATTTTAAGAGCCTGAACCATTTTCTTTGAAGTGTTTATTTTATTCAAAGCAAGTTTTAAGAAGAAAATAAATTTACTTCTAATTTTACCATCCAGCTTTATCAGTGAGTAACTGGTTTCTTTTACACACTTTTAAAAACTAAAATAAAAGTAACATGTAACATTGTATTAGTTTTAGGTGGGTGACATAATGATTTAATAGATGTTGCAAAATGATTAACACAATTGTAGTTAACATCCATCACCACACATAGTTTGTTTTTGTTTTTTTCTTGTGATTTTTAATTTTAGGATTTTCTTAGCAACTCTCAAATATGGGATTTTGTCAACTATAGTCACTGTGATGTACATTATATCCCCAGAACTTACTTATCTTATTAATCAGTCAGTTCAATCCTCAGTCGTGTCCGACTCTTTGCGACCGCATGGACTACAGCACGCCAGGCCTTCCTGTCAATCACCAACTCCCAGAGCTTACTCAAACTCATATCCATTGAGTCTGTGATGCCACCCAACCATCTGAACCTATGTCATCCCCTTCTCCTCCTGCCCTCAATCTTTCCCAGCGTCAAGGTCTTTTCGAATGAGTCAGTTCTTTGCATCAAGTGGCCAAAATACGGGAGTTTCAGCTTCAACATCAGTCCTTCCAATGAATATTCAGGACTGATCTCCTTTAGGATGGACTGGTTGGATCTCCTTGCAGTCCAAGTGACTCTCAAAGAGTCTTGTCCAACACCACAGTTCAAAAGCATCAATTCTGCGTTCAGCTTTCTTCATAGCCCAACTCTCGCACCCATAAATGACTACTAGAAAAAACACTGACTAGACGGACCTTTGTTGGAAAAGTAATGTCTCTGCTTTTTAATATGCTGTCTAGGTTGGTCATAGCTTTCCTTCCAAGGAGCGTCTTTTAATTTCATGGCTGCAGTCACCATCTGCAGTGATTTTGGAGCCCCAAAAAATAAAGTCAGCCACTGTTTCCACATCTATTTGCCATAAGGTGATGGGACCGGATGCCATGATCTTTGTTTTCTGAATGTTGAGCTTTAAGCCAACTTTTTCACTCTCCTCTTTCACTTTCATCAGAGGCTCTTTGGTTCTTTGCTTTCTGCCATAAGGGTGGTATCATCTGCATACCTGAGGTTATTGCTGTTTCTCCCGGCAATCTTGATTCCAGCTTGTGCTTCATCCAGCGCAGCATTTCTCATAATGTACTCTTCATATAAGTTAAATAAGCAGGGTGACAATATACAGCCTTGACGTACTCCTTTCCCAATTTGGAACCAGTCTGTTGTTCCATGTCCAGTTCTAACTGTTGCTTCCTGACCTGCATACAGGTTTCTCAAGAGGCAGGTCAGGTGGTCTGGTATTCTCATCTCTTTCAGAATTTTCCAGTTTATTGTGATCCACACAGTCAAAGGATTTGGCATAGTCAACAAAGCAGAAATAGATGTTTTTCTGGAACTCTCTTGCCTTTTCGATGATCCAGCGGATGATGGCAATTTGATCTCTGGTTCCTCTGCCTTTCCTAAAATCAGCTTGAACAACTGGAAGTTCACGGTTCACACGGTTCAACCCAGGCTGAAGCCTGGGTTGGAGAATTTTGAGCATTACTTTACTAGCATGTGAGATGAGTGCAATTGTGTGGTAGTTTGAGCATTCTTTGGCATTGCCTTTCTTTGGGATTGGAATGAAAACTGACCTTTTCCAGTCCTATGGCCACGGCTGAGTTTTCCAAATTTGCTGGCATATTGAGTGCAGCACTTTCACAGCATCATCTTTTAGGATTTGAAATAGCTCAACTGGAATTCCATCACCTCCACTAGCTTTGCTAGTAGTGATGCTTCCTAAGGACCACTTGACTTCACATCCCAAGATGTCTGGGTCTAGGCGAGTGATCACACCATCATGGTTATCTGGGTCATGAAGATCTTTTTTGTATAGGTCTTCTGTGTATTCTTGCCACCTCTTCTTGATATCTTCTGCTTCTTTTAGGTCCATACCATTTCTGTCCTTTATTGAGCCCATCTTTGCATGAAATCTTCCTTTGTATCTCTAATTTCCTTCAAGAGATCTCTAGTCTTTCCCATTCTGTTGTTTTCCTCTATTTCTTTGCATTGGTCACTGAGGAAAGCTTTCTTATCTCTCCTTGCTATTCTTTGGAACTCTGCATTCAAATGGGTATATCTTTCCTTTTCTCCTTTGCTTTTCATTTCTCTTCATTTCATACCTATTTGTAAGTCCTCCTCAGATAGCCATTTTGCTTTTTTTGCATTTCTTTTTCTTGGGGATGGTCTTGATCCCTGTCTCCTGTACAGTGTCACGAACCTTTGTCCATAGTTCATCAGGCACTCTGTCTATCAGATCTAGTCCCTTAAATCTATTTCTCACTTCCACTGTATAATCGTAAGGGATTTGATTTAGGTCATACCTGAATGGTCCAGTTCATAGAGTGCCAACAAATATCTATATAGTCAATGCTATGGTCTTCCCAGTGGTCACATATGGTTGTGAGAGCTGGACCATAAAGAAGGCAGAATACCAAAAAATTGATGCTTTCGAACTGTGGTGCTAGAGAAGATTCCTGAAAGTCCCTTGGTTAGCAAGGAGACCAAACCAGTCGATCTTAAGGGAAGTAAACCGTGAATACTTGTTCAAAGGACTGATGCTGAAGCTGAATCTCCAGTTATTTTGGTTATCTGATGTGAATGGCTGATGTGAATGTCACTGGAAAAGTCCCTGATGCTGGGAAAGACTGAGGGCAGAAGGAGAAGAGGGTGTCAAAGGATGAGATGTGGATGGTATGTGGATGGCATCACCAATGCAATGGACAGAACTTGGGCAAGCTTCAGGAGATGGTGAGGGACAGGGAGGCCTGGTATTACAAAACAATATTAATACAGTATGATATTTGTATAAAAACAGACACATAGATCAATGGAGTAGAATGGAGAGCACAGAAATAAACCCACACATGTGGTTAATTTATGACAAAGGAGTCAAAAACACATTGGGAAAAGACAGTCTCATCAATAAATGGAGTTGGAAAAACTAGATAGCCACATGTAAAAGAGTTTAAAACTGGACCAGTATCTTATACCATGCACAAAAATAAATGGATTTAAGACTTGAAACCACAAAACCCTAGAAGAAACAGAGGGTAAGGCCCTTGAAACTGGTTTTGGCAATTGCTTTTTGGATTTTATACCAAAAGCAAAGGCAACAAAAGCAAAAATAAAGAGTGGAATTCCATCAGACTAAAAAGCTCTCTATGGTATAGGAAATGATCAGCAAATGAAAAGGCAACCTACAGAATTGGAGAAAACATTTGCAAATCTTATATCTGATAAAGGGTTAATATCCAAAACACATAAAGAACTCATAAAACTCAACAGAAAAAAAATCCAATCAAAAGATGGGAAGAGGAAATGAACAGACATTTTTCAAAGACATACAAATGGCCAACAGGTACATGAAAAGGTGTTCAACATCACTAATTAGCAGGGAAATGCTAATTAAATCCACAATGAGCTAACCTCTCACACCCGTTAGAATGGTGGTTAACAAGAAACAAATTTTCATAGGGATGTGGAGAAAAAGGAACCCTTGTGCACTGTTGGATACAGTCACTACAAAAAATAGTATACAAGTTTCTCAAAAAATTAAAAATAGAACTACCATATGATCCAGCAATTCCACCTCTGGGTATTATCTGAAGGAAACAAAACCAGGATCTTGAAAAGATATCTGCATCTCCATGTTCATTGCAGCATTATTTGCAATAATAATTGCAATATATAATTGCAATAATTGCAATATAATAATAATTCCATTCCAAGGAATGAAATGGAAACAACCTAATTGTCCATCAATGGATGAATGGATAAAGAAAATAAAATGAGAATATTTTACACACACACATCTTTAAAAGAAGGATATCTACTATTTGTGACAACACGGATGGACCTTGAGGGCATTGTGCTAAGTAAAATAATAAATGAGATAGTGAAAGGCAAATACCATGTGATATATGTGGAATCAAAAAAAAGCCTAACTCATAGATACCCCATCAGGTGGTGGTTGCCAGAGGTGGTGAGGAAAGGGGCAAGGGGTGAAAATAGTGTAAAGTATAAACTTCCAGTAATAAGATAAATGACGGTGTCTTCCTGGCCCCTAGCTGACTGGGCCCCTTTTCCTGTAGTGCTCTTGAATCTGATATGGTGGGACAACTCACCCCCACCATGGGAATGAGCTCATGATAGACTTTTGCCAAGAGAATGCAGTGGTCATAGCAAATACTCTCTTCCAATAACACAAAAGACCCTACACATGGATATCACCAGATGGTCAACACCAAAATCAGATTGATTATATTCTTTGCAGACAAAGGTGGAGAAACTCTATACAGTCAGTAAAAATAAGACTGGGAGCTGACTGTGCCTCAGATCATGAATTCCTTATTACCAAATTCAAACTTAAATTGAAGAAAGTAGGAAAAACCACTAGACCATTCAGGTATGACCTAAATAAAATCCCTTATGATTATACAGTGGAAGTGAGAAATAGATTTAAGGGACTAGATCTGATAGACTGCCTGATAAACTATGGATGAAGGTTCGTGACATTGTACAGAAGACAGGGATCAAGATCATCCCCAAGAAAAAGAAATGCAAAAAAAGCAAAATGGCTATCTGAGGCTTTACAAATAGCTGTGAAAAGAAGAGAAGCAAAGAGCAAAGGAGAAAAGGAAAGATATACCCATTTGAATGCAGAGTTCCAAAGAATAGCAAGGAGAGATAAGAAAGCTTTCCTCAGTGACCAATGCAAAGAAATAGAGGAAAACAACAGAATGGGAAAGACTAGAGATCTCTTGAAGGAAATTAGAGATACAAAGGAAGATTTCATGCAAAGATGGGCTCAATAAAGGACAGAAATGGTATGGACCTAAAAGAAGCAGAAGATATCAAGAAGAGGTGGCAAGAATACACAGAAGACCTATACAAAAAAGATCTTCATGACCCAGATAACCATGATGGTGTGATCACTCGCCTAGACCCAGACATCTTGGGATGTGAAGTCAAGTGGTCCTTAGGAAGCATCACTACTAGCAAAGCTAGTGGAGGTGATGGAATTCCAGTTGAGCTATTTCAAATCCTAAAAGATGATGCTGTGAAAGTGCTGCACTCAATATGCCAGCAAATTTGGAAAACTCAGCCGTGGCCATAGGACTGGAAAAGGTCAGTTTTCATTCCAATCCCAAAGAAAGGCAATGCCAAAGAATGCTCAAACTACCACACAATTGCACTCATCTCACATGCTAGTAAAGTAATGCTCAAAATTCTCCAACCCAGGCTTCAGCCTGGGTTGAACCGTGAACTTCCAGTTGTTCAAGCTGATTTTAGGAAAGGCAGAGGAACCAGAGACCAAATTGCCATCATCCGCTGGATCATCAAAAAGGCAAGAGAGTTCCAGAAAAACATCTATTTCTGCTTTGTTGACTATGCCAAATCCTTTGACTGTGTGGATCACAATAAACTGGAAAATTCTGAAAGAGATGAGAATACCAGACCACCTGACCTGCCTCTTGAGAAACCTGTATGCAGGTCAGGAAGCAACAGTTAGAACTGGACATGGAACAACAGACTGGTTCCAAATAGGAAAAGGAATACGTCAAGGCTGTACACTGTCACCCGGCTTATTTAATTTCTATGCAGAGTACATCATGAGAAATGCTGTGCTGGATGAAGCACAAGCTGGAATAAAGATTGCCGGGAGAAATAGCAATCACCTTAGATATGCAGATGACACCACCCTTATGGCAGAAAGCGAAGAAGAACTAAAGAGGTTCTTGATGAAAGTGAAAGAGGAGAGTGAAAAAGTTGGCTTAAAGCTCAACATTCAGAAAACAAAGATCATGGCATCTGGTCCCATCACTTCATGGCAAATAGATGGGGAAACAGTGGCTGACTTTATTTTTTGGGGCTCCAAAATCACTGCAGATGGTGACTGCAGCCATGAAATTAAAAGACACTTGCTGCTTGGAAGGAAAGTTAAAACCAACCTAGACAGCATATTGAAAAGCAGAAACATTACTTTGTCAACAAAGGTCCATCTAGTCAAGGCTTTTGACTGGTTTTTCCAGTAGTCATGTATGGATGTGAGAGTTGAAATATAAAGAAAGCTGAGTGCAGAAGAATTGATGCTTTGAACTGTGGTGTTGGAGAAGACTCTTGCGAGTCCCTTAGACAGTCCATCCTAAAGGAGGTCAGTCCTGGGTTTTCATTGGAAGGACTGATGTTGAAGCCGAAACTCCAATACTTTGGCCACCTGATGCGAAGAGCTGACTCATTTGAAAAGACCCTGATGCTGAGAAAGATTGAGGGCAGGAGGAGAAGGGGATAACAGAGGATGAGATGGTTGGATGGCATCACAGACTGAATGGACATGAGTTTGGGTAAGCTCTGTGAGTTGGTGATGGACAGGGAGGCCTGGCGTGCTGCGGTTCATGGGGTTGCAAAGAGTCGCACACGACTGAGCAACTGAACTGAACTATGAACTGGAAATACATGGAGTCAACCACATTCTAATTTCCATTTAAATTATATTTATAAAGGTTGTTTTTCTCTGACATTTCCCAATTTGAAACAGAACAATATTCTAGCAGCAGTGATCCTTTTTACTCATAGTACTTTTGTTCCAGATTTTCACCCATCTGAAGATAGGACTGGCAATTTCTTATGGCTCATTATTTCAGAATTTCACCTACTTATTTTTACCACATCCTTATAGCAGTAGCTACTGAAGTTTTACTAAAAGAGAAACTAATCTTTTAAGACTCTTGAAGGTAGGGGGTCATGCCTGTCATTGTTCCCTTCCCTGCTCAGACGGTAAAGAATCTGCCTGCAATTTGCGAGACCTGGGTTTGATCCCTGGTTTGGGAAGATCTCCTGGAGAAGGGCATGGCAGCCCACTCTAGTATTCCTTCCTGGACAGAGGAGCCTGGTGGGCTACAGTCCATGGGGGTCACAAAGTCGGACACAACTGAGCAACTAAAACTTTCATTTTCACTGGCCATAGTAATCACTAAATATTTTGACTGATTGTTTAGTTCTTTTCCCTTGTAACATCTTCAAGCATAATTTTTATTCATTCACTCATATTGGAGGGTAAATAGTATCTACCATAGGCTAAATTATAAAATAAGAGTTGCCTCTAAGTATCCCTCTCCTCTCTCCCAGCTCTTTTTGCTTACACTCTTTTATCCTCATAACAGGTAAGATTTACTAGATGTTTAAAATGTTCCATGCAATATGCTGATCGTTTTACATTCATAACCTCACTTAATACTCACAGCCAAGCCTAAGGTAAATACTAGTATTTCCACTTTGTAGATAAGGAAGCAGAAGCTTAGAGAGGTTAAATACTTTCCCCAAGGTGATAAGAGTGACACTTGAACCCAGGTCTGAATCTACTACAGCCTGAATTCCAATGATGCTATACTGACCTCTTTGATGAAATCCTGCCTTCTGTGGTAAAACTAAGTTACCACAGAAGTCCTAGCTGACTGCCAAGGACTAAGGAGATGGTGAAAGCATTCAGAACAAAGTCCCTGATGGAAGGCTGTATGAACTAGAAGAGAATTCCAACCACAATTTGAACAAATATTTAAAGAAAGAGGAACAGAAGCACTTATATTTTATTCAAACTAGCCCCTCAGATATCAAGAGTAGTCACAATCTATGTTTTAGACGTTGATATTTCAACAGGAAATCAGAGTGCACCAAGGGAGGAAGAAGCTCTGCCAGTCAGCTTGCTTCAAGGAAAGGAAAAAAAAAACCAAACAGGTCTTTGAGGATTTTAGTTGAAAAGGGGGGCACTTGATTTAGGGCAATTGTAAATGGAATTGTGCTTTCATCTGTTTATAGATGAACACCCTGACACCTGGCTTAGGATATATAAGTCCTATATAGGAAGAAACAATTACTTTCTTATTTCTGTTTTGTTCTCAGTATTAACTCAAGGCTAATGTAAAACCTATTGTTTCAGGGTGACAGAGGGTACAATACAAAGAAAAATTATTTTCTTTCTGGCTTAGTTCATTCTGTATAATAGGCTCCAGAGCCTATTAAAAAGAAATGTATTCTTTTTAATGGCTGAGTAATACTCCATTGTGTATATGTACCACAGCTTTCTTATCCATTCATCTGCTGATGGGCATCTAGGTTGCTTCCATGTCCTGGCTATTATAAACAGTGCTGGGATGAACATTGGGGTACACGTATCTCTTTCAATTCTGGTTTCCTCGGTGTGTATGCCCAGCAGTGGGATTGCTGGATCATAAGGCAGTTCTATTTCCAGTTTTTTAAGGAATCTCTACACTGTTCTCCACAGTGGCTGTACTAGTTTGCATTCCCACCAACAGTGTAAGAGGGTTCCCTTTTCTCCACACCCTCTCCAGCATTTATTGCTTGTAGACTTTTGACTGGCATGCAGCCATTCTGACTGGCATGCAGCCATTCTGACTGGCATGAAATGGTACCACATTGTGGTTTTGATTTGCATTTCTCTGATAATGAGTGATGTTGAGCATCTTTTCATGTGTTTGTTAGCCATCTGTATGTCTTCTTTGGAGAAATGTCTATTTAGTTCTTTGGCCCATTTTTTGATTGGGTCATTTATTTTTCTGGAATTGAGCTGCAGGAGTTGCTTGTATATTTTTGAGATTAGTTGTTTGTCAGTTGCTTCATTTGCTATTATTTTCTCCCATTCCGAAGGCTGTCTTTTCACCTTGCCTATAGTTTCCTTTGTTATGCAGAAGCTTTTAATTTTAATTAGGTCCCATTTGTTTATTTTTGCTTTTATTTCCAATATTCTGGGAGGTGGGTCATAGAGGATCCCACTAATGCCTATATATGGAATTTAGAAAGATGGTAATACACAGAAGAACTGTACAAAAAAGATCTTCACGACCAAGATAATCATGATGATGTGATCACTGACCTAGAGCCAGACATCCTGGAATGTGAAGTCAAGTGGGCCTTAGGAAGCATCACTACAAACAAAGCTAGTGGAGGTGATGGAATTCCAGTTGAGCTATTTCAAATCCTGGAAGATGATGCTGTGAAAGTGCTGCACTCAATATGCCAGCAAATTTGGAAAACTCAGCAGTGACCACAGGACTGGAAAAGGTCAGTTTTCATTCCAGTCCCAAAGAAAGGCAATGCCAAAGAATGCTCAAACTACTGCACAATTGCACTCATCTCACACGCTAGTAAAGTAATGCTCAAAATTCTCCAAGCCAGGCTTCAGCAATACATGAACCGTGAACTTCCTGATGTTCAAGCTGGTTTTAGAAAAGGCAGAGGAACCAGAGATCAAATTGCCAACATCCGCTGGATCATGGAAAAAGCAAGAGAGTTCCAGAAAAACATCTATTTCTGCTTTATTGACTATGCCAAAGCCTTTGACTGTGTGGATCACAATAAACTGTGGAAAATTCTGAAAGAGATGGGAATACCAGACCACCTGACCTGCCTCTTGAGAAATCTGTATGCAGGTCAGGAAGCAACAGTTAGAACTGGACATGGAACAACAGACTGGTTCCAAATAGGAAAAGGAGTACGTCAAGGCTGTACACTGTCACCCTGCTCATTTAACTTATATGCAGAGTACATCATGAGAAACGCTGGACTGGAAGAAGCACAAGCTGGAATCAAGATTGCTGGGAGAAATATCATTAACCTCAGATATGCAGATGACACCACCCTTATGGCAGAAAGTGAAGAGGAACTAAAAAGCCTCTTGGTGAAAGTGAAGAGTGAAAAAGTTGGCTTAAAGCTCAACATTCAGAAAACAAAGATCATGGCATCTGGTCCCATCACTTCATAGGAAATAGATGGAGAAACAGTGGAAACAGTGTCAGACTTTATTTTTTGGGGTTCCAAAATCACTGCAGATGGTGACTGCAGCCATGAAATTAAAAGACACTTACTCCTTGGAAGGAATGTTATGACCAACCTAGCTAGCATATTCAAAAGAGACGTTACTTTGCCAATAAAGGTCCGTCTAGTCAAGGCTATGGTTTTTCCTGTGGTCGTGTATGGATGTGAGAGTTGGACTGTGAAGAAGGCTGAGCACCGAAGAATTGTTGCTTTTGAACTGTGGTGTTGGGGAAGACTCTTGAGAGTCCCTTGGATTGCAAGGAGATCCAACCAGTCCATTCTGAAGGAGATCAGCCCTGGGATTTCTTTGGAAGGAATGATGCTAAAGCTGAAACTCCAGTACTTTGGCCACCTCATGCGAAGAGTTGACTCATTGGAAAAGACTTTGATGCTGGGAGGGATTGTGGGCAGGAGGAGAAGGGGACAAGAGAGGATGAGATGGCTGGATGGCATCACAAACTCGATGGACATGAGTCTGAGTGAACTCCGGGAGTTGGTGATGGACAAGGAGGCCTGGTGTGCTGCGATTCATGGGGTCGCAAAGAGTCAGACAAGACTGAGCGACTGAACTGAACTGAACTGAACGATAACCCTGTATGCGAGACAGCAAAAGAGACACAGATGTATAGAACAGTCTTTTGGACTCTGTGGGAGAGGGAGAGGGTGGGATGATTTGGGAGAATGGCATTGAAACATGTATAATATCATATAAGAAACTAATCGCCAGTCTAGGTTCAATGCAGGATACAGGATGCTTGGGGCTGGTACACTGGGATGACCCAGAGGGATGGTACAGGGAGGGAGGTGGGAGGGGGGGTTCAGGATGGGGAACACGTGTACACCCATGGCGGATTCATGTTGATGTATGGCAAAACCAATACAATATTGTAAAGTAATTAGCCTCCAATTAAAATAAATAAATTTAAATTAAAATAAAAAAGAAAAATTGTTTATACATACATTTGACCAATAAACATTTATATTCATTTTCCCTCAGGTTTAACAAGAGAGTGAGCTAATTGGGGCTGGGGAGGTTTAAGGATAACATGATATTATCAAGACAGTGGTCATTCTCTTACTGCCTTAGCAGTTGTTGATGCCAGTAGTGGCCTCTATTCAGCGAAATTCTCTTCCTGCAGTTCACATAAGGTTATTGGAATCACCTAAGGTTTGTGGTTGCAGACAATTCATTCTCTAGGAGAGATACAAAGAACTGATGCTCTGCTCTGGGCTTTTATGCTAAAACTAGCAATAGATGGTATCCATGCTTCCATCCTTCTTTCAAATACAAGCAACTTCTTGTTTTTCAGGTTAAAATCATGTTTTTCTACCTTAGCATTTTTTTTCTCAAAACAACGTGTTCAAGAAACAAGTTTATGTAAACATTTATAACATTTATTAAGAATAAAATAGTTGATTTTGATAAGGTTGTGGGAGATAGATGAAGCTTTCTGTACAAATTTACATGCATCACAATCACCAATCATGTACTAAGCTACCTTATAAAGGTTTAAACAAATAATTTTTCCTCAAAAATAAATCCTTCTCATTTAACACTTGACTCCACCAAGAAATCCTGAAGTGGCACTATGATATTCATTTTACTGCTGAATAAACAAACTCAGAAAAGTCACAGTTGCATAGTAAAACAGCAACAACAAAAACACCAAGATGGAACCCAGTTTTATCTGAAGAGATAGTACATGTTTATACCAACTAAATTACCTATTTTAAGCCTGTGGCACCTAGGCTAATCTATCTGAAACATGGGTACATATTATTATGTATTATCTGAGGACTCCCCAGAGTTTAGAGTGAAGTCAAGGGAAAGAAAGCAATACACCAGACCTTACTCCTGGGTCATGTAGACAGGCATGAGACATTCCAACTGCTATATAATCTAAAAGCAAATAATTTTCTCTCAAAAATAAATCATTGTCTGAATTTGCTTATTTACTTTTGTCATTACCACTGTTCTAGTCATCCCATTTTAAAATCCTTAGTGAAGGCATAATCAGGGCTTATAAATTACCAATGCTAATTATATAATCAACATTTACAAGCACAAAAGATTTCAAAATTAACTCTGCAGGGTAAGAGACATAGTGAAGGCTGTTCCAAGGAAGTAATTTATGAGCTGGGTGTTGACTGAATCCTGTTCAGCCCAGAGAAATAAGGGAAAGGGCTTCGGAACAGTGGATGAAAGTTTGAGTATATATAGCTTCTCTCCCTTTACATCCAGTGAACCACCAGCTTATCTGGTTCTTCCTTTACAATAATTTTTTAGATTCTCTCCTCTTCCACCATTCCTAGTTGTATATTACTTCTAATGACCTCATAGTTGTACACTATGTATTAGAATGAAATTTCCCATTTAATGGTTTTTCCTTCCTTTAAATACTCAGACACTGCTAACAGACTTTTAAAAAATACCTGCTTTTGCATAAACACGGAAACTGAAACTTAACTTTCCTACTGATTCTGAAGTAAGTTCAAAATCAAAGTTTTCCACAGTCCATGAGCTATATACTTACATTTCCCCCTAGAACAACCAAGTCAACATTGATGAAATAATACCTGCTCCAGTGTAGGCTTCAAAGCCATCAGCAAACTTTTACTGACCATTTACTGGGTAGAAAAGTCAGGACTTCTGGAAGTTACTAGGAAGACAGTTGTGAGTCAGTCACAGACCTTTAGGAGTATTTTATGGTAAAATGAGGGGCAGACATGAACCGAGAAAGCTAACTTTAGAAGAGGGCATCTGTCCTACAAACTGAATTATAAAGATGCTTAGTATTCAATGAAGAGATGGATAAAGGGCTTAAACTGGACTTTGATTAAATATACAAATAAATGTTTATTTTCTTCTGTAGTTTTGTTTTCAACTCATTATTAGAATCGACACTGTTAGGTCTTGTGCAGTTCAACGTCTACTGAGCAGTGTACCAAACCAATTATTCTACATGAAACAGGAGAAAGCACAACTTTTCTCTCTTCTTTAAGTCATCCCCTTCTCCAAAAAGTACAATTAGGGCCTGCGTTCAAAACAATAAATGAAGGACAGAATTTCACTAGCAGTTAAATAGAAGGGCAGAAGAATGGGGAGTATTCCATGATGGAATTTAAAAATGTATATTAGAACTTCTATACACCTGGAAATGTTATAAAAACTTTAAAGCCATTATTATTATATGAGTGTTCAGATACCACCAGAAATAGTATGAGAAGACTTCTCTGCTTGTGATTTAATCAGTTCTCTAAATGCAACCAAAGTGATTTTTTTTCAAAACACAGATCTAAGCATGTTACCCCTTACTTCACTAAATCCTTCAGTAGCACCCCATTTTTCTTGGGTTAGACCAACTCCATAACAGGTTTACAAGATCCTGCATGGCTTGACCCCTACCTTCTTTTCAGTCTCTTTCAGTCAACTGCAATATCACTGACCCTTTTTGTGCTCATTTCCCTTGCTGTAATTAACTCTGTAATTACCCTTCAGGTCTTGGCTCAGTTGTCACTTGCACAGGTAATTACTTTACCTGAGCAAAATCTCTATTGTATCCTGTACTTTGCTGAAGCATTTATAACAGTTCTGGTTTTATATTTGTGTGATTTTCTTTAATGTCCATCTCTATGATAAGGTGTAAAATCAAGGCAGAGATTTTAGACTAGATTTTTCCACATAATGAAAAGTATGTAAAATGTTTTTTAGGATATGTATATTAAGTAGTTCTAGCCTAAGAGATAAGTAGCATTTATCCTTACAGGCACTACTACTTCAAAACCTATAAAAATCTATATTTAAACAATAACCATAAGTTTATGTTTATCTGTAAAATATGGATAACCTCAAGGATGAGCAACACATATTAAATAGAAAGACATTATAAAGTCCTTAAGACATGTAAGGCACATGGTAAATGCTAAATGACTGGTGCCTATGAATAATAAAATCTAGTCCTAATTAGTTCATATTTATAAAGTGTATCTCTCCAAACTTTTTTTTAGCTGCATAATGCAGCTTATAAGATTTTAGTACCCTGACCAGGGATTAAACCTGGGCCATGGCAGTGAAAGTGCCAAGCTCTAACAACTGGACCACCAGGGAACTCCCCAAACATTTGACTTATATAACAACAGAATAATTCTGATGTTCTTTCAAACTGTTAAAATAATTCTGTGAAGGGCAAAAGAGATTCAAGAATTGTGACATCTTTTGTTACAATTTTAAAGATAGTGATATCATTATCAGTTTTTTTCTTTATTATTTACTATAGCCTAGACTTGTTATTTTTTAAGATACAAGCCATTAAGGTATATATTTAAAATACACAGATACATAAAATTTACCTCAAAATGCATATTTTATTTTGGTAGCCAATGACCATCAATCAAAGAAAGAAAAGAAAACTAATTTCATGAAGAAAGACAAATCTATGGAGTGGTTTACAGGAAGTGAAGAATGAAATGGCTCAACTAAACCAACTTGGAATCATTTACTACAAAATGCCAAACTGCAAGACAAGTGTCAAAATGGGACATTTAAGCAGTTTTGAAATGTTACATGTTTCTCCAGCTTTTATTACTTTTCAAAGTTACATGTAAAAGTTATACAAATCATAGTGATAGTTAAAAATACCAATCTATGAAAGTAGTGATTTTCAATAAAAAGTTCTATTTTGATACTTTTCAAGTCTTCAAATCAGTTGTTATCTGAGGTACTCAGTTAAGTTGTGGTTTGCACTTCCTCAACTTGACAAGAAAAGCTAAATTAAGGGGAGAAAAAGGTAAGATGATTGCAATAATGAGAAGAAAACACCATATAATATAGCCTGAAAAAAATTACTCACCTGTATGACCAATTTGCCAGTGTATAGGTCTAGCAATATAGGGAAATGATCCATAAGGAAAATCAGAATGTGATTCTTCTGTTATAGAACAAAATACGTATTATAAGCTACATAAAATATTTGACAATTGGTTTACAAAAGTGTTAAACAACAAATTACTGTCCCTTTCTTGTAAGTTTTTTCTCTCAGTTTTTTGTTTTAGTATAGTGTTTGTTTTGGAGCTATTCTGACAGTTATCTTACAGAAACAACTTGTCGAGGATTACATGATAAACTTTATATATGGTTTTATTACCAAATGAATAAGCTCATATCATAAATCTATAGATGACTGAAAACTTGTTTATAGTCTAAATAATGTGTACATACAATAAGGAACTAAATTTAGTTCTTGGAAAAATTCCAGCAGCATACTAGAAGTTGCTTTTTGGAATATTAGCTATTTGCATACCAAGTCCTATTGAATTCTTTCCCTTCAGTGATAATCACTGATCTAAATTTAAAACATTCTTTAGTGTATTTCATAAGCCAACCCCCTTGTCACAAATATGAATATTTTAAGAAGTTCAATTCTTCAAAGGTATCAGAGTTTTACATAAAAGGCAGGAAAAGTCATGATTCTTTCTCTTAGAGATTTTAACTTAATAGAATAAATACATTTCAATTTCCATAGGATAAAATAATAAATTCCTGATATATACTTTTATAATGTATTGCTCATACACTCAGGAATATATTCTCCATTTATTATTGCAGACACATGCATAAAATAGAATTGAAGCTCACCATGGTCATCATATTGAAACATCTCACCTTCAATTCTAATTTTTTCTTGAGAGTGTGCTTGTAAGTCTGTGTTGATTTTAGGTTCTACTTTTTGAGCTAAAATTCCATTTTTCTGTCTTGCAAGGCAAACCAACCAATCTCTGACAATAACTTCACTTATCTTTTCACATGAGAGGGCAAGTTCACAGATGCGAATTCCATCTAAAAGTTCAATAACCTGTGTGATGCTTTCAAAAAAGTGAAAAAGTACTTTAAACTTCTACTACAGCAATAACTTTAAGTTCACTATACCTCTTATCCCAATTTAAATGCTATACTTAAATCAAGACAGGAGGAAAACAGTAACAATGCAAGTTAGGGCACAGAAGAGAATACTAAATAAAAAAATATAGATTACACTTTTAAAAACTTTTCTTCTAAATTGTCAGAAGAAATAGCCATCTTATATCACTGTTTATGTAAAGGATGATTTAACCAGAAATATAACTAAATTTGGGACATATGCTCTTTCATAACAGTTTTATGAGATAAAATATATATCTAACTCAGTTACAAAATGAACATTTTAGCCTAATATTTAAAACAAAAGTGTGTTTAAAATAACATTTAACTATGGCTGATTTATGTTGCTATATGGCAGAAACCAACACAATATTGTAAAGCAATTATCCTCCAATTAAAAATAAATTAAAAAAATAACATTACAAAAAAGAACAGTCACATTACTCACTTTGCTAGATATACAGCACATATACCACCCTGTTTAAGATTTGGGAATAAAACAGGCAAAGCAACTTGAGGATTCAACATATCCAAAGCTACCTATAGTGGGTAAAGAGAATCAGACTGAGTTTTGTTTAAATAAAGCATGTATTTTCTTTTCTTATTGTGGTGAAATGATACACTTTGGGAAAGCAGTTAAAATAGCCAGTTAAAGTATTTCACTTTTTAGAATACAGTACTGATGATGATCATTTTACTTCTCTCAAAAAGGCACATTTATTATTATACATTTTATCATAAATCTTGACTACATAAAAACTGTAATGCCAAGTCTTGTACTTGACAATATTGATAATACAGGAATCTTTAGCTACTTTTATACATACACATAAACACACGCAGAGTTGCCCCTTGAACAACATGGATTTGAACTGCGCAGGTCCACTTACACAAGGATTTTTTCAATAGTAAACACTACAGAACTATACGATCTGCAGTTGGTTAAATCTGAAGATGTAGAACCCTTGGAATGGAACTATGGAGAGGTTCAGTCCTGACTGTACGTTATACTCAGATTTCTGACTGCAAGCAGGATTGTTGCCTCTAAACTTTGTGTTGTTCAAAGGTCCACTGTATATATAAAATTTCAATGCTTTATTTTAGCCTTTTGCAATAGAAATTCACACTATCTCAAATGTGTATTTTTATGTTCAAAAGAAAACTTCTGAATATTAGAGATTCTAAAATATAAGAATCATGTCCCTTATTTCTTTACTCTTCATTCAATTGCAGAATACAAGGCTATATACTCAAAAGATGTCAAATGAATACAATGAGTAAGTGAAATTTTCAAAAAAATTTCATTGAAAACGAAAATAAATAGCCAAAATAGAAAACAACTGACTTACTGATAACTCCAGAAATCTAATCTAGTTGGCACATCCTTAAATTTACTAAATTAGAAAGTATTCTGTTCACATTTTTTTTAATAATGGGTCATCATTCGTTAATAATTTATTAACCAAATATTTATTGGGCAACTTCCATGTGCCAAGTATCTTGCTAAGTGGTAAAAATAAAATGGGAGCTTATGTTCTATTTTGTTTCATAGGAACTTATATTCTAGTTAAGGGATAGGCATTAAACAAAAATTCAATAAATATGTAATTCAGAGAGTAATGAGTGACATGAACTACAAGATTATAAAGGAGAAATGAAGGATAGAGTGACAGGGCAAGGAAAGGAAGTGCTATTTTATACATAAGCTGGTCATGGAGAGACCTGAAGAAAGTGATTAAGCTCACCCTGTGGAAATTTAGGGGGGAGTGTACTCCAGATGGAGAGAAGAGCAAATACAACTGCTCTGAGGCTGAAGCGTATTTGATGAGTCTGAGAAGGCCACTTAGGAAGGAATGATGCTAAAGCTGAAACTCCAGTACTTTGGCCAGCTCATGCGAAGAGTTGACTCATTGGAAAAGACTCTGATGCTAGGAGGGATTGGGGGCAGGAGGAGAAGGGGACGACAGAGGATGAGATGGCTGGATGGCATCATCGACTTGATGGACGTGAGTTTGAGTGAACTCCGGGAGTTGGTGATGGACAGGGAGGCCTGGCGTGCTGCGATTCATGGGGTCGCAAAGAGTCGGACATGACTGAGCAACTGAACTGAACTGAACTGAGAAGGCCACTATCGCTGCAGTGGGGACAAAAGTGGGAAAGTGGCAAGAGAAGAGTTCTCAGATGATGGGGATGTGGTGGAAATGGGGGAGGGAAAAATTATGCAGAATTTTACAGACTTTTAGCTTTATTCATGAAGAGAGAAGCCACTGGAGAGTTTTAGACATGGTCTGACTTTTTAAACTTTTTTGAGTGTGGTAAACATACCATAAAACTTGTCATTTCAACTGTATAATTCAGTGGCCTTACGTATATTCTGACTTGGGCAAGGAAAGCCTTGCAATAGCAAATAGCATTGAATGTGATAAGACAGAGCCAATTAGAATTAGGATTGGCTGTGAGATATGAGAGAAGTAAGGATAAATTCAATGTTTTTAGCTTAAGCTACTGAAAGAATGGAGTAAATTTTCCTCATTTACTATTGAGGAAAATGACTAAGACAATGGGAAGAACAAGCTTGGGGAGAAATATTTGAAAATTCAGATTTAGACATGAGTTTAAGATGCCTATTAGATATCCAAGTAAAGATCTCAATGACTAATCAAGGGGCCAACACTGTAGACATAAATGGATTTCTTTGATTGTAGTCTTATTATATTATTGACAAGGACCAAAAGTCAGACTACCAAGCAGCCTGCCAATCCAAAGCTCTTATTTATACTCGGCCAACAATATTACCATTCATTAGCCACTCAAATCAGAAATTTAGAGTCATTATTTTCTTTACCTTGAATTCTCTTTTGAGAATCTGTAGGGTTATGATGCTTCTGTTTGGATTAAAATTACCCAGTCCTACAAATCTATCTCTCAGTATTTCTCAAATTCATCCTACTGCTAATGCATAGAAACCAAACTTATGGTTACCAAATGAGAAACAGGTGGGAGCGATGAAGTAGGAGTTTGGGATTGCCAGATACAAACAGATTAGACTACTGTATAACACAGGGAACTATATTCAATGTCTGTTGTTGTTCAGTAGCCCAGTTGTGTCCAACTCTGCAACTCCATGGACTGCAGCACACCAGGCTTCCCTGTCTCTCACCATCTCCCAAAGTTTCCCCAAGTTTATTCACTGAATCAGTGATGCCAACCCCCATCTCACCCTCTCTCACACTCTTCCTCTGCCTTCAATCTTTCCCAGCATCAGGGTCTTTTCCAGTGAGACAGCTGTTTTGCATCAGGTGGCCAAAGGATTGGAGCTTCAGCTTCAGCATCAGTCCTTCCAATGAGTATTCAGGGTTGATTTCCTTTAAGATTGACTGGTTTGATCTCCTTGCTGTCCAAGAGATTCTCAATTGTCTTCTCCAGCACCACAGTTCAAAGACATCAATTCTTTGTCACTCAGTCTTCTTTATTGTCCAGCTCTCACATCCATACATGGCTACTGGAAAGACCATAGCCTCGATTATATGGACTTTTGTTGGCAAAGTGATCTCTTTGCTTTTTAATACACCATCTAGGTTTGTCATAGTTTTCTGGCCAAGAAGCAGTCATCTAATTTCATGGCTGCAGTCACCATCCACAGTGATTTTAGTGCCCAAGAAGAGGAAATCTATCACTGTTTCAAACTTTTCCCCTTCTATTTGCCATGGAGTGGTGGCACTGGATGCCATGATCTTAGTTTTTTTAATATTGAGTTTTAAGCTGCCTTTTTCACTCTCCTCTTTCACCCTCATCAAAAGAATGAAGTTCCTCTTCATTTTCTGCCATTAAAGTGGTATCATCTGCATATCTGAGGTTATTGATATCTCTCCGGAAATACTGATTCCAGGTTGTAACTCATTCAGCCTGGCATTTCACATGATGGACTCTGTATATAAGTTAAACAGGGTGACAATAAACAGCCTTGTCATGCTCCTTTCTCAATTTTGAACAAGTCAGTTTTTCCATATAAGATTCTTACTGTTGCTTCTTGACCCGCAGACAGGTAAGATGGTCTGGTATTCCCATCTCTCTAACAGTTTTCCAGTTTGTTGTGATCCACACAGTCAAAGGCTTTAGCATAGTCAATGAAACAGCAGTAGGTGTTTTTCTGGAATTCCCTTGCTTTTTCTATGATCCAGCAAATTTTGGCAATTTGATCTCTGGTTCCTCTGCCTTTTCTAAACCCAGCTGTGCCTCTGGAAGTTCTTGCTTCACATAACTTTGCAAGTTACAGTCCATGGGGTCGCAAAGAGTCGGATACAACTGAAGTGGCTGAGCATGGCACTCATGCCACAGGCACATTTATTAACAACTCTGGCACCTAATTCAGTATATATCTCTGCCCTAAATCCCACCATGATATTAAAGGAAAATATTCCCCCCACTCTTAGAAATGGAAATGGGACAAATAATGAAGATCCTTTTCCATACAAAAGAAGTGTGGTCTTTGTTTTTTTTGTACTCAGTATTAGGTAATATCATAGGACCCACTTTAGAAAACTTACCGCATCAAATGTTAAAGATTGTATGTCTTCGGTTGCTCCTAAAATATCCTTATGAATAAAATCTACATTGTCTGGCCACTCTTCTACATGACTTATTCTCCATGAATCACGCCAGTGTCTATAATTCTTCATAGCCAGTTTGTGGTGGTCCTTTCGAATTTCGAAACTTATGACTCGTCCTTGTGATCCGACTTAATTTTAAAAAAAATTATGACAGTACATAGTATAAGTCAGTTTATTAAAAATGTCAAAAATTTATTTTTCAAAGATATTACATGGATGTGAAAAAATAATTCAAATGGTTCAAGGTTACAAAAGTCTCTATCCTATCCCAAATCCCCAGTCAGTCTCCCTCTTCAGAGGCAACCATATCACCACAGTTATTTACCCTTCCCAAGATAGTCGGTGCCTCTACAAGTGTGCAAGTATCTCTTTTTCTGTTTTTAACACAGGTTCCCATCATACATACTGTCCTTTCCCATCATACATACTTACCTTTCTTCTTATTTACCAATGGCATTTCAGTGATTAACAATCTATTGAATTTTTTAAAAGAGCTATTATGTTCCCTTGTATGGCTATGTTTTTTAACCAGTCACCTGCCAAAGAACATTTAGCTTGTTTCTCATCTTAGCTATTACAAACAATACCGCAGTGACAATTATTTTGCCTAGGTCTTTGTAAACATAAGCCATTTATATATATAGGATAAAGTCCTAAAAATGGAATTGCTGACTCAAAGGATATGTGAATTTTTTTTACTTTGAAAATTATTACCAAATTGTTCTCCAAAAAGATGATACCAATTTACATTTGACCAATAATGTATTAAGAGTGCCTATTTCTCCATACTTCCTCCAACAGAGTTATCAAACTTTGTATCAACCTAAAAATTGCATACAGTTTATCACTGTAGTTTTAACTTGCATGTCTTTTGTTAGGATGAAGTTAGGCCTTTTGGATACTTAAAAATACTTGGGGCTTCCCTTGTGGCTCGGCTGGTAAAGAATCCGCCTGCAATGTGGGAGCCCTGGGTTCAATCCCCGTGTTGGGAAGATCCCATGGAGAAGGGAAAGGCTACTCACTCCAGTATTCTGGCCTGGAGAATTCCATGGACTGTATAGTCCCGCTGCTAAGTCACTTCAGTCGTGTCCGACTCTGTGTGACCCCATGGATGGCAGCCCACCAGGCTCCCCCATCCCTGGGATTCTCCAGGCAAGAACACTGGAGTGGGTTGCCATTTTCTTCTCCAATGCATGAAAGTGAAAAGTGAAAGTGAAGTCACTCAGTCGTGTCCGACCCTTAGCATGGACTGCAGCCTACCAGGCTCCTCCGTCCATGGGATTTTCCAGGCAACGGTACTGGAGTGGGGTGCCATTGCCTTCTCCCTGTATAGTCCATAGGGTCACAAACAGTCAAACAAGACTGAGCCACTTTCACTTCACTTTCAAAGATACTTGTATTTTTGTGTGTGTCTGAGAAACTTTCAAACTATCATAGTAACACTGCAGTTTCACAGAAAACTACTACCTTTTAAATACAGCAATTAATTTTCTATCCCTCTCTATATGAGGTGATTTGATTTGGAGGCTGTCCCAGGTCAATCAGTCTATAGTTAAAATGAGTTTAAATTCCAGCATGTGTCTTTAAAAATGTAAGTCCAGCTGTAATTCATCATGTTCTCAAGGGATACAAATTAATGTTAATAGCAGCATAAGCTAACCGTTTAGAAAATTATGGAGCAAAAATATCCATCCTGAAGGTAAATAGCAATGGTTTCTTGATCATTCATAGGTTGGGATTATTCATGCTAAGTGACACTCCTCCAACACTATAGGTATTAGAAATATGGATACTCCTATCTCACAAACTTTTATAAATTCACTTTGTCAAATGCATTTAGGAATCAGTCACAGACTGTGAAGAAATGGCTGCCTTTAACTATGCACAGAAAAGAGTACAACAAAAGATGTGAGGAGCCCAAAATGAATTTCCTCACCCAGTATAAGCTGGATTATGTTTGTATGTGATGACATTAGGTAAAAAAACAAAAGGTTTAAGTTTAATTCAGTATATGTCTATCTGTAATCTTTATAAAATCTACCCTACACCTACATACACCTACATACATACATATAAAATCTACATACACCTACAACTGCTCTAACAATGTTTATTAGCTAAAAAAGAATGCACTAATAAAAACATGAACGATCTTTTTAAAAAAAATTTATCCAAAGAGAGTGCTGTCTATTATTAGGTGAGAAAGGGAACAATGCAGAGGCAGTCAAACAAGCCAAAGCAACCTTGACAATCAGAGGAATTCAGTGGCCAGAAGGAGCAGTAATCAGCTACAACAACAGTAACCAGAATTCAAGTGGAGGTAACATGAACAGATATGTTTACTATATACCTCTTGATTTTTGACCTTCAAGCAGTACTTTAACCAACTGACAATTTTTAGAGACTTTCTCTAAGAAAGGAAAATTCTTCATGATCTAGTTTTAGTAATAGTTTAATTAATTTATTCATGCACAATGATAATTCTTTGCCTCTAGTAGTATATGACTCTTCCCTAGCAGCTGACAGCCCTTTTCCCCCTTCTATAGTTTCTGATACTGAGTATTCATTTGGCACTATTATCAACAAAAACATGTACACGTTTGTGTACATGTGTACATGTACACAAGAACGTTCAGAGGAGCACTGGAGCACTGTTTACAACATTCAACTCAACTGCCCATCAACAGCAGAACGGATAAACTGTGCTTTACTTATAAAATGGCAACTAAAATGAAATAACCACTGCTACATGCAGTGACTGAACCTCACAAACAGAATGTTGAATGAAAGTAACCTGATTCAAAAGAATACAGTACTAAAGGATTCCTTTTATGTAAGATTCAAAACAGGCAAAACTCATCAATGGTGATTAAAGTCAGAGTAGTGGTTACCTTCTACCTTTGGATAGGATTAAGGACTGAGAGGGATTTGAGAAGGTTTCAATAGTACAATAATATTCCCTATCTTGATCTGAGTAATAACTACATGAGTGTGAGTGAGTGAGTGAAGTCACTCAGTCGTGTCCGACTCTTTGCGACCCCGTGGACTATAGCCCACCAGACTCCTCCGTCCATGGGATTCTCCAGGCAAGAATACTGGAGTGGGTTGCCACTTCCTTCTCCAGACATGAGTGTGGTCACTACATAAAAATTCACTGAGGTATACACTAATGATCTGTGCACTTTTCTGCAGCTGTGTTATGTTCTAATAAAAATTTCAGTTAAAAAAACAAAAAGCATGGAAGGGGCAAATAGAAAGCAGAGAGAGGGTTAGACAGAAAATGACTTGAATAAATGTACAAAATAGAAAAATCATTGCTTACATTTGATTTCAAGGAGAATGCTCTCTATCACAAAGTTACGTGAACATTTTCTGAAACATCTGTATCTATTTAACTTTCTGTTATTATGAACAGATTGAATGTTTTCTTTGTCATCTAAATTCAATTCATTTACCCTAGTCTCTTACCTGCTTTGGATAAAAATAAGCTCATTCCACCAGAGCCCGAGCCAGCTTCCAAAATAGTATCACCTGGGTGGATATTCATCATCGACAGTATCATATTTATATCCTATGATTGAAATACAGCAAGGGTGATTGTGTGGCCAATAAATACATACTAAGCACCTACTCCTTCAAATACCATGTTGGGCTTGGAGAAAAGTGGAGGGGGAAAAAAAGGATTAAACTTTGGCCCTTTCTACCAAAAGTTTATAGTTTACTTGACAAAATGAGAGATTGAGGAATCAACTAGCAAATACAGAAGGACTTAAGTATAATATTGAAATTACAGACAATAAGTAACATTGAGAGCTCTGAGAAAGAGAAATCAGCAGACTACCCTAGCTTAAAGACATAGAAAATGTAAGGAAACAGTCACAAGGTAGGGACAGCTTTCAACAAAAAAGAGGTAGAATAAAACACGGTTTGCTTATCTGAATCCAGGCTAAAGCATTTAAACTTAACATGGTAAGTAACTAGGATGTGTCACTGAGGTAATATAAATGGCATTTTATAAAGATTAATCTGTCAGGGCAATATAGGATGTACTAGAACTGAGAAAAATTAGAGGCAGAAAGACAAGTTAGGAAGTTATTACATAATCTGCATTAAATGATGAATTCTCATTTAGAATTAGGATACCAGGAACAGACAGGACATATTTGCCAAACTTTATAACTAAAGAATTGTTTTGTTAACAGGAATATCATGGATGATAGTAGTAATAGCTGTTTATTGCAACTTCACCAGGTGCCAGGCTTCTGTTAACTACGCAAACTGCTTTCAAATATTATCTTGTTTAATCAGAATAATAATGAGAAAATGGTCACCATTGCCATTATAAGGATGAGAAATCAGAAAGGTTAAGTAATTTGCCCAAAGTCACACAGCCAGGAATTAAGTGGGCAAGTAACACTGATGCCGAACTCCCAAACAGTTATAACAGTTGACTGTTATACTATTTGTTATAAATGCTATAGAAAGAAAAATGTAAATGTTAGCATTTATTTCATCATTCCCCCCAAGAGCAAACCTTTCGAAGTTGCTAATAAGTAACATATCAATTAAGTTTTTACTATCTTTTTCTTCTCTGGGAAAAGCTGCAGTGAAAATTCTAAAAAAAATAGGATCCTCTGTTGAATCACAAAAAAACTGTGTATTAAATATGGGTTCGGCTGCATAAGAAACTATTAATATTTAACAGGTACAGTGGTCCAATTGAAAGCCAAAATGTATTTTCTGAAATGATGGACTAAGACTTGAAGCAAATGATACATAGACACATAATATTTAAGGTGTACTCCTGAAAAAGTTTCAGTCACAAATTCAAAGTCTTTCAGACACACATATCCTTTCCCATTTGTCAGGCACATGGGAGCAGAGGTGGGAGGGGGCACAAATAATTTCACACAGGAGTGGGAGGCAGCTCCAGCAATCATTTCAATGAAATGCCCACGAGAAGCAGTTCTGTTTCCTTGGCTCTTTCATATAAGACATAGAAACACTTCATTATATATCACAATGTAATAATAATAGAAATAAATGCACAATAAACGTAATGTGCTGAAACCAACCTGAAAACACTGCCCCCCACCCCGCCCCCAGTCTGTGGAAAAATTGCCTTCTATGAATCCGGTCCCTGGTGCCAAAAAGGTTGGGGACCATTGCTCTAGGACATATGGTCTATGTTGAGAGCAAGGACTATAGTTCACCACTATACGTCCCTAAAATAGTGCCCTGAATGTATAAAGTTGGTGGTTACTTGCTGAAGAAATAATGAATGATTCTTCATCTAGGACTGGAGGAAGAGTTGCTATAATTACAAATGAATATTCTACTCAAGGACAGTGACTATGATGAATGATTAAAATAATCCACTAGCAATAGATATAAGACTGTAACAAGGAATTGGTAGGTAATTTCCTTTAAAGAATATCCCTTTTATGTTTAGTGTCTAATTTTAGCTGTTTTAATACAAACATTTTTCCCTAATGATAAAAGCATTTTTTGTTGATAAAATATATTTTGGTCACCTGATGTGAAGAGTGGAATCATTGGGAAAAAATCCTAATGCTGGGAAAGATTGAGGGCAGGAGGAGAAGGGGGAAACAGAATGAGATGGTTGGATAGCATCACGGAATCAATGGACATGAGTTTGAGCAAACTAAGGGAGACAGTGAAGGGCAGGGAAGCCTGGCATGCTGCAGTCCGTGGAGTTGCAAGGAGTCGGCCACAGCTTAATGACTGAACAACAACCTCTAATAACTTACCTCATTAAGTATGATGCTTAAAATATCACCAGAGATATCACCCCAAGAGTTCAACATTCTCTTGAAGGCTGAACCTGCAAACTTAAGTATTATGGGGAATAAATGTACATTCTTATTAAATGCCTAGTAAGTCCACATCACTCCATAATAGTAAGTCATTTTACAGATCAGAGAATCAAGGCTCCCAAGTTAAAATTAAAATCTGGCTGTTTCTTCCTAGAATTAGAAATCAAAAATATGCAAAAGTTATAGCCATTGGTTTAAAAAAAAAGTGAGAATAGAAACTTGAAATATTCTGAGAGGTGCTTTAAGTACATTAATCAGGTCTGTAGTACTGCATCCGTTTTGCTCTTAGTAACTCCCATGGCATTACCTTAGGATACGTTATGGCAGGCCCTCTTTGCATCAGTAACACATAATCCTCCAATGCCGGCCTCCTCAGCATGAAGTGCTTACCAGAGGAACTCCTCAGAATCTGGCCGGGGAACTTCCCCACGATCTCGCTGAACGGGACTGTCCCCCAATTACTATTTAAGTGTCCGGCGTTGCTCAACCTAAATAATTTTTTAAATTGTGTTTCTCTCTTCCCAGTCTCAGCTAAAATCAGCTCCCCAACCCGAAAAGGCACCACTCTGGAAGCGGACCAGGAAGAGGAGACGTGAAGGATTTCGTCCTTGGTGGCAGGCTGGACCAAGGCGGGCACTGAGGGACTCCTGGATCCCGGGTGTGCAGGATCCGACTGGCCCTGTTCTCCACTTGAGACCTCGCTCTCTTGAGGGGGTGACTCCTCTCGCGGAGTCGGGAGTCCGAGGCTTTCCAGAGACGACAGACATCTGGTCCCAAGTCCCCGGACGCGGGAAGGGACAGATGGAGGCGAGTCTGCGCCTGGGACTTTCCTCTGTGCCGCCTCGCTCTCTCTTTCTTCATTTCCCGTGTCTCTAGGTGAGGCCTTAAAACACAGTAACCGGCCTCTCTCGAAGGACTCTCGCCCAAGGCGGCGCAGGAAGAGACAGGTCCTGAATCCTGGAAACCTCTGGAGGAGCCGCAGTGGTAGTAGGACCAGACCCACACACCTCGTTGACAGCATGACGATCCGCGCAGGCGCAGTCGCAGGCGAGTGACGGAAGGCCCGGCGAGGCTCCGCCTCTCGCTGCGCGTAGCAGTGACGCAGCCTCCCGCGGCTGGACAACTATTGAGCGGGAAGAGCTCGGCTACCGCGCCTGTCTCCAAAGGGCGCGAGGTCCTCGCTGAGTAACTGTCCTATGAGTGTGTCCCTTTCCTGCGCGGGGGCGCGTTTTCCTCTTTGGAATGTGTTCAGACTAAACAATTGACCGCTGACACATCTCCACCAGCCTCGTCCGGGGACAAGAGGATTAACAGAGACACAGGCTGTCAAAGCGCTGTCTAAGCTGAAGTCTCGTATCAGAGTTAGCTCGCTAGTCATCAGGAACAGGAACGTCGCTCAGTAAAACTGGCCATGAGATGTGTTTTTACAGATTGCATTTGTACCTACCACCTGCTGACTGTCTTTCCTTTCCCCGCTGACCACCTCCTTCTTCCCCTGGTCTTAGAGAGTCCCTTTTGACCGGGCTCTGACCACTTGAATGTCCTCCCCAGGCCCTGGGAACAGCCACCCTAGATTACAATGATTGTGTCCACCGTGTGCTCATTTAACAATTGTTTTCAATAACTATAATACTAAAAGTATTTTACCCTCCTCAAAACTAAGCAAAATTTTAGTGTCTTAAAATGGGAAAGTGAAAGTGAAATTCACTCATTCAGGTCTGACTCTTTGTGACCCCCATGGACTTCTGCATGGAATTCTGCAGGCCAGAATACTGGGGTAGGTAGCCTATCCCTTCTCCAGGGGATCTTCCCCACCCAGGAATGGAACTGGGGTCTTCTGCGTTGCAGGCGGAGTCTTTACCAACTGAGCTATCAGGGAAAGACCTTTGCTAAAACAGGAGTGGCAGAGTAGAGGGGTGTTACAGGCTACATTTCATTCCCCACACCGCCCCACCACCCACCTCCAGCCCGCTAAATTCATGCACTGATGTCCTAACCTTAAGTACTTAAGAATGGGACTGTATTTGGAGACAGGGTCTTTAAAGAGGTAATTAACTTAAAATGCCATTAGAGTGAGCCCTAATCCAGTATGACTGCTGTCCTCCTAAGAAGAGATGAGGATCCAGATGGAACACCATGTGAAGACATAGGCCGAAAATGGCCATCTACAACCAAGCAGAGAAGACTCAGAGGAAACCAGACCTGCCAACACCTTGATGTTGGACTTCTAGCTTCCAGAACTGTGAGAAAATTAATTCAATTGTTTAAGAAAAAAGAAAAAGAGAGATTGACTGTGCTTTCTAATTCTCTCTTGCTGAATCTCTTTAAAAATTGTTATTTCCAGGTTTTGGCACCCCCCCCTCCGTTTTTAAATAAAAATGAATTTAACCCTAAAAACTAAACAAAATTAATAACGGGGGGAAAGTTATCTATGGAGTCTCATAGACATTTGAGACTATGAGACAAACAAAACAAAATCTCATTTGACATTAAATATCACTAACTTGTTTGCTTAATATTAATTCAGTCGGTAAAAGTTCATTGAGGGTTCGGCATTACAAGGTACATCAGATATTTATTTCATATAAATTTATAACAATCCTGTGTCAGAAATAAGTATTCCAGTTTTACGCATAAGAAAACTGACCCAGGGAGATTAAATGATTTGGGCAATAGCCCATAGCTGACAAGTGGCATGACAGGGTTCCCTATCCAGGTCAGTCTGGTTCAGCAGTCCATGCTCTTTGTACTGTAACACCCCTTCTCAAAGACCAGTCAACAGTACAACTGAATTCAGAGCTAGCATGGGAATACGTTCAGAGAGCTACTAATTCAATTTAAATTTGAGAAAATAAGTCTTGTTATTACTTTCAAAGACATAAATCATTTTTAATCTGTGCTTTCTAAAACATCAACCATTGTAAACTCAATCATCAAGACTTCTCTCTTTTAATCCTAAACATGAAAAGACAAAACAGCCCTGCTCTTCCGTTCCCAACTGCACGTGTCACTTTTGGTTTCGATTTAAGAAAAGTTCTTTTTATTATCACTGCTAAATATGGGTCTGAGTTGGAACCTTCTGAATCTTAAGCCTTACAATTGTTTTAAAATTTATCATTCCTACTTTATTATCTCTTAAATGTTATTTAAGATATTTGGATGTTATTTCAGAAGGAGTAAGAATTAGAAGGTACATTGACAAAATATGGGAACTACATTTAAATACATAATTTCTGAAATTGTGAACAGTAAATAGCATTCCTTTCTTTCTGTTGTTTGAACAACAAATACAGTGATATAAATATTTTGTCCTACATACATCTAAAAGTACCAATATTGAGTATGGCTGCTCAGCCTCCAGCCGTTTCATCCCAATTCTAGTCAGTAAGAAGGGAGAAGCGGGAAGAAGGTCATGCCCTCTTTCTTTAAAAACACATATACATTTCATTCACCAGAACTTAATCGCATGGCCAGATCTAGCAGCAAGGAAAGCTGAGAAATTTAGTCTTTATTACAACTGAATATCAGCCTAAGAGGGAAATGGATTTGAAGGCAACTAGTCAGAGAAGGCAATGGCACCCCACTCCAGTACTCTTGCCTCGAAAATCCTATGGATGGAGGAGCCTGGTAGGCTGCAGTCCATGGGGTTGCTAAGAGTCGGGCACGACTGAGCAACTTCACTTTCACTTTTCACTTTCATGCATTGGAGAGGGAAATGGCAACCCACTCCAGTGTTCTTGCCTGGAGAATCCCAGGGACGGGGCACCCTGGTAGGCTGCCGTCTCTGGGGTCACACAGAGTCAGACACAACTGAAGCGACTTAGCAGCAGCATTTTCTCTCCCAGGTTCATGCTAGTGAAAAAGCTGGCTTAAAACTCAACATTCAGAAAACGAAGATTATGGAATCAAGGCCCATAAAGGAAATCAACCCTGAATATTCTTTGAAATAACCGATGCTGAAGCTAAAGCTCCAACTCTTTGCCACCTGATGGGAAGAACCAACTCATTGGAAAAGATCCTGATGCTGGGAAAGATTGAGGGCAGGGGAGAAAGGGACAACAGAGGATGAGATGGTTGGATGGCATCACCAACTCAATGGACATGAGTTTGAACAAGCTCTGGGAGATAGTGAACGAGAGGGACGCCTGGTGTGCTGCAGTCCATGGGGTTTGCAAAGAGTCAGACAACGACTTTGTGACTGAACGGCAACAGTGAAACAGTGAATGAATTAGGGACCAACTGTTTGATAACTGGTTAGCACTGACTTCCCATGTGAGGTTTGTGATCAATTTAAAGTAGATTAAGAGTCATAATGGAGAAGGAAATGGCACCCCACTCCAGTACTCTTGCCTGGAAAACCCCATGGACGGAGGAGCCTGGTGGGCTGCAGTCCATGGGGTTGCTAAGAGTCGGACATGACTGAGCGACTTCACTTTCCCTTTTCACTTTCATGCCTTGGAGAAGGAAATGGCAACCCACTCCAGTGTTCTTGCTTGGAGAATCCCAGGGACGGGGGAGCCTGGTGGGCTGCCGTCTATGGGGTCTCACAGAGTCCGACATGACTGAAGCGACTTAGCAGCAGCAAGAGGCATAATAAGGTGGTTGTGGCTTTCCTCTAGTCATCTTCAGTTGTTTGTGGGTGGAGAGTTAGATTTTACCAATTTTACCAGGCTTGTGTTGTTGTTTTGGCCCCACCTTGCAGCTTGTGGGATCTTCTTAATAGTTCCCTGACCATGGAGGCAATGCCGAATAATGTTCAAACTACTGAACAGTTGCACTCATCTCAGTCAATCAGTCAATTCAGTTGCTCAGTTGTGTCCGATTCTTTGTGACCCCGTGGACTGCAGCACGCCAGGCCTCCCTGTCCATCACTATCTCCTGAGTTTACTCAAACTCATGTGCATTGAGTCGGTGATGCCATCCAACATTCTCATCCTCTGTCATCGTCCCCTTCTTCTCCCACCTTGAATCTTTCCCAGCATCAGGGTCTTTTCCAACGAGTCAGTTCTTCGCATCCGGTGGCCAAAGTATTGGAGATTCAGCTTTAGCATCAGTCCTTCCAATGAATATTCAGGACTGATTTCCTTTAGGATGGACTGGTTGGATTTCCTTGCTGTCCAAAGGACTCTCAAAAGTCTTCTCCAACACCACAGTTCAAAAGCATCAATTCTTCGGTGCTCAGCTTTCTTTATAGTCCAGCTCTCACATCCATGCATGACTACTGGATAAACCATAGCTTTGACTGGACAGACCTTTGTTGGAAAAGTAATGTCTCTGCTTTTTAATATGCTGCCTAGATTGGTCATAACATTTCTTCCAAGGAGCAAGCGTCTTTTAATTACGTGCAGTCACCATCTGCAATGATTTTGGAGCCCAAGAAAAGAAAGTCTGTCACTGTTTCCATTATTTCCCCATCTATTTGCCATGAAGTGATGGGACCATTTGCCAAGATCTTAGTTTTCTGAATGTTGAGTTTTAAGTCAACTTTTTCACTCTCCTCTTTCACTTTCATCATAAGGGTGGTGTCATCTGCATATCTGAGGTTATTGATATTTCTCCCAGCAATCTTGATTCCAGCTTGTGCTGCAGCCAGTGTTAGTTCTATAAGGTTGTATGTCTTCACAGAACCATTCAACTTCAGCTTCTTCAGCATTACTGGTCGGGGTATAGACTTGGATTACTGTAATATTGAATGGTTTGCCTTGGAAACAAATAGAGATCATTCTGTCGTTTTTGAGATTGCATCCAAGTACTGCATTTTGAAATCTTTTGTTGACTCTGATGGCTACTCCATTTCTTCTAAGGGATTCTTGCCCACAGTAGTAGATATAATGGTCATCTGAGTTAAATTCACCCATTCCGGTCCATTTTAGTTCGCTTATTCCTAAAATGTCGGTGTTCACTCTTGACATCTCCTGTTTGACCACTTCCAATTTACCCTGATTCATGGACCTAACATTCCAGGTTTCTATGCAAGATTGCTCTTTACAACATCAGACTTCACTTCCATCACCAGTCACATCCACAGCTAGGTGTTGTTTTTGCTTTGGCTCCGTCTCTTCATTCTTTCTGGAGTTATTTCTCCACTGATCTTCAGTAGCATATTGGGGACCTACCAACCTGGAAAGTTCATCTTTCAGTGTCCTATCTTTTTGCCTTTTCATACTGTTCATGGGGTTCTTAGGGCAAGAATACTGAAGTGGTTTGCCATTCCCTTCTCCAGTGGACCCATTTTGTCAGAACTCTCCACCATGACCAGTCCATCTTGGGTGGTCCTACAAGGCATGGCTCACAGTTTCATTGAGTTAGAAGGCTGAGCGCTGAAGAATTGATGCTTTTGAACTGTGGTGTTGGAGAAGACTCTTGAGTGTCCCTTGGGCTGCAAGGAGATCCAACCAGTCCATTCTGAAGGAGATCAGCCCTGGGATTTCTTTGGAAGGAATGAGGCTAAAGCTGAAATTCCAGTACTTTGGCCACCTCATGCGAAGAGTTGACTCATTGGAAAGGACTCTGATGCTGGGAGGGATTGGGGGCAGGAGGAGAAGGGGACGACAGAGGATGAGATGGCTGGATGGCATCACTGACTTGATGGACGTGGGTCTGGGTGAACTCCGGGAGTTGGTGATGGACAGGGAGGCTTGGCGTGCTGCGATTCATGGGGTCGCAAAGAGTTGGACATGACTGAGCGACTGAACTGAACTGAACTGTGGTCCATATTATGAGATTGATTAGTTTTCTGTGATTGTGGTTTTCAGCCTGTCTGCCCTCTGATGGAGAAGGATAAGAGGCTTATGGAAGCTTCCTGATGGGAGAGACTGACTGAGGGGGAAACTGGTTCTTGTTCTTATGGGCGGGGCCATGCTGAGTAAATCTTTAATCCAATTTTTTGTTGATGGACAGGGTTGTATTTCCTCCCTGTTATTAGACCTGAGGCCAAACTATGGTGGAGGTAATGAAGAAGATAATGGAGACCTCCTTCAGAAGATCCCATGCGTGCACTGCTATACTCAGTGCCCCCAACCCTGCAGCAGGCCACCGCTGACCCACACCTCCGCCAGAGACTCCTGGACACCCACGGGCAAGTCTGAGTCAGTCTCTTGTGGGGTCATGCTCCTTTCTCCTGGGTCCTGGTGCACACAAGTTTCTGTTTGTGCCCTCCAAGAGTGTTTCCCCAATCCTGTGTAAGTTCTGATGGCTCTATGGTGGGGTTAAAGGCAACCTCCTCCAAGAGGGCTTATGCCATACCCAGGTCTACTGCACTCAGAGCCCCTGCCCCTCACCAGTCCACTGCTGACCGGTACCTCCTCAGGAGACACTCAAACACAGTTCTGTCTCAATCTCTGTGGGGTCTCTGGGTCCTGGTGTGTACAAGGTATGTTTGAGCCCTCAGAGCACGTCTGGCAGGTATGGGGTTTGATTCTAAATGTGATCTCACCCCTACTACTGTCTTGCACTCATCTCACAAGGTAGCAATGTAATGCTCAAAATTCTCCAAGCCAGGCTTCAACAGTATGTGAACTGAGAACTTCCAGATGTTTGAGCTGAATTTAGTAAAGGCAGAGGAACAAGAGATCAAATTGCCAAATCCGTTGGATCATAGAAAAAGCAAGAGAGTTCCAGAAAAACATCTTACTTCTGCTTCATTGACTATGCTAAAGCCTTTGACTCTGTGGATCACAACAAATTGTGGAAAATTCTTAAAGAGATGGGAATACTAGACCACCTTATTTGTCTCTTGAGAAATCTCTATGCAGGTCAAGAAGCAACAGTTAGAACCAAACATGGAACAACGGACTGGTTCCAAATTGGGAAAGGAATACATCAAGGCTGTATATTGTCACCTTGCTTATTTAACTTATATGCAGAGTACATCATGCGAAATGCTGAACTGGCTGCAGCACAAGCTGAAATCAAGATTCCAGGGAGAAATATCAGTAACTTCAGATATGCACATAACATCACCCTTATGGCAGAAAAGGAAGATGAACTAAAGAGCCTCTTGATGAAAGTGAAAGAGGAGAGTGAAAAAGTTGACTTAAAACTCAACATTCAGAAAACTAAGATCATGACATATGGTTCCATCACTTCATGGCAAATAGATGGGGAAACAATGGAAATAGTGACAGACTTTCTTTTTTTGGGCTCTAAAATCACTGCAGATGGTGACTGCAGCCATGAGATTAAAATATGTTTGCTCCTTTGAAGAAAAGCTATGCCAAAACTAGACAGCATATTAAAAAGCAGAGAGATTTCTTTACAGACAAAGGTCCATCTAGTCAAAGCTATGGTTTTTCCAGTAGTCATGTATGGATGTGAGAGTTAGACTATAAAGAAAGCTGAGTGCTGAAGAATTGATGCTTCTGAACTGTGGGGATGGAGAAGACTCTTGAGAGTCCTTTGGACAGTAAGGAGATCCAACTAGTCCATCCTAAAGGAAATCAGTCCTGAATATTCATTGGAAGGACTGATGCTGAAGCTGAATCTCCAATACTGGCCACCTGATGCGAAGAACTGACTTGTTGGAAAAGACTCTAATGCTGGGAAAAACTGAAGGTGGGAGGAGAAGGGGCCAACAGAGGATGAGATGGTTGGATGGCATCATTGACTTGATGGACGTGAGTTTGAGCAAGCTCCGGGAGTTGATGGTGGACAGGGATGCCTAGTGTGCTGCATTCCTTTGGGTCGCAAACAGTTGGACACGACTGAGGGACTGAACTGAACTGAACTGACCATGGAACTAGGGCCCCAACAGTAGAATTGTGGAATCCTAACCACTGGCCTGCCAGGGAACTCCCAGGCTTGTGATTTTACCAAGACTTTGATGAGGGAAAGAGGCAAGGGAGTCGAGGGTTGTAATGAGAGAATTTAGGATAAATTAAGAGGAAAGTGCAGCCATCAGGGAGGAGGTATGAGGGCTGGTGAAAAGACTATGCTATGCTATGCTATGCTACGTCACTTCAGTCATGTCCGACTCTGTGTGACCCCGTAGACGGCAGCCCACCAGGCTCCCCTGTCCCTGGGATTCTCTAGGCAAGAACACTGGAGTGGGTTGCCATTTCCTTCTCCAATGCATGAAAGTGAAAAGTGAAAGTGAAGTCACTCAGTCGTGTCCGACTCTTAGCGACCCCATGGACTGCAGCCTACCAGGCTCCTCCATCCATGGGATTTTCCAGGCAAGAGTACTGGAGTGGGGAGCCATTGCCTCAGGATGAATGAATTGTTGGTCTGGTCGGGTAGAAGGACCGGCTGAATGCTGGGAGTCAGAGGGAGTGAGCTGAAAAGATCGGAGTTGGTGGTATAGACTGGTGTGTGGAAACTGAGATTATGAAAGAGGTGCATTTATTGCATGGCAAGGTCTGGGACATGATAGTGGGAGTGAGTGGCTGGTGTGGCATAGAGATCATTGAAAGGGAGGAGGTCAAGGAATTGATATGCTTGGGTATCAGAGGGTCATCTATATAAACCCTACATACTCATTGGGTCTGGTTGTCTGTGCTCAAGCTTTTCCTCCATTGCCCAGCTGTACATGTCAATTTCTTATCAGAAAGATGTAGATGTTGATAGTTTCTACATCCTAAGGCTGTTGTGAGGACTAAATGAATTAATACACACTGAGCACCTAGAAGACTGCCTGATGTATAATTCGTGCAAAACAAGCTTTTATTTTCATTTATGACTAACAAGTCTGTAACTCTAGCTCAGACCTGTCTTTAAGAAGACTAGCACAAGCTCTTTTATAACAAAAATCCTAGAAATAGCTGTCTATACTTTTCTGCCCTTTCTCACCTCCCATTTCCCGCTCTATTTTCCGCAATGAGTTATTCCCCTACCTCTGTACTAAAAATGTTTTTGAAAAGCCAACAATGATCTTGATCTTGCCATTGATTCTCAGTCTTCATCTTACAGAATTTGACATGGTTTTGATTATGTTTTGCTTCTGAAATCCTTATAAAATTTTTGGTTTTCAGGGCATCTCATTCTCCAGGGCTTTAATCACTGTTAACCCTTCTTAATCTCCTTCGCTGGGTTCTCTTTCTGTTCCTGACAGGTTAGCACATTTTGGAGCTAAGCTTTTTTCTCTATTTATACTTACACTCTAGATGATCTGACCAGTCCTACAGTTTCAAATAGCATCTGAATACTAATGCATGCACAATTTATATCTGTGATTTCCTCATATATCTGACTCCCCACTGAGTAACTCTATTTGGATGTCTAATGGCCATCTCAGCCTTAACTGTCCAAAACAGAAGTCTTTATTTCCACTCCATCCAGACCCACTTCCCCAGTTCAGCTAATGGTTATTTATTCACCATTCACTTATCCTCTCAGGCCTTAGAGTCATCCTTCACTCTTCCTCATCCTTCATAATCAATCCATTTAGCAAGTCTTGTTGGCTCAACTTCAGGCTATATCTGAATCTGGACCATTTCTCACCACCACAATCCACCATCCTCCTTCTTTCTTGTCTCTTTGCTTTCATTCTTGCCGCTCTACTGTCTCCATGAAACATGCAGGAGGCCTTTTAAAATGTAGATCAGTTTATGTCATTCCAGATAATATAAAATGCAGATTTTACCATGACTCTTTCTACTTATAAAAGATTCAGAGTCTCCTATAGCCCTTGAGGGCAGTGGGTTTCTTTTGTTGTGTGTGTGTTTTTCCTGCTGATCAATAAATTCTGTGTGGCTGAATAGTACCTGACATTTCTTGAATCAGAAATTTGGTGAAATGTTATGGAGACATTAAAAACTGAACATTTGGTGCGGTAACATGGGATAAATCTTGACCAAAGAAGACTGAAAAGACTCTCCCTTTACTTTAATACTATTATGACTGAATAGATTATTAATGTGAGCAGGATTACAGATTTTAAGTGGATAAGGAAAAATGGAAAGTGTTGTCACAATCACGGAATTATAGCTGAACGCTTGTTTCAAACATCTCGTTCAATCATGTTATTTAAATTAAAACAAAAAACACCTTTTCCTTTTTTTTTTTAAGGCCAGAGTCCTGTCATTCTCCTCCACTCACTCGTCTCCATAACAAATTAGCACTGAGCCCACCGGGCCACCGTCCATGGGTAGGCGGTCCAACGCTCGCTCGCATCTCGAAGAGATACTCCCTCTGCTCCCTGAACTCCCTCCGCCCCACTTCCTCCCTCCAGGCCCCGCCTCTCCCCGATGCGCCTGCGCAGGGCCGAACACGTGGCTGCCGCGGAGCAAGAGCAGCAATGGCGGCGGGTGGCGGTGGTGTTGCCGACCCCCTGTCCCCCGCGGGGGTCCCCTGCGCTTTCTCCCCGCAGAGCCAGGCCTATTTCGCTTTAGCGTCTGCCGATGGTCACCTGCGAGTGTGGGAGACAGCCAACAACCGGCTACACCAGGAGTACGTGCCTTCCGCGCACCTCAGCGGTACCTGCACCTGCCTGGCCTGGGCGCCAGCGAGGCTGCAGGCCAAGGTAAAGTGAGCAGAACGGCGCGGGGCGGGCACTCTCCCAGGCTCGGCATTATTGCCCCCCGGCCCGGCGGCGCGCGGTCTGGCATCGCGCGTGGCCCTCGGAGGCCCGGAGCGAGGAGGCACCGAGCGCAGTGGCGGCGCAGGGTGGGCCCACGCCGCCACCCCCGTGCGCGGCCTGTCCAGAGGGCAGAGAGAACGGGTGCGGCCAGATCCGACGGGCAGTGGACTTGAGCCCTACCGGTGGGCTCCGTGCTGTCTGGGCCTCTCGTCGCCGGGGCCGCCATATTCGCCGAGGCCCCAGGCCCCCCAGGGGCGGCTTCCTGCCGCCCGGCCGGTTCTCTTGGCTTGCGCTCTTCAGAACTGTGGGTTTTGACAGAGCCCCGCTTTGGGGCAGTACTATTCTCCGACCCTTACCGAGCTCATCGACTTTGCTTTGGGCAGTTAAAATGAACAAGTCTGTTTCCTTGCTTCCGGACACCCCCATCCACCGCCCCCCCCCCCGCTTGGGTGCCGGCTCACCACGTGTTCTCTCCCACGTCTAGGATGTGAGACTCTTGAAAGTCCTAACTTTCCCAGCCTGGGTTCCATTCTTAGCCATTTGAACCTTCTTGCTTTTAAAATTTTAACATCTGCACGCCTCGCCCTTGATACATCCCCTTTTCCCCAAGTCTGAAGTCTGCATTAAGACATGGAGGTAAAGTGAAATTGTAGCTTAACGAACATGAGTCCAAGTGAAGTTTCTCTTAGACGGGGCTACTGCTGAGTTAGGGAAAGCTTTTCACTCTTAGGGACCCATCTCAGGTAAGATGCCATTCACTTTTGAGTCACTCGACTACGTCTGCACTAACTCAGACGCACGTGGGTACTGCACCTATAAGGTAGCCAGCCCGGATCAGTGCAGTATGATTTGAAAATGTCAGTATTGACCTGTGTGGGGTTTAGCTAACACTCTGTTTCAACCTTAAAAAGTGTTTAAACACAAATGCACTAAAAAGGGGAAAAAAAACAACAACTGTTTGGTACAGATCTTAACTCCCTCTGACTATTCCAGGAAACTTTCCTCTAACTTTTTAGGTTGAACGTCGGGATATAACTAATTTGTTACACTTTGCATGAGTATGCTTAGATATTTTTCAGATATTAAGCTAGGTTTTTATACTTTCTAGATGAAGTAACTCCGATTGACTATTAAAGAAGCCGTATCAGTGCACAAAACTAGGACTTAAAAAAATCACAGTTGTCATCAAGATTACAGCACTTTGCATATTTCTCCTTTTCAGATTTCTGTGTTTGTGTTTTTTTTTTGAATGTATATTTTTAATTTTATATAATTTTTAAACTTTACGTAATTGTATTAGTTTTGCCAAATATCAAAATGAATCCGCCACAGGTATACATGTGTTCCCCATCCTGAACCCTCCTCCCTCCTCCCTCCCCATACCATCCCTCTGGGTGGTCCCAGTGCACTAGCCCCAAGCATCCAGTATCATGCATCGAACCTGGACTGGCAACTCGTTTCTTATATGATATTTTACATGTTTCAATGTCATTCTCTCAAATCTTCCCACCCTCTCCCTCTCCCACAGAGTCCATAAGACTGTTCTATACATCAGCTGTCTCGTACACCAGGTTATTTGTGTTTTTTAACAGTCTTGTAAATGATAATAGTTCCTATGGTGATAGGAAATGTGGAGCAATGATTAGATGCAAGGACCCAAACTAAACTCCTGGCCTCCCTATGGTGATAGGAAATGTGGAGCAATGATTAGATGCAAGGACCCAAACTAAACTCCTGGCCTCGAATCCAGGCTTGGTGTCTTTGTATTTGTGCCTCTAGTTCCTCATTTGTAAAATAGGAATAATAGTGCTCACCTCAAGAGTGGTTGTGAAGGTTAGTATTACTTAATGATGCCTAAAACGTCTAGAGTAGTTCCTGGTGTGTAAGTGCCGCAAGTATTAATTGTTACTGTCTCTTATTTGCATGGTTAGTCCTGCACGGTAGATTAAAAACTAACTTTTTGCTTTGTTCAGGAAGAAGAACCAGGTTTTGGAAAATCAAGCGACTTGAAAAACACCAAAAATAGAACCAGGACTAGAATACCAGTGTTTAGAGCTCAGCTCTTCATTATGAGCAACAAATCGTTACTATTAGGCTGGCAGACATTTGTCACCCACTTGATTTTCTCTTGCCTTGCAATCATATGTCTGAAGAATAAAACTTTTACCTAGTCTTAAACTTACTGTTAAAATCAGTTTGGGATTGTTTATAGCACAATGATACGGTAGAAAAATGGGTTTGGTTTCATACCCATGAACCAAACTTGTTTTGTCACATTGAGCAAGTCACTTTACTTTTGGAGGCCTCCTTGAAAAAGAGTCAGGCTGCATTAAAAAAAGTTCTTACAGGCTTCAGTATCCATTTACTCGTATGCTCTCACTTTAGCCAGCTGACTCTATAAAATACCCTAAAGTCACATTTTTAAAAACTTGAGAGTCAGAACTAAGAACGTTTAACTGACTTCACCGAAGCCTTAATAACCAGTGAAGTAGTTGTGGCCATTAGAGTCGAGGGCATTGACTGCTGATCCAGTGCTCTTACTTGAACCTTAGATCTTGAGTCATAGAATTGCGAACTGGGAGCAATGTAGAGATATCCAGTGTTCATCTTGGGATTGTATTCTCGTGGAGCATCAATTTCACTTGAAAATTAGGAAGAGAAGCAATTTTCCTGTATTACACTTGCATGTGTACTTCGTAAAATTGTAAAGTCAGGTGATTTTTAAAGATAGTGGTTGCTGCAAATCTTCATTTTCTACCTTTGCTCCCAGGTCCCTGGGTTATGATCCTTGCCACTTAAGTTCTAACATGTTTTCGTAAGCTTTTATTGTAGATTTATATTATTTTATAGGAGTATTCTCTGGCTTAGTAATTGGCAGTTTGCCACCCAAGGACAAATTTTGGTGACATTACACTTATTAGTGGAGAAAAACGATTTGGTGCTGGGTTTCTTGGGTGACAGGAGTTAAAGCAGTGGTTCATAAATTTTTAGAAAAATTAGACTGTTGCTGCTTGTTTTTGGTCACAAAATGATGATAATTCTTGGCATCTTTGTCACAGTGGTCTTTAGGACTTTTTTGTATGTATTATGTAGCTAAGCATTTTATTTCAGTGATGGAGCCTGGAGGAAGAGGACCGCAAATGATGATGAGGAACATGCAAGGAGACAGGTTGATGGACTGGGTGAACGCTTTTTTTAGAGTCTCAGGTTTATGTGTTTAAGGCTGAGATGTTAGATGATATGCCAGAGGCACACATTAAGTGGCTGAGCCACCTGCTATTTCATTGCTCCTTTAAGATCCAAACTTTTCAGTTTTTCCTTCCTTAACTGCTGATAAGTCCTGAAGAAACGGACTGGCTACCACAGTAAATGCATTTATGTTGCTTTGCTGTCACTGCAATTAAAATGACCCTGCATAGCTTAGTGCTTATTGAATGAAGCACATGGCATTTCAGGCTTTGGACAGGGCAGGCACAGTAGCATTAAGCATGTTTCTGGGAAAGACCTGAGCAACCCCAGTCCTAACCCTTAGAGAAGAAGCACAGTTTACTTATGTTACGATATAATGCTCTGTCCTAAGGTCTCTCCAGTGTTTAGACTTAAAAAGAGTAAGGTTTGCGTATTAGATCTTATTGGCAGAAATAAATTAAGATTTATTTTTGATGTACATACTGTATGTAATTACATGTAAAATGCACACATTTTATTCGTTGTTACCCATGAAATTTGAGCATTTGCCAGAGTAAGGGACAGCTAAAATAGGCCAAGAAATGGTGGCATAGGAGACCAATTGCAGAATGAAACTTGAAACTTTGCCATGATTTTCAGTGACTAGAGGTCAGTATTTCTCAAAAATAGGTTTTGAACTATTAGTGGATTGTGAAATAGATTTAGTGGATTGTGATAGCATTACAGAAATGGCATAGACAATGTAGAGTGTATTTTGCATAGTAAAGTTTAAGTTTTTTGGTGAAACTTGTTTCAGCTGTATACACACATGTTTTTATGAGTGTGTATGTATGTAAACTCTTCTTACTCTAGGATCTCAGCCTAAAAAGTCAGTGCTTAATTGATCAAAATCAGACTTCTCATCACCTGGTTGTGCTTTTTCTCTCTGTCTTCACATCTGTACCATGCCTTGCTTTTATGAATCATGCACATGCAGATTCTCACTCAGCCTTCCGATTGCCTTCTAGATCAAACACGGCTTTCTTGAGACTGTTGTTTGCATTTATTGCTTACCTCAGCCAGCCTTTCACATTGGCAAAGACTCTGTAGTCTAAGTAATAGACCCTATCCTTTTGGTCTTCATTCCTGGTACCTTCTGGAGCTCAGATTTTCTTCTCTCTCTTTTTTTTTCCCCACGCTTCGTGTGGCTTGTTGGATGTTAGTTCCCTGACCAGGGATTGAACTGGAGTCCAGCAGTGAAAGTGCCAGAGTCCTCACCATGGAACCACCAGGAAATTCCCTGAAACTCAGATTTACTGATTACAGATAGATGAACTAAATTTTTAGCCTACCTTTTCCATTACTTTATATATTTACACATGTCATTAACATGCACATGACATGAAACAAAGCAGTATGACTAAGACATTAAAGAAGAAATAAAGACAATTCAGATATACTGTGTCTGTAATGCAAAGCAGAGTATGACTTGAGTCTTAAGAGAAAGAGGAGATTTTTGTGGAGAGAACGTATTTGAGGTCGACCCTGAAGCATGGATCGAGTTTTTTTTTTTTTTAACCAAATTGAAATTTGAGATGGGTAGAAAAAGTTCTCTCCAAAAGGAGGGACAAGCCAATGGGAAAGTGTATTCGTGACTCTGGTGGCTCAGATGGTAAAGAATCTGCCTGCAGTGCAGCAGATCCGGGTTAGATCCCTGGGTTGAGAAGATCCCCTGGAGAAGGGAATGGCAACCCACTCAAGTATTCTTGCCCAGAGAACTCCATGGACAGAGGAGCCTGACAGACTACAGTCCATGGGCTTGCAAAGAGTCGGACACAACTGAGTAACTAACACACATTCTTGACTAGGGAGTGTAATGTAAGGATGGAATTGGAAATGAGACTAGAAAAGGTGGGCTGGAGGGAAATTGTGGATGCTTTTGAATGCCAAACAGTTGTTTTTTTGATTTACTCTTCTCTGAGGAGTCATTGAAATTTTTGATCACAGAAATAATAGGTTCTAATAGAAAATGCCAACAGAAGTCTGTCATGATCTATAATCATTAGTCCCATTACACTCTTGATTTCAGAAGTATATAGTAATGGGGTTAAAATATTCAGTTCAGTTCAGTCGCTTAGTCGTGTCCGACTCTTTGCGACCCCGTGAATCACAGCATGCCTGGCCTCCCTGTCCATCACCAACTCCCGGAGTTCACTCAGACTCACGTCTGTCGAGTCGGTAATGCCATCCAGCCATCTCATCCTCTGTCATCCCCTTCTCCTGCCCCCAATCCCTCCCAGCATCAGAGTCTTTTCCAATGAGTGTGGCCAAAGTATTGGAGTTTCAGCCTCAGCATCAGTCCTTCCAATGAACACCCAGGATTGGTCTCCTTTAAGATGGACTTGTTGGATCTCCTTGCAGTCCAAGGGACTCGCAGGAGTCTTCTCCAGCACCACAGTTCAAACGCATCAATTTTTCAGCACTCAGCTTTCTTCATAGTCCAACTCTCACATCCATACATGACCACTGGAAAAACCATAGCCTTGACTAGACAGACCTTTGTTGGCAAAGTAATGTCTCTGTTTTTAAATATGCTATCTAGGTTGGTCATAACTTCCAAGGAGTAAGCATCTTTTAATTTCATGGCTGCAATCACCATCTGCAGTGATTTTGGAACCCCCAAGAATACTGACACTGTTTCCATTGTTTTCCAATCTATTTCCCATGAAGTGATGGGACCAGATACTATGATCTTTGTTTTATGAATGTTGAGCTTTAGGCCAACTTTTTCACTCTCCTCTTTCACTTTCATCAAGAGGCTTTTTAGTTCCTCCTCACTTTCTGCCATAAAGGTGGTGTCATCTGCATATCTGAGGTTAATGATATTTCTCCTGGCGTTTCTCATAATGTACTCTGCATAGAAGTTAAATAAGCAGGGTGACAATATACAGCCTTGACGTACTCCTTTTCCTATTTGGAACCAGTCTGTTGTTCCATGTCCAGTTCTAACTATTGCTTCCTGACCTGCATACAAATTTCTCAAGAGGCAGGTCAGGTGGTCTGGTATTCCCATCTCTTTCAGAATTTTCTACAGTTTATTGTGATCCACACAGTCAAAGGCTTTGGCATAATCAATAATAAAGCAGAAATAGATGTTTTTCTGGAACTCTTTTGCTTTTTTGATGATCCAGCGGATGTTGGCAATTTGATCTCTGGTTCCTCTGCATTTTCTAAGTCCAGCTTGAACATCTGGAAGTTCGTGGTTCACGTATTGCTGAAGCCTGGCTTGGAGAATTTTGAGCATTACTTTACTAGCGTGTGAGATGAGTGTAATTGTGCAGTAGTTTGAGCATTCTTTGGCATTGCCTTTCTTTGTGATTGAAGTGAAAACTGACCTTTTCCAGTCCTGTGGCCACTGCTGAGTTATCCAAATTTGCTGGCATATTGAGTGCAGCACTTTCACAGCATCATCTTTTAGGATTTGAAATAACTCAACTGGAATTCCATCACCTCCACTAGCTTTGTTCCTAGTGATGCTTCCTAAGGCCCACTTGACTTCACATTCCAGGATGTCTGGCTCTAGGTGAGTGATCACACCATCGTTAAAATATTAGGTTTCACTGAAACACACATTGGTTATATAAACTTATCTGGTTGCATGTGTTACTTGTTTGGACATACGCATCCTATTGAATGAGAAGTTAGTTTTTAAAAAGATCACCCAACTTGGAGAAAACTTATGTGAGTTGTTAGTTGTTTGAGGTTAACTAATTGGATTATTATTTAGGTTTAGACCAATGATCCTCAAAATTGGGCATAATTTCTGTAATATTCCTACCACTAGCCTTCGCTTGCTTCTCCCCAAAATGGAGATTTTGCTGATAGGTAAATGAGGGTTTTGAATGTTAATGTTTAATTTCTAAAATTTCTTTGTGCTTTAAAAAAAATAATTTATCTGTTTTTGGCTGTGCTGGGCCTTTGTTACTGCCCAGGCTTTTCTCTGGTTGTGGTGCGTGGGCTTCTCATTGGGGTGACTTCTCTTGTTGTGGAGCACAGGCTCTAGGGCATGCCGACTTCAGTAGCTGGGGCTCTGGGGCTCTGGAGCACAGGCTCAGTACTTGGGGCCACAGGCTTTAGTTGCGCTGTGGCATGTGAGATCTTCCTGGGCCAGGGATTGAACCTGTGTCTCCTGCATTGGTAGCCGGATTCTTTACCACTGAGCCACCAGGGAAGCCCTCTTTGTGCTTTTTAATGCAGATGCATATCTACAGAAAAACATACACATATTTGGATCAGCCCATGTTCCACACGTTAGAAACCTCAGTGTAGGTAATTTTAGTTTGATTTAAGGAAAACCAAGAATAGAAGAAATACTTTCTAGAATCTTTCAGAGAAGAGTTTTCTGATGAGGTAGTATTAGGTTGGTACACTTTCCCCTGCTTCCCTTGCCTGAAATTGGTGTCTGTGTTCATAACCTTACGCAGAAGCCACATTTGCCCTCTGGGATCATTCAGAGGTGCCTTTAGAAATTCATGTAACTGAAGGTGGAGCTTGGGACAGTTCTTGATTGAGTTTAGTGTTCAGTCAAATTAAATGTTACTGATGAGACCATCAGACTTAGACTTTGACTCTTAATTTTAACTTCTCTTTTGGGTTTATTAATGTAATACATTTCTCAAGACTTGTAAAATGTGCATTATTTTTTCCATATTTAAAGATATCTTATTTTTTGTTAAATCTTTCAATTTTTTGTTGACTTAGTATGTCCAGTGAATCAAATTCTTCAAATGTAACATCTCTGTAGGATAACTAAGAGGAGAAAAAGAGGAAAATGCCTTATAAATCTCCTCCTTGATAGTCTGTGTACTGCTAACATCAGTTTCCTTGGTGGTTTTTTGGGTTGGGCAGATTTTATGTATCGTGAACTGCTTTTTATGTGCTGTAGAGCAAAGATCTTGCAGTATTGAAAAAAAAAGTTATCTTTTTTATGGTTTTGGTCTGTTTTACATGAAAAGAATGGATTTCTCAGAATTTATGTTAAAACATAGGCTAACAAGCTTTAATTTTAAAAAATTATAAATATATGGAAGAAAAGTTACAAAATTATAAATTATTATTTGGCATTATAAACTCTAAAATAGTACTCTGAAGTTGTACGCACTGGTTGTCTTCTTGATGGACAGATAGAAGCTGTTAGTTTCATTTTTTTTTTTTTTACTTTCATTTTTTGAAGTAAGTCAAAGAAGGCTTGGACTCTTTGACACTAATCACAAACAGAGCATGGAACTTTCAGATTGACCCTTAATCAGTCACTGGAGCAACTTCTCTGATGTGTGCTTTGCGCTTCTCTGAGAGTTCAACTATTTTTTGACTCAAATTGAAGTAATTGTATGTTTATAAATGTAAAAATATTTGAATCCCATTTCCTGAAAATGAAGCCACAAGGCAAGGAAAGATTTTGTGGGTAAAGGGGAAAGTATTGGCTGCTTGTATATGGATCTGTAATCTTTTTGCTTCGGAGTGGAGACTTCGCTTGGACTTGTTGGGAATGGTTGGTTTCTGAGAAGTCGAAAACAGGCTGCTTGGAGCCCTTAGAACCCTACCAAGAGCATTCTAAGTTCTCCTATTTCAGAGGTAGGAGACAGGGACAGGTATTAGAAGTTCTTCCTGTGGAGTGATTATACTCTAAGTAGTGAAAAAGAAATCATCTGAGAGCAAATCCCATCTCCACTTTAAAAAAACATTTTTTAGAAGCAGGCACATTTCATTTGTGGGCTCAAGGGCATTTGCATTTATGCATTAATGATGGTTCAGTGTTTGAAATAATAAAATAAAAAATTGTCTTTTTTTCCCCCCAGGAAGGTCCACAGAGGAAAAAAAGGAAATCAGAAGCTATAGTAACAAGTAACCAGGCTGACTTGTTGGCTCTTGGTACAGCAGTTGGTAGTATTTTATTATACAGTACAGTAAAAGGAGAATTACACAGTAAATTGATAGTAAGTACCTATCTGTATGTGTGTTTTATGTAAAAGAGTGATGTTGGGAAACTGATTATGAAAAACAAAGCAGTTCAGGATATGCTATAGGATCTGTAGTATAAGGGCATTTTCTGCCCCTTCCATATTTAAAATTTTGAACAGTAATATTTGATAATAGCTGTGCTAGGTAACCTTGTCACTATTATAGGTCAGAATATGAAGAGTGTGAAGAACTGTTGCGTAGGCTTAAAATAAGAAAGGATAAGAAGAATTCTGGGTATCGCAGACAGTAGCTGAAGGAAGGAGCACACCACGTCCAGGGCTCGGGAACAAGGGAAGCTGTGAGATTGTTGCTGAAACTCAGACCTTTGTGAAGCAGATGTTGCTCTCTGTACAGATGATGTCTGTCGAGGGAGATTGGCCCTATGGACTTGAGGTCCAGACTTCTGGGAGGAGGGAGTGGGCCCTAGCTGGCTGCTGGTATCTTTGAAAGGAGCTGATGAGACAGGTTCTCCAAGTGTTGAAAAAACTGCATCTTAAGTTCAGCTGCTGCTGAAAGGATTGCTCCTGCTGGGTTGAAGAAACGCTGGGGTGATGCAAACTGGGAGACAGGAAGGTAATAAGTCCCTTGGTCTGGAGCCCACTAATGATCCCACTAGCAAAGCAGAAATGGGGTTTGCAGAGCCCCAGCCCCAGCATCCAGAGCAGAGAGATGTGGGCTTGGTGCTGCCAGACAGTAACTTAATTGGCATGATTTGTTTCAGACTGTTACCTATTACAGTATGCTTTTGATGTTCACTTAATTTCTATCTGTATATAGGAATGCTTTCTGTATTTATAAATAAAAGACTGTTTTCTCTTTTAAGTAACATCTATCCATAGTAATTTGGAATACCTGAAGTTAGAAAGGGAAAAAAATTGTACCTAAATTTTAAAAATTAATTTATTTTAATTGGAGGCTAATTATTTACAGTATTATAGTGGTTTTTCCATACATTGACATGAATCAGCCATGGGTGTTCATGTGTCACCCATCCTGAACCACCCCCCCCCACGTACCTAAATTTATCAATGAGAGATCCTCTGTTGATAGTTTTAGTCAGTCTATTTTGTATCCTGATACTTCCCATTATATTACAGCTTGAGTAATTTTTATATTTGTTCAGACCTAGTTGCCTAAAGTCCTATAAATTGGATAGTCCCTTGGTGGTGTTACTGACCATTGAGGTAGTTTCTGATTTTTTTGTTATAAAACTTTTTTTTCTTACATGGGTTCCCACAATTACTAATCTATAACTAATGAGTCCAAGGTGTGTGTTAGGTGTTTTTATACATAGTATAAATTTTTTCTGAAAGTTTTCCTAATTTGTCCTTGTCTCAGTGGTGGCAGGGTACCTGTGTTTCAGCAATGTTTTTGTCATCATTGATTATTCTATTAAAACAACAATGAGACCAACCAAAAACCCAAACTTATTTAATAGGTGAAAATTTTTATTTGATTGTTAAATCTGCATTTAAAAATATATCACTTGTTTTTATATTAAATACTGTAAAAATAATATACAAATGAAATAAAAACTTTCAGAAGTATATGTAAAGGGACACTCCCTTCGTTCCTCCTTCCTCTGCAAGTTGAGTGTAGGCCTCATGTTTGCTTTTACCCCACTATACCCCGGATCCCATCTTTTGATTTGGTCAGTCTTCTGTGATCAGCAGGGACCTACCATTGGGTACACGGTGGTACTGTTTCAGTCAGTTACAGACGTGATACTGATGGAGGCTTGAACTCCTTTTTAGGTCATTTTGATACCTTGCAGGATTATATATAAACCTTTGGCAAGGAATGAGTTTATTAGAAGTAATTGGTATTGAGTCAATGTTTGTTGAATGAGTAAATGAATGAATGAGTGGACAGTTGCTAGATGCTTTCCAAAAAGGTATGCTGGCCCTCTAGCGACATGCGATAGTGTCGTTTTCACTGTAGCCTCACCAGGATGGATATTACAGTGCTGAAAAATAGGTAGATGAACACACTGAAAATGTTGCTTTGTTTTGCTTTGTATCTCTTGGATTACTTACTGAAAATTTTTTAAAAAATTTCTTACTGAGTTCTTTCAGTGGAATTTATCCGTTCATATCCTTTGTTCAGTTTTTTGTGTGCGGTTATGAAGTAGGGCTTTGAGTAGATAGCTGTTAGGAAGGAAGGGAAGTAATTGAATTTAACATTTAAAATTATTTTTCTTTTTTGGTGGGAGCAGTCTGTATGATAGTAGTAGTGAGTTTACCTTTATGCTTAGCGTAGATATGTATACAGTCATGATTCATTGTATGTATATTTAATTAATGTGAATTTAGGTGGAAAGAGTGAAAAAACAGTAATTGCTCAGAGAGTAGGTTTTATCCTAAGATTTAACACCTTACTCTGCTGAATGAGCTTGTTCTGGGATGTGTTAGATGGGAGACTTGAACTTGTCTTTCCGCAGTTAATGTGTCCATTTCTATGCGGTGCCTCTGAGTAAGCAAGCATTTTGCTATGCTAAGTATATTTAAACTTACATCTGTATGGTATGAGCTGTGACACATGGAAACATTCAATGTTTCCCTGAAGAAACAATGATTTTTAAAATTGAGAGAGTGTTTGGTACTTTTTTTGTAAAGGGATTTTCAAGGATAGTTTTAACTAGAAGTGAATTTTACCTTAAGTGCTGACTTTAAACCCTTTAAGATTTGACTTTACTAGTTCACTCAGGTGTCCCAGACTATTGCCACTATGCATGAAGTATTTTATCATGCTTAGTGCTGGCATTCCTATCAAAAGCAGCAGGCATTTAGGACTTTGACTTATGATGTATGTTTTTCCAGCAGAGGGGAAGAGAAAGTTAATATTTGATAAAGTTATAGCAGATTTATCTCATTTTTAATGTTGGAAATGGATACTCATTTTAATTAGGTTAATGGGTAGGCCTTTTTATTAGGTTAAGGCCTAACATTTTAGTTAAGTGTTCAGTAATGAATCTAGGGTGCATATTATACATTATACCGGATGAGCTTTTTTTTTTTTTAAACTTTTTTTAAAAAATCTGCAGAATGGCGGACATGACAACAGAGTCAATTGCATACAGTGGCATCAAGACAATGGCTGTTTGTATAGTTGTTCAGATGATAAACATATTGTGGAATGGAACACACAGACATGCAAAGTAAAGTGGTGAGTAACATTGATACTTTTGGGATAGCTCGATGCCTATTTGGGAATGCATTAATGTTTTGACAAATCATGGCTGTATTCTTGATATAAGTAAAGTTGGGTATTGGATACAATGGGGAATGTAGACATTGGTAAGGTTATAGACTGTTTTCAAGGAATTTTTAATCAAATTGGACATAGAGGATTTTAATACATAAAAGTCTATGTATTAGATACATAAAAATACATAATACATAAAAGAGGATTTTAATACATAAATAACGGTACAGGAGTAAAATAACTGCATAAGAGATGCCATAAGGTAGCATGTAATTCGGAGAAGGCAATAGCACCCCACTCCAGTACTCTTGCCTGGAAAATCCCATGGACGGAGGAGCCTGGTGGGCTGTAGTCCATGGAGTCGCTAGAGTCGGACATGACTGAAGCGACTTAGTAGCAGCAGCATGTAATTACTGGTCAGATGAGTAGGGTGGTGTTGGGAAGGCCTGGTGGAAGAGAAGAATTTTAGCTGGTCTTCTTAAGAGAGGTAAGACGGATAGAAGAGGGCAGGAGAATCTTTTTGAGGGTGGGGAAAGGAATGTGGCATGGAGATATGGCAGGAGCAAAGGCTAGGAGAAAGAAAAGTGAAAGATTTACTTGGAATGGAGCAGTAGAATTTAAGAGGAGGGCCATGCTGGGGAATAATGGCTGGTAGAGGATATGAGCCAAAGTATCTGTATAAGAGTCTGGCCGTAAGTTTTTGATAAAAATCTCAGACAATCTTCTAGTTCAAGCACCTAATCCTGTGAGTGACTGTATAGTAGATGCTTAGTGAATGTGGACTGTTGAATGTAGTTGAACTTAGGCAGATGAGGATCCTAAGGGGGATAATGATACTCATAGTCTTACAACTAATAAGTGGCAGGGGAGTTCTAATCTTGCTCTCTTGAATTCTGGCACAGTGTTTTCCTGCTGTACTAAAACTACTTTTTTTTAGAGTTTTAGATGTTTGATAAGCAGGAGACACTGAAGGTCAATGTCATGGGAGCAGAGTAACCCAAATAATGTTTTAGGAAGACAATTTGCTAGGACTGTGTAAAATGTATGGGAAGGAGCTAGTTCAGAAACAGACAAGCTAGTTCAGAGGCAGAGAAGCTAGACCCAGCAGAAGGGGTGGTGAGAGAGGCTTAGAATTTTACAGAAGGTTTGGGGCTGGTGGTGCAGTGAGTCATCTGCCTAGAGGTTTAGTGCATTCCAATAACCACACTCATGGTTGTAAAGAGACACCTGTGGAGATTCTTGTCCACTAGGTCAGGGTGGGGCCCATGCAGCTATACTTTTAAATGCTGTCTAGATGAGAGTTCACCAAGCCAGTCCTTCCAGGAATGACTGATAATGTTCAAGGCACTGTTCAACATGTTATACACAGTATTGTTTTTGTAACACTGCAAGGTGGTCTCCGTCCCAGTTTTGACTTAAGAGAGAGGTTGAATCAGAGTCTAAACTTTCACCCAGCTACGCTCTCTCATACAATATTGTGTTTACAGTTTCATTCTTGGCATTCTTATGCTATAGTTAATTGATTTTATTTTCCATTTTAGGAAGATGAGGATTTAGCTCTTAGTCCCTACCTTTTTCTATCTGCATTTCCCCAGTGTTGTAATGTCACACTTTGATTAAACAATATTCATTGTTCACGTTATACCTACCTAAATACTGTTTTAGATGAAACTTGGACTCTGCTGTTTGTATTATCTTTGGGCACAAAATTTTGGGGTGTATTATTGCTTCATTTGCTTAGTTTTGTGTATACTTGTCATTAGTTCAGTCTCATTCCTGCAATAGTTTAAATTTCACATATTTTCAGACACATCAGTTGATGAATCAGTAATTTAATTTTTGTAGGCTTTTCTCCAGTTTCATTTATTTCTTGGAGGACTTCTCTGCTCTATTCTAGTGATTATCCTGAGATTTCCTTTCATTATCTTGAAAATTATCTTGTCAGATGGAACCTCTGTTTCCTAGACCCCATTCTTCTCTTCGTTGGTTTATTTCTTCTTTTTGGTGACACACACAAATTGGTAGCTTCCTGGAAGACAAGCAGAATCTCAATACATTTACCATGCATGTCTTCCAGTGTCTTTATTTCTGTCCTCACAGTTGATTAATAATTTGAAGATACAGACTTCGAGTTGGAAATAATTTCCCCCAGGATTTTGAAGCATTGGTTCATTTTTTTGGCTTTCATTGTTAATTATTCTTATACACTGAAATATTCTGTGTTTTGTTTATTTTTTTCTTCAGTCAGTGCATTGTGTTGGCCCTTGAGGGACCATTTAGCCTGGGAATTCATGTTTTTCATTCTTCTTGTACTACAGATCTGATAATTTAATTCCCGCTTTCTCCTTTCTCTTATACTGCATACTGTTATTTAGATATTGTGTCTCCTGGACCAATCCTTTAAGTTTCTTACTGTATTCTCATTTTAACTCTTTTGTCTTTTCCTTCAGTTACCTGGGAAATTGCTTCAATTTCACCTTCTAAGTCTTGTATTGAATTTTTAAGTTCCTCAAACTAAATTATTAACTTCTGGGAGTTATTTTATGTTCTTTGAATATTTCTTTTTCGTTCTGTCATGTTTCTTTCATGCCTGTAATATTTTCTAATTCTCTAAAGTAGTGCAGGATTTAAGTTTTTTTTACTTATCATCTCCCTCTTGAGGATGTGTTTTGATTTTTGTTTGATTTTGGTTTCTTTCATGTTAAAGACATTCTTCAAGTGACTGGAGATCCTTGACTGCCTGTTGTTTTTTGAAAATGAAACATTAAAAAGCTGATTGGAAAGCCTGTGTGGGTGTGTGGCTCAGTTGCTGGGCTCATTTGTAAAGTGGTTGGGAGGCCTTCAGAGTTAATATTGTAGGTTACTCCTCTGGAACCAGTCACATTTCCTATTGCTTTTCCATCTTTAAAGTGCACATTATGCTACTTGTGTCTACAGGTCTGATTTAGTGGGTCTAGGTTGGAGCTTCAGAATTCACACAAGTTCCCAGGTACTACTGATGGAGGGAGGTTAACAGGTTGCAAAGCTCTTAATGGGGAGGGGGGCGGGCTTTGGTGGTGGTAGCTCTATGCTGGCGTTTTCAGTGCTCAGTGGTGAAGTAGATTCAGAAAGCTTGTCAGGATGGTGATCATGTCCTTTTTTTCTTTAAAGTCTCTCAATTCAATGACCAGATAGTAAATAAGGAATATAGGTGAGTGCTAAAGCTGTGGGATTTGGTGAAAAATTGTCAAGAATGTTTGGTACCAACGAGAGTAAAGGAAAAGTTCTTGCTCATTATTGCAGCATTTCCTTGATTATTGGTGAGGTTGAGTTTTTCACTTTTACTGACAAGTTGCCTTGCACAGACTTCTCATTGTGGTGGCTTCTCGTTGAGGAGCACGGGTTCTAGGGCTGTTGGACTTATTGCTTCAAGGCCTGTATCTTCCCAGACCAGAGATTGAACCCATGTCCCTGCATTGGGAGGTGTGTTCTTAACCACTGGACCACCAAGGAAGCCCTTGTTTGTCTGTTTTTATTTTGGGGTTTTTTTTTTAATCAAGGAGTTTTTTCTTTATTTGTCTTTCTAAAAATGTTTATTTGGCTACACTGGTCTTATTTGCAGTATGTGGGATCTAGTTCCCTGGTCAGGGATTGAACCCAGGCCCCCCACATTGGGAGCATGAAATCTTAGCTACTGGACTACCAGGGAAGTCCCTAGGAGTTCTTTCTTGAGTATAAAGAGATATTTATGTATTCTGAGTATTAATTCTTTTTTTAAATTTTAAATTTATTTTTTAATTGAAGGATAATTGCTTTATAGAATTGTGTTGGTTTCTGCCAAGTATCAACATGAATCAGCTCTAGGTATACATATGTCCCTTCCCTCTTGAACCTCCATCCCCATCCCACCCCTCTAGGTTGTTACAGAGCCCTGGTTGCCTATTTATTTTTTGTATCTTTCCCCCCCAGGCTTTTGCTTTTAATTTTTATGACTTATTTTGTGGTAAGAAGTTTTATTTAATTAAATTTGTTTGTTTGTTTGTTTTTTCTTTGTGATTCCTTATTTGTAATTGCTTTGGAAGGCCTTTTCTAACCCCAGAATTATAAAAACATTCTCATAAACATTTTTTTATTTTTCGTCAGTTTTGATTTAATTTCTAAAGGTCATTGTATGTGTATTTTAAGAATCTAATTTTGGTTTTCTTGTTTTTTGAAAACCACTTATCGTTCAATGAATTTCCCAGCATGTCAGTTCAAGCTACCAGTACACAAGCTGCACCTATAGCCTTAATCTTCACCTTAGCTCTTCTGCTGAAGAGTTTGGCCTTCACAAAGACAGGCTGCCTTGGGAGCTTTCCCTTCCCCAGAACTCTGTAGTAACCCAGTCACACCACATCAGTGATAGGAGCAGCTCCAGTCTTGGTCTTGGCAGCATGTACCCATGTCTGTGTACTAACCAGGGTCCATAATTTATCATGGCTGGTAGTTGGGCAGAAACCCTGGTTCCTCTTTAAGTGGTACTGCCTCATACCAGCTTTCCCAGAGTACCCTGGGTGATGTTTTTGAAGTTGATTCTGTGGTGGTACTTGCATTGCCTTGGCCTTCTGGTGTTTCCGGAGGCGACTGTGGCCGTGGCTCACGTGCTCCTAAGTTTCGGGTCTCCCTTAGTTCGGATGGCATGTTGGCAGCCTAGACAAAAGAGTAGTTTTGTTTTTCTAAATGAGTTATTTGACAGTTCCAATATGACTAGCAGAGCAATATGTTTTCCACTTTAGAATTAACCTTTTTTGGTAGGAAAATTGCTGCTGTTATTTCTTATTATATAAGTGAATGGCCAGGCTAAGCTCCTTGTTGCTTATAAAAGTTTGTTAACGTGTGTGACAGTCTGCAGACACTCTTGCTGCTAATCGTATTTGTGATATTAGAAAGGGATCATCTATACCTAATTTAGTTTACTCTATCAGATGGGGGCATATCTGTGTGCATTTGGAATAGAAATAGCCTTTTTGTACCATAGGTTAAGAGATCATTTGTGCTACTAAGTACATTCTCAACCTTTCAGAGAATGCAGGAACTTTGGAGGGGACAGTGGCTTTGCAGGGGTCCAGCCAGCATGCCCAGTTTCCTGGGTATTAATAAAATCCACCTCATGGATCACAGGATACACAGCTACCCATTGTACACTCTCATAGCTCTTACCCATTTCCTGGTACCTCTCCAGATTCTCTGTCCTGTTGGGGAGGCAGGACCTTGGAGATCTGTCCAGGGTTGGTTACTTGACTCAAAATTCGGAGGATTGTCATTTGGCCTAGAATCTTAAGTGGCATTTTTAAGGCCTGATTTGTTTTTTGTTTTTGCTCTGAGTAAAGTTTCCTCCCCATTTACTGAGATGTTTTTATTTCTCTTCAATACAGCAAATGGAAAGGTGATAATAGCAGTGTCAGTTCCCTGTGTATCAGCCCAGATGGAAAGATGTTGCTTTCAGCTGGTCGAACAATCAAACTATGGGTTTTGGAGACCAAAGAAGTCTACAGAGTGAGTGGATCAAATTAGTCATAAGCATAACAGTGGACTGGAGCAAGTATGGAGAAAGGCAGAAATCTGAACAAGAGAATATTGTTTTATAAGATTTGTTACTTGGAAACATATGAAATAGTAGATTTTTAATAGACAAAACTTAGCCTCCAAATCTGTTAAAATAAATTAGATACGTCTGTTTCACATGCATTGCAAAAATGAATATAAATGGAAGAAATGAGTAGAATTTGAATTAAATCTCTGTTGATAATTATAATTGTGTAATAATGATAGTAATTTTTAATTTCTAGCTTGCATCCAGTATTTGGTACACTTTTAGTATTTAACTAAGGAAGCTTAGAATTAACACAATACTTAACTGTGGAGATACAGACTTACGATTCAGTGTACTTGGGTTACTGAACTTTTGGTGCTGTGATGATGCCTTAAAATTGTGGTTTCGACTCACTGAGAGTAACATGAAGACCTACAATTCCTTGGCTGTGTCTGAGCACCCAAGCACCCCTTTAAAATGGGTAGAATGAAGTGAGTCTTTAGGGTAAAGATAGAGGGAAAAAAGATTATGGGATAGGGTCATGGGAGTTGGAAGGGACATCTTTAATGTTCAAATATTTTCAGATGAAATTTTTTAAAGTGAGAGGAATACAGCACAAATAATTAGTCTGGAGCTCTGATTTCATATATGTATTATCTATATTGTGTTTGGTACATGTGAACTCTTAATTTTTGTTAGTGCTTTATATCCATCTTCTCCTAAATGAGATTTAACTTTCTCTAGCACTTCACAGGACATGCGACACCAGTTTCATCACTTACGTTCACTACTATCAGACCTCCTAATGAGAGCCAACCCTTTGATGGAATTACAGGTCTTTATTTCTTATCTGGAGCAGTCCATGACCGGTTACTTAATGTCTGGTATGTAGTCTTTTGGATTTGGGAGGTAACATTACCTTGAAAGGATTGGTCACATTTACATGGTAAATATAAGTGATGAATATGAGATTGGCTTTATTGTATCTAATGTTAGATTTACATTGACTTATAATGAGAAGTTAAGCCTGCCTAAAAATCAGATCTTTATGAGAAAAATTTAAGAGTGTTACATTATAGAACTTCCTCTGTGCTTGTTTAAAGGTACACTAGGCTGAATATTTTTGTGACTGGGCAGTTTAAAAACCTTGAAAATTTTTTTTTTTTTAGGAAAATCTCTGATTTTGTTGAAAGAAATGACTACTGGATTAGTTCAGTAATGTCTGTTTGCTGACGGTTTAATACACACATACATAGGTGATGAACTTATGTTAAATAACAGTTTATCGAACTCAGACACTTTCTCCATAAGAATATCTTAGCCCTTTTACTCTTAGGGATACTAGGCTTCACTTCAGCATTTTTCTTGGGGGCCATTTTAAACAGAAGTCACCAACCAAAAAGCACAGGAGCAAAAAGTGTGGCACTAAGCAGGCTGTGAAAAGAATCCTTAGTGTGAAAGCTGCAGTACAAAGGCAGAGCATCGCCTTGTTTAACCTCATGGGTGTTGGGCTGCTCATAGTCTTCACTGCTCTGTGTATACCTGTTAAAGACCATGAAATCACCGCAAATACTGATTTTGGGGTCTGCAAATAAATTTTAACAAGTAGGCATATTCTCAAATAAGGAATCAACAAATAATGAGGTCATTTATCTGTTTATTTCTGGACTCTGTTTTCTCAATATTACTATGATGTTAATTCTCCTCGCATTAATCTATAAATTCTGAGTGAACCCAGTCAAAATACCAGCAATGTGATTTTAAAATTCAAGTGGAACTGCAGAGCACTTAGAGTGGCCAAAATGACTTTGAAAGAGAAGTTGGAGGACTCACTTCAAGACTTGCAAAGCTGTAGTGATCAAGAAAGTGGCATGGCCATCAAGATAGACAAATGGTCTATGGAAAAGAAGGTTGTTCATTGTTTAAGTCTGCCACAAACACGTTAGTGCTTTCTCTTTTCCCATGCAACCATGGTACATGGTAGTGACACAAATATTTTGCTTATTTTTGCCTTTAATTACCTTATTTAGCTTTCAAAAGATGAACTGCTCTTTGGCCCCCTTTTTCCCCCCTCCCAGTGTCTTGCTGTCTAAACCTTGGTTTTATTATCTAGGCAGGTCCGGTCAGAAAACAAAGAGAAGAATGCAGTGATGTCTTTTACAGTTACAGATGAGCCTGTCTATATTGACTTGACTTTGTCAGAAAACAAAGAGGAGGTAAGCGGCTTATTTTTTTTTTTTTTTTTTTTGTGAATTTGTTTTTGGACTTCACAAATACTCTTTTTAAATCGGGATTTTGACAATGTGATGGTTCAGGAAAGAGAGAGAATGAAGTAAAACAAAAGTCTTAGACTGCTAGAAGTGAACATTGGGTTCTGTGTTAAGTGCTCATGAGGGGAAAGGCCAGGGCGTGGTGGCGCTTTCAGTGATCCAGACACACATGCTGCCAGTTCCCTGTTGTCAGCCAATGCACTTGGCAGGAACTTAGTGCCTCTGAACCTCCAGGCTGCATGGTCATTGACTGCGGTCTTCATAGTCTAAACTTCTGTTTATAAGCTTGACAACTTCTATTTGAATTGTTCTTTTGATGGCAGTGATAATTTTTAAATTCAAAAGTTGTCCATCCTTACTGTTGTGTTATCTCTGGTTACTGTTTGAAGGGTGGAGAGGGTAGTTGGATTTTCATAAGTAATTATTAGAGTAAACTGAATTATATTTCCTATTAGAGTAATGTTACGTTTTTGTTTTAGCCTGTCAAGTTAGCTGTTGTTTGCAGAGATGGTCAAGTTCATCTTTTTGAACACATACTAAATGGGTAAGTAAGAAAGTTCTCAAGTCAGAAATTTATTTTCTTTCTGTGACTTGCTACTGTTTATTTATACTCCCACCTCAGCCTTCTTTGCTTTGTTACTTTTCAGTAATGTCATTCTGAAAGCTTTAATTCTTTGTCTGTATGAATACATACATTCCCATGAAAACTTGAGTTTTGGAGTTGTGGCCTATTTCTTCATATTTCTGGTTAAAGAGGGTGGCTTTTTATGCTGTGTATTTAGTAAATTTTGTTAGTTCTAACATAAATTTTAAAAGAAATTGGCTTAGTAGGAAAACTTTGTTGTGAGCTTTGGTGAAGCTTTAATTTCTAATTTTGATAGTGTTGCCCTTGTCACACAGTGGTGGGTCAGTGAGTGCTTGTGTTCTGGTGGACAGAGAGGAATGTTGCTGATGTTACGTACAATAGTCATAGAATAGGAATCAGTAAATTATGGTCTGCAGGCTGCATCCAGTAGAGACTATATGTGGCCCCCACCAAAGCAAAAACATTTACTATCGGGCTCTTTATAGAAAGTTTGCCAGCTCTTGCCATACGCTGTGAACATGGTCTGAGACTCAGTCAGTGTGCATAATGATGTGAAACTTTAAAATCGTTTCAACTTTTTATTGTCAGTTGGCAGCTTCCCTTGTAGCTCAGTCAGTAAGGAATCTGCCTGCAATGCAGGAGACCCGGGTTCAATTCCTGGGTCAGGAAGATCCCCTGGCGAAGGAAATGGCAGCCCACTCTAGTACTCGTGCCTAGAGAGTCCCATGGACAGAGAAGTCTGGCAGGCTACACTCCACGGTGTTGCAAGTCAGACACGGCTTAGTGACTACACCACCACCACCACCACTGCCCTTCCTTTTACAATAGGAAGTATGAGAGCAGTATACATTTATTTTAAAACATTCAGGACACATGGACGGTTATAAAACCCAAGTCTCTGGAGCTCCATTGAGTTCCACTCCTTAGAGGTAGCTGTTAACCTTTTGGTGTGTAGCCCTCGAGGCCTTTGTTCCCATAGTCATATGTGTACGTGGAACGTATAACTGAGGGCCCAGAAGAGGGCCACAGTAAGGACTGGGCATTTCTTCTTGGGCAGTAGCCTACCATTAAAGGGTTTTAAACTGATAATTGATGGGGTTTGACCTAAATTTTAAGACATTGCAAAGAGAATAGGCCATAGAAGGGTAATGGCCAAAGCAGAGGCCAAAAATCCTGGCTGGAGATGGTTGTGGAGTTGGGAAACTAGGAAGAGAGAGTTGGAAAGCTAGTGGGGTGCTTAGAATTGGAATTATTTATGGAGGATGTGTACTTACCGGTGATAAGATGTCTGTGGTGTGAGTGTGTGTGGCTGAGATACAGGGACGGATAAGGTTGTTGGAGGCAAAAGGCTTAGGACTGAGGTGGGGGGGCGGTGTCAGAAGGATCATCCGTCTGCACGCCATGTGTGGAAGTCACCGGTGGAAGTCACCAGGAAGGGAATTCTTCAGCAGAATTGTTGGACAGAATGACAGTGAGCCACTCACATCTTAAAGAAGGGCTGAGTGATCCAGAGGCCACAGGATTAGCATTAGCTGGTGACGACAATTTCAGTGGTTTTAGAGATGGTGGAAGAAGAGACTGCTTGTAGTGAATGTTAGTGAAGAACAAGGTGCACACTTAAGTCATGGCGAAGGGTCCTGGCACAAGGTGAGGGGAGCTCTGAAGTTGAGGATTTAATTTCATTTATATTTTACTGACTATTTTGCCCCTGGAAGTGTGTTGCAGAGGTCATGATGAGTGTTCGGAGATTGGAAGCGTTTAGAGATGGGCCTGAGGGGAGTAGGGGTGTGGACAGAGCCATTTCGGTCTGAAAGCTCATGGTGGTGAGAGAGCACTTGGAAGCTTGGGGCCTTTTGTGGGGATAGAGCAGGTGTACCTCATGGCAGATTTTGGTGGTGAGGTCTTGAATGTTGGCAGGGTGGGGACAGATGACAGAAACACTGGCGCTCTGGGGACCCTCTCACTCCTGGTGCTGACATGGAGGCCAGTGGAGGATCCCATTTCTTTACTTGACACCAGCTTCAAAGAATTAGTGTGAAATGCTATCTCACATTTTCTTTTTTTATATTTAATTAATTTATTTTTGGGCTGCACTGGGTCCTCATGGCTTTGTGCCAGCTTTCTCTAGTTGTGGTAAATGGGGGCTACTCTTCTCGTGGTGTGTGGGCTTCTCATCGTGGGGGCTAGTCTTGTGGTGGTGTGTGGGCTTCTCATTGTGGTGGCTGCTCGTTGCAGAGCATGGGCTCTGTAGTGTCCCGGCTTCAATAGTTTTGGCTCCCAGGCTCTAGAGCACAGGCTCAGTAGTTGTGGTTCATGGGCTTAGTTGCTCCTTGGCATGTGGGATCTTCCCAGATCAGGGATTGGATCCGTGTCCCCTGTATTGGCAGGCAGGTTCTCACCCACTGCGTCACCAGGGAAGTCCTCTTTTCACATTTTCTTATCTATTTGTTTTTCCATTTCTAGGTACTGCAAAAAGCCTTTGACTTCAAACTGTACAATTCAGATAGCAACACCTGGGAAAGGCAAGAAATCAACACCAAAACCTATCCCTATTTTAGCAGCTGGTTTCTGCTCAGACAAAATGTCATTGTTGCTCGTATATGGCAATTGGTTTCAGCCCACCATTGAGCGAGTGGTACGTACATGCTCCTGAAGTAAAGTAGTGTAACATCAATACATCTCTGTAGATGATGATTGTGAAAGGGTACACTGTGCTTATTGGAATACTTAAGAAGATGTCATATATTTCCCTTTAACTGAGGGACCTTTCAGTGGGTGGTTTATTTTAACTTGTGAGAGCTTTGGTTCTACAGTTGATCCTTAAACAACACAGATTTGAACTGTGTGGGTCCACTTTTACATGGCTTTTTTCAATAGTAAGTACTGTACTACTACACCATCCAAGGTGGTTGAATCCACAGTTGCCAGAATTATGGATACATTATAAGTTATAAGTGATGAATTTTCGATTGCATGGAAGGTTGGCGCGCCTAGGCTCTGCATTGTTCAAGGGTCACCGATGTAATTTTACTTAACTCAGTATATCCACAATAATATTTTAATCCCGAGTTAATATAAAACATTATTTGAGATGTTTTACTCTCCTTCCTTTACTTGGTATTATGTCTTTGAAGTCTGGCATGTATTATTCACTTGTAAGCACATACCACTTTGGGCTAGTCACATTTCAAGTGCTCAGTAGCCACAGGTATGGGTGAATGTTGCCCAGTTACCCAAAAGATAAATAAGATTTCATGGTAATACCACACATTGAATATTCCAAGTAGAAATGTGATAGGTGGGGCAATGATTTAAAATTTTTGATTACAAAAGTTTCTTGAGGACTTCTGGTATGTAATTATGAGCATATCCAGTAGATGAGGCTGTGAGAAGGCGGTGGCTTCTCTTGTTGCAGAGCATGGGCAACGTGGGTGAGAGAATATTTCTTGCTCAGGCAATCTGTTGTTGATTCGATTTAAAACTATTTACTTACTTTTAAAAAACATAATACATGGATATGATATAAAAAAGGGGAGAGAAGTGTTAAGCTGTGAACATAAGTCTCTTACCATATGTGACTCCTTTAATAATCCCACTCTCCAGATGCAGCCTGTTACCTGTTTGCTTTGTGTCTTTCAGATATTGATTATGTGGATATAGGAAATTACCTATAACTTTAAAGCCTTGTAGATACATAGGGGTTTTGCTGCATAAACTTAACTGTTTATTACTGTATCAGGACATAGAAATTCACCTTTGAGCCACTGCTTGTCTTTGACTAGCCTGTGGAAGGATAGCAGTAGGAAATTTTAGAGTAGGACAAGTCTTTTTTAGCAGATTACTCTTTACAAGGGCAATGAGCTGATAATATTTTCTTTAAAACTTGTTACATTTAAAATCTCAATCTTTTGAAGGTGCACATGTGAAAACTTAGAGCAGTTCATAACTAAGGAAAGTAGACATTATGTTTGCTATCTTCAGAGTTTATCCGTTTTCCTCAAATGCCCCCAGTCTGAATGATGATCAGTCTGAGTGACCAGGAGTTTTTTCTGGAAACCTTCTATACCTTTTTGTATTTTTATAAATATGCACAAGTAGGCATTTCTTTTTCACTTTATTCTTACTCCCAATTACTCTGTTTAACAGTTTTTTTTCCCCCCTCTTCCACCTTCTGTCCCCCTTGAAAATCCCGTCCCCAGGCTTTGAATCCCAAAGAACCTCATATGTGTTTAATAAGAGATATTTCAAACTGCTGGGCCCCAAAAGTAGAAACAGCTATAACAAAGGTGAGTGCATTGTATATTAGAAGTTAAGAAAAAAGATATTTGAATTGAATCGTTATGTAATACTATGTTTAGACTTTAAATATTATCTTTATTTGTGATCTTGTCTTAACTTTGTGGGATTAGGTTTTAGATATCAAAATTATAAAACTTTATTCATTTCCGTGTTCTTAATTTGTTGAATGAATCAGTGGATAGGTGACTAGAAGTTGAAAACCTTGGATTTAATTCTTCCTCCTCTATCCCCCCATGCAGTATCACTGAATAAATATCAGATTTGTTGATAAATTATTTTTATCAGTTTCTGTACTTAAAAAGCACCATAACTTTGTTGAGAGGATTGTTGTATTTCAGGGTGAAATAAAACTTGAATCCGTGATGGGGCTGGAATTAAATACCATATATAAGAGCGTTATTGTGATGCTCTATTTTGAATATAATGTGGCATCTACATGTAGACTTGTGTTTGGCAGTCTAATGACCAAGATATGCTATGATGACATCCATACGGTTTCGCTTCTGGCTGAGTTTCAGAGATGACACCTTTCTCTTGGCTGTCTGAGCATTTCTGGCAAAGATCAATTATTGAAGGTAGTAGTAAAAGGGACAGCTTCACTATTAACATTTTTAAGTCAATGTGTCATTAGGTAATAGGTAGATTTTTGTTTTTCTTGATTCTTTCTCTTACCTGGTGTTGAAAGCTTTAAAACCATGAATGTTCAGATTGTACTTAAATGCCCATATTCAGTTAAAATGTACCTTTAATTCATATCCTATTGAGTTAGTTGTATTAAACTTTTCAGTAGAAAAACCTTTTAAAATCTGTTAGTTTTCTCACTGGGGATAAATGTTACAAGGACTAAAGACATAATTTCCTTTGTCACATGCTTCCTATTCCTGTGTAACAGGTGAGGACACCAGTGATGAATTCTGAAGCAAAAGTTCTGGTGCCCGGGATACCTGGTCATCACGCAGCTGTCAAGCCGCCTCCTCCACAGACCAAGGAAGTAGAGAGCAAGAGGAAATTGGGGGAAAAGGAGGTAATACAATCCTTCTGACCATGTTTTAGTTTGAAATTTAAGATGACTTGGGAGAATCTAATGAATGTATTGGAAGGAGCCAAAGCTGAAGACTTCAGAAAATGGAGAGGACAAAACTCTGTTAACTAAAGAGGGTGCTCTTCTGGCCATGTGTTAATTTTTAGCTGTATAAGGTAATTGTGGTTTAAACCAGGACTTGCTGTGATGATTTTCATTGGGTTTCGCATGTTGCTGAGTTCCAATGATGCCTTTTCTCTTGGCTGTCTGAGCATTCCTGGCTGGTTTAGGGCCAGTTAGTCTTTAAAAGTGATCATCGTTATAATCTTTTAAAGCACTTATAAGTTTCATTCTTTTGCAACTTTTAAAACCCTCTTATGGTTTACTCTTCTTGTCAATGAAAAGTCCTCTTTTTTGTCTTCCATTCACTTGTCACTCTGATCTAAATAATCTAAAATTTTAACTGTTGTATTGTTAGAGAAAGAATGTTATGTTTCTTTACCTGATTTTAAATGTCTAGCTTTATTCATAAAAATTATTACTCAATAACGTGGTATCTGTATGTAAAAATAATGGCCAACTCTCTCTAGCTTGGCCTGGATACAACCCTTTAATTTCATCCTACCTTTTAAAAATTGTTTTTCGTAAAACATATCCCAGACAGGAGGCTTTACCAAAGCATATTTGTTTGTTTTGGTAATAATAGATCATTTGTATTTTGATTCATTTACCAAGGGGCTGGCAGAACATAGTTGTTAGATTTGCTTTCAGAGGGATTGGTTAAGTACAGGTCAGTTTCTGTAGCAAATAAAAAGGAAAATAGGAAGACATCTTATAAATTTGGGGGAGAATCTGTGCTCTTTCGATAATATTTGTTAGCAAGAGATTTGAGGTTGATGGCAAGAGAAGGTTATACTACGGGGAAGCTTTTATAGAAAACTATAGAAGGGGGAAATTATAGGTTTTTTCTTAGGCTCTAGTAATCAGATTTCAGACCCTTCTCTTTTTTGAATCTTACAGAGGGATTTTTATGAATTAAATTCTCAAATTGTGATTTTTCAGGTTTTTTCTCCCCCCCCCCTAAAATCTGTGAACATGGACTGTAGTTGTTACACTTGTGTGCCGCATTGGCTTTATGGTGATGAGATTCTATTGGAATGAGAAAGAGCATGTTTGTGTTTTTCAGTGTTGAGGTGTAAATCAGTTAGAGCTTTTTGTCTCCTGAGACATAAACACAGAGTAATTTGACCAAACTGGTTTAGGTCTTGTCTGGTGCAACATTAACTGGTCATTTATGTTCTGTAGGTTAGCATTGAAGAACGCCTGGGAGCCCTGGATATAGCTTCAAAAAAAGAAAAGGACAACCTTCCACAGACAAATAGTTTTCCAGTTCTCCTCACACAGGGCTTAGAAAGTAATGATTTTGAAATTCTAAATGTAAGTATTATAGCAGTTTTTAAAGGAATAAGATGGTTAATTTTTCTTAGAAGGCAATTGACAGCACATTTACAGAGTGAATAGTCATGTACTGTCTTGAATTTACTGTTTTGTGAGTTTAGTCAAATGTCTGTCTCTTGGTGGCACTATACAGACAGTCACCAACCTACAAAGGGATTGAATTGAGTTATTTTGAACCTGGAATGCATTTTCTCATAGAAATATTGTTGTGACTTGTTACTGGGTTCTTAGGCTTTAGTTCACAAAAGCCTTTATAAACGTTGTGTAGCTGAATTATAATACTCAGCATTCTAGATCACAATTTATATTTTTTTCTGTAGGAAAATGCGTTCCTGAGTTTTTACTCTGGATTCCAGAAACTTATTTCCCCCTGGCCGTGAGAGGGGGCGGTGAGGTGGAACCTTGGCAATGGATAGGAGGTTTGAGGGAAAAATTCAAGAGGGTTGGGGGTATATAAAAGGGAGGCATTTGCTATTTTTGTGTTTGTAAGTTGGTGACTGCTTGTATGTTGCTTAATTCGGTCCTCTTAAATTCCAGAATTTGAAAGTGGTCTGTAGAGAAAATTTAAGTGTAAAAAAAAAAATGGGCTTAAGCACTACCTGATTAGATTAAAGCAGGTTTCCATTTGCTCAGCGCATTTGTTATTAGTGACTCTTGGTGCCACTTAGTATAGATGTGACTTGAATAGGCAACCCATGAATAGTGTTTCTCTGCTTTATATTTTGATCTAAATGGGAATGTCCTATGTTTAAGGTGATTTTGTAAAATGAGGGGGGAAACCAGACATATGTGAAAACCTAAAATCACTTTCAAAACAGTTTGTGAGCGTATGTATCTTGGGAGATCAATTTTAGTCTAACATGGTGAAGAAACCTCGGTGAGGATTTGGTGAAAAATAAGCTACAGAAAACAGTGTTTTAAAAAAATATAACTTATTTGCCATCATAGCTTACTTAATTGTGCTTTGAAAAATTCCTTAGTAGTACAAGTGAATCAGTTATCTTTTTTTTTTTTTTAAAGAAACATCTCGTAATAGTACAATGGGCCACAGTGAACCCATCACTCAGTTTCAAAAATTATCAACACTAACCAACCTGTTCTTGTTTTATCTATTTGCCATGCCCCTCCCCCAGATTATAGTGAATCAAATTTCAGACCTATTATTTATTTCAACCACAAATATACCCCTGTTCAACTCTGACAATAGCAATTCCTTTTAAAAACATAACCACAATCTGTTATCACCTAAAAAAAGGAAATGATGATTCCTTAAAATTATCAAATATCCAGTTAATACTTACCTCTGGCTGATTATCTTGTAAACTTTTATTTTTTCTCTTTCTTTAAAACTATATTCCAACAAAATCCACACTTAGGGAAATATTGGTCCCTTGGATTTAATAAAAAATTAAAGCTGCTTTCTTGAAATGGCACTGTTAAGATAATGAAAAGGCAAGCCATAGGTTGGCAAAAAAAAGCGACTTATGTATCAGACAAAAAACTTACATCCAGAATTTATAGAACTCTTTTAACTTATTTGTGAGACTCAAATAAAAACCAATTGGTAAAGGTGTGAACAGATATTTCACAGATACTCCAATGGCCAGTGAGTGCATATAAAGGTATTAAACATCATTAATCATCATAAATGCAAATTAAAGCCACAATGAGATGACAGCTACCTGTCCGTTACGATTTATTAAAAGTTAAACAGCAGTACCATCTGTTGGGGAGTATGCAGAGTAACTGAAACTCTCATGTCTTGCTGGTGGGAGGTAAAATAGTACACCTGCTTTGGAAAACAGTTTGGCAGTTTCTTAAGGACACATCTACCACAAGAATGTGCCATTCTGTCCTTAGGTATTTACCACAAGAACCAGTGTTCATACAAAGACTTGTACAGGAATACCAGCCCCAAGCTGGAAAGAACTCTCCACATGTGAAGGGATAAACAAACTATTATCTAGCAGTGTAAGGAATGGGTATTGCTTCATCAACAACATGGATGAATCTCAAACTTACGCTATGAGAAAGAAGCCAGGCAAAAAAGTACATATAGCTTGCTCTCAGTTATATAAAAATTCTAGAAAATGCAAACCAAATATATAGTTCAGTAGTTGCCTGAGGGAGGTGGGTTGAAGGGAAAGCTAGAAGGTAAAGAGTCCAAGGAGTAAATGTCCTGATAACTTGCCGACTATACTTGTCTGATAGCCATAAGAAATAGTGCATTCTTCATTTAATCCCAACCTTTATTTGCTAACATTCAGTTGGTTCTTCATTGTGTGGTTTTTAAGATCATTTTTACTGACAGTATTTCCTGTAGTGTCCTTAGTTTCTGAGTATGCTTATTTATATTTTTTTTCCCCCCTCACAGAAAGTACTTCAAACTAGGAATTTAAACTTAATAAAGAGAACTGTATTAAGGATGCCCCTGCATGCTGTTATTCCGTTGTTGCAAGAGGTAACTGAGTACACTTTTCATTCTAAGGTCCTAATGCTGTGACTCGAAGATGAAAATCCAGACATGGATTTGCAGTATGTAAGCGAGCAGGGTGCTTAAGAGTGGGTGATAGATGACCACTAGATCTCCTCAGCCAAAAGTTTCCTAACCTAGATTTTTTTCTATATATTTTAAAAATTGAGATATAATTTACATACCTTTAAAGTGTACAGTGTTGTATAGTATATTATAGACTGTACAACTGCTGCACCAAAAAGAAAGCCTGTACCCATTAGTCACGTCCCATTTGTCCTTACTCCCCAGTGTCTGGCAACCGCTAATCTATTTTCTGTCTTTGTGTCTGTTTTGGACATTTCATTCATAAATCCTAGCCTAGATTTTTATCAGATAATTACTGTTATTTTAGGAGTGTATTCCTAGATGATGTTAAATTGGTCAAAACATTTAGGAGTTAGGAAACAAGAATAATGATTTCCTAATATGGCTGTTCTTTTCCTTTGGTTCTCTGGATGTGTTTTCATGTGAATTGATGGGAGATTGGCTGGCTCTGAAGTACTGTGACTAATACTGTTTTTCTTTTCCTCAGCTTACAAAGAGATTACAAGGACATCCTAATAGGTAAGACGTTTGGGCAACCTAAATTGCTTTGATATTATAAATATTTTAAATGTGATTGTTTAATAACAGCAATGTCTTACAGCATGTTACTACATAGTAGGTAGCCCGAAATTCTAATAAAACTCTTTTAAGTGTGAAATATTGATCTCTGCACTTACTTTAAATTGAATGATTCTTATTTCCAAGATTGTATTAGAGTTTTTTTCCTTTCTTTTAGAAAACAACGCAGGCCATTTAGTGGATTAATTTTTAATGATTTAGGCCTAATCATGGTGTGTAAAACTGGCCATTTGTAGAACTTGTTCAGTCTCTGGTAGTTGCTAAAAGACACTATAAGGAAACAATTTTATATAACTAAATCTTATGAGTCATCTTTTGTTAATTTGATGATTAAACATTTAGATAGGATGTTGATGGGCCTCCTCAGGTGGTGCCAGTGGTAAAGAACCCGCCTGCCAGTGCAGGTAGATGTAGGAGATACAGGTTCAATCCCTGGGTCAGGAAGATCCCCTGGAGGAGGGCATGGCAACCCACTCCAGTATTCTTGCCTGGAGAATCTCATGGACAGAGGAGCCTGGCGGGCTACAGTCCATAGGGTCGCAAAGAGTCAGACACGACTGAAACAGCTTAGCACACACGCAGGGGATGTTGATTTCTCAAAGATATTAAGCTTGTACTATGGAATCAAGATTGCCGGGAGAAATATCAATAACCTCAGATATGCAGATGACACCATCCTTATGGCAGAAAGTGAAGAGGAACTAAAAAGCCTCTTGATGATAAGTGAAAGTGAAGAGTGAAAAAGTTGGCTTAAAGCTCAACATTCAGAAAATGAAGATCATGGCATCTGGTCCCACCACTTCATGGGAAATAGGTGGGGAAACAGTGGAAACAGTGTCAGACTTTATTTTTCTGGGCTCCAAAATCACTACAGATGGTGAGTGCAGCCATGAAATTAAAAGACGCTTACTCCTTGGAAGGAAAGTTATGACCAACCTAGATAGCATATTCAAAAACAGAGACATTACTTTGCCAACAAAGGTCCGTCTAGTCAAGGCTATGGTTTTTCCTGTGCTCATGTATGGATGTGAGACTTGGACTGTCAAGAAGGCTGAGCACTGAAGAATTGATGCTTTTGAACTGTGGTGTTGGAGAAGACTCTTGAGAGTCCCTTGGACTGCAAGGAGATCCAACCAGTCCATTCTGAAGGAGATCAGCCCTGGGATTTCTTTGGAAGGAATGATGCTAAAGCTGAAACTCCAGTACTTTGGCCAGCTCATGCGAAGAGTTGACTCATTGGAAAAGACTCCGATGCTGGGAGGGATTGGGGGCAGGAGGAGAAGGGGACGACAGAGGATGAGATGGCTGGATGGCATCACTGACTCGATGGACGTGAGTCTGGGTGAACTCCGGGAGGTGGTGATGGACAGGGAGGCCTGGCGTGCTGCGATTCATGGGGTCGCAAAGAGTCGGACACAACTGAGCGACTGATCTGATCTGATGGCATCATTAGTGTCTATAATATATTTTTTCTTTTCTAAGTTGTTTTTCCTGATAGACTCCATTAGACTTTGGAGCTCACAGAGGAAAGTTGAAGAATTCATTAATTAGGGCCTGACTTACATTTGTGGCCCATGTTTGTCTTCATGCTGGTTTGGAAATCTTTTGCTGTTTGTACCTTATGATGAATAGATGGGCTCAGATACATGAGCATAAAATGCAGTGTCAACTGAGCCCAGTTTAGTGCCTTGGTATCAGCTAATTATGAAGTAAAACATTAGTTTCATATCTGGAATTGAATTATTTTTAGAGGAAGGGGTTTTTGTCCTGTTACCTAGTCCATCTTACTCCCCTCTCCCTTCCCCAAGAGATTCCTATATTACACAGACCTCAAATAGACCCAGTGAAAGGATGAAAGGACTATCATATTCAGTAGTGGTTGACAATGGCACCCCACTCCAGTACTCTTGCCTGGAAAATCCCATGGACGGAGGAGCCTAGTAGGCTGCAGTCCATGGGGTCGCTAAGAAACGGACACGACTGAGCGACTTCACTTTCACTTTTCACTTTCATGCATTGGAGAAGGAAATGGCAACCCACTCCAGTGTTCTTGCCTGGAGAATCCCAGGGACGGGGGAGCCTGGTGGGCTGTCATCTCTGGGGTCGCACAGAGTCGGACATGACTGAAGCGACTTAGCAGAGTCATTTTCTAGATCTTTATAACTCTGTTGTATTTACTTTTGGATTTGTGAATGTTAGTTGATTTGTTGTTTGTTTGTTGTTTTTCAGTGCTATTTTAATGGTTCAGTGGCTAAAATGTGTGTTAACGGTCCATGCATCCTACTTATCCACAGTAAGTCTGTTCGTTTGGAGTTGAATAGTTTGGATTTGCTAAGGATTATGAAGTGATGGCTTAACAAAAACCATCTGCCCTTTGACTGTCAGCCGCTTCTTTTAAAGGTTTTGTTTTTTCCCAGGTGCAGTATCATACTGTCATTGTTGTTAACTTTTGTAAACCGGTCTTTTGTTGACCCAGGTTTTAGAAGTAATATATATTCTGTAGAGAAGCTTGAAAAATGCAGAAAGGAGAAAAGTTACATAGGAGCCTTCAGATGTTTTTTTATATACACAACCTGTTTAGCAAAATTATCTTTACATTGTATGTATCTCTCCACCTCCTGCTAAAAAGCTTAGTAACTTTTAAAAGTTTATATCCCCCGTGTTAACATTTCTGTTGTACATTGCCTCAGGAGGCTAAATGGGTAGTTTGTGATAAAAATTATATAAATATTTAATACCTGACGTTTCGCTGGGGCTACTGTCAGCTCCTTATTACCTGTACAGATGTAAGGGAGGGAGTGTAAAATCTTAAAGCAGCACCAGAAAAAAAAAATAGTTCTATATCTCATAATAGAAGTTGTGTTATTACCACATCATTAATTCAGAAATGAATAAACTAGAAATAAAATCATGCAGTTGGCATTTTCCTCCTTTTATTTGATTATCTAGCATCTTTCAGTAGGTTTTCTTGAAAGATTTTAATGGGGAGTTGAAAATTCTTAATTGCTGTTTAAACTATAGCTCTTCCTTTCTTAACACAGTTTCACTCAATTCTTGCCTGATCACTGTCCCTTGTTCTCAGGCTCCTTTTCCTTCAGGAGTTTGAGATAGGAAAGGCTACTGGATAACCTGTTTTGAGTTTGGCAGTTCATTCTCTGTATGTCTGTGGTGATCTCTGTCAGTGAGTAAAAATGGGGGAAGAGACAGGAAACAGAATGCATATTGGTGTTCTTAGCTTACAGAAGCCTTGGGAGATTGGGGGGTGGTGGTTGAGTGGCATGGTGATGGGAATGGAGAGATCACCACAAGCATAGTACAGCATTTACTTTGTGACCTTGTTGAATTGCTTAGAGGTGAAAAGAGCCTTAGGAGGACTTGAAGTGAATCCCTTCTGGATTCAACCCTTCAGTTATAACTACGGAATGGTAGTTGTGTAACATAGGTCAGGGCAGAATAGACTGTGGAAGTACAGTATGGGGTAGGCTCTGCAGCCCAAAACAGTCCTCTTTCCTCAGAGAACAGTGCTTTTCTTCCACCTTGCCTTAATTTCTTCCTTATCAGGTATCTTTAAGCACTTTCTCTTAAGTCAAAGATTGCTAGGCATGGGGGCTTTAGTAATGTACACACACTCATTTTCACTGTTTAAAAATTTAACATTTGAATGAAATACTCTTATTTACTTTAGTGTCAGATAGGAGGGCAAGTAAAGGCTAGTTAAAGGGCAAAGAGTAGGGTCCCTATTTCTACAGCTCTGGAGGGACGAATAAAATAATTTCCTGCTTTAATTTCTGAAGCATAAGTCAGAGGAAGTATGTTTAACAGGAAGTATGTTTGAAATACTCTAAGGTCAGCTTTGTAGTCTGTCACTCTGTCCAGTGGGTCGAAGCTCTGAAAAGCTTCCTCTAGCTACTGGGACCTAATGGTAGAGGTTGATCCTGTGATATCATCAGAGAGGAAGTTTCAGAGTGAAGTCCTTTTTAAGAAATATGTGGTTGAGGGTACTTTTTATTTAGTGTCTCCTTTATATTGATGTTCTCAAAAATAATATGATCAGCACAAAGAGGCCCCAGCCTGCAATTTGTCTTGCCTTGCAGTTTCTCCTGACCTTGTATCATTCTTTTTTAAAAATGTATTATTTGTTTTTGCCGTTAGTACAGTAAAGGCATCTGAAAGTTTGAGATTTTGCTAGGCTATGTGACAGGCTGCCACTGCCGCTAGAAGTGCAAGCATTTGCTTGGGGCTGAATCTGCAGGCATATGTGAGCATGATTTATATATTTGTTATCTATGTTTTGTTATGAAAGTGTCAAAGTATCTTTTTTATTGTCGTCTTTCTGTAGTTGCCTGACTTGGTACCCCAGCTGGGGACCCTGTACCAGTTAATGGAAAGCAGAGTAAAAACTTTTCAGAAGCTCTCCCACCTTCACGGAAAGCTTATCCTTCTAATCACACAAGTGAGTAGATCAGATTGTTTTGTGCCAAACATTTGAATGTGAGAGTAATGGAGAGAGGAATAAGGATTGTTTGCCTGGCTGTTGAAAGTGCCCCATTTCAGTTAAAACAAAAACTGGTAGATGAAGACCTAATTTTTAACTAGGCAGTGCTATGTATTTGATAGTAAGTAAGCTTTGTTGTACTTGAGTCAACTATAGCTCGTCACCATCAATGTTTGAACTTAATATAGTTAGAGTGGTTGTGGTGCTGTGAGCAAGAGTTGCAGGGTATTGCTGCAGCTTTTGGTCACAGAAGGAAATCTTAACCTGAGAAGCATTTTCAGAGTAATTACACAGAGTAATTCTTTCTTGGATTTGATGCACTTGCCTTTTGCCTGGTATTTGAACTGCATCATGTTAAGGTCATCCATTTCATGGATGAGGGTGAGGGTGAGTTTACTGTTGGGGAGGTTGTGTGATACTTGAAATAAATTTACATTCCACTTCACAATAGCACTTGATTGTCTTTCAGGTTACAGCGTCAGAGAAAACAAAGGAAACGACTTGTCCTGCTCAGAAGGCAAAGTTGGTGTATGAAGAAGGTAAAGACTTAGGGTATATGCTTAACAATTCATTTTCACATTGGCTCAACTCTGCGACTTGTGAGTAAGATCGTGCTTTGGCACACCTTCCCTGATAAAACGGACAAGCCCTTGGCGAAACCGGCAGAAATGTGATCAAATGAAAGAGAGGGCACAAATAGAGTAACAAAAAAGAGCATCAGGTATGGAAGAGATTTAAATAGAACACCATGAACAGCCATGCACATACAGAAAACCTGGATGGTATAGGTAATTTCTTGGGAAGCTTCAATGACCAAATTGACTTAGAGAAACCTTGAAGTAATAGTTTTGAATTTACTTAATCAAAATCTTTCCTCACAAGGTACCAGACACAGGTTTTATAAATGACTTTTATTAGTCTTTTAAGGAACAAGTCATTTTTGTCATATATGAACAGTTCAGGCATTTTATGAATCAGAACCAGAAAAATGTAGTCAAAATAGCATTTTAGGCCATCCTCAAATATCCTAAGTAGCAGATTAATTATAGAAGTAAAATCATGTTTCATTGTCAAGTAGAATGTATTTAAAGATTATAACATGATTTAGCGTCAAGAAACCTTATCACTGTAGTTATTACCACATTAACAGATTACCATGAGCACTATATATTAAGCAACCTAGGATTTTAAGTAAGGGAGTTTCCTTAATAAATCTACATCAGACATAAGGTTTAGAAGCATTCCCATAAAGTCATTAACAAGACAATAGTGTACCTTTTATTACTTCTGGATATCCTGCCTTATACTTTATGAAAGAAATGAATTCTAGAACATTGGACCTTGCAGTTGTTTTTCTTCTCCACATAGAAAATACAGCAGAATCTGCAGTTGCATTGTTATTAAGATATGCAAATAGGCAAGCTTACTGGATACCAAGATCTAGCAAAAAAGGAATTGGTAGCATTATTATGTCCCAGTAATTGTATGTCCATAATGTCCCATTCAGAAAATGTATTAGGAAAAAAGATCCCTTTCACAGCAGCATCCAAAACTATCTAGAAATACCTCTAAAAAATGAAGCAAAACCTTTATAGAGAAAGCTATAAAACATAACTGAAGAACATAAAAATGTACCTGAATTAATTACACTTCTTGTGATCCCACCTTTCCTCCCCCCTTTTGTTGAGATATAATTGGCATAACATTGTGCTTCTTTTAGAAGTAGAACATAATCCTTCTTAGATGGAGGACAGCTAAATACATTTCTAAAAGTAAATTCAGGAGTCTGATTCCATTTATTAGCTTTCAGTGCTATGCCCTTTGCTTTGATCACAAAATTAAAACTAGGTTTCCCTCTTCTTATAGAATCTTCTGAAGAGGAATCTGATGATGAAATAGCAGATAAGGATTCTGATGTGAGTAATTTGTTTCCTGGTACATAAACATGCCTTATATCCTTGTACTTTGTAAGACTGAGGCCTTCAATCATGCTTTCTTTGCTTACTATTTCCACCAGGATAATTGGGATGAAGATGAGGATGAGAAAGCAAGTGAAAAAGATGAGGATGTTGATGAAGAGAATGAAGAGGAAGAAGGGGATGATGAAGACAAAGATGAAGAAAATGGTGAGGACAGAGATGTGGCAAGTGAAAAGGAATTAAATGGAGATTCTGATTTAGATCCTGAGAATGAAAGTGAAGAAGAATGAACAGAAAAGAACAGGCCAAATGAACTGTGTAAACTGGCTCACCTTACCCACTGCTGCCGAGTTCTCCTGGGGAGGGTTGTCTCTGACAGATGCCAAGGACCGCTGCACATTTCCAAATTCCTAATGGTGGTTCCTATGCCACTTTGCTGTCCTGAACACCCCAGACCTAATTGTGTAAATAAGAGAGTTTCATTCAAATGTTAATAAACTTTACACAGTAAATAGACACATTTTCTGCAATGTACTGACATGAGTGTCCAATATATGGTATATTTTTATAATATAATATCTTCGTATGATTGGTTATGCCAAGGATTGACATAAATGAAAAGACATTTCCCATGTAAGGGTTCAAGAACTGGACTTTAATGAAGGAGTCAGCTCCTGTCTCAGGTTGGTATCTTTCATCACGTCCTGATACGAAGCAGCACTAGTGAAACAGTTTGGTACATTTTCATAAAACATGAAGGGATAAACTAAAAACGAGTAAAAATGATTGTGATTAAAAAAAATAAAATAAAATCACCAGTTTTCCTGGCTTCTCAACTGTGGTAATCTGATTTTAATCAGATTGAATATTTGGAGTGCTTCCCCAAAACAACCACTTATTTTTCAAGCTGTCATGTGAAATATTTTTTTAAAATACACAGAAATCATGATGATTAAAAAGTAAAGAATTAGCCATATTAAGGATTTTTCTTGACTGCAGGTTGCCTGTAAAGAATCATCAGTGTATGGATTTAGAAGTGCTCATTACCCGCAACTTTTTAAAAGATTCAGTTACAGCTGCTTTTGAAGAGGTTTTCATTTTTATTTAAACTACTAATGGATCAAAGAACAATTGTTTATTTTTTTCTCTTTGGTTTTAGATATTAATGATAACCTTGTTGGAATTTTTTTCCAAAGAAAATATTTTTATAATTCCGTAATTTAATGTGTTCCTTTTCATCATCCACTCTTGGCAGTGTTAGGCTATGTTTACCTTAAAATAAATCTGACTCAAGATTTTTTATGTATGTATAAAGAAGTATTTTGTGTGCTACAAAAGCCTTTTCAAATTATCAGTAATTTTTTTTTTTTAAAGAATGAGCCAGTATTTGCTCAGTGCTCTGTAGGGAACATGCAGATGGAAGCTCAGCTCTTAAGAAAGGGCTGGGGAGATGGGTTTATTTTTCCCACCTGTGAATATGTAAAACATAAAACCATTATCTCTGAGGGACTTCTCACTTCGGTGGCAGATTTCCGTGCTCAACTAGTAGAGTTGGAGCCATACAAGCATCTTGGGAAAGTTAGAGTCAGCTACTGGTGTAATGTATAGTTATATTTGTCTATAAATGGAGCTGTTTATGGCAATTTAATACCATTCTCTTTGTAAAGTGAATAAATATTCATCTTTACCCAGTGCTTGTCTTGTGGTGTATGTAGGGGACACAGCCACAGGTTTGGGCTTGTGGTGTGAAGGTTTTTTAAAAAAGGATCTTGTTCCACGAGCATTAATAGGCACATGCTTTCAAGGCTTTTTGGATAATCTAGAATTTGTATCAAAGTGAAGAAACCAAGAACTTTCAGAAGCCAGTGGTGGTTCCTTGATCCAGTCCCACCTGGCTGGGCCATGCTCCTGCAGACAGAGGCTGCTGCGATGGTCAGGGGTGCATGTGGTCATGCGTCAGGCCCTGCTCAGTGGTCTGAGTCAGATTTCCTCTCTGCCCGACTACCTAGAGAACTGTGGTGGATGCTCACTATTTCTTGTTTTAGACAAATCCAGAGTTAAGTCCCAAACTTACTAAGACTGTTTCCTAGTTTGAGAGTATTCCGCTCCTAATCCAGTCAAGAGTTTTGAGGATGTGGTGGTGTCTTTTTTTTTTTTTCCGAGATTAATATTTCTTGGCTTTTTTATTTTGAAAAATTAACCCTCTGCCCTTGATCAAATCAAGGATCACATACTGTATTTGGTTGTCATTGCTTTGTTAGTCCAGAATATCCTCCCTTGTGTGTTTCATGATTTTGATATTTAAGTAAGTCCACATAATTTAAGCTGTGTTATAGAACGTCCTACATGCCCTTATAGAAGGTCCTTATGATTAGATTCTTGTTTAAATGTTTTTGGTGAGAAAACTAAATAGGTGACAATATTTGAGATTAATTTGTAAAAATTAATTCTGGGTATGGATGAGTGTATTCGATGAAAGTAGATGTGAGGCTCTAGGTTTGGGACTTTTGAAGCCCTTATGAGGGTTGGCAATGGGATCTATGTAGTGAGATCATTTTGGGTACATTGATATATATGTATATATTTTATATGTATTTACACACATGAAGAAGTGAAGTCGCTCAGTCGTGTCCGACTCTGCGACCCCATTGACAGTAGTAGCCTACCAGGCTCCTCCGTCCATGGGATTTTCCAGGCAAGAGTACTGGAGTGGGCTGCCATTTCCTTCTCCAGGGGATCTTCCCAACCCAGAGATTGAACCTGGGTGTCTTGCATTGTAGACAGAAGCTTTACTGTCGGAGCCACCAGGGAAGCCTGGCTGTTACAATTCTTGTGGAAGTGAATTCTCAGCATGTACATTTAATCACAACATACTGATCGCCTACTCTGTCAGGGATTATTTAGTTGCTTGTTTATTGTCATTCAGTTACATGATACAGAGCTGACATTCTATCAGAAAAGTACAGGGACTTTCCTGGTGGTCCAGTGGTTAAGAATCCACCTGCCGATGCAGCGAACACAGGTTCAGTCACTGCTCCTGGAAGATTCCACGTGTCAAGGGGCAACTAGACCCATGGGCCACAACTGCTGCAGCCTATATGCTCTAGAACCGTGTGCTCTGCCGCAAGAGAAGCCGCTACAATGAGAAGCCCATGCACTGCAACTAGAGAGTAGCCCACGAGCAGCAACAAAGCGCAGCCAAAAATAAAATATTTTAAAAAGCAGTAGACAACATACGATGTGTAAGGTATACAGAGGAAGTAATTCTATTCAGTATATTAGAAGATACTGTGACTGGGGAAGAGTGAAAGTGAAGTCACTCAGTCGTGTCTGACTCTCTGACCCCATGGATTGTGGAGCCCCATGGAGCCACAAGACTCCTCATTCCATGAAATTTTCCAGGTAAGGACCTAGGGGTTGAACCTGGATCTCCCGCATTGCAGGAAGACGGCTTTACCGTCTGAGACACCAGGGAAAGGAGTAAGGACATGAGTTGGTATGGGGGAATACAGTTGCATAATTAAAACACATGATCAGTGTAGGGCTTATTGCGAAGATGAGATTTGAACATAGACTAGGAGGAGGTGAGGAAGTTAGCTAAGTGGGTATCAGTGGAAGAGTGTTCAAGGCAGAGGAAATGGCAGGAGCAGAGGCCAGCATGTGTCCTGATGTGTTGAAACCATGAGAGGAGACCAGTGTGACTGGAAAAGAATGAGAAAGGGAGAATGTAAGTGAGAGGTGATGGGGACTTAGGCTAGGGTTGGTGATGATTGGTTGTTTCAGGATTAGTTTAGAACTAATAGGATTTTGGTGAGGTGTGAGGAAAAGAGAGGAGTCAGGTATGACTTGTTATGAGGAGACCAGGATGAAGCTGTGGGTGGAGTTGATTTGGGAAGGAAGATCAGTAGTTGGATTTGGGACATGTTAAGTTACAGATACCTGTTGGGAATGTAAATCCATTCCCAGCTGATTTGGCAGTGGGGAGGGGCGTGGGGTGGGGAGGAGGGGATGAGTTTGGGTGGAGAGACAGATTCATAAGTGTCAGTAAAGCCACAGGACCACGTGAGCTTCTCCAGGGAGTGAATGCACAGGAAGGGACCCGAGCATCATAGTTAGGAGAAACCCCAAGGGACACAAAGAGTGAAGGTGAGGTAGGCGAAATCGAGATTGGCTTGCTCTTCCATTTTCTTTGAATTCATGATATCCCCCAGCTATAGTTTCTTTCAGCAGTAATTGATATTCCTGGTGGGTCCTGCCAGGGTTTTCGGATGTCCTTCCTATGGCTGCTTGTTGACCCTTTCTTTGAAAGCAACTCAGGCGTAGAATATGTTTTCCTCTTAATCTAGTACAGTGTTGTTCAGTGGCCCCTCAGCACCGGCCCTGGTGTCCAGGTTGTACGCTGGATCACAAGATAGGCAGAAAGAAAGACCACAGCACTGTAAACGGACTAGCAGGCATCTTTCAAAAGGGAACAGTGTGGAGGAAAGCGTAGGCTGGGTGGCGCCCTCTCTTCTGTACGGGGCGGCTGACTTGGTGTGAGAAAGTGAAATTGTACTTGTCAGCAGTACAGTGAATATTCATGTGTATGTGTGGGTCATTTTTAAATATGAAAATAGTTCTGAGAAGAGCAGGGTGATTATAAATCGCACTTTATGGGGTGAGGAGTGTCAAAGGAAAAATCCCCAAATGGAAAGTCATCACTTAGAAAATTGCCTGGCATATTCTTTCTAGGTAATAATGGCTCAAAGGGCGAGGAGATACTATACTTCTTGGAGGCTGAAGTTTAAAAGGGATTTCCTAATGGAAATAAATGTGAAGGAAAACATCTTGTTACAGTCTTGCCTTTGGCCTTGTGTATTTTGTTCCAGTTTGAAAGAGGGGAAGGGTCCTGGTTGCCTGGCAGTGCGGTCTCTGAGGTCAGGGACAACTGGGCAGCCGCCTCAGCGGGCCCTGTGTGGATGTGATGGTCCGAAACCGGGCCACAGCCTCACAGGTTCAGAAACTTCATTTTGTCCTCCATGGAGTTGTTGTAATTTCATACAGTCAGAACATTGGCCAGGCTTCCAAGAGAAATTGATATTTAAATGGTGTATTTATTAATAGAAATACACTACATCTCTCAAGTGGAGCAGTGCTCATATTGGGTGGTGACCTGCACAGAAGAGTCACGCAGTAAAAACCAGTTTCGTAATGGGAAGACTGTCTTTGCGCCAGAGCGTGGAATTGGAATGGAAAAATGAACTGGATGGTCTTAATAGCTGAGGGTAGCGGCCCGTGGGTCGTCTGTACTGAAAGGGTCAGAATTCTTCCCTGCGTGTTGCTCTGGTCCTTCCTGTAATAAACAGGACTGTCACTGTGGGTAGAAGGTTGGTGTTGGGGTCTCCTCAGGCACCTACTGAGGGCTGCCTGTTAGGGTGCATTCTAGTGGTTCAGGGACCATGAGCACCACAAGACCTGGTTACAACTAAGAAACAAGCTCACTATTGTTAGTCAGTTCAGTCACTCACTTGTGTCCGACTCTGTCACTTTGTGGACTGCGGCACGCCAGGCTTCCCCGTCCATCACCAACTCCCAGAGCTTGCTCAAACTCATGTTCATTGAGTCGGTGATGCCATCCAACCATCTCATCCTCTGTCGTCCCCTTCTCCTGCCTTCAGTCTTGCCCAGCATCAGTCTTTTCCACTGAGTCAGTTCTCCCAACCTGTCAGAGTCTGTGCTCCCCCTCACTTTTTTTCTTTTGTTATGGTAAAATATACATACCATTTTAACCATTTTTAAGTGTGTAGTTCTGTATCATTAAGTACATTTACATGCTAGTTCAACTGGCAAAATCTCTTAATTGGTGATTTTTGTGGAAGGATCAAATCCCAGAAATGAAAGAGCAAACTAATACAATCCATCAGTCTGTTGTGGAGACACTGGATTTGAGACCAGAAACTCCGATGATGAGTCTACACTGCAGCATGGTGACGATAAACCTCTCTTTTTTTTTTGGCCTGTGACAGGAGAGTAAGGGCAATGTGGTTTGTTGCAAGGATGCTGTGAGCACATACACTGGAGCACAGCGCCTGGCAGAGGGCTGAGTTTTGGAACAATTAATTGTTGGGCATTTTCCCTTATGGAAGAGGAGGAGGGGCACATGTTCCAAGGGAAACCCCTTTCTATCTCTGGCATTTAAAAAAAATTCAGACAAAGTAAGAACAATTCCTCTTTTCCACGGGTAAGAAAGTGAACTTAAATCTTTTTAATGTATTTTTAAAACACATAAATGCATTTCATACATTAAATTTTTTAAAATACATTGTAAAATACAAATGGAGGTCCAGTGGTTAAGACTCCATTCTTCCCAGTGCAGGGGGCACAGGTGTGATCCCTGATCGGGAAACTAAAATCCTGTGTGGCATACAGTGGCTTAAATAAGTAAAATGCTAGGAATATTTATTTTAAAAAAAAGAAAAATAGTTAAAAGATATAGATACAATATAACATTACAAATGGTTCTCTCTCTTAATGTTTTATTTTCCTTCTTTATGCTTTTTGATATGTTCCAAAGTTTACTCAATGAATGTCATTATTTGTAAAACAGATTTTAAAAATACATTAAATGTATGTTAATACATTAAAAAAGTTTAATGTATTTTAATAATGCATTTGTATTTAAAAATGTGTTAAACATTTTTAATGTATTAAATTTAATGTATTTTTACATTACATTAATGCAGGAGACTTAAGAAACGTATTTTTACATTATATCCAATGCAGGAGTTGTAAGAGATATGGGCTCCATCTCTGGGTCGGAAGATCCCCTGGAGGAGGAAATGGCAACCCACTCTAGTATTCTTGCCTGGAGAATCCCATGGAGAGAGCCTGGCAGGCTATAGTCCAAAGGGCCTCACAGAGTTAGACAGGACTGAAGTGACTTAACACAGCACTTTCTCGTTAGAAGGATGTCAATGCAGAAAATAACCACTAGGTGTCAGCCTGGCTTTGTGCAAATTTCTTATCGCAGTCCAGGCATCTTGAGGAAAAGCTTCCCTTCTTGTGTAAACTCCCATGACGCTCGCGGGGCTTGTATTTTCTGAACCCCACCTCTGGTCTTGGCCCAGAAAGGCTCTGAGGTGCTTCCAGCTCTCTTTTCTGGTGTCCTGGTCCCAAAACAGAACCTTGAATGTCTGTAGCCCAGCAGCATGTATCATGAGAGGGATCAAAAGTGAATTCAATTCAGAGGAGATAGAATGTCTAGGCTATGGGCCAGTACCCCCAGATACAGTGATTTGGCAGCGCCCATGGAGCAGGCAACTGGTCTACCTCCATCCTGGACTACCAAACACCAGTCTGACAATGGGCTCAGCTGACAGGGAAGCAGCAGCAGCTCTTAGTCTCTGAATCCCAGAACATGAGTATAGAAAGTTAGTCGCTCAGTTATGTCCAACTCTTTGTGACCCCATGGATTCCTCTGTCCATAGGATTCTCAAGCCAAGAGTACTGGAGTGGGTTGCCATTTACTTCTCCAATGCATGAAAGTGAAAAGTGAAAGTGAAGTCACTCAGTCGTGTCTGACCCTCAGGGACCCCATGGACTGCAGCCCTTCAGGCTCCTCCATCCATGGGATTTTCCAGGCAAAAGTACTGGAGTGGGGTGCCATTGCCTTCTTCGGTTCCAGAGCATAGGAAGTTTGAATTGATATTTCCTGCATTTCCTTCAAAAATGAAGTAATAAGAATAAGGCAAAATCAGAGAAAAATCACAATACTGTTCATCAACTACATTAATTTCCCCAGTAGACTTTGTCCATGAAAACCAGGACTTTACATTGTCAATGTCAGTGTGGAGGCAAAGTTTTTTTCCCTTAACTTCTTTTCCCACATTATGAAAATTTCAATACACAGAAGTTAAAAGAATAGTATCATTATCTCTATGCACACTGCTTAGATTGAACTGTTGTTAATATTTCACTTCATCTACATTTGTGTGTGTGTTTATTTTGGCTGATCTTTTAGAAAGTGAATTGGAGATGTCATGACACTTTACTCCTAAATACTCTAGTGTAAATTTTCTAAAAATTATGACCTCTAACATTATCACAATACCATATTACACCAAAAGAATCAAACAGTGATTTTTAATATCTTATATCTTTAATATCTTAATACTTAAATATTTTAATATTTAAGTTCATATTCAGTTTTTCCCAATCATTGCCCAATTATCTTTTATAGTCGGCTTTTCTCAAGCCAGGATAGTCAAAAGCACTCATTGGATTTGGTTGTTAAGTCTTTTCTTTTTTGACCTTGCTGCTTAGCTTGTGGGAATCTTAGTTCCCTGACCAAGCATCGAACCTATACTCTCAACAGTGGAACTGCAGAGTCCTAACACTAGACCTTCAGGGAATCCTCTATTAAATCTTCTTTGGTTACTTGAGACTCTAAGACTGAGTCCTCCTCTTTCCCCCTTTAGTTTTTTCTGACGTGACACATTGAAGAGACCAGGTTTATTGTCTTGTATTAATAGAATGAGACATGTGCTGGATTTGTTTCACTGTTGTGGGTTTAATTCATTTCCCTCTCCCTGTATTTTCTATAATCTGGATATTATATCTCAGTATTACCCAACAGAACTTTCTGTGATGATGAAAATGTCCTTTGCAATGTCCAATATGGTAGTCACTAGCCACATGTAGTCACTGAGCACTTAAAATTTGCCGGTGTGGCTGAGTAACTGGATTTTACATTGTATTTAATTTGTATGCATTAATTTATATTTAAATAGCCACACGGAGCTGGTAGCTGTGGTATGGAACAGCATGGATCTTAAGGCTTGATTAGATTTAGCTTTAGTAGTTTTGAAGACACCAAAGGTGATGCTGTGCATTTTACATTGCACCTCATCAGGAGGCAAGAGAGTAACACACTGTCCCGCTATGAGTAGAGTAGTTTTTTGAAAAAACTTTATCAAGGTCTAATTTACAGTCAATGAAAGCATTCTAAGTGTATAGGTAAATAGGTTTCAGCAAATGTTTACTCCCGTATAACCATGACTCGATCCAGATATAGGAAACCTCTATCACCCCAAATGGTTCCTTTGTGCCTATTTCCAGTTGACCCAAATGTGCCCCCTCCTAACAAGTCTGGGGCAACCATTGATGTGCCTTCTGACACTATGGAATAGCTAGCTATCTTTCAAAGAGCTTCATATAAATAAATCAATAAATGTACTCTTTTTCTTTTCTTTTTTTAAAACTTTTACTTTGTATTGGAGTATAGCCGATTCATAATGTTGTGATAGTTTCAGAGCAAGGTGACCCAGACACTGCTGTTGTTCAGTCATGTCTGACTCTTTTCAACCCCATGGACTGCAGTACGTCAGGCTTCCCTGTCCATCACCAACTCCCGAAGCTTACTCAAACTCATGTCCATCGGGTTGGTGATGCCATCCAACCATCTCATCCTGTCATCCCCTTCTCCTCCTGCCTTCAATCTTTTCCAGCATCAGGGTCTTTTCCAGGGAGTTGGCTTTCACATCAGGTGGCCAAGGTATTGGAGCTTTGGACTCTTATGGACTCAGACATACACATGTATGTATCCATTCTCCCCCAAACTCCCCTCCCATGCAGGCTGCCACATAACACTGAGCAGATATAGCAGCAATATTGTGTTGGTTTCTGCTGTACACTAACATCCTAAAGGAGATCAGTCCTGGGTGTTCATTGGAAGGACTGATGTTGAAGTTGAAGCTCCAATACTTTGGCCTCCTGATGCAAAGAGCTGACTCATTGGAAAAGACCCTGATGCTCGGAAAGATTGAAGGAAGGAGGAGAAGGGGAGGACAGAGGATGAGATGGTTGGATGGCATCACCGACTCAACGGACATGAGTTTGGGTAAACTCCGGGAGAAGGTAATGGACAGGGAGGCCTGGCATGCTGTGGTTCATGGGGTCGCAAAGAGTCGGACACGACTGAGTGACTGAACTGAACTGAACATGAATCAGTCATGGGTACACATATGTCCCCTCCCTCTTGAACTTCCCACCCCATCCCATCCCTCTAGGTTGTTGCAGAGCCCCCCAGGACGAGCTCCCTGCGTCATACAACAAATTCCCATTGGTCATCTATTTTACATACAGTAACGTATATGTTTCCACGCTGCTCTCTCACTTCGTCCCACTCTCTCCTCCCCCTACCGTATCCACAGTCTGTTCTCTTTGTCTTTGTCTCTTTTGCTGAGCTTCCAAGGAAATATACTCAACTGAATGTTTTGAGATTCATTGATGTTGTAGCATGTATCTATGGTTTGTTCTTTTCATTGCCAAGTGGTATTTCACTGCATGGATATGCTACAATTTGTTTATCCCTTCTGTTGATGGAGACTTTGTTGTTTCCTATTTAGCACTGAGAGCTAAACTTTCCCTCTCAGTGCTCCTTTAGCTGTATCCGACAAATTTTGATAGGCTGTGTTTTCATTTTCAATCAACACAAAACATTCTCTGATTTCTCTTTTCTCTTAAGAGCTCTCCTTTTTAAAACCTATAGTTGATTTACAATATTATATGTTTCATGTGTGTGACATAGTGATTTAATATTTCTATAGACTATACTCCATTTGAAGTTATTATAAAATATTGGCTCAATTTGTGAGTTCTCCTTTGACTCAGGGATTACTTAAAGTGTGATCTTTAACTTCTAAATACTTGGGGACTTTCCAAAGGTCTTTTTGTTAATTTCTAAGTTAATTCTGTTGTGGTAAGAGAAATTCCTCTCTGTAAATTATTTTTAAATTCTTCTTAAGACTTGTTTTAGGGCCCAGTTATATGATCTATCTTGGTGAATGTTTCTTATTCACTTGAAAAGAATGTGTATCTGCTCTTGTTGGGTGGAGTGTTCTACGTTTGCGTTTGTTGTTTGGTTGCTGAGTCGTGTTCTACTCTTTTGTGACCCCACGGACTGTAGCCCACCAGACTCTTCTGTCCATGGATTTCCCAGACAAGAATATCGGAGTGGATTGCCATTTTCTTCTCCAGGGGATCTTCCCGACCTTGAGATTGAATGTGTATCTTCTGCATTGCACGTGGATTCTTTACCACTGAGCCACCAGGGAAGCCTGGATTGTTCTGTAAATATCAATTCAGTCAAATTGTTTGAGGGGCTTCCCTGGTGACCCAGTGGCTAAGACTTTACACTCCCAATATAAGGTGTCTGGGTTTGATCCCTGGCCAGGGAACTAGACCCCACATGCCTCAGTGAAGATCCAGCATGCCATAACTAAGACCCAGTTCAGCCAAATAAATAAATATTTAAATAAGTATATACCCCTTAAAAATTGTTTGATAGTGTTGTTCAGGTTTTCTACTTTCTGTGTCTACTTTCTTATTATCAAAAGAAGTCTATTGCAGTATTAACTATAAATGTGGATTTGTCTGTTTTTCTTCAATTCTTCCATTTTTCTCTGTATGTATATTAAGCTTTGTTATTTCTTACATACACATTTAAGATTGCTGTATCTTCTTGATGAATTGACCTCTTTGTCATCATGAAATGTCCTTCATACCTGGTAATAGCTCTTATCCTAATGTCTACTTCATCTAATATTAATGTAACAACTTCCGTTTTTTTATGCTTACTGTTTGCACAAAAATCTTTTTCCATCCTTTTACTTTTAACTTCTGTTTTAAATTTTAAAGTGTATCTCTTGTAAGCAGCATGGGCTTCCCTAGTAGCTCAGTTGGTAAAGAATCTGCCTGCAATGCAGGAGACCCCTGTTTGATTCCTGGGTCGGGAAGATCCACTCTGGGATAGGCTACCCACTCCAATATTCTTGGGCTTCCCTGGTGGCTCAGCTGGTAAAGAATCTGCCTGTAATGCGGAAGGCCTGGGTTCGATCCCTGGGTTGGGAAGATCCCCTGGAGAAGGGAAAGGCCACCCACTCTAGTATTCTGGTCTGGAGAACTCTGTGGACTGTATAGTTCGTGGGGTCGCAAAGAGTCAAACACAACTGAGCAACTTTCATTTTCATTTTGTCAGCAGCATATACTTACATCTGGCTTTTACCCAGTCTGACTCTCTTTTCCTTTTTTTGAATGTTTAGACTGTTTACATTTAATGTAGTCATCAGTAGGTTTGGGATTAAGTGTACCACTTTGCTAATTGTTTTCTATTTGTCTCCTCTGTTCTTTGTTCCTTCTTTTCTCCTCTTTTTGTGACTTTTGGGTGAATATTTTAAAAATTCCACTTTATCTTCACTACTCGCTAATTTGCTCTACTTCTCTGTTTTATTTCTTTAGTGATGGCTCTGGGGTTTGAGATATTCATCACATGGTCCTACTGAATTCCCTAGTGAATGCCCTGAGTTATCATCAACAAGGACTCTCTCCTTCCTGGTTAGTTAAAACTTAAGCGCTGTGTAATTTCTGGGAGCAGTTCAGCTCAGTGTTTCATGGTAGCTCTTTAACCTGGAGTTTCATTCTACATGTGAGCATCTTGTATTCAGTAAAGACTCAAGGGCACTCCTGGGAAGGTGTTTTGTTTTTTTTTTTAAGCTGTTTTTCTCCCTACTTCTCTCCATCAGAACTCAGTCCTTCAACTTCCAAACTTCCAGGTATCTCAGCTTCTCTGAACCCCCATCTCTGTCTCCTCGACACACTGGCTTGGGGTTCTCTGTCCCTGCTGTGTGGTCTGGAGGGTGCCTCCAGGAAGAAAGTAAGGACTCCTACCAGCCTAACTTCATCTGTTTCCTTTCTTTAGGACTCACTGTGCTACCTGTTGTCCATTGTCTGAACAAGTGTTTCATATGTTTTGTTTTGTCTGGTTTTCTAATTGTTTATTGTGGGAGGGTAAATCTGGCCTATGTTATTCTCTTACGTCATAAAGAGAAGTCTCATTTAACTTTTGATTATTGATCTTTATTATGTGGCTACATAATCTTCATTATAATAATTTAAAAATGCATATAAATAATCTATGTTCATAGCAGAAAATCCTTGAAATGCCCATTGAACTAAAAATCATCCATAATCTCCTCTATCCTGAAGTAAGCATAAATAATGTTTTAGCATATATCTTTCCAGACTTTTCTATGTGCATATGTATCTATAAGTATGAAACTAAGACTATACTATCCACTGCGACGATGGTTTATAACGGCTGCCTGGTCCCCAGGAACACAGGAGAAATGGCAACTATTTTTTTCCATATTATGACAACTCATGAGTTTTATAGGAGAGCCTCCTACATTTCAGACACATTTGTAAGACTCTGGATTTGAGAAATTTCACATGTAAAAGAAAACTGTGTGTACATGTATATGTATATAAAATTCTGCAAGTCTGCAAATGTAAAATTTTGAAAGAGAAGGAATTTTATATAACCTCCCCCCGCAAATAAAAAAATTACAGATTTAGCATCATATTTTTAGGCCTCAAAAGGGTTTGTCATCAAATGCACTGTTTGAGTGGGCAAAGACCGAATTTTTTTTATGGATTGTCAGATTTCAAGAATTTTGTTCAAGTCTGGACTGTTTATTAATTTGGACCTTTTAAAGTTAAAAAGAAATAAACCAAATAAGCCAGCCTGCTAAAAAAGAAGAAGGTACAAATTAAAGTTCTGTAGCTCTTTTCAGAAAACGCCCTCTACTAGCCAGATCAGAAGTGGCCACCGGTCAGCAGGGAGTGAGCATAGCAAAAGCTTTGAGGTTAGAGTCGTGAGGACCCAGACTCTAGCTGCAAACTTTGGCAATTTCCTCATCCACAAAATGAAGATAAGTGTGACTCAGAGGCTGACTGTGAAGACGAAATGAAATAAAATTTGTAATGTGTCCAGTGACCAAAACCACACAGGTGTTCAGTAAAAAACCTCAGAGGTATTGCAAAACCAGCTCCAGATCATAGAGCCAGCAGAGTGTCAAGTACAAAGTCACCTTCTCCAGCCCTCAGTGTATTTATTCCCTTTATCTTCATATATTTTTCCAGCTAAAGTCTCTCTTTTTAAAGACACTTTAGTTGTTATGTTTTTCCAGAACACTGGAAACTCTATCCACGACCCCTTGGTTTCCACAGTCAGATGTGCTCAGCTGTCATGGATATTTTCTCCGTGTCTCTCTGTCTTTCCCTTCCCTCCCCTCCCCGAGTCGGTCGCTTTTCCTCTGTGCGTCTCTTTGGTGGAGGGGAGGCCATCTTGATTCTTCATACCTTTGTCCTTCTCCTCCAACCACATACCCTAAGAAAAGTGTGTGTGCTGGGTGTGCTTCTGGGGGATACACTCTTCTGTGTCACCCACTTAGTCCTTAAAGAGCCATTGCTGGACATCCCTGGGGGTCCAATGGTTAGGGATCCACCTACATGTGGGATCCGGGAAGATCCCACACACCGGGAGCAACCGAGCTCGTACAACGCAACTACTGAGCCCGCACACCTAGAATAGGTGCTGGGCAGCAAGAGTCACAATCACAAAGAGAAGCGCGTGCACCACAACTAGAGAAAGCCTGAGCATAGCACTGAAGACCCAGTGCAGCCAAAGATTAATACATAAATTTTAAAGAGCCATTGCTTCCATGACTGTGGTCCAGTCAGCATTCCAGAGGCACTCTTTCCCCCTCCCCCTCCCCCCTCAATTCCCCTCAGGTTCACCGTGCCTCCATCAGCCCCAAGAGCTCCAGGAATATCAACATGAGAGGAATGCAGGATACTTGCTCCTTGATCTCACTGGAGGAACGTGCCATCACTATTGGAGGCAAGAATGACAAATGTCCATCTATATTTTATGACAAACCGTCAGGACATTCTCTGCACAGATGGTTTTAGAAGGGTTCTAGCTGGGCTTCGGGGACTTCTCAAAGTCTGCAGGCTGCCTCTGGGGGTTGAGATTGGCCATGTGACCTTCAGTTCTGGTTTAGTGCCATTCATAGGTGAAAGTATTGGGTCTGTCACTGCCTGTCAGGGGGTACCTCAGATGACTTGGAGGCGGGGTGTCTTGGCCCATGATGGCCACCTTCCCAGGTGGGAGGTCAGAGGCTTTAACCTTTCTGTGGCCAGTGTGGCAGGACATGCCCACACCTGTAAGGCAGAGATTAAAAGATTGGAGTACCAAGGAGATCTGGGTTATTAGTGCTAATGGGTTCTTCTTGTACTCATAGCATCTCGATGTGCAAAAACAAGCAATAAAACATAAAAACCAAAGATTTTGGAACCAGATCGACCTCTGTTGGAATCCAGACTCTTGGGCTTCCCAACTGTGAGGTCCTTGACAGTGGCTCTCCCCTTAGGTTCCTTGTCTTGTAGAACTAGAGATTAGCCACTGTAAGTAAAAAAAAATGAAACTGCTCTGTACATAGTAGGTGATCACTGAATGTTAATATCCTTTCTTTTTCTCTTTCCTAAACTTGGATTATCTTTGACATTGTTCTTATAGCAATCCTTGGACATAAACAGTGACTTCCCTGGTGGCTCAGAGGGTAAAGGATCTGCCTACAATGTGGGAGACCTGGGTTCAATCTCTGGGTTGGGAAGATCTCCTGGAGAAGGAAATGGCAACCCACTCCAGTATTCTTGCCTGGAAATCGAATGGATGGGGGAGCCTAGTAGGCTACAGTCCATGGGGTGGCAAAGAGTCGGACATGACTGAGCGACTTCACTTTCACTTTCACTTTGGTCATAAACAGGGAGAATATTTGTATTCTCATTTTAGAAATGAGAAAATGGGATTTGCATAAGATAACAGGAACAGGACTGGGTCTGGACCCCAGAAATTGATGCTACAGTAGAACTGCTATGGAAGAAGACAAGCTGAGCTTTCATCCTGGCCCTACCCCTGTTTGCTGGGTGACCTCCCTGAGCCTGTTTCCTCATCCATAAAGTGAGGATAATAAGAGAGTCTACCTCCAAATGTTATTGTGAGGATAAAGGAGCTAATATTTATAAACTGCTTAGACTGGCCAATAATAAACAGTGCATGCTAAGTTGCTTCGGTCCAATCTGACCCTTTGCCACCCCATGGACTGTAGCCCACTAGGCTCCTCTGTCCGTGGGGATTCTCCAGGCAAGAATACTGGAGTGGGTTACCATTCGCTTCTCCAGGTGATCTTCCTGACCTAGGGACTGAACCCGTGTTTCTTATGTCTTCTGAATTGGCAGGCGAGTTCTTTACCACTAGTGCCACCTGGGAAGCACATAATAAACTGCAGCTCTGATGATTAAATGAGACTTACAAAGCCCTCTCTCAGCGGCTTATTTTTGGATATTTTCTTGGGGCATTCTGGGAGAGTGTCCTTTTGAGTTCTGTGTGTCCTGAATCTTAATGAGGGATGCTGTTGTGCTGTGCTTAGTTGCTCAGTTGTGTCTGACTCTCTGTGACCCCCTGGACTGTACCCCAGCAGGCTCCTCTGTTCATGGAATTCTCCAGGTTAAGAATACTGGAGTGGTTTGCCATGCCCTCCTCCAGGGGATCTTCCCAACCCAGGGACTGAACCCAGGTCTCCCACATTGCAGGCAGATTCTTTACCATCTGAGCCACCAGGGAAGTCCAAGAATACTGGAGTGGATGGCCTATCGCTTCTCCAGGGGATCTTCCCGACCCAGGAATTGAACTGGGGTCTCCTGCATTGCAGGCAGATTCTTTACCAGCTGAGCTACCAGGAAAGCCCTAATGAAGGGTAAAGGGAATTAATCAGTATCCATCTACGTCCAGTTACTTCCCCCTGACAGGAGGGTATACTGTGTGGGCCTGTGAGTGCATGTGTGTTATGCTGGAAACCAGGGTGGGCTCCCTGGAGCAGGCGTCACTCAGGCAGCAGACCTGAGCTCGCCATCAGTCACCATCTCCCATGTGTATGTATCTTTTTGTGACGGTGGCTCAGGGAGAGTCCACTCTTAATATTCAACTGGCAATGACAGGCACCAAAATTTGATTTATATCCATGGTAACGGTCACCCAGGGGAACAGTGAGAAAAAGAGTCTTTTTTCCCATCCTCGTCAAACAGAGCCAGTGCCCAGAGACCATCGGGCTCTCCTTCTGGCTCTCCTTCTTGCTGGCCCCAGCTTGCCTCTGCAGAGAAGATGTGTATGTCTCTTCCTCATCTCTCCCACCCAGGGAGCCCTGGCTTATGGTTCGAGGCTGCAGATCAGCAGACCTGAAGGCAACAGAACAAGGACCCAGCCTTCTTGCCTCTGAAAACTTCCCTGAAGCCTGGCTCCTCAGGTGCTGCGTGGGAGGCTTGGGGAATCCGTCATACTCCAGATAAGGCTGAATTGCTCAAAAAGCTTACATTTGTGGTAGCTGATAGTTTTGCCAGCAAAGATTGGTGGTGGTGGAGGGCGCAGAGGAGATGCTTGACGGAACTTTCTGGCTATGGGAAGGCCTCCTCCCTCTCTCTCCTCACTCCTGAGGCTGCTGGCATGTCTTCTCTGAGGTATTTTTGCATGGGAAGGGGTTTTCATCCTCATCTGCTTCTGAAAACTTCTCTGTAGAGAAGTAAGGACGTTCTGGTACTAGATGGAGGGGGAGAGCCACACCCTGACCGATCTGGACAACTTTGTTGAGATCTGATGTGTCTTGATGGGCCCCAGGGGTAGAATATGGTTTGATTTATAAATCTGTTAGTCAGTTGGGCTTAAGTTGTGGGCTGGTTGCTTTGGAAGCTTTGAGACAGATCAGAGCATTGTTTTGTAACTTACGCTCCTTAAGACTGTGGTCCTGAGAAGTAGTTCATGAACAAACGGGTCTATGGTAGTATACATTTGGAAATTGGTTCATACTCTACTCTGTTTTGTTTTTTGACCTCGCTGCTCGGCTTGAGGCAGCTTAGTTCCCCGACCTGGAATCGAACATTGACTGCCATAGCAGTGAAAGTGCTGACTCTACCACTGGATCCTCAGGAATTTCCCAAGGCAGTTCAGTTGCTAAGTGGTGTCTGACTCTTTTGTCTCCATGGACTGTAGCTCACCAGCCTCCTCTGCCCATGGGATTTTCCAGGCAAGAGTACTGGAGTGGTTTACCATTTCCTTCTCCAAGGGATCTTTCTGACCCAGGTATCAAACCTGGGTCTCCTGCAATGCAGGTGGGTTCTTCACTGTCTGAGCCACCAGGGAAGCCCATAAAGGGAATCCATATAGGGCTTTCTCATACTCTATCCCTTTATTGGAACATTACAACTCATAGAACATGTGAAAATGCCCTGAGATGTGGTATCTTTAAAGAAACTATTGCAGCATTATCTAAGTTCATGTTTCCTAGACATTCTTTACCAGAATTTTTTTTTTTTTTTGCACTCACATTTGTTCCATAAAACAAACTGGGGAATGGCTGGAATGGAGATTCCCACTGGTCCTAATGCAGGTCTTGCCAATAGCATGATTTCAGAATACAGCTGGAAGGAAACAAGACCTAGCTGAGATGAAGAGGACTGTGTGGCCCATTTCCCCCACATTCCAGAATCACGGAGCCGTAAGTCTTCTTAGTGAGGTTGTTGTTGGAGGTTGGAAAGAATGAAAAATGCCCATTGAACTGAGAAGGTATCCTGAGGAAAAATGAGGCAGGCAGCTCTGTATAATCAATGAATTAATTTATTACAGGGTAATTTACTGACAGGGTAGATTTGGGCAGACAACTATCTGGAAGCTGCACAATTTGATAGTTAACCTAAGGTAGGGGGTAGGTGCCTGGAAACTGGACATACATTTCTAATCAAGATTTATGACAGGTAACTAGTCTCGTAGGTGCTGGGAAAATATCAGCAAAGTTCCTCATCATTGTTTAGGGACTAACAGAGCGTAGAGTCCACCTGGTTCTAATGATTATTAAACATTATCTATTAATTACAAAACCTCTGCCAACAGTGAAGTAATTTACTGCTCAGTGCAGTCTTGGGGAGGGTCAGTGGAAGGACAGGAGGAACTGAATGGACCCAAGACGGTGTCAGTTCAGTTACACTCACAGCTAATGGATTGGGGAATGGGAGGCTGGCTGGGAGAGCCTGGAAGAGGGCTGTCTGCCTTCTCCTCACACAGGCCTAAGGTTAGAGACTTCACTGCCTCCTGCGGGATCCATTTGTGAGCTTGTTAGGAAGCTCACCTTCCTGTCCATAAGTAGTGTCCCAGCCCCTGGAGTCATGGAGCTGAGCCCAATCCACTGTGGATTGTTATCCCTTCAGTCTGGAGAAGGGAATGTCTACCCACTCCAGTGTTCTTGCCTGGAGAATTCCATGGACAGAGGAGGCTGGTGGACTACAGTCCATGGGGTCACACAGAGTCGGACACGACTGAGCAACTAACACACACATGCATCCCATCAGTGGCTCAGTGGAGCCCTCACATTCCTCTCTGAGGTCTTTTTTCCTATGTCTTCTGTGTTGCTTATGTAATGTGGTCTAGAGCTCCTCACGGTCATGTTTTCATTCCTCTAGATAGGCTGCTGCTGCTGCTAAGTCACTTCAGTCGTGTCCGACTCTATGCGACCCCATTAGATGGCAGCCCACCAGGCTCTGCTGTCCCTGGGATTCTCCAGGCAAGAACACAGGAGTGGGTCTAGATAGGCTGTGCTTGGCTAATATCCTTGCACAGTGTGGTGAGGAGGAGTAGATCTGAACACAGACTGAGCATTTTCTTCAGAGCAGCACCTGCCCCCAGTCTTTGGCCCAGAAAGGTCAAGTCTGGTCTTACCTACTTGCCTCTCTTGTCCGGTGGCAACTCTTATGTGTTGGGGAAAGGTCCTTTGATTAGCCTGTCCATGCTACACAGGTCTACAATAGGAATATGATATGTGTTCATGTGGGTTAATAGGTCTTGCCCCAGTGAGAAGGGTTGGCTGAGGTTTTCTATTTAGTCATTACATTCTCCTCGGCATGAGTGTCTTTGGATAGGAAGTCAGTTGCCTTATCAGTTAGGATTCTGTCCATGTCAAATGATAGAAAACTCTCCTCAAAATGCCTTAAACAATTAAGACCTTTACAAGCACACTAGCCAGCATTTAGCTGTAGCCTGTGTGTGCTAAGTCACTTCAATACTGTCCAACTTTTTTGCGACCTTATGGACTGTAGTCCGCCAGGCTCCTCTGTCCATGGGATTCTCCAAGCAAGAATACTGGAGTGGGTTGCCATGCCCTCCTCCAGGGGATCTACCCAACCCAGGGATCGAACCTGCATCTCTTAAATCTCCTGCATTGGCAAGTGTGTTCTTTACCACTAGCGCCACATGGGAAGCCCCAGCAGCAGCCTAAAATGCCTCAAATATGCTCTTTCATTTTGTTTCTTGTCAAGAGTTTTAATTTCTTCTATTTACCTATAATCTCACTCTCTCTCTCTTTTTTTTTTTTTTGACATTGGATATGGCAATGACGGGGCTTCCCAGGTGGCACTAGTGGTAAAGAACCCACCTGCCAATGCAGGAGATGTAAGAAATGCAGATTCCATGCTTGGGTGGGGAAGATCCCCAGGAGGAGGGCATGACAACCCACTCCATGACTGTGGTATGTTTTGAAGCGGATTTTTTTAGGTTTATTTTGTTTGGAATTGGATCAACTTCTTGAATCTCTGGATTAATGTCTTTCACTAAATTTGAGAAGTTTTCAGCCATTATTTCTTTGAGTATTCTTTCAGCCCCACACTTTCTCTTCTTCAGCCAACAGTACAAATGTTACATCTTTGGTGTAATCCCCCAGGTCCCTGAAACTCTGTTCATTTCCTTTCAGTTTATTTTTTCTCTGTTGTTTATATTGGATAATTTCTGTTACTCTATCTTTAATTTTACTGATTATTTCCTCTGCCAGTCATATTTACATTGTGTTGTTTATTTCAGTTGTATTTTTCAGCTCTAAATTTCTAGATGGCTCTTCTTTATATCTTATATTTCTTGGCTGAGACTTTCTATTTTTTTTAATGTGTTTTAAGCATGTTCATAATTGCTCATCAAAGCAATTGATGCTGCTAAAAATCCTTGTTAGACAACCCCAATATCCATATCATCTTGTTCCTTCATTGATTGTCTTTTCTCATTTAAGTTGAGATTTTCCTTGTAGGTATGATGAGTAATTTTCAGTTTTATCCTGGACATTGGGTGTTGGGTGTTATGTTGGGAGACTCTAGATCATATTTACCCTTTCTTTGCAAGCAGTTACCCGTTTAGGTGAAGCCCACAGACCCAAGTAGGGATGGATGTTCAGATCCCACTCACACCATCCCAGTAAAAGCAGGTTACTGCCTCACAATGCCAAGCCTTGTCTCATTGCCAGTGAATGGAGATGGAAGTTCCATTTTCTACTGGACCCTGCTTGGTGGAGGCTTAAAAAGAAAGAAGCAGTTTAATTCATTTTGCAAATTGAGCCCAGGCATTCTCCTCCATGGGGTCCCCAGAGGGGGCTTGTCCCAAGTGGTCCATGTGACCTAACCTTTCTGAGTGGCTAGGACAGTGTTAGTTTTTAATAAGGCAGTGCCAACCAAGGGGTAGAATCCCCTCCCCCCATCTGCCACCCAAAATGTGGTGCCCAGAGTGGTCTGTAGCCTGGAGATAACAGTCCCCATGCCTGCTCCTGGGAAAAGCTGTTAACACTGCAGGGAAAGGGAACTCCATCCCCCTAACCACCCCCTCCCCTCCACACTGTCACTCCCACCGTGTATTTTGAGAGTCTGCTGTGCACTCTGGCTGGTGCTGTTTCTAGGGAATCTTAAGACCTGAACTGTGCTGTCAAGGAGCTCACAGCCTACTGTGTGTGGGAGTGTGTGTTTGTGTGTGTGTGTGTGTATGTATCTGCTTGCACATCCAGGTAAAGGGAAAGTGAAAAGTGAAAGTGTTAGTCACTCAGTTGTGTCCAACTCTTGCGACCCTATGGACTGTAGCCCGCCAGGCTCCTCTGCCATGGGATTCTCCAGGCAAGAACACTGAGTGGGTTGCCATGCCTTTCTCCAGGGGAGTCTTCTCAACCCGGGATCGAACCTGGGTCTCCCGCCTGGCAGGTAGAGGTGGACAATTACAGCTCAGTGTGCTGTGTGGAGCCACAACACGATTAAAGAAGCAGAGGAGGCCCTGGAGAGTCAGGGAGGGATCCCCAAAGAGGGGTGACCAGGGGTGGTCTGTGTATGTAGAGGTGTGGGAAGGGCTTTCCAGGTGGAGGGAACAGCATGAGCAGAAGCCAGGAGTAAGGAAGAGAGTGGGCACTTGCACCCTCAGTGAAGTCCCTGCTGAGAGCCCAGCTGTGTATAGAGAAGCCTCTTTGTATATTTAAACCAGGGAATCTGATACTTTACAATGGAACATATAGTCTGGGCACTGCTGGATCGAGGCAGTCTAATTTATTTTACAAATCAACAAGGACCAGGAGGACCTCAGTGACATTGTTATTGAGGGAATAGGGTCAACGTGTAATCGTCTTCCATTGAGAAAATTCATCAGCATGGAAATTACAGAGTGTAAGTTTCTGCGATCTTGAGCTGCTTTCTGGGTAGACAAGGGCTGTCCTCTGTGGATGTGGTGGGGACAACTTCTCTGGTATTTTCAAGAGCCCTTCTCCTGGCTTGTGATCCTGCATGGTCGGTTAGTCCATTTAATTCATTCATGTCAAGTGTTTATTCAGTGCTTTCTGGGTAGTCTGGGCCTTGTGCCCTGAGCTGAGTGTTTGTAAATAATCACTCATAACCTTTGTTTTCAGGGAGCTTGCAGAAGGTGGAGGGACACAGACATGGAGTCATCAAGCTCAGCAAAGAGTGCGATGATAGGAACATGGGGACTGGTTGGAGACAGAAGCATCCTCGAGTTGGGTGATCGGAGCAAAGTGTCAAGAGGGTTTATGCAGGTGCAGGCAGGATATGGAAAAACTGCAGGGTGGTACAGCAGCTTGCTGGTCACACTGGGAACCTCCATCACTCATGGACATGAAAGGAATAGTTGTAAGTCCTCCAAGACAAAGAGGCTACCTGGCAGGAGCCAGGACTTTCATGTGAACAGCAGGACTGTGTGGAGGAAGTGGGGGAAGCCAAACCTTGGCCCCTCTTCTCTCGCCTCCATTAGCTAAACCCGAGGGAACCAAAAGGCAAGAGGGCCTGTTGATATAGCCCAGAGAGGTGGGCCTCCATCTGCTGATGGGCACAGAGCAGAGTTGGGGGGAGGGAGCACAGAGCAGAGTTGGGGGGAGGGGAGCACAGAGCAGGGTGGTGGGGGGGAGGGAGCACAGGGCAGAGTTGGGGGGAGGGAGCACAGAACAGGGTTGGGGGGAAGGGGCACAGAGCAGGGTTGGGGGAGGGAGCACAGAGCAGGGTGGGGGGAAGGAGCACAGAGCAGTGTTGGGGGGAAGGGGCACAGAGCAGGGTTGGGGGAGGGAGGACAAAGCAGGGTGGAGGGGAGGGAGCACAGAGCAGAGTTGGGGGGAGGGGAGCACAGAGCAGAGTTGCGGGGAGGGAGCACAGAGCAGGGTTGGGGGGAGGGAGCACAGCGTAAAGTGAGGGGAGGGAAGCAGAGATGTGCTGCTCTCAGACTTTTGCAGGGAGCACAGGGGAGGCTTCCCTTTGGAGAGGATGTTTGCGCTCCATGTTAGTCTCCTGGGCATGCCATAACAAAGCACCACACACTGGGTGTTTCGGAACAGCAGTAATGTCCTGTCCCCAGCGCTGGAAGCTAGAAGTCCAAAATCAGCTGTTGGCAGGGCCCGTTGCCACTGAAGGTGCTGGGGAAGGAAGTTCCAGGCTGCTCTCCCGGTTCGTTCGTGGTAGTTGCTTGGTTGTGGCAGCATCACTCTAGTCTTCACATGGTGGTCTCCCTGTGTGTGTGTCCAAAGTCCCCCTTTTTATAAGGACACAAGTCATGTTGATTCGGGGGTCCACCCCTTAATTTAGTTAATTACATCTCAAATACGGTTTCATTCTAAGTTCTTGGAGGCCAGTACTAAAACATACGAAATTTTAGGAGATTCAGATCAACTCATCACAACCTGTGTCTTGAAAGATGGGTAGGAATTCACCAGGCAGACAAGTACATGTGTATGTGTGTATGTGTGTATGTGTGTATGTGTGTGTCCTGAAAGTTGGGTAGGGATTCAATAAACAGACAAAAGATGGGTAGGGATTCACCAGGCAGACAAGTACATGTGTGTGTGTGTTTGTGTGTGTGTGTGTGTGTGTGTGTGTGTCTTGAAAGATGGATAAGGATTCACCAGGCAAACAAACACACACGTGTGTGTGTGTGTGTGTGTGTGGTGGGGCTGGGGGTAGAGCTATGACTTAAGAGGCCTAAGAGCCACGCATCTGGGGCCTGTGAGCACTCGCACTTGAAGGTGGCTTTGGAGGCCCTGTGATCTGGTCTCTCCTCCCTCCACACCTTCCCTGCAAGCTTCCACCCGCTTGGATTCCTCCAGACCCTCTGCCCTGGCTAGCAAGTCTCTCTAGAGCATCTGCCTGCATCTGTGGGGATTGATGCTTAAATAACTTGGGGGCTTCTTTAAGAAAGAAGATAAAACTAGATATGAAAGTCAATGAGGAGCAGAAAGGAGAGAGCCAGGACCAGGTTGGAGGGGCTTGTTGGCCGTGGTGTTGAGTGTGGCTTTTACCCCAAGGATACTGGGAGCCATGAGAGGTGTCCAGCTGGGGGAGCAACCATCGGACCTGTATTTCAGAACCTCTGACTCTTACTGTGATGTGAGGATGAGTTTGGGAGGAAATACAGCCACCCCCTCCCCCCAACCCCTGGTGGAGTGAAGGGGCACAGAGGCTGACCTCCTCTTGTCTCCTCCCTGTCTGGCACTCTCATTGATGACTTGCTCTCACTAACAAGCTGTGGGACATGGGCGAGGGCTTACCATGCTGGGTCTCAGCTTCCCCATCTGTTTCCCATCTTCCTGCCAGTTTCTTCGTGCCTTCCAACCTTTCTTCGTGGATCCAGTGCAAAGCGGAGTTAAGTCTCTCCTCACTTCTTGCAGCCATTGGTCCTGGTTTCGAGGATGTGCTTCCTTCCTGGGGCCTCTGCTGGAAGGAGATCAGAAGTTCTGTTCCATTGACCAGCTTGCCTCCTGAGGGGCCATGGTGAAGGTCTCCCCCTGAGGTCCAGCAGGCCTGTGGGCTCAGAGCCAGTGTCTGCCACAGGGGATCTTGTTCCTCGTACTCACTGCCTGGTCCTCCTTGGCCCTCCTGGAGCTTGGTTACTGCCAGCTGCTCTTCCCAGGGCCTCAGGAGAGTCCCCCACTGGCCCAACCTCAGTGATGTCTGTGAGAAGAGGAGAGAAGCCCTGGAAAGGGCCAGGAAGGCTGGGAGTGGGTGCAAGTGACAAGTCTTGTGTATGTCGATTCAATTGCCAGGCCTCCTAGATGTGTGAACAGCCTCCAGCCAACCCTCTCTGCTCTGTATTTCACATGCCTGCTGATTCTTCTGTAAAGAATGCGGGCGAGGGATCTGCCTGGGAAGATTCTTAGCATCTTTGGGTGAGTGGCTCTTTGCACGGCTGCGTAAAGTCAGTGAAGCCTCTTGGATGGTGAAGGTAAGAGGGAGTAGCATGAGGGGCAGGAACAATTGTCCTTCCAGGTGGGAGATGCCAGCCCGGGATTTCTGTTCACTGGCCTGGACTCAGTGAGGATGTATACATGGGCTTCTAGGATTCATGTTTCCAAAAGTTGGAGCAGTAGAATCTGATTTGGGAGAAGGCCATAAGTGCTTCCTGCTATGCAAATATTTTAGTGATGGAGGGCCACGATGGGCTAGACAGACAGGGTGTTACATGCACCTGTTTAATTCTTACAGCAACCCTAACAAGTCATACTGTTAATATACCCACTTTCTAGATGAGGAAACTGAGAGTGAGAAAGGTTAAGTACTGGCCAGAGGTCATACAGCTGGAAGATGCAGAATCAGGATGCAAACTCAACTCTGCCTGCTGCCAAGGCCTGGATGTTTATACCACCTGCCCTGCAGCCTCTAAAAGTGTCTTGACAGTTGAAGCAGAATTGGGCCCAGAGGCCAAATGAGGCCAAACTAGGGGTTATTTGCCTTGGAGTCCCCACCCCAGGCCTGCCGTGCTGGCCCTTGTTTGGGTTACCACGAGCTTTCTCAGGCAGCCCCACAGGACAGGCTGGCCACTTGGGAGTGCCCAGACCCGGGCAAGCCCTGGAGGAAACAAGGCTGTGGGGAAATATCTCCTGGCTCCCTCTACCCCACACAGGGAGCAGCGGTTGCTATGCAGCCTTGTTTGTTCAAGGCCAGCCAGGCGACGGGCAGGAGCGTGCCAGCAGCGGGGCCAGTGGCTGCCCCCAGCACCTGCCCAGACGAGAGGCCCGCAGCCCAGAGCTGCAAGGCTGGGCCGGGGCCAGGGCAGGCCAGGTGTGAGGCTGCCCTGTCTTCACCTCCCTGGACCCACGGCAGCATCATCTGCAGAGAGACCGTGGGACCTGGATTCCTCTGGTGGCAGGGGTCTGGCCTCTGGATGAAGAGGTGACAGGTGATGTGTCCGCCAAGCTGTGGGTGCGGGGATGGGAAGGGAGGGTGAGTCAGGGTGCTTGAAGTCCTTGGTGGGTTGTCAAGGAGCTGATCTGGAGCAAGGATGAGGGTACGGGGAGAGGAGGGATACCCAGCCGTGATGGAGTCTGAGTCACTGCCGGAGTGCCTTCGCCTCTCTGGGCCTTGCTGCATCAACTTTGCACGGGGAGGTTGGGTCCCTGCTCTCTGAGTGGAGACCCAGGAAGGAGGAGCTGTCCCGGGCTGTCCCCTCTCCGGCCAAAGCCTCTGCCAGAGCTGGGGGTCAACACTGCATGGTTCAGGCGCCCACTCAGCTGAGGCTTCCCGGGAGAGGGACGTGGGTGGATGTGCATGCTATAAAGAATGTTAAGGGTACAGGGAACTCATGTGAAATGGAAGTCTTGGAAGGGTTCTGGATTTGAATTCTGGCTTTACTTCTTACCTTCTGTGTGGACTTAAGCTCCTTCCTCTCTGAGCCTCAGTTTCCTCACCTGTGAAGTAGGGGTTAAATAATACTTCCCTTGGCACTGCTTGTGAGGCATGGAGACCATAAGCCCCTGTGCTAGACAGAGGCCACTTCTCTTCATGCTGTTAGTATTGGAGAGATGACCCTGTTCCTTACCAGAACAGACTTCAGCTTCCTGAAACTGAGGTTTTGCCAGCCAGCCCTCCTGGACAAGGGCCCATGCTGGCCCAGGGGCCTCAGGAGGCTGATATGTCCTCGGGAGCACTGGGAAGGCTGGGGAGGACTGTGCTTGGTGGGTGGGTCACTGAGGTTGGTCTCTGAGCATGGGGTGCTGGCTCCAGGCGGGTGGGCAGGGCAAGTCATCTGGCTGGCCCTGAGCCCGCCAAGCCTGCACTGCTCTCCACCACATCCTGGGAGGATGGAGCCTGTAGCTCCCCGACCCCAGGCTTGCTGGATCCCAGGACTGGCTCTGTTTCAGCCCCTGGAGGCTTGCTCTGACAGATTTGAAGGAAGAGCATGTAGTGGGAGCGAGGGACGCAGAGACGTCAGGCTGGGCTCTGGAGAGACTTGCCTCTGAAGGCCTCCCAGTGCCCCTGGGGCCACCGCAGAGGCCCCGGACACTGCTCAACAAGTGTGGATACTTAGAAGTTGATTACTGTATGCTGATAGAGGAATGTACAGAACTCACAATTTAAAGAAGAGTGAATGTCTGTGTAGCCACCACCACCAGGTCAGGAAACAGACATCCAGGCAGGACCCTAGAACCGTCCCCCATGGAGGTCTTCCTTGTCACAGCCGCCTCCCTCCCCACAGGGTCAGTCATATCCCCATTTTCCCTTGTTTTGCCATAAGGTTTTCCCATCTATGTATGTTTTTCTAAATGCGCAATTTAACCTTGTCTTCGATTGAACTTCCTATACGCAGAATCGCTCTCTCTGTGTCTTCTGTGTTTGACTTCTTTCACTAAACATTACTCTGTGCAGTTGTCCTTGGTGTTGAGTAGAGATCCAGTTTGTTCATTTCCATTGTCATGGAATATTCCAAGGCGTAAATACACCACGACTTATGTCTCTGTTTTCCTGTGGGGCGTTGAGATGATTTCCAGACTTTGTGTGTATCATCAGAACTGCTGTGAACATTCTCCTCCTTCTTCCTTAGTTCACGCATGCGAGGTTTGCTCTAGGGTAGACGCCTAGGATGAAATTGCTGGGCATAGGGTTTGCATGCCTTTCCCTAGCGGTTGACCCATTTATGCCTCACCCACCACACATGCTCTGCGTCTCTTCAACACTTAGTACCATCTACAATTTTAATTTTTGGCAACCTTTGCAGATGGGTGGTAGCATCTCATTCTGACGTTAATTTGCATTTCTGTGATGATGAGGAAATGAACACCTGCCCTCGCCTTTCTTCCTCCTCACTTTCCTTCCTTTTTGGTGCTACCATCCACCCGGATCTCTCTCTTAGCTCCCGCCTCCCCCACACTCTGCTCAGGTTCCTGACTTCCCTTTTTCTCTCTGTCCTCCTGCCCCTCTCCCCACTATCTTCTCATCCTGCTTCTTGGAAAACCAATCTCTCATGTGCATTATTTCTCCATCACTGATCTTTGAGCTGCTGACCTGGGCTCCAGAGGAGCTGTCTAGAGATCTGAGATATTCACTTTGTCTCTGCTTCTAAATCTCTGCTTCTTGGTCCAACTCACATCCCTTCTTCGGCCTTGGATTTCCCTTCACTTAAACAAAGACAGAAAAAACAACGACCTTCTGAAGAAGCCGTTTCGATTTCCCAGGATAACCTGGCCTAGACGCTGGAGAGGCACGTGGAAGACTCTAGCTCTTGGTCAAGAAGAGTTGAGCTTCTCCTGGGGGCACTGGGAGAAGGACAGAGTGGTGCTCTGGTGTCAGCTGAGGTTCTTACAGGGAGATGGTTGTCAAGGGCGCTTTCCTGGAATGTGACAGACACTTAGATGCTGGGCATGGTCAGAACCAACTTTGCTGAGACTACGATGGGAAAAGATGTATTATTTCTTCCCAGTCTCTTCTGAGCCTCTGGTACCTGTAAGTGTTCGCAGACTACAATTTAAAGCTGGGAGCTCCAGCTACTGGGCAGGGATCTCTGAACAGCCAAACCATATACAGAAAGCGTTCTGGGGACAGTAGACCAGAATTTAAGACTCCAGAACTATGATCAAGCTCTAGGATGACTCGTTCCTGAAAGTGGGACTCTTAGGGTGGGCTGCAGGCTTCCAGGTCTAGCTGCATGATTTCAGGAAGAATTTGATTCAAGTAGCACTGAGTCCCACTAAGGAATTCAGACCCTGGGGAGACACTGTCATGGCTCTGACCAGGCTTTGCACTGCTGAGTGACCATTTTGAGAGGGCTCAGTAGAAGACTGGAAAAGGCACCTTTCTTCCCAGCCCTGCTCAGGGCCTTGCCAGCTAGGGGCTAGAATGATGCCTGCAGGTAGGCAGTGGTAGGCAGTGGCTCTTGACATTCCTGGGTATGTCATACAGCCTTTCATGAGCCCCTCTTTTAAGAGCCAGGAGAGTAGCTGACCTCTAAGATTTCCTTGCAGCTTGAAATTTAGTGGCAGGAGAAGCAAGTAAAGACACATCCTATTCCCACAGCGCGAAACTTCATTGAATTAACTAGGACAGGTTTTGATCTCTAATTTACATTTCCATTAACATTATATACAAGAGTGGGGAAAGGCTCAGAATATTCTGGATTTTATAAATTTATGGATATGTTACATACCTATTGTTCCCAGGACTGCCACTTGTTCATCTGGTACTTTTGTATGAGTTAGAAAAAGATGCCTCTTTAAGACATTTGGAGCTTCCCTGGTGGCTCAGATGGTAAAGAATCTGCCTGCAATGCAGGAGAAGTGGTTCAAGCCCTGGGTCAGGAAGATCCCCTGGAGAAGGGAATGGTGACCCACTCCAGTATTCTTGCCTGGAGAATTCCAAGGACAGAGGAGTCCAGTGGGCTATAATCCACGAGGTTACAAAGAATCAGACATGACTGAGTGACTAACATTCACTTTTCACTTTCACATAAGATGTTTTACTTTTATTCATCAGAGAAAGGCTATAATAAATGTGCAGATCTGTAGCGTCTGCAGTGTGAATGGTGTCTCCCCTTAACTATGATGCTCTTGTGCAGTGTCCAACCTGAACAATCAGACAGGGCAGCCCTGCCTCTCTCCTACCTTCATTATTTTTCAAATACAGCCTAAGTAAAACTTTCTCTCATATGTAGGCTTTCTCATATCTTTGAGACCAATGATTCTTATATCAGAATTCCTGGGGAAGGTGTAGGGAGCTCTTTCATATGTCACAGACCTAGACACACAGGCAGCTGTCCTCTTCCTCTCTTTCACTCATCCCCCCAAAACACACACTGAGCTTTACAAGTTGAAGACCACAATCCTCAGCTGTGTTGGGGCATAAAAATGGTTGAGAAGTACTGCTTTGGGCTCCTGACCATGAGATTCACCGTGTCCCAGGAGGTCACTGAGATGTAGGCGTGTCCTACCCCAGCCTACCCACTGCCTCCTGCTCACCCCACGGAACTCATGCAACAGACGGACATTCTGTTGCTTTAAGTGGTGCTTCCGCTTTGCCACCCAGCCTGAGCCAGTCCTCTTTAATTTTTATTTATCTTATAATTTATCTTTGTCTGTGTTGGGTCTTCATTGCTGGGCACGGGCTTTCTCTAGTTGCAGACAGCAACTCTTCACTGCAGTGTGCAGGCTTCTCGTTTCGGTGTCTTGCCTATTGCAGAGCATAGGTTCTGGCGTATGGGCTCAGTAGTTGTGGAGCACAGGCTTAGATGCTCAGCAGCTTGTGGGATCTTCCTGGACCACAGCTTGTGAAATCTTCCTGGACCAGGGATTGAACCCATATGCCCTGCATTGGCAGGCAGAGTCCTAATCACTGGACCATCAGGGAAGCCCAGCCAGGGCTCTTAGCTTCTAGCCTCAAAGACTTTCAAAAAGGGCATTTCCCGCTCCTTGAATGTCTGATTGCCTGCAGTAAAATTGTTATTAAACAAACAATAATGTTAATAGCCACTGTTTATTGAGTAGTCGCTAGGGCCCAGACACAGTGTTACGTGCTTGTCCTATTTTATTGAATACTGTCAATAACCGTGTGAGAGTGTTATTTCCATTACAGTTATGTGCATGCTCAGCAAAGTTTAGTCACATGAAGTCACACAGCTAAATGGAATTTAATTCAAGTCTGTTGACTCCTAAGCGTCCTCTCTGGAGTACTGTGTACCACCACCTCCAAGAGCAGAGGACTTCAGCCCTGCTGCTTCCGCTTAGTTGCTCTGTGGCCTTGATAGTTACTAACATTTTTTTTTAATGAATTTTTTTTTTTCTATTCCAAATTGTGTGTGTGCATGCTTAGTCACCAAGTCATGTCTGACTCTTTGTGACCCCATGGACAGAGAAGCCTGGCAGGCTACAGTAACCAAGTGAAGGAAACTAAGATTTCTTACTTCCGTGTTGATATGTGCCAAGAACTGGGCTGCATGGTGCTAAATATTATGCCACTTCACTTTCTAAATCCAATAACAAGGCAGATATTATTGTCCTTGTTGTATAGAAGTGACTATGGAGAAGAAAATGGCAACCCAGTCCAGTATTCTTGCCTGGAGAATCCCATGGATTGCCATTTCCTTCTCCATAGTCACTCAACTAAGTCTCAATCTTCTTATCTATACAATGAGGACAGTGCTTGGCACATATCAACATGGAAGTAAGAAATCTTAGTTTCCTTCACTTAGTTACTTCTCAGTAAAGATGTGCTTTAATTTTGATTTCTTCATTCATTCATGATACAAGCAGTTATTAAGAGTTATTACTGGGATGTCCCTGGTGGCCCAATGGCCAAGGCTCCAAACTCCCAATGCAGGGGGTCCAGGTTTGAGCCCTGGTTGGGGAACTAGATCCCACATGCCGCAGCTAAGAGTTCACATACCACACCTAAAGAACCCGTGCATTGCAACTAAGACTGAGAACAGCCAAATAAATACATTCAAAAAAGAGTTATTACTATGTGCCAGGTACTGGGTTGGACATTTGTCTGCATTTCTGAAAATCCCCATGGGCCTACACCTGATACTGTCTGGAGGACAGAAGGGATATAGGAGTCTTGATCTCACCTGATCCCATGACAGCAGGAGAGCCAGTGGGTGCAGCTCCAGAGCTGGCGGAGGGGCGCAGAGAAGGAGCAGTTAAGGTGGGGGTGCCGTCTCATCTGGGCATTGCCTTCCTGCTGGCCCATGTGCCAGCCATAGCTTGAGGCAGTGGTGGGGAGCGGGGTGCCCTGAGATGCCTCTCACAGAAGGTCTGGTGAGTGTGGGTATTCATCTCCTGGTTCTGGGTGGCAGGAGGCTCTAGGGATTCCCAGCGCCAGGAGTGGCCGAGTCCTTATCTGGAAGTTGAGAGTCACTGAGGAAATCAGCTCTGCCTCAGGCTAACAGAGATGGAGGCATCCGGCTGGGGCAAGGGTGGGAAAAGGAACAAAATTTTTTTTTTTTCCTGGGGTCAAAATACGTCATATTCCAGGGCTTCACTGCTCTCATGCTCTTCGGCCTAACCTCCTATTTCATGGATGATATCAAAGCCTTCCTGCCCGTTCCCTCCGGACTCCCCTCCGCTGCCTCCCTTCACATCCAGGGACCTGACCATGCCTAAGCCAACCCCCCTCCGCCCCTCCACCTCACCTCCCATCCAGGTAGCTCTGGGATCCTGCTCCATCAGTTCCCCTGCCTCCCTTCACATCTACAGCCTTTCCCTTCTTCTGGCTCTTTTTCCTTCTCCTATGCACATGCTCCAGCAGTTCCTATCCTTAAAAGAGATACAGAGAACAAGCACCAACTTCACCCACCTTCGCTCCTCCCCAGCTGCCACCCACGCTCTCTCTTCTTTCCAGCAGCTCTGAAGAGTAATCCCTACCCATTGTCTCCTTGACATTCCACACACTTCTCAACAGCAGCTGCCTGTGATCTCCAGGTCCCCCAGGCACAGAAGCTGCTATAAGTAACCTGGTTGATGTCCTCAGGGCCACATCAATGGGCTTTTCTCACTCCTTACCCCTCCCGACTTTTTTGCTGTGTGGACACTTCTGCTTATTCTCTGCTCTCTGGGTTTTCCTGGTACCCACTCTCTACCTCCCTGAGTGTCCTCGCTCTGGCTCTCCTTTCTCATTGTCAGGGCTTCCTGGTTCCAGGACCTTTCCAGAGTCTTAGATGGTAATACTATAGAAATGAATATTGCTTCCACAAGACTCTTTTTTTTTTTCTTCTAATCCACGCCCCCCCCCCCTTTTTTTTTTGCCATGCCATGTAACTGGCAGGATCTTAGTTCCCCAACCAGGGATTGAACCCAGGCCACCTGCAGTGAAAGCACCAAGTCCTAACCACTGGACAGACAGGGAATTCCTGCACAAGACTCTCAGGCAAGCAAAGCTTTTCATTGAAAGAGATAGTTTATGCTCAAGGTAGAAGGTGGGGAAAAGGGGCCAGCTCAAGGGGTGAGTTGCTTTTATTAAAAAAAAAAAGAGAGAGGGCTGGTCTCATGAGCCCTGGTAATTTCCAGAAATAGTCAAACATCTTTGATCAGCAGTGGGTGGCTATCAGGAATAGGGAGTGTTTCTGTGGGGGAAAGGTTGGCATGAGAATTTTCTGCAAGAAAGCACAGGGACAGATAAGGTTGAAATTGACAGTTGAGCTTCTTGTCTTGTGGCCACTAGATATGCCAGGCATTTGTTCTTTAGCTTGTAGGGCTTGTTTTGCCCAAGGCTGTTCCCGGGTCCTGATTCCAAGATGGTTGTACTCTTGCCTGTCTTGTTCCTACTGACAACATCTGCTCTCATGGCTTCAATCGCTGTCTGATTCTCAGGGGTTTCCTGGCCTGTGTCTCCAGCCCAGATCACCCTTTCTTGAGTCTCAAACCAACTTTCTGGATGCCTTTACCTGGGGGCCCTGGAGAAGCCACAAACCAACCTGTCCAAACCAGGACTAAGGGTCTCTCCCAGGTTGGCACCTGCTACTGTGTTCACCATCTCAGCAGCAGAGGCACCCTGTGCTCTGGCTCTCTCTTCAGATCCCTAGACTCGGCTAGACTCTCCCAGCCCTCCTATCCTCATCAGTCTCTCTGTCTTGCTGATGTGGCTCCTGCTTCTTTCTCAGATCTGACCCTGTTCTCCCATTTGAACCACCTCTGCCCAAAATCACACTCTTCTCTTCTCTCTCCAGAGTTATTTCCACAACCTCCTGCCCTGTCCACTTACATCTGTCTGCCAGCTGCCGTGAGGTTCATACATTACAGTATGTATGTAGAATACATACAGTACAGTATGATGCCACGGAGTATTGATTGCTTACTAGGGGCCAGACTCAGTACTGAGTAATTTTGTGTTTTATTGAATGTATTATTGAAGTAGGGTAGGCAATATCTCTATTTTTGCAGTTAAGGAAACTTTGGCTCAGAGAAGTTTGGCAACAGGTCTGTGGTCACACATCTCACAGGTGTTGGAATTTAATCTCATTCACCTTTGGATTTTAGTTCCTCACATACAGCTCAATGAGTGAGCAGATCTCAGACTTTCAGTGATAGGCCGAACTCAGGAGGTCAGAGTCCAGGGGGTCACCTGAGAACATACAGAGTTTTCCCTGGAAGGCTATGGGGTAGGCTACCTCCTGTGGGGGGAGGGAACAGGGTATGTATGGGAGTGGAGGTGTGGGTGGGTGATTATTTTCAGGGGACACCTGGGGTACAGGCAGGGATCAGATCTAAACTCTGACATTAGAGGCAAATCTTGGTTAAGTCACGTATCTTTTCTGTACCTAGTCCAGAGGCTGAGCTAGTGTCTCTGCTTGGGTCCTAAAATTTTGTCAAAAACTTCCTTCCCTTGGAAAGTTCGTCCTGGGTCCCCATTGAGGGGTCTGCATGAAAAAAAAGGTTAGATGATGTCATTTCTCAGCTAGAAATCCTTAGAGCTCCCTTTGCCTGCAGAACAAGCCCAGACTTGACAGAGCTGTGCAGGTACCGGCCCTCGACTACCTGCCTAGACTTGGGCCCTCCCAGCAAACTATTTGGTCCTCCGTGCCTTTGCTCAGAGTTTCCTGAGCCTGGATTGCCTTTCCTACTTCCCTGCCTATCTAGGTCCTACTTCCTTCCCAGCCCATTGAGGATGCAGCTTTTCCACAGAGGGTCTCTGGGTGCCTAGTCAGATAGCACTGAGGCTCTCCCCATGTGCCCATCCCTACCCAGGACCAGGAAGGACTGGATTCTCCAGGTGTTGCAACAAGCATTCCCTGGGCAGTATAGAATCACCATGAAACTAGCTGGCGACTCATCTGGTTTGAGCCTCTTACACTGTAGACATGTCTGACTCTTCCTCGTGAGGGGTGCCTGTGTCACCTGGGTCTGTCTTGGAGGAATGGAGGGCTGACCCTGGTAACTGGGCACCTGGGTTTGCACGTTTGTGCGTGTGTGTTTATATGCAGGGTGGGGGAGGGAGAGGAAGAGCTAATACTAGACATTAGTGATTACCTACCAGCAATGGTACTAAATTATGTTTGTACACAACTTCACTGAATCTTAACAAAATCCTTTGTTAGAACACTTTTTCAGGTAAAGAAATCAAAGCTCAGAGGAATTAAATAATCTGCCCAGGTTCATTCAAGAGGGCCAGGGCAGGGTCCCAGCCTCCCTGTGTCAACCGCAAAGCAGAGTTCCAGGAGTCCCGAGTGGGTGTTCAGGGCAGCCTGGGGTGGGGGGTGGGGTGGGAGGATTACTTACCCCCAAGGCCCCTCTCCAGTGGGTATTTCAGCAGGGATATATTTTGGGTTCAAACTCTAGGTTTGGTGACTCAGTCATCTTTCCCTTCTCCTCTCTCTCCTCTCCTGGATATGGCGCCATCATTCCCATCAAACATATCTGAGTAGGTGAGCTCTCTGACTTACTGGAACCCACGTCCCAGGACTGGGGACCAACCCCATCCCAGTCCCCCTGTGCTGACCCTTCCTCCCTCCTCAGAGCCTTGCCCTCCTGCCTGAGGACTGTTCATTTGAGGACCAGGATCTGCCCAGCTCCCTCCGGAGCAAGGTGGACCCTGTGGGCTGTGTGAGGCACAGGGCGGTGGGGACTTTGTCCTTGGGGCTGAAGGCATTCTTTCCTGGGACAATACCTGTTTGTTCCCTTTCTACTTGAAACCTGAGTCCCCTTCCGTCACCTTTCTTCATTCCTGCGATGCTGGTCACCATGGAACCTCTTTAGCCATAGTTTTAGTGGAAGGAGTGGACAACAGTCAGTTACTTTGGGTCACTCCGTTTCCTGAGTGGGGACTCTGAGGCTGAGGGTGGAGGAGCCAGCCACCTTGGGTGATCCAGAGCATCAGGGGGTGAGGAGGGGACCCCGGTCCCCAGAACCCCCTCACTGTAGCCCTTTAGGTCAGGGACTGGTTTTCCCTTCAGGGGACAGTCACTCCTTGATGCCCAGGACAGTGATGGGTCAAATGGGGGTTCAGTGGATTGTGCCTCAGAGGTCAGCACTAAGTACTGTCCATGCCAAACCCCAAAGCTTTGTCCTCATTTGGAGTGGAATATCTGATTGCGGTTTTTATAGTTTGGGCATAGATCTTTAAGTTTCCACCAGGCCTTGGGGAGGCGCCACCCGCTGTCCTGACAGAAGACGTGGTTGTCCGTACACAAGTGTAGGCACCTCCCATTGGCAGGCGCTGAGGAGGCCAGTATGTAAACCCTGAGGGCCTGAGGGGTCAAAGGTGTGAACATAGGAGGCGGGGGCCTGAAAGGGACTCTGTCTCGTTGGCAGGTGCTGAGGAGGCCAGTATGTAGACCCTGGGTCAAAGGTGTGAACATAGGAGGGGGAGGCCTGAAAGGGACTCTGTCTCATTGGCAGGTGCTGAGGAGGCCAGTATGTAGACCCTGAGGGCCTGAGGGGTCAAAGGTGTGAACATAGGAGGGGGAGGCCTGAAAGGGACTCTGTCTGCTGGGTTGCCTGGGCAAGCCATGGAGTGTACTCACCTTCCCTTCCATACTGTTGGTGTCCCTCAGGGCGTGGAGGGACATGGGCCATCCTGGTCTGCCGGGGAGGTAGTAGTGAGAGGGATAGAGGCAGTCTTGCTCAGAAGGTGCCGTTGAACCTTATGTGTCTGGGCCCTCAGGCAGCTCTAAATCTTCTTTTTAGCTTCATAGACATGATTACTATGGGGAGACTGAGACAGCATATCCACTTTGATAGCCTAAGGTCAGAGTCAGGGCTGGGGTCTTCTTATACAGGGAGTCTGAACTACAGCCTGTGTGAACATCAGAGTCACTCAGGAGTTAAGGGAAGAAAAATAACCAGACAAAGCCCTGTGGCCGTTCTCTGGAAGAGTCTGCTTCTGTGGAGATCTGGGTATCACCTCGGAATCTGTCGTTCTAATCAGTTTCCAGGAGATTTTGATCTGCAGCTGAGACTGAGAACAAGGGCTATAGCCAAACACCACGTTTCCACATGTGATTCACACAGAAAGCCTACACCCTGGTTAGATACAGGTAGCAGGAGTCTGTGGTGTCCAAAGCCTGGACTCCAGCTTGTTTACTTTGATTCAGTCTGTCCCTCGAGGAACGTTCTTTCTGGGTTTTGCTGGAAGCAGCCATCTTGACAAATTCTTGAGTCTCTATTGCTCAGAGAGGTGAGAGGTGGGGTATTGGGACCCATGGAATAAATCTCCCTCCACTTCACTCTGGAGAAGGGCCATGTCTCTCAGCTATTCCAGGCTGCTTGTCACTACTGTGACAGGCAGTTGTCTTCTCCTCTGATTGTGAGGAAAATTCTCCTCAGAGAACCGAGTGGCTGGAGGCTGTAATCAGCAGGACCTCAGAGGCTGGGCTGGAACCTCTCTTTGGCCAGGGGTTGCTAGGAGCTGTTCTGCCTGCTGGGGTCTGGGTGGGGACATGGTGGGCCGGCTTCCAGACAGAAGGCAGGAGTTTTCAGTTCCTGGGTTAGGATTTGTTGCTCAGCAAAAAGAGTCTGGCATTGCCTCCTGCCCTGTCCCCAGATGGTATCTGAAGGGACCTACTCTGGGGCAGAAACTGGGGGATATGGAAGGTGTGGCCTTTGTCCTGATTTTATCATAGATTATCTCTGGTCATTCACCTCCCTACCTGTCAGGGTGGAAATGGGTCACTATGATATCAGCAGAGAATTTATAAAACTGAGTGAACTTGCAGAGTCTGCGGCGAGACCTTTATTACATGAGAAAAGAATGAAGTCAGGTCAAGGGCAGGAATGGACGACTGACCCCGGAGGGTTAAGGGAGGCTGGAAAGAGGCTTGGAGGGGTCAAGCGGTCAGCTTAGGACAATGAAATGGCTGGGAGTGTCTGAGGTTGGCTTGGTCAACAAATTGAGAATGAGGGCCAGGAACTTTGTGCAGAAGACCGGTGTGCCTGAGAGAAAACAAGGGAGTTAGTCTCTGCAGAGCCCCCTGCTGCATCCTTGAGTGATAAGAGGGGTTGCAAAGCTTGACTCAGCATGAGCTTCCAGGGCAGCTACCAGAGTAATGAGGAAAGTAGAAACTGGTGAGGAAAGGAAGTGTCAGACTCCCCCTTGATAAGCTCCACCTTCCCCAAGACCCTGAGGTGACCGTGTCAACGCCAAAGCCACCAGCAAAATTGGGTTCATGCGTTTCACTGACACTGTTCATAATGGACTGTCTACAGTCATGCAAACTGTCTACATGGACTGTCTACATAATGGACTGTCTATAGTCATGCAGTCTGGAGAGTCCCTTGGACTGCAAGTAGATCAAACCAGTCAATCCTAAAGGAAATCAGTCCTGAATATTCATTGGAAGGACTGATGCTAAGGCTGAAACTCCAATGCTTTGGCTACCTGATAAGAACTGACCCATTGGAAAAGACCCTGATGCTGGGAAAGATTGAAGGCAGGAGGAGAAGGGGATGACAGAGGATGAGATGGTTGGATGACATCATTGACTTGATAGACCTGAGTTTGAGCAAGCTCTGGGAGTTGGTGATGGACAGAGAAGCTTGGTGTGCTGCAGTTCATGGGGTTGCAAAGAGTCAGACATGACTGAGCGACTGAACTGAACTGAACAGTTATGCAACCTGGGGACTTGGAAACTTTAAAGTGTCCAAGAGAGTCCGAATGTTAAAAGTGCCCTCAGTCCATGCCAAGTGCCAAGTCGCTTCGATCACACTCAACTCTTTGCAACGCTATGGACCATAGCCCACCAGGCTCCTCTGTCCATGGGATTCTCCAAGCAAGAATACTGGACCGGGTTGCCATGCCCTCCTCCAGGGGATCTTCCTGACCCAGGGATCAAACCCATGTCTCTTTACATCTGTTGCACTGGCAGGTGAGTTCTTTACCACTAGCACCACCTGGGAAGCCAGTGGCAGATTTCTTTACTACAAGAATGCTTTAAGGGCTTCTCTGGTGGCTCAGCGGAGAAGGCAATGGCACCCCACTCCAGTACTCTTGCCTGGAAAATCCCGCGGACGGAGGAGTCTGTCCATGGGGTCTCGAAGAGTCGGACACGACTGAGCGACTTCACTTTCACTTTTCACTTTCACGTACTGGAGAAGGAAATGGCAACCCACTCCAGTGTTCTTGCCTGGAGAATCCCAGGGATGGGGAAGCCTGGTGGGCTGCCGTCTATGGGGTCACACAGAGTCAGACATGACTGAAGCGACTTAGCAGCAGTAGCAGCAGTTGGTGGCTCAGTGGTAAAGAAACAACCTGTCAATGCAGGAGACACAGTTTCAATCCCTGATCTAGGAAGATCCCACATGTCTAGCAGTGACTAAGTCCCTGTGCCACAATTATTGAGCCTGTGCTCCAGCGTCTACAACTATAAAGTCCAAGTGACACAACTACTGAAGCCCGAATGCCTAGAGCCTGTGCTGAGGCAAAAGAAGCCAAGGAATGAGAAGTCCGTGCACCACGACTAGATAATAGTCTCTGCTTGCCGCAACTAGAGAAAACCCCGCACAACAACAAAGACCCGGCATAGTCAAACATAAATAAAAAATTTAAAGCTCTTAAAAAAATAAAAAAGAGGAAAGAATGCTTTAACTCCTGTTGGGCTTCCCACAAAGTGGTTTAAAAAGAGTTTGTGATTTGTACTGATCCTCTCTGCCTCTCTCCATTGTATGTCCCTGGATGTTATAGGTTGGGGTCCTCTGGATGCTTGAGGATTGTGCTCACGGCCCAGAAACTAGCTGCTGCCTCTGGACAACCCCCCAGGTGCCTCTTCGACCCAGGGCATGGGCACCCGTGACGATGTACCCCCAGGTAAGGGGCCCCAAGGAAGGTTGTGGGGGTGGGGATCTTCCTTGAATACTCCCACGGGCTCTGCTTGGGAGATGTGGTCAGGCCGCCAAGCCTTTCCATCCGGGCCAGACTCTGTGGGCTCTCCCTGCTCAGCCTCCTGTGGGGGGCTCCCTATCTGGCTCCAGATTCCAGGGCTTTGCTTCCACTCTCTGAGCTGATGGGCTGACTGAGGGTAGTGTTCTGTAGTGGGAATATGAAGACGGGCCAAGGATGCAGGAGTGGGTCCATGGGAGGGCTGGGTGGCCCCGTTTTCCTCAGCTGACAGGGCAGGAGACAGTGTGGCCAACTGTATCAGCGTTCCAGGCCTGGTGCTGCCGCTGGGAGCCAGCTGTGTGAGCCTGTTTCCCCTGGAGGGTGAGGGAGTCAGAGGTCCTGCCTGGAGCGAACGGGTGCTTGTGAGGTGGAGCTGCTTCTCCTGGGAGGGGCCTCTGCAGGGGCCTGGAGACTCCTTGCTAGGAGTGTGGAGAACCGGGGACGCCTGAGCAGTTCAGGGAACAGGCCACTGTGCTCAGGGCCGAGGACCGGGAGCTCATGAAAGAGGCTGAGAAGGTGCAGTGTGGGGAGGGTTTGGAGCAAAGCTGGGAGAAGTCACGCGGAGCGGGCTGGAAAGGTGGGCTTTGGTGGGGAGCACGGTGCCCTGGCCGGCTGGGGTCGGGGTGGCAAGCCCCCACCTGAGGGCAAGGCTCTGATTTGGGGGATGGGCCACAGAGTGCCCGGGACCATCTGTCCCCTATCCCGGCCTTAGTGGACTCTAAGACACTGCTCTCCCTGCCTTTCTGTCCCCAGCCAAAGTTCCGGCTCCTGTGGCCGTGTACGGTGGCAGCGTTCCCCAGAGCAGTGCTGGGCCCCTTGCACTCCCAGGTGGAAGCAGTGACTCCAGCCTGGAGACTTTTGGAGAAGGTGAGATGGAGGGACGGGCCTGGTGACTCCATCACATCAAATGGCCTTCAAATGTCCCAGCAGCCTCTCTGGGGCCTTGGAACAGAGATGGGCCATTCCACCTGGCAGCCACACAGACAGGGTCAGTGACCACAGAGCAGAGCCTGGACCTCATCCTGGAGGGAGGAGATGGGTGTGTTTAGATGCCCAACTGTGTCCTCAAGCCATGGCAGGTATTAATTTTACCCAGGTCCCTGCTGGACATGTCCTTTGGTTTTAGGTGGGTCCTTGGGCTTCCCTGGTGGCTCAGATGGTAAAGTGTCTGCCTGCAATGTGGGAGACCTGTGTTCGATTCCTGGGTCGAGAAGATCCCCTGGAGAAGGAAATGGCAACCCACTCTAGTACTCTTGCCTGGAAAATTCCATGGACAGGGGAGCCTTGTAGGCTATAGTCCATGGGGTCGCAAAGAGTCGGGCATGACTGAACGACTTCACTTCACCTCACTTTTCAATTCTCTGCCTCAAAGGATGGAGGTGTATGGAGGGCTCCCGCAGGAACAGGGAATAAGTGGGGTTCTCCTAGGAATTGCAGGAAGGCCCCATGAACCCCAGGAAGGCAGCGCTGAGGTCCTGGGGCCTGGGTGGTGTTAGCACCCAGGGAAGTGGGGGGAGTGGGCTCCTCTAGCATAGCAGTTCTTGTCTCAGCCTCCCTCCAGCTAGCACCCAGCGCCCTCCTGGAGAAGCCATCACAGCTCTTGAGTGGACGTGGGGACCCTGGCAGCCTCAAACTGGATGCTCCCCTGAAGGGCTGGCAGGCCAGGAACGGCCACCCCAGGAACCTTGCAGCCTTGTCTCTGGGTCCCCACCCGCTGGTGCCGCTCCCTTCGCTGAAGTCAGAGGCCAACAGTGTGGCCCGGGACACCACCCAGATCAAGGACAAGCTCAAGAAAAGGAGACTCTCAGAGGGCTTGGCAGCATCTTCCCGTGGTGAGCCCTGGGCCCTGCCCAGACCCCAGCCCTAAGGTCAGGGACCCCAGGCCACTTGGACTGTGAGAGTCAGCAGGTGTGCAACTGGCAGCTGGGGTCAGAGGTGGTCGGGGGGCACCCTCTCTACAGCCCCTGCCTCCTCCGTGGAATGCCATCTCCCACTTAGGCCTCTGCAGCGGCTCCCAACTGGACTCCCCATTCCCACCCTCGCCTCCTTCTAGTCTTCACTGCAAAGCAATTCTTTTCGAACACAGATCTGACCACCTTCTTCCTCCCACTCCTGCCAACTATGCTAAAGCCACCCAGTGGCTTTCAAGTGGATACAAGGACTAGAACCCGCTGCTTTCTCTCCTAATTCAGTACTGATTTTGTTCCCCTTTCTACCCAACCTGCCTCTGAATTTTAATTATTTAATTAATTTATTCTGAATTTTAAATAGGTGACTTTGACTGACACTTACTACCAAATTTTACAGGAGTGGGAAAGGACACTCAGCACAGTCTAGGGGTGGGCTTGGGGCTGGGGGAACATCTGCCCCCTCCTCTCACCATGCCAGCCTCCCCAGGACACAAGGCCCTGTTGCCAAGCAACTGAATTAACTCCACTCCCCACACTCTGGGGACTCACTTACTCCCCATCCCTACCACATACAGCCTCTCTGGATCCCGGTGGAGGCCCCAAAGGAGTTCCCCTGAAGACTGCCATCCCCCGGGCCACCTCTCAGAGGCTGCTGAGGGTGTCCAGGCCGATGCCTCCCATTCAGAGCATCCCCACCACCCCAGAAGTCAGCATAGCCAAGGAGAAGGGCCTGGACCCGCCCATAAGCCGTCAGGGTCCCCAGGAGCTGAGACCTGGTGCCCAGGAGGTAAGGCAGTTGGACTGCTCTGAGTCTTGCCTCCCTGTCCTTCTGTTTTTCTTTCGATCCTTTACCAATCCCTGTTCCTGGGCCCTGAGCATCTCTGAAAGTATCTTCTCTGGTAGTTGCCCCAGAGGTACCGAGCTGGCTCCTTCTAAGCAGATGCTGTGTGATTATCTATCTTACATGTGATGGTTCTCAAGCCTTCTCTGATCTAAATGTTCCAGAATTTCCTATGGTTCTGACCCTCCTCACTTTTGGCAAGGGACTGTGGCAGAGGGGAAAGAATACTGGGTTAAGACTCAGGAGATTTAGGTTCTGGTTTCCACTCTGCCCCTCACTGGCTGTGTGACCATGGGCAAGTCACTTCCCTCTCTGGGCCTCAGTTTGCACTAAGAAAAGGGAATTGGACCTGATGTTTTTGAGGATCCCTTTCAGCTCTGATGTTCTAGGATTTTCTGAAATGAGAACAGAAAAACAACTAATAATAATGACTAAAGGGGTTGGAGGAGGAATGAGAGGACCCCTTTTTGTTTAAATGGTAAGGAAACAATGAGCTCAGAGGTCCCAGGTTGTGCTATTAAAAAGAGAAGCAGGATACTTACCAGCGCTGTGGATAGAAGGGACCACTCGCACGAGGCACCTGGGAGCTGAGCATCCAGAGTGGACTGTTTCGTGGACCAGACCCTCCCCTACCTCTGCTCCCAGGTACAGATTTCCCAACAGTACCTGCACTGCAATGATGAGAAGATGCACAAGTCCCTGGGAGGCATTGTGATCCCACCCATCCCAAAGGCCAATGTACCCACTGGGACCTCCCGCACACCTGGCTCCCTTCCCAGCCTCTTGCCTCTGGGCCAGGACATCCTCACGGGCCTGAGGCCCCCCACCACACGGTAAGCAGCCCTAAATCAAAACTACCTGTGGTCCTCTCTCCTCTACCCTCCAAGATCTGCTTGGACTCCCTATGACTGAGTCTCCACCCCAGGGCCGAGCTCTGGGAGCCAGATGTGTGGAGGGCAGGGTCCTCCACCATGAGCCTCTGACCTGGGGCAGTCACAGAGCTGGCCCTTGACTCCAGCAGGAGGGGTGCATAGGCTTAATTAACAATGTCTTGACCTCTGTTTTCTACCAATGTCCTGATACGTGTGGTTGCTGCCCTGATGGATAGAATATGAATATTTTTAAAGCACTATTGGATTCATGATAGCTCTTTGTGATGGTGCATTTTCTTAATGAATGGACGTTAAAAATGCAAGCATTATTGTGTCTATATATGGGGGTAGTCTACAAAAGTTTTGGACTAAAAAGGGAATCAAAAAACTGGGAATCAGTGAATAGGGAGAGTGAATAGAGAATCAGTGAATAGAGAGAGAGGGAGAGATTGAGACAGGGGGAAGTAGAGAGAGCGCTCTCTTTGGGGTCTGCTGTGCCCATTTCTCTCAAGGGTCTTCTGTCTCCCACATCGCCTCCCCTTCTGTCCCAATACATGTCCACATCTTACTGTACCCTGGTGAAGTGTGGGAGCCCATCTGTGGACCTGCTCCTGGATTTAAGCTCTCTGCTCGATTTTTCCACCGACCTCTTCCTCTACCGGCCTCCACCTCCTCACCATCGACACCGCCTCCTCGTTTCCTGCTCAGACATCCACCTCTTCCTCCCCTCTGAGAGTTCGTGGTGGCTTTCATGACTCTCTGGCCCCCGATAAGTGACCTTTCCACCCATCCCACTGCTCTTGAGTTGTTGATGTCCTTGAATTCTTTGCCTTCCTCACCTTCCTGACTTCCAGGCAGTTTCCTGTGTGCCCCCTCTTTCCTTATTTCTTAAGTGTATTCCAGAACTCTTCGCCTCCATCTCCTTGTTCTCCCCTGGGAGGCTTATCTGTGCAGGTGGCTTCCAAGGTCAAGTGGGATGGGAGACTTCCGCATCCCCTGGGCTTCCCTCCACCTGTTGAGCATTCCCAGGCCCTCAAGGCTGATGCAGATCCAGCGTTGGAGGCAAGGAGGGAAGGAGGGTATATCACCACCACAGCATCACGGATGGAGCTCTTTGTGTTTCCCCTAACTGTCTCCCCCATGACCCCCTAATTTCCACTGGGGTGCAGGAGTGCTCTTTGATCTTCCAATTTCAGCATCATTTTCAACTCTTGCCCCCTGTTCCTAACAGATTGCCACATCCCATGCGGGCTTTCTTAAACAACGAGAGACAGTACGGAGGCTACCACCCCTGCTTGCCCTGCCTTTGCTCTTGGTTTGTACTTGCTGGCTCCCCTTTGACCTCCCCCTGGAGCTCCTACCCCATCTCCTGTGGCCCTGAGCTCTTCATCCTGATCTTTTGTTTTCATCCACCCCCTCTCCCCAAATATACCCCTTCCATGCACCTCACTTCTATTGACTTCCTGGTGCCAGCAGCTTAAACAGGAGTCTCCTTGGCCAGACATTCAGGGTGTTCCAGTCCACCACTTCACACTTCCTCCTGTGCTGCTCTCTGGGAGCCTGAGTGGCAACCCTCTCCACCCCCATACCCCTGTGTCCAGCCCTGGACGGCACCTCCCTGCAGCCCCAACATGAGCCTCTTATCCTTGGCCTGCTGGTCAGTTCCTACATTTTTCAAGCCCCAGCTCCACGTCCACCCTCTCTGTCAGGTCTTCCCTGGCCTCCTCGGGATGTGGGGAAGGGCTCTGTTCACACAGCACCCAGCCTGTGTGCGGTCCAGCCACCTCCCACCTACTTATTTGCTCACCTTTTATTTCAACCTCATTTCTATTCTTGAACTTGCAGCACTATAAGGCAGGGACACTATCTGGACACTTCTGTGGCTCCCAAGGTGTCAAGCTCCCATGTGAACTGCCATGGATTAGTCACATGTGGATTAGGCAGATAACATCTGAAGTATCTGCCTATTTGCTGTCAGGTTGTGACATGGATTTCTCTCCATTGACTCCGTGAGGCTAGCTAATGGCTGGGAGGGAGACTCCATTACCATTTCATCCATCCTTCATCTGTCTGTCTGTCCATGTGTCCGTGCATCCATTGAGTCACTGTTAAGAACCACTCTGTGCCAGACACTGTGTCAGGCGCTATGAAAGCAAAGCCAAACAAGACATTCCCTGTGTTCTGGGACCTCATAAGGGAAATTTACCAGCAGACCATTGACTAAAAGTCCCAGTGAGGTAAACACTAAGGTAGAAGGCTGCCTCTCATTCTGAGGATCGCTGTGGAAAATTATTTCAATCAGGCCAGGAAGACTTCTCAGAGGAGGTGAGGCCAGTTGAGTTTTGAAGGCTGAGGCAGAGTCTGTGAGATGGAGAGAGGGAGAGTTGGGAAGGATGACTGACTGAGGCATTTAGGGCATGGCTAGTTTTCCAGCAGCACTGTATCTGTGTGTGACGGGGGGTGAGGTACGCAGGGCTGAAGGGCCCGTGTGCTAAACTGAGGAGCGTGAGCTTTACCCTGAAGCAGTGAGGTGCCACTGGGGGCTTTTTGGTGTGGAAGTGATGTCAGATCTGATTTAGGAAGGCCACTTTGGCCACGGCAGTGTGGCATGGGCTGTGCACACAGTCGGGGTTGCCTCAGGGATCCAGGGAGAAGCTGTGGGCACCTGAATGGGCAGAGGCTGTGGGGCCCTGGTCTACAGTGGTCAGTGTGCAGAGGGGCTTGGAAAGTGAAGAAGTGGGGGAGGGGATTGGTGACTGGATGTGGGATGAAACAGGTAGGGAGCTGAGGCCCATGCCAGAGTTACTGGATAAACAGCCAGACAGATGGTGGTGGCTTCAGCAGGACAGGGAATTAGGAGGAGAGGCAGGCTTTGGAGCCTTGGGGTGGCAGCTTGTGAGTGGGTTCAACTTGTGCTGCTGGGGACACTGGTAGATGCTCAGATGTCTGGCCAGGTGCATGGAGAAGACTGTCGATGCAGTAGAGCTTTGCTGTTCCCATCATTTTCGTGTGGCCTGGTGGGACCGCCTCAGGTCACGGTGGGGGTTCAGAAGAGGGAGAGGGGGCTAGAACGCTGTGTGGACAAAAGTGAAGGCTCTCTGGGTGTGGGTGACCTTGGCCTCTGTCCTTTCTGCTAATGGGTCTCTAGAGAAGGAAAGGCGGAGAAGGCAATGGCACCCCACTCCAGTACTCTTGCCTGGAAAATCCCATGGACAGAGGAGCCTGGTGGGCTGCAGTCCATGGGGTCATGAAGAGTCGGACACAACTGAGCGACTTCACTTTCACTTTTCACTTTCATGCATTGGAGAAGGCAGTGGAAACCCACTCCAGTGTTCTTGCCTGGAGAATCACAGGGATGGAGGAGACTGGTGAGCTGCCGTCTATGGGGTCACACAGAGTTGGACACGACTGACATGACTTAGCAGCAGCAGAGAAGGGAAGGAGAGGTTTGCCAAGGTCCATAGCTTGAAGGAGGCTGAGCCACGTGCTCTGAGGCCACGTCCTCTGCTCAGAGGGGAAGGGAAAACAGCCTCCAGCTCGAGGTCAAAGGGGCGAGGCTGTGGGCCAGGAGCCGGAGATGGCTGGGTCTGAGGGAGGAAGCAGTGCCATGATTACTGGTGCCCTGTACCCACTCTGTGCCTAGCCAGAACCACCAAAGGGACTTCCCAGCTCACCTCTGCCCAAGCCCTGTTAGCACAGCTGGGCAGTGGTGGGTTCCAATGGCAAAGACCTAGCGCCCTAGCTGGGCGCCCTGGGGTGTTTGCCTGTGTCTCCAAGCCACACAGGCCCTCCCTGGGGGTCCTGATCTAGGAGGCTGTGCCTGTCCCACAGAGCAACTCAGAGTCTTGGTTGGCCCAGGCTCTGGCCCTTCCTGTAGACCTCCGGTCCCCTGACCTCCACGGTCCCCTCAGTCAGATCAGATTAGTCCCTCAGTCGTGTCTGACTCTTTGCGACCCCATGAATCACAGCACGCCAGGCCTCCCTGTCCATCACCAACACCCGGAGTTCACTGAGACTCACGTCCATCGAGTCAGTGATGCCATCCAGCCATCTCATTCTCTGTTGTCCCCTTCTCCTCTTGCCCCCAACTCCTCCCAGCATCAGAATCTTTTCCAATGAGTCAACTCTTTGCATGAGGTCGCCAAAGTACTGGAGTTTCAGCTTTAGCATCATTCCTTCCAAAGAAATCCCAGGGCTGATCTCCTTCAGAATGGACTGGTTGGATCTCCTTGCTGTCCAAGGGACTCTCAAGAGTCTTCTCCAACACCACAGTTCAAAAGCATCAATTCTTCGGCACTCAGCCTTCTTGACAGTCCAAGTCTCACATCCATACATGACCACAGGAAAAACCATAGCCTTGACTAGACAAACCTTTGTTGGCAAAGTAATGTCTCTGCTTTTGAATATGCTATCTAGGTTGGTCATAACTTTCCTTCCAAGGAGTAAGCGTCTTTTAATTTCGTGGCTGCAGTCACCATCTGCAGTGATTTTGGAGCCCAAAAAAATAAAGTCTGACACTGTTTCCACTGTTTCCCCATCTATTTCCCATGAAGTGATGGGACCGGATGCCATGATCTTTGTTTTCTGAATGTTGAGCTTTAAGCCAACTTTTTCACTCTCCACTTTAGGGACCCTATATCTGGGCAGGCACTCAGGTGGGCTCTCCTACAGCCTGTCCTCCGGCCATTCCAGCCTAGGTCACCCTGCTGAGTGAACACTCTGAGGCCAGAGCACAGGATGTCGTGTCCCAGTTCTCGTGGCTTGTCACCCTGTCACCCCCCCCAGAGCCTTCTGCTGTCTATGCATTTCCCAGTGAGAAGAGAAAAGTCCATGTTAGATAATGTATATCTGGTCTTCCTGGGAATGTAAGGCCCATCCATGCATCACCACCTGTCTTAGTGATGCTGTATTCCCAGTGTCTACACAGTGCTTTGTACATGGTACATCTTCAATAGGGTATGGTAACCCACTCCGGTATTATTGCCTGGATAATCCCATAGACAGAGGAGCCTGGCAGGCTACAGTCCATGGGGCTGCAAAGAGCTGGGCCTGGCTGAAGCAGCAACATGCATGCACAAATGAGTAAACAGTACTGTTTACTTTAAAAACTGCAATTAAAACCAGTGCCAGGAATGCCTCATCTTCCCTTCCTGTGCTCAGTTTGAACTGAACGTCTCCTACAAAGCAGTGGTGATTTCCCATCAGCAGCAAAGGGGGTCACTCCCTCGACCCTGGAGGAGAGAAGGAGTGGGTCTCCCGAGTTGGGAGAGGATTGAAGTCAGTCTGTCCTGAGGTGGGAGGAGATTCACCCCCATCTCCTGCGCACACAGCAGGGGCAGGGCTTCCTGTTGGACTGAGTGGTTTACTCATGGAGGCTGGCTTCCTGGGGAAATCAATGGTCTATGCAGCAAGAAAACAGGGTTCTGAGTTTTGTCTGGACCAAGCCTGCTGGTCAGCCTGCTCTCAAGTCCAGAAGGAGCTGCATCTCCTGCTGCCATGAACACCTGGCCAAGAGCCTCTTTACAGAGGCACCCACGGCCCCCTCTGTCTCATCCCCCTCTCAGCTGTCACCCCATCCTGGAGCTAGCCTGGGAGCTAGCTCTTGCTTGCTAGCTAGCGCAGCAGGAGCTCTTGCTTGCCATCTCTCATGGTGCTTTTTTCTCCCCCATTCTTTTAAGATTGGTCTGGGAGCATGGGCCTCGGGAGAAGACCCCCAGATCTCTGGGTATGTACTCGTCTTGCACCCTTCCATTTGTTATTTGACTCTCTGGTTCCTGGGTTGGATCATGGGATTGGAATTAGGGCTAGAGGAGATCTGGGTGCTCTTAGACTCATTGCCTTCATTTCATGGAAGGGGAAGCAGAAGTCGCCCTGGTCCCAGGGAGGGTGGCCCCTGCTCTGTGGTACCCTCCACCAGCATAGGTTGCTTCATGATCACCCAGCTGAGAGAGACGGTGCTGTCCCATCTGATGGAGGAAGGGTGCACTGAGGTTCACCAAGATGGACCTTCTTAGTGCACAGAAAGCACGCAGGTCCTTGCGGCTCCAAAGGTGGGGTTTGTCCCATCCTATGGCTGCCCCTGGGCTGCCCAGGTGGTGCTAGTGGTGTGGTAAAGAACCCGCCTGCCAATGCAGGAGATGCATGGATCTAAGCGAATAGAGGATTCCTCTCCAGACAGAGTGAGAAATTAAACTGCATCCCGTGAATCCCTTGGTCAGCTGATCCCAGGAGGTTTCAGCCTCAGGGGAAGAGAGCCAGCTGGGCTGGCAGTGAGGCAGGTGGTTGAGGCTCAGAGAGGCTCTCCAGCCTATGACCTAATTCGTGGGGAGGATGGAAGGTCGAGTGAGGGGACATGGGCAGAGTACCCTGGGCCACAGGCCTAGGGGGGTTGGCGGCAGCTGCTGTGCTGACTGGCAGGAGCGGGTGGACTGTTGCCCAGCTTCCGGGCAGGTCACCCTGTAATCAGCTCAGCAGCAGGTTAGTTGGTCAGGGGGAGGCTGCTGCCCATGAGGCCCCAGGGTTAGGATGCCCAGCTGGGCCTGAGAGGCAGGCCTGGCATGGAAACCTCTGCTGTGGCCAGTCTTCCCTCTCTGGCCGGGCTGTGGCAGGGTGAGCTGGGGCAGTCCAGTGTGACACACACGGGCACCCAGCGTCCCTTGAGAGCTTCCTGAGAGCGCTGGAAGGGGTTTTGGGCCAGGGGACGCCAGCCTAGAGCTACTCCCCTGTCTGCCCCACCAGGTTGTCACTTGAGAACCAGGTCCTTGTGGGGCAGGGGCCAGGCTGCTTGGACAAAGCTTTCCAGGGAGTCTCTTGGAGGCATAGGTGAAAGGGGGCTACAAACTGGCAGAGTCCTCAAGAAGCTCTCTGACCTTCCAGCTGTCGGCAGAGGACAACACTGCCCAATGTGGGCACCACGTCTAGCATGTAGTCGGGGCTCACGTGGTAGTGTCTGAAGCTAAGGGCTTGCCTGCAGTCCCTGCTCTGGTGAGCTGGTATCTGGGCGCCTATGCCCTTGGCCCTGCCTTACTTCCCGGCGGACAGAGGCTTCGCCCCTCCTCCCCCTTGGTTCTGGAGTCTTCTCCCAGGAGGGATCTTTGGTAGAAGGCAGGGGCTGGACAGAGATCTGGGGGTCCCCAGGAGCCCTGCCAGATCCCCAGACTCTATACCCTTTCCAGCCTCAGGCAGCCCCAGGTGGTGGCCCCTCTTCCCAGAGGAGCCCTGATTTGCAAGTTCTCTCAAGGCCAGTGAACTCCAAACTTTGTGAGCAGGAGAACCTGATTAACGCTGCCTTCATTAAAGGAAAACTAATGGACCTACCCCCACACTGTCCCTAAAACAAGAAACATGCTCTTAAAGTCTGGTAATTGGGAAAACATGGAATGACAAAGATATGCTATGGATTTGATGTCATTTGGAAATGAATTTGAATTTTATTAATCATAAGAGCATCTGAAGGTCACTGGGTCTCAACTTTCCCATCTGTAAAATGAGAGCGTTGGGCTGGCTTTAGTCCTCTGGCTCTTTCCTGTGGTGTTACAGTCTCAGACAGGAGCATGGTAGTGTATAATGATCAATGGGCTCATTTTGTTTTTCCTCTTTCTGAAGCACATGCCTCCCAGTTAAGACAGACTTACATTCTCAGGAAATATCTTAAACCTCTTAGATAACAGGTCTGCCCCTATTTCCTGCCCACGCTCCTCTCCACCCCACCCCACCCCACCCCACCCCAGTCTTAGAATAAAGTGTGCAGTAACTGTTGATAGATGGATGCAGGATGGATGCATGAAAGGGGAAGGGTGTTGGTCCTTAGGCAGCCTGTTCTATTCCTCCCAGTGCTGCTCTGTAGAGTGAATTTAACCTGTGCCTTCCCTTTTAAGGCAGCATAGGGGAGAAGCACTGAGGGTGGAGGGCTTAGACAGTTGCATGTTATACCAACCCCAGGGCTGTAGAGCCTTAATCCCAGCGGCTGCTGCTCTTGGGTGCTGGGTGTCCTCAGTTTTACTCTTGTTCTCCACTCTTCAGAGCCAAAACCTTTGATCCCGCCTGTCAGAGACAGGTCTGCTGCCCCTGAGAAGCCTGCCCTGCCTTTATCTCAGTCTGCTCCGATGCTGACATCCTTCTCCTTCAGCCATGCCAAAGAAGCTCACCCCTTGTTAAAAGAAGAGGACCAGAAGGAGAGTGAAACCAAGGTACCTGGAAAGCGAGGGGAGAGGAAGCTGGGGTCAGAGCACACCACTGGCTGAAGGCACACATGCTTCTGAAACACGCAAGTGTGGGCCTGGCTTGAGGAGAGCAAGGAGGAACCCGAGGCAGCTGCTCCAGTCCTTAAGGCTAGAACCTGTAGATGGGTTGGGGTGAAGGCTATGGCAGAAAAGAGAGGAAAGAAAGGAGGAAAAGGACAGAGGTGAGGGGGCCTAGGTGAAGGGGAGAGTACAGCAGGGACCCGAGGGGTGGGGTTGAGGGAGGAGGCGAGGACAGGAGGAGGTCACACATGGTTCAGAAGGAAGCAGGATGTGGGGGAGATGGCAGAAGGGCTTAGGTGAACCAAACCAAGTAATCTGAACCAGCACCCAAGATAGCAACCTAGAGGCAGCTGACTCAGAGGCAGATCAGCCAAATGCTGTGTTTCACAGGCTGACAAATACCTTGTACTTCTAAGGTGACCTTGATCCAGATGATTCATACAGATCCTAGTCTGGATGAATTTAGTGAAACTTGGGGAGTCATTGGGCTTCCTACATGACCCAGTGGTAAAAGAATCCATCTGCCAAGGCAGGAGTTGCAGGAGACCCTGGTTTGATCCCTGGGTCTGGAAGATCCCTTGAAGAAGGCAATGGCAACCCATTTCAGTATTCTTGCCTGGAGAGTCCCATGGACAGAGGAGCCTGGTGGGCTACACTCCATAGGATCACAAAGAGTCAGACAGGACAGAGCATGCATGCATTCAGTTCAGTTCAGTCTCTCAGTCGTGTCCGACTCTTTTCAACCCCATGAACTGCAGCACGCCAGGCCTCCCTGTCCATTACCAACTCCTGGAGTTTACCCAAACTCATGTCCATTGACTTGGATAAGGTAATGGCACCCCACTCTGGTACTCTTGCCTGGAAAATCCCATGGGCAGAGGAGCCTGGTAGGCTGCAGTCCATGGGGTCTCTAAGAGTCGGACATGACTGAGCAACTTCACTTTCATTTTTTCACTTTCATACATCGAAGAAGGACATGGCAACCCACTCCAGTGTTCTTGCCTGGAGAATCCCAGGGATGGGGGACCCTGGTGGGCTGCTGTCCATGGGGTCACACAGAGTCGGACACGACTGAAGTGACTTAACGACGACGATGTCCATTGACTTCCCTGGTGGCTCAGACAGTAAAGCGTCTGCCTACAATACAGGAGACCCGGGTTCGATCGCTGGGTGGGGAAGATCCTCTGGAGAAGGAAATGGCAACACACTCCAGTATTCATTCTTGCCTGGAAAATTCCATGGGAGGAGCCTGGTAGGCTATAGTTCTATGGAGTCACAGTCAGACACGACTGAGCGACTTCACTTCACTTCACATGTCCATTGAGTTGGTGATGCCATCCAATCATCTCATCCTCTGTCATCCCCTTCTCCAACTGCCCTCAATCTTTCCCAGCATCAGGGTCTGTCCAATGAGTCAGCTCTTCACATCAGGTGGCCAAAATATTGGAGTTTCAGTTTCAACATCAGTCCTTTCAATGAACACCCAGGACTGATCTCCTTTAGGATGGACTGGTTGGATCTCCTTGCTGTCCAAGGGACTCTCAAGAGTCTTCTCCAACACCACAGTTCAAAGGCGTTAATTCTTCCGCACTCAGCTTTCTTTATATCCAACTCTTATATCCATACATGACTACTGGAAAAACCATAGCCTTGACTAGACGGGCCTTTGTTGACAAAGTAATGTCTCTGCTTTTTAATATGCTGTCTAGGTTGGTCATAACTTTCCTTCCAAGGAGTAAGCGTCTTTTAATTCCATGGCTGCAATCACCATCTGCAGTGATTTTGGAGCCCCCCAAAATAAAGTCAGCCACTGTTTCCCCATCTATTTGCCATGAAGTGATGGGGCTGGATGCCATGATCTTAGTTTTCTGACTGTTGAGCTTGAAGCCAACTTTTTCACTCTCCTCTTTCACTTTCATTAAGAGGCTCTTTAGTTCTTCACTTCCTGCCATAAGGGTGGTGTCATCTGCATATCTGAGGTTATCGATATTTCTCCCGGCAATCTTGATTCCAGCTTGTGCTTCTTCCAGCCCAGTGTTTCTCATGATGTACTCTGCATATAAGTTAAATAAGCAGGGTGACAATATACAGCCTTGATGTACTCCTTTTCCTATTTGGAACCAGTCTGTTGTTCCATGTTCAGTTCTAACTGTTGCTTCCTGATCTGCATACAGGTTTCTCAAGAGGCAGGTCAGGTGGTCTGGTATTTCCATCTCTTTCAAAATTTTCCACAGTTTATTGTGATCCACACAGTCAAAGGCTTTGGCATAGTCAATAAAGCAGAAATAGATGTTTCTCTGGAACTCTCTTGCTTTTTCAATGATCCAACAGATGTTGGCAATTTGATCTCTGGTTTCTCTGCCTTTTCTAAATCCAGCTTGAACATCTGGAAGTTCAAGATTCACATACTGTTGAAGCCTGGCTTGGAGAATTTTGAGCATTGCTGTCCTAGCATGTGAGATGAGTGCAATTGTGCGATAGTTTGAGCATTCTTTGGCATTGCCTTTCTTTGGGATTGGAATGAAAACTGACCTTTTCCAGTCCTGTGGCCACTGCTGAGTTTTCCAAATTTGCTGACATATTGAGTGCAGCACTTTCTCAGCATCATCTTTCAGGATTTGAAATAGCTCAACTGGAATTCCATCACCTCCACTAGCTTTGTTCGTAGTGATGCTTCCTAAGGCCCATTTGACTTCACATTCCAGGATGTCTGGCTCTAGGTGAGTGATCACACCATCGTGATTATCTGGATGCATGCGTACATACATGCAGAGTCACTGTTATGGTCTTCCTTTAAAACAGACATATAAAAGTGCAATAAACGTATCTTGAAAGCCTGCTATGTGCATGTGCTGTGGGATCCAGTGATGCTGATAAGGTCCAGCTACCACATCCTCCCTCTCCAGCGGTGGTGACAGACCATGGGGCAAAGGAGGAAAAATTCAGGGCCATGAAATGATCTCATCCTCTACCCACCTTAGCCACTCACTCCCATGGTCATACCGTAGACCTTGGCACTGCAAATAACATCTTCCCTGCCATCATCTCAACCTCAAGCAGCCCATTTGCTCACTTCCCTCTCCTAATGTTCGAGCTCAATCCATCTGACATCCCGATTCTAGCACTGGTCTTTCTCCTGCATCAACAATAATTTCCTTGAAACTGGATCATTCCCACCAGTATCTTAGTTCTCTCTCATCTTAAGAAAACCAAACCGAAGCAAAAATTCTGCCTTGTCTCTTTACCAGTCCTCTCCTGAGTGTGGGCCAGTAGGTTTAGTCCCCACAGCCCCACTGAAATCACCCCCATTGAGGCACTGGTGGATCCACCTTCCCGTGAGCAGCAGTCACAGTGCTCTTTCAACTTGACCCATTGCCAGCTTTTGTGGCTCATCCTTCTTGAATTCCCCACCAAGGATTGGAAATGAGGGCTGCTTCTTTCTTGCTTCTCTGACTACATCAGTTACATCCTTCCTGGTCCTTCTTTGCTGGCTCCTCCTTGTCTTCCTGACCTCTATGTGATGGCACTCAGAACTCACACCTCTAGCATCTTGTCTATTTACACTGACTGCTGTAACCTGATACCCGACCTATGGTGGCATTAGGTACCACCTCTATGCAGCTGCTGCTACTAAGTCGCTTCAGTCGTGTCCGACTCTGTGCGACCCCATAGATGGCAGCCCACCAGGCTCCCCCGTCTATATAACTTTTTATTTTGACACAATTAAAGATTCACAAGAAGTTGCAAAAATAGAACCAGAATTTCCACGTGGCAGGACTTAGACTAAGATAGCCGGAAAAATGATAGAAAAAAGTTGGAAATATAACTAGAGACCTAAATGCAGATGTTGAGTATCAGTGCTATATAAATGCAGTCATATAATTTAACAGCTCCTGGAGTTCAGGGGAAGGTCTGGGCTGGAGAGGGAGATTTGGGAGCCCTCTAGGTCTCTAGTTATATTTCTAACTTACCTTATCCAAGATTTTAACTGTTGAATTCTCATCTACCCGACCCCAAAACTTCCTTTTCCTAGTGTCCTCTCTGTGAATGGCAGTAAAAGGCAACTCCAGACTTCCAGCTGCTCTGACCCCAAATCGCAGCCCCATCCCACCTCCTGTCTCTCTCTTATCCCACACCTCATGTATCAGCCAAAGCCGTGGGCTTTACTTTTGAACTTGTCCAGAATCCGGTCCTTCTTTCATTTTTCCGGCTATCTTATAAGTTCTGCCTGGAAATTCTTGGTTCTATTTTTGCAACTTCTTGTGAATCTTTAATTTTATCAAAATAAAAAGTTATAAAGAACAATACTTAGAGAATCCCCACACCCAGCCAAAAAAAAAAAAAAAGGAAAACAAAAAGAAAAAAAAAAGAGGGAATCAGATCATGTCATTCTTCTGTTCAGAACCTCCAGTGACTTGCTGTGTCCTCCAGAGGAGAAGCCCAAGTCCCCACCAGAGACCACCGGGCCAGTGTTCTGTGGCTCCTGCCCCACACCCACCACTCCCGACCTGTGTCCTGCCTCACCTCTGACTCTGGGCACACCAACCAGTGTCCTCCTCGGGGCTCACAGCCACATCCAGCAGCCCCCAGACTCAGGGTCTGCTCCTCACTTTGTTTCTGTCTCTGCTTCAATGTCACCACCTTGAGATTGCCCTACCTGAAACAAACCCCATCACCCTGTGTCCCTTACTTTCCTTCCCGTGCATGGTTGCCTGACATCAGAGGCTGGTCTGTTTGCTGCCATCTCACCACTCTACATAGTTCTTTGGGAGCAAGGCCTCTGAGTTTTTGATCATTTTCAGAACAGCTATTGGCACCCAGGAGCCACTCATGTTCCTGATGACTGAATGAATGAAGAAGGTATAGAAAGCACAATTGGGTCCGCAAGGTGATGGAGTTTGCTTTGACCTTGTGCCAGATTCAGGTCACCATTGCCAGGTCTGCCCAGGAGAAGATGAAGCTGAAGCAGATGAAGGAGATGGAGTTATTCCGCAGGGCAAAGGAGCCGGAGAGGGACAGAGAGCTCACTTCCCAGAGCCTGGGCTCCCGGAGGACCTTGATGAAGGAAGGTACTGGGTGTTTGGGGAAGGCACCTTCAGGCTGGGGACACTTCTTACCAATACCTGGGCCAAAAAGAGAACATTTCCACACTTCCCATCTACACAGTCTACATCCTGAGACTGGACAGGGAGTCACCTTTGCTCTCTTGTAGTTCACCGATGGGCCCATTTCCAAAGGGGGGCTCTGGGGCCAGGCAGGACCGGCTCTGTCCAAGGACTTTCTCTGCCTCCGCAGGCCTCCTTCCTCTCCGGGGCAGTGGGACCCTGTCTGTGCCCACCGGGCTGAGCAGCCCCCGCAGGAACAACCTCGGCGTCATCCTGAGGAAGCGGGCCAGCCGGGCCTCATTGCCCAGCATCCCCATCAGCAAGAAGGAACCCAGCTTTGCCCGCCATGCTTCAGGTGGGGCCCAGACTAACTCGTGGGGGGCACATATCCGTCTCTTGGTATGCTGTCTTGGATGCTTAGGGGCCTGGCAAGGGTGACCTCTGCTGCTCTGCTTCTGCTTGTTGCCCTTGATAGAGCAGGGGGCAGCCTGGTGTTGCCAGAGAGAGGAACAGTAGTGAGTCTATGGGCCAGCCCTGTTGTAAAGGGAATTGTGGATGGCTGGACAGGTGTGCCCAACCTGTGTGACATGTCCTAGAGGACCCACCAGAGCACCAGGATCACAGATGCTAATAACAGCCTCTGTGGAAATATCTGGAAACACCCAGAAGAGGAGAAAAGGCTTCTGGGAAAATCTTGGGCTTGTTGCCTCATAAAATGTCAGGGCTGGACAGGGCTGGTTACAGACTGGGATGCAAGGACCTGAAGGTTCTGTGGGACACTCAGGAAGGTGCCAAGGGACAAGGGGAGGCCCTGTCCCCATTCTACCAAAGGAGGGTCTATTTTGCCTCCTCTTTTGGCATATTAGGTTTCTATGTGGGATTTCATTTGAAAAGATTTTGCTACAAAAGAACATTTGAAAACAACCAACTTGGTTCAGAGTTTCTTTAAGTATAGGATATTGTAACACATTGGTGGGAGAATAGAGCATCATTTGGGTGCTAGAAATAATACCGGCTCACCTTTCTATTTCATTCTCTTTCTATTCTTTTGATACCATCAAGTAGAAAGCCCTAATCTGGTGCTAATTTTTAACCCCTTACTAAGACTTTCGAGTTTCCTTTCTAAACAAAGAGATCTTCCTGGCTAGAAACATCAGAATCTGACTGCCACTTTGTAGCGAGAGTTTATAATATTCTTTTACTCTGACTGTAAATATTTATCACACACTATGACAAACAATCATTTACAAATTATGGTAGTGATATACATTTCCCTTAAATAAACTTATTTAGGGGTTGCCATTTCCTTCTCCAGCAGCAGCAGCAGCCTTTGAAAAGGGAGTTGAAGGAAAAATACCCAGTAAATAAGGGTACAAGTATTTAAGAGATATGGCAAAAAAAAAAACCCCAAAACCTATGGAAGTGGTAACTGAATGGTTGGTACTTGGGAAACATTGATCTTTCTAATCTAAGCTACTTCTTTTATAGACAACAGACTGAGACCCAGAGACTCAAAGTCACCCAAGGTCACCCAAGATCACGCAAGGTGATGGTGGCCCATAGGGACTTAGACTTTGTCTGATGACTCTTGATCCATTGGCAAAGTTGAGAAGAGAATCCAAGAATGAATGAGGTCTTTGTGTCTTGGCTTTAAGGAGAGTACTACCCCTCAGCTCAGTCTTGCCTTGGACTTCCTGGGTACCACATTGTGAAAGCCACGTAAAGATGAACCTCTGCAGAGAACTAGGCGGGAAGTGAGAAATCTGGATTCTGTTCCTAGCTCTGTTAATGAAGGAGCTAAGGGACTGTCGGGAGGACCCTGGCTTCACCAGAGGATGGAGAATTGGGGAGAAGGAGGAGGAGAAGTTGTAACACAGGCTCCTGGGTGGAGACAAGATTAGAGCCAGGGAGTCATTCCTTCATAGAATTGCTGGCCTCACCTCCAGCCACAGACAAGGGCAGGATGGGGGGGCGGGGGGTGGGCTTGGTTACGTGACATTAAGCAGCCTATCACAGGCCAGTGTGTTTATCATAATCAGGTTAGCAATGGTAGGGATAAAAACGGTCAATGAGAGGTTGGCGTTAGGTGGTCTCCATGGTTCCCCAGGGAGTGCAGCCCAGACCCTGGCTTCTAGCCCTTACAAGTCCATTCAGCCTGCAGACCCCCCACCCCGTCTTCCCTTTCTCAGTAAGGTGGCTTCAGTGCCGTGCTGTGGAGGCCTCAGGTCTTCTGGGTGAACCACTCTGCTCCTCTCGTTTTCTCACAGCTCAGTCCTTACCTGCGGTGCTCACTTTGGGGTCTCCTGAGTGGGAAGAAGAGGAGGAAGAGACGGATCTTCGAGCTTTCAGGGAGTTGAGGCCTTTCTCGAACCCTGAGCTGGGGCTGGTGGATGCCCTGCAGTGCCTGGAGAGCAGTGACTGGTGAGGAAACAGCCCGTGTACCCTGTGATGGGGTGGGGTGGGGCTGCATAGGAGCTCCTGCCCCGTGCCTCTCCCCCACTGCAGACCCTGGTCCCACGGAGATGGGGGGAGGGGACTGTGTGTGAGTCCCATGGCCAGCGTCTGTCCCGGGCTGCCAACAGTCCTGTGTGTGGCTCTGTGGTGCCCCAGAGCCAGGCCTAGGAAGTACATTCTGACTCTGCAACGCTTCCATGGGGACCTGAGGAAGGTCAGAGTCCTTCCTTTCTCTAAGTCAAGTTCATCCCGCTCCGGTGTTCCTCCCCCACACAGTCTTGTGTGCTGTGTGCTAAGTCGCTTCAGTAGTGTCTGACTCTGTGTGACCCTATGGACTGTGGCCCGCCAAGCTCCTCTGTTCACGGGATTTTCCAGGCAAGAATACTGGAGTGGGTTGTCATGCCCTTCTCCAAGGGACCTTCCCAACCCAGGGATTGAACCCGGATCTCTTATGTCTCCTGCACTGGCAGGCAGGTTCTTTACCACTAGCGCCACCAGTCTTGGTCGTGAGCAAAGTGATGACTTGAGGTCCCATTTGTGGGAAGGCCTCCTTCAGTCCTCATGTTAAGAGCCTTCTCTTGCAGGCGCAGGCTCTGTGGGTGGCCTAGGCTTGGGTTGTGGGGGTGGGCCTCTATCCTGGGTTGGGGTGGGTCATGGACCCCGTAAAATGGCCTGTATTGGGCTGTTGGCCTTTCAGCCTGGCTGTGACACCAGGACATTGCCGCTGATGCCATCAGATCCCTCCCCGCTGCGGCGAGGGTGGTGGCCGTGTGGGCGCCCTGTGTAGAGTGCCCTCCCCCAGTCACCTGTGACAGGGCCTGGACTTGCTTCTCAGGCAGATGAAGGAGAGGGGCCTGGTGAGCATCCAGCGCCTGGCAGCCTGTCACTCGGAGGTCCTGACCGGGAGGCTACATGATGTGTCCTTGGCCGTGACCGGGGAGGTAAGGGCTCCCGTGCCCCGTGTGCTCTGCTGGACCCCCAGCCAGTCCCCCTTCCCTGGTGCTACTGCCAGTGCCGGTCACACAGCAGCTGCAGAGGGGTCCGTGGCTCCCAGGGCATCCCTGCTTATTTCTCTGCTCTCAGCCACAGAGGTGGGAGCTAGACACCCATTTCTTAGACTGGAAAATTGAGGCCCAGAGTTTCCTTATTTCTAATCTCTGGGTATTTAGATCTGTCACAGCCCTGCATTGTCCTCTGTACTTAGAATACCTGAGGAGGGATGGAGTGTTCTGGGCTAGATCTCCAACTTGTGGGCAGTTGTAACATTTCCCAAATCCTTTCTCCTGTGAGGCTAGGGCTGGCTTGGCCTAAGGGCGGGCCCAGATGGGCAATAAGATGTATCTTATCACAAGCAGAGGCAATGCCCCCTGTCCTTGGGAGTAGACTGTCCCCGTTGGGGGGCCTTGTGAAGATCAAATTAAACATTAATTGTAGAAGTGCTTTCAAGACTAAGTGTTGTACAAATTCCAGATGATAATGATAATAGGAGGATTGATAATTATGATGATAACAAAAGTAATGATGTTTTTTAAAAATGAGACTACTTTGCCCAGAGCTACTGCAGGGTTTCCATTTCCAGTCTGGCGAGGCCTAGGCCTGCGTGAGGGTGTGGGCCACAGGAGGGCTGGTGCAGGGTTCCTCCTTCCTATGTGTTGGAGCCCTTGGCAGGGCCCAGCAGTCCTGCAGATCCCCGCCCATCTCTCTCCAAGGTCACCAACCTCCGCTCCAAGGTGTCCCGCCTGGCCATCAGCACGCTGGGAGACCTCTTCCGGGCCTTGAAGAAAAACATGGACCAGGAGGCCGAGGAGATCACCCGCTGCCTGCTCCAGAAGATGGCAAACACCAGCGGGTTCATCCAAAGGGCAGCCAACCGGTCCCTGGGGGCCATGGTGGAGCACGTGACCCCTGCCCGCTCCCTGGTGGCCCTCACCTCCGTGGGCATCTAGTACGTGGGGACCTGAGGGGGGGGCAGCCTGGGGAGGTGAGGCAAAGGGGAGAGGCGCTGGGTAGGGGCAGAGCAGGGAGATGGTGCAGGTGCCTCAAGCATTTCCCTTGGGGAGAAAGACCCCTCCTCCCCGGTGGACCTCTCTCCAGCCTCTCCTGGGCCAGGCTGGGGATAATGAGGGCAGCTTGTAGCTGTCCCAGGCACCAGCTGGGAAGGGACGGGTGCTACTCTGTGCTCAACACTGGGGAGCTTGAAGTAGCCGTGGTACTGTCCCCAGAGATGGGACGGCAGAGGCAGCCTTTGGCCTGAGTCTCACTCTACCCAGGGGAGGGATGCTTCTTTCTGATGAAATCTGGGCCGTGAGCAGAGCAAGGCACAAAATCTGCTCTAGCTGGCCCCACTTGGCCTTCTGGCGAGGAGGAGGGGACAGGCTGCTGTCAGAGCCCTTCTGCAGCCAGATCTGCTCTTTTCAAAAACCAACACCAACAGCAAAACCAGAAGCATTCCCCCAAGCCCTTTCTCCCACAGGGTGACACAACTCTCAGCCCCAACAAGATAGTCACTGACCGTTATCCCGGGTGGCCTATTGGGTAGAACCCAGGGTGAGCTGTCATAGCTAGAAGGCCTTTGCCCACAGACTCCTGAACCACATTACCTAAGTTCTCAGCCTGGATTGTTACTAAACTTCCCCCAAGCTTCTGTTTCCTCATCTGTAAAAGGAGACCAGGGATAATAATAAAATTGTTAGGAAGAGTACAGGAATTGATTCATGAAAGAGGGGTAGGGGAAGCGCCTGTCTCACCTGACATTGATTGAGTGCTGATTGTGGTTGTTTCTAACTAGGGAGAAAGCAATTGTATTTTTTTTCTGGATTCCTCCCCATGCCTCTGCTTCCTCGCCTGCAAGATGATGATGAAATTAGCTTGTGGAGTTGAGGAGACCCTGGTTCAAAGGTGTCTAGTGCAGAGCCTGTCAGGGAGGGTGTGCTCATGGTAAACCGAGCCAATTGATTCTTGTCAGGAAGAACCATGGGAGCCTGGAACAAGGCTGTGCATTGGAACTCCCTAGGGTATTGCTTGGAGAAGGCAATGGCACCCCACTCCAGTACTCTTGCCTGGAAAATCCCATGGGCAGAGGAGCCTGGTAGGCTGCAGTCCATGGGGTCACGAAGAGTCGGACACGACTGAGCAACTTCACTTTCATGCATTGGAGAAGGAAATGGCAACCCACTCCAGTATTCTTGCCTGGAAAATCCCATGGGTGGAGGAGCCTGGTAGGCTGCCGTCTACGGGGTCGCACAGAGTCAGACACGACTGAAGCGACTTAGCAGCAGGATATTGCTAAAGTGCAGATTCTGACTTGTATGCTAATGCGCTGGTCCCTGGGCCACATGGAGTAGGGAAGTCTCCCTTTGTGTTCTACTGGAATGGTCCCCAGTGGGGAGGAAGGGGCCAGTGTCACCTAATGCAATGGACTGTGGACACATTGAATGCACAAGAGGTGACATCCCAATGGGTTCCTCCTGTAAGATTTCAGGTTCCCCTAGAAATCACCCATTGATCTCCTATCCCACCTCCTGTTTCAATTCAGCTCAGTGAACACACAGTAAATGCCCACGAAGTGCTGAAGGGTCACCATGCCAGAGGGGAACAGGGGATTCAGTTGAGAGGAAGACTTAGTGTCTGATCCTTGGGAACCCTGGGGTACTCCTGTATTTACCAGGGGACAAAGGACAGTGCCCTTCTCCCCCAGAAAGTACTAGTTTTGTCTGGGGGCTCAGAAGGCAGAAGTAGGGTATCCTAGGTAGAGAAAAGGTGAGAAGTGAATTTAGGCAAAGGCAGCACATGAGCTCAGGAAGGCACAGGGGTAGTGGGCACACGGTGGGCCTGGGGACGTCACGTGGCTTCAGTTCCATTGTCAGGAAGGGACTGCTCTTCCTTGAAGATTCCCCTGAGCCCTGGAGGGACAAAATTGGGAGCCCCCTGTGGCATGAAACATGGAGGCACAACTGTAGGTCCATGTGTGCCAGTCTGGGGATGCCCCCGACCGCCACCCAAAACCCCATTCCTTGGCTGAGCCCTTGCCTGTGACTGTGTTTCCTTTCAGCCACCGAAACCCCTTGGTCCGGAAGTGCACTGCCGAGCACCTGTCGGTCGTCCTGGAGCAGGTAGGCGCCGAGAAGCTCCTCTCAGGCACCAGAGACAGCACAGACATGCTGGTGCACAACCTGGTGAGACTGGCCCAGGACTCCAACCAGGACACCAGGTAATGCAGGGCCTGGGGGACGGCTGACCCGGCCAGCCCAGGGCAGACAAGGCCGTCGGCCACCCTGAGGGTCTTGCTCATGCAGCTCAGCTTCCCCAGGGCCACGGGGAGGGACAGTGATGGACAAAATTGTGTCCTTTCCTTGCAGCTGTCATCCCACCTCTCCACACCACCACAGCCAGAGCCAGGCCCGCTCAGGGAATGGCCACTACCCTCTACCTCCAATCTCTCACCTTTAACTCCCTCTCTAGCCATTGCAACCCTACCATCTGCCTCGCATCCCTCACCTTTCACTCCCCCTCTAGCCACTGCAGTCTTGCTCTAGTTTCTGTCCCGGTAAATGCCCATGAAGTAGGCTCCATTCCCTATAAAGCTATCCATTCATTCATTTTTTTCAAGAGATATGCGATATGCATTCTGTTCATTACTATGAGCACAGGTGTGAACAGGAAAAATTAGACCCCCGTTGTCTTGGATCTTACCTCCTAGTTGCATAATAAACAAGTAAATAATTATGACAATTTTAGACACAGATAAGGGGCAAAACAAAAATGTAATGGAGAACTAGGTAGGGACTACTTTAGGTTGAGAGTCAAGGGATATCTCACTAAAGAGTGACATTTGAGTTGAGAACTGATTGGCTAGTAGGGCCCAGCTCTTTGAGGATTTGGGGTGCAAGAGTCCCAGCAAAGGCAGGTGGTACATCCCCTGGGATGGGCTAAGTTGGGTGTTGAATGATGAGAAGGCGAGGCTTCGTGGAGCACAGTGAATGAGGGGAATGGTGGGCAGTTCTGGGGAGGAAGCAAGGCCAGGCCGGGGAGGGCCTCATGGGTCAGGGGTTGGGATTTTGGTAGAAGTCTCTAAAAGCTGGAGTTGGGGTCATTTATCATACTTCTCAGTTCGTGATGTGTTATGTCTGAAGCCCCCACCACTCCTGGTTCAGCTCCAGAGGACACGTCCAGACTGTGTTCTGTGTTGTGTGCCAGGCAGTGCGTTCACATGGGCTGTCCCAGGGTGTAGCCGGGAAGGCGGCATTGCACGCATGCACCCTCCTCATGCACTCCCACAGGACTGCGCCTCAGGACTGCAACCCCATGCACTGCAGCCCTCCAGGCTCCTCTGTCCATGGAATTCTCCAGTCAAGAATACTGGAGTGAGTTGCCCTTCCCTTCAGGGAATCTTCCTAACCCAGGGATTGAACCCAGGTCTCCTACATGGCAGACAGATTCTTTATTGTCTGAGCTACCAGGGAGGCCCCTCCTCCCCTGCCCCTGAGGTGCCTACATCCTCACAAGCTTGCAATGTCTGGATTTCACATTTTTACCCATCTAGTGGATAGAAGTTCTAGGTCACTACTGCTTCTTTCCTTCCTCCCTGATTGCTAATGCATTTGGGTGCTTTTTGATATCTTTGCTAGTCTTTTACTTTTTTTGAAAAAAGTCTCTCTGACCACTGGAGGATTGATAGTTGGGGAGAGGAGCCAGGGTGCAGGTGGGATGCTGGGTGGATGGCTACCCCAGAATCTGGGCAAGTCATGTTGGAGGCTGCAGAAGAGGGAGAGGGTGGATTGGGGTGTATTTTGAAGGCAGAGCTGATCGCAGGTTGGTGGTGAGGATTTCAAAAAAGAATCAGAGATGACACTTAGGTTTTCAGATGAACTGTGGGGTGACTGAAAGGGCCATCTACTGAAGGGAGGAATATTGTCAGGGAAGTATTGAATAGAAGGTTTGACTGGTTTGTTCTTCATCATGGGTGGGGGAAGGGACGTTGAGATCTAATACCTCTCCAGATCTAAACCCCTTGCCGACCTCTCTCTCACACTGGATGGCATTGACTGCACTTCATTTTCTTTCTTTGAACCCTATGCTTCTGGTTTCCATGGTGCCACACTCCCTGGTTCTCCTCCTTCCTCTGTGTCTTTCTCCCCCATCTCCCCCCTCACCTGGATGCCCATGGCTTCAGGAGTGTCTTCAGTCCTCACCCCCGCCTTGCAGCTTTCTTTGAGCGACACCATTACTTCCTGTGGCTCCAGTCACAGTGAAACTCTGATGCTCCCCTGTGTCTGCCTCCAGGCGGCTCCTTCTCTGAGCATCCGTCCATGTCTCTGATGCCTCCCCAGGACCCATCATTGGGATGTCCCATTGTCATCCTAAATGAATTTACTGCCTTCTCCTGAAGGCTGCTTCTCTGGCTGTGTTCCCTCTCTTATTAAAAGTCACTATTATTTACTGAGTCATCTGAGATTAAAAATGGGGACGTTATACTTCATTTTTCCCTGCACATTTTAATGTCTTAGAATCCTAGGCATCTCACAGTTGTTGTTGGCCAGGCAGCAATTAAGACTTTGGTTTTACTATCTACACAATTGCAAACTTGATGCTCGTTGCTCATCATATAAACCTTTGAATTACTGTCTGTGTTGTAGGAACTACATTATGAGACTTTGTTTGCTGGTTAGCCTTTTATATTTATTTTAAGAAGTCCCTGTGGAGAATTGTTGAGTTTAATCGTTGTTTAAAATGTCTTTAGAAATATTACACTGTTTTTGGCATTGAAATGAAGAGTTATTGTATATGAGAAAAGGCATGGAAACAGAGTGTTGGGGCATAAATTCGATATTAATGCAAACATTCATCATTGAAGGAAAGACCCAGATTCCACAGTTTCTTACAAAGCAACCATTTGGTACTTTACCTGACCTAAGGAAGGAAGGCAGTCCCCACAAGAAGTGTTACTTGTGTTTCTGAGATAGCATGTAGAAGGATGGATGGCTTTCACATGTGGGGCCGTGTCACTGAAGGCAGTGGAAATTGCCCATGTCTTCCTTTTCTGTTTTTCTTTTGTAAATAAATTAATTGTGCATTTTTACAATTAATGAAGTTTTAGATTGAGTGAATATGATAATTCTGGATGCTTCAGGCTCCACCTCCAATCAGCTGCCAAATCGTTCAATTTCATCTTCTTTAGCATCTCTTGAATCTGATCATCCTTACTTAACCCCACCCTCCTGCCTATGTCAGGCCTTAGCATCTCTTGCCTGGATTATTATAGTGACCTCCTAATAGGTCTCCTGGACCCCGGCCTGGTCCTGGAAGATCCATTCTCCACACTGCTGCCTGAGACATTAAAAAAAAATTGTTTATGTATTTATTTTTGGCTGTGCTGGGTCTTCGTTACTTTGTGTGGACTTTCTCTAGTTGTAAGGAGAGAGGCTTCCTCTTCATTGTGACGTGCAGGCTTCTCACTGCAGTGGCTTCTCTTGTTGCGGAGCACGGGCTCTAGGCACACGGGCTTCAGTAGTTGCAGCAGGCACACAAGCTTAGCAGTTGCAGCTCTCAGGCCCTACAGCGCCGGCTCAGGAGTTGTGGGGCACCGGCTCAGTTGCCCTCGGCCTGTGGGATCTTCCTGGACCAGAGATCGAACCCGTGTCCCTGGCATTGGCAGGTGGTTTCCTTTCCTGGTTTCCTTTCCACCGCACCACCAGGGAAGTCCTGAGACATTTCGATTTTAGTGCAAATCTGGTCATTCCTCAGCTTCAAGCCCTGTTCCTTCACATCTCCCTCAACTGCGTCTTACCTTCCTTCTTCTCTATCCTGTTCTCTTCCTGGGTCTGGTCTCCGCCTGCTATTCTCCAACTGCACTCTTGCAGGTCCAGTAGACTGTCTTATGGGGCCCCCCTACCACCACTATTCATCAGGTAGAGCTGACCCCTCCCTCCTAGATTGCCCCACCACACCCTTTCTCAGACTTCTAAATGTCTCATGCTAGAAAAAAAGTTAATACACTTTGGTGTAGCCATCCAACAGAATATTACTTAGCCATTAAAAAGGATGACATGGGGAGATGATTCATGATAAAGTAAAAAAAGCTGGGTAAAAGTTGTATATACATTCTGTTATCAACTAAAAATATATATGTGTAGAAAATGACTATAATAAAATAATATAAAAATTTAATAGTGGTTTTCTTCTGGTAATGGGATTATGGTCAGTGTTTATTCTGAGTTGGGATTACTGTCACAATAGAAAAAGTATTAAAAATTCTCTTACTATAATTATAAAAATTATGCAAAGCTGTAAAGCAAATTTATATTGCATTCCTGTGGCTGTTGTTTCATCCTGATCTTTCTCCAATGGCAGGTTTTACGGCCGGAAGATGGTGAATATCTTGATGTCAAACACAAAGTTTGATGCATTTCTGAAGCAGTCTCTTCCATCCCATGACTTGCAGAAGGTCATGACAGCTATTAAACAGCAGGTGAGTTGGCAGGCGGTGAGGTGTGAGCTGGTCTGGGGTGGGCATCAGGGCTGAGCCTGGCAGCCTGCAACCCTCACTTGGGTCAAGGGGAGGGGTCATGCACTCTAGAGGCTTTCATTTTATCCATGACCCCTGATGGGTAGAATTTCCTTCCCGGTGCTCAAACCTGGTTCTGCCTCTCGCTGCCTGTGTCTCTTGTGCCTGCCTAGGTTTTCTTGCCTTCATCTTCTAAGTGGGGATCTTGACCCCTGGAAGGCTCCCCAGGGCCCTCCCAAGCTCTCCTGGGTGGAAGGGGTTATTCCTCTTGTTTCGGTCTAGACTGGAGCATCTGGCAGTTCCCCAGAGGGCCGCCCCTTTCAGCTCATGTTGGTGTGTGTGTGTGTGTATTTCTCAAGGGAATAGAAGATGGTGACGAGCTTCCATCTGCCAAAGACCGCAAGGTGTCAAGAAGTCTGGTGGTGTATGAGAATGGGCTGCCTGGCCAGGATGGGTACAGTAGCTCTTGTCTCCCTGGGGCTCGCATCCAAGACTGCTGACCATGACATTCTGCTTGGCCTGGGGCCTGCAGTGGCCCTGGGTGGGGAGAGGGGTATGCATTTGGGCTGCAACTGAGCCCTACTTGGTCGGCAGGACTCATGGGTGAGTTTATGGGGAGAGTTCCCCCACCCACATCTCAGGGAGGGCAAATTGTGGGCTAGGGAGCATCTGCTGGTAGAGATGGGTTCCTGAAGTCTCAGCCATGTAGCTGCTGTTTAAGGGGGATGTGGTCAGGCTCCATGTGAACTCAGGGTTTCTCCATCCACTTAGAGCACCTTTTGCCATCAGAGGGGCCATCCTGGGACTAATTTAGAGGCAGAGGTAGAGTCAAGGCAGGTGAGAAGGAATAGGCCCAGGGGTGAGAGAGTGGGCGTCAGGAGGAGTTAGACACCCAACAGGAATCTGAAAGTCACTCCTGCACTTAAAACTAAACTCCTTCTGCAGGAGAACATCTGGACTCTTTAGCTGGACCCCTGGGGGAAGCCCCCTCCACGTCTTCTAGATTAACTCCCTGCTCTCAGCCAGACCTCAGCTCCCCGGCCCTCCAAGTTCTCTCTTTCCTGTGCCTCTGCCTATGCTGTGTCATCTGCACCTGGAACGTGCCTATTTATTCTATAAGATGTGACCCCACCGTGACCTTCCCCCAGAAGCTCTCTCTGCCCCTCTGCCCCATGTCCCCTAGGTGGACAGGTTGCCCCGGCCTTCAGTCCTTTACCTCCCATTGGTCCATGAGCTCCTTGGGCAAAGACCACACCTCTCATCTCATCGCTCGCAGTGTCCAGCAGAGCTCTTGGCACACAGTTAGGCAAGGAGCCTGGGGTATAGGGATGACTGTCAGAATGGATGATGTTGGCCTCTGCTGGGTGGGACTCAGGTGTAGGGCAGAACTCAGAGACCCAGGTGAGCACTGGGGCTGGGGGATAGGAGTTCTGTGTGGAGCAGCTCTCTTGTTGGCTGGAACAGACCAGGGGAATATGATGGGCCTGTGATGTTAAGACAAATGTTAAGACAACAGGGCTTCTTAACATTTCCCTCTTCCCAGAGGATATGAGCAGAGCCTAGACAACCAGGGGTCAGGATGCAGGCTCTTGGCAAGACCTTCCCCAACAAAGTGTGTCTGTTGTCATTCCATGGATTTCCACCCTCACTCCAAGCTCCCTCACCCCATTCCTAACTTACCTTCTGAAAAGAGGAAGGAAAAAAAAAAAAAGCAAGAAGAAAGAGCTCTGCCCACTGATAAGAGGACAGAACCCTAGGCACCCAATTGGCACCCTCCTGAGGAAAAGGCACTTCGAGAGTTTCTGAGGCCTGTGACCCCAAGCAGTGGGTGGAGGGGAGGCTCGAGTGGACTAAGCTGCAGGTCAAACTCTGGTTTCAGCCCCATCTGTCTTTGGGGGCTGTGCACGGCACACGATGTATGTTCATTCCCTGGGGCTGCCCAGGTCAGATGCTTGTTCCACGCAGGCTCTGCTCTAATGGCCCACGGCTGGTGGGGCTGCGCTCCTCCATGCGGGGCGGCTTGGAGATGGTGGAACAGCTACGGGAGCTGACGCGGCTGCTGGAGGCCAAGGAGTACCAGTCTCGGATGGAAGGTGTGGGGCAGCTCGTTGAGCACTGCAGGGCCAAGCCAGAGCTCATCACTGCCAACCTGGTCCAGGTGAGTGTCACCCCACACCTGTCCTGTCTCTCCCCCCAGTGTCTGCAACTTCAATCTGGAAAACTCGGGAGAGGGTTGGACATTGTGCCAGACCCTCCAGGGTAAAGGGAGCCTGACAAACACTTGCTTTTCAGTTTCCATGGTGACATAAGATTATCTGGAAGTGGCCAAGAGGACAAGGGCATTGCTTCCTGTTGGGCACCTTGGGACCACTCAGAGACGTGCTGGCCATTTTTCATCCTCCCAGCAGATCTATAGGGAGGAGGGTGGAGATGGAGGTTGCCATGGCTAAGGGCTGCCCCAACCCTGCTATGCACATGAGGTTTGGGGGTAGAACATGTGGTTGATCAGGCAACTGGGCCAGAATGGCTGGATGGGTGGGTTCAGAGAAAGCACAGGTTTCACAGTCTGGAAATGAGGGTAGATGCCTGCTTCTTCCCGGAGTGAGGCTGCTGACACTCAAGGCACATAGCAGAGTAGTTAAGACATAAGCTTGAAGTTTCTTACTAGCTGTGTGATCTGGGCAAATCATTTAACCTCTCTCAGCCTCAGGTTTTGTTTTGTATTTTAATGGTAAACTGAGGATGAGAACCTGTGCTTCATGGGTCATTAAGATTACTCTATGAGCCAGTGCAGAGTACCTAACAAGATGCTCTATGCCATTTGCTCCCAACGAGTACTCAGTATACAGTCCTTCCCCTCTTGTTGCCTCCCACTCTCCCTTTGAGAGGTGAGCTCTTCATCACTGGGAATGCTCTGACATAGGCTGGATGGTCCCCAGCAGGGAGGAGGAATCCCTGCTGAGGGCAGCTGGTTGGGCTGTAGGACTCCTGCCCAGCCTGGGTTCCCATGGGCTCTTGGTTTCTGTTCCCTCAATAGGTCTTTGATGCTTTCACCCCGAGGCTTCAGGATTCCAACAAGAAGGTGAATCAGTGGGCGCTGGAGTCCCTCGCCAAGATGATCCCCCTCCTGAGAGAAAGCTTACAGCCCATGCTGCTCTCCATCATTATTGCTGTAGCAGACAACCTCAACTCCAAGAACGCAGGAATTTACGCGGCTGCGGCGACGGCGCTGGATGCAATGGTTGAGAGTCTAGGTGAGCCTACTCTGAGCCCCTGCTGGGCTCTGGTAGGTGGCTGGCTCCCTCCCTGGCCCCTCTGTTAAGCTTAGGATGGACATTTCCACCTTCCCTCCTTTGGAATCAGCAGAGCAGTGAAAAGGCATTGATTGGCTCTCAGGTCAAACACTGAACTGGCCGAAAAGTTCATTTGGGATTTCCTGTAACCCCATAAGTTTCATTTGGGGTCTTATGGAAAACCCCAAATTACCTTTATGGCCAACCCAATATTTCCTGAGGCTGCATAGGGCATGGGTGGGCAGCCCAGGGTCTCCCAGGTTCTTTATTTGTAGGCTTTTCCATGTCATGTCCATCTGGTAGAAGTGGAGACAACCTAGTCTTGCCTCCTCGTGGTACACATGATGGAAATAACTCGCCCTGGGTCACATAGTGCCAAGCAAGTGAGCCACTGGGGCACTGATGGAAAAACAGATCAGGATCACTGAGAAGGAGTTAGAAGAGCTGTCAAGTTTTTTTTAGTTGTAGAGATAGTAGTAGGGGATGTGGTCTGTATGGGAACCAGGCAGGATGCTGGTGAGACAGGAGGGCAAGCCTGTTGGAAAGGACAAAGGTGACCACCTTGACTGTCTGATATAGGAGTCAGGTTGGGATCCCTTTGACTTTTTGAGCATGGAATGAATGAGAATTGCCTTTGCAGTGATTTGGGGTGAGGAGTGGAGAGTGACAGTGGAGTGAGGGATGGGGGAAGAATGAAAAGAACAAAAAGGCAGAAGCCAAGGGAGAGACATGAGGAAAGACGGTAGCTCCTCTGTCCCTTATGAGCTTTGCAGGATCACATCTTGGTTCTGGAACATTAAGTGGGAATTTTGGTGCATCTATTTATTTTTTTTTTCAGACATTATATTGTTAATTTTTTTTTTTTTTTGGAATAAAGCAGATTAACCAGGCTTCACAGGTGGTGCTAGTGGTAAATAACCTGCCTGCCAGTGCAGGAGACATGAGATGTGGGTCTGATCCCTGGGTTGGGAAGATCCTCTGAAGGAGGGCATGGCAACCCACTCCAGTATTCTTGCCTGGAGAATCCATGGACAGAGGAGCCTGGCGAGCTACAGAGTTGGATGTGACTGAAATGACTTAGCACGCACGCATGCATAGCTGATTAGCAAGGTTGTGGTAGTTTCAGGTGAGCAGTGAAGGGATTCAGCCATACATACACGTGTATCCCTTCTCCCTCAAGCCTCCTTCCCATCCACGCTGGCACATAACATTGAGCAGAGTTCCCTGAGGTTATCCATTTTGTTGTTGGATATCCATTTTGAATACAGCAGTGTGTATATGACCTTCTGTTATCCATTCCTTTGCTAGATGATTAGATGGTCATATCTGGTGTATCTAGTACACAGACTGAAGTGCAAGTTCAAAACCTCAGGTATGTGAGAACGTAGTAAATGATAGACTCATGTCCAGACCAGTAGTCTTTCACAAACTAGTCTTGCCTTGATGTAAGGAAATGTTTGATCTGAGAACCACTGTTGGCTCTGTTGCCATATGTTCCGATGAGCACAGAGCCATGTCCTGCCTCTGGAATGCACAGAGCATCCATCCCCATGGTGCGGCTGGAAACGCCGCCTGGCACACCTACCCCTCCTCCCCATCCCACACCCTGGCCTGAGCCCAGCTCCCTGGGGCTGGGACACCAGCTGTGTCCTTGGCTGGAGCCTCCAGGAGAAGTTTCAGTTACAAATTAAAGGCCTGGTCAGGCCCTTCTCTGCCTCTTGAGATCATAAATATTGTCAATTTCCTCTCTTCATCTCAGAGGGAATTTATGATTTGCTGAGTTTGTTGCTGTAGAACAAACAAAATAAATCCAGCTCTAAATTACAGCTTGTTCTCTGCACTGCTCTGGGTAAGTGAGATTGCTGTTGCCAATAACCAAGGCTCTTGGTAAATCACCGTGGGCCCTAGATTTATTGGGAAAACCAGCACCAAGCAAAATAGGCTTTAGCTATTTGAAGAGGCTGAGCACCCTTGTCTGGGGAGAGGAGCTTTTAACTCTTCCCAGTCCAGGGATTTTAGTTTCCCCTTTTCAGCCATTGAGCTGGCCTCCTTGAGCACACCGGAGCACCTGAACTTTGAGCTACAGAATCTGATGTCTCACACAGTCACAAGGCTCATGTCTCCTCTACCTGGGGCCCTGCTGTACCTACCTGGGCTGGACACCCAGAAAAGGGAGCCTAGGGATGGCCTGCTTTCATGATCTGACCCACCTTGAGGCAGGTTGCAGCATCCAGGAAGATGTCTAAGGTTCTCCTTTCCTCCTGGAACAGGGTCCCCTTGGGGATGGCTGATAGCGCTCCCTCTGTCCATCAGCCTGACGATTTGGTGCAAGGAGAATGGAGGCAGGGGAGGCGGCCCCGTCCTCTTCTCTTATCTTTAGGTTGGTGCTAGGCTGGAATGGAATGGAGTTGGCTTCAAAGGGATGGATGGAGCCCACTGACCCCCTGGCACAAGGCTCCTGTGGCTCCCAAAGTGTCAAGCCCAGGGTCTTGGCTCCTGGTCATTTGAGCCATGCCCTTCCAGCCTAACCAGTAATGCTTGGTTTTGGAAGTGTTCTTACTGTGAAGTAATGAGCCTACTTCTCAATCCATGAAGGTCAGAACTGGTAGGATTCAGTTGCTAAGCTTTCCCAAAGAATAGTCCTCTTCTGCCTGGAATGGTCTAGGCCTGCCCTGCAGAGGAAATAATGGATGCAAGAAACAAAACTTCCCAGTGCCCCGGGGTACTGGGTGGTGGATGTAGAGACTGCAGCAGGTGTGACAGGAGAGGAGGGGCATACATCCTCTTTCCCGAATCACCCAGGCTGAGCCCGGCAGCTCTAGTTGACCCTTAGCCCCCACAGACCCCTCCTGTAGTGGCATGGGGTCCTTTGAGCAGAAGGAGCTTTCTCCCAAGCTGGCCTCTTCATGCCCCATGAGGGACTCTGGGCTCCAGGCTGGAGAGAAGCTATGAAATGCTATGAGATAATTGTGTGGAAAGTCACAGCACATTACTGTTTGTTTCCCACTCAGTGGGGCTCAAGGGGGTCAAAAACACAGACGGGGCAGGCTGTCTTCTGGCATAAGGTCCAGTTGACACAGCCAAACTGGGAGATTGGTCTTTTCAGGTGACCTCTTGTTTTTAGGTGACCTCTTGTTTCTAGAATCGGGTGATATAGTCTGGGCTGCTGCTGCTAAGTCGCCTCAGTCATGTCCGACTCTGTGCGACCCCATAGACGGCAGCCCCCAGGCTCCCCCATCCCTGGGATTCTCCAGGCAAGAACACTCAGATACCATATCTCTTCCAGTCCCTCACTTTTCCCCGGGGTGAGTGGGCCACTGGTGTGCTGGCTGACACAGCAGGTGGGATTTCTGCCCATGTGAAAAAGGAGACATGTCGGGAGCCTTGTTCCCTGTCCTCTGCCCTTGGTCACTGCCTGCCTGAGGGCGTCTCCGGGCCTGAGCCTGGGGTGTCATCTCTTCTACTCAGCACCAAGACCTTCTGATTTCAGGAGAGTTATTTCGGGGATCAAGGAGGTTCCTGAGCAAAGACTGGCTGGCTCTTTCTTTGGGCTCTGTTACTGGGACAGTTACAGAAGAAACTTCATTATTTAAAACATTAGGCTGCTGACAGCTCACCTGGTCAGACTGAGCGCCAAAGAAACTATTTAGTGCAGCCCCTGGCTATTGCTGCAGGGAGCAGATAAGCTCAGAAATGGGCAGCATCAGATCTACTTTTGCTCTTTTGCTCTGACTTTAAATTCATTACTTTATACAAATCATCTGACCAACACTGTATTGTTAATGAAACATAAAATTCATCCGAGGTGTCCCTCTGATATATCCACTGCTTAAAAATGTCTCTCTTATCTTCAGTTTTTTTGTCTGCATGTATACAAATTTCATAATATTAATAATAATGTAAATACAATTTTGACTTTCCTCCTTTCACTTGCTGCTGCTAAGTCACTTCAGTCGTGTCCGACTCTGTGTGACCCCATAGATGGCAGCCCACCAGGCTCCCCCGTCCCTGGGATTCTCCAGGCAAGAACACTGGAGTGGGTTGCCATTTCCTTCTCCAATGCATGAAAGTGAAAAGTGAAAGTGAAGTCGCTCAGTCGTGTCCGACCCTCAGCGACCCCATGGACTGCAGCCTACCAGGCTCCTCTGCCCATGGGATTTTCCAGGCAGGAGTACTGGAGTGGGGTGCCATTGCCTTCTCCTCCTTTCACTTAACACCACTCAATTTCCCATGCTGTTAAGTAGTCTTTCTAGTTAGCTTTATTAAAAATATAAAGTTTACTTTCCACCTCTGTAAAAGTCATACTTATTAATTACTGAGCAAAAGAAAAATGGAAGCACTTGGAAGGAAAATAACTTACAGTCTGGACTCCTTAAAGAAACCATTGCTGACAGTCAGCATTTTTCATGTTAGGTATTTTTTTCTGTGTATATTTGTGTACGGTGTCATGATAATATTACACATTGAAATTTGCATCCTGTTATCTTCCTGACCCAGGGATCGAACCTGGGTCTCCTGCATTCCAGGCAGACGCTTTAACCTCTGAGCCACCAGGGAAGCCCCTTTTAAAAAGCAGAGCATGAGTATTTACACATAATTATGCACTTGAGTCACTTTCAACAGCTCCATCACGTGCTATGTCATAGCTTGTATTTTTCTGTTTTGGTGGCTTATTCCCAGTTTCCCTGCAATGAACAGACCTAGATTTGGTGGCCACAGAGAATTCAGGTGTGTGACATAACTTACAGGTGGTGGTGGTGATTTAGTCACTAAATTGTGTCTGACTCTGCAAGTCCATGGACTGTAGCCCCCCAAGCTCCTCTGTCCATGGAATTCTCCAGGCAAGAAAGCTGGAGAGGGTTGTCATTTCCTTCTCAGGGGATCTTCTCAACCCAGGGACTGAACCCGCATCTCCTGTTTGGCAGGCAGATTCTTTACCACTGAGTCACCTGGGAGTCATAACTTACTGAGTCTTGTGCTTATTGTTGGGAGCCCAGTTTGACTCCAGTGTCTTTGCTTCCACTGTTTATGATACCATGTTTGTTTTTTTTTCATGCTTTCTTAAAAGCTCTTCTCTGGCTTCCCAGTAGCCTGGGAATGACATGGCCTGGTAGCCTTGGAATCACGTTGAATGAGACAGTTGTGAGGCCTGCTAGACCTCAGCCCACTGTAGAGAGGGGAGGCTCATTGTAGGCTCAGGGAGGCCGAGATGACTGGCTTGCCAGCCCATGGCTAATTTCTCTATACTGAAGGCTTTGCTTTCCCTTTTGTGTGGACAGCGCCAAGGCCAGTGTGGCTTCTTATGGTATGTAAAAGGAGCCTATGAAAACTCTGTGTTAGTCTAATTGAGCATGGATTTTTAAGTTTTTGAAAGTTAGATTCCAGCCTCTTAATTGAAGAGGATTCAATTAAGGTTGCTGAGGTTCATGAAGGTTGCTGGGCTTTCAGAGTATTTTAGGGTAATTATAGTAATAGTAGCAACAATAACTTATATTTGCATAGTAACTGTCTTCTCAAGGCAGTATCCTAAGCAGCTCTATGTGGAAAGTACTAATATTATCCCCATTTTATAGATGGGTAAACTGAGGTTTAGAAAGGGTGACTTGTCCAACATCTCACAGTGAAACATGGAAGGGCCAGGGTTCAGACCCAGGCGATCTGGACCCAGTCTACCCCCTTAGCCATTGTCCTTTACTGACTCCCAGTAAACCTAGGAGTGACACAAACGGTGAGCTGTCACTATGGAAGTAGTCAGAGGCAGAAAGGCAACTACTTGGGGTGTTATCTGGGGTGCATAGACCAGTTTAGGCCAACTTAGTGTGTCTGCTTTAGCATTGCCTTGCTGTCCATAAGCATTTATTGGGCATCTGTTGTGTGTCATGCACCATGGGAGCATGGGCTGGCACAGATGTCCCCTGGCTGTGCATTTTCAAGTATTCCCCAAGATCTCCACTTCTCTCGGGCTCTGGGAGGTCATATCAGTGGCCAGGGGTGGGGAGGTCTAGCGGCACCCAAGAATGTTCTGGACTGAGTGTTGATGGGGGAGAGCAAGGGGAAGAAGTCCTTGTTCACAGAGGTGAGCTCATGGCTGTCATTAGCCATGGGTGGGGTGACAACCAGAAGCACCTGGAAACAATAATGCAGGTGATGTTGATATAAAAATCTATTCTTACACATTTATAGCTTTACCAGGACACCCTGAGACCACTTCTTGCTAACTGAAATATTCTAGAACCTGGTATCTCTTTTATCTTTCCGAACAAATTATTTTACTCTGGAACTTTTGCAAGTTGCAGAGATGCACAGGATGTACATGTATACATTTTCCCCTCTGTGTTTCTTACAGGTCTCAGCAGGGAAGCAAGGGAAGCATAAGTTAGCTCTTAGCTAGAATGGCTGCCTGAAGGGAAAAACAAAGCTTTGATTGCCCATCTCTGGGGATGCTGAGGCTCGGTGCTGAGGCATGGAAGGAACTCAGAGAAGGTGGAACACGCCTGGAAAAACTTCCTTAGGCAGGTTGCTCATCTCTGTCTCCTGCAGAGAGATCTGGCCTTGAGATGGTCAGCTCCTGAAACAGGACACTCTTGCTGGGTGCACCTCACCTCCCAGAGCCACATCCCTGAAAAATGCATTTTGGTCCTTGCTCACCTCCCATGGAATTCTGCTGTGCCTGCAGTGATTGCAGATACTGAGAGCTATGTGTGCTGGGCACCTCCTCAGATCTTGAAGGGGGCAATCCAGGAGTAAAAGGAGTCCATTCCTGCCTTGTGTATAGTCTGGGTTAGCATCCCTTTCTCAGGTAAAGGGCCACTGGCTTCATCTTGCAGATCTTTGGTGAAGGATACAGGACTTCAAGTGTAGTAGTTTGGGAAACCAGGAGGTGTCAGAATGGGGAAGAGGGAGCAGCTTCTGAAATCAGTAGCTGTGGGATCTGGCTGGAGTTTACTTTAGAAGTACAATCAAAGAAGATCAGTGAGTCTCTTTATCCCCAGAACATCCCCCAGCCCATTTTCTGGGGCTTTATCATTAGTGGTCCATCTCTAATAAACACTCCTTTAAAAGGGAGAAGAGCTCCGGCCCCAGGCTTCACCCATGGGTAAGACTGGGCTGCTGAGTATAGGGGTGCAGGAAGGTTATAAACTACCGAGAGATCACTTGTGCCCCTCACCATCCCCAACCTGCACATTCCCTCCTCTGATCCTACCAGAACCAGCCAGGGCTTCTGCTCCAGATAGGGTGACCGACCATCATGGTTTCCCAGGGATGCAGGGCTTTCAGTGCTAAAATGGGGAAGGTCCTGGGCAGATGGAGACATGTTGGTCACCGTAGCTCCAGAACCCTCAGGCTCCTGCTTACATGAGCATGGAGCCTCCCCCTCTCTGTAAGAGTTCATGATTGAGTGTCCGTCTCTTTGTCAAAGGAGTCTCTTGAAGGAAAAGAGGAGCAGGAGGAGGACCAGGTTTCATTTAGTTCTTAGCTCCATGCCTGTTACGTAGTGGATATCAGTAAATGTTCAGTGTGGAAATAATTGACCAGCCAGCTGTGGGTATGTTCTATTGGTTAGAGCCCAAGTTCAGGCTTTGAGGAGATACATGTTTTCTGAATTCTGATCCTAGTTATGATTATGGCTCAGTGCCTCAGTTTCCACTAAAACTATATCTCTATATCCACATCTGTATCCATTCATCCATCTTTCTCTCTATATCATTCATCTATCTGTTTTCTCTTAATATCATCTATATCTATCATATGCTTTGTCTATCATCTACCTATTATCTATATCTATCATCTATAATACTGATCTACCTCTCAATTATTTAGCTATGTTGCTTTCTCTCTCATTTACCAATCATGCATCTATCATCAGTCATCTATATCTGTCTATCTACTTATTTTTCTCTAAAGCTCACAGCAGTTTTGAAGAAATATAGACAATATGAACCAGATCTTCTGGGAGTAAATGGGGCCAATGTGGGTGCCAGTCTAGCTGTCATAGGCCGCTCACTGTTCCTCAAACACTCCGTGTACATTCACTATTTTTCCAGGCACCATTGTAACCTGAAAAAATTAATCCAGCTTCCCAAAGGGGCTCTTCCCTATGAAGGTGCGGCGGGTACCTTGCCCTGAACAACTGGTGCCTCTGCTCAGGCCACGGCATCATGACCTCTGACACTCTCCTTCTCTTCCAGACAACCTTGGCCTTCTACAAGTGTTTGCTGGGCGGGTGCGCTTCCTGAGTGGCCGTGCTATGCTTGATGTCACGGAACGTCTGGCCGGTGAGTCCCAGCCTTCCAGCCCATCTCTCTTCTTCTCTCCTGGCATGTAGTTGAGCCACCCACTTAGACAAAAAAAACCATCAAATAATCCTATAGACCATTTAAAAAATGTGATAAGCTGCTTGTTTAAAAAAATGTATTATTTATTTATTTAGCTATGTTAGGTCTTAGCTGTGGCATGAAGGATCTTCGATCTTCCTGTGACAGGCAGGATTTTTTCTTTTTTAGTTGCTGCATGCGGGATCTATAGTTGTGGCATGTGGGATCTAGTTCCCTGACCAGAGATTGAACCTGGGCCCCCTGCCTTGGGAGTATGGAGTCTTAGTTCCTGGACCACGAGGGGAGTTTCAATAATCTGCTCTTAAAAAATAATTCCAGAGGTGCTCAGTATGTGTTGCCTGCCTGAGGGTATCATTCCCGCTCCTCTGCCCACCCTCATCTCTTGCTCCCGGTCTTACCTCTGCACCCTGGTTCGATCCTCCCAGGGCCCCTGGAGTGGCCCCTTACTTCCGGTCCAGGTGCCAGGCCTGCTCTGAACAGATGGCCTGAGTGAGATTGGGCTGGGGGCTACGATGCAGCTTCAGGGCCAGGTTGGGGTGCCCTGAAGTGAGAATGGGGTCATGTAGCACCTTGGGTATCAGACGATGAACCCTTTCCTGTTACTCAAAATCAGCATTCTCTGATTGTATAGGTACTTTATGGGCCCCAGAGGTGAGTGGATATCCATTTACTGTAAATATTATCCATCTATTTCCAACTGAGCTCAAAAACAAGAGTTTCTACATAGTTCTTCTATTAACTCTATGTCAGCCAGGAACAGGGAAGAAAACTTCAATTGTCACAAGGCATGGACTAATAATAGCACAGCTTAACACGGGAGTAAATCTTCTGTTAATTACTTTAGCTGCCTTTTAAGCTCGACTTTAATGGCATTTTCCTCATGATGCTGGGACTGTCAGCTAGGGGGACACCCAGCTCCCCTCAGGCAGGTGAATGTGGACTGAGAGTGGAACTGAGCTTTCTGGGGCCAGGGTGTAGATGTCTCACTGCCAGAGGGGAGAGTCCAGGGGAGAGGCGTCATGGGGGGAGGAGTGGCTGAGGTGTGACAGATTAGGGGGAGGTGAGCCCTTTACCCTTTGGTGGGGTCAGGGAGCCTGGGCTCAGCTGCCTGGGATAGTTTTCACCTCCATGTTCACAGGAGAGATTCAGTGGAGATTTAGGAAACCTTTGAGTTATTTGTTGTTGTTCAGTAGCTCAGTCGGGTCTGACTCTTTGCAACCCCATGGACTGCAGCATGCCAGGCTTCCCTGTCCTTCGCCATTTCCTGGAGTTTGCTCGTGTTCATTGAGTCAGTGATGCCATCCAACCATCTTGTCCTCTGTCACTCCCTTCTCCTTCTGCCTTCAATCTTTCCCAGCATAAGGGTCTTCTCCAAAGAGTCAGTTCTTCATATCAGGGGGCCAAAGTATTGGAGCTTCAGCTTTAGCAGTAGTCCTTCCAATGAATATTCAGGGTTGATTGCCTTTAGGCTTGACTGGTTTGACCTTCTTGCTGTCCAAGGGACTCTCAAGAGCCTTCTCCAGCATGACACTTCAAAAGCATCAGTTCTTCAGCACTCAGCCTTCTTTATGGTCCGACTCTCACATCCATATGTGACTACTGGAAAAACCATAGCTTTGACTATATGGACCTCTATTGGCAAAGTAATGTCTCTGTTGTTTAATATGCTGTCTAGTATGGAGGGTTAATCGGATGATTCGTTTTCTTTCCCTTCCCTCTGGCTGCCCCTGACTCCTCCCCCTTGCTCCCCCCCACCCAGTCCCTTACCCCTTTCCCTCCCCTTGCCCCTCCCCTCCCTTGTTCCTCCTCCACCACTTGCATTCCTCCCACCTCCCCTTGCTCCGCCCATCTCCCTTTGCTCCTCCTACCCTCCCACCACCCTTGGGCCTGACCAGGTGGCTTCATGGTTAACTGTGCCCTTCCTTCTCAGCCTGTTTCCAGCACAGGTAACATAACTCTCACTTCTTGGTTCCCATGTTATGACGTCAATGTGGTTGAGTTGGCTCCTTTGGTGCAGTCCTGCCTTCCCAGGAATGAGGACCTCTTTGACTTTGGAATTTTCCAGAGTCAGTTTTCGTTCCAATCCCTAAGAAAGGCAATGCCAAAGAATGCTCAAACTACCACACAATTGCACTCATCTCACACGCTAGCAAAGTAATGCTCAAAATTCTCCAAGCCAGGCTTCAACAATATGTGAACCATGAACTTCCAGATGTTCAAGCTGGTTTTAGAAAAGGTAGAGCTCAAATTGCCAACATCCGCTGGATCATGGAAAAAGGAAGAGAGTTCCAGAAAAACATCTATTTCTGCTTTATCGACTATGCCAAAGCCTTTGACTGTGTGGATCACAATAAACTGTGGAAGATTCTTCAAGAGATGGAAATACCAGACCACTTGACCTGCTTCTTGAGAAACCTGTATGCAGGTCAGGAAGCAACAGTTAGAACTGGACATGGAACAACAGACTGGTTCCAAATAGAAAAGGAGTAGGTTAAGGCTGTATATTGTCACAGTGCTTATTTAACTTCTATGCAGAGTACATCATGAGAAACGCTGGACTGGAAGAAACAAGCTGGAATCAAGATTGCTGGGAGAAATATCAATAACCTCAGATATGCAGATGACACCACCCTTATGGCAGAAAGTGAAGAACTAAAGAGCCTCTTGATGAAAGTGAAAGAGGAGAGTGAAAAAGTTGGCTTAAAGCCCAACATTCAGAAAACTAAGATCATGGCATCCGGTCCCATCACTTCATGGCAAACAGTTGGATAAACAGTGGAAACAGTGTTAGACTTTATTTTTTTGGGCTCCAAAATCACTGCAGATGGTGATTGCAGCCATGAAATAAAAAGATGCTTCCTCCTTGGAAGAAAAGTTATGACCAACCTAGATAGCATATTAAAAAACAGACATTACTTTGCCAACAAAGGTCCGTATAGTCAAGGCTATGTTTTTTTCAGTAGTCATGTATGGATGTGAGAGTTGGACTATAAAGAAAGCTGAGTGCCAAAGAATTGATGCTTTTGAACTGTGGTGTTGGAGAAGACTCTTGAGAGTCCCTTGGACTGCAAGGAGATCCAACCAGTCAATCCTAAAGGAAATCAGTCCTGAATGTTCATTGGAAGGACTGATGTTGAAGCTGAAACTCCAATACTTTGGCCACTTGATGTGAAGAGCGGACTCATTGGAAAAGACCCTGATGCTGGGAAAGATTGAAGGCAGGAGGAGGAGATTGAGGAGGAGAAGGGGATGACAGAGGATGAGATGGTTGGATGGCATCACCGACTCAATGGGCATGAGTTTGAGTAAACTCCGGGAGTTGGTGATGGACAGGGAGGCCTGGTGTGCTTGCAGTCCATGGGGTCGCAAAGAATTGGACACGACTGAGCGACTGAACTGAACTGTGTTACTGGGCATGCCCCAAGAGGCCCGCAGTGTGGGGTACAGGAACCCTGAGGGTATGGCCAGAAAGTCAAGATACACATTCCATGGGAGATGGCACAGGGAAGGCCTCAGGCTGAGCTGAGGGGGGCCAGGCCATCCTCGCTGGTTCACCACTGTCCCAGGCTGGCTCTGAAATCACAGGGGCACATGCTGCAAAGTATCCTGGGGGATTGGATGAAGTTGAGTTGATGAAGGAAGGACAAATTGGGGGTCTCTCTAAAAAATAAAACTCCAGACCAGCCCCTGAAATGTGGTACTCCTAGAAATCTGGGGCAGCGAGCAGTGGGAAGAGGGTGGGCTTGGGAGTCAAGGCAGGCTTGGCTTCTGCCTTCTGCCCTTGTTAGCTGTGGGGTCTTGGGCCATCTCCTTGACCCCTGAGTGTTGGTTTCCTTCTCTGTGAAACAGACGACTGTCCTGCCTCTCAGGTGAGAGTGAAATGGAGTCACGATAGAAACCTCTGAGCCCCGGGCTCAGGCTCAGGCAGTGCTAGTTTCCAGGGTGTGTCTCAGCTCAGGAAAGCTTCCAGTTTCTTTGCCCATAAATAAATCAAGTGCTTCTCTCAGCAGTCTTTGCCTTCACCAACACTTATCCTTTGGCAGAATGACACGCAGAGTGTGCTGATTGTCAAGCAAGCATTGTTAGCACGAACGCACTTTAGTTGATGCGACCAAAGCTGAGGGCTCTAGCAACCTGTCTGAAGCGGCGTGGGGTACCCCTTGACATGGCCTTGACATTGGGGGCAGCCCTGGCACTTTCTGTGTGATGGAGGGCTTGCTGGCAGGTTTTAGCCTGTCTCTGAGTTTTCCAGGGTTTAGAGAAGGCAGGGGGCCTGGGGTAACCAGATTTGGAGGGTTCATCATTGGAATGAACGACTCTGAATGAGGATCCGTGCAGAGCTTGATGGTTTACAAAGCACGTTTGTGCCTCCTGAGTTACTACTGGGCTTGTCATGAGATTTGGCATTGAGACACCAGGGAGGCCATGATGGTCTTATCTCCTGCTGGCAGTTTTATTTTCCAGAATGCTTCATTTGAGAGAATCCTGATCGTTCTTCCTAGAACAAGTTTTCTCTGTGTGAGTTCTCCTAGGTGGTAATGCAGATTAAAGCACTTCTAGGGCTAGCTTCTCCGTCATGTGCATACCCGCACAGGCACTTCACCTGCGTCTATTATCTAACAATCTCAAGACTTTGGTTCAGAATTCTTTTCCTCACTTTACAGGTTAGGGGATAGGCTCAGACAGGTTGGGTGGCTTTCTCAAGCTCACACGGCTAGTAAATAGCAGAGAGGATTGCAGTCCAGATGTGCCTGCACCTTCGCTTTGCCCTGGGCTTCCGGGACCAATTACTCCGTCACAGGCTCTGAGCACTTCTGCCTTTGCATACCCCCTCCTCCATAAACCAACAGACCCAAAGTTTAAAATTATATTTATGATTGGTTGATATGAACTCAAATATAGAGCAGGTCCCCTCCTCCATAAACCAACAGACCCAAAGTTTAAAATTATATTTATGATTGGTTGATATGAACTCAAATATAGAGCAGGTTAGACAACTTCATACTTTTTTTTCCTTCTGATTTTAAAAGAATTTAAAATGTTTCCATGGGTCCTAAAGCAAGTTGTGAGCCCTAGGTCATGTGTCTAATGACCCAGGCAGTCGGCCCCCTGGGTTGCCTGCCTTTTGGAGGACAGAGTTGGTGTCCCCTTCCAAGAGAAGGCGGTGAGAGAGGGAGAGAGTGCCTGATTCAAGTAACTGTCCCTCTTTTCTGTATGACAGTGATGGTGGCCTCGGTTTACCCCCGAAAGCCTCAGGCCGTGGAGCGCCACGTCCTTCCAGTCCTCTGGTACTTCCTGAACAGCATGATGGGGAACGGCGTCCTGCCCGGGCACAGCGGGAATGTCCGCAGGGCCGTCTGCCGGCTGTGCAGGAGCCTTCAGGAGCAGATGGGCTCCCGGCTGCAGGACTTGGCTGCCGGCCAGCCAAAGCAAGTCCTCAAAATGCTCCAGGAGCTCTTAGACACAGAATCCCCGTGAGGAAGCCCCGAGGTCATCGACGGGGGGAAGGCATCCAACAGCCGGACAACTGGCAGCTCAGGCCCCTTTCTTCTGGGTTAAAGGTGGATCTGGGATGGGCGACTGTTATTTTTATCTTATTTTATTTTTTATGATGGAATAATCTCCTGGTCTATTTTCCCTTAGAGTTCCAGATGTATATAATATATTTTGAAGTAGAAATAAAAGAATTGCTTATTTTTCTAAGGTTTTATTATCTTGTATTTTTTTCTTACCTCAGAGAATTTTTCAATAGTTAGGTTTGTGCCAAAGAAAACAGAACGCGATATGGAAACACCCTAAGTGCCCAATTTTGGGTGAATGGATAAAGATGATGCAGCACACGCGCTGCCCACATGTGTAACATATGTGTGCACCTGCACACACACATACACACACACACACACTGTAATACTAAACCATAAAAAAGATGAAATCCTGCAACAACATGGGTGAAACTTGGAGGTATTACGATAAGTGAAATAAATCAAGTGGAGAAAGACAAATACCTTAAGATTTCACTCATCTGTGGAATATGAAAGAACAAAAGCAAAACAAACAAACGAACAAACTAAACAGAAGCAAATAGTTACAGAAAACGGAGTACTAGTTACCATAGAAGAAGGGTTGTAGCGGGGATGGGCAAAAAGGGGTAAGAGGATTAATCGTAAGGTGATGAAAACCTTTGGTGGTAAATTCATTGTAATGTATAGAGAAGTCAAAATATAGTATTGTACACATAAAGGATGTGTACCTGATGCTGGGAAAGATTGAAGACAGGAGGAGAAGGGGACAACAGAAGATGAGATGGTTGGATGGCATCACCGACTCGATGGACATGATTTTGAGCAAGCTCGGGGAGTTGGTGATGGATGGGGAAGCCTGGCGTGCTTGCTGTCCATGGGGTCGCAAAGAGTTGAACATGACTGAGTGACTGAACTGACTGACACACAAAGAATTCAAGAAAGAAAACAAAACATGGCAATAGTAAAACCAGTTGCTGATGCTACCGAGACAAAGAACTAGGGAGAAAAAGTGTGGCACAGACCCCCCATGTGGCAGACCATGTTGCAGCATAGCTCCTGTCTGTGAAAAGCTGGAGAAGCCCTGCTGCACCCAGAGACCCTGAGCTGGTCACTCAAATCCAGCGTCATAAGCCTGATGTGGGGTGAACGCAAGCATCTCTGGGAGCATCCTGCTCCTGCTTTACAATATCTTCAGTGCGGCATCTGCTGGTCCTGTGGGAACCTTTTATTTTATTTTATTTTATTTGTGGGAACCTTTTAAAGGATCTAAAGGCAAGGAGAGTTTGATACTGACATTGGCATTACTAAAAGCCTTCTCTGGAAGGTGACTTTCTGGCTAGTTTCTGAAGAGGACTAGCTTATGTTTCACACTTGAAACTTTTTTTAAACTCTATTCACTTATTTATTTTTGGCTGTGCTTGGGCTTTGTTGCTGCACAGGGTTTTCTCTAGTTGCGGCGAGCAGGGGTGCCCTCCAGTTGTGCTGCAGGGGCTTCTCATTGCAGTGGCTTCTCCCGTTGTGGAGTACGGGCCCTAGGGCACGAGGGCTTCAGTAGTTGTGGCACGTGGGTGCAGTAGTTGTGGCTCTTGGGCTCTAGAGCACAGGCTCAGTAGGTGGCACACGGGTTTAGTTGTCATTCAATATGTGGGATCTTCCTGGATCAGGGATCAAATCCATGTCTCCTGCATTGGCAGGTAGATTCTTTACCACTGAGCCACCAGAGGAGCCCTCACCCTTGAAACTTAAAGGACCGGATGAAGAATAAAGCTCCAGATGTGCAGATGTCTTGTGGGAGCTCTGAAACCACACAGGTTAATCTGGCTGGGTCAGATCATGGAGTTGGAGAGGTGTGTTGGGTGTGGGCTGGCCCAGAACACAAAGGTGGAGCCACTGATGGAGCGATGAGAGAATGGGAGACGGGGTCCTGGCAGTGAGAGGGGAACAATGTCTCAGGCTGGGGTTCTGGACACAGTGAGCATGGCTCTGTCTTGCCTAGGGCCAGTGACAGGTTGACGACAGTATGACCAGGAAGAATTAGAGCTCAGATCATAACCTCTAACACATGGTACGGTGAAGGCTGAAGGGGCAACATCCCAGTGCCAACCAAGGAGCCATAGCACCTCTGGGGCAGATCCGAAGGCAAGTCCCCGAGGCCCGGCTTCAGACCAGCAAGTTTTCTGGCAGGCCCACCAGTGGACCCCTCTCCACTGTCACCCGCCCCCAGGTTCAGCATCAGGTCCACTTCAGTGTTCTGAGCCCCTCCTGAGAGTATAGCCCAGAGCAGGCTGGGAAGCTTTGAACCAACTCAATTATTTCCAAACCCCTGGTTGCCCCCATCTGGGGAAGCCTCTTTTTCATTATGTGGTGTTGCCACTGCATAACTAGGCTCTCCCCTCCCCTTGGCATAAATGCCCTGGGGTGAGGCTAGCCGTGGTGCAGTCATCCTGGGACTTGGGCTTTTAATAGGCGGCTTAAGTGTGTGGGTAATTCCAGTCCCAGCCTGAGCGGCTTCTCACCTCCTTGTGACCTTTGCTGGGGCTTCCCCCTGCACCACCTCGCCCTTTGTTGATTCTGACTGCTGCTGCTGCTGCTAAGTCGCTTCAGTCGTGTCCGACTCTGTGCAACCTCATAGATGGCAGCCCACCAGGCTCCCCCATCCCTGGGATTCTCCAGGCAAGAACACTGGAGTGGGTTGCCATTTCCTTCTCCAATGCATGAAAGTGAAAAGTGAAAGTGAAGTCACTCAGTCATGTCCGACTCTTAGCGACCCCATGGACTGCAGCCCACCAGGCTCCTCTGTCCATGGGATTTTCCAGGCAATAGTACTGGAGTGGGGTGCCATTGCCTTTTCCAGTTGATTCTGATTGGCTGAGGTTAAAGACCTGCTAGCTGGTGAACCCATCAAAGATACCCAAGAGGCTGATTTTACACAATTTAATTAATTGAGTCTGCTTGGACTCTAAGTAGGCTTTTTCGGTTTGGTTGGGAGACTGACTTTTTCTGCTGGTCCAGATCCTAGAGCCTTAGGGACTTCCTTGGCATCCAGTGGTTAAGACTTCACCTTCCCATGCACGGGGTGAGGATTCAATCCCTGGTTGAGGAGCTAAAATTTTTTTTAAGAAAAAAAAAGTTCCTAGAGCCTGTCAGAACATTTCAGAATTTTTTTATAACTGTAGACATGCGTGCTAAGTTGCTTCAGTTGTGTCCGACTCTTTGTGACCCATGAACTGTAGCCCTAGCATGCCAGGCTCCTCTGCTCATGGGATTTCCCAGGCAAGAATACTGGAGTAGGTTGCCCTGCCCTCCTCAAGAAGACCTTCCTGACCCAGGGATGGAACCCGAGCCTATTATGTCTCCAGCATTGGCAGGTGAGTTCCTTACCACTAGCGCCACCTGGGAAGCCCGATAGAACTGTAGGAGCTGAGGGATTTTGAAGGCAGAAGTTAAACTCAGAGACATTGCCCTGTCTTCCTGCACTTGTTCTGCCTTCTGTCTTCAAACCGGAAGCTTTCCATCTCCTATACTTTGTACCCATCCTCATAGTTGGGTGTTTAACTGAAAACATCTGAAAAGCAAAGAATAAATCTTTATGTGTGGGTTTTTTTTTTTTTTTCCTTCACTATCTTAGGATTTAATCTAGTCTCTGGGCAGCTGGGCTCTGCGGGTGACACTCCTGGCACAAATCAGTGGGGAGGGGCTGGATGCTTCTGGGTGCCTCAGGAAATTATGTGGAACCTAGGAAAATGGTACAGATGATCCTATTTGCAAGAATAGAGAGGCGGATGTAGGGAATGGATGTGTGGACACAGGGTGGGGCAGTGGGGTGGAAATAAGCCAGGAGATTGTGATTGGTGTACTGCCATGTGTAAAGCACCCAGCTAGTGGGAACCTGTTGGACAGCACAGGGAGCCCAGCTCTGTGATGACCTGGTGAGATGGGATGGAGTGGGGTGGGAGGGAGATCCAAGAGGGAGGGGCCTATGTACATATACAGCTGACTCACTTCATTGCACAGCAGAGGCTGGCGAAACGTGGTAGAGCAACTATAATCCAATTAAAAAAAAAAAGTTCCTGAATCATTACTTTTAAAGCAAAGGGAAGACAGTTTATTAGTAACCTGGGCCTGTCAGGAGTGCCTGGAAGAATGAGGCTTATTGGGAATGAAGACTGTCCTTAAAACATGGCGGGTTTGAGCAGAGCCCACTCCATTCTTTGCTTGGTTGTGTGCAGCCGGGAGCTCTACTTACAAGATGCCCTTGGGGTGGGAATACAGCCTTGAGCAATGGAAGAGCCTTTTTTCTCTCTCTGTCTGTCTTACTTTCTCTTTCTCCAGTGTCAGAATCAAGGAACAAAGGCTTGTCTTCCTTGCTTGGGAGTTTTTGACATTTTCTTACAGGCTCCACTTCTCTTATTCTCTCTTCCCTGCTTCATTTCTTGTCTCCTGAGTGAAGAAATGTTTCTCCATTCTGATTACACTTCAGAATCATCCAGTGAGATCTGAAAAAATGCTGAGGTTTGGGCCCGCCCCTGGGGGTTTTGATTCAATCCACATGGGGTAGGGCCAAGGCAGCTGCTTTTTCTGTTTTTGTTTATTTATTTATTTATTTTTTGAACTTTTATTTTTAAAAAATTTTTATTTTTTTAAAAATTTTATTTTATTTTTAAACTTTACAATATTGTATTGGTTTTGCCAAATACTGAAATGAATCTGCCACAGGTATACATGTTTGCAGGATACAGAAGTGAGAGGGGTGGGTGGGAGGGTGGGGGGGTGGTGATGGTCTGAGGCATGGGGAGTGTGGGGAGGGGTGATTGGAGACTGGAGATACAAGACTGTTGCTCTGTGCAGGTTCAGCTAAGCTACATGCTTCTTCATGGGCTGCTGCTGCTGCTGCTAAGTCACTTCAGTCGTGTCCAACTCTGTGCCACCCCTGAGACGGCAGCCCACCAGGCTCCCCGGTCCCTGGGATTCTCCAGGCAAGAACACTGGAGTGGGTTGCCATTTCCTTCTCCAATGCATGAAAGTGAAAAATGAAAGTGAAGTCGCTCAGTCGTGTCCGACTCTTAGCGACCCCATGGACTGCAGCCTACCAGGCTCTTCCGTCTATGGGATTTTCCAGGCAAGAATACTGGAGTGGGACACATGTTCAAAAGACGATGGCCTTAGCATGTTCTGAGAGTGTAGTTTTTGGCCCTGTGACATCAAGAGGTCATGACATTTACACATGCCCATTTGGAGGATGGGTGGTCCCAACCAGTCTTAACTGGCTTGAGCTGGGCAACAGCTGACTCCAAGTTCCTGAAAAACAACTTGGGCAAACAATAATACATAATGCTTGGAAGACACACAAGTTTTTGTAAAAACAGTTGAAGTGAGCTTAGTCCGTAAAGCCAGGTACAGTTATTATTTATTAAGCAAGTTATAATTTAATGGGTCTAACTGATGACTAGTCTTGGTTTCACAACGTATTGTTTGATACATTTATATATTGCAAAATGATTACCACCATAGCATTAACTAAAACGTCCATCTGGTCACACAATCACTACTGTTTTTGTGTGTTGAGAACATTTAATATTTACTCTCTTGGTAACAGTCATCTATATAACACAGAATAATTAGCAGTAATAGCCATGTTGTATGTTAGATTCCCAGAATTTATTAGCCTTATAACTAGAAATTTATACAATTTGATTAATATCTCCCCATAGCACAGCCCCCTGCCCCTGCCCCCTACCTCCTCAGCCCCTGGTAACCACCATTCTACTGTCTGTTTTTTGAATTCACCTTTTTTGGTTCCACATGTAAGTGAAATCATGGAGTATTTATCTTTCTCTATCTGACATTTCACTTTGCATAATGCCCTGAAGTTTCATTCAAGTTGTTGCAGATGGCAGGGTTTCCTTCTTTCTCGTGACTAAATGGTATTCCGGGGTGTGTGTGTGTGTGTGTGTGTGTGTGTGTGTGTGTATCTCACAGTTTCTTTTCCCATTTCTTTTCTGTCTTCTCTTTTCTCAAGTGATTCTAATGGGTGACCAAATTCTGAAATCACAGTAAAATCAGAGGAGTAGAAAGCAGCAATGGCTTTGGCCCTGTGGGTGTCTGGCCTGTCAGCTATCCCCACCTGGCAGCCCTGGGGTGTCCTGGCTGGGGACCGAGACTGATGGAGGCCAGGTACTGGAGTCAGGCTAGACTCAAGTTCAGGCACTGTTGCTTCTGGTGCGTGGCCTTGGAGCCACTTGTCAACCTCTCTGATCTTCCCTTATCAATCTTGTGCGTGTGGGATAGGAAGTGTGGAAATCAATGAAGACCAACCAAATGAGAAGTACAAAGACTCTTTATTCAGAGCTTGCTATAGCCAGGCAGTGTTTTGGCAAGATCTCGTGCTTTGGCAGAGGTTCAAGGGCAGGCAGAAGATTGGGAAAAGGGGAAGGTTTCAGGTATGCCATCATTATTGGAGGCTGTTGTCCTGGGGAAGGTGTAGACACCATGTGGACCATGGCCTGCTGGCAACAGCAGTATCTCTAATGCTTGTTAAAGGGGGGACCCTTGGGTCATACTCCAGGCCAACTGAATCAGAAACCTCGGTTATCCTTACACACTCTGAAGCACCTGAGCCACAGCTTCAGTGCTCTGAGTGGTCGTTAGGGTCCCAGACTAGTCCACACTTGGGAATGAGCATCCCTAAGTCAGTATTTCTCAAATGCAGTTGATGAAACCTTTGTTTGGGAAGAGGCATGGAGACTGGAGAAGGGAGGGAGACAGGAAGCAAGGTGCTTGTTAAAAATCAGATTTTTATTCTCAGCTATAGACCTGTCCCTGGAGTGAGGCACCTGGGAGTCTGATCTGCCCAGGATCAGACAGGTTGCAGAAGCAGTGTCCTGATTGCCTGTTCTCAGCAGGGCTTCAGGAGTCCCTGCACAGGCTGGCAGGGCAGCATCACTGTGTGTACAGATTGCTCATCAGGTGGGCATTTCTGAGTCAGGGATCATTCAGGGGGCCCAGTTTGGTCCGTATCATCACTGGGGCTTACTCAGAGGGCTTTATGGTTTCTCTGTATCCTACCACCTGGTGTTCCAGTGAAAAAAGTTACAACATTTGAAGGTTTTGTTTTGCTTTAATCACAGCTGTATAATTACCTCTCTGTGGGTTGACGGCTATTATTAGCCTCACCTTGGGTTCTCCTTGAGAATTTTTACATCCAGAAAGTGATTCAGCACCTCTGTGGGCTGTTGTCAGAAGCTGTTAACTGAACCAAAGCTTTAACATATCACCAGGTTTTGTAAACATAGCCAATCCTTTCCCCTTCCAAAGGAGAAAAAAAAAAAAAAAAAAAAAGCCAGATAAATAATTTTCATGAAGGCAATTTGTTTCTCAGGGGCTGTATTTCCTTTTTGTCTCATCCAGCAGTTTTTTACTGCTCTGGGACACTGACAATAAAGTAGAAGAGGTGTCTCCAGAGTAAGGCTTCGTCTGCTCCTGCCAGAAGGCTTCACCTGGAAGCCCACTCTGGGGGTCATGGCAATGAGCAACAAATATTTTTTGAAAATGCTTTTTTTTCCTTAATGCCAGGGAGAGTTTTATGTGGTTGAGGTGCATAGAGGGGATTATTATTTTTTAAAATTTTCTTGGAAATTTTGAGTTTCCATCTAAGTTAGTTTAATAGGAATGGCTAGCGCTATAGCTAGACTTTGGCTGGATATGAAAAATAATTTCCTTTCTGTAAAAGTTGGAGAAAACAGAATTTCTTCCAGAGAAGTTTGTGGTTTTCCTAGACTGTTCCCCAGAATAATCTGAACATTGTTGCAATGTTGCAATTCTCTCTGGCCAGAGAATAGGGGACTTTCTTTGCCACAGGCTGACAGTGTGTCTTTGGAGGAAAACATCTGACATCTCTCAGCCTCTCTTTTACTCCATTTGTAAAAGGCAGTGAAAAAATACTGACTTTGTTCATCTCCTAGGATTTTTTGCCCCCAAAGATCTAATGAAACAATGTAGATAATTGTATTTTGAAAAAGTAGAGTGTTACAAAAAAATAATTATGATTAACTCTAGTCTTATCCCAGTAAAACCTGCTATTCTGAAGACATGCCAGTCATTCCTACCAGCTGACTGACAGATCACTTACAACTCAATGTGGGAATAAATGGGAGATTCAGAAGCTTAATTTGCTTTTCCCCTGTTTGGTATGTTTGACATATGTAGTTGCGATTGCCAGCAAAATGTTTTAAAGTCTTTTCACTTTGAAAGACACGGAATTCTTCAAAGAAGGAAGTCAATTCTAGTGGAGTTTGACAGCTGTTTTTATCTCTCTCTAAGGATCAAAGCACAGATCTAGGAGGGGGAAATGGTCCTGAGTTCTTTTCTTAATCAGAATCTTAGCATGCGGAGACGGCAGAACTGAACACCAAAAACAAAATGACAGAGGGCTTACGACTTCAGTCCCCCCAGATGGCTCCAAAGATGGTTTAGAAAAGGCAGGTTTGCTCATGTCTTACAGATGGCAGGATTAGTTGGTTAGCATTGTTATTACTGCCTGGTAGATGAAGAAATGAGCCTGTAAAGCCAGGTCACACGGCGAGTCAACGGAGGTGTCAGGTCTCCAGCCCAACCAGGAGGGGCGGGAGAGTTTGGCTCCCAGGGCAAGGATCACATTCACCACATCCTCCCTTCTTTCTCCTTCTGCTTCAGTTCTGTTCTGCGTCCGTCGCTTCAGGCCCGTCTGGTTTGTCTAGGGGCATTACCTCAGTCCTTAAAATTGTTGCTTTCCGGTCAGACTGTTGCCTTGGGTGCCAGACTTCAAGGATGTCTGAAATTACAGCATTTGGAACCCAGACTACCCCAGGGTGGTCAACTTCTTCAGTCACCTGATGCCAGGCCCACAGACTATGGTAAAGTTACCTTCTGAAGTCCATGAGTGTAATCAAGCCAGCAGCATCCAGGGTCCTCCATAAAATTGAATTAGAGCCCCGAGTGAATTAACTGTTTGCTCCTTTGCGTGTGCAATGCATCTTTAATTACATTTCATAAAACTGTCTGAATGGATTGATGGAACTTTATTTAAACTTCTGGTAGTACAAGGAGGAACCCATAGTGCAGTATAACATGTTCTGTTAATATAGGCTTGAAACACATTTACTTTATGGCAGTTCAACAGACTTTGATGTAGGGCTACTTAAAAATATATTACCTTTGATAAGTTTGCTTTGGCAGATAAGAGTGGGTGTTGGCAGCCTATATACAGTCAATCAGATGATTAATTGACAAGCATGTTGACACAATAATTCGTGGCACCAGCTCCCCTGATACATACAAAAATACTGGGTTATTTTAGGAAAGAAGAGTATATTTCTCAAAATCCCTTTCATTCACCTTGTAGGGTTTAGGAGGCAAGTCTTGTCAAACGTAAGCTCTTCACAATGAAAGTAAAGTCTCTTTGGTCTGTGCTGCCCTGAATTTCCTATCAACGTGGGTTATTTTAGGTTCTGGACTGGGTATATGATGCGAGGAAGGAATATAGATCATGCTTATAGTAAAGAACCACACAGACCCAAGCTATGGGAGGAAGTTATATTTCATTCTGAAGATTGTTTTTATATTTGCAAAAAGCTATCACTATTCCACTTAAATATTATATTTACCTTTTTTACTCCATGAATCCTTTTGGCAGAACTAGGAAACTGTGGTTCTCCCTTGGGGCAGCACTCTTTGCTATATTACTAACGAGTTGGATAAAGAGGGGGCTGAACATCTCCCTCTCCACAGCTCTGGGGTCCCCATGGGCATGGAGGATGGCCGTCCTATCCTCCAAGAAGAAAAGGAGTTGGCCCCAAGAAGAATCTGGGTATGATATGCACCCCTTAAATGAATCTATGTGGACTTGCTTTGCCTTTATACTCAATATTCCTTCTTGGTTTCTAACTATGAAGAAAAAGAACAGACTCATAAGTCTTTAACAGGTTGGGTCCATTGGCTTAATTAATTAAAAAAGACAAAACAAAACAAAAAATCTCTGCTCTCCCTTCCCCTAGAGGACAGGAAGTGGGTTGGCCCCAACACGGACGCAGGTCTTAGGCACAGGGGGAAGGCGGGTAAGAGTGACCCATCTGAGAAGCTCTAGAGCTGGGCTTGCCCCACACGGCCACCAACAGTGAGTTTTTTCCAAGGCAGAGCCAAAGACACAGGTTTGAGGAAAGGCCTGGCCACAAGAAAGGTGAAACAATGGATTTTCACACAAGTGGTTCAATGGGGTGGATTTAATTTATTTTTACAGAGTTTAATTCAGAATGTAATTTGGGCTGAATGCAGTAGTTGGGATGAGTGAGTGGAAGGTAAGTGAAAGTCGCTCAGTTGTATCTGACTCTTGGCGACTGCATGGACTATACAGTCCATGGAATTCTCCAGCCAGAATACTGGAGTGGGTAGCTGTTCCCTTCTCTAGGGGATCCTCCCTAACCATGGGTTGAACCAGGGTCTCCCACATTGTAGGAGGATTCTTTACCAGGATTCTGAGCCACAAGGGAAACTCGTAGTTGGGATAGTTGGGTTGGGATAGCCAAACACATCTTTGGCTCATCTGCCCCTGGGCCAGCTTGGCACTGCTTCATCTTAGACCTTTACTGACCCCTAGCTCTTTGGCCTCAGCAACCCCTCCCCTTTGCCACTCTCCTGGAAGATGACAGGATTCTTGAAGCCTTTGGGTCCTTGGGCATCTTGATGGCTATACTAGCTCATTGCCCCTGCTGCCTGGGCCTAGAGGTTTCTGGGTCTCTCATTATATGACATATGAGAATATATGGCGGTAGCCTGGCCCTGTCCTGGCACAGCAGGTGCTCAGTGGAGGTAGGGGGAGGAAAACTCATCAGCTGCTTCACTTCTGATGGCAGGAATCCTGGGTGCCCTGGATCCCTCTACTGCTGCCTGCAGGACAGACAGGAGGGGTGGGTGTTGGCTGCTATTTTACCAGCCTAGCTTTCATGGGGGTGGGGCTCTCCTCTTACAGAACCACCTGCCAGGCACCCTCATGAAGGCAGCAGTGGTTCATTCCAGACCTTTTCAGGGCATTCTATCAGATACTGAGCCTCCTCCATTACACAATATGCTCCCTGGCTCCTAGCTGCCCACTTTTTCCTCATATCACTGCAGCTGGGTACACTCAGCCCACCTCCCACCCCTCCACACTCAAACCAGCCAAAAATCTCTAAGATAAGGCCTTTTGGGGGAGGGTGGCAGGGCCCGGGCTGGAAATCAGCCTCACTTTCCATTCTTTCAGATCTTGCTTCCCATTCTCATCCTATCACTAGACTTGTCATTGCTGGGTTTATGTCCCCACGTAGCATCCAGTTTCATCAGCTGGGTCCCTGTCTCATATCCTGGCAGCTGGGGTTCTATGTTGTTTCTTTAGACCTCCGGGAAGCCAGCCTCGAAACCTCGGACAGGGCAGGACCCCTTCTGACCAGTTCTTACCACTAGGCTGGATGGCTCCACACTGCTTGCCTCCTGAAAGCTTGCCTATGATAGGGGCCCAACCCTCGGCAGCATGCTGCCAGCCTAACCATGCAGGGAGATGTCCTGAACAAGTTTTATCCCTACCTCAAACAAGTTCCCTGAAGCTGGCTGCTCTCACACACTTACCCAGGGCCTGCCTGCTTGGGTGGCTTTAAACTTCCAGGGTTTCCTGCAGCCTAGGCAGTTCCCAGGATCCACCCTCCTGCCTGGGGTGTGACTCCACCCCACAGTGGCCTGAGTTCTGCTCTGAGGATTAGAGCAGATACACGGCAAACACGATCTCACGGTGGGCGTTCACAGGCATTTCCCAACAGAGGGGCAAGTTGTGGCCCCTCGTGGTAGTCTCATCAACACTTTCTTGGATGCCTTGGAAGAGATGATCCCTGTCACCTCTGTCTGAGTATCTGAACAGGTAAAGGAGGGATTCCCTTATTTAGAGCTTCAGCCTGTCCATGGGGGAGGTAGCTGAATTCTCAGGACCCAGTTTAACACGTTCTTGAGTCATGATCCACTGCAACAACACAGGGCTTGAAGACTTTAATATTTTCCAAACTTAAAAAATCAGCTTTGCAGCAAAGGTGGAGGATTGACCCTTTGCTGTACCCTGTGGGTGAGAATTCTTGTCTTTTGACAACCCACTGCACTGGCACTGAATCACCCAATTACTGCAATTTTTTTTCTAAATAGAAAGCATGCCACAGCCTCCAGTGGAAAAATTCCAAAAGCTGCCGCAAATATCTAGCTCAATTGGCAGAAGCAGAGTTTTGGCATGAACGATGGCTCTTCACTTTAATTTCAACTCCAGCAGAAGGTCTGCAGATGACTGGGAATAAAGTTGGCTGAGAAACCCCTGCGGGAGATTGGTTGTGTGTGTGTGTGTGCGTGCATTTGCACCCCTTACCCACATGTCCTTCTGTGCTTCAGTCCTCATGGGGCACAGAGAAAAGGCTGCCTTGTTTGGGAGGCTTGGTTGTACCCACTCAGTCTGAGAAGCATGTGGGTGTGTAGGACAGAGCATCTGAGACATGCTTAGCTGGAAAGGCAACAAGACTGCACCAATGGGCTGGATGCTTTGCTTTCAGGGCTTTGGAGTTGAGCTTGGGAAGCAGAAGAAGGAGGGTAGGTGGAGCTGTGTGTCTTAATCTCACCTCAGGCTTCTTATGTCTGGAGCAATCAGCTTCTCAGCAGAGCTCATAATGGATATTTGGATGCCGTGCCACTTTTTAACCTTAAAAAAGCTTTCTGTTTGTACAAGTAAGTGCATGCTTTAGGCAAAGGGAATGATGTGATAGTCAAGGGCAATGGAATGTTTAAAAAAAAGTAATGAAAGATAATAGATTCTAGTGCCAGGCACACCTGTGCAATTTTTCCTGCTCTTCCTAGCTGGGTGAGTTCAGACAAGACACTTGGAGGGTGAGTAGGCGTGGGGGTACTTTGGTTTTCTTGCCGCAAAACTAGGAGAATGCTGTCTGCTCCCTTCATTGTTTAGAGAATTAGATGGTTTCATGGACACCTGGCTCATCAAGCATGCTGGAAATACATTTTCCTGCGAAATTAAGGCCAACACTTGAAGAATTAAAGAGTATAATTGTGGAGTCCATGTTGATAGTTGATCTTCGACCCTCGAGGCAAACCAGGACCCAGGGCTGCACAGTAGTTGTTCAGAATTTGCAGACCCCTCGGGCAGTGCCCCTTCCAGGCCTTTCCTGCATCTCAGCAGGAGTCTGGTTGGCCTACCCTCTCTGGGGCTAACGCTTGGCTGTCACCCTTGCTTTCTGGGGTGACTGACATCAGTGTCACTCAGTTGGCAGCCCGTCAGGTCACTTCCTTCTGCTGGGACTTGTCCTGGGCATGGCCCACACTGGCCTCTCGCTGCAGCCCGTGGCCCAGCACACAGAGCTCTGGGGATGGCACACCCCTGCCGTTGCCCTTCAGTTCTAGGCCACAGGGGCTTTTCCATGGCTCTGTGTCCTTGGGGCTCTCCTCGCTGCTGCTGCAGAGAGAAAGCATAGGTGCCAGTCAAACCCTCCTCGTTGCTTCTGGCCCCGCCCCCTCTCCATTCTGTCTCTCTCTAGCCCTCCTGTCTGTGTCACCCACAGACCTGGTGGGCCCTTGTGCCAGGCCTCTGCCTTTCTGTATCAGCTTTGCCTGCTGGTGCTGTCCTTGTGGGTGTCTCCTCTGGTGGGGCACCATGGGAGCCACGCTCCTGGCGTTTCGGAGGACAGGCTGAGTCTTGTTTTTTCCTGGCACAATCAGATCCTGCAGCTCTGGACAAAACAGATCCCTCAACTCAGGCTTTTATTTTGTTTTGTTTTAAAGTGTTAGTTGCTCAGTCGTGTCTGACTCTGCGACCCACAGACTATAACCTGCCAGGCTCCTCTGTCCATGGGATTCTCCAGTTTAGAATACTGGAGTGGGTTTCCATGCCCTCCTCCGGGGGATCTTCCTGACCCAGGAATCAAACCCAGATCTCCCACATCACAGGCACATTCTCTACCATCTGAACCACCACTTCTTATTCCATAAAGGGCTAGGCTTAGCTAGTTGAATTAAAAATAAAAGCAACACCAACGATAACAGCAAAAACCAAAATAAAACAAATGCAAAAACAACCCAGCTTTGCTCTGCTGCCACCCTTTTCCTGAACAGGATAAAATGAAAACTGCTTGGCCCAGACCTGGCCTTTGAATAAGACAGAGCTTCCCAGCTGCTGAGTGCCACAGTGAAGGGGCTCTGAACAAAGAGTGCCACCCAGTGTGCTCTGGCAGCACAGAATGGAGGGTGGTCCCAAGCATGGAGCAAGCCTAGGCCAGATGGGGAGCCAGCTCAGAGAGCCACCCTGGCCACGGGCAGCCAGGCTAGTCCTGTAACAACTGCATGGAAGGTGGAGTTGTCGGTTTAGGTTCCCGCCCTGGCCCTTCCACTTACTAACTGTGTGACCTGGAGAGTGTTGATTAATCGCCTTGATTCTCAGTTTCCTTTTTCGTCAAAACGAGGTAATAATGATACTCATCTCACAGGACACTCAAAGGTTTCAGTATTGGATGAAGCATGGAAAACTCTCCACACACCACCCAGCACACCATAGGCACTCAATAAGTAGTCAGCTGTCACCGGTACTCTTTTGTAGCATGACCAGAAATTCACGCCCGCAAGGGACCTGAAGGACCACTCTGTCATATGGCACCTGAGGCTCCGAGCCTCTCCATCCACTACCCCAGGGCCAGGACGAGACCCAGCTCTCCATGTGCACAGACCAGAAGCCCTTCTCTCTGCCCACAGCAGGACCTTCCTGACTGTATTAGGAGTGTGCTCGGCTCTGCATCCTTAGACTTACGTGGGATATCCAACCAGCAGAGGACAAGTTTGAGTTTGGACCCTGACCAGATCAGGGTGGCAGGAATGGGCGTGAGCGGGGTGGGCACTGGCATTGGCTGACATACATAATTTTCAGGCAGTGAGGAACCCACTCTGATCCTTAGAGCCAGTCTTATCTATGGCAGCCTCTGGCCCCATCATGAGTTCCTGCAGGACCCAGTGGTGTGCAGGTAAGAGCTCCCACCTTACTGTTTGTCTTCCCTGTGCCCCTTTGGAGGGGGGGAGGCATGACCCTTTGCTGCCCGTGGATGGGAGCGGCTACCAGGAACAGGAGGGGCAGGCCCAGGGGACAGGCTGTGGTGCCCAGCATCCGTGGATGCTGACACTGAGGTCTGACACAGGATTTGGTTCTAGCATTGTGTCTTCTCCATCCCCAGCCAGGTCCTACATCTTCATGAGGTTCAGGCCAGGAGGTCAATATTTTCAGTTGCTGTATGGCTGTGGCTCCACCTGTTCCCAGACCTGATAGGGAAGCAGGCTGCCCAGGTCTCTGTATCCAGCAAACATGGCTGCTGAGAGCCCCTGCCTGGCTAGTCCTATCCTGGCAGAGAGTAAAACACTGCGTTTGCATTTAGGGGAGCAAGTCTGGACACACTGAGACCTGGAGAGAGACAGCTGCCTCCACCAGAGGATTCAATACTTAAATAACAGTTGAGGCTTAGTAACTGAGCTTCCTGGGGAAGCCTCCAAGGACTGTGCCCAATCCCCGGGCCCCGAGATGGGGAAGGTATCAACACCATCATGTTTTCTAAAAAAGGGGCTCATGCCTAGCACAGAATGACAGATGGGAGATCAATACCAGATGCAGGCCAGTGCGTCCTGCAAGCCTGCCATGGCTGCAAGATACTATGGGTGGGGCTGCTCCTGCAAGTCCCCACTTGGGGAAACAGCCTGTTCTGAGCAGTTCCTGGCTTTCTGGCACTGACTTGTTGCATGATCTTGGGGAAATCAGGCTCAGTTCCCTGGCATTGTTTCCCATACACAGGAGGGCAGAAAAAATGCTTGTCTGCTACAGAGCTGCAAACGCCCTGCTCTTAGAGCTGGTTGGCTTTTGCTCCCAGATGCCAACTTTACAAAGGTTGGGTGGGGAGTGTGGAGGGTGTCTGGGGAAGGAGTGTTTTCCCACTGCTTCCATCACATGCTCACAGTCGCACAGGTTGGAAGAGCTTGGAGGTGTGGTCTGACCAGGAGACAGCAATGGGTGTGAGCCACTCTGTGACCTTCCACGTGACCTTGGGAAGGCTCCTGTTTATGCATCTTCCTCTTCCTCCCTCTTTCAAGCTACAATCACTCCGCACCCCACCCCATCTCTCCGCATATTGAAATTCAGGACCTAAAACAACATTTTAGGCTGCCCTATTCTGAGGAGAAGCCTGAGAGAATGGCAGTATTTTCTCCTTGAACAATTTTATGTTACTTTATTATTGCTCCTGCTGTTTTAAAATGTTAGTGTTTTTAATTAATGCCATTTTATTGTGCCTGTTCTCTCAAGCTCTTCTCCTGAAGGGCACAATTTTAGAAATCTAATCACTGAGTAAGTAGCAAGTGTGAGGAATAATGCATTAACATTTATAGAGGTTCTCAGATGAAAGGTACTGTGTTGTAGGAAGCTCATTTTAGATTTAAGAAAAGAGCAACGTCACATTAAGATTCGTGCAAAAATAATCAATATTTCATTTCTTTCAAGTGGCTGGGAAAGTTTATATAACTATAATCACGCACAACTTTCCCGAGATAATATCTTTATTTAAAATTGACTGCCGAGTACTTTGTGAAAAATTACCATATACGCCTCGACAGACTGTGAAGTCTGTAACACGTATCACTCTGGCAGAAATTAACTTCTGATTTACACAACTGTGGGCACTGAAAAGATAGCAAGGACTGGTGCAGGCTGAGCTTTGTCTGATCTGATATCAAGACACATTGATAAAAGTCCCTCTTTAACTGACCTCAGATGTACACGTTTCTCCCCATGCCACAATTCAAGAAAAGATACATGTCCCTGTATATCCTGTAAAATAACCACATCACCATATGAGTCCTTTCAACGGCCAGGCAGTGGCTATACTTTGAGTCATGTCCTCTCACAGCCGCCTGCCCAGGCCTGTCTGTGTGGCTGGGCCAAGGACATGCCCAGCAGCCGCCCTTCATGAGAAATGCGCACTCGGAACTCAGCCAGCCCAGGGCAGGCAGGGGGGCCCTTCTGCCTGCGTTCTCGAGCTCAGTGCTCATGGAAAGTCTTGTTCTTCCTCTACGCACTCTGAAAGGGGAGACGGAGAAGGAGGCAGGATTGGGCGTCCTCAGGAGTAAGAGGAAGCCAAACTTTTATACTCAATACCTCCAGGATCAGCCGTTCTTAAAGTGTGTCCCCTGGCTGCCTCCCAGAACTTTTCAAGGAAGGTGTTGTGTCTAAGTTGTCAAAACTGTGTCCATAACAATATTAAGATGTTATGTGCCTTTCCCACTCATTCTTTCATGAATGCAGAGTGGAGTTTTCCAGACTACAGGATGTGTGACATCACAACAGATTGCCTGCAGATGAAGGTCTGAGAACCCAGCTGTCTTTCTGTGAAGCCCACACACTAAAGAGGTTTGCAAAACTAAAGACAGTGTCACTCTGCTCACTCAATTTTTTTTGTTGTGAAAAAAATAGTTACTTTTCGTTATATTATTTATGTTAACGTAGAATGGGGCATTTTAAAAATTAATAAACACTCTAGACATCTCTCAATTGTAATGCAGTAAAAAGCGATAGATGCAATGCACAAAGGCCCCTTGAGGGTCTCGGTTTTAAAGAGTTTAAAGAAAGTCCTGGGACCCAAAGCACCTCCCGCTAAGACGCTGGTCTACTGGTGTAAACCAGAAAGGACAGGAATCAAGCTGCTGGCTCCGGACAGGTAACAGGACTCAACTTTGGGGGCCAAGTCGCTTCATCTCAATCTCCCCACATGTGAAATGAGGGGCATATGTGGCTGGACCAACGTGGTTGTTTTAAACTTTATTTGTATTACAGCAGAGCCTCTTGCAATGAAATCTTTCATGGGGACCTGAAACGTGTAACAGAGGAAAAATTGTTGCTTCAGGTTGGGGCACTGGGAGACCAGATATCTTGATACCCCCTTTCCATCTTGTTCTTCTCTTAGAGCACAGTTTGAAAACTACTGACCCAGATGATCCTAAGGGCCCCTCAGCTCTGTTCCCCAAACCACAGGACTCTCCTTACCTGCTCTGGCCATGCTGGGATTCACAAGCACTGCTGGTGGCGCCCGGGACAGGCAGGTGAAGGCGGACGCCCGGCCGGGGGTCAGAGGCTGTCCTTCGGATGAAAGGTTGAGGGTTCAGGGCACACAGAGTTGTCCCTCGCTGTGAATCCGTCCTCATTCGTGGCCCTGAGCTGCCCCTCCAGCCTCCTGTGGGGTTCTCAAGAGGCCCCCCAGCTTCAGGGGGCAGTGATGATGGGGTGAGTGGATGTACTGTTGAGAATGGTAGTTTAGCTTCAAACAGAGAGGAGGTGGCTGGGCAGAAAATGGAACGTGTGTTTCCGGATGCTGTGGCTGCCCGACTGTCTTCAGAATCTTGTGTTTCCTTGGGCCCCTGACTGGGAGATGCTGGGGGAGAGGGGGAGGGGCCAGAGGCCAGGGAACCGGCTTCTGTGCGCTGGGGAGGGGGACTGGAGATCTTGTGCTGAGCGAGTGGGCTTGCTGAGGGAGGGCTGTGCAGCTTGTGCTGGAGGGGAGGGGAAGCTCGTTTCTTCACTGTTGGGGGGCTTAGCCCCCTGGGACTCACTGGAGGGCTGAGGGGTGGGCTAGGGGACCCATGTACACAGGGTGCACTTGGCTGGGCAGATCTGTGAGTGGAGGGCAGGCCCGAGTGCCTCTTGTCCACTCTGGGCGTCCAGTGTGCCCTTGTGGGAGAGGCCTTCCTGACTAGCACAGGGCTTCGGCCTTGGGTCTGCCTTGGGCCCTCAGGAGAATGTGGTCCCCGCATTGGCCTGCTCAGGCTGGGTTCTGAGATCCTGTTCTGCCCAGATGTGTGGCTGGAATGGAGCCAGTGGATGACCTTCCGGGGAGGCTTGGAGAGGCCTGAGGCCCGGTCTGCCCGTACCTGACTCTGCGCCCTGCTGCTCTGCACCTCTGGGTTTCCGCTAGCTGCTGGTGGGTGGTTGAAGTCCAAGGCGAGCTTTCCGGTATTGCAGCTGCCCTTGCCGTTCCCTGGTTCTGTGCTGCGGGCCCTGGTGAGGGTGGCGGTGCTCTTGCTGGGCAGCAAGTCAGTGGGGCTCATGGAGACCCTTAGTCTTGGGGAAGCCCACGTTCTCCGGGCAGAGCCAGTCCCTCCCAGCCCTGGCACGTGGGTCCCTTCAAGGGGGCTCTCTGCCGGCTTGTTGCTCTCTGGGGGTTCCAGAGAAGTGAATGATTGGTCCATCAGAATTTCCAGAGGCGGTGGAGGGAGATCCTCTGGGTTCTCCTCTGTTTCCCAGTTGAGGTCCTCACTCTTGGTTGCTTCAGCTGTGAGCAGAGGGGGAAAGGTAGGAGCTAAGGGCCTCCAGCCTGGGCCCATCCTGAGAGATTCTCCACCCACTGCTGGAGAAATCCGAGGCTTTGGATACAATGGGGCCAGCCCTCTGTAAATGGGGAATCTGGGAGGCATGCTGGGGACCCCCCACTTCTTGGGGCAGGGGCTTGGCCCCGAGTCCTGGGAATCCCCCAGTGTCCTTAGACTCTCGGTGGGACTGAAGGTTTCAATGAGTTTCTTGACCGATGTTCTGGTGGGACAGCTCGTGATGGTCTGGTCCCTGACTGCTGGAGCCTCATGGGCCCTCTTGCCCGGTGGGATGATGCTTGGGAGCCCCTCAGCTTTTCCCTGCCCAGGCTGTTCTCCCTCAGGGCGGGAGCAGCACTTCTGCAGGATGCTCTTGTCCTGACTTGGCAAAATGCTGAAGTTCTTGGTGAAGGATGACTTTAGCTTGCTGATGGCACTGCTTGGAACCACCCAGCAGCGGTTGTCAGGCCTCAGCGTTGCAGCTCTGGGCTGCATGACTGGCTCTTGGCTCTGCCCCTGCCATCGGGTGCCCAGGCTGTAAAACGCCTCCAGCCTCTGGCTGAGGTCCCTCTGGACCCTCCGCAGCTCCTGGAGGGTGGTATCTTCTGTGTGGCTCTTCAGACACCCCTCGGACTGGGACCTCCTCTGCCTCGAGGGGGCCCTCCTGCTGCCGCTGGCCGTGCTGGGTCTTGGGGGCACCGTGGTCCTCTCCTCTTCCTCCATCCAGTCCTGGTGCTCAGAGGGCACAGGAACAAACTTGATCTTTTCACTGATCGCTTCCTTCATCTTCAGAACCATCTCCCGGGCCTGGGGGCTCCTGAGTCTCCGGGGGTGTGGCTGAAATGGGCTTTCAGCACTGGCAGGTGAAGACCGTGGCCTTGGATGGGAAGCGTTTTTCCGCCAGGTGCATGGGCTCGTGCAGCTCCCTTCGTCCTCCTCCTCCTCTGAGCTGCTGTCCTCACCTTCACTGAAGGATGGAGCGTCCATGCACCTGGAGCCTTTAGAAAGGTGTGCTTCACCGGAAGTCCCCATCCCAGGGGGACCACACGGAGCACTTTGGCCTAGCCCCCAAGGCCTGGAGGCAGTATTTTCTGGGCCTGCAACAGAGGACCAGGGGCTCCCTGATCCACCCTGCACTGCTGGATGAACCTTAGCTGTGAGAGGCCTTGAGAGTGGGCAGTCCTGGGGTCCGTCTAAACCCATCCGGAATGGACTTTGCTGCCAGGTGTGTCCTGACAGCCTGGCCTCCACTGTGGGTGAAATCGCTGGCCTCCACTCTGCAGCCTCCGGCACTAAGTCCCAGCTGGCTTGCTTGCCCAGCTTGTCTGCTAGCTGCACGGACTCATTGTCTGCACCGATGCCACTGTCCTCAGAGCACAGGGGTAGATCCCATGCTTCAGGGTCGCTGTGGCTGCTCGCCAAGCTCTCCAGGTGCCCCAGAGCCCTGAGGAGGTGTTCATCTGCGCCCCTCTTTGTGCTCAGCTTGTTCCCCAGCTGGGCTGCAGCAGCATTGAGGTAGCTGCCGGAGCCCTCCAGGAGGCTGCTGGTGAGCAAGGCCACTGTGCTGCTGAGCTCCTGCAGCTTGCTGACTGTGTACTGCAGAAGCTGCTGCAGGAGATGTGGCTGCTCCTGGGGCTCTCCTTTCTTCAACGGCCAAGCCAGATCCTTCCGAACCTCCTGGAGGAGCTTGTCTCCATCCTTGGAGATCTCCCCCAAGAGCTGGTTGACCTCATCAAAACACAGCATCAGGAAGCTGACCATGGGCTGCAGCAGCTCGTGGGTCTGGGTGGCCTGATGGGTGATGCTCAGAACTGCTTCATATTTGGAGAGGCAGGCATGCAGATAGGTGTAAGTGCGCTGGTGGGCCTTCACCAGGGGGTCGGGGAAGTCCACCTTGTCTTCAGACTCGTGGGCAGGAAGGATGGTTTGGCGGTAATGGCCCTGTTTGCTTGACCTGTGACACTTTGGTCTCTTTGCCCATTTGGAAGTCTCCTGGGTAATACTTTCTTCACTCTCTTCCCCGGAAAAGGCTGCCCCTTGTGACCCATGGGAGCTCTGTCTCTTGAATGGAATGTCCGTAGCCATGCAGCTTTGTGATTTGTTCAGCTGGGATGGGGAGGTTTTGGTTTCTGGGATCAGTCTCTCCATATCTTTTGCTTTGCCTGCAGTGGGATCCCTGGTGAGCTGACAGAGACTGTCAGCCACGGTCTGGGTCCACCTGGGACTAGGCTGTTCCTCTTCTGCCCGTTGTCCCTGTGATGAGCCCCCTCCAGGGTCATAGCAGGTGGAACTTTGAACCAGCAAAGGGAGGGAGCCTCTTTCACTGGCCCTCTGATGTGCTGGCAGAATTGCTTTGGGCTTTTTAAAAAACTGGATGCCACTCTTGGCAACACTGTTAACAAGATCACTGTGGGAAGGTGTGCATCCCATGATGTCAGCCTGTCGTCATCTCCCACCTGCAACCCTCACAGTTTTCAGAGAATCATATTCAAAATAGAAACAGAAGGCAGTCTTACTAGTCCATCCAGGCAATCTGCAGGTCAGAATCCTTTGAAGTCCGATGCAATGTCCTAAACTTGCAACCAGCTCTCTTCACTTCCTTGGCCCCATCTTGCAGAGGTAGTAATGCTGCTCTCCTGGTGATGTTCTAAGGTTTGAGCCCTCTGCTGCTAGTAAGCAACAGGGCAATTCTAAAGGACTTCAGTCTCGTGGATTATGGGCCTCTGAGTGTTGCTCGTGTCCTAACAGATGTGCATGGCAAGTGGAACTTTAAGCCTATTAGGTTAATCATGCCCCAGCCAGTCAGCACTCACAGTGTGTTCTAATATAGAACTTCTCAGCATTTACTATCTTGGGAAGCGGATTATTTTTGCACGTGCTTATGCTTTTAATTCTGCTCAGATGCCTGCCATATGAAACCTAGAGAAACGAGCCATAATTGCAAAAGGCTCTGGAAGAGACACATTTGTGGAGAGGAAGTAAAGGGCTCACTGATGACAGATCCTTAAAGAGAAGTGACCTTCACAGTTTAATAAGGGCACAGCAGGCTCCAACCTGTTACTACCCAGAGGACCCCAAAACACACAATAGATGGGAACTGAAGTGATGCATTGCTGTTTGTGTGGCTTATAAAATAGACCACGACTTTATAGTGCTGGTGAACATCTCTAAATAAGACGGGGAATAAAGAAGGTCAGGTGGCTTTCCTTTACACTAGAAAAGGAAGGTAGATTGCTTGGAGGCCTGGAGGGGAAAGCAGAAAAACTCACCACCGGCTCAAGGCCAGTTACTGTGGACTATAGCTGCTCAGGGAGGCAATGCTCTCACAGGAAAACACTTTTTATTAAACCTTTCTCATAGGAAAAGAGAACAAACAAACTGTGGAAAATTCTTAAAGAGATGGGAATACCAGACCACCTGATCTGCCTCCTGAGAAATCTCTATGCAGGTCAAGAAGCAACAGTTAGAACTGTACATGGAACAACAGACTAGTTCCAAATTGGGGAAGGAGTACACCAAGGCTGTATATTGTCACCATGCTTATTTAATTTATATGCAGAGTACATCATGAGAAATGCTGGGCTGGAGGAAGCACAAGCTGGAATCAAGATTGCCAGGAGAAATATCAATAACCTTAGATATACAGATGATACCACCCTTATGGCAGAAAGTGAAGAAGAACTAAAGAGTCTCTTGATGTGAAAGAGGAGAGTAAAAAAGTTGGCTTAAAACTCAACATTCAGAAACTAAAGTCATGGCATCCAGTCCCATCACTTCATGGCAAATAGATGGAGAAACAATGCAAACAGTGAGAGACTTCATTTTCCTGGGCTCTAAAATCATGGCAGATGAAATTAAAAGACGCTTGCTCCTTGGAAGGAAAGCTATGACCAACCTAGACAGCATATTAAAAAGCAGAGACATTACTTTGCCAACAAAGGTCCATCTAGTCAAAGCTATGGTTTTTTCAGTAGTCATGTATGGATGTGAGAGTTGGACTATAAAGAAAGCTGAGTGCCAAAGAATTGGTGATTTTGAACTGTGGTGCTGGAGAAGACTCTTGAGAGTCCCTTGGACTGCAAGGAGATCCAACCAGTCAATCCTAAAGGAAATCAGTCCTGAATATTCATTGGAAGAACTCATGCTAAAGCTGAAATCCCAATACTTTGGCCACCAGATGTGAAGAAATGACTCACTGGAAAAGAATCTGATGCTGGGAAAGATTGAAGGTAGGGGGTGGGGGGAGTGGAGAAGGGGATGACAGAGGATGAGATGGTTGGATGGCATCCCTGACTTGATGGACATGAGTTTGAGTAAGCTCCGGGAATTGGTGATAGACAAGGAAGCCTGGCGTGCTGCAGTCCATGGGGTTGCAAAGAGTCAGACACAACTGAGAGACTGAACTGAGCTGAACTGATAGGAAAAGAAGCTAAAGTGGGGGCAGTGGAGAGCAGTTATGAATAGAACTTAAGGGAAAAATGTATTTTCCTTTCAACCCCAGCTTCTCAATCTGAGCCTGGTACTCTTGCCCATAGCTAAGGTAGCAGCTGCCCATTTAAAAACTTCTTTAAAACTGTCTTTGCTGCCCATAGGGCTTCACTTGTGGATCAGCTGGTAAGGAATCCGCCTGCAATGCAGGAGACCTGGGTTTGATCCCTGGGTTGGGAAAATCCCCTAGAGAAGGAAAAGCCTACCCATTCCAGTATTCTGGCCTGGAAAATTCCATGGACTGTATAGTCCATGGGGTCACAAAGAGTTGGACACAGAGGTCACAAAGAGCTGGAAAGAGTTGAGCGACTTTCACTTCACTTGCTGTCCATAAAGTGCAGAGCAGACATTTGGAGTAGGAAGACTTGGGTTTAAATATTGACTCTTCTCCTTTAAGATGGGGGAATTTCCACAAGTTATTTAACTTCCCTGGGGCAAAACTCATCTCTGAAATGGAGATAGTGGCACCTACTACTTGGAGCTGTTGTGGGGATTAAGTTAATTAATGCGAGGTAAGTGAAGTGACTTAGCAGCAGCAGCAGCAAGTGCTTGGCACAGTGCCTTGCAAGTGATAGGTACTCAAAAGAAAAGAAAAGAATTCCTTATTCCTCTCCCCCGGCATCTCAGCCACTTATAATAATAAAAGTCATGAGAAAATTCACTAGTTTGCCCAGGACCAAGCCCCAGTCCTTTCGGGAGTTGTCTGGAAATAACTGCCTACTGAGGCTTGGAGGCCCAGATCGGGTTTCTGTCGCTCTGCGTCTGTGCAGCCCCTTTGCTCAGGACTGCTGAGCAGCAACACTGCTGCCCCAGGACTTCTCTGAGACCTCCTTGTGCCATTTTTCTGTTTTTAAGCACACAATTGAAAGTAAGTGAAGTCGCTCAGTCGTGTCTGACTCTTTGCGACCCCATGGACAGTAGCCTACGAGGCTCCGCCATCCACGGGATTTTTCAGGCAAGAATACTGGAGTGGGCTGCCATTTCCTTCTCCAGGGGATCTTCCCCACCCAGGGATCAAATCCGGGTCTCCTGCATTGCAGACAGACGCTTTACCGTCTGAGCCACCAGGGAAGCACAATAATTCCCACCAACTGCAGGAGAGAGACAGGCTTCAGATTTGGGGATATTCAGCTTATTGACAATGTTTAATTTTCCTAATAGAAAAAAAAGATTGCATGGAGCACCTCCTAAAGTTACTGAGAATGGAGTTACATTCTGCCTTTATTGCTTTCATTTTCTCTTACTGAGTGCTGTACAACCAACAAAAATAACTGTAGGTTTTAGGACTTAGGGATCCCTTTTCTGCCGGGAGCAAGCTCAAGACTGGCTACCAGGCTGTGTGCAGAACCTGGTGTCTATCACAGCCCTATGCCCCAGAGTGCATAATTAATAAAGTTCTCCGATCTGTTTATTTGAAGCAAAGCTCGTGGGAAACACAAAGCTGACTCACTGCCTGGGGGCGAACTGTGTTAGGCATCAAAACGTTGTTTCATTTGTCAGAGCCTCGGCTGGCCCAGTAAACAAGCATGCCAAGTGGGAAGAGTTCTCTCTCTTGCATTTAACACAGTGCCACGCTCATCTGAAGGGTTCTTTATGTAAGTTCTTCTCCTCTTGGGCTTTTGCTTGAATCATCTTTGTGAAAACTTTTGATCTAAGTGGCTAAAATTATTTCCAAACCAATGATCAAAATAAAAGTATTTTCCTGGAGGATCAGCTGTCAAACAGCTTTGTGCCTTATAGACAGGTTTTCTTGACTATTCCAAATAATTTAGGAAGCACTTTCTCCACTGCCTCTCATTTTTCATTAAGACTCACTTTTGTTTTTCTTCCTTTTCAAACTTGTGTTGCTTCAAATTAAAAAAAGGGAGAAGAATTGCTTTGAGTGGGAATGTAAAATGACCCAATTTCTTTGGAAAGCAGTTAAGCATACACCCACCTCCTGACCCATCATTTCTATTCCTAAGGATTTACTCAAGAGTGTTGAATGCCAAGATCCACAAAAGAGACTGGTACAAGAATATTCCTACTAGCTTTATTCATAATAGCCTCAAATTGGAAACTATCCAACTGTCTGTTAATAGGGAAATACATAAATTTGGCGTTGGAATACTTGCCAACAATAAAAGGAACAAACTATTGAATATGTAACAACATAAGCTTAAAAATTGGTATGCTGAGTGAAAAGAAACCAGATGGGTCCCACCAGAGGGAAGGCTACAGGGTTAGGGTTAGAAACAGCCCTAACCTAAGCAAAGTAGTGAGAAGCAACTCTGGATTTGTTCTGCAGCCCAAAGAAGTTCTCCAGGTTGCCCTTCCAAATTGTCTCTGTCTCTGATAAGGCCCTTTGGATTGACGGCTTGGCTGGTGGTCGCTGGTTTAAAGTCTGTCTCTGGGTAGAGACTTTCAAATGACCCTTAGTGTGAATCCTAGACCCACAGGAAGTCCCAAGCTCTGCCACCTCTGCCCTCAGCCCAGATGGCTGGTTCTCTGGCCCTCAGCTGGCTCACCTCCCAGGGCTCTTGCCAGCCAGAGTGGCGGCTGGGGCCAGGAAACCGAATATGGTAAATGGCTTCATGCGCGTGTGTGTGAAGTTGCTTCATGTTGTGTCTAAGTCTTTGCAACTCTTTGAACTGGCTCTTCTGTCCATGGGATATTCCAGGTAAGGATCCTGGAGTGGGCTGCCATTCCTTCCTCCAGGGAATCTTCCCCACCCAGGGATCGAACTCACATCTCCTGCATTGCAGGTGGATTTTTTACTGCTGAGCCACCAGGGAGCCCAAACGGCTTCATATTAACTATCAATTAAAGTCTCTAACTGGTAAAGTAAACTTCTATTTCCAGTGATATTTTAAAGTAAGACATGTTGATTTCAGCAAAAAGCTTGTATTTTACATAACTTTTAATTTTAATTTTTATTTCCTTCTCTTTTTTTGTGCTTATATTTTACACAGGGGCTAATCATTAGGCCATTGTATTATCTGCATTAACTTAAACATATTATAGACATTTTCCATGTTATAGTGTTTTCCCATGGATGGAGGAGCCTGGTGGGCCGCAGTCCGTGGGGTTGCTAAGAGTCGGAAACAACTGAGCGACTTCACTTTCACTTTTCACTTTCATGCATTGGAGAAGGAAATGGCAACCCACTCCAGTGTTCTTGCCTGGAGAATCCCAGGGATGGGGAAGCCTGGTGGGCTGCCGTCTATGGGGTTGCACAGGGTCGGACATGACTGAAGCGACTTAGCAGCAGCAGCAGCAGTGTTTTACCACACTTGAGGGAAAGACAGAGATGTGTATAGTGAAGGCAACAACCTCTTACTTTAACAAAAAGGTAAATAGCCAAGAGTCTATATGTATAAAAGAAAGCACAGGTCATGAATTTACTAATTTTCCTTTCCTGAGGCAGATGTTTCTCAGTGTGAAATCCTTCATAGAAATGCATATAGATGTAACCCCTATACCTACCCCATGGCATAGGTGGATAAAAAAAAATGCATATAGATGTAACCCCATACCTACCCCATGGCATAGGTGGATAAAAAAAGACCAAATATATAGGATTAGTGTGAAAAGCTAGTGTCCGAGGCAGAGACAAACATCTTAATGAAGCGGTGAAGCTGGACTTCAACCTCAGGTCTGGCTGACTCTCAGGCTCTGGGTATTCCCACTGTTTCAGGCTGTCTGCTGTGAAAGCTCAAAATCAGCAGGTGGAAGTGTGTTGATGATTTTCAAAGTGCCCTCAGGAGCCATTGAGGGGTCTGAGGGACACTTCAGCTTTAACTGACCACTTCCACTTTTCTCTGCTTAACATATGGGTTTTCCTGTAAAATACCTTGTGAAGGGATTTAGTAAAGATGTGTTGGGACTTAGCCACCTGTGCCCAGCTCTAGGCTGTTACAATCCTTGAGTCATTTCACAGATGATTTCCAAGGTCTGTTCTGACTCTAACACCAAGGTCCCTTCTGACTCTAACAACCTTGTTGTTAAGACTGTGGTTCTGTAATAGTTTGGCTTTAAGAGAAAACAAAGTATTTTCCTTCAGAGCAATGATGTAGAAGTCTGATTGCCATCCCTTCCTTACGAGTGGTCATTAGGAGATCCCCAATCTTAAACCCTGTAACAGAAAAGCCCCCTCAATTGGTCCAGACTTTTTGATCTGATTTCAGCTCAGATAGTACAAACATCAATCAGATTATACAATACTTTCATGCTCTTCCAACTTCTTAATGCAGTAGTTAGTTATCATAGTATTTTTTAAATCAGAAGAAGATTTTACTATTTAATGTGAAGACAATTCATGCACACAAATTAAACTAAGAGGTGAACAATCTTAGTGACTTTGAGATGATGATGATGATATTTATTGTCATGAATGTTTCAGGCTCTGTTGCAAACACTTCACATATCTTCATTAATTATATTATATGTAGCTCATGCTTCGGGAGGAGCAGGTTGAGAAACTGAACATACGCAAAATAGAGTTTAGCATTATCATTAGACAAGACCCCACACCAGGAAGAGAGGAAAGATTAAATTAAGCCTAATGTCTCTGGGAGTTGGTCCCTGAGATGGTTGTAAAGGATACTCTGTACTGAAAAGTCCTTGATTCACTGGGTGAATGGATCCCTTCCTTTCTTCACTTCTGAGCTTTCTTCCACTTCTCAAGCCCAAGAAAAATCCCTAGCTTATTGCCTTTGACTTCCAGATCTCAGTCTCTCCTCCTATAACACAGGGATGGTGCAGGGGAAGGGCTCCTGGCTTTGAAGTCAGAATACAGCACATGGGGGAGGAATTAATCAAGATTCTTCCTAACTGTCAGATCACTGCTCACATGTTATTAGAAGGACCCTTAGAAAAATTGTGTTAACAAGCAGATAAGCTGTGGGACCACGTTAATTCCCAGTAGGGAAATAGCAGAATCTAATTTCTTGACTTGAAGACACTAGTTGTTTACTTGTATATTTACTTTAAAACATATGTACCCTGGGCCTTGGAAAGATCTTGGTTGCTAGTTGTACAAACTTCTCAAAATAGACTCTTTACTCTTGTTATTTTTGGATTTGTGTATTTGGCACATTTGGGGAAAGACATTGGGTGATGACATGAATTCATGGTGGAATGTGGGTGAGGAGCCAGTCTCACAATTTCTCAGGGTTCAAAAAGCAAGTAGAGAGAGTTTTTGTAACATCGTAGCCTACTCTGTGCATTTATCCTTATATTTAAATACTGTAATATTTTCTGAGCAATTGCCCTTGGACTGAAGAGCAGACAGCAGATTCAGTTCTCTCTCTCTTTAACATTTTACATCCATAAGAATGGCTTGTCTGTGGTGACTGGGGGATGAAACGCCAGCCACTGCATATAACCTAACCTGGGAAATTTCATTCCTGTTCATTCACAACTTTTTGAATGCATTGCTTTTATAAATTTAGAATTATTAAGACAAAAACAGCCTCCCTCCAAACAGCCAAGTATTTACAGTAATGTTTAAGGGAGGTTAATTATCTAAGGATAATTGGAGAACAAATAAGGCAGGTGATAATTAAAATACTTGATATTTAAAAACTGAATCAGCTGAAACTTTGGATCTTGGACTTCTAGTCTCCAGAACTGTGGGAAAATAAATTTGTTACTAAGGCCACCCCATCTATCGTATATTGATATGGCAGCCTGATGAGACTAGAGAGAGATTATTTTTTAAGAATGGTATATTTTTATTTATTATAGAAACTTGTATATGAGTGTTCATAGCAGCACTATTCACTATAACACTATAGATAAAGGTGGAGACAATAGAAATGTCCATCGACTGATGAAGGAATAAGCAAAATGTGGTATAGTCATCCAATGGAATATTATTCAGTCATAGAAAGAGTGAAGTGTTGATAACATTGTAACATGTTAAACCTTGAAAACATGCTATGTGAAAGAAGCTAGATACAAAAGGTCATATCTGATTCCATTTACATGAAATATCCAGAATAGGCAAATCCATAGAAAGAGAAAGCAGATTAATGGTTGTCAGGGGCTGGGGTGAGGGGAGAATGGGAGTGACTACTTAAGGGGTAAAAGGTTTCCTTTTGTGGTGATGAGAAGATTCTGGAACTAGAACTTAGTGATGGTTGCATTAACATTGTGAAGGTACTGAATGCCTGAAGAGGTCAAAATGACAAATGTTGTTTTATGTGCATTTTACCACAACAAAAGAGCAGTATATGCAAATGTAAGCATTTAGAAAATACAGATAAGCTCAAAGGGAAATAAAAATGATTATCTATCTATCTATCCTTTTCAATAAAGGCAGATTCTGCTGTACTTACCATTTGGCACCTAGCTTATCTCTTACTGTATCATGAATTTATACTCATATAATCAGGTATTCTTTACAGCACTTTTAATGGCTACACAATATTCCATTGAGCAGAGAAATGATAGCTTCTTTTGCCGGACTCTTACCATTGATAGGTTATTTCTATCGAAGTATTCTTGAAATGTCCTTGTAGATAAATCCATGCTCACATTTGTGATTATTTTCTCAGACTAAATTCTGAAATGTGGAATTGCTTAGCCAAAGAACATAAATTTTAAAAAATTGACTTTAGTTTTTAGAACAGTTTTAAGTTTACTTGGAAACTGAGCAGAGAGTTCCTGTATATGCCCCTCCCCCAGCACTCAGTTTTCCCTATTGTTAGTCTCTTACATTAGTGTGATACAGTTGTTATTAATTAAGGAACCAACATTGACACATGATTATAACTAAAATCCACACCTTATTCAGATTTCCTTAGTTCTTACCTGATGTCCTTTTTCAGGACCGCATTCAGAGCACCATATCACATTTAGTTATCACAGCTTCTTAGGCTCCTCTTGACTCTAACAGTTTCTCAGACTTGCCTTGTGTTTAGCGATCTTGCCAGTTAAGTCCTGGTCACCTTGTAGGCTGTCCCTCAGTTGAGTTCTGTCTAATGTTTTTCTCATGGTTAGACAGGGGCCGGGGGGTTTTGAAAGGAAAATCATAGAGGTAATGTGCCTTTTTTATTGCATCGTATCAAGGATATGTACTGGCAACATGACTTATGGCTGTTGATGTTGACCTTGATGCTGACGACCATGATGTTGGTGTTGACCTGACCGATGCAGAGCGCATCAGGTTGCTCAGTTGTAGTTATTCCCTCAAATTCTCTCTACTCTTTGGAAATATTCTGAGCAGTCCTTTAGGGAGAAGGGAGTTACACTCCCCATGAATATAAATATTTTTAAGGTTTTTGGTATAAATTGTGAAGTTATTCTTCAGAAACATTTTACCAGTTAACATTCTCGGCAGCAGTGTGACTATGTGTCTACTTTACTGTAAATTTTCCAACACTGGATATTATCCTTTAAAAAATATCTCCTGAATTTAAAGAGGAAAAATGGCATCTCATTTGCATTTATGAGTATATTAAAAAGTTGGTATATTTTAAAAATTATATATTTTGTTGGCCATATTAACATTTTGACTGATCATATAAGTTGTCACACTGCCAGTAAGTTTTTAAAAAGTTTTCTCTTTTCCTTTTAATTTTGTTTATGGTATTTTGGAGGGACACAGACGTTTTCATTTCACATGATCAATTCTATCAGTCTTTCTTTATAATTTCTATCTCTGTTGTCATGTTTAGAAATGCCAACTTTATACTTTGTAAAATACCTGGACAAATTTATATTCAGGGAGTTATTATTATAGTGTTCTTTTTCTTTTATTATTGCTCATTTTTTTACTTGTTTATTTTTTGTTGCTTATTATTATTGTTTCCTTGTTGTTGGTTGCACTGGGTCTGCGTTGCTGGGTGTGGGCTTCCTCCAGCTGCGGCTTCATTGAGGAGCATCTGCTTCCCACTGCGGTGGCTTCTCTTGTTGTGGGGTGAGCTTCAGTAGTTGTAGTGCATGGGTTCCAGTAGTTATGGCGTGTGGGCTTTAGTTGCTCCATGACATGTGAAATCTTTCAAGATCAGGGATCAAACTCATGCCCCCTGCATTGGCAGGCAGATTCTTTTCTTTTTAGGAAGCATTTTTTTTTTTTTTAAGTTGAGTTCCCATGAAATGGGAGGATGTGGCTTGACTAGATCAAGCTGTCCACTGAAACAGCTAACAGTGGACACATTTCAAGATGGATAATTGTAACTTATGGCCTCTCATGGAGATTTCTGGGACTGGCTTTAATATTTTGAGGTATTCTCGAAATGGAAGTGAACTGGCTGACGTATGATACTAAGTTATTTGGGAGCTACACAAATAACTGGCAAACAAATGGGATGACTTGGAAAATGTGTATGTGAGCACTTAGTGAAAGACGAGCTTTGAAGTTCATGAGGATAAAAAGTGTGACTGTTAAGCGAGGATACTAATTTGATCACCATGCTTCAGTAATCTACATATTTAAATAAGCAGTCAGATGTGAGGAGAAGGGGACTTGGGGTGCTGGGATGCTGCGGTAACCATAAACAGGCATTTCAACAAACAGCTGTTTCCCCAAAATACGTTAAAAACAATCTCATTTAGAAATTTCTTCTTGGACAGTTTCAATCATAAAATAAAAGTAATCTAATACTGTTAGTTGTATCTTACAAGATAAAATAGTGAATGGAAACAAACCAGACTATACTGTGGCAGAGTGGAATGTGGCATGTCAACGGATGTGCTCTTCTCTTTCCTTACACTCATCAGATTTCCGCCATGCATCTCACGGCGTCATCTGGAGGGTGCTGAGAGAAGAGGTGCTTGCATCCCCTCCCTGAACCACAGACTGAGGTTGGAGAGAGAGCAAGCCAGAAAGCCTTGGACAGAAGTGCTTAAAATCAGGTCACCTCATTGTGCCAGAGTAGGAATGGTGTGTGGTGTGAGGCATGTGAGGTGCAAGAGGATGGAGACTTGCTCATTCCCATCTCCCACAAGTCAGAGTGGCAAAGGAGGACACCCACAATATCCCAAAGGCTTCCACGTGGAGCAAACTGAGCTGAGAAAGAGACAGAGCCCAGGGGGTTGGCCCAGGATGAGGTATGAAAACCAGGTGAGGATAGAGCTGTCCTCTTGATGTGCATGCGTGTGAAGTCACTTCAGTTGTGTCTGACTCCGTGCGACCCTATGGACTGTAGCTTGCCAGGCTCCTCTGTCCATGGGATTCTCCAGGCAAGAATACTGGAGTAGGTTGCCATGCCCTGCTCCAGGGGATCTTCCCGACCCAGGGACTGAACCTGCCTCTCTTATGTCTCCTGCATTGGCAGGCAGGTTCTTTACCACTAGCACCACCTGGGAAGCCTTTTAATTGAGAGGATTAAATGGGAGTCCCCTGGTGTCCCACAAACTATCCAAAGGAGCTCGAGTCATCTGCTGCAGCCAGAGCCAGACAGCACAGACTAAGAGTAAGAAGCAGGTGCCAAGGGAGCTGAGATCAGGGAAGAGAAGGGGGCAGCAAGGATAAGATAGGACATTTTCAGCTTAATTTTGACTGAATTATAAACTTGAATTGACTACGGAATGACTGAATTCAAACGAATTTATCTGAGAGTAACTAGATTAAATGTTCTCTGCTTTGAGGCAGAATGGAGACTCAAGGCAGAGATTACACTCAATTATAGGAGAATAGAGAAAATTAAGTTTTTGCACACTCGAGTCAGTGACGGTGAAATTTGTACTGGCTCCAATCATTCCAGGCAGCCAGGTGTCAGTAAAGTCTCAAGAATAGATCACAGAATCATTATGGGCTGCACTTCCAAGTTATTACCGCATCTGCGGCCACAGTGCAGAAGGTCCACACAATGTCTCGTCATCAGAAATCATGATGAAATCCTTTCAAATTTCTGTTCAAAATGTTCCCTTTATATTAGAAAGCAGAGCTAATGCTTGTTGGTGGAACAAGTACATTTGTTGAAGTTCTGAAGAGATTCAGTCCAGATTATAACCCTATGATTCTAAAAGCAGAAAGTATGCAATTGCAGGTTGCTGTGAATATCTTCTTGAGTATATCTTGTAGAACCATTGCCAAGACTCAGTGCTGAGGGCAGATTGGGGGGTTTGGGGGTGGGTGGGACAGGGCCTTAGGGTTCCTGCTTCTGAGAGATATTGGCAGGAACTTGGAGAGAGGGAGAAGAATGAGTCAGGGTATCGATTCTCCCATCTCGCTTTGGGAGAGTCTCCTCTGCTTCCTAGCCCTCTTCCTTGCTATGAAGTGAAGGGCCGGGCCATTCCCCCTCCTCTGCCATTGCTGCTGGACCTTCAGTGGTAGGTTAAGGGCCATAGCTGATGGCCTCTGGCCCTTTAAATCTGGTATCCGTAGCGCCACAGGCAATGTCATTATTGTGTAAGTGCTGCCTGTAGGGAAGCAGGCTGGCAGTACTCAAAGGAAGACTCCACCCCAGGGAGGCAAATCGAAGCCTGCCACCACCACCCAGGCTTTCTCCAATTGGAATCTGCATATGGGCCCAGGGGAGCCCATTATGAAAACACCTATTTCCATACACTCCCAACCAGCACTCTAAACAATTTGTGCTCTTGTTGAGGAAGCCCCATGAGAAATTGAAAATTTTTTTTCTGGGTGATGTTGAGAAGACCGTGACATGATTTGGGTAAGTTTCATCATGAAATGAATCTTGTGCCCACCTGGGCCTCTCTTGAAATCTCATTTCTGGTAAGGCACAGGTGAGTGTCCTGGACAAAGCACACTGTTATTTAATTTTCTAATTTAAATTAATTTATTTATTTTTGGCCACACCTCGTGGCTTTGTTGTTCAGTTGCTAGGTCATCTCCAACTCTTTGCGACCTCATGGATGGTAGCCCAACTCTTTGCAACCTCATGGATGGTAGCACGACAGATTCCTCTGTCCTAATTCCCAGAGCAGGGGTTGAGCCCGTGCCCCCTGCAATGGAAGCGAGGAGTCCTAATCACTGGGCAACCCCGCATACTATTATTTTAGACAAATTAACAGGGGTTTCAGTGATCGGACATATACTATGAGGCAATTTAGACATGTTTTACAGAAATGCACCCTCTTTTATAATTGCATCAAAAAGTCAAAATGTCAGTTCAGTGCTAAAAACCTGAAAGGAGTAGTAAAAAAGCTTCAAAATCTACCCTTTATTCCCTTTTTATAACTGACAAGCCAATATTAATGTATTATTTTTAATTAAAGTCCATAGTTTACATTAGAGTTAATTCTTTGTGTTGTACAGTCTATGAGTTTTGACAAATGCATAATGTTGTGTCTTCACCATTATAATATCATAAAAAATAATTTCACTGCTCTTAAAAATCCCCATGCCTCATCTATTTGTCCTTTCCTCCCTCCTTCCCCAGCCTCTGGCAACCAATGATATTTTTACTGTCTCCAGTTTTGCCTTTTACAGTATGTCATATAGTTGAAATCATATATGTCACTTTTTCAGACTAGCTTTTTTCAGTTAACAATATATATTTAAGATTCCCCCAAGTCTTTGTGTGGCTTGATAGCTCACTACATTTTATTGCTGAATAATATTCCATTGTACCACAATTTGTTTATCCATTCACTTATTGAAGGATGTCTCAGTTGTTTCCAATTTTTTATAAATAAAGCTGCTATAAACATTTATGTGCATGTTCTGTATGGATGTATGTTTTCAAATCACTTGAGTGTGTACCTTGGAGTGAGATGGCTGTATCATTTGGTAACACTATACTTAGCTTCGTAAGAAGCTACCAAACTGTGTTTCAAAGTGGTTGTACCATTTTTCAGTCCCACCAGAAATGAATGAGATTTCCAGATATTCCAAAGTCTTGCCAGAATTTGTGGGGTTTAGGGGTTCTTTTAGGATCATTGGGATTTGATTTTCACATATACCTCAGGGCAGGTATTTTGAACCCTTCGCTTTCCTGAGTCAGAATTACAGGCTCATTCCACAGAATGTTTCTAAAGAGAAACACTGTCTGGGGAAAAGCTACCAAAAGGGTCTGCAGCTTTTTCATTTGGTACAAGAGTAGAATTTCATGTACACACATCAGGAAGAAAGTAACTTGCTTGAGAGGTCAAAAATAGTGACACAAGGCCCCCTGGGAAGTTGCCCTGAGTTCCCTAGGCCCCACTGTCTGGCTGCATTGAACTCAGTCTCTTTGAAGGTCTCTGTCATTTCTGGCAGGCAGAGACCTCTGTGGGGGTCTCTGAAGACTGGGGAAAGCCAGGAGGGAAAAGCATGAAACCCATAGCTTTAATCTTTTCTTACTACTAAGAGAAGAGCAGATAGGACATTAAATACAGTTGTTTTTTTTTTTTCTTCTTTGGTCTGAGTTAACTTACCTCAGTTCAGTTCAGTTGCTCAGTCGTGTCTGAATCGCAGCACGCCAGGTCTCCCTGTCCATCACCAACTCCCGGAGTTCACCCAGACTCACATCCATCGAGTCGGTGATGCCATCCAGCCATCTCATCCTCTGTCGTCCCCTTCTCCTCCTGCCCCCAATCCATCCCAGCATCGGAGTCTTTTCCAATGAGTCAACTCTTCGCATGAGGTGGCCAAAGTACTGGAGTTTCAGCTTTAAGCATCATTCCTTCCAATGAAATCCCAGGGCTGATCTCCTTCAGAATGGACTGGTTGGATCTCCTTGCAGTCCAAGGGACTCTCAAGAGTCTTCTCCAACACCACAGTTCAAAAGCATCAATTCTTTGGCGCTCAGCTTTCTTCACAGTCCAACTATCACTTCCATACATGACCTCAAGAGGCCACTTATTCAGGTCACCAATAATGACCCTGCAGGGATTAAAAATTTTTTTTTCACAGTGAAAGTACACATTCACATTCAGAATTTTAGTCAATAATTTCTCCACAGACGTTGTCTTCCTTCATAATGTCTCTCTGCATCCAACTCTTCCCACTCCTCTATTCCTGTTACCACCAGGTGAGTTCAGACTACCTACCAGACTATAAAGGTGGCCACATACTTCATCTCCTTGGCTCATACTTCATCTCCTTGGCTGCATAGTCCCTCTCATAGTGACTCAGGTTCAAAATATTGAATCCATTCTTTTCCTTCATAAAGTCTTATTCATTCTTTCTCTGAAGCATCTCTTCATCTTGATTCTCACCTTATCCCCAGACTCCAGCACCTTACCTCTAACTCTCCCGTATATTCTGCATCAAATCTAGGCTCTTTAACTTGGATCCAAGGTGTTTTCTCCAAAAACTTACAAGACCCATGCATTGCTCCTGTCTTCAGTCCACTGCTGCTCATGTGTATCCCTCTATCTGGCATTTCCCCTTCCTTCTTCCTCTAAAGAACATTTGAATTCTACTTCCTCTATCTAGGGTTGCCATTTCAAGCAAATAAAATATCCAGATATCCAGTTAAATTTGAATTTCAGATAAATAACAAACAATTTTTAAAAAGTATAGTACATATTTACACTGAAAAAATTCCTTGTTAATCTGAATTTCAAATTGAATTGGGCAACCTATTTTTATCTGCTCACTCTACCACTATGGAAACTTCTTGTTACCTGATCCAATTATCTTTTTTGTGGGGCTGTTCTGTGTGACCTATGGGATCCTAGTTCCCTGACCAGGGATTGAACCCAGGCCCTTGGCAGTGAAAGCATGACATCTCAACCACTGAATCGCCAGGAAATTCCCCAATCCAGTTATCTCAGATCTCATTTTTTTTTTTTAGTTCTACAAACAACTAATTCAGCCTTTCATTACAAGCTATCTTGTATTATTGATTGTATATACAGAATTAATACTTGTTGGTCAATTATTAAATACTAGACATTGTGCTTAGTTCTTTTTATACAATAGCTTATTGAATTCTTAGAAGAAATATGTGATATAGTAGGTACTACTCTGATATCCATTTTACAAATGAGGAAGCTGAGTCTTTGAGAGGTTATTTTGTTTGTTCAAGATCCCCAAACTAATTAAACTTCAACTTTCATTTGTCTGTGGAGTGACCAACTTGTTCTGGTATCCCTGGTACTGTTCTGGCTTTAAAACAGAAAGTGCCATATCCCGGGAGCCCTCTTGGTTCCAGGGAAACCCTATATCTAACTTCAAAGCCTAGAATCCTATCCTCCTTCCCCCCCCTTTTTTGTGAATTTTAATTTTTTGCCTAAGTTAGGCTATAATGTCCCTAATTCGGGGTAGTATCTAATGGCATTTATGATACTTAGAATTATTTAGCACGTGCTTGTCAAAGGAGAACCAGGAGCTCCCCTCACTTGTCATATCTCTTTTCTTGGGCCTCTTTGGATGGCAGGAGCTGAAGACTGGAGCAGTGTGCTTGGAGATGCTCAGTCTCAGATGCCACTGAGATTTGTGCATGGCCAGTAGCCTTTGCAACAGAGGCACGCAGGTCCATCCTTGCTTGCAAAGATGCTAGTCTTTTGTTACTATCAATAGCAGCAGTGCCTCTAAACTGATGAAAATGCAGCTCCTTATTAGCTGTGTGGTGCCTCACATGACAAGCTGAACTTGGAGAGACTTCCTTATTTGGATTCTGAGTTAGGACATGGGTGAGGCTGGAGAAACAGAAACCAAGGCGCCAAGAGGAGTGAAATGCCATATGGTGGGAGCAAGCACAGCAGCACCTTGCCGGATGGACAGCATCCAGGGAAGCCGAGTGGCTGGTGGTTTATTTTTTTTGCTGAGATAGTGCTTTTGTGCAATAGGCACATATCCAAAAGATTAATATATTATTACATTATTATGTAATAACCAAGTGGTTAAAATGATGATATGCAGGTCTTCTTGTTATACTGCAAAGTGGTTATGAGGTATGATGGAAAAGGCAGAAATAGTAGGTTTCCATCCCCTAGGGGCATCTGTAAAACTTGTTTCAACCTCATTTTGAATGCAGGTCATTATTGAGCATGTGTTAAATATAAAAACTAAGCTGTGCGTAAAGATATCATTTATAAAAATCATTTGCTATTTAAAAAAAGTTTGAAATTGAACTGATAAAGGCTAAGACTCTCAAGGTAGCTATTTTTAGGTGCTAAATTTCACTTCAAAATGCTTGAGTTTTAAAATGCACTTTTGTTTCAGGCTTTGTATTAAGAGAGTATACCAGATATGGGGCATAAAGCTTAGGTGCAATTTCCATTTTGAAGAGCGCTGACAGATTCTTTCATCTTTCCCTCATCAGAAACTCAGGTGTCTTTTCCTCATCCCAACAGGATAGGCTCTCAGTCTGTTAGTGTGACATTCAAAAACAACCACCTTGCCTTTCCAGCTCATCTCCAACCAGTAGGCACCATAGACTCTTCTCCACCTAGACTCTTTACTGTCTTCCAAACAAATGAGAATTTAGTTTTTCTGCCTCCAAGTCTTTCTCTTGTGAAGTATCATTAGATATTTACTCTCTTGCACTAGACTCTCTGGGTTCAAATGCTGGTTCTGCTACTAACTACACGATCTTGGGAAAGTTATCTAACTACTCTATGCCCTGATTTCTCCAACTAGAAAGTGAAGCTAAAATATTTCTCCTTCAGGGATACAATAATTCATGTCAGTGCCTAGAACAATGCACAGCATGTACTAAGCACTCGGTAAGTGCTAGTTCTTCATTTATATTGCTGGATCTCATTGTTCTCTCAACTTACTTCAAAATATATCTCTTCCTTGTAAAGTAAGTCAGGCAGAGAAAGACAAATATCATATGATACCACTTATCTGTGGAATCTAAAAAAAAAGGCTACAGGACTTTAATGGTGGTCCAGCGGTTAAGATTCTACACTTCCACTATAAGGGGCATGGGTTTAATCCCTGGTTGGGGAAGTTCATGCCATGAAGTGTGGTCAAAAAGGAAAAAGAAATTTTAAAAGGGTACAAATGAACTTATCTACAAAATACCGAAATAGAGTCACTGATGTAGAAAACAGACTTATGGTTACCAGGAGGTAAGGTGGGAGGAGGGATAAATCAGGAGATTGGGATTGACATATAACACTGTTATATATAAGATAGATAACTAATAAGGACCTACTGCACAGCCCAGGGAATTCTACTCAATACTCCATAGTGATCTATATGGTAAAAGAATCTTAAAAAGAGTGGATATGTGTATACACATAACTGATTCACTTTGCTGAACACCTGAAACTAATACAACATTGTAAATTAACTGTACGCCAACAAAAATTTTAAAAATATATGTACAGCTTCAAGGATAAATATATATATAACTTCAAAATAAATAAATATAGATTAAAAAATATATATATATATATATATATATAGCTTCAAAATAAATAAATACCCTCCTTGAAGCTTTTCCAGATCATCTCATCCTGTAGTGTGCTCTTCTTCTTGGGAAATCCCTAGTTACTGACACTGTTTCTTTGGCAGGTGGTTGATGTTCTTTTCACCTGCTCATGTCTTATAGCCACACACACACACTCCAGCCACACACTGTGGTGTTCAACCAGCTATTTGTTGAGAGTTGGACTGTGAAGAAGGCTGAGCGCCAAAGAATTGATGCTTTTGAACTGTGGTGTTGGAGAAGACTCTTGAGAGTCCCTTGGACTGCAAGGAGATCCAACCAGTCCATTCTTAAGGAGATCAGCCCTGGGATTTCTTTGGAAGGAATGATGCTAAAGCTGAAACTCCAGTACTTTGGCCACCTCATGTGAAGAGTTGACTCACTGGAAAAGACTCCGATGCTGGGAGGGATTGGGGGCAGGAGGAGAAGGGGACGACAGAGGATGAGATGGCTGGATGGCCTCACTGACTCAATGGTCGTGAGTCTCAGTGAACTCTGGGAGTTGGTGATGGACAGGGAGGCCGGTGTGCTGCGATTCATGGCGTCACAAAGAGTCGGACACGACTGAGAGACTGATCTGATCTGATCTTGTGCCCAAGGCATCACAGGGAGGCAAGCCCTCTTTATGTCATTTGGAGAAAATTAAGGAGACAATTAAGGAGGAGACAAAGGAGAAAATTAAGGCTCAGAGAAGTTAAGTGATTTGCTGGGGTTTCAGAGGTAAGGGTTGATGATTCTGGGCTTCCAACCCAGGTTGCTCACTCTCCCTCCTTTACTAGGAAACAAGTGAATCTTACACCAAGGCTGCCCTTAACATAGGAGGCACTCAGTGTACTTTTCTGGTGGTTTAATGAATCAATATGCAGTTTGGTTGCCTTTATAACTGTCATTCAGTAGTGCATTATGGTTGTGATTATCTTGATAATGATAAAGATTCTGCATGAAAAATTTTTACGGGCTTTGAAAAGATAGACTATAACTTATTCCTCTTGGGTTGAACCCTGTGTGAATCTGAAAAAGCAGTTCACATTCATTTTTACTTGAACTGTTCCCTGCTGTTGTAAATACAGTTAGATATGGAATGTTAGAACCGATTTTATTATCACTGCTGTTTCTGTCACAAAGGAGACTTCCCCATGACTCAGTACCAGCTAATTGGCCTGTCAGTGGCTTTCTTTGTTAGGTGAGTCATTCGATCCATTGTTGACAAGGTGCAAGCTGCTTTCTACCCACACTCAGGAAGCTCCAGTGGGTCTGACATTCTCAACCCCTAATCAAGATGTTGTTAAAGCAGCTGATGATTTACAGTGAACAAGGGTGAAACTGTATTGGTTTTGTAAACGGCTGCTGGAAAGACAACTTCATGTAGCTTTGCTGATGTATGAATGCCTCCCCCCTCAGAGTATGTGCATGCATGTGATACAAAGGCAACTTCTGAGATTTCTAAATTCCTTGCATACAATGATCTATCTTTACTGAGAAATCTTAAAGAGCCAGGCCCATTCAATCAACAAATATTTTATTAAATTTTTACTATGTGCCAGATACTGTTGTAGGTACTGAAGCTACAGCAGTAACAGAAATAGACGAAAACTTCTGCCCTCCTCAAGCTTCTTCTTTTAAAACTTTTTATTGGGAAAAAATTGCAAACTTACATAGAAGGAGAAAGAATAATTTTCCTATTATTTGGCTGTAATAATTATCAATGTGTTTTCATTCTCTTCTCATCTATCCCTGCCACCATACACTTTTTTATTTTAAAATGAAGCATTTTAAAGCAAATCCCAGATATTAAATATTTTATCTTAAATATACTTTAGTATGAATCTCTATCAGATAAGAATTTTTTAAATAAAGACAAAATCATGTTAATATTATACCTAACAAAATTAGCAAAATTACTTGATATCATTTAATATCTAATTTGAACTAAATTTCCCTTGTCTCCAGAGTTTTTTTATATTTCTTTGTTTGAATCCAGATCCAGACAGGGTGTGATATTTTAGGTTGTAGAGATGGCTCTTATGTCTCTTTTAATTTATACCAATTCCTCTTAGCTATTTTTTGGAAGTGGTTATTCAACCTGGAGAAGTTCCCACAGTTTGGATTTGGCTGAATGAATCCTTTCAAAGTTTGTGATCTTCCTTTATGCCTCACATTTTCTATAGAATGATAGATATATCTATAAACTTGATTACAGTCAGTTTCAATGTGTATGTTTGGTGGGGGGGTGGGGTGCGTATTGGAACTAACTTCCTAGTTGAAACTGGCCTGATGCTGTTTTTGTGTGCTAGAGATGTTTCTGGAGGTGTCTTGGTGTGCTAGAGATGTTTCTAGAGGTGTCTTGGTGGCCAAAAATTTGAGTGTGTGTGTTAGTTGCTCAGTCGTGTCCAACTCTCTGCAACCCCATGGACTGTAGCCTGCCAGGCTCCTCTGTCCATGGAATTCTCCAGGCAAGAATACTGGAGTGGGTTGCTATTCCCTTCTCCAGGGTATCATCCTAACCTAGGGATTGAACTCATATTTCCTGCATTGTAGGCAGATTCTTTACCATCTGAGCTACCAGGAAATTCCAAAAATTTGGGTGACCAGTATGAATAACTTAGCTCTTGTACAACTGTAGCAGTTTTGATCCTGATGCTATGACAAATTCCTTTTGTTCCTTCTTCTTTTATGCTTGACTCTAAAGAAAATTTAAAAGTGGTTGTGTCACGTGATGTTTGTGAGTGGCACCAACTGGAGGGCCCCAGAAGCAGTGTCCCACACGGGAACAAGGTGGTTTTGAAGAATTCATTTGATATTGTCTTCTTGGAAAGCAGGCTAACAAAAGAGAGAAAACACTTATAGAATAGCCTGAATCTAAACGAGATCAGTTGAACTAGAATATCTGAGGGTCTTTAGTGTTTATGTATTTTGTGAAAGATATCCAGGTGATTTGAAAGTGCAACCAGGAATGAGACCCATAGATTAATAAGGCTTATGAGATCTTCAGCAGGCAGTCCCCAGTTGAAGTCCTGAGAAAGAAAAAGAGGTAGATCAGGGAAAGGCAAGCCCAAACGAAGCATCAGTAGGAAGTTCCTGGGATCTCTGGTGGCTATCGATTTGTAAGGATTTCAGTGGTGTTGATGAATTTCTTCATTAATAAATTATGTTATGAACTTTTTTTTAAAGAATGACAAGGGGGATTTTACTTTGTAGAATCCAAAAATATGAAAGAAGGAAGGATGATTTTATGAGCCTACAGCAGAGGAGAGTTGCTATTTACTGACATGGGAAGGTTATAGGGAAGGGTTCTATTTTGAACATGTTATATTTGAGATGCCTATTAATGAACAGATGTCTATTAATCTAAAGCATATTCTAGATTAGAAGCCGAGTAGGCAGTTGAATACATGTCTGAAATTCAGGGCTGGAGGCAGACGTTTTGGAATCATGAAAATAGAGACGGTATTTAGAGCCATGGACTGGATAAGATTACCTAGTAAATGAGAAATTGGCTTCATGGAAACCACATGAACAAGATTCCTACAGGACCCTTGTAAGGGTTTCTCTGAGGTGTATCTACAAAGGTGGCTGCTGAGTCATAAACAATGCTGATAATTTTTCACTAAATATTACCAGATTGTTCTACAGAATGTATTTAGCAGTTTAAATTCCCATCAACAGTGCTTGAAGCTTCCCATTTCCCCATATCTTTGCGAGCGCTGGAGAGTATCTTTTTGAATTTTGCCAGGCTGATGGGTAAAGCAGTGACATGTTGGAGTTGACCCATGAGAACTGATGGAGCACACTTCTTCCCAATTACTTTTCAGTGGCTTCACACTGGAAGCTTGGAAGCTTGAAATCATCACGGGTGAGAGTATTTGTACCTTGGAAATTAGCAAACACTACAAATTAGGACTCTCCTTCAACTCCTATATATACCAGCAAACCAGTGGCTATCAGCAATATCACACCATCTGTCTTTCCATTCTCTCATTACTAGTGAGTTTGAGCGTCTCTTCTATGAATGTTTGCCATTCTAGCTTCTCCTTCTGTGACTTCGCCTATTCCTACCCCCCCCTTTTTTATTATTATGTTGGGTTCTTTGATGTCTTTTTATTGATTTGCAAAAGTTACTTACATATTTTAGATACGAATCCCTTGCTGCTTTTGAATATCTGTTTTCTTCCAATTTGTCAGCTGTTAACTTTTTCCATGGCATTCTTCACTGAAGAAAAACCACGGGGATACAGCCAAATCTCCTAGTCTTTAGTTTGAAGGTTTGTGCTTTTGCAATCTTGTTTTATGAAGTAAATCCCTACCCCACATACATAAAGATTTTCTTCCACATCTCTCCTACTTTCTACCTACTTTTCAAATGTAGATCTTTAATTAATCTGGAGTTCACTCTGAATATGGTAGACATGGGGCATTCAACTCTATTTTTTCCTTCTTAAATTAAGCTCATTTTCCCCAAACCACCTTCTAAATAATTTGCAACTTTTCTCGTTAATTTGCAGTCCCATATTTACATATATTGAGGTGCCAGGGTCTGCTTCTGAGTGTTCTATTTTGTGTGGCTGTTCAGTTTGTTCCTGTACAAGTAGCATGCTATTTTTATCCCTATGTAGTAATGACATACTATCTGCCAGGGTAGGATTTCTCTCAAATTTCAAAATTGATTTGATTTATTTAACATTTGATTTTTCTTTATTGAAGTTTTCTTTATTGAACTTTATTGAAGTTTCTTAAAATTTGAGTTCCTGTTGGAATATTGGTTGGTATAACATTGAATTTAAAGATTAAATGGACATTTTTTACACTGTAAAGTCATCCTATCCCTAGTATGTCTTCATTTATTCAATCTTCTTTTATGTCCTTAAATAGAACTTAAAAATTTTCTCCATAAAGATCTTGTAAGTTGCTAGGTTAATTCTTAATATTATGCTTTAGTTTTATTGATATTGTGAATGGTCTCTTATGGTCTAGTATATTTCCTGGGTGCTTACTGCTGAAGTAGAAACGTCTGATTTTTAGAAACTGATCTTGTATTTGGCAACCTTGTTTGTTACCCTGGCCTATAACTTCTAATAGTTGATTCTGTTGATTTTATATGCTGTTCTGATATTCTATGTTTAACTACCTCTTTGTTAAATGTGTGTGTGTGTGTGTGTTAATTGCTCAGTCGTGTCTGACTCTTTTGCAGTCCCATGGATAGCAGCCCACTAGGCTCCTCTGTCCATTGAATTCTCCAGGCAAGAATACTGGAGTGGGTCATTCCCTTCTTCAGGGGATCTTCCTGATCCAGGGATCAAACCTATGTCTCTTACGTCTCCTGCATTGGCAGGTGGGTTCTTTACCACTAGTGCCACATGAGAACTACCTCTGCTAGTTGGGCTCCAATCTGGCATGCCAGTTCTAATAGCTAGATGTCTCTTGTTCACTTGCATTCTGGAAATGAGCCCCTGTCTTCCTCCACTGTGAATCATATCCAACCCTGAGCCCATGTACAGGAAGTAACATTGTGTTCTTTTGATTTTTTCCCCCCACTCTTTTCTCATGGACTGCAGTCCTGTTAGGCACTGAACAGACCTTCCAGATGCTAATGTTCTGTTTGTCTACCCGAATTTCTCAAAGATCCCTGCTACTCATGCAGCATTCCTGTGTCCTGAATGCCCCCAAAGGACACCTGTGTAGATAATACAACACAGTGAATCATCACAGGCCTTCATGTTACACAGACTTGGATTTGAATCCTATTTCTGTCCGAGGATACAGTGAGTGAGTTCCACAGCCTCCTGGAGTCTGAGTCTTCATTGGTAAAGTGAAAACAACTAAGATCCAAAAGATAGGAATCAAACTGTGCTCATAATGAGCATAATGAGTCAGTAATGCCCCTGTCTCCACATTGATGCTGACTACAGATTCTAGTCAACTTTTGGGACTTGCAGATTATTGCTATATTGTCCAAGAACCTTGTTGTGCCTTCAGATATAATTGAATATCAGCAGCTGCGGCTGGACCATTTCCCCGTGTGCTTTCCCACCCCTTTGGTGGTTCACATTCCAAATTCTGGCTCCATATCAGTGCCCAGTCCAACTCTTGGTTTGAGAACTGTATAGCCCATGGGGTGTTTCAAGAAGCATGACTCCAATGAGTGCTTGCATCCTTGATCATGGGCTAGGGAGTAACTTCAGTTTTTTGAGTAAAGGCAACCAGGTGAGTGGGAGATTCTTTCTCTAATGGCTTCGTATCCTTGGAATTTGCCAATGAACTAGACAATGTTTGGGTAAGGCAGAAAAAGCCAGTTGCCTGGCTGGTTCTAACACAGACTTTAATTATAGTGAGGAACAACCCAGCCAGCCACACCCTGTCACCCACAAAGTGTGTTCTCAGAGGGATAATTTAAATCAGCAATAAAAGTGAACTGTATAGGTGGAAAGTATAGCAACTTTTGTTACATAGAGAACTTTATGAGTTTCTGTGGCTCATTGACAATTGGGCTTATTTCAGTTCAGTTCAGTTCAGTCACTCAGTCGTGTCTGACTCTTTGAGGTCCCATGGACTGCAGCACACCAGGCCTCCCTGTCCATCACCAACTCCCAGAGTTTACTCAAACTCATGTCCATTGAGTCGGTGATGCCATCCAACCATCTTATCCTCTGTCTTCCCCTTCTCCTCCTGCCTTCAATCTTTCCCAGCATCAGGGTCTTTTCAAATGAGCCAGTTCTTTGCCTCAGGTGGCCAAAGTATTGGAGTTTCAGCTTCAACATCAGTCCTTCGAATGAATATTCAATACTGATCTCCTTTAGGATGGACTGGTTGGATCTCCTTGCAGTCCAAGGGACTCTCAAGAGTCTTCCAACACCACAGTTCAAAAGCATCCATTCTTCGGTGCTCAGCTTTCTTCACAGTCCAACTCTCACATCCATACATGACCACTGCGAAAACCATAGCCTTGACTAGATGGACCTTTGTTGGCAAAGTAATGTCTCTGCTTTTTAATATGCTGTTTAGGTTGATCATAGCTTTTCTTCCAAGGAGTCTTTTAATTTCATGGCTGTAGTCACCATCTGCAGTGATTTTGGAGGCCCCCCCCCCCCCCCCATAAAGTCTTATTTACTTACAGTTCCTTAAAGTCAGCCAAAGGCAGATTGCCTTCCTTCTTTCAACCAGTTAAACAGGTGGGTGGGGTCAGACAAGAACTGGGTGTGGTGAGAGCAGGGAGAAGGGGCAGGAAACCTCAAAGGGAGGAGGAAGCATCTGTGTTACTTCGTTCTCCTGAGAGTTTATGAGGTGCTGGACCTGCGGGGACAAAGAGACTGGCAGCTGACCAGGGACTGTGGGATGGTCATGGTGTTTACATATTGCATAAGCACTATGGATTTTAGTTGACAGTATGCTCAACCTGATTCGACAATGTGATGTGACTGTTGCAAATGAGTACTTTCATATTTTGAGCTATGCTAATAGAAGCACAAGACCAAGAAAGAGGTGGCAGGCAGTCTCTCCTGTCTGCACTCAACAGGACATCCCATTCATTCCTGGGCGTCACAATTAAGAGAGTTCTAGACAAGCTGGGATGCACCATAAAGAGGCCCTTAAAATGCTGGTGAGTGGATATTAACAGAGTCATATACGGAGCAGCTTAGGAGCACTGAGCATGCTTGTCCTGGATTCCTTGGAGTTGCGCATGATCTGAAGTCTAAAGGGGAGAAATGGAACCCATTAAGGAGGAGATGCAGGATACAGCATTTTAGCTCTCAAGGTAGGAAGAACTTTTCAACAAGGCTAATCAAAGATAAAATACCCACTTTCAAAGGAGGGGCACTCGTGCTTACTGGAGGTGCTCAACTATGGCTACTTGGTGGGAGGATATTGTAAGGGGGACTTAAGCATCTTTTCTAATGTCTGGAGCCAATTATTCTAACAGGAAAAGATGTTCTAGAGCCGGGGTAGCTCTTGCCAGGACTGTGTTTGGTCAACGTGGAAATACAGTGTAGCAGTTGGTGTATGAGATCAAAAAGGCCTCAGAGGGAGTTGTTACGGTGGAACACTACTGGCTTAGGGTTACAGGCTTCAGTCACGGGAAAACATGGACTTATTCAGTCCCTTCATTAAGGGACTGTCAAATAACACCTATTCTTTGAATCAGGATGCCAGCATTCATCACCACTTTCTGGTTCTTAGGGGGCATGAAGAAGGGGGCCAGGAGAGAAGGGGGTGAGAAGGGAGCAACGTAGCAGGGGAAATAAACTTCTGGGACAAATACTGGTACATCCTCTTCTGCATCTACACTGCCATGCCTCTGCTGCTGCTGCTGCTAAGTCGCTTCAGTCGTGTCCGACTCTGTGCGACCCCATAGACGGCAGCCCGACAGGCTCTCTCGTCCCTGGAATTCTCCAGGCAGGAACACTGGAGTGGGTTGCCATTTCCTTCTCCAATGCATGAAAGTGAAAAGTGAAAGTGGGTTGCCATTGCCTTCTCCCTACACTGCCATACTTGGGTGTAATTATTCCACTTGGGTATAGCCTTGACTAGGCTTTTTACAGCAAGACCTGCAAGCAGGTAATTGACTAATGGCCCTATTTTGGGCCATGCACGGAGCGATACCGGGGAGCCCCCAAAGGGTAAGACGTGATGCCTGCTCCTAAGCAGAGTATTGGAGCGCTGCTAGTCCAGGGATGCGAGACAGAGAAGCAGGTCAGATTGTTTTAGCTAAAGGCTTTGACGGAGAAGCTTCTGTACAGCAGGCCACGGGCTGCTTCCCCAAGCATGGCCTAGGGCCAGATGGGGTTCCGCAGAGATCCTGCCTTGTGTTGCGGTGGAAATATCCCAGTGGCGTCTCACCCCCTCAAGGTTAACGCACGAAGCCCACCAGACTTTCCTGTCCTCGAACCCCAGCCAGGGTCTGCGGAGAGGCTGCAGGGGAGCAGGCATGAGGCGGCGAGCACGGGCGCGCGCTTCCTTACAGTCCCCGCTCCCCGGCGCGTGCGCGGGGCCGGGACCGGGGCCTGCGCGCCGCCCGGGCGCCTGCACTGCGCGCGCGCACCGACCCCGCGTGGGGCCCGGCTCCGGCGCGCGCGACGCGGAGGTGGCAGGCGGGAGGGGCCGGACGAGGGCTGGGAGAGGCGCGGCGGGAGGCCCCGCGGTCGGCTACCGGAGACAGGCACTCGGGTGGAGAAGCGCGCCTCTTGGCCTTCTCTCCGCGCCCCTGCGTTCCCGTCGGCCGCCCGGAGAGGACCGGAGGAGGCAGGTGGGGCGGGAGCGCGCGGGGGCCCCGGGCCGGGCGGGCGGGGGCGCGGGGGCCTGAGGTCCGGTTGGCGGTTCGGGGAGGGCGGCGCGGAGGCGCTGGGAGCCCCCCTCCCGGGTCGCCTGCAGTGGGCGCCAGTGTCGCCGGCTCCTGGAGGCCTCCCTGGGGCGGGGGCGGGGTTGGGGCGGCCCACGGGCCGGGACGTGGGTGTCTGGTTTCCGTTTCTCTCCGTCTGTTTAACTTCAGGATGAGATACCGCCAGGTGTGTGGGACGGGCAGGACCCTGCTGCGCCGCCCCAACCTTGACCGCCCCGGCGCCCTTGGGAGAGCCTCTCGCGCGCAGTGATGCGCAGCGTGCTGTGCCCAGCCCTTCGTGGTTTTCCTGTGAGGGCCCTCTTCGCATCTCTCCTGCCACCCCTTTGCTTATTAAACTGTTTGAAGAACCTTTTGCCGGAGAGAATTCAAAGATAAATGACTAAGATAAATGACTCTGCCTCCAGTCGTTCGCTACCCCCAGATTGCTTAATTCTAAATCATGGGAAGTTGGGGGAAAACACTTGCTCAGAGACTGCTCAACAGAGACGCGGGTTAGACCTCATCCTTGTGAGCTGGATTGATGGGTTTATAACGTCAGCTTTCTTTTGAATTAGATGTCAGGTTGTTCATTAATCTAGAGACTATGTAGGCAATTTGGATTTTAACTCTGAGACAATGTTTTGATATGTATCAGAGGAGGATATTCTCATGGGATAATAACTTGCTGTATGTTCCCTGCTTGAGTGTGGTTCACATTGTAGCAATATCAGAGTGTATATCGATGCCTTTTAAAAATTTCAGTGAGGAAACACCCTCCTTTTTTGAAACATCAGCCAAATACTTTACTCGTACTTCACTTTCACATTGACACTTGTCATTTATGTATCTTCTGCACAACTTAAAGTCGTCTAAATGGCAGAAGATCACGCAGTGGAGGACATGGAGCAACTGTGTAGAGAAAGCAGAGAATTGGAATTGGCAGAAGTCTGCATTTTTATGATGCAAAGCCATCCTGGTTCTACCCTGTTTTGCTACCATAATTATGCATTTTAAAATACTGTCGTTTGTTATGGACAACCTGGGCGGAAAGAGTGAATCTTGAAATGGAATGAATATGTTTATTTCTGTCTTACAGAAGATTTGGCATATGGTATATTATTTGTAGGATTTATTTCAGACGTTTCATATTTACCAGAAACAATCCCACCAGTAAGGCTTTTAAAAAATAATATTTATATGATGTCTTTTATGGCTTGTAACAACTCCAGTTTTGAAACATACTAGTGATCTTCATGTAATAGAATCAACTGAACTCTTTAGCCCTGTGTAAATCTGTGAACATCTGGTTACTTTTAGACTTGCTATTCCCTTGTTAATGATGTATAATTAAGTACCACCGTGGGCTTGCTTAGTTTGTTAGCCTCTGTTTTTTTTTTGTCATTTCAGGCATTTTCTCATCTGGAATTTGAGTCCACATAATTTACTATTCTGAGGGAAGTGTTCTTCTGCAGTGTTCAATACGGTGGCCACTAGCCACATGTGACTTTTGAGCCCTTGTATGGGGCTCGAGCAATGGAGGAACTAAATGTTTAATTTGTATAGACACATGTGGCTAATAGCTACCTGGTTGGGCACTGCAGTTTTAAATTATTCCCTTAGGAAGCCTTCACTGGCCCCCTTGAATCCAGCACTTATTTCAGTTATATAGTAATTTCAAATTTCTTGTAGGAATTCTGTTCTTAACTGTAATCTACATGATGACAATCTGTTTTCTTTACCTTTGCTATGCCAGGCTAAGACTTAGTAAGAAACACTTGATAAATACTTGTTGAATGACTAAATGAACTTGTTGAGGGCAGGTATCTTTCATGTTCTCTGTAAGGCCTGTTGTTGTTCAGTCGCTCAGTGGTGTCTGACTGCAATCCCATGGACTGCAGCACACCATACTTGCTCAATGATTAAATAGATTTCATGTAGATAACAAATAAATAAATGGGTTATTAGAAATATACTTAAAATGCTTATTTTGGTAAGATTATGTATTTTTGTATCTTGTGAAAATAAACACTCATAACAGAATACTATATGAAAGTGAATGAAAGGGCCTCATGTTTCCAACTCATGTGAATGCAGCTTGGATTTCCTGATAGCTGAGTAACAACTTAAGGATATGAGTTTGAGTAATATGCCCTTGAACTGTATTCCAAATAAATCTGAGGGCATCTCTTGGTCTCAGTGAGGTTCCTTAGTGAGGTCCTGATAGCCGTGAACCACTCTGAAGAAGTTAATGGGCAACTCCACTCACCACCATTCAGTGTTAGGGCATTGACCAGGAATCTCTGAAAAACAATCACCAAATATTGGAACCATGTTACAAGTTGCTTTTACTCAGAGCTGTTTGGGGTGATGGAATTCCTATATAAATCATAGTTTAGGGAATTTGATTCTTGTTATTGCATCTGTTACATACACAGTTAATTAGGGCCACCTTTTTTTTTTTTTAATCTTAGGTTATTCTGCATAACCCATTATCACCAATTAGCCATAGTAGGATTTGAAATGAAAATATGTACTCAATCCAGCTCATCACAACTCTAGATTTGACCAAGATTCCCAGATCTTTAGATCCAGAAATCACTTTTAGGAAAGGATTCTAAAACTATACAGAAGTTTGTAGAGATGTATAGTTTTCTTAAATGGGACAAAAGGTAGAAGGTTGGGCTTTTCATGACAGAAAGGAAATGGGACCAGGGAAAAAAAATGAAATGAAGACACAAAATACCTGTTAAGAATGTTCACTACATTCTTCAGGTAATATTGTAGCTTTTTTGGGTTTGAAATACCTAACATGTAAAATAAAGTTGATTACATCTTGTTGAATGAATCATCTTTCCACCTTGAGTCTGGGTTTGAATATTTATTCAATGTGTATATTTAATAAATAGTTATTAAATGTGTTTTTGAATGGGAAACTCCACTTTTTGAAAGGGAAGTTTTGAAAAATGGCTCCCTTTTAACCAACTGAGGAAGAAAACCACTTAATCATTTTATTGAAGAATTAAGAGTGTAAAAAACATGGCTGAGTCCCAAAGTGTGACTATAGTCAAAGATTAATCTTCCTAAAACAGCTTGAATTAGGACAGTCCCCTTTTAAAAAGTCAGTGATTTCTCACTGCTCATGGAATTAAATGGTTGGTATTTGATTAGGTACATAAAGCATTACTAAGGAGAGTCCTAAAAAACCATGACAGCCTTACCTCTTACTAGATGTGCCCAGTTCCAACCTGCTGTTCTTTTGATGGGCTCCACTTTTAAATTTCTGCCTACTCATCTTTCAAGACACTTCTCAAATGATGCTTTTTTTCACTGCACCATTTCTCATTTTCAGGAGCTCATACTGCAAACGTTCCTTGTCCTGAGGTTATGGAATATATTTCACTCGGTTTTATCAACTATAGTTATTAGTACTATTTTATTCACCCTAGGAGAAGGAAATGGCACCCCACTCCAGTGTTCTTGCCTGGAAAGTCCCATGGGCGGAGGAGCCTGGTGGGCTGCAGTCCATGGGGTCGCTGAGAGTGGGACGCGACTGAGCGTCTTCACTTTCACTTTTTACTTTCATGCATTGGAGAAGGAAATGGCAACCCACTCCAGTGTTCTTGCCTGGAGAATCCCAGGGATGGGGGAGCCTGGTGGGCTGCCGTCTGGGGTCGCACAGAGTCGGACACAACTGAAGTGACTTAGCAGCAGCAGCAGTAGATTGTAAGCTACCTAACAAGCATGGGCCATATGTTACTCATTTTTGTATTCTCTGAAACATCTAGAATAGTGTAGTGCCTTGTACAGATTAATATTATTAAACTTTATTTCTGTTCCTTGGCTTCAAAGGACACTTCATACCTGGTATACACTGTTTTCCCCAAATTTACTGCTAATTAGTAGAGGCCAGCAAGCAGAAATCCTGACTGACTTCGAATACAGGGAAGCTGCAGTATTGAAGGAGAGCTGTCCTTGTGGTAGGCGCTACATTTTTTAGTATTTGAGGAAGTTCACCATGCCGTATGGCAACAATTTTTCCCATTTATGTGGCCAGGTTAATGTCAAAATGATTCAAAGTATTGAGTGGTGAGACATTTTAGCATCCAAGAAACCTTGAGAGCCTTTAACATAGTAATACTGGATTAAGTTATTTAATATATAATATCCATGACCATGTAAACCTGTCCCTTATGAGAAAAAAGAAATTGCCTTACTCTTTACCAGTTTCTGCTAGTATTTAGAAAACATATGAATCTAATTGGAAAGAAACCACTTATCTCAGAAAGGTGACTGCTTGGAATAGGGTGGTGGTGGTAGGGAAGCGTGATAGGTTAAGGTGATAAACTGCTGGTTACCCAAGTAGAATAGAGCACACATTGAGTAGTACCTAGCCTAGCATTATCTGCTACACTATCAGTTAACCATCTTTACTTATTCTATTCTTTCTACTGAAATAATCTATACTCATTTTTATTTAGCTTTGTAATATAGTTTTCTGCTTATATTTTAAATAGATACAGAGATTCATAATATTTCAGACTTCAAAGATTTGATGCAGAAGAAACTGGAAGGCTTTTAGCCTCATAGTTGAGGTTTACTAACATTTTCTTTTCATTCTGTGTCATCTCTGATATGTGGGTCAGGGTGCAGCGACTGTCTAATTTGGAGCAAATTTATTCTGAGTGCTCATGTTTCCTGGGAAAAAGAGGTAACATAAGTGATGTGGTTTAAAGGCATGACCTTCCATCTTCCGCTGGATGGACTAAGTAGATCCTCTACCTTGTTAAGAAGTGAAACAATGTCAGTAAGCTAGATTTAGATTTGTACGAGTGATGTGGTCAGTTTTCAATTAAGTTTTCTGGGATGTCAGAAAATAATAATGCTCTAAACTAGGTTATTTTCATGTGATGAGCAGATGGCACGACCCATTGGATGACATGATAGAAGCTGTGTCAGATCCTATGAGAAATTTGAGATGCATCTACCAGGGATACTATCTCCTTGCTTGTTACTGCAAGTAAAGAGGACATCACCCATTTAGATTAGTTCAGCATTTAAAAAATGTGTTTACCTATTATTGGGAAATACACAGTCATTTTTTATTCCTGAGCTTTGTCCAAAAAGATTACGTATGCTGTTGACCCTAAGAGACAGTGTGAAGCAATGTATATTCGTTTAACAGTGGTTTGCCAAAAGGAATTTTTTCCCCTTACTCTCTAAAGAGATGTTTGAAGGTTGACAATAGGTTAGATATTTTAAAAAATAAGCTATTTGTGATTGAAGGCAGTTATTCTAAGTTGCATACAAATATAATAGATATGCTTTTTTCCTCTCTCTCATTAAAGGTGGCTTTCTAGAAGATGACCATAGAGGACCTTCCAGATTTTCCATTAGAAGGAAGTTCTTTGATTGGAAAATACCCATTTTTATTTCAAGGTTCTGATACACCAGTTATCTTTTCCATTTCTGCAGCACCAATGCCTTCAGACTGTGGTATGTTAAGTAGCTGTGTTTATTTTCCATGAACTGGTAACTTGACTTCTGTTTTATACCTTTTTGTATTCCTAATTTTTCCTAAAACCATTTTTTGTGGTTTTCATAAAATTGCTAAAGTTTTACTTTTTCAAAAATAACAGTTGCTTATTGCTTTTCCTGCCTTTCAAGCTGAACACTTAATGTCTGCTGTCAGCATTTTTACTATGTAAAAATGTTCATTTTAAGCACCACAGTGGATTCAGAGGATTTTATTTTTAAAATGCAGTGGTGCTTAGACACCTAGCATCCTTCTGCTATTGATATATATATTTTGGTTAAATATATTGACTTGTTTAAAAAGCCATGTATGAAAAAAAAAAAGATGTAAAAACACTGTAAGGTAGCCTTCTTTAAGGGCCCTGTTATCTCTGAAATACTGGGATTCTAATTAACAAGCCAAGTAATCACTGCTGAAATGATCCAAATTTGGATGACCATGTAACAAAAAGTAATGTGTTTTAATACACAAACAAGCCTAATTTGGATTCTGTTCAAGTGTCTCCCATTGTAATGATCAATGTGTTCACAAATATAGTAAAATAAAACCAGATAAGCCGTGTACTTATGCAGAGAGGGTGAGACCTTTCCTGGGAATGTGGCTTGAGATTGATTCATATTTAAATTGGTTCATTAAATATTCTTTGTAAAATATAAATTTAGTAGTATTCTGGTTTTTAATCTATTTAGACTTGTTTTCCTGGGACTGTATTTTATCAGATAGGTGATAAAGGAATAAAAGAAAACTGGAAGGTAAACTTGATGGATGTGTTACATTTCTAATTTAGATAGATTTTTTTCAAGTAAAATATTGGGTCACCATTTCAAATTGTCTTTGAAGGTAGAGATAATGCAGTTTTTAAATATTAGTGAAAATATAATGATTGGATTGTGAATTTGTCTTTTTAGCTATATCCATTCTAATAACTATTCATCTCCAAGTATGCTATTTTTATATGTTCAGATTCTGTAGCAGCTTGCCTTGTAGTCATCAAAGGTGTTACATAAAACCCATGCCTAGATCTTGGGAGTTATTTGCAGTTTTTACAAAAACTGACTGGATTGATTTTCAGATATAAAAAAATCAGTTATGCAGGAAAAACCTTGAAAAGCACTTTGCACCTTGCTTATGGCACTTACCTTGTTCTATCTTGAGTCATAATTGTCTTCTTTCCTTTCCCAGACCACAGCTCTTTGGATGGAGTAGAAATCACATTTTGCTTTTGATTATCTCATTGGGCTAAGGTAGTCATTTGTTGATATTAGTTGCTCAGTCAGTGTTTGTTGAATAAATACATTGAAAGATGAGAATGGGCATTGATCCCTTTGTATAACCAAAATTAAACATTGTATGAATTCTTAATAGGTCCTTAGAATCTGAATGGACCTACAGTTCAGCTTTCCCTACTCATTTCCTAGTATAGAAATTCTGTTTCAGGATCTCTGATAGGTAACCATTCAGCCACTTGGACATCTTCAGTAGTAGGAAACTAATAGTTTATTTCATAGCTAAAGTTTTAGTTGTGGTAAAAATTGTTTTTGTATATGGACTCAAAGTATGCCTCCTTAAAATTTTGGCCAAATGGTTTGATATGTTTTTGGAACAAACACTTTTTTATATGATAACCTTCAAACGTTTGAAGATAATTTTGATATTTTAAATTAGTCTATACTTCTTTAGGCTACACATTTCTGATTCCTCTACCAGTCCCTCATCATCAGGATCTCTAGACCCTTTTCACTCCAGCTGTTCTCTGTTTAGTATGCTGTAGTCAGTGTCCTCTTAAACCATGGCATCCAGAATTGCGTTTGTTGAGTATTTGTTGAGGGCCTGTTATGCGCTAGGTTGTTGTCCCAGGTGCTGGGGATAGCACAGTGACCGGGAGCGACATTCTAGGAAGGAAAACAGACAATAAAAGAACACAGGAATAAACAAAATGTGGATTTTATAGGTTATAATGAATTCTGTGGCGAAAAGAAATGGACAGAGGATAATGGAGCAGAGTGGTTGTTAGATGGGCTGGTCATCTGAAGAATCAGAAGCATCTGGTTGAGAGAAGAACCTGGAGAGACGTGTTCCAGGCAAAAGAATAGGAAATCAAAGACATGGAGTTGGGGAAAAAACTTTGGTGTATCCAGAGAAATAGTGCTTCTCAGCCACAATAGCCGCTGTGGCTGAGAAGCAAAGTGGTTGAAGGGCAGAATGGCAGGAGATGAAACTGGGGAGGAAGGCAGGGGCCAGACCAGGCAGGATCATTTAGGCTTCAGAAAGGAGTTTGTATTTTTCTCTAAATGTAATGGGAATGTAATTTTGTCTGTCTCCTTCTACAAAGGAATCTTGGTGAAATTTTGATTGATTAGAATTGAAATTATTTTAAATAATAATTAAACTTTAAAGTTTAAATAATTTAACTTATGTATGCTGCTAAAATCTCTACATTTTAGCTCAATAGTGAATTTTCTTGGGGAGGCAACATCATAGAGGAAAGACGATAGATTTTGGAGGCAGACCTGGTTTTCTGCCCCAGATTTGTCACTTGCTAGCTGTCTGACTTTGAGCAAGTATTAGTTAGTCTGAGCTTATCTATAAAATGAGACTAATACCTATCAGGTAAGGTGTTTGGTAAAGTGTAACCACTCAGCAAATACTGCTTTTCTAATGAGTCTCTTCTTTAGATGCTTCTGATTTTTTAGAGTCCCTAGCTTCTTTTTCAAGATTAAAGAATCTGATTTTCTTCTGTTCTCTTTTATTTTCTGGCCATAGGATAATCCGTTCTCTGAATCTTAAGGAAGTTTTAAGGAATTTTAAAATCATGTTTAATTTTGTCTAGTATTCCACATCTTTACTAATACATATTCCAGATAACCCAACCTCTTGGCCTCAATGCTTCCTTTCTGCATTATCACATATTACTTCCTTATTGTGTGTACATAGCAGTTCCCCACTGGCTTCTCAGTGGGTAAAAAGTAATGCCTATTTACTATGGAAAATTAGGAAACTACAGAGAAGTAACAAGAATATTTAAAATTACACATCATTCTAGTACCACTGTTAATATTCTGCCATGTTTCTTTCTACTATGTATGTTTTAATCATGGATGTGAATCTACTATTCATGACATATTTATAATGTTTTGAGAGGTGAAAATACCTGTAAAATTTGGCAGATTTTCTGTGCTTTAGAGGAAGTTCTTGGACAGTTTAGGGTTTGAGATCAGTGCACTCAGATTTTTGTTTAATTTGTGATAAGATGTGGTGTGATGTGTGAAAATCTCATTCTCACAGCACTTCAGAAGTGTTTCGTAATTTTTGGTGATCCTGACTTGCTATTGAGACTTGCTTAAGGTAAAATATTTCTAGCACCTAAAAGTATTTGTGTCATTTGAGTCCTGGTCTTGTTGTTTATTATTTTTAACATATGCTTTTGGAAATTTTAATAAATATAATTTATGCCTTTTTTTAAATTCTTTAAACAGAGTTTTCTTTCTTTGATCCTAATGATACATCATGCCAGGAAATTCTCTTTGATCCCAAAACTTCTGTATCAGAATTATTTGCCATTTTAAGACAGTGGGTTCCTCAGGTCCAGCAAAACATTGACGTTATCGGAAATGAGGTGAGGAGTTTTTATATCATAAATCCTATGTTATTAGGATTGTTAATTGTAAAATATTCTTCCCCCATTGGAATGAATAGGTGGTGATAAAGGGGAAGCCTTTTAAAGATGCTGATGCTTGTTCTTTGTATCTCTGGATTTTTCACCAAAAGTGAATTAGTGCTGTATAGTCTTTCCATCGGGGCTTCCCATGTGGCTCAGTGGGTAAAGAATCCACCTGCAATGCAGGAGACGTGGGTTCAATCCTTGTTTCTGGAAGATCCCCTGGAGGAGGGCATGGCAACCCACTCCAGTATTCTTGCCTGGAGAATCTCATGGATAGAGGAGACTGGCAGGCTACAGTCCACAGGGTCGCAAAAGAGTGGGACACGACTGAAGTGACTGAGCACGCACACAGCACAGTCTTTCCATCATTCCCCTGTGCTCCTCACTTCCTTACATCTGGAGTTCTGACATTTGACTCTTGATGGGAGCAGGCATTTTTCATATTTTCATACAAATTAATTTATAAATTAAAAAAATACTTTCATGAGGGAATTTGATTACCATCATGTTTATCTATACTTTTGGGTGGCTTGGTAAAGATCTAGACTTAAATATAATTTAAAAACTCTAAATTTTTTGCAAGAGGAGTAAAAGAATAATGCTGGGTTCCTTGACCAGCTTACTGTCATGTGTTAAGGAAGAGGGGCTTATACTTTTTCAAATACTGTTACTCCCATTAGAAAGGAAATTTGCTTGTCCTTTGAGAGGTTAAGGAACCTATTTTGAGTGACAAATTACTTGGGAATACTCTTCAAGAGTTTCCTTTGATCTGGTGACAAGTTCAATTTTCATTATTGTTAAAATTCACCCTTAAGAGAAGTCAGTTCTGTCTACTCATTTTGTGCGTTTATGCTCAGTTGCTAAGTTGTGTCTGACTCTTTGCGACTGCATGGACTATAGCCCACCAGGCTCCTCTGCCCATGGGATTCTCCAGACAAGAATACTGGAATGGGTTGCCATTTCCTCCTCCAGGATTCATTGAGAACTAATTCAGTAAGACTGACTATCCTGGTTCCTCAGTATTGGTTTGAAATCAGTAGACTCTTATATTGTAATCATATCTTCCTTGGTTTCCTCAGATTCTTAAGAGAGGTTGCAATGTGAATGACAGGGATGGATTGACAGATATGACTCTTTTGCATTACACATGCAAATCTGGAGCTCATGGTATTGGTGAGTATGTGGCGAGTCTGTTAATGGCTTGAGACATCTATGTTTGTGCTTGTATGTTTATGTCAACCAGAGTCCCTGCAAGGGCACCTAGGTGATGATGATAATATTCCTTGAATAGGCGAGGATTCAGTTAGGTCCTGCACACACCTTGTTCCTGTTCCTCCCTTTTCTTGAGGGAGTCTTTATAGTCTCCTGGTACCTCCCAACTTTTCTGGAACAGGCTTCATGCCTGCCTGCTTGCTAGGTGAAAGTAATTAGTAACACCCAGAACCTTCCTGAGGGTTTATAGCAAGGTTTAACAGTCCATGCTTTTTTCCAGGCATCCCGCTCCCTACAGACCTTGGTCTTTATGTCTGTCTAAGGTCTGTTCCTACATACATATGTGCAGTTTCCAAAATTGGTATTCTCCTGTGCTATACCTGGTGGCTCAGAGGTTAAAGCGTCTGCCTGGAATTCGGGAGACCCAGGTTCGATCCCTGGGTTGGGAATATCCCGTGGAGAAGGAAATGGCAACCCACTCCAGTACTCTTGCCTGGAGAATCCCATGGAGGGAGGAGCCTGGTAGGCTACAGTACATGGGGTCACAAAGAGTCGGACATGACTGAGCAACTTCACTTTCACTTTCTTTGTGCTATACCATTGCCTTTTAATGATAAATTGTGAATACCTATACCTGTTTCAATAGTCTGAGACAGTGCTTCTTAAACTATTGATGATGAAGGACTCTTCTGCTTTTTCTTTCTGCAGTCCATCATGGACTGATACTTTTGTAAAATAAAATAAAAATGACCTTGTAATAGAAAAATGAAATTAAAGACATATAAAATACAAGCCCAAGTATTTTTCAAAAGCATAAAATTGCATTTCAGTTAATATATTCAGAGGAAATGATTACACAGGGAAAAAGAGAAACGTTATTGGAAGTGCAAATTACAGTTTGGGACTGGCAGTGGTCCACAGAGTGCACCCTGAGCAGCAGGGGTCTGGCACACTGGTTTTAATGCTCTATAGTATTCCATTATATGGATGTCTCATAATTTATTTAACCAGTGTCTTATTATTGTACTTTTAGGTTGTTTCACAATTTTATTCATAATAAAAAGTGCTGTGATGAACATCTTTACAGCTATGTGTTTATCAATATCCTTGAGTATGATTATTTTGTTAGAAAGAATAAATTTCTTGTAAAAGTGACAGGTTTTGAGTTGTAAGTGTATATTCAGTGTGCTGTTTGCCTTGGCTTTTTAGATGAGGTAGTAGATGGCATGCATTGGAACTTAACATTTGTATTGAAGGAAAGTAATTTAGAAAACCTTTTCTAGGTGATGTTGATACAGCGGTAAAATTTGCAACTCAGCTTATTGATCTGGGAGCAGATGTTAGTTTGCGGAGTCGATGGACAAACATGAATGCCTTGCATTATGCTGCTTATTTTGATGTTCCTGAGCTTATAAGAGTGATTTTGAAGACATCTAAACCAAAAGGCAAGTACTACAAGATCACCACTGGATGTTATTAATTGAACACATTATTGATGGCAGAAAAATTATAACTCAAAGATATTTTTACTTGTGATCCATCTTGTTCCATATGACTTCCAATCCCATTTTATTTTTCAGAAATAGTTTGAATTTTGTAAATTGAAGTTTAGTTACTATCTTTTCACAAAAGATTTAGTACAGAGACATACAAAATAAAGTGTTATCTCATTTTTTTATATCTCTGCACATTCCCCAGTAGAACATGGATTTTATAAAGTGTAGTTGAATCTATGTATAGTTCTTTTGCCTTATTTGGGTAGCTAGAAATTTAGAGCAATAAAACCTTCAGAGCTGAGCGCTGAAATCATGAAGAATATTTATTTTAGGTGGTATTCAGTTCTGAAATTCTGTGATTCCATTAAAGGATAGATTTTCATTTTTTTTCTTCTTGTCTTGATGGTGCTTGATGTCCCAGAAATGAACATCAGAATGTCTAAATCGCAGTCGTGGTTCTTTTCAGTGGGCAGTTTTCTTTAGAGAAAAAATGACAACAAGTGCAGTAGTATTACTTTATGTTGAAGATCGTATGCGGTGTTTCCTCCATTTGTAGAAGACTTGTTTTAGAGATTCAGTAAATTTCCCAAACTCTGCTTCATATAGTTGTCCAGCTCTTCTTTCCCTTTTTGTGTTTTCACGTTTTGAATAATGTTAGGAAGAAAGCCTCTCTTGATGGTACAGTGTCTTTAATAACTCAGGACAGTGTTCTGAGTGTGTCTTGGTTTGTTTACAGTGTGGGTAGGGCATGTAAGGTGGTGAAGCGGTCGTTTGATTCAGGTAGGATTAGCAGAACCAGAGGTATATTAAACCCATGTTATAAAAAACAGTTGAAATGGGATATCCGAATCTGGAGTATATCTAGTGTCTGTGTATAGCATCCTGATGATTTGTTGAAAGTTCTTAAAATGTTCTTAGAATTGCAAGATTCTCATTCTTCCTGTGAAATCCAAATTCATCATAAAGTATTGTGAATGAATACAGCATGTAGCATATGTTTAATTACACTTTAATTTATTCCGGGTTTGAGAAGTCTCCATTGTTTTACCTTCTTTTTTCTATGAAGAGGCAGATAGTAAATATTTTAGGCTTTGTGGACCACATGGTCCCTGTTGAAACTACTTGATTCTACAGAGAGGTGTGAAAGCAGCCACAGAGAATATATAAATGAATGCAAGTGGCTGTGTTCCAATAAAACTTTATTTATGAAAACACGATGAGTTGGATTTGGCCATGAGCCGTGGTTTGCTAGTCACTGATCTAAACCCTGCTACATTATCATTGTTGTGGCAAATATCCAAGAGGTTTAGTGAAAGAGTGTGTTAAGACAGTTACTTTTACAAATACGAATTATTGCCATTAATTGCTTTTAAGTATACTTTAGTTTGTGATGGTTAGAAAACCCATGATAACATGAGTCCATTTGATAGTGAAATTTTATTATACTAAGGAAAAAATTAGTTAACCAGATTGTAATATGCAGATTTTATTCCATTGTGAGAATGGTCCTTCTAGTGGGTTGGTTTAAGTCTTGTCAATAGCTTATACCCCTATTCCCCCAAATAAATCCAACCCAACCTGCCTCTTTTCACATTTTAATAGATTAACTAAAAATTTTGTTAATATACTTGTGATGTTCAATTACAGATGTGGATGCCACTTGCAGTGACTTTAATTTTGGAACAGCTCTGCATATCGCTGCATATAACTTGTGTGCAGGCACTGTGAAATGCTTATTGGAGCATGGAGCAAATCCTGCATTTAGGGTAAGAGGTTAAATTAAAAGTGAAAAATATTAAAACATCCCACATTATCTCCCAGGAAAGAGTTGAATCTGGATGCTGTTGTGGAACTCTTATATGAGTAAATAATTTATATTTTTTTGTGCTGCATATAAAGAGTACTAATGATAAACTTTTATCTCAAATAAGTTTAAGGCATAGCAGTGAATTTCAGTCCTTTTATATCGATAAGCTCTACTAGCCTTACTTTCATTCAGCTAAATAAAATGTTCTTTAGAGTTTATCATCTTTGAGTTTAAAAGTATCTTTCATTTAGACTTTTGCTTTATTTATAAAGCCTTTAGCTATTAAATAAAAATGCATATATTAAAGTTTATAGTTCTGCATTAAACCATATTTTAAATTCTTTTGGAAAGAAGTTTTATTTCAGACAGTCTAAAAAAGGCCTATTTAAGAATGGAGTAAACCTTTAAAATTGACTTAAAGGAAAAATTTATTTTTTCACGATCAAGTTACATACTTACAAAGTTAACACACAAGACCGAACTTCATAAACTTCAAGTCCTATTTTATTGTCTTCACCAAAGTGGCTCTGCGTGTTCTTTTCTGTTACATTACTAGCAGTGACTTGCTCTGGCAGGGATTCTTCACTGGGTCTGTGCATTCTCTTGAAGTGGCAGCAGTGGGCAGTGCTAGCAAAAGCCTCCTCCCCTTCTCTTTTCCTTGCTTTCCTGTTTTGCCTTCCCTCCCCAGTTCTTTGCCACTTTTCTTTCTGTTTAACCCCATCAACCCCTCTGTTCCTCCTTCCCTCCCTCCATCCTTCGTACCCTATTGTTTATTAGGCACTGGGAGAATACATGCGTCTGGGACAATACATATGGCACTGGGACAATAAATGTGTCTCTGTCCTCAAATAGAATATCATCTAGAGGAGGGGACAAACAAGAGAGCAGGCAGATTTACTCTAGGGTGTCAAGTTGAGTGTGTTAGGATGGGAGACGGGCGGGGTGTGGCACAGAGTGTCATGGGGTTCCATGGGAGGGGAGTCTGTCCAAGCCTTAGGAAGCCTGCTTCCTGGCATAGGTAAACTCGAATACTTAAACAGAGTTGAGAATTAACCAGGTACAGGAGGGAGTTGAGAAAGGCCCGTTAGGCAGAGAGAGCGGCGTGCACAAAGGCCAGGAGTTGATCGGAGTGTGAGGGTGATAGGTGCTTGCTTTTGCTAGTGCAACTCTTGGCAAGACCCCATTAATGGAGCGAGTATTTTGAATCTAGTAAGATGCAGTGAGGTATGTCACGGAGGTAAATTACCAATTCAAGCCCAAAGTAATTAATAGATTTTACCCACTTTTGGTAGTTAATACTTAAAGATATCTACATGTGGGTCAGCAGTAGCCCTTGGATCAGACCCTAACTTAGCCCCTACTTTAGAAAAAAGTGAAATTCTATCATCATGAACAAGTCTTCTTATGTTAACATGACATCATTATTATTTTATTAGTATTTAGTATTTTTTAAAGACTGAAGTTTTAGTTGCTAAATTTTATGTAGGAATTAATAGAAGTGTGTGACTTACTCTAGAAAGGTGAGGACTTAAAAATCTGAAGTAAAATATTCATTGTAAAAGTAGCCTATCACTTAACAGAACAGGCTTGTTGATTTTAAAAAAGTTTTTTTCCCTTCTTTCTTTTTCTCAAGAGTACATATTAGCACTATAGATAATTTTCTTTATATTTTGTACTTTAAAATTGGGGATCAAAATAGTTCATCACCATCCCCCAAATTTGATAACATGTCTTCCTACCGTATTTTTACTTAGAACCAAACTGACTTGAATTTTAAAATAAAAATGTACCACAGCTTTCTTATCCATTCGTCTGCTGATGGACATCTAGGTTGCTTCCAGGTCCTGGCTATGGATAAGAAAGCTGTGGTACATATACACAATGGAGTATTACTCAGCCATTAAAAGAATACATTTGAATCAGTTCTAATGAGGTGGATGAAACTGGAGCCTATTATACAGAGTGAAGTAAGCCAGAAAGAAAAACACCAATACAGTATACTAACGCATATATATGGAATTTAGAAAGATGGTAACAATAACCCTGTATACGAGACAGCAAAAGAGACACTGATGTATAGAACAGTCTTGGACTCTGTGGGAGAGGGAGAGGGTGGGATGATTTGGGAGAATGGCATTGAAATAGGTATAATATCATATATGAAACGAGTCGCCAGTCCAGGTTCGATGCACGATACTGGATGCTTAGGGCTGGTGCACTGGGACAACCCAGAGGGATGGTATGGGGAGGGAGGAGGGAGGAGGGTTCAGGATGGGGAACACATGTATACCTGTGGCGGATTCATTTTGATATATGGCAAAACCAATATAATATTGTAAAGTTAAATAAAATTTAAAAAAATTAAAAAAATTAAAAAAAAATGTGAAGCCCTTGCAAACTAAGTGTTCTAAAAGCCTCTTTCTTTTATCCACATGGGTCATTTGAAGATAATTATCAGAGGGGAAGAAAAGGGAAAAAGGTTTCTGAGCCAAAGAATCTTGGTTCATCTCATTAAGAGAAGATTACAGTCTGGAATCTTTCTGATAAAATCTGAGTTTTTGGTTAGGGAGCCTAGAAGAAAGAGGGTTTGTTCGAGGGAAGGACAGCATGGAGCAGGAGAAGAGCTGAGAGTCCAGCGGTTGCCGCAGTGAGTGTGGGCTGACTGAATGCCGTCTCTGCAGTAATCATGGAGATGAATGACGCAGAGCGATCACTCAGTCATCTCTCCTTGCCTAAGTCTCCTAATTGGCAAACTGGAAATGGTAGTAATATTTTACTTGTTTAGTTGGTCCCTCCTGCTGCAATAAAAACAAATTTGTAACAGGCAAGGATTTTTACCTCTGTCATTCACAAGCTTTTTCTTGATGTGATAACCAAGTGAGAATCTATGGGATAGAGTTTTGCTTCTATAAACACCGTGCAAATGTTAGTGGGCCCTGTGACTGACCGTTTTTGTTTTTGTTTTTGTTTTTGCTGCAGGATAAATCCCAGCCCCAATTTTAGAAGTGTTGAAACTATGGATTCTGTTCTCGAAATCTGAGTCGCACCATGAGTGGGCAGGGTGGGTCAAGGTCACGGAGTCTAGGGGGAGGCTCAGGAGACCGGTGGGAGTGTCGGGTCCAGGGTTGGGAAGCCAGGCAGTCCTGTGACTTGTATCTCCAGAGGTGCCTTCTCCAGGCATGCCACCCACTAACAGCCTGAGCTCCTGCTCTTCCCTCAGCCTGGACTGCCATCCCCACCAGCTAAGCTGCCCCATGTTCACTTCCCTAGGCCTCTGCACCAGTGCCGCTCAGCACCAAGGCCTTCTCTGCCCCCGTATCCATGTTCCTCTTCTCTGCCTTGTTCTTCTCTCTGCCACTTTTCACCCTTTGATACACCATACATTTTATTTATGTGATTATAGTCTGCCCCTCACTAGGCTGTGTGCTTTTTGAGAGTGGAGCTATTGATTTCTTCACTGTGTGTGTCTTTAGCACTTAGAATGGGCAGGTAGTAGGTGTTTAGTGAATAATTTTGAATAAATAAATGATCAATTTAACTTAAGTTTTTTCCCAGAATACTTTTAGGTGGCCATGTAGAGCTCTGAGCTGATATGAATTGAAAAGTTTCTCTTTATCTGTAGAATGACAAAGGGCAGATCCCCGCTGACGTTGTTCCAGACCCGGTTGAGATGCCCTTGGAAATGGCTGATGCTGCGGCCACTGCTAAGGAAATCAAGCAGATGCTGCTGGACGCAGCGCCTCTGTCATATGATCTCTCAAAGCCCTTGCTTCCAAATTACGATCGTGTTACTAGCAAGGCGATGCTGACGTCACTTGGCCTGAAGCTAGGGGATCGTGTTGTTATTGCAGGACAGAAGGTATGATAGTAGCTGCCGTCTCTAAAGCCATGTCCAAGGTCACTACGTGGCTTATGTGCCAAGGGTGCGGTGTGGCTTGGGGTGTTTTTTCGCTTTGTTTTTAAGTTCAATGTGTAGATAGAAAGATACTTAATGGAAAACATGAGATTTAGATGCACGGTTACTATAAAGTATAACTTAAGAATATAAACTATTAGTCAAACTGAATAATGAAGGCATCTGTATTTAAATGGGAGAAAATTGGAGGGGCTGAGTGAATTTACAGGCTTCCAGTCTGCAGGTTTCCCCTTGCAGCTCCCTCTTCCCCGGTAGTTACAAGTTACTACTGTATGAAAATGCAGCAAACGGGACTCTCACTGTTCCTGCCTTAGTTGTTGAGTGCATATAGATTAAGGATTCTTATACCTTCTTGGTCCATCAACTCTTTTATCATTATTTGTGTCTGTTTTTATCCCTGGTAATATTTTCCTTCTTCTGAAGTCTGCTTTGAGTGAGTGCTTTTTAAAGACTTCTGTGATAAAGTTACAAGAGTAGAAAATTTGGGATTACAAGTAATACTCAAAAGTTACCCTGATTTATATTTCTTTAGGTTGGAACATTGAGATTTTGTGGAACAACTGAATTTGCAAGCGGACAGTGGGCTGGCATTGAGTTGGATGAACCAGAAGGAAAAAACAATGGAAGTGTTGGGAAAGTCCAGTACTTTAAATGTGCCCCCAAATATGGTACGGTAGATACTGCCTAATTTGATGAGAATTAATTTAAAGTAATACAGTTTTACTCTTTGATTAAAAAAAAATTTTTTTATGGTTGAATTTGATCCATAATGCTGAGGCACAGCGTTTAATGACCCATTTCAACTATTTCATAGACTTTTTCTTTTCTTTTTTTAGTTTATTTTTTAATTGAAGGATAATGCTATACAGAATTTTGTTGTTTTCTGTCAAACCTCAACATGAATTAACCATAGGTATACATATAACCCTTCCCTTTTGAGCCTCCCTCCCGTCTCCCACCCCATCCCACCCCTTTAGACTGGTACAGAGCCCCTGTTCGAGTTTCCTGAGCCATACAGCAAATTCCCGTTGGCTATTTATTTTACATATAGTAATGTAAGTTTCCATGTTACTCTTTTCATATATCTCACCCCTTTTCATTATTTTTAAATAAAGCGTTCTCCCTGGTTATAAATGAATGAAGAGTCTGCCCTTTTCTTACTGAGCAGTCTTGTGACTGATAGAGTATGTCTTACTAGAAGTGCACCCAGCTCTGTAGACCTTCCTGAATCCCGCTGGTGGTGGTATCAGGACTGAAGAAGGGCTTTTATTCTTTATTACCAAAGAACTACAGTACTCTAGAGGCTGAAGAACTTGAAAAATTAGAAAAGCAAGTGAGGCCAACTTTATTACTGTGCTTCTGAGCTGGAATGATTGTTTCTGAGAAATGTTTGCTTAATTTTATTTTCTCTGTTTCTTTCTCTCTCTCTCACACACACATTCTGACACATTGATTTCTAATTGCTTTTGTCACTTACTATGTTGAGAATATTTTTCCAGAGCATTAATTTCCCTGTTTGCACAGTATTTCATCTTGCAGCTTGATAGGGAGGCAGAACAGGGTAGTGTTTGAAGAGTATAGGCTTTGGAGCCTGATGGCTGGGGTGTGAATCAGCTGTTCTCTCTACTGGCTATGGGACCTTCTTTCTCTTCTTGTGTCACCTCAGTTTTCTTCTGTAAATTGAGGATAACAAACCTACAGAGTTCATGTGAGAGTTAAATGTATTGATAAATATAGAAAGCACCTAGAAAAGTGCTTGGTTCCCTGTAAGCACCTGAAAAATGTTAACTACCTGCTACCTGTTGTAAATGTATCAAATGGGGGGTTGTGTTGTTACTGCAGGACAGAAGGTATGATAGTAGCTGCCATCTCTAACGCCATGTCCAAGGTCACGACATGGCCTCTGTGCCAAGGGTGCAGTGTGGCTTGGAGTGTTTTTGTTTTGGAGCCTGGCCATTTGGGAAACTCACCAGTTTCCTTTCATCATACACTTAAGCTGGAGCCTCATTTTTGGCTCTATTAAAATTTTTCTTTATAAAAAATGTCCATGATGTTAGATTTAAAAAACATAAAAAAAGGAGGAAAAAATGTAAAATCGCCTGTATATGTATTCTGTTTATTTTTTCCCACAAAATTTGGATTATAAGTAGATAGTCTGCATTTTTAACTGACATCCTACTAGAATTTCTGTAAATCTTTAAATATTTTTTGAAAGTATGGTTTTTTATATGATTCCATTTCCTTTAATTTTTCTAATTTGATAGGTGAAAATTGTTTGAATTCATATTTCTCTTGATTGTGGTGAAGTGGAATGTCTAAAATGTTCTGTTGTAGCACATGTATTTTTTGTATTGTCTTGGTAATTCCCAAGAAATAATTACTCATATTGTTTTCCCATTAAAAAATTGGGATATTAGTGTTATTTAAACTGACAATAGTTTTTAAAATATGAACGCATGTTTAGGATGTTAAGCCTTTGTGTTTACTACAGATACTTGGCCTAGTTTGTCATTTTCCTTTGAACTCCATCTGCAGTGCTTTTGGACATGTAATTTTATGCAATTAAAAAAGACTTTTCCTTTATAATTTCTTAAAATTGCTTTTATGCTAAGGTAGGTCATTCTTCCGAATCCAAGAGTTCATTATAGGTTATATATTTTATTCTTTTGAATGTGTTTATTCTTAAATACTGTATTAGGCAATTAATTTGGAGTTTATTTGGTTAGTTGTATGAGGTTAAGAATTTAATTTTCCTGTATTAGCTAATTTTGGCAACTGTCCAGCAGACTAAGGGCAAGACCAAAACCATTAGCAGCAGAGAGAGCCGATGTAGATCAAAGCCCTGGGAGAGGCTTAGACTGTAGCAGAGTGTGTGTGGCCTCCCTAACCCCATCATCCCAAGGAGAGGCATGCATGATTAGGACAGAGGTGGATCCCCAAGGACCCTTCCTCCATTCCCCTTTCCATATTTCAATGGCAAGTTGGGGGGCAAGGGTCATATGTTGGATTATACAGAAATGGGCATAGTCCTTCCTGCTGAGCCAGCTCAGCAGTCTGAGCCCAGTCTTTGCTAAACTACTTGAGGTGTGGGGAGCAGGAGAGGTGGAGCACCCCCTGATGAAGCAGAAGCCAAAGGTTTCTCATCAACAGGTTTTTTTTCCACTTCTCCCTAAATCTATCCTTTTCCTTTTGACTTGTTGTGCTTCCTTTAATATGAATTAAGTTCTAAATGCTGCAGTCTGTTTCAGGATTGTTTTGTTCCATTGATCTGTTAATTCTAGCACATATTAGATTTTTTAATTATAGAAATTTTATCTTCTTTGGAGAAATGTCTATTTAGTTCTTTGGCCCTACGGGGAGGGAGGAGGGAGGGGAGTTCAGGATGGGGAATACGTGTATACCTGTGGTGGATTCATGTTGATGTATGGCAAAACCAATACAATATTGTAAAGTAACTAACCTCCAATTAAAATAAATAAATTTATATTTTAAAAAATGAAAAAAAATGAAAAAAAGAAATTTTATAACAATTTTTTAAAAGATTTTTTTTTAGAGCAGTTTTAGGTTCATAGCAAAATTGAGAGAATGGTATAGAGATTTCCTGTAAACCTCCTGCCCCATACATGCACGGCTTCCCCTTTCATCAACATCCCTTCACCAGAGGGTACATTCCTTGCAATTGTTGAATCTATATGAACACATCATAATCACTCAAAGGCCATAGTTTGCCTTAATATGCACTCTTCATGCTGTGTATTCTGTGAGTCTGGACAAATATATAATGGCATGTGTCCACCAATGCCATATTATAGAGTATTTTCACTTCCCTCAAGATCCTGTGTGCTCCACCTATTCAGCCACCCTCCCCCCACTGCCCCCAGGCCCCTGACAATCAATGATGGTTTTACTGTCTTCACAGTTTTGTCTTTTCTAGAAGGTCATAGAGCTGGAATCATACAGTATGTAGCCTTTTAATATTGGCTTCTTTCACTTAGTAATTTGCATTTTTATCTCTTCATTGCTTGATAGTTCATGTCTTTTTAGCACTGAATAATACTCCCATGGTCTGAAGGTATCACAGACTTCCATTATTTCTCCATTCACCTACTAAAGATATCTTGGTTGCTTCTAAGTTTAGGCAATTATGAAAATTTTATAATTATTTTTACTATTTGATAAAACTGTTTTTATTCCTTTTAATAATTACCAAAGTAAACACAAATGCCTAGTTTAATTAGTCAAATTGTGTTGTAAAACAATAATGAAACCCTCCCCTGGCTTGTACTTCCTCACTCCAAGTCCCGTTCTTTAGAGGCAAGAATGTTTTTTACTTCTTTAGCTGTTATCTTCTGATGTTCATTTAATATTTTGACTAATATATTTATAGAAATCTTTCCAATTTTAGACATCTATTGACTTCATACTATGAAGAGAAAGATTTGATATTCTTACTATTCTGAGTCAGTTTTGTTTTTTTTTTTTTTTTTGGTTGACTTCTTTGTTTTGGTGGATCACATCCTTCAGTAGCTTTTTCATAGAGGACTCATGGGAAGTAAATTTTTTGAGAGTTTCCATTCCAGAAATGTTTATTTCTACCCTTACACTTCATATGATAATTTAGTGGGATCAGGAATAGGTTGAAATTCACATTCTTTCAGTATTTGAAAGGTGATACACTATTGTCTAATGCAATTTGGCAAATGTTTTCTGTTAAGGGCCAGGTAGTAAATAATTTTGGAGAAGGAAATGGCAACCCACTCCAGTATTCTTGCCTGGAAAATCCCATGGATGGAGAAGCCTGGTAGGCTACAGTCTATGGGCTCACAAAGAGTTATGGGCCATATTTTAGGTGTTAAGCTGGCTTAAAACTCAACATTCAAAAAACTAAGATCATGGCATCCAGTCCCATCACTTCATGGCAAATAGATGGGGAAACAGTGACAGACTTTATTTTCTTGGGCTCCAAAATCACTGCAGATGGTGACTGCAGCCATGAAATTAAAAGATGCTTGCTCCTTGAAAGAAAAGCTGTGATCAACCTAGTTCAGTTCAGTTCAGTTCAGTTGCTCAGTTGTGTCCGACTCTTTGCAACCCCATGAATCACAGCACTCCAGGCCTCCCTGTCCATCACCAACTCCCGGAGTTTATCCAAACTCATGTCCATTGAGTTGGTGATGTCATCCAGCCATTTCATCCTCTGTCGTCCCCTTCTCCTCCTGCCCCCAATCCTTCCCAGCATCAGGGTCTTTTCCAATGAGTCAACTCTTTGCATGAGGTGGCCAAAATATTGGAGTTTCATCTTCAGCATCAGTCCTTCCAATGAACACCCAGAACTGATCTCCTTTAGGATGGACTGGTTGGACACTCCTTGCAGTCCAAGGGACTCTTAAGAGTCTTCTCCAACACCACAGCTCATCAACCTAGACAGCATATTAAAAAGCAGAGACATTAATTACTTTGCCAACAAAGGTCAGTATAGTCAAAGCTATGATTTTTCCAGTTCTCATGTATGTGAGAGTTGGACTATAAGGAAAACTGAGCACCGCAGATTTGGTGCTTTTGAACTGTGGTGTTGGAGAAGACTCTTGAGAGTCCCTTGGACTGCAAGGAGATCCAACCAGTGCATCCTAAAGGAAATCAGTTCTGGGTGTTCATTAGAAGGACTGATGTTGAAGCTGAAGCTCCAATACTTTGGCCACCAGATGTGAAGAACTGACTCCTTTGAAAAGACCCTGATGCTGGGAAAGATTGAAGGCAGGAGAAGGGGGCGAGAGAGGATGAGATGGTTGGAAGGTATCTCCGATTGGATAGACATGAGTTTGAGCAAGCTCCGGGAGTTGGTGATGGACAGGGAGGCCTGGTATGCTGCAGTCCATGGGGGTCACATAGAGTTTGACACGAGTGAACTGAACTGATGGGCCATACAGTCTCTTGTTGCAACTCTTCAGCTCTCCTATTGTAGTGAATAAGCAGGCATAGACAATATGTAAACAAATGGGTGTGGCTGTGTTCCAACAGAACATTACAGAAGTAGGCGGCAGGGAGGACCTGGCTCTCGGGCAGTACTTTGCCAGCTCTTATCTTGAGATTCCATGTTGCTGTTTACAAGTTTCAGAGTCTTCTGCTTTTTCCTTTTCCCTATTTTTGGAAACTTCTTTGGAAGCTTTAGTGTTTTTTCTCTTTTTTTTTAAATTTTATTTTTTCTTTAGTGTTTATGTTTTTATTTCTTATTAAAATTGTAGTGGAGTTTTAGGAGAAATTGTGGGTAAACAAAATGGGTTATGTTTATCTAGAAATTCATTACTCTTCTGTTTAAAAATAATTCTTCCTTAGATGTTTATTTTTAGTTAAGCCTTATAATTATATGTGAGGATCTGAGGAGAATCCTATCACTATTTTGATTAGCATGAGATTCTAAACAGGAAGGTTAGCATGTATATGGCGCACACTTTGGACTTTGATTGTATCCAGTCATTGCTTTAAATTTAGTTTTGCTTCTCTCAAATGATTTAGTTAATTAAAAAAAGCAAGGAGGATGAGAACTATATAGTTCATTCATTGAACAATGTTATTGTGACTTTAGTGACACAAACAAATTTGAAAAATAATTCGTAGTCTGCACTGATAAATATGTTTTGGTTTTTGATTTTTTTTCAGTCCTTTCTATATCCACACATGTAACTTCTCACAGATAATCATAATGCAGTCAAACTTACAGTTCAATTTTTGTTTTCTTGAATTTGCTTTTCATATTTTTATATATATCTACGTAATCTTTGTTGTTCTAGTTGTTAATGGTGATGTAATAGTTCACAAATATAGTTGATTCATTCCTTCTATTGCCAAATAATTGTTTTCTCTTATAATATTGCAGTGTTGGCATATTCAGGTACACAGTCTTTTCCTCCAATTTGGATTATTTTCTTATAATTTCCAAAATTGTGATTGGGTCATAGTAGAAAACTAGAAATTGCTTTTATTCTTGAAATCTGTCTTCTCCTTATAATATACATGTGTAACCTTGTTCACCGGAGAAAGCAATGGCACCCCACTCCAGTACTCTTGCCTGGAAAATCCCATGGACGGAGGAGCCTGGTGGGCTGCAGTCCATGGGGTCGCAAAGAGTCTGACACTACTGAGCAACTTCACCGTCACTTTTCACTTTCATCCATTGGAGAAGGAAATGGCAACCCACTCCAGTGTTCTTGTCTGGAAAATCCCAGGGACGGGGGAGCCTGATGAGCTGCCATCTATGGGGTCACACAGAGTCGGACACGACTGAAGCGACTTAGCAGCAGCAGCAGCAACCTTGTTCACACCTCTTAAATATGAGTATTTCCTTATAGTTAGTATCATAAAGTAAATTAGGGCAGAATTCTTGTCTTCCAGTAAGATTTTACAAATGTACATCTCACAGTATAAAATAATTTATTTCTTCAATCACATGACTTGAGAATGTATGTGTATTTGGCAAGGAAAATAATTTAGAGAAAAGAATAGAAGGTCAAATAAAAATCTGATAGTCGGGAGATAGAAGAGAAAAAACATTGTGGAGAAGTCAAAAGATCTGGGAAGATCAGAAGGAAGTACTGTAGAATCCAAGGGAGGAAAGAATGTCAAGATTAGCAGAAAAGCAGTATAGTTTTCACTTGTTAGCTATAAATAGAGCACTCACTTTTTGTTGTCCTTAAAAACCTATTTTAAAACAAGTTGTTTTAATGTATTACATTTTGGTCATAATGTGTCTTTGTTAGTTTAGGTGTAAACACTGAATGGAAATGTATCGTACACATATTATGACTTTATTTTTTCTTCTTAAATGTCTTAGCCAAATAATCTTGGTATTTACAGTTCATATTCACTGTTTCTAATGTCTGCCTGTTTATATATACTGGAATTTTATGCCTAGATAAACTTCTTTTTTAATGGAATTTTATACTCTCAGCTGCAGCAGAGAGGCTGCCCCCTCCCCCATCCCCACATGCCTCTCATCCCCAACACACACTGTATTGTTTCTGATTTTCAGGTGTTGAGGGATAAGCCTTTGGGGAAGATTATATTTTGTATTCAAAAGTATTTTATATCCCTACTATGTGTCAGGCACTATAATTAGGTACATTGGGGGAATGCAGAGATGAGTAATCTTGAATTTTGTCTTTAAAGTCTGGAAAGGAGATAAAACATGGACATAAAAAGTTATAATATGGGAAAAAATATGTCCTAAGGAGCTATAGAGAAAGTGATAAGGAAGAGTAGTTTTTATACTGTATAGCAGGGGTCCCCAGCCTCCGGGATCTAATGCCTGCTGATGTGAGGTGGAGGTGATGTAATAAAAACAGAAATAAAGTGCACACTAAATGTAATGCACTTGAATCATCCTGAACCATCCCTCTCACCCCAGTCCATGGGAAAATTGTCTTCCACACAACTGATCCCTAGTTCCAAAGAGGTGGGGGACCACTGCCTATATAGTACATCATTATTTGCTGGTACTTAGAAGCAATTATAATGTATAAAAGTATACTTATTACTTCTACTCATTCCTCTTTTTCCTTAGTTTCACTTAGTGCCTGACTATGTTACGTGCTTCTTGAATTACTGTGTATGTTGTTAGTCTTGACAACTAGATTGTAACCTCTCTGAGGGCAAGTACTGATTCTTACTCTTTTCTCTCTCTCTCTCACTACAAGGACACCTAGTAGACACTCAAAAAGAACTTAAAGATGTTTTGCTACTGAATGGTTGTACTTGTCCCTTTATTTGAAATGCTTTCAATTGTTTAATATTAAAATTCTGCCTTCTCTCTTAGGTATTTTTGCACCTCTTTCAAAGATAAGTAAAGCAAAAGATCGAAGGAAGAATATAGCACACACTCCTTCTACAAAAGCTGGACCTCTCATCAGGTCCCAGAAAATTGATGTAGCTCATGTAACATCAAAAGTAAATACTGGTAGGTCAAACCAGAATGTTAGCTATCTTGTTTTAATTTTAATCCATGTAATACCTTATATTGCTTCAGACTTTTTGTTTAGCTACCTGTGAAACCTGAACTTATTGCCTGCAATGTATTTGGTTTATGATTTTAATTCCTAACAAGAGTATTTCAGATATGTACCTTCCCTTTCCCCCCAGCTATCTCCATACTTTTATCTAACCTCAAAGCTAGACTTTATACTTCTGATAAATATTTATGCAACACAACTAGCTTTATGTTTCTCACCTATTAAAGAATTTTAGTGACTTTTTTAAGATTTTTTTTTTTGATGTGGACCATTTAAAAAAAGTCTTTATTGAATTTGTTACAATATTGCTACTGTTTTTATGTTTTGGATTTTTTGGCTAGGAGGTATGAGTGATCTTAGCTCCTTGACCAGGGAAGGCAAAGTCCTAACCACTGGACAACCAGGAAGTCCCGACTGAGTCTTTTTTTTTTTAATCAGAGGAAGTCATGACTTTTGAAACTGGCTGTCAGAGACCTTTTGCTGATGGAGGGTCTTACTGTTTTGCAGTTGAGCTGTGGTTGATCATGTCTCACTGTCTTTTGTATATATTGTTCTGGCTCTTCCCTTCATACTTGTCCCAAGCTGTTTCTCTGCAATGTTTGACTTCTCCCGGAGGTCCGTGTCTTTGTGTACCTCCTTACTCACATCCTGTTTCTCTGTGAGGACCCCCTGATGACCCAGGTCTCTTTGATCTCTTCATTGTTATCCACAATGCCTAGTTGCTATTTGTTAGCTTGGGTTTTGTCCTCTGATTGCCTTATCCATGCAGATCTTTTATTCTGTTGGCAAAATCTTAAACTTTAAATGGACTGTGAGAGTATTTTGTACTTTCATATTCACTGTGGCTTCCCTGGTGGCTCAGATGGTATAGTGTCTGCCTGCAATGTGGGAGACCCAGATTCAATCCCTGGGTTGGGAAGATCCCCTGGAGAAGGAAATGGCACCCCACTCTAGTACTCTTGCCTGGAAAACCCCATGGACAGAGGAGCCTGGTAGTCTACACTTCACGGGTTAGCAAAAAATCGGACACAACTGAGCGACTTCACTTTCACTTTTCATTCACTGTGGCACATAACACAAAATAGGCACTTAATACAATGAAACTAAGCCATGCCATGAGGTGCCACCTAAGATGGGAGGGTCATGGTGGAGAGGTCTGACAGAATGTGGTCCACTGGAGAAGGGAATGACAAACCACTTCAGTATTCTTGCCTTGAGAACCCCATGAACAGTATGAAAAGGCAAAATGGTAGGATACTGAAAGGGGAACTCCCTGGGTTGGTAGGTGCCCAATATGCTACTGGAGATCAGTGGAGAAATAACTCCAGAAAGAATGAAGGGATGGAGCCAAAGCAAAAACAGTACCCAGTTGTGGATGTGACTGGTGATAGATGGTTGGATGGCATCACTGACTCGATGGACATGAGTCTGAGTGAACTCCAGGAGTTGGTGATGGACAGGGAGGCCTGGCGTGCTGTGATTCATGGGGTCGCAAAGAGTTAGACATGACTGAGTGACTGAACTGAACTGAATTGAACCCATCAATAGCTGAAGCAGGAGGGCTCTCTACCATGAATAAAGGAGTGTGTCCAGGAATTGGGTTGCCCTTTCTACTCTGTTCCACTGACTTATTTGAATATACCTGTGTCAGTACTGCACTTCATGATTACTATAGGTTTTTTTTTAAAAAAAATCTTGATTTCCATTAGAGGAAAGCCTCCTCTCTCTTTTCTTGAATGGTGTCCTACCTGTTTGGCCTTTTTTATGTTTTTATTATTTTTTTAAATTAATTAATTTTTTAACTTTACAATATTGTATTGGTTTTGCCATTCATTGACATGAATCTGCCGTGGGTGTACATGTGTTCCCCATCCTGAACCCCCCTCCCATCTCCCTCCCCATCCCATCCCTCTGGGTCATTCCAGTGCACCAGCCCCGAGCACCCTGTATCATGCATTGAACCTGGACTGGCAATGCGTTTCACATGTGATAATTTACATGTTTCAATGCCATTCTCCATATCATCCCACCCTCTCCCTCTCCCACAGAGTCCAAAAGACTGTTCTATACATCTGTGTCTCTTTTTCTGTCTCACATACAGGGTTATCGTCACCATCTTTCTAAATTCCATATATATGCATTAGTATACTGTATTGGTGTTTTTCTTTCTGGCTTACTTCACTCTGTATAATAGGCTCCAGTTTCATCCACCTCATTAGAACTGATTCAAATGTATTCTTTTTAATGGCTGAGTAATATTCCATTGTGTATATGTACCATAGCTTTCTTATCCTTTCGTCTGCTGATGGACATCTAGGTTGCTTCCATGTCCTGGCTATTATAAACAGTGCTGCAATGAACATTGGGGTACACGTGTCTCTTTCAATTCTGGTTTCCTTGGTGTGTATGCCCAGCAGTGGGATTGCTGGGTCATATGGCAGTTCTATTTCCAGTTTTTAAAGGAATCTCCACACTGTTCTCCATAGTGGCTGTACTAGTTTGCATTCCCACCAACAGTGTAAGAAGGTTCCCTTTTCTCCACACCCTCTCCAGCATTTATTGCTTGTAGACTTTTGGATAGCAGCCATTCTGACTGGCGTGAAATGATACCTCATTGTGGTTTTGATTTGCATTTCTCTGATAATGAGTGATGTTGAGCATCTTTTCATATGTTTGTTAGCCATCTGTATGTCTTCTTTGGAGAAATGTCTGTTTAGTTCTTTGGCCCACTTTTAGATTGGGTCGTTTATTTTTCTGGAATTGAGCTGCAGGAGTTGCTTGTATATTTTTGAGATGAGTTGTTTGTCAGTTGCTTCATTTGCTATTATTTTCTCCCATTCTGAAGGCTGTCTTTTCACCTTGCTTATAGTTTCCTTTGTTGTGTAGAAGCTCTTAATTTTAATTAGGTCTCATTTGTTTATTTTTGCTTTTATTTCCAATATTCTTGGAGGTGGGTCATAGAGGATCCTGCTGTGATTTATGTCGGAGAGTGTTTCACCTATGTTTTCCTCTAGGAGTTTTATAGTTTCTGGTCTTATGTTTAGATCTTTAATCCATTTTGAGTTTATTTTTGTGTATGGTGTTAGAAAGTGATCTAGTTTCATTCTTTTACAAGTGGTTGACCAGTTTTCCCAGCACCACTTGTTAAAGAGATTGTCTTTTCTCCATTGTATGTTCTTGCCTTCTTTGTCAAAGATAAGGTGTCCATAGGTGTGTGGATTTATCTCTGGGCTTTCTATTTTGTTCCATTGATCTATATTTCTGTCTTTGTGCAAATACCATACTGTCTTGAAGACTGTGGCTTTGTAGTAGAGCTTGAAGTCAGGCAGGTTGATTCTTCCAGTTCCATTCTTCTTTCTCAAGATTGCTTTGGCTATTTGAGGTTTTTTGTATTTCCATACAAATTGTGAAATTATTTGTTCTAGGTCTCTGAAAAATACCGTTGGTAGCTTGAGAAGGATTGCATTGAACCTATAGATTGCTTTGGCTAGTATACTCATCTTCACTATATTGATTCTTCTGATCCATGAACATGGTATATTTCTCCATCTATTAGTGTCCTCTTTGATTTCTTTCACCAGTGTTTTATAGTTTTCTATATATAGGTCTTTTGTTTCTTTAGGTAGATATATGCCTAAGTATTTTATTCTTTTCATTGCAATGGTGAATGGAATTGTTTCCTTAATTTCTCTTTCTGTTTTCTCATTGTTAGTGTATAGGAATGCAAGGGATTTCTGTGTGTTGATTTTATATACTGCAACTTTACTATATTCATTGATTAGCTCTAGTAATTTTCTGGTGGAGTCTTTAGGGTTTTCTATGTAGAGGATCATGTCATCTGCAAACAGTGAGAGTTTTACTTCTTATTTTCCAGTCTGGATTCCTTTTATTTCTTTTTCTGCTCTGATTGCTGTGGCCAAAACTTCCAAAACTATGTTGAATAGTAGTGGTGAGAGTGGGCATCCTTGTCTTGTTTCTAACTTTAGGGGAAATGCTTTCAGTGTTTCACCATTGAGGATAATGTTTGCTGTAGGTTTGTCATATATAGCTTTTATTATGTTGAGGTATGTTCCTTCTATTCCTGCTTTCTGGAGGGTTTTTATCATAAATGGATGTTGGATTTTGTCAAAGGCTTTCTCTGCACCTATTGAGATAATCATATGGTTTTTATTTTTCAATTTGTTAATGTGTATTACATTGATTGATTTGAGGATATTGAAGAATCCTTGCATCCCTGGGATAAAGCCCACTTGGTCATGATGTATGATCTTTTTAATATGTTGTTCGATTCTGTTTGCTATAATTTTGTTAAGGATTTTTGCATCTATGTTCATCAGTGATATTGGCCTGTAGTTTTTTTTTTTTTTTTCGTGGTATCTTTGTCAGGGTTTGGTCTTAGGGTGATGGTGGCCTCATAGAATGACTTTGAAAGTTTACCTTCCTCTGAAATTTTCTGGAAGAGTTTGAGAAGGATAGGCGTTAGCTCTTCTCTAAATTTTTGGTAGAATTCAGCTGTGAAGCTGTCTGGTCCTGGGCTTTTGCTTGTTGGAAGATTTCTGATTACTGGCCTTTTTATAAATCGAACTTCCATGTAAACTTTAGAATAAGCTATTCAGTTCAGTTCAGTTGCTCAGTTGTGTCTGACTCTTTGTGACCCCATAGATTGCAGCATACCAGGCCTCCCTGTCCATTACCAACTCCCGGAGTTTACTCAAACTCATGTCCATTGAGTTGGTGTTGCCATCCAGCCATCTCATCCTCTGTCGATCCCTTCTCCACCTGCCTTCAATCTTTCCCAGCAACAGGATCTTTTCAGATGAGTCAGTTCTTTTCATCAGGTGGCCAAAGTGTTGGAGTTTCAGCTTCAACATTAGTCCTTCCAATGAACACTCAGGACTGATCTCCTTTAGGATTGACTGGTTGGATCTCCTTGCAGTCCAAGGGACTCTCAAAAGTCTTCTCTGACACCACAGTTCAAAAGCATCAATTCTTCGGCACTCAGCTTTCTTTATAGTCCAACTCTCACATCCATACATGACTACTGAAAAAACCATAGCCTTGACTAGACGGACCTTTGTTGGAAAAGTAATGTCTCTATTTTTTAATATGCTGTCTAGGTTTATCATAACTTTCCTTCCAAGAAGTAAGCGTCTTTTAATTTCATGGCTGTAGTCACCATCTGCAGTGATTTTGGAGCCCCAAAAATAAAGTCAGCCACTGTTTCCCTTGTTTCTCCATCTATTTGCCATGAAGTGATGGGACCGGATGCCATGATCTTAGTTTTCTGAATGTTGAGCTTTAAGCCAACTTTTTCACTCTCCTCTTTCACTTTCATCAAGAGGCTCTTTAGTTCTTCGCTTTCTGCCGTAAGGATGGTGTCATCTGCATATCTGAGGTTATTGATATTTCTCCTGGCAATTTTAATTCCAGCTTGTGCTTCATCCAGCTCAGCGTTTCTCATGATGTACTCTGCATATAAATTAAATAAGCAGGGTGACAATATACAGCCTTGACGTACTCCTTTTTCTATTTGGAACCAGTCTGTTGTTTCACATCCAGTTCTAACTGTTGCTTCCTGACCTGTATACAGGTTTCTCAAGAGGCAGGTCAGGTTGTCTGGTATTCCCATCTCTTTCAGAATTTTCCACGGTTTGTTGTGATCCACACAGTCAAAGGTTTTGGCATAGTTAATAAAGCAGAAATAGATGTTTTTCTGGAACTCTCTTGCTTAATAGAATAAGCTGTTATGTTTCTTTAAAGAAAAATCTGTTGGGAGAGGGGTGGGGCACTGGGAAAAAGGGGATTAGGAGGCACAAAATTGTAGTTAAAAAATAAGTCACGGGGATGTAGTGCATAGCATAAGGACAATGATGCTGTTACAATTCTGTAGTGACAGATGGTAACTAGACTTCTTGTGGCAACTGATTCATAATGTCATATATACAAGTGTTGTACACCTGAAGCTAATATATTATTTATGTAGCTATACTTCAGTTAAAAAAATAAAAAGGAGAAATAAATAAATAAGATGATAAATGTATCCCCAGGGTAAGAGAATATTAGTTTGCAACTATAAACTGGAATTATATCTCAAAAGTGCTTGTCCAAAAATCAAGAGTTATTTTGCTCCTCAACAGAAAATTACCTTCTGGACAAATGAATTAACAAATTATGTTAATGATATTTTTAGTGTCAAAAAATAAAAAGTTATCTGTTGAAATTTTAATTGGTATTGCATTTAAGCCTAAAATCAATTTGAGAAATGACTTTGATATTCAGTCTTTTAATTATAAGCTTGGGATATCACTTTATTTAATTGGATCATTAAAAAATGTCTCAGTAAAATTTTATGATTTTCTGTATATTTTGCACTTGTTTTGTTCTATTCTTAGGTACTTTGTACTTTTTGATTCTCTGTAAATGGTATCCTTTTAATGTGAAGCCCAGAAGTACACAGCAGGTATGGAAGGAAAGCTCAAAGAGGAGCCCTCTATTTCTGGTCTGAGGAGCAGGAAAAGGAATCTCCTACTAGACAAAGTGGAGGAAATCCCTGTTATCCTTTTCAATTGCTTTTAAAAAAATCTCTTTGGTTCTTTCACACCCTAGTCCCTACGCAATCCTGCATCTTGTAATAGCAGCAGGGGATGGCCAGGCACCTAAAACCCCCAAGGGAGGGAATCCTTTTTTTTGGCCAGAGAAACTGTGGTCCTGAGAATGTGGATGGAGTCCCCATTAGTTTTTCTTCTTTTTTCTCACTGCTTGGCCCTCAAGAGATTGTATGACAGAGCAGAGCAATGAAAGCCTAGTCATTCTATCCAGAATATCAGGAGGAGGGTGCTTCTGGAGACCATGTGAGGAGGGAGCTCAAGAAAGTGCTCTCAGAATGGGGGAGCTTACTGCAAGCTGTGTGTACATGCATCTGACCACAGGCTTTGGTCTGCACAGACCTCCACTCAGATCTCAGGCTGCCTACTGGGTGGCACAACACACAAGCCAGATCAAAGAGGCTTTGGGAACCAAACTGACATTGGTACCACAGTCACAGAAGGTGGATAGGAACTGCCAGCCTGAACCTAACTGCCTGCTGACTGTCCAGTGCCTGCGAAAACAGAGCAGAACAAAACAATCCACATTCTCCATAGAATTTTAAACAAGACCCAGAGTCCTATAAAATAATGTTTATAATGTACAGGATACAATGAAAAGTTGTTCTAAATATGAAAAACCGGGAAAATCTCGACAGCTCTGAAGGAAAAAGGCAATCAAAGATAACAACCCTGAGATGAACAATTATCAGGTTTTCAAAGAATATATCGTAACCTTCTAAGAATTAAGGGTGAACCCTCTTGAGACAAATGGAAGATTTCAGCAGAGACATGAAGATAAAAGGAAGAACCAAATAATGCATGTGCACACACACACACGAGCACACCAAGGAGCACAAGTAGCACTGAGGTAATCTGAGCTGGTGGATTGCAGCAATGTCAGTATCCTGGTAGTGATTTTGTGCTATAGTTTTGTAAATGTCACCGTTGGGGGAAACTGGACAAAGTGTGTGAGACATCGCCCAATATTGTTGAATCTCCAGTTATCTCTAACAATTCAAGTAAAAGGAAAGGCTCAAATGGCTATGTTAGGACTGACAAATGTAACTGAAAATAAGAAATTTACTCTGTGGGTTGCCTTCACAAAGTCTCTCTTCCCAACCCGTCCATCCAGGGTCTGCGGTTGTAGTTCTGGCCCTCACTCCCGGCCTCTGCTTCCTGTCTCTCCTCCTTTTGATTCCTCCTAGACTTTGCTGTCCGGTTGACATTATCTACCTGTGAGTGGTCACTCCAGCCCTCCTTTCCACAGTCCATCAGAGGCTTGTTTCTTACTGAAGAGCGCCAGCCCTGTCATCCTCTAAGATTGTAATGTGACCCATCCATCCGGTTTACTTCTCCTGCGTCCCCCCAAAGTCCACTCCATTCCACCCAATCCACTTACTCTTCTCTGACCCTGTCTTTCTTTATTTTCTCTTTGTCTGTCCATAATGCCTACCCTAGTTCTTTCTGACCATACCTCCAGTATTCTCTGCAAGAAATCCGACCTGTCTCTCAAGACACGTATAGGAATGTGATGTTCTTGATGAGGTGTTAATTTATCTTTACAGCAATGATTATTGTCTCCTCCCTCAATGCTAGGGCTTGTATCAAACATGTCCTTGTATTTCAATTATTCATGTCTTTCTGCCATGCCAAATTGAAAAGGTCTTTCTTTAGGACTGAGACTATGGCTTGCTTTGTTTGTGATGTTCAGAGTGCCAAGCTCAGTTCTCCACCCAAAATTCTTCATGAGCAAGTAGAATTGGAATGGTTCCACATGGAATTCAAAACTGGATGTCATTCATTAGGTTTCTTATTTAAATGGTTTCATTCTGTAGAATTAAAACAGAAGTCTTAATAAAGTAGATTATTATTCACGAGCTTGTTCTTTTTTAAACTGCACTTTTTTTTTTTTGGTGGGAGTTGAGTGTAGATGAGAGTCAGGTAGTCATTTTCAGAATACCAGTGACAGAGAGTACAGGGTTTCTTAATATCTGACTTCCACTTAAATGAAAAGCTTCTATAATGATTTGCAAAAAAAATTTTTTTTTACCACAAATCCACTATCTGAATAGGCAGTCTGCCCCAGTGAATTTGCCTGCACACACCAGTGAAGTCCTGAGTTGTGCGCAGATCTTAATAAGTGTGCAGCTGCCATAGGCATGTTAAGTTTGTTTTACCTGCGAGTACTAAGGAGTGTACTAAGTATCAGATGGTTAGATAGCTGTGTTTTAAATGCTTTATATTATATAGAATTCCTAAGTGGATTTTAAAATAAGTTTAAAAGATAGTTTAGGGATACTTGGGGAAATTGATTGGGGCTTTCAGATGGGCTAGGAATACATTCTTTCCTTTCCCCTTAATAAAATACTGGCCCCTGATGTCTGTGAATTTATTATCCAGTGTGTTCTCAGAAGTAGAGAAGATTTCAGTTAGGATTGTCTGTACTTTAAAAGTGAATCCGTATTTATGTTTAACATTAAAATTCTTTCTTGCTGAATGTGTTTTGTTTCTGTGTTCTAGGATTAATGACATCAAAAAAAGATAGTGCTTCAGAATCAACACTCTCATTGCCTCCTGGTGAAGAGTTGAAAACTGGGGCAGAGAAAGATGGTAATATAATTTACAACTTCTATTCTTAAAATTTAATGTACTGATGGAACTTTAAAACAATATAGTGATATAGCTTATATGAGGCTAAATTTTAAAGTTTGTAAGGGAAGACTCAGTACAGTAAAAATTTATACTTGAAAATCCCCTAAACATCTCATAGTAAAGTGCACACACACACACACACATATATTTTTTGTATAAATTCCTGTGTTGTGATTCTTATGTACATGTAGTGAATTACAGGACTAGATGCAGAGAATAAAGTGAAATTCCATAGTGTAGATGGCTTGATAGAATTATTTAAAGTTACCTTTACAATTTATACTTGAAAGTTGCTGAGAGTAGATGTTAAGCATTGTCACCACTCACACACACAAAAAATGAACTATGTGAGGTGATGGATGTAAATGTGTTATCTTGATCTTGTTAATCATTCCACTGTATCTTTTAATCATAGTATTGTACACTTTATATACAATTATATTTATCAATTATTACTCAATAAACTTGAAATAGATAAAAAATTAAGTTGTCTTTAGCTGTCAAATCACTGGGTGAATAGAGCATGAATAGAAAATTCAAAAGTATTCCTGCTTGCCTTTAGGTTAACTCAGAACATTTTAAATTAAGCTTTTGTTACCATAAAAATAGATTAGTCATATTTTTTTATATAAATAAGTTGTGATTCTACTAACTCATCTCAAGTGAGAGGTGAGAGACAGTGGTGGTTAGAATAGGTAATTGGTCTAAATTGATTACATGACAACACTTTTCTATATAAGATTGTCATACTATGGTGTGGATCCTTTGGATCCTTAAAATTGCTTGGGCTCTAAAATCTTGTGTGTATGAACTACAATGTATTTTGATGAAATCAGGCATTTAACTCAACACTAAGATAATCCACAATGGAAGAAGCTGAATGGAGGATTTACCTGGACAAGCATCTAATTAATTCACTGCTTGTTTTCCACCCTTTGATGTATTCCTTTCCTTTACTGTTGTTTTAGTTCCCCTGATTGGATCCATCAGCAGCTCCTCCTCTATATCTTCTTTGGAGCACAAACAGAGCCTCTCCAAGAAACTGAATGCACGTGGCAATAACAAGAAGACAATGAGCAAAAGCCCTTCTCTCTCGTCTAGAGCCAGTGCTGGTATCTATGGCTTTTTCAACCAGGCTTTCTTGGTGTTTTTTATCTTGGTTTGTTTGTAAGTAGATTTGCTCTTTTTAAACGTGTAGAAGGAACCCTTTACTTCAGTCAGATTGAGCTACTTTCCCCTTTCCTGTCTTTCTCCCAGCCCTCACCCCTCTCCTCTCTGTGAGCACACCCTGGATCTCTCTGCCTTTCTCCTCACGCTCCTGCCATTTTCCCTTGTCTGGATTTACTTCTTCTCTTCCTTGTGTATCTAAGGACTCCAGCCTCTGTAAGGTTCCTCTTAGAACTTTTTGACAGATCCTCAGATACTTGGAAACTGTATGATCTCTTCTCTTTCTTTATGTATCTCTTTTCTAATCTAAACCTAATATTAATAATTAACATGTCAATATGCATTATTTATTATTTCATATCTATTAAAGGCATTTTGCATATCTTATTTCACTTAATTCTCAAAATGAATGAAATATCATGACCACCTTCACTTTATGAATGAGGAAACTGAGGCTTAGGGAGGTCAGGTATTGGTGCATGATGGCAGTTTCTAAGTGCACACCTACCTGGGCTGCACCCACAGGTCTGTCTGATGCTTCTCTGCTATTGTTAAACTCCACCTCCGTCTCAAGTACCTTCAGCTCCTCCTTGTGCTGTAGGGTCCTTAGGACCCTCCCAGCTGGCTGGTAGAGAGCTGAAGCTCTGCCTCTTAGTACAAGTCCAGCCTGAGGATGCTCATGCAATTTTGGTGACCACACTGTATCATTGGCTCAAATAGAGCCGAAAGCTAAGTTTCTTCATTTTATGGCTCGATGTAGGACTTTACATTTATTTTCATTTAATTTAATGGTAGAATTTTTATCCCTCTGAGTTTTGTTTTTTACATCTTGCGTGTAGCTTTTCACACACTTTAGAGTTATCTTCTTATTTAAAAAAGCATGCTTTCTCTATTTTTAGTCAAGTCATTGTCTAAAACTCTGTAGGAGAGGTTGACAATGATAACCTGTTTAGCTCGCTGTGAAGCCTGCATGATCATTCCATTCAATCCACATTTCTTCAGTTATGTGTAAGCATATAGAAAACACTTTTTCTTGTTGGAATCAACACATGAATACTGAATTTATTGCAGTTCACTTATTTGCCTATGGGCTTCCCTGGTAGCTCAACTGGTAAAAAGAATCTGCCTGCTATGCGGGAGACCTGGGTTTGATATCTGGGTTGGGAAGATCCCCTGGAGAAGGGAAAGGCTATCCACGCCATATTCCGGCCAGGAGAATTCCATGTACTGTATGGAATTGGGGTCGCAAAGAGTCGAACACGACTGAGCGACTTTCACTTTCTTTCACTTTATATGCCTACTACATAGAAAAGAAATCCGGTCATTTTAACATAACTTGTTTTTAATAAGTCTCATAGTAATTACTAGATCCTTTTTCTAATACTTTTAATTCTTGTGCTGAATCAGTATTTTATTGTGAAAAATGTTCAGGACAGGATTTTCTTAAAGATATTTTATTGTATGGGGGAAAAAACAAAAAAAATCCTTGATAGTAACATTGATGTAATAAATGTAAAAGTTCTCCGAAAGTGGAAAACTGGGAAATTTTGCTTGAATATCTATTTTCTGAATATATTCCCCTTCCCCTGAAACCAGTTTCTCTTTAATGCTGTGAGGAACAGAGGTGAGACAATGCAGTGATGTAGCAATCCTGTTTGTCCTCATTTTAATTATGTTTTAAGGCCTTCTTCATTTGGAATTTAGGCTTTGACAGTGACTTGATTTTAAAATTTATGTATGGGTATGGAATTGTCTTTTTTACCTTTTATATAAAATAGTTCTAGTGTGCCTTCTTATTAACATTTTTTTCTTTTTATAAATTTGAGGGGTTTGTAAGTTTAAATAATACAGATGAAAAGAGTTATCAGTTAGAGTAAGAAAGAGGTCCTTTTAAAAAGGGAGGGAGAGAGAATGGGTCACATGTGAGAGAAAGTCCATATTCCAAACCCAAAAATATTTCCTTAAATTTTTTTTTAGATTGAGTGATTTGCATTTGGGGAGGTGTGGATCACAAAGAGTGGACATTATTGGAAGTTAAGGACAGAATTATTAAAGAGAAAGAGGAGCGGAAAGAAGGGGTTGGGGGATGGGGAGGTCGGGGAGGAAGTCTGTGAACTCAGCCCCGCTGTGCCCCACGTTGAACTCATTGTCTTGATCCATTGTCTGCAGACAAATCCATTGTCTGGGTTTTAAGTCAGGTGTGCCACCTACTCCCTGTGAACACCATGTCTTCATTGATTCCCGAGTTTGTATCTTGTCTATGATTATAATTCTCATGATAAGCACTTTGTAAACTGTGAAGTGCTTGGGAAATGTTAGTTATTTTGAGAGCCTAGGACTTCTTAGTATACAGTTGATCTAGACCTTCCTCCTCCCCGGGTTTGTGGGAAACTGGAAGGCTGTCATCTGAGAAGGGCTAGGGAACCCTCTGTGAGGGTACTGGGTACAGGGCAAGTCAGGCTGTGAGCATGTTTTTAGTTTCTCCCTGTTCGCAGCCTGACTTGCCTTGTATCCGGTACCCTCACAGAGGGTTCCCTAGCCCTTCTCAGATGACAGCCTTCCAGTCTGTTTTTTGGACTGATGGGAGAAGCCTCAGACGTCCACCTGTCCTCTGTTATAACTGAGCAGCTTTCTAGGTAGTGTTGCTCTAGAACGTCTGATGTTCAGTAGTGGACACTTGAGGGTTTAGGTTTGAATCAAGGTCTGAGGGGAGGTGGTGTGTGCTTTTGTTTCTAATAAGGAAATCAGTTTGTGGTTAATTGGAACCTTATAGCAGTTCCACTTTTAAATTACACTTGTGTATGTATTGTTTACACCAAGTCCCACTGAACTATTATGATTCTCTATTCTATTTACTAGAATAGAGATTGGTGGACTGCAGCCCATGGGCCAAATCCAACCTACCACCTGCTTTTGTAAATAAAGTTTTACTGGAACAACATTGTGCTTTTTGTCTCTGTCTGCTTTTGAGCTACAACAGCAAAGTTGAACAGTTGTGACAGAGTAGCATGGCTTGCAAAGCCTGAAGTATTTACTACGTAGCCCTTTACAGAAAGGGTGTGCTGATCTCTGTTCTTGTAGAGTGCCCCCAGGAAGTCAGGATAAAGTTGATGCCTCACCAGGTGTCATGTGTAAGTTCCCAGAGCAATGATCATCTCAGGAAACCCTTCAAATTTCATTTGAGTAGCTTTCCTTCACATCTGAGAAACACAACTATAGATACTGTGTGTAAGGAAGAAAGCAGCATATATTGAAACCTCCAACTAACTAGACTGGTTAGAATACATGGTAATTTTTTGGCTAATGTGGTATTTGAGTTTCCCTTTGTTTTTTCTCTCTCTTCATGTCTCACCCCCTTCCCCAACCAATCCCCACACAGGTTTGAATTCCTCAGCAGCATCTGTAGCAAATAGTGGGCGCTGCGAAGGAGACCTCCGAATTGGAGACAGGGTGTTGGTGGCAGGCCAGAGAATTGGTGCCATTAAGTTCTTTGGGACAACAAACTTCGCTCCAGGTAACTCACCTGTACAGTCTTTGCTCAACTTGAATTCTTTAGAATACCAAAGGTTTAAGAATTCACATGTAAATAAAACGTAGAGTTCTGGATTAATAGTTCTTATGGATGGTCGCTCTGGCACAGAGCAAAATGCAAAATGTTGATTCAGATGCAGACTGTTTTCACGCAGATCGATTATTTCTTAGGAATTTTTCTTGCCAATTGTGTTTTAAATTGTCTAAAGTTAAAATCAGTTGTTACTCTCCAGTTTCACTCTCACTGATTGCCAAGTGTGCTAAATAACAGAGAAAACATTTTAGGATTAGATTTGTGCTAAGCACAATCTTTGAAATGAGTGGATAATGAGTTCATTGCATATAGCTTTTAACAGAATGGCTTAGAGAGAAAAGCAAACAAAGAGATTCAAAGGGAGATGAAAAAGGTTTTGCGCACCCTGGGACCTTAAAGATGCATGTTTGTGTATTTATATATTCATTCCAATCTAAACTTAATACTGTGTTTCCTAAAGTGAAGATAATCTTTCTTTTGCATTTTTGGTGATTGTAATTTCAAATAGAAGCCAGTTGAATAAAACATTTGTATTTTTAAATAGCAATATGCTGTGTTGACACATGGTGGCATTGCAGGATTTTTTAGGAAAAGGTTACTGAGAACATTGATTTTTTTAAAAAAAAGTTTGTAGCCTTCTGTCAGGAACTCTGAAAGATCTGAGATTTTACCCTATTTGCAAGATGGATGACCACAGTTCCATCGATGCTGGCAGAAGATGGTAGACTCCTGGGTCAGAGACAGAGAACCTCAGTGCTCTCATCAATAGTGGTGGCTAAAGTGGCAACATTTTCTTCTGTTGATTTCCTGGGCCCCAGTTCCCAGAGAGTAAGATAGGGAGGAGGGCCAGGCGACCCCTGTATACCCAGGAGTTTGTGCTACAGGAGAGGAGCCCCAGGCTTAAGCAATCTGAACCTTTATAGAGACAGTAAGTATACCTGTCCTCTTGTCAGGGGAGGCCGTCTCCATCTCCCAAGGCGGTCTTCTCTACAAACATCTGTAGACACATGGTCAGCACCTCTCCCCATAAGACATGGACAGAGAATGGTCTCCTAGCACATTCTCGTTTCATTAGTACAATTTATAATTGCAGTCCAGTTACTAATTGATTGGGGATGGGCTGTATGTTTTATAATTCATGTCCCTCGAAATAGTAGTAGTAACTGAGGTAGTAACTTAGGTAGTAACTGAGATTAGTTAGAATGTTCTTAATATGGTTCTCAAATAAAAATTTAGAAATCCCAAAGGTAGTTTATTTTTCCACAGTCACCATGTCTTCTCAGTTTCCTTTCTCTGGTTTTATTAAACAAGGCTTGAATGGTTTGATTCATTTGGACACGATTGTTCTTAGGTTGACTTTTAAGTTTTGAACTCCTAGTAAAGAGCATTTAGGGCTTCCCAGGTGGGACAATGGTAAATAATCCATCTGCCAATGCAGGAGATGCAAAAGACAGGGGTTAGATCCCTGGGTCAGGAAGATTCCCTGGAGTAGGAAATGGTAACCCACTCCATTATTCTGGCTCTTCCATGGGTGGAAGAGCCTGGCGGGCTACAGTTTTCCATGGGTTGCAAAAAGGTGGACACGACTGAGTGACTGAGCACACACAGAACACTTAGAAATTTGAAAAGTAATGATCAGATATTGGATGTGAGTTTGAGCAAACTCTGGGAGATACTGGAGGACAGAGAAGCCTGGTGTGCTGCAGTCCATGAGGTGGCAAAGAATTGGACACGACTTAGCGACTGTACAACAAATAAACAGTATAAAAACTGGAGATTTTTTGTTAAAGTCCTTCTGCCCTGTCAGAAAGTAGTAGGATATATTTCTTGTGGCCTCAAAATGTAGATCAGTCAGTTCTATAGAACTTTCTACCTCTGAAAGAAAGGTGCTGGTTGCGTGGGGCGATATCCATCCTCACCACTGCTAGGCAGTGTGTGAGTCACGCTTGTTAACACTTGCTGTGATGCCTTCCTGCTGTGTGCTGTATACTTGCAAGAGGTATACACTACATACTTCTAGAGGTATGTAGTGATTGGTATATTAAAACGGGAAAATGTACAAATTATATAGGAAAGCATCAAAGGCAGGAGGATATAAAACTTGGAAAATTGTAACTGTGGCACTCAGAAATAACAACGGCAACCAGAATAACCTGGTTTAATGACATTCAGAAATGCAGTGCCCGGCATTAGTATGGCCAAGCAGTAGGTCTGTATACATCTCGTTGGACCTGTGCAGAGTAGGTTGTTTCAGTATAGAAGACTATCACATGCCTTATACTAGTCTTTCCAGTTCAAACTCCAATATCGGAAATCGACTCAAGTGTCATCATTTTGAATATAAGAGGAAAAAAAAGTTAAGAACTTCTGGATTGTCATTTTAGAGGTTATATAATTGACTCCCTGCATTATTAATCTGAAGGAAACAATATTCCGTATTTTGTCATTTGTAGCAAATTTCTCAATATCCATACCTTTATTTGATACTGCTTCTGAGAGACCAAATAAAATCATTATTGTATTCTCCTTTTAAATAAGAAATGAATGGACTGTCGGGTACGTTTAACTAATCTGGAGGTACCTTCATCCAGAGGCATTACTCTAGGAGTCTATGTCCATTTATTTAATATTTGCCACACTAAAAGCAACCTCACTGTTTTAATTTTATGCTCTCTGGAAAAGGAAATCCCATTACTCTCCTCAGAGTGCCCTTTTAAATACTTGAAAGCCTTTTAGAAAATTCTTCCTATTAGCTAACCTAAATCTTTTAGGTTAAAAATGATTTTTTTTGTCCCATCTTGGGTGGGGAAAAAAATGAAAGAAAAAGAGTCACCATGAAGTCTAGCCATTTTCCATATCATTTTTGTCCCTCTTTAATTATTTAAGAACTGTTTGTGGTATTCTCATGTTGGGAGAGTGAAATGAAAATACCATGTTCTTTTGTGACTTATGCGTCTCAGTATTACGCTCCATTGTTCCCATCTCAGACTGTATTACCAAGTTAAGGACAGTTTCTTATTGTAGCTTTTAGATATATTTTGGTCAAACACTACTTGCATAATAGCTAATCCTTGCCAAATTTGTGTTTGTGCGTTTTGTCTTCCTTAATGTACAACTCTGCAATTATGGTTGTGAAATGTTTTTCTGGTTCATTTCTGAAACTTTCAAATTTTGTTTTATAATTTTATTGTTTGAAGGCTTAATGATCACAATGATCTTCCATCACTTTGGTCATATGTGAGAATGTTAAGCCATTTAGACTGTGGGTTTGTGTAATAACATAACAGTTTTGGATAAAGTACAGATGCTTTTAAAATCCAGTATTCTTGTTCTAGGATATTGGTACGGGATAGAGCTTGAGAAACCCCATGGCAAGAATGATGGTTCAGTTGGAGGTGTGCAGTATTTTAGTTGTTCCCCAAGATATGGAATATTTGCTCCCCCATCCAGGGTTCAAAGGTGAGAAAAAATGAAATTTACATTATTAACAAGAACTTTTTGTAATGCGCAGTGAGTTAGAGTCATTAATTCTGTATGAAAGATATGCACTAACTACAGACTATGTCTTCTTTCAACGGGTTAACCAACCACCTTCTTCAGAGGGTAGGCTCATGGTAGCTAAATTTGCTTTGCTGAGGATTTGCAGTTTTAAAAACCTCCTTTATTCCTCATTTGCAAACCCTATGAGTATGTGTAGGCTATTAGGAGTGGTGTTTGCTGCTCAGAACAGTGAGAGCAGCAAGCTTAATCTGTCATGCAAACAAAAGTGAAAATGCTCTCTGATTGCTTCAGTCACATCCTAACTACATTAAATTTCCTGCCAGCAGGCACCCCATTCATTCTCCTACAAACCTAATGGAAGCAAAATGGCTTTTTCCTGATTTCTTTAGTTTTCAAAAATAGATAGGCAGTACATCTTTGGGGGGAAGTGAAGCTTCAAGTATTTATATATAATATACCTCCTCGGTGTTTCTTCTGAAGATAGTACACTTTTGCTCCAGCTCACTCTGGCTTTTAAAAAATAAGTTGAGCAGAAACAAGTCCTTATGAAATTCCAGGTACACTGTGTGAAATGACTTAATGTGCTGAAAGAAGTTGGCTGGATATCTTTAAATAGGCAGTAACACGTATGGTACAATCACATTCATGAGACTAGACCTGCCATCTCAACCTGCAAGTCCTGTCTCATCCCCTTCCAACTGGACTGTGTGACTGCCTCCTGGCAAATTTAACAGTTTTCATATCCATTTTCTTTCTCATTTTTTAAAATTGAATAGTTACATATAATTTTTGTATTCCTTTCCTTCTTCTATGATGTACTTGATATAACCCTTTTCTTGTTATTTATGATTTTATAACATTTAACTTGTAATGCTTTGCAGTTATAAGTTAACTGCAAAGAACTTGACTAAGTACCCTCAGTTAAATGTTTTGTTTGATTCTAATACATATTTAGTCAGGTAAACTAGAAAAGAATAACTGCTGATGGTCCCTGACTTACAGTGGTTCAGCTTACAATTTTTAGACTTTATGATGGTGCAAAAGTGGTAAGAATTCAGTAGAAACTGTACTTCAGATTTTGAATTTTCATCTTTCCCTGGGCTAGCTGTACATAGTATGATACAGTCTCATGAGGCTGGGCAGGGCAGCAGCTGCAGCTCCCAGTCAGCCCTGTGATCATGAAGGTGAACAACCCAGGCACCTACGACCCTTCTGTACCCACACAACCGTTCTGTTTCTCACTTTAAGTACAGTATTCAATAACTTAAATGAGACATTCAATGCTTGATTGTAAAGTAGGCTTGGTGTTAGATGGTTTTGCCAGGGTGTAGACTCATGACAGTGTTCTGAGCATGTTTAAGGTTGACTAGGCTAGGTGATGGTGTCCAGCAGGTTAGATGTATCAAATGCATTTCAACTCAAGATGGGTTCGTCGGGACATAACCCCATAGTAAGCTGAGGAGGATCTCTACAAACATTTACTAAGCATTTAATGAGTGGTACAGAGTGGTGGGCTCTGTACCATGTACTTCATCAATTTCCCCCAGACCTATGAGATATAAGGTATTACGATTATTCCTATTTTGCAGGTAAAGAAAAGTTTCACGAGATACAGTAACTGCTAAAGTCATGTAGCTGGTGTAGGGGATGAAAAACTTGTCCCATACCATCTTATGTTCACTAACTGGAGGGGATGGAGTCTGTAAATTAAACTGACAACAGATAAACAGAAGAAAAGGCATAGCATTTATTAAATGTTAACTTTACATGCATGGGGGAATCACAGAAAGTGATGAAAGCCCGAAGAAATGGTGACATTGGAGAATTTATAGACCATCTTAATGGGGGAAGGGAAGGGGGGTGGAAAGGCCGCTTATGGGAGAACAGATGATGTTAGGGAAGATCAGTGGGCCTTTAGGAAAGTGGATGGGAATGTGATAGTCTGTGACAGTGTCTGTCTGGGTGTGGTGTTAACTCCCCATCTCCTCTCCTGTGATGCAAGTCAATCTTCCATGCTTGATGAAATTCTGGGGAGGGGATTTATGACAATTGAGTTCTTCTTTGGGAAGATCTGTTTTAGGCAGATAACGGGAGTTCAGAGAAAGCCTCTTTTTGTAATTGTTTATTCTCGAATGTCTTTAGCTCAAAATAATCCCTTGTGCTAGAGCAGCCTGTTTGGGGTAAGGTATTTTGATCTCCCACACTAGTTAATGGTGGAGCTGGACTCAGCCCAGGTTTGTTTCTTTGCTTTTTCCTAAGCCCTTGCTTTTAGACGGTTTGCAGGGGGGCTTTTGGTAGTTATTTTATAAATAAAGAAAAAGAGGCAGTAGCTGATGGCACTTAGATGTGCTGGCACTATTTTAAGTGCTTTATATGTATCGTTTAGTCTTCTGTAGCAATCCTGTGTGTCAGGTACCATAACTATCCCTATTTCACAAGTGGGAAAATAAGGCACAGAAAGATTAAGTGAGGTGTGCAATTGTGCCCAGGGCCCAAGTGAAGATTTGAGCCCAGAGAGTTTAGTGTAAGAATCTGTGCTCTTAACCATTATCCTGTTATGGTTAAAAGAGGCTCAATGACTTTCTTCAGGACCCATATCTTATAAGTGATTGATTTGGGAATAAAATCCATACTGAGTCACCAGTCAGTCTTCTGGGTTCTCATATTACTTTGAACAAATCTTCATTAACATATTGCTACAGTCTCTTAAAAGTTTGATTTGTCTCCTAGTCATGAGGACTGGGCTTCTCTGTTTCCTATTTGACTACCCGAGGAATATAGTTTGGCATATTGTGCATGCAGTAAATATTGACCAGCTTTCATTCAGTGTCTTTTATGCTGTAACAGCTTTCTTCCCTGTTATATTGTGAAGCCACTTTCTCCAAGTTTTAACTTCTTTTTCTTGCTTTGTTTATAGAACACACATTTTTTGCTTGCTTTCTTTTTTTTTGGCATCTATTTGGTCTTCTTTAAGGTGATTCATTTAAAAGCAGCCCCCTCATCTTAGACGAAGCACGGCTCTCTCTAAATGAACTGCTGTCTCCAACCAGCTGTCTTCCTGTCATCTTCTGATTGTCTCATTCATCATCATCAAATACTATTAAGTGTCTTTTAGCACTTTGTGCTGTGCTCGGCATTCTATAAGCGAATAAAACAGACATGATGCCTGATTTTGAGGAGTTTCTAATTTAAACCAGCTTGGGAGCTCTTTAACAATCACACTGATCTTCATGAAGGGACTCCTGAGAACAGTTGTTAATCACATAGTGACCAATCACAACCTCACCTTGCATCACTCTCCTCCCCAGATTGTTGTTGGCCTTTTTTTTTCTTAAAAAAAAACAAAACAAAACATTTCCATTAAAAAAATGTGCCCCTGTCCCAGAATCTTTGCACATATTACTTGCTTTGCTTGTATGGCTTTCTACTATCACCCAACTATCGTCTAGCTAATTCCTTTTCTTCTATCAACATATATAAAAGCCAGTATTTCTTTAGAGAAATTCTGAGACTCAGTGACTAGATCTAATCTCTCTCTCTCTCTCTCTTTTTTTGCTCAAGTGGTTTTTTATCAGCATAGTATTAATTTTCTTATTCTTAGTTCATACCATTAGGTACTTCTTACTAATGAACTGATCACTTTTAGAATTAAGTTTTCAACTCTCCATCACAACTAAATTCAAGTATCTGTCTGCTTCATCAAGTCATATTCTTTGCATTCATTAGTCTTTCATTGATTGCTCTGTGTTATGTATCATGTAAAGATGATGCACGTGGATTGCAAGATGAAGTTACAATTAATGCAAGAGTTGCAGGATTTCTTTATGGTAACAAAGTGTGCTGCAACAAGTGATGGATAGAATGAAGACTTTTCTGGTTTAGGCCAGTAAACAGTTGAAAGAAAATGAGACTGTTATAGGATTGGCTTTTTAAAAATAAAGAATGATTTGAATATAAAAAAAATAGACCTGTAAAGAATATGTCCTTTATGATTGTGCTTAGAGTCAAGTATAACATAAAAGATGTTGGTTTTATAAGAAGAATCACATATATACACAGACTCAGCTGATGTATTTTTTCAATATAAAAATGTAATGTTTTTATAATTATAACCTAACATTTGTTATATTTAACGTAAAATAAATTTTCACTGTTTTTAGTTCCATCTTTGAAAATAAAGCTCCAAACAAAGTTGGGCCCCTATTTGAAATGAATTCACTTGAAGCTGACTTTCTCTGTACTTGCTATCCTTATATAACAAGGACCTCTTCCGTCTGATTAGTGCCTGTCTCTGGTGCTAAATTGAAATTCACTTCTGGCTTATTAATAAATACTCAGTAAATGCTTGTCCAGCGAGTAAAACAAGAAATGACCATTGAATACATGTATATGTATGACTGAGTCCCTTCGCTGTCCACCTGAGACTATCATAGCATTGTCAGTTGACTGTACCCCAATATAAATCAAAAAGTTAAAAAAAAATATAGCCATTGTTATGAAACTCTCAGTTAAGTGCCAGTCTTAAATATGAAGACCAGCTGCTTCTACTTAGATTTGCATTCCTTCTTTTATTCACAGGGTAACAGATTCCCTGGATACTCTTTCAGAAATTTCTTCAAATAAACAGAATCATTCTTATCCTGGTAAGATTACGATTTGGTGTTCCTAGTAACTGTTTCTTTTCTTTTCCTTTATTGAACTTTTTTTTAATTGTAAAGTGTATGTGTATATAGAAGAATGTATAAAATATATTTGTATAGCTATGTAATCATAAAGTGATATCTATTACCCACCCCATGGTCAACGATGATTACCTGTATGTCCTGAGTATTGCCCAGTCTCATCTGCCTCCCTTTTTCCTATACCCTGTCTCCAGGCTATGTATCTTGCATTGAATGTTGATTATTCCCTTGATTGTTTTTAATGTCTATCCATCATATATAGATGGCAGTGAATAATGTATGTTTAGTTTTGATTGTTGTTTACTATGTTGTGTAGAGGTGATGGTGGTTTAATTGCTAAGTCATGTCCAACTCTTTGTGACCCCATGGACTATAGCCTGCCAGCCTCCTCTGTTCATGGGATTCTCCAGGCAAGAATCCTGGAGTATGTTGCCATTCCCTTCTCCAGGGGATCTTTCTGACCCAGGGATCGAACCCAGGTCTCCCACATTGCAGGCAGATTCTTTACCATCTGAGCCGTCTGGGAAGTCATGCTATGTAATGTTCCATTAAAATATATTGTGCTTGTTTGCTAAGTCACTTTAGTCGTGTCTGACTCATTGTGACCCTATGGACTGTAGCCTGCCAGACTCCTCTGTCCATGGGGCAAGAATACTGGAGTGGGTTGCCATGCCTTCCTCCAGGGGATTGTCCCAACCCAGGGATTGAACCCACGTCTCTTATGTCTCCTGCATCGGCAGGCAGGTTCTTTACCTACCACTAGCACCATCTGAGAAGCCCTAAAATACATTATCCATTCTATATTTGAGTTATATCCTGTTTTTGACTATTCAGAAGCTATGCCATTGTACACATTTACAAAAGTTCCTCTAGGATTGCCAGGCATGGGATATCCCTATCTTCAGCCTTCCTAGTGTGTCAGACTGTCCACATGGGAATGGATGAGAGTCTCTGTCACTCCTCACCTCAGCAACAATAGTCCCGTTTGATTTAGAAGTCTTTGCCCATCTGGAGAAGGCAATGGCACCCCACTCCAGTACTCTTGCCTGGAAAATCCCATGGATGGAGGAGCCTGGAAGGCTGCAGTCCATGGGGTCGCTAAGAGTCAGACACGACTGAGCGACTTCACTTTCACTTTTCACTTTCATGCATTGGAGAAGGAAATGGCGACCCACTCCAGTGTTCTTGCCTGGAGAATCCCAGGGACGGGGAAGCCTGGTGGGCCGCCGTCTATGAGATCGCACAGAGTCAGACACGACTGAAACGACGCAGCAGCAGCAACAGCAGCAGCCCATCTGAAGGATGCAAATGGCATCTCCTTGTGGTTTCAATTTGCGGTTTTCAGATTACAAATGAAGTTGAGCCCGCTTCCATGTTTATGGACCACATACATTGCCTTTTTTATGACATACCTGTTCAGGTCTTCTGCTCATTATTTTTTTTGGGGGGGAGGGGTTGGTTTGTTTTTATCTTATTAATTTGTAGGTTTCTTTATATATTTTGGGCACTAATATTTTGTCAGTTTTGTTTGTTGCAATTATCTTTCTCCTTTTTTTGACTTGTCTTTTGTCCCCTTTCCTTCCCTTTTTTGATGTCTTTTGATGAGCAGAAGCTTTTAATTTTTAAGTAGTCAAAATAGCAAACTTATGTTCTTCCTTATTTTGTGACTTGGCTTTTCATTGTCTTAACAGTGTCTGTCATAGAGCAGAAGTTTTTAATTCTAATGAAGTCCAAGTTATCAGTTTTTTCTTTCATGACTAGTGCTTTTGGTTTTGTATTGAAAATGTCTTCACGAAACCCAAGGTTACCCTAATTTTCTCCTATCTTCTAGAAGTTTTATAGTTTTGTGTCTTAAATTTCTATCTGTGATTCATTGAGTTAATTTTTGTGAAAGGTGTAAGTCTATGTCTAGATTCTTTTTTTTTTTTTGGATGCAAATGTTGGTTGGTCCAGCATATTTGTTGACGAGACTATCTTTTCTCTGTTGAATTGCCTTTGCTCTTTTGTCAAAGAGCAGTTGACTGTTTGTGTGAGTCTATTTCTGGGCCCTTTATTCTGTTCTGTTGATCTGTTTGTCTTTTTCTTTACTAATACCACATTGTCTTGATTACTGTAGCTTTATAGAAATTCTTCAATTGTAGTAGTAGACTCTGATCATCTTCCTCAATTTAGTGTTGGTTATTCTGGGCTTTTTGCCTTTCTATGTAAACATTGCAAATGGTTTGTTGATGGCTACAAAATAATTTGCTGGTATTTTCATTGGGATTGCATTGAACGTATAGATGAAATTGCAAAGAACTGATGGCTTAACAGTATTGAATTTTCCTACCCATTGATATATTTAGATCTTTGCTTTCTTTTCATCAGTTTTATAGTTTTCCTAATGTAGATTTTTATATGCATTTTATTATATTTATACCAACATGGTTCTTCCATTTTGGTGTTAATGTCAGTGGTATTGCTTTATAGTAATTCTCTTTATCTTGTATCAGCCTCTTGTGGTTAAGTATTTGTCTAAAAACTTTTTTTCTAGCCATTGCCTTAATCTTTCTATGTCTTCATGTTTTTGGAATATCTTCTAAATAGAATATAACTGGATTTTACTTAAAAAAAAAAAGACAATCTTTGTCTCTTAATCTGAGAGTTTTACCTATTTGCATTCATTGTATAACTAATATATTTGGATTTATGTTATTTATTTTTTTCTAATATTTCAACTTTTTTGTACTTAAATGTTTTTCTCTCTTGACTTCATTCTGTTTATATTCCTACCCTCTATTTTTCTCGTTTTGTTTTCTACTTGTATAAAAGTTATGCTCTATAAATATGCTTCATAGTAATTACTGTAGGTACTTTGACATACATACTTAACAAAGCCTAAAGTCGATTATTATGTTTACTCTTTTCCAAATAATAGAAAATCCTTATAAATTGAGTTATTCTGTTTCTACTTTATTTTCCTCACAAATTTCACATTATTATAATAGGTTTTATATAATTGATATTTATTTAATTTGCTTATACATATTTACCAATATCTTCAATCATAAATCCTCTGAATTTCCTCTTGAAATCATTTTGTTTTTAACTCATTTGTATTCTTAAAAATTTCTTTAAGAAAAGGTCTCTTGGTAGCAAATGCTCTCAGTTTTTAACTGTCTTTCCTAATGATAGTTTTACCAGGTAAAAGTAAAAATTGATGGAATTTTTAGTTTGAAAGCTGTTTTCTCCCTGCACATTGACATTATCATTCTTCTGTCTTCTGTCAGTGTTTTGAGGAGTCAGTTATGAGTCTGTCTAATCTGTACCATTGTAGGTGGTTTCAGTTCAGTTCAGTCACTCAGTCATGTCCGACTCTTTGTGACCCCATGGACTGCAGCATGCCAGGCCTCCCTGTCCATCACCAACTCCCGGAGCTTACTCAAACTCATGTCCATCGAGTCGATGATGCCATCCAACCATCTCATCCTCTGTTGTCCTCTTCTCCTCCCGCCTTCAATCTTTCCCAGCATCAGGGTCTTTTCCACTGAGTCAGGTCTTCGCATCAGGTGGCCACAGTATTGGAGCTTCAGCTTCAGCTTCAGCATCAGTCCTTCCAATGAATATTCAGGATTGATCTCCTTTAGGATGGACTGGTTGGATCTCCTTGCAGTCCAAGGGACTCTCAAGAGTCTTTTCCAGCACCACAGTTCAGAAGCATTAATTCTTCGGCACTCAGTTTTCTTTATAGTCCAACTCTCACATCCATCCGTACATGACTACTGGAAAAACCATAGCTTTGACTCTACTGACCTTTGTTGGCAAAGTAATGTCTCTTCTTTTCAATATGCTGTCGAAGTTGATCATCGCTTTTCTTCCAAGGAGCAGAATCTTTTAATTCATGGCTGCAGTCACCATCTGCAGTGACTTTGGAGCCCAAGAAAATAAAGTCTGTCTCTGTTTCTGTTGTTTCCCCATCTATTTGCCATGAAGTGATGGTAGATGTTTTATCTTCGCCTTTTGACTGCTTTTTAAGATCCTTTCTGTTTGCTTTATTTTGTACAGTTTTACTCTGATTGTGTCTAGGTGGAGACTTCCCTTTGTTTATTCTGTTTGGCATCTTGGGTCCTCCTGGATCTGGGAATTAGTATCTTTGATTTATTCTGTAAAATTGTTCATATTCTGAAAATATTTCTTTCTTCATGCTCTTTATTATGTCCTTCTGAAACTCTGATGAGTAGGATAGTCCAGTTTTTCACTTTTCCATGCCTAGTTTATATTTCTCAGAACTTTCTCTCTCTTGACTGCATTCTGGATATTTTCAGAGTTACCTTTCCGTTTCTTTCTTCTGCTGTGCTTATACTACTGCCTAATTCAGCCACAAAGGTTTTTAATTATAAATTTTTCATTTGTTTTCTTTTTGTAAGTCTGTATGGTTGTTACTTATTGTCACTTATTCTTTTCCTATCTTTCCAAGATTTTTTCTTTTATGTTATTAAGCATTTTAAATATTATTACCTTTTATGTTTAATATTTCAATATCTGAAATCTTTGTGAGTCTGATTCTGCCATCTATTTCTGTTGAGCCTAACTTGTGGCACTTTCTTTCCTTGTGAGTTTTGTAATTTATTGTGAAATACTTATTTTACCTACTTAGAATTTAATATATGGAAATTCTCTGAAGCCTGGGTTGATGCCTCTCAAGAAGATTATACAGGCATATCTTGTTTTACTGTGCTTTGCTTTTTTTGTGCTTTTCAGATATTATTTATATATATGTATATATATATATATTTTACAAATAGAAGGTTTGTGGTAACCTGCCTTAAGCAACTCTCTCAGCATCATTTTTCAAACAGCATTGTGCTTACTTTATGTCTCTGGGTTGCATTTTAACCCAGAGACAGGGGTTAAATTTGAAGTTTTAAACTTTTTTAACATTAATTTTTTTAAGTTTCATTTTTGGCTGTGCTGGTCTTTGCTGCTACACAGGCATATCTCTAGTTGTGGCAGACGGGGGCTTCCCATTGTGGTGGCTTCTCCTGCTGTAGAGCTCAGGCTCTAGGCTGCGTGGGCTTCAGAGGTTGCAGCACATAGGCTCCCAGGTTCTAGAGCACAGGCTCAATAGTTGTGGTACATGGGCTTAGTTGCTACGTAACATGTGGCAGCTTCCCAGACCAGGTATTAAACCCATGTTTCCTGCATTGGCAGGCTGATTCTTTACTACAGAGCCACCAGGGAAGCCCCAGACTTTTTTGTTATTATGATATTTTTTGTGGTGGATCTGCGATCAGTAATCTTTGACATTGTTTTGAGGCATGGTGAACCTCGTTCATATAAAACGGCAAACCTGATCAATAAATCAACAAAGGTCCGTCTAGTCAAAGCTATGGTTTGCCCAGTAGTCATGTATGGATGTGAGAGTTGTACTATAAAGAAAGCTGAGCGCCAAAGAATTGATGCTTTTGAACTGTGGTGTTGGAGAACACTCTTGAGAGTTCCTTGGACTGCAAGGAGATCCAACCAGTCAATCCTAAAGGAGATCAGTCCTGAATATTCATTGAAAGGACAGATGCTGAAGCTGGAACACCAATACTTTGGCCACCTGATGTGAAGAACTGACTCATTTGAAAAGACCCTGATGCTGGGAAAGATTGAAGGTGGGAGGAGAAGGGGACGACAGAGGATGAGATGGTTGGATGGCATCACCGACTCAATGCTCGTGAGTTTGAGTAAACTCTGAGAGTTGGTGATGGACAGGGAAGTCTGGCGTGCTGCAGTCCATGGGGTCACAAAAAGTCGGATACAACTGAAACGACTGAACTGAACTGAATCGATACATGTTGTTGTTCTGACTTGCTCCACAACTGGCTGTTACTCCATCTCGTTCCCCCTTCTTGGGCCTCCCCATCCCCTGAAAACCAACAGTATTGAAAGTAGGACAATTAAGAACCCTACAACGGCCTCTGAGTGTTCACGGTAAAGGAAAAGTCTCATGTCTCCCACTTTAAATCAAAGGTTGGAAATGATTACAGTTAGTGGGGAAGGCACGTCAAAAGCAGAGATAGGTCAGAAGCTGGCCTTTTGTACCAACGGTTAGCCGTGTTGTGACTGCAGAGGAAAAGTTCTTGACGGAAACTAAAAGTGCTACTTCAGAGAGCACACAGATGGTAAGAAACAACCTTATTGCTGATGCAGAGAAAGGTTTAATGGTCTGGAGAGATCAAAGCAGCCACAACATTCCCCGAAGCCGAAACCTAATCCAGAGCAAGGCCCTAACTCTCTTCAATTCTATGAGGCGCAAGAGGTGAGGAAGCTGCAGAAGAAAAGATTTGAAGTCAGAAGAGGTTTGTTTATAAGGTCTAAGGAAAGAAGCCATTTCCATAAGATCAAAGCACAAAATGAAGCAGCCAGCGCTGATGTAGACGCTGAAGCAAGTTACCCAGAAGATCTGGCTAGCTCATTAATGAAAGCGGCTCCACTAAACAGTGGGTTTTCAATGTAGACATGGGTACATATGTGTGCTCAGTCGTGTCCAACTCTTTGCAACCCCATGGACTGTAGCCCACCAGGCTGCTCTGTCCATGGGATTTTTCCAGGGAAGAATACTGGAGTGGATTGCCATTTCCTCCTCCAGGGGACCTTTCCGACCCAGGGATTGAACCCATGTCTCCTACATTGGCAGGCAGATTCTTTACACTGAGCCACCTGGGAATCCCTCAATGTAGATGATATAGTCTTGTATTGGAGAAGATGTCATCTAGGACTTTCACAGCTAGAGAGGAGAAGTCAATGTGAGGCTTCAAAGAAGGGGTAGCCTTTAAAAAGAAAGATTGATTTGGCTGCATCAGGTCTTAATTGTGACATGTGGGCTCTTTAGTTGTGGTATGAAAACTCTTAGTTGTGGCATGTGGGATCTAGTTCCTGGACCAGGATCAAATGAGGGCCCCCTGCATTGGAAGCTCAAAGTCTTAGCCACTGGGCCATCAGGGAAGTCTAGGCTGACTTTCCTGTTAGTGGCTAATGCAGTGGGTAACTGTTGAAGTCAGTGCTCATTTACCATTCTGAAAATCCTAGGGCCCTTAAGAATTACATTAAATCTACTCTGTCTGTGCTCTATAAATGGCACGATAAAGCCCGGAGGACAGCACATCTATTTATAACGTGGCTTACTGAATATTTTAAGCTCACTGTTGAGGCCTATTGCTCAGAAAAAAAGATTCCTTTCAAAATATTACTGCTCACTGACAAAGCACTTGGTCACCCAAGAGCTCTGATGGACATGTACAATAAAATTAATGTTGTTTTCATCCTATGAGTCAAGGAGTCATTTTGAGACTTCCAACTCTTAGAATTTAATAAATTCTTTTCATAAAGCTATGGCTACCAGAGATAGTGATTCTTCTCTTAGATCTGGGCAAAGTTCATTGAAAACCTTCTGGAAAGGATTCACCACTTTAGGTGCCATTAAAAATATTCATGATTCATGGGAGGAGGTTCAAATATCAACATTAATGGAAATTTGGCAGAAGTTGATTGTAGCCCTCATGAATGACTTTGAAGGGTTCACAACTTCAGTGGAGGAAGTAACTGGACATGTGGTAGAAATAGCAAGAGAGCTAGAAATGGAGCCTGAAGATGTGACTGAATTGCTGCAGTCTCATAATAAAACTTGAACAGATGAGGTATTGCTTCTTATGGATGAACAGAGAAAGTGGCTTGTTGAGGGGGAATCTACTTCTGGTGAAGATGCTGTGAAGACTGTTGAAATGACGATAAAGGATTTCAAACAGTACATAAACTCAGTTGGTATAGCAGCAGCAGGGTTTGAGTGGATTGACTCCAATTTTGAAAGAAGTTCTCCTGTGGGTAAAATGCTATAAACAGGCAGGCTGCACAGAGGAATCGTTTGTGGAAGAGTCAATCGATGTGGCAAGCTTCATTGTTGCCTTATTTTAAGGAACTGCTGCAGCCACCCCAATTTTTAGCACCCTTCACCCTGATCAGTCAACAGGCATCAACATCGAGGCAAGACCTTCCACCAGCAAAAAGACTGTGACTCACTGAAGGCTCAGATGATGGATAGCAGTATTTAGCAATAAGGTATTTTTAAATTAAGGTACATGCATTTTTTTTAAGACATAATGGTATCACACACTACGGTGTAGTGTAAACTTTTATATATGCTGGGAAACCAAAAAGTCTGTGACTCACTTTGTTGAGATATTTGCTTTATTGTGGTGGTCTGGAACCGACCCTGCAGTATCTCTGAGGCACGCCTGTATTTACTTCTGCCCGTTGCCCACAAGGCACTGCCAACTGTAGTCTACATTCTCTGCAGTGTTGTTGCCTTTACATTACTCAGATAAAATGAACTTGCCTTCTGCAAGGTAGGGTTGACACAGGCTGCTTTCCTTTGTGTTCATCTGAGTGGTGCTTCATTTTGTTTCTCGTTTAACTTTACCCTGAGGGTGAGCTGCTCAAGACCCTCACTTTTGTCAGAACCCCATCTTGGCAGGCCCCAGGTTCTCCAGAAGGCAGTCTAGTCCTGGGGTACAGGGTGATGGATTGTTTGGGGGGAACCTCTCATGGTTTCTCTTTTTGGTTTTTGGCCTTTTTGGAATTGTGCCACTTGTATGAGCTCAACAGTATTTTTCTTTCTTTCTTTTTTTTAAAGATTATTGTTGTTTAAAATTCTACTTGCTTCATTCAAGAGATTGATTCAGCACATCTGGTGTGCTGTAACTGCCAGAATTGGAAATCCCATTATTTTTTAAACACATCTTTTAAAAATTTTACCTTTTGTGAAGTCTCTTTTTTTTTTAAAAGAACTCTGTCATTTGGGGATGCCAAAACCCAGAAGCTCTGAAATTGATTGTTCACAATATATTTAGTAGTAGTGTTTTTAAAACCATTTTAATCCTATTTTTTAAATGTGATTTATCAAGATTATAATATTTGAGAGTAAAAAGATTCAACTCTATCAATATATAATCTGATTTTATTTGGTATTCAGGAAAGTTTATAATAAAAACTTCCAAAAGTAATGTCATGATCTTGCCTTATTCATGTAGTGCATGGTTTGATGAGAAAGGTAAAATAGCAGTTGTCAAGAAATCTACACTCATGTTACACTCCACATGCACTTATTTTCTTTTCTGTCTGTTTTCAGAGAACCATTTAGTAAAATAGAAGTCTATAGAAGAAATGATAAAAGATAACTTTTAACAAGAACTGCGAATTTGTGATTTATTTGTCCTCTTCTGACCTTGACTTTCATATTTAGGTTTTAGGAGAAGTTTCAGTACAACTTCTGCTTCTTCCCAAAAAGAGATTAACAGAAGAAATGCTTTTGCCAAGTGAGTATTAAGAAGATTTAGAAAAACATCTTTGAAGATGAATATGACAGGATTCTGTGAAGGAAGAAAAGTAGAGTTTTGTATCTTTTACATTGCATGGTAGAATTTTAACACCTAGGAGAAAAGGTGTGATGAATGTGTCAGTGAGAAGAATTCTTTGTCCCTCCTTTGCAAGCTCAATTAAAAATGTCACCAATGACTGAAGGTAGTATCCTGAATATATTTTCAAAGAGGCTTAGTACTATTAATAAAAGTTGGAGGAATTTACATTTTGTGTTATCTTTGAATAGGGTGGATTGATTTTACACTCTGTTTACTTAATTAGAGAATTGACTTATTTTGGGGAGTCCATAATAGAAATGTTAGGCCTATTTGCATAAGGTAATCTTACTATTATTTTAAAAAATATTCCTGCTTCCTCTTGTATAATATACTGCTGAAAAGGCTTTTATTGTTGTTTCTTTGTAGATAGAATCTCCTTTTTCTGTTTCTCATTTGTATTTATTTCCCCCAGACACACTTTATTTCGTGGGTAGAATAGATAACTTAACAGATAACTATTAAGTTATCTGAAACTTTCAGAAACTTAAAAAAGTTTTTTTTTGAGGAATATGAGGCTCTTCTAGACTGATTGGGTTAAGGAGTTTATTATTTTTTTCAATTTTAAATTCTTCCAGTTACTCTATGAACTGTGCCCTGGGGGGCAGAGGGGAGCATCTAGCTGAGTTAGGGACATGCACTAGTCATGGGGTCCTCAAAGCCACCTGGAATTACAGCCCATGCATCAGAACTTAACAAACAGATGAGCATCAGTCAGGTGGTTTGTGTAATCAGATGGTCTGAAGTTACTGGGAAGCCTCACAGAGATCTGAGATTTGACGTGAGAACCCTGACGGGGACTGAGGTGCTACCAGGTACTATTTCACAGAGTTGGGTGGGTTTTTTTTTTTACCAATTGTGAGCTTTTGAAATTGGTCTCCTCACATGACTAGCTGAAAGAGTTTAAGGGCAATAACTTTATGCTCCAGTTTGTTGAAGATATTCAAGAGTTCTTAGGCAGAATGGAAGAAATTACTAAGAAGAGACAACCAGGATATAAAGGATTTCGAAGGGGGAGAGGTATCAAAATCAGTGTCAAGATGTTGGTGAGTGAAAGAGCATGACACAGAGAAACCAGGGAAGGAGAGAGAAATCTGAACCGTGGGGATGATACAGCAGGTATGGATACGTACAAGATGATGAGTTGACATGAGAAGAAAATATCAACACTTCTGTTGGTTTTCCTTGAAAATAAAAATAAAGGAAGCTTTACTCATCCTTCTACAGATTGACACTAGTACCTGTTTTTTTAAAAAAAACATACTCTTATTGAGGAAATATAATCAATTTAAAACGTAAATTTTGCCATATTATTATCTTTCAGCATTTTCTCAATTATTAATACTCATTGAGGTTGTGAGCAAGAGCCTGGCCTTTGTCCTTGGATAGCTTGGATCTGAACACCAGCGCTCCTCTTTGCCACCTCTCTGACCTTATGCAAATAGCTTAACTTTTAATTCCTCACTGGTTTGGGTGAGGTCAGATGAGATAATGTATGTGTTTGGCACATAGTAAGTGCTCAGGAAGTGGTAGATACTGTCACGTGAAATTCAGAGTAATTTCATCAAGTTGCCAAAAGACATCACTTTGGGGAGGATACACACACACACACATGTATTATGTATTTCTTTGTTAACTTTATCATTATATTTGTACATTCAACGTGGTAAATAATCTTTTTTTCCCTTTGCATTTTAAAACTCAGATTTATCAGATAGGACAGGTTTTTTACCTCAGTTTTCCTACCCAGAAAATTAGAGTGCTCTTCCTTTCTCCAGCATTAATAGGTAGAAGTATGTAGGAAGGAGACACGGTGTGTGATAATGTATTTAAAAATACAGAGAGTGAAATAAAATGGAAAACAAGCAGGACCCAGATTCTGCTCACATCAGGCTGCGTGCAGTTTTGGTAACAGGTTCTTTGTTATCTCTACTGTGTGGCCAGGATAAGGGTTTCTCTTGGTGGAGAGATGGTGTGGATGGTGGGTGGATGGCTTCATGGTGGTGGTTTCTGGATGACTGTTTTGGGAGGTCTCAGGTTATAGAGCAACAAGATCCTGGTCATATTTCTATTTGGGGCAGGTTTCAGGATTAGCTACTTCCCAGGGACTGGAAGAAGCTCTGGGCAGTGCTGGCAGAAGGGCTTGTCTGGGCTGCATGTGGGTGCCTGGTGGTTGTGTCATCAGGTCATGTGGGTGGCAGGTGCTTGGAGGCAGTACCTTGTAAGTAATGTTTTGTTGTCTAGGAAAGGAGAGGAATCCTGTTCTAGGCAACTAAGATCCTTCCTGATGTTAGTGACAAGGGGGAGTGGCGAACCCTTAAATGTAACTGGAGTTCCTTCATAGAAGGTGTGTGTGTGTGTGTGTGTGTGTGTAGTTTCCAAAGCTGTGGATTCACAGTTTTTAAAAATGGTTTTCATGTAAAGAAATATTTGAAAGGTGAACAAAAGGTAATTTTAATTTACCACGGCCAAATACCAGGTTTCATTCTTTTTGCTTCATTAAATAGGTATAAAATGTGTGTGCACATACATAAATCGCTAGTGAAATCTTAAATCCAGATGAAGGTAGCATTAAAATAGCCCGAAGAGAAAAACTTTAAGCAACAGTATATCCTAATGTTGCTGCGTAGAATAGGAGAGATCCAGTTGTGAATGCCCAGTGTGCTGTTTGGTGAGTGACTTGTGGACCTGGCCTGGAGGGGAGCATGGCACACGGTGTCGCGCAGCTTCATGCTGAAGCATCTCCCTCGGTCCCCTGTGCGCAGGTCAAAGCCCACCCTGCACCGCAGCTGGAGCAGCAGCTCGACGGCCGGCGGCCTGGAGGGTAGCGTGAAGCTGCACGAGGGCTCCCAGGTCCTCCTCACCAGCTCCAACGAGATGGCCACCGTGAGGTACGTGGGCCCCACCGACTTCGCCTCAGGGATCTGGCTGGGCCTGGAGCTTCGAAGCCCCAAGGGAAAGAATGACGGGGCAGTGGGAGACAAACGCTACTTCACCTGCAAGCCCAACCACGGGGTCCTCGTGAGGCCCAGCAGAGTGACCTACCGGGGAATAAACGGGTCCAAGCTGGTGGATGAGAATTGTTGAGTTAGGCTTCTACATTGTTAAAATAAATGAGCTTACACACACACACACACACACACACACACACACACACACACACACACACACACACACACACACACACACAAAGTCCATGACTAGTGGTTTACTTCACTTAGCCGTTATTTAAAATTTGAAAATACAACTATCTTCATATAGACCATTATAACAATTCAGAGAGACCCCTTTAAAAAGCTTGAAATATGAACTGTAGGAATCATGGGTCTCTTAAAACAATATAAAACTAAGATTTTTTTTAAAAGCTTTTAAAGCTTTAGACCCAAGAAAATTCTTAAACTTGGGGAAAATGTGCCATGAGGTGACTGGCTGCTTTTGCGTCTCATTTTTGCACAGAAGAGTGGATTTTCCATATACCATCATTGTGCAGGTTTTCACTAGCTTTGGTTAATGTTAAGACGTTCACATGACCTTGTCTGGAGTTTTTCTTTCTTTCTGTACCATTGAGGACAAGGCGAGAGTAGCAGCTGCATGATGTGCGTTTTTCTTGTCTTTGGGTTTCGTTATTTGCCCTTCTGGGAATGTCCCACCTACAGACACTTTAGAGCTGTGGGGGTAGATGGGCCCCCGGGGCTCTGGAGCTCAACCTCTGCTGCTGCGGGGTTCTGAAGCTGCTCTTCCTCACCTGGGTCATGAGCTAGCTGGTCACCAGACCGTCCAGCTAGAATGCAGGTCTCCTACCTGTGGCCTGGGCCCTTGCTGCTGCCCAGTGCGTCATCTCAGACCGTTCTTCTGTGTTGGTGACTGCCTCATCTGGAGGAGCTCCAAAATCCCATGATTAGGGTCATGAATTCAAGTCACAATTGGAACTATTTGCACATATTTAACTTCCTTATTAGACATATCTATAAAACACACACACGCGAAGCACTTTGAAAATAAAACATGATGCACTTTCCTCTGTGGAGAATTTGCCACCATTTCCTCTGGGGATGAAAAATATTAAAAAAAAGTATATTTAAGACAGAGCAAATTAAGATATGTTAAGAAGAATGTAGTAGCGATTCATTTAAATGGTTATGGTCTTTGGTGTTTTATTATTCACAAGATTGGTGTTGCCTTTGCTGTTGCTGCTGGTTTCATGTTTTCAATTGTTGCAGAATTCAGCCTGTTATAAAGCTGCGGAGCTGTAATGTGTCTTTATTTTCCTTTTGAGTACATGTTAACAAACTAAGCTTCATGATAGAGTGATATAATAATGCAAAACATTTGTGTTGTGGATATGTATTGAAGTTTGTCCTATATGTACAAAGATTTATCTTTTATCATAGATATTCAGACTCTAAACTACCACAGAAATATCAGAGCAGTTTGCTTTATAAGATAAAAAGCATCCTTCAAAATGGAGCTTGCTTTGTGCTTTAGAAAGAATACATTGAACTATTTTGCAATATACTGTTTAAAATCTAAATTCTGTTGCTTTGCTGCCTTTTTAAAAAAAGTATGAAATTACAAATATTGCTAGAGCTATTTTCCTGAAATACATTTGCAAAGTAAGGCTGCTTTATAATCAAGGAATATTTTTGATTGAAGAAAGTGACTGTACTATGATTCAAAAGTAAACTTATTTTATTATATAGTTTATTTCTTAAAAACTCTATTTATATCTTACCATGAAATCCATGACTACACTGAACTTGGGTGTCCATAATTCTTCTTCTTAAATGGAAAACGCTATAAGTTAGTAACAGTAATGTCAACACTGAATTTATTTTGAGGTTAGAGAACCAATTGTTCTCATATTTAGATTAGGATTATTAAATCCATGTAATCTGTATGTTTACATATACTATACATAAAAATTAGGTGTTTTCATTTGTGTCTTGCTTCTGTCATTCAAAGTTCCCATCTTGAACATTAATAAAAAGGGAAGCTGGTTTGGAGTGGCATGTTGTCATTGACCCTGCCTGCAGTACCTTTTCTCAGATACTCAGATTACATATGCTTTGTGTTTAATTTTTTTTCTTCTTACAGTAATGACTTGGATTTGTCCTATACCTATTGAGAGTCTTAAAAAGTGCCATGCTTCTACTCAGCAAATAAAGTTATGTTTTCAGCTACTTTCTTATTACTTTGTTTTGATGCACAGAGAGTCATTTAAGAAAATAATATATTTCTGTGGTTTTCTAAAATTGCTTAATTACCTTTTATACCAGTGGGATTTCATTTATTTAGAGTAGGATAGAAAACATTGAGTTTACAGATTTAAAATTATATATAAATACATGTCTACTGAAAGGCTTTTGCTTCTATATTTTAAGGTAATTTGGTGGCAGTATGTTTAAGTGCTTTAAATGTGTTCAGATAGAGACATTTGCAGAGTCTGAGCTGAGACACTAACCATGGTGAGTCCCTCGTACCGTCCTCTCCTGAGCTTCTTATCCCTCTCATGTGTTATTATTCTACTTAGCATTTACCACCCTTGGTTATGTTCAACTTTGGGCTCATTGAGGAGTCGGTTCTAATTGTTTTGTTCATCGCTTCATCCCTAACACTTGGAATAATACTTGGTACCTAGTACATGCTGAGGAAATGCTGCTGAATGAGCCGAGGCAGTGGAGGCCATCAATGGTTTACAGTAGAGGTTGCCAGCTTCAGCCAGGTGGGCTTGAGAAGCCAGGCCACGGACAGGTACATTTTGCTGGGTAAGGGAGGACAAAGGACAAGAAAGGTTTGAATCATGGTAGCCCACCTTTACCCCAAATAGTGACATGCTGGGTGTCAAGGGTAGAAAAGGGAACAGGAAGGACAGTGTGGTCACCTAATTGCCCATCTGTTTTCCCTGGGGCCGACTCTGAATTTCCGTTGTGCTGGTGCTAATTCAGAGGACACAGTAACATGTGTGCTCCAACACAGAGAGGGTGGACTGGATCTCAGCCACGTGTGTACAGCACTGGTTTCTGGAGTCAAGCATTTTTATTTCAGAGTTTTATTTTGGACCTACCTATTTAGACTATGTGATATTATTTAAACCACATTGACCAATGGCTAGAGACCTAATGTGTTCGGAATCATCTTAACTAGGATCTAGATCTAGTAATTAACTGTTCACTGGATATTTGTTATCTAAATGACTGACCCAGAGACATATAATACATTTCATTGCATGACAAGCAAGTAGGAGAATTTTTTATTTTTCTTCATGCCCTTTGCTTTACTACACTCATTTATTATGCAAACACAGTAGTTAATACAAAGCTCACATTATCACATATGATTTTAGTAACTGTTTAGTAATATCCCTTGGTACATAGGCCCTTATTTACAAACAATGTCATATAAGCTGCTTGAATACACAACAGACATTCTTAATGGAGACTGTGTGGGGTTTGAACAAGTTACGTAAGTTGTGTTAAGATTTTATTACAAGCAGAATATGAGGCCTTTGCATAGGCAAAAATAATTTTTTTATAACAAAATTTTTGCCAGTGCTCCTTTTAAGGAAGGAGAAAGAAATTTATGTGGAGGAGAGTGGATGGGCACATTACTGACAACAATGTATTTTCATTATGCGTGGTAGAAATGAAACTCTTTTCTGCTCATAGCCTTTTCCCTTGAGGAGAAAGGCACGGGTTGGGGGGTAGGATCCTTGTTTCTTCTCATTCTTTAAAATATAACAGAATTTTCATGATAAAGCAGCAGTAGGTCTTGTCATTTTTTAGTTCAAATTGAAAAGTGTGGTCCTGGTGCTGAGGAGAGGCGGGCTGTAAGTTCTGAGCTGTGTTAGTGAAGACACTCTACGTGTTTAAATTGAGGCTGTTTAGCTAAAACATAACCTGTCTCCAGCGATCACTGCCATCATTTGACCAGCGATCGTGAATATGATTTAATTGCAGCTCTAAAATCCTTCATGCACCCCCAGGTGTCAAGCTTGTTGCTCCTGTAGATACTCAGGTCTTCACGCGCACACCTTGTATGCCTCTGTTCTCAGAGGAGCCGGTCTCAGGACTGGATGTTTTGTCAGAGTTGTTTGAATTGGATAAATTAAATTAAATAGGGAGTCTCAGGAAGCTACTTGCGCTGAACTGAATTTGAAGCATTCCTAAAGTTTAGGAAGTTTAAATATCTACATGCTGTGTTTTCTTTGACCTGTGTTGATCTCATAGAAGCTAAGTTCTTTCAGCTCCAGCCTGAGAGAGGCATTACTTGAAGAACCCTTACCTTCATGAAGACCAAATCAGTGATTTTTCATGTAACAAATCAAATAAGACTGACATGGAAATGAATCATGTTAAAATTATGTGCACAGTTTCAAATCATCCTTTTTATTCTATGTCTAATATGACTTCTGAGATTCAGCTTAAGTCTTAGTCAAGTGTTGATGATATTGGCCGTCCTTGACAGTTCTCGTTATGAAGGATAGGTGTTGCTATGCAGTATCTTTGGGAGAATATCCTAATGTGGATTTTTGAATGAATTTTAATAGTCGTAAAAATTCCATATTGATGGCAGGGGAAAGTGGATTTTGCATTATACACAACAGAGAAGAGGATGAAAGTGAAAATTTTCAGTTTCCTTTATTGAACCTGCCAGTAAAGATAGATTTCCATTAAGAATTCCAATAGATTATATGTACCTGTTAAAAATGTGATTTTTCTCAAGCGATCTTTTCTCTTTCTTGAAGGGACTAGAGCTTAGGGAATTAAGAAATAGCATGAGGTTTCTTGAGGCCTCACTTCACACTCCTGGTGTGAGACAGAGGAAAATCCAGTCCATGTCCTTCTTGAGTTTGTTTTCTTTTATGAAACATCACCTGCTGCTTACTGGTTACATTCATGAAGAAAAATAATTTGTCTTTAATCTTACTTCTCTGAGAACTGTGAAATATCACATAAATATTCTTGTGGAATAAAGAAAAAATATTTAAAAATATTTTTCTCAACTGTTAGATACACTAAAATATAGAAAATTGTCTGCAGTCGTCACAGTCTTCTCTTTTGGTGGGACACTTGAATTGGCTATCTTTTGGGGATTCCCTATTTCTCAATCCACTATAAAGCTATATAATCCAGCACAGGTTTCTAAAAATTGCCCTCCAGTGGCAGTGGGTGTCTCCACAAAGCTGAGAAGAGGGATTCTAACCAATCCGATGGTGGTTGGGAGAGAGGACTCCAGTTACTATGAATTCCTCATCATAAATGGTTCCACGATGTTTGTTGAGGGAGGCCTGACTCCATGGACACGCCTGGTCTCCAGCATGCGGCTCATCATGGGCTTTGTTACGCTGGGAATGGTCACGGACAGAAAGTACATGAGATCTGTCATTGGACATTAGGCATGGTGAAGGAGAACCTTCGAGTGATAAGTCACATGATTTTACCTTGCTAATAAGGCTGCCACTGTTGCAAACGTAACAAAAGAGAAATAAGTGGTGTCATGGTAAGTGTGAAGGTCATTAAGATATGATTTTCATAGTCCTGTGTCAGCTTTGCTTCTTTCAGGAAACCATCTTGAATTAACCTCATTTTGCTATGTTAATGATTTTATGATTTATTAAGGAGATCTTTGAATAGAACAATAAACAGAGAACTGATGCTAAACTTCTTTCTGGTCTCCTTTTGAATGAAGATTAAATATAATTTGCATCACTGGGATTGTGCACTGAATTAATTGGCTTTGGCTTTGAATGAATTAAGAGTTTCTCTCTCTGTCTCTCTCTCTCTCTCACACATATACCCACACACACACCCCTCTACCAACTGTGGGCCAGATGTAGGGATTTACCTTACACAGGAGTGAAGTCTTACAGAATCAGACTTCAGAGCTGGAAGGGGGCCTTTGAGACCAAACTGCTCATGTTTTTAAATGAGAAAGTGAGAATTTAACTTGCTGGAGTCATGTAAGTAGGTAATTGCTGTCTAATACCTATACTCAACTCCTGCACTTGGTCTGCATGCTACTTCTCAAATAATTGGTGAGTGCTAAACCATGCAAAATATTACAACCATGTGAGGTTTTTATCAGTCTGATAATCATCTGTACTGGCAAATAACCTCTCACAATGTAAGTGCTCTAGGGAGCACTAATATACTAAGGCTTAGTGGATTCATTTAGTAAGACTGCCTTTCCACTAACACTGGCTGAAAAACCTGCCTGCCCAATGAGGCTTTTAGTGATGGCAGGATAACTTATTTTGAGTAATTGCTTTCAGGGAGGCAGTAGGCCTTAGTAGAGGAATGGAGTGGGGTAACTGCTGGAGCACAGGTCAAACAGAGGGATCTGAGGAATGGACAGAGCACAGTACTGCAGATAAATGCGGTATCTGGGGTTCTCTTGAGGCAAGCCTGGTGGTGCCATCTTTACGTGGAAAGGTAACACGCTCATTTACATTTACTGAACACTGAAGCCGTGTTCCTCCCGCCCCCAACACTATGTCATATTATTTCCTTACACTGAGCTTTTCAAATGTTTTAAAAGTTATTAACTTAGAGCTAAAAATAGCTTTGTGTTTGAGTGGTGCATTAAAAATTAAATACACCTACTCAGGATACCAAATCAAAACAGAATCTTAATAGAAGCCTTAGTATTTGTTCTCAATAATTATCTTTTGTTTTAGGGCATCTTGTGGAAGATTATAGGAATTTCTGGTTTTTGTTTTATATGTTCACACAACAGCACAGGGAACCATCTGCTGCAGTGAAATTAGCAAAGTCAAGTTGTGTGTTCTTTGGGGACCCATTTAAAAAGTCATTAGCTAAAGACAGATTGACAACGCACTTCATACATTTTATGAATCTTGCCATGGGAAGTCTGTTATTCAGAGTAGTCTAAATTCATAAGCATCATGTTTTAGGTCTACAAAGCTCATGTGAATTTTAGTTCTACTATTACTAGAGAAAAATCTGTTAAAAATAGCCTGATCACTTAGAATTTTTAGTGGTACATGTGTGCTCAGTCATGTCTGCTTCTTTTCGGCCCCATGGACTGTTAGCCCTGCTGGGCTCCTCTTTCCATGAGATTCTCCAGGCAAGAATACAGGAGTGGGTTGCCATTTCCTCCTCCAGGGGATATTCCCCACCGAGGAATTGAACTTGTGTCTTCTTCAGCTCCAGCATTATAAGCAGATCCTTTACCACTGAGCCACTGGGGAGTTTTGGTGGTGCGCCCTGTGAATCTGGAGGTAAAAGCCCCAAGTGTTACGGAATAAAGTTAATCTGTGGTTATGTAATATTTTACAGCTGTAGGTTTATAAAAAACTATATGGAGAGGCCAGACACTTCAAAAAGAATTCATTAAGTTGATTAAATGTCTTCCTCTGTTGCTCATTTTTTAACACTTAAGTGTAGCAGAGAGTCTTCACACTCTTCTTTTGAGCTGAAAGGACTTGGTTCTGGTCGAGTTCTTGCTACTGTCATTAAACAACTGATGCCCACGTGGCACAGAAGGGGCGCTGGGAGGACCAGATAGGACTAGTGGGAGGGCAGGCATATAGAGACACATGCCAACTTTTGAAATTCTCCCCACAATCAACCCAATTCATTAAGGAATTCAAGAGGTATGAGAGGGAATGCTTGTGCTTTCACAGTTTGTAATCTCCCTGAGGGCCAGGGAGAAAGGGACATTATTGTCCTCAATTTGTATATGGAGACACTGAGGTACAGACACATCTAAGAACCCATAGATAGCCAGGACGCACATCCTAACTGGACCTGAAGAATCTGGTCTTTCAACTACCAAGTAGATCTTACACTTCCTAAAAAAATAAAAGTTTGTTCCTGATATATTGATCTGCTAAAATATTGAAGTACCAGTCATTGATAAATATTGATAAACCAGTCATTCCTCACAAATTGTCTATTTCCCAATGGAATGATTGTGAACTTATGATGAGCTTCTTTATAGATATGGGACATGAATAATTATACTAGCTTATGGCTTAATTAATGTAACTTCTACAGACTTTAATTGTGCCTGTCCATGTTCTAGGTGGAATTTTCCATCATAATTAATAAATACGTGAGTCCATAGCATCAGTATGAATTGCTGGAGCCATATGGCTGGAGTGCTGATACCTGGGCGATTAGCAAGTTAAATGAAACATCTTGAGGTCATCATATCTCGGTGTGGAGTTGTTTATTATCCATGTATACAGGCTTTTAAGATTGGACTACCATTTACATGAAAACTGATACCAATAAAGATGATTAGAGAGAATCAACAAATCAATCTCTGTGGTAGTAAGGCACAACCTGAAAATGTAGTGGATGTGTAGTTTTTAAGAAGAGAAAGGAATAAGATTTTTCCCTTGTTAATGAAAGAGTTGGCTATTTAACCACGTAGCATGCTCCCTGTTTAATTGGTTACTGGTGTCACAAGTATAAAGTAAAATTGTTCTCGTTATGACAGTTGCTCTGTCATCCTTTTAGGAGGGTATTTTTCAAAGTGTGATTATTGGACACCTTCAGGTGGTTTATGAGTTAATGGTTATATAATTAGACTATTTACTTTGTGCCGGGCATGAGCTAAAACTTTATTGATACAAGTATTTAGTGATGAGTTCATTGATGTTTCATCTTCATGTGTGTCCGATGAAGATACTTTTGGCAGTTAAGAAGATAAAGAAAAGTGATGTCCAAGGTATCTGAGCTTCTAAAGATGTGAAGAACTACTGACTAGGCAAGGCTCTGCCATAGAGGAATCAACACTCACTGGTCTGGTGTTGGCTTAGAACAGAATGGCCTCATGTCCAGGTGAGACTGTTGATGCAAGTGGAGTTGAGAAGGCAGGGGAAGGTGGATAGACACAGTCCTTTTGCTTGGGAATGTTTAGTGCTTAACAAGTGATAAATGCTTTCGTCCAAAAGTGAGGTTCTGGCACAGCTACCACCAGAAATGAAACTGGGAAAGAGAATGGAGGGGAGCAGAAAGAAAGAGATGAAAACTTTCTGATAAAGCATCATTGCATACTTCTGTGTGTAAGATTTAACAGATTCCTAACTTGTCTGCAATGGAGATAAATTTCACGTGTGAAAACCAAGTTCAGAACTCTTTGTAACATGTCACTACCAACCTCAGCACTCCATGTGTTCCTTAATTCCTTCACTTGTCACCCAGAGAAAAAAACTGTTTTGCTCTGTATTTGACAGGTATACAAATTATGCCTTGTGTTTCAGTCAATTTCTGTTCCCATATGTGCTAGAATCACACACTATTAAGGAGCCGGAACTGGGGAAAAGCCTGGAAGGAAGGATACTGAATCAGTACCTCTCCTTAGGACCACTGGAGGGCCTGCTGCTCCCGTGATTCATCTCCAGGAGTAGAAACTTCAGCTTGGTAACCTTCATGATTGAAATTGTTAGAAAGTGTGACACTAATGCTCATGAATGGATACATTTTTATGCCTCGATGTATCACTGTTGCTTACATTAAAAAAATTTTTTTTTAATTATATCGGAGTTTATTTTAGTGCTAAGTTTTAAAATAAGGAATTAAAATTTTAAATCTCAAATTTCCGACGCAGTAGGAAACCTCACACTCCACTGTTCACCGTTAGTAGTAGGGTTTTCTTAAGGCTTGAGGTATATTACCAGGATGTTGGACTCTCTGGATCTTACCATCCTCAAAGCACTTTGAGTACTTGTGTTTCATTCAGATGAGTGTATACACATTTTCTCTCTACTACTCTTAACTATTCACCACATTTGTATGATATGATCGTCGATGACTCAGCACAAGTGAAAGCACCCAGCATCCACAGTGACCTTCCAGTGAGTTCTCTATGATTCTTTTCCAAGTAAACAATGTCCCCGCGCTGACACTAAAGAGAACTTTATTTCGGTTCCCTCTGCTCTCAAGTGGTCCAGGCCCACATTGACCAGGTAAGGGAACACCTATGACTCCGACTAGCAAACACGGGAGCGGCTAGCTCTGCGAGCGTGGAGCAGAGCACACGGGACAGGGAAAGAAGCAGGAGCAGGTGGGCACCAGCCATCCGTCAGAACCCTACGCAGCCCCGTCCCGGCCTCGCGTTGATCACTCGTCTTTATATGTTCTCCTTTTGCAAGACTGGGATGAACCCGTGTTCCAAACCTTTAGAAGCAATTTGAAAACACAGCTTTTGATGTGGCACTTCAAAACAAGTTGGCACAGAATGAAGAGTGACATTTGGTCAGTGGTTTGCGGAGGAGCCGTAGCCTGTCCCTCCACGGGCCGGGCTGGGGCTCAGGGCGCAGGCTGGCTCTTGGGCGCGGGGTCCTCGTAGCGGCCCGGGCCGGGGGCGGCCTCCGGGGGGAAGCCCTGCTGCTGGTAGCCGTAGTTGACGGTGCCGCACGGGAAGTGGCGCAGCCTGAACAGAGGCACGTCCCGCAGGCTGGCGGTCAGCGCCGACGGCTCGAGGAGCAGCGAGGCACCCGGGTGGCGGGCGGCGGGCGCGGGGGCCGGGACAGCACGGGCGCCCTCGCCGCCCGGGGGCCCCGGCTCGCGCTGCTCCTTCTTGGCCGGTGGAGTGTTCTTTTTGGTGGGTTTCTCTGTAAACCAGGAGCCGTAGGTGGGGTTCCAGAGGCTGGTGGGCTTGTTCCTGGAGCCCTGGACTTGGGGCAGCTCCGAGGGCGGGTTGGACTGCGAGAAGGCCATGTTGACGTGTCCCCCCTCCACGGCCGGCGGCCGGGCGCCGCCTCGGACACAGGCCTCCGCGACCGCGGGCTTCTTGCCGGCCTTGCCGGGCGGAGCCGAGGGCAGAGCGGCGGGGGCGGCCGGCTCGCGGCCCTCCTCTCGCTTGGCCTGGGCCGCCGAGACCAGGAGAGGAGGGATTCCCTCGGGGTCCTGGGGCCTCATGGGCACCTTCTCCTCCTCTTCCACGAGGGGCCCGTATTCTACCGGCAAAGCGGTGTTGATCACATCTGGGTCCTACAGGCGGGAGAGATGGACGGATGGAGACTTTGAACCACAGGCCAAACGTGTGGATGGGAAGATAACCTTAGCGATGATGTCATCCAAACTTACTTAACAGATGAGGCAACCATTCAGGGTTTACTGGGAATATATTAATTTGTAAGCACGGGAGAATAAGAAACACGTGCGAAAACGTCCTCATCTTTGTAGAGCTTGGAGGAGAGGCGCTATTATAGAAGAGCGTGCTGGGACAGGGTGCCCAGAAGCGGCCCCACTACCTGGGGAAGGGGAGTGGGCTCAGGAAAGAAAGGCTTTGCAGAGACCAGCTTTAGGCAAAACTTATAGACGAATGGATTTAAAAAATTATAAATTAGTTTTTTAAAATGGTTACAGTCTGTTTCCAGTGAAGTGTGCTCAGTCGTGTGCTGCTCTTTGCAATCCCATGGACTGTAGCTTACCAGGCCCCGTCCATGGAATTTTCCAGGCAAGAGTACTGGAGTGGGTTGCCATTTCCTTCTCCAGGCGAACTTCCCGACCAGGGGATCGAACCCACGTCTCCCACATGGCAGGCAGACGCTTTATCCTCTGAGCCACCAGGGAAGCCCAGTTCCCAGTGAAATACGTAAAAAAAAAAAAAATCTATATGTTTGACTTCAAAATGTGTCTGTTGAGAGTGAGAGGAGGGGAGGCGAAGGGAGGAGGGACACACCATGCTGGCTGACAAGGTTAACCTCTGGTTCTCCTAGCATTTCCATCACCTTTGGACGGAGGCTGCACTGGATCATAACGTTTCTGGGTTATATCATCACTTCATTACACATGCTGATATCACAATGCAGTGGTTTTTCAACAAGTTTGGATCTGATGAAACCCAGGAAATACTGACGTGCTAGGAGGAAAACCACTTACAAAATCAACTCTGTGCTAGATCATTTTTACAGCGACAGACTGATATAGAAAAGCAGAAGGCAGCTGCTAGAGATTTGAGGAAGATTTGTGGAAGAAAGCTTAAAGTTGGGGAAACTTAATCCTGTACTATTTTGTGCAAATTGGGAAAACCATCACTTCAGGTTAATAGAAAAGCACATAGGTCCAGTATTCATCAGTAAAAAGTTTAAGCATAAAAAATAACTACCTTCTAATTCTCTCTGCTTTAGTCTTTAGTTCCTTCTCTATTAATTATTAATTTCTAGAATGAGTCATTCAAAATATGCTTGTACAGAGCTCCCAGCTTTTAAGAGGGATCTTATGTGCTTTGGAGAAGAAAATTACTCCAAAGTATATGTACTTAAGTGGATACATCCCATTAATATTACAACATAATAACCTAAAAGCCACTGAACATCAAGTTCTCTAAAACAAACAAAAAAAACCCCAAATAACTTGAAGTCTATATAGATAAATGCTTTCTGAGCTCAAAGGACCCAAAAGAATGGAATCATGAGGACAGGAGGTGACTCCAGTGTGAAAATGTATATGTCTATTGTTACAACTAAGAGGAGAGGGAATTTAGAGAGGTAGCGGTTTGTTGTCTGACTTCTAAAAGGTTCTCCAGAATCTGATATTCTGGCAGAATGAGAGGCAAAAAAGAGGGAAAGAAATTCACGCAGCCTGGAGGTGAGAAGTGTCGGTGTGAAGGTCCCTGAGACGTTGAAGTAGAGGAGCACACCCCTCCACCGAGGATGGTGCAGACACAGACAGAGGAGATTGGGGGCCAGGGCTCTCACTTGATGGCCTCCACTCTTGAAGAGGTAGAAGGCATAGTTATCTGCTGAAAATCTCCCCATTTCTATTAACATCAAAACAGGAAAAAGGCAGTCCTTACTGACGGAATTGGGAGTGGAATCTGGACAGGGACCAGCAGGACTTCGGGAAGCTGCGTGGCTTGGACAGACCCTCTCCCAGCTCAACTCCTCTTAAGCGACAGCAACTAGTATTTGTTTACAAAACAGGCAGACTGAGATACCACTCATTGTACTTATAGATAATTAACATTCATCTTCAAGAGCATAGCTTATTTCTCCTGGCTGGTGTAACTGTTATTTCACATTTTGGCATTTGCCATCTTCAAGACTTTTCCATATAAATACTAGCTGAAGGAGGTGGGGGGGATGTGTATACCTGAGTGCAGTATTCAATCCTCTCCAAAATTATGGCAAAGTTGGGCCTGTCTTCAGGCTGATGTTGCCAGCACTGGGTCATTATCCGGTATCTAAAAGAACAAGGACATAAATTAAAATCAAGAAAAATGGGATGAAAAATAAGTCCCGCCCTCCCCCCAGCGCTTTTCTAATAGGACTGGAACAGCACTGTCTTCTAGGGTGGGGACTCATCTTGTCCCCGTGTTTGCATGTGCCGCCCTCTGCTGATGGGCAGGGTGTGAAGGTATCACACAGGGCTCATTTGTTGCATTCCTGAATTACCGTCACCTCTGGGGCAGAATATTCTAACTGTATTTCCCATCTGTCTTGTCTGTGGGAAGGAGGTGAGACAGATCGGTTCAGTTCAGTTCAGTTGCTCAGTCGTGTCTGACTCTTTGCGACCCCGTGGATTGCATGAGGTCCGTGGTGAGACACACAGGACAGCAGAAAACCCAGGGGATAGAGATGCTCTAGGGAGACTCAAGACCTGTGGAGTAAGGCAGCAGGGACGGAGCCCACGACACAGACCCAGGAGATGCCTGAGGCCAGTGAGCCTGGTGAGTCCACAGCCTCCATCCAGACAATGTGTACCTTTTGGGGTGTGGCATTATTGCTGTCAAGGGGCAGGTAAGAATAAACCATCTCATTGAAACTACAGACACACTCCTATCTTGGGGCATATTAAATGAGGTCAGCCATCTGTTCCTTCATCTTAAAAATTAAAATGCATATGTGGCTGCAGATATTTTTTGAAAAGGAAAATTGTGCTTAGTAAATTGTAGAAAATCCTCAGAGTCATACACAGGCCCTGGGCAGTTCTTAGGTGGGTCCATCCGTCCTCCACTGGTGACGAACTCCAGGACTTCCTGGTTGCTTTTGCTAGGGTATGGCATGTATCCAAGAGAGAAGATTTCCCATAGCAGCACTCCGAAGGACCTGCACACAGGATGGGAGGTGTGGGTGTGGGCGTGCACACACACATACACAGAGACTCAGACATACACACAAATACATTCACAGATGCTCATACACAGACACACACACACACATGTAAATACCCCGACACACTTACAGAGACATATGTATATGTACACACAGAGACATAAACATATACACAGTCTCAGACACACACAGACATGCACACATGGAAAATTTTAATTGCTTAATTTCATTTTTCCACAATAAAAGTTTTTAATATGGAGAAATAGAAAAGAATGAGAACGTAGCCCTACGTGAAGATCCATAAAAGGATAACCAGCATGTTATGTTTCTTCGTTCAAGATTCTGGGCTTAGAATTTTTTTACATAATTGCTGTGATTTTCTTTTTTTGGGGCAAATTCCATTATAACATAAACATTTTGCATGCTAATACAAACCCTTTTATAAATAGAATTTGACATAGCTATAAAAAATTCCACTGAGTAGTTGTGCCATAATTTGCTCTATCATTTCCATATTGTTTTCAATTTTTGAAGTATTTTAAAAACATTGTGATGAACATTTTTATACATTTTTAAAAGGACAGTTTCCTTAGAATAAATTTCCGGAATTTAGGATTAGGATAATCTAGTAAAATCTAGGATAATTCTAATGGAATGACTAGATCAAAATAATATGAACGCAGAAAAATTATTTCTGTATATTGCCCATGTGACTTTCTAGTGCATTGCTGATCATCAACCAGCACTGTGCATCAGACACTCTTACCAACACTGAGAGTTCTTACTAAAAATGAGAACTTTTGCTGATTTTTAAGGTAAAAAAATGGTAGATTATTTTAAATTATGATTATTGATTGGATAATTAACATGGTTGAATGTGTGTGTTAATTCACTCTGTTTTTTTCCTGTGAATGTTTCATGTTTAACCACATATAACCACCCTAAACCACATATTATATTTTGATTTATAAACATACTTTATCAAAGATGTTAATCTTTTATTCAAAGTTCAAACACTTCTATTAGTTGCTTTCTTATTTTCCTTGTTAGCATACCAAAGATTTTCATTTTTAGGTAGTTGAATCTATTTTAAAAAATTCTGTGATTTCTTCCATCTGTTTCAGAGATGGTACAATCCTCTCTTTACCAATGATTAGATGAATGTTTGCTATTTTCTTCCAGTTGTATTAATATTTCTTTTTTCTTTCTTCTCACATCCAGTTGGAGTTGAGTTTGGTGTAAAGTGGGAGGTAAGGATCTCATTTTATTCGCTCTTCTAAAACCACTCTTTAACACTACATATTCCTATAATAATTTTCTCGTCAACTATTGACTTGTGAGTAAGATAGGTCTGTTCCAGGATATCTATTCACTTCATCTATTTGTCTGCTTCTTGCATTGATACCATTTTCTTTTACTTTATTTTTTGGCTGTGCCGAGTCTTCACTGCTGCACGCAAACTCTTCTCTAGTTGCGGTGCACGAGCTTCTCACTGCACTGGCTTCTCTTGTAGAGCCGGGCCCTAGAGTGTGGGCTTCAGTAGCTGTGGCACACAGGCTTAGTTGCCCCTGGGCATGTATAAACTTCTTGGACCAGGGATCAAACCTGTGTTCTCTCATTGGCAGGCAGATTCTTAACCATTGTGCCACTAGGGAAGTCTCTCTTACTTTTTGTGTATTTATGTTTTAATATCCGGTAGGACATTTTTCCTTCTCTCTTTTTAAAGAAATGTATCTGATTTCTCACAATCAAATCAAATGTATTTTGATTTCTCAAAATAAAAAATACAAAAAATGTATTTGATTTGTTTTAAATGAACTTTAAAATGATTTCTATTGTGTTTCAAAATCATCTCCTTTGATATTTTGCCTAAAACTTTAAAACATTTAATTTCATAATTAGTTTTTTTAGCCAAAAAAGGCTATCTTTGTTTTAGTATTTGGTTGCAGTTTTATAATGTTAATATTACCTCAAAAATTTACAGAACTATAGCTCCTCTGGAACTATAACTCTTGAGTCACTTGGACTGCAAAGAGATCAAACCAGTCAATCCTAAAGGAAATCAACCCTGAATATTCATTGGAAGGACTGATGCTGAAGCTGAAGCTCCAGTACTTTGGCCACCTGATGTGAAGACCTGACTCATTAGAAAAGACTCTGATACTGGGAAAGATTGAAGTCAAGAGGCGAAGGGGATAACAGAGGATGAGATGGTTGGATGGCATCACCGACTCAATGGACATGAGTTTGAGTAAGCTCCGGGAGATGGTGAAAGACAGGGAAGCTTGGCGTGCTGCAGTCCATGGGGTCGCAAAGAGTCAGACAGAACTGAGCGACCAAACACCAAAGCTTCTCTGGGCTTCCCAGGTGGCACCTGTGGTAAAGAACCTGCCTGCCAATGCAGGATACTTAAGAGATGTGGGTTTGATTCCTGGGTTGGGAAGATCCCCTGGAGGAGGGGTGGCAACCCACTCTAGTATTCTTGCCTGGAGAATCCCATGGACAGAAGAGCCTGGCAGGCTACGGTCCATAGGGTCCCAAAGAGTCAGACATGTAGCAAGTGATTTACACAAAGTACTTTTATTGACATCATTTAAGTGAACTTTCAAAGATTCTTTTGGGGAGAATTGGGCAAAGGTAGCTTCTATATTTTTCAGGTGAGAAGGCTGAAGCAGAGATTATTATACAGTTAATTCAAGACAGACTGGAATATGTTATTAGATTTCTTGATTCTACTGACTACAAATTGCCTGGTGCATATATTATTCTTTTCTGTTTGGTGGTCTTTCTGCCTCCCCCAAGGGCAGAACAAAATAAGCAAAATCATGGATGAAACTAAATAGCAGGGCTTAAAGAATCCCAGCAATATGTTTTCTGCCTATCTGGATAAATAGCTAAGGAGACAAATTGCAGTATTCTTTGACAGAATCACTGTATGGATTGCAAATAGATGTTTATTTTCTTAGAGTTCAAGGGAGTGAGAAGTCATGTTGGTTACAGAACACTGGTAATTTCAGGTAAGTAATGTTGTGAGATTTAACAGATAACCATACAGGATACTCATTAACATTTGAATTCCAGATAAACAAGAAATACATTTTTAGTATCAGTATATCCCAGTTGGATTTCCCAGGTGGCGCTAGTGGTAAAGAACCCTCTGGCCAGTGCAGGAGACATGAGAGATGAGGGTTCGATCCCTGGGTTGAGACGATCCCCTGGAAGAGGGCATGGCAACCCACTCCAGTATCCTTGCCTGGAGAATTCCATGGACAGAGAAGCCTGTGGAGCTTCAGTTCATAGGGTCGCAGAGAGCTGGATGGGACTGAAGCGATTTAGCACACATTCATATCCCAAATACTGCATGAGACATACTTATACCATACAATTTTCATGTGAAATTTCATTTTAACTGGCCATTTTGTATTTTATCTAGTAATCCTACAGATCAGGTAAATCTATATTTTGTATGCCAATTTTTTTTTAAATCACCTATAAGTTAAGCCTGTCTTAAACAGGAGCCACAAGGCCCAAAGCTTTGCACCAAAGCATTCAAAAATCAAATAAGACAAATATTTTTTAAAAAATCCCACATTGTTTCTTCTGATATAAAACTTGCTCCTCTGCTTCATGAGGCCTGGGGTGGGATTGAGAATTTGAGTTTATGACAAGGTCCCAGGTGATGCTGATGCTGTTGCTGTTGATCGGAGGAGCACACTTTGAGACCCACTGGGTTTGGGTAAGTCAAATCTCAGTGGCTTCAAACAACAAAATCTCTTATGCACATTATCAAAAAATGGATCAGAGGAGGGACTCTGGTCACCATGGCTCCTCTGTCTTCTGACCTTATCTCAATGCAAGGCTTTCAGAATCTGGAGGATTCTTGTCCATTTTCTTGGTTTCCCACATTGCTGTTGAGAAATTCAATTGTTTGGATTCCCTGTCTTTCCTCTCTGATAATTGTTTACTATGACTTTATTTGTATCTTTGGAAACTTTTACCACCTTGATCACCATTTGTCTGAAATTTCACAATGATATATTCATGGGGTTGCTCTTTTTATTCACAGCGCTTAGCACTTTCTGGATGCTTTCATTCTGAAAACGTACGTCCTTCTGGGAAATCTTGAATTATTTCTTTGATGTTTTTATTCCCTTCATTTCTGCTCTTCATTCTTTCTGGGACACCTATTTGTCAGCTAATTGGGTCTAATGGTCTAATTCTTTTAATTGTCTTTCTTTTCCTATCTATCCGATCTATTTATAGTCATTTTATTTTCTAGAGGATTGATTCAACTCTGTCTTCCAACTTTTCTTTTACTTTCACACATCTATTATCATCTTTTTTTAAAAAAACACTTTATTTTCTTAAGAACAGTTTTAGGTTGTAAAGAAATTATGAAGATAACACAGAAAGTTCCCACAGGCCTCACACGCAGTTCCATTTTTAGCTTCTTACATTAATGTGATACATTTGTTACAATTAATGAGCCAATACTGAGGAATTATTATTAACTAAAGCCCATAGTTTATTCAGGTTTCCTTAGCTTTTGCTGAATTTCCTTTTTCTGTTCTAGGACTCCATTAGAATATCACTTTATATTTAGCTGTCATGTTTCCTTAGGCTATTCTTGACTTTGGCAACTTCTCAGACTTTCCTTGTTTTTAATGACCTGGACAGTTTCAAAGAGTTCTGGTCAGGAATTCTGTAGAATGTCATATTAGGATTTGACTGTTTTTCTTATGATTAGACTGGAGTTAATGGGTTTGGGGAGAAAGACCTCAGAGGTTAACTACCATTTCTTCATATGTCAAGGTACGTGCTATCAACATGATCTACCGCTGTTGATGTTGACCTTGACTGCCTAGCAGAGGTAGTGTTTACCAAGTTTCTTTCTTCCCCCTGCTTTTCTCTCTCTGTGCCTTTTGAAAAAAATGCTGCTGTGTGCTGCCCACATGGGCTCCAGGGAACTAGGCTCCATCTCCTTGAAGGCTCTCTTATCACATTTTTCTATCCAGGAGTTTTTTCCCTAAGAACATTTAAAATAATTAGTTAATTGATTTTTGGCTGCGTTGGGTTTTAGTTTTAGCATGCAGGATCTCTCCTTGCGGTGTGCGGACTCAGTCTTTGCGGCAAGCGGGCTCAGTTGCCTCTTGGCATGTGGGAGTTTGGTTCCCCAACCAGGGATCAAACCCGTATCCTCTGCATTGAAGGCAGATTCTTAACCACTGGACTGCCAGGGAAATCCGAAAAAACATTGTTTTAAATAATCTTTTGTCCTTAAGATTATGGTTACAATAACTTAACTTTCTGAGGATATTGTTTTTAAAAGTTTTCCTAAACTTTCTACATTCTTATTCCTCCAAGTTCCTTTGTATATGTTTGCTTCCTTCAGATCAGAATCTTTCCTCAAATGTTTGTAGATTCTTGGCTCTCTGTTCATATATTAAGATTGGAACCCGACAAGATGGGAAGCTCTGTGTAGATGAGGCTTGCTAACTGGAGAGCAACTGACTTGCTTGTTTCACAAGGGGCCTTCGTTTCCTGGCTGCTGTAACAGTGTACCACAGACTTGATGACTTAAGACAACAGAAGTTTATTCTTTCACAGTTACGAAGGCTGGATGTCTGAAGTCAGTATTGAGAGCTGAAAGTGAAGTATATGCGAGACCACACTGTTCCTTGCCTCTTCCAGCTTCTGGAGGCTGCTGGAACATCTTGACCTGTGGCCACATCTCTTCAACCTCTGCCTCTGTCCTCTGGGTGTGAGGCAAATCTCCCTTTGCCTCCTGTGAGGACACTGGTGATGCAGACTCCTTCTCCTGATGAGGGTTTCTGGGATGAGATCCTGATACCACTGGAGGGCCATTTTTCAGCCCACTAACACTCACTACCACACAATTGCACTCATCTCACACGCTAGTAAAGTAATGCTCAAAATTCTCCAAGCCAGGCTGCAGCAATACGTGAACCGTGAACTTCCAGATGTTCAAGCTGGTTTTAGAAAAGGCAGAGGAACCAGAGATCAAACTGCCAACATCCACTGGATCATGGAAAAAGCAAGAGAGTTCCAGAAAAACATCTATTTCTCTTTATTGACTATGCCAAAGCCTTGACTGTGTGGATCACAACAAACTGGAAAATTCTGAAAGAGATAGGAATACCAGACTACCTGACCTGCCTCTTGAGAAACCTATATTCAGGTCAGGAAGCAACAGTTAGAACTGGACATGGAATAACAGACTGGTTCCAAATAGGAAAAGGAGTACGTCAAGGCTGTATATTGTCACCCTGGTTATTTAACTTATATGCAGAGTACATCATGAGAAATGCTGGACTGGAAGAAACACAAGCTGGAATCAAGATTGCTGGGAGAAATATCAATAACCTCAGATATGCAGATGACACCACCCTTATGGCAGAAAGTGAAGAGGAACTAAAAAGCCTCTTGATAAAAGTGAAAGAGGAGAGTGAAAAAGTTAGCTTAAAGCTCAACATTCAGAAAACTAAGATCATGGCATCTGGTCCCATCACTTCATGGGAAATAGATGGGGAAACAGTGGAAACAGTGTCAGACTTTATATTTGGGGGCTCCAAAATCACTGCAGATGGTGATTGCAGCCATGAAATTAAAAGATGCTTACTCTTTGGAAGGAAAGTTATGACCAACCTAGACAGCATATTGAAAAGCAGAAACATTACTTTGCCAACAAAGGTCCGTCTAGTCAAGGCTATGGTTTTTCCAGTGGTCATGTATGGATGTGAGTGTTGGACTGTGAAGAAAGCTGAGCACTGAAGAATTGATGCTTTTGAACTGTGGTGTTGGAGAAGACTCTTGAGAGTCCCTTGGACTGCAAGGAGATCCAACCAGTCCATCCTAAAGGAGATCAGCCCTGGGTGTTCTTTGGAAGGAATGATGCTGAAGCTGAAACTCCAGTACTTTGGCCACCTCATGCAAAGAGTTGACTCATTGGAAAAGACTCTGATGCTGGGAGGGATTGAGGACAGGAGGAGAAGGGGACAACAGAGGATGAGATGGCTGGATGGCATCACCGACTCGATGGACATGAGTTTGAGTGAACTTCGGGAGTTGGTGACGGACAGGTGTGCCTGGCATGCTGCAATTCATGGGGTTGCAAAGAGTCATACACGACTGAGTGACTGAACTGAACTGAGCACTTGCTATGTCTAAAGTTTTTCTCTTCATGGGTCGGTTCCTTCACTGAGAATCTTCTGATCTCCTCCTGCCTAGCTGCCATGTGCTTGGCACTGAGGGGAGAGAGGATGCATGCACCTTTAGGTAAGCAGACTTCTTAAACTCTACTATTTCTGCTTATAGTAGAGAATCCATGTTTGCTGATGTCTGATATCCCCAAGGTCAAAAAGAATTCAATTCTTCAGAGAGGGAACCCCTAGCCTTGTGTGGTGGTAGAGGAGGGGCAGAGGTGAGGGAATGATCTAGTTACTTTTTAAACAGATCTGTAACTCATTTTCCTCTCTGCAACACCTCTACTTAGAGGTGCTGGCACCTTCCACTCCTGGGCCTTTCTGGGGCTCCTGACCAGGCCGAATGAAGCAGGCTACTTCAAGATGGATGTAGGTGTCAACTTTCTAGTCTCCTAAGTAAGGGACCAGGCTTCCCTGGTGGTTCAGATGGTAAAGAATCCATCTGCAATTCAGAAGACCTGGGTTCGATCCCTGTGTTGGGAAGATCTCCTGGAGAAGAGAAGGGTTACCCACTCCAGCATTCTGGCCTGGAAAATTCTATGGACAGAGGAGCCTGGCAGTCTACAGTCCATGGGGTCACAAAGAGTCAGACACAACTGAGCCACTAAGCACACACACACAAGTAAGGGACCATTTGTCTGTAAACTTTCCAGTTTCCAAAGTTATGTCATTGTTGTCTTTGTCCTTGTGGATTTTTATGCAAAGAAGATTCCTCTGTGTATGAGTGTATTTTGGGAGGGAACACAGGTTGACTGCCATTTAAAATTATGTGTTGCTCTTGTAGGAATTATGTAAAACAGTATGGAGAGTGCTCAAAAAATTAAAAATAGAACTACCTTAAGATCTAGCAATTCCACTTCTGGGTATACTACATCCAAAGGAAATAAAATCAGTATTTTGAAAAGGCATCTGCACTCCCAAGATCATTGCAGCATTATTCACAATAGCCAAGATATGGAAACAACCTAAATACTGATGGATGGATGAACGGATAAAGAACATGTGGCATGTATTTTACACACACACACACACACACACACACACACAGAGGAATATTATTCAGCCTTAAACAAGAAGGAAATTTGCCATTTGCAACAACAGGGATAAACCTGGAGGACAGTATGCTGAGTGAAATAAATCAGGCACATAAAGACAAATGTCACATGACCTCACTTATAAGTGGAATCGCAGAAACAGAGAATGGAATGATGATTGCCAGGGAAGAAGAGTCTAGTCAAGGAGCACAAGGTCTCAGTTTTGCAGGATGAATGATTTCTGGAGATCTAATGTGCAGATATTGTTTTCCAAACTGATTTTTAGCTGTAGATCACCATCACTGATATTTTTGTGCTGATAATAATTTCTTTTTCTCTGTTATTCTGTCAACTGGAGAGTTTCATTGATCATTTTTCTAATCTTAACTCAATGCTTTCCTGGGATAAATCCAACTTTGTTATTATGCTAAAAAAATTATGTGTGGCCCTGTGTGTGTTTCACCAGCCTGCAGTATCAGAACAGCCTGGGAATTTATGAGAAATGGAACTTCTCAGTGACCTCAGACTTCTTGAATCCTGAGCTCTCAGGGTGGGGTCCAGCATTCAGTTGTGTCTTACCAAGACTTCCTGGTGATTCTGATGCTCTGTTGATGTGGGCCCTGCTATAGAGGTATGCTGTCTTCTCTCTTATCCTTCCACAAGAGAGTGTGGGCTCGTTTGACTCATGAGCTCTACTTGAAGGCTCATGGTGAGACCTGGATGAGGGCAGCAGAAAGACTCACCACGTGTCTGTTTTAGAAGTAAATATTCCTTCCATGAAGGCCTCTGGGGGCATCCACTTGACTGGCAGCATTGCACAGCCTCCCTTTCGGTAGTAGCTCGCTCTGCAGGGAGAAGAGAAAAGCAGACTTGGTTCTGGAGATGGCTCCGAGCCAGGTACCTTGAGAGAGTGGCAAAAAACAAGGTCTGTGAACTGAAATTAACGAGGGGCTCTTGTGGTTCGGGCGAACAGCAGGGGGCACAGATCATCTAGTTAACAACCTTAGTGTCACTTAATAGGAGACGAAACAGCCTGCTGGAGGTGTGAAAGAAAAGATCTATGCAATGACTCAAATACCCACTAGCAGATGGTTAGATTTCCCTGATGGATTTTGTTCACTGTAACTCACAATGAATAACATTACTCCAACCTTATGAGTATAGTTCCTGATGATCCACGGTAATGCGAGATGCACAATGGGAGGACTAAGAGCGGGGCTGGTGTCCTACTAGTCTGGGTCCTCCTCGGCACTTACACAGCATCTAATTCAACACAGGCACGTGACTCCAAGTCCTCTAGGTGGCTGGCGGGAAGCTGCTTCCTTTAGCACAGCCGCCAGGGAAAACACAGGCCTGGGGTGGAGCTGGCGTCCGAGGGATGAGGTAACTAGTTTTTGTCAGTGACATCATCAATGCAACTCACTCATAAAAAAACTAATGAATCAATTCCTCCCTCTGAAGCCAGCTCCACCCCAGCCCTGTGTCCTTGTGCCTGGTATGTTATGGGAGGTGGCTTCCTACCAGCTGCCTAGATTAATTACTTCAAAAAATAACTGACTGAAATATGAATTGAGTGGTTAGCTGACTCATTGGAAAGGACCCTGATACTAGGAAAGTTTGAGGGCAGGAGGAGGAGGGGTCAACAGAGAATGAGATGGTTGGATGGCGTCACTGACTCAATGGACATGAGTCTGAGCAAACTCCGGGAGATAGTGAAGGACAGGGAGGCCTGGCGTGCTGCAGTCCGTGGGGTTGCAAAGAGTCAGACACATCTGAGTGACGGAACAACAACGTGTGAGGTATTCTGCCACATGCTGAGGACAGAAATAAGTCATAGTCTCTCTCTTCCAAGGATGTGGTTTAGTGGAAGAAACAGACATAATTAACTGCAGTAAGAACACACATATGATGACAAAAGTATGTATTCAAGAGGAAACTCAGTGACCAAAGAAGAATGGGTTTGTTCTACCTGGGGTGGGGGTGGTGGGTGGAAAAGTACAGGAAGAGTTTCTTGGGGGTGCTGATGAAGCTGAATGGCAAAGAAACTCTCACAGGAGACATTCGTGACACATGCTGTTGCACGGGGCCTGTGGGAGGCAGGGGGCTGTAGGGAAGCTAGGGTACTGAAGTCTGGAGTTGGGACCTGTCAGTGCTGAGGACGGAGGGGAAGGGCCAGACCACATGACTCGTTTAGTCTCACTGCAGAATTCGAGTCTTAGAGGACAGGCAGTCCTGGGTGCTCTGAGACAGGAGGTGAAGGAACGCTGAGGCTCCGGGTGGTGGAAGAGGGTGAAGCAGAGCTTTCCCAGGTATGCGGTGGATATCAGTGGTAGTAACAGTAGGTGAAAACATTGCTAACTCCTGAGTTTCTGTGTGCTGCTGCCCTGCGGTAACAGGATGCCATCAGGAGATTGCTACCAGTTCCTTGGGAGGCTGACAGGGGTCTCCCTTATTGTCCGAAGACTGAAAGGTCTGCCTGACCACCTCTCCTCACTCTACTGCTGGATTAGGGGAGGTGTGATTAGTGACTGTGTCAGACAGTGGCTCACTCAGCTCATGGAGTGAGTCACTGTTGTTAATAATTAGACAAAGATGAAACCAGGGGTTGGGAAGAGAAGTGTGGGATAGTATACAGTAGAGGTTTGCTTTTTCCAGTTAAATTTTTTATTTTATTGGTTTCTTTTTAATTAATTACTTAATTGGCTGCACGGGGCCTTAGTGGTGGCACACAGGATTGTTGAATTTTGTTGCGGCATGTGGGATCTAGTTCCCTGACCAGGGACGAAACGCAGGCCCCTTGCATTGGGAGCGCAAGTCTTCACCAGTGGATCGCCAAGAAAGTTCCCTGTTTTTTTTTTTTTTTTTTTTTTTTTGATGTAGCCTCGAGAATGTGACAGGGAAAAAGAAATGAAGCTGAGCTAAGTACTGACGGGCTTTGAACTATACTTCCATTTCTCCTGGCGTGGGAAATGCAGAGCAATGCGCTGGGCCCAGTCTCTTGTCAGTTCTAAGGTGCTCTTGCCTAGAGTAATGGAAGCTAAGTCTGTTTGGAATTCCTGAGTGTTGAGGAAAGGGGTTAATTAAGCTAAAGTTTACCTAGAAGCTTTTTCCAAGTGAAGTATCCAGGTTATTCTGTCTCAGAACATGTTAGGACTAAAGAGTTGGAACCAGAAAGACAATCTAATTAACAGGTTAGTGTCAATTATTGCAGGCAGAGAGATCCTAGAATTAGTCCTTCAGGCATGAACAATAATTCAGGCTGCCCCTGTGCTGAAAAGAAACTTAATGCCATTTTCGGCGGCAGGTTGACAAGGCACCAAGGTGTTCTGGGGGATGCGGTTGAGAAGTGGGCTCTGATGGGTGAGGGCACTCTTCACTCACCTGTAGATGTCACGGGCCATTCCGAAGTCTCCGATCTTGGCCACTCTTCCAGGGCCTGGGCGGGTCAAGAGGCAGTTCCTGGCAGCAATGTCCCTGGGATGAAAAAAAAGGTAAATGCATTTCGTAATTTTATTCCTAAAAAGATAAAGGTATAAGAATCACAAGAATTTTCACCTCCAATCTAAAGTTCAAATAGTTCCCTTTTCTTCTCTGCATTTCCTTTACATTAGACCTCAGTATGAAAGAAATAGCTAAGCAATTCTAGGTCTCAGAACCAACAGGGAAATGGAAAAGGATTAGGGGAGATGATTGAAAATGTTTAATGGGATAATAATAATGAAAATAACTATAATAGGAACTAGAAAATTGATTGTCCTTTTACTAGGTACTTGAGCACTGTTCTAACTGCTTCATATCTAATTCTCACCGTAGCCCTGTAAGACACAAGGTGCTAGTATTATCCTTATTTTATCAAAAAACTTGGAAGGTAATAGAGGGACATAGAAATGTATTTGGCCTTTGGCTATTGTTCTGTACAGATTGCTGGTTGGTTTCTGCTGGTTGTTTGACGGAATGTTCTGGAACAGCATGGTTCCCATGAGATTCAAGTAGGTCAAGGCTTTCCCCAAATAGTTCTAGTTTTATATTTTAATATGCCATCATGGTTTTTACATCCGTGATTTTATCTAAAGCCTTTGTTAAGCTGTATGCATCATGGCTATGAGGCCAAAGAATCACTTCTTTCCTGTTATAAAGTTATCTTGTCTTAGTCATTATGTTCCAGTCGTTAGGGCCTATTCTTCCATAGCATGAGTGTAAGGCTGGATCAGAAGCTTTCCAAGACTCATCAGCTTCTACTCACTGACTGCTAACCCATTCTTGAGCTGCACGTGGGGGTTAAGGATGCAGCCAGACGAAGTCTGGAATGTTGTTGTTGTTTAGTCACTAAGTCGTGTCTGACTCTCTGCGGCCCCATGGACTGCAGCATACCAGGCTTCCCTGTCCCTTCACTATCTCCTGGAGTTTGCTCAAACTCATGGAATGGGTTTCTAATAATATTAAAGTCCTGGACAGAAAAAAATGGTGCTTCTTGGGGGGAATGGGTGGTGTTTTTATACTTTCAACTGGTTTCATGATCATTGGCTGAGAAAGAAGGATCATGGAAAATAAACAGCTGGATATTATTTTTTAAAAAAAGATCTGGATGCAGGATGATGGCTTAGGATAGCAGAACAATTGGTCAGGGTGGGAGATGGGTGTTATTAATGCCATTGCCCTAATCCAGAAGGTTTAAGTTGAATTTTGAGGCACAATGGTGCATAAAATGCCCTAAGAAAACCATAAAAGCATAGCATATATGACATCAAAAAGAAGAAAATATAGTAGGATATATAGCCATTGCTTCTCAAGAGAAATATAGTGAAGTCGACCAACAACAATATTTATGGCTCTGGAAAGGTCTTTCTGTTGATGTGCATGGAATGGTTGCTTAAAAAATGAATCTTGAATTTGATGGCAAGAAAGTAAATGTAATATCATAGAACACACCAAGAATTGGTAGAATGACACATATTTCTTGAAATGGCAATAAACCATGTCCAAAGGAAACAGATCTAATAGAAAAATGGGAGTGTGTGGATCTGCGAGGGAGTCCGCTCTGAATTCACGAGGTGTGTGTGCATGGGAGTCTGTGAATCTTAAGGCAGATGGTGAAGGAGAGAGAATTAAAGTAAACCTATTGGGGGAGGGTGCCATCAACCTCGAGCCAGTTAGAAGATATAAAAAGATGCGTTCCTAAAACCAATTACCCCAGAGACAGCTTTGATTGAGATGGACAATTTCTGCTAATCGTCACCTTTTGCTTATAAAGCAGATCATCGAACACACTGTTGATTCAATCTTTGACAATTTCATTTCTTGAAAAAGATAAAAGAAGCAACAAAATATTACTCTGGGATCTTATTGTGACCTTCAGCAACTATTTACAGATATGGAAGCAATAGGAATCTCGAGTGAATTTTTGCTCCTTGTTATCTTATTTTCAGTAATAACAGGGCACTGGATATAGTCAAAATGTATCACCCCTTAGGAAAGCAGATTTCAAAACGTCAGAGGAAAAGTAGACACAATCCCTCAGTCAGAGAATCTGGACACTTGGTGATTAACGTGAGGGTGGAGATGAAAAGGCAGAGACGACCTCGGGGAGAAGTGAAGGGAGAGATCTGACGTCACTAAGGTGATAGGTCACATTGCTCTCAGATGGGCTCAGACTTGGCGCAGGTAGACATGAGCTGGAGAGACTTTATTCTTTCCAGGTACACCAATCTGAGAAACCACAGTGGAAAAGAATATGAAAAAGAATGCATACTTTGCCGTACAGCAGTAACACAACACTGTAATTCTGCTATACTTCAAAGAAAAAAAAAAAAAGATGGAAAGATGGCTCTAGCCAAGGACTTATTCTAAAAAGGGCACAACCCTGTCACGTCTGAGCAACAATAAAGCCCCGAGCTGAGATTTATGGAAAGTTCTGGACACAATAAAAAGGGCAAGAACAACAGTGGCAGTGCTGTGAAGCAGAGAGTGTGGCTTTGGGTGAGAGCAGAAGAACTGGGGCTCGGCTTCTCTCTTGCTTCTGTTATTTCTATCAAGCACGAGGATCTGCAAGCTGGAAAGACTGAGACTCAGGAAGATCTGGGGGCCAAAATGATGAAGCGACATAGGATGAGCCAGTGTGAGCGTCCGGCCTTGTTTTCAGAGTGATTTCAGTAAACTAGGCCAGTGTATTTCTTGATCTTTAACATCCCCTTTATTAGGGAAGAAAACATAGCTTGTTATCTACCTCCGTGCTCTTCTGTTTCTAAACTCTTACAGCACTTCTTTTTCATTCTCTACGTTATTTTTACATACTCTAATGATTAGCAACATGTCTTATACTCCTTGATGGGTTCATGAATGTTTATTAGTTCACCGGGTTATTATTTACTAAATGAGAAACAAATCATTAAGAAAAGCTTTGCAAAGAGTCTAACAATCTATTTGACTTTTCAAGTTTCAGAATCAAGCTGTCTGTTGAGAAAGCCATGGATAGCCACGTGGAAAGAAATATGTGTCATCTCTCATGTCTATAGCGTTACACATGGACTTGATGTACCAGTGCAAACACCATTTAAACACAAGGGTCATATAGAGTAGAGGAAATGAAGTACAGAGGTAAAGAAAATAATTCTCATTCTTCATTTCTGAGTATTTTAGAAAAAAATAATTTATCCAATAAACATTTATTGTGTGCCACTATATGCTGGGGATATGAAGATGAATAAAATAGGGTTGTTGCCTTTGATTTATCCATAGCCAGAGATCCGAAAATACAAACTCCTTAAACTTCCCTTAAGGAGCCCAATTTTTTAGATGATATGGCATGCTTGGTCACTCAGATGTGCCTGACTATTTGTGATCCATGGACTGTAGCCCTCCAGGTTCCTTTGTCCGTGGGGATTCTCCAGGCAAGAATACTGGAGTGCGTTGCCATTTTCTTCTCCAGGAGATCTTCCCTACCCAGGAATTGAACCCTGGATGCTTTGACAGGCAGATTCTTTACCATTGAGCCACCTAGGAAGCTCAGTGTTCTAGATATGGAAACATTAACATGATCTAGGGCTTGACACAGGCGGGGGTCCCTGCAGGAGGTCAGACAGAGCTCATCCAGGTCTCCAGCGCTGATATAGACGTTTTATGATCCCACTTTGCTTCCCTGGTGGCTCAGTTGGTAAAGAATCCACCTGTAACATGGGAGACCTGGGTTTGATTCCTCGGTCGGGAAGATGCCCTGAAGGAGGATATGACAACCCACACTAGTATTGTTGCCTGGAGAATCCCCATGGACAGAAGAGCCTGGCGGGCTATAGTCCATGGGGTTGCAGAGTCAGACACGACTGAGTGACTAAGCACAGCACTACACATGATCCCACTTTACATATGGGCCAAACAAAGCCCTAGGGACACGTAGGGGAGCATCTGGAAGGTGAGGGCAGAGTAAGGTCACTTAGACTCACCGGTGGATGAAGTGATTCTCCTCTAGATACTGACAGCCGCAGGCAATGTCCCGAGCCACGTGCAGGAGATCCAGCATGACCAGGGAGGAGGGCTGGTTCTGTAGGAGACAGTAGTGACCGGCTGGTGAGGAGCTCTCAGGGGAGAGAAGGTCTGAAACGCTAGGCTCCCGTGTTCACCAGGTCAAAGGCAGGCTGGTCACCCTGGGGTCTTGGCCCTGGCTGCACATTCGCGATCACCGGTAGATTTATACAAATGCACATGCCTGGGCCTCAGCCCAGAACAATGACTCCACCTCTGTGCGGGCACAGCGTTTACAAAGTCACAGCTGCCAGGTGAGCGGGGCTGGAACCCACATCACAGACGTCCTGCCCCTTCGTGTTTTTTTCTGCCCACTCTTCCACCACTATCTTCATAAACATTTGAATACCCTAAACGTACAAACAGGCCTGTGAGGAAATCAAGGCAGGGTAGTGTTGCTTTAAAATGCTCTATTTCAGGTTCGATGCACGATACTGGATGCTTGGGGCTAGTGCACTGGGACGACCCAGAGGGATGGTATGGGGAGGGAGGAGGGAGGAGGGTTCAGGATGGGGAACACATGTATACCTGTGGTGGATTCATTTTGATATTTGGCAAAACTAATACAATTATGTAAAGTTTAAAAATTAAATTAAAAAAAATAAAATAAAATGCTCTATTTAAATGCTTAAAAATATTTTAAAAAATTAACTTTCTTCAAGAAGACCTAGATCTGAAGTGGACTGAAAAAGCAAACCTTCCAGAAAATACTGGGCAGCTGAAGAGCCATCTCTGGCTTTCCTGCATGAAGTCCCTTTTGTGCAAAAGTGGCTGCCCGCCCCTCCTTGACCCCTCCCGGGATGCAGCTTGGCTCTCCTTCCCCCCGTCTGGTGGGGTGGCCAGAAGTCTTTCCTGAGGGCGGCGCCCTTCTTGGTGTCTTCTCAATTCCTAACCCCCCAAGTCCGCAGGCAGCTTCATGTGCACTGTGCTGCCCTGGGCTTGTTCCACCACGTCCCCAAGGAAACTTTGAGGCTCCCGAGGCAGGGCCTTTGGCGTCCACTTCCATGGTCTCCAGCGTGATGCTTAGCTTGCTGCCGAGGTTCAGTGAACAAGGGGGTTTGTTGGTTGATCACACCTGAACTAGGGTTTTCCAGATGCCGCCACAGATCAGGGCCTCCCTGGGACTCTTTGGAGCAATAGCGTGGGTCTGGGGGAGGTGGCAAGGAGTTCGTCTGGGGCCTGCTTCAGTTCCAGGGGAGACGACTCAGGGAGGGGAACATTTGCTGCCCATGGACCATCAGGCAGTCCCTTACCTGCAAGAGGGCAAGTCCCAGGACCTTTGATGCAACATCCTGTGTGGTCAGTAGGCAAGCAAGGTTACCTCCATATTGACAATGAGAGGGCTGAGGGCTCAGAGAGGCTCAGTGACTCACTCCAGGTCACACAGCTAGTAGGGTGGAGCTGAAACTGCCCTGAGCTGGGCTTTAAGGGTTTGGATTGGGGGAGGCGGGATTCTAGGAGTTAAAATTGAGTTTCTTAGGATAGCATGTCTGAGAAGGGCTGGAGTTCCTGTGGACTCAGTGCATGGTACCCACGTGAGCACAAATACAGTGCACAGGGTACATTTCAGTGCTCGGTTGAGCTGAGCTGGGCTTCATCCTACTGGGTCCCTTACCGGCTGTGTGCCCTAGAGCTGACGGCGCTCCCTCTGTCCAAGCCACCGTGTCCTTGTGTGTGAAAGTGATGTGACACTCTCAGCCTCCCTGGTTGTTCTGAGGACTCATAGCAAGAGGAACAGAGTGAGCGCTTCACAGAGGGCTCTGCATACATGGAGGGGTTTACTCCGTGGAAGGCGCTGTGGGGACTTGAGAAGTGGCTCGTGTGTTTGGCTTCTCCCAGGACCTTGTTCGGGTCAGAAGTACTGGGCACTGGGAGAGAGAGAGTCCCCATTTCCTGGGGACAAGAAAAGTAATATATTTTTGAGAGAAATATTCATCCATCTTGCTATAGCATTAGGACTATCTTTTCTCTTTCCAGGAAAACTCTTTCTGTTCCTGCCAGAGAGGACCATTCCTAGCGCTCATGGAGTCTCTCTGTGTCTTAGCCCCCATCACTCAGGACGCAAGGACCATTGATGTCTCAAATGCTCCATAAGTCTGCTGCACTGCAGGGGCTAAATCTTCTCAGGCATTAACCCAGGGGCCGCATTTATTGGGGCTCCCTGTCTATGGCTGTTCAGAGCAAATTAACTGCGCCGATAATCAGTCTTCACAGAAGCAGGTTGTCTGTAACCCAAGGGGTGTGTCTGCATGTCTGTGTGTGTGTGTGTGTGTGTGTGTGTGTGTGTGTGTGTGTGTGGTGTTGGGGGTCTGCAGATGCTGTGACCAAACCGATATTGAAAACGAGCAGTGCAGAGCATAGCCAGTGTGCCATCTGTATCCAGCCTGGGCAGAGAAGGAGTTGGAACCAGGGCTCTTTTTCCTTGATTTGCTACTGAATATGGCCCTTCCTTTGGCAACTTCAGGCAATTTTTATTCTGTCCAATACTCAGAGAGGATTTTGTCCAGTACCTCCCAAATCAGGCTGTAGGATGGAATTCAATCAAATAGGTATGGGAATTCCTGGCTTCTTCATCAGAGGAATTATCAGAGTCTTTGCTACATACTAGTGTGTATTGAGAATCAATCAGAGGGGAGTCTGTGTGGCTCTGAAACTGGCTTGACCATGGAGTTCTTTTGAGCATGCGTGTGAGTGTGTACCACTCAGGGTTCTGACATTCCCATCAGGACACTGTTTTGACCAATATCTTACTTTTACAGGGGCAGAAACAGGCCCACTGAAGTGAAATGATCTCTTTGCTCACAGTTCTTGAGGTGCTATTTCCAAAGGATAATGTATATACCAATAAAAGACAGAATAATAATAATAATAATAATAATACTTCCTTAAGTAGCTCCTGCATTTAGAGATGAAGGATCACAGGACATGGGCAGGGGTGGGGTGGGCAGGGGAGAACTGTTTCACCAAGTGAAAAACAGAATAAGGATACATTTTTAAATTGATGGCTATGAGAGTAAGAGGGAAAGATGAAAGGAAGCACCAAAGAATGAAGACAGGGGACACAAGATATTAAAAGTGGCAAAAACCCATTTTGAAAAGTGATGAGAATGGTGCTGGCCTCAGATTCCTGGCTGCAGACATGGTCAACAAAATGCGCTCAACGAATTGTGGAGGCAACATTAGTATTTAGCAAAGTCAAAACCAAAGGTGAAAACCTAAGCACTAGTTGCAATCAGAAGTTCTCATCTCCGTGCTGTGCTCTCTGGCGTCCAAGGAGCCACCATGCATATGGAGCATCTTTTCCTGAGCCACTACCTACCAGACTACCATTCCCCAAGCAGGTGTAGAGGCTATAGTGGGCAATGACCGCCCCCTTTAATACAGAGATTACTGACTCCTTGATGGCCTTTGTCATTATGGATTGAATCAACTGATACTAAAAGATAGCTACTAGCCTATATCTGGCATATATTAAATCCTCAATAAAATTTTGTTCAGTAAAGAGGGGGGTCTGCAAAATTATATTGACATTAAAAGGGTCCTTCCTTCTTGAGGTGGTGGGGTCCTGGGACCGAACAATGTTTCCTTCTGTACCCATGAATTTCATTTCCATGACAGACATAGTTGGCCCTGGCACCCATTCTGTCCTATGAGTCTGTGTATCTATCATTACTTCATACCCATGCATTATCTGAAGCCAGAGCCTCTTAGACCATCTCTGAGATTCTTCCATCCTGATGTCTATGGAGCTGCTGAACCCCAGGGATGGCAGGAAGTGAGCACAGAATGTGAGTCTGATTCTGAGCACCCAGCTGGGAGCCTGCACACAGCAGGTTAAGCCTGGAGAGATGCAGGGGCTTCAAACAAATGAACCAGGTGGACCTCAGGCCTTTGAATTCAGTGAGTTCCAGCTTGGAGGCACAGCTTTGCCCACCCCCTCCTCAGGGTGTGTATGTCTCCAGCCCTTATGTCCATCAGCCAGTCCCTCCCTCCTTCATCAGGATTTACTGATATTAGCTACCTCGGTCCACTATAAATCCTGCTCCTTTCTCACAGTCAACCTGGTCCTCACTCGCTAAGTTGGAGTTTGTGGTTCTGAGAATCCATGCAGGACGCCCAGCAACCTCCCACCCACCCTGCTCCCACCCCGGCTGGAAATTGCTGCCACAAACACATTTGCATGGGGTCACTCTGGAGGGCTGTCATCTGACATTTCAAATCACCCATCATGGGCAGTAAGTACCTCAGGAAGGACCAGCTCATCTGAGGTAAGTGGGTGTGTAAAGGAGTAAGGAGGATACCTGGGCTGCCACCAAGACCTGGGAGCATGGTTGGCCAGGAGAGTCACACAAAGATCAGGGTCAAGGGTTAAAAGGAAGATTTGGTGGGGGGATCCTGACCCTTAGAAGCACCTCTCTCCCAAGTAGAGTTGACCTTCCCCTGGCTGTGGGCATCCCTGGGGTGGTACCTGCAGCCAGAGGTTGGAAGCTGGCAGCAGGCTCCCACTGCAGGCCTCCTTGAGGCGGCACTTGGGCTGGGAGGTGGTGGGAGATGTCAGTGATCTGTCTTCCTCGCTAGTGCTTTGTTCTTTGAGACAACATCCAAATCATCATCAAGAGAGATACCTTTGCCTGTGAGAGAGGTTCTTGGTCTTGCCAAGTGATGGGTTCTCAGATTCCCTTTACAAGGAAGTCACAATACTCTCCTGTCCTCAAGCCTCAGGAGTGTCCAATGGGAAACCCAGAGCTGGACCTCCTCCCAGAGAGTGACGTCACATGTCATCTGCCGGAAGCACTGCTGAGATGCTCAGGGCATGAGGCTGAAGGCTCTGCTCTGGTGGGTAGGGGTGGGGAAGCTGAGACTGGTGCCCAGACCCTGGCAGAGATGCCTGCGTAGCTGGCGACCTTTGCTCTCAACCACCTGCCCTCACCTTGGCCCTCAGGGCTTCCCCACGGGGACCACAGGGATCAATAACATAGCAGGCTGGAGTGAGCAAGGAATGAGGAGCCATAAGGCCTGAGTTCTAGTCCCAGCTCTTCCACTTCCTGTGTGACCTCGGCAAGTCACATAACCTCTCTGAGCCCCTGTTTTCCCATCTCCAAAATGAAGTGGGATCTGTACTGTCTACTTCATAGGGTGGTTTTGAGAAACATGAAAACTCTGGGGAGGAGGAGGACGGTGCTGCAGACGAGGGTTATCATGAGGTAGGGTTAGTCGTTCTCCCCTCCTCCTGCCAGGGGTGCTGAGTTGCACACACTCATCCTCTCAAGAAGTTAGATTGGATTCCTCTTAGATGGTCAGCCAGAGGCTTGCAGGAATGGTGTGGAGGCTCTTAAGAGCCCGAGTGAAGGTGGGAATGGAGCAGGTGCGACCTTCTGAGGTTTCCACCACCATATTGGGTCCATGTGAGGAGGGTGTTCAGTCCTGGTCTTGCTGTGGCTGCGTGGCTGTCGGCCTTTCTCTGCTTTCCTGGGGGTGGGGAGGGTACAAGTCTTCCCTGTGGTCCTCACAGTTCAGCAGCAACTTTAAGATGGCAGGTCCTAACTCATTGGGGAGGGTACAAGTCTTCCCTGTGGTCCTCACAGTTCAGCAGCAACTTCAAGATGGCAGGTCCTAACTTAGAGGGTCTGCTCTGCTCCAGTTCCCTGGGCCCAGGACCTCTTGAAGACCCTGGCAGTGATGGGAATGGACAGCCGGCCCCTGGGCTCGCTCAGTGTGCTGTGTTTTATAACTAGCTCTGACCAAGATGTTCTAGCCTGACCCTCAGAGTTCACATCGCAGATCCTCAGGTTAGAGGGGGTTGGCTGCCCTAAACCAGGTTGTCTAATAATCAATTGGGGGGAAGTGTGCGTGGGCCCACCTAGGTTTCTTCACCCCCACGAACTCTAGCCCTTTGACCATAACATGTATGCAGCACCTTCCTAAATACCTCAGCCCTTCATTTTGATTGTAAAACTACAAGGTCAGGAAGTCCCCATCTGAGATGAGCACACTGGGGTTCACAAGGGGTGGAGCAGAGTGACCTGCCCCAAGTCAGATGGTTGAGTGAGTGACACAGCTGGCGTGAAAGTCCCCCTCTGTGCTTGTCCCTAGTTTGGTTTTCCACAATCAGCGGGTCATAAAAATAGATACTGGCTAGAGGAGACATTGCTCAAGGCTTGGGCAAGCTCCTTCGGACCAGGCTCAGCCGTTGGATACCTTCTGTCCCTTCTCTCCTGCCCATCCCCCAGATCAGAGCCCAGGGGCTGGCCCTGGCTGCCCACCCTGGCTCCTTCCACCCCCTGCTCTGTATCCTCGGAACCCCCAATGGGAAAGGTGTTTCTCACTCACCGGACGAGGACGCGTCTCCCGGAGGAAGGACTTGAGGTCTCCTCCTGCCATGAGCTCAAGCAGGATAAATCGGGGCAGGGCTTGCAGACTCACACCAATACAGCACACGATGTTCTGGTGGTTGAATTTGCTGCAGAGCGGAGGGGAGTAACCGAATTTAACTGAGCTGAGTCTGCAAAAATCTTAACTGGGTGAAGCTGGGTACAGAGTTATGTTTTCAGAGCCACATTATGTAAAAGCTTTCTGTAAATACGGGGAGCAGGGGTCCCAGGCTGGGCCTAAGCAGAGGAGAATCCGGTTGCTGAGCAGCTGGAAGAACCAGAGGGCAGGCCTGGTGGAGGTTCAACACGCATGGAGTGTTCTTGCTTGGAGTGGGGGGCTGGGGAGCAGGAGAGAGGGCTGTGCATAGGCACTGAGCAAGAAGGCTGGGATGGAGGTGGGCAGGGAGACAAGGGTGTCCAGGAGGCTGGCACCAGGACTGCTGGCCAGGATTCACAGGATTCTCGGAGGAAGGCCTCAAGTGGAAGCTGGAGGGCCTGCTTTCCCGAGGGCCTGCCTGAGACCTGCCTGCTGACTGCGTGCAGAAGAGAACAAGGAAGAGGGCCGCTGGATCCCACCATGGACTCTTTGCGGGGGCTCTGAGATTCGGGTTTTCTTGTTAACATGATCCTATGAGGACACATGAGGCAGTGGGGCCAGGGAGCTCCACGTGGGCACGTTTGGGCAGAGCTGATGGAATGGGTGACCGTGCACCCAAATACAGTGCTGCTTACTTAACTGCAGAGGAGGGAGACTGAGTGACTCGGGTCTCCTTCCATCTACTCTTCTACTTTCCAGGTTTTATTCAATGATCACTATTACATGGGCAACCAGGAAATACGTCATTTAAGCAGGAGCTGAAGCTACCACGTGTCCTCTTACGGACACAGCACATCACACATGCTGCTCTGGCCTCATTCCCTCGGCTGCTTCCGCCAAGGCCTCCCTAGCCTGTCAGGATGTTTGAGGCTCCCCGGTGCACCAGGAGGCCATGAACCTGGCCAGCTCTCAAGGTCGAACCTCTGCTGTCTGAGCCTTGGACACTGTCACTCCCAGTGGTGGGCCTCAGATCCACCAGCTGAAGGGTCGGGCCAGCTGCGTGGACCAGGGTGGGCACCTTCCATCACGTGGGGGCCCATTTCCTTTCCTTGAGAGTTGGGAGCTGGGATGGGTGAAGGACCTGGTGGAAGAGTTACCTGGAGGAAGATTGTATTTTCCACTGTTAACAACCAGCATGCTCTGTTTCTTAAGAAAAGGGGAAAAGAACCAATGGGTGACACAGGGGTGCTGGTAGAAGGCCAAGTGACATTGACTGGGGCTACAAGATTCTTTTCCCGAGAAAACCAGATGGGGGCTGGTCCACTCTGGTAAGATGTGCTAAGGACTTCGGGGGGCGGGGAGGTCTCCAGTTAGAGAGGAGGGATGCCCTGCAGGACAACCCTGTTTCCCTTGGAGATGTGCCTGTTAGAAGTGTCTTGTGTCCCTCACAGGCTTGGGCCATTACCTGATGATCAGGGCTTCCATGAGGAAATCCAGTTCGTCCTGTTCAGAGCACACCTCCGGCAGCGTCTGGGCACAGAAGGGAGGGTGGGAAGGAGGAGAAGGCTGTGAGCCACAGAGGTCAGAGGCTGTCGGCAAAGGGCCGTGCTTACAGAGACCCCGGCCAAGGTCAGGCCCATGAGGAAGCCCCCTCTTACCTTTACAGCCACTTGCAGGGGGCTGGGGTCATTGGGCATTCCAGACACCTGACCTTCATACACCTCCCCAAATGCGCCGTGGCCCAGACCCCTGTGCAGAGGAGAAGGTGTGATGAGGCAGGGGCACACTTAGAGGCCACTCACAGGAGGCAGGGAGTCACACACACCCTCAGGAGTAAAGCTGTCAGTGTGGCTTTGCTCCGCAATCCCCAGCCTCTATTGCTCTATGGGCAAGAAAGGATCCAAGCCAGGCATCATGACGTTGGCTGATATTCCTTCCGTGAACACTTACTGAGTCTCTAATATTTGCCCGGGTCCTAGAGGTGACCAAGACATGGATCTGGTGGGAGAGGACAGATGGCTGGCAGACACCTCCTGGGGAGTGCTCAGTGAATGACAGACATGTGCAAAGGGTTCTCTGGGAGCTGGGAGGGGGAGGTGGAGGGGAGCAATGCTTGGGGAGGGGCATTTGGGTGGTATTGAGGAGCATCCCATTTCTCCCATCTAGTCCTCCTGTCATTGTTCCAACCCCATAAGTTAGATAATTAAATAATTAGACCCCCAAATGGCCCTGGACATTAAACCTTCTCCCCCCCTGGAGGGCTGGGGGTGCTCCGAGGGGTGGCTCTGCTGGCCTCTTGTTGTCGGAGGAATCTGTGGTCCAGGGATGACATCCAGCCACCTAGAGCTCTCCCTTCTCTGCCTCCCCCACCTTCCACTGCCCTAGCAGACAGCACTCACCGGATGAGGGTGATGTTTTTCCGTGGCACCTCCTTCAGGTCACTGATGGAGGAGGTCTTGCCAGCAAAACAGTAGTTGGGATTGTAGTCGGTCATGATGGTGGAGGTGCGGAGCTTGCTCAGCTTGTACTCCGGGCTCTGCAGCTCCATCTGCATGGCTTGCAGCTCCTGGTGCTTCCGGCGGTACACTGCAGACAGATGGCGGTCCATACAAGGTGGCCTGGGCCAGGCCACCTCCTCCAGGTAGCCTTCCTGAATCTCTAGCTCCTCCGCTGGGGTCTAAATCTTTTTCCATCACTCTTAGTCATACTAACAAAATGATTATAGATGTGAAATTATACTTTTCATTGAAAGATTAAAGCAAATTAAAGCTTAAAATCATATGAATGAAAAGATTTATTGTATCATGCAGGGGCAGAGGCACATTAGCTTGGGTCCTCTGAGAAGCAGACCCAGGACAGAATTAGAAGTGCAAGGATTTCATTTGAGGAAATGTCTATGAGAGATGATCCGGGGGGAATCCAGGAAGGCTGGGAAGCTACTAGACTGTTTTGACTCCATGTGAAGGACAGGGTGAGGGAAGGTTGAGCAAAGACCCTAGATGGCCATTCAGTCTAAAAAGGTTCCAGCAAGGCTGTTGGGAAGTTCTGGAGTCAAAGTGGGTCATCAGAGGAGTCCCACGCCTCCAGGAGAGGGCTTGCCTTGGTAGCTCTGCTCTGCCCAGGTGCTGCATGAGGCAAATGTGGCAATAGACTTGAGAGTACAGCTGGGGCTCTTGGTCACCTGTGTTTCCTACAGATGAAGAACCACCAAGCCACATAGCTGGATACAACTGCAGAGTGGAAGGTCTCTAAAGTGGCTCTAAGCTGGTGCCCGAGGACCTGAGTTCTAATTCCGCCTTTGATACTTACAAGCTGTGACACTGACAAGTGACATGTGACCTCTTTGGATCTCAGTCTCTTTCTCTGTAAGCAGGGACAGTAACGCCTGCCCTGTCTCCTAAACCTCCACTCCCCATCCCCTGGGATTGTGATAATGAAATGAATTCACCAAAACAGAATAGTTTCAGAGGGAATTCCCTGGCTGTCCAGTGGTTGGGACTCAGCGGTCTCACTGCTGGGCCTGAGTTCAATCTCCAGTCAGGGAACTTAGATCCCACGTGCCGAGTAATGCAGTCAAAAGAAATGGTTTTGGAAAGTTCTAAAGAGCTCCCCAATACAAGTGACCACTATCACTGTTATTACTATATGTGAGAACATTCTGTATATAAGGCAAACTGCATGGGAGGTGATTCACAGGGTGGATTCTGCTTTTAAAGCTCATCCCCACCTCTTACGGGCCAGGGCAAGTAAGTCAACTTCTGTGCACTCAGTTCCTCCTCTATGAAACGTGCCAACTGTGATCACAGGGTTCTTTGAGGGTTTATGAACTAAAATGTGTTACTCACTCAGCGTGTGGTGAGTGTGCAGCAAGGTAGCTCTTGTCATCCTGCTCTTTGCAGGATGGTGTCATGGGAATCACAAAGGTCCACTGAGAACAGGGAATCCCTGTCCACCCCCAGACTCCCCCGGCCCCATGGGGCTGGCCTCAAAGTGCTGCCTGGAGCCTTTCCTTTCCTTTCCTTCTGCCTCCCCTCAAGTTTCTGCCCACCTACCCCAGGCATTTCCAGCAGAAAGAGCCTGGCTGGGTGCTCTGTGATGTGCAGATCAGTGCCCCTTGGCTCACAGGCCTAATGGGAAACACTGAGAAACCAGCTCTGCATTCTCTGTGGAGAGGGGAAGTGTGGACTGGAGGTGTGAACCAGACTAGAAGAGTCCGCTGAAGCCCATGTCTGATGAGAGCTAAACTGAGGTCTGGAGGAGGCTGGGGAGTGGGGGCGGTGGTAGGCTTTAGCCATGGTGTTCTCCTCTGAAGACCCCTCCTTGAGCAGCCAGCAGGCTCTACACAGGGCTGAGGTTCAGAATCAGGGCTCCTAGGAGCCAGGAATGTGCTGGAGGCAGGAGAGGGGCTTCTGCTTTGGCTTGGGCTGTCTTCATTACCACCGCCCAGAATGACCCTTCAGCCTGAGATGGCACAGCCTGAGATGCCACTCTATTCTGCCAGATCTTCCTTCCCTGCCCTGCTCAGGAAGTGCTGGGGCTCTGGGACACTCACCGATCATGATGCCAGAGAAAGCCAGGACGAGGGCGGCTACAAGGGCAGAGGTCACGACGGACAGAATCAGCGAGAGTGGCAGGTGGGGCTCCGGGGTGGGCGACACTGGAAGACAGTCCCCACGGGGCACGGATGACCACATTGATTCTCCTCTGAGCTGCCCCCACATCAGAAAGACCCTTCCCAGCCCTGGACCCACGGACTGCCAGCCTTCTCGGAGGATGAGGGCGTGAAGCAGTTTCATCCTGGTTTTACAACTTTTAACAGCTTTTGTGGAGAGGCACTATGTAACAGGGATAAATACCACAATCTTGACACTGATCTGAAACATCAACTGCGCATGACAGAATGAGGATGGAAAGTGAGCCAATAGGGGCTGTAGAAGTGATTCAGGTGCCTTGTGTGTGCGTGTGAAGTCTCTTTAGTCGTGTCTGACTCTGTGTGACCCTATGGACTGTAGCCCACCAGGCTCCTCCGTCCACAGAATTCTCCAGGCAAGAATTCTGGAGAGGGTTGCCATGCACTCCTCCATGGAATCTTCCTGACCCAGGGATCGAACCCACATCTCTTATGTCTCCTGCAATGGCAGGTGGGTTCTTTACAACTAGCACCGCCTGGGAAGCCCTTCAGGTGCCTTAGTGAGTGAGTGAAGTCGCTCAGTCGTGCTGACTCTTTGCAATCCCATGGACTATAGCCTACTAGGCTCCTCCATCCATGGGATTCTCCAGGCAAGAATATTGGATTGGGTTGCCATTTCCTTCTCCAGGGGATCTTCCCGATCCAGGAATCGAACCTGCGTCTCCCACATTGCAGGCAGACGCTTTACCCTCTGAGCCACCAGGGCAGCCCTCAGGTGCCTTAGGTGACTACAAACTCAGTATGACCCAAAGATAGAGTGTGCCTGTCAGTTAGACTCTGGAGGCTGAATTGATGCTTTATCCATGAGAGCACTGGGCCAGCGCGTGGGAGGGAGAGCTGGGTGCATGATGGTACTGACCACACCAGGCACCAAGCCTGGTCCCGGACACGGCATTTCAAAAGGGATGTGAACAACTGCAACAACAGGATGGGAAAGAGACATAGACTCGTGTCCCATAGACTGGATGGAAATAAACGGGCTATTTAATCTGGAGGAGACTTGAGGAGGAAGAAGGCAGCATGCTCTTCAGACGCCGTGTTCAAAGGGCCACTACAAGCAGGGAGCCTAGGGGTGGAAGTCGGGAGGAGAATGGGTCTGGCTCCGTAACTCCCCAATGGGAGACCCTGTGTCTTAGGAGTACTGAGGTCCTTGGTGCTGGGGTGTCTGGTGGAGATGAGCTGGCCCCTTGGTGGGGATGTGGGGGTCGCATCCTGGGCTAGTGGTGGGACCAGGTGACTTATGACTCCTTCCCAAGCCATGACCCACCTTTCGCACACAGGTCCCTTTGCCTGTCATCTGAGCACCCATGCTGGGGGCAGACACAGTGTCAGGAAGTTTACAAAGCTGCATCTGAGGTGTCCCAGAACCATGGAAACTAGCTGTGGCTCAAGCTCTGTGCCCGCCCACCGCCCAGCCCCTTACCAATGCAGGAGACGCCATCCTCAGCCAGCACGGTCCCGTGGTCGCAGAAGCAGATGATCTTGTGGCTCTCGGGGTCCATGTGGCACTCGTCTACCTCGCAGTGGCTGCAGTTTAGGTAATGCTTAATGTTCACTTCCCCGTGGCCCTCCATCACTGGTGACAATGAGGAAGGGTCAGCCTCAGGCGGAGGCCACCCTGCACCCCACCCCGGGCTCTGCGCTTCATCTCCAGCTGCCGGTCCCTGTTCCTACATCCCACTGCCACTGGAAGCACCGCCTGTGCAGGCAAGCCCCTGATGCATCTGGTGAGCAAAACTCAGAGGACCTGTAGGCAGGCGGGAGGGTCCACATGAAGGACCCTTAGATTGGCTGCCACAGGCACAGGGCCCATTACTGTTGCATTTACCTAGAGCTGACCTGCCTGGAGTCAGTCTTCTTTTGTGAACGTATCAGACCACGCATCCTGATTTCCAGAAAACTTGGCGAGGCGACCACTAGGAAGACTTGCCTGCAAGGGACCCACGATCACACCTGTGTGTCCTGGACTCATTGAGTAGCCCTGGGGTTTCAGCTGAGAGGGAGGGAGCACTGGCCCAGGGAAGCGGGCTCTGCTACTTGGCAGAGGGTGTACCTTTTAAAGCCGGGGTGTACAGGATGCCCAGTGGGTTGATGAAGGAAACCCCGTCCTCCCCGTCCATCTCGGGGTCATTGTTTGAGGCTGCATTGCCACCTGTGGCAAACCAGAGAAGAGTTTAACGCAGAGAGGTGGGTGCCTAAGTCTGGATACACGTGCGCATCAGCGGGGTGAGCAGCAGGGTCAGGGAGGGGCCTTGAGGGCGGGGCGGTGGGAGGGAAGGGAGCTCATGGCACACAGGATGCAGTTGGGGCTCGGTTCTGTAGCTTCTGGGTGCGTGGGCCACTGTCTCCTCCAGGGCCACAGTCTCCTCTGCTGCTCTGCTGGGCTCTCCCAGGAAGCAGTCCATGTGATCAAGAGTCAGAAAAGTTCTAGTCTCCCCAGGCTGGGTTGGCCCCTTGGCCCCTCTTCCAGGACTGCCTGGGGGGTGGTGCTCCTGTCCCATCCAGTGAGGGTTGGGGCAGGGGGATGGGCCCCTGTGCCTTTAGGCTCCTGTCCCTCCTTTCAGCGGGGCTTGGGTTATCTTTGGGCTCCCCGCCTTGGGCTCCTCCCACCCACCCAGGGCTTGGAAAAGAAGAGCATCTGGTTAACACAAACATCTTACACACAGCCTTAAAGCAAAACACAGACAGTACATCACAGCGCGTGCATGCATCGTTTCCTAATCTAGGGGGCGCTGGAGCCATCATCTCCCAGCCTCTCAGCTTCAGAAGGCTCTTCTGCTCTGCTCCAAAGCCCAGAGGAGAGCCAGGGCCAGGGGCCAGCTGCGTGCTGAAGGGCTGGGCTGGGATTGCCCATGGCTGCTCTCAGGAGTAGCCCCCATCAGTATGGGGAATGGTGCCCCTTCTGGAAGCTGGTGGGCTGGGGTAGGGAAGGGAAAGTAGGGAGTCCCTGAGGCCAGAAGCTGCAAAACAGGCCCTCGGGGAGCTGGCTTGGCAAGGACTGTGGGCAGGCCATCCAAAGGGAGGAGTCTGGCCTCCAGGGTTCTCATGCGTCCTTGGGGGTGGCTCAGAGAGGAGCCTGGGAAGCCAAGGCCCCTTTATCATCAGCTTTGGGGAGATCAAGAGTCAATGGGATCTTGATGCTGTCCTGCCAAAACCTTGAGGCAGGATGCTGGCTCGGGAGCCAACACCCTACCTCTGGCTCGTTTGGCAGGCTGGGAGGAAGGCGTGCATGGTCACATCACAGTCCACACGTGGGGCGGGCCAGGGGCGGGCAGGCGAGGGCTGGGGAGAGGACAGGGGAGGGAGGTGCCTAGGACTAAGAGGGGAGGGAGTGACACCTTGAACACGAATCATCTTTACCTATATATCCTCCGCCTCCTCCACCGGAGGAGCACCCCCCTCCACCCCCTCCGAAACCCCCTCTTGTCTCCCACCCCCACTTCTTCATGGCCTGGGGGCAGGAATGTCCTCCGGTGGCACCTTCCAGTAAAGATTTTCCAGACCAGAGCAAGGAAGTGTTATCACTCCAGCCACCTCCACCACCTGTAGGCAGAGACAGAGAAACACCTAAGTAAGGATTCCGGCTGGTTCGGGCGGCTGCTGGGTCTGGAAAAGAATGCAGGACTTCTGTCTTCCAGGGGTGCTTGTCCCTATGCAGCACCCAGGGGGTTTGTCTTCAGTGGGGCCTGGGGCCTTCAGAGTCCACGGCTAGAAAACCAGGCATCTGCCCTTTGCTGGAGGGAGACCTGCTCTGGCCACAGCTGTGCATGTCCAGATGGAAGCGGGCCGTGTACCCCTGCTTCCTGTCAGGCCTCTGGCTCAAAACCCCAAACTGTGCTCATTAAGGGACGGGGGTGGTGGGGGGGACAGGCGGCATGACGACTAAATCTGTTCCTCTGCCTTCCCTCTGGGCCTGCCAACTCCTGAAGCTCCTGGCCTTCATGTGGTTAACTACTTCTCATCCCAACAAGAACAAGGACCAACTGTCAACACCCCACCAAGGTCACAGCAGTGAAATTCGTAGCAGCAATCCTGGATTAGGCACCAGATAACCCAAAGGGCTATAATTGTTTACTAGGCAAGAGCTTCCCTAGGCTGAGCCTTGGTTTCCTCACCTGTAACTTGGAGATAACGAGACTCGCCTTATGGGGTGGATGTTAGGATCAAAGGAGAAGGGGAGTGTGTGAGATGTTTTATAAGCCACCAGGTGGAGGGATCGTTGGACATCTGTGAGACACACACTCATGCAGAAGGCCTCACACCCCAAAGCCCAGGCAGGGTCTTGCCAGCGGCGTCTAAGTTGCTCTAAGGTCAAGAGCAAAGAGGGCTGGAGTCAGAGGCGGTGATGCTCTGGCTACAGGGGCAGCAGCTGGAGCTGTGCTTCCCTACGCCTGGGCCTGCTCTGAACTCTTGCAAAGGGTCTGTACAGAGCTAGCTTGATTGCAGCTTTATCTTAAGGCCACAGGCAGACCGTAATACATCTCTCCAGAGACCCTTGAAACCCCAGGATCCCCACTTTGTCTCCCCCTATTGTTTCATATGACATTTCATGAGGCAGTTTACTCCCAGAGACTCCAAAACCCTTTCTGCTCCAGCAGAAGGTCGAGGGCGGGAACCTAGAGAAATAACAGTGCCTGCGTCTGCTGGGACCGTAAGGGTTAATCTGCCTGGACACGGCTCAGTTCTTCGGGAGAACTCCTGGCCAAGGTTCTTCTGGACCCAGAGAGGGCAGCAGAGGAACGTGTAGGTGGGGGGAAGCTGCAGACAGGGCTGACTCTGGTGCGAGCAAGAGGGAGACAGGTTTCAGGAAATGAGGTCAAGGTCACGAATAAGCTTGGGTATAGAACAGGGATAACCAGAGCCCTGGGCAAGTCATGGGGACCATCTGCCAGTTCTGGAAGCAGCAGGACTTCAAGAATCTGGCCTCCCTCTGCCAGCCGGAGAGTGGGTGTGGGCCTGTCGAGGCTCTTGTCTATGTCACGTGGTGGGGGGAAGGCCCCCTCAGCTTCATTAGCGGGAATCGGGCTCTGCTGGCTACGTGGGGCCATGAACTTAATAAATTAGGATGAGATGAGCCTGAAACCAAGTCTGCCCCCCAGCACCCTACCCTTGCATCCTGCACGTCCCAGCCTTCAAGCAAATGTGTGGAAAAGAAAACAATGGGCGTGAAAGTAAAAACACATCAACAACAGCGTTTTAAAAAATGGATTAAGTATGAAACTGTTTGGTCATCCTGAGGGAAAAAAAACCCCTACAACTTTCAATGAGCTTCTTGACACTTCTGTAAAATGAAAATAATATGTCTGGAAAACCCTACAGGACTGTTTTGAAAAGAACATGCATGATAGATGTGGAAATGTTTCGTAATTTATTAAATGCTGACTGACATAAGGGGCGCTGTAAATATCACTGGGGTAATCCCTCGCTGTGGACACAATGACTGTTTCTCCCTCCTCTTTCTCTAGCCATCTCTCAGTTGAAGAGAAAGTTTGAGTATTTATTTTAATTAAGCTCAAATCTCTAAATGCCTTCAAAAATCCTCCCTCGGTCTGAGTGTGGAGAAAAGAACACTCAAAGATGAATGGTTGACTTCAGAGGAATTAGGGAATTCACATCTCCTTCAGAGCCTGTCCCCATCTCTGTGTGACTGGCTCTCACTAAGGAGGCAGACAGCCCTACCATGGACAGAGATTTTCTTTCCATGTGAGGAGTGTGTGAGCTGGCAGCCCAGGGCCTGGAAGTACAAACAAACCACAGGGACCTGGGAGGCTGACCCCACTCAGATCTCTTCCATCTGCTCATATCTGGTTGCATTTGATAAATCCCAGGGAGGGTTGGGTTGGCAGTCAGAACGCTGCCTCCTGCCTCATTTTGTCAATGACCTTCTGCAAGTCCAAACCCCACACCAGCAAGACGGCCTCTGGATTCCCAAGGTATGACCTGTCTTTCCTCTTTTGATCCCAGTACCAATATCCAGAGCTCCCAGCATCTCAAGGGCCCACAACTAAAGTGCCCACAGGTGTGTGATGGTGCCCAGCCAAGGTGACGCTCACACAGTCCTCGGGGACCATTCTGGGAGAGGCTGGGCTTGCAGAGATTTACCTGCAGCTCCAGAATTGCCGTTCAGCCCTAGGACTGAGGAGTTATTCTCCAGTCTCTCTGGGTGGAATGTGTCTGTCTTGGCCCCATAGGCCCTGCCACCACCGCCGGCTGCAATGATCAGAGGCACCGGCACGCCATCCTTCATCTGCCGGGGAGAGACATTCAGAGATTGAGAAGCTGAGCAGGGCTCCCACCCTGGAGACCCCTGAGCCATTTAAATGCTTAAACATGTCTGAGTGTCTGCTGGGTAGTGGGTGACATCTCGGTGGTCCGAGGGCTCCCATCTCATGTTACAAGAGCCCATGAGCTCTTCTGTCCCCTTCAACCCCCAGCTCCTGTATCAGTCCAAGTTCGTAAATGAAGCAAAAGCATCAGGAGATATAAATGTCTATGAACACTGGGAGGCGAGGATCATTCTTTGGGGCTGTTTATACCACCCCTTTCCTGAAGCGCTTCTCGAGCCTCAGGGATCTGGGAGTTGGTGCTCAGGGCAGGTCTCTTTTCTCTCCTTCCTCTGCATGCAGGGCTCTCTGCTTTGACCACACAACTTCAAGATTAAGCCCTCAGCACCGCTGGCCCTGCAGGAGGACCCAACAGGAAATCTTTGTCTATCTTTGATGATATCAGAAAAGTCCAACTGAGGACACAAGAAGGCACAGTGGGACCCTCTGGGGCTCTGAAGCAGGATGATGAAGGCCTGCCTAGTGAAATCGGGCTGGGACATCAGCATGAGAAGGGCCTGCCCTTTCCTGGACAGACAGGGAAGCTTATATCCCTATGGGTCTCCACTTCCTCAACTTTAAATGGAGCTAAGAGCACCCAAGGTGTGTGGTTCCTTGGTTTGTCCTGAGGATTCAAAGCCAGGATGCAGAGAAGGCACCTGCCCTGGGAAATGGCGCACAGACCTCACCTTAAACACGTAGGTGGCTCCTCCCCCTCCTCCGCCCCCTCCTGCCCACTCGTGCACGCTTTTGTTCACGCGGATTTCTTCTTCTATCACGTTGTTTTCTCCAATGCAGACTTTCTGGATTAATCGGTTTGTCTGGAGAAACAAAAATACCTCAGGTTTGTGCCCAGGGTCCTCCGCCTCCCAGCAGACAGACCTTCTATACTAAAACATAGGGTCTGACCATCTCTCAGATAGCTTATGGTCGAGTTGAGGAGACAAAAAATACACATGGATAACTGTCACTCTGGGAAATATTGGAGAAGGACTACAGGGACCTCTTAGACAGAAAATGCACGGGAAGTTGAGGAGGGAGAGTGAAGCTTTGTTGCTGGACTGCTGAGCATGGAGGACTGCCTGGGGGAGGTGGCATTCAGTTGGGCCTTGCAGGATGTAGAGCTTTTTAAACACTGAGAATGGGAGAAAGTTATGACATTGCAGGGGAGGAGATCAGCAGGAACTCAGAGGGAAGGCGCTAAGTGGGGGTATTTGGGGGAAACGTGTAAGGAGTTTCTTCAGCTCAGAAAAATCCATCTTAGGACAGAGAGGTGGTCCAGGACGACTTGTTAGGACCCTGTGAATTCTGAAGAGGGGATGACAAAGGCCCCATGAGGTAAGACAGGGCTGGAGGGAGTCCAAATGGGAGTGGGTAGAGGAGGCTAAACCAAACAGTCAGATCATGGCCAGAAGCCTCAAATACAGAGAAGGACTTCATTCTCTAAGCAGCGAGAAGCCATTGAGGTTTTTTGAGAAGTTGCAGTTTGAAGCATCATGTAAAGAGAAAAAAAAAAAAAACAAAACAGTGGGTAGCCAAACTTGGATTTTATTCCACCTGATGCAGACCTGGGCATCTGGGAGTCTCTGGGGACATGCTGGAAATGCCTGTGACCCAGAATCCTGGAATCCCTGAACAAAGAGGGTGGGGTTTCAAGAAGAGCTACTATGCTTGTAGGTCACATCAGCTGAGATGAACTCACCACACATTGGTCTGACCTCAGAGGAAAACAAATTTTCTTTCACTTAATAGAAAAAAGGCCAATAAAACATCAAATTTTCATCAAATGTGGCTGGGTAACCAGCCAGTGGACATGGCAATTCATCTTGAGCCACTCCTTACGCTAAAGCACTCAGGGGTGCCGGGAATGAGTACTAGAGAAATTTCCAGATAAACAGCTGAGATGCAATTTGTTTTATGGCATTTTGGATTTAATGATGGAAATAATTTGATATTTTCTAGAGTGGATTTAGTGTGCTTGGAAGGCTGTGAATTGCTATTGTAGACAGCTGACATTTCTCCTATGTACGTGCAGTGCTGGTCAGGGCTGGGGTGGGGGCAGAGTGGCATGGAGTCTGCTGGAAGGAAACCCTGCTAACTGCCACCAGGGGGAGGCCCTGAGATGCTGGGGGCATTCCCTGTGGGCAGAGCCAGGGACAGGGGATGGAAATGTGTGCTGCCAGCCGGGCAGAGCAGAGCAGAGTTCAGGGTCCAGTCTAGCTTCCTGACTGGAGATTTGCTGGCCCATCTGCTGGATCTGCCTCCTCCATAAATTGGGGAGCTGCCCAGGGTGCTAAAGAAGGTCTGTCCCTCTGCCCTGCTCCTTTTCCTCTTGTCCTTTGTCCGGCAGCAGTGGGGGCCCCCACCCCTTGGGGAGGCCCTCTTCTGAGCAGAACTTGCAGATGGCTGGAGATCGCCGGAGGAAGCAACTGGGCTGAAGGACAGCCTTTTGGTTTCCTAGAGCCCAGACTCATGGCCATGCCTCACTGCCCTGGGTGAGGTGACCCCTTGATTTGAGTCTCAGTCTGCAGCTTGCTGGGCCCACAGCAGCATTTGGAAGAGATCACTTTTCCATGATTTGCTTTCTTTTTCTGACCTCTGCGAGGTCCTGAATACATTTGAAAGACTTAGGAGCTGGGTGAGTGTGGGCTGACTCCTCACAATATTTGCCTCAGGAGTGATGGGAGTGGTGGGAACTGACTTTTAGACCGATGGTTTTGCTGTCCTGGAGATGTTTGGAAATGTCTGGGGGCATTTTTGATTGTAATTTCTGATGGATGATACTGGCCAGGGATGCTGCTCAACAGGGTGTAGAGGGCAGGGATGCTGCTAAACAACCTACTGTGCACAGGATCGGGACTGAGGAATGTGTGTGTGGGATGGGAGGCGGGGTTCCAGCAGCTGGAGCCCATTCCAGGCTCTGGTTGGCCAGGCACACAGGAAGAGCCACTCCATGCAGCACCAGTAGAATTGCCAAAACCTGAAGTTTAATTCTTAGGGTCCACTTCATTCTCTAGAAGATCCTCTCTACACACCATTTTTCAGCCTTGGGAGGACCAGAGATTGAGGTGGTGCTTGTACAAGGTTTTCTCCCTTACTCAAATGGGCCCCTGGGGGGAGCGGAGGTCTGGAGCTACTGGGAAGACTACTTCCTTTCCCCAAGCCCATGCTATGCCCAACCCGATCAGAAGAGAAGGCTATCCTCTGTCCCTGGCTTCTCTGAAACTTGTCCGGCATATCCTCAAAGTCTAAGAGCAAGTAGATTGATTAATGGGGCTTCCCTCGTGGCTCAGACAGTGAAGGATCTGCCTGTAATGCAGGAGACCTGGGTTCGATCCCTGGATCAGGAAGGTCCCCTGGAGAAGGGAATGGCAAACCTCTTCAGTATTCTTGCGTGGAGAATTCCATGACAGACCATGGGGTTGCAAAGAGTCAGATGCGACTGAGTGACTAACACTTTCAGATTGATTAATAAAATGATAAAATGCAGCAATCCAGAGGAACAAGTAGATTACAACTGAATTAAAAAAGAAGGATGAAGTCTTGTGAAAAGACATAACTGATTACGATCCAATCAAATAAAAGTCCCTTACAGAAGTGAATGCAATCTTTTTGCTTAGATGAAAGAATTACATTAGCACTCAATAAATTCCTGTGAAAATTACAGCAGCTTGTAATTTAATGACTTAATATATTATATCAGGTTGGAAAGTCTTGATTATAGCTGCTAAATAAAAGGGTCCACGCGTTTCTCAGGCACGAGGCTGCACCTGTGAAGCTTACTCCTGCTGCTTCGTGTGGGGTTGGGGGTGGGACCCTGTACTTTACCCCTGGCTCCCAGCCTGACACCTGATTCTTAGGAACCCTGAGGTTATTCTGTGGAATTGAACTCATCACCTTTGTTACCACTTCTGTCTTCCAAATCTGCTCTTGAATAAATTTCTGGAGAAGGAGCCCTGTGTCCTGGTCCCAGAAGCTGGATCCCTGCCCCGACCTCGCCCGGTGCAGAAGTTCACCATCAGATGAGGGTGTGGCCTGCCCAGTGTGGAGACGCCCTGTGGAGCGCTGAGTTCCCATGTGGAATAGCCAGCACTGCTGCGTCTTGCCGCCTCCAGCACAGGCCAGAGGCATGGCTGCAGCTTTGTTAGTTCTCACTGTCTCCCCCTGCTGGTCACCTTAGATCACTACTGGCTTTCTTAAGTGTTGCCCTTGGAGCGCTCAGTGTGGACACCCCAGTGGGATCAGGAACCAGAAGGAAGGGCTGTTTCGGGCTGGAGAGGATGACACCCTAGCTAGTCTAGGGTGGTATGCTATAAGAGGATAAGGGAGAAAGGGGGTAAAAACTGAAACCCCAGCACATCCGGGGCATCAGAAACAGGAGGCAGAGTCTCTGTGAGCATTATGAGTGACTCTGGACAAGTCCTTTCACCTCCGTGGTCTCCACTTTCTCATCTGTGAAATGGGGTTGGGGGAAGTGGATTACATGATATTCCAGCTCTGATTCTATGCTTAAGAAAACTTAAAAAAATTAATCACACAAATAATATGTGAATGCATTCTTTTTCTAACAATATCAGACATTATGGACAAAGTATCCTCAACTCTAGTCCCCGCTCCAGAAGCAACCACCATTGTCTGTGTCCTTCAGAACTTTTTCTGTGGTTTTATATACATATATTGGCTATGAGTCTGTGATTTCGAGCTGAATAAGACATGTTTGGTCTGGCATTTTCCTGTTTATAATGATACGGCTAAAAAAAACTATGCCCTTGCAAGAAAGCTTAGAAAGGGGGCTTTGACTCACACTTGTGCTGAGAGAAACAACCGTTTGCCCATTTCAGCAGAACTCAGGACTTCAGTTTTAAGGACTGCTCATGAAACCCATGCCTCAGCCTCCATCCTCATACGGATGTGCAGCGCCCAAAGCCACACCACCCACTTTCTTAGGCACTGGAAAGGGAGGAGCATTTGCAGGCAGAACAAGGGGTGAGTCCTGCCGTTTTTGAACAAGAGCTCCCTGATGGGGTGTGTCTGGCGTTGGTGTCCCTGAGGGACCTGCCTGGGTCCTGGGGAAGGTGGAGGAGAAACTCCCACTCTGGGTACTTACGCTGGGGCAGGCGTCTTCCCCTTGCTGCCCGACCAGGATGTACAACGTGTCGTCCTTCTCCAGGTTGAAGATGCCCAGCACAGACACGCCGTGGGACCGCATCATGGTGTTCTTCCCACCTTTCCCGCCAGCCGCCCCATAGCCGGAGATGCTGCAACAGGACAGAGCGCATGGGCTCCTGCCATGGGGTGTGAGGACCGACTCCCTTCTTGCCCACCCCACAGCTCCCAGCAGGCTGAGCACACTGCCCTCGCGCTGGAGGGCTGGCCCCTGCATCAGCCCACGAGGTCAGCAAGGAGGGTCCTCTGTCTACTGTCAGGAGAGGGCTGTCAAGTTCAGAGAGGGACAGGAAATCGCCTCATTCACAGAGCTAGGAGGATAAAGAACTAGTAAGGGGTACAAGAGAAGGAGAGGGAGGAGGAAGAGGGAGACAGAGAAGACAAGACAGGGAGAGTCTGCATTAAGGTGGGGTGTTGCAGTGACGGTGTCCCAGATACCTGGAGTTTCCTATTATGGATTTCTCTCCCTGTCGAAGATCAAAGGACTCATGTGGTCCACCTTAGACAAGCAGCTTTCCTGTTCTTCATCTATAAAGTGTTCCTGAACGTTCCTGCTCCTCATCGATAAAATGGGGATGAGAAAAACCTACCTTCTAGCCCATGTGTGTGGTGAAGGGTAAAGCAATGAGGTCACGTCTCAGAATTGTGGCTGGCACATAAGAAGCACTCACGGAGTATTTGTTATTATTCTTACTGATGGGAGTAGCAGTAATTGACTTGGTACAAAGTTTTAAAGTCTCCCCACAGGCTCTAGACACAAGGAGTCCCACATGGAATGACTGAGGAGAGTGGTGTTTACGAGCACAGACTGTTTATTCCCATCTCGCCAGTAACTCCTTCTGGAGCCATGTGTGTGCAGAAAACAAACAACCAATCGTGATGAAAATAAAACCAGAGTGTGGGGATGCAGGGGTATTCCTGCTACCTCTGAGGCTGTTGAGATGAAGTCAAGCAAGGATGGGAGACAAAGAACGCAAATGGTGAACTGTATGAGAAGAGCAGCGTGCCATGGAGACAGTTCCTGTGCCCACTACACGTACCTCCCCAGAGACTGGCTGCCAGGGAGAGGGGTCTGGGGGCTTTCGAGTCCCTGCATATTCAGACCCAAGGTCTTTTATGAAAAGCTTTGAGGGAGAGCTGCAAGGTGATTTTGTTCACATGCACACGTGGTGGCTTCTCCACCTTTAGTTCTAGGAATGTCTTGTGTTCCCAGCATGGGAGGGGGCTCCTGGGGGCTGTCCTAAGGCAGAACTCAGGCCTGTTCTGCAGAGACAAGGCTGCTGGGCCAGGTGATGGCTGACGTGGCAGTTTAGAAGCCAAGATCTCCGTAGAGAGTGAAGGAGAGTTGAGCCCATCATTCTGTCTCCAGGGCCAGCTCCCCTGCGAGCTCGTTGCACATTGGTGTAGGGTGTGTGCCTAAAAGGAGATGGGAGACGGGCTCCAGGCCCTCTAGGGGCTTACAAAGAAACTGGGGAGATAGAGTTATGACCAGAGAAATCTCCCTGTGGGAGTGCTGAGACAGGGGAGGCAAAGTGGAAGCACCGAAGGGCTCTGGGCCTCCACGCCCAGAGTGGACCATGTGTGTCCCCTCAGGGTCCCAGATTCTTCCCTTGTCAAGGAAGAACCATTTATTCCTCTCCAAACGTACAGGGGCATGGGGAGGTCAACGTCAGGAGGAGATAATGGTGTGAAGCTCTGAGAAAGCGGCAGCTCTCTGTGCAAATCGGGGCTGTCAGGTGCCCGGGGCCCAGGAGGGGCGGACGACAATGACAGGCATGGCGGCAGCAGTGCTGGGGTCCTGGCTGCTTTTGGGGGGGTGCGGGGTGTGCGTTTGAGGTCTGCTTTGTGATGGAGATGAAGGATGGGTAGGACTCTCAGACAAGCAGAAAGAGGTGGAGGGTAGCAGTCAGGCTTGTGTGAGCAGAAATGAAAAGGGAGAAAAGTCAGGGGGCTGGGGTAGGGAAGAGGGGGCTGGGAGGTCTACAGAGGGAAGTAGGGCCGATTCCTGACCATATGCTAGGCGTGAATGCATATGGCATCCTCCTCAACCCCCGAATCCAACAGCCAAAAGCCATACACAGGAGCTGTTAGCGATCTCATTTGACAGATGAGGAAACCAAGGAACAGAGGGATTCACTGGACCATGCAAACCCTGGTCTAAAGCTCCACACTTCCCCTCATGGAGGCCATCTGCCCTCCAGCATGCTGCTGCGGGTTATATGGTCTGAGAAGCGACTGGCCTATCCTGACTCACTCAAATTGTCTGCCAAACCCTCGGTTCCAACCCATTAGAAACAGAGAGGTGATGAGGGCGGTTAAAAAGGCTGAGGAAAAAGGAAGGCTCATTGGTGAAAGGAAAGCAGCAGAATCATTTAGCTCAGAGAAGGCAGACTCGGGCCAGGGGTTGGGTGTGGTGGGCGTTGCAGAGACCCGGTCGAGTGTGGAGATAGTGACGTGGACGTGTACTGGCCACATCTGTCCAGGGCCCTGGGGCCTTGGCACATTGCCTCAGAAAGTCATTTTGAAGGTGAGGTTTGCTTGGAAGACTGCTGCCCAAGAGGGAGTCCTTGCTCTGCCCACTCCTGCTATGGTTGAGAGGTGAGCTGTACCCTTCTCTTCCCTCTGCCTCATTTGCATAGTCATTTGCATCAATCTGCATGTATTATGAATCATTCTGAACTCTCTCACATGTTTAAATTTAGCCAAAGCATTATATTTTAGATGTTGTTTGTTCCTGACACTTCCCACCCCTCAAGCCTTCTTTCCTATTTCTCCTACCCCCAACCAAGTCTGAACTCCAGCCCCATCTGGGTCTTGACCTAGTTCTTGGCAGAGAAGTAGATGGAAAAAGCCCTGAGTTCTGAGTCATATCTGGGCACTCTGTTGGCTGTGTGACTTGGGACAACTTGGTTCAACTATCGGAGCCTCAGCTTCCCCTGGCCAAGGAGAAAATGAGGAGAAGGACCCCTGCCCTCATGAGGGTAAGTAGTGGATTTGAAAAGACGGCAAACTGCTGCCAAGTGCAAGGTAGGGGGGACTCTGGGCTGGGGACATGGGGGAGCTTGGCACCCAGGTGTCAGCAGCTGGACTTGGCTTTCCTGTGTGATGGCCTCAGCCCCACGTTTCCACCTGGACTAACATCTAGACACAGGGAAGAGGCAGCTACCTGCTGGGACCACTTGTAGGGGTGATAGTGCCCCTCTGGTCAGTCTGGTGAGGCCCGGAATTCCACCACTGAGCTTCACTCCCTTGGAAGCTTCTAGCTACTACAAGGCCCATCTCTTCCAGGTGGCTGAACCACAGTGAAAAAAGCACAGGCTGGTGCAGACAGTTGTTGCTGTTGTTCAGTCACCCAGTCGTGTCCCTCTCTGTGACTCCATGGACTGCTGCCTGCCAGCCTCTCCTGTCCTTCACCATCTCCTGGAGCTTTGCTCAAACTCATGTCCATTGAGTCGGTGATGCCATCCAACCATCTCATCCTCTGTCGACCCCTTCTCCTGCCTTCAATTTTCCCCAGGATCAGGGTCTTATAATGAGTCAGCTCTTCTCATCAGGTGGCCAAAGTATTGGAGCTTCAGCTTCAGCATCAGTCCTTCCAGTGAATATTCAGGACTGATTTCCTTTAGGATTGACTGCTTTGATCTCCTTGCAATCCAAGGGACTCTCAAGAGTCTTCTCCAATACCACAGTTCAAAAGCATCAATTCTTCAATGTTCAGCCTTCTTGAGGGAGAAGGAACTAGCAACCCACTCCAGTATTCTTGCCTAGAGAATCCTGTGGACAGAGGAGCCTGGTGGGCTGCTGTCCATAGGGTCTCGCAGAGTCAGACACGACTGAAGTGACTTAGCAGCAGCAGCAGCAGCCTTCTTGATGGTCCAACTCTCACAACCATATGTGACCCCTGGGAAGACCATAGCCTCAACTGTAAGGACCTTTGTTGGCAGAGTAATGTCTCTGCTTTTCAACATGTTGTCTAGGTTTGTCATAGATTTCCTGCCAAGAAACAACTGTCTTCTGATTTCATGGCTACAGTCACCATCCACAGTGATTTTAGAGCCCAAGAAGAGGAAATATGTCATTACTTCTACCTTCTCCCCTTCTATTTGACATGAAGTAATGGGACCAGATGCCATGATCTTACTTTTTTAAATATGTAGTCTTAAGTCAACTCTTTCACTCTCCTCCTTCACCCTCACCAAGAGTCTCTTTAGTTCCTCTTTGCTTTCTGCCATTAGAGTGGTATCATCTGCATATCTGAAGTTGTTGATGTTTCTCCCACCTATCTTGATTCCAGCTTGTAATTCATCCAGCCTGGCATTTCTCATGATGTGCTCAGTGTATAGGTTAAACAAACAGGGTGACAGCAGACAGCCCTGTCGTACTCCTTTCTCAATCTTGAACCAATCAGTTGTTCCATACAGGGCTCTAACTGTTGCCTCTTGACCTGCATACAAGTTTCTCAGGAGACAGGTAAGATGGTCTGGTATTCCCATTTCTTTAAGAACTTTCCACAGTTTGTTATGATTCACACAGTCAAAAGCTTTAGCATAGTTGATGAAATAGGGGTAGATTTTTTTTTGGAATTCCCTAGCTTTCTCTATGATCCAGTGAATGTTGGCAATTTGATCTCTGGTTCCTCTTCCTTTTCAAAACCCAGCTTGGAGATCTGAAAGTTCTCAGTTTGCACAATGCTGAAGCCTTAGCATGCAAGATTTTGAGCATGACGTTATTAGCATGGGAGATGAAGGCAATTGTCTGATGGTTAGAACATTCTTTAGTACTGCCCTTCTAGGGAATTGGGATGAAGATTGACCTTTTCCAGTCCTGTGGCCACTCCTGGGTCTTCCAGATTTGCTGACATATTGAATGTAACACCTTGATGGCATCATCCTTTAGGGTTTTGAATAGCTCTACTGGAATCCCATTGCATCCACTAGCTTTATTAACAGCAGTGCTTCCTAAAGTCCACTTGACTTCACTCTCCAGAATGTCTGGCTCTGGGTGACTGACCACAGCATCATACTAATCCAGATCATTAAGATCTTTTTTGGACGGTTATTCCATGTTATTTTGTACAGTTATTCTTTCCATCTCTTCTTGATCTCTTCGGCATCTACTAGATCTCTACCATTTCTGTCCTTTATTGTGCCCATCTTTGGACGAAACGTTCCCTTGGTATTTCCAATTTTCCTAAAGAAATCTCTAGTCTTTCCCCTTCTGCTGTTTTCTTCTAGTTTTATGTGCTGTTCATTGAAGGAGGACTTCTTATCTCTCCTTGCTGTTCTTTGGAACTCTGGATCTAGATCCAGCTCTGTCCCTCATGGCCAGGAGCTGGGTGGGACATCCCCCACCCGAGTGCTGAGTGAGACATCGCCTACCCAAGGAGCTGGGTGAGACATCCCCCACTCAGCATCTGAGTGAGACGTCCCCTATTCAGGTGCCAGCCTTGCACTTGGGTCACCCTGAGAGCCAGAGCCTCCTGGACTTTTGTGTTCAAGGCACCTTGCTTCCCTCTTCTGGTTCTGGCCCTGTTACCCACCAGCTTTGTGACCTTGAGCAGGTTATGTACCCTCTCTGAGCTCCAGTTTCCTCATCTATAAGAGGAGGATAATAATACTTACCTTGAAAGGTTGTTGTGAGAGTTTCATGAGATAATGCCCCTTATAAGGGGCCTGGGGCTTCCCTGGTAGCTCAGTGGTAAAGAATCTGCCTGCAATACAGGAGCCACAGCAGACGTTGGTTCAATCCCTGGGGTTGGGAAGATGCCCTGGAAGAGGGTATGGCAACCCACTCCAGTATTCTTACCTGGAGAATCCCATGGACAGAGGAGCCTGGCAAGCTACCATCCATAGGGGCGCAAAGAGTTGGACACGACTGAAGCAACTTAGCATGCACGCATGCTAAGGGGCCTAGTTCAGCCCCTGGAGGGTAACTAGTGAGTAACAGATGGTAACTGTTCTAATGTACCCCTGGTGAGCCTGTCCACTCCTCTCTTGGAGTGACTTCCGGGAGGCAGAAGGGGGTGACTGGATGAGGCCCTGGATTCTAGAGAGCAGAGCAGTAGGTGGAGTAGAGTGTGGCCAAGGGGCCAGGGTCAAGGGTGTTCAGTTTCACCCTGGACCTACCTCCACAGGGAGTACAGGCCAGCCCTGGCACTTCTGAAGACCCCCTAATCATATGAATCACGGTACACAATCTCCTGCCAGGATAATAACCTCAGCCTGACTCTCTGAAGCTCTCTTCCCATCCCTTGTAAACAGCTTATTTTGATGGTTGACAAATGCCAACAAATTAATATACCTGCCACTCAAGTGGGGAAAACGACTCGCCGTGATTCCAATTTACTGGAAATTACAGGATACTGTTCTCAACGAGCTGATGCTGTAATTTTTTTGTTTTTCTTCATCTAAATCCATGTCCCCTGGTCAGAATGAATGTTTATTGGGTTTGCGTTTTGTATTATTGACTGTGAGCTATTGTTACCTGATGTAATTGAGTTGTGAATCTTTTTTAAATAAAGAATTAGCAGCAAATCAAAGTGGCTGTCTGCTGGAGCCTGAAAGGAGAGCGCAGCTGGTGTGCGGCACGGGGCTGCCAGGGACGGTGGAGGGGAGGGAGCGAGGGGACCCCACTTGGAGAAGCAGGGACACCTCATTTCTCTCCTACACCTGATCTGGGCTCTGCCTTTAATACCTAGCTGGACTTCGGGCAAGTCCCTCTGTCTTCTGAGGCTTGGTTTCCTCCTCTGGGAAATCAGAACAGTAAGGTCCACCTGTGTATCCATCCAGCCTCTGGGGTGCTGTGAGAGCGCGGAGATGCTGGATGTGTTCGGAGACGCTGGATGTGCGCAGGGCTTTGGCAGCACGAGGTCTCTGTTCATTTGTATAGTCAGATGACCCAGATGGGTCCTGCAAGCCATCAGGTGACACCCAGGTCAGCAGTAGAGGCTGTCCCTGTTCCATTCCAGTTTTGCACCGATGAGCAAGACCCATTGTCCACTCGTGTTCCTTACCGCCTTCCTGACCCAGGAGTACGAGAGCTAGAAGAGACCTCAGTGACCTCTCCCTCTCACCCCTCCTTTGCAGATGAGGCCCTAAAGCAGAGGGAAGGCACACTTCCAAGGTCACACACTGTATCGGAGGTAGAACCCAAGCTTCATTCTGCCAGTGGCTCATGGATCTTCGCTCCATGCACCCCCCAGGCCCACATTCTGACTTGCCCTGCTCTATGCTCCCTAGGGCGATGGCCATCTGCACAATTACCCTGGCAAGGAGTTATGCCTACAACTCTCCTCTACGCTTGTCTAGAACTGTCCTGGCATTGTGAACTGTTATTGAACTTTTCTGCTCTGCAGTCTTTGTAAAGACCAGAGGCTCTGTCCTCTCTACAAGGTCTGCGGCTCCAGACAGACAAGTGGACACCACCCCCACCCTTTCCCTGGCTCAGAGCCGAGCACGCAGTAGGTGCTTCATGGCTGCGGGTGGATCTGAATAATGGTGTGATCCAGCTGCACTCGCTGGTCTCTGGAGCCAGGTGAGGAAATGAGTGTCAGGGACAGAGGCCATCAGGAACAGCTGCGGCCAAGTCTGTGGGCGGGCTTGGCTGGCTGCAGCTGCAATCTGGGACCTCCTGCACGCTATGTCTGAGAAACAAGCGAACCGTGTGAGAGCAGCTGTCAGGAGCTGTGGGCCTTGCTTGACAAATGAGACAAATGATTTTATGGACAATCTGTGTGTGCATGCATATGTGTGTGTGTGTGTGTTTGTGTGTGTGTGTGTGTGTGAAGCTGGGGGAGGAGGAGGGCTGGGAAGGATGTGGAACCCTGGAGAAGTAGTAAGGAAGGAAGACAGGCAGGTGGGCTGGGGGAAGGGAGAGAAAGATGAAGACGGGAAAAAGTCAGGAAGAGCCAGAGGCTGGCTAGCCAACACCTCTGGCGTGTGGCTGCCCCAGCACAGGTGTGTCATACATGGAATCCTACTAAATACCTCAGAGCTGGGCACGTGCCTCCATTTCACAGTGAGGCTGAGACTCTTGGCCCAGCACAACCCACAGTCCATGCTCACGCTCTGACCTACCTCGGTCACCCACCCCCACAGGCACTCAGAACCAAACTGGAAAAGTGAAGTTGCTTAGTCGTGTCCGACTATTTGCGACCCCATGGACTGTAGCCTACCAGGCTCCTCAGTCCATGGGATTTTCCAAGCAAGAATACTGGAGTGGGTTGCCATTTCCTTCTCCAGGGGATCTTCCCGACCCAGGTATCGAACCCAGGTCTCCCGCATTGCAGGCAGATGCTTTACCATCTGAGCTACCAGGGAAGGTGCCCCCCTCCCTGTTATCCTTGCCTGTCCTTCCCAGTCAGGCTTCTTGGGACAGGAGGTGTCACTCACTGTCCTGGCTTCCTCAGCCTCTGATTCACTGTCCTCCTGGTATCGTCTGCTCCCCTATCCCCCATCCACTCAGTCCTCCAGTCACGCTGACTCTGCCTCCCAAACGTATCAACCCCTCTCGCCATGTTTCCCCTGCCGTGGTCTAGCTCCACTTGACTCTTGCCTAGATGACCTCAACAGCCTTCCCTCTCCTCTCCTGCCTCCCTGCTTGTTTCTCTCCTCATCACACCATCACCAGAAGGAGCAAGATGCGTTTGGGAGGTGAGGCTCCAGTCTCAGGGCCAGGTCTTGCCTCAGCTCCTGCAGGCCCCGGCTCCCCCAGGAGCTCTTTCCACTAGGAAAGCCCTCCCCTCTTATTCATAGACAACTCTGTCACCTTCAAGACTGAAACTCAGGCTTCTGTCTCCTCGTGGAAGCTACCCGTGAACTCAGGCCCTTCCCCTGGCCTCTGATGCAGGGCGGTGTGAAAACCTCCGGTGTGGCATTTGTACATCACACGGAAATGCTTTGTTCCTACATCCACCATTGGCTGGGGCTCCTTTGGAGGCAGAGACTGCATCTTGTACCCTCCATATACTTAGGTGTCAGGCACAGTGTCCTAATAGGTGCTTAGTATGGTTCTCTGAGATTTGCAAAGCAGGAGGAGAGCAGGTGTGGACCCCTCTCCTGTTTTGACAGAGAAAGTAGAAAATCTAGGGGAAAGGGAAGCTCAGGACAGTACAGCTTGTGTGTGTGTGCGCATGCACGCACGTGCGTGCATCTGTGTGTGTGGGGGGGCTTTCAGAACGATATAAAATAGGTAACTAATAAGAACCTGGGCTTCCCTGGTAGCTTAGATGGTAAGAATCCGCCTGCAGTGCAGGAGACTTGGGTTTGATCCCTGGGTTGGGGAGATCGCCTGGAGGAGGAAATGGCTACCCACTCCTGAATTCTTGCCTGGAGAATTCCATGGATAGAGGATCCTGGTGGGCTGCAGTCCACGGGGTTGTAAATGGTTGGATTCGACTGAGCGACTAACACACATACACAAGAACCTACTATACAGCACAGGGAGCTCTACCCAATACTCTGTAATGACCTACATGGGAAAAGGATCTAAAAAAGAGCAGATAAAGGTATAACTGATTCACTGTGCTATACAGTAGAAACTAACCAACATTGTACATAACTATACTTCAATACAAATTAATTACAAACAAAGAGTGGGGGTGCTTTCACCTGTACACATCCCTGAGGAAGCCTCAGACAATGATGCCCCACCTTGGCAGACAGTAGGTGCTTGGGAAGTAGTAGTTTCTTTTCCTTAACCTCTCCGATCAATAGGTAGTGCCGGGTCTCAGGCTGCAGTCAGACAGCACTAGCTGAGTGCCACACTCTTCCAGGAATAGATGGACTCCCTAAGGAATGCTCCCAACCTTTCAGTTCTCAAGAACCTTTGATCACATCTGTCTTCTGTGTGTCCTGTTTGTGTCACCAGATGAACTGTACTTACTAAATGAGGATTAGTACTAGTTACTATGGAGAAAATATCTTCCAGAAAAAAGGTGCCTGATCCCTCAACCTGGATATTCTGACTTTGGGGCCTCCCAGGGGGCTCAGTGGGTAGAGAATCTACCTGCCAAAGCAGGAGACACAAGTTCAGTCCCTGGGTTGTGAAGATCCCCTGGAGGAGGAAATGGCAAACCACTCCAGTATTCTTGCCTGGAAAATTCCATGGACAGAGGAGCCTGGTGGACTATATAGTCCATGGGTTGCAAAGAGTCAGACACGACTGAAGCGACTAAGCATGCATGCACGCATAGCACTTTGACATGCTGTAATGATTTATAGCACATCATTAAATGGTCTGCTTCTTTGATGCGACATTATGTGACCAACAGACATTATTGTCCAAGTTTCAAGCCTCATCTAAGGTCAAGGATTAGATGAGGGTCAAGAATTAGATGAGGGTCAAGAATATCTGTAACAGCCTTTGTTGGGTTAAAAAACAAGGAATCAACAGCAACAACAAAACCCAAACCAAACATTTTGGGGTTTGATTCTTTCGTATTGATATGGTGCTTCTCAGGCCAGTTCAAAAAAGTCCCCTTTAGCAACGTGGACATTTCAGTGTCTTGCTTCAACAGAAAAACAGCTCCTGTGTGTGCTTCTGGTAAGTGTGCAGTAGGCAGTGCTAGGGGCTTCGAGCTAGCTAGTCTCAACATTCCAAAGAGAGAAATGGAAACAGTTCTCCCATTTGGGCTGGGCTTATAGCAACACCGGAGAAGGCAATGGCACCCCACTCCAGTACTCTTGCCTGGAAAATCCCATGGATGGAGGAGCCTGGTGGGCTGCAGTCCATAGGGTCGCTTAGGGTTGGACACAACTGAGCAACTTCCCTTTCACTTTTCACTTTCATGCATTGGAGAAGGAAATGGCAACCCACTTCAATGTTCTTGCCTGGAGAATCCCAGGGACGGGGGAGCCTGGTAGGCTGCCGTCTCTGGGGTCGCACAGAGTCGAACACGACTGAAGTGACTTAGCAGTATAGCAACACAGGGTGGTGATATTGTGGCAATTCACGTAGATCAGAAACCTGGCTAGACTTAGACATGGCTGTGATTACTAAAAAATGGGGAAATGAATTAATTATTATTTAATAAGTGTAGTTTGGCAGGCATAATCTTTCAAAAAACCAGAAAAAAGTCCTTGGAAGCACAGAAGTTGGAAACTACTATTGTTCTGGAAATGCTGTCTGGCCACTGCCTGACACCATGGTTACTCCAGCAGATTTCTTGCAGATGTTGGGCTGGGCAGCACCTATCACGTGCAGGACACGTGTGACATACTTGTACATGATCTTTGCAACCAGCTGGACAGGTGTCAGCAACTCCCAACCCTCACCTTTAACAGATGGGAAAACAGAGTCTCAAGGGATTCAGTGACCTGCCCAAGTTTGGAAGTGGGTCTGATTCACCCTGTCTCAGGGGAAACACAGCCTTAGAGGACCTCTGTAAGTCTCAGGGGACTTTGAGCCAGTCTAACTTGGGAGTCGCCCTGGGCAAGGATGGGCCAGCAGGTCTTGCTGGAGGTAACTGTTGAGGTCTCTGTCTGCCTTGCCAGTCCTCTGCCGCCTTCCTCATGTTGCTTTTCATATGTGGGGATTTACATCAAGTGCTGGGCTGGCCAGTCTCCCTTCAGGCAGTGGGGCCTCCCCTCCCAGGCTCTCATTTCTGGAGGCTTCCGGGAGGTGGGTGCTGCGTGGGTCCTATGGATCCCCCTGCCCCCATTTCCTGTTTCTTGTGTCTCAGACTCCAGATGTGAGTTTTAATGTAGGGAACACAAAGACTTTGAGCCTGAGGGTCCTTGGTTCAAATTCCATCTTTGTCACTGAGGGCCTTTTTAGGGGGGCCTTAGGGGAGCTTCTCAGGTGGCACCAGTTGTAAAGAACCCACTTGCCAATGCAGGAGACGTAAGAGATGAGGGTGAGATCTCTGGGTCAGGGAGATCCCCTGGAGAAGGAAATGACAATCCACTCCAGTATTCTTGCCAGGAGAATCTCATGGACAGAGGAGCTGGTGGGCTACAGTTCGACTCTTACAAACAGTCAGACACGACTGAAGTGACTTAGCACATATGCATGCACACACATACATGCGGCCTTAGATCTGTTGCTTAACTTCCTGACTCCAGTTTCTTCATATGGAAACAAGGGAATACAGATAAGAACAATAATAATGACATCTACCTCATTGTTACAAGGAAGAGAAATACCTAGTGGGTCCTCAACAGACATGCATCCTCTTCTCTCTAGGACAGTGGTGACCTCTGGAAAATCGCCCAGGCAGGAAGGGAGGCCCGGCCTGCTCAGTGTGGTAGGAGCAGGGGTAGCCGGATGTCTTTGGCCATTTACTGGGGATTTGTGGGACCTGGAGCTGCTAATCTCATTGCAGCCAAACCTTGTTATTGCATTCCTGCCCAGAATGTCATTTAAAAAGCACTTAGGGTTTCCCCAGAATGCATTTACACGAGGTCCCAGGGGGTGGGACTGCACATAAAACAGGGCAACCTGAGAAGCTCCTTTCCTTCCCTGGGGGCTGAGGCTGTATGGGGGTGGGGTTGGGGCTGCAGGAAGGGAAGCAGCTCATTTCCCACTCCCCTCTGGGGAGGGGAGGGGGCATTTGCATGAACAATGGCACAATTATGCTTCCTGTTTACTCAGCCCAGCCATGTTCTGTGCAAGGAGCCTCCACTGGCTGGGCCTCAGAAGTCTGGGCCTGGAGGCAATTTCTGGACCCCGTGGCTGTGGGGAGGCTCCTGACTCTGAGCTTCAGTTTCCTCCTTTGTAAAAGGAGGATTGCGGCATTGACCTTGCCCCCATCATCGAGCTGTGAGAAGATGACAGTCTGGGGTGTGACGAACCCAGTGGTTTTCGGGGGTGGCATCAACATCACATGAGAACTTGCTAGAAATTCATATTCTCGATGAACGAATGTGTGGATGGATTCCAAGAGTACAATGAATACCACTTAGGTCTCCCTCCTCAACCTGCATCCAGTAAACGTCAATGTGTTGTCATATTTGCTTCATTAATGTAAAAATGTTTAGCATGAAAAAAAAAAAAAAATGAAATGCATATTCTTGGGCCCCACTCCAGACCTATACAATCATACTCTTCGCGAGGCTTCCCTAGTGGCTCAGATGGTAAAGAATCTGCCTGCTAATGTAGGAGACCTACATGAGGTCAATCCCTGGGTCAAGAAGATCCCCTGGAGAAGGAAATGGCAACCCACTCCAATGTTCTTGCTTGGGAAATCCCATGGACAGAGGAGTCAAACAATCAGATACAATTAAGTGACTAACACCTTCACTTTTACTTTGCGAGTAGGCCCAGCAATCTGGGCCTTGTACATGGCTGGGCTGCGCAAATAGGAAGCGTAACTATGCCATTGTTCATGCAAATAACTGGCCTTCCTGTCATTCCGATGCCCGTTCAGGGTTAGAAGCCTTGCCATTAGCTTGGCTTAGCTGTCTGCCCGCTGGAGTTGGGCCTCCCTCAGCCTGGCCTTGCTCTAGTGGAATGCTCTAAGGTGGGGGTTGGGCCTGGGATGATAATTCAAGAATAGTCACTTTACTAGCAAACAATGAAGGCCCAGGAAAGGAGGCTCAAGGATAAGAAACATCTTTCATGTGTATCATACTTTTGTTTCCCAAACATTTTGACATTCATTGCCTCATTTGAACAGCATGAAGTAATAGTCAAAGAACAGCCCATTCAATTTATAATTATTAATAAAACTAGAGAACGCTCTGAAGCTAGCTCATGCATGCATATTTTCTCCACAAATGGTCTGTGGTGTGGGCGCCTGGCAGAGGACATAGCTACCTTTCCTGCCATATTCCATTATCCCCAATCTCCCCATCTCCAGCCCTCACTTCCAATGTGGGCCAGAATCTCTGGCCTTGGCCTGCCTGGGCACCCCAGTGGGTCAGGCATGCACCCACAGGCAGGACCCCAGTCCTCTTCAGGAGGGCGGGTCTGCCCTTGACCCTCCCCTCCTCCATACCCACCTGTAGGTGTCGGTGGCTGGCACCTTCCAAGTCTGGATGCCCTTCAGGGGGCCCTCGCTGCCCACCACCACGCTCAGGTTGGAGTTCCGGTAGGCATTGTTGCACTGGGCCTGCGTGGGGCCGTGGGGCCCACTGGCCCCGCATGTGGTGAACAGCCAGTGAACTGCACACGAGAGGAAAGGCAATCACTCACTTGGCCTGGCCCTCCCTTCTCCAGGGGTCTCCCTCGCTGCCCCTGAGCTGTTGGCTCCATGGTGCCAAGCCCCTGTTCCAAGATGGCACCAAGGCTGGGGCAAGGAACACTAATCAGTCATTTGAACTGGAAGCTTCTGTGAGGATCTGCTGTGTGCCAGGCCCTGGACTGGAGGTAGAGACACATACATGGAGCAGACTAGGACCCTGGCCTTCACAGACTTACAGGCGACTAAAAGGAGACCCAAAGGGATGCAACAACACAGGCCAGGAAGGGAAAGAGTCACAGAAGGGTCCAGCTAACTCTGCACCGTGAGAGTTCTGAGGAGGGAGAGAAGACTCCTCTCAGGTGAGACAGGCACGAGCGGGTGCTGGTCCTCTCCTGGTTCTCACCAGGTCCAGGACAGCGCTAGGCAAACAAGAGGTGCTCAATGTGTGCTACCGTGACTGGCTCTAACCTGACTTTCGCATACAGGATCCTCTCAGCCTGAAGAAGGTCGAAAGAGTAAACTGGGCACAGAGTCAGCTCCATGCCATCCTTCCCCTCATTGGTTGTGCTTGGAAACACAGTGGAAACAGCTCTGTGCTCTCTATTTAATGTAAAAATAGGAAATGGATCACTTGTGCCTCCAATGCATGTCCTCCTTTTCCAAGCCCCTCACCACTGTCTGGAGGTTTGTCCTCACCCAGAGCACCCAATGCTTTTCCATGGCCTTTCGGGGGTGTCTCAGGAACACTCAGCATACCTCCACCCCTCCACAGCCGCTGGGCCATTTCCTTACATTTTATCTTTGAGTCAGGCTGGACCTTGGAGAATTGTCAGATTTCATCCTGGCGGGAATTCTAGCATGTTTAGATCTATAAAAACTTTCCCCCCAAATGTGCTCTTGATAAAGTTACTTTTACTTAAAATACACAAATCTCATTATAAGATTGGAGAAATTATTTCCCTTTAAAGAGATGAAGTCGAATCCTACCTACAGAAAATTATGAAAAAATTAATTTGGGTGTATATAGCTTTATTCGCTCGGAGAAGGTGATGGCACCCCACTCCAGTACTCTTGCCTGGAAAATCCCATGGACAGAGGAGCCTGGTAGGCTGCAGTCCATGGGGTCGTAAAGAGTCGGACACGACTGAGTGACTTCACTTTCACTTTTCACTTTCATGCATTGGAGAAGGAAATGGCAACCCACTCCAGTGTTCTTGCCTGGAGAATCCCAGGGACGGGGGTGCCTAGTGGGCTGCTGACTGTGGGGTCGCACAGAGTCGGACATGACTGAAGTGACTTAGCAGCAGCAGCAGCAGCAGCAGCTTTGTTCTCTAAAACATAAAATTCTTTTTGATGACTTTCAACTAACTTGATGCAAAAATGAAAAGTTAATTTGGGTTGCTAATTATCAGCAATCAGATTGAGATTACACAGGGGCAGTTTTGATAATCTAAAAACCAGGCTGATTGCCGTGGGCTTTTGTCATGCTGCCCCAGCCCGGGGTCAGGAGAGCAAAGTCCTAGTTGAGGTTCCAGTGCACACACAGCTACTCAATACTGAGCCCTCAGGGCTTTTCTTGGCTTCATTTTCTCCAAAGAAAGATGTTGATTTCTATTTGGTTTCTGAAGGTCGTTTCAAGGGCAAGAAGGTAATGAATCCATTCATCTTTGGTGTGAATGCTTGAGTGTTAATTTTCTCATCTGTTTGCATTGTAAGGGGGTAATCTGTTAATTCAAAGGACTGACTCTTTACTGGAAGCTTTTCAGCAGAGCTGTCATGGCCAGTTGACTTTTCACCCTCTCCAGTGCTCAAATTACACGTGTGGGCTGTGCCAGGGGGAGATGTGGTAAGGTCACGGACTCTGAAATCAGCAAGAACATTTGGGCTTGGGAGCAGTCTCATCACTTGTTGATTATGGGACCTTGATCATCTTTTTTGTCTGTGAAAGGGGCTAGATTGGTATGAGAATTAAAGGGAAATGAGGGGTATGAAAGGTTATTATAAAATCTAAAACTCTAAAAATGTAATAAGTTATGTTGCTGACTCCTGCCTACAACCCAAGTCTGGTGCTGTTCCTGACAATGGGAAATGTGGACAGGCTTTCTGTGAATATGGATCCCCCTGCCAACAGCACCTAGGAATTTAAACTCAGTGAACTGGGGATGAGGGTAGGAGCAGGAAGAAAAAGAAAAGCTCAGAAAAGAAGTTTAAAAGTCCATTCCACCCCATGGTCTCTAGCTCCTCTAAGTCTATTCTGCAGGTCAGTCTGTGCCTATAGCATGCAGCCTGGGTTTGGGGGCAGCCTTGTCAATCTGGGGCAGAAGCATGGTGGTTCATTTAGTTATTCGGTCCTGGAAACCAAAGAATTCAGACATAAATGTGTTTTTCCTCCCTGGAGAGCGTGCTGAGGAAGACAGCTAAAAGAAGGCATGGACTTGGCGCCCTACCTGAGCATCTGTCTTCAGCAGGACCTCTTCTAAAGCCAGCCTCGCTTAACACTGTTCTGAAGGTTCTGAGATGTTCTCAGAGAGTCTGGGTTTCTACTTCCTGGCTAAGTTGGGCATCTGATGAGGTAGGAAGAGGGGCATGGGCTTTGAATCCAGATGGGCCAACTTTTCTCACTGGATTTTACCCCTGAGGAGGTGTGAAAACTGGGGTAAACCCTGTAGCCTATCTGAGCCTCAGTTTCTTAAACTGAACAAGTGGAGATACAATACCCAGTACTTAGACGTGCTGTGAGTATTAAATGATGACCATTAGAAGAACATTATGCATTAGAGATGCATAAAGAATATAGTTTATAAAGTGTGTAACTTCCTGTTCAATTTTTGACTGTAGGAAAGCAGAGACACCCAGTCTCAAGATTTACATTCCTCAGTCCATAAAGAAGGGACTCTAAGGCTGTTTCTCAATAAAAGGAACAGTATTTTCCCAACTCATTGGACAGATATTATTAGTCTCAGGTGGTTTATATGTGCAAAATTCTGTTTTCATTTGCAGCGACTACAGATGCAAAGGTCCAGAGTGGGAATTCTTTCTGAAGTGGATTCCGCAGAATGAGGATTCGCCATCCCAGGTCAGACACATGATTCATCCAGCTGAGGTCTGTTGCGATCGCAGCCTTTGAGGCATGGAGGTCCTCTTTGCTCCTTTCGATGGCTCTGATTCTCATAAATCTGCCCAAGGTTGTTTGGAATTAATTTCTGTGTCCCTCGAGCAGCACTTCTTAGGGGTATGGGGTTTCTGAGTTTATTGCTCATTGAACAAGAGCTGTCCTGCTTCTGCTGTGTATGGGCTTGCCTTGCTGAAGCTTCATCTTGTTGGTTCTCTTTGCTCATCTGCCTGGAATCTCATAGACACCATAGAATGCCACAGCAAGATGGGACAACCCTGGAGATCTCTGAATTTAGTGGTTCCCAACCCACCTAAGGACCTTTAAAAATACCAGTTCCAGGGCCCTGAAGATTCAGATTTGTATAGAGGAAGGACAATATTTGCATTTTGTGAAAACTTTCCCAGATAAGCCAGACTGCTGTGTGCAGAGTGGATAAATAGTCAAGCTAGGAGTGAAACATGGATCTTCAGAGTTTAAGTTCAAGACTTAAAAAAGTGCTACAACTACCATAAAATCCTCATGGAAACTTTCTGTGAGTCTGGTTTTATTTTCCTTATAAATCCATGAGCCCAGGGCTCAGTTAAACCCAAACAAGTTTGCTCAGGCCCAGAGAGCAGGCAGGCCACCATGAGGGGAGAGGTGAGTCGCTCAGGGTATGTGGTAGGTAGACCCTCAGTTCTAGAAGGTACCACAGTGGCTTAGCCTAGCAGAGTGTGGGTTTTGGAGTCATAGGCACAAACCAGGGAAAGCAGGTGATCAGTGTCAGGACTCTGGTCCCCTGAGAGGTCATGGGGAGCCAGGGGTTGTCAAAAGACTCCAGTAACTGGAGTGTTTACAAGATCAACCAGCAGACATATGAGAGGGACTGGGTAAAAAGCAACGAGGTAAAATCTTGGTTTTTAAAGAGAAGATCAAGGTCATAGTGAGACTGGCAGTGAGGTGGGCTTGATGTGAGCTGCCAATCTAAGAGTCCAAGGGTCCTCGCATTTCCCCAGCTGAGAGTCTACATTAATCCCTGAGGCTCCATGGAGCTGTAGGAGGATTAGATGGCCCCCAAGGAACAGCCTGGATTGGAAGCACGGGAGGGAAGAAGCCAGGGAGGAAAGAAGCCCGGTTCTTTCCTCATCTCTTACTTAAAAAAAACAACAAAAACCAAACTATTATATTAAAACTCATTTATGAGAGACAGAAAGAGAGAAAAAAGAACTGCTTTATCTTGTTCTCACTTATACCACACACTGGAAACCTAGTTTAATACTCACTCACATCTAAATTGTGTAAAGAACCCACAAACATCAAAATACTGAATGGTTATAGACAGCTGAGTAAAGAAAAATCCATTAAGCACTGGGTTTCATTTTAATTATATTGTAGCATCCTCCAAGAAGAAACAAATCAATTAGTAATATACAGCACAATGTTAAAAAAATAGGCTAGATAGTGATTGTGCTGGTTTTATTACTGTTCCTAAGCCATCTCATCTGCTCAATTGAATGCAAAGAAATAAAGCGTGATACAAAGGAAAATAAGTTCTCAGCTATCACTATTAATCACAATAATAAGGATCTGCCTCACGTCGAAGGCCTATATGGTTGTGCCATGGAAGTGAGCTCAATGGCTCCTGTGGATCTTTTATACTATTTTGATTCTGATCCATGGAATTGAATTTTATCCATATTTGTTGACTGAGCTGAACTTTATGGGAGCTGTGGCATACTGAACCATGATGCCACTGTAGATCCCATTAAACTAAATAATGACCCCAAATCCAAGCAAATACAGTCATTCACCATCTATAAATGTATCTGATGCTATTCTTTATTATAAATTGGAGAAAGTAACCCTTTTTGTGAGTACATGATGAAAATTAACCAGCTGTTTGCCTTATCAGGGAAAAATGAAAACAATACATACTGTTGCTATTGTGAGGTTAAAACATTTTAACTCTTTAAACAATGGAGCAGCAACCTCTTCCAGGTGCCAGATCAATGTCTGATTATTTCTGTCTTTTTTTGATGTTAGCAGTTGTTGAAGCATAATGCCTAGATATGTTTATTTACTGAGAGTTGCAAAATTATGATATTCAGATTATATCCTTTTTCCATATTTATTAGTTGGGATATATTTTTAAAGAGGTGCTTCTTCTCACCTACTATTTGGTTGCCCAGTGATACAGTTCGTATAGGGAAGGCAGATAAATGCTCCATTCTTTCTCCTTGTTTGGAGCATTCAATGTAATGAATTGGTCATCTACCATGCTCTGAAGTTGACTAGTTGTTTGTATATCACTATGACTACATGAATTTAAACATATTTTGAGTTTTAATTAATAATTACTATTTCTTAATAGCTCAAACTGTCACATTTTTGGTGAGTGGTAGCGTCCTGAGTTCTTTTTTTTTGTTGTTGTTATTTAGTAGTTAAGCTGTGTCCTTTGGCCCCTTGCTATCTGGTGTGATGAAATGTTCCTTAGCCAGACCTGGGCTCAGCCATTTTTCAAAAACTTTGGTTTCTTTTATTGAAAAAAGGTATTTTAAGTATACAATCTGGGTGCTATAGAGACTTATTGCTAGTGGGTATGTGATTGTTTCTAGGCTTTTTAGTGGACAGAGCTAGGAAATACACAGGCTATATACACATGTGTGTGTGATTGTTTCTAGGCTTTTTTAGTGGACAGAGCTAGGAAGTACATAGGCTGTAAACACACGTGTGTGTGTGTGTGTGTGTATGTATACACATTTATATGACAAAGTATCCATGAGTTTACATCGACAGTTCCAAATCAAATTCAGGACTAGAGGGTTTTTAATTTAATCTCTTCTATAGTACATCTGTATTTATTTTTCCACACTGCAAATCTTGCTTCTCAAGAACAAAGGTGATAATGGAATTAGAATATTCTCTAGTTACGCGTACACTTTATGGTGCTTTGTCCTCACTCCTTTGTATTTGAGAGTTGGAAGGGACTACCTTACTAAAAATTTTTTGCTGTAAATATCCATGGGTTTTCAGTTTTGATATATGTTTGCTCAATTTTTGCATAGAGATTCAGAGAGGTTAAAAAAAATATGCTGTTACCACCAAAGGTGCTGTGCATCGTTCCAGGATCCTTAAATTGTTTTTAAATTTAGGAATCACTTGATATCTCTCTGGTCAGGCTCCTCACTTTTATTCCTACTCTTGGAACTGCAGGGTTTTTTTTTTAGATTTTATCTCGGGGACATCCCCAGTGACTACTGTTGCATCATATTCTGCCTTTTTTTTTTGATACAGCCTACTGAGTATAATTTAACTTCTTCATGATACTGCCATTTGGACTTGAGTTGACGGGGCTATTTGACCCTTTACTAAATGACTGTAGACATAAATATTTTCTGTTAACTCACTTTCTTCTCTCTTTATTGTCAGGTTTACTTTCTTAGGGCTTCAGGATGTTCTATGATTAGTCTTATTTGGTATCTAGTGTTGGGTGAGGGTGTGCGAAAGCACAGAGAATCTCTGTGCATTAGACTGAGGGGCAGCTAGATGCACAAAATCTTTATTTCAGGGTTTTGGAATGTATTCACATTTGATACTTGTATTTGGTGGATGGTGGAGCATACTAGAAGAATCTTCTAACCTCAGGTAAAAGGATGTTGTTGTGATTTTTCACCAACAGAACTGGGAATCTTTGGCCCTCTATTTCAATGTATTGAATTACAGTACACTGATGGGTCACTTCCACTCTCCAGTTTGTTTAATGTCTTTAAAACATGTTAGATCAGTAGATAGGGAATGGGGAAGAACTGTTACTTTTATCTCATAAGATGGTCAACCAGGCAGAAAAGTTTAACAACTGGCTTGCGATTATAGAGTAAAGTGAGGAGGGGACCATCACATTTATTCTTTTTACAACGTTGTTTCATTTGATCAATTTTCCATGTTGTTCTAGCTTGTTTCTCACACTGAACTATTTTGCATCTATACACACACACATATACATACACACACGCCTTGTTTGTTCATGCATTGCTTCTTGGTCATTTCTCTCTTATTCTGTTTTGATGATGAGACGTTAGGAGTGGGTAACAGTGGTAACAATAACAGCCGCTCTGACTTTCGTACTAGACATGCTCACAGAATGATCTGTTTTCACTTTTACATCCTTGTCTCCTAGGGGCCTCACACTCCCTCTGGATGGGCAGGATGCCTGCAGAAGCTGAGGTCACCCGGGGAGCAAAGACCAGAGGCCCACATCCCTGTCTGCTGGGAGCAGACATCCCTTCATGAAGAAGAACCTTGGAATGAGCCAGCTCCCCATCAACAGGGAAGTAAGTCTGGGCTGTTGAGATAAAAGCTGCTTTCAGGACTGAATTACCCTAAACAGCTCTGACACCCAGCCATCTGAGGCAGTTTTTAATAGCTCCTGTGATGGCTTCTTGTGTTCTCAGCCACCCTCTGTTCCCTGAGGGAAAGTGAGTAACACATGAGAGAAGAAATGTCACAGGAAAAATACTATCCTGAAAGCAGAACTGTAAAAATTAAGTTAAGGGAGGTCTCGGGGCTAATTTGGTTATTTCCCGAGTTGGCGTCAGGCCAGAGCTGTGTTAATAAAGTATTGGATATTGAGATGGGTGCTGTGGACTCACTCATATGGGGGTTACACACAACGGGTTTGGTTTTGAGGCTTAAGTGGGCTTAAGTGAGTCTCTGAGGAAATGCTCAAATCCTGCTGTTTAGCAGTAAGGACATATCCCTGGCTCCATGGTTGATGGAGCTGATTGGCTGATAGACCAAGTGAACTAGTTAGTAGGATCCAAGTCAGAAATCTGGGTGAAGGAAAAGAAGTGCTTCTCTTTTTCAGGGAGCTCTTCTGACTTTCAGTTGTGTTGCTGGACAAGCCCAGGCAGTGCCTTATTTTCCTTACTTATGAACTTTAATTCCAGAATTGGATTATTTTGTCAGTCACTTAATAATAAATAAAAATTAAATGAATAAAATATGTTATTACATTATTACAAAGTCACTGTCAATATTCACTATAAAAACCAAATCAGGCCTTTTAGACCCAACCACCTGGATTGGTTTAGGAAGCTGTCCTGGAGAAAGTTCTGGAGTCCCCATTATTTCTGGGACTCTGACACTCTTTCAATTTGTATTAAGGAGTGGGTCTTCTGGAGGCGTTCTTCTATGTCCTCACTCAAGTTACATGTTTCCCCCAAGTAGAGTATGAGGATTTCATCTACAAATTGATGATCAACTGGGTTGGAGGAACCGATTGAACAAAAGGATCCCACATGCAAAATGCTGTCCCCTTTTCCCTTAACACGGTTGGTTTTAAGAGGTCAAAAATTAGAATGTGTTTGAAAGTTTTGCAAAAAAAAAAAAGGAAAAATATGCCTAGAACACATATTTATGTATAAATAAAAAACTGCACAGCTCACAGATGGAGAAGGATTATAAATGAACTGAAAATGTATAGAAGGCAATCTATGAGGGAGAAGTGAACTGGCCCAATCTTTTCTGTAATGTAGTTTGATAATGTTAATAATATCACACACTTTATATTAGTATATTCTTTTATACCTTTCAGAGCAAATGATCTCATTTGCTCACCACAATAGCCAGCTCTGAGAAAGAACCGTGGCAGGTGATTATTATCCCTACTTTAGGGATAAAGAAAACACTGGGGCTGAGACTATATGACTCTTCTGAAGTCCCCAAGCTGGAACCACGGTCTCTAGGATTCTTTCTGATTCATTTTCCATCTGGCTATGGACTGGCACTCAGTAGGTACTTTGTGATATTTGAGTGTCTATGGAATGTTGAACAGAGAGGCTTAAGATTGCTGCCAAGATTTTGCCCCATCAGAATCCACAATGAACTCTCAGAGCTTCCTGGTGACTGGTTGCTCTCCTACATACAAAAGCCACTGCAGGTAGGCTGTTAGGGGGCCCGAATGATCTCTACATCCTGGTGGCCACAGCCTTGCATAATCCCCTCTGTTTCAGTACAGGCAAGACTTTTGAGTTGCTTCTAACCAAAAGAATATGGCAAAGGTGATGGGATATTATTTCCATGACTATGTGACATAAGACTGTAACTTCCATCTTGCTGGCAGACTCCCTATCTCTCTCTCTGTCTCTCTTTCTCTCTCTCATCAACAGCTTCTCCAGGAATTACTAACAACCACATGAACTTGGGAGTAATTCTTTCCCTAGTTGAGCTTTCAGATGAGACCCAGCCCTGGTGAACACCTTACGGAACTTTATGAGAAACTATGAAGCAGACGACCCAGCTAAGCTTGTACCTGGTTTCTTGACCCACAGAAACTGATATAATAAATACGTGTTGTTTTAAGCCACTGTGTCTATGGTAATTTGATACAGAGCAATAGATAACTGTCTGCATAACCCAAATTCCTCCCCAGAAGCCAGTGCTTTCTCTGGCCTCCTCTTTTCTGTGAGCACCCAGCTTGGAGGACCCTGGCTGGTCTGAGTTCTTCTCTGTGCTCTCTCTCTCTTCCCTGAATCAGTGAAGCCTAAGCTGATCCCACTTCTTGGCAATGGAGGGGCAGGCAAAAAGGAGCTGACTTTTGGGACCTAGCATTAGCATTTCAGGCATTCCTGTCATAGTTTCTCTGTTCAGTTCTGTGCCCAAACAAATTTTAAAAAAAGTCTTTCTGTCCAGGATCACTGAAGCTTTGCTGCAAAAAGCAAAGAGCTGAATAGGCTCTGAGGGGACGTGGGGTTGTTTTGCAGGCAGAACCAGCAAGTCTGAAGGAAGGATGGTAATTAAAAGTGGACTTCCCAAGTAACAAGTGCTTAATGCACCTGCACTGATGGAGGGGCCTTTGCGTCCTGCTGGTCTTGGAGCTAAACGGTACTAAGGCGTGCTGAGATCGGAGTTCCCGCATCATTTATTGTCTCCCATTTATGTAACCTTTCACTGAAACAAATGGGAAAAAACAACATGTTTTCTCAAGCCAGCCAAGAAGAGAGAGAAAGGCAATAGGTCCTCTCTGTTGCTGACAGGGCCACGGCATGGTGTGAAGGCATTTTGTCTGCAGCTTTGCTGTAATGCCAACCAGCACATCACGTCAGACTGGAGGTTCCTGAGGCCTTGTTGAGTCTGTCAGAGCTGGATGCTGCTGCACTATTTTTCCAGTGGGGCCCGGGGTCGGAAGGTTATTGGGAAGTTATGAATCCACTACTGATTCGTTGCTTTCTCAGCATACACTGGATTTCTCTTCAAAAATGATGCTCAGTTCAGCATAATTGGCAATGCTCCAATCTTGGATAGAGACCTTTGCACCACAGGGCAGGATAAAGTCAGAGCTGGGGCTTGGGGGACCAGTCTGATTACTAGCTGTGCTCAGGAAGGGATGCTGGAAAGGGACCTGGAGACTCCCTGTGTTGGGGTAACAGTGGCTTCCTGTCAGGCTTATGTGGGCCCAGCTCTGGGTGGTGTATTTTCCATGAGGGGCACTTTGGATTGTCCCCAGCTGCAGGCCCCGAGGCACCCAGCACAGGGCTTGATACAGAGCAGGCACCAGTACAGACTTGTTAAATGAAACTCAGCTTCGTGTGACTTTTATTCCCCCCTGGGACTGAGATTCAGGGCTCTGTGAACACATTAACTAGAAAGCAATGATGTCTTCTGTGTTGAACACTCAGTTGCACCTCCGAGTGGAAATGCAAGAGAAGTGGAAAGAGAAGATGGATGTAGCCAATCTGGATGCAGCAGGAGCATCTCCGTAACCATGGTCAGCAGCTGTGTGGTATTTGGGATTGTTCCTAATGGGCATGGAAGCTGACAACTTTGGGGTGAGCTGACTTAGTGGGAACCCTGGCTCTGCAGTTGACTGGTAGGGCAGGCGGCATAACCCTTCTGATTATGTCTCCTGAGTTTTAGAATGGGAAAATCATGATGGTTCATGCAGTACATTTTGGGTCAAGCACCTCTCTAAGCCCTTGACACCGATTCACTCATGTGAACCTTTCATCAGACCTGTGTGATGGAAACCCGAAGAACATAAGCTCCATTTTTTAATGTGAGGAAACAAAGGCACAGGAAGGAGAAGTGAATGGCTTTAAGTAAGTGGCAGAGTTGGGACCCGAATAGTGAAATCTATCCTGGGGGACTGGGTGAGGGGAGAGGCCGTAAGGATCATATAAGTGACCCCAAGAGTACTTAGTAGCTGGAGACACAGGTAAGCAGAGGAAAGGGGGCGTCTGCAAACCCATGAGACTCCGCTGCCCAGGGAGGGAGGTCAGCCTCTCTTCCAGGCTTTGGTGCCTCCCTCTACCTTCACCAGGTCCCTGCGGAAGTGCTGCCTCTCCTTCGGCCACCAAGCAGCCCCTGGGCCTTGGTGTCGGCCACCGCCTGGGGATGCTGACTACGCTGGAGGGACTTGAGTAGCAGGGATCATGAGTCCCGAGTCACGAGTCAGTTCTACGCCACCTGCCTCCCCGGAGCATGGCCATGCTGGCTCCCGGGGAAGGGAGTCTGTGCCCAAATGAAGCATGACAGCCCAATAGGAAGGGCGCCAAAGCTGCTGCAGTGACTAGGACCCATGGGTCTTGTTAGGGCTCGTGATTCCTGCGTCATCACAGCATGCTGGCTATAAATAGGTGATAATCTAAAATTAGTGAATGAGAGAACTCGCAGCACATGGTTTAACAGCAGGCCAGCTGAGCAGGGAGACGGCCAGTGACTGAAGGGGTTCCAAGGATTATATCTACAGAATCTGCCCAACTCTTACAGAGGTGCTCCCCCCAACTGAACCAGTGCCGACAGAAGTGCCTTTCATGTGCACCCGTGAAGGCTGGGGTGCACGGGAAGACGCCAGTTAGCTGCAATGATCGGCTCTCTTACAAGTGCGGGAGTGCATTGTACCTGCTGCACCGTTTTGCATGTTAGTGAAGATGCCTCTGTGTTCTGTTTAAACAAAAACTAACATTTTCAGTTCAGGGTGTTTCAGAGAAGAGAGATTCCTCCAGAAGACCCACTCAACAGTGGGATTCCTTTTAAGGTTTCTTTAAGGAAACTTTGCCCTTCCGAATGTTATCTGGCTTAGGAAACTTTATTTTTCACATGATTTTAAAGAAACATTCTTTAGCCTTTTACACAGCTGATATAACTTAGGGCAAGTTACTTCCTCTTTGTGGACGTCATGCTCCTCAACTGTCAGTATCATCATACAAGCAAACGAGACAATGCATATGAGAGTCCTGCATACTTCCAGCACCCGGCGGTGCTCAGGGATCGTGGTTATTATTGCTGTGTGAAGAGGAGACACAGGAGGCAAGGCCTTTGCTGCCTGAGAACTAAACCCTCGGAGCGGGCTGTGTGGCTCTGAGCCCGCCTCCTTCCCATCTCCAGGTCCACGCCCATCTGTAACGAGGATGTCAGGCTGTGGTCTGGGGCTCCTAAACTCTGTTTTAAACCAGGATTTGCTTGTGAGTTTGTTAAAAAGGCAGAGTTTGCCCTCTAATCCTCAGACATGATTTTACAGGTCTGCTGGGCCCAGGAATCTGCATTTTAACCAAGAGCACTCGTGGGTCCCCCTCACCCTGCCAGGTGAAAGAAACAGATGACGTGAGAACACACGTGGACGAGCCCTGGGCTGGATCTAGGTCCCTGACAGCCGACCTGCTTGCTTCTTTGTTCCTGCACTCCCAGATGGTCACTGGTTATTTTCCATTAACGATGCAATGAGACCAGGAGTCTAATCCGGGGTCCCCCTGGCGTGAGTGGGCTTCTACCCTTCCTTGTTGCCTCCCTCCCAGTTCTCTGGGGGCCTCCTGCCTTCAAAACTGGCACACAGTAAAGAGCCGCAGTTAACACAGGGGTCCCAGCTTCGTCTCTGCCTCCAGCCTGGCACGAGGTTGTCGGCAGTGCCCACAGGTGATAAGACAACAGGATTTTCTGGAACCGGATTAGATACGTGTTCTTTACTGGGCCTGCAGGGCTGGGGTGTGGAAGGCTCTGATGGAAACAAAGACTTCCAGTGAGTGAGAAGACAGTTCTGAGTGAGGGAGGCGGGCCCTGTGAAGCCTGCCTTCCAATAATGCTGTCATCCCCAGAAGGGCTTGCTTGGAGCATAATGGCTCTAGCTACAAATTCTATTAACTCTAATAGTTGTTCTGTGGTGAATGGATAATGCGTTTAGCAGAAATAGACCCAATCAATTTATGTGAAACACATAAAACTTTCTCATTGGAATTGGCATCTGTTGTTGAGTCATAGGAGCGTGTGTGTGGACAGTCTGTCCTTCTCACTTCTGGGCACGTTAGCAGTGCCATGGGTTAGTGAGCTCTGGCTCACTTATACTCTGTCCCTTCAGCCCGCAGAACCACGGAGCTGGGGATGACGAGGGGCCTGGAGACAGTCTACGTTAAACTTGTCTTTTAAATGCAGCTGCTTTTTAGCCTTTGTTTGTGTTTGTGTTGGCCCCGCAAACACCAGCTGTTACTTGGGGCTTTGCTGACAGGCATCAGCCATCAGATGAGGGGACAGAAGGCCAGGGAGAGGTGAGCCCTGCCCCAGGAGGACAGTGGAGGCCAGCAAGTGGAGGCCAGCTGGGGGTTCTGACTCCTGGTCCAGTGCTCTTTCCCACTCCTTTTAAATTGCTGTCCTTCCCCCCACCACCTTTGGCAAGAGATGTGTACTCAGAAAACAGTAAACCAACTGTCATCAGCCAACTCAGAGGCAAGACTTTGGCTTGAAGCCAGGATTCTGCAAGTTATGGATACCTGTGGGTTGGGCTGGTTCTCATATAAACTGAGATGATTCCATCCTGCCCTCCTACATAACATGTAAGCTCACAGGAGAAGGAGAGAGAGGTTAGAAAGCTGAGGCAGGGTCCTGAGGCCCAGGGCAGGGGGTGGGTGGGGATCCTGCCTGTCCTTACCTGGGCTTTTAGAGAGAGAGAGAAGGTGACAGAGCCTGCCTGCGCCTCTTCACCCCTAATGTTCATTACTGCCGGGTGGGGAGCAGGCAGAGAGAGAGAGAGGAAGAGAAGAGCTCTGCACCCATGATCGCATTATCCCAACCATTTGGATAGTGTAATTTTATGTGCAAAGCTGACAAATGTAATTTCCTAGCCTTAATACTTGCCCCATTTTCTCTCCCAGTTTCTTCATCTGATTAGCTGAAGTGACTCAGAAGCTTCTGAGAAGGTTCCATGAAGCACCTGGACAGGCTCTTTCCTGCCTGGATGCTCCAGTGGCTCAGCTCTGCCCCCTGGGCTGGGGGAGAGGAAACCCCCAGACTCCGAGGGTTAGGCCCTCATCAGAGGGAAGGGATGGCTTGGGGGATGTGAGGAGTGTTTAGAAATTTGGGAGCTTGTGAGTGATGGTTTTTGGAAGACCTGACTGGCCTTTGCATTTCCAGGAGCTGCTCTAATGCCTGCCAGAAGGAGAGTTGAAATGCCACCAGCCACCTCTGTTCCAGTCGAGCAGAAACTGACAGCACTGAACTTTGGGGAGAAATCTTATTATCCAGCCTCCTCCGTCCTTTACAGGGATGGCTGGGAGCTGCTTTGTTTACTGATCATACAGGGCCTCTTGTCTGGGACGCTCTCCCACCTCTTTTCCATGTAGAGTGTTATCTCTGAGAGGGAATTGGATACCCAAAGTAGTTCAGTTGGTTGAAGGATGCAGATTTCAGGGCCACATCCTGGCTCATTTTCCCACCAGCTGTATGGAATGCTTATGTTCCTCCCCATCACCTCCCTTATCCCTGCAGTGCTAACAACAGCAGGGGGCCCTGGGCTGGAGTGAGGGCTAGAGGAGTCAGTGCATGAGAGCCCCCCAGCCCAGGGGAAAGCATACTCACTGATTGTTCTTTCCTTTTCTTTCCTCCCGGCCTCAGCCCCCATTTTCTCTCCAGAGTCCCTCCCTGGGTAGAAACTCTGAGTTAGGTTAAGCTTGTCATCTACAAATTGGCACTTGCCATCTACCTCTACAAGGATCACATCACTAGCTGCTGCAACTGCTGACCTTTAACAGTCCCTGAAAGGAGTTCAGGGTGGAGATCAAGAATGAGTCACTCTGTGCTCTGGAAAAAGTGGCAGGACAGGCCATCAGATAGTTAGGTATTTTCAGGAGAAGATTTTATGAGCCCAATTCTTGCATTTCATCACATCTGAAAAAAGCACTAAAATCTTTCATGGTGACATCTACTCCTTGTGGCTACCAGTAACCTTCACGAGCCTAGCAGTGGCCTTCTACAAAAATGTGCGCCCAATTGCATGTATCCCCTTTCACCAAAATCACATATACACTGACCTTTCCCTCTGCCTCTTTAGAGCAGTTCCTCAGAGCTATCTGAAATGCTGTCTCCCGGCTACAGTCCTCAAGTTGCTCCAAATAAAACATTGTGCATTTTTTTCAATTGACAAGCTTCACATTGCAGACTGTGACTTGTGGGTTCACTGGCTGCCCTCTCTCCAGGGGCTGGAATTTCCAGAACCGGTTCCCCTCTTTGTTGTTGGAGCTGCACAGCCCCAGGGGCATGGGAGGTGCCAGGTAAACATTGCCAGGTGATTATCACTGAGTGGCTGTGGTCCTGACCTTGGCCTCTCAAGGAGCCGCCTGTACTTCCCCCTCCAGGTCCCTCCCTCATCACCACTTCTCTCGCTGTGGGCACCTTGAGCTCCACAAATCTTCCCAGCGTTTGTCCTCTTGTGCTCTCCTATTCTAGACGGTGAGCTCTCTGAGCTCCTAACCTGGGTCTGGACTGCCCACAGAGGAAGTGTGCAAGAACTGTGTTGGGGGGGCAGGTTAGATGAAAGCCAAGATGGTAGGCCTGTGCATGAACCCAGGGGGTGGCCTGTTTTCCCTGACCATGAAGGTGGGTCCTGGCTAAGTGCCGCTCCAAAGGGCTTAGTGTACCTTGTCGTGCAGAAGGTGGGGAAAGGAGGCCCTGCTCCCTCTCCCCTCATTAATCCTCCAGATGAAGACAGACACCCTCACCCTGGCAGGCCCATCAGATGGGAAGGTGCCTCCTGCTACAGGAACACAGCTGGGAAGGGGTGTCAGGAGCCCGCCTCAGCTCCTCGCTCACCTGAGCTGCTCCCTGACGTGGCAGTGGGCTCCTGGGAAGCACAGGCTCTGTTCGGTTCTCTAAAACCTGCCTGAGGAGGCTACTAAGGCTGCTTGGGAACGTGTTTGCCTCAGTGTCCTCTTCCTTTTGAGTTGGGGTCACCCTGGAAGGGGTCTAGAGACAGAACACCGACCCACAGCCACTTGTTGACACTCCTGCCTGAGGCTGGGGTCAGGCAGCCAAGAAAGGTTGTGTTCCAGCCCTGGCATCTCCACCCTCTCAGGCATCCACTTTCTCCTAATTTTATTTGGAGGTGTTGGTGGGGCACTGCCACTTTCGAGCCACTGTGAGATTTCATTAGTCTGAGTGGCCACTGGACAGACCCTTATTGATCAACCTTTTAGAGGCAGTGGGAGTTACATGGCAATAAACCTGGGAGTCAGGCAAGGCGGATGTCTGCCTCCTAAATGCTGGCTGCGAGGAAGACGCTGCTGACATTGGAAGATCGTACTCAAGCATCAATCACCTACAGTCAATCAATAAGTGTTTTTGGAGCCCCTGCTATGTAATCAGGGGCTGGTGGTGACGAGAAGTAGGGCTTGCAGTCATGTTTGCTGGGCATGTCCTGTATTTATCGCAGGGAGGCAGTGGTTAGCCAAGGGCTATGGAGGTGAGTTGCTGGGATGGGGGGTGGGGAGGGTGTTGAACGATCAATAGAAAGCTGCCCCCATCATGTTAGATGTTCTTGCAAACCACAGGGCAGAGGGGGAAGTAGAGATCATGGTTTAGGAGACCAGGTTCCCTGTTGCATGAAACAAAAGACAAGATTTTTTGAGGTTCTAGCTCAGGTGAAGGGAGGAAAGGGGGAAGGTGATGGTAAAAGCAGCAAACTCTTTCCTCTGGTTTGGCGGCTGGATTAGATCTGGTGGGAACTGGAAGGGATGAGAGTTAATCCTGCGACAGCATTTTAGGGGAAGGAAAGGAAAGGGTTTCTTTCTTCAAAGACAAAGCAAAGCTAATAATATTTGTTTAATAACTTGAGGGTCAATGCATTTAGTGAAAAGACATAGCCTTTACTTTCTTTTTCTATACTTTGTACTCAACAAAGATTTCACATTAAAAGTAGAAATAAAAGACTATCATTTATCTCTTGCTATCTTAATACAGAATTACCTTTTACAGGAAAAAGAGTATGGGTGGACTGCGGCTGTACCCCTGCCTCTCCGAGTTACTCATGCTGGATGGAGCCTCATACCTCCATGCACCGCTGGGTGACCCCCTCGACCTGCTAGTGTCGGGCTGGGTGGCCTTCATCAACTTCTCTGGGGCTGATCTAATAATCTCACAGATCTAATAATCTCTGACCAACCTCATACTGGGTTTAGAGACTCATTCCAAGAGACTTTCTCCTGGTACAGAACAGCTGAGAAGTCACGTCCATGGTTTAGGGCCAGGTGCTCAAGACGCCTGTGTTTGAGGCAGCAAGGGCCCATGAGAGGTCTTCCAGCCCACGGGAGGCTGAATCGAACAGCTTCAAAGGGGAGCCAAGCTTTGGGGAAACTCATCGAACCTGAAGCTTTGGGGTTTCACCACTGACGAGCTAGTCTGCCTTTGTGCAACAGATATCCTTGACCTTGGGCCCAACCCTCTTTATGAGGAGAAATCAATGGAAAGTTTGCTTTGTTCAGTAAGTGTGGAGTGGTTTCGAAGGACTGAGTTGAGAAAAGGATACCAGCTTGCTTCTCCCTTTTGTGTTGGGGCCTGGGTATTTCCCTGGCATGGAGGACAGTTGCTGCTTTGCACAACTTCTAGAAACTTTATTTTCCCAGAGAAACAGCTTCCTCTTGGAGCCCACTAACCAGGGTGTAGGTGATGTTCTTCCTAAAGGTTGACAATGTTATTCTTTAAACACAGCTCCCCACCCCAATCACAGCATATATTTTTTTTCTGCTTTTTGCAACAAAAAATTACTTCACTCAGACATGTGAGTTGAACTCTTACCTGTAGGGTCAAAGATGGGGGTTTCTTTCGATGGGTTCACCCAGGGTTTCAGCTCATTGTTCAGGTTTCTCTCAAACAGATTTCTTGACTTGGGTGCTGTGTTCTGTGGTATCTTGTCCTCCCCACTGACTGTAGAGTAGAGAAGAGCCCATGGGCTGAGTTAAGGGAGGTTTGGTTTAAGGGACATGGAGGAGTATGCCCCAGGGAAGGTGGGAGAGACCAGGGCTTGGGTTGAGGAGGGACAGTGAGGCTGGGATAGTCTGGGCTGGGGGACAAGTGCCAGGGACAGGGAGCACTCACTGGTGAGGTAGCAGTCCAGGCTGACGGAGATGTTGTCAAAGGCCACCGTGGCTCTGGATCCTTGTCCCCACCACGCGACAATCTGTAGCCAGAACCTGTACGTGTGTCAAGAAAATGTGTGAGGGACGACAGGGGTGTGTCGCATCTTAGGATTCAACATCCTGCCCCATTTAATTGTGAAGACCCAGCTCGCCTAATCCCAGGGAGGTGGTGAGGGGGAGCTGTAAGCATCTCCCTACTTTTTCAGCAAAGAACACTTCCCTCTCTGAAGGACTGCTCCACAGGTTAATGAAATGTGGGGCTTGGGGACTGAGAGCAGGACTCCCCGATAGTCTGAGGAGACTCTTTGTGCTTTCTGTGTGGACAGGGTAGACGGGAAGTACTGGGCTCCATATCTTCTGGTACTCATGGGCAGAGCTGAAGCCATTATTAAGCTACTGAGACGCTTCTGTGCCCACTGAAGAGGGCCTCTGTCCCCCATGTGTCCTGTGCTTGGTTACCTCAGGTAGCCTGATCTGCCCCTGCCTCCCCTGGATTCCTCATTATCCAGCAACTGAAGGGTTAACTCCTCACACAGAGCGAGGTCTCTAGAAACCTGGGTCTTGTTCAGTATCAGAGATGACTGGGGTTGGTCTGTGCAGTGCTTGACTGATTACTAAATATTAAGTGATTTGACTATGATCTTTGGGGGTGATTGTAAGTAGTATAGAGTGGACTGTAAGTGTTAACAGTAAACCCATGAGATACTGCTTCTTTCCATTTCTTTCACAGCCTTGGAGGGTCAGATCCTGGGACTGTGGCCAGGGGAGGCTTTAGAGTCTGATAAATGGAAAATACCTTTCATTCATTTGTTTCCTGGGAAGTCATGCTTCTGGAAGACTTCAGTCAGCCAGGCCTGAATTGCTGTAAAGTGAATTTCCTCAGAACTTAAAAAACTCTCCCACCTTTCAGAAAGTCAGTCCTAGAGGACCTGCAGAAACATGCATGGCCTCTGGTGTGGATGTTAAAACATCAAGAGAGACAACCAGTGCCCATCAATTGGTGACTGGATGAACCACGTACAATGGAATACTATCCCTGATAAAAAGGATTGGGTGTAGTTCTAGGCGGGGCTTCCTCAGTGGCTCAGTCATAGAGAATCTGCCTGCAATGCAGGAGACACAAAAGACAGGGGTTCAATCCCTGAGTCAGGAAGATCCCCTGGAAGAGGGCATGGCAACTCACTCTGGTATTCTTGCCTGGAGAAATCCATGGACAGAAGAGCCTGGGGGGCTACAGTGCATGGAATCTCAGAGTCGGACACAATTGGAGTGACTGAGCACATGCACATAGTTATAGGCTACAAAATAGATGGATCTCAAAAACTTTATACTAGGTTTAAGAAGCCAGACAGTAAAGACCTCATGACCCTATTCATATACATTTTTCCATTTATATGAAACATTTAAAATAGGCAAGTCTATACTCAATATGCCAGCAAATTTGGAAAACTCAGCAGTGGCCACAGGACTGGAAAAGGTCAGTTTTCATTCCAATCCCAAAGAAAGGCAATGCCAAAGAATGCTCAAACCACTGCACAATTGCACTCATCTCACACGCTAGTAAAGTAATGCTCAAAATTCTCCAAGCCAGGCTTCAGCAATATGTGAACCGTGAACTTCCTGATGTTCAAGCTGGTTTTAGAAAAGGCAGAGGAACCAGAGATCAAATTGCCAACATCCGCTGAAGGAGATCAGCCCTGGGATTTCTTTGGAAGGAATGATGCTAAAGCTGAAACTCCAGTACTTTGGCCAGCTCATGCGAAGAGTTGACTCATTGGAAAAGACTCTGATGCTGGGAGGGATTGGGGGCAGGAGGAGAAGGGGACGACAGAGGATGAGATGGCTGGATGGCATCATTGACTCGATGGACGTGAGTCTCAGTGAACTCCGGGAGTTGGTGATGGACAGGGAGGCCTGGCGTGCTGCAATTCATGGGGTCGCAAAGAGTCGGACACGACTGAGTGACTGATCTGATCTGATCTGATAGAGATTTAAAGCAGAGTAGTCAGTGAGTGAGTGAACGGCCACGGGGTAGAACCCCCCGCCCTTGTGCCCATGAGCAGATGAACTCTTCTCCACGTGCAGAAGGGTTAGATGCTAGGGTCAGAGAAGAACTACTGTCTCTGGTGGAGAAAGACTTGAAATCAAAGGCAAACTTTTATCTAAATATGTACTGTGTACGTATTTGTACACAGTAATTCCATCTATGCCTTCACCTGTCAGGTGAAATCTGCTCACTCACAGTCCTTCTTATTTGAAAGTCACACTTAGAAGATCTCAATCTGGTCAGTTCTAAAGAGGAAATAACTGAGTCCGTTGTACTCATGGCCAACCCTACAGTGCCCGCAGGCCACACTGCCCATGATGGGGTCACAAGCCCCTTTAGGAGAGATGTGTGAAGAGGGTTGGTGGTTGGCTGAGTGTGGAAAGACGCATGCCCAGTGGAGGATTCCCAAACCTGTTCTGGGACACCTGGGCTGAGTGACTGTGCATGAGGTATGGGCAGCGCATGAACCCACCTGCCTTGTCTGGTCAGCTGTTGGCACCTGGCACTTGCCCCTGAGAGGCATCTTTCATTACGACCTTGAAAAGCACCCACTGAAAGGATTTTCATTTCACATAGACCACTCATGTCTATCCACTGGGTCCTACTTTAGATCTCTAAGAAATCAGACAGGAATGCTGCCTTCAAGTTCTCTCCCAGTGAAAAGACCAACGGTGTAGAATCAGTTAGAAGAAGGTGACTACCATACAAGAGGTGCAGGTAAGATGCTCTGAGAGCTCAGAGGAAGGAGGCATTCCACCAGGCTGGGGGGATGCAAGCACATCACAGAGGAGGTAGTCTTCAGGTTGGTTCTGAAGGAAGCAAAGGACTCAAACATGTGGACATGGGGATGGAGAGCAGTGAGGGGAGGGGGTCTCCAGGAGAGGGGCTGGACTGGGAGGTGGGTCAGAGTGGGAGAGGGCCCCCCGAGCTCCAGTGTGAGGGCTGTGGAAGGAGGAAAAGATGGTTAGGGTTAGTCCAGGTTCGATGCACGATACTGGATGCTTGGGGCTGGTGCACTGGGATGACCCAGAGGGATGGTATGGGGAGACAGGAGGGAGGAGGGTTCAGGATGGGGAACACATGTATACCTGTGGCGGATTCATTTCAATATTTGGCAAAACTAATACAATATTGTAAAGTTTAAAAATAAAAAAAAATAAAGAAAGAAAAGATGGTGAGAGGCCCGTAGGTCTCATGCACCTGCATCAGGTTTCTCCAAGAGTCTTGGCGAGGTCGGAGCTATGGTTTCCCTGGATCTCCCCAGAGGACATGGTGTATACATGGACTCTGGACTGGAGCCTGTGTAACCCCCAGACACAGCCAGACCCAGGATTCTCAAGGGACAAGCACGTGCTCTAATAGTGCAGTCTTACAGTTCCGGAGGTGAAGGAGACACAGCTCTGAGGGAGCAGGAAAACAGGTACATAGGTCCACTTGGAAAGGACGACCAGAAAGAATCCTGCTCCCAGGTGGAAGAGCAGGGAGGCCAAGCTGCCTGATGCTCCCGCACGTCAGTGGGGAAGGGGTCCTCCATCCACCTTTCCAATTCTCCACTCTGGTTGTCATCTCCTAGTCTGACCTCCAGAGGCAAAGGGGCCAGGTCAGGCACTGGTTTCACTGTTGAGCCACATCATGGGAGTACCTGCCGGGAGGGCCTGGGGTACCCCAGCAAGTGACATCCGGTACCTGTGGAGCATGGGGGCGAGGGCCAGAATCCCTGTTATCCCTAACTGAGCCCTTGCCCTAAATGCATGTCTCCTCTTGTCCCTCTGCTCTCCCTGCCCCTCTCCTGCCTTCTTTCTTATGACTAAGCGATTGAGAGCTGCAAAGTTCTCAACCAGCCCCTGGGCCTCTTAGCATGGATGGCAGGATGCAAGCTGGTGCTCGAATGGTTTCTAAATGGAAGAGTTTCTAAAGTGCTCCGCAAGGCAACGGCAGTGGCAGCTGCTGTTTAAAAGAGTTTGATTGACACTGGGAATTGCACATATTTTGAGTCAGGAACACTCATAACAATCAGGGAAGACTCAATCAGATGCCGAATCAGATGTAAACATGTGATGCTGCCTCTGTCCACCCAGGAGGCCATGCTGCCAGTTCTTCCCCAATGCTCCAGACTCCAGAAACTGCAGGGAAGGGACAGGTGGGACAAAGGTGGGCCATGCTGGGAAGCAGAGGAGGGCAGGGGTGAATCGAGACAGTCTGGGAAAGGGGTCTGGGGATGCTGGTGATGGGGCAGGATGGGAAAGAAGACCCAATCTGGGAGCTTCTTGCTGGTGGGGGCACTGGCCAAGAGATCATGTGGCCATCAGGGCCACCCAGATTCAGGCTTCTCTACTTTGGATGGCATCGGATTGTGTATCTTTCCCAAAGAAGACTCTTGAGAGTCCCTCAGATAGCAAGGAGATCAAACCAGTCAATCCTAAAGGAAATCAACTCTGAATATTCATTGGAAGGACTGCTGCTGAAGCTCCAATACTTTGGCCACCTGATGCGAAGAGCCGACTGACCCTGATGCTGGGAAAAATTAAAGGCAGGAGGAGAAGGGGATGACAGAGGATGAGATAGTTGGATGGCATCACTGACTCAGTGGACACTAGTTTGAGCAAACTCCAGGAGATAGTGAAGGACAGGGAAGCCTGGAGTGCTGCAGTCCAGGGGGTCACAAAGAGTTGGACACTACTTAGCGACTGAACACCAACAAGTGAAGAAGAGTTTGCTCCTGGCTCTGCTCGCTCTCCTTGCTGGAGATGGTGGGAGTCCTCAAGGCTCTCAGAGTCTTTCTGGTTTAACTACTCTTCACTGTTGAGCTCCCCCAAAGTACAGACCCTAAATCACTTTGCACAGCCAGCCAAGGTCTTGGGTCTTGGGTTTTGCACATACCAGGCAGCCTGCTCTGGGTCTGAGGTGAACAAGGTCCATGCCACATTACTTCCCAGATGGCAGGGGCCGGGTGGTTCTAACACGTGCACAGGTCACTCTGCTGCCCCAAAGCCTTTGCTCTGTGTGGGGAAAGGAAGCAGAGCCTCATGGCTGGCCGAGCCTTGCTCTCCCTCTCCACAGGCACCCTGGTCATGGAGAAGGAAGAGCCAGCTCCCTGGTGCTTGTCCAGCTCCTTTATGGAGCTGTGCCATTTCAGAACATGGCAGTTGAGACCCTCTGTCCAGCCCTCCACATTGGGGATCTCATTCCTTGTCCCTCTGTGGTTCACACCTGCTCAGCTCTTTCTCTTTCTCCAAAGAAGACATTTTTGATGGCCTGGGTGATGCTGCCTTTTTCCATTTTTTTCCAGCCAGTGGCATTTGGAGCTTGTTGCTAAAACACGCTTGGCTAGAGATCTTGGTTGGAACCTGGCTTTGCATAAAGAACACATCCCCTGACTCCATCTTACTTAGCTTTACAGAGAGGCCTGTTGAAAACTGACCTGGGGGTTGGGGGCTTCTGGGAGGTGGCCGTTGGGGCAGAGGGCCAGGTTTAGAGGGGCAGCGGCCTTGGTACTGGTTACCTCCCAAACGCATGGGGCCGATCTCTGCCTGGGTGATGCTCAGGCAACTCACACACAGCTCAGAAAACACACAATCCTGCTCAGGCATCAGACTGTTAATGGACAGTGGATATAATGCCGTATTTGCCACCCTGCCAGCCTGAGGGATGGAGAAACCTAATTAAGTTCCCTTAATGATTCTAAGTAGCTGACAAAAAGGTGTATGTCTGAATGTGGACTGAGGGAATAGGGAGGCTTTGCAGGGAGACTAGAAAGAATGGCTGGGCTGGGTAACAGGCGTTTAATGGATGGCACAGCGTCTTGGATTCCTCGGTAGAGCACTTAGTGTGCTTGGAAGGCAGAGCGCTCCACCTCCCTCTCTGCAGCTGGGGCTCATCTGGGCTCTGTCTGCTTAGGATAGAAAGGGGAGATGCTGCTGAGGAAAAATGCTTTCTCTGGTTTCTCACTGTGCACTTGATTTGCTCGGCAAAAGTCTTCTAAAATGGACTGTCACAGAGCTTGGGCCACTGTATGCATTTCTATTAGAATAATGTATGTGATGACAAAGCCCTCTGCACCCATCCTATTATCTGTGTAATTGACTTCAGTTACCGCTGAAAAGGAGGGGCTGATGGCCAGCCTCAGGGGCCTGGAACCAGTCCTGGCTGGGATCAGTGTGGCTAGGGCTGGGCTCTTGTGCCCTGATGCTAGGGATCTTTGGCTCTGGCACAGGAGAGTAGGGGTGGGCTGGACATTCAAGGCCAGAGTTATTACTGGGAGATCCCTCTGCCTCCTGAGGTCCCACTCACAGAGTAATTTACCATCTCCCGACTTGGTCTCCTCTCCGGGCAAAATGAAACCAAGAACAAGGTTGACAGGGGAGGTTGGGGGGAAGTCAGTACAGAGCAATTCCAGGACTAATAAGGGCCACAGAGCTCTTTCACAGTGAATCTGGCTTCTGCAAGGGAGCCCTTTGGGGTGGAATAGGGGAGAAAATGAATTTTCAGTTCAGCCGTGCACGCGTGGAGAATCACTCAGACTCAACGTTGTTGGGCCCAGCCTTCCAGGTGCTGGCTGTCTCTGCTCATTTTGGAGGCTGCCACTTACGGATCTGGTTCCCACACTTGCTCTGGCATGCCACCCATCAGAAAGGAACAAGGATATTCTGCCAGATCACATGGCGGGGAGCAGCCCTGTGCTAGCAGGTTCCCAGTTTACTCTTCCACTCTCTCATTCTGGGTCCTGTGTATTGAGTTCTCTCTGGGCCCCAGGCTTTCAGGAGGAAAGCTGAAAGGGAGATCTTGCTTCCTGGAGCCCTGGCCCATCAGGGGAGGTATCTGTGCACAAAAATACCTGCCCCAGGAGCTTGAGGGTGTCATGGGTCCCAAGGAAGGAGAATTAATGCATTTTCCCAGGGGGAGAGGGAGGGAGGGAGAGAGAGAGTGTGTACACTTGAGAGAGAGCCAGCTTCTTAGGCTGGATGTCCCCTTCTGAGTTACTGAGGCTAGATTATCTCTGGGATGCGAGCATAAGAATAGAGTTTATGAAGGAAGGGCAGGGACCTCTGGGAGCATGGTCTGACTTGCCAGGTCACACAGGAAGACAGTAGCTGAGGGAAGATGGGAATTCGGGCCTCTTGCTTTCCAGATAGAACCATCGAAATTCATTAATCTCATGTATCCTCTTACGTCCTCCATACTGGGTTTCCCAGGTGGCGCAGTGGTCAAGAATCTGCCTCCCAGTGCAGGAGATGCAGGTTCAATCCCTGGGTTGGGAAGATCCCTGAAGTAGGAAATGGCAACCCACTCCAGTATTCTTGCCTAGAAAATCCCATATACAGAGAAGCCTGGCAGACTACAGTCCATGGGGTGGCAAAGAGTCAGATGTGACTGAGTAACTGAGTATGCACATAGGTCCTTCATACTACTGGTGAACATACATACAACAACATACATACATACATACATCATACATACAACCAGCCCCTTGGAGCCACTGGGGGCTTGGAGGGCCATCCAGAGCTGGAAAGCACCCATACCCTCTCATTTCAGAAACACTGGGATACCTGTTTCACCTTTCTCAGGACACACTCAGGCACTTCCAGCACAGACCTCATCCTCCACTCCTGCTTCTGTGTGGCCTGTGGCTTGAGGTCTTAGATGCTGCTGCTAGAGATGGTGGCAGTCCCCCATCCCCCGCCCTCCCCCCCGCCATGGAGAGGAGATCCAGGGGAAGGGTGGTTGCTGACTCCCTTCACCCGATACAAATATCTTCATGAGAGTGAATAAGTGGCCTTGGCTCTCTGTTTGGGGAGGTAGTTTCAAAAGGTAGAGTGACACAAAGAATGGATTGTATACTTGGCGGGACCCCAGGGAAGTCACTGAAACTTGTCAGGTGCTATCTTGTTTTTTTTTTAAATGTATGTAATGTGAGTATTTCCATCAGTTCAGCCGCTCAGTCGTGTCTGACTCTTTGCAACCTCATGGACTGCAGCACGCCAGGCCTCCCTGTCCATCACCAACTCCCGAAGTTTACCCAGAGTCATGTCCATTTAGTCGGTGATGCCATCCAACCATCTCATCCTCTGTCAGCCCCTTCTCCTCTCACCTTCAATCTTTCCCAGCATCAGGGTCTTTTCCAATGAGTCAGTTCTTCACATCAGGTGGCCAAAGTATTGGAGCTTCAGCTTCAGCATGAATCCTTTCAATGAGCATTCAGGACTGATTTCCTTTAGGATGGACTGCCGGGAGCCGGTGAGGCATTCCACTCGTGACAAAGGTCATGAGGAAGGAGGCTCGGCATACGCAAAGGCGGGATCAAGCCTCAGGAGTCCGCCCGGATATTCTCGAGCATCTACCCCCCAAAAAACCAGAGTCTGCCTACTTTATTGCTTTGTGCTCTCACCTCTGACTGTACTGGGGGCTGTCCCTTACCACCATCTCTCTCTCTCTGTCAAAGAGTTAACTTACAGCTCCAATTAATAAAGTTCCTGGGCAATTAGGAGTGTTTAAATACAAACCCCTTAGATGGCTCTCTAACTCGCCTGACAAGTTTACTGAGACTCCTACAGCTATGCATACGATTGTTTACAGTCTCCCAGCCTCGAGAGGCACGGGAAGCTTAAGATATTCAAATAGTTTAGAGCCTCTCAGAGAGTTAGAAACTGTCAGAATAAACTAGTAAAGGATTTCATTGATGAGCCAATGATTGTTGCCAAGTTTTCACATCCCCTGAATTGTATCCTTGAATATGTGTTAATTAATAGTTGGTATGTAGAAAAAATAAGTAGTGGCCTTGGTGTTAGTAACTTTAGACCCTTAAGGTAATAAATTCTTTTCTTTGTTGTAAACCCATTACACATCCGCCCTATAGGAATGCAATTTTATCTTCGGAAGATGGCGCCAAACCTTAAAATAATTACTCTTAGAGAAAATACGTCTTTATTGATAAGTCCTTGTCAAGAGTCATAAAATGTTAGTAGGCCTTCTGGCCAGAAGATGATGTAAATCACCTAAACCATTTGTATACGATAAATTTGCAGGAAAGAAACCCTGGTTTTTGATAAGGATCAAAAACTGCTGACTTTGCATACCCTATTATCCTCTATGTGTAACTTAGGGTATATAAGCCCCAGTTGAAAATAAAGCTACGGGCCTTGCTCACCAACGCTTGGTCTCCCCATGTCATTCTTCTCCTTAACTTCTGGCTGAAGTCTCCATCTGGAGCGCAGATATCCTCTGCGACCACTTATTTGCCTGCGCTTCTAAGACCCACTCGAGAAGGTGTCTAAGGTGGGGCACCTTCCGCTATTCGAGAGGGCACCTGCGGCCTCCGTGGTCAGAGCTAACCTGGTGTCATGGGTTATATTGATTTTCCGCGTAAACCAAGCTACTCAGCCTCTTTTCTCCACTGAATTTTCCTACTGAGCTATCCTCATTCTATTACTCTTTATATCTCTAATTACCATTTGAATAGGTCGCCGACGCCGTCTCCCCTTCGAATACCCTGGATCAGCCGGGGCTGGACCTCGGCAGTGGACTAGTTGGATCTCCTTGCAGTCCAAGGGACTTTCAAGTGTCTTCTTCAATACCGCAGTTCAAAAGCATCAATTCTTTGGTGCTTTCTTTACGGTTCAACTCTCATATCCGTACATGATTACTGGAAAAACCAGAGCTTTGACTATACGGATCTTTGCCGGTAAAGCAATGTCTCTGCATTTTAATATGCTGTCTAGGTTTGTCATAGCTTCCCTTCCAAGGAGCAAGCGTCTTTTAACTTCATGGCTAGTCACCATCTGTAGTGATTTTGGAGCCCCCCAAAATAAAGTCTGTCACTGTTTCCAATGTTTCCCCATCTATTTGCCATGAAGTGATGGGACTGGATGCCATGATCTTAGTTTTTTGAATGTTGAATTTTAAGCCGTTTTTTTTTCACTCTCCTCTTAACTTTCATCAAGAGGCTCTTTAGTTCCTTTTCACTTTCTTCCATAAGGGCGGTGTCATCTGCATATCTGAGGTTATTGATATTTCTCCCTGCAATCTTGATTCCAGCCTGTGCTTCATCCAATCTGGCATTTCACATGATGTATTCTACATGTAAGTTAAATAAGCAAGGTGACAATATACAGCCTTGACATACTCTTTCCCAATTTGGAACCAATCAAATGTTCCATGTCTGGTTCTAACTGCTGCTTCTTGACTTGCATACAGATTTCTCAGGAGGCAGGTAAGGTAGTCTGGTATTCTCATCTCCTTCAGAATTTTCCACAGCTTGCTGTGATCCACACATTCAAAGGCTTTGGCATAGTCCATGAAGCAGAAGTAGATGTTTTTTTTTTCTGAAATTCTCTTGCTTTTTCTATGATCCAATGGATGTTGGCAATTTATCTCTGGTTCCTCTGCCTTTTCTAAATCCAGCTTGAACATCTGGAAGTTCTCAGTTCACGTACTGTTGAAGCCTAGCTTGGAGAATAGTATTTTCATAGTGGACGCCTTTCTTTAGTATGGGAGAGTCTAGTTCATTGTTCCTTGTTTATATTATTTTCTATTAAAAATCTGTACCTCCTCCAGAAGTATTACAAATTATGTATCTCCTCCTCTGCCTTCAAACAAAGATTATTTGAGCACCTCCTGTGAGTCAGGCACTGTGTCTGGAGCTGGGAGTATAGTGGTGCATAAGACATGGATCTTGACCTCAGGGACTACGGACAGATTTTTAATTCATATTATTCACTGGCCATGAGATTTCTAAAGTCCTTACTGGTTCTGCCCCCCACAGAACTAGTGCCTTCACAACCTGAGAAAACATCAAATCTGGGGAGTGAGAGGAATCGAGAAAGACTTTGAAGAACTGAGTGCCTAGAAAAGAATGGTAGAGCTGGGACAGGAGAATCATTCAGGACTAGGGTGAGGGTAGAAGTCTAGCTGCTTTGCTTCAGGTATCTCAGCAGTCCAGGTATCTCCTCAATTCCAGACTTTGTGCCTGGGGAGAGAAGGGACTGAGAATACACGGCTGTGTTTTCAGAGGCAGTAAGTTATGAAAAACATATGCCTCTGTTGACTTGTAAACCAAGCTGTGGATATTACCAGGAAAATCTTGAGCAGATCGGAACATCCTGTTATTCTAAAGTGGTTCACTTACTGCTGTTTTGAGTGATTACTTCTTAAACCAGGCTCACAGGCTGGATCTATCTTACTGCTCTGCGCTCTTGGTTGTGGAAACTTAGCAATCAAAAGCAACAACTTTTTTCAAATGTCACAGTAAATCAGTGTTAGAAATAGGATTTAGAGCTTGGAATTGCTAATCTACTCCTTGCTCCAATGATCTGGGATGTTTTCTGAGAAAGAAACAAGGCTAGATCCTCCCACTGTTGCAAGGAACGTTTGATTTGTATGTATCAATGCCTGGCTGCACACTGCATTGCTAGGATCTCAGCCACACTCTCCCACTCTTCTGCCTGACCCAAGCCTGTGCTGGCCGATGGTGCCATTTGGTAGGCTGTGGCAGAAGGGCTCTCTCCTCCTCCAGCTCCTCCTCTAAGCTGCACTCTGAGGCTCACAGCAGTTCATATCTGGTCCCTCGAAAGAGCCTCCAACAGTCCCCACACTCTGGTTTCCCATCCTCGATTTTATCTCTGTGTCCAACGGCTCCCTATACCCCACAGCCTGGAGTCCAAAATACTTGACCTCTTATCCACTCTCTCTAAGGAGATTGCTCAGAATTCTCCGACATAGAATCCTCTTGAGTATTCTTGAACCTGCATAAAACATTCCTGACTCTAAGCCCCTGCTTATCCTGATGGTCATCTCCAGAATACCCTTGTCCCTTTCCCATTTCCCTAAGACCTAAATTGTCCTTAAGGTCCAGCATATATATAATAAACCCATTTTCTCCATAATGACTCCCTGACACATAGAAGTCACTGAGCTACCTGAAGACCAGCCACACTCTGCCGGACCCAGCACAATGCTCTGTGTGCTGCTGTTGGCCTCTCAGTGTGTATGCTCCACATCCCCACAGCATGCAGCTCCTGTGACCCAGCAAGAGGCTGCATCATACACCCCTTTCCATTCTCTGTGCTCAATGGAGGCTTAGTACATAACTGCTGACAAGGTGACAGCCAGTGACACTTCTCCAGTCACTTGATTCCCTCTCTTGTCCATAAGACAGCTGGATCTGACATTTTATGCCCGTGACTTTCCAAATGTGGTTGACCCTCTCAATTTCTTAGGAAACTTAAAAAAAAATATTCTTGGGTCCAGTATGTGATTGCTGAATCAGAATCTCTGTGCATGGGGTCCAAGACTGCATTAAAGCCAGTTTTCTAGGTAAGTATAGTGTTCAGCCAATTTTGGAAACCACTGTCCTAAAATGTCCTGCTAAAGTCTTTTCAAAATACGTTTCCTATTTATTTGCTTAATTAATTAATTAATTAATTTTTAGAAAGACTATTTTACTGAGAGAAATTCTCCCTAAAAGTGAGAAAGTGAGGTTTTGCTACATCGTAAAATTTGGGGAATACAACATTCATACCTTAGAATAGAGGAGAAGGGCATGGCAACCCACTCCAGTATTCTTGCCTGGAGGATCCCATGGACAGAGAAGCTGGGCAGGCTACAGTCCACAGGATTGCAATGAGTTGGGCATGACTGAAAAGACTTAGCATGTATGCACATGTGCACCTTAGAATAGATCCTGGAATTGATTTCAGCCTTGAATTATGAAGGTTCTTGGAGAAGACTAATCAATGCTCAGAGTAGCTAGATAAGGAATCAGTATTCTCAAATGACAGTCTGATTGATGCCAAAGATGGAGGCTCTATTCCTTGGTTTAACCCATAACACAACACACACACATATTTTTTCATCAAACCTGTTTCACTTTTTTCTATATATCCAAGCATCTGCTGTATGCAGTTAGTGATGGCTAGGTAACTGAGTTGTAGCCAATGGAAAGTGAGCCGATGTGATGACTCATAAAAATCTTCCTATGCAAGGATCCTCCAGTGCTCTTTCCTCATTGGCTGTCTGAAGGCAAAGGAGTCAAAACTGGAGAAAATGATGGATCCACAGAGAGAAAGAGGCTGGACCTTTGAATGACCAGATGGAAGGCTACTCGCCAACTGGCACATTCATTTTTGCTATGTTTCTTTTTGTACAGCCCAAGGATTGGAGGTTTAATGTTATTCTGGGTAGTGTTACCCCAACTACCATATCGTGTATCACAAGCCTAGTTACCCAAGTGTGTTCAATGCACCCAACACGGTTGGGTCAATGACTAACCGCCCCTGGGGGTGGGGTGCAGGATAAAGTTAGCCCTAGGTTGGCTGCAGGCCTCCCTGCAGCTGCAGGCTTCTCCCTGCACATCTGCACTACGGCAGGATGAAGGACAAGCTGGGGGAGGCAGAATGGGCTTTAAGGAGTGGGGTCTAGTGCTCTAAGATGCTAGTTCCTCCTCCCTCTGGGAAGTTAAGGATAGCAAGGGCAAGTGACTTGTGAAAAGCTTGAGCTTGATGGGCTTGTATGTGCATGCTCAGTCACTCAGTTGTGTCCAGCTCTTTGTGACCGCATAGACTATAGTCCGCCAGGCTCATCTGTCCATGGAATTCTCCAGGCAAGAATACCGGAGTGGGTTACCATTCCCTTCTCTCGGATCTTCCCAACCCAGGGATCAAACCCACATCTCCTGCATTGCAGGCAGACTTGTTACTGTCTGAGCCACCAGGGAAGCATCAAAGGCATACCAGAGTGGTGATTTAAAAAGGCACATGATGACCAGCACAATTTTTCCAGTAGTCATGTATGGATGTGAGAGTTGGACTATAAAGAAAGCTGAGCGCCAAAGAATTGATGCTTTTGAATTGTGGTGTTGGAGAAGACTCTTGAGAGTCTCTTCGACTGCAAGGAGATCCAACCAGTCCATCCTAAAGGAAATCAGTCCTGTGTGTTCATTGGAAGGACTAATGTTGAAGCTGAAACTCCAATACTTTGGCCACCTGATGTGAAGAGCTGACTCATTTGAAAAGACCCTGATGCTGGGAAAGGTTGAGGGCAGGAGGAAAAGGGGATGACAGGGGATGAGATGGTTGGATGGCATCACTGACTGAAAGGACATGAGTTTGGGTAAACTCCGGGAGTTGGTGATGGACAGGGAGGCCTGGCGTGCTGTGGTTCATGGGGTAGCAAAGAGTTGGACATGACTGAGCAACTGAACTGAACTGAACTGACCGGAACAATGGCCTGGAAGGAAGTGGGTAGACTCTTCTTTGCTGGTGATGCTGGCTGGCTGGAGGTGTGAAAGAAGGAAGGCAGGGAGGGTAGTGCTGGGCAGGGAGAGGTCTTTAGCAGGAGCTGGTGGTAGGGAATTAAGATGATGGATTTCAAGGAGTGGATGAGGTAAAGGAAACTAACTCAAAATGAGTAAGACGTGTAGCCTAAAAAAAAACCCAAACCAAAATATTTTGTTAATTATAATGGCTACCATTTACCAAGTTTTCAACTACATGTCAAGCACATTTCTTCACATATGTACATAGGAAGAAGACTAGCCTCAGGATCAAGGGAAAATTATTTCTCCTCTTTAGACCTCAGTTCCTCTTATTAAAAAGAGGATTAATTATAGAATCTATCCCAAGCAACTGTTTTAAGGTTGAAATGAGATAATGCATGTTAAGCACTTGTTACAGTGATGGCCAGGCAGTGAGTACTCAACAAATGTTAGTTCTAATCATTGTCTACAATTTCCATGGCTCTATGAGGAAGTTGTGATTCAACTTAAAAAAATATGAATCAAATACAACTTTTTCAGGAATGTGCCTAGGCCTGCAAACTAAGGTTTGTTGGAGCTCTCTAGATTTCCACTCACTGTGTACTTCTCTATTCAGGTGAGAATAAGCAATGAAAATGTCCCTCTCATGCTGGTCTCATCACAGAAGACACTACGCAAAGAGAGAGTATTGTGTATGTAAAATGGGGGTTCTGTAGATGAGAAACAAGAACATATTAGGAGAAAAACCTTGCCTCTGTGGAGTTTCTGGGCTAAGTACATGAAGCCACAACTCTCAGCCCAACTGATCCCGTTTAAAAGATGTGTTTGTGAAGCACACCACTTGTCATTAGGACAAAGGATGCAGAGGGAACAGACATCTAAATATCTCCAGAGGGAACATTTCTTCTTGTTAGACTGTGTATTTAGTGAGCAGTTAAAAGCCTTTATAATGATAATGCTAGAGATTGAAGCCTACATATGTGTGATAAGTTATGTACGTTCTACTTGGCTGTACGATGCAGTGATTTGTGGGGCACAGTTTGATCCATGGTGTTTCCAAATCCACCTCATAATGAGTTGAACTTAGCACCTGCTTCTGTGCTGTAAGCACATCAAAGCTTAGCATGGTGTGGGAGCACTGTGCTTAACTTACTAGGATATATCATTATAAAGAGGAAAACTAGGGAAGTCCCTGCAAGAGGCTGGAAATTAGAATAAGGGGAGAGAACTTGTCCTTTTTTTTTCTTTTTTTCTATTTTGAGAAAAGGTAGAATTAATTCTAGTGATAAGAGTGGCAGTTGGATGGCAGGGCGAGGAGGGAAGCTGATGAGGTGGGGAGAGAATACAGAAAGCATTTATATGAGGTAGAGGTAAAGTAACAAGATAACTTTTAAGCCTACATCAAGCCAGTATTTGAATTAGTGCTGTCCTTCAAAATTACCTTGAGAGCACACATCTGTATTCCAGGGATGTTACCACTGCTCAAAACATCTTGGGCACTTACTGCTCTTGGAGATTTCTCTTGTTACTATTTATAGTAGGTTGTAAAGTTAATACCATTTCATAACGATGACAGACTATGGCATTATTTCTATCACTTTCCCTGTTTGTAAATGGACAGGAGAAATATCCTTCCATGGATCAATGCCTCCCTGTCAGCGGCCTTTATATACCTATGGCATATTCTCTGAGTCTTTACGGAAAGACTACTGTGTGGTGGGAACAATCTGAATATAGCTCTCAAGTGCCCAGTTCTGGATCTCCCTACTTACAAGGACCAGGGCACACAATTAAGATCAAAGTTTTTTTTACAAAGTGATCCTGACAGGAGAGTGCCCAGAGACAAAGGAAGCACAGGTACCAGGCAAATCTCTAAAGAAAATACCTTGTCACAAGAGTAACAAATGCTGTTTGGGTTCATCTGATGGGACACAGGCATTGCTTTGATATACAGAACTCTGTGTAGTAGTATTTCTTATAACGTGATTTTATCTGCTCTGTTAGACGCAGGTTGAACAGAGGAGGAATGTTAGATGGATTCCAACAAGTGAAATTCTCACTTAATTCAGCCGGAATTTGAGAATACAGCAATTTCTCTCGATACTTCATTCTGTCAACATGCATCTCTTGGGCATACTATGTGTTAGGTATGGTACTAGATGATCAGGAAGCAGCGCAGTATAAGTCCGACCTGATTCCTGCCTCGTTGATGTGTATATTCAGAAAATAAAAAACAGATATCACCGAGTGAAAAGGTATCATAGGAGTGTTTCAAGAACCATGAGACTATATTGTAGCTATACTGTATAGTCTAGGGATTTTGGGAGGCTTTTTTGAAAAGCTAAGGAAAAGTAGCAGTGAGGAAGATGGAAGGTGGAAGAATGTTGCATGTGGAGGGAACGGCAGGTGCAAAAGTCTGCCAGTAAGAACTTACCACGGTGCAATTGAGTTGAAAGAAGCTTAATGAGGTTAGCAGGTAGAATAACAGAAGAATAGTATAAAAAGAGGCTGGTGAGATTATGGTTGGGTAGATCACATGTGGGGCTAAATAAAGAGTTTTTTAAAGGAAATTGAAAGGCACTCAAAAAATCACAGAAGCCATGGAAGCATGTTAAAAATGGGAAATGATTAGATTTACATTTCAAAAAGTTTATTCCAGCTTCCTTGTGCAGACTGGATTGGGTGGGGATAAGACATGCAGGCAAGGAGACAAGATTGGATGTCACTCCCAGGTCTAGGCAGGCACTAGTTTCGTGTAATACCCGGGGGCTATGAGGAATGTCCAGAGCCTGGGAGCTCTTTAGGGCTAATCTTTAAGCACTAATAAAGTTGCTTTTAAAACTTGGTAATGTGTGGAGGTTGGGCAACCTCGGAGCAGATGGTGGTTTGGGACAGCACAGGGAATGAAGTCTCGCCCTCTAAACGGCCATGACTGGGGAGCTGTCCAGGAGGCAGGTGCTGAATAACGGAAACAAGGACTTGCTTAATGATACTTCATGGGATGTGGGCAGATGGTAAGGTGCTAACACCTACCTCAGGGTCAGGAGGAAGGGAGTTAACCTTTGGTTTTTTGTTTTTTGTTTTTATCCATTTTCTTTTTCTCTTTCCCTCATTTATTTCCTTCCTCTACCTTCACTATCCTCCCATTTTCATTTTCTGGAGATCCAGGCAGCTAGAGCACACTGTCTGAAAGTAAGAAGGATAATGTGCTTTCCCTTATAAGAAGCCTACAGAGCATCGATGACCACAAATTCATAAGAACCCTAACCCCCACCCTGGGGTTTCATTACTGGTTACTATTGCTAAATTGGCCATCTTAGCCTCTTCTGACGCATTAGATGGGGAGATATTATTATTACTACTAAATCATTGTTATTATGAGTAGTTATTACTAAGCATTTACCATGCAGCAGGCAGTTCACCAAGTACTTTACTTCTCCAAGCCTAAGAGGTAGACTTTATTATCTTTGTATAATTGAATATGGCTTGACTTAGAAGATTGGAGTTTGTGGTTTGTTCCATTCATTCAATAAATTATCTGAGGCCATAAACTAAGGGATGATGATGGAGGGTGTGGGAAACAAAACTTATTGATACGTACTAGACATAGATGCTTTCGACAGTCATTTTTAGTCTTATAATAATCCTGTAAAGTTGCACTGGTATTATGCTCATGTTGCAGTTGTGGGTGCAGTTGCAGGCCTGGAGAGGTTCAATTGGCTGAGGTCACACAGCTAGTAAGTGGCTGAGCCAGTTTTTAAACTTAGGACTCTCTGACTCTAAAGCCTGTGCTCTGCCATCCACAGTTCTTCAGTTTTATGGGGCAGCCACACATACAGTGAGGTGGATTTTAGCATGTGAAAACTGCTCTGCCTCCTCCTGCAGTTCCATTGCCTCAGGGTCTGGATGCCTTCCCCTATCACCTCTAGTTCCAGGGAGGGGGAGGCCAGCATCCCACATCAGAGCATGTCAGTGGCGTGCAGGCTCCTGGTGCGCAGGGCCACTCGCATAATTGCACATTTATTAGGTCATGAGGCATCCTCCAACCAGGCTGGCCTTTGTCTCAATCCCCACTGGACAGTTTGGTCTCACTATTAATATTGGAAATGTCAGGCTGGTAACCAGCTTTTAACAGGAAGGAGGGAGGCTGAGAACAAAGTCTCCTTCAAACAAAACTGGAGCCGATGGAAGTGAACAGAGTCAACATCTTACTGGCCTTAAATCCCCTGGAGTGGCTATGAAAGAGAGAGGACTAGCTGGATTGAGGAGGAAAAAAACCTTTTGATTCATCTGAATTAATTTAGCATCTCCCAGAAGGGAAGACTCTGGCATAACCTGCCTGTTCTCCATCCCCTGCACACAGCCCCCACAATCCCAAAGGACAAAAGACTAGTCTAGGGTGAGGGCGCCCACACTGCCCCTTCCTCCACTTTAATTAAATCCATTTGTCCTGGGGGCAGCACTGAGCCCTGGGATGTCCGAGAGCTTTGATCTTTAACCCATTTACATCTGAAGGAGTGGGGAGCTGGTGCTCAGAGGCCGATGGCGTCTTCCTGTGACAGCTCAGCTTGAGTTATGAGCTCTTAGAAATCAGCAGACTGAAGTCTGGGTAAAGAATTTGAGACTCAGCTTTATATTTACAAACTGTGTGCCAACTGGCATCACCCTCCCCTTTACCTGAAGCCCTTTGCCCTCATTTTTTGAAGGATCCACTAGGACGGCAAATTGGGGAGTCGAACGCAGAAGCTGCTCTGGATCGTGTGGTTTGACATTTAGCCTGTTAAAGATGGCTTAAAGATCCTTCCAGATCCATTTATATACATGACTCCCTCCTTCCTCCCTTACTTTTTGGTCTGGAACAGATCAGCTCCAATCATTGAGGGTTCAGTGTGACACAGCGGAGCACCATGTGAGCAGCGGGGGTGGTCAGGCGCTGCTTGCTCCAGACTGACTGCAGGTGGCAGACTGGTGCCATCCTGGGCAGACAAGTGGCAGCCGAGCAGTTACTGCTCCATTTCAGAGCCACAAGGCATTAAGGATCTTGTAATCCAACCCTCTCAGTTTAAGATGAGGAGACTGAGGCCCAGAGGAGTTCAAGGTTACAAAGGTCATTAATCTTAGAATCTAACTAGGAATCTGGGCCTCTGGTAGAAGCACTCCCTTCTTTACTGAATAATTCTTATTCACCTGCCTCACGGACTAGACTTCTAGGAGCACCAGAATGGGGTTGGCTGGAGCACCTGTCCTCACTCCAGTGCTGACCTGCTGGTGCTTCATCTCTTTGGTTCTCAGTGAAGGAGAACCTTGTCAAAGGGCAGGAATGGGGATACATGAGGTATGTCCTACCTATGTCACAGGTTTTCTTGTCGCTAATAAGGAATAACTAAAACGTCAAATGGGAAAGTAAGGCAATATCCATTAATTAAGAGAAAATGCCATATACATATAAAGCCTGATTATTATCATATGAGTTGTTCGGTTTTACTTTTTCCTACAGATACCAGAGGGAGCCAATCAGGCTAGGCCAGAGGTGTGAGAGATGAGTGCTCATTAGCATGGAAATCCCTCAGAGTATCAGTGCGTCCTGTAGGTCTCCAGAAAGTGTGTGTATGAACATTTGTATGTGCGCATGTGTGTGTGAGATCTGGATAGAAGGAGTGGCAGGAGGGCAGACAGGCCCCCTCTTGCATTCTGGCTGACAGAGGAAGCGGGACAGATGGGATGGGTAAAGGCCCACCTGTCGGCCACCTCGAGGAGAGGCAGCACCGTCCACTGCCACAGGCTCAAGCCTTCCAGGGTGGCAACACGCCAGATCATTCGGCTTTGTTCCTTCCCGGTTTTGTTCTCCACCAGCATCAAGGAGACATTTCCCTGCAGGACTCCACGGATGAGCCACGACATTCGGAGCTGCAAGGAAGAGAAGAGTCAGAAGGACAAGGTGTTACTGTTGATAGGAAACTGTAGGTCGCATTTCTGGAATTCTCAAGAATTTTGCTGGAGACTCAGCCCAGGTCTTCCTGTGAGGAGAGCTGGCCAACCATAGCCTGACTTGGTTCATTGTCTCCCGTTTTCACCAAGGTTCGAGGAGCTGGGAGGGGAAACCGATGGGCAGTTTCGGAACTTTGTTCAGGTTGATGGCATCATCCTAAATTTCACAGGCTTCTGCCTTCTAAGATCAGTGGGGTATTAAATGAACTTTCTAAAGAGGATTCAAAGAGTCTTATCTGTGGTCCCAATTCACTTTGTGACCTTAGGCAAGTGATTTGGTGATTTAATTTCTTTTAGTGATTTAGGTATCAGTGATTTTTATTCCTTTTAAAGACTAATAATCTTATTTGAATGGTACCACGTCATTTGTTAGCTAACTGGAGACCCTATGACTTGATACCTGTGGCCATTGGTGGGCAAGGGTGAGACAAGAACCTACCTATCAACATTTTAAAATATGATTTCTTTCAGAATGAGGGTGTACACTTTGCCTAAAGCAAGATACAATTATATGTTTTCATTGTATCTTTATTAAAGGTTTCTATGGCATTGTACCCTAAGACATACGAAAGGGAATAACTAATTTATCTCAGAAACCTTCAGTACAGTCATGCCCAGAGGCAGTATATACTATAAACAAGAGCTCTGGTCTTTGTGCTTAAAATAATAGAGGTTGTATGTTTGATAGAAAGTCTATAGCAACATTTAAAACTTAGGACAACTACAGCATATCACTGCCCCAAATATTCCTGTTCAGATCCTTGTAATAGAAATGGCTATTATAGAAAGGAAGACAATATATGTCCTATGGCAACCTGGAGTTTTCATCAGCTATGGTGCCTCCTTTTCTCTGATTCTCATTGTCTGGAGACATGCTTCTTTGTAAATCACTACTCCTTTTCTCTCAGTCTCTAAGTTCACAGTTGCCTCACAATTTGATTAAGGAGGTTACATACCATGAAGCACTTGAAGCAGAAGACCCCTCACTCTGTTGCATACCAACGCTTCACTAACAAGCTACCCCTGGCATTGCAGTGCCCATGTGCTCTTCTATTTCTGAGAGCTGAGCCTGGTGAGCCTGGTCTATATAACCATAACCTCTTCACTTCTATCTTTCCCATCTCCCTGCATCCTGTGTACCAAATACTTGTCTCCACTGCACATCCCTAGCGTAATTTCCCAAATCTGTTACATTTTTTTCATTGGCTCCACTTGGTTTTCTTGAGCAGTCTGGATGCCATGGTTGGAAATTTTAAACCTACTCTTGCTAATGAAGCTCCCTCTGCCCTCAGCTCATCATCCTGCAGTGCCCGGCTTGGGATGACGTTTGCCACATACTTTTTGCTTTTTTTGCTCCCTGGCTACAGAATAGTGCTGATTTGGACCGTTGGAGCCTCAGTGTCCTGGATGACTGGTGATACTTATTCATCCGCTGGTGATTTCCATAGCTGATTTCTTAACACGTGGTACAATGGGTGTTTCAAACTCTTCCTCAAACATTGATTTTGTCACCCTCTGGTCCCCAACACCCAATTTATTCTTTTGATTCCTACCTTACTGATGAAGATTTACTATATCAAGTGCATTCTCCTTCAACCTCTTTTTTTCCCCATAGCATAAGTATCTATCCAACTTCTCCCTTTCCTGTTTTAGAGGAAGATGTACCCTCCGCTTTCTTCTATGTTAACCCTTTCTCTTTTCATCCTGCAACCTCTGTCCTTCCTTTCTTCAGCACCTTCAAAGTCTCTCTACTTTCTGGCTCCTCTGTCTACAAACAAGATCAGGTTTCACTTCTCCTGGAAAAATATCCTTTATTTTATCCTGCTGGCTGCTCTGGCTTACAATATATTTCTATATGTCAATTCACATGTTAACATCTTGGAAAACTGGTATGTAACCACTGCTTCAATTTCCTTGTTGCCCATTCTCATAAATCCTTTCAACCTGTCTTTTATCCTCACTAGTCTAAAGTAACATTCACCATGTCCTTTACAACTTACTCATTGTACTCTAGATTCCATAGCCTCCAAACGTGCCTCTCTATCCGTTCTTTCTCCCTTCTAAATTCTTTTGTATCTCTCTGTCACATTTTCCTGTTTATCACTGCCATCTGTGACTCTTCAATGGTTTCTCACTCTCTATCAATTAATAGCAAGCCATTCACATTCCTCTATAATCTAGGCAAATCAACTTTCCAGTCATTCAATAGATGTTTATTGAGGACTTCTGCTGAGCCACATGTATCATCCTAGGATGGTCTAAGAGCTCTGGAGTCTGAGAGATCTGGATGCAAAACTTGTTCCTGCCACTTTGGAAAATGTGAAGTTCAGTTCTCTATTCTCTAATATGGGAATTATTTTAAACTTACAAGGTTATAGAGACAATTGAATGAGGTAATAAATAGTGGAACAAAAGGTTAAAAAGGAATTCTGGCTGAAGCATGGAGGCAATAGATACTGCATTTCAATGGAAAGTCTGACAGCACAGTGCGGTACAGGGCTTTCAAGAGAGGTGGATGAAAACAGGGTACACAGTTCTTTATCCCTTGTCCATATATTGGATGTAAAAAAAGTTGGTGGCTGACTACTAGGAGAGAGTTTTGGGAAAGTGCTTTTGGTGTATCACGAGTTCCACCTCACTTTGAGGAAGGCTGTTTCTTCACCCCAACTGATGAGAGTGTGGTTTCAGTGATCCCACATCAAGTACTCGACATTCACCCCCTGCAATTTGGGAGCACAGTGGATTAGTGTCTATCTCTCATCTGGAAAAACCTGAAGTATGAACAAGAGGATGGTTAGCTTCTCTGATGGCAGAACAGAGGCAGAGTGACAATTTTGGCAAAAGAAAAAAAAAAAGCATGAGGGCTTGCACATAGGCTACACCAGAGTGAGCTGTGTACAAAGGAGCCCATGTCAGTCATTTCAGATCTTACCTGAGAGGGCTGTTTGGAGGGGAAAATATAACTCAGCAGAAAGCAGCTGCAGGTATACTGAGATGCTCAAGGGCAGGGGAAGGATTAAGTGACCACCTGGACGGGAGAGACACATATGCCCTAGCCAAGGTAACAGATGCCCAGCCATAGTGGAGGGACTGGGGAAAAAGCAGATCTCCAAAGAAACCACAAATATGTCCCCTGTAAGAAATAGTAAATCCTTAAATACTTGTCATGTCTGGAGAATACCAGTGAAGATCACCACAACGGGCTGGGCCCAGTAAGAGATTCCCTGTCCCCTTATCTCTTCTCCTTCCCCACACTTAAGATCTTGAAGGGTCAGTTAGCAAGAAGAGGAGGAGAGTTGGGTGATGAAGAGAGAGATCAATGACCACCCTCTCCCTGATTTCAGGCTTTTCATCTGCAATAAGGCCAAGCATGGTGGGTGGAGGGGAAAGGACAAAGCCCTGACATCAAAGTGAGAGGGAAGTTTTGATTTCTACATAGGCCTGTGTTTGGGGTTTTGAAGTGACTTTAGGTCTGCATTACCTTAGAGTGACCAGGTAAGTAGTGGGATCTGCTGAAATTTTTACCCAGGAGTCCACACGTGGGGGCTCAATGAAGCGGGTTCCTAGATCCCTCCCACTAGCTTACATGCCAGATTCGCACTTGCCATTCATTTTTCTGCTTCTGATCCTTCCATTCTTCTACCTGCTTTTTCCTTCTTGCCACTTATAAAAAATAAACCTTTTTGTTCATGGAGCCATTTCTTATCTATCTCAGAAATGACCTCCCACTCATCTGAAATCTTGTAACTGAGGCTGGTGGGGGCATCACAGGGTATAGCTCTGCCACCTCGTCTTCCCTCCCTACCCTCAGCCCTCTTGGGCCACTAGTTCCTTCAAAGCAGGGACTGCTTTATTGACCTTGGATTCACAGTAGTTGTCAAGTGTACGCACATGACAGGCACGGATCGATGTCAAAAGGAACAAAAATGTACACATACACAGGAAAACCCTCCTCTTTACCAGGTCCTCCTCTCAGGGATGCTAACCAGCTCTGCATCCTGTGATGCTCCTTAGCATTTTCCTGCATTCCAGGGGTCAGGTTCCAGGAAAGCGGGGAGGGTCTACCCACTTCACAGCCAATGACTATAGTCAAAACTGCATACCTCTTGGCTGTTCTTAGGAAACTACATTTGAAATAGATTCTGCTAGTGGTATGAGCATGTTGGTGAGGTCTAGTCCTGTCTCATAGACATTGGGTGCCACTGGCCAGTGACTGCTGAGCTTTCTCCATCTTTCTGCACTATTCACTATATTTTATGACAGTAAGCCTGGGCAAGAAAGAACTGGGCTGGCTGCCAAGAGATGGTGCTAAGGATGGCATCCTTAGCTTCTGAGGTGGTGACCCAGGATCCCTCTTGAAAAAGATGACCATTCACTCATTCAGCAAATAATTATTGTGTTGTCTACTCTGAACTGATTATGCATATCTTCCCTGCCTTCAAGGAGTTTATTATCTAGTGAGGAAGTCTGAATTTAAATGAATAATGGCAACTGTGCTGAATATGGCAAGGGGGAAAATAATCAGAGCCACTTGACAGTGTAGACATAAGACAGTCAAGGCACCTGACATAAGATAGTCAGGACTTGGGTTAAGATGGCCACTTGATCCAACTGTTCAGTGCTATGGATAAAGAGAGGAATTAAACTTTCATTACAGTATTACCATCTATTTAGAAAACATATATCTATAGCCAAACTCAAGCCCAGGGATGCACTGTCTGAGTTTCAGTGAAGTCTAGTTCTAGAAACAGATGCAAAAGGTTTAGAGTAAGATTGCCTCCTGGTAGCCAGTGAGCAGCTAGCAAAGCTTGTTTTTTGGCCATTTATGTTTTCATCCATTGACTATTTGGTAAGATGATGTATCCAGGCAGATGCTGTTCTTTTTCAAGATACAGGCAGTGCAGAACATATAGTCTTTCACTTAACCATCTTCACCTGTACTTTCCCCAGTGGTTCCAGATTCTGCCTCTAAGAGTCAGTCAGTGCTTTGCCACTCAGGGAGTGATCTTCAGACTGATATCATCCACGTTACCTGGGAACTTGTTAGAGATACAGAATCTTTGGCCTGACTCCAACCCTACTGCATTAAAATCTGCAGAGAAGCCTGGTACTAGAGAGTAGCCTCTAGGGTCTTGTCCTTGTGCTCCTACGACTCACCCCATTTCCTTTCTAGAAAGTACCAGAAGAATCTTTGTATCAACATTCATTCTCCAGTGGCTTGTCAGACTATCTTTGTTTCCTTGCCTGTTGACAATGGGATTACTTGGAGTTTGTGCTCCAAGGCCAACAAAAATTAACTGTATGACTTTAAGCCAACCACTTGCCCTTTCTGAATCTCTGTTTTCTTAGAGACAAACTTATGATAATAATCATATCTTCCCTGTTGGCCTTAAAAGGTGGTTATAAAGATTGAAGGAAATAAAGAACATGAAAGTAGAGCTCACACTATGGTGAATGAAATGGTTAAACAGGGGTTTTTCAACCTTTCTGGCAGATTAGAATCACCTGGAAGTTTCTTGCTCCCTCACACCTTGTACTCCACCCCCAGAGGCTCTGACTTAATTAGCCTTTGATAGCTCCTGGGCATTGGCCACTCTTCAGATCTCTCCAGGCGATTCTAAAGTGCAGCCTAGGCTGAGACCACTGGGGAGAGCAAGCTACTTTGCGCAGGAAGCAGCCTGGCCTTCTTGGTGGGGTGTCCATTTTCATCTTGGACTTTGAGTAAGAAGCAATTCGTAAATAGCTAAAAAATGACTTATGATGTGCCCACCATCACTAAGGTAAAGAGCGTTTTTCCTGCAGTGGGGGAGGATGTATTCCTCAGCAGAGGGTCCTCACATGGCTGCTACATTACCCCTGGACAAAGACTCAGAATGACCTTGAGAGTGAGAGATTTGTGGGCTTAGAGTGAATAGGGATGATCTGAGGATGCAAACAGGACCACAACTTTCATCTTGGACGTACAGCGTAAGGTCCTCTCCAATTTCTTAGAAGGACTGGACGACTGATGTCAGTTCTTACAGAATATCTCTTATTAATTACTTGTATCTAAGGACATGACTTGGGAGAAGGCAATGGCACCCCACTCCAGTACTCTTGCCTGGAAAATCCCATGGACGGAGGAGCCTGGTAGGATGCAGTCCATGAGGTCGCTAAGAGTCGGACACGACTGAGCGACTTCACTTTCACTTTTCACTTTCATGCATTGGAGAAGGAAATGGCAACTCACTCCAGTGTTCTTGCCTGGAGAATCCCAGGGACAGGGGAGCCTGGTGGGCTGCCGTCTATGCGGTCGACAGAGTTGGACACGACTGAAGCGACTTAGCAGTAGCAGCAGCAGCAAGGACATGACTTAGTAACTGAGCATGCAACTATACAGAGGAACTATATGCGATTACCAGAACAGACTGAAGGCTCAAGACCTTTTCAAACTCTTCCATTTTCCTTATATAGTCCTAGGTTCAAAAATCCTCTTGATATCACTTTATACAGATACTCAAATCAGGTAGACTGGTTTGATCTTGCAGTCAAGTTCAGGTACCCAGAGCAGGCAAAAAGCAGTCTTGGAATTTGATCTTAGTAAGACCAACTTCTCTCTAGGTTGCCTATAGGATAAAATACTTCATCAACTGACTTTTTATTAAATATTAGAGAGCTGTATTATGGACTTGTATATATTCTGTCTCATTTTACACTCATAACGTCCCTTCCTACAGAAATTATCACACCCATTTTTTGGATGTGGAATCTAAGACCATGCACATAATGCCTGGTCACTAAGTTCATATACTGCAGACCTGGATTCCATACTATGTGCTATGCTCTTTCCACCATGTCTATAGCACTATACAAGCGTAACATATTAGGTGATACTTAAATCTTTTGGGTGTGTTATTGTGAAGGTTTTCTAGATGCTTGTTGCTCACAGTGTGGCCTATGAATCATCAGTGCTGGTGTGTCCTGGGAGGTTGTTAGAAATGCAGGTTCTCAGGCCCTACCCTAGACCTGCTGAATCAGAATTTATATTTTAACAAGGTATTATCATAGAAATAATATTGGGGAGAATAATGGAGATAGTGGATTTTAAGCCATGTACAACCTTTTTTTCTGCCTCTGCCAGAAAATTAATAGTTACAAATGTGTGTGTGTCTGTGGGTATCTCAAATGTATTCACACAAATATGAGAAATGCTATACAAATCCTACATAATATTTATGGGATGTAAAACTTGTTGGAACCTGTAACAATAAAGTTTTTATCCTTTCGAGGCCCATTCTAATAGATATAGGCTATAAGTGATAGCTTTTGACTAATAAATTCTTTTACATGCTGACAGCAAATGAGACAAGTGAAGAGAGACAATGCCAGGAGCACTCCACCAGCAATTACATCTTCTGGCTCCAGCCAGCCCTTTCCAGGCCTTCCCCCTGCTCTTGGTGGGCCTGATAGACTTTCCAATTATGCACCACCAGTGTTTGTAGTTTTATTAATTAAAGTTCTGTATGTAAAGCAGGACCAGCCTTGTGGCTAGGCTTAATGCTATTTTTTCTCTCATGGCCCTTTCCTCCTCCACAGGTAATTACTGCAATTTGATGTCTAGAATATGCCCCGTGTTTGCTATGAATATCTCATGGGCAACTTCACAAGATTATCTTGAATCCGTAAAAAAATTCAGCATGGGATGGAATGTAGGCTGAAGTTAGACAAAAGAGACCCAATGGTATCCATAATGTCCATTAACATGCAGCGCTCTCAAACATAGGGAATGGTATGAGGGGGAGGTGCTATGTTTCTTTGAATTTCTAAAGGGCGGTATATATTCCAGCAGTAGATACAAGACCAAGGACGGATGCTCTAGTGTGTATTTCATTTCAACAGAAGAAGAAAACACTTTTTAACAGACTGTGATGCTCAGAGATGAGCTTGTTTCTAGCGGGTGGGATGGGTACTCCCCCAGTATTCCCCACACTGGGGGTCATCCAGTAGTGACTGGATGGCCAGGATTGGGGACGTTGTCAAGGACATCCAAGGTTTGAATGGAGGTTAAAGCTTCTTTCTAATCTAAGGTGCCAGGGCTGTAATTCTGGGTGTGAACCTGTAATTTTAAGAGTTTTAATGTGGTCTTATTAGTTTTAACTGAGACTATTGACACTGCAAAACCCAACATTTTGTACACCATCTTCTAATTCACCTGGAAAAAATAAATACCAACTCTCTAGCTATAAATAGCCTAATGGAAAATCAACCGAACTCAGCACGAGGCAGGCCAGATGTGGATTTCTGATAACAAGCAAATGAAATATGCTGGGAAATACTTGCAATTACAGAGGCTTAAGGAATGCTGGATTCCTGGCCATGTAAGAGACTTAAAAGATTGAGATTGTTTCTGAAAACAGCACCCCACGTCTTTCCTTCTTTCTCAGGCATCACAGTGAAGCCAGAGAACACCCTGCCAGGGTCATCCACATGCCCCCTTAGTAAAAACACAGCAAGCAGTGAAGATTATATACAAAAATAATAACTGTGGGGTTCCTAGCTGGTGAAGTTACAAAGTTATGGCTATATTATTCCTTCTTTGGCCTTTTCTTTTCTAATATTTTTATAATGAACATCTATTACTTTTGATAACTAGAACAGACTCAGTGTAAAAGCATATTTTTTGAAGAATAATATTGATCTAGGAAAGAATAATATTAAGCAAAGAAAGAAGATACAAAATGCTTATATGGTATGATTTATATAAATCCTTTGTCTATCCCTCTGCTCAAATCTACATTTATCTGTCTGGACAGAAATGTACAAATACGGTGACAGGGGTTATCTTTGGAGGGTAAGGTTGTGGGCAATTTCAATTGTCTTCTTTATATTTTCCTAATATCCTACAGTGAATGTAGAGCATTTATGTAATCAGAAGAAACAATAAATACTATACTAAAAAAGGCATCAAGGGAGGATTCTGATATCACTGGAAAGTGGGAAAAGAGTGCCATCTTTCCAGCACTTTGAGGAGGATCTAGTTCTCTTGCTTGAACTGTGGGCTTTGCAAGGAAGACTAAGGGCAAGTGGGAGCTTCTGGGGAATGAGATTGGGTCATGCTGTGGCTCTGAAATCAGAAAGAACATTTCTGTCTTTACTTATGACATAATATTGAATCACAAGTTGGAATTAAGATTGCCGGGAGAAATATTAACAACCTCAGATATGTAGATGATACCACTCTAATGGCAGAAAGTGAAGAGAAACTAAAGAGCCTCTTGATGAAGGTGAAAGAGGAGAATGAAGAAGCTGGCTTGAAACTCAACATTCAAAAAAGTAAGATCATGGCATCTGGTCCAATCATTTCATGGCAAATAGAAGGGGAAAAAGTGGAAGCAAAATCATTGCAGATGGTCACTGCAGCCATGAAATTTAAAGATGTTTGCTCCTTGGAAGGAAAACTACGACCAACCTAGACAGTGTATTAAAAAGCAGAGACATCACTTTGCCGACAAAGGTCTGTACAGTCAAAGCTGTGTTTTTTCCAGTAGTTATGTATGGATGTGAGTGTTGGATCATAAAGAAGGCTGGATGCTGAAGAATTGATGCTTTTGAGCTGTGGTGCTGGAAAAGACTCCTGAGAATCCCTTGGACAGCAAGGAGATCCAACCAGTCAATCTTAAAGGAAATAAACCCTGAATATTTATTGGAAGGACTGATGCCGAAGCTGTGAAGCTCCAATACTTAGGCCACCTGATGCAAAGAGCTGACTCATTTGAAAAGACCCTGATGCTGGGAAAGATTGAAGGCAAAAGGGGATAAGGGAGGCAGAGGATGAGATGGTTAGATAGCATCACTGACTTAATGGACATGAATTTGAGCAAACTCTGGGAGATAGTAAAGGACAGGGAAGCCTGGTGTGCTGCAGTCTATGGGGTGACAAAGAGTTGGACACAGCTTAAGGACTGAACAACAACAACAAATCTCAGGGCCTCAGTCTTTATCTGTGAAATGGGGCTAATCATACTCTCCTTATAGAGTTGCTGGGAGACTTTAGTAAGATTATGTAAGCCCAGTACCCAACTTACCAAATACATTTATCAATGTTAGTTCCTTCCTCCTGTATTGGAAAAAGCAGGCAGGGAATAAGTTTAGAAATAAACAGCTCACACAAACAGAATAGGACAGGATGAAGGATGCTGTATTAAGATTTTCAGTCCAGTGTTTTATCTTCCGGGCCCCCTAGAGGATTATCTTTCCAATCTGTGTGAAGAAAACAATGTTTTCTTTTGAGTTACACTGTAATGAGGTGATCTTGGGCAGACAGCCTCCTCTGTGCCTCAGTTTCCCTGTGGGTGATAGAGATGATGCTGAGAAATAGCTTTAGAAATCCTTATACTGGGGAACAGGATCAACTCAGTGAAATGAAATTCCTACAATCTTCATAAACAGCCATCAGAAAGAATCAGTTCTAATGAGGTGGAAGAAACTGGAGCCTATTATATAGAGTGAAGTAAGCCAGAAAGAAAAACACCAATATAGTATACTAACGCATATATATGGAATTTAGAAAGATGGTAACGATAACCCTGTATGTGAGACAGCAAAAGAGACACAGATGTATTTAACAGTCTTTTGGACTCTGTGGGAGAGGGTGAGGGCAGGATGATATGGGAGAATGGTATTGAAACATGTATGTTATCACATGTGAAACAAATCGCCAGTCCAGGTTCGATGCATGATACAGGGTGCTCAGGGCTAGTGCACTGGGATGACCCAGAGGGATGGGATGGGGAGGGAGGTGGGAGGGGGGTTCAGGATGGGAAACACGTGTACACCCATGGTGGATTCATGTCAATGTATGGCCAAACCAATACAATATTGTAAAGTAAAAAAATAAATGAATAAATAAAACTGTGATTAAAAAAAGAAAAAAAAAGAAAGAGAATGGACTTCAGGCATCTCCAGGTGTCTGCAGGACCCATAGCCACTCAGGGAGTATATTTATTCCCTGGGAGAGTGTGCTTTCAACAGGTTGGCCTCTGTGCATCCTGGCCACATGAACGATCGCCACTAGTGGGAGCCACGAGGGTGTTTGATTAACAGATAGACTTGGAATGGGACCTAAACCTAAATCTCTGCCAAGTGCCCGGGAGGTTTTTTATTCACACCCGTGAGCCTTGACAGTAATTCTTCTATGCCTCAGTTTCATCATGTAATGGCTGAGGTATTAATTTTGAATGACTCAAAGGTATTAAATTAATTATGTCCGACTGTAATTACAATGACTGTTGATTACTTTAGCCCATTAGCATGTGTTCTGGCAGCATCAACCACATCGCAGGAAGTGGTGACAGAATGCTAGGTTCCAGCGGCTTCCCAGCTCTAGGTACTAAGGTAAGAATGATTCTGGCCCCAGATCTCAGTAGGGCCATATTTGTTGGGTCCTTGAGACTTAATGAGGAGTCACCTTGTTTGCGCTCATCCTGGACCATGGCCATGCTCACGATTGAGAGGCTGCACAATTAATTAATTAATTAGGATGAAGCAGGTTCGTTGGGCACATCCCCCCAGTGCTAATGATCGGCATTGTGCAAAATAATGCTCCCAAGCTGCCTGCATTGCTAACTGACTCAGAGGAGAAATAAGAATATAGCCTGTCTGAATTTATGTCAGCAGTGACTTCTTCACACCTATGCAGAGTAAGAAGAGGGATCATAATAATTGCTGCCATTCATAAAAGATTGAAAAGAATACAAAGAGTTTTTGCATTTTAATCTAAGTCTCGAAGCAAGTAACACAGGCATTTTTATTCCCAATTAGGGACACTGACTGACTTGAGGTCCTATGGCTCATTACATGGCAGTATTGGGACTCACACTCAGGTGACCTGAGTCAAGTCCAATGACGTTAAGAGTGTTTGCAGGATTGGCCTAGGAGTTGGACAGACCTGTTTTGAATCCTGGTTCTGCCTCTTAATAGCAAAGGTGACTAGCAAGTTACTTAAGCTTTTGAAGTCCCAGGTTCTGCATCAGTAAATGGGGCAACAATTCCTTACAAGTCTCTTTTGGTAATGAGATAAGGCAAGTGACCTTCTTAGCACAGTGCCAGCCACACGGGAGGGGATCACTATTTTAAAAAAATACAGTAGCCCTCTTATCAGCCATTTCACTTTCTGTAGTTTCAGTTTCCTGAGGTCAAGTTCAGTCCAAAACTATTATATGGAAAATTCCAGAAAAAAACAATTCTTAAGTTTTAAATTCTATACCATTCTGAGTAGCAGATCAAAACCATGAAGACTCATGTTTTCATGAGGACAGAGGCTGACCCCCTCTGTCTCGCCTGAGACATGAATCATCTTTTTGGCCACTGTGTCCATGCTGTACACACTACCCACCTGCTAGCATAGGAAAAAATATAGGATATACAGGGTTTGGTACTATCCGTGGTTCCAGGCATCTGCTAGTGGTCTTAGAACGTATCCCCTCCTTTGATGGGGGGGTGGGTACTGCACACCTTTAGTTACTTTATGGTTATTAAGGGTCCCTCCCTTGGCCCCAGACTAAGGGAAGGTTTCTTTCTCCTAGGAGTACAAAGATTTAGGGTGTCTGAGGGCTCTAGTTAAGAATTTTGGCTTGCGTTTTGTAACATAGCCGTGATTCATAAGTAACTTGGAGACCAGGACCTGTCATATTGGAAGTAAGTGTTCTTAATTTTCTGCTGAATAAACACTCTTAAAAGATCCCAGATTCCTGTGGTCTGTCTCCTGCATGGCTGGCTGGTTACATGGTGGGTTTGAGAGGAATACTTGCTGGCTCACCGCCTGAGTGAGGACCTCCAGCCAGCCATCTGTGTGTCCGTCCAGCCCAGCCAAGTACCATGCTACCTTTCTGGCCCTGTCCTGGCAGCTGCCACGCTTCTTGTCCTGAGAGTGAGGACCCTCGCTTAACTCTCCAGATTGAGGGTCATTGGATAGGGCAGGTCTAGCCTTTGATCTTGGAGTCATCACAAAAGTCAGATACTAATAGTAACAGCAGCAGTTACCTGCAATGCAGGAGCTGCTGGAGACATGGGTTCGATTCTTGGGTTGGGGAGATCCCCTGGAGGAGGAAATGGCAACCCACTCCAGTATTCTCACCTGGAGAATCCCACAGACAGAGGAACCTGGTGGGCTTTAGTCCATGGGGTTGCAAAGAGTCAGACATAGCTTAGCACACATGTATACACACAGCAGTGGAGAAACAGAAACCACACTTATTAAACATCTACTATGTGGCCAGATACAGGCTGGGCGCTTTTCTAACTTGTCTACTTGTTTATCCCAACAGCTCTGCAGAGGACCCTGAGGCTGAGAAAAGTGAGGTGACTTGCCCAAGGTCACCCTGCTAGAAAGTGGCAGGATTCTACCAAGGACTGTGGGACCTCAAGGAGCTGCTCCAACCACCATACCACGCTGCCTTCATGATGCTCCTTTTGCCCTGGCCCCAGATGACCAGCTGGGTTCCTCTAGACACAGGAGATGTCGTGCTTGTTGGGCCGTAGGGCAGGAGGCAGGCAGCTGCCTGGGGCCACCATGCTGCTCTGACTTACTTCAGATGTCAGCGTTACCCCATGGGAGCCAGAGGGAAACTGCTTCCTGCCAGGCCCACCACGATGTCCTGGCCAGGGATGGACCACCCAGCTGGGTATTGCAGAGCTACCATGGAGTCTGTCTCTGCTTCTTCAAGGCTCCCCAAAGCAAGAAGAGGAGGGGTGCAGAGAACAGAGGGTGTGAAAACAAGCCCTGGTGAGTCTAGCTGCATTTGCTGTTGATTTAGGCAAACACTGAAGCCTGCAACTACCCAAAGATGAGAGGGATTTGCTGCTGAGTCGGTGAGCATTCTGTCACTGCAGTGGATGTCACAGTGTTAGATGAGATGGGAGTTGGATATCCAGTCCAACTCAGGTTAGTGGAGGGATCTAGGGAGGGTATTGCCCCAGTCTGCCCCTGAGCTTGGCACTGGGCCCTCACTGTTTACAAAGAGGGTCTCTACGGTCACCAAAGGTGTCTGTGCAGCATCACTTGGCCACACAGGGGCAAAGGCTGTCCTAGGTGGACTCAGCAGGAAACTGCTTGTTCCTCTACCAGTCAACACTCCGCAGAGACCGAGGGGGAGGACAGTGAATAGGAAGAGAGCAAGGGGCACTTTGCTTCCCCCAGGCGGGCACATGTTCAATGCAGAAGATGGGATGGATTCGGGACACAACAGCTTTATTCAGGATCAAGCTCACGAGGCCTCTTGAAATAGCCTCTCCTTCCTGATTTGCTAAAATAAGTGAGAGCACGTGAGGCTGGGAACAGCGCACACACAAGGCACGAATAACACCGGGCTTCGGCGGGTAAGCGGCAATGTCCCCTTGTTGCCTAGGAATTAGACCCAGTGACCAGTCCCAGCTTGAGGAGAGATGAAGCAGGTAACTAGTCTGTTACAAAATGGTTGGTATGTCTTTCCTCCCTGTCTCTGGAGATGAGGACCCCGTGGTGAGGAGGATGGGGTCTCTGGGTGAGGTGGGAGCCACGCCAGTCCTCAGGGATGCTTCCAAGGCCCACGTCAGCTCCCCGGAAGCTGAGAAGGTACCATCTGCCCCTGGCAGGGGCAGGGTAATGTGACAGAAAGAGCACAGGGCTCAAGTCATAAGACCTGAGTTTGATCCTGATTTTGTATGTTCTGGCTGTGCACATTGGGGACATTACTTTCCTGTCTTGTGGAGATGGGCTGTTCTCTTCCCTGGGCCGCCCTGCACGCACCCTGACCCAAATCACCGGCGGGGCAACCCCTGACACATAGGATCTTCTCCAGGAAGTGAGCTACATAGAATATTCTCAGCATCTTTAGCCCCTGCTTGTGAGGGTTTGGTGGGGTTGACACAGGAAGAGCCCCTCAGCTTTTGCATTTTCCCTTGCCCCAAGTCATCCTGTAGTAATTATGATTACTCTTATTTTTCTTTTCTTGACCATTCCAAGGGGGATTTTGCCATTGAATTAATAAACTGTTAAAACCCAGGGGTCTCAAAGTTCCTTTCTTCTTCCTATCTGGAAATCCTATTTGTTTACCCAAGGGGAGGGAGTGAGGCCAGACTGACTAAGCCCCATCAACAGAGCCATGACACTCACTGAGATACGGGTTTACACTGAGATGCTGGAGAACGTCTCACCAGCCAAATCCCCAGGAAAGGATGGGCTCTGTGTCCAGGAATAAGCTCCAGCAGTCTGGAAAGCCTTACAGTATCAACCAGAGAGCAATTTGCTGAAAAACTCCCTGGCTTCCTGCCACAAGAGGCTCCTTCCTAGTGAGGCTTTGCACAAAATTTAATGGACAGCAGAGGGCAATTCCAGAGGCCAAACTCCTCTCCCACCTTCCTCTGGCCATATTCATTGGTTTTAATGACTGAATGGAGGTCTCCTCCCTGTGGACTAGATAGCCCATGTCGACATGGAGGAGTCCCGCTGGTCACCTTCTGCCCTGGTCTCAGCAGCTCCCAGTCACTAATCAAAGCTTTTATCACTACAGGGCAGATGCCAGAGACAGAAAGGCCAGGTGTGTTCCAGCCCTAGGGTGTGTGTGTCTGAGTGTTTGCACATGCGTGTATGGAGAGGACAGAGGTGGCTGCAGCTTCAGCAAGGTCAGAAAACCAGTAGCCGAGAACTGGCCTGCCCTAGGGTATCAGCATAAATTAAGTGGGTCACCTCCCACTTCCTGGGTCCCTTTCATTTCTGCAGCTCATAGAAGGAAAACTACTACATTGTGGAGGGGGAAAGAGACTGAGGGAAGCCCACTTCCCCCCCTCTCCCCCCCAGGCCTTGTTCCATCCTGAGAACATGGTTTAAAATATTCTAGTCACAGCTCAGACTATTCAAATAAAATAGAATTTCAAACCACACGGGGCTTGTTGAGACATTCAGTCTGCTAGGATGTGTGAAAGGCAGGGGGAGGGGCGGAGACGGCCCCTGCCACTCTCCCGTCCTTTTTATTACCAGCAGCTGCAATGCTAGACACATCCCAGTGTGTGTCCCCACCCGGGGGACGCGAGCAGTTCTGACAGCAAGCAAGTGCATGAAAGCCACTGCAAGGCTCCCTTCCCCAGTGGCAACTTTAATTATTTGAACTGGAGCTCAGCAAAATCAAAATAAAATCTGAATGTGTTTTAAGTGGCTCCTCAGTTTCTTGCAGAGAATAGTTTGTGGGTAGGAGAGTGGGGCAGGGCTGGGCAGAGGTCTTTAAATATTCATGCCCCACATGCCACAGTGCAGAGCCATTGAAGTGGCAGCATCTGCACCAAGGCCAGGCAGTGGAGAGAGGCCCTGGTGACAGTGGCTGCAGGGATCTGGAGGGAGGAGGCCAGAGCTGGCATGCTTCTGAAATGCCCTGGAAGCTGGTTGGCACAAAGGCACACCCTGGGTATGTCTCCATCATCGGTAGGCCACTGACCTAGATCCACGTGGCTCTCAGAGTGGCTCCCACTTCTGTCTCCACCACCTCTGTTCCCCACCCCATCAGTCAATTCTAATCCCTCCTCGGACTCATCTTTCCAAAAAGGCAAGTTATATCATAATCTTTGGCACCCCAGGTAATGGAGGATAGCTCTCAGCTTGGGTTCAGAATAAATTTCGGTCACAACAGGCAAGGACACCTATGGATAGTCACTCTTAAGCTTCAGTGTGCATCCAGATCACCAATGGTGGGGCTTGAAAATGCAGATTCCTGGGCCCTTGTCAGTGATGTCATTCAGGAGGTCTGGGGTGGGGCCCAAGAATCTGCATTTGTCATATTTTCCAAGTGACTGCAACTGGAGAAACACAGACCTACTAGTAGCTTGTAGCCAGATTTTCAAGGAAATGCATTGAAGGCAAAACCAGTTTCCCTTTGGGATCCACTGATGACTGTAGTTTCTCAAGAGTATTTTGAGTTATTCGGCAATTACTTCAACTCTCTGGAGGCGTGGACCAGGACTGTTAGGGTTTAGAGAAGATGCTCAGGGGTGGGTGTCAGCTGGGAGCTCAGTGCTTCCAGCCTGTCCCCAAGGGCCTGACTCTCACCAGAGACTTCCACCCATGGCTCTATTTAGTGTCCACCTTCCTGCACCAGGGCTCCATAGCCAATGGAGGCCCCTTTAGGGTTGGAGGGAGGTTAACCTCACACAGTCCCACACAGCAATGCAACATCTGTTTCTCTGTCACCGACATTCAGCCAACCTGGGAGAAGGAAATCAACTTCCTGCCTTCTGTATTTAGGATTCGAGAGAAACAGATGGCAGGGCTTACAAACCTGGAAATGCATATTTCTATTTTGGCCATTTATTTTTCTGATGAAAACATTTCTCCAACATTGGGAATTCAAAGACCCAGCAGCCTGAGATGAATGATCTGAAACCCTGAATGTGAAATAACTGTGAGCTGAAAACGGAGTGGTCTCCCTGCCTTCCCTTCACTCCTCATGCTGAGCCAAGCTCTGGAAAAGGGCAGGAAATAGCAGAAACTGCCCAGAGCAAATGTGACTGGGGGAGTAATAAAATAGGCCAGTAAAACAAAACACCTGTTTAAGCTATTGATCAACCCAAAGGTTATTAGAGAAATGATGACGTATTAGAAAAATATCATTTTTACCTTGACATTTCTTTTTTTTTGAAATCAGGCTCACATGAAACCTAGTGAAAAATAAATTTGAAGACGAAGTGACTTTAAGGATTCCCCTTGCCTGTCAGACAGGCCAATCACCTCTCCTCATTTAGACTTCCTCTTAAGAAACTTCCCTTTCTAGGTGATGCTCTGAGACACCCGAGAAGTATCAATGATGACTGAGTAATTCCACCATTTGCAGCGGAGAGCATGGTTTCTCAAATACAATTTAACATAATGAATCTACTTATTTGTGCCCTGACTTCTTCCAGAAAGGATTTAAGGTGGCTCACAGAGATACATAAAACATACACTAGGAGAAGGTGAGGTTGATGGGGGTAGATGTCAAGTAACAATATAAAAGCGAATCAGGAGCGAGGCTGCTGCAAACTTACTGGGTAAAGACAGACTTAATTCTACCATTCTTCTGATTAAAAAACCATCACTGATATATCTTTTCCATTCTCCTTTGCTTTATGTCTGTGAGTTTTTATTTCACAAAAAGACTAGAGGGCTTGGATTTGCCTGTACAGGAAACGGCAACCCACTCCAGTATTCTTGCTGAGGAAATACCATGCACAGACTGGTATTACATGGGTAACTCTGGCGGGTTACAGTCCATGGGGTCACAAGACTCGGGATTCAGGGACTAAATCACCTCTTTCCTGCACCTCTCGTGGTCAAAGCCCCGCTTGCCGGGCACTGCTTCCAGCCTGCTCAGGGGATGTGAATGTGGTCAGTTTCACAATATCCACAGCTTGAAAGGCAACAAATTGCTCCGAGAGCACAAAGCTATTCCTGAAAGAAGCCAGGAAGGAGTTTCTCCTGTGAGTTTCCAGAAAGAGAGGACTGGCCAAATTTAAATTCAGTCCTGACTTCCTACAGTGTGCGCGGTACTGTCGCAATGCTGGGCCAGTGTGGAGAAGCGCAGTCTGGTTGTTGGCTAAAGTTCTCTTCCTCATCCCCCATTCTTCTTCGCATATTTATACAGGGTTTCAGACATTGTTGGTTAATCTTTGTGCTACTTACTTTGTACTAGACCGCATGACAAGCCCTTTACAAATATTAAGCTATTTAAGCTTCACCTCCCTGGGGTAGGCACTCTGAGTCTCTACTTCCAGGTGGGAAAACTGAGGCACTGAGAGATTATTAATGGATAAAACAAATTAGGCCACCAGTCAGCGGTGGAACCTGGATTGGACCCAAGTAGTTGATTCCAGAGTCCATAAGCTTAATCACTGGGCCCTCTGGGGGTCTAAGCTCATCTCCTGGTCCCTAGAGAATATGACCTTGGGCTAAGAATCCTGGCACCAGGCCCTCAGTTCCCACACTGAAGGGGTAACAGCTACGCTAACTGTCTGGGCCAGTGGCTCTGGAGGCACTTCACCGACTGCCATTGATGCCTTAGTGATACTTATGTAAGTCAAAGTGTTGATGCTTTGAAACTTTGAAATGTATTGTAAGAGACTGACATCTTAGACTGACATCTAAGGATTCTATAAAAAGTTGCTGTTACCATTGCCTCTTATGTCTTGGAAATATTTTGGAGGTTTGCTGCCATCAAAGTTCTATTGCAAATAGTTCAGTGCAGCTGAGTGTGGTGTTTAAGGTGAAATTCACTGCCATGCCATGTTGCTAACTACTGTCTGCCTAGAAGATGGTGCAAACAGTCTTCTGGTCCTCCCACAGGAGAAGAAGCCTGACCATCAGTCTATTTTGCTCATCTGTGTGTGTTCACCTGGAAGTGCCCTGAAGTGGGAGGAGCAGGCAGAGAACTAGAAGAACACCAAGACTTGCCTCACACGGAGAGTTCTTCATGGGCGCAGGAAATGTAGCGCTGGTCACTGCGGCATTTTCAGAGGTGGGGGCATCAGTGATGCTGAGCAATAGGGCGTGGCCTGGGCAGAGAGGAGAAGAGTCAAAACTGCACCATCCTTGTGCACTGAAGGGCCTTGGGGTGCAAGGTTAACGGGCCCCACACTATTCTTCTCTAGCCTCGGGACTGAAGATGCTGTTACTTCTGCTTCCAGTGGGTAAGACAGCCTGCTTATCACTGACTATGAGACTAGGCTTGTGCAGAGGTCTTCGTTCTAAACAGCCTGTGACACTCCAGCACCGTACATCTGGGTTACTGCATTCCCTGATCTCCCATGGCCACCAGCTTTCGCTCATAGCCCGGGAGCAGCCTGAAGCACGCTGGACTTCCCCAGGTCCACCCTGCCCCCCATTTCCAGTCATGCCCGTGCTTTGCCCTCCAGTGGTCTCAGAACCTTCACTATCTACTCCCCTCTCCGGAGCTCAGGTCAGCCTGTGCCCCATCCCCTGACCAGGAAGACTCATTTATTCTTTTCTAAGCACTGACCTGCCAGAAAACCTGGCAGAACATGAGCCTCAGTCCAATGTGGTGGTGGGAAGGAGCATCTGCAAATGTCCAGGAGTGCTTGCCGATGTTTGGTGCTGTGGAGGTGGGGGACAGAGTGAGCCCAGGGCGCTCACTTTCAGGGGGCTCACAGAGCCCCAGATCGGACTCTAGTCATTCATTTCTGTGTTTCTCTATCTCATAGCAAAATGTTTATAAAGTTACTAACAAGTAACAAATTCAGATGGGTCCAGAGGAAAGTAACTAGACCAGGCCAGAAATCTTGGAAAACACCCTCCCACCCTTGAGGAAAAATCAAATGGCCAGGGTTATGTGACCAGGGAGGGAAAAGACCTGTGGTAGAAAGGTCATAATGGTTGTCTTCAAATATCTGAAGGGCTGCCTCTGTGGGAGAGGGCACAGTTCAGTTCTGTGGGGCTCCAGGAGATGGAAATCATGATCACTGAGAAGAATTTACAGAGGGGTGGGGCTCATCTCCAGGTAAGGGAATGGATGTGTGACTCTGAGCTGTTAAGCAACAAAAAGGGCTGCTTTTGGAGGCAGGGAGAGACCTGTCACAAGAGGTATTCAACAGGGCTGGACACATTTGCTATGGGTGCTGTCGGGGACCATCAGAGCAGAGACGAAGATCACGTCTCACGTCGGGCTTTGAGCTGTTTGTCTTCTCTGCTCCTGAAGACCAGGCACTGGGCATGAGGCAGTGCAGTGAGAAGGCTGGAGGAGAAGTGAGAGCTTTTGGCCTCCACATCTGGGGAGGGTCCTGCAGACTCCCCCATGGTCCAGTAACTCAGCCTCCCTCCCAGCCGGGCCCAAAGCCAGCTCACTAGATGCAGCCGGCTCTGGGGACCACGGACAGGACTGCAGGGCTGCTGAGATCCTCAGTGGTAGATGTGGACCTTGTCCTGTCTCATACTTTTTACTATTAATTCTTAAAGGAAGCTGTAGGACGCACAAGCTTTGCTTGGAAAGAGAGGAATTTTGGTACAAGGGACTTCAGCTGGAGCAGGTAAACACAGGGGAGGGGGGAGAGACCCCCTCCATCCTACAGAAAGCTGGGGCCCCCAGGTCTGCTAGGCCTATCCACGGTGCACAGGCCAAGGAGAGGCCCATGAATGGATGGTGTGGCCTCTCTAGGGGCCCAGCTCTGGGAGCTACACTGGCCGCACAGACCACCTCTGACCCATGTCCAGGCCAGCACTTCCAGGTGTGGAGTCAGCCCAGTGTGGGTGGCATCTCTTGGGTATGTGGAGACCCCATGCCCCCCTGGCAGTCAAGCAGGGCCTGTGAGAAGATGAGCTACAATGTGAGAAGGGTGGGAGTTGCCAGTTTCAGCCGGATATAGTGGTAGGGTTTGGCTGAAGAATTTGGGCCCCAGGGAATGATCTAGATAAGCAAAGTTCCTAGGCACAATCCTGGGGCAAATGGCAGGAGGACCTCCCTGAGTCCCAGTCTCCCACGTCATAAAGTCTCCCACCTCTCTGCAGGATGGAGGGGGTCTCTCTCCCCTCCCCTCTGCTCCCCTGTGTTTACTTGCTCCAGCTGGAGTCCCTTGTACAAAATTCCTCTCTTTCCAAGCAAAGATTGTGCAATAAGGAAAAAGAACAGTTTTCCTTATTTCTCAGTGAGTTCTGTGCCTAATACACAGCAGGTTTCAATAAACTTGTCAAATTATTATTATTGTTATTGTTGTTCTTATTTTTTAGCTAATCGTTTATCAAAATTCTCATTTTAAGGATCAAAGGATCAAAAGGTAACGTCAGCCTTGGCTTGATTTAATCACTCTAATGCCCAAGGAGGTCTGAAGAAATTGTGTGGGCGTACCCCAGGGCAGAGGCGGGGAGGTCCAGTGGCTCAGGGTGGTGCCCCATTTCTGTCGTGTGGCCAGGTAGGGACCAGGGAAGGGAAGAGAGGGTGGTACCTTGGTGGTCTTGGAACCGGGCATCCTTTAGGGTCCGGACTTGCCATTGGGGTGTGTGGGGTGATGGTGAGCTTTGGGTCCAGCCGCAGAAGCCATCCTCGAAGTCGCAGTAAAAACCAGCAGGGAGTTTACCTGCAGGGAGAGCACAGGGGCATGGTCATTGCCGGGACTGCTAAACCCAAATCATCAAGTAAAATTACCCAGGCATGACCATTCTCTTTAATAACAGCTCCCTAACCAGACCCACAATGTCTAATGCTACTCATAGTGAAGAGAAGCCTAATCTCTAACTTGTACGTGTGCTGGTTTCCTGTTTTCTGATCTTCTGAAAATAATAACTTCACAGCATGGGGTATTGCTAACCCAGCTTTATATATGAGAAAGCAGAGGCTCAGCAATGTTAAGCAACTTGACCAAGGTCACAGAGTAACCCAGCTGGGATTTGAACCCAGCTCTTCTGCCTTATTTGGAGAAGGCAATGGCAACCCACTCCAGTACTCTTGCCTGGAAAATCCCATGGATGGAGGAGCCTGGTAGGCTGCAGTCCATGGGGTCTCGAAGAGTCGGACACGACTGAGTGACCTCACTTTCACGCATTGGAGAAGGAAATGGCACCTCACTCCAGTGTTCTTGCCTGGAAAATCCCAAGGACAGCGAAGCCTGGTGGGCTGCTGTCTATGGGGTCACACAGAGTCGGACATGACTGAAGTGACTTAGCAGCAGCAGCAGCTTCTGCTTTATTTATTTATTTTTGGCTATGTTGGGTCCTTGCTGCTGCGCACAGGCTTTCTCTAATTGTGGAGAGCAGGGGTTACTCCTCGTTGTAGTGGTTGGGTTTCTTATTGTGGTGGCTTCTTCTGTTGCCGAGTGCAGGCTAGAGGGCATACGGGCTTCAGTAATTGCAGCACACAGGCTCACTTGCCCCACAGCATGTGGGATCTTCCTGGACCAGGAATCAAACCTGTGTCCCTGGCAGTGGCAGGTGGATTCTTAACCCCCAGATCACCAGGGAAGTCCCTCTTCTGCTTTTAAATTCTGTGCTCTTCACACAGAGCCACCATGAACAGGACCCTAGAAAAGCCAGTGTGTATATATATATATATATATATATATATATATATATATATATATCACTGAAGTACATTTCCAGTGATCGGCACAATTGATAAGACTGTGGTGGTGGCAGTGGTAGTGTTGGTTGGGAGGTGGTTGCTTTGGGTCCCTCAAATCACCTCTGTCTGCAGAGACACACACTGCTCAAAACTATCTGTTTGTTTCCCAATCCCCTTGCAGTTAAGTGAAGGCCCATGGCTGGTTCTGGCCAATGACATGTGAGTGGAAGTGATGTGCATCTCCTCTGGAGTGAGGCTGTGAAAAGCCCTGGTGTAGATTTCAGTCTCTCTCTTCTCCTGCTGAAGTGACTGAGGAGAATTCTCGTTCCTGGGAGCGCTGCTGCAGGAAGATGGCGCTTCTGCCAGCAGGAGAGATCCTGTGGGGTAGGGGCCCCTCCCCCCAACCCTCAGTGGACAGGAAGAACCGTAAATGTTATGTTAAGCCACTGGAATCTGGGGATGGTTTATTACTGCAGCATAACCTAGCCTATCCTGACTAAGCAACCCCAGCCCCTGGGGCCTCTTTATATCATCTGTTGGCTCAGCATAAACGGTCCCGTTAGCACTTCTCTCCTTATCAGCCCGACCTCAGGTCCCATTAAATAGGCCACCGTCAGTTCTAGAGACCATATATTTCCCCATGGCCCACAGAGAAGGACAGGCGCAGAGGGGTAGAGAGAACTCCCTTGCTTCAGCTCGCTCATAGAATGGCTGGAAGCCTCTCAGCCCTGAGGAGTTAGTGGGTTTTCCAGACTACCCTGATGGTGCCCAACAGCCCCGGCCAGGCCTGTCTCCACACGGGAGCTCTCGAGCAGGGACCAGCACCTCCAGTGTCCTTTCTTTGTCTCAGCCTTCTTGGCAGCAGCAGGCTGACAACGAGGGCCCTAACACTTCCTGGCTATGACAGCACCTTAGTGAATTATTACTCATTTCCCCCTGATTCTCTGTGCATTTCACACAGAGGCAGAATTATAAATTAAAACAGGCTGTCACTGACTCTGAGCATCTCTTCCCATTTATACCCCCCTGAAGAAACCATCCCCACCCCCAGCCCCACATGTTCCTCTGATTAAAAATCCAAAAGCAAAGGAGATCTTTCTATTTTATTTTTTATGCCCCCCTCAAGGAATTTCACATTCACTTCTTTAGCAAAAACTAACTGGTAGCTGGAAGCGACCTTCCAGAAAACGTCCTTCACACATGTGCTTAAACCAAGACCACAATGGAAAATTCCAGCAGGCAACGACAAGCTTCAGGTAGAAGGAAGGCACAGGGCTGAGCTGGGTCCTGCACAGCGTATCGCCCCCTCCTCACTCTTCCAGGAAGTAGAGGCAGAGAACTTAGCCTGACTTATCGGTGTTGGTGCCTCATCAGTACCGGACACCTGCGCTCTGGTCCTAACTTCTCTGCTTTCTGCAGGTGACTTCAGATAAGTCACTTCCTTCCTCAGATCCCTCATCTGTAAAGTGGGGTAAGGTAGTGCATATTTCACAGGGCTGTTTTGAGGACAATGTAAGAGAGAGAGTATGGAAACATTCTGTAACCACAGCAGTAGTGGCATTATGAATCATCATTCATATCTAGGCAGGGAAACTCAACATCTGAAACTGCCAACACTACCCTAGGGGCCAGAGATGAGTCCCTCAGCTCCTCTCTGGAAATGCCTGGGCCTTCCACTGAGACAGGAATGAGGAAAGCCATTGGCATTCTCCACCTTCTGGAAGCCCATTCTTGTCCTAACTTGACATAGGATCCAGGGTGAGCTGAGGTCAGAAGCCCCTTTCTTTTTGGATGATTGAATAAAGGGAGACGAGATAGGCCAAAATAGGTCAAAGGGCAACTTATGTGACAACGAAAACCTTGAAGGGTGGGCAGGGGTGCTGAGAGGATTTCTACTGCTGTAAGAACATCAGAGCATATGCTCAGCAAGGAGCCAGTCCTGAGGAAGATGGTGGGATGGTTGCCAGCATCAAGCCCTTGGCAGATCAGGCCGGGGCGGGGAAATTGCTGCTAAGACCATTGTTGAGCAGTGTTAGCACCCCGTGTTGGATCTAAGGTGTTATGTTACCTCATCCATCTCAAGCACCTACTCAGTGCCTGGCGTGTTGCAGGGCCTCAATACTTATTTGTTGAATGAAATGGGAGTTGGTCAATCTCAGGGTCGGGAAGGAGGAAATGACAACCCACTCCAGTATTCTTGCCCAGAGAATCCCATGGACAGAGGAGCCTGGCAGGCTATAGTCCATGAGGTTGCAAAGACTGAGGACACGATTGAGTGCTGACACTTTCACTTTCTTCAGTCCCCTAACTCTCTGCCACTTAGAATGTGGTCCAGGAGCCAGCCACACCTGCATCACCAGTGAAACTGTTAGCTGTGCAGAATCTCAGGTCTCCCCTCCCTTCCCCCACCTACTGAATCAGAATTTGTACTTTTAATGCTCTTCACATGACTCCCAGACACCTTAATGTCTGAAAGGCACTGCTGTAACCCACCTTCTTCTTGGGCTGCAGCCAGGTACTTCGCTGGCTGGATGGCCAAATCAGCTTTGTGTGGGTCAGTCAGTCCCACAATATTCGGCAATTATGACACCTGATTCCACTCTAAGAGAGACAAATTGGTCGGGTCACAGAGATGTGACCTCAGCAGCAGCTGCAGGAGCTGCCAAGTATAAACTCCAGGCCAAACGACACTACTTCTTTTCCTTCCTGGGTGACAACTCTGTTAACATTTTTGATAAATATGTGTTATACATTTCTTTGAAAATATAGAGTCATGGGAAAAATGCTAGAAGAAATACATCAAAATATTATGGTTATCTCTGAATGTCTGAGAGGGAGGATTATGGGAGTTATTTCCTCCCGTGTACTTTTTGATTTTCCAAATATTTTACAACCAACGTGTTTTATTTTACAATAAAGAAATAAACCTAAAAAAAAAAACCCAAACAAACTGTTTTCGCCCGACGGGAAGAGTATCCCAATAAACAGAGGAGATTATTGGGTACGTGGAGAGGGAGTGAGCTGCCTGCAACACTGAGCGAATCCACGACCCACCCAAGGAATGAAGGGGGGCAGCCTGAGGGACACTGCATGCCTTCAAGGCCATTGCTCAGGACACAGAGGGAACCTTGAAGACACCCTTCAATGGGTCACAGCATTCGGGGATGTAGACATGAACTGGCTATGTTTAATTAGAAAAAGGTGTATGGTATATGCGGAGAAGGCAATGGGAACCCACTCCAGTACTCCACTCCAGTACTCTTGCCTGGAAAATCCCATGGGCAGAGGAGCCTGGTAGGCTGCTGTCCATGGCGTCGCTAAGAGTCGGACACGACTGAGCGACTTCACTTTCACTTTTCACTTTCATGCATTGGAGAAGGCAATGGCAACCCACTCCAGCGTTCTTGCCTGGAGAATCCCAGGGATGGGGGAGCCTGGTGGGCTGCCATCTATGTGGTCGCACAGAGTCGGACACTGAAGCGACTTAGCAGCAGCAGCAGCAGTATGGTGTATGGTGGTGGGCTTGGAGGATGGGATGTGAATGGACACGTTCCTGATTGGATGGAGAAGTGCCACCTCCATTTCAGGTCCCCAACTCGTCTCAGTCAGAAATGCCCCTCAAGCTTGAGCCTGATAATCTGAATGAAGCTTAGTGTGAGTGTGGGGAAAGTGTAGGGAGTTGAGGCTGGGAGTTGCCAGGATACAACCTACTTTTTCCCTCTGAATTTCAACCATGGTTGAACACCCTGGCTTAAGTTTAGTGACCCTCATGGGGACATCCCCAACAATCTTAAATGACTACTGCTCAGAGAATATGTTCCAACAGGTTCCAGACCACCTGGGAAGGACCAGATGAGGTCAAGAGCATTATCTTTAATGCATCATGGACAACAGCACCTCTGCAAGCATCATGTTCCAACTCGTAGTACTGATGACGAAACTGAGGCCTAGAGCGTGGAGACGAGTGATCTGAGTGACCCCTAGAAGAGCTCTGGACCTTCCCTGCCTTTTCCTGGCCTCTTCTTCCTGCGTGGATATGTGATGAGAGTTGTGTTGGAAATTGCCGGAAACTCATGAAACTAGTGAGTCCGGCTTGCAGTGACTGAGAGCATGGGCTTTGAAGTCAGTCTGGATCTGAATCAGTGCTCAGCCACTGGCTAGCAGTCTGACGGACTCCAGGTTCCTCATCTGTAACACGGGCACAATAGCATTATTGCACTAGGACTGCTGTGAGGGTGAAATAAGTTAATGTGTGAAGAGTGTTCAGAGCAGCTTCTAGCATATAGAAAATTCTCAATGTTAGTTGTTACTATGCCTATTGTTATTTTCATGGGGTTGGTTTCCAGAATCAACATTAGTCAGTGTGATGGGGAAAACAGCTTAAATGCTGAGAGAATAGGGGTGCCCATAAAAGAAAAAGGATATTTACCAAGAGTACAACCAAGATCAGAGTGGCAAAAATATCAGAATAACCCTCCTTCTAATTGGACTTTCCTTCTATCAACCGACTTCTGTAGCGAAGAGCTCGGTGGGGTGTTCTCCAGGATGGAGCGGTCATTCTGACAGCTGGTCAGAGCAACTTTTAAAGTCTGGCTGAAAAGGTTTCTGGGCTCCAGGTGCCCACCCTCCTTACTGGAACCGGGCTGCCCTCAAGCTTGGGGTTGGCCCTGAAAACCCATTAATGGCAAGCCCCAAAATGGTGGGAAAGTGCCCTCAACCCACAGTAATGAGCTGGATCCCGCAGGTTCAAAGCTCTAATCATAGCTCTGTTCCCGACATGCTGCGTGACCCTAAACAAATCAATTACCTTCTCTGTGCTTTCATTTTCCCAATTGTAAATCAGGGCATGGACTGCCTGACCTGTGTCCCAGCTGGGAAGTGGGTATCACAAACTTTAAAAAGGCCAAGACAAAGTCACACAGTTCAGAGGCACTGCTGGAAATACTATAGAGACAAATAAGTAGACAGAGACACACATACAGGCTGGGTCCGGGGCAGCACAGGTGGGCCTGGCTTCTCGTTGGTCCCTGTGTGTAGTGAGAGCTTGGAGAAAAAGCCAGGAGCAGACCAGTGTGGAACAAGCCAAGGGCTTACCTGCAGCTCATTACCGAGTTTTATCTAAACCACTGAAAGTTTTGTATAAAAAGGAAGATTTTAAAATGGAAAAATGGATTTCTTTACTGTTTCACTTGAAAGGGAATATATAAAACCTTTTTTCTGTTAAGGGAAAAAATCTGTCCTCCAAATGACCTTGGGGACACTGTGAACTTCTTAGAGCTGTTTGGCAGGCAGGCCCCAGCGTCCTGGAGCCACTGTGTCTGAAGGGGCGCTGACTTGGCTGCCCAGGGCCCCACAGCACCCAGGCTGCTGTGTCCTTTCCCAACCATGATCCCCTTGTTTCACGCCCTGCCTGTGTGTTGGATTTTCAGCTCTCTGAAGACAGAGGCTGTGTTATTCGTCTGTGCTCCAGGATCAAGTGCACTTTTTAGTTCACTTTACCTGTGTTCTGTAAGTGCTTGTGGTTTTCCTGGAAGAAATGTCTCGAGTGTTCACTTCTCCCCAGGCAGCTGCTGAGAATACCATCTTCAAGTAGAGTGAGCACTGGGCTGGGAGTCAACTCTGCCCCTAACTCCCAGTGAGACCTCAGCAAGCTGTGTCCTCTGGGGAGCCCAGGCTCCCCAACTCATGTACTCATTTTAATCAACAAGGAGTCAGTGAGCACGTATGCTACACCAGGAATCGTTTGAGATCTTGGTACAGGGAAGAGTACCAGACCCACTCTGTCCACATCAGGGGAGAGAGGCATGGAAACCACCTCCAAGAGATGTAATGGATGCACCCCCACTAGGATGGCTAACATAAAAAAGGCAGACAACAGTAAGTGTTGATGAGGATACGGGGAAGCTGGAAACCCTTATACATTGTTTGTGGGAATGTAAGATGGTGTGGCCATTTTGGAAAACAGCTTGGAAGTTCCTCAAAATGTTAAATATAGAGTTATTATATGACCCAGCAAATCTGTTCCTACGTAGGAAATCTCATTTCTAAGAGAAATGAAAACATCTGTCTACACAAAAACTTGTATATGAATATTCACAACAGCCCAAAAGTGGAAACAACCCAAATGCTCATCCACTGATGAATGGATAAACAAAATATGGTACAGCAATACAATAAAACAGTTTCTGGAGATAAGAAGGAAACGAGTACTGACATGTTCTAAAACATGGATGGGCCTCAAAAACATTATGCTAAGTGAAAGAAGCTAATCACAAAAGACCACATATTATCCGATTCCGTTTGTATGAAATGCACATCTATAGAAACAGTAAGTAGATTAGTGGTTACTTAGGGCTAGCGGGAGCTGAGGAGGGAAGAGGGGGAGGAAGCTGAAGGGGGAGGGATCGGAGGGAATTGAGAGATTGCCAGGGGTTTCTTTTTGGAGTGATAAAAATGTGCTAAAATTAGATTGTGGTAATGGCTGCATAGTTGTGACTACACTTAAATTGTACACTTTAAACGAGTGAATTGTATGGTATGTAAATTATATCTCTCAAAAGATGTTAAAAAGTAATGAATATTACGGTGCATGGATGCGGGGCGGGGTGGGGTTGCATGGAGGAAGAAGAATAAACTGTACTGTTTGGCCATGGTCAGAAGACGCTTCTCAGAGGGACTGACTTTTGAAGTGAGTTTTGAAAGGGCAGATGTGACTTAAGATGGGAAGGTGCCGGGAGCCGGCATATTGCATACTGAGTGCATATTGCGTATTGAGTGCAGCACTTTCCACAGCATCATCTTTCAGGATCTGGAATAGCTCAACAGGAATTCTATCACTGCCGGGAGCCAGTGTGAGGAGCTCCACCCATGACAAAGGTCATGAGGAAGGAGGCTCGGCATACGGCATACGCAAAGGCGGGATCGAGCCTCAGGAGTCCCCCTGGAAATTCTCGAGCATCTACCCCCAAAACCAGAGTCTGCCTACTTTCTGCTTTGTGCTTTCACCTACACCTCTGACTTTACGGGGGGCTGTCCCCCACTACCTCTCTCTGAAAAAAGAGTTAGCTTACAACTCCAGTTAATAATTCCTGGGTGTGACAGTGTTTCAACCTACAAACTCCTTTGGAAATCCTCTAGCCTGCCTGAATAGGTTTTTCTGGCCACATGTGATTGCTCAGAGCCTCCCAACTGTGAGGGCATGAGATGTTCTAAACTGTCTAAATACAGATTCCTTTGAGCAGTTAAAAGATTGATTAGAAATTGTATTGGTGAAGGGTTTTTCACTTGTTGGGCCAATGTTTGCTGCTAAGTCTCCATATCCCTTACCTGCTGTGTCCCTGGCAGTGTATTGATTGATATAATTGGTGTAAATAGTAGCTTTAATATTTGTAACCTGGGACCCTTGAGTTAATTTCTTTTTCTTGTTATAGCCCACCATACCTTTGCTCTGTAGGACTGCAACTTTATCTAATGCTTTTGGAGGGTGGTGCTTGACTTATAACCTTTAGAGAAAAATAAGTTTTCTGAAGAAAGGGTCATAAAATGTTAACAGGCCTCCGGGCCAGAAGATGATGCAAATCACCTAAACTTTTGCGTATGATAAGTTTGCAGGAAGAAAGCCTGGCTTGCTGCATGACTCTACCCCTTCCCCCATTATCCTCTATGCATAACTTAAGGTATAAAAACTACTTTGGAAAATAAAGTGCGGGCCTTGTTCACCGAAACTTGGTCTCCCCATGTCGTTCCTTCTCTTACCTTCTGGCTGAATTATTCAGCCTCTTTTCTCCACTGAATTTCCTCATTGAGCTATCCTTATTCTATTACTCTTTATATCCTTAATTAAAGTTTAATTAAGCAGTTGTTTCCTGATCCTCGCCGACGCCGTCTCTCCTTCAAATACCCTGGATCAGCTGGGGCTGGACCCCGGCAGGAAAGGGCATTCTGGGAAGGGAAGGGACACAAACAAAGCCTGGAAGGTGTGAGAGCGTTCAGAGGAGGTTTGATATGGCTGGAGCTGGGGTACCTGGAAGGCTGTGAGGATAAGGGAGGCATGTGGGTGATGAAAGAAAGGCTTAGAAAGTGCAGGAGGTCTGGGCCTCGAAGGTTTCGCACATCATGTTCGAGTTGGGCTGTAGTCTGCACATTTTCTCTATACATGAGGATGCTGAGAGCATAACATAAGATCTGGCTTGGTTCTTAACTATACGCTTTTTCTAGACCATGGGTCTTAGCTCCATCTTTTGAAGACTTGTGTAAATTTTGAAAGTTGCCACTGAGAGGACATAAGTGTCATAGGACATAAGGGAGGTTGCTCAAGCTTGCCTACCTCGGGTGGTGGGGGGAAGGAGGGGATGTGAGCACAGGGTGGGGTGGGTGGGGCAGCCCCATCTACTCACGGCACAGCTGGCCCTCGTCTTCTCCCTGGGCACAGTCCTGGTGGAAGTCACAGGCCTGCCCCAGCTGAAGGACTGTCCCGTTCCAGCAAGTGAAGGAACTCTGCAAGGCCATCTTGGAGCCCGGAGATGATCCTGGAGCACACACAGAGACACAACCCTGGTCAGCTCAGCAGTCCCGCAGGAAGGCTGTCGAGAGGCATCCCTCCGTACCATTCACATCTCATGGCCTGGGACAACCCCGGCTTCAGTCTGGCCCAAACCAGGGTTAACACCAGGAGGCAGAGAGGAAGTCAGAGCCCTGACCCCACAGACCCCTGGCTGTGATGTCAGTGGTAGAGTGGCCTGAGCTTTGAGCCATGCTCCCCCAACACTGTGGGGTCCTCCAGTCTGTGGCTTTCGTGGGCCAGGTGGACAGCATACAGGGCCACGAAGCTGCCCTCTCCCTCTCATGGCAGGGGCTTGCTGGAGGTGGCCCTGGGCCCTCTTCCACAGGCTAGTCCCAGAAGGGCTCAGTTTGTCAGCTGATGGCGGATGACCTCTTGTCACTGTCAGATTGGCCCCCAGCCTAGCTGCACATTCTCAGTAGCTCTTGGGCATGGGCAACACACAGGCCCTGCTTCCTTTGGGAATCAGATCCAAACTCTACCTGTTCTTAAATGTCCTCTGTGATCTGGGTCCAAATTTCCTTTCCTGTCTCACCTCTCTCGGTCTCTCCCCACGACCCCTGGGCTCCAGATCCTTCTGGCTTGGTTGGATGCAACCTGGTGCTAGAATATCCATTCCCAGAACATCTTCTCCACCAAGTTGCTTGAGCCTCTGTGTGTTCCCAGCCCTAGCCAGTGTCCAGTTCACAAAAACTATGAACATCCGGTGACTTATCAGTGGCTGGCTGAATAATGCCTCCCCATCAACATCCATATCCCAATCCCCCAAAGCTGGAAATATGTTATTTTATGTAACTTGTTGTGATCTTTAGATGGCAGGTTATCCTGATTATCCAGGTGGGCTCAATGTAATCACAGGGTTCTTATAAGATGGTGATAAGATAGTCAAAGTGAGAAGCAGACCTGATGATGGCAGCAAGCTTTTGGAGTCATGGGAGGAAGAGGTTGAAGGTATTTAGGATAACAAGAAAAATTCTCCTGTACTTTTGCTTGGTGATTTCTAGTTTCCAAAGTATTTTTTTCTTATGCCTTATACATGCTCATGAAATACACTTAGGACCTTATTGCCCTTATTCTCAGTCCTACCAAAGAAAACATGAGCAAAATAAAATGCTTGTAAAGTCTTCCCCAGCCTATGAAACAAATGTAAGCCGTGTCCTGTTTTATTCACACCTTCTGATTAGGCCTTGTTTCTCATCATGTGTTTTCATGAACACGCGCATGTTTCATACACCAATTACTTGTCATTCCCCAAATAGCTTTTACTTTTACAGTTTCTTTTACTTTCCTTCATTTGAAAAATATATGCCTATTGTCTAAAGTTCAAAACCAGGGTAAAAATCAACAAAACAATGCTCAGAATCCCACTACCCAGAGGCCATAATTTTTAACATCTTGGTAGATTTCTCTTTTGTTTTTGGCCTGTGCTTTAAAAGTGTGTAGAGTTGTGTCATATGTGTAAATTGCTTAAATCAATTGAGGTTATATTGCAAGCTTTTTCTAGGGTTTAAAAATTCCCCATAAGAATACTTTTTAATGGCCACAATACTACGTGATATGTACCATAATTTATTTCAACATTATTCAATGATCAGATTGTTAGACTGTTTATAATAACACTTTGAAGAATATCTTTGAGCATGAATTTTTACCCACCTTTCAGATTATTTTCATAGGATAGATTCCCAGAAGTGGAATTACTGAATCAAAGGGTATAAACATTTTAAAGGCCCTTGATACATATTGCCAAATTGCTTTCTAGAAGTTAATCCAATTTATACTCTCACCAGCTGTGTTCATACATGCATGCCCCTCTTACTACATCCTGGCCAGCTCTGAACATTATCGTGATTTTTAACTAAAAGTATTTCCCTGCTGTTTTATTTGTATTTCTTTGCTAGTGAGGGTGTATATTTTTTTTCCACATGTTACTAGCTTTATCTTACTCTGATTTTTAGGGAATTGCCCACTTCCTTTTGCCAATTTACCTTTTAGGTTCTCCATGTTTTCCTACTGAATTGTATGAGATTATTAACAAGGATGTGAAATTATTTATCACATGCTTGGCATTTCCCCGCCCCCCCCCCCCCCCCCCAGTATTTTATATTTATTTTCATTCTGTTTATAATGCATCTTGATATCCAGGAGTTTTAAAATTTGTATGTAATCCAAACCTACATATTTTCCTTGGTGTTTTCTTCTTCTTTTGTGCCTTAGAGTGTTTGTTCCATGTGGGTTGGTAAGTAAGGTGTGGGTTGGCTTTTGTAGTCTTTGAGTTGCTCTCTCACTGCAAGGTTGCCCTCTCATTAGTGATAAAGAACCCGCCTGCTAATGCAGGAGACATAAAAGATCCCTGGGTCAGGAAGAGCCCCTGGACGAAGGCACAACAACCCACTCCAGTATTCTTGCCTGGAGAACCCTATGGACAGAGGAGCCTGGCAGGCTTCAGTCCATAGGGTTGCACAGAGTTGGACATGACTGAAGTGACTTAGCACGCAACTAGCTATTTGGATGCCTGTCTTCTTCACCAAACTGTAAGTGACTTGAAGGGAGGGATCAAGTCTTACTTCCATGAATCTACAACAGTGGCTTGTGTAGAGATCTCCTCACCCCAATATTTGGGACTTGAACTGTGGTATGTATTAACTATGGATGTGATCATCATGCCTGCTTTATATTAACAGTTGATAATACAAAGGTTCAGAGTGGTCACATGGCCTGCTGAGAGATTGGTGGAAACCCACATTTTCACATCTTGATCTCTATCTTTTGCACCCTGTCTATGGGGTCCCCCCACCAGGTGATGGGTGGTATGGAGGATGTGCTCAGGACTGGTGATAATGGGTACAAAAGGGCAGGGAGTCAGTACCCTGTCCTTTACTCACAAACCCGGATGGAGGAGGGGCCCAGTCATGGGAGGGGTGCTGCTTTCATTCTCTGGATGCCCTGGTGTTTTCTCTGGGTGCCCTGGTGTTTATCCCCAGGACCTCTCTGCTGCACAGCCACAGTCCAGAGAAGCCGTCTCCTCCAGCCCTGCTTCTACCAACTCTTCCTCATTTCCTTTCCCCAGTTGGATACTTACAGGCTCCCTGGCATAGCCTCCTCCATACCACAGGGAACTTTATGCTTGTGAGAGATTCAATTAGATGGACGCCTGGTACTCTGATCTCTACTGCCAGCCCAAACTCAAAACTAATGAGGCGCAACAAAAAACAACCACTCTGTCTTCTCAAGTTCTTTTTTTATGGGGCCCATAAATTTCAAGGAGGAAAGTACCCTTGGTGAATGGTTTTAATCAAGGGCCTGAGTTTCTGAAACAGCATCCTTTCTGTGGTTGTGAAATGATAATTCTGGCTTGTGGAATAGGGTAAACTGAGGCCCTGGATGGTCGCAGCCCGCCCCAATGCAGCAAGGAAGGGACAGAGCCTGGAAAAGAAGATCCAACACCCTCTTCTTGAGGTCTTCCAGCCACAGGTTCTGGTGATTCATGGAAACCACTGAAACACCAAATGCCCTAATCACAGAAAGATTAGGGAGAGCTAAGATCAAGTCACTTCAGGGAAACTGATGCTGGGGTTTTTTGGTTAGTAGGGGTCTTCTCTATGGAAATCTATTTATTACCTTTGAGGAGGCAGTTCTTTCCAGAATAATAGTATAAGTCACTGGGCTTCCCAGGTGGCGCTAGTGGTGAGGTGTGGGTTTGATCCCTGGGTCAGGAAGATGCCCTTGGAGGAGGGCATGGCAAACCACTCCACTATTCTTGCCTGGAGAATCCCATGGACAGAGGAGCCTGGCAGGCTACAGTCCATGGGGTCTCAAAGAGTCAGACATGACTGAAGCAACTTAGCACACATACATACATGGGTGTAGTAAGCCACCATCATTCCTTACCTTTGTACAGCACTGTAATAGCTTAGAATGTGCTTTCCCAATCCTTCTCTGTTTGAACCTCATAAAAAACTGGCAGAACAGTTATTCGTATTTCCATTTGATTAATCAGAAGAATGAGGATTCAAGAGATTAAATAACGGAGAAAGAAATGCTATCTAAACAGCAAGGCAGTACAAAATCCAGCCAGTTATTTGCTAGGTGCTTTGCCTGAGGTCTCACAGGGAGTAAACCACAGGGAAGGCCCAGAACGTGGTCAGATAACCTCAGATGGGGTTCTTCTCCCATCACTTGTATTAGATCACCTTCTGAACCAGCACCCTGACTGCCCAGGGAATCACTTGGGAAGTTAGAAATACTGTTGATATTCGGGCCCCACATGGCCCAATGAAACCAGTATTTCTGGAGGACAGACTCTTGGTACCAGGGTATGAAAAGCTCCTGGGGGACTTCTCTAGTGGCCCAGTGGTTGAGAATCTGCCGCCAATGCAGGGAACACAGGTTCAATCCCTGGTCCAGGAAGATCCCACAAGGCACGGAGCAACTAAGCCCGTGCACCAAAACTACTGAGCCTACATTCTAGAGCCCGTGCCCCGCAACAAGAGAAACCACCACAGAGGGAAGACTGTGCGCTACAATGACGAGTAGCCCCTGCTGCCTGTGTGCAGCAATGGAGACCCTGCACAGCCAAGAATAAAATAAATAGATAAGTAAATAAGTACAAGCTTCTGGAATGATTCTCATGAGTGTAGGGTTGAGGGCCACTTCCCTGAAGGGCTGGAGGATTTGGCCCTGAGCGCCTATGTGTCATAGGTGGGTCTTTTACCTCCATGGTTCTCCAATGCCCCCTGGTACAGTGAGGGAGTGGTCTCAGACCTAACCTCCAAGACCCCTTCCATCTTCAACATCCTGATTCTGGGGTTCTGAGCAGTGGTTCTTGGTAACTATCTGTTTAAAGGGTTGCTTGGATATAGTTCGTGCTGCCTTTATTAATGCTGACCACTTAATGGCTTCCTTGGAGTCTGCTGCCAAGTCACTCACCCAGCGAGCTTCCCCTGTTGTCTCCTGCCATCTCGGTCATCTGTCATTTCCATCTTGGAATATCTCTCCTGAAATAGCATGCCACACTTGCCTGCCTGTTTATCTTCTCTCTGGGTGAGGGAGAAACCAGTTCAGACTTGCACCCGAGATGCGTGGGGCCCCGGTCGGGTTACGTGAACCGCTGTTTGACGCTGAGTAATTCATTGGGTTTGCTCACTGGGAATGGTTCCTTCTCCCTAATTGCTCATTCAAAACAGAAACCCACACCTACGCCCCTCCTTCAATCGTGTCTCAGAGACTTCATGCTACAAAATCTACACAACTCTCCTAACTCAAATTTCTTTTTTAAATGAATGTCAAATTTTAGGGCACTTAATTAATTTTTAATTATGGTGATTTATGTGACATTAAAAAAGGCACAGTTGTATCAGCTTTTGGGCTGTCTCCCACCTGCTTGCTCTTGCCTAACTGATGACACTCGTTAAAGGGGGAAAATTTGAGTGCTGCATCAGTGGAGGGGGAGTGCAGATCTTGCTCTTAAATGAAAGAGAAGCAGAAACTATGGTGGGAGGAGGCCAGCTTCTAGAGTGTGGGGAGGTCAGGAGTGGGGCTGGAATCTGAGCCAGGCTCCCAGTGGAAACTTACTGTTTCCCAGGACAAGGAGAATCAGGTGTTCAAGGGTAAACAAGCCCAGAGACATGAAAATGGATGGTGACATGATGAGGATGTAGTCAAACAATGCACACAGGCTAACAGCCGCCGCCACCACGCTGATGTTAATGGAGGTGTTGGAAGGCCTGGGAACTGTGTAAATTAAGCCTGGCAGAGACCAGTCCTGTTGAGGGCTTTGGCCTCATAAATTGTAGTGCGGACAACCTCATTAAAGAACTGGCATCTTCGGTTCCTACTCAAAATGTAAATTGGTGTGTGGAGAGGGCCTGGCTTCAGAGGCCAAGAGGGTGGGATGAGGAAATGCTGTGCTAGGAGTCAGGAGAGCTGGTTTGAGGACTTGTCTTGCCACTAGTAAGACTCATGGGAGCATGAGCCAGTCACTCTTCTGGGCCTCAGTTTCCTTGTTTGTAGACTGTCCACAGCCAGTCACTCACATTTACCATGGGCTAGTTGTGTTCGCAGACTCTCTGCATCAGAGTCACACTAAGCTTGGTAATCATGCTACTTCTGGGCCTCGCTGCAGACCTACAGGATCTGAAAATCTCAGAGTGGGGCTCTGGATCCAGCATGTTCCACAAGCCCCATGGGGGACAACTAGGTACACCACAATCTGAGACCTCTAGTGCTCAGAAGGTTAACCGATCTTCAGTTCCTTCGCTCCTTGGAAGAATCTCAAGCCTTCCAGCACCACCCCTCTCTCACGGTGACAATTCCTTCCTTGATGCAGGGCTCTCATTTCTGTTATGACTCCAGCAGACCTGAGGCACCACTATGTTCAGTCTGTGCTGACGAGACCCCTAAGGGGCAGAGACTAGGTTCCAAGTGCAAGGAGGTTCCACTCTCCTCTTCTACTAGCTGGTGGTGTGAACTCGGACATATCCTCACAGGCTTCTCTCTTCTATAAATCAGGGAGGCTGTCTAATATACAGGATTTTTGTGAGGATCAAATGACGTTGGGTTTCTTAGGAGCTAAAGAGCATCCCAAAGAGTTTGGGAGAATTGGCCATGGAGGTTGGGTAGAAAGTTGTCAATGAAGGGGTTGACCAGGCCAAATTTTGGAGGCAGACAGTACCTCTGGAGATCCCTTATGCCTGATGTGTTAGTTGCTCAGTCATGTCGGACTCTTTGCAACCCCATGGACTGTAGCCTTCCAGGCTCTTCCATCCATGGGATTTTCCAGGCAAGAATACTGGAGTGGGTTGCTATTTCCTTCTCCAGGGGATCTTCCTGACCCAGGAATTGAAGCCAGGTCTCCTGCACTGCAGGCAGACTCTTTACCATCTAAGCCACCAGGGAAGCCCTCAAGTCCCAAGAGAAGATGAAACCCTTTCAGCAAAACAAAAGTTCAAACAAACCCAATAGTAATTTGTGACATAAATAATAGCTATGAAGAGTAATTGCAAGGAAGAATTTCTAAGATTATCTGTCTCTAGTGTCACCTCCACCACCAGAGTTAGTTTTCTGAGCCCAGCTCCCTTTAGGTCCTAATCCTAAACCTTCACTGGTTTCCATGGCCTTCAGTTCAAACTGAGCCTTTGCACACCCAGCTCAGCCCACTTTCCCAGCCTCACCGTGTGGTTTGCATCTTTAGCTGAAGACCATGACTTGCAGTTTCTTGAACATGCAGCCATAGCTACAGCCTTTGTGTAACCCAATTTGGTGGGCTAGATTCACCTTCTCCATCTGAGCAATTCCTTCTAACTCAGATGTCACTTTCCCCGATTGCTTGTTCTTCTCCCTTGAAGAAAGATGTATGCCTCCCTCTGCGGTTCTCTGGTAATCACTATACACCTTTAATGGTGAACTCATCGTCCCCATTGGCGATTATGTTTGCATTGCTAACTTCTCCCACTAAATTCTAAATTCTTTGAGGCAGGGGGTCTATCTTATTTTATCTCCTGGAGAGTGCCTGGCACATAGTAAGTGCTAATAAATGTATGCAGAAGAAGTGCAAAATAGATCACTAAGTTTAAGTAGAAAAATGGGATGAGGTAGAATTTCCTGGCATTCTGGAAATTACTAGTTCCTTTAGGTTGCACTGTAGCAATTCCATACACACATCTTCCCCTCTCAGCCGAAATCCCATGCAAGCTTTGGATTAGTGTACAATGTTCAGAGATTCTGCTAAGAGCCTGGGGTTAGGGTAGTGAACAGAAGGTGACATGGGTGACCTGGTTTGATGGGTAGGCCATGGGAACCTTCTCTGGGGAGGAGATGCTCGAGCTGATACTGAAGGAGAAGAGAAGTCAGTCAGCTGTGTGGAGAGCTGCAGAGGAGCAGGAACTGCATTGCCGGGAGTGGGAAATGATACTAATGATCTAGAAGCAGAGCAAAGGCCAGTGTGGTGCAAAAGGATCACAAGGGCCAGGAGGGTCATGAAGAGTGGATGGGAAGGGAGGCAGAGGCCCAGTCAGGCAAGATCTTGCAGGCTGTGGGAAGGGGTGTGAATTTTGCTTAAGGAGTATAGATAAGAGACTGAAAATAACTTGATTTCTAAAAAGGTTGTTCTGAGCAATTTAGGGGCTTCCCTAGTGGACCACAGCCTTGTCTGACTCAGTGAAACTATGAGCCATGCCGTGTAGGGCCACCCAAGATGGATGGGTCATGGTGGAGAGTTCTGACAAAATGTGGTCCACTGGAGAAGGAAATGGCAAACCACTTCAGTATTCCTGTCTTGAGAACCCCATGAACAGTATGAAAAGGCAAAAGACAGGACACTGAAAGATGAATTCCCCAGGTCGGGAGGTGCCCAATATGCTACTGGAGATCAGTGGAGAAATAACTCCAGAAAGAATGAAGAGACGGAGCCAAAGCAAAAACAACACCCAGCTGTGGATGTGACTGGTGATGGAAGCAAGGTCTGATGCTGTAAAGAGGAATATTGCATAGGAACCTGGAATGTTAGGTCCATGAATCAAGGCAAATTGGAAGTAATCAAATAGGAGATGGCAAGAGTCAACATCGACATTTTAGGAATCAGTGAACTAAAATGGACTGGAATGGGTGAATTTAACTCAGATGACCATTGTATCTACTACTGTGGGCAAGAATCCCTTAGAAGAAATGAGTAGCCATCATAGTCAACAAGAGTCTGAAATGCAGTACTTGGATGCAGTTTCAAAAATGACAGAATGATCTCTGTTCGTTTCCAAGGCAAACATTCAATATCACAGTAATTCAAGTTTATGCCCCGACCAGTAATGCTGAAGAAACTGAAGCTGAACAGTTCTATGAAGAGCTACAAGACCTTCTAGAATTAACACCCCAAAAAGATGTCCTTTTCATCATAGGAGACTGGAATGCAAAAGTAGGAAGTCAAGAAACACCTGGAGTAACAGGCAAATTTGGCCTTGGAGTACAGAACGAAGCAGGGCAAAGGCTAATAGCATTCTGCCAAGAGAACGCACTGGTCATAGCAAACACCCTCTTCCAACAGCATAAGAGAAGACTCTACACATGGACATCACCAGATAGTCAACATCGAAATCAGACTGATTATATTCTTTGAAGCCAAAGACGGAGAAGCTCTTTATAGTCAGCAAAAACAAGACCGGGAGCTGACTGTGGCTCAGATCATGAACTCTTCACTGCCAAATTCAGACTTAAATTGAATAAAGTAGGGAAAACCACTAGACCATTCAGGTATGACCTAAATCAAACCCCTAACGATTATACAGCAGAAGTGAGAAATAGATTTAAGGGACTAGATTTGATAGAGTGCCTGATGAACTATTGACAGAGGTTCGTGACATTGTACAGGAGACAGGGATCAAGACCATCCCCAAGAAAAAGAAATGCAAAAAAGCAAAATGGCTGTCTGAGGAGGCCTTACAAATAGCTGTGAAAAGAAGAGAAGCAAAAAGCAAAGGAGAAGAGGAAAGACATACCCATGTGAATGCAGAATTCCAAAGAATAGCAAGGAGAGATAAGAAAGCCTTCTTCAGTAATCAGTGCAAAGAAATAGAGGAAAGTAATAGAATGGGGAAGACTAGAGATCTCTTCAAGAAAATCAGAGATACTGAGGGAATATTTCATGCAAAGATGGGCTCAATAATGGACAGAAATAGTTTGGACCTAACAGAAGCAGAAGATATTAAGAAAAGGTGGCAAGAATACACAGAACTATACAAAAAAGATCTTCACGACCCAGATAATCATGATGGTGTGATCACTCACCTAGAGCCAGACATCCTGGAATGTGAAGTCAAGTGGGCCTTACAAAGCATCACTATGAACAAAGCTAGTGGAGGTGATGGAATTCCAGTTAAGCTGTTTCAAATCCTAAAATACGATGCTGTGAAAGTGCTGCACTCAATATGTCAGCAAATTTGGAAAACTCAGCAGTGGCCACAGGACTGGAAAAGGTCAGTTTTCATCCCAATCCCAAAGAAAGTCAATGCCAAAGAATGCTCAAACTACCACACAATTGCATTCATCTTACACGCTAGTAAAGTAATGCTCAAAATTCTCCATGCCAGGCTTCAGCAATACATGAACTGTGAACTTCCAGATGTTCGAGCTGGTTTTAGAAAAGGCAGAGGAACCAGAGATCAAATTGCCAACATCTGCTGGATCATTGAAAAAGCAAGAAATTTCAGAAAAACATTTTTTTCTGTTTTATTGACTATGTCAAAGCTTTTGACTGTGTGGATCACAATAAACTGTAGAAAATTCTTCAAGAGATGGGAATACCAGACCACCTGACCTGTCTCTTGAGAAATCAGTATGCAGGTCAGGAAGCAACAGTTAGAACTGGACATTGAACAATAGACTGGTTCTAAACAGCAAAAGGAGTACGTCAAGGCTGTATATTGTCACCGTGCTTATTTAACTTATATACAGAGTACATCATGAGAAATGCTGGGCTGGATGAAGCACAAGCTGGAATCAAGATTTCTGGGAGAAATATCAATAACCTCAGATAAGCAGATGACACCACCCTTAGCAGAAAGTGAAGAAGAACTAAAGAGCTTCTTGATGAAATTGAAAGAGGAGAGTGAAAAAGTTGGCTTAAAGCTCAACATTCAGAAAACTAAGATCATGGCATCCGGTCCCATGACTTCATGGCAAATAGATGGAGAAACAGTGGAAACAGTGGCAGACTTTATTTTTTGGGAGCTCCAAAATCACTGCAGATGGTGACTGCAGCCAGGAAATTAAAAGACGCTTACTCCTTGGAAGAAAAGTTATGACCAACCTAGGTAGCATATTGAAAAGCAGAGACATTACTTTGCCAACAGAGGTCCATCTAGTCAAGGGTATGGTTTTTTCAGTAGTCATGTATGGATGTGAGAGTTGGACTATAAAGAAAGCTGAGCACCGAAGAATTGATGCTTTTGAACTGTGGTGTTGGAGAAGGCTCTTGATTGTCCTTTGGATTGCAAGGACATGCACCCAATCCATCCTAATGGAGATCAGTCCTGAGTGTTCGTTCATTGGAAGGACTGATGCTGAAGCTGAAACTCTAGTACTTTGGCCACCTGATGTGAAGAGCTGACTCATTGGAAAAGACCTTGATTCTGGGAAAGACTGAAGGCGAGAGGAGAAGGGGACGACAGAGGATGAGATGGTTGGATGGTATCACCAACTCAATGGACAACAGTTTGAGTAAACTCTGGGAGTTGATGATGGACAGTGAGGCCTGGCATGCTGCAGTCCATGGGATCACAAAAAGTCGGACATGACTGAGTGACCAAACTGAACTGAACTAGTGGTTCAATTGGTAAAGAATCTGCCTGCAATGGAGGAGATCCAGGTTCAACCTCCAGGTCAGGAAGATCAATTTAGGGAGAATGGATTACAGAGGGCAATAGAAGTGGGAAAACGAGTTCATAGACCATTGTAGCCGCCTAAGTAAGAGATGAAGGCACCTTGCTGGAGCCTGGTGATGGTGGAGATGGAGAGAAGTGAGTGATGGATTTTGTGTCTGAGGTGACACTGACAGAACAGGCTGGTGGCGAGGATGGTGCTCAGGTGAAACCATGGCTGCCAGTTGACATGACAGAACCATTGAGAGTTTGTTTCAAAATCCAAGTTCCTCAAAGCCAGTCTTCGTATAAACTTATGAAGAACCACAAGGATGCCTATGGGCCATCAGTGGGATGCAGTATGTCTCATTTTTGCAGTTGAGCTCTCCAAAGAAATTAAAAATTTTCTTATCTCTTTGTGGCCTCAATATCCCTTGATTTTGTTGCACAGTCCTCTTCCCAAGGTTTCTCTATGTCACATTTATCTTCATTGCTTTGCTGAAAAGACACAGCAGTAATTTTATTTTTAATGTTATAAATGACCTCTGTGTGCATTTACCATTAATCTCCCTGAAGAGTGATGACATTTAACCAATCTGCACCATAGCTCCCTATAAACTATGTCATTTTCTCCTCTTGCTTGTTCAGTAAACAATGAACAATCCCGGTTGCACCTTGGAGAATTAATACTAATCATTAACAAATCACAGCTACAACTGAGCACCCTGGAGGGACTATGCAGAGTATGCGGTGGAGAAGGCTGCATGGAATGAAGAGTGAAGGCGAGCCGGGATCATTGAGACTGGAGGAACAGAGACAGGAGTGCTGATTATGGGGAGTGGCACTATGAGGCACCTCCACGGAAGGAAGTCGGGTAGACTTGGCTTCCTGAAGACAGATGGGAGGTCATCTTGCCTCCATTCCATCTATGGAAGCCATGGTGTGAAGGATGACTGCTTGAAGAGACAAGGTAGTCTTGAGTGCTAATGCAGAAATCAATCACAGTGAGATTAACAACCACCCTCACTGTTTACTGGGTGCTTAGCTTTTTCTAGGGACTATATTACAGGCTTTATATGCGGTGATTTATTTAGACCTTATAGCAACTCTATGATAGTTATTAGCTCCATTTCACTGAGAAGGAAACTGGGACCCACAGTCACGGAGACATATGTTAAGTCTACCTGACTCTGAATGAAGCCCACGCTCTTAATCAAGATGCTAGATCCACCAGGTGGAAAAGACCTTGTTAGAAGCCCAGGGATAAACAAGGGGGAGGCTGGTGAACTGCAAATCAGTGGAGTGCCAGACAGAAAATGAGCAGCAGTCTGGAGAGAGAGAGAGAGAGAGAGAGACCCTGGTCTTGGGAATGTGGAAGGATGGAGAGTGAGACTGCTTGGGACTCTGGACTGGATTCTAGCCCCTCAAATGTTGGTAAAATATTTTTAGGGGTGTGATGCACCAGGTAGGGGCTAAGGCAGGGTCCAGACAAAGGGGAACAAGATTGGACTTGAATATCAGAATTCATAGTTTATCCCCTGGGCTGGGCAAAAATCCCATCTCTATCAGAGCCTGTTGGGATCAAAGGAGATAGTTACAGAAAAGTACTTGGTAAACCACTGTGCTAGCAAATGATTCAAGTTGTATATTTATTATTACCTGACATTCATATAGGCTCTCACCAAAGTCTCAAGAGGCTCACTCCTCTCCTCTCTTGTCTTTATGAAATGTTACCTTCTCAGTGAGAAGCTAATCTGGTGATCTTGTGTAAACTTTCTCCCCTGACACCACCCTAGACATTTCCTGTCTCCCTTCCTTGCTGTATTGCTTCTCCTACGACGGGCAATGTGCGCTTTCCCTATTAGTTTTGTTGATAGTCTTTCTCCTCCACTAGCATTACAGGGATGGAGAGCTTAGTTTGTGTTTTCACTGCTGAATTCCCAGTTCCTTGAACAGTGCTCGGCATAGAGTGGGCTCTCAATATGTCTGTTAAAAGAATAGGTACATATGCTCTGTAAAATTTTTTTAATTTATTTTAATTGGTGGCTAATTAAAATATTGTGCTGGTTTTTTGTCATACATTGACATGAATCAATTAGGGTGGGGAGGGAGGTGGGAGAGGCGTTCAGGATGGGGGGACACATGTACACATATGCTCTTTAATAAGTAATTTTGGGCAATGGTTTTAGAAGCAGGATTTATGTTTTATTCATGATTTAAAACTGGTAGTTCTGAGAAAAGGCATTTCACTGAGGAGAACTTCATGTAGTCCCAACTCCCATGGCTACATGTGTACATAGCTGGGATTTGTCCATATAAAAACCAAATCATGTAAGAGGCTTACTGTGGTGAATGAGGCCGTCTCTGTCTAAAGACCTTGCTCAGTGCTGCCAACCCAATTCAGGATGATGGCTGCATACTCATGTGTACAATGAAGCACTAACTGGGGAAGCGGGGGTGTTGATGAAGCTGCAACAGGCATGGGCTGCTGGGACCTCGCCACACATGGAGGGAGGAAAGAAGTGCTGGCCCATTCACAGTAAGCAGTGAGAGGCTGAGAGCCTGTCAGAAAGTATTTCTATTCCAGGCTCAAAGCTAAGAGGGAGGCTGGGACCAGGCCCCAAGTTATGAATGTTCAGTGGATGGGCTCCTTCTAGTTGGAGTCAAGATGAAGTAAAGCTTTCTGGGAGGAAATGTGAAGAGCTTCTGGGTTACTCAGTTTGATAGGCAAAGAAATCTGGAAAGCGGGGAGTCTTCTATGAAAAGATCAATGTCACTTGCTTTGGCTAGGAGTCGAGAATCTCTACATTTTTTTGTTTTTAATTCTTTTCTAAGACTCTTACATTGGGGTCTGACCTTCTTAGAACCACAAAATTGAGAGAAATCTAGTGAAATAGGAAAGGTGGATGACAGGGAAGAAGGTTACAAAAAATAATATGAAGACATGATATTCAATGGGTACCTACTATGCACCAGCCATTGTGTGTGTGTGTGTGTGTATTATCATTCACTTGATTTTTTGAATGGACATAACTGAAATATATAAGAAGATAAGTGATTTAGAATGGTTACTATAAAAAATGGAAGATAGCAAGTGTTGATAGGCTGTAGAGAAGAAATTGGAAAGCTGTGCACGGTTGGTAGGAATGTAAAATGTGTAGTTGATATGGAAAACAGTATGGTTGTTCCTCAAAAGATTAAACATATAATTACCATGTGATTCAGATATTCACATCTGGGTATATATCCAAAATAACTGAAAGCAAGGTTTGGAAGATGTACTTATATATACACGTTTGCTGCTGCTGCTGCTAAGTCGCTTCAGTCGTGTCCGACTCTGTGCGACCCCACAGACGGCAGCCCACCAGGCTCCCCCGTCCCTGGGATTCTCCAGGCAAGAACACCGGAGTGGGTTGCCATTTCCTTCTCCAATGCATGAAAGTGAAAAGTGAAAGTGAAGTCGCTCATTCATGTTCGACTCTTAGCGACACCATGGACTGCAGCCTACCAGGCTCCTCCGTCCATGGGATTTTCCAGGCATGGCAGTGTTATTCACAATAGCCAGAAGATGAAAGCAGCCCAAATGTTTATCAACAGATGAATGGATTAATCAAATGTGGTATGTACAAGCAATAGAATATTATTCAACCTGAAAAAGGAAGGCAATTCCGACCCATGCTACAACATGGATGAAGCCTAAGGACATTACACTAAGTGAAACAAGTCAGTCACAAAAAGACAAATACTGTATGATTCCAGTTATATGAGGTACCTAGAGTAGCCAGATCCATAGAAATTCAAATTCCACAAATAGAATACTGGTTTCCAGGGGATGGTGAGAGGGGGAGAATGGGGAATTATTGCTTCATGGGTACAGAGTTTCAATTTTGCAATATGAAAAAGGATGAAAAGGTTCTGATAATTGGTTGCACAACCTGAATATTTTTAACACTACTGAACTGTACACTTACAAAGGGTTTCATGTTATATGTTATTTTACCACAATTAAAAAAAAGCAGAAGATGATTATGCTGGCCTTCCCACGTATGATTATCAGCCTATTGATTATGCCAGCCTTGAAAATAAGCCCTAATTAATGGCAGGATGGCAGGGCAAGAAGACATCAGTATGGCCTCATGAGAAAAACCCATTGCCGTGGCTCTCTGAGGAGTTTAGGTTTTTCTTCTTTCCTCTTTTTAAAATCCCCTTCCGTCTGGCTTCCAGTGGAATATGCTGGTGTGTGAGGCAGTGGATACAGCAAGAATACACTGGCCTGGCAGCCAGGAGGTCTCAGGTCTGCCTGTTGCTGCCATGCTCTAGCCGAGTGATGCTGGACAAGGTCTGTGCCCTCGTGGTCTCAGAGTCTACTAATCTGTGAAGTGATGGGGCTGAACCAGGTGAGCTGTAGGGGGTTCCCTCCCCACTACCGTGGATCAAGGTCTTAGCCAACAACAGGGAATAGCAGAGAAGAGTTCGATATGTAGGAGGAGGGTGCAAGTTCGGGGGAGCAGGGGCCCTGGAAATAGTGACATATGTGAATGACAACTTGGAAAGCCTGTGGGGAGACTCCCAGGTCAGCTGGAGTCCTCTCAACCTGCACTCTTGCTATTAAATGTGAGGCCTGTCATATGGAGGGCTGCTGCAGGCCCAGCAGGTTCCCAGGCACAGGGGGCTCCATTTCCACTTTTATGAGTATTTCCTGAACACTCAGGGGGGTTTCTGCCAGGTACTATAAGTTTGAGAGGGAAGTTGCTACCTAACAGAGTTTACAATTTTGTTTCAAGAAAATAGGTGAGAAAAGAAATGAGATTTGAAGGAAGAGATCTGTGAGGACACCTATAGGACTGTTCATGCCCACAGGTCTCAGGCAGACCTGCCAAGTCGCAGGGGCACAGACACAAGTGTCCTCTCTCAGCTCAGGGAGGGTCCAGAGAAACAGCTCTGCTAGGGAACTCCTCAGAGTACAAGGACAACCCATTTTAGATGGACCCGATGGAAAGCCCATTTAAATTGTGTGACTGTCCTCAATCTCCACTGGTTTCTGTAATTTGCCAAGCATGTGGTCTGGAGACAGATGGACCAAATTTGTAGTTTTGGAGACAGATGGACCAAATTTGTAGTTTTGGAGACAGATGGACCAAATTTGAATTCTGACTTCACCATGTGGTCTTGTACAAAGTACTCTATTGTCTTGAGCTTCGGCATTCATCTTGCAGGGTTATTTCAAGGTTTAGAAATACTATAAGTAAACGCCAGTGCCTGGTACATAGTAGGTGTTCAATAAATAGTAGATGATGCAAAAAACAGTCTACCCTCTTAAGGCCATCCTGTATGTTGGGACAAGTGAAAGTGAAAGTGTTAGTTGCCCAGTCATGTCCAATTCTTTGTGACCCCATGGACTGTAGCCCACCAGGTTCCTCTGTCTGTGGAATTCTCCAGGCAAGAATACTGGAGTGGGTTGCCATTTCCTTCTCCAGGGGATTTTCCTGACCCAGGGATCGAACTCAGGTCTCCCACATTGCAGGCAGATTCTATACTGTCTGAAGCCAGTAAGCACCAGGGAAGCCCCATGTTGGGGCAAATATGTGGACAAATAGTTACCATCATGATTGTCATCATCTGATAAGAGATAAAATATGTATACTGTGACAGTTTTAAAACTAGTCTGTAAATTCTTTAATAATCCTCTTGAGAGGGTTCTTGGGAGGTGGGGATGTCGGTTTTCTCTTCTTGAACCCGGGCAGGTTTGTGACTGCTTGGACTAACTGCGTATGGTAGAAGCCACCACGTGATTTTTGAGGCTAGATTACTTGCTCATGGATACATCTGGCCTTGGAGCTTCTGCATAAGAAGATGGACTCCTCCAAGACTACCAGGCTGGAGAGGTCACGTGTAGGCACTCAGAGGACAGTCCCAGCAGAGCCCAGCCTCCCTGCCATCTTGGCCAACATAGCAGGCATGCAGCAAAGCTGTCCTGGATCCTGCACATCAGTCCATCTGCCAGCTGAATGCCATTGCGGACCTCTATCAATGCCGTCCCATGCCATGCTAAGTTGCATCCGACTCTTTGTGACCTTATGGACTATAGCCTGCCAGTTTCCTCTGTCCATGGGATTCTCCAGGCAGGAATACTGGAGTGGGTTTCCGTGCCCTCTTCCAGGGGATGTTTCTTATCCAAGGATCGAGCCCACATTTCCTGTGGCTCCTGAATTGTAGGCAGATTCTTAACCTCTGAGCCACCGGGGAAGCCCCTATCAATGCTATCCAGTACCAAAAATATTACCTAGCTGAGCCCTGCATGAATTCTTGTCCCACAAAACTGTGAGGTATAATAGTTGTTGTGTTAAGCGGCCGTACTCCGGAGTATTTGCTACCAGGAATAACTGAACATATGAATGACAGACACACGGAGGAGAGGAGTCTGATCATGGGGTAAAGGGAGGCTTTAGAAAGACGTGACACTTGAATTGTCCTCAGAGAATGGATGGGGGTTCATCAAATAAGGAGAAAGGACAAGGGAACCCCAGGAAGAGGACAGCATGCTCAGGGAACAGCAGGTTGTTCTGGGTGACCCCAAGTATGAGCTGGGGGTTTGGGACAAGCTGGAAAAACAAGCCAGAAGCAATTCATGAAAAATCAGAGTTCAGACCTTATATGCATTATCTTGTTCAGACCATACGGCAACTATATGAAGTGTTTGTTATCTACATTTTACTGAAAGCAAACTGCAATCCAAACATTAGTATAGTGCATCTGAAGGTCATAGAGGATTGGCAGAGCCAGAATTTTAACAGGTCTGACTGACTCTGAAGCCCAGACCCTTAATCAATATGGTAGACCCACTAGGGTGGAAAAGGCCATTTTATTTATTTATTTATTTATTTTAATGTTTTAATTATTTATTTTATTTTTAAACTTTACATAATTGTATTAGTTTTGCCAAATATCAAAATGAATCCGCCACAGGTATACATGTGTTCCCCATCCTGAACCCTCCTCCCTCCTCCCTCCCCATACCCTCCCTCTGGGTCGTCCCAGTGCACCAGCCCTAAGCGTCCAGTGTCATGCATCGAACCTGGACTGGCGACTCGTTTCATACATGACATTATACATGTTTCAGTGCCATTCTCCCAAATCTTCCCACCCTCTCCCTCTCCCACAGAGTCCATAAGACTGTTCTATACATCAGTGTCTCTTTTGCTGTCTCATACACAGGGTTATTGTTACCATCTTTCTAAATTCCATATATATGCGTTAGTATACCGTATTGGTGTTTTTCCTTCTGGCTTACTTCACTCTGTATAATAGGCTCCAGTTTCATCCACCTCATTAGAACTGATTCAAATGTATTCTTTTTAATGGCTGAGTAATACTCCATTGTGTATATGTACCACAGCTTGCTTATCCATTCATCTGCTGATGGACATCTAGGTTGCTTCCATGTCCTGGCTATTATAAACAGTGCTGTGATGAACATTGGGGTACACGTGTCTCTTTCCCTTCTGGTTTCCTCAGTGTGTATGCCCAGCAGTGGGATTGCTGGATCATAAGGCAGTTCTATTTCCAGTTTTTTAAGGAATCTCCACACTCTTCTCCATAGTGGCTGTACTAGTTTGCATTCCCACCAACAGTGTAAGAGGGTTCCCTTTTCTCCACACCCTCTCCAGCATTTATTGCTTGTAGACTTTTGGATCGCAGCCATTCTGACCGGCATGAAATGGTACCTCATAGTGGTTTTGATTTGCATTTCTCTGATAATGAGTGATGTTGAGCATCTTTTCATATGTTTGTTAGCCATCTGTATGTCTTCTTTGGAGAAATGTCTATTTAGTTCTTTGGCCCATTTTTTGATTGGGTCATTTATTTTTCTGGAGTTGAGGTGCAGGAGGTGCTTGTATATTTTTGAGATTAGTTGTTTGTCAGTTGCTTCATTTGCTATTATTTTCTCCCATTCTGAAGGCTGCCTGGAAAAGGCCATTTTAGAAGTCTCAGGAATAAACATGAGGGAGTGCAAGACCAGAGATGACAAGGAATATCTAAAACACTTTCAGAAGGTACAGGATCAGATTAGAGAAGGAGATAGGTCTAGGACTATGTCCTAGAGGGTGTGGAGGAAGGCGTGGGGTGGGGTCAGGGGGGTGCAGAGATGGTGGTGACCAGAGGGCCATCACAGGAGTCTGGGAGACCCAGGGAAAGACAGGGCTGTGGGGTGGACAGGAGGGGGCTGGTGAGAACTCTTTCAGAGGTAGAGTTGTCAGGATAGGATTGTGGAAAGATGAAGGAAGAGGAACAACATGCCACTGAGGCTTAAGCATCCGGGCACCTCAGTTTAGTTCAGTCCAGTTGCTCAGTCGTGTCTGACTCTTTGCGACCCCATGGACTGCAGCATGCCAGGCCTCCCTGTCTATCACTGTCTCCCAGAGTTTGCTCAAACTCAGGTCCATTGAGTCAGTGGTGCCATCCAATTATCTAATTCTCTGTTGCCCACTTCTCCTCTTGCTCTCAATCATTCCCAGTATCAGGGTCTTTTCCACTGAGCCAATTCTTTGCATCAGGTGGCCAAAGTATTGGAGTTTCAGCTTCAACATCAGTCCTTCCAATGAATATTCAGGACTGATTTCCTTTAGGATGCACTGGTTGGATCTCCTTGTTGTCCAAGGGACTCTCAAGAGTCTTCTTCAACACCACAGTTCAAAAGCATCGATTCTTCAGCGCTCAGCTTTCTTTATAGTCCAACTCTCACATCCATACATGACTACTGGAAAAACCAAAGCTTTGACTAGATGGACCTTTGTTGGCAAAGTGGACCTTTATCTGCAAAGGCTGATGAGAGGAACAGATTTTGCTGGCTGGGACAGCACCGAGGGACAGTGAGCTGGATGACCTGCACCCCTTCTTCTTGCAGGGCCTCCAAGGCCTCCCGGGGTGGTTGCTGTGGCATTGGGGCCCTGGGCAGGGTTACCTCAGGGAGCTTGGGGAATGCAAGAGGACAGCAAATGTGGCTCAGCGGAGGATGTGCAGGAGGTGAGTGAGCATTCTGGGAAGGCAGGGCTCTAAAGGGGCCAGCACAGGGGTCCTGTGGGTGGACACACACCTTGGCTCTCTCTCCTCTGGGGAGAGAGCCTTGGTGACCCAGCTGGCACTGGTTCCTGCTAACTCGGCTTCCCCATCACAAGCTCCTCCCAGCTGCCACCCTGCCCCAGCTCCCTGTCACGACAGGTGGTCCAGATGGCTGCACAGGCCCTCCCTACCCCACAGCCACCACAGTGGTTTATGTGTTGTGGATTCTTAGTGAAGCTAAGACTGGCCAGAAGATGTAGGGGTGCCTTGCCCCTCTCCTCCTCTGCTCCAAGGGTCTATTTCTTCTTCTTCACCACCTGCACACGTGCCAGCAGTTCGTGTAGCCCACCAGCCCTAGTGTGACTCAGTCATGGTATCTGGGGAGAGGTGGGCAGTCACATCATGGCTTTGGCCCTGCTCCCACTGGTGAGAGATGTGGTGGAGAAGACACAAGGGTTTCTCCTTGTGGGTCCCAACCTTCTCAGCTGCTGCCACTCTCTCCTGCCTTCAAGCACAATGAGCGGAGGGAGAGAAGGCTCTGGAGGTAGCAGACCACATTCAAGCCCAACTCAGCCACTTACTCTCTGAGTGACCTTGAGTGGGCCAACTTCTCTGAGCCTCAGCTTCTTCCTGTTCTTTAAAATTAGAAAAAAATCTCCATTTTTTCTTTTCTTTTCTTTTTTTTCCAGGGTAATTGATTAAGCAGCATTTAGCAGAGCAGTCAGAGAGAGGCTAGCCCTCCCACCTGGGACTCCATCTTCCCAATGAGGTGAATGGGCAAGGAGCTCTGTTCTGAGCTCAGACTGGTGGTCACTGGTCTGCCTTGTCAGCCGAGCACTTTTGGGTAGACAAGAGCCCCTCTTCCCTTGCTTGGCACACACCTGCCTCTTGATGGACGATTTGAGGCCCTGGCTTCAGAGGGGGCTGCTCTGTGCTGGCTTCCTCTCGTGGCTCTCAGTTGAAATGCTTGGCACCACCAAGGGGAGAGGGCAGGTGCCAGGTGGGAGGAGGATGCTGGCTCAGATCACAGGTCTGCAAACTCTGTGGTCTGATCCTGGAATGTGGAGCAGCATCTTTGCCTATTGCAGGCTCCAGGCTGAGGACCAACACCATCAGTGTTGATGACTGGGACTCATCCAAGTTGTTAATAGGACCGGTTCTGCTGGCTCGAGATGTCTTATGTCTAAAGTAGATTCAAGCAAAGAGAAGACTCTTCAGGATCATGCCTGAGTACTGACATCTTTAGGCTGAGCAGACTACTTCCTGCAACGGTCATGTCAAACTTCTGAGGCCTCCTGCCAACTGAAGGTAGAAGCGGGGAGGGGGTGGGAGTAGTAGGTGTGGTGGGGTGGGACTTATTCAGGACGTTTAACTTCTACCAAGACTCTGGTGCTGGAGACCTCTGTGTGAATCACTTTGAGTCTGATGTATGGCAAAATCAATACAATATTGTAAAGTAATTAGCCTCCAATTAAAATAAATAAATTTATATTAAAAAAAGGAAATGAAGGTAAATACCACTAGCCAGAACTTCTTATAAAGTGGCACTTTACTGAAGCAAAGTTACTGTCTTCAGTGAGAATAAAGAAGCTCAAGTCCTTGAAGATAACAGAAGAAAAGTTCTACTGCTTCTGTGTTGTTCAAAAAAGGATTTAAAGTGAGCAATTACTTGCAATAAAAGCACATAAATCAATAAATCAGGGTGATCTAAGGTAATATTTTAGTACAAATGTGCCATAAGATTTCTACATGATAACTAAAATTTGGCTGAAGTATGTTTCTGTGTTCTCTAGTGGCCAAAGCAAAAAGGGAAACAGGATCAATTATAAGAGTTCTTAGGAGAATGCTTTTTCTGACACTGAGCTCTAACAGAAGTTGTTTCCCAGTCCTCTTAAGTGCTACAGTTAACATCTTCACCTGCATCTGTAAAGCCAATACAACAGCATGTTCATTTAGCCATTTTTATAGTGCTATCTCTGAAGCACCTAAGTCAACTGAGGGTTAGACTAGAAAGTTGGGCTGCATCGAATTAGCAAAGATTTTAAAATAATATTTGTAACTAGCCAGGATGTAGTGAGTTAGGAACATTTATGTACCACTGGTGAGAATATGAACTGATAGAACTTTTCTAGAAATGTTTGGAAATTGGTTATAGGAATCTCAACAATTTTGTTCAGACTCTAAAACCCCATAGTTCCCCTTCTAGGAAACATCCTTGAGGAAATTGAGAGTTATACAGATATTTAGACCCAAAGACATTCACAGTGGATTATAATATCATAAAAGGAAAAACAGAGAAGCAAGAAATCCAATGATAGGGAGTGGTAATAAAAGTTGGAACACCTGTACCACACACAGAGATGTTTCTAAACACTTTTACTAATATGAGAACATTTTCATGATAAATTAACTGAACAAAAAGACAAACTCCATCTGTATCTAAGAATGTTGAAACCGCATGGCAAAACCCATTTATACACGCAAAGAGAAAAACTAGAAGGAATACATCAAATTGCTAGTCAAAGGTGCCTCTGAGCTGGAGGATTTTGAATGGTTTGAGTTTTCTTTTTCCTACCTTTCTGAATTTATGTGATCTATAATACGCATGTATCTTCTGTAATCAGAAAAAAGGAAGTGAAGTTACCTTAAAAGAAGCATGAAAGAATCAATCCTCCCCTCTTCTGGACCAAGGCTTACATTCTAAGGAGACTGTTCATCCTGCATTTTTATTCGAACACTTTCATCGCCATTCTCTTATTAGTTTCTCACAATCACCCCAGGAGGCAGGCAGGGTAGGGATTCCATGCGTTTTTAGAGAGGAAAACATGATACTTAGCAAGGTACTATTTGAGTGGAGTGTCTGCTTTATTTTCAGGAATCCACATCTCATCCACACCTCTGACCTTCACCCAAAAATCTGCTGGTACAGTGAGCCCTGCAGTAGGTAGGGATGGGGAGATGGACTTTACCCACAGCTGGATCACCAAGCTGTTGGCACGCCTCGGCCATGCAGTAGCATGCACGTCTCAGGGCTACTGCATGCCCAAGATGTCCATGGTGCTCCGGCAAGCTTCTAAATCACCATTTAGACCCACACTTCTGTCAGAGGCACAAATTGCTACTTTGCACTGCAGTGAATCTCACATCTGATTTCCTTTGACAGCTAAATTAACAAATCAACTGAACTCCGATACATTTTATGTCCTGTCTTCTGCCAGATTGAATGTGTTCCAGGCACAACACAGTGCAGAGGAGTTTGGATTTACTGGCTCAGGGGTAAATAGTAAACTATTCACTGTGTCCATTTCACTCACTGAACTAGGAAGCAATTCCTATGTCCATCTGTCAGCCTCTGAACTGGGAGGAGATGAATGCGTCAGAGGCAGCTGACCTGGCGAGGCAGTCCCTAAGAGCTGGTCATTCACTCTGCAACATGCTTTCCTTGCAATCAGTGGGATAATTTCACTTCTAATTTCTGCCCTGATGGTCAGACTTGTCTACACCTGCTCCCCTGACTTCCCTTGGCTGTCTTGAAGAGCAGTGACTCAGAATAATAAAGACCTTCATCTGCACAGCATTCTTCATTTTTTGAAGCTCAATAACATAAATTATTTCACTTGATCTTGTCTATAACCTTATGAGATGTTACTGTCCACCTCCATTTTAGAGATGAGGAAGCTAGTTCAAGGTCAGATAGGTTATAAGGGGTAGAGAAGGACTAGAATCATGATCTCCTGATTGCCAATCCAGTATACCTTCTAGAACATCCTAGAACCTTCTAGAATCTTCTAAGAGTACAATCGCTTACTCTATTGGAACAGAGGGGCCCTGACCATTCCTCTGAAGCTCTGATACCCTCCCTCTGCTGGAACCTGGTTTTCCAGATGGGCTTCTATGTTGGTACAGGACACAGTGACCAGGCAGTATGACATAGTAAGCCAGCCAGCTACTACTTCCTCTTTATATGTAAAATTTTTTAAAATAGCTTTAAAATACACATAAAATCACCATTTTAAGTGTACAGTTCAGTGGCATTATATACATTCACATTGTTGTCTTACCATCACCACCATCTATCCATCTCCAGAACTCTTTTTGTCTTGCAAAACTGAAATTCTGTATCCATTAAAAACTAACTCCCCATTGCCCTCTCCTTAAAGCCTCTGAAAACTGCTCCTCTACTTTCTATCTCTATGAATTTGACTAGTTTAAGTACTTCATTTAAATGGAATCTCATTTAAGTGGAATCATGTAAGTGTCCTCACGGATGGACCCTACTTATTTCACATAGCATAATGTCCTCAGGGGCCATCCGTGTGTCAGAATTTCATTCTTCTTTAAGGTATTCAGCCTCATTATTCAAATAATTCACTTTATGCACATACCACAATTTGTTTATCTACTGATGGACATGGGTTGCTTCTATATTTTTGGCTACTATGAATGATGCTACTATGAATAGTGGTATACAAATACCTATTCAAATCTTGACTCTTCTTTTTTTTGAATAGAATAAGCACGTAGCCTACATTTGCTGAATCATCCTCATAATAATTTGCAGGATCTAAGACATCTCCCCTTCTTTTTTTTCTGTCAACTTTATTGAGGAATATTTTATGGATAATAAGCAACATTCATTTTGAAGTGTACAAATTGGTAAAGTATGATGACAGTGATATACACCTGTGATGCCATTGCCATAATTAAAATACAGACTCTCCGCATCACCCCTGAGCAATTCCTCACGCTCCTTCTCAGTTCATCCTTTCCCTCTAGCCCTGGGCCCTGGTTCTGTTCGGCATTTTGTCACCCTAGATTCGGTTGCATTTTAAATAAGTGGAATCAAGTAGTACAGAGTCTTTCTCCTTCTTCATTCTCGATAATGCCACTCACTGAGCTCAGAGCCCAGACGCTGGCTGTGGGGGACTGCAACGGGGGAGCTTTTGTTTGGGTTTAGTGTTTCCACATGTGGAAAGACTCATGACAAGCTTACAAGAAGCCGCTGCAATTAGCGAATGGCCAATACCAATTTCAACGATTGGTGTGGCCAGATCATTCCTTTATTTTTTTTTTTAACTCTGCAAAAGTCATTATGCAAGTAATTTGGAATGTGTTTTACTCATACTTTGGGACTCCACAATCCTATATCCTTACCTCAAAATATTGAGTCCCCAGAGGGTCTGGGGAGAAGAGAAAGTGACCCTATGGCATAAGGTGCTTTATATATGATAGCTTACTTGATTCTCACAGCAACCCTGCAATGTATGTTTTGCTCTCTCCCTAATCCAGATGAGAAACAATTTTCAAGGATCTAATAACTTGCCAAGGACCACTCAGTAGTTTAGCTTTAGAGTCACCTTTTGGGCTCTAAAACCTGGGCTCCTCCCCTTGCCTCCTGCCTCCTCATGGGTGGACAAGTCTCTGATGATGCAGACAGGGGATGCCAATGGATTCTCTGCCACAGACAATGCCAAGATCTTTGTTAATAATTTCTGCCACAGGCCAGTCTCAAGCTTTCCCTGACCTGCATCGTGAGTCAGATCCACATCCTTGCAGGCACTGACTTCAGCAAACCCCAGCCCTCCAAGGGTTGCTGCCTGGCAGTTTAGCACTGAACATTGTGTTCCTTCAGCCCAGGCTCTGCTGATAACACTCTGGTGAACCCAGGGCAGATTTCCTCCCATCAAAACAGCTACAAGAGACCCCTCCACATGCCATGTGGGACTGCAGAGATAAATGAGACACAGCATGGTCTTTGGCCCTGAGGTTCCCAAGTCAGATAAGACACTTTTTCTGGGGGATGGCAGGTTCAACAAAAAGTGTACCTACTTGCTTCTGATCTCATCCTGGTTATTAATTAACCTGGAGCTACCTGTCAGAGCAGATATCCATGCTTAGCAATGAGAGGTGGGAGCAGTTCCATTAGCACTTGGAAGAAATACCAAACAGGACCAGTAAAGAGAATCATTTGGTTTGGATGGCAAGGGGTGGGGTGGGGAGGGAGTGACGGGCCTGATGCTCTGAGCTGCTGAGGTCTGCCTGCAGCCAAGGTCTTGGTGCATTTCTTAGAGGGAAGAGAGGTGATTTAGGTCCAGATTCTGGGCCCCTAAGCAAAATAATTTGAGAAAATTATTAAATTTTATAATATTAAAATACATTTTATAATATTAAAATATTATAAAATAATTAATTATAAAAGAACTGGATTATGGTACCATCCACTCCTAAGATGCAGGGGCTACTTGGGACCAAGGGGGAAGGAAGGGGCAGTAATGGGGTTGTGGGGGGAGACTTTAATTCCAATCACTTTTCAGCCTCCAGCCCTGGCTGCCATGGAGCTAACCCTCCACGTCTACAGAATGCCTTCCGTGGTCACAGATGATCTCTGCACCTGAAACTGCGAATTACTCCAAGCAAGTGGTTTTAAAATTTTAGCATCAAAATCACTCTTCTTAAAATCCCCCAAATCTTTCATTCAGTATGTCTAGGGGAGAGCCCAATAACTTGTATTTCTAATTGTACAAATTATGATGGTTCAGTTCCTCTAACCACATCTTGAGAACCTCTGCGGTAAGGGTTTGAGTACAAGGAACAGCTACGGGGCTTCTTTGCTGTGTCACCTTGGGGGCCTTCCCAGTAACTTGATATCGGCTGACAAACTGGTCCCTAAGGACTGGGGAAATTTGGGAGTGAGGAAGTCTACTCTCTTCTCTCAGAGACAACACCATCTGTGCCAGGTTGGGCATGGGTGGAAAGCATGAGCTACAGGATCCCGCCCCATCCCAGTGAGCCAGTCTCCTCATTTCTCCCAGGCTGACTTGGCATACCCACCCAGCCAGATGGTCCCCCGGGGTGGCCCATATGGGTCTGCTTAGGAGAATGAATGAAAAGTGTTTGTAAAGAGCTGGCAGCTTTCCAGAGAGGGCATCTCAGCCCAATCACTGTCATAACTAATGCTTTTCACTCATATGGTGCACTGTGGATTCTCATGGGCCTCCGCTCCCTGGGGCTTTACAACAACTTGGACAATCAGGTTGGTAGGAAATGAGGTGAGAAGGTGGCCATGTATCAGTGGTATCATTCTATGGTTGAAGAGCTGAAGCTGAGAGGTACCAATTCACAAAGCCAGTTGGTAACAGGACCAGAGATCTTCACACCCTGGTCCTTCATCTAACAGCAAGCCCTATTGGTTCATATGGTCAACGTCATGGTTTCTGAAGCACTTTGACCTGTATTATGAAATTTAATCTTTGTAATAATTCTGTAAAGTCATTATAAAACCACTATGAGGTTTGGTTCTTGTTCAGATCCCATGGAAGGAATGAGGCAGTGGGTCCTGAACTGGCCTCTGAATTTGGGCTGCCTGAGTTTGATTCTTGGCTCCACCATGTACTGGCTGTCTAATCTCACCCAGATTCAGTTTCTCATGTAATGGGGATAATAAGAGAAACTTTTGCATCGGGTCGTGGAGAAGGGCAAGTGAACCAGTGTCCATAAAGTTCTCAGCAGTGTCTGACCTAGGGTAAACCTGATGAACAGAGGTTGTATTACCATCACTCCCTCCCTGATGAAATGGGTTGCAGGGCCGTTATCTCCATAGGCTTAGAGAAGACAGTGGAATCTTGCCTTCTGTGGGGCCTGATGGGCCCTAATTACTGGAAACCAGTGGTTTCCATGGCCCACAACACAGTCTTCTCCTTCACTCTTGACCCCACTCTGACTCATGTTTTGACAACAGACCTCAGCCTGAGTTCTGGCCTCTGTTTGTGGCCTCATCCAGGGAAAATAATTTCAAACTGCTTGCTTATGATCGCTGCCTTGTAGGATAAGATTCATGGGGCCACTGGCTTAACAGTCCATTATGAATCACAGTGGGGAAATCAGAGTGCATTATGTGGGGCAATTGACATGGTGTTTACCAGGGTAAAGGGCAGTGACCAAAGAGAGAGTTTCATTTATACACAAAACAATTCCACATCCACAAAGCAGGGTTCTAGCACACTGGGGCTGTTTATAACCCTCCAATGCAATAATTGGTGGCAATCTGTTCCCTGGCTGGTGATCTCTCCTTTCATTACTTCTGGTTCCTGAGGAACACCTTGCAGGTAGCATCAAGGATGCATAGAGGTTGGCCAGGTGTCAGCTCATGGAGAGGGATCAGATGATCACAGGGGGAAGGATGGAGGCATGGATTACACATTCAATGCCTGAAGATGTGGTGAAGCCTGTGGGGGTGGGGGTGAGGCTTTAGCCAGACAAGGAGAATCAGTGCCTGCAGGGTCCATGTCACCATGGCTACTGGAGACAGCTGGTCACAAGAAGTTGGCTAGGCAGTCAGGCCCACTGAGACAGGAAGACCCCACATTAGGGGTGGAGGTAGGCAGGCCCCTGGGCCCTGGAGAATGACTGAGCATCAGTAAGAACATGTCCATTGGGCAAGGCTGACAGACTGTTGATCTCAGGGCAAAGACTTGGGCAACTGGCTTACTCTTTCCAAGCTTGCATTTCGTATCTGTAAAAGAAATAATTCCTGTCCTAAATATCCTACAGGGTTGCTGGGATCAGAATTGTCCCGTAACACAACTCCAGGGCATTGGAAGTGAAGTCTGTGTGAGCACCTGGTTGAGGTGATGAGACAGAAGTCATAAAAGAAAGTTCTTTGTGAACTTGAAATATCTGTGTAAATACAAGTGACTTCGTTCTTTTATTTAGAGTGCTGGATGAGAGTGGACAAGGGCCAGTGGGCATTTGCTGTGGCCAGAAAGAAGTCAGTAGTCCATTGGTGATCTCTGGTTCTGGTAAGGGGGTGGGGCAGGGAGGTGGACTGTGGGAAGATCACTGCGCTGAGATGTGTGTCTGGAGTCAGCTCATCCCACAGTGCTGGTTGCCACCAGTTATGGCCTTGCTGGGTTTCAGTTGGCTACGCGGGGCCTTCATTGTTGTCTTGTGCTTCTGAGTGAGCAATGCCTGAGCACCTGCTCCAGAGCAAACTCAGCCCAGAGAGGTACCAAGAAACCAGCAGAAACCATGCATGAGGCATCTGCTCAGGGCCAGCCACAGCGCCAGTCTCTCTGCCTACACTGGATATCATGTCATCCTACTGACATGTATGAGTAGGTATTACCTTTGTTGAGTAGATGAAGAAACCCAAGCCCAGAGAAGTTACGTGACTTGTCCAAAGCCACAGAGCCAGATGTGAACTACGACTTGCCCACACCTGAGTCTAAACAACTTCTGCTATATCAGTATCTCCCAGATGTTTTCTGCACAAAATATTGGTTCTGGGAGCTACTTCTTGTGTTTCATGAAAAGGTAATTTTGTGGCAAAAAATACAAGAAGGTTACATATTCTATGTTCAAATTGGAGATTTACATTGCATTGTGGCTCAGATCGTAAAGAATCTGCCTGCAATGCAGGAGACCCAGGTTCAATCCCTGGGTTGGGAAGATCCCCTGGAGAAGGAATGACAACCCTTCCAGCATTCTTGCCTGGAGAGTCCCATGGACAGAGGACACTGGCGGGCTACAGTCCATGGGGTTGCAAAGGGTCAGACACAACTGAGCAACTAACACACACGTAGCAAATGAAAGGCTCTGAGCAGTCCTATACTAGAGGCACTGAGTTATATCTTGGCTTTTCTTGGAGTTAATATATAGAATTATTACAAATAGAAACATATTCTTTTGGGATATTATATATTCTTGTGGGGGTGAAGACCTATGAAAAAAGACCTGTATCAGAGGGGGCAGAGATTTATTACTGTTATCAGTCATGGGATGTAGGTAAGGGGGCAGAGATGCTTTCAAAGGCCATGCAGGGGGCAGCGATACTCGGGGGATCCCGGGGAGCCAGTCTCCAGCTGAGGTGGACCACAAGGTCCTGAAGGAAGTGCTACAGGAGGCCACCTCAGTCTTGCTCTCCTACATCACCCCCTGAAGTCACATGCCTGTCCAGGGGTGGTCTTGAATATGCTCAAGGGAAGGTACAGAAAACAGCATATTGGGTAGGAAAACTGAGAAGTGGATGGGTCGTGTAAGATCATGATGCTGACTACTTAATCAGCAATTAGCAAGTCAGGTCCTTCAGCTCCATCTGTAGAAGGGTGACTCCAAGGCACCGAGACTGTGGTGGGCAAGAGGAAGGGGAAGAGAGGTCAGAAGTGGTATCTTGGGGGCAGCGAGGAAAAGGGGGTAGGAAGCGGGCAGAACACAACAGTGCCTGGAGGAAGGGGTCTCTAGGAAGGGAGAAAGGTGAGAGGGGGTCAAGAGAGTGGGGGTGGATGGGCAGGGAGCACTCATTCACTGTCAGTGTTGGCACAGGGCTCACCGGCTGCTGCCTCTTGTTGCAGGACATCTGACTATGGGCACCCCTGTCTCAGAGATCACGATGCTGAACTGGAGAGAGAGTACACCTGACTGATCACTCATATTGCTCATGAGGAATCTGAGGCCCATAGAGGGAAGGGGCCAGTCCTGAGTCCCCTGGCACTAGGAGCTGCCTTGGCCCCCGGGCCAGCAACTTCCAGACTCTGCCTCAGCAACCTCCTTTTCCTCAGTGCACACCCCCACCAGGCCCAGCTAGGCCATGGTGGCTGAGAAGAGCTGCTGGGCTGGCCAAGGGCTGCTCCAAGGGAAGGTAATGAGCTGGGTCCCTTGTTCTTCCCTATCAATCAACTGTCAAGTTTTTAACCTTTTTTGGGTATTTACATATGCAATGACTCTAATTTCCAGGAAAGAGAGAGAGAGGGAAAACCATGATTGAAGAGCAAACTCATCTCTGGAATTTTCCAACAGAGCTTCCATTGTGCTGCCAAGTCTGGGTCTGGAACTATGCTCGCGAGTCCCCATCTCGAGAGGGCGGAGGGCAGGGCAGTTACAAGGCGCTGTCTGCACTAAAACTGCCTGTCTGCACACTGGGGAGAGGTGTTTCGTCCATTACACATTTGTGTTCAGCTATAAATGACCTGAAGGCAGAGTGCTATGGTTTCAATATTTTCTGGTGGAGGAGGTTATGGTGAAGTGAGGGGCTCATGGGAAAGTATTGAAAGCTTCCGATTAGGTTGCAATTGCCGACAATGAACCGTTTTCAACCCACAGACATCACTATTTCATATGGGTCAACCTAATGTAGACAGATGCTGCGGAGTTCTTCATAAACACTTCACAAGGAAAACATCTCCACTGCTTTTTGCCTGATTACGAGAGGGAGACTCAAAGGGAGGGAGAGGAACGGATGAATGCTGAAACTTTGAACGAAGGACAGCCATTTGGTGCCTATTTAGAGAAGAGCCTTGATTCTGAAGGGCTTCCCCTGGTAGCTCAGACGGTAAAGAATCTGTCTGCAATGCAGGAGACCTGGGTTTGATTCCTGGGTCAGGAAGATTCCCTGGAGAAGGAATGGCAACCCACTCCAGTATTCTTGCCCAGAGAATTCCATGGACAGAAGAGCCTGGCACAGTCCATGGGTCACACAGAGTTGGACACGACTGAGCAACTAGCACTTGACTCTGAGATGGAGGCACTTTTTTCACTTTCAGCTCACACGTCCCACACCTTCCTCCCACTGACACTTGCACCTTTTGTGTGACCTTCAGGTGGTCTCATGTGCCAGCCACAAGATCTTTCAGAATTTTATTTCTGAGTGTACAGGGGCCACACAAAGACTAGAAATGTGTCCAAGGCAGGAAGGGAGTTGCAGAGAGGCTGCTTTCTGCACCGGCTCTAAAGGAGTCTGTCTGCCTGACCTGGCCGGTTCTCTCTGTTCTGTGGGACCCCTTCCTGACCAGAACTGAAGGGTACCCCTCCACAGGCTAGCCTTCCACCTGTGATTTCGGTGGCCTTGTTTGAAAAGCTCACCTTTGATACCATCTAAGTGGCGTCTGGGCCACTCAGATGCCTTTCTTTAGAACTTGAGACTGAGGCAGTGGTGGCTGCCTACGAGGGCTCAGCTGAAGGTCCTGGGGTGGATTGGGGGCAGAGGGCTCAGCTGAAGGTCCTGGGGTGGGTTGGGGGTTGAGGGCTCAGCTGAAGGTCTTGGAGTGGGTTGGGACTAAGGTAGCCATTCTGAGTCACGTTCCAGCAAAGGTTAAGAAGCAGCTCTTTAGCAGAGCAAGGAGACAACAGCATCCCATCAGAGGTGCAGGGGACATCAGGCCAACTCTTCACCTTGCTCTTTATCCTTTCTCCTCCTCATCCCAATTTTAGACATAGAAGAACTTAAACTCAGAGGCTTTAATTATCCCTTCCTCACAGGGGCAAAGATGAGGTGCTCACACATCTGCTGTGAGGAGTAAGATGAAGAGTCACTATCTTGGTGCCTGGAGGGTTCTGGTTCCAGTCCCAGACCGTGAATACCCTTACAAAGCTCCCACTTTTCTTGGTGGTGACATGAGTGTGGGTCCAATACCCGCTCTAGCAGCTGTCTGGTTTTGGAGGCCTTTATCCAATCCATGAGTGTTTTGCCTCTATTGTAATGAGTAAGGCTTAATCCTTTCTATCTATATACAGTTTTCACAGATATCATTTCACTGGATCCTACAACACTCCTGTGAAGAAGGCATGGTGGGTATCATGAGTCTCACATTCTCAGAAGGTTACCTTCTCCTAAGCTAAGTCCTCAGTTTGTAAGTTCAGGATTCCCAGCCCATCCTGGCCTGTGCTCCCTCTACACACAGACACATGCACACACACACTCACACACCGTGTCTATTCTGGCCTGTGCTCCCCTCTACACACACACACACACACCTCTACACACACACACACACACACACACACACACTGCATCCTTGGCAGTCTCTGCAATGATCACAATTATGCCATGCTCTCACCCCTCCACTGAGGCTCATTGCCCAATGGGCCCTGGCAGTAATTGAATGGCTGCACTCAAAGGGAAAGCCTTTAAGCCACAGGAAGCAGTTCTGCTGATTCAATCTCATCTAATTAAGAGACACTGAACTGTCAGACATATTGCCTCTTGGATTAGGCATAAAATTAAGACCTCGAATTCTCCAAACTTTTTTTCTTCTTGCTTCATACTCTACCCATTCCGTGACGTTTGCCCAACATTAGGGGAAGCTTAGCTCCAAAGTCTGGGTTACCCTGAGGCAGAATATACAAAGCCAGGGCTAGGAGGGAACAAGATTCTCTGGGTTCCTCACTAGGCTCCTCAGAGTCCTAGGGCAAGTGGTACACTGGAGCCAATTAGTTGCCCGCATCTCTTCTCAAGTCCACATACAGTGACTTCAGGATGGTATTTTTAAAATCAGCTATGACTGAGATGGTTTATACTGCAGAAACTGGCAAATACTAACATGAGGGCCCTTTCTCCCATCCCTCCAGAGAGGCAGTTGTTAAACATGCGCTGGCCCACCACTGCCCAGGGCCCCCAGGGGGACCACGGGAGTCTGAGTGGTGAGTATGGGTAGAGGCTCAAGGGGCAGAACCAGAGACCTCTCAGTCCCCGTGCCACCCGGGCAGCCCTCCTTTTGTCTGTTCCATGGACTGGATTGATAGCCTCTGACCTTTACTGAGCACTCACACTTGCCAGGCTCTGGGCTGAGGCTCTACAAGCATTGACCCTCTTTATCTCCTATGACCCTAAGAGTAGGTAGCATTATTAACTGCCTTTTTGCAGATGAAACAAATGAGGCCCAGAGAGGTCAAGTAACTCACTGCAGACAGCTAGTAAAGGGGGCATCAAGATTTGAATTCAGGCAGGTAGACTCTTAATCCTCCCTCTTAACCTCTATGCTATTGTTTCTCCACATTAGATTTAATTTGGGGAAAAAACTCCCAGGTTAAAAAAATGCTAGAAAATTAACATTTTCACTAAAGTATTCACTGAGGGGCCTGAGTACTCCCTTCTACCCTCCTGTACTGCCTCTGGTTCTATATTTAGAAGAAGCTGCTTGCTCAGAGCTGGCTCAATCAATAAATGATAAGTATACTTCAGAAACCCCACACTTGCTCCATTCCTCCTGTCTGATTTTGGGATGGGAGACTGAGCAGGCCCACTGGGGTGGTGGAGTCACTCAATCATACTGAGAATGACATCTAAATAAATAAAGAAAATCAAGCACACCATCTGGGCTCTGCACACAGCATGGGCTCCCATGCAGCTGCTGGGTGCTGTTTATTCTGGGCTGTCTTGGACAGGGAAGGAGGGACCTGAGTTCAGCTGAGGGTAAAGAATCTTCCAGGTTCCTGGATAGGAAATGAAACTTACTAATGCCTGAAACTTACTTACACCATTTGTAACTCCCAGCCCCTCAACTGCTCCAAGTCTACCTGTCCTCAAAAACTCCCCATTCCACCGTCAGGACTTTCACACATCCCGCCTCTGGTCAGTTTCTTAAGCAAGTCCCAGGCTATTTCCCCACAGAACTGAATGAAAAGATTTAGTCAGGCCAGGGGCTGTCACTTTGTTCTTGCATATTAGCTCTAACTAAAGTCTCAGCATCTCCTGTTCTCTGTATTAAAATTGGGATAGTGAGCTACCATGTGGGTTTATGGTGAGGAGTATGAGATAACCCATCTAAAGTGCTTAGCGCAGGGTTTGGAACCTGGCCAGGACTGAATGTGGGTCATCACTGATTAATGGTGACAGTGTGGATATTCGTGCTTTGTCTCCTCCTCACCGTCATTCTCACTGTCCTCTCTCCTGGGTCACCCTCCATGTCTCCCTGTCTGAGTTTTATCCCTGGCAAAGCCCAGTTCATACAGTTCTTCTCCGGTGGCTCTTCCAGGGAGAAGTGGTCTCTCTTTCCCTTCACACAGTATGTCACAGCATGGCTTCTAGCATCCAGGAAGATCAGATGTATTATTTCTGAAGTCTCAGCAGTCTTGACAAACTCTCATGACAGATGCCTTTGCAGTTTAGGGTCATACCATGGCCAGATTCAGATATCATTCTGTCCTGCTGGTCACAAATGAGTTCGGTGGCAACCTCCCTGGTTTCTCTGTTCCCTGGAATATTCAAGGTACCTTGTGTGACGTGCCAGGCTCTGGTTGGGATTCAACCTGACATGTTCCTTTATGTTGACAATTACCCTTTGCAGAATCTGCAGGCTGACTTAGCAGGGTTTCCTTGATGGGAGGGCAGAAAGAGCTCTCTATTTGCACACAGTGGTCAAGGGTGCATCCCCTTGATTTCTCAGATATTTAATGATATGTCATGGGCTTGGTCATACCCTGGGTCTTTAAAAAACAATAACTAATAGTTATCAAATCTCCCTATGTACTAATCATTGTGCTAAACTCAGAATATGAGATATCTTATTTACTCCACTGAGGATCTCTATGGGGTAAGTACCATTATTATCAGTATTTTACAGATGGATAAGTTGAGACTAAGAGAATAAAAGGAACTGACCAAGTTCACAATGCCAGTAGATAGCAGGATGGAGACTTGAGCCCAGAATATCAGACTCCAGAACCAAAATTCTTAACCAGTATGATACTAAGGTTGTCAGAGTATCACTGAAGTTGTGTGTGTATGTGTTATGAACAACTTCTGCAAGTGTAGGAAAAATCAAACGATAGCCTTTGTTCTTTGAATTAAGCAATGATGTATTCAGAACGTATTTTATTTTATTTATTTGGAAATCTAATTCTCTGAATGATGACTGATAGACTAATTCAATTCCTGATTTTTAATAAATGTTCTAGTCTAAGGTGAAAAGTAGAGATGAAGATCTCTTACTCAGATAAATATGTGAGCCTCATGAGGACCGTTAGGGGTTTAGCCGACCATGCAGGGCTCTTCGTCTTGTTTGTCTCCAAATAAGAACTGAAGTCTCCCAGCATTGAGCCCCCAGGAAGCAGTGTGGCTGACAGTAAATTCTTCTAAGGGCTCCGGAGGAACCATTTCAATCTCAAGTTTGCTCCAGCGACGAGAAAGTCGATTGTTCACCAGTCCCACTTGAATGTGCATTTACTCTGCCTGCGGGTGCCGGATGCCGGCCTCTCGGTACATCTCATCTGCATCTCCATAAAATAAATGGTGTGGGTGTGTGGTCTCAGAAAGAGGCAGGTACCGCCGCCCCCTCTCCTGTTTGGAGCCCCCTGCTCCTTGCTCTGTGTCCACAGCTTCCCGCATGGTGGCATTTCACTTGGTTATAACTGGTTGTCTTCTATCCTTCTTGACAATGGCACAAGCTCTGTGAGGATCCACGATTCCCTACTACACACATTCCCGGATAATTAATACATATTTGGGGGATTAATAAATAAATGGTGTCAGTACAGGACTTTTTCAACTAAGGGATGAACAATTAGAAATACTCTAAGTTTATCTAGAAGGATGATCCGGATTTAAAGAAAGCTTTTCAATTTGCCCAATAGTATTACCACTCATACCAGCTGGAACTGGTGTCTTCCCTGGATCATCAACTCAGGGTTTGTACTGCACACAGATCCCATGCCTTGACAAGGACATTATTTAGGCTGGCCCAGTGCTCTTCTGCATCTGCATCCTAACCTCCGTCCCTTTCAAGCCCCACTGAGACTGTGTGATGTAGCTTTCCGATTGCACCCCTTCCCCACCCAGGCAGCAGGGTTCCTGGCAGGACTGGTGTCCCAGCCTTCTCATCGAGGAGCTTAGTCAGTTAGCCAAGAAATCCTATTCCCTCTTCCGTGGTGCTTTCCTGCAGTTGGGCCAAGTCATGGTGTTTCATTAGGATAATAAAAAGCGAGAAAGTCAAACTCTCAGAATGTGAAAGTCTCCCACATAATAAAAGCTGACTGGCAATTTATGGCTGTTCCACCCGAGGGTGACTTTGGGATCAATACACTCTCTAGTTGGACTTTCAGACACTCAATTCACATAGGCTCTCTGTGTCATTAGTTGGGTGCACCAGCCAGCTCACCTCCCGGAAGGTGGCCAGTGCCACCCAGCTCATCCTCAGACTGGAAATCTCATGAACAAGCCGTCTGGTTGAGTGGTCTCACCACCTTCTGCCCTCCTCTCTCCATTTCAGAGACAATTCTACCTAATACAGAATTTCTGCAGCTTGGCCCTTTGGTGGTGCCTATATATTTGCAGAATTTGTCCAAATGTTTCCTCCTTGCTGTGGGGAAGATGTGCATTTCAACTCCCTTTTCATGTCCAGGGAAGTAGGTGTCCACAGCTGAAAGGCTGATTTATAAGCCACGAGTTGTGACTTTTACAGCTTAGCTCAAGGGTCCCTGGCCTCCTGCCGTCCACAACCCTTCCCAGGCAGAGTCCACACAGCCATGACAGAGCCTTCTGGGTCAGTCTCCATTTTAGCCTGAGTGGGCTCCGTTTCCCTTCTTTCTGGATAATGAGCTGCTGGGGAGTCTGTGCGCTATCCTGAGCCGGCCAGTCAACCCTCCCCTTTCACAGGTCTAGGCTCTGGGCAGCCTACTGGCCTCTGCAGAGTAGGAAGTACAAAGGGCACACATTACCCAGAGCTTTTACACCAGGCTCACCCTACACACAGTGGGTACTTTTCTCTAAAACCATGTATTAAACCTGTTTTGTTAGTGACTTCATGTTAAGGTTCTATTCATTGGGCATCTTCCCTGTGTATAGCTCTGGTAGGTGTCAGGTGCTGCAGAAATATAGAGGTGATTCATGGATTCTTATCCTCAAAGAGTAGCAATCTTAGGGCAGATATGACAGGAGCACAAATAATAAGGAACTGTGGTAAACCATAAGTACCATAATGGTGGTAAAAATAAAAGCCCACAGGCATTTAGAAGAGGAGATGTTATTTCCAGGTTGATGAGATGAATTAATTATGCTTAATTTATGTGCTTTATGGTTGAGATCCTTGTGCATGAGGTTTGTTTAAAGAGGGGTGGTAGGAAGCCTACTCGTTCTTGGTTCTTCCCAGAATAAAGTGTTTTCTCTGAATCCCTGCTCTCCACACAGCCTGTCACTGGTGGCTGGAACCAGAGAAGCTGCCAGGGGCTCGATGAGAAGCAAGGAGAAATGGAGAAGAACAGCCACATCTGAGGGGGGCTCCCAGAGGCCGAGCTGTCAGAAGTGGAGTACAAAGTCGCCCACATCCTCCTTGTTGGAGGGACTCTCTCAGGAGCCCTCAGGAAACTGATGAGCCTCCTCCAATCCGTACCCTTGATTGGCAAAACAGATCCCACGCTGTTAGTGCTGGTGACAGCTTTCAGACGGGGCATAAACTAATTGTTAAAGACCCCTCAGCATTATTCACGAGGGTGGGAGAATTGGTTTTGGTATCCGGGAAAAACAGCCGTTTGGGTAATTACATTCTGTTTCCCCGAGTCTCCTCTAACGCATTAGCGGGAGACAATATTCCACATTCTAAGTCCAGAACCATCCCACAGAGCTGCTATTAAACAGCTGTCACCTTCCTTCCCATACTGGGCGCATTTCTCTGCAGGAAGAACGACTCCCTGTATGTGTGCGTGTCAGCAGCCTCAATCCTGGCCTGCAGGGATGTACCGCCGGCAGCGTGGGCAATGCGTCGTAGTGGGAAGAACACTGCACTCCTTGTCTAGAGACCAGTTGCTGGTTTTGGCTTACTCGTGACTTGCTGTGTGACCTTGGGTCAGTCACTTAGTTTCTCTGCTGCCTGGCTTGCTGTGAAGTAAGGAGGTGATGCCTGTGAGATCTACAGTTTGGGCTCACTGGGTGGGCCGTTCTTTAGCAGAGCAGGGGCTCTAACTCTTGCTTTAGGCTGGGAACACTCAAAATGGATTGGCCACATGGTCCTTGGATACTGTGGTCTATCCACTGTCAGCAACCCAGAGAGTGAAGGCTGTGGAGGCATAAGCCCCAGTTCTTATTTGTTCCTCACTGACCTAAGGCCTAAGAAGACTGGAAACAAGTTACACTAGGCTCTTCCTTTCCCTCAATTCATGGTCCATATCAGACCCCTGACCTCACTAAAGTAATGGGAAATTAGGGACAGAAGGATGGAGAAAGGACACAAAGGCTTGGGGGGTAAGACAGGAGGTGGGAAGTAGCGGGATATGGAGGAGAAACAGAGAAAGGGAGAATATGGATGGAAAGGGGTGCAGGAATGGAGGGAGGGTGAGAATTAGAAGAGTGTGGGAGAAAGAGGGACAGGCATGGAGAAGGAGGTACTGGAAGGAGGCCAAATACAGGAAAAAGGCAGAGGCTATGGGCTTCCTTGGTGACGCAGACAGTAAAGAATCTGCCTGCGTGCGGCAGACCCAGGTTCGATCCCTGGGTCAGGAAGATCCCCTGGAGAAGGAAATGGCAACCCACTCCAGTATGCTTGCCTGGAGAATCCCACCGACAGCCAGGCACAGTCCATGGGGTCGCAAAGAGTCAGACATGACTAAGTGACTAACACACACACACGGAGGTAAGTGCTGAACGTTTAAGAAATTCACTCCCTCCTTCCCGTCTTGTTTCCCTTCCTTCTTTGCTTCCGACAAACACTTATGAGGACCCCACAACCTGACACACAGTATTCTACATCAATAGTCTAGGTGCTAAAGGTGCAAACACGAGCACGACGTGGTCCTTGCGTGCAAGGAGCGCACAGTATGTTGGGAGCAAGCAGCGTTTACCGTGTGGCTAGGTGTGGAAAGACTACCATAGAGGGGTGTGTACATGGCAAAAGGAGTGGGCGATTCTGCGGGCAGAGGGAAGGCCAGGGAGGCTTCAGGGAGATGGGTGGGTCTCAAGATGGGAGGAATTTCTGGGCTCTTCTACATGCAGCTTCCCCTCTATAGCCTTGCTGAATTATCTTCACACAAGCCCTGAGTTAGTCACTCTAGTTTCCATATTTCCATGACGCTGTGAAACAATTTTATCTGCATTCACTGCACTGTATTGTAATCACTTCCTTTCATGTCTGTCTTACTCACTGGACTGAGCTCTTTAAAGCTTAGAAACTTGGCTTAACTGCTTTTATATTTATATTGCCCAGGACCTAGCATGGAACCAGCAAACAGCAGATGTCAAAAGAAACCACCTCCTACACCCCAAACCCCCTAAAACAGTAACAAAACCACATTGACTGGAAGTATTAGGCATATATAATTTCTCTTCCAATGGTTCCCATTTACATGGGTTACCACAACAACTAACTTTCTAGCTAGTATTTCTGTCACATTGCTGACATTTTATGTGGAAAAAGGTTAAGGTGTTTCTCTGAATGCTTTCATTAACATCCACGCATTTTCCCCATCTTTCCCCCACCTCTCACTTCCCTTTCTTTTGCACGTGCCTCTTTCCCTTTCTAGGGATCCTGAGTGGAAGTGGGTGAGCCTGTTTCCCTTTCATCCTGGCTGTCTAGAGCCTTTCCCTATGAGTGTGAGGTTTCAGGGATCTCTTCTCAGGCACAACTTGGGCTGTGTACTAACATAATGAATCGATGGCTCTGGGAATGTCTGTTTCCTGGGAACACAGACCCTACTTTGGCTTCCTCATTCCTGGGGAGTTTATCCATTGCTGCTGGGCTATTTTTTGGAAAACAACATATCCAGGGAACTGAAGGCATGACCTTTTCCATGGAGTGGTGCCTGTCTGAGCTCATACCACTCAGCCTAAAGAGGCTGGTCTCTTGACTCAGAAATCAAGTGTAGGTGGAAGTCACATGTCCTCCTCAGAAAAGCTTCACTTCCACTGGGACATGTCTGCTAGGTCTATGAGCTCCCCGAACCACTGTTACCCTGGATCTGAGACACAGGTTTGTTGCCTGTCTAGACTGTAGTTCATGTGGCCTATGTAGAGGTTACTCAGGGTATTTTGCTGAAGGAATTGTGTCTTTTAATCTTTGTACTCAATGATGGACACATTTTAAAAAGAGAAATAAATAACTTCAATTCATCATCCCTACTCTGAAAGCAGGATATTTGGAAAGCTGTACAGTTTGAGTCAACAATTCAGACTCAGTCATCTCTTCAGAAAGGTTATTATGAAATGTATGGAAGAGACCAGATTGCAACCTGTGAAAAGCATTGGGAGAATATAATACCTTAGCTGGAAACTGGGGTACTGCTGCTGTGAACTGACACCCCCACCCCTACAAGACTTCCTTCTTCCTCCCATCTTGGGAGTGAGATTATAAAACTCTCTAATGATCTCACTGAAATAAATCTAAGCCCTTAAAAATGTCATCCAACCTCACAGTCCCTCATTATTATGGGCCATAAACATATATTCAAAATGGGAAAAATCTAAATATGACTGGGTTAATGTTCTACATTCAATTGAAGACTTTCATGATGAGAGATTAATTAAAGGGAGGCTTCTATCCAGACTCCTATATCTAAGAGCTACCCCACCTCCATGGCCAACATTTGGCATTCTCAGACCTAGAACAGAAGTGCTCAGCTTGGGTAATGATCACATTGTCTCGTGGCTCCGGGAAAGGGGAATGAAGTGGTATGAAGAGCTATGGTGATTTCTCTGAGACAAAGGACAGGTGTTGACCTGGGGAAGGTTCCAGACAACGAGGTTAGCTTGCTGTGGGCCTCATGTCACTGCTTAGGAAAGCTGGAAGCCCCTAGCACACCTGCAGTAAGAAATTCTGCCAGTTCTTTCTGAAGGACACACTGTCCTTTAAAAAATAGCCAATGATCATTCCTCAGAAGTGCCCAGGTTTTCACTGTCAAGGAAACTGAAGCCTGCTGAGGGATCCTTGCCAAGCTCTTCCTTAGCAAAATGAATGAAGGAGAGCTGGAGCTCAAAGCAGTGGTCAGAAGGCCTCCCAGAGGCTGGGTGAAGCTGCCCTGGTAGAGATCAAAGGTGGAACAGGGAGCCAGTGTGGGTAATAGAGTGACCCTAACATGTCGCTTGTTCTCATTAATTAATTCATCAGTTATTGTTCATCCATCAAACACATTTTTATTGAGGATTTATTATGCTTCATGTATCAGGCCATTGTGTGAACTGGTAGGATCCATTTTGGTGAGTAGGGGCAAGAAGGAGGAAGAAACATATAGAACTCTAAAAACAAAGAAGGAAGAGAATTTTTCGAAAATTTCCTGTGCTATTTTCTTATACAGGTTGTCTCATTGAGTCTAAGCCCATCCCTGCAGAGTTGGCATTAAAATGATTCTCATTTTATGAAGAGAAGCAGGCAATGCTTAGAGGGGCTGAGTTCGGTGAGTGCTGTGTGTGGCTCCAAAAATCTCCTTCACCATGGGGCATGGTCCTCAGAGAGTGTGCTATCTAGATGGGCAGGGACACATTCTCAGGGAAGAATCAAGAGTTTGTATACACTCTACCTCAAACAGACTAGTTATAAAAGTGAAATCACTTTCTATGAGAAGCTGTGAGCAGTAGATGCCTAAGGCTAGTTAGTGCCAAATGAGCAGTTTAAACGATGATACTGTGGGAAGTTCTCAGCCACTGGGGGATGATGAGATGAGATGATATGAGACTTCTGATGGTTGCTGATGAATACCTTGGGCTGGGACCCACGGAATGACTATCCCTGGCTTGTTCAGAGGACAGGTTGTTGATCTGGTGGGCTGGAGTGGGATTTAGTCAGAGGTCAGTCAGATGGGAGCAGACTGAGCATGCAGCTTGGGGCAGAGAAGAGAGAATTCAAGGTCTCTGAGCTTGATTTGACATGTTATAGGAATCTTGAGAAGGAAACAGATGAAGAAGTGCTTTCAAAAAATGAATCTGGCCATCACAGAACCCAGACTGGGTTTGCTTTAGGTTGAGATCTCTTGTCAGGGGAGATTCTGGGCTGGACCACAGAGATGCTCACACTGTACTGTGGGGCTCTGACCCTGACTCAGGGTGACAGTCCACATCCAGAAGGGATGGATGTTGGCTGCACCATCGTAGAACTTTGAAATATTTAGAGGTCTTTGTCTCCCATCAAAATAGTTGTGGAACTCTTTCCAGGAAGATCATTGAAAAGGGGGAACTGAAAACTCTCTCTGGAGATTATTTAGCTGGAGGCACAGCTGGACAACTGGAGTCAGGATCTGTGATAATATGATATTATCATGATTGGGCTTCCCAAGTGGCACTAGTGGTAAAGAACCTGCCTGCCAATGGAGGAGACGTAAGAGACATGGGTTCAATCACTGGGTCGGAAAGATCCCCTGAAAAGAGCATGGCAACTCACTCCAGTATTCTTGCCTGGAGAATCTCATGGGCAGAAGAGCCTGGCAGAATAGTCCATGGCGTTGCAAGGAGCTGGACATGACAGCGACTTAGCATGCATTCATTATCATGATTAGGAAAATTATGATTCAAATTATGATGGTATTTTTGAACACCCCTCTGAGGTTTCTTTCTTTTGAGCTTTGCAGACACTTTCCCTCACTTCTATTTAGAGAGTTGCTATTGCTTTCTCCAGGCATTGCCTTTGATGGGGGAGGCCACATACACTTGAAAATACAGATTTTCAACAGTAAGATCAGGACTTTTTCAAGAGCAAATTAGACCTTGGAGTCAAAAAATTGAGTCTTGAATACCTAGAACCAAAAATAATAAGACTCCTAAAACATAGGCCTTAAACCCCATAAATAAAAATCACAGAGTGAGATAGAACCTACAATGGTGTGGAATAGACCCCATAGACAATAAGAAAAGGAGAACAAATGATGTGGCTCTGCTAGGGCAACAAGGGTTATACATTTCCTACCTGGGGAAAGGCTTGGCCTGGTGAGGGCATGGGACAGAGACCAGGAAGTTTGAGGATATTTGCAAACAGGAAGACCTGTGTGCCCTGGGTTAGCACCAGGCTGCTTCAGTAGGGTCAGGAGAGAGGGATGGGGCAGCTGGGAGGCTGAGGGCAGAAAGGGACTGTGAACCCAGAGCAGCACAGGAGGGTGTCAGGAGCCTTAGTATCTCCTTTGAGGAGTCCAGAGGTGGCTAAGTGGGTGTGGACATAGCTGGAGAGGCTTGTGGATGGAGCTGGAATGATCCACATGGACCTGCAAGCCAGGACTCACTCCCTCAGTCACACTCAGGAGCCTGGCTCAATGACCAAAGACCAACAGGGAGTGAATGAGTCTCTTAGGGAAGGCCAGAGTACATGGTTCTTTCATTACCAACTGGCACAGGGCCTTCGCATTGTTACTGGCTCCCCAGAGGAATGGGAAGGGCAGAGGGGAGGAGTCTGAACTAGCCAAAAGGGACAGAGAAAATTCCAGTTCCGAGTTGACTCTTAGAGTTGACTTTCGATTAAGCTATTTGCCATCCACAGAGATGGGAGCCAAGTGAAGTTTAATTTGTAAGTTTTGCATATAGACTGTAAAATTTACATCCTCTATGTGATATTTAAAATCCTTTCCAATGGGCTGCTTCTCATAACCTGGTTTGGATTTTCTTCCCTGCCATAACTCTCCTCTTAGGCATGCCCTTTTCCTGGGCTGAGCGTGGGCTGGTATCTCTGAAGATACAGGCTGAGACAGAAGGTTCCAGTATGCTTATCACCCATTAATACTTTATCAGGATGCTGTGCATTCCATTTGTTTCAATTAAAACCTCTTATTGAACATCTGGTCTGTGCCAGGCTCTTGTGCTGGATGGTGAGGATCTGGCATGAGGCTCTGTGGGCAGTGGGAAACAGAAATATATAGATGCTAAAGCCAATTTCTAATCTTTCCAATGCTGAGAAGTAGTAGGAAGAGACTGAAGGAAAACAAAAATGGGATAGGACGTCAAAAGCCATGACTTGGCCACTTGGTAATTTTAGAGCCCTAACTTCTTTGGGTCCCAGTATGCTACCCTGTAAAACTGGGGATAGTGGGGGGGATTAATTTAGTTCCTTTCCGGATGCTAAATGATATCAAACTTGTGATTTTCAAAAGTGAAGAACTGTAGAGTTCACTGAAGCCGCAGAACGCAAGAGAGTTGATAGAATACAGCCACCACAAGCACCTCTGCTCTTTGATTCCTCTGTAACATCCTCAGAGCCACCTCAAAGTCCTATTTTGAGTAGATAGCATGGAGGTGAGTACATCATGGGTCAGCAACCTGTCTAGTCCTGGTGGTGTTCAGGACTCCAGAAGGGGTTTCTAGATGGTGTATACTGGAGGGTCCACTCTTGCAATAATGATAACAATAACAATAATAGTATTAATGATTTTTATTATTATGTTGGCATGGAAAATCTGGAATTTAAGCTCATGCTATGGGTGTGTTTGTCTGCCTATACTTACAAAGTAGAAGTTCCACCTAAATGACTAAGGGGACATCTGAAATCATCTGCAATGTTGATACATTTGCCTTGTTTACACTTTCCAGCTGCTGATCTCAATTTTCCACTCGGCTTTGCATTCACAGACACTTTCCACACTGCTCCCTCTTGACTCATTTGTTCATTCACTCATTTAACACTCTGTGAAAACTCAAAGAGCCCCTATTGTGTTGCAGGCTTTGAACCAAGTGCCAGGGATACAGAGATGAGGTGGAAGGCTTGCAACTTAGCAGGAGGGGAAAATAACAGAAGCGAAAGTCAAAAAGACTGTGGATGATCCACATGAGTCCTACAAAGCCTTGCTGAGCTCTGTGGACAGAGCTCATAGCACATGAATGGAGTTGTCTGCATTGGAACCAAAGGCTGGGGTGGGGTATGGAAGGAGGAGTTCTACACCTGACAAAAGAGCCCACAATAGTGACTGTGACTGTGTGGCTCCTTTTCTATTTTTTGTCTCTGAAAAGCAACAACCAACAATTAGAGACTGGGGGACCTCATATGTCATCGGAGCCTCTGATGAAGTTGTACCAGTAATACAGAAACATGGAAGAACAAAGAAAGATTTTTTAAAATCTAGAAAAGCCTAAAGAGTTTGGGTTCTTTAATAAGGTCTCCAGCCTTGGTTCTGGGAGGCTGGGTTTCTATTGTGGAGTCCAGTTTCGAGATGGTGGGAAGATGGGAAGCCCAACTGATGCATCTGCACATATCCCAGGTAAGGAGATCCCACCTTCCTTATCAGTGAAGATCAGAATCTTCAACTTTGGTCCAGAAAGAGAACTTCACAGTGGGGGGAGTGGCTAGATCTCAAGACTTGGCTCCCTCCCTTCCTCTTTTCTTCCCTCCTTTCCTCCCTCTTCTTTGAAGATTAGCCATTTCCCTGGAGATTCCTATAAATCACTACTACCATCTTCAATCTGGTCTCAGGAGTGACATTTAAACCCTTTAAGACCCGAGACAGTGCCCATACAAAACTCTTGGACTACAACCAAGGTAAGCTGGAATGTTCAATGTGACTCTACTGAAGACTGGGAAAGACAAGGGACAAAACTTCAGGTGTGCCCCATGAGTTTAGACTCTGTGTTTTGCTGACCCCAGAAGAGAGCTCTCCTAAACCCAGTGACGTTTCCTTCTTGGCTTCTAGTGTCTTCTCATGCAGTGAGTGCAACCTCAGCTCCAGTACCCAAGAGCTCACTCCCATTTCATTTCTTGATGCTCAGAAAAAAATACCAGATCCTTTTATCTACCTAGATCCTTGCCTTTGCCATGTGATCAACACCAGGAAAGACTTCCATCTTAGGTAAGACCTCACTCAACTAAAGATGATGATCTTGTCCCATAGGCACTCTCTAGGAGTCCCACATCCAAATGTCCCTCAAAACCTCTCCCTGTTCCTGAGCATGTTCATGCCTTCCCCCCCCCCTCTCTTTCTGTGTGTGTGTGTGTGTGTGTGTGTGTGTGTGTAAGAGAGAGAGCATATGCATTTCGGGTGGGTGAGGTCCTGAATGAGAGGGTGACAGGTTCATGAAGGGAAGGGAGGAAACATGGGGAAAGGGAAAAAGGAGGAGAGGAGAAAATCTCTGCTTAGAATAAGAAGGAAAAGACAGGAAGACTCTACATATGCACGCCCCAGATCCATCCCAGATCCATCCAACCTGCCTGTCTCAGCTTCTGTCCATGGGTGCAGAGCCAGAGGTCTGTGCCTGGAATGAAAGCGGAGCAGGCTCACTGATAACTGAAGTGGCCACAGTGATTCCATGGCCCGATTTTCTTCTTCTCACAAGGAAAGGAAGAGAGTTGAGAAGATACTGGGTTAACAGACAAACAAAAAGATGAAGACATCCACAGCCTAGGGGAGACGGAAGGAAGAAAGGCTGAGAGTGGGGAGATGTAGGGACAGGCTGTCCACAGGATGCCCAAACAAACAACTGAGAAGGGAAATGATCTGTCTGCCTTTACTTATTTCTTATCACAGAGTAAACAAAAGGTAGGACTCTGAATGGAGTAGAAGCTTTGGCATTGCACATGCCACAGGTAAGGGATGAGAGAAAGGAATGGGAAAAGGGCCACATCAGGAGAAGGATGGCAGAGAATGGCCCGACAACAGGGCTCTAACATTACTGTACATATGTGCCGTGTGCATAACATGAGAGCACATGACAGCCAGTGAGCAAAAGTCTGTGCTTGCATACTAACAGTAAAGAAAAATATCATTCCTGAGATGGTAAGATAAGCAGAAAAACATCTCTCCTTGTAATTTGCCGGGGACCAGCCCCGGCTGATCCAGGGTATTCGAAGGAGAGACGGCATAGGCGAGGATCAGGATACGATAGCTTCAATTAGGTATTAATTAAAGATATAAAGAGTAATAGAATAAGGATAGCTCAGTAGGAAAATTCAGTGGAGAAAAGAGGCTGAGTAGCTTGGTTTACGCGGGAGACCAATAAAACTTCAAGACAAGAAGTTTGCACCACTTACGTAGGCCGCAGGCGTCCTTCCGTTCTCCCGAAGGAGAGGAGACACTGAGGCCTCCCCGGTCGGATCTTAGAAGCCCAGGCATAATTAGTAAGCATGGCAGGTTCCGCGCTCCAGATGGAGACTCAGCCAGAGTGAGAGAGAGAGCGACATGGGGAGACCAGTATTTCGAGAAACTGATCCCAATTCTTTATTTTCCAGAGTCTGTTTTTATACACTAAGATGTTATACAAAAGTCACGTGGGGACAGCAGTCCTGACTTTTATTAAAGTCAGGTGCTTCACACAAATGTATACAGAGGTCTTAGGGGTGTTACATCATCTTCTGGCCAGGGGGGCCTGCTGACAATTTACGACCCTCTCCTTGTGACAGCGGTCAGTCAATCAGGACACTTATTTCTCCAGGGCTGATTAGTCTCAAAACAGACGCCACCCAAATAAAGTTACATTCCTACAGGGTGAGGGTGTAGTGGGTTTTAGTTAAGGAAAGAATTTGCTTAGCCTAAGGTCTAACGTGATTAATATCAAAGGTTAATACTTATTTCTTCAATATATTCATTAATGTGTGTAAGGGCAGGGGATGTGGAGACTTAGCAACAAACATTGGCTCAACAAATGAAAAACCCTTCACCAACACAATTTCTAATTAGCCCATTATACTTATACTAATAGTTTTCTAACTTTTCTAAGGAACCTGTTTTTAGAAGGTTTAAAGCATCTCATGCCTCTCACAGTTGGGAGGCTGTGAGCGATCACATGTGGCCGGACAAGCCTGTCAGGCAGGCCAGAGAACCTTCAGAGGAGTTTGTAGGTTAAAACACTCTTATCACGCCCAGGAATTATTATAAACTGGAGCTCTAAGTTAACTCCTTCTCCAAAAGAGGTGGTGGGGGACAGCCCCCCGTAAAGTCAGAGGTGTAGGTAAGAGCACAAAGTAGTAAAGTAGGCAGGCTGGTTATGGGGGTAGACGCTCGAGGATTTCCAGGGGGACTCCTGAGGCTCAATCCCGCCTTTGCGTATGTAGAGCCTCCTTCCTCATGACCTTTGTCACGGGCGGAGTACCTCACTCTGGCCCCCAACAGTAATTACCATTACAAGGAATATTTTCCATTCTTATCCATATAATGTAATTCTGGGCATTCCTCACCCTAGCTTTATATACTCGTGGGCCCAAGTTCATAGGACAGAGACTTCAGGCTACTCACAGGCTCTCCTTGACCTCTTGGGCCTGCGGCACAGGGAGCTTGCTTCATTCCCAGCCCTCACAGAGACCCAAGTGACCTTCTCCCTTCTGCTGCGCTCAGCTGTGACAGCTCATTTGCCTGCCCTGCTCTGTGCTCCTGAGCCATAAACCTACAGACAGGCTGCCTCCTGACCCCAGACTCGGGCTACCTGTCCCTGGAGCAGTGGGGAGCTCTTCAGAGTCAATGTCCTCACTATATTTACATTTCACAAACGATTGAAAAGATCAGCTTATAAAAGCAAAAAGAAAGGCGAGGCATTTAACCTCTCTGGGCCTTTTAAGACAACAGACTTATTATGTTCATATGAATTTCCTGGAAGAAGCCTCTAATTAAAGCTTATTGCCTCTCAGCTGCCATTGGCTGGCAATGTGGCTCGTCCTTCCTGTTCGTTAGAATAGAAGGGCATCCCAGTGTGGTTGTAGCCTCACAGAGCCCATGCCCACCTTCCGGCCCACTCCCCTAGTGAGCTCTAGAATATCCCAGTGCCGCCATGATGACCCCATTGCCCCCTGAGTGGGAGCTGGGGTCCAGATAGGATATTACACCCGTGTTCTTAAAGGAAATGGTAAGACCCTGCTGTACCAGCTGCATGAATGATTAATGAAGGGTAATTAGTTAATGTTCGTTAAGCGTTTTCTAGATACAAAATTTTGGCTAAGAGCTAAATGAAGAAGCAAAAGCCAAAAGACTGCATTCACCCACATGCTGCTGAGAGAATCCCAGAATGATGGAGCTGAGAGAACGAGGGATCCCAGAGACCGTCTGTCCTGTGGTTTGCAAACTCTACACTGCAGGGCTTTCCAGGAAGCTGCAGAGCAACTAGTCTCTCAGTGTTTCTTCCCCAAACAAATCACAACAAGAAAGGCAAACTAAAGTTCCACAAAAACCATGATCACAGCATGACTTGAGGATGTAGAATGCCAAAAATGGCAAAATAACCATGAGGGAAGAGAAAAAGCCTCACATCCCAGCCACTTAGGCTCCAGCGTTCTGAGTCTATGCCCCCCAGCAAGCAGAGCAAATGGCTCCTTCAGCCCATACTACCCCGGAAGTTGCTGAGCCCCTGAAGTGAGGAGCCCTGTGCAGGGGTGCCAGAAGAGAGGAAGTAAAATGTCTCCCAAGTCTTCAGATAAGGTTTACAAACCCCTCCCTGTATCCTCCTTCAAACCAAACCAAACCAAACCAACTCTGAGATTAATTCTGTCCTTGAGGAAGTTTAAAAGCTCTAGGTCAATGCACAGGGGACTTTGCAGTCTAATATTTGGTTAGTTTGTCCCTGACCTGGTACCTAAATTTTAGGAACTGAGCCTTTCTGGTAGCTTAGGTAGCTCAGGGCCCTGCTGCTGGTTTCTGGTGTCAGTGGAGTTCTGCCTGCCACCCTGCCCTTCCTCCGTGGCTTGCACTGAGAGGATACCTCCCCTTTGGTACCTGCTTGACCCCAGGCCTGTCTGTACTTCCTCTGACCCATGTCCCTCTGTCCCCCTGAAATGGTGCTTCACCAACATGTCCTCTGCTGTTCTCCCAGTGGCAGAGAAGGATGAAGTCACCTTCCAGAATCTGGGGGATCGCTATGAACAGAAAAGGTATTTTATTAATTGTGCACAGTTTGCACTGGAGCCCAACATATAGCCTGCTAATTTCAATAGAAAATGTCCCCCAACTCCAATCTGGAAAGACATATCATGTTGATTCTGTGGAATCAACCCCCACAACATCACTACACAAGCATCCAAGTTCGAGAAGCATTGGCCCCACTTCACCTCAAGCCACTTATTGGATCCTGGCCCCTCCCAATTTGCCTATAGCCAAATGACTTTAGCCATTTCCTGTGTGGATGACACTCTGGAGGCAGTGCAGTGAGCCTGATCTCAGACCTATTGGGCAGAGTTAACCTGTCCCTCCTCTAGCGGATGTCCTTAGACTTCACTGAGCCCCTGAGTTGTACAATTCACTATGGCTGATTTTCCTTGATGACTCATACCAACTGTTTGTGTAATAGCACAGTTAGTTAAGAGTTGCTGAGGCCATTGGCACACCACCATGACACACTCTTTGGACTTAGAGAAGAGTAGAACTAATCCTGTTTGGTTTCCCACTAGGTTCTAGGTACTGTTTTACACAGGCATACAGATGAACACGTTCAAACCCCACAGGGACCCTGGGGCAGGTACCATCCACGGTCTGTGTTTCACACATGAATGATCTAGGACTGCAGGATATAATGGACACGTGGCACCCAAACAACTCAAGACCCAAATGCATGTTTTCCTCATCCAAGTCCTATCCTCCTTCCACTATTCAGTATTGGGTGTCCATTCTTTCTGTTGCATCTTTTTGTTCATTTCACCTGTTATGGCCCCTATCAAAGAATGAAAGAAACAGGAGGCGAGGTTGGAATATATGAATTTTGCTGTCAGCTCTTTCAGGAAGATGAAATGGGGGTGGGAGAGGTAGTGGATTGAAACCAATGTTCAAACTGACACTCTTCTTATTATCTCCGGAATTAATTTATCTGGGTCCACCCTGTTTGCCTCACAGCTCCAGGGCCAGGTTTTACGGAATGGCTACAGAGGAACCTTAGAGATGCAAAAAGGGAACACAGTTTCACCAAGCCCCTCATTCATCACCATCTGGAGCAGTAGTCTCATTAATAACTGGGGCTTAATCCTCCAAATTCAAAGAGACTCCCATTACCCAAAACAATAATTTTTTTAATTACCCAAGCAGAATGGCAATCGCATATTGAATACTAAGAATGACTTAAACTAATAAATACTTTTGGAAGTTCCTTGAACATTTTAATGAATTAAAAATTATGAAATATTTATAAGCAGTAACAACACCATTTAGTACCATTAATAAAATAAATACATTAGTCAGAGAATGGAATTCATTGCTATTTTACTACTAGACATTGATGTCAATGACTGAATATTGCTCCAAATTACTTGTAAAATAGACCAATTATTTTAGTGTGATTAATCTTTTCAATTATTTCTTTTATGTAGTTGTAATTTGAAAGTAATTTTCTTTTGGGAGTACAATGACCTCAGCACACTGGTTCCTTATTTATTTATATTTTAAAACCTTTTGTGTCTGCCCCCATTTCCAGGTGATTTTTCAATGGTCGAATGTTTAAAACAGTCACCCAAGCAATCATTCTTGTTCCTAGGCACTTTGTGGGGGCATTTCTAATTGGCTTTATTAGTGATTATGAGTAAGCCATTCCAGAATATAAAAGTCTCTGCCAACAGCAGCTATGCATCAGAAGGGAAAGGAGGGGCGGACAAAGTTCTTTCCTGGTTCCACCAGCTGGGGCCTGGCTGTTTTAGATTGCACGCTTAATTGGCTTGAGGAGGCAATGTGATAGTCGGGTCAATGTACTTTTAGGGTCTTCCCTGGACTTCAGCCATCCCCATGGGATTAAACGGTCCTTTTCCTTTGGGGAAACCGGATTCTGTGCACTTGAGTCACAAAAGAAAAAAAAAAACTGACTTTATTAAAGATAAAAGCATACAGAAGTAGCTGCCTTGGAAATTAAAATGTAGATCTGGGTTATCAGGATCTCTGTTGGAAATGGGGTTTTAGAGGTATATGCTGAAATGTCTATGGATAAGATAATATAATGTCTGGGATTTAGGAAAAACAATCTGGGAAAGGAAGAGTGCAGTGGTGGGTTATAGCCAGCTCACACTCACTGGTAAGAGCTGATTGTTACATTTTCAGAAATCTTGCAAGCTAGCTGGTAAACATTTACTACTGAAAATTAAATTTTATAAACTGACAATTAAATAAAATAAATGATTAAAAAGATAGTATATTAAATGAAAACAAACAGCAACAACATAAATGAAAGGTGGGTAGGACCCTGCCAACATATAACACACCATGGGCTAGTCCTACAGAATTATTCAGTCCTGGTTCCTGAATGGGGACATTCAGCTCAGACGGGGGACATGGGAGAGAGAGGGAGATGGTATTCATCGTGCCAAGGACTGTGCTAGGGGTTCTACATACAATATCAGTTTTAATTTCCCAAAACCCATAATTATATATTACAGATGTTCAAGCTGGTTTTAGGAAAGGCAGACAAACCAGAGATCAAATTGCCAACATCTGCTGGATCATGGAAAAAGCAAGAGAGTTCCAGAAAAACATCTATTTCTGCTTTATTGACTATGCCAAAGACTTTGACTGTGTGGATCACAATAAACTGTGGAAAATTCTGAAAGAGATGGGAATACCAGATCACCTGACCTGCCTCTTGAGAAACCTGTGTGTAGGTCAGGAAACAACAGTTAGAACTGGACATGGAACAACAGACTGGTTCCAAATAGGAAAAGGAGTATGCCAAGGCTGTATATTGTCACCCTGTTTATTTAACTTCTATGCAGAGTACATCATGAGAAACGCTGGGCTGGAAGAAGCACAGGTTGGCATCAAGATTGCAGGGAGAAATATGAATAACCTCAGATATGCAGATGACACCACCCTTATGGCAGAAAGTGAAGAGGAACTCAAAAGCCTCTTGTTGCAAGTGAAAGAGGAGAGTGAAAAAGTTGGCTTAAAGCTCAACATTCAGAAAACGAAGATCATGGCATCTGGTCCCATCACCTCATGGGAAATAGATGGGGAAACAATGTCAGACTTTATTTTTGGGGGGCTCCAAAATCACTGCAGATGGTGATTGCAGCCATGAAATTAAAAGACGCTTACTCCTTGGAAGGAAAGTTATGACCAACCTAGATAGCATATTCAAAAGCAGAGACATTACTTTGCCAACAAAGGTCCATCTAGTCAAGGCTATGATTTTTCCAGTGGTCATGTATGGATGTGAGAGTTGGACTGTGAAGAAAGCTGAGCACCAAAGAATTGATGCTTTTGAACTGTGGTGTTGGAGAATGCTGGGAGCCAGCGTGAGGAAATCTGCCCGTGGCAAAGGTCATGAGAAAGGAGGCTCGGCATCCGCAAAGGCAGGATCGAGCCTCAGGAGTCCCTCTGGAAATTCTGGAGCATCGACCCCCAAAACCATAGTCTGCCTACTTTACTGCTTTGTGCTCTCACCTACACCTCTGACTTTATGGGGAGCTGTCCCCCACCACCTCTCTCTGAAAAAGAGTTAACTTACAGCTCCAGTTAAAAAAGTTCCTGGGCATGACAAGAGTGTTTCAACTTACAAACTCCTTTGGAAGTCCTCTAGCCTGCCTGAACAGGTTCTTCCGGCCACATGTGCTTGTTCACAGCCTCCCAACCATGAGAGGCATGAGATGTTCTAAACTGTCTAAATAAAGATTCCTTTGAGCAGTTAAAAGATTGATTAGAAATTGTATTGGTGAGGGGTTTTTCACTTGTTGGGCCAATGTTTGCTGCTAAGTTTCCATATCCCTTACCTACTGTGTCCCTGGGAGTGTATTGATTAATATAATTGGTGTATAGGAATGTAAGTAGTAGTTTTAATGTTTGTAACCTTGGACCCTTGAGTTAATTCTTTTCTTGTTATAGCCCACCACACCTTTGCCCTGTAGGAATGCAACTTTATCTAATGCTTTTGGAGGGTGGCACTTGACTTTAGAATAATCACCTTTAGAGAAAAATAAGTTTTCTGCAGAAAGGGTCATAAAATGTTAACAGGACTCCTGGCCAGAAGATGATGTAAATCACCTAAACTTTTGCATATGATAAGTTTGCAGGAAGAAAGCCTGGCTTCGATTAGGATCAAGGACTGCTGTCCTTGCATGACTCTACCCCTTCCCCCATTATCCTCTATGCACAACTTAAGGTATAAAAACTACTTTGGAAAATAAAGTGCAGGCCTTGTTCACCAAAGCTTGGTCTCCCCATGTCGTTCTTTCTCTCACCTTCTGGCTGAATTCCCATCTGGAGCATGGAGGCTCGTTAAACCTACTAATTTTGCCTGGGCTTCTAAGATCTGACCAGGGAGGCCTTAGTGTCTCCTCTCCTTCAGGAGAGTGGGAGGACACCCATGGCCTACGTAGGGACTCAAATTCCTTATCTTGGAATTTTATTGGCTTTCCACGTAAACCAAGTTATTCAGCCTCTTTTCTCCACTGAATTTTCTCACTGAGCTATCTTTATTTAACCACTCTATATATCTTTAATTCTATCATATCCTCATCGCCGAAGCCGTCTCCCCTTCAAATCCTCTGACTCCACCAGGGCTGGACCCTGGTAGGAGAAGACTCTTGAGAGCCCCTTGGACTGCAAGGAGATCCAACCAGTCCATTCTAAAGGAGATCAGCCCTGGGTGTTCTTTGGAAGGACTGATGCTAAAGCTGAAACTCCAGAACTTTGGCCACCTCATGCGAAGAGCTGACTCATTGGAAAAGACTCTGATGCTGGGAGGGATTGGGGGCAAGAAGAAAAGGGGATGACAGAGGATGAGATGGCTGGATGGCATCACCGACTCGATGGACATGAGTTTGAGTGAACTCCGGGAGTTGATGATGGACAGGGAGGCCTGGTGTGCTGCGATTCATGGGGTCGCAAAGAGTCGGACATGACTGAGCAACTGAACTGAACTGAGTCCCACTTACTTATGAGGAAAACAAAACTCACAGATTGGAAAAAAAAAAAAAAAAGAAACCTCCTCTGAGATCAAAAGGGTGGTAAATGATGGAGCTGGAATTCCACACTCATTCTGATTCCAAAGCCTGTAATCTCTCTCCTACATTGTAACAAAAAAACCTTTATTCACTACTTACTATGGGAAAAACACTGTTAGTTGGTAATTGGGATGTAGAGTTTTTTTTTTTTTAAAGACAGTCTTTAAAAAAATAGAACCTAGCATCTATTGAGCAAGACACATAAATAACTCTGGAAAGAAGTAGGCTGTTTTAAAACAGAAATATATAGAAACACAATTCTGGGCTGAGACTTCTGGGAGAAGATATATTTGAGCAGAAATCTGAAAGATGTGGCGGACTGGGAGAAGCAGATATTGGGAATGGAGGGGGCATAGCTAAAAAAAAAGCTTAAAGGTGGGAAGGCACTCAGGGAAATGTGAGTAGATCTCAGTGGCTAAATGAAATTTTAGTCATTCTAATGCCTATCTTTTAAAGAGCACAGTCCACAGGTAAAAAACAGGCAAGAAGTTTTAGAGATCGGGAGTCAAGAAGGGGAATGTTTGGTAAACGAGGTTCACCCTCCACCAGGTAGTCACAGTGAGAACTAAGTGAGGACACCAGGCTGTGGCTCAGGGTCCTCTCTGGTTTTCACTTCCGAGCAATAGATCCACCACCACATGATTGATTCAGTCCCTTGAAGAGACCAACCCAGGTGTTGGCCACCTGGATGCTGGCATCAGGTTGGCGATGCTGCAGCTCCCATCACCCACTTGGCACGTTGTTGTCATTAACATGAAGTGTTTGTTTCAATTTATTTCTGTGAATGGTCGTTTCACCATGAGAAACTGAGTGGCAGAGAGGGAGTAGCTTCCTTTTCAAAGACTTGAGGCCAGAGAAGTCAGGGAGCTCAGAGCAACATCCACAAACACACCTCCACAGCCATCCTCTCCTTTGACGCTCACGATTAACGTCAATTTGGGGTCAGCCGTTGACATATTGTTATTCCTATTTTAAATTTAAAAAAAGTGTGCCAATTCTGGGGGAGACCTGATGTCTCTTTTGATCCACAGTGTTGCATTGTTTGCTGTTGTTTAGTAGCTCTGTCATGTCTCACTCTTTGTGACCCTATGGACTGTACCCTATGGACAGGCTCCTCTGTCCGTGGAATGCTCCAAACAAGCATACTGGAGTGGGTTGCCATTCCTCCTTCAGGGGATCTTCCTGACTCAGGGTTTGAAAGTGAAAGTGTTAGTTGCTCAGCTGTGTCCTACTCTTTGTGACCCCATGGACTGTAGCCCGCCAGGGTCCTCTGTCCATGGAATTCTCCAGGAAAGAATACTGGAGTGGGTTGCCATTCCCTTCTCCAAGGGATCTTCTCAATCCAGGGATCGAACCTGGGTCTCCTGCATTGTAGGCAGATTCTTTACTGTCTGAGCCAGACAGTAAAGAAGACAGAGAAGCCCAGGGGTCAAAAATGTTTCTCATGCTTGGCAGGTGGATTCTTTACCACTAGCGCCACCTGGGAAGCCTAAAGAGGTGGAAGTGAAAGAAATGAAAGTGTTAGTTGCTCAATCGTTTCTGACTCTTTGCAACGCCATGGACTGTAGCCTGCCAGGCTCCTTGGTTCATGGAATTCTCCAGGAAAGAATAGTGGGGTGGGTTGCATTCCCTTTTCCAAGGGACCTTCCCAACCATGGTATTGAACCAGTTCTCCTGCATTGCAGGCAGGTTCTTTACTGTCTGAGCCACCAAGGAAGAGGTAGAAACATGACTTAAATTCCCTGATTGCCGGTTCAGCATTCATTCTGTGTTCTTTCTGAGAAAGGTGCATTGTAACTAGTTTGGAGGAAGACATCTCTACAAATGGAGCACCTATTCAATACCTTGGGCAAACTAAATATAAGTCAGGGATGCCCTTGGGGAGCAGTGTTTGTCCTAAGTAGAATAGAGATCTTAAAGCCATAACATCAAAACTCAATCTTAAGACAGAAACAAGTTTATATCAAGGTCACTATGCATTTAGTTTAGTACCGCTCAGTAAATACCTGTTGTATGAATGGGTGAATGCACAGACGGTTGGATGAATGAGTCTGCTACACAGACAGGTTTTTGCTGGCAGTCCGAAGACAGCATTCCACAGTAATTTCACAAGCACAAACTAAGGAAGGTGCTGGGGTGCTGCTTGCTTTTGGAACAGAAAATGCCCAGTTTGGGCCAGGCTGCCAGGAGCCCATGAGGTTATCCTTCATTTTACCCAGCTGGATTTTGGATCTTACTCTAAAGGTTAATTGGTTCCACATGGCTGGCCAAATATTGGAATCTATTTGTGTAGCTTCTCTCATTTCATCTTGTCCCCTCTTGGTCTAAGGAGGATATCCTCCAGTGCCCATCACTGTCTTTGATAAAGTAAGAAGAAAGAGAAGGGAGAGAGGGCCAGGTGATGCCATGCGTGTTTTATTGGAAACAATCATACCAGCTCCATACTTAGCATCTCAAAGCCAGGACCCACAGTGACAAAAGTCTGTCTGGGGAAATGGCCCATATTCAAAGTACAATAGCCTTGGGCTTAGTCTTAATCATTTAAAGAAGGTCTGGTTAATGTAATTCCGTTTTGCTATTACATTTTAAATAAGTACAGTATAATAGGATCAAAAAGCTGGGGTTAATAGGAGAGTTAAAAATCAGACTGCCCAGCAACTCTCAAGCTGTATTTCATGAAAGCCCATTTGGAAGGTTTGTCAAAGACTGTGGAACTGGTGGGCTCCTCACCGTCACTTCCTCTAGGGCAGCTGTACTTGTGTAATTTCATATCCTGGGTTTTTATATAAGACTTTGTTTGAATTAAGAGTTAAGCCTCTAAAAAATGTTTGAAGACTGTGGATCTAGTTTACATGTCCTCATTTTAGGCACAAAGAGGCTAAGATAGCTGTCATCTCCCACTCTTTCGGGACATGTGTTTTAAGGTGTCTGCAGTGGTCTGACTGCATTGTATTCCTCGGATTCCTCCCCCTTCCTGAAGTATAGAAGTCAGTGAAATCACCGTCAGCACCATGGATAGTGTGAGTGAGGCTTCTGACACCCTCTCTGAATGGATTAGAAGTAATGTGTGTGACAATGTCTTGATAGAGTAAGGGACCATGAGTGCTTCTTGGGAAAAGGTCTGTTAGTGAGCTGAATGTGGCTCTCATCTGGGAAATCTCAGTTCTGATTCTTGTAGGTTCATGAAAGAACTATGGCCACCTGCAGTAAAATGTGTTTAGGCTTACATCCTTGATTTTCATGGATGGGGGACCCACTATTGATAAGGGTGTGGTGGTCCTCTTAAACTGCCTTTGACCCGTCTGGGCAGGGAAAGGGAAATTCTGAGTTGGTTTCTTAGAAAAACTGAGAACTTGATGACAATGAGATGGAGGTAGGAAGCACATTGGACTAATCAGTAATTTAGTGTGTTAAAGTTCAAGGTAAATTTTTGAGTGTTTGTGCATTCAGTTTCCACACGGTGAGGGAGGCAGATTAGATGCTTTCTGGGGTCCTTAGCAGCAGTGACCTTCCACAGGCAGCACCAGCGTGTGGCAGCTAACAGCATGGATGCTGGAGCCAGATGGCCTCCATTCCAATATCAGCTGTGAGACTCTGGGTACGTGACTGCTGTGCCTAGTGATGATAATAATAATGCATACCTCACAGTGTTGCTGGAAGGATTAATGAGTTAATATATGAATGTGCATAGGACAGGACCAGGCACATAGAAGGTGCTAGGTGGGTGTTTGCAATATGTAATTTTATGAACACACTGACTGTTTTCAAGTCCTTTTCAAGATGCTAGTCCTGCTCTTCTGACGTATTTTTCAGCAGGTTCCTCTGAACCTGAGGAGTCCCAATGAGTGTACTGCATAATCCTATGCTTTAATTGTCTGCTGAAGAAAAGTCATTATGAAAGGGTTAAGGGTTCCCTGGGAGCCTGGGCATGTAAGGGTTGATATCCCTGCCCTCAGTACTGAATACACACACCACTCTTTCAAGATGAGGGAAAAATCTCTTCCAAGTAATTTCCACTCACTGCTACTTTCTTTTGGGAGTAATAGGGTAATAGCCCAAAGCTATAAAAGCAGGAACAGCATTTGTCAATTGATTGATTAGCTGATCAGTCAACAAATATTTACATTGTGTTTCTTATATGTTTAGCATGGTGTTAACTGCACTCTGGAGAAATAAAAGCAATATAAGACAAGGTTCTGAACCTTGTTAGGGCCCCAAAATGACTAACTGAGAAATAATTATAAAATAGCTACTAAATTTAGATGCAGAGAACAAAGTCTTCCAAGAATAATTTCTTTAGCTGTGAGTGATGTTCTGGAGGGTTTGGGCCCCAAGCTGGATCTTAAATGATGAATCAGTGTTCAAAACATAAGGCCTGGGATCAAGTAGGCATTATTGGCATAGTGTAGAGAACACCAGTCTGTTAGAGGAGAGGTATGGGGAAACAGAGGGCATAATGTTGGGCAGGTACAGAAGGGCCGGATTGTAAATGACTGTGGAAATCAGGCAGAGGCACTGTGGCTTCCCAGGCAGGATTGAGAAGTGGTGAAAGCACCAAGGTCAGAGTCAAGGTGGTCCTGATGTTAATCCCAGCTCTACCATCAACCAGCTGGGTGATCTGCAGCCATCACTTTTCTGATGTGAAGCGGTCTTCACTTCTGAGTGAAGTGGTCCAGCCCAACCTTCATATTCCTGATGTGGTAGACAATAAGAAGTTACTGGAACCTCATGAAAATGCCACAAGCAAAGGGAATTTGGAGGAGATTTTTCTGGCAATGTGTGAAGGATGGATAATGGTATCAGGGAGACTAGCTGGAAGTCTATTTAGTCTATTTAGTCTAATAGCTAGAAGTCTATTTAGTCTAATAGCTAGAAGTCTATTTAGCTATTGCTGAAGTCCCAGAATACATATATGAAGGCCTGAATAAAGCACGTGGCTGAGGAAATGAAGTCAGAAGGATAAACTCAAGAAGCAGTAACAGTAGCATCTAGACAGCAACAGATAGAATGTGAGGCAGCCACAAGCCTAGAGCCCAAGGCTTGATCATCCGGATGTAGGGATAAGAGGAAGAGTCAAAGATAATTCTAAGGTAAATAAAACTCCAGCCTCTACACATTCCATTAAGGCAGCAGGATGTCATGGATAGAAATACTGGCTTGGTGATCAGACTGATTTGGGATTGAGTGTGGCTCTACCTTTCCCTAACTATACAATGATGGTAACTTTAGAAACATCTGTGAGGTTCAGTTTCCCCATATGTAAAATGAGGATAATAGTACCTGGTTTTTAGTGTTATTGTAAAGCTCACAGGAGATAACTAACACGTGTAAAGGGATCAGCACTGTATCTGTGCACATGCTAAATGCTCCATAGATGTGAGCTTTCATTGCTTACTAACTGATCAGCTAATAACTGTTACATTCTATGATAACAGGTGTTAGGATTCAGAGGGAGTCACGACCTCTGCCTTCATGGCACCCACAGATAGATATCTTCTCTTTTGCGAGCAGAATTGTCCCAGTGACCCCATCTCCAGTTTAGTTAAAATGGCATTTTTTTTTCTTGTGGGACAAGGAAGGGTTGTAGAAGTCTATATAAAGCAGACCAGATACCCTACAAGCTGAAAAGCTGAAAGTGAAAGTCATGTCCAATTCTTTGTGATTCCATGGACTATAGCCCACCAGGCTCCTCTGTCCATGGGATTCTCCAGACAAGAATACTGGAGTGGGTATCCATTCCCTTCTCCAGGAGGTCTTCCCAACCCAGGGATCGAACCCAGGTAGAAAGTAGACTAGATATCCCAGAAACCTATCAACCTGATCAGCCCCTTCAAATGCACTACTTCTCTTAGCTCCGCCCCTTCAAATGCACTACTTCTCTTAGCTCCTCCCCTTCATGACCTAACTGAAGTAATGATCTCAGAAAACACAGATGTTTGTCTACATCAAACAGGCCTTGGGTATGCCTGCAAAACAACTCCTTCTCTTTAAATATATGAGGGTAGCTTTAGGATACTTCTTATGTTTTCAACTTGTCCACACCACCCGATGTGCACCTGAATTTGTTCCATTATAGGAGAAAGAGTTAGAAGTTCTCAGGAAACACTGGGATCACTCTGTTCTCTGCCTCACAGGTCCACAGTGGTCCTCTCATACCTCTTGGTGGCCACAGGATTCCAAACCTGAGAAGGAGCACAGAGGACACCTGCTTCCCCATGAAAACCATCTGTTCTTGGACTTGGAGCCTCTGAAGGAAGGTAGCTGGGCCATGAGAACCTTCCTGGGTCTCTTGGCAGGTCCACTTTCCTTAAGGAATCAGAGACAGATTTCTTTTCTTCCTCCTTAAGAGAGTGTCCTGCCAGAAGAAACACTTTCTGGACCATTAGAGAAAGTTAGAGAGGTCAACTCTCTTGGTTTTTTAAGGGTAGAGAAGCAGAAAAGAAACATATCTTGTAAACTGTGCAATGGATTGCTGCAAATGCAAGACAAACTACAGAGGGAGAATACTGTAGGTGAAAGGAAGTCGTAGGCGTAAGGAAGGAAAAATGTGCACAACTGGTTGAGATCTTTCCCAGGTGCAAAGAATTTTTGCAAGAGTATTTGTGCTGGGCCTAATACTTGGAGTTTTATAGCCTCTTATTCCCTTCTGATGCTGCTGAAATGAGATTAGGCCAATTCTGGGAACTCATACCTTCTTCCTGACACATTCCTGATAACTGGCTCCATTTCAACACATAACCTCTTTTGGACGGTACGTGGACCCTTGACATCGGTGAGGACTGATGATGTCCAGAGACGTTCACAAATCCCTAAGTTAGTGAGTGTGGAAACATTTGTACAAGCTCCTGGCTTTCTCCCAAACCATATGTTTCTTGTACAGCGTCTCACATCACAGGCTAGGCACCTTTTCAATTTGAACTGAAGTTCAATCTATCATGTTATGATAGATTTTTCTTTTTCTGACACATAAACCAGTTTTGATTAAAAAAGAAAGAAAGAAAGAAAACCACTTTGTGAAAGTTCTTGCAAGGCTAGCAGTGAATGAAGAGCAACAGCAAGGTAAGGAACTGGGTGGTCAGTAGGGTCCCTACCTAAAGGAGTCCCTTTTGTATTCAGCTTCAAAATCAAAACTGGGCCTCAACATGCAATCAATGGCTATGTGTTATGAGCCTTCATGGCTGCTGATGAACATTCTAAATGGAGAGGTTAGGCCTGGGAGTGCCACAGACTCCCTTTCTGTCTATCCTTCATTCCTGGGCCTCCAGACCACAGGTTCCATAGCACAGGTTAGTGAACCTCGAGGAAGAGGCAGGCATGGCAGGAGAATAGTGGCTATGAAAACAACTTGTTTCCTAAAGATTTGTACAATTCAAGTCCATCTTATATACCCTTTACATGTGGAAAAATAATAAAGGATATTTATAATGATGACCCTAGGTCTTCTGAAGAATCAAGGAAAGATCAACCTCATATCTATATCAATGATCAGTCTTCTCCTGCATACCAATCACACTTGGAGCAATGTCTAATGAAAAATATATATAAAATATCATCTTGAAAATAGGAATAAAAGATCAAAAACTCTGTAGAGGGAAGAGAAAATAAGTTTATCAAATAACTACACAGATATAATTTATTGTGATTGAGTATTGCATTTAGCTCAGAGTTTCCTGGCAACAAAGACAAAAAGAAAAAAAAATTGACAAATTACTCTTCAGGAGAGAGATGTCTTCTCTTGTTAATAAATCTTGAAATAAATTCACAATGTGGAGTTATGCAAAAGGAATTCAATGACACATGCCTTAATGATTTTTACAAAATAAGCAAGAATTTTCACATATAACCATTTCCCACATTGTCCCTTAATAACAGCTTAAATCAAATCATTAAAAATACTTAATTGTAAATTTTACCTCAGGGGGGAAAAAAGTAAAGTACTAATCATTATCAAGTTAGTAGGATGGAGATACATGTGAAAAAAAAAAAAGGCAGAATGTTGATAATTGTTGAAACTGGGTTGAGGGTATATGGGAGCCCATTGCACTATTCTATTCATTTGTAAACATTTGAAAATTTCCACAAAACAAAACAAAACCATAGCTGAAAGCATCTGGACTCCAGGGAAATTAAGCTAATGTGTTATCCAACAAAGACTATATTCTATTCGATATAGCTTTAAGTTAAGTAGATATAATATTATAACTCAATCTTTGAAAATTGATCAGCTGGGCTGTGAACCACTTGGCAATATTCAGAATCAGACCCAAAGCACTGGAGACACTTCTGTATAAGTGTGCACATTTTCAGCTAATTATGGTGGCAGATTACTGACCTACTTAAGACAACAAGCTACCAAGGAGTGGATGGGGAAAGCCAGATTCAGATACCTTCACTGCAGTTCTTCAGGGCAAAGAAGTCCACTGCAGATAAGCTTCGGTTTCCATTTGAGATATATTCCAGGGCCACTCGGAACGGGTTCTCTGGGCGCCCAATTCTTCCCTGCAGCACAGTCCAACTGGTTGCATTGGAAAGCAGAGGGGGAAAAACACAGAAAAACAGTGATGAGAAGCAGACCTAACCTATAGAGAGGTCCCATGCCTGCCCTGACTTTAGGGCCCATGTTCTCCATTCTGTACGAACCCTAAGTGGGTGGAACCCTAAGTGGTTCTGAGGATGGTCACTGACAGCAACACACACACACATTTATTTCCTTCTTGTCCAACTAACTCAGAGACCCAATTCTTAAACCTACTGCGGCCACTGGTGTGTCTTTTGTCTTACTTTTTAGGCAACGCCAGACCTTTGGACTATTTCATACAGGAAAAAATATGTACACCTGAGAAAATCTGCCAGCAGAGTGAAGGAATAGTCTTCAAAGCATTTATCAGTGTACTAATAATTATCTCTGGAAAGAATGCTTGGTTTTGGGAATTTTATCTCATCCTCAAATCTCAGAATCCTCGGGTTTGCTATATAGTTACTTAAGGGAAGCTAGCAAGTGCTATTTATTGACTGCAGGAAAATTAAAGTGCATTGAAGCATGTATTTTGGGGTAAAAGCTACCTAAGATTGACGTGGACTCTGCAAAAAGGTGCAAACAGAAGTAGACAGAAGCAGGTCAAATGTGAGCTCTGCATCTGTCTATAATCAAGGACACTGACACAGCCAGAGAATAGAGAATAAGCTAAATGAACATTTTTACACCTCACTCAGGCTATTAACCTCTTGGAATAGCCTCCTGTCACTGATTGCAACATCAAATTTACTTTCCAACATTGATTCAGGTTTTTTAAAATACATAATTATTTTGATAACTTTGTGTGGAGAATGGAAATTACCTGGACTATTTCACATTTTCTTTCCTTTTAAATAAAAACAATTTTATTGAGGTATAATGCACAATAAATTGCACATCCAAAGTGTACAGTTTGATGAATTTTGACATGTGGATTCACCTTAACTCATCACAATGTTTCATACTGTCTTACCACTAGGTTGGGCTTAGGTATGGTAGTACGCATGCTAAGGAACTTAGGGAAAGACTAGCTTTTTGTTTAAAAAAATTTTAAAGCACCCTCCCAAATTTCAAGTATAAAGGTATTAAAAATTCAGAAAAGTTGGTAAAGGAAAGTAAAAGTCACCTGGAAACTCATCTAGAGACTACCTTGGTAAACACCTCTGTAAGCAGCATGGTAGCTACAGCTTTACACATATAAGGTCATACACACACGTGCTCCCTCAATGGTTTGTCGTAAGACAATCAATATAAATTACATGATCAGGTCAAAGGCTGCATTTTAACGATTTGTGCATTGCTCCTGGTTTTTCCTCTTTATGATCAGGCTGAGGCTAGCCCTGTGAGTTTATCTTAGGACGAATTCTTAGAACCTGGGTCAAAGCATATATGTATTTAAAACTCTGAGGATATTGTCAGTCCTCTAACACTGAATTAGAGGGTTCATTTCTCCATTTGTTTGTTGACATGGGATCCCATCAAATCTTTTCCATTCATTAACTTTTGGTGAGGAAGGCATCACGCAAAGCAATCTATGGTCTTCAGGGGGGTGTTCCTGGATGGGGATTGTGTGTCTCTGGTTCTTGCCATGTTGCTGGGCATGCAATGAGGTTTGCTGGATGAAGAAGGCAGTGCTGTTCCCTTTCCATGCTCTTTTGTAGTTAATTCTGAGCAATGGAGCCAGTGCCTCTGCCATTTGATAAAAGCGTATTAAGTTTCCCCACAATAGATGCTGTAGAAGAGACTATTGCTGTTGTGAAGTTTGTTCTCTGTTTCTGTACCCAACAGGATTTCTATCCAAAATAAAACCAGTGCAATTGAGTAAGGAAAAGGGGCCTTTCCGTTTAAATGTGGAACTGTCAAAGAAAAAAAAAATTGAAAAGAAAATGTAAATGAGGGGTTCTTAAGGAAAAAGAGACAAAGAGAGCAGAATTTTTCTTGTTCTTCTGAAAAATAAAGGACTCTATTTTTGAGGGAAGATGGTGGTGAAAAGGCATGACTATTCATATTCTTCCACAATCATAGCTCTCTGCTCTGAGGAATGATGGATTTTAATTCCAGGTACACAGTGGCCCTTGATGATGATTTCCATTTCTGTATTGGCAGTAGCCCTCTGGATAAATGTGTCAAGAGTTTTAGGAATTAGTTTCTGAGTTACTGATGCAATAACTTTTGTCTGAAATTCTCTGGCCTCCCATAGTTTACTGCTGCAACTTTAATAACTTTCAGAGCAGTTGCCAAACATGATTTTATAACCAAGGAAGTTGGGACTGAAAAAGGGCAAGCTTATACCTAGGGTCAGATTTGTTTAAGAGACAGCAAAAACCCTATAGGGGGTGGGGTGGGGAATACCACACACTCTCTTTTCTCTCTCCCTCCATTTTCTTGGCTGACATCCCAATGGTCATGAAACTTGCTCCTTAGGGTCCTATTTTCCTCTTTAGCTGGTGGCAACTCTACTTGTGCTTGCAAGGCGGGAAGTGATGTTCTAACCTAGAGCCTCCTAGAGACAAACGTGCAGCTATATGCACATGCTGGGGATTTGCAGTCATCTCAGCACTGGTGCTTCGATCAATCAACATGACACTGTGGGGAGTCCATCTGGACTTCAGGAAGCCAGAAGCATGGTCTGGATGGCCTGTCATCATCCATTATCTTCCAGTTGTCTCTCTGGAGCTCTTTACTTCCAGTTCTGGCTCTGCCAACGGTTTGCCTGATGACTTTGAACAAGGCACTTTACTCCAAATGCCTGAAATTTTAAATGTTTTCTAATCAGTTGTATTCTCAACCACAGAAAGTATCTCCAACTTGGTGTAAATTTGCTGAGAAAACAACTGACTACACATTTTTTGCTGAGTGGCTGCATCATAATGAATCAGAGTCCACTGAAGAAGGCAGGAGGGTTGGTTTGTGAATAGCAAGGTCCATTTCTGACCTGGAGGTTGGAAGCTGTATATTCAAAGGCCATCAGGTTGGGAACTGAGTCCCAGATTATGGTCCTAGACTTTCATGGGGTATGGTAAGTCCCAGAACCCATTTGGGTTTTAGTTTCTTCATTAGCAAAATGTTAAGAGTTCTCCAAGGTCTCATACTGATCTGATACCAATACTTCTCTAGCAGATCACCCAAGTCCTAGTGACAAAACACTTTACCAAAACCCTGAAAGCTTCAGTGGGCCAATAATATTCTACAGAAGGTGGAAGAAAGATTTGTCAAATAACTCAGACTTATTTCTCCAAAGAGACTCAGTTCCACCCCCTCAGAGACATGAAGAGACTGGTTCAAGGTCACCCATTTGGTTATCTGAAGACCAAAGATTAAAATCAAATATATTATTGCTCCACAACTGCAAGAACAGGAGACAATGTGACCCATGAATCAGTCTGTATATTCAGTCACATTTCGTATTGCTAGAATCATGGAGATAAAGAAAGATGTGTTGACTTAGCATTGCTGCAGGGAATCACCAGTCTGGGTTTTGAGGACAGACAGGCCAGTCAGAAAGTGAAATACCTTGTCAGAAAATGCACACATAAAAGCAAAAAAAGTCATAAGAAGATATGACATGGAAACAGAAACTCTAAGGTTCCTACTGCCCCATACCAGGACAGTCTCTCCAAGTTTAAAGGAGACTGGCACTTCTGATGTGAGCCAAGCTGCTGATGATATTGTTGGCAGCATGTCTCAAAAGGATGAAGGCAGAAAGTTATTTTAAGTCCAGAACGAAGGGGCACTTTCTGACAGCACTGGAGGGCCATGGGTGGCACCTGACAAGATGGAGGAATGTGTATTACTTCCTGCTGTGTGATATTCCAATAGGCATGTTGATGTAGGGCTGGCTCACAAAAGTGAGCCATCAAACCTACATGCTGGTCAATGGAACCCCTTTCTGAGATGGTTTTAGCTGCTTCAATATCAGGAGGCCTACATTCACTTCTCAGCTCCATGATCTACTAAGCAACCATAGGCAAATTATATACTTACTCTCACCTCCTATTTCCTTATTTTTAAGGTGGGAGTCATAATGCCTAGCTTTCTAGATTGTTGTGAGGATTTATGAGAAAGATGTACACAAGAAACGTCCTTATCAGGGGCTCCATAAATGGGAGCTCTTCTTATAGAAGACCAGAACATTTTTTCATAGAATGGCACTGGGCCATGAAACTATTTGCATCTCAATTCATTTATAAGATTCAAGTGGGAGAGTAAAGTAGACAAAAGAAGGTAAGAAAGGCATTAGCAATTTATGAATAGCAGCCCCTTTTGTTGAAATGAGGAAAAATTTTTAGTTAAAAGAAATTATGTTGGAACAAAAAGAAACTATGTTGAAACAAAAAGAAACTATGTTGAAAAACTCCTACAACCAAATACGTTATAATTGGACTATGATAGCAGATCAATATTCTGCCCAGAACTCTCTAAAGGCCCCATCTCACTTTGGAGTAAAATCCTCTATTTAGCTTCGCATCTTTCTGTAGCATGTGAAAAGATGCCTTATGTCTAGATGTTGGTTAGGATTTGTTGAATTGAATTTCATTTCTCAGGCATTTATTGGTGCATTATTGTATACTAGATAACATATTAAATGCTCTGAGGATCCTTAGAGTTGAGAATGTAGTTTTGTACTTAAGGAGCTTACAGACTGGCGAGGAAGAGTAAAAGTAGGAACTGAACTTCACAGTGAACAGCAGTATGTTGCTGCTGTGTCACTTCAGTCGTGTCCGACTCTGTGCGACCCCATAGACAGCAGCCCACTAGGCTCTTCTGTTCCTGGGAGTCTCCAGGCAGGAACACTGGAGTGGGGTGCCATTGCCTTCTCCGAGAACAGCAGTATAGAGGAGCTGAATGAGCAGCACAGGCACTATGTGCTGCTGAATCATAGAGAGCAAAGTGATGTCTTAAATCCGGTGATCAGGGGAGGTGTAACTTGAGGATGGGTTGTGAAGAAGGGGCAGGAATTGGGAAGAGGGTGATGTAGAAAGGGAGGCTGGCATGAGCACATGAGCAGAGCCCATACAGACTGTGTATACAGAAAACAGGTGGTTCTGTCTGGTGGGAGTCAATGTTTTTCACTAATTTCTATAGGAAGGAGGTCCTCTGTGTCTTGCCACTCCCCAACCTCAACCTCCTTATGGTCAGGGTGATGGATCATTCATCATTGCGTCTTCCGGGCCTGATACATTTTAGACACTTAAGTATTTGTTGAATAAGAGAATAAATGTACCAACAGATTTCTGTTAAATGAGACAAGATTCTGACATTCTTTATATTGCAGTTTGTACTGTTCGCTGAACGCAGGGTAGGCAAGACATGAGCTAAGAGGCTGGAAGGAAACTCAAGGAGCCACAGGAACTGCAGAAACATTTATTTTCTCCTGACTGGCATGGCAGCCATAACACAGCCTCTCTCCTGGCTGACACAGCAGCCATAGCAGCAGCCATAACATAGCCATAACATAGCCATAGCATGACCTCATATAACATATCGATGATATTGCTCCAGTGTAGCCCTGATGCAGCAGCAGCCAGGGCCTTCATGGTGAAACGTACACAGGTGTACTGCATAGAGTAGCCTGTGACCAAGCGGCTATCTTGTGACATACATGCACAGTGCTGTAAGTGGTCTCACCTGTTACATAATCATTATTTACAAAACATGGGGCAAGAGTGAGAGGCTGTGGGGCAAGAAAGCCTGACCATGCCATCTTGGCTAATTTGCTCTTTCCCTATAGTAGTGAAGTTGAGTTAATCTCAAAGTTCAAGTCAATTCATTATTGTTGGCTCTCATCCATTCAAGTGGTAATGATACCTTCCCTTAGGAAGAACCTAAAGACTGGGAAATTTGGGGGGGTTGAAGGAAGTTTGGGATTTTTTCACTGTATAGTTCTTGGCTCCCCCTTTGCCCACACATAGGCCCCACTTTAAAGGGGAAGGAAGGGCCATGGAAAACCATCAAACTAGCTTTTGTGCAAGGACCTAGAACCCAAAGAAGGAAACCCAAAGAGTTATAGTATGTCCTGAGACATGGAGGGGACCTGAGTGCTCAACTAGGAGAGGTCCCATCTCATGCATGAACACCCTCTAGAACCCAGTTCAGCCTTGAACCTTGTTAATGAATATTAACAAGGGCAACAATTCTAATGATATTAATAACTGCACTAATAATGTGATCAGCAACAACAGTTAACATTTATTGAGGGCCTACTCTGTGCTCTGCTTCTAGTTGAGTTTCAAACCTAGTGTCATGTGACTCCATAGTCTTTACGAACACCTTCCTAAATTGTCCTTTTAAGCTTCTTGAGGTTAGAAACCATGTCTTCCTGGGCCTTTATTTCAATTTCTGGCTCTGATGAATACAGCTAGGGATTCGAAGCTAAAAGATATGGTCATCCCACATTCTGTAATGGCTACAAGTGCCAAGCCATTCTGGTAGTGACTACCCCCTTGCCAGGATAGCTAAGCTCACAAATTAATTGAGGATGATGGAAACCACACAAATTAGACAACCAGCCACGTCCTTTTCACATGGAGCTTAGTCACATGATTACTATTATTACTGAGCATAAGACTGTCAAGGCTCAGGCCACACAGCTGACATTCCTTCACATATCCCTTTGCTAAGACTCTCTTTTGACAAGTGTCGGGATGTGGGTGTGAAGGTGTGAAGGTTCATTAGAAATAAGGGATTGAGCCTGTGGCAGCTCATCTAGATCGATTAAAAAAAAAAAGTCAATTGCACTTCTCTCCCTAATCTTATCCTAAAGGAAAGAAGCACACATAACTTTCAAGGTTTTTTAAAAATAGACTTTGTAGTAATTCTACAGCAAATATAAACCATTCAGCACTATTTTTTATTGTTTCCATTAAATCAGCCTGCGTTTAAAGCATTTTTATGGGAGATAGCAGGGAAGAAAATGCCAGATCAATGTAAATTTTACTGTAAAGTCCTTTGTTGCTAGTTAATTTTCTGTAATAATAATTACAGTTGGTATGTGGTGTGGGGTCTTTTACCCAAGTAGCCCTGGCTTTGTTATTCCTTGCCCTTCAAGATTTCCCAGAAGTTAGATGTGTGTGCCCGGGAGAGAATTGGAGCTGGATGGAAACTAGGTTTCCAGTTGATTCAGGATGTGGTTCCCACCAGCCCGTGGTGGAAAGAGATGCCCTGAGGCTGAGGGTGGCTTCTGGCTCTTCTGGAGGGAACTGTGGGAGCAGTGAGGTGCTGAGACATGGATGGGCTCACTGGGGCCACAGTGGACTCGGTAGAGACCTTAGCACTGATGGTCAGAAAGCAGTTTTGGTTTCTATCAGAGATGCTGTGTGGGTGACAGGGATCTGGAAGGTGGCCCAGCTTTCCCTAGGTGGGGGCTAAGAAAATGTTCCCAAGCTGCCTTTCCCCTAATTCTTCTGTCATGCTCTTGAGTGAAGAAAAAAGTTGAATGGTTTTTGGCTCTTCTTCCTGGCCTCTCTTTAGCTTCTAATTTTATCTCCTTCCCTCTCTCCCTCCCTCCTTTCCTTCCTTAATTCCTTTCTCATTTACTCCCTCCCTTCCTTTTTTCTTTCCTTCCTTCAGGAGAAGTATACTGATTAAGAGCACAAACCTTGGAGGCAGGCTTCCCATTTTATAATCTCAATCCTACCTCTTACTGACTGTGACTTCTGGCCAGCTACCTACCTAATCTCTCTGTGCCCAAGTTCCATCATTAAGAAGTAGGGATAGTAAAAGACCCTATAAGAGGTGTGTTGAAGACCATGTGGATTAACAGATGCACAGGACTTAGCTGACACTCAAGAAGCATCAGCTAATACTGTTACTATTAGGTTAGTGTTTCTTCTCTCTCTTATACCCGCTTTGGCAGATGACCTTACGAGGAAGGACTTTACAAGAGGGTGGAACAGGAAATTGACTGAGTATGATGGGATTTCAGGGATTAGGGGGGAGCCTCCCACCCCAGAACACCCAAACTTTGGGGATTCTTTCCAGTCTCCCATGCAGCACTGAAGAGACAAATGCAAAAATTCAAATACCCCAAGGAACACTGTGCCAGGCACTCGATATACATCTCATTTATTTGTATGTGTGTGTGTGTGTTCATTTACATTCTGCTTCATTCCAGAAAGGATTTAAGGCAGCTATTTTACTTTATTTCATTTAATTTTCACAATAAATGCATGAGACAGATATGACCATCTCCATTTTATAAGGGAGAAAATTGAGGCTCAGAGAGCTTATAAACTTGCCCATGTAGTAAATAGTAAAAGGTGATATGAACCCAAGATGATTTATCTTCAAAACTGTTGCACTTCCTACTACATCACACATGGGTGTAAATTTATGTTAAACGTAAATAACTTGTTTATTAAAAGAATTTTTAGTGGGTCAGAGGTGGCTAGTATTTGAAGAACAGCAGTGCTCAGAAAAGGCTGTATCCAAGAAATATTTGGCTTTTTCCAGTGCTGTCCCAGGCTATCTTATTCCTTTTCCCCTCAAGCTCTACATAGTCACAACCATGTGGGAATACATGGGACTGTGGCAGCAAACATCCACCTGGTTCCCTGGCAGAGAGCTTTTCTTCATTCTATACACCAGGCCATGCACAAAGAGGAGCCTGAGAATGAACCTCTGCAGACATAGCCCCTAGATCACTGGATGTGAGGTGGAGACCATTAGACTGATGATAGCCACATTTGTAAGAAAAAATGTTAGTAGAAGGAATGTTCTTAAATGACCTCCCTGTGACCAATCTGCTTGCTGGATTAGCATAATCTCTACATTTTCTTTTCAAAGGTACACCCTGTGCTCTGAGTGCTCAAGGTCACTGAATGTTCAAGGTTACTCTCTCATGCTCCTAGACCTTCCACTCCTATCACTTGAGTTAGTTTGGCTTATTCCCAACTCTGTTTATGCCAATTGTACTCACTAAGTGGATGCAACATGAGCAAGAACAATCGGAATTACTTTTTGAAGACACCCCACTCCAGTACTCTTGCTTGAAAAATCCCATGGATGGAGGAGCCTGGTAGGCTGCAGTCCATGGGCTCACTAAGAGTCGGACACAACTGAGCGACTTCACTTTCACTTTTCACTTTCATGCATTGGAGAAGGTAATGGCAACCCACTCCAGTGTTCTTGCCTGGAGAATCCCAGGGACGGGGGAGCCTGGTGGGCTGCCGTTTATGGGGTCACACAGAATCGGACATGACTGAAGTGACTTAGCATAGCATAGCATAGCAGAGGTAAGTTATTAAAAATAACTCTTGTTTAATCTTCCCTGGTGGCTTAGACGGTAAAGCGTCTGCCTACAATGTGGGAGACCTGGGTTCAATCCCTGGGTCGGGAAGATCTCCTGGAGAAGGAAATGGCAACCCACTCCAGTATTCTTGCCTGGAAAATCCCGTGGACAGAGGAACCTGGTTTGGCTACAGTCCATGGGGTCGCAAAGAGTCAGACATGACTGAGTGACTTCACTCACTCACTCAGGGCAACAGAAAAGATTAAGAAAAAGACCTTAAAAAATCCTGAAAACTTTCAGAGTGGTTCACAAGGACTTGACAATTATTTCCATTTAAAAAAAAACTGAAACTGAAAATCATGGATGTGCTGTCAGGAATGCGATTTATACAGAAAGACACTGTAGAATATCCGAGAAACAGGCCAACACTGGAAGCAAAAGCCTGGGCCCTACAGCAAGAGCCTGGTGGATTAGCATATGTTTAGAAACTTCTGGTGAAAATGTATAAGGATGTAAGTTGATTCTCAAGCAACTATTGGTCTCAAGCTTACTGTCTAAGAACATTTCTTTTAGCTCTAGTATGTATTGAAAAATGGGCTTCCCAGGTGGTACTAGTGGTAAAGAACTCACCTGCCAAGGCAGGAGACTTAAGGGACGCAAGTTTGATTCCTGGGTTGGGAAGATCCCTTGGAGAAGGGTATAAGAGAATCCCACGACAGAGGAACCACAGACAGAGGAGACTGACAGTCCATGGGGGTCGCACAGAGTCAGACATGACTGAAGTGACTTAGCATGCAAGCACATATTTAAAAATCCATAGAGGATTCACTAGAGCTTTTCTTCTTTTAAAGGAGGGAACACTGAATATTTAGGCAAAAAATCAAACGAGAGAAAACTTCAAATCAGAAGTAGTGAGCTGTAGGATCCTGATACTCCTCTTTCCATTTCTCTGAATACTGGATTAGGTCTTAGGTAAGTCACTACCTCCTTCAGCATCTAATGAACTTCCCTGATCAGGGGACTGTGTGCAGGACCTGCTGGATGCTGAGCAGGGGAAGTGAAAAGACAGAGTTTGGTTGGTGTCAAATTTCCAGAAATAACTTAAAATTACAGAAGAAGTACAAGAGGGGATCCCAGTGGGGTTCCCCATTCTACAGATTTACCAGACAGTCTCTTTGGCAGGCTGGGTGGTAGATTTTCTCTGAGTAGAGGCCTAGGTGATCATTCTGTCTTTGGAACTTTTTCTGTAAGGAGATTTGGGCACATCACCCACCAGCAGCCAGTGGGATTCTTGAATCTGTTTTCCTAACTTCCTCTCTGTTCAATAACTTCTTAGCACCATCTGTTCTTTGTAAACACAGTCCTTTCTCTCAAGCCAACTCAATGCAGTTCTTTGTTTTTTTTTTTTTTTTTAAACACATCCTCCCCAGAGCCAGATGAAGAAATATAAAGACAACATAGAAACCTTAAATGTGGCCATTTTCTGGAGGATTCCTCCTCCAGCCCAGTCTGCCCCAGCTTGAGCCCTGAGTCCTGAGTGGGATTGGGGGTGGGCTTTCATCCTGTGTCCCAGTTTGAGGCCCAGGGTTTCCCAGGCCTGGAATCTGTCCTCTTCCCCTGGGCTCAAATGACAGCCAGTCTCCCATCCCGGTCCCTAGAGAGCCAGCTTAAATGCCATTTAATGTGTTATCGTATTGATTGGTTCAATATGAACTCAAGCCTCTGTGCCAAGCAAAATGCTGACGCCCAAGCCCAGAGGCTCCATTTCAGTCATAAATCTCTGGCCAAGCCAGGCCTCTGTGCTGAAACCTTATACAGTAGTGTAGACCTGGCCATAAAACTGTGGCCCTGTAAGCAAATTCTGAAGCTGGGACAGTGGTCAGCTGGAAAAGGATGGAGGGGCCTGGCCAGGTGAAGTCAGGACAGCCCACAGATTTGTCCCTATTAAAGATGAGGCCTCATTTCACACTCTGCTCCTGTGCTGCCCTCTTCAAAGTGGCCATCCAGGGGCATGGAGGCAGTTGCCAGAGGCATTGATCGATCGTGTCCTGGGCCCCTTGGCACAGAGAGGCTAAGTGGCCCTGCTGCAGTCCCTGTACTGTACCGTGCCCAGTATAGTAGATGATGATGCTATTGTAGGGTTGGAAGATGTAAATATGGCATGAATCTTGGAAATCCCCATGTCTAATCCTCTCACAGGGCAGAGAAGGACTGTGGCCTAAACTATTCACCTCTACTCTGCAGACAGAGGAGGGTTCTATTCTATACCTTGTGTCCGAAACAATTTCTTTAAACTCAAACATGACCATGCTCTCCACCGGCCTCAAGACCCACCTCTGGTTCCCCGAAAATGCCAGGGCTCTTTCCTGTCCTTGTGCATGTGATCAGGGGGTTCCCTGTACCCAGAATTCCTTCTATATGTTTTCTCTATTAGGCTGTTTTTTATTGACTAAGGAATCCAACTCCCAGGTTGCACCAGGTGACTGGTACAGGGGAGCAAGGATAAGGATATGCCTGACTCTGCCTGGGGCGTTTTAAGAAAAGTTTCTTGGCGGAAGTGACATCTGTTATTTTTGGATGATCTATTCTGGTCCTAGAAGAAATGGTCAGAAAGGGGGGTGTTTTGTGTTGAATTGCATACCTCCAAAAAGCTGTGTTGAAGTCCTAGCCCTCAGTGCCTCAGAGTGTGACCTTACTTGGAAGTAGAGTCTTTAGAAAGGCAATCAAGTTAAACTGAGATCATGAAGGTGGGCCCTAACCTGACATGACAATGTTGTTATAATTAAGGGAAATTTGGACACCAAGACCGACACAAGCAGACTGCCACGTGAAGACGAAGATAGAGGTTTGGGATGATGCGTTTACAAGCCAAGGGATTCTAAAGATGGCCAGCAAATCACCAGGAATTAGGAAAGAGGTGTGGGGCAGATTCTCCTTCATAGCCCTCAGAAGGTGCCAACCCTGGTAATGACTCCCTGAGCTTAGACTCCCAGAACTGTGAGACAATAAAGGTTTGTTGTTTAAGCCTTCTAGTTTATTATAGTTTGTACTTTCTTGTGGCAGCCCTAGCAAACTAATATAGGTGGATAGTTCAAAATGATCTCCACCAGAATGTAAGTTGGTGCAGCCACTATGGAAAATGATACGGAGGTTCCTCAGATAACTAAAGATAGAATTACCATATGATCCAGGAATCCCACTCTTGTGTATATATCCAGACAAAACTCTAATCCAAAGAGATACATGGGTCTCTACATTCACGGCAGCACTATTCACTATAGCCAGGACACGAAAGCAATCTAAATGTCTATCAACAGAGGAGTGGATAAATAAAAGGTTGTGTGTGTGTGTGTGTATATATATACACACACCTACACATATATATATGTATATACACACACACACACATATATGAATACTACTCAGTCATAAAAAAAGAATGAAACAATGCCATTTGTAGCAACACGGATGCAACTAGAGATTATCATACTAAGTGAAGCAAGCCAGAAAGAGAAAGGCAAATACCATACGACATCACTTAGATGTGAAATCTAAAATATGGCACAGATGAACCTATCTACAGAACAGAAACAGACTCACAGACGTAGAGGACAGACTTGTGGTTGCCAAGGGGGAGGCGGAGGGATGGCGTGAGAGGCTGGGTTAGCAGATGTAAGCTATTGCATATGGAAAGCATAAATAACAAAGTCCTACTGTATAGAACGGGGAACTATATGCAGTCTCTTATGATAAGTCATTATGGAAAAGAAAAAAAAATATCATCCCCACTAAGTGGTGAAACAAACTTTAAAATATTTTTACCAACTGTGGATGATGGATGGCGTCATCTTTCCATGTGACAACCCCTGCCATGGACAGGAGCCCATAGACTGAGAAAAACAACTAATTTCTCTCAAAGGAGTCCAGTTTTCCTTGGGGCCAGAAAGAACACCAGACATTTTCCTACACATTTACCTCTGCCTCCCAGATGAACAATATCACCTTCACCTTCGGGGAGGCTCTACTTCACAATGATACTAGGAAGTGCTTGCTAATAACCCAGGAATCATGGGCCTATTAGATTCGCCTGGGTAATGCTCATACTTTTAAGCCATGCTTGAGGAAACTAATGGAATTTGAACTTAAGGATTCTACTGTGTCAGCCATGTGGGAGCTTTCCAGAACGTAGCAGACAGAACCGCTTGAGAGGCTGAGATTGTGCCAACGGTATGTTCACCTGGGAGCCAATTTCTGGGCTGAAATTTCCACCACCAATTTTCACATGACATTAAAGGGTCAGCTTGGAAGAATGACCTGGAACTCTGAAGGGATGATGAGCCTGCACTAGAAGTGGAGTACATGGGAAGCAGAGCCAGAAAGATCTGGGCTCAGGCTGGGGTGGGCAGGAATCCCCAGGCATGGGGCCAGGCTTTCCTCCCCTCTCTCAGTTCATCTTAGACTTTGAATATTTACAATAAGAATGCCCTGAACACTCAGAATCTTTTGACACTGGCCCTGGCCCTATATACTGGAAGCTGCCATTTTCTGGAAAGGGCGGGTTCCCCTTTTCCCCTTCAATGATCTGTTTAATCAATAAGGGCTTGGGGAACAGTCACCTCTAAGACAGGAATAGCCAATCTTCCTTACCTTCCTCTCAAGAGATGTATATAAAGTATCTTAGAAAAGGCTGCCTGGATACCCAGTGTATTATAAACGTCACCATAGTCACTAGTAAGCCTGCAGTGCAGTTTTGTTAAAACCAAAGCAAGCAGAGACCTCCAAAGAGTCAATAAAAACTAGCTTCTGGGGATGAGGCTATAAGACCCATCTATTTGCTAAGCCTTGTACTGACAGATCACTGAAGCTGGAGCCTATTCAAGTGTTTAGCATGCTTCTCATGGAGCTCAGAGGGAGAGCTGAGCCCTTTTCTCCTCCCAGTTTAAGGCATCCTCAAAGGACAGAGGACTGCAGGAGCAGACAGCGACAAAGGCTGGGAAGACAAGGTTCAGCACAGGATCTCCTGGCTCGTGTGAATGTCGTGGATGATTCCAAAGGTCTGCCAACACCTTTCAGGAGGTTCAGAGACATCATTCGAAACAGCCTTGAGCCTTTGGTTCAAGGGGCTGCTGGCCTCTGCACTGAGCAGGTGGCGGCCACTCATCTCTGGATCTTCATGCTCACAGAGCAGGGGCTGGATGGCAGGTTCTGCTCTTGGCGGGTCCTGGATGTGGAAGGAATTGGTGGTCTGCGAGCCTCTCTGGCTTTGGACCCCTGCCAGTGGTGTCATCCGGCAATGATGGTAATAATTGTTACATTGCTATTAGATTATTATAATTCTTATAATGCATACCACTCCCTGGACCTGAAGGAACCCTTCACAGCTATCTCATTTAATCCCTTAGGGGTTGTGAGAGGTAGGAGTTGGTGGCCCATTGTACAGATGAGGAAACTGAGATTCCAGCAGATGAATTATCTTCGTCTGATTTAGTAAGCAATGTTTAACCAGTTGAGAGTCAAACTCAGGTCTGTCAAACTTCAAGTCCATGGCTGTCTCTCTATGCCTTGGCTTCCCACAGAAGCAGGGTGCAGACAGGGCTGCTGTAGGAAATAGGGGAGGCTGGCCTCAGACACTGAGAGATCCCACAACGTCAGAGCTGAGATGGTTGAGATAGTTTCTTGAGGGTCCCTTGTGTGCAGAGCACAGAAATCACTGTGTGTATCAGGAGATTTAAAGGTGAGATGTTCTCAGGGTGAAGATGGACCCCCCAGTCCAGAATCCTCAGGTTCACAGGGTGAGTGCCTCTAGGGACAGCCATGGGACTGCTGCCTCAGCACACTGGCTCCCACCTGAAGGGCTCCATGTTTCCACACAGCCTCTCATCTGATTCTTACAGCACCCTACCCTACCCTGCCCGGCCTAACCTGGGGAACATGCACACAGGTGCTCTTATCCTCTGTCCCACAGCCAGGTAGACTAGAATAAAGGGTTACAGGGCTTGCTTGGAGGAAATACCAGAGCTTGGTCTCATGATTCGCAGGCTGGTGCTCTCTTCTCCATCCCCTGAAGATGGGCCTCAGCATGTGGGGACTGTCTGCCATGATGTCTGCCTGGCATTGGTATGTGTGGAGCCTCATTGATTACGGTCTCCTGTTTCTAGAGCTGTCCCTTGGCAGGGGCATGAGAGGCATGGGTGTGGGGAGGTGGGGGGAGGTGGGAAAAATCTGAGTTGGGAGCCTCCTCTATCCCTGACACTTTCACTTGGGAGAAAATGAACATCAGTTCTTTTAGGACAGGAATAATACACAACTCTTCCCATTTTGCAGGTGAGAAAATTGAGGCATGAAAAGCAGAAGGAAATGGAACCTAGCCTTTTAGACAGAAAAAGATCACAAACGCTAGAATCCTAGGGCCAGTATCTGACACCTAATCCTTGTGGCCTCTTACTGAACTGAGTGAAGGTAATTGGAACCCTTTGGTCCTCACCTATGACTTGGCTCTATGTATGCCTGTGGTTTGTGGGAAGCTGCCTGGGGTGGACCAGGGGCTAAGGTCCCATATTGAATTAAATCATATGTCACTGTATCCTTCAGTGTCAAGTACATCATCTAGTTTAAAAAGATCTTCTTACCTCTTTCCTCTTTTATAAAAGTCTTTTGAGCATTTACAGATACTCCTCTCAATCTAATACCAAATATTAGTAAAATTTAATATCTTATTTTTAAATGAGTCATATATGTCAGTTGCTATGTTAATAGTACCCTCAATGAATCATTTTGCCTATGAGGTGACTGCACTCTGTTTGGAGATGCACCTCACCCCATTGCCTTGTTAGGTCACACTCAAGTGATGAAGGCTCTTGGTGCCTTGGTCCAGTCCACTAATTGCCTTCTCACAGGTTGTGCCTTCCAGTGTAGGCAATCCCCATGTAGCCTATGAAGGGCTGCTGACGGAGGGCCTGGGGTACCTCTTCACCAAGGTCTGGGAGTCTCATTCCCTCTTGGCTGCCTCTATGCAAGGTCAGGTCCTGGAGCATCAGTGTTCGAGGCCCTGAGTCCCGGGCTTTCTCTTTGCTTCCCAAGACTCTGGTGAATTCCCCTTTCCCTAGTCTGAACCTTGTCCCCCACCCAGCCCGCTGTCAAACAGAAGCAGATGTATTCGGCCCACAGTTAAACCTCCTCTCAGCCGTTGGTGACTGGACACCGAGCTGGGCATTTCTCCCATACAAATATTGCTGTTGCCAGACATAGAGCATTAGTGACAGCTCAGAGGTGGCCCCTTAGCTGCCCCCGCCCCAGGCATTCTGTCTTAGCCCCTTTACTGTGCCCTGGTCCAGTTGGGCGTTTGGGAAGAGGGCAAGAGCCTGCTGTCACTGCAGCCCTTCTCTCCTCTCTGTGACATGGCTGCCCTTCACAGGCAGTTTCTCCTCCTGTACCCTCATTTTGTCCTTGGTGGTGGGGGTTCCTTTCCAATCCTGCACACCCCCTCAGATAGCATCTACTTGTACTTTTCCCCAAACATCATCGGGTTCCCTAGGGCTCAGTTGAAGGATTGCTCCCTTCTCTGACCCTCCTTCCAAGCATATTCCCTTAAGCGATTTCCTATGGAAAATTTTCCAATATAATTTGCCTGTTTCCAGAATTGTACAGCCTTTACAACAACCATCGTGGAACATGTACATCCTAATGCATTCATTTCTTGCCTCCTATTCTTGGTTCATTGGTGGCTCAGATGGTAAAGAATCCACCTGCAATCCGGGAGACCCAGGTTCTATCCCTGGATCGGGAAGATCCCCTGGAGAAGGGAATGGCAACCCACTCAAGTATTCTTGCCTGGAGAATTTCATGGACAGAGGAGACTGGTGGGCTACAGTCCATAGGGTCACAAAGAGTCGGACACGACTGAGCGACTAACACACACATGTTGGAGAATGGTGGGGGAAGGGTATTTGGGGGCACAGCCACTAAATTCACGATTACCTGTGAGGAGAGATTCCTAAGAACCCTCCCAGGTTGCTGGTGGAACTGCTTGTTAGACATGGTATCTTCAAACTGGACCCAGGGCTAAAGCCTCACATGCAGGATTCCAAAAGGAGGTGACACAGGAGGGTATTCAGATTGGCCCAATCCTGGGGGCCACTGTGTGGATATAATTGAAGTCTTTTAACAGAGGTGTCTAAGAGAGCGATTAAAAGGGAATTGCAATTATCGAGCCCAGAGGTAACATTTCAGAATTGGCCCATAAATCCTGATTTGACATAAAATTTAAAACTCCCCAATGGTCTCCAATGCCATATTAAAAGGGCTTTAATACTAAGAAGTAGAAATAATGAATGGTGCTCAGGTGTTGTTTCCGGGAATAGGGGCAGCTCTGAGGGCCAGGCTGGCAGAGAACCACGGGTTTGCATTTGGTTGTGTTTTATACCCCTCACTTCACAAGGGAGCAGTGAGGGAAGGAGGGCAGGCTTGGTGGAGGGGCGTTGAGTGACAACCCGGCAGAGCCCTTCCCCGGTGCACTGCAGCTCCAGCTCTGCTGAGAGCCAGGGCCCTTGTCTGTTATGCAGCTGCTCTGCGCCAGCCGGGGGAGCAGCTGCCGCATGAGGGCTGGGGCGGGGAGCTGACCTGGACAAGCAGCATGGCTCCGAGGAAGAGCACTAGCTTGAGTCCAGGGATCCTGGCTTGAGATCTAGCTTTTGCACTGGCTGGGTGGTCGGCCAAGTCACCCCACCTTTCTGCTCAAGGCTCCTTTATTTCACTGACTTCCTCAAAGAATAGCTGGAAGGCCTACATGGTGGAATGAATAGGAGACAGCTTTGAAAATATATGTTGTAATTGATTTACATTGTTTTGATATTTGCTACTCGCCTCTATGTGATTGTTCCCTGGACACTAGGATGCACTGGTTTGGCTGACGCAGACAATGCTGGTCAACCCTCCCTGGGCTTTGCTTCTGCACTCACTGCGGCCCCTTAGAGTGTTGTCTTCTCAGGCAGCTGCAGGAGACTATAGTTCTATGTCAACTTTAATCAATCGGAACCTCTCTTCACTCCCACCCCTCTCTAATCCCCTTCCAGAAAACTGTTTCCAAGCCAGATTTTCCATATTTTATAGGTTGTGACTCAAAGCAGTAGACTGTTTTGAATCTGAGTGTAGGACCATCATATTTCCTGCAGCAACTGATTTGATCTCCAGAATTTAGAATCTGTAGTACTAGTCCTCCAACCACGCTTCGTGTCATCAGTAGACCAGCCCCCACCCCTACTGCCACCCCATCCATGAAATGAGGTAAAGATCATGTAGCTTCTAGAATGTCACAGGTCTGAACAAATGTTGATTCCCTCTCTGTCACCATTTCAGTCATGCATTAAAACCATGGAAGAGTCAGAGTTCAAGGCAAAACCTTTTTCAGTTTTCTTAGAGACTCCTTTCAGATGGACAGGGCTCACTCACCATGCCTCTTTGGATATAAATGTTCAATTTGTTACAGACTCATCTACCAGAATATTCAGGGAAACGCTGTCAAGTGGGGTACTTAAATCAAGATACTATGTCACATCCCCTTATCCTCCTAATCTCACACCCCTTCTGAAGAAGGTGTTTTCTAGGACTTGCTTTACATGAGGCTGTGTTGACTCTTAGAATCACCACCTTCTTTTCTAAAAGTTCCAAACCACTTCAGCAATTCATTTAGAATTTAACTGATATTAATATTTTCAAATTCAAAAAATTTTCTGATTGACTCCCTAGAATCCTAAAAATATAGACCCTTGCATTTAAACCTAAGAATAAAATTATCTATGAAAGGAAACCTAGTCAGATTAGCCTAGTTTCATCTTAGAGAGAGCATGTAACTATTTACTCCAATGGGACACTTTATAGTTTATGCTACACTGTACTTAGTCGATCAGTCTTGTCTGACTGACTCTTTGCGACCCATGTAGCCCAGAGGAGGACAGGCTTCTCTGTCCTTGGGGATTCTCCAGGCAAGAATACTGGAGTGGGTTGCCACGCCCTCCTACAGGCTATCTTCCCAACCCAGGGATTGAACTCAGGTCTCCCTCATTGCTGGCGGATTCTTTACCATCTGAACCACCAGGGAAGCCCAGTTTTTACTGAGTAGATAAAAAAATCTGACTTTGAAAAACAACTAACATGGCCACCTAATATGTGGAGATCCTGTTACATATATAAATCTGTATCAAGTGTTTCAGCAGTAGGGCAAAGGGAGAATAACACAGGAATCCTACCCTCAAGGAAATTTTCAGTTGAAGGCTAAAGAAGTAGCATGGAACAAGAAATAGATAAGCCCAAGGCACGTACAATCAATTTCACCGAATTCAGTAAACACTTATTGAGCATATTACGTACCGGGCATGTGGTAGGTACTAGATAGAGATGAGACATAGCTTCTGCCCTAAAGGGATTTATATTCCAGAATTCACACATCGAGACTGCTTAAGAATATTCAAAGTCAGGGAGAGCCTCGCTCAGCATGGGACAAGATTAAGAGGTTTGAAGGAAATAGAGGCAGGGAAAGGCACTGCACGTAGGCATCATGACAAGGAAAGGCAGCACAGAGGTCCTTCAGTTTCCACCACCTGACTGCTCCAGCTCAAAGTGCAAATCCCTGAGACCGAGACAACAGTAAAGCGTCGAGAGAAAAGCGTAATTCAAGTTGAACAAGAATAGATAATGTTACAGGTCAGGGAATCCGTTTCAAAATAAGACTTTCTTTTTGACAGCGTCCCTTTAATGATGGGTCTCTGGGGATCTTTCCTTGCTCAGCATCTGCCACCCTACACAATAATTAGCCAGCGATGCATTTTCTTTGTTGTTCATTAAAGATTAATGAGAGGCAGAGCTTCAGGCCTGGTTAGATGGAGAAACCCTGAAGGGTTCATTTGAACTTTTCATATCTGTTCATTTTGGAGGTTCTGGTGAACAGGTTTTTAATACAACAATGCCTTCTGTCTTCTAACCTACAATATGACTTTTGTGGAAACTCAGACGTTTCTGGCAGGCTGTCTCCCACCATCAGCTTAAAAGCACATGCATGAAAGAAGGCAGAACAGATGTTTGGAGCTCTGCAGTGGGTTGAGCATTTTTCATGCTGGGGTGATGGGTGTTTTCAGCATGGTGTGTCTCCTCACTCTGAGCTTGGTTCCTAAGGTACAGTCAGGTAGAAATGCCAGGTAGCAAGGTGCCACTGTGCAAACACAGCAAGCTCTGGCCAATTTGGAGGCAAGTCCTCCTTCAGCTAGTTCTCCTCCTCCAGACGGCCACATGGGGAGAGACTGAGAGGTGAAAAAGGAAAGTTTATTTAACAAAAGGGATAAAAGAATACTAATAGAAGTTTAAATACTTCTAGTTAAAAGTAGACAGCTGAAAATAATGGAGACAAGAATGATAAAAAGGAGTGCGGAATAATTAATACCTTTCTGAAATTTATAAGGCTCTGGCCCTTTAAGATTAGCACACATGAATAGATTCAGGCTGATTTAAATCTTGCTACTCAGAATGATGCCTGGTTTGGTCCACTTTCTGCTCTTTTGTGGCTTTCATTTCTGAATTTGGCACCGTTTAGCATCTTGTTCAATGCCCTGTACCCAGAGGAGCTCAGAATCCATTAATAGATGATGTTGATGATGCCAATAATCAGAGCTGAGAGCTGTGATTGTATTATAAGCAAAGCATTTGAATAATTGCAGAGCCAACAAGGCACAGAGTGACATTTCTCCATCCCTATCACTGATGAGCATGACCTTGGGACAAGTTATCCCTTACTCTCCCCAGGGATGCAATTCAGGGAAAACCATGGCACCTTCTACAGAAAAGGTCAAGGGAACAAACACATCATTCCACCAAATTGGCCTGTGTCTTCCCAGGTTTCTCTGGGAACCCCGACCTCCTGCAGCCCCTCTCCCACACCTCTTCACTCTCCATTCCTCTGTCCATAACCCCTTTGCACTGAGACTCCTTAGGATTTGAGGTGGAATGAGAATCTAAGGCTTTGAGCTGAACTGTTCCCCGCCCATTCTCAAGACTGCCTTCAGTAAGTATGAGGTCTCTGCTTGGCTCAGGGGCCTCAGCCTGACAGATGATTAACAACTGTGAAGCCAAGTCCACCCAGCACTGATGGATTCTCTATTCATTTTCAGAGTCTGCATGGAGCTGAGAGGACTGCCCAATTTACAGACCTTCTGTATTATGAAATTAAAACAGAATTTTCAGAAAAAGAATCGGCCTGAATATTGATGGGGAGGCAGAACTTCCTGCTCCCCCATTCAAGGCACACTTTGATCTTGTCTGTGTGTCTGCTGTCCCCATCAGCAGCACATCTAATACTGTGCATGGACTCCACGTCCACCTATGCTTTGTGTTCAATCCTGGGCGGGAAGAACTGCCCCGCAAGTCTCTAGCCAACACTTATAACTGCCTGGAATTCATAACTTCCTGATTTGAGGCAGTTCTTTATCCTCTTAGCAGACCATATTTTTCACCCAGGCTCAACCATTAATGTCTTTCCCTGATGGCTCAGATGGTAAAGAATCTGCCTTCAGTGCAGAAGACCCACATTTGATCCCTGGGTCAGGAAGATCCCCTGGAGAAGGAAATGGCAGCCCACTCCAGTATTCTTGTCTGGGAAAGCCCATGGACAGAGAAGCCTGGAGGGCTACAATCCATGGGGTTGCAAAAGAGTTGACCATGACTTAGCAACTAAACAACAACAAATCTAATCTTTATATGTACTAATGACCCTGAGTAAGGTCATTTCATTGCTCCCAGACTAGTTCTTCATGCTAAAAAAAGAAAAAAATAGGATGAGTAGATGAGATAATTTTTAGTTCCAGGAATTTCAGGCTGAGAAGACAAGCATTTGGGAGACAGGCAGACCTTTCTGAGATTGCTGCCCCAGCTGACTGCTTCAAGGTCATGCTTGAAAACATGCTCCAATTTTGAGCATGAGAATACTCATTTAGAAAACTGAATCAAGAAAAAAGCAGGACTTGCTGATATCTTCTCTGGAATGGAATTTCCCTGGGAGAAGGAAATATACAAACATCCATATCAAGAGGCTGATTTATTTCTGTGGCTTCTACATCTCAACCCATATTCTCTAAAGGAAAAGAAAGCCAAGGACTCATTCAGTCATCGTCTGAATTCTAGAGACAACAGAGATGCCATCTCGTGAGTGAACAGTGATGTAAGTGAAGAAGAGGCACAGACAGGTGGACCTGATAATATGCACCTCCAGGAGGAAAGTCCATTTATTCTTGTGTCATCTAAAATGCCACTCGTCCTTTCTCCCGCCTGTTCTCAATACATACTTCACTATCAGCCTCAAGTAAGGTAAGAGGATAGGTCACCTTTCAGTTTGCTTATCTGGCCAGAATAAGGGTGTTCTCTCAGATTGTCTTTGACTCTTCCTTTCTCTGCTCTCTGCAGAGAGCTTGCCCATTCTCAAGGGATCGGTGCTGCTTTCAGTGGGGATGACTTTTAGATCTTCAGCTCCAGCTCTGATTTGATGGCTCGTGTGGGCCACCAGCACTGCACTCCTGCTGCTTTGAACCATTTCTCCCTGGCTGTCCTCCACTACATGGCATTCCTTTCAATCAGCCAGTCCTTCCATTCATTATTCTACAGGTCTCCAGAGGACAGGAAACAAGCCCAGGGCTTCCTCGATCTCCTTTAATCAGAGAAGATACCTTTGGACCTCCAGCCTTGTAATTACCACTATTGGCAGGGCCAATGGCTCTCCATCAAGCCTCATTCTCTTCTTTGGGAGTTTCACTTTTCTTTGCTAAGGTTCTTCTCTGGGTCCTTCATTCCTAGGGGAATCCCCACCTGCCTGCTCTGCTGGTGATCTCTTGGCTTGCTGAGCTCTAGAGTCTCATGCCCACTTCTCAACCCCATTGCCCATTTCTGGATTCTCTGGTTGCTCATTCTCTGTGTGCCCTGTTGGCTGCTCATCTATTCTCAGCTTGAACACTGACTCCAGTCAAGTTCTTTCAGTCCCATCCTCTTGCCTGAGCCTTTATGCCAGGCACATATATCATTAAATGTATATTCAGTCTTCATAAGTGTAGTTCAGAAACCTTCAGAAAATCACAGTATGGGAAGAACTCCTTACTGTTGTCACAAGGAAACCCAGGGGTGGAATCAGATGATCTCTATGATCTCTTCCAGCCCTGAAATGCCATGACTTAACAGCACTGAGAGGTAAACTCATTCATGAGAGATGGAAACTGAGACCCAGAGAGATAAAGTCACTTGACTGAGCTGAGATTAGAATTCAGGTCTTTTGAGTCTGAACTCTTGCCAAAACTCTCAAGCTCTGCCTTTGTTGTCTCTCTTTCTCTCTGCAAGTCAGTTCAGTTCAGTTGAGTTGCTCAGTTGTGTCCGATTCTTTGCAACACTGTGGACTGCAGCAGGCTAGGCTTCCCTGACGATCACCAACTCCCAGAGCTTGCTCAAACTCGTGTCCATTGAGTCGATGATGCCATCCAACCATCTCATCCTCTGCTGTCCCCGTCTCTTCCTGCCTTCAGTCTTGCCCAGCATCAGGTCCTTTCCAATGAGTCAGTTCTTCACATCAGGTGGCTAAAGTATTAGAGCTTCAGCTTCAGCACCAGTCCTTCCAATGAATATTCAGGACTGATTTCCCTTAGGATGGACTGGTTGGATCTCCTTGCAGTCCAAGGGACTCTCAAGAGTCTTCTCCAACACCACAGTTCAAGAGCATCAATTCTTTGGTGCTCAGCTCTCTTTATGGTCCAAGTGTCACATCCATACATGACCACGGGAAAAACCAAAGCTTTTTTTTTTTTTTTTTTTTTTTTAGCATAAAGACTAGACAAACCTTTGTTGGCAAAGTAATGTCTCTGCTTTTTAAAATACTGTCTAGATTTGTCATAGCTTTTCTTCCAAGGAACAAATGTCTTTTCCTTGTTCCTTTTTCATGGCTATAGTCACCATCTGCAGTGATTTTGAAGCCCAAGAAAATAAAGTTTGTCACTATTTTCATTGTTTCCCCAGCTATTTGCCATGAAGAGATGGGACCGGATGCCATGATTTTCATTTTTTGAATGCTGAGTTTTAAGCCAGCTTTTCACTCTCATCTTTCACTTTCATAAAGAGGTTCTTTAGTTCTTCTTCACTTTCTACTGTAAGGGTAGTGTCATCTGCTCATCTGAGGTTATTGATATTTCTCCCAGCAATCTTGATTCTAGCTTATGCTTCATCCTGCCTGGCATTTCACATGATGTACTCTGCATATAAGCTAACTAAGCTGGTTGACAATTACAGCCTTGACATACTCCTTTCTCAATTTGGAACCAGTCCGTTGCTCCATGTCTGGTTCTAACTATTGCTTCTTGACCTGCATACAGATTTCTCAGGACACAGTTAAGGTGGTCTGGTATTCCCACCTCTTTCGGAATTTTCCACAGTTTGTTGTGATCCACATGGTCAAAGGCTTTGGTGTAGTCAATAAAGCAGATGTTTTTCTGGAACTCTCTTGCTTTTTCTATGATCCAATGGATGTTGGCAGTTTGATCCCTGGTTCCTCTGCCTTTTCTAAATCCAGCTTAAACACCTGGAAGTTCACAGTTCAGGTACTGTTGAAGCCTGGCTTGGAGAATTTTGAGCATTAGTTTGCTAGCGTGTGAAATGAGTACAATTGTGCGGTAGTTTGAGCATTCTTTGGCATTGCCTTTCTTTGGGATTGGAATGAAAATTGACTTTTTCCAGTCCTGTGAACACTGCTAAGCTTTCCAAATTTGCTGGCATATTGAGTGCAGCACTTTCACAGCATCATCTTTTAGGATTTGAAGCAGCTTAACTGGAATTCCATCACCTCCACTAGCTTTGTTCATAGTGATGCTTCCTAAGGCCCATCTGACTTCACATTCCAGGATGTCTGGCTCAAGGTGAGTGATCACACCATTGTCGTTATTTGGGTCATTAAGATCTTTTTTGTATAGGTCTTCTGTGTATTGTTGCCACCTCTTCTTAATATCTTCTGCTTCTGTTAGGTCCAAAGCATTTCTGTCCTTTATTGTGCCCATCTTTGCATGAAATGTTCCCTCCAGTTCAGTTGCTCAGTCGTGTCTGACTCTTTGTGACCCCATGGACTGCAGTGGAACCAGAGATAAAATGTTCCCGTGTTATCTCTAATTTTCTCCAAGAGATCTCTAGTCTTTTCCATTCTCTTGTTTTCCTCTATTTCTTTGCACTGATCACTGAGGAAGGCTTTCTCATCTCTCCTTGCTATTCTTTGGAACTCTGCATTCAGATGGGTATATCTTTCCTTTTCTCCTTTGTCTTTAGCTTCTTCCTGCAAGTGGCTCTAGTACAATCCCCTCAGCCATCTGTTAGATTGTTGTTTACTTGGAAATAAGAAGGAAAATAAAAGACCCTTGCTCCCAGGTCACCCCTTGCATTAGCAGCTTCAAGATGGCAGTGGGAATGTGCAATCCACTTACGAGAACAAAGTGTTTTTAAGGACCAAGCACATTGATTGTCTGTGTGCAAGTGGCACCACTAATTACAAATAAGTCCTGTCTATTTATTAAAGCAACCCCCTTTTGGACATTTCCCGCATGCAAACGATCCTTCCCCACAATTAGGGTAAATTAGTAAGGTTTTACTGAACTAATGAGACAGTGTTTGTGCGGCTTGTCTTTCTGTTTTCCAGGCTGTTTTGAGACAAGAGTCTATAATTGGGATTCTCAAACTGCCACATGCAAGGCAGGCTGCATGAGAAGGGAGGTTATCAAATCCCTCGGTCACATCAAGGAATGCCACGAGAGGTGTGTCTGCAGGCCCAGGGACACGCCCACACCTGCATGTCCACACAGAACATGTGCACACTCACACGTGCACACATATGTACCTCACACACATGTACATAACACATAAAACAAAATCACATGTTTCTATTCACAGTTAAGCTTCCTCTTCCCTCACTAACAAGTGACTATCCAGAATGCTGTGGTGCTGACATGCTGGGTCTGAGATCTTGCCTGATTCATGAGGGATAATACAGTACAAATACAGCAAAATAATAGCAGGAACCTTTTACTGCAAACTTGACTTTTGTTAGTGACTATCTTCCAAAGGAAGTGTTATTATCGCCATTCAATTGACATAGACACTGATGCCCAGTGACCCAAAGCGCATGGTTAGTACGCTGAGCTGGCTTTCCAGCCGTTATCTTTCCACTCTGCCCCTAAAGCACATTCTTTATCCCTAGCCTAGTTCCTTGTGCTGAAGCTCTCTTTGGTCAGCTAACCTGGCTTTTGAGCTTTTCTCAAAAGCTCTTTTTATCCTTTTAGCATAAGATGGAGTCTAAACTCATGTAATTGACCTCTCCCAGGCCTCACCCTGATCCCTTGGATCCTTCAGATCACCACCCTCTCCATCTCTATAAGAGACCGAAGGCCCATTGAGTTTGGACTGAGCAGAATCCCCAGTCAGAATCACTGTGTTGGGATCCAAAGGCTGCAGGTCAGGAGAAGCAGGGTGGGAGGAGTACAGAACCTGCTCTTCACAATCTCTGCCAGGTGCCCGAATGCCCATAGGCCAATCCAGTAAGAAGCTGGGGGCGTTGGGGAATGGGATTAGGGAATGGAACTCCAATTCACAGGACAGCCATCCTTTAGCTATTTATTCAAGTACTTGATCTGTGATGTGACATAAGACTAAGTCCTCTTTTAGCTTTTAGAATTATGGCACCCAAGGTCCAGGTTTCAGAGGTTTGGTTTTGACTTTTCCAGAGGTAGTTTTCTAAGAGATTTGTGTGTGTTAACAGAAGATGGTTCAATAAAAATTATTAAGGGAAAAAAGAGATTTTCAGAGGCTATCAAATGCTAGGGATAGTGTCGGGAAGCACAAAGAACTCACTTTAGTGGAGCTAAGAGGAAGAATATCAAGATTTCAGATCCAGGCTCAGGCTCCGGACACTGCTGTTTTTGGTCCTTCTGTCTCAATTCCCAGGAATTCCTCTGACTGCAGCAGTCAGAGGAATGAGGGTTCAAATTCTGATTTCACTCACCAATGCCTACCTGACCTGTGCCAATTACTTTACCTATCTAAAAGTCAGTTTATCTAATGTAAAATCGCATTAGACTATAAACTTCATGCTGCACCTCCAATATCTGACTGAACACCTGTCTTGTAGTTTGCGTAATAAATTTGCATAGTGAAAGTGTTAGTTGCTCAGTCATATCTGACTCTTTGCAACCCCATGGACTATAACTTGTACGCTCCTTCATCCATGGGATTCTCTAGGCAAGAATCCTGGAGAGGGTTGCCATTCCCTTCTCCAGGGGATCTTACTGACTCAGGGATCGAACCCAGGCCTCCCACAGTGCAGGCAGATTCTTTACATTGGAGCCATCAGGGAAGGCCTTGCATAGTAGTATGCATCAACAAATATTTGTCCTTAAGGCAAGAATTACTCGTCTTATAGATGTTTGGTGCATTTAAAACATTCAGTGAGGTCAGTCAGTGTCAGCATTCTTCCTTTGCTTTGTGAATCAACTTTTGAAACATTTTTTCTTCTTTTCCTCAAAATTCCTGAATATGTTCAAGAGGCAAACTTACACTTACAAGTCCTATACATGCTACGAAGAACAAATATTCACAGACTCATAGAATTTCATCCACAAGCACAAGAGTTGAAAAGAGAGGCACTCTGTTCTAATCCCTTAGTTCACCAGATAAAGAGACTGATAGGGAGGGAAAGACCTGATTTGCCAAAGACCACATAGCTGGTGACAGAGTATTTTCATTCCAAGGAAAGCCTCTTTATTTTCTGATTAAACAGTCACTAGCCTTTATCCTGTGATCACCAACTAGACGATTTCCAACCCAAACATCAAGCCCAGATAGGACACCAGGAAGAAATTCTTTTCCAGTGCTGTCCCATCCCTTGTGCTTTATATGCATAAGCGATGGAACTGCTGTGTTCTATTCTTTCAGCTGCTAAGTATGAGGGTCCAGTTTATTGGAATCTAGCCAAATACCATGCTTAATATTGAGAGTGACTTACCCTAGTAGCTGGGCTTTTTAATCTGTATGCTTAAGGACATGTTTATTTTATGTATTTATTTTCCACAAATACAGCTGCAATTCTACTTGTGCAAATCAACAGAAGAGACTTAAAAGCTTCACAATTGGGGGTACGTGCTTCCTGGTTTTCTTCTCTTACCTTATAGTCACAAGCCATAATCATAATAAGTACAGGTTGAAGGGTGAAAAAGTGTGAAGGTTGGCTAAAAATGAGGAGTGAACTTGCTTGGCTGGAGTGGAAAGTGTAAAGTATTAGTAAGATAAAAAGCAAAACACTTTACCTACACTGCATAGGAGTTTGGGTTTTGTTTGAGAGGCAGTGGGGGAGCTTCTGAAGGTTCAGCATCACGAAGATATTTTGGGATAAAGGGACAGGGAAGAGTGGAGACAGATCCATTTTGGGAAACTAATGCAAGGGGAGCACTGGGGAGAGAAGGCTTGAATTAAGGTGGTGATAGTTTGCTTAGAAGGATGGGGCTGCCCTGGAAAAGTATCCAAGGCATCACATCATTTAAGAACAATGTTTAAGTTCAGACCTTCCCCAGCTTCTGTAATACAGGGACCAAAGATAGTGAGTAGACAGAAGTGAAGATATATTAATAAAACACATTTTAAATGGTATTTTAAGGGTTTAGATATTGCTTACAATTGATCAGAAAAATAGTTGAGTGCCCAGAGGCAAGACTTTCCCCCTGATGGAGCTGCTCCCAGGTTCATTACCGTAGTTATTCAGTGGTTATTCTCATTTGAGGAACACATTCCTACCAAGGACTGATTTTTTTCCTTCAAGCCACCCACTCCAAGCCTGTGAAACCAGAGCTTCCTATCATAGCTGGTTCAAAGGAGGGAAAAATCCTTTCCTGCTTAACATTCTGCAAAAGGCACAGGCAAATCTCTGAAGTCAATCATCATGAATGAAGCCATTTAAGAGTGAGGCCCACGACTTCCCTGTGCGGATGAATAACCAGGCAGAGTGAGTCGCCATCAGAGGAGACTGCAGGCGGCTCTCTTTCTGCTATGTCACCCTTTATGACCTGCCTTACGGTCTCAGCGCCCTTCACGGGAATGTCTTGCTTTGCGAAAAGAAACAGATAATAACCACAGAGAGGAGAAATGCTAGCCCTGCAGCCTGTTATTTTTTAAAAAAGTCTGCAGAAATGGAATGCTGGCCAGACCTTAACTTTATACTGACACACTTGCCCCCTTAGCTTTGCAATAACATGCCCAGAACAGCAGCAGAAGCAATCTGGAGGCTGTGTGCCCTCCTCCATCATGGAACTTGCCAGGGAAAACCATAGCCAAGGGGGCTGCTGATGGCTCAGGACCCCTCTTGCCTCCACACTGTTAGTCCATGTTCAGCCCAGGATGGCTCTGGCAGGACAGCGCTGTTGGTTCCTTCCCTCTTGGTATCCAGAGGGGAAACTGGCTTCACGCCATTCCCCAAGTCAATGGGTATCATCTGCTGGTCCTGCAAGCTGCAGCCCTCAATCTAGAGGTCAACCGAGCAATGAGAGGAAAAGCTCTCCAGATTGAGTGCAAGCAGGGGGCCATGTTTTGTGAGTCTGCCTTTGGCTCCAAATGACTGTGCTTGAACGTGCTGATTAACTTGTGCTAAGTGTTGACTTGATGAGTGATGGGGTAGAAAAGTCAGTCTTGCGTGCTCATTTTAGCTCTGCCACTGAGTTCCCACCACAATGTATATTCCTTCATTCAACATTTGTTGAGCACCTGTCGTATGTGTGGAAGTGGCTGGTAGCTGAGAATATTAAGATACCCTAAGGTGCAATCTGGGAGAGGAGGCATTGGGAAGGCTAACTGATGTCTCTGGGCTTGTTTCCTTTAAAAGCAAAGATGTTGGACATTATTTCTAAGGTCCCTTTCTCCTCTAAGAGTCTATGGTGGGAGACTGGGCTCTCGGACCCTACCAGAGATGAGCAACGGGTTAGAGATGTGGGTCCTGATTCCAAGTTTACAGTTTCATGCTCAGCTTGGCTGCTGCCTATGTCTCAGAAAGCCAGAATATCTGAGTCAAGCAGGAGAATCCTAAGTGCTGGACCTTGGTCAGGTATCTTGAGCAACCTCTGCCCAGATCACAGTTACAGTGTGGGTAAAGAAGAGCCCTTATATTTGAACTTCCCTGCAAAGCTCCATTCTGTAGATCATAAACTCTACGGAATACCCCCATTGTCCAGTCTGCAGGAAGAGCCTCTGTTTGCTAGAAATTCTAGAAAAGCAACTCATTTTATAGTCAACTTTTTTTTTTTTCTTAACATCTAAGAATAATTAGGATCAACTGTTACATGAACTCTCCATTCTGGAATTTTCCTAGACAACTTCATTCTACACTGAGGCTCCTTGGGCTTTGTCTATAAGGAGAGGACAAGGAATGAGAGTCTGAGACTGAAACTGGGTGGTCTCTTTTTTTTTTTTTTTGGGTGGTCTCTTAAGAGCCTGGAGGTAAGGCAGGTGTGACTCAGTCCCTCTAGAGCAGGATCAGAGGCAACAGGCTGACTTTAACGACAGTCATGTCTTTTTCAGAAGAAGCTAATGGTACCCAGCAAAACTGGGTGAGCTCAGATCACTAAAAAGACACAGTTTCCCTTTACTCAGGGACAGACTTAGGAATGACTGCAGGCCCCAAACTGGTGGGATCTACTCACTCAGAAAAACCTCAGCCCTTTTCCTATGGGAGGCTTCTCTGGTCCCAGGCCTCTTACAGCCTGGAGCAGCACTTCAGCCTGAGCAGAGCTGAGTGTCTGTCAAGGTGCCAGTCAAATGTGATGTTCCCCTCTCCATCTTCCAGCTGCCCTGACCAAAGAAATGTTTGATGAAGGTAACAGATTGATCAAGACATTTTTAGTTAGTTTTTTCTTCTTTCTGAGACTTGTTGGATATCCTTTATACCATGCTTATCAAATGAAAATAAGAAATGCCAGTGACATCTCCTGCCAGTTGCTGTTTCTCCATGAGAGTCCCCATCTAAGGATGGAAGCATTCAGCATGGCCTGTGGTCATGGCTCCTCAAGGGTCCAGAGTCTCATTCCTCCTATAGATATTGGAAGTCTTTCACCATAAAAGCTTTTTCAGAAACTGCTTCAGAAGTGGTGCCTGGGTCTGTGACAACCCCAAGCCTCAATCAAAACAGTATTTGGTGCTTTATTATTTTTCTTCCCTCATCAAATTTCTGTTTAGTCCAAGAGATCTTATCTATAAGTGTCGCTAACAATGCCAGGGGAGATGGGCATGGGTAAGGACTGCTCTGCACATTTTTAGAAAGAGAAATGGAAAGCACATTAGTGTGAAAAGAAGAGTTTTTGTTTGTTGGTGCTGTGTTTTTTGTTTTGTTTTGTAGTTTTGTTTCTGTTTTGTTTTCGTCTTAGCACAGGGAAAGAAATCTGGCAGTCAGTCATAGACCATCTTTCTGTTCCCCAGCATTCATGAAACTATGTTCTTTCATGTGTTATTTCACTTAATTCTAGAAGGAGGAGGAGAAGGAGGAAATGGAGGAGAAAGCAGAGCAAGAGAGGGAGGAGTGGAAGGAGGAGGGGGAAGGGAGAAGGAAACTAAAACTGGTTAAGAAGTGTGACTTACCTATGAACCCTTCAGCTAGAGATGAAACTAGGATTTGTATCAGGAGTGAAACCCTGAAGTCCTTGCTCTGACACCTTGCATTGGGCTAAGCAACAACCTTTTGTGACTAACTACGTGGAATCAATTAGCATCAGTTGGGAAGATGGTCAGAGTGAATGCCTGGATTATGCTGTATGTCAATCTGTCTTCCTCAGGCTCCCTCAGGTTGAATATGTAAGCTAGTCAGCATCCTGCTATTGGTAACAGAATATGCTTTTAGAAGTACTTCAATTCTCTCTGCTTCTTCTTCATGATCAAGCTGGTGTTTACAGGCAAATACTCTAAGCAATAAAACTGCCATAAACTGCAGCAGACCAAGCTAATAGAAAATGTACATTGAAGATGAAAAAGTCACAGGCAAGAATAATGATACTCCATTTCTCCAACTCAGTAGAGAACAATTAAGAAGGGGTGAGTGGTTCCTCTGGACACTGGGGAGGCTCAGTAGGAGCTTTTGGCTGAATTTATCTCGCATAGGGATTTACACATTCTCACATGTTATACTAAGAATGACAGAGAATGAAGGGAGCAAAAAGAAAGAGGAAACATTCTCTCTGTAAAATATTAAAACATTGCAGATGAGCCTAGTGGCCTCTTTGACCAGCAGACTCCCTTCTTCGCCCTCCCATTCTCATTCCTATAGGTCATTGCTATATTAAGCTCAGATATATCTCTTTAGGTCTTTTTTCATGTGTCTTACAAACATACACACAAATATGTATCTACAGAAATTCCACAAGAAGAATAAATTCATATGTTACTTGGGTAATGAAATTTTAATTCGAAAAAAGAAAGAGGAGAAGAGAAATAAAAAATGGAACTTAGGAAAAATAAAGCTTACTTTAGGAATGAAGATACTGATTCAACTTTTAAGGTATTCAATAGATCATTGCATTTGTCAGAAATAGACTCAGGTACAATCATACTGTGAATAACATATCTGATCTGAGTTTCTGAATAATACAGCACTAAAGATCACCCATCTAAAAGGTTTCAAGCTGACTAAAATACAAAAATCAAATAACACACAAAATAATACTACTATGCTCTCACAGAAATAAACTCAAAGGAAGACCTTTTGCAAATTCCAGACAGCTTAGTACTATACTTCCTAAACATTACTATATAATACCCAGTGATTTAATAAATTTAGGATTAAAGCTGTTTTTACATATTATGATTGCCATTAAGCAAAGGAACTAATCAGCAAAGTCAGAAAGGTTGCTGTGAAGATGATCTAATCAGCCTGAAACCAAAATGTGAAGGGAGTGAGGATAGCTATGTGCTGATAGATACTCCTGGGCTTGTTAGGCCTAAGCATTCACTTATTTATCCAGTCATTTGTAATTTTTTTATTCATTCAGCCAGCACTTGTATTCCAAGCACTGTGCAGACACTAGAGCACAATGGCAGCATGGGAAAGTGGAAGACAGACTTTAGAGAGAGAGACAGGGTTTGGGTTCTTGGCTCTGACACTTACTAATGGCGAGATTTCAGGCAAGTCATTTACACTCTTTAGCTTCAGTTTCTTCACCTGTGGAGGGATGATAATAACCAACTCACTGTTAAGGGGATTAGAAATAATATTCACAGAGCACCAAGCATAGTTCCTGACACAGAGTAAACGCAGGCAGCATTATTATTTGGATACAGCCCCTATTCCTCTCTCATCTGGTATGAGAGAAAGATAAGAATTACAGAGGGGTTTCCACTTTTGGAATGGTGATATGAGGGGTTCTGAAGACCTGTTCCTCAGTGAAAGAAGCATATCTTGTGAAAATTGTTTTTAAAAACCTACTCATGTAAAGCCTCTGAAAATTATCTTAAGGGCATTCAGCGCATGAAAAAAAAAAAACCTTTATTCAAGAAAATAGACTACAACTTGGTAAGAACAGTGAGAATCTGTGACATTTGACCCCTCCATCCCTCTCCCTGCTCAGCATGATGGATATTCTACTCCAGGCATGTTCAGCCAGAACACAGGGCTTGCTCTGCCCCCAGCTCCTGATCCTGGGTTCTGGAACCTCTCAAGAGGGGCAGTGCTGGTACAGTATGTCAGCATTCCAGATGAAGTGCGGTTGGGCTGCAATGCAAGGTGAGGACAAGGAGCTATGCTGCAAAGGGATGGCTTTCTTCTGTAACTAGGGGGCAGGTAAGAGTAAGAGTTCTTGGAAACATAATCACTTCCACAAAAGACAAATTTGGAGATGCCAGAGACTAGGGAATTATTGTAAAGAATAAGCCAGAAAGGACAACACTAAGTTAGCTGAAAGTGAAGGAAAATGGATTTAGGTGATGTGGTCAAACGATATCTCATGTAAAGCACAAAGGGACCTAGGAGTTTGGGAAATTAAATGAAATGATAAATATGAGATGATAACATGCATCCCCCAAGAGTCATTACTGTGTATTTAAGGCTATGTATACAAGACAGAAAACAATGTGAAAAGCAGAACATTTGGGCTAATGGATTAACCAGGAGATGGGAGTCAAATCTCCTGACTCCTGTAAGCAGCTGACTCTGAATTTTAGCAGAAACCAAATCACAGATAAAACTACCGAAGTGATTTGTTCATACACAATGATCTATTCTAGGCTCATGAGAAGTGACAAACCAGTCTGGCCCAACCTTTCTTCTTGCTCAGGATTCTGTGCCAGCTCTCCACTGGTCCCTTGACTCAGCTGACTGACAGGTGTGTGCACCACACCAGCTGCAAGTGAGAACAGCAATAGGGACTTTGGTGGTATCCAGGGGTGGGTCTATGCCTCTGGTGATGGCTGCTGGCAGATTTGGGGCTCCCTGAGGCTGCTGCAGTCATTCTTGCTGAAGACTGACTGCTGAAGTGACCTGCGATTTATAAATGAGCACCCCTGAAGTTTCCACCAAGCAAATAGGGATTGAGGGCCTACTAGGGACTGGATGTTTTGGGGAAGCAGATATAAGTTAGACGTGTGTTCTGTCTTTAGGAGCTCCCAGGTCGATATGTGAGTGAGTGTACTGCTCCACTTTGTCTCATTCTGTTCTCATTCCCATTCACTGAGTGGAGGAGGTGGCGTTTTAGGTGGCCCTTGAAGGATGGAACTTGAGGGTGGACCTTCTAGCATAAAAAGGACTCTAGGTAGACCACCTCAATCCCTATAGCCTAGGTTACAGGTAGGTAGGCCTCTCTCTGACATACTCATTTCCTGGGCTTGTCGGGGGACAAATAACTTTAGATTGTAATGATAACTTGGTCATTTATTTGATGATTAAACATGGCCAGTCTCCATTTTCTTTCTACTCATGCCATGGCATTAATTATGGTAACAATGACTATGTTATTATGATTCCACTTTTTCCCCTTGAGAATTTGGTTCTGAGCAATGGATCATCCAATGGTAAATTATATTTAGTCTTTTTTTTTTTTTTAACTGATATGATCCATTGAATAGCAACTGATTTGTAAGTGAGTCATCCAGACATGCCCTTGGGCCTCTGTGTCATTTCTCAGTGAAGTGGAGGTGAGTAAGCACTAGACAGTGAGTTCAGAAACCTCCGCTCCAACCCCAGCTCTCCCACCTACTAGCCATGGGCCATTGATTGTTTCCCCACTCTGGGTTTCCTTGTCTCTATCAGGAGGGAGTCTGTAGTCAGTAAGATCCTACCAGCTGTATCATATATGATTTCATATGATCAATAAAAATGTCCTCGTTGTCAGACTTGTAGAGAAAATCTGTCTCCCAAGTGACTGCTACTGCTGCTGCTAAGTCACTTCAGTCATGTCCGACTCTGTGTGACCCCATAGACGGCAGCCCACCAGGCTCCCCCGTCCCTGGGATTCTCCAGGCAAGAACAATGAAGTGGGTTGCCATTTCCTTCTCCAATGCATGAAAGTGAAAAGTGAAAGTGACGTTGCTCAGTCATGTCTGACTCTTAGCGACCCCATGGACTGCAGCCACCAGGCTCCTCGGTCCATGGGATTTTCCAGGCAAGAGTACTGGAGTGGGGTGTCATCGCCTTCTCCGCCCAAGTGACTAGGCAATGTTAAACAACTATAAAGTCTGTTCTGACAATACCAGATGCACAGTAGATACTTCAGGATGCCCCCTATAAGTACTCTTTGATTGACGAAGTGATGATTTCTCAGACTCACTGGTCTACAGCAGTTCTTCTTAAAGTTTAATGTTCATGTAAGTCACAGGAGGATTTTGTTTAAATATAGATTCTGATTCAGTAGATGTAGGGTAGGGCTGAAGATTCTGTATCTCTAACAAGGTCCCAGGCAATGCTGATATGGAACACACTTTGAGTGATATGCCACTTTGAGTGGCAAGATTTTAGAGGGTTTTGATGAGAGGACGTGAGGCCAGTATTAGAAGGCTTGATACTTAAGAATACCAAATTTCAGCTAACTTGTTTTCTCTCCAAGTGCTTTCCCCAAGGCCTTGCTCAAAGCAGGTTCTTAGCAAGTGCTTGCTCACTGACTGCTGGATTTTACTCTTTCGTTAAAGTTTAAAAGAAAATATATCTCTTTGCTCTTCATTATCTAGGGCGATTAAACCCAAATGGCTTCTCCTACTTGGTATTAAGGCTTTCCTGCTGGCTCAGTGGTAATGAATCTGCTTGCCAATGCAGGAGATGCAGGTTCGATCCCTGGATCGGGAAGATCCCCTGGAGAAGGAAATGGCAACCCACTCTAGTATTCTTGCTTGGGAAATCCCATGGACAGAGGAGCCTGGTGGGCTACAGTCTATGGGGTCACAAAAGATTCCAAGATGACTCATCTACTCAACAACACAAAAACAACCTGGTATATTCACACCACATCCTGCTAGCAATTTCTATTAAGACTTTCTGGATCTCTTAGGCCAAGTTTAAAGGAATATTTACAAGATGTTTTAAAATTCAGAGCTTCTTTGACTCCAACCAGTTGGAACCATTCAATGAGCATTTGTAAAGGAAAAGTGTGAAGAAGTAGAAGGCACACAGATACACAGTTTTGCCAGCAATTTTATAAAGAACGTTTTCCATATCATATTACCACTTGTGCCTGTACAAGAATTCCTAATGTGTTATTCTTGGTTATATTTCCAAAGAGAGTGCATGCAATTTTTAATTGAATATGTTCAAAAACTCCTATATCAATCATATACAATAGCTCTCTATATGATACACTCCAAGTAGGTATATTGTCCTTTAAAAAAGAGGATGGTAGGCATAATAGACTAATGAAAATAGGACTGGGGCTACAGTGGGATGTGGTGGATGCTTATTCCTTTTCTGAAAGTTGACAAAGCAGGATCAGTACCAAGGTTTACTCTCATCCCAACTTTGTCTCCAAGGAATATCAAATTCATATTGGTTGCTCTCTGATGAATGATTTGCATGGCTAAAATGGAAACATGTTCATCAATTTAACGCCTGGATTGCCATAATGTGTTTTTTTTCTGAAGACAATGTGCATTACTCAGAAGCAACACTAGTTGCATCATAAATATTTCAACTGTCAATGTTTGGGACTTGTTTCTTTGACCTGGTTCTGAATCAGTCAATGAGTAATAACAATAGTTTGGTCTTTAGAGTTTGAAGAGTGCTGACAATCTACATGATTAAAATTCATAAGATAGGCATTTATCAAAATAACACTTCACCCACAAAGAAAAGGCATTGATCAGTCCCCAACACATGTAATATCCATTTACAATGGAGACTTGCCTTCCAATTCTAACGGACATTGCTGGGCTCATGGTTGAGAGATGAGGCAATTGTATTTTTCCCATTAGGTCAATAGGAAATCCATTTGCAAGGGAACAGTCAATTTTGGATCACAGATCATTAGAACTCAAAGGAATAATAGAAATCTTTCGGCCTGAACCTGCCGTTTAGTAAATAAGAAAACTAAGGCTAGAAAACTGATCTGATTTGCCAAGGTTGCAGAACTATTTCAAGCACCCAATATAGTTCAAGAAAGCACCTGCCTTGTTTTAAGCAATGCCTTGGACACTCCCAATTTAGTGTGCCATTTTTATTTCTACCAATAGATGGCTGTGGCTTTGACCCAAAACACAATGGAAATGAACTAAATAGTTAAAGGAAACAACTAAGTGTCTCTACCACTTGCCATTCATTCATTACATAAAAAATACACTGAACCTACTGTGTGCCTGGCACTCAAATGACGAAATCCTGGATAGTCATCAAACTCTCTCATCTGGAATGCCGAAGTTCATTTCTCAACATAAAGACTTGTAAGAGACTTCAGCACCACCAAAACCACCCTGCTTAATCTACTTCAAGAGTAATCCCTTTACGCATCTGTCAGAGGTGGCCCTGCCAGGTGCTAGAAACAAGAACATAACTGAGAGCAATATAACATCTCAAAGTTTCTGAACCTCCCAGTACAATGTCAGGTGCTTTCATATCCATGATCTTATCTGGTTCTGGCATTACACAGTGAAGTATTGCTGTCTCCCATATATACATACATACATATATATGTATGTATATATATATATAAAAGTAAGAATTCAGAAGTTTGTACAAATTTTATGAATCCAATCCAGGGTCACAGAGGTAATAAAATCTGGAACTAAGATTTGAATACAGGTAAAGTTGCAGCTATGAAATTAAAAGACACTTGCTCCTTGAAAGGAAAGCTATGATAAACCTAGATAGTGAATTAAAAAGCCAGAAACATCACTTTGCCAAAAAAGGTCCATAAAGCTAAAGTTATGGTTTTTTCAGTAGTCATGTGTGGATGTGCAAATTGGTCTATAAAGAAGGTTGAGCACTGAAGAATTGATGCTTTTGAACTGTGATGCTATAGAAGAGTCTTAAGAGTCCCTTGGACTGCAAGGAGATCAAATCAGTCAATCCTAACGGAAATCAACTATGAATATTCATTGGAAGGACTATTGCTGAAGCTGAAGCTTCAATACTTTGGCCACCTGATGCAAAGAGACAATTCATTGGAAAAGACCCTGATGCTCGGAAAGATTGAAGGCAAAAGGAGAAGGGGGTGGCAGAGACTGAGATGACTAGATAGCATCACTGACTCAATGGACATGAATTTGAGCAAACCCTAGGATATAGTGGAGGACAGAAGAGCCTGGCATGCTATAGTCCATGGAGTTGCAAAGAGTTGGACATGACTTAGCTACTGAACAACAACCACAAAGTTGCCTCCAAAGGCAATACAGTTTTCACCCTTTTGCCAATTTTATTGAGGAACTGTGTCAAGAGCAGTTGCCTGACAGATTTTGCCAACATTAAGCCTTAAAGTAGTGCTGCAGACTGAATGTTTGTATCTACCCTCCACCTTAACTTAATATTTTGAAGACTGAATTCTCAATGTGATAGTATTTGGACCTTAACTTAATATTTTGAAGACTGAATTCTCAATGTGATAGTATTTGGAGGCAGGGCCTTTGGGAGGTGATTACGTCATGAGGGTGGAGCCGTCATATTGGAATTGGTGGTGTTATAAGAGTGATTCCCTGGTGGCTCAGACAGTAAAGAATCTTCCTGCAATGCAGGAGACCCAGGTTCAATCCCTGGGTCAGGAAGATCCCCTGGAGAAGGGAATGGCAACCCAGTCCAGTATTCTTGCTTGGAAAATCCCATGGACAGAGGAGCCTGAAGGGCTACTCTCCATGGGGTTGCAAAGAGTCAGACATGACTGAGCAACTAACACAAGGGGATGAAGAGACTAGAGCTCACTCTTTTCACCATGTGAAGATACAGCAAGAAAGTGGCTGTCTTCAAACCAGGACGTAGGTTCTCACCAGATGCCGAATCTCCTGGTGCTTTGATCTCGGACTTCTCAATCTCCAGAACTTCGAAAAAAATGTCTGTTGTTTAGGTTCCCTAGTCTGTGGTACTCTTATCATAGTAGCCAGCATGTACTACCACAGGTAGCACAAGTAGATCCTACCTAAAAGGTAGGATCCATTTAGTCATTAAGACTCTTTCCTCTTCCTTGTTCACCATTTAATTTTCCACCTTTGGTTTGGATATTTCTATTTTTCTGTATAAGACATGGCCTTAATAATGCTAAGATTTGGCCTTGAGTATAACTCTGCTTACAAGAAAAGATAGCTAGAGGCCAAGAAGGCCTAGCAAGTACAGCCAGAGAACTTCTTTAGTAATGCAAGAGAAATGTAAAACCCATTTGTTACAAAACCATCAGTAAGACTTGAACTTCTTAGAAGTCAGATAGCCATTTAAAAAATTTTACTGATAAATGTCAACCAATTTTGCCACATTTTCCTGAGACAAGGCTGACAGAAATGAGGCAGGAACCCTTTGCTCCCTTCTAACTTCCATCACACATGCCTGTTCCCAAGGGGACGGGTTTCAGAATGTCATCATCGTTCAGCTGATATCTCTGCATCAAATGATCACCTCCAAACTCTTCTCCTACATCATTTTCATTAGCCCCTTTAAATTAATCTGATTCAACTGATGCTATTAACTGAGACATAGCAGGTATCAAGAGTTCATCTTCTACTGGGTATCATGAGGTCTTTGAGAAAAGCCCCTTTCAACAGAGGCCAATTTGTTGCTATCATACTGATTTTCACTCATCAGCTGGTAACTCTCTATTAGCCCATCAAGTTCAGCTTTTAATGGCCAAACTGTATCTGTGACTGCAATTCAATTTCCACTCTGCACTTGTGGTTCCTTGATACTTTGAAATTCTTTAAACCTGCTTGATTAGCCACCTGAGGTAAATGGCTTAGTCATTTTAAGTTTTATGAAACATCTGTGCACTTTGATCATAGACCAGAGGAGAAAATGGCTCTGGAATCTTCCTCGAAGCATTAGGAAGCACAGACCCCAAGAGCTAGGTGGCACAGATTTCAGGGGGAGTGGGAGAGGTAGTCAGGACCAGAGCCATAGGACTTGATGACACTGGAGCCCCATAGGGGAATCGAGTTGCACTGGTGTATCCTAGGCTGACCTTTGGATGCTGCCTCCAATGGTGGCCAATTATGAAATGGAATTAACTCAGTTTGAGTTCTGTTCCTGGAGAGTCCTGGGGTGCATGAGCATACACACTACAGCCTCACAACTTCTTTTCCTCTTAGTGCCTCTTACCCTCCTCCTTATTCTTCTCCCTCCCTTCTTCCTTCTTGTTCTTACCTACTCTAAGTGCATCTATTTTTGAAACCCCATGGGGCCCACGGTCCTACAGAAAAACTGTTGGTTTGAACATGTGCGATGTGAGAAAGAAGAGCAGCCCCTGACATGCAGGAGCTGGCCTGGCACTCCACAGCTTGGTCATGTTATTCTATCAGACACGAACACAGAATGCTGAGCTCAGGCGAGGTTACTCTGAGATCATGATAAAAATGAGACAAAGCATGGCCACTTCTAAGCACAGATAAAAAATATGTAACTATGCTGCATACAAAACACCAAACGTGTCTCTCTCAACCAAGATGAGTTGCTAGTGCTTCTTAACCAATTACAATTACAGCTTGATCCTCATTCTAGTCTTTTCTCCCTGAGAAGATTTATTGAGACACACAGGCATATAATTGCCCCCACTTTTGGACAACATCCAATTTAGAGCAACCGCCTTCTTCCCTAAACCTCTTGCAAATCATCCAACCAAAGCCCAAATCCTATAGTAGGTTCCTTCAGCACTCTCTTACTGAGACCCACAATGTTTTCCATGGTTTCTGTTCTGTACTGCAGCCAGTAACAAACCCAGTTTGTTTAGTTACAGGTGTGTTACTGATGGCCTTTGCTTGAAGGACATTGACAAATGATAAAAATAACTCACACTTAAGTAACAATTTACATTTTAAAAGTTTTCACAAGCATTATTTTGTTCAATCTTCATGACTAAGAGGAAGATGGGAAGGTATTATTATACTCATTTTCTGGATTAAGAAATTGAGGCCCCGTGTAGTTAAATGGGTTAAGTAAGTTCAAACGTCTATTAAGTATTGGAATCAGGGATTGAGACAAATCTGTTTGTTCCATACTCTGTGCTTTTTCCCTGTTCCTGATCCTAGAAGAAATAAATCCCTCAACTATTTGTAATTTAGTGCTTCATCAACTGAAGACTGTAGCTGAGAAGGGAATGAGGTTGGTGGTGGGCAGAACATTCTGGGATAAACCTGAAATATCTTTCAGAATCATTGATTTTAATATAAGATTTTTGAGGAAACAAGTTAAGCTTTTTTTTTTTTTTTAATGAGGTTTAAACATTTTAGAATTAAAACAAAACTCAAGAAAAAGTTAAAAATAAAAAGAGAGCAAAAAATTTTGTTATTTGCTGCAAGTGACTTAAGGCTACTATCCCAGGCCTTATCCCCACCCTCCAGGGGTCTGGATTTAGGGATACTAAAGTAGAGCTGAGAATTTCGTCAAAGGTTCTACAATCCATCTTTGGATGAAAAGGCATGGAGCAAACGCCTCGGACTGATGTTCAAGCACTCTTGTAGTGCTGAGGGCAAACTTGTCCTCGGGGCCATGAGGCTCAATGGAGTAGGGCTAAGTGTCTCCTGGGGCCCCTGTTGACCCTTGGGGAGGCGAGCTGTGGACTTTCCCTGGGGGTCAGTTCTTCTCTAGGGTTCTAGGGGGCATCCAGCTTTCTGCAGCTTGGTGATCTCCAAACCTGACCTCCCTGGGGGACTCAAGCTAGAATCCAGCCCCTCTCTAGACCAGCTATTACTGCTGAGAGGCATGGAGGGGGGTGGGTGGGAGAAGACCCTAAGGGAACTGGCCTTGGCTCCAGGCCATGTCAAAGCCCAATGTTTATTCTTAGACATAGTCATAACAGGTACACAAATCTGCAGGGAATCTGAAATCTGACCGTGTTCCCAGGCAAACTGCTTTTAACACATTTACTCATACATACAAAGTTTGGAAGGCTATCATCTCCTCTCACATCTGGAATTCATAGACCCCAGGGGCTCTAGTACTGAAACAACATGCAGTTACTTAAAATAGAACAAATGAAAATCATTCAGGACTACCTGAGCTGACAAATTGTATTATAATGTTATTTTTAAATATATAACATAAAAGTGGGTATAAATTCCTTATGCTTATAGCTTTTACATGACGACTAAAGCCAAACAAAATAATTCAATAATTATTTGCAACCTGTGAGACGTGTATACTCAGTCACTCAGTTGTGTCTGGTGCCCAACTCTTTGCAACCCCATGGACTATGGTCTCCCAGGCTCCTCTGCCCGTGGAATTTCTTCAGGCAAGAATATTGGAGTGAGTTGCCAGTTCATCCTACAGAGGATCCTCCCAACCCAGGGGTCAAACCCGGGTTGCCTGCATTGCAGGCAGATTCTTTACATCTGAGCCACAACGGAAGCCCTGCCTTGGTGTATACCTACCACTTAAACATCAACCCTGGCTTCAGACTCACAGGAGAGCTGGTTACATGCTTCCATGAAGTCCTTTGGAAGGGGCTGGATGATTTCTCAAGACCTCGATTTGGGTATTATGATTATACCGAGATTAAGGAGGAGCAATGTCTTTTCAAACACTGGGATGAACAGGAACATCCATTATTCCTCTGAAGGCCAGCAAGTCCCCTCTGATGTGTCCATCTGGCCCATTGTGAGAAGAGTAAAAAGTTATGGTCATAGGAAAGAAAACAACTTTCAGTTATGCTGTCTTGTAGAGGCACAAATCATTTCCAAACAAGCTAAATTAGCACTAATTTAGAAGCAGATGTCCAACTCCTTGTCTGCGTCTCATTGGTTTCATCATTCAAATCTTTGCAGGAAGCAGGCTCATAGGTACATCAAAATGTACCTAAGATTACTAACGATGAACCCAAATCATGCCTTCCCCTCCATTCTCCTCTGGCAGGCATCTTACCCTTCCTTTATACTCCTCCTGATAATGCCACTTGACCAGTAAAAAGAGCATCTGTTGAGAAAAATGCACTGAAACAAAAAACCTTACAGTACAGGGAGCTTTGGGGTGTTAATTACACAAATTGCCCATCAACTCCATTGTTACTCTCTTTCCTTTGATAAATTAAAAAAACGTTGAGACTTCTAAGCATGAATGCAGTTGAGCCAAAAGTTTTCCTATAAATATGGATGGAAATCTTGGCTCCTTCATAATAGCCACAGTCAAGAGCTCTGGACAGTTGGCTCAGAGGCAGTGAGGGGTGTTGGGAAGTATGGGGCTGGGGGTCAGGAAACTGGGTTTTATACCAGAATTTCTATAACCTGGGGGATCTTGACTACTTCAGCCTGTTTGAGATTCAGATTCTTCTTTGGTAAAAATGGGGCTGTATTACTCATTTTCCAGGCCTAGTCACTGTAATTATGAATAAAATAAAGACTCCCAAGCATGTGGAAATGTGTGTGTATGTGTGTGCATGTATTCAGACACATATGCACACATATCTAAAAGCCCTGTGTACTATAGTGAAATGGACACTGGGGGCATCAGAACACCTGGGTGTTAGTCCTGGCTTCTTTGCTGTGTGAACCTGGACAAGTTTCTTAGGCTTCTGGGCTTCAGTTTCCTCATCTGTAAAAAAGACAACTTTGGACAAATGATTTCCAGTGTCCTTCCTGGGCCAAAGGCCTCTAATTCTAACTCAGACATGAAAGGGGCAAAGTCACAGCTCTACCACTGGCCAAGGCTGTCACCTGATAGTTGCGATGTGACAAGGATGCAGGGGGCAAAGAGAACTTCCTGGGTGGCGTCCTGCTCCAAAGATGACTGTGGGTGGAGAATGAGGGCCCAGGCCTAGAGTGACACGCCGGCTACAGGGTGTCCTTGCCCTTTCCTGTGACTTCCCTTTCCCTTTTCTCTTCACTCTCTCCCTTCTCATTCCTGTTTCCTCACCCTCAGACCTTAGCCCTGTCAGGGGGCTGGCCAAGGATTTCAGAAGTGGTTGGGAAAGGGCACTGCTAACTCTTCAAGCTGAATCAACCACTGGTTCACAAGCCTTTCACAAGCTATGGGGGTGGACTGAGAGTAATAATAATAAAAAAAAACAGAACCCTTTCACTAGTGATGAAATTAATGGAAGGCAATTCAGGAAGGACATGGAAGAGGTTGTTAAGTCCTATGAACACAGGAAGTCCTTATGCCTGGGCACTCTGAGAGGCTTGAGCTCACTGATAACCAGGCTAATATTAACTCCTAGCTCAGGTAGAATGTTTCTTCTAAAGGTTCTGCATCTATCTAGCAATAATTTCATTCTCTTTGCCATTGCTCCTTACAAAGCTGTTTTTATTAGCACCAATTTGCATATGGGGAAACTGAGTCACGGAAAGGAGAAAGTCGCATAATGACTGGCATTGGTTCTCCTATGTTCTCAGAAGTTTATATCAAAATACAACAAAGAACAATGTAACTGCTAATGAAATATTTATTTAGGCTGTTCGAATAGTCCCTGAATGAAGAGGGGAGAAGACAGAGGTGTGCCATGGGACAGGGAGTCAGGGACTCCTGGTTCTGCACTCTCTTCTCTCTCTGTCCTTTTCTTGCTTGTCTTGAGGGAGCTGGGGGGCTCTGGACAGGAACATGAGGGAAACTGAGGAACATGGAAAAACACTGCCAGACATAAGACACAGGGTAAGCAAGTAGCCAAGTCTGGACAAGCCAGCAGTCATTTGGATATAAATGACCTTCTCAGTAAGGTCAGTTCTCAATGGGCATCTTGACCCCCAGTTTGGATGCTCTTTTGTAAATGAAAAGATGAAGACTGAATAGGTGAAGACTGGATGCCCAGGGGGCAAAGAGTCAGGCTGTAGCATCCGGGGCTGCATTATGACTTCCAAGCCTGGGTACTTTTGCTGTCAGGGGACCATTCCTCCACAAAATGAATTAAAAATTCTATTTTACTACTGCATTGATGTACAGATATATTGATATTATATATTAAAACACTTTATTCAAACTAAAGCCTCATTTTCCTTCCTTCTGATTTTAAAAGAAAGTAATGACGAAGCTGAAACTCCAATACTTTGGCCACCTCATGAGAAGAGTTGACTCATTGGAAAAGACCCTAATGCTGGGAAGGATTGGGGGCAGGAGGAGAAGGGGACAACAGAGGATGAGATGGCTGGATGGCATCACCGACTCGATGGCCATGGGTTTGGGTAAACTCCGGGAGTTGGTGATGGACAGGGAGGCCTGGCGTGCTGCGATTCATGGGTCGCAAAGAATCAGACATGACTGAGTGACTGAACTGACTGAAGTGAACTGAAGGACTTCTCTAGTGGCACAATGGATAGGAATCCACCTACCAATGCAGAGAACAGGTTCAATCCCTGGTCCAGGAAAATTCCATATGCCTGGGAGCAATTAAGCTTGTGTGCCACAACTGCTGAGCTTGTTCTCTAGAGCCTGTGTGCTGCAACTAGTGAAGCCCGTGAATCTGGAGCCTGTGCTCTCCAATAAGAGAAGCCATCGCAATGAGAAGCCCATGCACTGCAACAAAGAGTAGCTCCTGCTCACTGAAACTAGAGAAAGCCCTCAGTTCAGTTCAGTCACTCAGTCATGTCCGACTCTTTGTGACCTCATGAACCACAGCAGGCCAGGCCTCCCTGTCCATCACCAACTCCCAGAGTTCACCCAAATTCATGTCCATTGAATTGGTGACACCATCCAGCCATCTCATCCTCTGTCGTCCCCTTCTCCTCCTGCCTTCAATCTTTCCCAACATCAGGGTCTTTTCCAGTGAGTCAGCTCTTTGCATCAGGTGGCCAAAGTATTGGAGTTTCAGCTTCAACATCAGTCCTTCCAATGAACACCCAGGACTGATTTCCTTTAGGATTGACTAGTTGGATCTCCTTGCAGTCCAAGGGACTCTCAAGGGTCTTCTATAACACCACAGTTCAAAAGCATCAATTCTTCTGTGCTCAGCTTTCTTTATACTCCAACTCTCACATCCATACATGACCACTGGAAAAACCATAGCCTTGACTAGACGGACCTTTGCTGACAAAGTAATGTCTCTGCTTTTTAATATGCTGTCTAGGTTGGTCATAACTTTCCTTCCAAGGAGTAAGCGTCTTTTAATTTCATGGGTGCAATCACCATCTGCAGTGATTTTGGAGCCCAGAAAATAAAGTCAGACACTGTTTCCACTGTTTCCCCTGTTTCCCCATCTATTGGCCATGAAGTGATGGGACCGTATGCCACACTCTTAGAAAGCCCTCACAAAGCAAGAAAAACCCAGCACAGCCAAAAGAAAAAAGAAATTAGAATGTTTTCATGAGGCCCTAAGAGTAATGTGGGCCATAGGCACTGCATCAGCTGTGCTTCAGGGATTAATCAGCTGGCATGAGAGCATTCCTTGCCTCCTACAATGACCAGCTACAGTAGTTGACCCCTATGGTCTGCCCAAGCCCATCTGGGCCAGGCTCACTCAAATTCATAGAATCAGCCTCAAAGCATCAGTTTGAGCTTCTAGGAGGTGCAGATGCCTCATTGCTTTTACAGGTGAAGATACTGAAGCTCAAAGATGTCATGGTCGAGTTATCAAAGATGGAGGGGCCAGGTTTTGAACTTAACTCTCTCTCTCCCCAAAGCCCTTGATTTGACTCCTACTTCCCACAGTGTATATCTGAGCTGCTACTGAACACCACTCCCCAGACTAGACATTGTCCTGTCTGGGACCTACACCAGAAACATCTATATATCTACAGAGATGGATGTTTCTAAATAACTATCTACACCTTAGCAAATATGGAAATTAGTAATTAAGCAAGAGTAGATAGGTGATAGCAGAAAAGTCTGAAAATAAAGTCTATATAATGCAATGGAAAAGGTCCCACAGAGATACTCAGAGGGAAAAAGACATCATCCCCAGAGGATTAATGTTCCAGTAAACTGTAAGCTGCTTATATTTTCACCCCATTTCCATAACTTTCAAATAACTGTCTCAAACAATAAAAGGCCAGACAGCACAGGCTAGGCGGCACTGTCTCCGAGACATCCGGGGCTCTCTTGTAGTTTCCCAGTGGCAGTGTGGAGGCTAGAGAGGACACACTGGATTATCAGTGAATTGGCACATTTCGCCTCTTGTCAGGGGAACTCTGGATCAATCCTCAAAGCATCAAGCCTCTGAGGACCAAGAGGCCTAGATGTGGAATAAATCTCGGCATGACCTCTTACAACTGTGATACGAGCAAGTCACTTCACTTCTGTAATCCCCTTGCTAATGAGAAGTTCATAACAACCCCAGCCCTACCAAACACACAGGTTTTTGTGAGGCTTAAAGGAAATAAAGGATATAAATTGGTTTTGTGAGCTACAGAGCACTGTCCAGATGCTTGAAACTTGACCCTGCCCTAGAGTCCCCTTTCTCAGACTTCTTTGTCGCTGTTGCCCCCTGCGGTGGTCAGGGCTTCCTAAAAGCTGGCCCCGTCACCACCAAGATCCCCAAGCTGGGCTGCCGTACAATGGCAGTAGATTACACTAATTTGTTTTATTTATTTGACATACTTGGAATTAAGGGTTTTTGAAAGCACTATACAAATATATGTAAATGACTATATTTCATGCAAATAATGAGCAAACAGTGTCCGTGTGTTTGCTTAGAAAAATCTGATGGCCAAAGGCTGTTTGTTTATATCCTCGAAAGAATCAGGAAGAATATTTTACACAACAGTCACTCTTCCAGGTGTTTAAAAACTATGGATGTTAAGGAACCTAGTGTTCAGTACGTGGCTTACCAGCTGGTTATGATCCTTTTTCAGTATTCATCAGGATATCTGACATCAGTTAAGCAGTCTCTCATTCATTAATCATTTAACAATGATGGTGCCAGGGATTTGATGATTAGCAGAGTGAGGTACGCATCCTTCCTCAAGGACTCTCTGGCCATGTGGATGCCAAAGTTGGCTCTTAAAACACAGCTGGGGCATCGGTTTCCTGACACATATTCATGGTTAGTACCTGACTGCATTCTGAATAAAGTCCAAGTAGCTGATCGCAGGGCACTCAAGACTCTTCGCAACCTAGACCAAATTGACTTTCTACCAGAATCTCTCCCCTGACCCTTCTTCACATAACCTCTGCTTTCATATGTTTAGTATGTAATATTTAGTATTCTTCCAAGTATATTTACCCCTCCCCTACTCTGTGTCTCTGATAATGCTTATTTTCTAAATACCAAAGTGCATTATTAGTATGTATCATTGCTTCTGTTCTGGTAACAGACAAACAGGAGTGTTTTGCTAACTTATGCTTCCAAAGCCAAAGAGAGAGCAGGTGAGTCTTCAGTGATCAACTAAATAATCCAACGCCCTTGTTCTACCAATGGGTAAACCAAGGCCAAGAAAATGGAAGGGGCTTAATCAAGGTGATAGAGCTGGAACAAGTACCCAAGTGTGCTCATCCAACTCCAGGACTCCATAACAACTGCATCATGGTCATGGCTCATAGACATAAGCACAAAAAATAATCAAGTTGACCTGCTTTCTAGGGGTCACCTTAACAAATCAGGCTATGTTAACCGAACACTTCCCAGGGTGGAAACTAGTGAGGAGACACAAGTTCTGGGACAAGGTCATCCCCTCCAGGTCATTACAATCCAGATGCTCCCTGGATGTGCAGCCAGCCTTTGTATTAACAATAATGGTAATGAGAGTAGGGCACTAAGCAACCTTCTTCTGCTCCTCCATAGTCTAGACAAAGGCTTTCAACCCTGGCTGCACACTAACACCACCTGGAGAGATCTGAAACCTATCAGTGCTCACCCTCCACTTTGACCAGTTAAACGGAATCTCAGCAGTAAGGCCAAGGCATCAATACTTTTCATATACCTGGGTGAGCCATGCTGCAGAGAGGCGAAATGAGGCAGCTGCCTCCCTGTGCCCAGAGACGGGCTCTAGGCCCACTGATTCTGCCACCCACTTGGTTCATTCCCCATGGTGATGGCCCAGCTGCACTGACGTGTCATCCAGCCTCCTGCTCCCACCCATCCTGGGCTAACAGAGCAAGCAGGGCACAGACCTCTCTTAACCCCGACCGACTGGGGCAAAACCATATTTACTGGTCATTTGCTGTTGGTTTTTTAGAGCAGTCTGTTATGATTTCTTGCAGAAACCACTCTAGCAGGTGCACTAGCACGGGGCAGGCGGCATTCAGATTAAGCCGCCACTACGTCTTGGCAGGATGAGGATGGAGAGGGCACGCAGAACAGGTCTGCTGACATGCGGTGCTTTTGTTAGCTCGGGAAATTATTTTGAGCAGCACAGGGAGCAATGGCTTCAGGAGGGGGAGAAATCCTATGTGTTTATTATAATGCAGTCCAAGATGATTGCCCTGAATGAACGAAATAGAATAGAATTGGTCCTGGTTTGCTGAGCACACATAAAAGAAGAGAAAATGGAGGCAGGCCCTGTCCTTCTCTCCACAGTCTGTTTCTATTAGGAAATGACATGATTCAGTGGCACCTCTGGTGAAAAAGAGGGGGCTGGGGAGAAGGGCAGGATTTCCCCTTGAACACAGATGGCACTTTACATCTCAGATCAATCAGACAGGGTCAACAGTTCATCTCACTGGTCCTCCAGCTAAGTTCCTTCCTTTGCTTCCTAATCAGAAACCCCCACACACCTCTGGTCTTTGGGGTGCAGGGCCCTATCACTTTCAACGTCTCCCTATCTCTCAGCTGCTTGAATTTGGGTGGATTTTTCCACACAAGTGTATTGCCTAAGCGAGGGGTGGGGAGAGAGTGATGTTGCCTTTGATGCAATTTCAACACTTGGTGAAGTGAAAGGGTGAACGAAAAGGGATGAAGAGCCAGAAACCATTTTTTTAAAATGACAATGGAGAGTAACATTTTTAGTTTCTGGTATTATTGTTTTCTTTATAAATTTAAAGCCAGATGCAGCAGTTTATGGTTTATTATTCTTTCCCGTGGCGCTTGCTAAAAATTTCAGTTATACCATACTGACTTTCTTTCCCTTTGTGTTTCGCTGCTAGCGGACACAGTTTGAATCAAATCTCTAACAAAGACAGAAGGCTCAGAGCCTGCTTGTTTGCTGAAACTGCTGGAAACCTTTTTGATTTTTCAAGAAGCCACGGAGGATGCAGGGGCTTCCGCAGTCCACAGACTTAATATACAAAGTAATTTAGGAGAAAGGCTGGCTTGGTTTTGCTGGTAATGTGAGTTCATTTGCAATTCTCTTCCCTTCTCAGCCGGATTGAAAATGAGTATTGAAATTCAGAAGAGGGTATGTGTGTGCCTCTTGGGCGTGTTAAGCCAGAGGGTGTGTGCTCTCTGTCTACACCCTGGGGAAGAGATGACTGGCCATGCATCATTTTTTTACAGCTGTATTTGCACAGGTGGGAAATAACAGTGTCATCTTGGAACAGCAGACACAATGATATATGTTTTGGGGGGCATCTATAGAGCACAGTGAATCATGCAACATGAGATTCAACCCTACCATAAGTCAATCCATGCTGCCCACCAAAAGCTCCTTAGGTAAGTGGAGAGGCTGCCTTCAGATTACTTTGGAAGATGAAAAATATTCCCATATATATTCAGCCAATAAAGCAGCCATGCAGGTAAATAAAAACAAATTCAGAAATCAGAGTCTCAAGGTTGGAAGAAACTTGAAAGATGTCTAGATCAGCCACCTGTCCAGACACGCATGCCTGTGTCCTCTGAGCATCTCTGTGTATTCTCCTCCGGTTTCTGCTTTGAATCCCTTTCATGACGGGGATCTCATTGCCTCCTCCACGGAGATTAACCCGTCTCAACTTCCCAGTGTCCAGATGGTTAAAAAACAAAACGAAACAAACCCCTCTACTTTATGTTGTTAAAATCACCGCATCTCCTGCTTGATCCTAGCTCTTGATCCTAGTTGCACAAAGGGCAAAAATAATCCCTTTTGGCATGACAATCTTCCAACAGTGACAGCCATGTTATTTATTTGTTCATTCATTAGCTAAACCATCTATTATGGGCCAGAAAGCAGGGTCCAAGGCTACGAAGTGAAGACCATAGAACCTGCCATCACAATACAGTTGGGCACTTCTATAAGGTACCACTGGGCACCTTAAGGTACTACTGTAAGGTACCACTGGGTACCTTACCAAATGAATTGAATTTTCTGTGGTTAAGTGAAAGTCTAAACAATTTCCTGGGGGCTTAGGGGAAAGCACAGCTATTTGCCTAGTGGGAGGTTGGTGGGTGGAAGCACAGAAGGCCTCCCAAGGTGGTGGTTTTGGTCTTGGACTCCCAGGGCTATGTTTTCTACCTTCTCTTCAAGCTGCTTGCTCATTTCTCATGAGAGGATTTGCACATCAGGGTCTGCCCAGCCATTGTGTTGGAGTCTCCATTAATGTAGACTCTGACAGTCTCAAGTGTTAGGTACTTTTCTGCTCACGGTCCAGACACAAGTTGCTTCACTTGTCTTGCAACCTGGAGGCACTGCATCTGGAGCAAGGAAGCCCTTGGAGAGGACGATGCTCCTGAGGATCTGGCTGTAGGACCCAAGGGCCCTTGAATGTTACTGGTCTCCCCTGTCACTTCCCTGCAGAAACTGTCTGTGCAGATGAGGCTCCTGTGTCAAAACCCCCATCTGTGTCACAGAGGCATGGGTTGCCGAGGGGAATCTTAAAGCATCTTCTGCAAGCAGTTTGTCTGCTTGTGACACATTTGGAAGAAAGGGGCAGAGTTAACTGTGAAAGTGCCTTACTTGTGTGGATTTGGAGGAAAGGTCTGTAATCATCACCCTCTGGACTCCCCAGGGACCTGTGAATTGGGAACGCTCCTCTTGAAGGTGGGCTAATGGAAGAACTGACTGTTAGGGCAGATGGTGCCTGGGTGCAAGGCAATGGAGAAATTGGAAAAGTACTAGAGGAAGTGAATGACAACAAGCAAAACCCTGAGGGCAAAGGGGAAGATGCTGTCACCCTCCCGCTCTCCCCTTGACAACAGGGCTCCTAGAACCCCACGGAAAAAACATCATCACCAAACAGCTATTTTCTCTGGGGCCATGTGGTGAAGGGTAAAACCAGGACGAGGATGCTGGGTTCAGAGACCTATGTTCAAAATCACTCAGTTAATTGCTGTGTGCCCATAAAGATGTCACTTAAACTCACTGAGATTGGGTAATCTCATCTGTAAAACAGCTTTGGTAGAGACTCTAGTTTGGCAGGGTTATTAGAAGCATTGTGGTACCAGCTGGGCTAGAGCTCTGAGGGTCCTACAAGTGTTAGCTGTAGTGATCCCAGCCAAGCCCTGCGAGGTTCATGGAAGTGACTCGAACAAAGTCCTAGTCCTCACAGAGTTTTTAGTGGTACAGGGCAGACAGGGCAATGCAAAAGTAATGTCACTATAAGGGAAGCATGGGAGAAGGGTGGATAATCAAGTTCTGGGAAATCAACACTTGGGATAAAAAGAGAAAATTGAAGGGATACTTCTTTAAACCTATTTAAAGTGGGTAAAATAAAAAGAAATTGTAAGGGGAAAAATATGTTACAGTTCTCTTAAATCTACTAGTTCATGGAGGTGGGAGAAAAAGGTATAATGAAACCTTTATTATTTCTTTTTTAATATCTGTAGGGCCATAGCCTATAAATAATGATAAGGGGAATCTGTTAACTGGAAGACAGAAAACTTCTAAGGAAATAGGACTGGCAATGTTTCTTGTGTGACTTCCCTCAGATTACTGCTTCTTTTGTTAAGATCCAGGTCTCCAGACCCCATCCCATACCTAAAACATCAGAACCTGAAATGTGGCCTGGCACTGTGCTGTAACAAGCTGCTCAGGTGACTTTTATGAAGTGTAATATTTAAACATATTGAACCTCTGATTTGGGTGAATAAACACACACAAAGAGCACCTGTTTATCAAATACCCAAATCAGATCCTGTGGGCTTTATAAGTTAATATTAATTTCATGGTTTCAGTATTTTTACTATGGTTATGTAAGATATCTGCTTGCTACAATGAGTATTTTAAATACTCCTTATGGCAAAATAAGATAGTGTATTTTCAATTCTCAAAGTTTATTTCAGAATGTTGTATTTCAAGCAGTCTGACTTTATCTGCTTGAGAATGATTTTAGGTTTTAGAAAAATTATATATACACTGGGATAGGAACAATCTCACGTTTGCTCTACTGCAAATGGATTTCCAACATTCTCCCTGCAGTCTGTCTCTCCCCACCACAGTCCACCTCACATACCACAGACTGACCAGTCTTTCCGAAGCACAGTTTTGGTACGGTTACTCCTTTGGTGGAAAAACAAAAAAAAACAAAAAACCATGAATGGCTCCCCACTGCCTATGGGATAAAACTCCTTAGCCTGGCTTCCAGGTCTTTCACACTATATGGCCCACCTACCAGCTAATCTTTCTCTCACATTTTTCTACACATACACCCAAATGCCAGCCAATCTGGACTGCTCACCATCCTCATCTGCCACTTCATGTCTCCAAAACTTTAGCTCACACCAAACTTCCTCATCTCAACTCATCAGAATCTTACCATCTTTCTAGATCTCTAGACATCTAAGTGCTGGTCATCCAGTTGTAAGCGCTTCATCCAAACTCTACAGCGCTTTTTTCTGTGCTACGCCCCTGGTCTTAATATACGATACCTGGTATTGGAGAAGGAAATGGCAACCCACTCCAGTGTTCTTGCCTGGAGAATCCCAGGGACGGGGGAGCCTGGTGGGCTGCCGTCTCTGGGGTCGCACAGAGTCGGACACGACTGAAGCGACTTAGCAGCAGCAGCAGGTATTGTACTTATTGCTTATTTGTCTACTAGACTTAAAGTTATGGAGAGCAGTCCCATAACTGGAGAAGAAAATGGCACCCCACTCCAGTACTATTGCTTGGAAAATCCCATGGATGGAGGAGCCTGGTAGGCTGCAGTCCATGGGGTCGCAAAGAGTTGGACACGACTGAGCGACTTCACTCACTCACTCAATCAGTCCCATAACACACTCCACTCTGTATTGCCCATAGAAACAAACATGGTAAAATGACCTCCAGAAGGCATATGTAAGAGTGCTGCCCAATAGAACTTTCTGCCATGAGGTAAATTTTATATACCTGCATCATCCAACAGGGTAGTCATTGGCCACAATAGTGGCTCTTGACCACTTAAAATGTGGCTACGGTGACCAAGGAACTACATTTTCAATTTTATTTTATTTCAACTGATCAAAACTTATATTTAAGTAGCAGATGTGGCTAATGAATAGACTATGGGACAGCACAGACAGAGAACATATTTAATGAAGGAGGATGCACTGTACTTAGAAAACTTTTAAACTTGCTACTCTACCCTCAGGGTTCACCTGATCTGGTCCTCCCTACCTCTGCATCCTTAGCTCAGCTCCCACCAGTTCCCCCCTTACTCCATCTAGCCATGCCTGGCTAGTTTCCTTTTCTTAAGTAGGCCTTGCTCGCTCTGGTTTCCAGGCTCTTGCTTTTGCCCTGTGCTCTGCTTGGAGTGCCTTCCTCTCTGATCTCATTCAGCTGGGTTGTCATTCAGGTCTCAACTCAAATGTCACTTCCTTAGAGAGAATGTCCCTGATATGCCATCTGAAATAGACCTCTCTTTCTGTTACCCCACCTCCTTAGATTTTCTTTACAACCCTTTCACTATCTAGAATTTATTTTATTACTTCTTTACTGTCTAACTCTTCCGAATAAAAGATGAGCTTCTTGAGTAAGGAAGCACTCAAATACCAGTGTGTAATAAAATCAGTGAGTGAAAACATGATGAGAAGGAAGATATTTGCACAGTTTCAAACTGTCTCCCAACAAGATACTAATTAACTCTAAGGGAGAAAAGGCTATTTTTACTACAGAGAAGAAACATATTAGACACCACCTTTACCAAGTGCTAACCTGACAAGTGTAATCCAGGGTTAACAGCAGCAGTAACAAAACATTTGACATCATGTACCTCCTTGGTGTGACGACTGAGGATATATCACTTCTGTGGTATTGTCTCAATAATGAAGAATCTCAGTTTAAGTGTGAGACATGAGACAATCTCAAATTGAGTGACACTGCACAGAATATCTGACCAGTTCTATTCAAAAGCATCAAGGTCATGACTGAAGGATTGTGAGACTGGAGAAAAATAAGAAATGATGTTTAAACATGATACAAGAACCTATATTGTTTCCTGGATCAGAAAAAAGAGTAGAAAAAGTTGAAAAAAAAATACAATAATATTGGTGGGATTGCTAATAGAAGTGTATCAATGTTAATTTCCTGGTTTCAATATTTACACTACCTTTATATAAGATGTTGGCGGAACGGGAAGTTAGGTGAAGGATATATAGGAACACTGTACTATTTTTACAGCTTTTATGTTGTCTAGAATTATCTCAAAATAAAACTTTAAAAAAAATACAAGCTTTTGAGAGGAGGGACTTACCTGTCTTGTTTTAGAACAGTCCCTTTTACATAGCAGGTATTAGCTAATCATTTGTGAATAGAAGGAAGGTGAGAAGGAAGAAAGAAGGATGAAACTGAGGAAAGGAAGAAATGGTGAAGGGAAAGAGGGAGGCGAGGAAGGGAGAAGAGCTGGAGGAAGTGTGGGAAGAAGGGAGTGCGTGGCTTTGGGAAGACTTCAGGTGTCTTTCGAAGAAGATGTGAACATAACAGCTCTGTTAAGGCCCTCAAGGGAAAGGCTCACCCACAGCATCTGTCATATATGTGTCCTCGGTACACAGAGGCTTGGGGATATCCCCCAAGCAGGGGCTGTGGCTGTTTATCTTTGTGTTCCTGGGACCTAGCGCCTATGCCACATTCTAGGTGTTCATACAAATTTACTAAATTTGATTTAATTAAAGTAGTTAATGACTTGGATTAGATGCAATGGTTGGATTAACACATGTGATGCTTTCCCAAGAGAACTCTCCAGCTTTTGGTGGGCAGGTTAATAACTTTGGCTACTGAATGGAACTGGCACAGTCTGAGGCTTGGGTCCTGAGGGCTTGGGTAAATGAGTCTCTATAGATTATTGAAAATTGGAGCAAAATTAACTCAGTGAAAGAGCCTATCCCGGGGTGGCCTACAGAACTGAATTTATTTTCAAATGCAGGATGTATAAAATCATGTGCTGTGCTGTTTTCCAAATTTAAGGATATAAAAAGGGCTCAAAATCTGAAGTATCTTTCCAATAGAAGGGATGAAATTTCACTGAAGACCATTATTTTAATTCTCTGTATAAATGACTACCGATGTGCCTAGCATCTAGTTATATACTTCCTTAGTTCACAATAAAAACCCTTTGAAATTAAGTTAATATCTCTGCTTCACAGATAAGGAAAATCAAGCTGAGAGAGTGAGATGTGAAAGTGAAAGTTGCTCAGTCCTGTCCGACTCTTTGTGACCCCACATACTATACAATCCATGGAATTCTTTAGGCCAGAATACTGGAGTGGGTAGCCTTTCCCTTCTTCAGGGGATCTTCCCAACCCAGGGATCGAACCGGGGTCTCCTTCATTGTAGGCAGATTCTTTACCAGCTGAGCTTTCAGCGAAGCTTGATCAGTCCTAATTTACACAGCACTAAAGTCTTGAAGTCATACATTTAGGCCCAGCTCCCTCTCATCCAAAGCTCTTGAAACGGGTCCTAGACATCATCTGCTCTGACTCCACACTGCTCTGCCCCATATTCCATGCTGCTAATGATAGGCATTAGCAGGTGAGACAGACTAGACTTTAAGAGAAAGGGGTCCCCCCTGTCACCGTCTTTCACAAGATGTCGAAGCAGGAGGCCAGTGGAACACAGTCCAGAAGCCCAGAGAAACTGCCAGCAAACTGGAGGCCTTTCTAGCCTTTCATATTGTTAGCAGTGGGATCTCAGACAAAGGCATTTGCTCTGTCCAAGCTTTGGCTGTGCCTTCTGTCAGATGACAAAGATATGGAAGCCTCTCCTACCCCAGGAAAGCTGCAAGGCGGGAGCCTTGTGTCTGGTCTGCAATTGGAGACTCCCATCATCCTGTATGCCAGGGACAGACACAGAAGTTGTTCAAGTGGCTGAAATGCTGTGCCACGCTAATTACACCAGTCTCAGAATATGCTATCTTTTTCTTTCCCTACTGCTTCTGTTTCATAGTCTTTGTCTCTCTCACTCTGAATTTTCAAATAAGAACTGTGCGTTAGCTCCACAATCAGAACGATTGAATTGGCTGCAGAAAGGAACATGCATGATGTCCTCAGCAGGAACCTTGTTTGGAACAAGGTCAAAAGCCACTTGACTGACCAAGAGAAGTAAGAGAAATGAAAATTCAAAAGCCTCTATTTATAACTATGGAAACTGAAATTCCGAGTTGTGCTCTTGACCTGGCAATTACACCAGGAAACAGTCTGCCCATCCTTGGATGGCTATTGGAAATAAAAACAGACTCAACCAAGCTCTTCTTTTAAGTGGGACTCTGTTCTCTATGGTTCTCCTAAGGGCCCTCAGTTCCTAGCATGGTGCTTGGGCAAGGAATACAGCAAAAAGTTTGATGCCTAAGAGCTCTAGACTAGAACCGAGCCCCTTTTGCTTACTAACAGTTTGATGTTGAATAAGACACCCCAGATTTCTGACCTTCAGCTTCCTCACCTATACAATGGTAATGTCACTTCATGTCCATTAGGATGGCTATGATCACACAACAATAACAACCAGAAAATAACACGTGTTGGTGAGAATACGGAGAAATTGGAATCCTCATGTCTTGATAGGAATATAAAATAATGTAGCCACTGTGGAAATGGTTTGGCAGTTCCTCAAAAAGTGAAATATGGAATTACCATATTACCTGGCAATTCTACTCCTAAATAAAACCCCAAGAGAACTGAAAGCAGGGACACAGATCTTGTACACCATTGTTCACAGAAACCTTTTCACAATAATCTACAAGTGGAAACAACCCAAGTGCCTTTCAACAGATGAATGGGTAAACAAAATGTGGTATGTACATAGAGTGAAATATTTTCAACCTTAAAAAGGAAGGAAATTCTGACATACACTACAACATACATGAACACTGAAGATATTATACTAAGTGAAATAAGTCAGACACAAAAGAACAAATGCTGTCCCCCATTCACATGGGGTACCTAGAATAGTCAAATTTAGAGACAGAAAATAGCATGGTAGTTGCCAGGGGCTGGGAAGAGAAGGGGATGGGGAGTTTGTGTTTAATGGGTACAGTGTTTCAGTTTGGGAAGATGAAAAAAGTTCTGGAGATGAATGGTAGTGATGGTTGTGCAACAATGTGAATGCCACTGAACTTCACACTTAAAATGGTTAATTTTTTGTATAGTTTACCATAGGAAAAAAATGGGAATATTACCACTAACTTGCTGGGTTATTTTAAATATTTAAATAGATATCATATGCAAAATATCTAGAACAATGCCTGTCACATTTAGTTGTTCCACATACAGGGATTTCCTTCTCCACAAGCATATTTGATTTACAGGGAGCCTCTCTTTGCATTCTTAGAAGATTATAACTGAAAAGTGGCCACACAATGGAGATGGCATACAATAACATTTCTGCACAAAGATGATCACACTCAAAGAAGGAAGACATTAATTATAGGTCAGTCTGGAGACTGCTTCCTTCCATTTTATGCCTTAAGAATAATTTATTCCTTAAAGCAAACCGAATGCAGAAAGATGCACCAGAGGGACCATTGCAAATCTCTTTTGAGTTTAAAACAGGAAGGGAGAAATGTCTTTCTAGGTCTCAAAAGTGAAGGAAAGCATTTTTACCTACCTAGTTCAGCAGGCCAACAAACAGCACCAGCTTGATTTGGATGTGGGAACCAGACTCTCATCCACCCTGTGGTATGGTGTTTCTGAGTGGGGAGTCACCACACCTGCCCATTTATGCTCAGGTGACCTTCAGAAACAGGATGAAGAAGTACAGTGAAGGCCAGTCCCTGCTGGAGGCAGGAGTGGCGAGGGGTTCTGCGCCTGGCCCAACCTGGACCTCTAAAGGACGATGCCAAAGAGTACTTTCCCAAGGCTCCTTCCAAATCCAACTTTGGTTGCGTCTGCGGCCTCCATGTTGGAGAACAGGTTGCAGCCTGTGGGTTTCATGGAGAACTCTTCCAACAGGCCAGGCCAGGCTGGGACTGCCCCTTTTTCTCTCAGGTGGTGCCTTTGAACACTATGAATCAGGGCGCTTAGGCTTAAATCACTTCCTCAAACCTATCGCCCTATAGAGGATAGTAAAAGTAAAACTAACAGTGGTTTACCAAGGGCTCACTATGTACTGGTGACTATCCTAGGTGCTTTATATTCATTATTCAGTTCAATCCCCAAACGAGCCTGTGTTGTCGGTATTATCATTCTCATCCTATGAGTGCAGAAATGGGAGTTGAGAGAGGTTAGGTGACTCGTTCAAGGTAAAGATCCTCCTTATTTCCATCCTCTTCTCCTGCTCCTTCCTAACTTTTCAGCACCTTGAAGGTACCATTATCATGTTATTAATAGGAAGTTTAGGAAGTTCTCATATGCCATGCTTACAAATATGCTTTGTGCAAGCTCTAGAGGTGTGCTAAGTTTGTAGGAAAAAGGCTCAAAGAATAACATATGAACATTTGGAACCTGCTTTTTTAAACCAATAACCATGGTCACCATGTGACCCCCACAGTATTTTTACCATGTGTGTATAAATGTACGTGTATTATATATATGTATATATATAGATACACATTTAAATATATATGTATATATGTGTATACACGTCTGCATATATATGTGTGCATGTGTGTATATACACACACATATAAACAAATATTTTTCAGATCCAGTTATGCAACTTGGGACATACAGCCTAAAACAATCACCTATAAACTTGATTAATTTGTTTTAAAATAAATGGAAAGGATCTGCTCAATCATACCCAGATATTTAGCTTCAGACATGCTATGATGTGATGTTATGTTATGTTATTTAAACCTTTTACGCATTTCTGTCAAAGATTTTGTAATAATTTATCACCTGTCCTTCCCAACACTCTGAGCTAAGGAGATGGCACTAATCATTACGGCTTGAATTTGTTTTAGGCTATCTTTCTTTTGCGGGACTCAAAAGATACTACATAAGTCTTGCAATACCTTCAAAACAATCCTGAGGCTCAAGATTTCTTATTGACTTATGGAAGACATTGGAAACTTCCTACTGTTCCCTGTGGATTGAATTAGGAGACTTCAATGGTGTCTACCGCTAGCAGGCTTGGGCAATAGTGACTTCATTTCACAGACGGTGACTAAGCAACTGAACCATGGCTGAGGTTTTCATTAAGATCTAGGTTTCCTGGTGCTGGAGAAAATTGTCAATAAAAGTTGCCAACATTATTGAGTGCTTACACTGTGTTTGGGGTTTAAGAGATGGTGTGGTTGCTATTCAGCAGTCTACTCCTCTGTTTGGTGTTCCCCTTTCTTGGGCTTCAAAACACCCACAGCATGTGCATATCTACTCAAGAAAACCTGGTTCTGCCTCACTGTTTTACTAGTCATGTGGGCCCATGAGCCTCCATTTTAAAGGGCATAAGGATTACTTGAGAAATGTATTAAAATACAGGTTTCTGGGACCCATCTAAAGTTTAAGTAGTCTGAAGTTATATTTTTACTTAATCTTTCTGATGCCTTCTAATATAGGCATCAGGGGAATATACTTTGATAATCATTGATTCAGGACTTGCAAAGACATTCTTATTTTTTACCAAAATTTCCCCCTTCATTCACTTCTCAAACATTCACCAAGAAGTTAACATAATGGAGAATCTCATTTGGATGGTGCTTTTACAGTTGGAAAATAATTTCCACATACACCCTCGTTTGAAGCTCACAGTAGCCATCTAAACTCCATCATATAGGTATGGGAGCACATGTGGCAGACACCAGTGAGCTCTCTTCTTCTCCTCTGCCAGTTTGATTAATTTGGACTTGATTAATTTATTTTAAAATCAACCGGGAAAGGATTTGCTCAATCATACCCAGATACTTAGCTTCAGACATGGTATGTTGCTATGTTGCATGGACCTTTTCAGTATTTCTGTCAAGGATTTTGTAGTAATTTATCCTCTGCATTCATCGGTTGGGCTGGAGATCCCATGAAACCTGGAAACATGGGTCCTCTATCCTACCCGGGGAAAACTTTTTGACAGGTCCAAACAAATTACTTTAGGAAACTGATTGGCAAAGAATGGGCATGTTGGGGCTACTGAGCTATAAAAAGAACTGTACTGGGGAGAATCTCCCTTTTTGAACTAAAAAACAGCCTCCTGAGGTGAATGCTTGCCCCTTCTTCTTTTCTGAAACTCATAAATGAATAGCTATCTCGTGACTATAATGCAACAAGCACAAGGATAAAAGCCAAAATGCTAAATATGATGGAGCAGAAAGAGAAAAAGACCTCCGACAACATCACTTAAATTGTGGCAGGCGGCGGGGGGGTGGGGGGGGCGGGGAACCACAGCAACTATATACATCTGAACTTGTTTTTAATTACAAAAAAGAAAAATCTCTGGGGTTTTTTTTTGGGGGTGGGGCAATCTAAATTAGATTTTCTCTGTCACCTTTAGCCAAAATCATCCCTAACTGATCCAGAGATGTTATAATTATTAAAATCCTATTTTATATAGAATAGCCAAAGAGAAGGTTAAGTTACTTGTTTAAAATCTCTGAACAAATAAATAATGAGTCCTTGACTTGAAACTCAGATGGACGAACTCCAAATCCTAAACTGTCTACCCTGGAGCCTCTCTGTACAATGAAGGGGCTCCAGTGACTCCCACGCAAGAGAAGTGGAAGGAAGCCAGTAATTGGGGGTCTGAGCTCCCTATCCCACGTCAACTAGAATAATTCTTACTGACCCATTTTATAAATTAGACTTTCACATAAAACATAATTTAAAGAAAGTGTTCTGTTGATTAAATATATAGTTTAAAATAAAATAGCATTATGCCATGCAGTTTTCCTCTGATACATAAGGCATTATAAAGAGTACAATACTTGATTTTTGATTTTAGCACACTGTTACCTAGTTGAGGAGATAAGACATACATGCATACCATGTTGAGGAGCAATGCAAGAGTTAAACTAAAGCTGTTTAAAGCAAAGGCTACTTTTGCTACAATATGTCTCTGAAAACAGTGTTATAAAGCAAATAATTATAAAATGATTCTTATTTTTCCCATAGGAATTATGTCATAAAAAGGGTTGTGCTCCTAACCAAAGACGTAGAATCCAATTAATTATAAATATAGCCAATAACAAGGCTCAAGAGCAAAATGTAACATCATTTGAAATAATAAAATGATGTTCCAACCCCTATAAAATGGGAATAAATATATTGAACACATTATAGCACATTTGGGCTTACTGTATAATCAAAGTAGTCATATAATATGAACATAAAAATCTACACCATAAATATGACCTAAAACTAACATGCGATCAACAATAAACCAAAAACATGCAATGAGTGATAATTGTATTTGCTTCTTTGAGACTTTAGATGGAGTTTTACAGGATAATTTAAGTGCTCACTTCTCTTATAAGGGTGAAATATCCAAGGAAATTAGTACTTATGTGCTCCCTTATTTTGGATTGACTCCTGCAGCAAGCAGATGTATTCCAAAGATTCACTTGAAATACCATGAAAAATAATGATTGTTGTTTGGAGATCCACAATGGCAGGTTGTGGGATTTTCAATGCTGAAAAAATGTTTTAAATGTAAAAGTCTGCTATTGCTTTGGTTTATTCAAAGCTCCTCACAAGACTTCCACTTCTGCCTATGTGTATTAACTGCTACAGGGATTGGCCTCCTGTCATAAACAAATAGAAAACCAGAAATCCATACAAAGTGATGGGTTTCAGGTATTGAACAGCAGACATCACAAGACCGTGGTACAGGAGAGAAGGAAAAGAAATGAGATGAGCCTTATAATTTCCCCAGGTTATTTCCTGGAAGCCGCTTCTAGGTTGCAATTCAGAGCAAGCAAACCTAAACAGAGCGAGCTGACTTGAGACCAAAATGGGAGTTTGGGGGTGCCAAAGAAGCTATGGTTTTCAGGCAACACACCAAAGAGGAAGCTCGAGAGAAATAGAGAGAAAGGAAGCGAGAGAACACGAACAGAGGAAATCCCTTTGGTTGAGTTTGAATTCATGCATGCATGTAAGAAAACCATTGCAGGACAAGAAAAGAACCAAGAATAAAGAGGCTAAACAATTTCTGGAGGCAAGACTGTGAATACAGTCTGTGTTCCAACCAGCCAGAGTGGACAGATCTAGTAATACCATTCAGTAAAGTACTGTGTACTTCAGTAAGGTACACAAAAAAATCACACTTTAGTAGTAACAGAGTTAAATTAACCTCAGAATGGGAAAGACTGATAGCAGGAGGAGAATGGGGTGACAAAGGATGAGATGGCTGGATGGCACCATTGACTCGATGGACATGAGTTTGAGCAAACTCAGGGAGACAGTGAAGGACAAGGAAGCCTAGCATGCTGCAGTTTATGGGGTTGCAAAGAGTCAGACACGACTTAGCAACTGAACAACAAGCCTCAGAATAAAGGCTGCTCTGAATCTGACAGAGCAAAACTTAAAAGAAATCCCTGAAAGGATCAAATTGATCTGCAAGTTACTTAACTGCATGCCAGAATGAAATCCAGCACTCTTTAAGGGAATATAACAAATAGTCACATCAACTATGTATAATAATATTCAAATATATGCTGATGTTCTAATAGTAAAAATTTATTTTAAAATATTACTAAATTGATGACTTGCTGTCATTGTATTTTAATCAGTTAATGTTTATGACTAAAACAATTACTTCTACAATATGGGAGTCACTAAAAGGGTTCCTCAATTTTGAAATGGCCAAGAACCATGGAATCACTGTGTTGGATGAAAGAACTTAGCCTAAAGAGTTTGAGATCCTTTCTGAAAGGTAACAAGCAATCACTGATGGTTTATAAAGCAGGTGACACCTGACAGCAATGCTCTCACATCAAATTTTAGATTAGATGATGTGAGATAGAAAAAAGTCAAATAGTTTGTTCTGAAGCTCAGGAACTAAAACTAAATTGAATAATCATAAATCAATCACCCAGTGGTTAACTTGGCTGGCATACAGTTTTCTGGATCACTGAGTGACCAGACCACATATTGTACATCTGATAATTTGAGTTATGTGATTAGATAAGCCATTTGTTGATAGGTTATTACAGTATCTTTAGTAGACATCTGTAATTTTGTGTGATGTATGCTCAGTGCTCTTTCTTTTTAGGAATTACCACATATTCACTTGATTTGATTCTGGTGGAGCTGCTAATAATCCAGCCCCTCCCTTTCTAAGCTGATAATACCCATTCCCCTCACATACAATAATTGATTCAGTTTGGGTTCATGGCCCAAGAAGGATCAATAATCTTTCTTTCTTGGGGATATGGATGCAATGTGAAGGAAAGGATGACTTCTTCTCTAAGATTCTGAGCACTGAGAACCATGTGTGACCAGAGCTTCTAGGGAGTCTTAGAGATAAGGGAAAGAAATAAGAGGCAAGTAGAGTTGAGGAATGGAAACAGAGTTCTGCTAACAATATTTAATCTATTGTTTAATTAATCAGCAAACATACATTATTATGTGTTTACTATGTACTTATTATGTGTTTAGCACTGCTCCTGGCCTTGAGTGGGTAACAGTGAACAAGACCTCTAAACACATTCTAGGGAATTCTTGAGCTACTTGACAGGGTGGAATCTGAAGCTTCAGTTCAGTTCAGTCGCTCAGTGGTGTCCGAGTCTTTGTGACCCCATGGACTGCAGCACACCAGGCCTCTCTGTCCATCACCAACTCCTGGAGTTTACTTAAACTCATGGCCATTGAGTCGGTGATGCCATCCAACCATCTCATTCTCTGTCGTCCTCTTCTTCTCCCACCTTCAATCTTTCCCAGCATCAGGGTCTTTTTAAATGAGTTAGTTCTTTGCAGCAGGTGGCCAAAGGATTGGAGTTTCAGCTTCAGCTGAAGCCTAGTTTTAGTATTTTAGACTTTCCAGTTACATGACCCAATTAATCTTTATTTTTCACTTAAATTAGTTTACCTTTAATTTCTGTTGCTTTAAAGAGTTCAAACACACTCTTAATTCTGATTTTTAAAATGGAGAGGATCATTTAAAAAGAAGATCCTGACTGAAGACAAGAACTTGGAATCCTCTCACTCAGTCTGGAGTAAAACTAATCAGCTAGACAAGCGCTTCTTCAATAGTGGTTCAGAGATCCCTGGGGGTTCCTGAATGTCTTTCAGGGGATCCATAGGGTAAAACTATTTTCATAATCATGTTTAGATGTTATTTGCCTTTTTCACTCTCATTCTTTCATGACTATGTAGTCAAGTTTTCCAGAAACTACATGACTTCTATTCAACCAGACTTTAAAAAGATTTGCAAAATAATGTAAAACAATGCCACCCTTCTCAATATATTTGTTTTGGTTTTGGTAAAAATGGTTACTTTTCCTTAAACTATGTTATGTTTACTTGTAATGGATTTATTATTATTTGCAAATGAATTAGTAGATAAAATTTTTTAAATTTCTGAGTTTAATAATAATGCGATAAAGTCAACCTACTTAACCCACACAAACATTAATTTTTATGTTACTCTATGATATAATTTTATATCATTCTCAAGTGATCCTGGGACAAAATGTTTGAGACCTGCTAATTTGGGCCAGTGCTGAACAGTTGGTGGGTTAATATATTTTGTGGTGAAACTGAGGAGCCATGGTGATACAGACAAGAAGAATGCCAACTCACTGGAGGAATAAGTGCAATTTTAGTTCCTGAGCATACATTTCTCCCTTTTATCCTTATAGATGAAAAGTACTGGTTCACAGTGGTTTGGCACAAAACAAACTGCAATAATTGCTTCACTATTCATGGCACAGACAGATGTGTCTTGGAAGTAACCAGCCCTAGCAAAGACTGAGGAGATAAAGATGGTGCTAAGAAGCTTTCCAAAAGAAGCTATTCTCATTGACACTCTGAATGAAGGAGGAAGTATCCTGTCAACAAGCTAATGAAAGGTTAAAATGTTCAATCTATCCACATCTGTGGAGTTATCCAAATTGGTGATCACTGGCCATTATCTTGTGCTAAAGTGACTTCTCAATATCCAGAACCTTTGATTTGACAGGGACTGAGAAGAGCCTGAACTGAGAAGAGCCAGTGATGACAACAAGAATATCAAGTAAGGAAGTAGCAGGTGGTCTTTACCAGCTGAGCCACAATGGAAGCCCTTTGGATATTACAGCTTTTATTAGCCTAAGTATTTTTTTTTTTTTATATTTTATTTTATTTTTTAACTTTACAATATTGTATTGGTTTTGCCATATATCAACATGAATCCGCCATAGGTATATACGTGCTCCCCATCCTGAACCCTCCTCCCTCCCCATACTATCCCTCTGGGTCGTCCCAGTGCACCAGCCCCAAGCATCCAGTATCGTGCATTGAACCTGGACTGGTGACTCGTTTCATATATGATATTACACATGTTTCAATGCCATTCTCCCAAATCATCCCACCCTCTGCCTCTCCCACAGAGTCCAAAGGACTGTTCTATACATCAGTGTCTCTTTTGCTGTCTCGTACAGAGGGTTATTGTTACCATCTTTCTAAATTCCTTATATATATGTTAGTATACTGTATTGGTGTTTTTCTTTCTGGCTTACTTCACTCTGTATAATAGGCTCCAGTTTCATTCACCTCATTACAACTGATTCAAATGTTTTCTTTTTAATGGCTGAGTAATATTCCATTGTGTATATGTACCACAGCTTTCTTATCCATTCCTCTGCTGATGGACATCTAGGTTGCTTCCATATCCTGGCTATTATAAACAGTGCTGTGATGAACACTGGGGTACATGTGTCTCTTTCAATTCTGGTTTCCTCAGTGTGTATGCCCAGCAGTGGGATTGATGGGTTGTATGGCAGTTCTATTTCCAGTTTTTTAAGGAATCTCCACACTGTTCTCCATAGTGGCTGTACTAGTTTGCATTCCCACCAACAGTGTAAGAGGGTTCCCTTTTCTCCACACCCTCTCCAGCATTTATTGCTTGTAGACTTTTGGATAGCAGCCATTCTGACTGGCGTGAAATGGTACTTCATAATGGTTTTGATTTGCATTTCTCTGATAATGAGTGATGTTGAGCATCTTTTCATGTGTTTGTTAGCCATCTGTATGTCTTCTTTGGAGAAATGTCTATTGAGTTCTTTGGTCCATTTTTTGATTGGGTCATTTATTTTTCTGGAGTTGAGGTGCAGGAGTTGCTTGTATATTTTTGAGATTAGTTGTTTGTCAGTTGCTTCATTTGCTATTATTTTCTCCCATTCTGAAGGCTGTCTTTTCACCTTGCTTATAGTTTCCTTTGTTGTGCGGAAGCCTTTAAGTTTAATTAGGTCCCATTTGTTTATTTTTACTTTTATTTCCAATATTTTGGGAGGTGGGTCATAGAGGATCCTGCTGTGATGTATGTTGGAGAGTGTTTTGCCTATGTTCTCCTCTAGGAGTTTTGTAGTTTCTGGTTTTCTGTTTAGATCTTTAATCCATTTTGAGTTTATTTTTGTGTATGGTGTTAGAAAGTGTTCTAGTTTCATTCTTTTACAAGTGGTTGACCAGTTTTCCTAGCACCACTTGTTAAAGACATTGTCTTTTCTCCATTGTATACTCTTGCTTCCTTTGTCAAAGATAAGGTGTCCATAGGTGTGTGGATTTATCTCTGGGCTTTCTATTTTGTTCCATTGATCTATATTTCTGTCTTTGTGCCAGTACCATACTGTCTTGATGACTGTGGCTTTGTAGTAGAGTCTGAAGTCAGGCAGGTTGATTCCTCCAGTTCCATTCTTCTTTCTCAAGATTGCTTTGGCTATTCGAGGTTTTTTGTATTTCCATATGAATTGTGAAATTATTTGTTCTAGCTCTGTGAAGAATACCGTTGGTAACTTGATAGGGATTGCATTGAATCTATAAATTGCTTTGGGTATTATACTCATTTTCGCTATATTGATTCTTCCAATCCATGAACATGGTATATTTCTCCATCTATTAGTGTCCTCTTTGATTTCTTTAACCAGTGTTTTATAGTTTTCTATATATAGGTCTTTAGTTTCTTTCAGTTCAGTTCAGTTGCTCAGTCGTGTCTGACTCTTTGCGACCCCATGAATCACAGCACGCCAGGCCTCCCTGTCCATCACCAACTCCCAGAGTTCACCCAGACTCACGTCCATCGAGTCAGTGGTGCCATCCAGCCATCTCATCCTCTGTCGTCCCCTTCTTCTCCTGCCTTCAATCTTTCCCAGCATCAGAGTCTTTTCCAATGAGTCAACTCTTCACATGAGGTGGCCAAAGTACTGGAGTTTCAGCTTTAGCATCATTCCTTCCAAAATCCTAGGGCTGATCTCCTTCAGAATGGACTGGTTGGATCTCCTTGCAGTCCAAGGGACTCTCAAGAGTCTTCTCCAACACCACAGTTCAAAAGCATCAATTCTTCGGTGCTCAGCCTTCTTCACAGTCCAACTCTCACATCCATACATGACCACAGGAAAAACCATAGCCTTTGACTAGACGAACCTTTGTTGGCAAAGTAATGTCTCTGCTTTTGAATATGCTATCTAGGTTGGTCATAACTTTCCTTCCAAGGAGTAAGCGTCTTTTAATTTCATGGCTGCAGTCACCATCTGCAGTGATTTTGGAGCCCTCCCCAAAATAAAGTCTGACACTGTTTCCACTGTTTCCCCATCTATTTCCCATGAAGTGATAGGACCAGATGCTATGATCTTCATTTTCTGAATGTTGAGCTTTAAGCCAACTTTTTCACCCTCCACTTTCACTTTCATCAAGAGGCTTTTTAGTTCCTTTTCACTTTCTGCAATAAGGGTGGTGTCATCTGCATATCTGAGGTTATTGATATTTCTCCTGGCAATCTTGATTCCAGCTTGTGCTTCTTCCAGTCCAGCGTTTCTCATGATGTATGCTATATTCCTAAGTATTTTATTCTTTTCGTTGCAATGGTGAATGGAATTGTTTCTTTAATTTCTCTTTCTATTTTCTCATTATTAGTGTATAGGAATGCAAGGGATTTCTGTGTGTTGATTTTATATCCTGCAACTTTACTATATTCATTGATTAGTTCTAGTAATTTGCTGGTGGAGTCTTTAGGGTTTTCTATGTAGAGGATTATGTCATCTGCAAACAGTGAGAGTTTTACTTCTTCTTTTCCAATTTGGATTCCTTTTATTTCTTTTTCTGCTCTGACTGCTGTGGCCAAAACTATTTTGAATAGTAATGGTGAAAGTGGGCACCCTTATCATGTTCCTGACTTTAGGGGAAATGCTTTCAATTTTTCACCATTGAGGATAATGTTTGCTGTGGGTTTGTTATACATAGTTTTTATTATGTTGAGGTACGTTCCTTCTATTCCTGCTTTCTGGAGAGTTTTTATCATAAATGGATGTTGAATTTTGTCAAAGGCTTTCTCTGCATCTATTCAGATAATCATATGGTTTTTATTTTTCAATTTGTTAATGTGGTATATTACATTGATTGACTTGCGGATATTGAAGAATCTTACACCCCTGGGATAAAGCCCACTTGGTCATGGTGTATGATCTTTTTAATGTGTTTTTGGATTCTGATTGCTAGAATTTTGTTAAGGATTTTTGCATCTATTTTCATCAGTGATATTGGCCTATAGTTTTTTTTTTTTTTTTGGCATCTTTGTCAGGTTTTGGTATTAGGGTGATGGTGGCCTCATAGAATGAGTTTGGAAGTTTACCTTCCTCTGCAATTTTCTGGAAGAGTTTGAGCAGGATAGGTGTTAGCTCTTCTCTAAATTTTTGGTAGAATTCAGCTGTGAAGCCGTCTGGACCTGGGCTTTTGTTTGCTGGAAGATTTCTAATTACAGTTTCAATTTCCGTGCTTGTGATGGGTCTGTTAAGATTTTCTATTTCTTCCTGGTCCAGTTTTGGAAAGTTGTACTTTTCTAAGAATTTGCCCATTTCTTCCACATTGTCCATTTTATTGGCATATAATTGCTGATAGTAGTTTCTTATGATCCTTTGCATTTCTGTGTTGTCTGTTGTGATCTGTCCATTTTCATTTCTAATTTTATTGATTTGATTTTTCTCCCTTTGTTTCTTGATGAGTCTGGCTAATGGTTTGTCAATTTTATTTACCTTCTCAAAGAACCAGCTTTTGGCTTTGTTGATTTTTGCTATGGTCTCTTTTGTTTCTTTTGCATTAGCCTAAGTATTTTAATAAGATCTCTCTCACTTTAAGTTTTGACTTGTATTTCAAGGCAGTTCTCTTCACATAGTTAAAATCACTATCTATTCAGCCCCAACATTGTTTCATAGGCATGCTCCAGCTCAACAATCAAATCCATCCCTGTTCTTTCCCAATTTTGATCTTCCTTGCAGCTCTCTTAATGGCATCATCCTCTTTGTTACTGAGTTTCTCAACTTAGGGTGTTTGACTTCTCCTCCTATCTTGCTAATCCTAATCACCCTCTTTGTTCCAGCCACCCTTATTTCTGTTTTTCAATAAGTTGCTGGTTTCTACCAATTCTACCAAGCCTTTATGGAGACCCCACAGCCCTGAATCATCTACTCCTGATTAGATCAATATGAATCTGCCTGTCAAAGAAAATAAAACTTCTCTGAAGAACAGTATCATCCAGAACTTCTGGCATTTCATAAAATATTACCACAAATGACAGGAAACAGAGCCAAAAGACCCAAAGCCCGGATAAAAAACAAACAGAAAAACAGACCTTGAAGCCTGGTACTGGAGTAATCAAATACATACTTAAAAATGATTTTCTGAAGAATATAGTTAAGAAAATCAATGAAATATAAAGAATTTCATCAGTGAACATGAATCTATGGAATAAGAATCAAGTGGAAATTCTAGAAGTGAAAAATATAATGTCTGAAACCAGTAATTCAATAGATGGACTTAACAGTTCATTGGACACAGCAGAAGAGAGAATTAGTAAACTAGAAGAGAGTTCAGTAGAAAATAACTATATTGAATCACAGGGAGGAAAAAAAAGAATGAAAAATGCAAGAGTCAAAGAGACATATGGGACACAATGAAAGGTGCAAGATATATGAATTTGATGTCCCAGAAAGAGAGGAGAAAGAGGAAAAGACAGAGGCAATATCTGAAGGAAAAGATTTTCTTTTAAAAATTGACAAACACATGTTTCTTTATAAGCCCCAAACAGAATAAATGTAAAACAAATTTATTCATATCATAATAAAGCTATTTAAAATCAAAGACAAAAAGACAATCTTCAAAATAGCATGACGGGTAAAATTATTACCTCTAAGGAAGCATCAATAAAGCTGAAAATTGACTTTTCAACAGAAGCAATGAAGGCCAGAAGAGAACTGAGTGATACACATTAAGCACAGAAAGGAAATAACTGCCAGCCAAGAATTATTTACCCAGTGATTGCTGTCTTCAAAGATAAAGGTAAAATAAAGACATTTTCAGTCAAAATAGCTTAACAGTTATTTCCAAGCAGATCTTCACTAAGAGAAATATTAAGAAGAGCTCTTGAGGCAATACAAAAATGGTCCCAGATAGAAGCTGAATAACGTAAGGAGCTCAAGAGCATTGGAAAGACAAAAATATATATATTGTTGTTTTGACACAGTAATAGTGTCTTGAGAGATTTTAAATATGTGTAGCAATAAAATATATAACAAAAAAGGACAAAAGATAGTGCTGGAGTAAATGGAATTTAAATAATCTAAGGTCCTTGCCTTGTTTGGGAATGGTAAGCATACTAATTTAAGATATACCCTAGTGATCTCCAGGGTAACAATTAACAGCACAGTAAAATGATAATTGGGCTTCCCAGGTGACTCAATGGTAAAGAATCTGCCTGCCAATGCAGGAGAAATGAGTTCTATTCCTGGTCTAGGAAGATCCCCTGGAGAAGGAAATGGCAACTCACTCCAGTATTGTTGCCTAGAAAAACTCCATGGACAGAGAGCTATAGTCCAAGAGCCTGAATAGTCCAAAGAGTCTAAGTCTAAGCTGCATAGTCCTAAGAGTCTATAGTCCAAGGAGTCTAACATGACTTAGCCACTGAACAACAACAACAATATGATACATAATTAAGTACCTTCCCACAAAGGTCATTCTAGGCCAAGATGGCTTTACCAGTGAATTCTTGCAGATATTTAAATATGTGGTAAAACCAATTTCATATGAAGTCAGCAGCAATAAAAATATTAAGGGAGACTTCCAATTTTGTTTTATAAGGTTAACATAAGTTTGAAAACAGAAGCTTTGAAGGCTTACATGAAGTAAAAAGTATAGACCATTCTCTCTCATGAACATAGATGTAAAATTCTAAATAAAATATTAGCAAAACAATATGAGTTACATATAAAGTATATAATCCATCACAACAAATTGAGCTTATTCTAAGATATAAGATTAGTTTAATTCTCAAAATTCAATCAGTGTAATTCACTACTTTTTTAATAGAAAAAACAATAAACATTCTATAAATGACTTGATAGAATCAGAAAAAGAATTTGATACAGTTCATCACCCAATCATGATTAAAACCCTTAGCACATTAGATTTAAAAGTCTGGCAGACTGTACTTTAATGGCCACAGCCATATTGCATCTCTCCATGCTGTTCCAGAACTTGCAGGACTCTATGACTATCTTGTTAAATACAATACAGTAGAAATGTTGCTGTGTGACTTTTGAGGCTAGACTATAAAAGGCAGTACAGTTTCCACTCTGACCTCTTGCAGGACACTTGCTATCGGAAACTCTTCACCGTGCTATAAGAAAGTTCAAATTAGCCTGTATGGAGAGACTGCATGGAGAAAACCCAAGTAAAGAGGCCCCCAGCCAAGAGCTAGCATCGAACATCAGATGTGAGGGAACACTCTTCCTAATGATTCCACCCACTCAGCTTCAAGTCTTCCAACTCCAGCACATTGTGAAGCAGAGATAAGCCTTCCTTACTGCTCTCTGTCTAAATTCTTGATTCTCAGAATCTACAAGCATAATAAATGGTCATGTTTTTTGCCAATAAGTTTTGTGATGCAACCATAGGAACTAGAACAGAAGGAATCTTCCTCAATCTGATGTAAGACATTTGTGAAAACTCTACAGCTAATGTGATATCTAATGATGAGATACTAAAATCTTTCCTCTGACCTAAGGAATGAAACAATGATACTCATTATCACCACTTCAAATATATATTTTATTGGCTCCTTTAGCCAATATAATAAAGCAAGGAAAAGAAAAGAAATAACTAGAAAAGAAAGATAAAACTGTCAACTTTGACAGATAACAGGATAGAAAATCCAAAATGATCTATCAGCTTTTAGAATCAATATGTAAATTTAGCATGGTCTTTGGATCTGTGGACTTCCCTGGTGGCTCAGACGGTAAAGCGTCTGTCTACCATGTGGGAGACCCAGGTTCGAGCCCTGGGTTGGGAAGATCCCCTGGAGAAGGAAATTACAATCCACTCCAGTACTATTGCCTGGAAAAATCCCATGGACAGAGGAGCCTGGTAGGCTACAGTCTATGGGGCCGCAAAGAGTTGGACACAACTTCACTTTCACTTTCACTTCACTTTGGATCTGTATCCAAAGACCATCAATACACAATAAAAATTATATTGTAAAAAACTAGTCATAAAAGAAAAATAAAAATTTTAAACAACATTTACAAAAGTATTTAAAGATCACAAAGGAATAAATCTAAAGAAATATTGGCAAGAACACAAGGAAAACTACAAAATATTACTGAGAGAAATTAAGGAAGACCTACATAAATGGAAGGCTTTATCATGCAAATGGATTAGAAGACTCAATATTGTAAGCATATCAATTCTCCTCAAGTTAATCTATAGATTCAATGCAATCTCGATCAAAATCTCAGCAGGTTTTGTTTGTGTGTGTGTGTTTGTGTGTTTAAGATGATTCTAAAATGTATATGTAAATATAAAAGGCTAAGCATGGCAAGAACTATGGATGGAGGTTCATGACCTTGTACAGGAGGCAGTGATCAAGACCATCCCAAAGAAAAAGAAAGGCAAAAAGGCAAAACGGTCATCTGAGGAGGCCTTACAAATAGCTGTGAGAAGAAAACAAGTGAAAGGCAAAGGAGAAAAGGAAAGATATAAGCATCTGAATGCAGACTTCCAAAGAATAGCAAGGAGAGATAAGAAAGCCTTCCTCAGTGATCAATGCAAAGAAATAGAGGAAAACAATAGAATGGGAAAGACTAGAGATGGCTTCAAGAAAATTAGAGATACCAAGGGGACATTTCATGCAAACTTGGGTACAATAAAGGACAGAAATGGTATGGACCTAAAAGAAGAAGATACTAAGAAGAGGTGGCAAGAATACACAGAAGAACTATACAAAAAAGATCTCCATGACCCAGATAATCATGATGGTGTGATCACTCACCTAGAGCCAGACATCCTGGAATGTGAAGTCAAGTGGGCATTAGGAAGCATCACTACGAACAAAGCTACTGGAGGTGATGGAATTCCAGTTGAGCTATTTCAAATCCTAAAAGATGATGCTGTGAAAATGCTGCACTCAATATGCCAGCAAATTTGGAAAACTTAGCAGTGGCCACAGGACTAGAAAAGGTCAGTTTTCATTCCAATCCCAAAGAAAGGCAATGCCAAAGAATGCTCAAACTACTGCACAGTTGCACTCATTTCACACACTAGCAAAGTGATGCTCAAAATTCTTCAAGCCAGGCTTCAGTAGTACATGAACTGTGAACTTCCAGCTGTTCAAGCTGGATTTAGAAAAGGCAGAGGAACCAGAGATCAGATTGCCAAAATCTGTTGGATCATCAAAAAGTGAGAGAGTTCCAGAAAAACATCTTATGCTTTATTGACTATGTCAAAGCCTTTCACTGTGTGGAACACAACAAACTGGAAAATTCTTCAGGAGATGGGAATACCAGACCACCTGACCTGCCTCCTGAGAAATCTGTATGCAGGTCAAGAAGCAACAGTTAGAATTGGACATGTAACAACAGACTGGTTCCAAATTGGGAAAGGAGTACATCAAGGCTGTATATTGTCACCCTGCTTATTTAACTTATATGCAGAGTATATCATGAGAAATGCTGGACTGGATAAAGCACAAGCTGGAATCAAGATTGCTGGGAGAAATATCAATAACCTCAGATAGGCAGATGACACCACCCTTATGGCAGAAAGTGAAGAAGAACTAAAGATCCTCTTGATGAAAGTGAGCAAGGAGAGTTAAAAAGTTAGCTTAAAGCTCAACATTCAGAAAACTAAGATCATGGCATCTGGTCCCATCACTTCATGGCAAATAGATGGGGAAACAATGGAAACAGAGATAGACTGTATTTTGGGGGGCTCCAAAATCAACTGCAGATGGTGACTGCACCCATGAAATTAAAAGATGCTTGCTTCTTGGAAGAAAAGTTATGACCAACCTAGATAGCATATTAAAAAGCAGAGACATTACTTTGCCAGCAAAGGTCCGTCTAGTCAAAGCTATGGTTTTTCCAGTAGTCAGGTATGAATGTGAGAGTTGGACTATAAAGAAAGCTGAGCACTGAAGAATTGATGCTTTTGAACTGTGGTGTTGGAGAAGACTCTTGAGAGTCCCTTGGACTGCAAGGAGATACAACCAGTCCATCCTAAAGGAGATCAGTGTTGAATATTCATTGGAAAGACTGAAGTTGAAGCTGAAACTCCAATATTTTGGCCACCTGATGGGAAGAGCTGACTCATTTGAAAAGATCTTGATGCTGGGAACGATTGAAGGCAGGAGGAGAAGGGAACAACAGAGGATGAGATGGTTGGATAGCACCACCGACTCACTGGACATGAGTTTGAGTAAACTCCAGGAGTTGGTGATGGACAGGGAGGCCTGGTGTGCTGCAGTTCATGGAGTCGCAAAGAGTTGGACACAACTGAGCGACTGAACTGAACAGAAGCATGGCAAAGACAATCTTGAAGAAGAACAAAGTTGGAGCACTTAGAATACCATATATAAAGACAGATTTTATAAAGCTACATGAATGAAAATGAAATGGTACTGACACAAAGATGGACACATAGCTACCAACTGAAGAGAATAGAGTTCAGGAACAAACCTATAATCACCTCATTTATAACAAAGATGCCATTGACATGCAATGACAAGAAGATAATCTTTTCAACAAATAGTGCTGGATTAACGGACTATGAAAAAGCAAGTTTGCATCTCTACTTCATGCCATACATAAAAATCCACTTAAATAAATTATAATCCTAAAATATGAAAGGCAAAACAATACAGCTTCTAGAAGATAACACAGGAGAATATTAAACATGACATTGGCATAGGTAAAGAAGTCTTCAACAGGACCTAAAAAGCACTAATCATAATTCCAAATTGGTAAGTGGGAGTTCACAAAAACTTAAGACTTCTTCTCATTAGAAGACATTGTTAAGGCAAGTCACGAACTGGGAGAAAATATGAGAAATATCCATAAGGCATACATCTTAAAAAGGACTTCTGTTCAAAATATAGAAGGAACTCCTAATATAAATAAGAAAACAAAATCTACAGTATAAGAACATCAAAAAGAGCAAAAGATTTGCAGAGGTTCAATAAGCATATGAAAAGCATCAAAGAATTGCAAATTTAAACAACAATGAAATACTACTTCACCCAGCGGAATGGCTAAGGACAAAGAGAACAGAGCAAAATAAACAAAAACCAGACCCTACCAAGTTGAGAATATGGAGCAGCTGGAAGTCTCATATATTGCTGGAGGGAGTGTAAATTGGTATCACAACTTTGGCAAAATGCTTAGCAATATCTTCTAAGGCTAAATGAACACACGCTTTTGACCCTCCTAGTAAATATCCAAAATGAAATGTATACATATGTGCAATAAAAGCCCTGTACATGTACAATCTAATTCACTGGATAAACTGGTACACATTGATAAAATGGAATATTATTACACAATGAAAATTGAATTAGTACATACAACTAAATGGAAATCACTCACAGACAAAAAACAGTTACTACTATTCATATGCTCATTCATATAAAATTATATATATTTTAAAAGCAGGAAAACCTAATCTATAGGGAAAGAAGCCTAAATAATCTGTAATGACTAGAAGAGGCATAGGGAGGCTTCTCACGTGCTGGGAAATGTGTGGTAATTATTCATTAAAAAATATAATTACATTTTGTAATAATTCATGCATTCATATATGGTTTTTAGTGTATGTATATCATATTTCATTTAAAACATTCAAAGAATAAAAAGAAGAAAAAACATAAGTGGTAGCTGGGAATGCTGATGGCAACAATGATGACTTTCTGTTCTTCAGAAGAACTGCGTTTCTTTTCCCAAACGCCCAAGAAGTGGGCACCACACAAGCCTCACGTACAGAATTTCAGTTACCACTGTGTAACCAACTCTGCGACAGCAATACCTGAATATTTTGCCTCTGGGGGAAAAAAAATTTGTGAACTCAGAAATACGCTCTCTTTCACAAGATGGCATTGCAGCATAGAAACTTACTCCTGAATTCATTTCTTATTCTGTTGGATTTGGGGAAGTTTAGTTTGGGCTGGTCTTCTAGAGGAATAAAAGTCAGTCAAGGCGGGAGGAGAAAGATGGGCGTGGGGAGGAGTGATTCATAGATCAAGTTGAAAGGCAAAGACAGAGGAGCACAAAAGCCTGAACTAATTATCTACTCAAAGTGCTCTGCCAGTCAGGCCCGTCTGCCACTCCTGCCACTTGTCAGCGTCCAGGCTTTGGTGTCACTTTGAAGGGAGACCTTAGGGGACCCTTGAAGTTCCTGCAGAAGAAGCTGCCTCGGCTCCTCTGTCTAATCTGATATCCTCTCCCATCTCCCCCTCTCAGCATCAACCCTCCCTCCAACGGTTCAGCTCGCCTTCTGGAGCATCAGTGAGTGAGGCGAGTGGAGAGCAGTGAGCCAGGCAGCTGGCAGGTGAGCCGCCGGTCCTGGAGGAATCCCTTCCTTGCTGGACAAGAGGCACATTTCAGAGGACAACGGGGCCATGGGGAATCCAAAGGCAACAATGAAAGAGGAGAGCTTTCCTTTCTGCATGTCTCCTCGTGCTCCACGTGATCTCAGCTCACACCATTCCCATTTGACTGATGAGGAAATAGGCTCAGAGAGGTGAAAGGCCCTGCCCAAGGCCACATACTTTGTAGGTGGTAGAATCTGCTTTTCCTTCCAGCATATCCCAGATGCCCTCCCTACTCTGCAGGGCTTCCCTCCTCCAAGCCTTCACACTGGTGAACATTCGGGGCATCTCAGGTTAGCTGCACGAGATGACATGAGGCAGATGTCACCATCCTCACTCCCTCCCATTAGCGAGTGGCCGAATCCCAGCCGGCTCTGTGGAGATACTGGCAACCCCTGAAGCCAGTCTCCACTTGGCCCTGGCCTCTCAGTTAAAGGTTTGAGAATTCTGGCTGAAAATTTAAGCTGTGCCGAGGGCACAGCTAGCTCCCACTGAGTAAATAGCACTGAGCCCCGATAAAGGCTCATTCATCTCCAGGAGCTTCATGCTTGAAAGACTCTGAGTGCCTGAAGAGAAGCTGTGCAAACTGCCATCACAATAAACAGAGAAAGGATGTCTATAAAATCCCAGACAGGTGGCAATGCGACTGGTGACATCAAGTTCCACAACTGCAATGAAAGGGGAGTCTCAGTTGTGCCACGTAGGGTAACTTCAGACAGAAGGGTGGGCACAGCGGACCAGAGAGCCCAGGGAGCTGCAAGCCCACCAGCACTTGCTCTGGGAAACGGTCAAGAGACTCCCCGGGAATGATCTATTAATTTATGATGCTGACACCAATGGGAATTGTTATTTACTTTCTTGATTAACCTGAGGTTCAGATTCATGTCTTTAGTTGCCAACTCAGTTGCTACCCTCTTCTCTCCATCCATCCATCCATCCATCCATCTGACATATAATGAGCACACAATAGGTTCTAAGCTTTGAAAACAAAACAAAAAAGACCTGATTTCTGGCCTTGATGATATTGCAGAAGTGACAGACATAAAATAACAACAATCTTTAAAAAAATACCAGCAGTTTTTTCCTCCATTTATAAAAAAATAATTGTAGGAAAGATACGTTGTAGAAAAAATGGAAAATATCTGGAAGTATCCAGGAGGAAATAAAAACCAGACTTAATCCCACTATAGAGAAGTAACTAATGCACTTATTTAGGGATATAGCTCATGGGCCTTCCCAGGGGGCACTAGTGGTAAAGAACCCGCCTGCCAGTGCAGGAGTTTGATCCCTGGGTCAGGAAAATCCCCTGGAGGAGGAAATGGCAACCCACTCCAGTAGTCTTGCCTGGAAAATCCCATGGACGGAGAAGCGTGGTAGGCTACAGTCCATAGTGTTGCAAAGCGTCAGACATGACTGAAGCGACTTAGCACACATGAATGCACATATAGCTCATGACCAAGGCCATGGTGGAAGAGGCAGAAAGTGGGGAGGAGCACAGAAGAGAGAGGGAGTTGGAGGCCCAGGCAGTCAGGAGGGCTTTTCAGGTAGAGGAAGGGGTGCTTACCTGAGGGGGAGTACAGCAAGGGGCGGGAAAACATGGTGTGGGCTGGGACTCAGGGTATGTGTAGGCACTCAGGGGAAAGAGGTGAGAGGAGAGAAGAGACAGGTCAAGGAAAGTGAAAGCAAAGTGAAGTGGCTCAGGCGTGTCCGACTCTTTGCAACTCCATGGACTGTAGCCTACCACGCTTCTCCGTCCATGGGATTTTCCAGGCAAGACTACTGGAGTGGGTTGCCATTTCCTTCTCCAGGGGATCTTCCTGATGCAGGGATCAAACCGGGGTCTCCCGCATTGTAGGCAGATGCTTTACCATCTGAGCCAGCAGGGAAGTCCCTAGAGACAGGTCAGACAGGCTGCAAAAGAGCCCCTCTTCCAGAAAGAACTTGGATCTCATCCTCAGCCTTTTTCACTGTAGTTTTGCATGTAGAAATTAGTTGAGATGCATTGCTAGTAATTCCTTAATAATGATTCCTCAATACTGACTGACATGCCTTTTTATAGTTGTTTTTCATTAGAGCAGTCACTGTGCACCACACTCTGACTCACTTGCATTCTCATCAGTTTCAAGAGTAGATGGGAAAGGGATAGAGCAGAGCCAGGATGGTGCCCCCACCCATTCCCCTGGAAATGAGCATCAGCATCATAGTTCTGCCCCCTTGATAACTGTCTCCTTTCTCTCCCCTTCCTGCCCTGAGTAAGTTCTGTGAGGGTGGAATCCATATCAGTCTTATCATTTGCTATATCCCCAGCCCCTAGCACATTTCGTTCATTCATTTATTGCTTTAATAAGTATTTATTGAATGTCTACTCTGCACTGGACAACCAACTCACTTCACTCTGTTGAACACGCCCAGATTCGTGGAATTTAAAGTTTAATCGGGGCGGGAGGGGCAGCTTTTAAGTGAATAAACACACCAATAAATGTTTCATTACAAATGGTGACAAGTTCTATCGAGGAACAGCACAGGGGTTCTGCATGGGAGGAATAATTAGACTGGGAGCAATGAAGAAATCAGTGAGGAAATTACACTTCACTTGGTTCCTAAAGGGGCTGGAATATACTAGGCACCAAATAGTTATATACTGAAGAGAAGTCAAAATCTGCATATGCCAATAGACGTGCGTCCTTCATGAAGTCTGTCTCTATCCAAACCTGGCTGCTGTGGCCGACAGCTGAATGGCTTGCCGAGTGCCAGTGGCACAGTCAGATGTGTGTTTTCAAAAGATGACCGCTACTTCTGTTGGACCTTAGCTTCTTTTTTTTTTTGTGATTACTGGTAACAGGCGTAGATGATCCCTAAGAATTCTACTTCTCCCATTCCAGAATCCTTGACTGATCAGCCAACAACTATCTGGCCCTTAGGCAAACTTGGCAGGGGAGTGAGGTTATCTTAGTCTCCTGTCATCCCTCTCCCACCTAATCTTCTTCTCAATCGCTTTTCTTAATTGTCCTTGAGCAACTTCAATGGGCTTATTAATATTCTCTTCTTATCAAAACTGCCTTCATAAAGTGAAATCAAAGAATGATATAAATGCCTAATAAGGCTTAGTGCATTATTACCTCCCCAATTCGCAATGATAAATTCTGAAGCCAAATAATGGAATGTTAATAATGGAATTCCAGCCACACAGAGGGACCCCAGATGGCTGTTCTGGGCCCTGCACTATACCTTTAGGGACTTGACTGGATCATGGGGAGGTGGGATTCCCATTTACCATTTGATCGGTGGAGGATACGGTATAGAGTGGGACATCAGGCTAGAAAGGCTGTGGATCTACAGGAAGAGGTGTGCCATCAGACAGAGCTGAGCTGAGCAGTGCTGGCTGGGTTAAGTTCGGGTTAACTGAAGAGGAATAGGGAAATGACGCCTGGCATAGAAGGTCTGAATAGCTTACAGAGATCAGAATGAACCAGGGGGCCTGGAAATTATATGCCCATACCAACATGCTTGGGCTTCCCTGATGGCTCAGTGGGAAAGAATCAGCCTGCCAATGCAGGATATACAGGTTCAATTCCTGAGTCAAGAAGACCCCCTGGAGGAGGAAATGACAACTCATTCCAGTATTCTTGCCTGGAAAATCCCACGGACAGAGGAGCCTCATGGGCTATGGTCCATTGGGTGGCAAAAGGGTTGAACACAACTGAGAGACTAAACAAAAATCAACATGCTTAGTACCACCTTATCCCACGGGCCAGAGGCGCACCACACAACACAGAAAGCTGCTCTCTTACTTACCAGCTGTGTGGTCTGGGACACAATATTCACCTTTCTGAGATTCTGTGTTATAAAGTAAAGAACAATACTTGCCTCTCTAGTTGTGGTGAGGCTTTAAGAGGGAAACTATGAAATTGCCTAGGAGAGTGCCTAGTACACAACGTGTATTCAATGATGATTGATATATTCCTTCCCAGCTAAGGGCTTCCCTGGTGGCTCAGCTGCACCTGCAGCTTCAATGTGGGATAAAGAATCCGCCTGCAATGTGGGAGACCTGGGTTCGATCCCTGGGTTGGGAAGATCCCTTGGAGAAGCAACTGGCTACCCACTCCAGTATTTTGGTCTGGAGAATTCCATGGACTATATATTCTATGGGGTTGCAGAGTTGGACACAACTGAGCGACTTTCACTTCACTTCATTTCTCTTCCCAGCGAAGAAAGTCAGTAAGTTCCTACCCTCAGGTTCAGGCTGCTTCATCAGAGACATTATATGATTCTTAATAACAGAATGGTTTCCAGATTCTGAAGGTCATAGACAAAAGAGGGTAACATCTGGGGTAACATCTTGAAATTTCCAGCTCTTTTGCTCTGGGAGAGAGCAGTTCAGAGGGTGATAGATGCTACCAGCAGGGATGGCAAACATTGGGAGTGTGGAGAGATGCAAAGGAAAGCGGGGTCCCAGTACAGTGAGGGCCACTGAGAAAGGCGGGGACTTAGGGCAGAGTGCTCACCCAGCCAGCACGAAGTCAGTGGTCAGGAAATGTGAGCTTCTTCTGAGTGTGACTTAGAATCTGACAGCACGGGTCCTCACTTGGAGGTGCCATGTGAGAGCATAGAGGCAAGGCGAGTCAAGATCTTTTGCTAGCAGATAACACATTGATTTAAACAAAAAAGAAAAAAGGCTATTTTCCCAAGTCTGAGCTCAATATTGATAAGCTGTGCAAAGCACTGCCCCACGTGGTGTATGCTTTTCCATCCATCAGAAATGAAGAGACTGCCTCGCTTTCAGCTTCCGAGAGTTCCCCCCAGGCTCCCTGCTTTTGGGTCCCCATCAAATAAATAGAAATATGAATATTAACAAAATCACAAATATGAATATAAACATACATGTGAACATAAATATGTTCATACATATAAAACACGATCATATGAATAAATGTGGTCTACCTTTCCCTTCTGTAACTTCCTTTTAGGGTCAATCAACAAACCATCCTGTTCTGTGGACATGACTGACTATCATGACCTTATCTTGTATAAAGGGCACTGTAGCCTCAAACAGCCCTCACATCCATTGTCTGCCTCAAGTCACACAAGCTCCTTCCAAGAAAGGTGGGAGGGTGCGGTCTGCTGCGTATGCACCTGGAAACAGCCGGGGCAGGTGGAGGACTTATTTCCCTGATGGTCGCCGCTTTCTTTCCACTACTCCTTACTGTGTGCTTTTATAGGAGAGCTTTGAAGTAAAGGACTTCTGTGCTCTCCAGGCTTCTACAGACCGACGAGGAACAAGCTTTGCATATGCAAATCAACCCACACAACCTGGTTACTTAGGGGAAAGTTTCCACCCTGAGCTTTCTAGGCTCCAGGCCTGCCTGAGAGTGCTGTAGGATTTGAGGTCACAAGGATAGGTTTCTGGGAGCACCGCTTGGTCACCAAGACCTAGGAGGGAGCTAATAAGAAGGCTAGGGGATGCTTGAACACATGGATCTGAAACTCACTTTTTATCCATGTGGTGATTTTGGAATTAATTAAATATCCCATTTAACCAAAGCTTCAGGGTGTTTTTGCTCTAGATAGCTTCTTTTCTCTTAACTAAATTGAGGCCCATAAATGAGAAATACAGTACATGAAATCTCTGGATGTCATACCATAAATCTCAGGCGTGCGGCTTTGCAAATCTCCTTTAGGATAAATTGTAGTGATAAAGTATTTGCATTTTTTCCATGTATCACTGGGTGAAGGGAGCTGAGCCTTTCCCAGTCATGGACACTTAGATTGCAGACCACAGGGTAAAACAGGGTGCCATGAGGCAGCTTGACCCCTGGGACTGTGAGCCCCAGGGGTTGCTGGTTCTCTGTCCTTCTGACATCACCAAGAGACATGAGTAATTCTGTTCTGGAAGTGGCCTTGGGAGAAGTTAGGAAAATGTAGGAGAGAGCATTCATTCAAGTCAGGGGTGGAAAGCACAAGTTTAGACCAGGAAAAGGAGCATACGATTCTTGGAATCTGGTACAGAATTTCTATATCAGACCTAAAATATACTAGATAAAGCATTAGAATTTGTTAAGTTTTTCTTTTTTCATTCCTTTAACCTGTGACTCACTGTTGTATTCATTCAATTAAATGCTAAAAACAGCTTAAAAAGAATGAACAAACTCCCTATATATCAACACAGAAAAATCCCCCAATGTGGAGTGAAGAAATACAAGTTCTGAAAGATATATAGTGTCATCAGAACAGAATATGCATTGACTTTGGACACACTCATATGTAGAAAAAGTACCAAGTCACACATGGAATAACACCCAGCAACTTCAGGAGAGTGATGGAGGAGGTAAAAGAGAGTGGAGTGATGCTTTAGTTTATCTTTATCAATTAAAAAGGAGGAGGAAAGTATATAGGGCAAAATGTTAATATCCATTCTAAGCAGTGGGTACACGGGCGTTTGTTATATTATTTTCTGTATTTCTGTAATATTTCATAATTAAAAGCAAAGTATTATTTTAAAAAAGAATAACAGGCATATTGTTTCCATTTGGAGAGATGCTGAAATGGTATCCTGTTGCTTTAATTTGAATTCCCTGAGGTTGAGCATAGTTTCATGGATTTACTGACCATTCTACTTCTATTTTGTGAACTGCCTATTCATATTCTTATTTTTCTTTTATTTGTCTATTGTGCTTTTTATTCTTGACCTAGAAAACCTTGTCTAACAACTCCTTAAATAGATATAGCTTATATTGTAAGTATTTTTCAGAGTTGGTTGCGTTGTCTGGGACTGTTTATCTCTGAACTCAGTGGTTCCAAGTTGTCTGTTTATATTTCTTGTCTCTGCTTTTTTGTTGTCCCCCTGCCCCAGGGACATGTTGACCTTGCTGTTGTCTGTCAATCGACTCACTTATTTCACACACCAGCCTGGAGGAGAGGTCAGTGAGACAGAGGGAAGGGAGCAGAACTGGGGGTTGCTAGGTCAGCTAGAGCACCACAGGCAGGTCAACACATAGGTGATGCTAAAGTGGGCACTGAGGAAGGTCCAGGAAAAGCCAGTTATCATTTGGGAAGCTGGACAAGGTATCCTAAGCCAGTGCTTCTCCATGTGCATATGAATCTTCTAGAGATCTTGTTAGAATGCAGATTGCAATTTGGCAGGTCTGGGTGAGGCCTGAGATTCTGCATTTCTAATGAACTCCCAGGTGATGCTTTGCTGCTGGTGAGAAGGATCACACATTGATCGAAATCTTAAACCAGGAAAAAGACTGAATGTGGTCCTTTGAGTTACTGCATGCAGCAACTGAGTGTATTCTTCTACTGGGAATCGTGCCTGAGGATGGGCATCAGATTAAGGGAAGGAAAAAATATTAGAGATTATTCTAGAACAGCTGGTGAGGAAATAGCTGCATATGGAGGTTCAGTTTCGCATCCAAGCCCACATAACTTGTTAGGGGTAGAGCAGGACTAGAATTTGGATTTCTGACCTGTAGTTCATCGCTTTAACTATTTTACCATTTCATCATTTTCATCTTAGTAAGAAAACAAACTCAACAGTAAGAACTCATTAACTTGCCAATATATTGGGCTTTAAGCAACTCTCCTGTGGACAAACCCAGATTAAAAATAAAAGAGCAATGGGGAAGGGAAAAATTGTTTTGCAATCTTTATCATAGGACTCCTATAAACTACAAGCTCCTATAATAAACTTTGCTTATAATTTGATTTTACTAGAATCAATTTATGTATACTATTTTGTTAACATACATAAATAAAGGCCCATCTTAACTGATTCTGTGTCTGCCAGACCCTAGGTCCCTGTCTTTCTTTAGTTTTCTACAGTCTCTGATTTTGGCAAGGCTACTTCTTTAGGCTTCAATTTCTTCAATGATGTTGGACTCATACTCTCTAAGTCTTTTCATTTTTAATAATTTTGAGTCTAAAGTTTTCTTTTTTGTATATCTTAAATACAGTTTTTTTGGGACTCCTCTCTGCAGCTGTCATTTTTCTCTTTACATGGTTCATAGCTTTCCTGCCCAGGAAAGTGATAAGTAAAAGGAAGGACTATTGATACAGTGGTTACTTTATATTCAGGAAAGAGGGTCAAGGTACTATTTAAGACCCAGCAACAGAATGACTTATGCATTGATTTTCAAAAGCTCTTAAACCTCAATTCTCACACACATGCAAAAAAAAAAGTAATTGCCCCACAGACTATTTGCTTTAGAAGAAAGAATATGGTCAGTTCAGTGGGCCTGTTAGAAACCCTAATTAAGCCAACTGTGCCTTTCCCTTGTATCTATGACCATAGATCTCAAATGGACAAACTATAAACCTTTAGCGTAACCCCTGGGTGAATTCTAACCAGTCATTACCTTTTTCCCCTGAGACAGTTCTGGTATGAGACCAATATTAGAAATGAAAACTCCATTAGTGTTGGAACCATAAGGCTCTCTCTGGGCTTGGAAAGGTATTGCTTTCCAAGGTGTAGGATACAGCTGTTCAGTATGAGATATACCACTGGACAGCATGCCGTGAGTAGGAGTAAGTTACCCCATAGCTAAGGTTTTTAATTTGCAAGATTTTCTAGTTTCTAAACTCTAATAGTCTATAGTTCTAAGTATTTTGTATCTGAAGGTGGAGTTGAAGTCCAGGCATACATCCTACTTGTTTAAGGTCAAGGAGAAGTGAGGGTGAATACTGTCAATGTGTACATCTGAGGACGGGTTATCAAATCAGGGTGGATTAGTAAGGGAAAATAGAGATTAAGGCTAGAAGAAAAGAATGGAAGCTGGGAACATTTGGGAAAAGTTCACCTAACATTTTGAAACTGTGTTGAGCTCATGGTGTGACATGAGGTCATGCACTAAGGCATAGGGTACACCCGTGGATCTCGTAGGTGCTTTGGACATAAATGTTACTGGTGCAGTGGAATGACTGCAGTGTTGTTCACTTTAGCTGATGAGAGAGCAGGAGAGTGCTGTGCAAGAGGAAAAAAGCAAAACAAAACAAAAACAGAAAAACTTGGGAGAAGAAAGTTCTTCACTCTTTCATGATGTCACTTACTCAAATCCAAGGCAAGAACTTCCCCAAGAGTGTTTCCTTTTATGCCTGGAGGGGGCAGTGGATGGGAAGGGAGGTAGCTGAAGAATGCCACTGGCAGCCTGTCTTGCTTTATGACTATCGTACCCAGTTATTGGGCTTCCCAGGTGGAACAGTGGTAAAGAATCTGCATGTCAATGCAGGAGATGCAGGAGACATGGGTTCCATCCCTGGGTTGGGAAGATACCCTGGAGTAGGAAATGCCAACAAGTCTGGTGGGCTACAGTCCATGGGGTTGCCAAGAGTCAGACACAACTGAGCACTCATGCACCCAGGAATTGTGCTAAGAGGGAATGAGCAACAGGCACCTGAAAACCTGAAGGGCAGAAACTTGGAAGAGATTGAAGCAAAATTTTTGTTCCTGGAAAGAGAACTGGAGTGGGAATTGCAAAAGTAGAATCTAGTGGCCAGCAATCTGTGCGATGTGTTCCGCCTCTCCTGAGTCAGTTTCCTTAGCTACAAAATGACCTGCATTCAATTAAACCACGTTTGCATGCTAGGATCACTTAGAAGCTTTCTCAAAGTACCATTGTCTAGGCATTACCACCCCAAGCCAACTGAATCAGAATCCCTGGGGCTGGGGCTGGGGCATAAACGTTAGGTTCTCTTTGAAGCTCCCCATCCAACTCTATGTATGTCCAGGTTTGAGAACTACTCTTTCTACCCAAAGGGTATTCATGTACCAATAGCATCAATATCACCTGGGAACTTTTTAGAATTACAGAATCTCAGGCCCCAGTCCAGGAACCTACCCACTGGGCACCTGAAGTTTAATAAGATTCTCATATGATTTACATGCACATCCAAGCTTGAGAAGCCCCAAGACAAGTGATGCCTGGTGTGCTGTAGTCCATGGGATCGCAAGGAGTCGGACATGACTGAGCAACTGAACTGAACTGAGCTGAAGACAGATCTCTAAGTAATATTTTACTTTAAATTGTGAAATATTTTTGACACATGGAAACCCTTAAAGAATAATTTAAGTAACACCCATGCACCCAACTTGGCTTCATCAAATCATTAGCTTTTCACCATTTTGATTTAGGTTTTGTCTAATGTAATAATACATATTTTATTACAAAGCCCCTCTATTTATCGTCCTGAATCCCATTTTTTCCCTCTCTTCATAGATGTGGTCACTATCTTGAATTTGGTACTTTTTAATTTCACGAATGTTTTTATATTATTATTACATAGGTGGGTAATTACATAGGTAGATAAAATGATTTTGTCTATTTAATAGGTTTTCTGCTATTGATCCATCTCTGCATTCCGGGGACAAATCATAATGGGTTATGGTATGTATACTTTAGAAATATACTGATGGATTTGGTTGCTTGTATTTTATTTAGGCCTTATTAAGGGGGCTTCCCTGGTAGCTCAGCTGGTAAAGAATCCACCTACAGTGCAGGAGACACTGGGTTCGATCTCTGGATTGGGAAGATCCCCTGAGAAGGGAAAGGCTACCCACTCCAGTTTTCTGGCCTGGAGAATTCCGTGGACCAGTCCATGGGATTGCTAAGAGTCGGACACGACTGGGCAACTTTCACTATGGTATTAAATGAGATTCGTCTGAAGTGTTCCTTTAGTGTTAGTTTTGTTATTAAGAGTATGCTGGTTGTATTAAGTGAGTTTGGTAGTATTATCTTTTTTTCTATTCTTTGAAATACTTTGTAAACCATTAGGTTTATTTATCTGTTTCTGGGGAGTTAGAAAGGTTTTCCTAAAACCATCTGGATCTTGCATCTTTGGGGGGTGTTCAAGGAGCTGATTATTGATTCACTTTTTTAATAGTGAAATAATATTTGATGAAATAATATTCATTTGTTTATATCAGTTTATTTGGAGTTTCTATTTCTTTTTGAGTCAATGTTGGCAATTTATCTGTTTCCAGAAAACTGTGTTTCATCTGAGTTTTCAAATTTATTAACATAAAATTGTTTATTGAATTCATTTATTTAAAAAAAAGTTCTACTTTATCTGTAGCTATTGTCTGATTTTTCTTTTTCTCTTTTGCTTGATTTGTTCATGTTTTTTCAAAGAACCAGCTTTGTTAACCACTCTTTATTATCTTTTTTCTTATATTTTCTCTGTTTTATTAGGTTTTATATTTGTGTCTTGTTGAGTTGAATATTATAATTTTTTTTGGAAAATGTACATAATGTTATAAATTTGACCTCAAAATTCACTGTAGTTTCATTTCACCAATTTTCCTTAGTACTGTCTTTCATTCCTATATATTTAGTCATTTCCACTATGGTTGTCTCTTTAATCTATGAGTCATTTTTGACATGTTTATGTTTTCAAACATATTTTGGTATTGCTTTTAACTATCTTTTATTATTATATTTACTTTTAATTTAACTGCACTGTGATCAGAGTACATGATTTCTATGGCATCAGTCCTGGGTGAGAAGTCTGATACTCTGATTGTAGCTAATCCCTTTAAAAATATTCTACTTGGACAATGTATACAAATATTGAATCATTATGTTATATTCCTGAAATAAATATAATGTTACATGTCACTTATGCTTCATTAAGGATATTCTACTAATTTTTAAAGGTTTTTCTCTTTATTATCCTTGATAATTTGAACATATAGGTGTATATATATTCCTTAATTGTGCTACATACTTGGAGTGGACTTTTTATCTAAATAATTCTGCCTTTCTTCATGTCTGTAAAATTCTTATAATATTTTTCCAAGTATCAATTCTCCTCTATTTCCTCTACTCTCTCCTGACATCTGTTTGACTATGTAAGACCCTCTCTGTCTTCCATATCTTCAACTGCTTTTCAAAGACTTGAGAAAATCTCTTTGTCTCTCTCTGCTGTATTCTGGGTGAATTTTTGAATGTAATCATAAATTCCACTAATTTTCCATTGGAAGAAGACCACTCCAGAGTTTATCTTATCTACAAAGCTGTTAAAGTTTACTTAAATTTTTATTTTTATTCTATTTTTAATGACTTTATTTCTAATATTTAAAATTGGTTCCTTTTCATATCTCCCTGTTTTCATTTCATGTCAGCCTGGTTTTTTTCATAACTTTTGGTTCCTAACGTTTTAAACAGAAGTTCCCTTTATGTATCTATTTGAGTATATACTAAATGTACTCATATTAAAACCAGTTCAGACTGGTACATAAATTTCTTTTCATCTGAAGAGCATTCATATCCTGATCATTGATTTTAGGCTGTCTTCTTGGCATGATTTCACATTTTGGAACTTTGACTTGAAGCTAAGCTCATCTGGAGTGGTTTGTTTGTTTACAAGTCTTCCTCCTCCCAGCCAGGCTCACCCCTCCTTGTGTAGCTGTTTGCATTGCACTTGCAACTCTATAAAGGCCAGAATCAGATCCAACCACTGACAATTTGGTACAATTTCACGTCAGAAGACATTGTCCATAGGACTACAGCTTGCTAAAAACACTAGTCTAGGCTCCCTGTATGCCTGGGGAAGCTTATCCCATTGTCAACCCCGACTGTAAGCACTGACTGCTGAACTCACATCCTGGTGGTCGCCCTGAGAACTGCTTACCAGTAGTGGCCAAATTCCTAGCTGAATGGACTGCTTCTCCACCCAGAACCCTGGACACCTGCAGCAGCTTGATCTAGTCACTCTGTTTTCTACTTCTGATCTGGATTTGAGAGGTGGTATCTGTCTGTCCTTTGGCACTCAGCTAAGCTGTTCTGTGCTTTTCATTATAAAATATTTAGTGGAGGATAGTGCAAAACACATGATCTTGCTCAAAGTCTAGACTTGAAGAGAATGGCCCAGGCTTTGTCAGGAGGTTAATGGGAGTCCTGTCTTCTTGGAGGGTTGGAGTCAGTGCATATTATGTTGTCTCCTACCCTTTAGAATACAAGTACCAGAAGGACAAGGTCTGTGGTCTTCTATCATGCCATATATTACCAGGACCCCAGGAGACTGTTTAGCATGAAATAAGTTCCTGACAAATGTTTTAGAAAAAACTATAGATAAATAAGCTTCTCTGGACATTTTTCTGAACCTTTCTGATAATGTTCTTAGACTTAAATTCAAACATCTACCCCCTGGACCATATCTTCAGTGTTGCACATAAAGTCAGCACATTTTTAAGATCAATGATGTCTTGAAGTCAGCCATTAACTGCAAAAGTCAGAGCTGCTTAAGAGAGATATGAGCATGCCCCATTTTATCACGAAGGAGCAACATGGAAAAATATCCCTTGATAAATATCCTACCAGTAAATTAAAAACAATAAGCAAATACCTTCAAATTGCTTCACAGTGTGCTTTGTTCGTCTTTCTCTTTGAATATTATTTATGAGGGATAATTTACTGATATTGTTGTTACCCCAAATTATATACCAAAGAAAATTAAAAGCACTACCCAGGAGGAAATAATGAATAGTAGCATTTAATTAAAACCAAAGTGAGTACAATCAATGCCTGTCTAATACAATAATGAGCTTAATTTAATTTTCACTTAATGGAAAAAAAATGAAGCTTAAATCAACTGCCTATGGAATTAAATGACAGCCATTTCAAAAATGCAAGTTTTTCTAAAGTAGAGTTTTAAGAGAAAAATAATGACCCAAAACAACACCAACGAACAGGTCCATATCCATTTTCCAGAAGAGTTAGAGGGGGTCACTGTTAGCAGCACTATGCTTTTCGAGCTCCTAGAAGGTAGAATTAATTAAAAAGCAATACTCTTAACTTCCTGAACTCCAGAGTCATCAAAAAAGTAGACAAAAATTGGATTTCTTAGGATTGTCAGTTTGGGATCATGGTCCAAAAGGACTGAACTATTAATAAACAGAGTAGATGTGGGGGAGATTGACTGGATGCTTCTCTCAGCTCTCTGCTGTATGTAGAACAGCAGCCAAGCATGAGGTGGGGGAGCTGTGTGGGAGGGAACTGCTGAGCCCCCAAACATGGTCTGTGGCTCTGACCGAATCGAAAGCTAAGGGAACAGGATTCTGGTTAAAAAAAAATAAGGTGAGGAGTGTTTTTCTAAGTCCCAGCTTGGATTTTGAGGAAAGGTGGTTGCCTCTGATTAGAATGATGCTGTTTATGAACTCTAAGGTCAGCTGAAGAAAGGACTCGACATTAGATGGTTTAATCCATGAACATGTGAAATGGAGACAGCATGCTACAGCGTCCAGAGCACCAGATTTAACAGCTCTGTGACCCTGGGCAGCTCACTTAACCTGTTGGAAGCTGTTTCCCAATCTGTAAAACGGGGATAACGGTAGATGATTCAGGAGATGGGAGACACTTCCTCAAAGCGTTCTCTGTCCCAGTCACCTTACTAGGTATTAAACATTATTTCATTGGATTTTCTGCTCGTTTACTGATCTGTCATTTTATGAGACAGAGACAGAATCGTAGACAGAGCCGGACCCAGCACTCACATCTCGTGTGTCTGACCCCTCCCCGCAGGCTGTGTGTTATCCTGGGCTTGTTCCTGAATCTCAGCCCACATTCAAAGGCAAGAGGGACTCATGTGGCTGGAGTTATTTTGATCTTCTCTGCTCAGCATCTTTTCTTGGATTGTTATTTTTGTTTCTTTTGGACTCTTCCATAATAGTTATGCACACATGCGTGCATACATAGACACACCAACAGCCTTCGACACTGCCTGTCCTACTTAGAGTTCATAGCAGTGGGGATCACCTCACAAGCAGGTCGAGGTAATCCCAGGACAGTTCTCTGCACAAAGCAAGTGCTATTAATATACACCTATGTAAATGATTAAACTTCTTGCATTCTCTTAGCTTTACAGGCTGCTTTTCGGGCAACTGATAAGCTCCTGTTATTTGCTCCTTGATAATTTGTCACTGTGCTCTACCAGGTGCCTACTTCCTATTATATAAGTCTGCTGTTATATTCAGCAGAATGCTGGGGTCACTTCCTAAACTGATATTCAAACACTGGTGACTCCACCAGCTCTCCTAATTAGTCACAGCAGCATTGGAGCAGTTCAGGGGGTGTCAAGCAGTCCCCCAGCATGACTGATTGCATTGGAGCTCTAGGGTTGGTTTAGGTCAGATAATTTTGGTAAGGGTCCATATAGCCTTCATGGTCTTATTTCAAAAATTACACTGGGGTTAGTTGAAAAAGCAAAGGACGGGGGAAAAAATGACATCTAATTTTCTTTTCCTCATAATTTACTCATGATCTCCACCTCTCATTTAGTAACTATGGTCTATGGGGATAACATAAGATTTTTCAGATCCAGTAGAGCCCCATAATCATGGTGTATCTTCAAAGGGAGATGAGGGCACTGGAAGTGCGAATATCAGGTAGACTTAGCAAGGAAGTTAGAAGTTAGTTGAACAACTTTTAGTCACAGCCTGGTCCTCCTCCATCTGGGAAAGCCCATGACTTTGGTTTCGTGGAGCAAAAGAGAGGGATATCACTTTATTAGCCCCAACACAACAGCAGTGATCACTGGGATCACTGGGGTGGTGAATGGACTATAGAAGCTCTGAGAAGAAAGCAAAGGACTAAAAGCTTACCAAAGGACAGTTCATAACCACTCATCTTTAGGACTGGAAAGAAAAAACAAACTCCTCTTAAAAAAGAATTAGAGATGAACTATTAATTAGAGCAGAACAATGGAAATGAATATGCAAAGGAGATGAAAAGACACCATAATTATTTATTTATATGTTTACATTTCATATTTTTCTGTGCATTTCTTAAACCAAGGTCTGTATTGGAGTTTTTCTTATTTATAGCCCCAAGGCTTGGCATGATACCTAGTACTTAATAGATGCTCAATAAATGATTAATTGAGCTAAATATCCCACAGGCATAAGCACCTCCAAAGGTGTTATATTAATCTCTGGGGCTTGATATTGCCTCAAATCACAAAGCATGGCTAATGCATTATCTGGGGCATGATAGGTTATGTCACAATGAACTCCAGAAGGATAGGTTAACTGAAGAGGCAGAACCTGGGCCAGGAAGCTTATTCCAAAATGAGGAGCTATCTCAGGTGCTGAAGGAAAGGTATAGCTGGTTATGCAGGTATTCTGAAGAGGACACAGACCCACAGAAGACAGAAACATGTTAAAAAGAAGACAATAGAAAGCAATGCTTAAAAAATGCAGGAAGACTGGAATTCCAGGAGGTAACAGGGACTCAGTAATTGCATTATCCAGACTAGGACTACAAACTCTAGCACGAGGGCAGGCATGGCACTTGTCTAATAGGGGCTAGGGCATGAGTCAAGAATTTACGTACCATGGAATAAAGGAGAAGCCATGTATCATCCCTACGGACAAGGGCTGGCGAGGCTGTGTATATGAGTTGATGCTGAATCCCAGAACATTCAGTGCTTCTTAAATTGCCCCTGCCTAAACCAGAATTGGAGCGAGAGGCAAAAGAAGGGCTCAGCTTACAATGAATAGGGTCACAAGACCTTGGCCAGGGGCAAAGGGGAGGCTAAAGCTCAGCATGGCCTGACTAGCAGAGTCAAAGGGTGTGTTCCTGTATCGCTCTGAATCATTGGCTAGCACTCCAGTGCCCTGAAATTGTTCATGTGCCAGGTCAAGTGGGGAAGAAACATGTCATTCTTAGTGTGTGCTAGGCCAGGGCTCTCGCAATGTGGTCCCTGTGCAACATCAGCCTTGCCTTACCCCAGGCCTCTTGAGTCAGAAATCTGGGGGTAGTAGACAACGGTTTCTGTTTTAACAAAGCCTCTAAGAGATTTTGACACAGATCAATGTTCAAAATCACTGTAGTAGACACTATCTAAGTCAATGTTCTTCCCTTTTCACAAAGACCCCTTTGACAGTCTGATGAAACTACGGACCCCTTCTTAGAGTAATGTTTCCAAATTCCAAACACATAAAATAAAATACATAGCATTACAAAGGAAACCAATTAAACTGAAATATAGTTATCAATATCTAAAAAGTTATGATATAGTAATCTGTACACTTCTTTATTAACACATTTAATAACAGTATCTCATGGCAGATCTAATAACATCTGTCAATTTGAAGTAGTGATGAGCTTCAATAGTATTTCATGATGTCTGCCACAGTTGTAATGAGATTTGTATTTGTGACAAAGTCACATATACTACTACAGTAGTAGCAGATTTATCTCCTATATTCACAATTGTAGAACCACTAAATTTCTGTCACAAGTTCTAAAAATAAAGATGTAATTTTTCCCTTCCAAGTTCATAGGCATTTCAGTTATATCCACAGTTCTCTAAGGATCCATGGACCCAGGATTGCAACTTCTGCTTATTAAGCACTTAATAAATATAATTTTATTCTCTGAACAATATTATCCTTAATATTCCCATTTTGTGTGTGAGGAGATTGAGGCTCAGAGAATTGAGGAAATATATCCAGTGTCTTCCACAGCAAGCAAGACACAGAGTGCAGGGTCAGAGTCCCTGTGAAATGCAGCTTTCCGTGTTTCTTCCCAATTCCCAGAAGAGGGCCAGGTTCCCAATATGTGCTCAATAAGTATTCCCTGAATGAATGAATGAACTGCACCAGACTGGCTGAAAGCCAAGCCTACCTACCTCAAAAGTCCATTCTTTCTACTCCCCAACCACACTATGCTACTATTAAGATGGGACATGTTCTTCATATTTATCCAGAAGTCAGGAAAAGGTAAGTTCAGTTCCCTAATCTGCTAGACTCGACTGCTGAGCTCTGATTCTAAAATTCATGTTGAATACACAGATTATGAGCAACATTATACCATCAAAATTGGAAAACAATTCAACAAATTGAGGAGAGGAGCATCTCAGCAAGGAACATGAGTCCCTCTGCTTTCTCTTGGAAGCCGCTGAGCTTGTTTATGAAGCCGGGTGTTTCTTTCACTCAACATGTGTCCTTCTTTAACTGGCAAATTAGTTGGAGCCAGCAGGAAAGAAGGAAGATGGGAGGGGACACAGAGGACCCAGAATCTGGGAGAAAAACAAAACGAGGGTACAGAAACAGAGAAGGCCGCCTTCTCACCTGAACAAACCAAATTTTTGTCAGGCGCTTTTCATAGAAGTCTAGTGCTCTTAACTAACCACACTTAATTTGATTACCTTAAAGGTGAACTGGATGCTGAAAAATTCATTAACATAACAGCAATTAAATCCTTAAGAACAAACATATAGACTGTAAATGAAGTATCAATCAAAAGATTAATCAAAAGCTAATCATGGAAAATATCACTCTTGGCCTGACTGGAAGAATATGCCATGGTTACCATTCCAAATTATAGTATTGCAAGATCTGTTTTAATACTCAGTCATACTAATTGGCAACATTATAGTTAATGTGTTTTATAATCCTTTACTTCTGAATCAGAAATTAAATTATCTTTAGGTTGTATCTTCTTTCCCCAACCCATCAGCAACACTGTTATCCTTGTCACAAGAGTGCATTGAGTGCTTTTTCCATAGACAACATGGGGCTCTCCACTGGGGAGGCATGGAGAAATAAAAAAGATTCTGCCCTTGAGGAAAGAAGAAACAATAGTCCTTGGTGGTTCAGATCAGAGCTGCTTAAAAAGAGTGGGAGAGGCATTAGGAGAGGCACAAAGAATTAGGGCCTTAATATGAGACTTGGCATTTGCCTGGCCTGCACCCTATTCAGCTCTGGCTTCTCCAGGGCCTGGCTCAGTGTCTGGCACAAAGTAGGCACTTAGCAGAAACTCTTGTCTTTACTTTGGCCCAGTGGTTCTGCTAACAAGAATAAAACTGAGAGTACAGATGGGGGAACTTCCTTCTGTTCATAAAGGTGATTTCTGAGGCTGGATATAACATCAAGGGTGTGGTCATCTAAGCCATGGAGGTAACTCAAGGCTGTCTTGGTTACACAGATGCTATTGAAGATTAGATGTAGGTAAGTGTTATGAACGAAAAAACTAACTTTATAGTGGGAATACCAGCATAGAAGCCTGGCCAACTTTTAATCCAACCAGATGGTTTGGGAGCATTTAGAAAAGAACACAGGGATCACCGAAGAGCTACCAAGGGTAAACTCAGAATTAGGCATGCAAACCAACCGCATTTTCTCACTGTTAGGCTTGGCACAGGTTGGGGAGTAATGCAGTAGAGAACATGCATCTCATTTCAGCTTTTGATGAAATCTCTCTTGCTGTGCTTTCAAGTAATAAGATAGATGTGGATTAGTTGATAACAGCATTAAGTGGATTTACAGTTACTTGAGCTTCAACAGCAAAGGAGTATGGATTAACATCTCTCTGTCCTCTGCCCTGTCCTATTGGAGGTTTTTATCCAACACTGGGATGAAGACTGGAAGGATAGCTGATCAGATTTTCAATGACTCTGCTGGGTAACTCACTCCTACAACTCTGGATTTCCAGTTTTCTAAGGGAATCCTCTAGTCCAGGCCCTAACCTCCCCTCACTCTAAGACTCTGTCCCCCAACCCAGTCAAAGACCAAAGAAAGGTATATTATATCAGAGAATGTTTTCTCCAGTCATCCCATAGCAGAATGAGCTGCCTTTTAGGAGGTCCCTACATCGGTGACAGGTCAATCCAGGTGACCTCTGAAGCTTTCCTGTCTTCCCTTTTGTCTCTCATTATCTGAGGGGACAGTGTGTAATGAAAAGAGTATTTGCTTTTAAAACAGAACTGACTTCTCTTTATATTCTTTTGGTAAATCTCAGTTTCCTCATCTGTACAATGGAAATAATTTCTATTTCCTAAGGTTGTGGAAACAGTAAGTCACGTGGACTACCTGAAGCACAGAGCACAGAGTAGCTAATGCTTATCCTGGATAAACATTAGCTCCCTCCATATCCCAGCACCCAGGTCTAGGACAGGCATGTGGTAAAGAGGTTGAACAAGGCTCCCTGAGAAGTGCCCTGCAGAGCCCTTGGGGTTTGTTTAGTGACAGAGCCCACAGAATCCCTCTTTGTGGGGCCATTGCCAGGGTAAAATGTCCCCAAACACTGAAGTAGCAGGTTCTTCCTACCCTGGAAGGTCTTTGATTCTGGCAGAGCAGGGGGAGACAATGGAGAGAGTCCAGTGAGATACATTAAGTCTCTCTCTGACTTGGCAGGCAGGCTGCTCAGCATCTAGGGAAACTGTCCCAGTGTCCTCAAATGAAGATAAGAAGCAGAATCCCCAACTTGATGGGTCTGGGAAGGGCCAGTTGAGATAAAGAATGTGAGATTGTCTGGATCAGAGCCTGGAGCCCAGGAAGTGCTGAATAAATGGCAGGGCTTTTGGTAACATTAGTATCAAGAACAACTTAAGCCTTTAGGTTTTCAGACCTGGTACTAGTCCACTTCAGGCTTCCCTTGGGGCTCAGCTGGTTAAAGAATCCACCTGCAATGCAGGAGACCTCAGTTCAACCCCTGGGTTGGGAAGATCTCCTGGAGAAGGGAAAGGCTACCCACTCCAGTATTCTGGCCTGGAGAATTCCATGGACTGTATAGTCCACAGGGTTGCAAAGAGTCGGACACGACTGAGCAACTTTCACTGGCTTGGCTAATGGTGAGGGGGAGTGCAGCTAAGACAACTTGGGCAGAAGCTATGGGAAAATAGTGATGAGAGGTGGATTTTGGCAAAGATTTTGGCAAAAAAGAGGGTGTTTAGAAGGCCCATAAAGCTTGGAGCTCTGATATCTTTTAAGATATTAAGGATTTTTAACCAGAAACCTTTCCCACACTCACGAGAGCTGCCACACTAGAGTGAGACATTGAGTCCTAAAGAGGGCTGGTGGGGAGAGGGGGCTGGGCATGGCTCCAACACAGGCTCTGCCCCATCCAGGTGGGTATCTGACAGCCAGACCCTTCTACAGCTCAAGGAACCTACCCTGCAACAGGAAGGGGGCAGGTTGGACTAGCTGTTCCCTCAAGTCCTTCCAGGACCTAAAATCCTGGAATTCCAGGTCTGCCCAGTCTTGTGACATAGATAGCAATAAACCTTTAAGGTACCTCAATAATTCTGTCTCAAGGCTTGGATCTCAGAAGTGACTCCCTGCGTAGTAAATTCCATGCTACTGTGAGATGCTCAAAGCCTTTCGAGGCTGTTAATGCCTGTGCACGCGGTATGTGTGTGCATGTGTGTGTATGTGTAGAGGGTCATAGTTCTTTGTGGTTAGACTTCAGTTAGAGCTATTTCCTTTCTTTCGTGTATTTATTCATTCTGTAAATGTATTCTGCTCTCCTTTTGTGGCAGACTCCATGCTTTTTGCCATGTTCTCCTAAGTTTTCAGCACATTCTCTACTTAAAAAAAAAAAAAAAACACACAAAAAACAAAAACAACACATTCTTCTAGTGTGTTTTCATTAGGCATGTTTAAGAGGACAGGGTGTTTGATGTACATTAAGTGCGTTCACATTGAGTGGACTTCAGGTGAGTGCTGGGCATCTCCTGCCCACCCCTAGGTCCCCTCTCTGCCCTTCTCTTCCCTGGTTTCTGCTACATGGGGCTGAGCTGCATGGAATACATCCCCAGCCCCCTTGAATTCTGTCTTCTGGTTAGGTTCGGCCAATGCAGAGCGTCGCAGGAGATTAGAGGGAGGGAGAAGGAGAGTAGCATTGGGGAATTTACTTCTCTATTTCCTTCACTGTTGCACACCTGTCTATCCCTCAGCAGTGGTCACTGCCCTTCTCAAGGCAGCCTTCTCTCCACAACTCTGTCCCTCTGGATTCTCATAGTGCTAGAAGTGCCCTCTTCTCCTTCAGGACTGGGGTAGCAGTGGCCAGTGGTTACTGGCCCCTGGGCTACTGCTTTATCCCTGGTAGTTTCCTTACTTTGCCTACACCTTTATAAAGAATCTTCTCTCTTCAACTCACTTCAAATTATCTAATTTGAATATATCATCTCATTTCCACCTTGAATGATAAAAATCATCTACTCCCATCTCATTTTCACAGGGGAGGAAACTCAGGAGGTGACTTGCTAAGTGTCACTCAATTACAGAAAGCCAGGACTCACATGGAAGAAGTCCATGATGAATATACAGAAAGTTGACCCAGATTATCCTACCTCCTTGTGTTTAGTCTTTTTTTTTTTCCTCTCAGTCCCTGGAAAATGCTGTCAGGAGGATTCACAGTGTAATTAATTATGCTGGCACATCCAATGAATGGAGCTATGATTTAGCAAGTCTACTCGAGATGCTGATGAATCAAATAATGAAATGCACATTTCAGCCTCAGCTAAGAGAATCCAAACCTAGTTTAAGAAAGGAGCACAACTTTACATGCCTTTTTTTTTTTTAAAAATGGAAGCTTTTTATAACTTCTGCTCTAAGATCCACCTACCTCCTCCCACTTCCTGACAACTGATGACAATTCTTTGCCAAGAAATCTACTGTAGTTCCACATGTAGAGATCAAATGAAATAAACTATTCAAAGTATTTTTTAAAGTATAGCATACCTCACAAAATGTGAAACATTATAGGTACTCAACCTATAAATGTCTGATTTAAGGAGAGCATATGCATACAAACAGCCCTTTTGCACATTCACCTATTACATCAGATCCAAGCTCTTTAGGCAAAATTTTAAGGCCCTTTAAAAACTTACTGCCTTTCCTCTACAATTGCCTCACTTTTTCATTACGGCAGTATGGGGCAGGGGAACTAATACAGATCATCTCAATTCAAATCTTGGTTCAGGGTCATCATGTATAGCTGTGCAGACAGGGTCCTGAACAAGGATGCCACATCTAAGACATTCACATCACAGATGCTGTAGATCTTTATGTGTTTTATGACAATTTTCCAGGAGATGATAGTAGAGTGGCTTGCCCTGTTAAAGTTGTTATATTATGGCAATTTTACAACATAAAGTAAAATGTCTTGAAAAAAGGATGCCTTTTCCTAATATGCTTCACAAAAAGCAACTATATGACTTTATGAAATTTCTTTACCTTAATCCTTGTTTCCTAATCTAATCAGTGGGCATTTCTTAGAATAGAGATGGCAAATATTTGCCATGGGTACCACATCACTGTCAGCCAATGGCAGACCTCAGCAGCCCATCAGGACTCCTTTTCTCACCAAGCCTGGATGCCACCCACTTCATGTCCCAGGCAACTGCTACCAACCAACTGGAGGTTGGAGTGTTGGCTGATGCCATTTGCCATCACTACATGAGGGAATAGTTGTGAGGATTTCAAGATGATGAATCTACAGTGCCTGGGATATGATGATGACTGTTGCTGTAGGAGAATATAAAACTTCCACCAGAGCTCTAGGAATGTCGTCCATGGCTTGGATATCATTCTCTCTACAATACCTGGTGCTTGCCTCTCCACCAATCTATGCTCTGCTTCAAACACTGATCGAGTATGAATGAAGCCTGGTCTGTGTCAGACATTGTGCTTGTGACCCAGAGTGACCTAGATTCCCAGCTCTATGCATATCCTCACCAAGCTCAGCTCACTCAGGGTCCTTTTCTCTTCTATAAGCTCCACACAGGCCCGTGCTCTGTTGTTCACTACTAATCAGCACTTGGTGGTGATTTGTAAGTCTCTGTAAAACTAATTAGAACTCTTTTATGTGTCGAGGCCTTGTATTCTCACCAAGAAGGCAGGTCCCTTAAAGACAGAATCTCTTCCTTCCACTTGGGTTCAATACTCTGCTCTCATGGGAACTCTATAAACCCTATTTTGGGCATGTAAGGTGCCTTGACAAATAAAGCATGATCATTTGTTATAACTAGTCCCCGGTCACCTTTTTCATCCGAGGCTAAGAAAATGAATATACATAGTCATAAAAGGATTATTACTCTCCTGGTCCAGAAAGTAAATTGAGATTTCTTTTCTCTCTTTTTAAGTCCAAAAAACACAGAACTAATTGAAAGCACCTGAGATCTTTATAATACTATCACTTATAATAAGCAATAATAGTATAAGTCAAAATACAATTTCTTCATGCCATCACTATTAACTTCTATAGGATTAATGTCTCTCTCTCCCCTTCTCATTTGGCCAAATGCATTTTAGTAAGTGCGTATGGGAACTGAGAGGATGATAAAGAGTTATGGGTTTCAGAATTTATTCTCTGCTCTCCTAATATTGCAGCCATATTCCTTCCAGATTAGATGGCATTTTGACTGTGGGTGACGGGATTAATGTCCAAATATGGTTTGGAAAATGCACACGGAGGCATGGTGACTGGATTGTGGGGTGTGGAGAAGATAATGTCCATGAAGTGTTGAGCTATTTTGACAAGGAAATACTCATTGATACACTCAGTCACTCAGCTGTGTCCGACTCTTTGTGACCCAATGGACTAGCCTGCCAGGCTCCTCTGTCCATGGGATTTTCCAGGCAAGAATGCTGGAGTGGGATGCCATTTCCTCCTTCAAGGGATCTTCCCAATCCAAGGATTGAACCCACATCTCCTGTGTCTCCTGCATTGGGAGGTAGATTCTTTGCTGCTGAGCCACTCATTGACTACAATATGGAAAAAACAGAAAAGTTCTGAAATGTGACCATTTTCAGGACTCCAAAGCAGTAGAGTTGGGGTATGCGTGTGGAGGGACCACAAGATGTAGGAGAAATTACTGAAGCTTTCCAGTTTCTGATTTCTTCCTCTGTGAAATGGGAGTACTGACTTGCCAATCAGTGACACTTCTGTTGTCACAAGAATCAAAGTCAGTTGCAGCTGTGCAGGTTGGGGCTGAGGGGAGGAGAAGGGCCTGGCTCCAGTCCAATCCAGCCTGGCTCCACCTGCCAAGCCTCAGCCTTTTGCTCATTTGTCTCCAAAGAGCTGGGGGGCTGCTTCTAGTTTGGAAGAAGGAGCTGTTTGTGCTCACAGCCACCCGGATTAAGTATGTAATGACATCATTATTCAGCCAAGGGCTTCTACTTTTTCCTAATGAGCATCTATCTCTCCCACCAGTGGACAGAGTGTGGAGTTGCATCATTACAACTGAACACAGGCTAAAGTGGTGGAAGGAGAAGACCAAAGACACAGGTTCACAGCACTGCAGCATTTTGAAGCTGGAAGATCACCTACTCCAAACACCCCCATTCTGCAGAAAAGGAGTCCAGGACTCAGTAACTTCTCTCACCCTCAAAGGAGGGGGGAAAGGTTTATTACTTAGGTTCATAAAGCTGGCTGGTGGTGGTTGGAATGAGAACCCTCATGTCCTGACTGGCAGGCCTGCATATTAGAAGGAGTCCTCTAGTTCCAAAATACATGCTTGTCACCGTGGTCTTGAGGCACTTGAGAATCCACCCCTGGGCCCTGCTCTGGGCCTCCTTCCTGGGGGTCCTCTTGGTCAGGTTGAGGGCTTGCTGGTTTTATAGACACTTGGAGTTTGAGTGCTTTCCTCACCACACATCTCCCTGAGCCCTCCGTCTGCAATTCCCTCCCACCCCTCTAGTTCCTCTAGCCTGACTCCTCATCCAGCTTATTCACAATTATTGCTCAGGTTATAAACTGCAAACACCAACACCTTCCCCATTTGGCCCGCCTTTCTTCATGGGTAGCCTCAGCGTCTCACAGTGAACCCTCTTCAGTGGAAGCAGACTTAGGCCCTCAGCCTGTTTCTTCCTGACTGACTGGCGCCCTCAGCTCCCACCCCCGACGGTGGTGCCTCTGTCTTTCAACAAGTTCTTCCTCTCCCTGTCCTAGCCAGCCAAGTAAACTTTCCTTGCACTATCTTCCCTCCCCGTGGTTGGTTTTCTCATTCATCTAACACTTGTTCCCACCTCATCACCCTGTCACTGTCCCTGGGGACATTGCAACATACCACAAATACATGGACCTGGCAGTCCCTGTACTGGATGGTGTCCACAACTTGTCAGCACGCCTCACCTGGGTGCTGCCCTCCCACACAGATGCTCCTCAACCAGGATTTCAGACTCCAAAATTCCTTCTCTTTCTTCCAGAACCATCTCCTCACCTTCATCAGGAACTTCAGTCCCTACCTTCATGCCTTCCTAGCTCCTTGAATCCTGATTTCCTTGCCATCCAGTCCAGACCTGGTGGACGTCAGCTTTATCCATGCTCTTGGCCATCCTGGGAAGCCTGTCTCTCTGGTCTGTTGCTGATTCTGTCTCCCTGGCTGGGAAATGCTCCATGCGCTCTCTTCCTTCAGCTAACAGAGGTTCCCCACTTGCACAGGGGCTCTAATCTCAGCTGGATCCAAGTTCACACGCACTACAATATTGTCTCCAACTTAGTTTTATTTCCTGCCTCCCCGAGGAGACGTGAACCCTTCAGCTCCCCCTTTTCTGCCTTATCTCCTCCTGGTACCTCCTGCATCTCCTTATCCTGTTCTCTTGTTTCAAAAGGAGAGGGAATCCCCCAAGGCATCTCTCCCAACCATTCCAGATCCTTCCAGAACCTCTCTCTTTTACTTTCAGTCCCCGTGTCCCTTGCTAAATCTTTCTTCTCTCCCATCCACTGATCTCTTCAAGTTTCTGCCATCATTCTCCTTCCTTTCCTATCAAACGTCTTATTCTCCATTCATGTGGCATTTAACCTTTTGCAGCCTCATTGCCACATTCACAATTCTTTGAAGAAGCTCTACTAAGGGCTGCATGTTCTCTTCTTCTTGTCAAAAGCAGAGGTTTTGGTCAATGACTGCCGTGCAATCTCCTTGGAACTCTCTGATCCTTCACTTCCACATCCCTAACTGGCCCACTGCTCCTGGAAGTTCCAACCACACTGCCCTTAGCCTACTTTCTTCTCTGGAGTGAATCCTCAGCATAATGCTATGTCCTCTTCTTCTCTCCCTGGGAAAGCACATGTCCTCCCAATGATTCCCTTCTCATGGAACATTCCGTCGCATCTCCAGCCTCAAGCTCTCTCTGGACATCTGATATTCTTTCAAAATTTGTTGTTGTTTTTGTGGTAAAATGTACATAACACAAAATTTAGGATCTTAACCATTTTTAATGTATAGTTCACTGGCATTAAGTACATTTTCTATGATCTACAACCATCATTACCATCTGTCTCTAGAATATTTTTTATCTTGCAAAACTGAAACGCTATACCCATCAAACTATAACTCCCCATTCCCTCCGACCTCCAGCGTCTGGCAACTACCATTCTACTTTCTGTCTCTATGAACCCGACTTTCCTGGGTTTCTCATATAAGTGGACTTATATAGTATTCAGACTTTTGTGGCTGGCTTATTTCACTGAACATAATGCCTTCAGGGTTTGTCTAGGTTGTAGCATTGTCAGAATTTCCTTCCTTTTTAAGACTGAATAATATTCCATTGTGTGTATGTGCCACACTGTCATATGACAGATTTTTAATGAGCTTTTCTGTGATAGGCACTGCTGTACACCAGAGCTTGCTGTCCATATGGTGCCCTCATTATTGGGTATGAGTTGCATACTCCCTTATGGGGGTCCCCCAAGGGTACAGGCCATAGCTGGTTTCTTTGGCAGCTTCAAATCCCCTAACAGAGCCTCTTGCAGAAATAAATGCCCAGAAAAAATGTGTTGGATGAGTGAATGAATGAACTCAGTAAGCATTTGTGAATAGATCAGTTTTATAATACCAACTTTGAAATCTTTCTCTTGAAGTTTCATCCCCAGAGAGTGTTTGCAGTTGAAATTACCTCCAAACTCAGCATGGACCGCTCAAGTTTGTATTACTGAGAGAATCTTGTTACTCTCTATGTCTTGCATTCCCCCAGTGTAAACTGCCATTGAACAAGCAGAACAGTGGCACGTGCACTCTCTTTATCAAGGGCCTAGTATTAAGACAGATTAACTTGAAGGGAACAGCTCCGGCCCGGGTATCTGCCCCATCCCTCATTCTTATTGTGATTAATGAGATGAGGCACATATTTTTTTTGCATTTTGCCTGAAAACATATTGAGTTTATGCTTCATCCCACAATGTTAAATATTGTCTTAGAATTACATTATCTCATACACAGATGGATGGGCTTGGTGCTGTGTGTACCGCTGACAGTTTTCCTAAAGTGGAACCGGGATGGGTTAGGGGATCGTTCAGCCATGATTATAGATGGAAAGCAAGCAGAGACCTTCAGTAAAACTAGACTATACTGATATGCAGTGAATCCAGAACCAAAGGGTTAATGCAGACAGAAAGATGCAACAGACCAGGAACCAAGTCAGGAAGAGGCAGACTCATCTTTACAGTGGGCAATTAATGCCATCTTGAAGAAGTAGAACCCTTTAAGGGGTCATGTCTCTATTTCTATAACTTGAGTGTCTCAACACTAAGGAAGGACTCAATATATATATTTTAAATGAATAAGTTTATATTTTTCAAACTGTTTTGCATTTACTATTTTATTCTTAAGTTAGCCTACGGAATAGATAGGTAATGATTTATTATTCCCAATTTACAGGTGGAACCTGAGACATAATGTGGCATAATCAGTTACCTGATCACCAGGGAGCAGAGATGAGTAACCTGGCTTACTGAGTTTACATGCAGGGACTACTCTTCCACTTCCTTCAGCCATCTTTCAACAAATGTTGGTGGAGCAACTGAAGTGTCCCAGGTTCTGGATTTGATCATGGATGAAAGCTGGGGAAATGGAGACGTGCTCTATTTCCTCAGGGACTACAGAGTTTACAGAGGATGCAGATATGAAAATGAATCGTTACTACCAAGTTGCTGAGAGCAAGAACAAAGGTCTGGGCACCACATTGTGGCACATGCAGGTCCTTGCTTGTGAGGCTGGAAAGGCTTAGGAGAAGAGATGACATTTCAATCGCAGGAGTCTTCTAGACACACACAGTGCATCAAGAGTCCCAGCCCAGAGGCGTGTGCAAAGGCACAGAAAGGGAAAGCAGCGTGCGTCTTCAGGGAGTTCCAATCAGCATGGCTGGAATATGGGTATAAGGGTGAGGAGTGGCAAAGGAGAAAGACTGAAGGAGCAGCAGGGGCTGGATTCATTTAGCATTTCATGGACAAAATTTATAGAGAGCCTACCACATGCTATGAGCTGTATTCAATATAGCTGATCCAGTGGATATAGTGAAAGAGAGAGCTTCTTGCCCTGATGATGCTTTCTTTTTAGTAAGAGAATCAGATCAGACAACAGGCAAGAAACTGAGTATACTAATTAGTTACAGATTGTGACTAGCACTAAAACAAACTAAAGAAGGTGGTAGAATAGAGAAAAACAGGTCATATCAAGCATTCCTGAGGTGGTGATGTTTCAGCTGAGACCTAGAAGATGAGCACCAGATGAGAGTACAGATCAAGAAAGGGTGTTCCATGTTGGAGATGTAGGAAGTGCAAAGGGCCTGTGGTTGGTAGAGACAGATGGACAGTGACTATAGAGAATGGTATGAGAGGTGGTCAGATATGTGGGCAAAGCCAGGTTATACAGAGCTTTTGGTCAAGATTTTATTCTAAGACCAATGAAAAGCCATTCAACTATTTCATAGTGAAATGATGTAATTTGAATTTTATATATATATATATATATATATATATATAAAATGTATACATATACATGTATATGTATATATGTATGTATGTATTTGGCTATACTGCTCAGTGGCAACCTGGGATCTTAGTTTCCCAACCAGAGATCAAATGCATGGCCCCAGGAGTGGAAGTGTGGAGCCTTAACCACTGGACCATCAGGGAAATCCCTGAATCATATTTTTAAAGTTTATTTTGACATTTATGTAAAGAATGAATTAGAAGGGTACAAAAGCGGAAGTGGGAAGATCAGTTCGGTGGCTACTGCTGTCACCTGTTGAGAGATGATGGTGGCGTGGACCAGAGTGGTGGGAGACAGGGATAAGTGGCTAAGTATGTATTTTGTAGCTAGAATGAATGGGACTTGCTCTCAGCATGGGTATGGGTGAGGGTGAAGGAGGAGACAAGAAAGCATTGCAGGCTTGGGTAATGTTGAGATGGAGTGGAGGAAGCAGCCAAGGTGGACCAACCCGGAGAACTGAAGTGACCTAAAGGTTTGGCAGTAAGATCGGGCTTGATTTCATTAAAGATGGATGCCCTGATGCTGAGCAGAATAACATGGTCAGACTGGCATTTTAGAAGGTTGTTTTGACAACTGGGTAGAGAGGAGGCAAGGAGCCTCGAGACAGAGAGGTGAGTTGAGGGTGACTGTAATCATCAGACAAGAGGTGATAAGGGCTTAAAGTAGGACAGAGACCCCAGGCTGCTTATGGTCTGCTGACAACCCCAGGTGTACAGCTGTTTGGACTATGAAAGAAAATGTGGTTCCCACTGGGCTGTGCATGCTAAATCGCTTCAGTCCTGTCTGACTGTGCAACCCTATGGACTATAGTCTGCCAGGCTCCTCTGTCCATGGGACTCTCCAGGCAAGAATACTGGAGTGGGTTGCCATGCCTTCCTCCAGTGGGTCTTCCTGATCCAGGGATCAAACCTGTGTCTTTTATTTTCCTGCATTGGCAGGGGGCTTCTTTACCACCAGTGCCACCTGGGAAGCCCCTCCCTTTGGGGAGTGGTTAGTAATTGAACCACAGTAAGGAAAGTCAGCTGGGTTGAGAATAACTCCAAAACCCCTGGGGCTTCTCGATGATGCATAACTTGGGAGCAGCTGGGATGCTCTGTGGTTCTCAGGGCAGGAAGGCTTATGAATTCCCTACTGGATGATACCTGCTGATGGCAGTTTTATAACCATCCAGGGCACCCAGGCCTCACACTATCCTCAACATAGCTTTCCCAGGGCTACCGGGAAGGGAACGGGTGTTCAGGGATTGGCTCTTACCCCAGAGCTGGGCAGGGGACTGCTCCTGCGTACACACCAGCTCCTTCTCAGTAGACTCTTGGGGCCTCAACAGCTCCAGAACAAAAGTGCTGTCTAGAGATGACTGAATTGTCTTGAGGGCAGTGAGTTCCCTGTTACGAAGTTCAAGTAGACTGACAGCCCCGTAGCAGGGGCTTCAAATACCAGCTGGAAGTTGTCTTGAATGTCTTAAAGGTCTCCCTCCTGGCAGAGCTTCTAGCTCCCCTCTGGTTCTGAGAGCTTGGGAGATGTGTGTTGGGCCAAGCACTCTTGACATGACTGAAATTCCGTTCTGGGTGGAAGAGCTTGAAGGGACATTGGAACCTAGCCCTCTGCAGCCTGTGTTATTAGTGATGGCTGGGGCTTCAGGGAATTGCTTTACGCTGTTAAATGGGTACAGGGCAAGCCCTGGACAGCAGAGGCCACATCACATATCAGAGCATTCAGGTGATGGCAGAAAAATCATCGTTCCAAGAGGCCAGCCCCAGCACTGCTCAGCTCTTTCTGTAACATAGGCAGCCAAGGGTTTCTATCGCACCCCTAAAGAGAACAAATGAAAGGTTGAGAAGATTTCAAACTCAAAAGGGGGCAGATAAATTGGGAAAAAAGTAAGGTTTGTTTGGTTTGGCAGCAACAGCCCTACTGGGACTGTTTGCTGGCATCCAGCACAGGGTAAGATGTGGAAAAAAACCCCGCTCTTGTGTAATGTAAATGGCTGCAGATATTGTAATAAAACTCATGCGGACTTCTACAGCAATCCCCTGAACTAATGAATTCTGGCTTGCTATGATCGGTGGTTAGCACTTCCAGAGCCAGTTCTCCTCTGAGAAGCCTCTCTCCTCTACCGGTGATGCTAGGCTCAGTGCTCTCCCAGGTCACTGTGGCCGGGGGACGGGGGCTGGGGGAGGATGTCTGATGAGACAGAGCAAAGGCTTTTAGTAAGCCTCCACCAGAAACAGTGTTTTGGGGCAACAGGACTCAGTCTCTTTGTTCCATGTAGAGTTCTCAGATCAGGAATCAAGCTTTGTGCACTTGATCCCTTTTTGTCGGCATACATTTTGCTTTTCATATATTATTCTACTGAATGGGCTATAACAAATGCCAACTGAAAGCAGTGAGCACAGAACACGACTTGAAGTAAGGAGGTGATTAGAGAATGAGATACTAATCATCGAGAGAAAACAGGGTCCCAGATGAAGATGGAGTGAGTTCATCAGAGGCTGATGTCGTTGGACTTTTTAGAGAACGTGGGAGTTATCTTTAGAGACTGAGCAAAATTTGGAGGGGACGGGGAAGACTGAGAGAGTAATTTGAGTGGGACATTGTTGCAATGGCCCAGATTATAGCTAAGGAAGTGGCCTGATGTAAGAGGCAGAAGTATTGGCAAGGATATTGGAACCCTGTGCACTGCTGATGGGAACATAAAATGATGCAACCACCATGGCAGTAGAATGGTAGTTCCTCAAAGAATTAAAACCAGGAATTAGCACATGATCCAACAATTCAACTTCTGTATATACCTAAAAGAACTGAAAGCGGGTCTCAAAGGTTTCAGTTCAGTTTAGTCGCTCAGTTGTGTCTGACTCTTTGTGACCCCATGGACTGCAGCACACCAGGCTTCCCTGTCCATTGCCAACTCCTGGAGCTTGCTCAAACTCATGTCTATCGAGTCGGTGATGCCATCCAACCATCTCATCCTCTGTCGTCCCCTTCTCTTCCTGCCTTCAATCTTGCCCAGCAAGATTTTCCAATGAGTCAGTTCTTTGCATCAGGTGGCCAAAGTATTGGAGCTTCAGCTTCAGCATCAGTCCTTCCAATGAATATTCAGGACTGATTTCCCTTAGGATTGACTGGTTTGATCTACCTGCAATCGAAGGTATATGTACACACATGTTCATAGCAGTGTTTGGCAGATTAATGGACTAATAAAATACAGTATAAAGATGCATGGAAAAAAGAGGCAGTGGAATATTATTCAGCCTTAAAAAGGAAGGAATTCTGATGCATGCTACATCATGGATAAATCTTGAGGACATTATGCTAAGTGAAATAAGTCAGTCACGAAAAGACAACTAGTGTAGATTCTACTTATATTTGAGGTACCTAGAGTAGTCAGATTCATAGAGACAGAAAGTAGAATAGTGGTTGCCAGGGACTAGGGGCAGAGGGAATAGGGAGTCATTGTTAAATGGATACAGAGTTTCAATTTAGGGATGAAAAATTCTGTAGATGAATAGTTAGTAACAGTTGCACAACACTGTAAATGTACTTAACACAACTGAACTTAAAAATCCTTAATATACATTTTACCAGTATTAAATTTTTTAGATAAAAATTATTTTTAACCAGTAAGAGATATGAAAGCTTCCAGATGCAAATCAGGAGGAACAGGCTCAATTTTCACTAATATTTCTATGACTCAGTGCCCAGTACAATACCTTGAGGGATGAAGGAATGAGTGGAACAAAAACACTTCATATGGACCTTTATGGTCAAAGTAATGTCTCTGTTTTTCAATACGCTGTCTAGGTTTGTCATTGCTTCTTTTCCAAGGAGCAAGCATCTTTTAATTTCATGGCTGCAGTTACCATTTGCAGTGATTCTGGAGCCCAAGAAAATAGTCTCTCACTGTTTCCATTGTTTCCCCATCAATTTGCCATGAAGTGATGGGACTGGATGCCATGACCTTCATTTTTTGAATGTTGAGTTTTAAGCCAGCTTTTTCACTCTCCTCTTTCACAGTCATCAAGATGCTTTTTAGTTCTTTGCTTTCTGCCATAAGTGTGGTATCATCTGCATATCTGAGGTTATTGATCTCTCTCCTGGCAATCTTGATTCCAGCTTGTGCTTCTTCCAGCCCAGCATTTCGCATGATGTACTCTGCATAGCAGTTAAATAAGCAGGGTGACAATATACAGGCTTGATGCACTCCTTTTCCAATTTGGAACCAGTCTGTTGTTCCATGTCTGGTTCTAACTGTTGCTTCTTGACCTGCATACAGATTTCTCAAGAGGTAGGTCAGGTGGTCTGGTATCTCCATCTCTGTGAGATTTTTCTACAGTTTGTTGTATGATCCACACAGTCAAAGGCTTTAGCATGGTCAATGAAGCAGGAGTAGATGTTTTTCTGGAATTCAAGTGCTTTTTCAATGATCCAATGGATGTTGGCAATTTGATCTCTGGTTCCTCTACATTTTCTAAATCTAGCTTGAACAACTGGAAGTTCTCCATTCTACTGTTGAAAGCTGGCCTGGAGAATTTTGAGCATTACTTTGCTAGTATATGATATGAGTGCAATTGTGTAGTAGTTTGGCATTGCATTTCTTTGGGATTAGAATGAAAACTGACCTTTTCCAGTCCTGTGGCCACTGCTGAGTTTTCCAAATTTGCTGGCATATTGAGTGCAGCACTTTTGCAGCATCATCTCTTAGGATTTGAAATAGCTCAACTGGAATTCCATCACCTCTGCTAGCTTTGTTTGTAGTGATGCTTCCTAAGACCCACTTGACTTCACACTCCAAGATGTCTGGCTCTAGGTAAGTGATCACACCATCGTGGTTATCTGGGTCATTAAGATATTTTTTGTATAGTTCTTCTGTGAAGAGTGAAGTGAAGTGAAAGTCACTCAGTTGTATCTGATTCTTTGCGATCCTTGGACTATACAGTCCATGGGATTCTTCAGGCCAGAATACTGAAGTGGGTAGCCTTTCCCTTCTCCAGGGCATCTTTTCAGTCCAGGGATCAAATCAAGGTCTCCCACATTGCAGACAGATTCTTTACCAGCTAAGCCATGAGGGAAGCCCAAGAATACTGGAGTGGGTATCCTATCTCTTCTCCAGTGGATCTTTCCAACCCAGGAATTGAACCAGGGTCTCCTGCATTGCAGGAGACCAACTCAGCTATCAAGGAAGCCCAGCTCTTCTGTAACTCACCCTAAATTATGCAAAAATCAAGGCCATCTAACTGGAATCTATTGCAATATATTTCTAACAGAATGCCTTTTTATAACAACAAAGAAAATCTTCTGGATAAGCATTTGTAATGGAGACTTGTTTGGGCTTTAAAAGAGAGCCAGGAGGAAAGACAGAAAGAAAGAAACTAGTGTTAGAGAAAAAGACAGAAGGAGAGATTAGGAGATTATAAGTAAAGGAGTTTTACTTGCAAGGTACTTGTTAACTGCCTGTATTCACATTTGGGATTTGTCACCTTGCAATCAGAAGACGAAACAGTGGCTATAGTCACCACTCCCTGCTCTAGAATTCCTTATGGAGTCATGGATGTAGTGGAAGTTCTTCCATTGGTTCTGGGTCAAGGTGACCAGTCAATCCCTTGACATTTCTGTGGCTTTTCTTGAAGGAAAGAGAAATCCCAAAGGAGGTGGAAAGGTAGCTGGAATGAGGAGACAGAAGGAAGACACTCTTTATCTTGTCTCACCAAGGCAGTAACAAGAAGCCTGGAGCTCCTTTAATTAATTTCTTCATCTGCTTTGGCAAAGACGATGTGTACCTAATAACTGACATCCTTAAAACCCCTTAGGAGCCCCTCATGGCAGATGGTTGCTATTTCAAAGCATAAAAATATTAGTTGAGGAAATCAATCAATATTTCTTTAGCATCTGCCATGTGCTTAGCACCATAACAGTCACAGAGGTATGCAAAGTAAGTATAAAATGAGGTCCATGTCTCCAGTCTTACAAACCTTGTCTTACAATCCACGTCTTACATACAGGATTTAGAACTCAGAACAGAGAATTCAGAACTCACAAAGACCAAAGTTCAAATCTCGTTATGCTGCTTTGGGAAGTTACTTGATTTCTCTCCTTAGCCTTACTGTCTTCCCTGAAAACTGAGGTTAGTAATATTTACTTCACATACTGTTCAATATGAATTGAAAGTACTCAATATGTACAATATTTGTAAAGTGCTTAACTTACGCAAAAACGTTCGATAACTAGTAGCAAAAAACCAGTAAGAACAGTTGCATCAGGGAAACCAGAAACACCTACACAAAATGATGTGTGAACAAAGAGAGCACCGGAGGTTGACAGACTAAGTAAATACACAGCTGAGTATAGCAACCTGCAGGCATTCTCTGATGAGATGGGACACCACAGTGCACTGAGTTTCGATAGTTGTATGGAATTGAGAAATAAAGAGAACAGAGTGGGCTGACGTCTCCTGGAAGCAGAACAGAGTGGGTTGATGTCTCCCGGAAGCTTCATGAGGGTGGGGGTTCCATCTTGATTAGCTGTATCTGAGCCTTGCTTGGGGCACAGTAAGTGGTCTTGGCTCCTCTGCCCCTCCATCCGCCATCTCTCACCAGCCCCAAGTTAACTGACTGCACACCCACTTCCTCACCTATCAGTGCCATTTATATATCTGCTTTTGTGTAGTGTCAATGAAAGTCTTTTGACCATTTCTTAATTGAGTGGTACAAGCCTTTTGTCATAGATAGAAGTATGAAAAATGAAAGTGAAAGTCACTTAGCTGTGTCTAACTCTTTGCAACCCCATAAAGTGTAGCCTGTCAGGGTCCTGTCCATGGGATTCTCCAGGCCAGAATACTGGAGTGGGTAACTGTTCCCTTCTCCAGGGGATCTTCCTGACCCAGGGATCGAAGCCAGGTCTCCCACATTGCAGGTGGACTCTTTACCAGCTGAACCACCAAGGAAGCCCTGATATAGATAAAATCTTAAATATTATATTTCTCCTATTCTGATTTTTCATTTTTAAATGGAATCCTTTGAAAATGAAAAGTTTTTAATTTTGATAAATTCCAAACAATCAATATTTTGTTTTATAGTTTATGCCTTTTGTGTGCTATTCAAGAAATCTTTGCTTACTTAAGTTTGCTAAAATTTTCTCTATCTTTTCCTCCAGAAATTTCGTAGTTCTAGATTTTACATTTAGGTCAATGATTCACTACCAGCTAATTTCCTAAGCATTTTTATACATTCCCATTGGCTTCAAAGTCAAGCCAACACGTTAACAATTCCGAAATTTACTTTTTTTATCCCAGCCCAGATCTTTTTTCTGAGCTTCAGATTCCCCTGTTCACCTGCATATCCACTTAGGTGTTTATAAGTTTCTAAAAAGTCCATGTCCAAACTGATTTCTACTTTCCTCTCCACATGTGTGCCTCCTTCTCTTTTGCCTGTTTTAATGAATCTTTCCATCCACCCAACTGATCAAGGCAAAAATACCTTCCTCTCTTTCTCACCTGTATCCACTTCAGAACTAATCTTGTCCATTGTACCTGGTACATATACATGTACACACCTGTTCACATCTCTCTATACCTCACTTTCTGACTACAGGACTACCATCCCTGGTCTCTGGACCACTGAAGAAGTCTGGAGTCTCCAGACACTTCTGTCCTACCTCCAATTCACTCACAGTTCTCTCCTTAAAACTCTATATTAGGGCTTACCTGGTGGTCCAGGGGTTAAGAGTGCAATGCAGGGGACACTGGTATGATGCCTCGTCTGGGAAGATCACACATGGCTTGGAGCAACTAAGCCTGTGTGCCACAACTACTGAGCCTGTGAGCCACACTACTGAAGCTCACTCGTGTAGAGTCTGTGCTCCACAATAAGTGAAATCACTGCAATGAGAAGCCTGCACACCACAACGAAGAGTAGCCCCTCTCACCATATACATAAAACTCTACATTAGCTTTCCTTAGCTCTTAAGTAAAGACTGTGAGCTTTATGGCTGATGGCTCCTCTGCCTTTCTCCCCATCCTTTACCCCAGCAGGGTCTCTCCTTATTTTCATGCCCGGATACATCAGTTTTCCTTGATTTCTTCAAAAATATCTCACCTTCAGGACCTTCATATGCTTTTTCCCCTCCCAGAAAGAATCTCCTCACTTGTCATACTATAGCTCTTTCTTCAGATTCAGTTCAAAGGCCACTTTCTCTGGAAGGCTCATCTGATCCCCTGGTCGGGGTCACGTCGTGTTTTAAGAGTTCACGGAAGTCTATATTCCTTTGTGGCGGTGGTTCAGTCGCCAAGTCGTGTCCAACTCTTGCAACCCCATGGACTGTAGCCTGCCAGGCTCCTCCATCCATGGGATTTTTCCAGGCAACAATATTGGAGTGGGTTGCCATTTCCTTCTCCAATATACTCCTATACCATGTATCACGATGGTAATTGCATGATTATACATGTAATTAGTAATAATGTTAATTTCCTCCTTTAGAATGCAAACTTCATGAGGACGGCAATTGTTTCTGCTGGTTCTCAGTCTTTTTTTCCCACCATCCATTTCCCTTCATGCAGTAGAGGAACACTTATTGAGGTAAATATTTAGTAAATAAAATGAATGAATAAGTGAATGAATGAAGACAAAGAGAAAGGCATCTGGACCAGAAGAGGGGTGGAGGTGGGCCATGGGGCAAGATTGCACCAAGATGGGGGTTAGAATGGAATTATGTGCTTATGGGAAACCTGTTTGTTGAATTTTCTTTTGGAACTGGGAATCAATAGATAATTTTCTTTCCCCAATCATGTAAGCAGGCAACTAATTATAGCAAGACTGGTGAGACCTACATTGTTCCCATCAAAATCAACCTGTACAGCTTTAGGAGCATATGGTAAAATAGTTTCAGCACAAAAGATCCAGATGTAACTCTGAATTCTCTGATCACAGCGGCTTCCTGTTTAAAAGCAATTAAGTGCAGGCATCAAAAGGCATTAGTAAAAGGGGAAAGTTCAGTTCGAGGAAGATATTTTCATAAGCCAATTGGAAAAGAGATTTTTTTTCACTTTTCCTCTAGAGCTTTTGGGAACCCTATTCACACAGATGCAAAAAGTTCAGTTCAAGCCTGACTGAGCAGGGCTGAGGCGGGCAGGGTCCAGTGATTTGAGTCAGGGCTAGGGCAGTAAGGCAACAGGAGTCTGGGGCAGCGGTGTGGTGGGTGGGGGCGGGGGGGTCCATCTCAGCGGGGATTCGCATACAGCAGCAGCATGCATGCAGACTTCCTTATCTCCATCCCGCCTTGGTTTATCCAATAAGAAGTCATGGATCTGCCCCTTCCCTTAGTGGTCTGTTACTCAGTTTCGCCTGCAAATAAAAGGAAAGGACCAAGTGCACTGCTGGGGACTTGGTAGAAGCGCAGATCTGATTCTTTCCCACTCCATCTCTACTCGCTCTGGAGTAAGACTCTGGGGTTCAAATCCCAGCTCTGATCATTCCTAGTGGGACTAAATGGGGATAATAATAATGTCACCTCACAGGACTATGGTGAAGGTTACATGGGTAGATGCAGGCAGAGGCTCTTGGAATGATACCCACCATATATTAATAATAAGTGCCAGCAAGTGGCAGCAGTGTTTTCTGTACATGATGCTCTATCTCTGGTCAGAGATTCTACTGTTCTCTGCCTCCTGGTACAGAGGCACATACCCTTATCATCTGCTTCAACTCAGAGGTTAGCATGACAATATGTTTTAGTTTCTTTTGGAAATATTTCTCAGTCAGTAAGTATTTACTGAATGTGTGTTGTGTGTCAGGCACTGTTTTGGACCTGGTAGACACCAAAGATGAAAGCCTGCATGAATTCGGGCTCTACTGTGCAAAATGGGCAGAAACACATATAGCTGGTGAGTTTCCATGAGACTGGAGCCATTACTTACAAGGGGCCCTAGGGGCTGAGAGAGAAGGACACACAGGGACAGAGCTGTCCGGGCAGATTTCCCTGAGAAGGTGCCATCCTCACAATCCTCACAGTTGTTCATCTCAGGCTTTGAGACCTTAATGGTGGCATTATAAAATTGATATTTTCTCTTGTGTTACCTAATGCATCATCATATCTCTGAACATAGAATTAAAAGACTGAATAGATTCAACATCCTTTCACTGAGGAACTGCGCTAAGGGCTTTCATAAGCATTATATCATTTAGCCAATTCTCTACGAGGACGTCCGGATTTCTTCAAAAACCAGGATGCCAGATGGGATAATTTTTTGATGGATGAAGTCCATTACCAGTTTAGGCCACAAGCCCAGGTGATTGAAAAAGCATAAATCAGGCAGTTGTCCTGGTGATGCCACTCTCTCCAATTTTTAAACCTTCTGCTAATAATGGAGATATTACCTGGCCCTCTCAATGATAAAAGAATTAGTTCATCGAATCACGACCTGATCACATGGATGGCAGCTCCTCTTTTTCAGCAGTTTCCATAGCATTGTTTAATTTTTACACTAGAGAGGGCTACTGATGTCTTTTGTTTCTTTGTGTGTGCTTTGCTTTACCACCAAGGGCTTTGGCAGTCTGGTTTGCGCTTAAACCTAGATGTCGTATGTGTGCCTGATGGGTGATGAGAGAGCGAGAGATGCTTGCCTCTCATCATCTCCAACTCCCGGCTGTGTTTCATTCTGAGATCACCAAGTCAAACTCAGTTTGTCAATCAAGTTCCCAAATCTGAGCTCTTAAAAGATCTCACCTAGTTCAAGCCTTCCCTAGAGGGATGGAGAGTAAGACAGGGCTAGTGGTGGGTTACAGGGTTCCCCAGTTCCTTTTTGTGAAGTCCAGCCACAGAGAATGAGTCAGAATAGTCAGGAGGCTGTCCTTCTGGCACTAACCCCAGACCCGTTTTAAATAACGCATCTAAATGTTAATGCACACTTAAGACAACAGTGCAGCTCATACTCTTTCCAAATTGATTCATTTTGCAGTGAGCCTGATGCAATTTACTCAGTATAAAAATGTCTCTGGCAATTAGGGGAACAAAGGGGCAAAGCTGGCAGACCACAAGGATGACAAACAAAGCAAGATGACATGAAAGCTGGGGCTGGAATTAAATTTCTTTTTGAATCAGACATTTTTGGGAATGTCAATAGTAAACAAAAGCATTCTTTTTAAGAGAAACATGAGGATTCTCCATTGGCAAAAACCAATGCAAATAGTCTGAGACGTGATTTTGATGGACTGCTCCGGAGCCTCCCTGGTTCCTAATGGTGTCAACTTCAGTGTGTCTGGGCTTCAAACAGCAGATGCAGAGAGTGGAAGAGAGAGCCAAGTGTCCCCTACAGTGGCAGGTGGGGTTTTCCAGATCACTGAAGAATAGGTCCCTGACCCCTTCACTGGTCACATTGGAAGAATGTGGCTCTGAGAAATATGCTACAGAAGAAAGTAAAATTGTTTAGCCTGGGGAGAAAAAAGTTAAAAAGAGACATGAAAACTATCCTCAAATGAAAAGTTGCTATGTAAGGAGAAATTAGGCTTGTTCTGTTCAATTTTAGAGGAGAAAAAGAGGACTGGCAAGATAATGGTGAAACAGGAGATGGGACTAAGAGATATTGTCTACTCAAATGACCCTAGGTGCGTTGTATACATTATCATAGTACTACTTCATAGGGAAATCATGGTATTAAATGTAATTGTATGCCTTGCTGCTAAGACCATGGTGCGCACTCAGTATATATTAGCTATCATTGTTACAAGCAATAATCCTCAAAGATCCCACAAGGTAGGTATTACTATTCTCATTTTATGGATGAGACACCAGATATTTGAAGAAATTAAATAATTTTTTAGAGACATTCAGTAACTTTACAAGGTTACAAATCCAGTGAATGGGCCCTTAATAAGTTGTTCCTAGCAGCTCTAGCTGCCCCACGGTGGGGTGGTCTGCTGGGCTGTGATGAGTGTTCTACTGCTTGGAGCAAGGTAAGGTGAAGTAGAGGAGCTTATGAAGAGGCTCTTGCGTTGGTTTGGACTAGTAAAGGGGTTGAGTTGAATAATTTTAAGGTTCTTTAATGCTTGATAATTCTATGACTGAAATATTTTCCAAGCTCTGCTGGCTGGCTAGACCATGCCTTTAACTTATCTTAGCATAAATGGCTCAGTGGGAATGTGAACTTGGAGAGGCAGCCAGAGAAGAAGGCCAAGGACCCAAGGACCATGCATGTATAGGGAAATCCAGAGTTTTTATTCCTATCTGAATTCTGACTTTGTCAACCACCAAATTTCCTGGCTCACATTCCATACACAATGAATCTGCTGTCATTGGCTCCCCAAACTTCAGAGGCCAGTGAGACAACTTAGACAAAGTAGCAGAAGGTTAATCAAGAAAGATAACAGCCAAGTGGGGATTTTTAGAAATGGAAGTCATCTAGGTCTATTGCGAGGATGACCCCAAAGAGCATCAAGATACTCCCTAGGGAAAGTGACCAGGGTGGAAAACTCCAGACAGAGAAGTCTCTCTGAGGCCTGCAGGTAGATATCCGATAGAATAATAAGCAAAATTTCATGCAGTCAGGGAGGAATGGTAGTCCTGGGAGAGAAAAACAAGATAAATGGAGGGAATATTCAAGGAACACTGAAGAGAATGCAACTGGAATTCACCCTGGCTTATGCGAAAAGATAAAAAACTCAACAGGAGCCAGTGTGCTTAAGTGGAGATGTAAAGACTAGTAGTGAACTAAGGAAAGGGAGAAACCAGGGGGAAAGTACCAAGTAGAAGTCTCTTGTGGAAGATGAGGAAACATATAGAAAGAATATGTAGGAAATTACTTAGAAAATTGGAGAGGATAAAAGGATCACAGAGCGGGTAATCAGAAAACATCAGAACCACCTATTTCCAAGGCTGATATGTGTCAGCCTTTGCTTAGCAGTGTGGGATGGTTAGGGCTACAGAGGAAGATGACTCAGGCTGAGGACAGTCAATATATCTGAGGTGGGTAGAAGGAAGTAAGCTGTTGTATAAGACAGAGGTAGAATTTTGGTCAAGAGCTTTCTAGATGTGTTCCCCACCCCTCCCCCCCCAAAAAACCCACCATATTTCAAGTTCTTGAGTTCCTGGCCCGATTCATTTGCGAATTTGTTCCTATAGTTAGCACTTTCTTTTTCTTTCTTTCTTTGCCATGTGGAGTGTGTGTGGAGGTGGACAAGAGGGCTTGAAACAACTTGCTTTACTCAGCAGGGTAACTGAACAGTTTGATATAAATGAAGTATGGGTCCAAAGGAATGGGGTGATCTAGGCCTAAGAGGGGTGCATCCCAGTTGGGTTGGTGCCATGCTAAGGAGCTCAGACTTGATCTTGGGTTGGACATGGTTTCATTGAAGGGTTTGAAGTAGAAGATTAACAGCCTGCAATTTTCATCTGTCCGTTCTCTCCTCAAAGTCTTGATGTGCTTCATTTGGGACTTCCTAATACACAGGAAGAGTCACTGAGCTTATCATCCTCAGAGGCTTCACGCAGCATTCCACAGAATTAACGGAACAACACAGAATAACAATTTGGCTCTGGCCTCTCCCTCACACTCCTTCAGAGAGACTGAAAATCTGAGTCACAGAGCTGAGCCAAAGATGAACAGCACAGCACACAGCTGTCTCTCCTCGGAGGCCCACTGCTCAGCAGTCATGTGAGCAAAGCTGCCCTGTGGGGTGGAGGAAGGCTCCGGACCCTCAGGTAACCTGGAGCCCTGGAGGGAACAGTCTCAAGGACCTTCCAAGCCACTGGGGATGCTAGTTCTCATGCCTGGGCTCGGCCTGCTCTGCTGCAAGCTGTGGCTTTCCTTCCATGGCCTCCCTTTTCTTGCCACTACAAGACTTATAGGGAAAGCTATCAGTAATTTGAAAGTGGTGAGAACTCTCCTCTTGGAGTTCAGTGATGTAAGAATCTCTCAGGAATAGACATTGCACCAAATCCCTGAGCAGATTTTGTAAAGCCTTTTAAATGCCAAATCCCATGGTTGATCAGCTCTTAACTAAGGCTCTGAACCATAAGAGAATGCATTTCTGTTCTAACAGCAAGGAATTTAGTTAGACATGTGAGTGTGGAACTACAAACAAAACAGAAAGGGAAAAGGAAAACTCAGGAGCAGGCCAGGTAATGAAAAACAGGGAGCTTTATTTTGAGACCTGGAGCAAACGCAGGCTGACCTGGGAGATCATGCAGGTGGTGGTGTTTCTTTACTCGTCAGCACTGGCTACCTAACCTTTTTCCATTACAATTAAAAGAACTGATGATTCCATCACCTATTTCTGCTACTTTACCACAGAAAGAGACCTGAAACCAGCAAGCAGTGAGGGGTAGGATTGGAGGAGAGCTTCACAAATGAGCAATCACAGGAATCTAAGACCACATTCTTTAGTTAGACTTACTATGACCTTCTGCAGGGCCAGACATAATGTTTTCTAGTTCCTGTTCTCAGGACTGCCTGCTCTCCAAAATGTGCTTCTTCTGTGGGCTGAGGCCTTAGAACTTTGCCCTTGATTTTGGATGGGAAGGATTACATATATACCATAGAAAATATGTAACTGGGCATATCAAAGGTTAATCATCACATATATATAATAATGTATTCTCAATTATTGGTGTTAGGGAAGCTCACTGCACAGTGTTTGGGAGTATCAACTGTGGAGCTGGACGACTTGGGTTTGAATATGAGATGTGTGACTCTGGCCAAGTTACTTAACCACACTGAGCTTCAGCTCCCTCCACGATAAAATGGCTCTTAGAATAATGCCCGATACCACACAGGAAGCACGAAGTAACTATTCCTCTCTCTCCTGGTTATGGCCTGTGTGTGCTCCCTGCCCCCATCCCCAAATTCCTATGTTGAAATCTACCCCCCAGAGTGGTAGTAAGAGGAGACGGGGCTTTTGGGTAGTGGATCGGGTCATGAGGGTGAAGGCCCTATGAATGGGATTAGTGAGCGCTCTTATCAAGAGGTCCCAGAGAGCTCTCTTGCCCCTTCGGCCACGTGAAGACAGAGAGAAGGCACCAACTATGAACAAGGAAGGGAGACCTCTTCCTGCTGACACCCTGATCTTGGACTTCCAGACTCCAGGGAAAGTGAAAGTCGCTCAGTCGTGTCCGACTCTTTGCAATCCCATGGAATTCTCCAGGCCAGAATACTGGAGTGGGTAAGCCTTTCCCTCCTCCAGGGGATATTCCCAAGCCAGGGATCGAACCCAGGGCTCCCACATTGCAGGCAGATTCTTTACTAGCTGAGCCCCAAGGTAATCCCCCAGACTTCGGAACTGTACAAAATAAACTTCTGTTGTTTATAAACTGCCCAGTCAGTGGTATTTTGTTACACTGGCTCAAACAAGGACTAAAATTTTCCATTTCATCATCATTATTACTATTATACAAATTAAGAGGAATGCTGGAAGAGAGGTGAGCCCCTACTCAGGCTGCCAGGGTGCCTGCTCATCCCTGCCCCCCACCAGCAGCCTCACTCTTCCTCTGTCCTCTGTGTGTTGGCACTCAGGAAGAAGCCAGCTGTGAAAGGGCACCAGATCCCTGTCAACCAGTGGAGAGACAGGGCTGCAGCTGGACTGCCACAGGGCCACAGGGCCAATGCCACTCTGGGGACCCTAAAGGGCTTCTCAGAGGAGGAGACACTAAACTGGCTGCAGAAGAATGAGTAAGGACCTCTGGTGGAGAACAGGGTGGAGGGCAATCCGTGAGGAACAACCTGCCCAAGCTATTCTTCTTGCAAAGAGAAAGGAGAGGAAGGAGGATGACAAGAGAGGTCTGAAATTGGAGCCAACAGCAGCCAAAATCATAAGGCTGGCCCAGAGAAGACAACTGAGCTGGCTCTGATGGGAGAAGGGGAGTGGTCAGGTGCACACCAATAGGAAGGCATTCCACACAAATCGGGCATGTGTGCCGAGGCCTGGTGATGTGCTGGGGCCACAGGATCACTTGGCCACCCCGCACCACCCCACCCCTCGCCCCAGGTCTCTGTCTCTCGGAGTGCCTGACTTCCATGTGTGTGTCCCACTGGCTTGTGTGGAAGCAGAACCCAACCCCTCCCCACCGAGGCAGTCTCCAAACACAGAAGTCTCTGGACCCCACCCCCACCCCACCTCTTCTTGCGGCAAACATCCTGTTGCTGCTGCTGCTGCTGCTGCTCCTAAGTCACTTCAGTCGTGTCCGACTCTGTGTGACCCCATAGACGGCAGCCCACCAGGCTCCCCCGTCCCTGGGATTCTCCAGGCAAGAACACTGGAGTGGGTTGCCATTTCCTTCTCCAATGCATGAAAATGAAAAGTGAAAGTGAAGTCACTCAGTCGTGTCCGACTCTTTATCCTGTTTCAAGTGCTCAAAAGATTTCGCCCTGGGTCCAGGCACTTCTCACTTTCTCTTTCCCTCTGGTATGATCTAAAGAGAGTCCACATGTGCAACTATTTTCCGCCTCAGCACAAGTGGATTTCAGGGGACAAGCTCTTCACCAGCACCCCTGTGGCACTGGCGCACACACCCATCACAGCATCAGATCTGTCCCTTGTCGTCCAACACCAAACCTCACTCTGAGGCCTTGAAGGCAGGAAGAGCCACCAGAGTCCAACCAGTGCCTGGGATAGAGTAAGACTTGTAAACATTTGCTGCCACAGTGCATGATGGAAGGAATGTGTCAATTCTCTGACACCACTGGTGTATCACCTAATTCCTCCATCTATTTTTAATATCTCCCTCCCCACTGGGAAGTGGTAAGTACTTGGTAAACACTCCTGAGATGAGAAGTGATTGTTTTTATGCATTTTGATTTCTCTTTGTATACAACATATATTTATCATTATGGGATTTGCCAGGATGCCATTCTGACAAGCCGAGGGGTTTATAGGTATTCACAATTCTCTTATCTACCTAGTGTTCAATCCATCAAATATCCAGGGCAGAGTGGAAAAACGAAAGCAACCAGCTCAAAAGAGCCCCACTACAAGCCTTGGGCTGTCAAATCTCGAAGGTCAAAGCTGGCAGAAGCCGATGGTCTTTTCATTTATTTTTCTTGACGCTCATCAATGAAGGCAATCGTGAGTAAAAGTTGTACCTGCCAGGAAAGGAATTGTCCTTTGTACTTGGTGGCAACCTTCACAGTTGAGGTGCATTCTGACAGCTGCTTCCCGAACCCCAGGGAGAATCACACATCTATCCCTGGGTGTGGGCAGAGGGTGGGGAGAAGCACTTTTTATCTTTTCACTGATTGGAGACTCTTCTTTGATCTTGGCCTGGACTTTTAACTTTTAGAGCTTAGATTTAGGAAGACTCGCATCACGGAACTACCGTAAACTGATCTGGTATCTGTTCACCTAACACAGAATATCTTCTGTGTTCTAGATGCTGTGCCAGGCACTGCAAGGAAAAGATGTGCAAACCAAGGATCTAGCTTCAGGGTGTGTAGCCTAGAGCCAGATGACCAAATATCAGGTGAGATTTTCCTGACTGATTTCCTCAGAGCCAGGTGTGATACAAGGGTTCACCTGCAAGGCTTCCTTGGGGGAAATAACATGAGATAAAAAAATGAGGCAGAAGATCTGTGTTCCCCACTGTGTGTTACCCACGACTATGGGCAAATCACTGAACGTCTTTGAGATTCAGTTTACTTATCTGTAAAATGAGGGTAACAACATATAAGGCACAGATTGTAGTGAAGATGAAATGAGTGGGTGGATGTTGATGTACTTTGTACCCTCAACATGCACAGGGCAGATACTTACTGCGAATACTGACAACATAGTGTCTACCTCCTAAGAACACAGAGGAGTGCCGTGGTCCTGCTGTTAATCTGAAGATGAGATGAGAGTCAACATATGACATTCTGAAGATCAAGAGGCATGGTGGATAGTGTGTGGATAGAGGGTGGATGGACGCATGAAAGTATGCATGGGATGGAGACCCCCTCTGACTCTAAAAGGTCAGGCTTTCTCCAGTCCACGGTGTATTCTTCTCAGTCTCCAAGGCCTTGAACACCACAGTCCTTTTGGAGAAAGAATAACACATGTGTCCTGAGAAGACCCACCAGAGGAGACCAGACCCATCCATGACCTGGGATACATAGTTTTCCCAGCTTGGGGGTGCACAGCAGGCAGGATCAGGCCAGGCTTAGACAGCCTTGTCACTAGCATTTCTCCCCATAAGGGGGAGAAAAATGACTGTCCACCCTGCACAGAAGTCCATCTCACCTCTCCAAGCTTTCTTTTTTTAATTTTTTTCTTAGCATTTAGTAAATAGTTATAGAAAGCCACCTGTTTATGTGATGACGCAAGTCAAGCTGAGATGTTAGCTGTCATTACTAATTCTTGATGCACATCAGAATCCCAGTGGCACTCTTTAAAAATACTTATGCTCATGCCCCTTCCCAAGACTAAAATCAGAATCAATTGGAATGGCCTTTAGCCATATGGATTTTGTAAACTGTGTACTTATGATTTGTACCCCCAAATCTTGAGACCTACCATTTCAATGGCTTAAGGTCCATATGCTAGAGAAAACTAGCATTTTAGTTGTTGCTTCAATATTACTACTCAAAGGGGTGAGAAATATGATAAATCCAGGCATAGTTAGTGGGACTGGTACTTTGGGGTACCACCTAGGTCATACCGAGGGGTATGAAACTGATAACCTTGGCCCATCTCACAACCACTCTCCCCAAATGCTGAGCAGTCTGGAGGAAGGCTGGCCCACCTTTATAGGAGCAATTGGTAGGGGATGAGGGGAACACCCACTCCACATTATTTAATTTAACTTCACAACCACCCTATGAGGTGGTTCAGTTACTACCATCACACAGAGAGGAAAGCTGAGGCTCCAGAGACTAGCCTCAGAGCACACTGAGTGTGTGTGCTGGGGGAGGGGGTGCCTCCCTGCGCTCCTAGGACTGGAGTCTCACAACTGCCTCTGCTCGAGAGTTCCCAGCTGCATGACTGTTCCCATGACACCGTGACAGGGCTGAGTGTGAGTTTTAAGGCTTTTAAAAATTATCTTTAAAGCCTTTGAATGGCTCTCTCTTTTTAGTGTAAATCACCCGGACATTAAAGCCCTTATTGTATATTTATTAGTGTGTTATTCAGACCAAGGGGGAAAAGAGAGAAGCTGACACTACGAATGACTTTGAAAGCGAGAAGAAGCGGGGCCTGAAATTAAATCACTGTGACAGTGCCACTCGAGGGCATCAATTTCAATAAATGATCACCTTTTGTTCACTCCTGGTCCCGTTTGTCATGCGGGCAGGATGCGAGGAGAACTTTGCCCGGGACGCTGAGTACCACAGGCCTCTAATTTCCTCACGCTGGCCAGGCCTGCCACAGTGCCCTGAACCAACTGAAGGTACGCCCAGCAAGGCTGAGCAGAGGCCGTCGGGCATCCTTTCAGAGGCAAATGCCCTGTGTCATCTTTCCACACTGCGCTTCCCCGCTCCTGCCCCTCGCTCAGCCTCCTGAGACCATCCAGTATATTTATAGGGAAATCCAGGTTTCTGTACAAAAGTGGTGAAAGGTCTCTGTGGGTCAGTAGTAGGTAACTGTATTGTGTGCCAGACTAGTGGGCCCATAAAGCAGACTCTATCACTTTCTGCTCCCCTGTCCTGACTGGCAACCTGAGGCAGGGGTGCTTGCATTGTGCGATGGAGGAAGGGGAGGCAGCGGTGAAATCTCCACTTCAGGAGGGAGGAAGCTGAGGCCGGGAAGGCGGTGGTTGTTCTATTACCACACTGCAAACTAGCAGCTAGGACTGAGGGCTCACCCCTGACGCCCAGCAATCAATATTGCTTTGGGTTAAATTCCTTTGGCAGGTCTTCCATTGGGACTGTTTCTGGTTTTAAAGCTGGGATCTTTAGTCAGAACCAATCGGTTTAAATAAACATGGCAGCCGTGTGGGTACCCAGCACAGACGTGAGTTCTTCTTCAACTGAGAGGGGAGTGCAGATTTTAATCTCAGGGCAATGAGGTTGAGGACTTCTTGATTGAGATTTTCTGTTTAGCTGGGAAACAGACAAATGGAAGCACTGGAGGATGGGGCTCTGGGGCCCAACACGGGCGTGGGTCCTGGCTTTGCCAGGAGCCTGCACTTTGACCTTTATCACATCTCATCAGGCATTGAGCCCTGGCTTCCCACATCAGGAAATCAACGAGACAGATGGAACTCAAGTCTCCTCTGAGTGTAGGGGTTAAGCTCCCACAGATAGGTGAAGTTCTGTGCTGTGGAGAATCTTATTTCTCTGCTACCCTCTGGAATGAGTCTCATTCGTGTTGTGAAAAGGCCCTGATGGCTTATCTTGGCTCAAGCCCAGGTATCATCAAATCCTTTAGGTTTAAAACATCTTTTCAAGTATTAGTAATTCAAAAGATTGGCAACTTCTATCCCCCCAGGCCCAATTCTTCCCTCCACACACTGTAGTTCTGGTCACACGTAAGAAAAGTCCCCAGATACCCAGGGCTGCAGGAGAAAGCTGTATGCGCGAGGAGGAAGGCAGACTTGTGACAGATGTCATGGAAGCAGTCTTGGAGAGTCGCTCTTACAGTCTGAGACACCACCAACCCTTGGGCTTGTGTTCTTGAGTCCAAGAAGCTGCTGATTTTACATTGCCAATTGCTGCTGGACAGACTGCTCTTTCTAAAACAGCTTTCAGTTGAAAGGCAGGGGAGCACAGGAGAAGAAGGAACTGAGATGCCTGTGCTGGCTTTCCTGGACAGTGGTCTTAGCTCAGCCTCTTAAAATTTCTGGGCCCTAATTTAAAAACATCTGCATAAGCATCTGCTGTTGCTGTTGAACTTGTGTCTTCCTTACTGAACTGGATGCTTCTTGAAAGAAAGCCTTTGTCATCTCCGGCTGTGTATTCCCAGCACCAATGATACAGGTGGCACTCCATCCATGGTGCTTACATGAATTATAAACTGAGAAGGATCTATTAATGTATCAAGTATCTACTACAGTTGGGCACCGTGTGCGCCATTCTCCTCATGCCATTCCAGTTTGTTGTTCAGTTGCTCAGTCATGTCTGACTCTATGCAACCCCATAGACTGCGGCACGCCAGTCTCCTCTGTCCTTCACTACCTCCCAGAGTTTGCTCAAACTGACATCCATTGAGTCAGTAACACCATCCAACCACCTCATCCTCTGCTGCTCCCTTCTCTTTTTGCCTTCCATCTTTCCCAGCATAAGGGTCTTTTCCAGTGAGTTTGTTCTTTGCATCAGGTGGCCAAAATACTGGAGCATTTCACAGTATACCATGTTAAATAGGTATTATATTCGTTCAATTCACAGAACTCTGTGGCCTCTAATTTCCAGTTAGGATGTCCTCTGCCTGCTAGATTCTGCAGTCAGCGGGGTTGGGCAGTTTGACAGCCCATTTCTCTGCTTCCTTGAGTCTGTGGCCTTTCTGGCTGGGAAGATGAGCAGATGAGCAGGCCAGGCATTCATTGTCGGCTGTCCCCTGGGAGACTCCGGGCAAAGCCTGACTGTCTTGGCAGACTCAGGCGTTCTCGCCCTGTGAATCATTTAGATCTCACACACTCTGCTGCTGCTGCTTTCCAGGCGACTGGGAGGGGAGCATCTGTTGGGATTCCCCAACCGCTGCCCCTGCTTCCTGTGCCTCCTCGCAGGCTGCCGCCCCGCTGGTGTTGCACTGAGTGGTCTCCCAGGGACTTGCTGGCCTCTGACTTGTCGTTCCTCTGAGTCAGGCTCTCCCGAGTCGACAGTGTTATGACAACTTCCTCCCTTGTTACTACAAATGCTGACTGTTGTTTTCCCAGCAGCGTTCCCCAACCACCGTGTTCTGTTCTGAGAGGAAGCCAGCCTTATCCGTAGTCATCACTGTCATCACCACCACGATTTCACCATGTCCCCCTCACTGCATTGATCACTGGGCTCCTGGGGTCATCTCTGACATTATAGGGAACAAGCTTCCAGCAAGGCAAACTGCCAAGGATCCCCAAATCAAAAGATTCTTGAGAGTGGCACTGACCTCATAATCAGAAAACAGATGAGTTGCAATCCTGTGTGATCCCAAATTGTAAGCAGAGTGGAGTAGATCAGGGTATTAAGTAAATGGCCTCTTACATGTGTTTCCTGATCAGAGTGTACAAAACCCTTCACATCCTTAACTGCACGGACCCCACATGACTATGTGAGAAGGGCAGCACCATCACTCCCACTTTACAAATGGTAAATCTGAGGCTTAGGTAGGGATGGAATGTGCCTGAACTCATAGAGCTCATTCATGAAATATCCTTTCACAAACCATCAAGGTTGGCTTTCCACATCTCCAGCACCTCTATGGTCCTAACAAATACAAAATACCCAATAAATGACTGTTCATTGAACTGACAATTGAATAGTGACATAGGACTTAAATTCAAGACTTTGATTCACAGAACATTATTATTATTATTTTTGCTGCACTACTGTGGTTCAATTGAGCTCTTGCAGCAATGGGTGAAAACAATCTAGAGTCAGCCTGATGAGGTTCAGATGCCCTCCACCCTGTCTAGTCAGTGACCTTGGACAAGTTATTTGGCTTCACTCAATTTCCTCATCTGTGAGATAGAAGATAGTAACACAGTACCTGTGTTGTTGAGTATTAAATAAGAAAACACATTTAAAGTGCATAGCAGTGATTGGCATAATTAGTGCATAATTAGTGTTAACAAGTTACTACTCAAGGGTGGGAATGGGCCTTATATGTCTGTGAAACCCAGGACTTGGCACAGCGGCTGGAACATACACACGCCTGCCAACACTGACACATATGTGACGGGAAGCAAGTCCTTTACCCCTCCTGGCCTCAGTTCCCAACACTTGTGAACTGACATGGTGGGACCAGGTAAATTCCAGTGTTCTTCCCCACTCTAAAATGCTCCATTTCAGAGGTCTCAATGGGACAGTTTTGCCCCCCAGGAGACATCTGGCAATGTCTGGAGACATTTTTGTTGTCATAACCTGGGGAGGTGCTACTGGCATCTAGTGGGTAGAGGCCTTGGAAGGCGGGGGCCACGCTCAGGACAGTGCCCACAAGAAGAACTGTCTGGCCCCAGATGTCAATAGTATCGAGACTGAGCAAACCCAGATCCAGCTGGACGTGAACAGCTAGAGTTCTCTGAATTGATGGAAAGGGCCTGTGGCCTGCAGCTTGCCAGGGTGCCCAGGGAAGCACCCTCAGGGCTGGCTCAGGTGTCTTTAATTTAAACCAGAATCACTCTTATCATCAAACTCCAAAATGACTCTGCCACGGCTAGGAGAGAACATTGTGGCACAAGACTCACGGAGCCTGGCCTGAGGCAAAGCCCCTAGGATGCAGGGGCAGCCCTACCAAAGCCAGGGTCAGTGGGCTTGCCCATCACCCCTGCAGCATTTCCCTTGCCTCAGCTCCCTCCCTCCAGGGGACAGATGACTGCCAGTGATCAAGGAGTCATGCTGGGAAGAAAATGCTTTGGCCTGCGAAATGGACACAGAAATGGCAGCCTCAGGGAAAGGTCACAGCCTCCTGCATTGTGCAGTATTGGTCTCTGTGTTCTCACCACATATGGAGGGAAGGTCACCATTACATGCCCCCCGGATCTTCAAAGAAGCTGCTGCTGCTGCTAAGTCGCTTCAGTCATGTCCGAATCTGTGAGACCCCATAGATGGCAGCCCACCAGGCTCCACCATCCCTGGGATTCTCCAGGCAAGAACACTGGAGTGGGGTGCCATTTCCTTCTCCAATGCATGAAAGTGCAAAGTCAAAGTGAAGTCCCTCCATCGTGTCCGACTCTTTGAGACCCCAAGGACTGCAGCCTACCAGGCTCCTCCATTCATGGGATTTTCCAGGCAAGAGTACTGGAGTGGGTTGCCATTGCCTTCTCTGTCAAAGAAGCTAGCTTGTCTCTTTTCGCAAAGTTCCTTCACTTCCATCTCCTCTTTCGCAAACTCATCGGTTCTCCCTGAATTCCTGCCGAGAGGCTATGGGTTTCCCAGAAAGAGGAGAAATGACCCAGAAAGACCCCAAATGAAGAAAGGGGAGAACTGAAGTCTTGTTTAGGTTACTATAAATAGGCTGCCGATCTCCTCTTTGTCTCAGTTTTCCTGTCTGTTAAATGAGCAGAGACATTATTTTGCCAACAAAGGTCTGTCTAGTCAAAGCTATGGTTTTCCCCATAGTCATGTACAGATGTGAGAGTTGGACTATAAAGAAAGCTGAGAGCCAAAGAATTGATGCTTTTCAACTGTGGTTTTGGAGAAGACTTGAGAGTCCCTTGGACGGCAAGGAGATCCAAACAGTCCATCCTAAAGGAAATCAGTCCTGAATATTCATTGGAAGGACTGATGCTGAAGCTGAAACTCCAATACTATGGCCACTTGATGCAAAGACCTGACTCATTTGAAAAGACCCTGATGCTGGGAAAGATTGAAGGCAGGAGGAGAAGAGGGTGACAGAAGATGAGATGGTTGGGTGGCATCACCGACTCAATGGACATGAGTTTGAATGAACTCCAGGAGTTGGTGATGGATAGGGAGGCCTGGCATGCTGCAGTCCATGGGGTTGCAAAGAGTCAGACATGACTGAGTGACTGAACTGAACTGAACTGAAATGGGACCTCAGATGATAGTTATGAGCACAGGAAGATAAAGAGGGGATGGCTTTTTGTAAGCCCCCACAGCGAGTCACACCAAGGAGCAGTCATCTTCCTGAGGATGCTGGACAGGGACCAGGCCCTGCTACTTAGGAAGTGCTGAAGTCCTGCGGCATTTGTCCCCTTGCAGGCATGCATGTTCTCAGCTGGCATTTCAGGGAGACCCCAAACTCCAGGTCCCCCTGTGACATCAGTGAGTCCTCTACCCGCTCCCCACTCCTCCAGCACTTTAACAGATTGATAGCCTGAAGTCCCAGCAGCACCAGGCAGCACTCTCTGGACTCTGCCAGGCTTGGTGGGGCAGGAATGGTGAGCAGAAGGCAAAATAAATAGCTCATGGGGCTGGGCAAACACATACAGGATGGCACTGCGGCTGAGGCCACCACCAGCCCCACTCATGGATGGGAGACTTTGCCATCTGGTATTCTCACAAGAAAGGGAGGCTATGATGGAGGAAGGCGTGCCCATGGCTCACCCCTAACACCTGGCATTCTTGATTTCTTATGAACACAGCAAGAAACACTTGGTGGCCGGGCCCCTCCCAGTCAGGCCAACGAGACATTTCTGAGGCAAGAAGATGCATGCGAGTTTCGATATGAGGAGAACATCCTTTCTGAAGCCAAGATTTCATTCCTGCTGGGACAGTAGTAGCAGTTCTTTGAAACACAAATAAATACAGATGGGCCAGTAGCAGGGGGAGTAGGGTGAAGCCTTTCAAGAAATGAGTAAGAGGCTGTATAGTTTTATTGGAATGGTGGTAGGTAGGCTCTTCCCACTGACCCAGTATAGCACAGAGGTGGAGATGGGTAACATCACTGTTCAGTTGGAGTCTCTCCGAAAGATATTTTCTTAGAGGAAAGTTAAGCCCTGTAAGTTTAGCTAGAAATGTGAGGTCAACTAGCACACATGCCTCTCTCACTCTTGTTGATTATCAGAGCAGGGACCCCTCAAAGCTGGGGTCTTATGGAATGAGAAGAAAGGCAAGCGCAGAGATTCCCTTGTTCAAGTTTGCTTCCCAGAGTCACCGTTTCTAGAGGCCCGACAGATCACTGAGGAAGCAAGTGAGTATGTCCAGGAAGCTTAAGTTCAATGACAAGGGTACTGGGTATGACATCAGTGCTGTGAAGCCTTGCTGTGAAGCCTGTCTTACTCCTCTCCTCAATCGGCACCGTGCGGCAGCCCTGATCTCTTCCACCGTGGGGTCCCGCACTGCTGTGGGACTGCTCAGGCAGCCACAAAGGTTTGCTCTTTCCCTTCCTGCCAAAGTTCCCCTGGTAAAAACCAGTTTCCAGCATATTAAATTACTTTCATTTTGGCCTTTTAACACTCCCCTTGGCTGTTTTCTTCTTGGCTCCATCTGGACTTTGGGAAACGAATATCTTTAATACCCACTCATTAAATGTCCACTCTGCCAGCTGGTCCTCTGGCCTCTGGAAGGACCGCCAGCCTGGGCAGCCAGAGGGCCCCACAGATCAGTGCCCGAGACACCACCCAGGGAATAATAGCAGTAATGGCTCAATCTGGACCCTACCCGTTAAAGGACGATTGTGAGTTTTAAGTAGATGTCATAGAGTCTGGAAATTTGTAGCCAAAAGCCACATCTCCATTCACATACTGGATTTGGGACACGGGGAAGGACTCACCCATGCTTTCCTGGAGTGGGTGCCAGGAGGATCTCTCTTCCAGCCTCGTTGTGGGGCAGCAGCTGAGCGACGTACCTGCCCGATGGCTGCAGGTGCCGATGCACCGAGACGGCCAGCCGGCAGTGCTCGCTGCTGCTCCTCATCCACGGGCTCAGGATCGTGTGCTTGGAGTTTGCCGAGGTGTTGAGGAGGAGGAAGGCACCTGCCAAGAGACATGGAGAGTGAGTCTGCAGTGTGTCCAGATGAGAGGACCAGCATCAGCTCTGTGGTGGGATTAGAGAGATCAACGGCATTAGAGTCAACGATGCTGGAAGTCTTCCTCCAGCCTCTCACCTTCTTCACACAGCCAATCTCTTCCTTGCTCTCTTAGGCTGTTTCCATAAAAAGTAAAGCCTCAGGCAAAGATAGTGATCTGGGACTTATTATCAGGAAGACCGAGCTTCTCACCTCAGCTTCCCTACTGACTAGTTCTGTATCTTATCTTTGAATCTCAGGTTTCTCGTCTGTAACGAGGACAGCCTAAGAGAGTCCCTCACTCCATATATGATCCCAGAGTGGAGCCAGGGTATCAGTTCCACCTCATAAACCTCCATGTGTGGTATCTCCAAACCTCACAAACCAGGACACTCTGGGGCATCTCAGGCCACCCAATGGGTCACAGTTTAAATCTGAGCTGACCTGAGTTCTTCATATGACACTCAAGCCAACTTCAGACTAAACTGATATCTGTTGGACAATTCAGAGTTTCTGAGGAATGTTTGGGTTGGCTCCAGGCTGTCTAATAGTTATGACCAGTTCAAGATTTTCTTTGTGTGGCTTATTTTGGTCACTTATTTTGTAGCCAAGATCATGGCTACAACTTCTTTGCTTACTAGCTAAGTGATCTAGAGCAAAGCATTAACTTTTTCTTGTTTCAGTTTCCTCATGTATAAAAATGGCATGGGAAGGGTTGGCCAAACTCAATAATCTTTTTTTTTTTTTTTAATAATCTTTTAAGACCCATTTCAGCCCCTTAGTCTATGAATCATGTGAATCTGCAACTATTCTCCACAAAGAGAGCCCTACAAATCCATCCTGGTGCCATGTCTGTGGCAGAGTTTCCCTCTGGGGCAAGCCAACCCTAATACCAGCAGCACAGGCCAAGTGACCTACACAAAACCTGTGTTTATGGGGATTACTGTTGGCATAAAAGAACAGCATTATTTTATTGTTCCTGGTATTCCTTCTGATGCATTAATATCACTCGCCACACTTCTCCATTGAAGTTTTGGACCATTAGATGCTGCTCCTTTTGCAGTGAAAGCCTGTCTCATAAGATCCTTGATTTCTCCTGTGGGAACCAGCTAACGGGTATTCAGCTTCTTTAACCACCCCCAGCACATAGAATTAGTCTCCTTCACAGATAACCCAATTTATCGAGTAGGCAAAGGAACCATACTTTTTGTTGATAAAGAATGATATGGAGGAAAGAAAGGGATTTCTACCAGAAGCTAAGTATTTCCAAGGACACATATTGTGTCAGGAATTTGGAGAGTTGCTATATTTTAGAAGTAGATAAATATGACTTCTAGTTACAATCAGGATGAAGTCAGCACAAGACTGTTTCTGAATCAGGGACACGGGTCAGTACTGGAAACTGAACCCTCTGTAATTAGTGGGAAGTTTTCAGCATGGTGCACGGGCCTTTAAAAAGTGCTTTTTGACCCTCAGTAAATAATCTGTATTATTATCCTATTTTACCATGGGGAGACATTCTTGTTACGGGCACAGAGGTTAAAAAAAAAATAATAATTAGAATCAAAGACTCAGAAAGCACTTTAATTTGATCCAATGTAATGCCCTTGCTTTTCTAGAGAAGCAGACTGGAGATCGGAAGTGGGAAATAACTTGTATAAAGTCTCAACTTGAAAGTCCAAACCAGATTCCAGGTCTCTGAACTCCTAATCAAGGCTCTTTAAACCTTGCATCTTTCTCATTGCCCCACTGTATTCTTTATCCTAAAATGAAATGTAACCAGAGTGCCTTGTGGCCAAGTTGTATAACGCAGGAGCCAAGAGGGGTGGGACAGGAGAAAGACAGGCAGATGGGTGCTGGACCAAATCCATTTGTTCATTGGCCTCTTTACTCACTCCTTTCTGCCCTCAGATTTCATTTATTGGATGCCTACTTTGAGCAAACATCCAAGCACTGGCTCTGCCCTGGGGACACAGACATGAGTCAGACACAGTTCTGGACTTCAAGGAACTCTAGGTCCCATAGGGGTGATGAGACGTCTGCACTAACTTTAATCAAAGGTAGAGGTTATAGAGTCATAAGACACATACAGACAAAGTACTTTGGAAGGCTCCACAAAAGATATTAGGTTCAGCTGGGAAGATTCATAAAGAAGATGATCTTTGAGCTAGGTCTTTAAAGGAGAGAAAAACAAAGATATTGGCAGAAATGGCTATGCAAAATTTGAGAGGAAGAGGAGTCAAGGCAGAAATGCAGAAAATGTGTCATGGCATTTGGATGCAGAGTGGGGCACATGAAGAGAAGGCTGAGAAATAAGGAAGGCTGGTGCATGTGGGCCAGACCACAGAGAACATTTCATTTCCAGCTGAAAGTGTTCAACTATACTTTGGACAATAGGGAGCCAGAAAAGATTTTTGAGCAGGATAGGCACCTCATCAGAGTGATGTTTCAGGAAGATTAATCTGGTATGGTGGGGGAGAAGCGGGATCAAAACTGACCCAACCTCATCCTCCACCATCCGTCCACACCAGGCAAGGACAAGACTAAATGCAGATGTGATGTGTTTAGTATGTTACGTTGTAAGCAAAGGTGCTGTGTTAGGGACAACTCTGGGATCTACTGAGGCTTCCAACCATCTGTTCAGAGCAAGTGAGAGCCCTGGAAGTATCTCTGGGGCACAGTCTTGTGGCAGATACTTTGGGGTGCATTCTGAGCTTAGGATGAAACCACACATGCCACATATAAGGGAGCAACGGTAGTGTGTCTGGGTCTGAGACCCTACGCTGGTATTTTTCATTGGGAAAAAGTTGGATTGAAACCAGCTTTTTGAGCTACTGAGAGAAAGAAAGCAGGCAAAATAAAAGAGGTGCTTCCCTTTTTTGTCAGTGAGCACACACTGATGATTGGGTATTAAAGATATTCGTTTAACCCCTGGGAAACTCGAGCTCCCAATAGGAGCAAATCAAGCTGAAGTTGCTGGGGCTTGGGGCTCATCCTCTCCACTGTCCCTCCCTCCTGGATGTGAAACCACATGTAAATTCTGTCCTTGTGATTCAGTACCTCAATAATGAGACTCTTTCAAAGCTGACTGGAAGATGGATTACTTTTCCAGTTCTAATATGTGAGATGATGTTTATATGAATTTTATTTTGTGCAACTGGACTATCAATAAGGGACTGAGCTTAAAGTATTTTCACTCTCAATAAAACTCTATAGTTGAGAGCTATCTCTTCATCAGCAGCTTTCCTCTACCCCTAAAAAATAAAATAAAAGGAAAAAATACATTTCATAAGCTCCTTGGGATATTGTCAGTATAAATCTTTTAAAGTCAGTGAGAATTTATCTCTCCTCTTCCTCTTTCCCATTTCCTGTTTATTTTGCTCAGAATAGCTTGGGGCTATGGGAAGGCTCCTGGGGTCCCTTCTAATTAAGAAGGATGGCCTGGCAGCTCACAGACCTTCTCCCAGAGTGGGCCATAGTGGGTGGAGAAGCAGATCAAAGAGCCCTGCTTACCCGGTGCCACGATTGTGGTTTCCTTATTACGTTATTGTGTTGATGTGTTCAATGATTAAATATGAAATGGTTATTATTTCTACCTCTGGTCACAGGCATAGGGATGTGTCACTCTCATCTAAGCCAGCAGGGCTCAAATTATGAGACAGAAACCAAGGGGCATGAATCTTGAGATCAGACAGACTCTTTTATATTCAGGCTCTATCTCTATTTCATTCTAGGCTTTAGACAAATTATTTAACCTCTTTAAACCTTAGTTTGCTCAGATTTAATATGGCTATAGCCTACCTCCTATGGCTGTCATGGAGATTAAATTGAATTGCATATGTGAAAGTGGCTAGTACAGTGTCTGGCCCTTAGTAGATACGTGATGAATGTTGATTTCCTGCTTTGAGGGGTGTCAATCTGGAGCTCCTTTTATCTATCCCTAAACTTGAAATCAGAAGGACCAAATTTCAGCCCTGGCTCTGCTACTACCAAGGTTTCTTTGTTTGTAAAATGAAAAGGTTGGATAGAATCTCTCTGAGGACCCTTAGAGCTGCAAACTGTCAGTAATTCTATCTGCCTGCCTAGAATATTATTAATCTAAAGGAAACATGTCAAGTCTCCAAGCCCCTAAGTCCTAAAGACTTCTTCTCCTAATTTAGCTCTCTGAGGCTTCTAAACCAACAGTTTCTATCAATTGACCAAATATTCTGTGGACTGTGATTCCCGGTTCTGCTTCCTCTCTTCTAATTTACACGAACGCATCTCTGTGAAGGGCTCCTGACGGAGCATCATTTGTTCTGTAGATGCTTTTGTTACAAGACTGGTACCACCTCTAAATGTTTCATATTTAACACAATGCTTGCCATATGGCAAGCACTCAATGACTACAAATCAAAGTAATTTATACATAAAGCAAGGAGTCAAGTAGTTCAGAGTGGCTTGTAATAATAATAATAATAAAAACTATCCCCAATCATGCTCCTCACACCAAGTCCCAAAAATACTTTTAAGGAATTCTGATGTCTTTGGCCAGCTGCTTTCATGAGTCTAGATATCTGGATTTAGAGTGTTATTTGTTGGTGCAACAACTTTAGGCTCATTAACATTGATGGTACAGTAAGAAAAATGATCCTATCCCCCTTCTATTGGGTTGGTCAAAAAGTTCGTTTGAGTTTTTCCACACGATCTTAATAATTCTTTATTTCTTAAATCCCTTTTTACTTTTTTAAATTACTTTCCTTTTTAACTCTTCATGGCAAATTTATCATTTGTTCCATCAGCTTTACGCAGTATCACCTGACTCTCCTCCCAGGAAGGTGACGCCATTAGCCTTCCTGCTCTTCCAGACTTTTTCACATCCACCTCCTAAAGCATCTGTGTTTTCCTCTATATTGTCAAGGTTGTGTAAGAATGATTAAGTCTTGTGTTTTGCTTACAGGTTGATGCTAAATGTTGAAAATTAATAACAGAGCTTTTTATATTGAAAACTATATACATATTTTCACTGCAGTGAACAAAGGTTATATTTATAAATGTCTTTATTGGTCCAGTAATACATCCCATTCCACAAAGAATGTTTCTAATATCAAGATGAAATGAATATTCATTCTCTCTCTCTTGGTCTTAACATTGTCACCTGTCAAAATTGTGGCACATTATGATTTGCCTTATATTTGAACCAGGAGTCTCCTGTGCAGTTTGTTTTTCCAGAAATTTCTGATTGCTTTTCTCTTTTATTTATTTTCTATCTGCCTTTTGCACTATATCACTAATGCTTCTACAAATTCCTTAAAAAATCTCTCCCTTTTTCTCGAAGACCCTGACTTTATGTTTTTAATTTATACCAGTTGTTTTCTGGGCCTCCAGTACAGCTATTATTCTGGAATTTCTTTTCACTGGGTCTCTTCCATTAGTCCCACCATTCTAGGAAATTTCCTCAGGGGAAAACTTTTTTGAAAATCTTTGACTATCTCCAATATTTTTATTTTGTTTTCACACTTGGTTGATAGATTGTTTGGCTATAGTTTCCAGATTAGAAGTTTTGCTTCAGAAATTTAGAGGTCTAGCTTTAGTATTGTTGAGCATCTGTGTGACTGAGGTGAAATCTGACGCTGGTTTTACTGTAATTTCTTTATGGTCAATCTGTTTGTTTTTCCTTTGGAAGCCTTCAGGACCTTTCTTTAACACTGATGTGCTTGAATTTTGGTACAACGGATCTAGGAATGGATCTCTATAAAAATTCTGCCGTGACATTTGGTGGGCTCTTTCAATCTGAAAATACATTTCTTTCTTTCATTTCTGGTAAATCTGTTTCATTATTTCTCTGATATTTTCATTGCCCTCTTCTCAGTCTTAAATCTTTCTGAAGACATTTATCTCTCAAGTTAACTTTTTAGCTACTTTATCTTTGTTTTCTCTGGGGTCAGTTTTTTAATGTTGATATTTCTTTTTCATTCTGCTGGGCTATCACATGTAGGGTGGTCCTGGCTCAGCCCCTTGTATAGAAACAGGAGAAGCTAGGAGCACTTCTAGAAACTTCTTTACCCATAGTTAGTGCTTGCCCTTCATGTCAGCATTGGCTTGATGGACTGTGGGGAGCAGGCCACCCTGCAGCACCTGCTCCCCAACTCCAGCATCGTGGACTCATCTTCATTCTCTACATGAGCAATGAACACTCCCAAGAGTAGCCCTGGTTTTCTAGGTCCACTTGAATTTTTAGAGAAAAGTCTTTGTTTCTCTCCCTTGGGGTTAGGTATCTTACTAATTTTTCATCTGGTAAAATGGGGTTGAAAGGAAGTGACCATATGAGTTAACACACCCAGAGAAATCACATTCTTCCTCCTGACTCTCATCCTTCCTTCCAGAGAATCACTTATCAGTACCCATTGTGGTGCTTCCCAGCAAAGGAAGACCCCTCCTCTGCTCCTCTGCTCATCTTATTTCCTCTGTCAGCAGCTTCCATCTCCTCTTTGTGCTCTAGAAGTCACTCATAGATCCCCTCCTGTTCTGTTTGCCATTCAAGGTTTATTCCTCCTTTGAATCCTTTATTTTCACTTTAGTGGGATTACAGGAGAGAAGAAGACAAAAGTGTGCTCAGTCCACCATCCGGAACCAGAAGTCTCTTAATCATATTCTTTGCGTGAGAACATGAATAAACAAATGTATGAATGGACAGATTTCTATCTCAATAAACCACCTGATTCTGGCACCACTGGTTAATTGTCTATATTGAAATTAAACTATTAAATCATTATTTCAAGCTATTACTTGATCACGATACCATTTGTATTAGGTGGGGCCTAAGGAATAGCAGAAGTTTATTGGCTGGAATGTGGACAGAAGAAGTGCAACACGGTACAAGGTGTAGCATAGGGAATGATGCCGTGCCATCCCCCAGAGTATGTTCCACAGCACACCAGCCCCACAAGGTGTTAATAGGTATTATGGGAAAGCTCAGGGGTCAAGGAAGGTTGAGGATTATCGGGTTAAACAAAAGTAAACAAGCTCTTTCCTTGTGGGACTTCCTAGAAACTTAATATGCCAATAAGAGTTTTGACTCTTCAAGACTGAAACATAAAACAAAGATTTCCAAAACTCCTTTGGGCACAGAATCTTTTGCTATGGTGTATAATGCACCATGGAATATGCTTTGAAAACCCTCCTCTATTCTATTTGTGCTCTAGAGACCATGTGCAGAAAGCTAGAAAGGAAAAAAATCCATCGTGATAAGAATTAAAGTAGTATAAAAGTGAATAACATATCTCTACCATCTCTTAAACTGTAAAGCTCTGTTTGTATGACTTTCAAACTGTCCTCCCATCAACACCTAAGATTCTTGTGGCAGAATCATGCTTTTAGAAAGGCTCCTCTGGGTTACTATTTTGGTCTCTCTACCTGAGGATACTTAAAAATGCTACGTTCTATATCTGACTTTCAGAATGTCAGAGCTAGAAACAAACATGGTGGTCACATAGCTAGCCCCTTGCTCTAATGGGGAGAAAGCAAAAAAGCTGAGGACTTGCTCAAGGTCATACAGCAAATCTGGGACTAACAGCAAGATTTTTAGATCCTGTCCAATGGAACACTCAGTATCTGCCTGCCCATGTCAGAGATCTATGATAGTATTTTTGGTCAAATGTTCTATGGCTTGGTCTCCAGCTGTCCCAGACATCACTTTCTTTCTTTTCACTTTCACAATTCTGAGGATCAGGTCCATCTATCTGACTGTCTCAGATCCAAGGAAATAGACTAAAGCCTGGGCAAGGGGCACAGATGACTTATCCTCTGGAAATCACTCCTAGGGGCTTAGGGTAGTCCTTCAAGTCTGGAAAGTATTTGAGGGTCTCCTCTCTTCATGTGGTCTTATGAAGTACCAAACCACATTGGGAACACTGAAAAAGTTCCTTTATTGTTTATTTTTCAAATTTGAGTTCTGCTACCCTATGTAATCTCAACTCAGGTTTTAGGTTTTAGGTTTTAGTTCAGAGTTTTGAAATATATAGGAAGGAATAGTTAGGATTGTCCTTATCGCCATGCCTTGTCTAAAAGTGGGATAACTTAGGAATCCAGACCTAGAGTTCTTGCTAGTTATTTAGCCCAACTGTTTCACCTTGCAGGTGAGGACATTGAGGCCAGAGGGTTGAAGGGGTTTGCCTGGGTTCCACAGCAGGCAGCTGAGCTGTGTTAGGCCTCAGCTCCTCCAGTTCCAGACTGGTGCACCTTTACTGTCTCACACTGCTACGACGTCAAATATTCAGTAAAAGCTCTACTACCCTCCACCACCAGGACTTAAATGTACTGCTTTACTGCACCTTTATCAGGAAGCACTTGAAGAGAAATGGAATCGGTTTTTGAGGTCTAATGACAGAAAAACCAAGTGTGTTCATTAAGGGAGGAAAGGGAGGTAGGAGTTGATTTTTCTTAACAGTATTATTAACCTTAACACTATGAGTTCGGCTGTAGCCAAAAGTGGTAGTACACTTGCCTATTTGGTGGATTGCTGTAAACTACCTCTCTGGTCCAGGTTAACTGTGGCAAAAGTTGCCTAGAAATGGTAAAATATATTTATGCTTATGTGTATACATACTTTATAGTGTGTATATGTATGTATACATATACACACACACACACACACGTGTGTGTGTATCCTGTATATGTGTGTATGTTCAGGTAGGCCCCATTTTAGATCTCTGATCCTGTTATAAAGAACAAATCTTTGGGCAGGGGGAGAAACATACTTTTTTTTGTTTTTGTTTTTTTAACCCATAGGCTTCATTTAAGAAAAAAAGACCAAAAATCTTTATATACTGCCTCTGTGTTCTGGGGAGTCAGCAAAAAAAGATAATAAAAGGCAAAGCAAATAAATAGAAGGAAACAAGCTGAAGTGCTGAGAAACCTCTTTTCCCTAAGAGCTCATTGTGGTAATCCTCAAAGAAAATAGAACAGCACTTGATCTGATGAGAGGGAGAAAGGAGAAGCCAAATGAAAACTAAACAATTGATTTAATTCAATGAGAAGCAGGAGGCAGGAGAGATAAAAGTATCTGCTGCTATCAGGGCTGGGAAGGGAGGAGTTAGGGGACAAAGTGCCTTTGGTGTGACAAGATCCACTTTAGATGGAGACAGCAGGAAATCAAATTTTCCCTTTTCCATGTAGGTTCATAGCTCTGGAATCAGATTGTTCAATTTCTGCTTTAAGTCCAAGATGTCAGGGTATAAAAATCTTTCATGTTACTTTTTAAAATTTCGCTAAGAGGTATCAGATTTTATCACTTTATTTGTGTAGTTCATTGAATTTTTTAAAATTAAAAATTTTAAAAAGCAATTTTGGACCCATGTTCTTGTGGGAGTGTCACAGGATCTCAGCCTCTTGTAATAATTTCTGACATTCTGTGTGCTGTGGCTCTCAGACACCCTAGTGTTGAGGAAGGAACACAAACCCTGGGCAAATGCTGACAAGGGAAGGGAGGGAAGGGAAGCGAGGGAAGGCCACCAGGTCACCACATGCCACTCTGGGAACGACCCACAGGGCACCAAGAGGCGGTCCCACCCAACTCTTTGTCCTTCAGAAGAGGGAACTGAAGAGGGAACTTACATGCAGGAAGGTGAAGGAACTGTCTGAAGAGGGTTAGGCAGAGTAAAAGGGCTAGGTTGAGCTCTCAAAGGTTCTAGAATGATCTGGCTTTTTCTAACTGGTCTTCCCACTTCCCACTCACCCTCCCCCCCATACATTCTGCAAACAGCAGCCAGAGCCATCTTCTTAAATAGGATTTAGTTAGTCACACTCCTTCTTTTAAACTCTTCAATAGCTTCCCAATGACAATAGAATAAATCCAAGTTCCTTACTATGATCTACAAGGAAGGTCAGAGGGGAACCAACCTGTGGCAGATATCATAGGTTGGCTCACTTAGCACCCTCACCAACTTCCTTCTTTCTTGCCTTTCTCTTTTACTGAGACTGGAAGTTAAAAAACAATTTAACAGGCCTTCCTTACAGACCACTGACACAGTTCTAGCCTATGAAATGTAAGCAGAATTGTGCTTATAAGGTGGCCAGAGTTAGCTAATAAGAACACAGGACACTCAGTTAAATGTAAATTTCAGAAAAATAATGAATAATTTTTTCAGCACAAACATATTACATGGGGCATACTTATATTAAAAACATTATTTATCGCTTATCTGAAGCTCACATTTAACTGGACAGCCTATATTTTATCTGGCAAGCTCATGTTCTGGAAAATTTGGGGAAAACATTCCCTCTCTGCCTCTTTTTCTTCTTGCCTGGAATGTAGACTTGATGCCTGGAGGTGTGGCAGCTGTCTTGTGACTATGAAGTGACAAGAATAAGCACACAAAATGGAAAGGTAACGAGCATTGTCACTAATGGTGTTTTTGGACATTTGTACCATTGCCTGCCCAAGATCTTTATTTGGCTAAGCCGCTGTGGTGAGGGCTTCTGTTTTTACAGCTGATGCTCTGTGATCAGGGATCTTGTCTGTCTTGAGCCAGCTATCTAGTGCCTAACACGATGACAGGAACAGTACTCCTTCAACAAACATTTCCTAAATGGGCAAAGACATTACACTTCACAAAGACACGGGTAATTCACTGATTTCCTTGTATCTTATCTAAAATAGTGTCATTCTTATTTATGTTAGGAAGAACATTTCCCCCCTTGAACTGACTGGTGGCTACAGAAGGAGTATTATTTGCAACACAAAACAAATAATTTTTTAAATGCCTGGAAGTTTGGACAGTTAACGTGAGTGTTTTTCAAATAGTGGTTTGTAACCCTTTAGTGGGCCATGAAATCAACTTAGTGGGTCATGACCAGCATTAAATAAAAAGGATGAGAAGGAAGAAGAAAGGAAGAGGAAAAAAATGAAATTAAAAAATACCCATATTGTAATTTCCCCTTGGGAAATAATGGCTGCTGATCTATATATATACACACACACAAAGTCACACATGTTTCTGTGTCCTATGCTGTTATATAAAATATATTTCTTACTGTGGGTTGTGGTTAAAAATAATTGAAAGGCTCAAGATGAGTATTGTTCACATTTCAAATGTTCATACATGGAAAGTATACTGGGTGGTTCTGTTCCCTGAGCTACCTCTCATTAGGTGGGTGATTTGGGGAGAAGAAATCTATTTGGACAGAATTTTGTGATTTATAAAACTTGCCCACACAAACAATTCTATAACAACTCAGTGAAACAGATGCTTTCCCAGTCGTGGCTGTTCCTGCCATGGCAGCCATTAGCCACATGTGGCTACTGAGTACTTGAAAAGAGGTGATGAAACTTGAGAAACTGAATATTTCATTTTATTTAATTTTTAAAACTTTAAATTTAATTTAAAAATTAAATTTAGAAGCCAACACTTGATTTAGTCATTAGAAAAACATGTTTGGAACAACTTGGGCATGTGAATCTAACTGTTCAATCATAAATTTTATGAAATACAGATCCACTATTTAAAATGAAAATTTAGCCTCAAATAGACATGTACTGTAAATATAAAGCATATACTGGATTTCAGTGATTTAGTACTGAAAAAATACACAGTATTTTATGAATAGTTTTATATTGATAACATGTTGAAATGACAATATTGAATATATTGAGTTTATATATTATTAAAATTAAGTTCATCTGTTTCTTTTACTTTTTGTAATGCGGTTTCTGCAAATTCTAAAGTTACATTTTTGGCTCATATTATATTTCTACTCGGTAGCACTGCTCTGAGGATCAAGTGTCTTGCCCTAGGCCACTGGATGAGTCAAGTGCTTCAACCACCATTATGATCCAGATCATGTGACTCAAAATTCATGGCTCTTTTTGCTAAACTACAAGTAACATTTCTAACAGGCCTCATTGTTACCTCTAAAAACAGTGGGGACGATAGGACAATATTATTGTCCTGAACTTTAGGACAATAATAATATAATGATGATGATGGCTAACATTTAATGTGTGCCTAAGTTATGACCAACCTAGATAGCATATTGAAAAGCAGAGACATTACATTGCCAGCAAAGGTCTGTCTAGTCCAACCTATGGTTTTTCCATTGGTCATGTATGGATGTAAGAGTTGGACTGTGAAGAAAGCTGAGCGCCAAAGAATTGATGTTTTTGAACTGTGGTGTTGGAGAAGACTCTTGAGAGTCTCTTGGACTGCAAGGAGATCCAACCAGTCCATTCTGAAGGAGATCAGCCCTGGGATTTCTTTGGAAGGAATGATGCTAAAGCTGAAACTCCAGTACTTTGGCCACCTCATGTGAAGAGTTGACTCACTGGAAAAGATTCTGATGCTGGGAGGGATTGGGGGCAGCAGGAGAAGGGGATGACAGAGGATGAGATGGCTGGATGGCATCACTGACTTGATGGACGTGACTCTGAGTGAACTCTGGGAGACGGTGATGGACAGGGAGGCCTGGTGTGCTGCGATTCATGGGGTTGAAAAGAGTCGGACATGACTGGGCGACTGAACTGAACTGGACTGAACATGTCCTGGGCGCTAGGTTAACATTTTACAAGGTTTACTGCATTTGATTTTACAACAGCTTGGTAAGGTAGGCATGTGATTATTATATCCACTTTTTAGACGAGGAAACTAAGGTTTGGTGATACCAATTAATCTGCCTATCAGCTCAAGGTAGCGCAGTCTGAGGGGCCCAGAACCTAGGAGGTCCATACAAATGATTGAATACTAAATCCTTCCCCAAGATGATGGCCATCACAAAAGCATCCGGGCTCTGTGTGGGTAACAAGCAGCTGTATCTCCCAGAATCCTGTTAGATTAATTTCCTTTGGGAAATAATGTTTGCTGATCTTGCTGCTGATTCCAACACCATGCAGTAGAAATCTCTAAGTACCACAGTCTTTGAATAGATAGATAAGGCTCAAGAAGGTGACTTTGTATCTGAAAAATTTTCAACCAGAAAATTGAAATATGGGCTTCATTACTATGGGTGCTTATTTACAGATCTATTTGCAATTTAAAATTAAATTTAATAACAGCTTTCAAATATAGGGACAAATCATACTTTCCTCATGAAATTATTTTTATTTTTTTTATAAACACTGTGCATACTCATTAAGTACAATTTAGGAAGAAAAAGTAAGACAAAACAATTTATCTATACCTCTACTATTCGAACTTTGTATTGTGTTTGTTTTGTTCTTCCATATGCCTGTGTGCTTAGTAGCTGAGTTGTGTCTGACTCTTTGAGATCCCATGGACTGCAGCCTGCCAGACTCCTCTATCCATGGCGATTCTCTAGGCAAGAATACTGGAGAGGGTTGCCATGTGCTCCTCCAGGGGATCCTCCCAACTCAGGGATCAAATTCAGGTCTCCCACATTGTGGGCAGATTCTTTACAGACTGAGTCACCAGGGAAGCCCCATATGCATAGAATTTAAAAAATTTATAGTTTCACTAAGTATACTTTTTCCCTTGCTCTTTCCTTTAACGTTAGGTTATAAGTATTTTCTATATGCTCTTATGTAGGCTTTCCAAACATATATATATATATACACACACACTTGTATAATATTCCAATTCAGTGGACATAACATTTAAACTATTTTTTTAGTTTAAAGAATTAGGTTGTTTCCAATTTTTTGTGATTACAGAAAAAGTTGTTCTCTTGCTCCCTTGAATAGTACAGTCTTTTTTGGAGGGTCAGTCCCCCAACATGTTATCAAAAACTTTAAACTGTGCATATTCTTTGACCCAACAGTTCCTTTCTAGGAATTTGCTTTAAAAAAACAGTTATCCAAAAATACTTCTTTGCAAAGCTGCTTAGCACTATTTACGTGAGCAAATATTCAGAATTGGTAAATGTTGGACATAGGAGATTAGTTAAGTAATGTATGGTGTATTCATGTGATGAAGTACTTCATGAAAACACTACAAATACTGTCTTAAAACCAGATATATGATATATGTAGGGACTTCCCTGGTGGTCCAGTGGTTAAGACTCTCTGCTCCCAACAAAGGATACCTGTGTCTGATCTCTGGTCAGGGAACTAGATAACTACATGTCACAACTAAGAGTTTGCACGCCACAACTCAAGACCTCAGATCAGATCAGATCAGATCAGTCGCTCAGTTGTGTCCAACTCTTTGCGACCCCATGAATTGCAGCACGCCAGGCCTCCCTGTCCATCACCATCTCCCGGAGTTCACTCAGACTCACGTCCATCAAGTCAGTGATGCCATCCAGCCATCTCATCCTCTGTCGTCCCCTTCTCCTCCTGCCCCCAATCCCTCCCAGCATCAGAGTCTTCACATGAGGTGGCCAAAGTACTGGAGTTTCAGCTTTAGCATCATTCCTTCCAAAGAAATCCCAGGGCTGATCTCCTTCAGAATGGACTGGTTGGATCTCCTTGCAGTCCAAGGGACTCTCAGGAGTCTTCTCCAACACCACAGTTCAAAAGCATCAATTCTTTGGCGCTCAGCCTTCTTCACAGTCCAACTCTCACATGCATACATGACCACAGGAAAAACCAAGACCTCATATACCACAACTAAAAAGAGATTCTGTACACAACAACGAAGACCTGGCGCAGCCACATACATAAATAAATATGTTCATGTAAGTTAAAAAAGTGGGTATATGTATATGTGTAACTGATTCACTTTGCCAAATACCTGAAACTAAACAACTTTGTAAATCAACTATACTCCAATTAAAATTTAAAAATAAATAAGGAATAGATGGGGAAACAGTGGAAACAGTGTCAGACTTTATTTTTGGGGGCTCCAAAATCACTGCAGATGGTGACTGCAGCCATGAAATTAAAAGACGCTTACTCCTTGGAAGGAAAGTTATGACCAACCTAGATAGCATATTGAAAAGCAGAAACATTACTTTGCCAACAAAGGTCCATCTAGTCAAGGCTATTGCCTGGAGAATCCCAGGGACGGGGCAGCCTGGTGGGCTGCCGTCTAGGGGTCACACAGAGTCGGACACGACTGAAGCGACTTAGCAGCACCAGCAGCAGTCAAGGCTATGGTTTTTCCAGTGGTCACGTACGGATGTGAGAGTTGAACTGTGAAACTCCAGTACTTTGGCCACCTCATGCGAAGAGTTGACTCATTGGAAAAGACTCTGATGCTGGGAGGGATTGGGGGCAGGAGGAAAAGGGGACGACAGAGGATGAGATGGCTGGATGGCATCACTGACTTGATGGACGTGAGTCTGAGTGAACTCCGGGAGATGGTGATGGACAGGGAGGCCTGGCGTGCTGCGATTCATGGGGTCGCAAAGAGTCGGACACGACTGACCGACTGAAGGATTGTTAAATACTACTACTACTGATAATGATAACTTTCCTTGATTGACTACCAGACATTGTGCTTATCCATATTTAGGATCTAATTTAATCCTCAACAACCCATGTGTTTGGTACTATTATTATCATCTTCTTTGTACAGATACAAAATAAGTTTAGAGGGTTAGGTGACCTCTCAGGGCCAAAAAACTGGTAAGCAACAGAACTGAGACACAAACTTGTTATCTCCAGGGCTTGCACGATTAATCACCATGATATGTTAATAACCAGGATGCTCACCGTCTATTGTTAGATGGAAAAGGCATTTGCAAAATAATGTTGATAGTATGATCTTGGTATTGTAAAACACATATAATAAATATATGTATATGGAAAAAGAAAATACTTGAGGATATTCTCCAAAAGATTAAATGGGTAGCTCTGGATGGTGGAATATTTTTCTTTATATTTTTTTGAATTTTCCAAAACATCTGCTACTTTTTTGTTATTTATTATTGCAATAAAATGTATACAACATCAAGTGTACTATTCTAACTATTTTAAGTGTACAAATCAGTGGCATTAAGTACATCACAGTGTTGTTATTAAACTGTCACAACCATACAATTTGAGAAGTCTTTCATCACCCAGTTATCCACTTCCTGCCCCTGGTAATCTTTATTCTACTTTCTGTCTATGTGGATTTGACTACTTTAGGTACCTCATATGAGTGCAATGATAGAGTTTTGTCTTTTTATGATGCTTATTTAGCATAATTTCTTCAAGAAATTCTTCAAGAAATTTAGCTAAATTTCTTATTTAGCATAATTTCTTCAATGTTGTACCATGGGTCAGAATTTAATTTCTTTTTAAGGCTAAATAATATTCCATTGTGCATATATATATATATATACCACATTTTGTTTATCCATTCATCTGTTGCTGGACATTTGGGTTGTTGTAAATAATGTTGACTATTGTAAATCATGTTGCTATGAACATTGGTGTACGAGCATATGTTTGAGTCCTTGCTTTCAATTCTTTTGGGGATATGCCTTGGAATGGAATTGCTGGGTCATATGGTAATTCCATATTTGTTGCTGCTGCTGCTGCTAAATCGCTTCAGTCGTGTCAGACTCTGTGCGACCCCATAGACAGCAGCCCACCAGGCTCCCCCAGGAAACACCAATTTTGAGGAACTGCCAAACTGTTTACATTCCCATTGGCATTGTACAACAATGTCATTTCTCTACACTCTTAACCAAAATTCTTTTTTTACTTTTTTAAAAATAATAGCCACCTAATGGGTATGAAGTGGTATCCACTGTAGTTTTGATTTGCATTTCCCTAATGGCTAGTAATGTTGAGCATCTTTTTATGTGCTTATTGGTCATTTGTATATCTTCTTTGGAGGAATGTCTATTTAAGTCCTTTGCCCAGCTTGTAATTGGGTTGTTCGTTTTCATCTGTCACTTTTTAAATTAGAAAGTAAACTACAGTGACTTTTACGAAGGATTTTAAAAATGCACATCTAATTGGGTCTTTCCCTACTTCTATACCTTGTGTTGCCTCTGGATTGAGGTTCGTGCTGTCAAGGTATAGGTCAGCCAGCCTCCATCTGCAGCCTCCTGCTTCACATAGGATGCTGCAGCTGTTCCAAACTTCCTGCAGACATCAGGTCTCTTTGCCCATGCTCTACCTTTTGTAGAGACTGCCTTCCCTTCTTTTCTTCCTTCTCATTGCCCTTCTTTATCCAGCTACATCCTAATCACCCTTTAAGAGTCAGCTCAGGGTTATTTCTTCAAATAGTCCTTCCAAACCCTCCAGGCTAAGTGATGACCTTACTCCTGCTTTTGCCACACGTTGCGGATGCCTCTGCCATTCACCTTTTAATGATGGAGTGATGTGTGTCTGTCTCCCGCACAAGACACACTCACTCACTGAGAATAAGGGCAGGCCTTTGTCAGCGGCACACACCAACGCCTAGCTCACAGAAGGAGCTCAATGTTTACTTAACAGAATTGAACTCTTGGTTTTTATTAACTTATTGCTTGCTAACAAAACAAGCCTTTCTATTTTGTCCATCAGCAATGCATGGAGGTACCTGTTTCATTGCAGCCTTGTCAACAATGGGAATTATAATATTTGTTGTTTCAATTTACATTTATTTAATTACTAGTGAGTCTGAATCTTTCCCCCATATGTTCTTTAATTAGTTGTCTCTCCTCTTTTGTGAACTGTCTGTTCATTTCTTTTGTTCAGTTATCTATAGGAAGTTTAGCATATGCCTCATTGATTTTGTAAAAACTCTTTAAAACAAGGCTATTAACCCTTTGTCTATTATATTTGCTAAAAGAAATTACTCCCATTTAGTCTTTGTCATTTAATTTTGTTTTTAATGTAAACAATTTGAGTCATTTTATGCTATCAAATCTTATATATGAAGTTTATCAATTTGCCTTTTTATATCAATAAACTTGAATGTTCTATAATGGCTTACCTTAGTATTAACTTCAATAATATTTGATAAGAATAATTACTATATTTAAAAGCATATCAATTGCGTTATGGGTATTGAATGGAATGTCTAAGTGTAATTATATCCAAGGAAATCATTAGGTGAAAACAAAGGAAACCTAAGTGAAGTCACTGAACTTATATTGTAAACTGAGCTTTAAGACTTCCTTAGCTATTGCGGTCAGGGAGGGAGAAAGGCTCTAAATTTCAAGTGAGATCTAAATTGCAAAAAAATAGTCAGACCTGGAGAAGAAGGTTTAGGAAAGGGTGAATCATCAGTCCCCAGAGGCCACTGTCCATGGGTAGCTTTCCTTTGGCCCAAGTCTTGGTCAGCACTGGCTTTTAAATTTGGATTAGTATCAATGCTTAAAAGTCAGGAAACATTAGTCACATTAATACCTGCATATCCAGCAGCTCTGAGGGAAAAAAGAAGGTCTAGCAAGAATGGGTCTGGTGTTTTGGTGGCAATAATTGACCAGGGTTGAATTTCTGACCCTCTCAGGGCTCTCAGGACACTCTTACTTCCCCATGATCCCCACCACTCTCTAGTGTCCCATCACTGAGGCATGATGGTGAGTGATCATTATCATCCTACTAAAATTATCTGACTAAAATTAGGGATACAAGAAATACAGCAGGGACACATTCTCCAAGGTCATAGTCATTGTTTAGGGACCTGAATGGAGGTGGGCCAGGGAGGGGCATAAGAAAGGCAGCCACTGTGATTTCATGGGTTCACTCTCCTTTAAATAAAAGTTGTTATCAAGAAGTCTTAGGTTTCCCTAGTAATTTTAGTGAGATAATGGCCCCAAAATGAGCCAAGAGCTCATTTTGCTCAATTACTTTGTCTACCAGGCTGCCACGGGATTTGAGTTTTAATTTATGACATCAGATCAGGCTCTGGAATCTGTGTGATAATCTCAATCATAGAGCTACAAGGATTAATTTTAAATCTAGTGCTTCTGTCCTGGAAACAGTCAATCTGAGTATTTGATCTGCCCATTTATACAAGTGGAACTTGCTGCTTGCTTCCCATCTCTACCCACCATTTCTCTCTCATCCTTGATCCCTTGGTTTGGACCTAATAAATATGATTTATTTTGACTTCAATTTAGACACTCTATAACTAAAGCCCAGCTAAAGAAGCAGACAGTTAAACGACACTCATTGTGAGAGTCTGAAGATGCAGCTGTATCTTACATCTTGTATCTTAAATCCTAATTGTCACAGGTGATGACGATAAATAAATAAGGGCAGGCTCTCAATTTCTTTGGAATACAAGAATGCTTTGATTTTCAAAAATCATAAGAAAAAAGACCAGTCAGTTATTTAGGAATAAAGAAAAAAAGGATAATTGTTAAATATTTATAAAAATTTTTTAGAAAAAATATTTGGTTATTGAAGAAATAATGGCTTTTCAGGCTGTTGAGGTGTAAGTTTGTACAGAAGGAAACTGCCTTAAGAGTCAGGCTAAAGGATCATGATGTAGGAGAAAGGGATTGGAATCCTGAGAAGCTGCACCCCTATTGAGTGAAGAGATAGTCAAAGCTGGCCCCAAGGGAAACTTGGCATTAGAACTCTATACCTGCAATGGTCCAGGAGCTTACCTGGGAGAATACTGTAGCCTGGAGTGGTATTGCCCCAGCACTGGGAGCTCTGATCCCTGGGCCAAATCCTGGCTCTATTATAGGAGGTGTGATCTTAATGAAAACAGCCTCTCAAAGGCTTTGTAAAATAGGAACAGCGAGAGGACCCTCCCATAGTGTTGTGGTGAGACTTCTTGGAGGAAAATTATGTAAAAGCACTTAGCATCCTCTCTGGTCTTCACAAGGACTCAGGAAGTGTTCACTCTCATTATTACTTGCCTTCACAATCACTACTATCACCAACAAGACTGTTGTGAGCACTTACGTTGTCGTTGACAACTTTCAGTGATGAGGGATACAAGAAATGCAGCAGGGACACATTCTCCAAGGTCACAGTCATTGTTTAGGGACCTTAATGGAGGTGGGCCAGGGAGAGGCATAAGAAAGGCAGCCACTGTGATTTCATGGGTTCACTCTCCTTTAAATAAAAGTTGTAATCAAGAAGTCTTAAGTTTCCCTAGTAATTTTAGTGGGGCCTGTGAGAACTCTCCAGGTTTCATTTAAACCTGGAAATGACATCCAGCTTAGGGTTTTCTGATCAATATTCTACCTGCCCAGGTTTATACTGATGATATATTCTAGGTTTCTAGAAGGCTGTTACTAGGCCTCCAGGGGCCTGAGTTAGCCTCCATTTGCAGTGTGTACACTTAGGTGGTTTAGCCTGTTACAAGTATCTCTCTTCCAGAAAACTTAAATTACAGTCCCAAATTTTTATTTCTTCCTTCTATTAATACTAACTAGTTAATTCAGAAATATCTTTACAAATGTTTCAGTTATATAATCTGACTCCAGTTTACAATATTTCATACAGCAATGTGGTGTATTCCACGGATAAGAACATTTATCATACAAATGTATAATAAAATCATATATACTTTGTTCTCTATGTACTTTGCATCTTAGACAATTATATATTAACTGATTAATTCATGACTGGAAAAAAGCAAACACAACCTTTTTTAATGGAAAAAAGAAAAGAATAAGAGCACTAAGCATAACCCTGAAATTGAGACATATCCTCTAAATTCTGCTTGTAAGTAGCCTAGAGCAGATCATCAAATAGCCCATTTGGAAACACTAAGACATATTGAAAGTGCTTGGTTTTCAGGAACCAAATGATTGTGAGAAATGTGGGTATTTCCTGTCCAGCCAAGGATGCTGAGACTCTCTTAGGGAATGACTTTTGAAGTAATTCCAATCAGATCCTCAGGGCTCAGGGCTCAGAGCTCACTGGTCTCAGATCCTGGGGCACTCGGCAAGAGGCATGTTTCAGCAGGGAACTGGAAACAGGTAGTAGAAATATGTCAGCAACCTTTAACCCTTTAACTAACAAATAATAAATAGCTGCTAGATAAAACTGACCAAGGGCCCCCAAATGAAAGCATTTCCCTTCATCTGAAACACTCACTGATAGGCTACAAAATAGACATTCAGTTCAGTTCAGTTCAGTTCAGTCGCTCAATCATGTCCGACTCTTTGCGACCCCATGAATCGCAGCACGCCAGACCTCCCTGTCCATCACCAACTCCCGGAGTTCACTCAGACTCACGTCCATCGAGTCAGTGATGCCATCCAGCCAGCTCATCCTCTGTCGTCCCCTTCTCCTCCTGCCCCCAATCCCTCCCAGCATCAGAGTCTTTTCCAATGAGTCAACTCTTCGCACGAGGTGGCCAAAGTACTGGAGTTTCAGCTTTAGCATCATTCCTTCCAAAGAAATCCCAGGGCTGATCTCCTTTAGAATGGACTGGTTGGATCTCCTTGCAGTCCAAGGGACTCTCAAGAGTCTTCTCCAACACCACAGTTCAAAAGCATCATTCTTCGGTGCTCAGCTTTCTTCACAGTCCAACTCTCACATCCATACATGACCACAGGAAAAACCATAGCCTTGACTAGACGGACCTTTGTTGGCAAAGTAATGTCTCTGCTTTTGAATATGCTATCTAGGTTGGTCCTAACTTTCCTTCCAAGGAGTAAGCGTCTTTTAATCTCATGGCTGCAGTCACCATCTGCAGTGATTTTGGAGCCCCAAAAAATAAAGTCTGACACTGTTTCCAGATGTACTATATACTACATTAAATTGAGTGGGTTGTATATAGACTCTCCTTGTTATCAGGGAACATATAGGATAGATGAAATAAAAGCAAAACCAAAGAGCACAGGTAGGCCATGGGGGTGCCAAAGAGTTGTAATATAATTGATGCTGGGATTTTAGGATATGGGTTAAGATAGACATTTGCATATGTGCAGTCTTCTCTGTCCTCTCCTCCAAGCTGAATCGGGGAATCTGGGCTTTCATGCATGTGTTCTTTTGAAGTCCTGGAAAAGGGGTCCTCTGGGCTAAGAGTCCATAGTGCCTCTAAAGAGATGAAAGGCTGTCTCTTTCTTCCTCCCATGTCTGGCTAATGATATATGCACTGCATTCCTGATTTGAGTCCTTGTGTTTCAGAAATCCTTCTGGTTGCTGGGAAAGACCGATGCCAACCAAATCTCATCTGAAAATTCTTCCTTCTTTCTGGTTTCTATAAATACTACATGATCACCTTTAATCAAGGGCCTATCTCTTCTTCATTTTCAAACATGTTGGTTTGTTTCTGGCACGTGTTATAATGCTTCAGGCATTCACAGAATCAGAGAACTTTGGACTCCTAGATTTGAAAAGCTTTTTTGACACACTTTTGTTCATCTCAGGATTAATCCTTGACTAAATGCTCTCAGTCTGCCTCTCTCAAGAGTCCTTATTACTCTTAAGTTTTGCCTATATAATGAAGGCCAAACTCCTTAGCCTGATTCAACATCATTTTTACACCTCTCTCCTCCCAGTTCTTAGGTTCACTCCGTGACCCAGCCTGCAATCCACAGAGCTGGTCATTGCTACCCTGGGCTATTCTCTTCCATAACATCGAGGCTTTTCACAGACCATCTTCTCTGTCTTTCCTCCTCTTCTGCACCTCGAAATCTCCTTCAAGGCCTATTCAAAGGTTGCCCTTCCGGTATGCCTTTTCCAACTTCCTCAAGCAAAGTCAGTCTTATTTTCCTCTCCTACAACCATAATTTTGTGTATAACATTTTCCAAAACTTAGTACCTTATTATGACTTGTGCCCACATTTCCAGGTAGCCTATATTCTCCCCAAGGGTATACATCACCATTCATTCAGCATTCAACTATTCAATTTATCCATTTATTCTCCCCAGCATTCTATCCTAGTCCTGGCACATAGCAGATACCCACAAGTGACTTCTGAATTAAACTGACAGGGAATTTAGGTTTAGAAATGTGAAATAATTCACTAATTGCTATAATAGATCAAACTTGAAAAGTTTAAGAGGGTAGCCTATAATTTCCTGTTCATAAACACTAGCATAATCATATGCATAGGTGGCAAAGCTACTTCTCTGGTCAATACACATCCAGTATCTATACACTTTGAAAGGTTCTGACAAGTGTACCCAGATATGAAAGCAAAGAGAGTTCCTGAAAAGTTGGGTGGATGTTAGCTTAGCTGCCTTCAGGGTATGGATAGCCCCAAATCGAACTTCAACAGCCTTTCCAGAAATCTGTGTATTGAAGGGGGACCATCTGATGGTCTTGAGACCTTTGCTCTGTAAGTGGTTTTGAAGACTAAGAATTATATCCAGAGCTATTTGTTAGGAATTCAGGGAGCCAAGAGACCACACATGTTGGGATTTTGGATAACTGGGTCGAAGTGATGAAGTAAGTAGGAGAAGTAGTTTTTAACTCCTGCCAGAAGAGGCCCTAGCTAAACACTTGTCATCACTGACAAGTAATAGAGAGTTCCAGAATTATGATAGGATTTTTAATATGTTCAGCTTTCTAATCTTCGTTGTCTCTCCATATTCTTAATATTTGCCATCAACGCTTAATGAGGTTCTATATCTTCATTTAGGGGGATATACTTCTGTTAATTTATCACCTTCTGTCCCATGAGAAATGTATTTCAGCAAGCCATGGATAAATTATTGTAAAGCATATTTATTTAGTACAATATAATTATTGCAACATTCAGTAAAGGCAAATGATAAATCATGAAAGAAGAGAAATATGAGTGGAACTGCTGTGTATCAGTTTATGATGACCATATATGTGCGTGTTTAGAGATGTATGTACATTTGTGTGTGTGTTTGTGTGTGCTTTTCTGAGCTGGCTTTGGATTTGAATAGGATTTCTGTCCGGGCAGAGACACTTTTGATCTGTATTGTCCAATACAATAGCCCTAAGCTCCATGTGACTATCGAGCTTTTAGAATGTGTTTAGTCCAAACTGAATGTGTTATAACTATAAAACACTCAGCAGATTTTAAATACATTTTTTAAAATGTAAAATATCTCATTATTCGGAAAGCAGCTTTGAAGTTTCTTAAAATGTTAAACATAAGTTAACATGTATCTAGCAATTCTATGATGTACCTACCCAAGGTACATAATAACCAAGGTACATAATACCCAAGGTACATAACCCAAATTAGTCTACACAAAATTTGTATGTGAATGTTCACAGGATTTTATTCATATGTAATAGCCAAAGACTAGAAATGACTCAAATGTCCACTAACTGGTGAGTGGATAAACAAATTGTGGCATCATATCCTTACAATGGAATATTATTCAGCAATAAAAAGGAACAATCTACTGATACATGCTACAACATGACTGGATGTCAAAAACATTATGTTAAATGAAAGAAGATAAACCCAGAAGACACATATTTTACAACTACCTTTAAAGCTATAGAGATGGGAACTAGATTGGCAGTTGCCTGGGCTGGGGATGGGAACTGAGAATGACTTCAGATAGGCTGAATGATTTGGGGGAGATGATGGAACTGTTTTAAAATTAGACTGTGGTGATGGTTGCACAACTCTGTAAAATACTAAAAATCATTGACTCTTACACTTAAAATGAGAAAATACTGTAGTATATAAATTATAGGTAGATTCTTTCCCACTAGTGCCACCTGGGAAGCCCATATTATATGATATTTCCATGTAATTTTTAATGTAATAATTTTACATAATTTTCATGTTGAAATTATAGTGTTTTGGATATACTGTGTTAAATTAATTTTATCTGTTCATTTTGACTTTTTTAACATGGCTACTAGAAAATTTCAAGTATCTATGTTGCTTGGACAGCACAACTTTAGAAGGTCCCATAATACCGACTAAGCACAGGTCCACAGGTCCTTACCATTTCAGAGAATGTGCTTGCCTTCCTTCTGGCTCGCAACAAGCCCCATATGGGAACAGAGTGCTTGTACCCTTCAACAGACTTTAAAATAAGGGGGAACTGCCTGGATTACTTAACAGCAGCAGCAGCAGCCCGGATTACAGTTGTTTATGTGACTGACTATATAACAGCACCCTGGTGACTGGAAGAGGAGTGTTGGGCTGGGCATAGAAGATGTTGTGACCCTTTGCTGGTTGAGGTACAGGAGCTTAAGGGGAAACCACGTTCAGTGTCAGTGGAGCATCCATCATGTTTGAAAATGGATCATGTTCAAAAATCAGTTGGGGGACTCTAAACATGTACAGACGCCTGGGTTTCATTCCTAAATGTTTGGATTTAACTAGTCTTGGTAATGCTATTGGAAAGCTTTTCAAAGTGATTCTAGCATAGGCCAGAGTGAGAGTCACAGATTCCTGGCTTTGCTCAACAAGGATTTAATAATGGATTTAGAATTAAGAGAAAGAGGAGGAGAGGAAAGCAACAGACAAAAAGGAAGCACCGACTCCCACAGGCCATGTGAACCTTGCAATTCTCTGCCCATCTAGGAATATGCTGCCTGCAGCTTACGAGACAGCACCTGCGGTGTTGGACGAGATTTCATTGTGAGCTGCGTCTGACTTAGCCCAAGCTCAAACCTGCTGTATTTTAACATCTACTTACATCTCCTATCCTGCCATCTGGACAGGACTAAGGAAGTCTATCCTCTCCCCACATGATGGTCTTTCCACTATTTGAAAACAATTATTAGCACCTCAAGTTTTTGTCTTTTCTATACTATATACTCCCAGTTCTTTGATCAGACGTGGCCCCTTCTCCAGGCCTATAACCTAATCTAAGCACAAATTTGTCAATTTCCTCTTTAAAATGTAGAGACTCCAAATGCCCATCTTCCAGATGGTGTCTTCCCAGGGCTGTGTATGGAAGAACAGTTTCACTCCTTGATAAGGTCATTGCATCCTAGTAATGTGACCACCAGAAAGAGGAAAGCAAAGAAGGGGAAAAAATGAGAGCTAGATTCCTGAAATGTTTCACCTGTACAGCGTTCACATTTGAGTACGGTACTTCACAAAATTTGCACTGGAGTGAATGTGGAGCCAATTTATGAGAATGGAGGGCTTATGGGCAGAGAAAAGATTGCTCTTTTTCCTAACTTATTTCTTAACTGTTAACCTTCTAACAAGTGCTCCAGTGACCAAAGTTGGGGATCACTGGCAAAATGACAATACTCAGGAAAGGGTTTAACAGATCTGAAAGGGCTGGTCTATCCTGGGTAGGGTACCTTCTATGCAGAGACTTGACTTGGTTCACAAAGATAAGAGCAAAGGCAAATTATATCCCCTGCCTGGACAAGCCTTTTTAATTCCATGCTGTTAATTGAAGCTGGTCCTTATAGGCTTTGCTCACAAAAACATAGCCTCCCAAAGAGCAGTGGCCATTTGACTTCTCTGTAATGTCATAGGGCCCAGAACATAGTAGAAGATATCTGCTGTTTAACAATTAATTACCCACATCTCTCTCCAAAACCAATTTATTTCAAATTCAATTTACTTATATTGAATATGCACTCTGTGCTAGATAGGTAGGGTGCCTTTACATATTTTTTTAATTATATAAATGCTTTCAATTGTTTGCAAGTGGGTAACCAGGATTGCTGAATGAAAGGGAAACATTGACTATAGTCAATAAAGATCACTGGACACCAGGGGGTTGGAGGGTTGGTGCTGGAGTTGAGAGAAGACTCAGGGAAGCACCAGAAAAACTCAGGAATACCTAGTCTTTGTGCATGACCTTGAGGCTACCTGTAGACTTAGGACGATTTTCAAAGCCTAACGCATCCCTGTCCACAGTGCCATTGCTTGCATGGACATAGACCACCCCCTCACCACAACTAGTGAAATGCTACAGACAGACATGGCAGAGTGCCGAATGGCACACCAGGGGGAGGCGGGACAATGGGTGATTTTGTGACATACAAACCAATAGTCTCTTTCTGATGTAGGGAGTTGCCTCCCTCATTGCTGAGGATAATATAACTTCCTCTCAGGGGATACTCCTTCTGAACCCTGGAAACAGACTATTCCAACCTGGACTTTCAAAGGCCAGTATCATGTGGGTGACAGACATTGTCTCTTACCTATATTATCTTTTTAGCTATCAAAGTTGAAACAAAAACAAATCAACAGAGGCATTGTTGTGGTTCAGCCTTTAAGTTATGTCTGACTCTTTGCAACCCAATGGACTGCAGGATTCCAGACTCTTGTTTTTCACTATTTCCCAGTTTGCTCAAATTCATGTTCTTTGAGTCAGTGATACTATCTAACCAATAGAGGTGTAGACACTGGCAAATGCGTGTTCAAAGAGCACCTATTCCATGCCTGGCATGAAGGATCTCCACCACCACTTCCCACCCTAGTAAAGGGAAAGGCCACTGCTTCCTAGCTCTGTTGAGACAATGTGGCAAAATGCTCATCTCCTCCAAGATTTCCTGTGCTACCAAGGTCATCTGTGTAGATGCCTCACCCTGAGTTGCTCAGCCCAGTCTTCCATTTATTTCTTTTCTTTCTCCACTTCCCGCCTAAGAGATAAATGATAATAATAAAAAGCACCCATATTTTCAGAGTCCTGGAATGGAAGAGTTCCGTTTGTCCATTGAGATCCTCACAAGTGGAGAGTCAGAGGCCTCAAGATGCTCTGCTCTGAGTCAGAGACAGGCTGAGCTATTCTTATTATCTCTGGGTTGTTGCTTTATTTTTTGGTGTGTTTGTGCTGCTATCACTTTGCTTTCCCATGGTTCTTCCAGGATTTGATCCAAGAGGACCCCTGGGCCTCATGCTTTATTACAGAGAGACCGGGGAAGGGGGTCCTGCCTGCTGAGGGCAAAGTGATTGAAAACTTCTACACCGGTTCACTTTCTCTTAAGGTTCTCACTATGGTATCTGCAAAATGTCCTCCGAGTTCTCCCCAGGAAAATAGAGATTAGATGTTATGCCTGTGATGTACATGGTAAGGAAACCTTAGAAAAAGACATAACAGCATCCAATTAATGGAACAAAACACACACCATAGTGAATTTCCCAGCAACCCTTCTAGGGGACAGGCAGCACCATGGTGGTCCAGATAACAGCACGCACGGACCATGCTGGGATCTGAGTCACTGCACAGTCTTCACCTTCTTTTCACAGGCCAGTGGTTCTCAAACTGGTCTGCCATAGGAATCACTCGGTGCCTTGAAATAACCCTGGTGTCTGTGTCTCACCCCTAAGATTGTGACTAACTGGTCTGGATGAGACCTGGGCTTTGACAATTTTTAAAAATTTCCAGGAAATTCTAATGTGCAGATAAATGTTGGAAGGACTAGGATGAATCAATGGAAAGCACTGTTTCTAGAGGGGATCCAGGGGTTGCGGAGTTTGATAATTAGGTCAATTCCAAACTCTGAGTGAGTGAGCCTTGGCAATCTGCTGGGGACTTTAGGGCACCTCAGGTAAGGCAACCAGTTTCATTCTCACAGGTATAGGTAGAATCTCTACGAGACTGCTCTGCCTGGACAATGGACATGTGATGTGCCTTCAGAAGCAGTCTTCCTTGGGAAGAAGAAGAAGACTTTGTCTGTCTTCAGGTCCACCATTCATGGACCTTCCAGAGAGGCAGGACAGCTGACCCTCTCCCTGGGACCCAGACTTGCAGGCTATGTATAGCCAAGGGCATTCATCAGAATATCCTTTGGGGATAACCGTGCTGCCTACTGACCTGAGGCTGTTTTCTGAAGGAAGCAGAAAATCATCACCATCATCATGACAGCTTCCATTTACTGGTCACTTGCTCTATGCCAGGCATGGAGCATGAGAAGATGACTACACAACACAACTCTAGCTGACAAAGTGAATTCTGGGTCTGGTGCTATTGTGGCTTTGCATGGCAGAACGATTTAATATATTCTCATTTAATCCCTACATAAATCCCTCAGAGAGAAGATTATTAAACTCACTGATGAAACGTGAGGCAAAGAAGTTTCAAGTCTAAGAACAGAAAGACCCCAAATGGTGAAATGGAGATTGAAACCCAGGTTGGAGAAGGAAATGGCAAACCACTCCAATGTTCTTGCCTGGAGAATCCCAGAGATGACAGAGCCTGGTGGGCTACTGTCTATGGGGTTGCACAGAGTTGGACACGACTGAAGCGACTTAGCAGCAGCAGCAGCAGCTTCCTAATGGTGAGCATGAAGGGGACTAAAGTGCAGGAAGATAGATGGATAGATAGAGATATGGATATAGATAAATAGATAGATGTGGATAGACATCCCAGGATAGCAGAGCCTGGCAGGCTACAGTCCATGGGGTCACAAAGACTTGGACATGACTGAGTGAGTGGGCGTGCACACACACACATATACACACACAGATATCCCAGGATCCTGTTTGGCAAGCCTAAGAGAAACTTGCAGTTGGTGAGAGGGTAACAAGAGCAAAGGGAGGCAAAGAAAACCAATTGAGTGTTAGAAACCAGGCATCAAGCAAGCGATTATGGGAAAATAATATTTGCTGGCTACTGAATAAACAACAACAGAGCCTAAACAAATGAGAGGCGCCCGGGAGATCTTCTCAGTCAGATTATTCAGAGGAGAATCCCCAAGGCAGTGGCCCAGCTCTCTTCATCGCCAGCAGCTACCTTTCCACGGGCTTAGCTTATCACATGGAAAAACAGGGCAGCCAGACAAAGGCAGCCGGCCTCTCCTCCCCCAGTCCCTCCCCATCGCACAGCAGCAACTTCACAGCATCTTGCAAAATACAGAGGTTGTTATTCTAAACATAAACTCTCTTTTTCTCCTAGAAGGATTTTATTACCTTTTGCATATGAGTTCAGTACTTGGAGAGATTAAATTGGAGCCATTAGAAAAAAAGAAGAGGAGGAAGAGGAAGGAGGGGAAAGGGGAGGTGAAGAGGAAGAAGAAAAGAGGAAGAGAAAAGAAAGAGAAGAATCTCTAGGCCTGTGTGGGAACCACTGCTGATACTCACAATTTTGTGTATCAGCACCAAATCAGGTTTTACTGAATTGAGGAACTTTTCCAGTATGGGTAGATACATAGGGTCTCCTGGAGCTACCCTTTATGGCAAGTTGAACCTGGCGGCCCCTGCTTGAGCTACAAGCTTGCAGGAAGGAATGACAGGTCAGGAAAACAGGCAAGACCCAGCCAGAGCCACCCTGCCTGGATCACTTTATGAGCCGTCCAATTTATCCAGGCCTGTTGGTGAGGCACCCACCATGGCTGAATTCTAATCAGTCATTAGGGTCCCAGAGATTTCAGTGTCCACATCATGCTTTGTCAGGACATCCTGGGTTTACACAGAACTCACTAGAGCATCAAGGAAGCACTGCGAGCTTGTCTCATATTTAAGAAACCACTAATAATAGTAGAATTGACATGCTATCTTCCAATAAAAGAAATAGGGTGTCCTGGGTGTACTGACTCAAGTCTACATGGAAAGTTGATATTACCGTGGGGCAAGGCATCCTCAAAGCACTCACATGTTGTTAAGACTTTAAAACTTGTAAGCAGCCAAGGCAAGAATGTGGAGAAACAAGTTGTCACACACATTGCGGGTAGGAACATAAACTGGTTGAAGGTTTTTGGTGGAAAATTTGGCAATAACCTTAAAACTCGGCAAAAACCTTAGCCTCAGCAATTCAAAACTTAGAATTTGTTTAATAGAAATGATATGGAGGTGAGTACAATTTAGTTTCCAGAATATGATTTACTGATAATACCAAGAAAAGAAAGAAACAGCCTAAAATGGAGAACGGTTAAGTGAAGTAATTCAGGCATACAGTGGGAACTGGAGATAAGGTTGGAGGAGAACAGTTAATGACCTGGAAGATGATCATGACATATTTATACACGATAAAAAAAAGTCACAAAACAGAATTGTACTGAGATCTATAAACTATGTAACATAAATATATGAATAGAAAGAAAAAGAGACTGGGCAGACATGCAACAAAATGTTAACTGTGGTCATCTTTAAGTCATACAGTTACAAGTAATTTTTCTGAATTTTTAGGCTTTGTTTTCTCAAATTTTCACAATGAATATGTTAGCTATTCTCATCAAAATAAATAATAAAAGTTTTATTTTTTAATATGCAAGGAACTCTGGGTGGTGTTTTCTATAAACAAGTCTTAGTGAGGAGAGGCCTTTAAGTAAAGCCAGCTGCTCTGTGACCAAAGGCAACAGAGACTAGGTCATGTCATTTGGCTGTCTCAGTGCCCTTGGTATTCTCACACATTAAAAGCTCACTAGATACTCAGTACAACCTGGCTGACAAATTGATTACCTATGGCTTAGATAACTGATTCCCTATTGATATAGTGGGATCATGTGACCAGGGCCCAGAAAATACTGGCCTTGCTAAGAGCCAACTGGCAGCCCCACTAACATAGTCCATCTTGGTTCATTCGCTTATAAACTCATGGGGACCAAGCTCATGTTCTCCACTCGCCCAGCACCTGTCCTGAACCTGTACAAAATAGGTATTCAGGTGTCTTTCTGGAATCAACAAAGCTTTTATCTGCTCTCTGTTTGGGGCAGGAGTGACATTTCAAAGACTCTGATCCCAAAGGATGTCTACAGACAGAAATTTCACAATCCTATAATATCATCAACTTTTGGCTACACTTGAGTTCTGACAACTTTGCAAGCCTTGTCCTCACTGAGAGCCACTGCACAATCTCCCTGAAACCAGTCACTCACTGTTCCCTAGGCAAGCCTTGCCAGGTTTCTACTTTCCGAGAGAAGTGGAAAAGATGAAGCAATTATCTGGAGGGTTCAGGTAAAATGTCAGCTTTCTTCTGAATCCTCTTTCTAGTCTAAATCTCATTCCATTTCTAAGAAAGCATTTTCCTGATTCATTCTGCTACATTTTCTCAATTCCTAGCTTAGTTTCAGAGAGAAGGCTCAGCCTATTAGCGTTAAATACTAGACTTGGGGACGTGTGCACCTCGTGTCATCTCTTGGAGGAATATTTTACCATGAAAAATGGGCTTTAATAACAGAACGTTGAGAGAGATGACACAGAGATGATTTACCTAAGTATATATTATGACATATTAAATTGCAGACAGTTTGGGTGAGACCAAGTCTTAAATGAAATATCTAATATCTGCACCAGAACACAGCCCAAGAAACTGCAGAAAACAAAAACACGGAAACATCCGTTATGTCCTCGGAGTGGCAGGGCCAAAGCCAAGCTTCCCCCCAGCCTTTCTGCAAAATGGCTCTGCCGTGAGTTTTTGCCTAGCTGCGGAGCACTGAACTGAAAAGGTGGTTAATTAATGAAAAACTTAAAATTCAGCAATGAAATTACCTTTCCCAGTGACTGACAAAAGCAGTATAAATAATTCTGTCTCTCCCACAGTTGATTGAACAGAGTGCCTTTCCTCTTTTGTCAAAGGCATAGAGACATTTTTTTTTTTCCACAGCCACATGTTCATAGTGGCGACAAGTGTTAATGCTTAGGTTTAGCCAGGGAAATGAGAGGGGGCAGAGAAAATCAAATGAGAACCAGTTTCAGTCGGTGATTTTGAATGTGTATGTGCTTTTCAGGAGCAGGTGACTCAAAGCGTAGGGCAGGCCTTTCAAGTCCAGGTTCCCAGTGGTGTCTGGGCACAGCAAAGCCGCTGGAACCTGGGTGCCAAGTGGTTCCCCCTTCCGTCCCTTGCTCCACCTGCTCACTGATCCCACAGCCCCCGAAGTGAAGAAAGGGAAAATGCAGCTCAGTGCCTGCTCAGCAGAGACAGTAAAAATGGGAGAAAAGAACTAACTTGAATTTGGGAGAAAACCCTTCTTTCCTTCTGGGTCCTATTTTCTTGTTTGTAAAATTGGTATGTGTTGCCAGTGTGTTCTCAGTGGGACTGGGTGGGAAAAGCAATTGCTTGGCACTGGAGTGGTTATGGGCAATAGCATTTCATCAACCGGACTCCTGTGTGCAGTCTGCAGGAGGGACTGACAGGGCATGCTCCAAAATTATGATACATCTCTCCACTTCTTGCCCTGGGGGAGAAAATGAGTCTTTCTTTTGAGACTATAACCTGGGCCTTCTGTAGAGGCCCTCTTTCCACCCAAGGAAGGAGGCTGGACTGGAGGAAGGAGACAAAAGACCCTACGGAGGGAGGCTTCCACCCACACAGCCACACTGGCAAACCCTCTGGATATTGACTTAATTTGCAACTGCATGTGGCTTAAACTACTTGAATTTCATCCAATGTACGAGGCTCCTCATCCTACCCCAGAGAATTCTGCATGTTTCCTCTCATTCACCCTTACAGTATGGGCTTGGAAATCCAAGAGCCTGGTTTTGTATAACTACAGCAGTGATGGCAACAGTGATCACCACCTACTGACCCCTTACCATTGTTATTTTAGGTCCTTACCCAGAATAAATCACTGAAGAGTGGTCCCATCTCTACCACTCCATAATTGCATTACACTTGTAATTGTAATTGTAATCACTGAGCCTTACTGATGGAGAAGGAAATGGAAGCCCACTCCAATATTCTTGCCCAGAGAATCCCATGGACAGAGGAATCTGGTGGGCTACAGTCCATGGGGTTGCAAAGAGTCAGATACAACTAAGTGACTAACACACACACAGGCCTTACTGAGCCTGAGTTCTTGTCTGTACAGTGAGATGGATACTAAAATGTGCTTTGTAGCAATCAGGGGTAATAGCAGAAGGGAAAACACAGGATGTCACTCATGCTCAGTAAATGTGACTTTCTTTCCTTTTTCTTCCCCTAAATGAGGTTGAGAGAGTGTCTCCTTTTACAGATGAGGACATGAAGGCAGTAAAAAAATTGATAGGGTTCCTTAGCCATTGCTCAAACAATCAGAGGGCGCAAAAGCACTCCTGGGGACAGTCTGGAATCCATCCTATGCCTGGGCCCTGTGTTAGGACTTAAGGGAACAACCTCTGCTGCTGCTGCTGCGTCACTTCAGTTATGTTCGACTCTGTGCGGCCCTGTGGACAGTAGCTCACCAGGCTCCCCGGTCCATGGGATTCTCCAGGCAAGAATACTGGAGTGGGTTGCCATTTTCCTCTCCAGGGGAACAATCTCAGAGGCTAAGAAATGATCCCAGCCCTGAAGGAGCCTCCTACCTAGTTGGGGAGTAGTCTACCACTGCTGAAACAATTAACAAATCTCTTTAACAAGAGCCTCTGGGTAAATAGCATATCTCTCATCCCCAAGGGAGGCTACTTAAGGTTATTTATCTTCATCGGACTCTCCAGGGCATGCTAAGAGCTGCACAATTAAACTCCTTACATCAAGGAAGCAACTATTAAAACCCAGGATTCTAATGGACTTCTAAAAAGAAAGAGAAGGTAAACACAACTAAGATTGATTCTCAAGATATTAGAGACACTAGACCTGAAAGGTGATTTAAGGAAAAGAGTTGTAATGTGCATACGTTCAGTTCAGTTCGGTCACTCAGTGTCCGACTCTGCAACTCCATGGACTGCAGCACACCAGGCTTCCCTGTCCATCACCAACTCCTGGAGCTTGCTCAAACTCATGTCCATCAAGTCAGTGATGCCATATGTAGTTGTCTCTATATGTGTGTGTAAGTTGCTCAGTTGTGTCTGACTCTTTGCAAGACCATGGACTGTAGCCTCCCAGGCTTCTCTGTCCGTGAAATTCTCTAGGCAAGTATCCTGGAGTGGGTTGCCAAGCCCTTCTCCAGGGGATCTTCTGGACCCAGGGATTGAACCCAGGTCTCCCGCATTGAGGGCAGATTCTTTACGGTATGAGTTACCCAGGAAGACCCTCTCTGAATGTGAAATCAGCTTATTTGCAGGACTTTTCCTCTAAGGGAGAGAGTTTGCACAGGTAGGACTGAAGGTGCTCAAGAATGCGAAAATTCTGGGAGTGCTGTCTTGGAAGGGGGAAGCATTTGAACAGAAGAAAGTATGTGGGCCTGAGAAAGTGTTCTAGGTTGGAAGGGCCCACAGGGTCACAGCATCCAGTCCAGACCACTGGGTCTCACACAGAGTTGGGAACAGTCTCATAAGGAGAGGGATCCAAGGCTAAGTCCTTGGAGGAAGTTCTTCCTCTTGTTAGGTAGGTAGAATAGGGAAAAGGAGTCCAAAATTGCGGTGGCTAAAAGACAAGTAAGGTCAAAGGAAGATCCGAGGACCAGAGTGAAGACTTCAGGCAGAACAAACAGCACTCCTGGCTAAGCCCAATTTGCATAAGGCAGGCCCAGGTGGAGGAAAAAACATATAAAAGGAGACAAAGCGCTTTCTCACGGACTCTCTCTTCCGCGTGCCCCGACTCTCTCTCTCTCTTTCTCTCTCCCGTGTGTGTGCACTCTCTCTCTCTCTCTCCCTCCCCACGCACTCCTCCACTCTCTTCTCTTCAAGTCTTGGATTCTCCTGCTATCTTCTAAATAAAATGGAGCTGTAACACTGATTTGCCTAAGAGCTGTAGCACGGTTTGTCCAAGACCCAAGAGCTGTGATGCACTGAGGGCTTTAATGTCTGTTGCTCTAAATCTTTGTTGTGACGAGACAAAGAACCGAGGAACATACACTCGCGTGACACTCTAAACGTGATACTCTGAACGTGATGACTGCAGCTCCAGGGGAAGGATCCTTGGTGTTCTCTCTCTGAGTTTGCATTCTCTCCACAGTAAAGCTGGCTCCTCGGGAGTGATTTTTATGAGGACAGAGTTCCCTGGCCTGGGGCATCCTTATGTAGATGTAGAGAGCAGATGGCCAACATTTTAGCCAGTGGGGGTTCATCCACAAAGAAAAACTTTTATTTACTGGTTTCTGAGGGATGAATATAAAACTGTTCTTTCATCAGACTTTTAAACGAGAAACAGGAAACCTAAAAAAAAATCTTTTCAAATAATTAAAACAAAATAATAAAATCTTCTGTTTCTGTTACGGATAATTGTGGAACAGAAAGGTGGGGATAGGGGTGGGGGGCCAAAGAGGGGAAAGAGACAGTTGGAGAGAAAAACGGAAACAGAGGGCCACAGAAGGAGCCTACAGGCCCAGAGGGCATGGTGCAGCAGGGCATCACAGGCTTCCTTTCTCCACTCAGGGTGAAAGATGAAAATGAATACTCTGCAGAAGGACCAAGGAGTCCTAGGCTGAGCTACATACTCAGAGGTATCCAGAGACCCACAGTGGCTCAGTCATGCAAAGGGGGTGGTTGATAAATCAGGACACCTGCAAACATGAAGAATATCCAGCTGAAGAATGTGTCAGAGTGAGTGATAATAGGTTAAGAACCAATGTGAGGGAAATCACTTTATCCTCACTTTCTCTGGAGACAACCCTGAACTTTTCATCCTGCAAAATGGGTAGAATCACATCCCGTTTTAAAGAAAATCAGGTCTGTGTTAGAGTATCATTTCCAAATTTTGCTACTTTGCTTAGACTATCTCGGCTGACATCACAGAACTGACTGGGGTTTGCTCAGCCCTAGGTATAGATGGCAATTTCTTTTCTTGGAAGTTCTCCTGTGAGGCAGATTTGATAAGAGGTCTTGAGCCTTTGATGGAAAATTCAAGATTTTATACCGAACCATCCAGAGAGGTGGTTGGCCACCATTCAAATGAAAAATTTTAGACTAAAAAAATATTAGGGTTAAACCCAAACTCCTCAACACCACACACAAGACCCTAAGGCACTGGGCACCCTCTCAGGGGGAGTCCTCACCCCCACTCCCCAGCACACATCTAACAGTGTGGCCATCCTGAAGGTCCCTTCACACCCCTGAGCCTTTGCACAGCTCTGGCACACCCCTCCCCACTTTGTCTTGCCAGACTAACCTACATTCTCCTTGGCACCTAGCCTGGGTCCCTATTATATCCTCATAACTACCTCTATTTCTTCTCCATAAGCACCTACCATCAATTTAATGAAATAATAGTTAATGTCTATGAACCCCTTGCAATTGTTGAGTTGTGGCTCAGACAGTAAAGAATCTGCCTGCAATGTGAGAGACCTGGGTTTGATCCCTGGGTCGGGAAGATCCCCTGGAGAAGGAAATGGCAGCCCACTCCAATATTCTTGCCTAGAGAATTCCTTGGACAGAGGAACTATCGGGCTACAGTCTGTGAGGTTGCAAAGAGTCGGACACGACTGAGTGACTATACTTTCACTTTTCACTTAAATACAAAGGTCATGCCTGTCTTTATCTTGAGCTCCTACCCCAGTACCTCTCAACACTTGGTACTTGAATGTATGAATGAAGGTGTTTCTCTGCTATTTCCTCTGAGGAATGTCTCTGATCCACCTTGTTTCCCCACCTGTGGGAGGGGCCTCTTCCCTGCCTTCCCAGTGCAGTCTGTCCCCAAACCAAACACACAGCACTGTAGTTGTCTGGGTCTCTGCTGCTGCCGCTAAGTCGCTTCAGTCGTGTCCAACTCTGTGCGACCCCAAAGACGGCAGCCCACCAGGCTCCACCATCCCTGGGATTCTCCAGGCAAGAACACTGGAGTGGGTTGCCATGTCTGGGTCTCTAGGGGCAAACATTCTGCAGTGTTCCTTTAAAGAACCAGGCCTCCAAGACAACACTGCCCCCCTCAGGCCCCGGCTACCCAGTTCTCTTCTGTTCTTTTTTTTTTTTTTTTTTTTTTAAGTATTTTTTTAAAGTATTTATTGAAGTATAGTTGATTTACAATATAATGTTAGTTTCAGGTATACAACATAGTGGTTTGCTATTTTTTTTTACAGATTATATTCCACTAATAAAAGTTATTATAAGATAATGGCTGCAATCCCCTGTGTTATACAATGTATCTTTGGTGCTTATTAATTTTATACATAGTAGTTTGTACCTTTAATCTCATACCCCTAATTTGCCTCTCTCTCTTTGCCCTCTCCCCTTTGGTAACTACTAGTTGTTCTCTATACCTGTGAGTCTGTTTTAATCATCCTGTCTCTTGACCAGAGGGCAGCAATCTATGGCCTGAAGCCATATCCAGCCCAATATCTGTTTTGTACAGCCCATAGAAAAGGTAAGAATGCTTTTTATAGTTTGAAATGGTTGAGGGGGCAGGGAGAATATTTTATGACACATAAAAATTATATAAAATTCAAATTTCATCGTCCATAAATAAAGTTTTGCTGGGACACTGTCTTGCCCCTTTACGCCTTGTCTGTGGACGCTTTCATGCCACAGTGACAGAGCTGAATGGTTGCAACAGAGAATGTACAGTCCCCAGAGCCAAAAGTATCTACTTTGTGGCCCTTTATAGAAACAGCCAACTCCTAATCTAGACAGAGGTATAAAGCAAAAGCAGGATGAGGTCTCAGCTCTCATGGCTGGACTTAGAGGAAGGAGACAGGACACTGACAAATAAAAAGTGAGAAATGCTATGGAGAACACTTTACGATGGTAAGGAGGATAAATTTGATGGGTAAGGGTGGGTTTGAGAAAAGACCTCCCTGGTGAGTTGGCATTTGAGCAGAGACCTGAGGGATATATAGGAGGAAGATCTGGATGTATGGGGGAGAGGATTTCGGACAGTGAGAAACTCGTGTCAAGGCCTCACGGGAGGAGAGTCTTTGGCCAGAACCTTCCATTTGGATACCTTCCCTGCAGCCACCCTTGACGCTGGTGCAGAGCCAGCAAGCACCTCTGTTTCTTATCTTGAGGGAGAGGAAGTATGGTGCAGAGGTCACAGGACCTCAGCTGTGCTCAGGGATTCGCTCTTGGCATTCCATCTCCCTGAGCCGCCTCACCTTTAAAGCGAGTGGACACCTCCACCCCTGCCCCATGTTGAATAAGATGAACATGAAGCCTCTTTCTAAATGGAAATGCGCATGAAGGGGTTAAGTATCCTTACCATGGACTTCTATTATACCTGCCTGCCTTTTTGGTGTTCCCTGCTTTTGATTGTAAGCCCCCCTGGGTTGGCTACCATTTATCTTGAATTTTCTGGGACAGCTTTGACTTCATGTGTGTGGTCCCACTGGCTCTATAAACTATTGAAATGTCCTAGAAAGTCACATATTTCAGCCTCCAAACTACATCTCCTGACTGCTTCTCACATGAAGTGCCTGCCCCTTTGCAGACCCTTGTTAATGAAGATTTGGTGCAAACAGCCTGACCTCTGGGCAGGAATAGGGAAAAGTTCCCTAGAATTGCTTTGAGGTCAGTGCTTCCACCATTGTTTTGGGGGGTGGGGGGCAGTGCTACACTCTTCTCTCAGGTACTGCTCAGGTACTCAGGAGCTTCTTATGGGCCTGTGTTTTCTGCTCTGGGAAATGGGATGATGATACACAGGCTTACATACCCCCTTTCCTAAAAGGATGCCCGAGGGACGACAGTGAGCTGCTGCAGTGCCCTTTGATGGGAGATGCCGAGAGAAAAGGAGAATGCGTAAACCAGGTGTTACATTATTAATACCCGTTCTTTGACAACTTCAGAGAATCCAGGCGGGCACAACCAGGGGCATTTCAGCTGCAAATGCAATTCCATTTCCTACTGCAATTCTCCTCTGAGAGCCTCTCAAAATCAAATTCCAGTTCTCATTGTGAGAACTTTGTTTGTGATGAACTTCGATTCACAAAGTGGCCACTCTAGGTGAAAATTTTTATAGGACTGAATTTAGCCAAATTGATTGTGGTTCGTTATAAGAGTGAGCGGGGGAAAAATTCACGACAGGACACCAGTAATGCCAAAACAACTCTTGAGAAAACCACCCAAATGATAGCTTTTTGCTTCTTGCAAGATTCCATCGACACCGCCTTGCCTTCCTCAGATGCTCATTTCACGGCAAGCAGTGAGTGTTTTAACTGTTTTGATCAGTGCTCATTCTTACTCCTCTAAGTGGTGGCTGAGGTGTGACACCAAATGACAGCCTCCCCACCCCCACTGCACCACTCCCAACAGACCAGTCTCCTAAAGAATCCTGGAGCTTTGTGACATTTTAATTTGCTGGAATGAGACAGGATGTAAGCAGGAAGGCTTGGGTCTGTGCATTTATCTTGCTTGGGAGAAATTAGTGCCGGCGCAAGAGCACACCCATTGTATACACCAATGAAAAAATACAATTCAATTTGTGTTGGCAGCTTTAGGAGAGCAGGGCAACCATTTGTTAAGTGCGGGGTAATTCAGTGCCTGTTTTGCAGAAAAGCGGCGCTGAATCCCCAAGTTGGCAATTTTGCCAGCAGATAAGTGAGTTCCCAGCCTTCTGGAAAGTTTCTGGGCAGAAGATTGCTCTTTTACAGTGCAGTGGCCCTGGAGTGGTGTTTCTGTCAGCCAAGTCTGCCTAGCGCCAGGCTCGCCCAAAACGCAGGCAGAATGGAGTGCAGGGGGCTTCAGTGATGGCACGTTGATGTGCTCCTGAAAGGCACACCCTGAGAGCTACAGAGTGTCGTGGGGGCGGCGAGGGTGTTTTTATTTGAGAATACCTTTTTTTCAGCCTCCCTGTTCAAGACTGCCTATATTTTCCTGCCCGTCTCACTCCTGAATAAAGGATCAGGAGCTGCAGGCAACAGCCAGCAGTCGCTTCTTCTGTGAGAAGGTAGATGCACAGGGGTGTGGTTGCCTGATTCTCTAAAAGTACATTTCAGAGAAATTAACGAATTTCATTTCACATGAAATGAATGAAATGGAGAAATATGTTGTATTGATAAAAAGGGAGGATGGCCTATATATCCCCAAATAGTCAAAGTGTATTCAGAAATGGCCCAGTTCACAAGTGTGCTTTGTGCTAGGTTCACCTGGTCTTCAAGATCTCAGAAGCCAGGAGCAGAACTCCAACTCCCCCTGCCCTGCCTCCTCCAGGGCCATGGCTGCAGGTCCCGGTCTGGATAGAGCTCTTCATTACCCGCCCCCTCAGCTCCCCTGGGACTGCAGGCTACCCCTCAGCCCCCCTGGGACTGCAGGCTAGCTTGGCAGAACCCCCCTCTCAGTGCCAGTGCCAATGTGGTGAGGGAGGAGCTGGCGTTCTTCGCAGGTGCTCTGTCAGGTTTGCCCAGGAGGACCCAGCCCTTGAAACCTCCTGGTTCAGATCTCTTTTTGTGCACCCAGTGCCTTCAGGAGAGCAACCTGCTGATTGCAGATGCCCTAGGCAGTCCTTTCTCTAGTCCTCTGGAGAATTTCCAAGATACCTGTAAGCCCTCTCAACACTCCTCAGAGCCCAAGACTTCATACTCTTGGGTGAAGTGACACTGAAGTTCATCAAACATACTCTGGTGTGTCTGGATTCAAATTTCGGGCCTGCTCTTTATTCTTTTTGAGTCATTATATCCCTCTGAGCCTCAGTCTTCTCACTTGAAAATAAAGATATCCACATCAGATGAGCTTAAAACAGATGACTGTTCATAGCAGTCTCTATATGCCCTGTGCTGGCACCCAGCAGTCACTGAATAACTTGCACTTCCTTTCCTGAGGTGTGAACAAAAGCAAGAAGGGACTTGGTGAGCAGTCCGGTGCTGGCAGTGCATCTAACTGCCTGACATAGATAACAACACATGGATAATACCATGGGTGCAGGGGCTGGGTGGCTAAGTCCACATAGAGGGACTTTGGGGCTGACACGGTGAAGAATTAGTAAAAGCAAAGAGAGGTGATGAGGGTCCTGTCTGAGGGGATGCTGCAGCTTGTGACCCCTGCCCATCATGGGACCACCGTTCTAGCGCGTGCAGCCCACCCTCAGCTCTGCAAATACAGGAGCGTGTCTCACAACCTCCTTGTTTCCAGATGGCTTTGAACACTGATGCGAGAGCAGTGCATGGACTTGGTGAACCTCTGCCCCAGTTCTCATGGGAACTGGCAGGGGACAAGTCTTTCCCAGAAACCTAAACGGACAGCTAATCCAGTTTTCAAGACACCTCAGGTCTTTGTTCTTGCAGGATAGGATCTTCAATCCTTGAAGTTATGCTGCTTCTGGGATTGGGGAAAAGCTGAGAGAGATGCACTGGGTACCAGGGAGGTAGGCAGGCCCAGGGCAGCAACCCCTGGCTGCATTGGGCTCTTTCGCCTGGTCAAGGAAAAGCAAGAGAGGATCTTGATCTGTAAGAGCTCTGGGAGGGTCCATAGGGTATCGTGCCCTGTATTAATACCATCTCTGTTCAGACCCCTGAGTCCTGACCATTAATAAAATCATAAACTGCAGAAGCTGAAAGGGCCTTTGAGGCAGTTTATTCCAGTGATTTCTACCCATGTTCTGCAGAGCCCTGCGCTTCAGAAGGGATCTCAGGGTCTGCTGGGGTGTGCGGAGGGTAGAAAGAAGGCACATGTTTCTTCCCACCTTCAACCAGAACCACTCGACTCCATCTCTTTCTTAGTGCTTGGGGGTGTGGCCAATGAAGGGTTCACCTGGTATAAAAGGATTCCACTGCAGCAAAACAAAAACTACCACGGAATCCCCAGGGATAGCTTATTTCATCTCCACATTTCACAGCAAAGGAGCCTGACTTCCCCAAGACCCCCCAGCTGGTTAGTACAAATCCTGGCTAGTTAGTCAAGCTCTTCCCCTGGCCTGCCCTGCAAGCAATCTGAGTGCTCTCCAGACTGGTGATGCCAGGAGGTACAGTCGTGGACAGCAGAATGTGGGAAGTGGAAGGGGTTCTGAGCAACATCGACAGGGAACTGCACAATCTGGAGGAAGCAGCAGCTATCTGCTGTGAGATACTCTGGGGAGTTCTTGGTTTGCCAGGCCCTTTCTATAGCATCTGTAGGTAGCCCTGCTGAATGGGCCTGGGACTCTATGGGACATGGAGAAGCACCAGAGAGCCCAACACCCAGGGTTCTAGCCCTGCCTCTGTAGCCAATTTGCTGTGTGATCTTGGACAAGTACTTTTGTCTTTGAGTCTCCTCATCTACAGATGGATTATTTCTAATATCATTCCAGCTATAGAATTCTAGGCTCTCTCTGATCTTTAATGATGAGCTCATCCTTGTACCGATGTCTATATTTAAGATCAACTTGCAGTGAAAAATAAGTCTATTCCTCCATTCTGTCCTCACAAGCTTTAGGTGTCTTAAAGATGCTCATGGCTTATTTAATCTGACCTTTAAAAAGGTGATATTCTGGTCCACATGGGGGTGACATGAGAGAAAATGCTCAGCCTAGCTCTGATGAGAACCTGTGTGGGTATCTGCACAGAAACTCCAGTGGCCTCCTGCACAGCCTCCTCCATGTCCTCAGTGCTCTTTGCTGAAATTTTGCCCTTTTCCTCTGTGCCCTGCAAATGGACTTAGTGTATGTGAGCCACCCCAAGGCTTGTCCAAGAGCACCTGCCACGTGCCAGACTTGAAAAACTGCATACATCCAACTAGTCAAACTATGAACCAGCTGCTCTGAGGCACGGGAGCGCCCCTGTGGAGCTCTTAGGACTGTGGAGATGGTGCACGTGGCAGACTGAAGGCAGTTCCGTGCGCTCTGGATACTGGGTCTTTAGAGGAAAGGTGAACAGACCCCTCAGCGAAGACTCCAGTCTTGACCAAGCAACGCACATGGATAAATGGCTCCCGAAAAAGGCATAATTCTAGGATTCAACAGCCCCAAGTTCTTCACCCACAAGAGCCCAGCCTCACTGTAGGAAAAATACTGATTCACTCTGCGGCTTCAGGATGGTATTAAATTACTTGTCCATTATTTTGTGATTTATGCTGGGATCAGTCTGAGAGGTCCCTGCATTGCTTTCTCCTCCTCACCCCACCCACCCCCATCTCAACCACTGCCTAAACATCCACAGAATTTATAACACTGGAACTGGCTCTGAGACCCAGCGATGTGGCATTTTTCTTTCTGAAGGGGTTTTTGCGACTGTGTGGGTTTTATGCATATATCCAGATGATTCTTATATTAAGCTGCAGGAAAAAAAATTCAATTTGTTTTTTATTAAAGTCCAACCACTGCCCTGCCAGTCAAACCCATTTATCTCACTGAGCATGGATTGCTCATGTCAACCCATGATTACCGTGCACTACCTCGATAACAGCCTGCTGATTATCCCAACATCTGAAAAGCTGCCTTTTGTAAATTACATTGCAACTAATGAAGCCCAGATGTACTTGCTTCCGTGTCCTCTCTCGCCCTCCCTCTCTCTGTCACGCACAGTAGCCAAACCTCAAGGCCAGCACTGGCATCTGAAAGTCATTATAACCTAAGCCTGAGATTTTAGGCCCAGTCACAATGGAGGTCTCCTTTGCTGCGGCCACTTGAAATCAGGTTTACGTAACTCCCCTCTGATTCAATACGTCTTCTCCCAAAGTTAGACTGGGAGTCAGACTAGAGCTCCATTATTATGGTCAATGCAGAAAATCCAGACACCAGGCAGCGCTTTAATTTAGGATAATAAGGAAGATGAACAACATGTGGTGCCGATCGTGTAGGTGCAAGGGCTGTGATTTTTAAATTACGCTAAACAGCTGTGGAGGGGAAAGTTGCCATCCATATGACAGTTTAGTTCAGCCTGAACAAAGACAGGCCCTGACGTGGTTCGGGGCTATTTATGCCGTCCTGCTGTCCAGTGGCAGCAAGTCAAAGCGCTCGCCCGCAGGCTCCGCAGTGGTCAGCTCTGTCAGGCTCTGCTGAGTGATGGCATAACGGCCTTTCTGTCTTAGTTTCCTCGTGTCTCAGGCAGAGAGAAACAAGTATCAAGGCCAGGACTCGGGGTGAATTAGTATTGGTGAACATATGGTGTCTCTTTCCCCAAGGTCGAGTTCTTCTCCGCCGCTCTAAGTCCTTACCAAGAACTGCCTGGTGCAGAGCCTGTGTGTATCAACAGCTCAGAGGAAGGGCCTGCCCTGGTGGAACCCATCTGGAGTCCCAGAGCTAAGGGGACAGTTGCAAGGACCCCTTCACTGTGCCCACATCCCACCAGGCTCTGCTCAGCACTCCCTATGGTCAGAGCACTGGAGGAGGAGACAGGCAGAAGGTGATACATGGCTGATGGGTGTCTTGTGGTCTAAAGATTGCAGGTCAAGACCAGAGGTGGGAATCACCTGGACCAAGAGCCAGAACTCCAGGAAATGATGACCGTAAGAGATGAGTAGGGTAGTGTGGGTGAAGCAGGGACCCCAGCCCCTGGTTTCCTTAGTCAGGAGGAGTTTCCTTCTCTCTTTTTACTTCCTTTCAAATTAGAATAACTTTTGAGAAGATTGGCATTTGGCTCTAAGTTTTTGCCCAGTGATGGCTTAAATGCCCATCTTGCCTCATCTCCTCATCTCTTAAGCTAAGAGAAAGCAGAGTCAGGATAAGGGTAGTGTGGGCCTAGGTGAATATATGGGACCTCTGCAGAGTGGACTGCAAGGTAATGGTCATGGTGCAGTTCTCTCTCCCCTGTCCCTGAATGTAGACTCAAGCTGAACATTGACTCAATAAGCATTTATTAGGCTCTCTCTGTTTGCAAGGCCTGATCATTTGTTGTTTGCACTGCTTATATAGGAGCAGATCTGCATGGACAGAACCATATCTGGAGGAGAGAGATGGACAAGAGCCTAAGAGTGTTAGAAGCAACACACCATGCAGGTGAAGCCGAGGGGAATGGCCTTCTAGCTAAGGCAATCTTAAAGGCTTAAGGAGGAGGGAGATTTGACTAAAGCTTAGGAACTCCATCCCAAACCCTGAAAAAAATGGGAATCTCACTCACTTTCCTTCTATGTGTTTTTATTTTTTCTAAATGAAGAATGGATTTTTTCCCCTCTGTATTTTAAATAACAAGGCCCAGAGAGGGAATTTGAAGCAGAAAGCTTATAGGCTCAGTCTCATAATTAGGACCTAAAATTGAGGCCTTGGGTTTGGGTAAGAGCCATGAACATTTCAGATTGTTCAGAAATCCCATCCTAGACATTCTCACCTGTCTTGTAACTGCCAGTTTTTCCAGGGCTAGAGAGTCTTACAAATTAAAGACACTGCAATGCCATCTCATTTTGTTAGTTCCTATGCTGATGCTCGAAAGAATGTTCACTTGCACAGTAATTCTAGGGAACAGGCTTCTCGAAAGTCTGGCATCAAGATTCCCTTCTAAGAAGTGGTCACGTTTGTTTCATAGACACAACTAGAGAAATAGAGTACAAGAATGGATACAAAGAAGGACAGGCAGGCTGAATCAGAGAGAGGCAGATTTTTTTCCAACATCGTCTTCGCACAGAGAAAAGAATGAAAAGTCAGAATTCAAGGCCAGCACTCTTCTTAATCCAGAGAAATCGTTTTTTTCCACTACACTTCGCTTCCTGCTGTTATTTACATAATGTTATAATAAAATGAAACATTTGCATCATGCTTTACAATTTGTAAAACATTCCTAATCTCACTATCATTTGGTGATTCTTCCACCACCATTAGTCTCTATTTAGAGACAAAGAAATTAAGTCACACAGACATGGGGTGATCTGCTTAGGGCCACACCACTGGCCAACAGGAAACTCCACCTCCTGTCTCTCTAATTCAGGGAAGCTTCTCCCATGAAACCAAACATCCTGGCCCTCTGTAGATCTCCAGTCACAGCAGAGCCCTGAGCAGAGAATAGGTCTTGATTCTAATTCCAGTCTCTCTTGACCTCAGTTTCCTGATTTTTAACACCGAGATAAAAATGCTCCATCTGTTCTCTTCCTTTGCCATGGCAAACCTGCTTCCTTCTGCCCTAAACAACAAACAAACAAACCTTTCTTAGGTGCTATTCTCTGGTTTCTTCTGTGGCCATAAATTGAAGGACAGACTCCATGTGTACCAGCATGTGCCTTGCTTGCTGTCACTTGTCCCTTTTCCTACAGACACAACCACTTGATGAGCCGGATGAGCCCTCTGTAGAAAACCTTGGAATGTTAACAGGGTGATAGCTGGCATATGCCTCCAGGGCATTGCACGGCCTCCAGTAGAAATCTCATTATCTGCCTAAATTTGTTTACTAAATAAATGAGACAACCTATTTATTTATCATGTAAATTTAATTAGAGGCCTGATGTATTTACTCTGTGTCTATCAGGGTCTCACCACCTTCTCTGCATTCTGGCCACTCTAGCCACAGCACGCAACAAGGAAAATGAGCTCTGTATTTCCTGGATCTTGGCTCTGAAGCAGCAGGAAGAAGAGGACTAAAGCCAAAGCCAAGATGTGATGAGTGAGTGGTGGCGGAAGCTCAAAAGACAGAGCTCATTTCCCCCTCCCCCAAACTTCCAAAGTCACCAAGTCACCAAATCTGAATGGGGTTTCTGTTGAGAATGAGTCTCTAGGAAGACTCCTGGAGTCAAATCCAGTAGGATTTAATGTAAGGTCATGGACGTAGTAAATCCATAAGAAACCACATTTACAGTTACTCCATCTATATAGGGAGCTTCTGCTTTCATTATCTGTTAAATGTTGTTCCTCTACTTTTAAAAGCAATAAATGTTCCCTGGGAATTTTTCCAAAGCAAAATATGACAACTAATGGCTGGTTCATCAGGATCTCAACAGGGATTTTGCAAAGATATTAGTCAAATAAATTTGGGCAAACCTGAATTAAACAAAATCTGGTGTAGTACTCATGCACCGGGACTCTCAGAAAGGCACACAGAGTACACAGGTGTCTTTATATTCCTATGATCATGGAAATGATTCTTTTTCTTACAGAGAAATGTGGTCATCAAGGATCTGCAGAAATCCATAAACATAGTATGTCTTTTCATCTGTTTGTCGTCTTCAATTTCTTTCATCCATGTCTTACACTTTTCCAAGTACAAGTCTTTTACCTCCTTGAGTGAGTAAGTGAAAGTTGCTCAGTTGTGTCCAACTCTTTGTGACTCCGTGGACTAAACGACACATGGAATTCTCCAGGCCAGAATACTGGAGTTGGTAGTTGTCCCTTCTCCAGGGGATCTTCCCAACCCTGAGATCGAATCCAGGTCTCCCGCACTGCAGGTGGATTCTTAACCAGCTGAGCCACAAGGGAAGCCCAAGAATACTGGCGTGGGAAGCCTATCCCTTCTCCAGGGGATCTTCCCAACCCAGGAATCGAACTGGGGTCTCCTGAATTGCAGGTGGATTCTTTACCAACTGAGCTGTCAGGGAAGCCCTTTATCTCCTTAGGTAAGTTTATTCCTAGGTATTTTATTCTTTTCAATGTGCTTATAAATCAGATTGTTTCCTTAACTTCTCTCTCTGATAGTTCATCATCAGTGTATAGACATGCAATAGATTCCATATTAATTTCATATCCTGCAAATTTATTAAATTCTTTGATGACCTTTTGTTGTTTTTTTTGTGACATGTATAGCATTTTCTATGTATAGAAAATTCATGAGGTCATTGATGGCCTTTAGTAGTTTTTTGATGACATCTATGGGATTTTCTATGTAATCTGCCAACAGTGATAGTGTTAATTCTTCCTTCCAAATCTGGACTCTTTTTATTTCTTTATCTTGACTGATTGCTAGGACACCCAATACTATGTTAAATAAAAGTGGTGGGAGTAGGCATCCTTGTCTTATTTGTGACCTCAAAGAAAATGCTTTCACCTTTTCACCATTGAGGATGTTAGCTCTTGTCTTATCACATATTGTCTTCATTATGTTGAGGTATGTTCCCTTTAAGGCCACTTTGTTGAGAGTTTTTATCATAAACGGACGCTGCATTTTGTCAAACGCTTTTCCAGCATCTATTGTGATGATTATATGATTTTTTTCTTTAACTTGTTACTGAGGTGTACATTGATAGATTCTGAACCATCATTACATCCCTAGGATAAACCCCATTTGATCATGTTGTATGATCATTTTAATGAATTGTTGGATTCTGCTTGCTAATATTTTGTGGAGGATTTTTGCATCTATGTTCATCAATGATATTGGCCAGCAATTTTCTTTTCTTGGATATCTTTGTCTGGTTTTGGTAACTGGGTGATGCTGGCCACATAGAATGAGTTTGGAAGTATTCCTTCCTATGTAAGTTTTTGGAATAATTTAAGAAAGATAGGTGTCAACTCTCTTCTAAATGTTTGAAAGAATTCATTCGTGAAACTATCTGGTCCTGGATTTTTGTTTGTTGGGAGGGTTTTTTGGTTTGTTTTTAAATTATGGATTAAATTTCATTACTGGTAATTGACCTGTTCACATTTTCTATTTCTTCCTGGTTTAGTCTTGGAAGATTGAACACTGAATTTGTCAGTTTCTTCTAGGTTTTCCATTATATTGGTATATATTAATAGTTGTTCTTAGTAATCTCTCATGATTCCTTATTCTTCTGTGATGTTGGTTTTAGCTTCTTCATTTTCAATTCTGATTTTACTACTGTGGACCCTCTCTCTTTTTTTCTTGAAGTATCTGGCTAAAGGTTTGTTAATTCTGTTTAGCTTTTCAAAGAACCAGCTTTGTTTCTTTGATCTTTCCTCCCCCCCCCCCTTTTTTTTTTTGAGTCTTATTTTCATTTATTTCTGCTCTTATCTTGATGATTTCTTTCCTTTTACTAGCTGTGGGTTTTGTTTGTTCTTCTTTTTCTAGTTCCTTTAGGTTAAGGTTAGGAAGAATTAATATTGTTAAAATGACCATACTACCAAAAACAATATAGAAATGCAATGTAATCCTTATCAAAATACCAATGGTATTTTTCACAGAACTAGAACAAATAATTTAAAAATTATTTAAAGACAACAGACCTTGAACAGCCAAAACAATCTTAAGAAAAAAGAGCAGGGTTGGAGGTATCATGCTCCCTAACTCCAGACTACAAAGCTACAGTCATCAAAATAGTACAGTATGGGTACAAAAATGGACACACAGATCAATGGAACAGAATAGAATGGAACAGAACAGCCAGAAATAAACCCAGGCTTATATGGGTAATTAATCTACAACAAAGGAGGCAAAAATAGACAATGGAAAAAATAAGTGGTGCTGGGAAAATTGGACAGCTTACATGTAAAAGAATGAAACCAGAACATTTTCCCATACTATATACAACAATAAACTCAAGATGGATTAAAGATCTAAATGTTAAACTGGAAACCATAAAACTCTCAGAGGAGAACATAGGCAGAACACTCTGACATAAATTATAGCAATAATTTTTTTTTTGGATATGTCTTCTAAGGCAAAGGAAACAAAACTAAAAATAAACAAATGGGACCCAATTAAACAAACCCTTTTGTACAGCAAAGGAAACTATCAACAAAACCAAAAGACAACTTACTGAATGGGAGAAAATATTTACAAATGATATGAATGATAAGGAATTAATTGCCAAAATATAGCTCATATAATTCAATGTCAAAACAGCTCATACAACTTGATTTCAAAAGAAATCAAACAACCCAATTAAAAAAGGGTAAGAAAATCTGAATAGACATTTCCCTGAAGATATACAGGTGGCAAATAGGCTCATGAAAAGATGCTCAACATCATTAATCATCAAAGAAATGCAAACCACAACCACAGAAAGGTATCACCTCACACCTATCAGAATGGCCATCATGAAAAAGACCACAAGTAACAAATGTTGGGGAGGATGTGGAGAAAAGGCAAACACTGTACAATGTTGGTGGGAATGTAAATTTCTGCAGCCACCGTGGCTGTATTATGGAAGTTCCTCATAAAACTAAAAATAGAACTACCATATGATCCATCCAGCAATTCCACTCCTGAGTATAATCTGAGGAAAATAAAAACACCAATTTGAAAAGATACATGTACCCACATGTTCATAGAAGCATTATTTATAATGTCCAAGATATGAAAGCAACCTAAGTGTCCATAAATAGATGAATGGATAAAGAAGATGTGGTAGATAGAGACAGATAGACAGAGAAATACTTCTGGTTGTTTGGTCACTAAATTGTGTCTGCCTTTTTGCAACTTCATAGACTTTAGCATCTCAGGCTCCTCTGTCCTCCACTATCTCCTGGAGTTTGCTCAGATTCATGTCCACTGTGTCAGTGATGCTATCTAACCATCTTATCCTCTGCCACCCCTCTCACTTTGCGCCTTCAATCTTTCCCATCATTAGGGTCTTTATCAGCTCTTTGCATCAGGTGGCCAAGTATTGGAGCTCCAGCTTTAGCAACATTCCTTCCAGTGAATATTGAGTGTTGATTTTCTTTAGGATTGACTGGTTTGATCTCCTTCCTGTCTAAGGGATTCTCAAGAGTCTTCTCCAGTACCACAATTTGAAAATATTAATTCTTTGGCTCTCACTCCAGTGTTCTTGCCTGGAGAATCCCAGGAATGGGGGAACCTGGTGGGCTGCCATTTATGGGGTCGCACAGGGTCCGACACGACTGAAGTGACTTAGCAGCAGCAGCAGTCTTCTTTATGGTATACCTCTCACATCTGTACGTGACTACTGGAAAAAAGATTTGACTATATGGACCTTTGATGGCAAAGTGATATCTTTGCTCTTTAATATACTGTTTAGCATATACTTGAATACTACTCAGCCATAAAAAAGAATGAAATTTTGCCATTTGCAACAACACGGATGGATCTGGAGGGTATTATCCTTAGTGAAGTAAATCAGATAGAGAAAGACAAATACTGTATGCTATCACTTATATGTGGAATCTAAAAAATAAAACAAACTAATGAATATAACAAAAAACAAACAGATTCACAGACCTAGAGAACAAACTAGTGGATACCAGTGTGGGAAGGGAGTGGGTAAGGTACAAGATATGGGCAGGAGATTAAGAGATACAAACTACTAAGGATAAGATAAATAAGCTACAAGGGTATATTGTATAGCAGAGGGAATATAGCCAATATTTTATATAACTTAAATGGAGTATAATGTATAAAAACTTTGACTCACTATGGTGTACACCTGAAACTAATGTAATATTGTAAATCAACAGTCAGTCAGTCAGTTCAGTCGCTTGGTCGTGTCCAACTCTGCAACCCCATGAATCGCAGCACGCCAGGCCTCCCTGTCCATCACCAACTCCCAGACTTCACTCAAACTCATGTCCATCGAGTCAGTGATGCCATCCAGCCATCTTATTCTCTGTCATCCCCTTCTCCTCCTGCCCCCAATCCCTCCCAACATCAGGGTCTTTTCCAATAAGTCAACTCTTCGCATGAGGTGGCCAAAGTACTGGAGTTTCAGCTTTAGCATCAGTCCTTCCAATGAACACCCAGGACTGATCTCTTTTAGGATGGACTGGTTGGATCTCCTTGCAGTCCAAGGGACTCTCAAGAGTCTTCTCCAACACCACAGTTCAAAAGCATCAATTCTTCGGCACTCAGTTTTCTTCATAGTCCAACTCTCACATCCATACATGACCACTGGAAAAACCATAGCCTTGACTAGATGGACCTTTGTTGGCAAAGTAATGTCTCTGCTTTTGAATGTGCTATCTAGGTTGGTCCTAACTTTCCTTCCAAGGAGTAAGCGTCTTTTAATTTCATGGCTGCAATCACCATCTGCAGTGATTTTGGAGCCCATAAAAACAAAGTCTGACACTGTTTCCACTGTTTCCCCATCTATTTGCCATGAAGTAATGGGACCAGATGCCATGATCTTCGTTTTCTGAATGTTGAGCTTTAAGCCAACTTTTTCACTCAAATCAACAGTACCCCAATTAAAAAAAAAGAACTTGCAAAACTCATTCTAGAATGGCTGGTTTAGGTCCTGGAGTCTACTCAGGGATTTAGCTAAATGATCAGAATCGCTTTTCTGATTTACATCTTGATATGGTGACATCAGCTTGTATTTAAAGGTTAATGTAAACAATGCTGCATAAAATGCACCTCTTTGGTTATTATTCAGATGATGTTGAGTGTTTTCATCTCTCTTTAAGAACCCATGTAAAACATTTCTCTCTGGTCATAGTTTCAGACTGGCAATTGGTTTGATTTTACTATAGACACACTGTGAACTTGTAATTAAAAGCATTTCATGCTTCACATGGGCTGCTAAAAGCCTACAGCCAAGTCTGTGGTTTCCTCTACCAGTATATTATAATATATATGGTACGGTTTTTGTACTGGGGATATTCTAAGATACATGGTAACATTTTTATCCACATTCTCTCCTTCATCTTAATTTCTTATTTTTAATGTATTCTATCTAGCTCAATTATTCATATTTTTAAGACCTAAGTTCTTTTTGGAATAAGGCAAGGCATAAATGCATAATTAAAAAATTTTTAAAGCTCATTTTAAGTGATGATACAAAGAAAAAACATCAAGAAAATCAACTGTAATCCTAACATCTAGATAAAGTTCTGCACTGCTAATATTTTGATGTATTTTCTGTCAATCATTTTTACAAAATTAGAATCATATACTATATACAACTTTGTGTCTTGCTTTTTCCACTTATAGAATCATGAGCATTTTCTTATTACTTTAAATAGTCTCTCTATATTTAACATTTCCCTATTTGCAGGCATTTAGCACATTTTCAGGGGGTTGTTTTGTTTTTTGATGTTATAAATAATACTGTGTTAAGATCTCTCTAGAATATATCTCTGTTCAAGTTTTAAATTATTATTTTAGGATAAATTCCTAAGAGAATTAGTAGTCTAAAGGATACAAAATGTTTTTTACTGATGTAGAGATGATTTAAAATATTATATTAGTTTGACATGTACAACATGGTGATTCAAAATTTTTATAGATTATACACCATTTGAAGTTATTATAAAATATTGGCTACATTCCCTGTGCTGTACAATAAATCCCGATAGCTTATTTATTTTATACATAATGATTTGAATCTGTTAATCTCTGATCCCTATCTTGCTCCTTCTCCTTTTCCCTCTTCCAGCTGGTAACCATTAGTTTGTCCTCTTTAAGAATATAAACATTTTTAATGTTTTTGATAAATATTATACAACTGCTTTCCAAAAATATTGCATCAGTCTGCATTCCTTCTAGCAGCATAGGAAACATGCCTATTTCATCCTGACTTCACTGGAATTATGTTGTTATCATTAAAAAATGTTATTAATTTTATAGTTAAAAATAATTTCTTAATTTGTATTTTTTCATTGTTTAACATCCACTGCCATACAGTGTTAAAAATTTAATTTTCACTTTTGATTACTAGAATCTAAATCATCTTTCATCTCTTTATTAAGCTTTTCCATGTGTTTTTCTTTGAATTGTTGCCCATATTTCTTTTCAGGGTATTAACACTTTTCATTTTTATTTACATGAGGCTTTTTACATATATCTAATACATCAACTATTTTCCATTGTGTTTTTGGAAAATATGCTTGTGTTTCCATTTTGTTTCTCATTTTTGACTGCCATTTTTTATTTCTTATGTAATTATCTCAACAGATCTGTTCAATTTAATTCTTACCTACATTTGAGGACAAGATAACTATCCACACATAGTTTTGTTAAGTTTTGAAAAGTGTTTTGCTCTTTTAAGTTTAACTAAATTTAGCTAAATTTTAGAATTTATTTTGGTATATTTTGGGCTTCTGTTGAAGACTCAAGCCCTGAGCCCATGGCAGTGCATCAGTCCTCTCTAAGATGTTCTCAGCTAGTGGTTTTGCTATCTAACCTGGCAAATAAGAACACTTTTAATGTTCATTTAAGCTGGCCTCCTTTTTTTTTTTTTAATTTTATTTTATTTTTAAACTTTACATAATTGTATTAGTTTTGCCAAATATCAAAATGAATCCATCACAGGTATACATGTGCTCCCCATCCTGAACCCTCCTCCCTCCTCCCTCCCCATACCCTCCCTCTGGGTCGTCCCAGTGCACTAGCCCCAAGCATCCAGTATCGTGCATTGAACCTGGACTGGCATCTCGTTTCATACATGATATTTTACATGTTTCAATGCCATTCTCCCAAATCTTCCCACCCTCTCCCTCTCCCACAGAGTCCATAAGACTGTTCCATACATCAGTATCTCTTTTGCTGTCTCGTACACAGGGTTATTGTTATCATCTTTCTAAATTCCATATATATGCGTTAGTATACTGTATTGGTGTTTTTCCTTCTGGCTTACTTCACTCTGTATAATAAGCTGGCCTCTTTGAAGAAAGTAATGCAGGTAACAACTTATACACTGGTTAGAAGTGAATCAGGATGATCTCCCCCCACAAGCCATTGTCACATACAGTATATTTAGCATCCAGGGACAAAATCCAAATTTTCCCATTATACACATATTCCTTTTCTTTCTAGTAGGATACAGCAAACAAACGAAAACCAAAAACCAGGGAAATAAAATCCTTGAGACGGTTCCCAGAGTTAGGGGTGATTGTTTTCCGAGAATTTTAGCCAAGAGTTCCAGGTTCAACAGGACAAAATCCAGGATGAAGGAGCATTGGGGTGGGGGTGGGCACAGCCTTACCTGCTTGTGAGGGTGGGGCCTAAATCTGAGTCTTTGTATCTGAGTCTTCCTGCTTCTTAGTCCCCTTTTAGCCTGAGAGTTAGCTCTGTTCCTACAGTGGGCCTTTTTCCACTCTGAATTAGGAGTCATCCCAGTGCAACTGGCGGGAAGGCAATATAATTCCCCTATATGTGGAAGCGGGATGGGATGCTCCCAAGTTTCAGACCCAGCCACAGACACCAAGTCCCTGGTCTCCTGTACAGCAGACCCGTGATCCCTGGCTGCTACTTGATGTGTTATATCTATCTTTCATAACAGGCTGAGGTTGTGGGCTTATTTCTAAGCACAACTCAAAGCTCTTTTAAGTTTAACTAAATTTAGTTATTTTATTTCACAGTGAAATATAAAGTCCCAAGTGATATGGCCCTGAATTTTTCCGAGAGATCACTTCTCCTTCTGCCCCTACCAGAGTCAATCAGGTTTCCTTCTCCCCTGAGATGGATTAGTTGTAGGAACCAAAGGTCTCAGCACTTGAAAACCACTTCTTATTTCAGTTCAACCACAGACTCCTGTGTCAGTTCTCTGGCCTGGGGCAAAGACTTAGCATTTTGCTTTTGGTTTTCTGGAAAAAGCCTAAGTGACAGCAGCTTCATATTTCTTTCTTTAACTTCTTTCAATCCAGATTTCTCAAACAACTACAGGATGGGTGATAGCTATTAAGTTAATTTCAAAAATGAATAAAGGTAAGAGACTGCATTTATGTTGTGTTCAATATTCTCTTATGTACTAAAAAAAAGAAGAAGAAAATAAGTAGCTTATCTCCTCAAAAGCAAGAATGTATAGAAATACTGAAATATTTCCTAAACAATGAGGGTGTGGGAGAGAGGAAAGAAGTAGGTGGGCAGAGTAAAGAGAAGTCAGCTGTCCCAGGTCCAGTCATACTCTACAATCCTGAACAGAGATGCTTCTTCTAGTTCAGGAAGCCAGAGAACAAATCCCTTAGAGTCTGGGTCACCAAAGCCTTCTGTCCCCATCCAAGACAAACTTACTCTAGAGAGATTTTTCACACCAAGGATTTTAAGTAGGGTGCCCATGTGTCCCAGCTTTCCCAGGTCTGTCTCAGTTTACACCACTATTCCTTTCAGTCTCTACTGTGGTCTGAATGTGTGCTGAAATTCTAATGCCCTGTGTAATGGAAGAAAAGTTATGACACACCTAGACAGTGTATTAGAAAGCAGAGACAACACTTTGCCTACAAAGGTCCTTCAAGTCAAAGCTATGGTTTTTCCAGGAGTCATGTATGGATGTGAGATTGAAAGTCACTCAGTTATAAGTGACTTTGCGACCCCATGGACTATATAGTCGATGGAATTCTCCAGGCCAGAATACTGGAGTGGGTGCCTTTCCCTTCTCCAGGGGATCTTCCCAACCCAGGGATTGAACCCAGGTTTCCTGCATTGCAGGCGGATTCTTTACCAACTGAGCTATCAGGGAAGCCCATGGATGTGAGAGTTGGATCATAAAGAAGGCTGAGCACTGAAGAATTGATGCTTTTGAACTGTGGTGTTGGAGAAGACTCTTGAGAGTCCCTTGGACAGCAAGGAAATCAAACCAGTCAATTCTAAAGGAAATCAACTCTGAATATTCACTGGAAGGACTATTGCTAAAGCTGAAGCTCCACTACATTGGTCACCTGATGCAAAGAACTGACTCATTGGAAAAGACCCTATTTCTGGGAAAGTTTGAAGGCAAGAGGAGAAGGGGGTGTGAGATGGTTGGATGGCATCACTGACTCAATGGATGTGAGTTTGAGCAATCTCAGGGAGATAGTGAAGGATGGGGAAGCCTGGTATGCTGCAGGTCATGGGGTCGCAAAGAGTTGGACATGACTCAGCAACTGAACAACAACAAATGGTATTAGGAAGTGACCCTTTGGGAGGTGCTTAAATCATAAGGGTGGAGCCCTCACCTGATATGCTGGGACCCTGATCTCAGACTGCCAGCCTCTAGAGCTGTGAGAAATAAATTTCTATTGTTTATAAGCTACCCAGTTTGTGGCATTTTGTTACAGCAGCCTGAACGGACTAAGGCACTCTCACAAAGGTCTTAGTTTGGACAATAAATTATATAGTTACCCTAATTATTTGTAGAGAAAGAGATTAAGTATGAATTAAACTCTCATTCTCTCTAGATTTGGGATTGAAGTAAGACAAGTCACACTCCGTTCCAGGAATTAGTGAACACTGTTCCAGGAGCTGGTGAACATTTTCTGTAAAGGGTTACATAGTAAATATTTTAGGCCTCATGGGCCAGACAGTTGCTATTACAGTTAACTCAACTTGGTTCTTGCAGGGAAAGTGGTCACAGACAACATGTAAACAAATGTGCCTGGCTGTGTTCCAATAAAACTTTATTTATGGACACAAACACCTCAATTTCATATAATTTTCCTGTTACAAAATATTTTTCTTCTTTTGAAGTATTTTTTTAACATTTGAAATGTAAATGTCATTCTTAAATCCAGGGCCAGATTTGGCCTGCAGGTCATAGCCACCCCCTGTGCTCTTCTGTCACCTGTGTGAACATACTCGGGTACTGGTAGACAAACCCCTTGTTCTGCTCTGGGAAGGGCTCTGTTGGATCTGTTGTCTGTATACATTTACTATCATCATAGTCAACAATTACATTTATAGTCTGGACACACGATGAGGCTTGAGATCTTAAGAGGTAGAAAAATCTTATTATCTCTTCAGTTTTCAAACATGGAGTGGTGATAGGTGAAGTGTATCATAATTTGCTACCAGTAATAAACTACCAAAGCTTGCAAGTGATTAATGCCTACTCATAAATTAGAGCACATTTGACGTTTTCATTATAAGAGTGCTGTTCTCTCTCACTTCATCCTGATCTGCTCTTAGGGTACTAAGAGGGGTTCTGCCGAGGGGTTCTGCCGACACATGAATGATCAGGACCAACTGTCAGGGATGCTCCACAGCTGCATGATGAGTGAAGGTGGAAAACCTCTGACCTAGTCCAATCTCATTCTTTTTCAGATGGGTAAAGGTCTTCACAGCAGCCCTGCATAAGAAAGGGTCCAGGAAAAGATGTCATGGGCCTGAGTCTGCACACAGAGCAACTGAGGGGCAGAGACAAAGCAAAATGCTCAAGGTCACACAGCTGATGAGCAGCAGACCTGGAACTCGAATGGTGGTCTTTAGAGTCCTAAACTTTGTAGGCTTTGCTACAGCACACAGTTTTCAGTGTCACAGGGGTCAGAGAAACCTCAAAAACTCAGTCTGCTGTCTTCAGGCTCTGACTGCAACAACAATATTCCAAAGCACTGGGTAATCCTACCCCTATTGTACAGAGTCTGGGCCTTCTCACCTCTGGCACTAACATGGAAAGTTCACTATTCCCATTTTATGCATAAGTAAACATTTTCAGCACATGACCTAGATCAAAAGAACCCAATTGATATTCAGAAAACTGGTATAAAGTACTTCTGCAAAGACAGAATTGGTGACCAAAGAGTGGTTATTTCTGTGCCAAGTGGGAGATCCTTGATAGAATGGAAAGTAAACAGTAAAGAGCCCTGTAGTAGGCTTGTCAAATCGCCAATCTGGAAGGACTTTGGGGTCACCATGTCAAACTCTCTATGTCCCAGGGAACAGGACATTATTAAACACATTAGGGAAGAGTCATCCCTGAAGGCCATCCAGCCAAAGCCGATTTGTCGGCTTATCGTCCAAAGGAGTCTTGTTAGCCAACCTGAGCTCACATCTACAGGGTAATAATGACCATGTGCATAATGATGACTAAGAGCACTCCAAGAAGGACACGCGCATCCTTAACCATGAAACCATTTAATTCTTCTAAACATAATGTTATCGGTAATTTTATTATGTTTTAATTCCTTGAAAATTGGTCACTAATTTGCATTGCATTGAACCATAAAGGCTGAGTGTCAAAGAATTGATGCTTTTGAATTGTGATGCTGGAGAAGACTCTTCAGAGACTGTTGGACAGCAAGGAAATCAAACCAGTCAATCCTAAAGGAAATCAACTCTGAATATTCATTGGAAGGACTAATGCTGAAGCTGAGGTGCCAATACTTTGGCCACCTGATGGGAAGAGCCGATTCATGGGAAAAGACCCTGATGCTGGGAAAGACTGAAGGCAGGAGGAGAAGGGGGCGACAGAGGATAAGATGGTTAAATAGCATCACTGATTCAACAGACATGAGTCTGAGCAAACTTCAGGAGATGGTGAAAGACAGGGAGCCTGGTGTGCTGCAGTTCTTGGTGTTGCAAAGAGTCGGACATGACTTAGTGACTGAATAACAAGCAATTAGTCTACAGTGAAATACCCAAATCATGCATGGCTCCAGAGTTTGTTTTCAGCTGGTTACTTTTAAAGGCTGAATTTTCTACACCCAAGCTCATGTTCTTATTCAGCAGCCCCCATATTAAAACCAAATGGTCCAATGCCACCTAAACAACTTCCTTTACTAGGTCCTTTGAAGTTCTTCATTCTGACACTAAACGCTCCTCTCATTCCTTTTTGTCACTAGGGAGAAGTTCAAAGAGTTAAAGCTCCTCTTAAATGTGGGATCTCCAAGAATATCAGGCTCACCAAAGCATCCAGCCAGCCCCAGCCAGTATGGCAAACAAAGGGAAGCACAGAAAACAAGACAGAGGCACATGCAGGAGGGCTGGACTTTGGCAAGTGGGCCTCTTCCACTGAACCACAACGCCATGAATGATTAATGCTGAAGGCTGGAGAGACAGGGGAGTATAAGACACCAGAGGAGCACAGGCAGAGGATGGACTCGGCCAGAATTTAAAGAGATAGAAATAAACAGAGAGCACTAAAGCAACCCCTGGGAGACTCTGTTTTGGCTTTTTCTTCCTTATGGTCAGATGGAAAAGGGAGGCAGGGAAGGAAAGCAGCAGACAATAGGATACCTGGAAGAAGAGGAAGAAGGGGGCAGGAGAAGGGAGGAAAACAGGAAGGCTTTTTTAAAAAAAGGAATCAGTGCCCAGGACCTTAGGTATGTATATTACATTGTCTTCCCCTCGTTTTCAGTTATCAGAGCTAAAACAAACCTGTTGGGCTGCCACTAGCATTTTTCAGGGCCTGAACTCATTCTGGGTTTTAGTCTTTCCACTGTCCTTCTCACAGGTCCATCTTTGGCCTTTTGGCTTAAGATCTCTTTTTGCCGGTCTTTTTAAGATCCCTTTTTACCTCAGGTACAAAGCCAAGGCTACCAACTTTTAAGGATTAGGAAACTGTCACTGGGGAACTGACCCCAAGAAAGCTCAGATGACAAATTCTCAGTTAAGGGCCTAAGGGAAAGGAATGAGAATGGGGAAGGGCCCAGGCCCCCCTGAGTCACTACAGCTGATGGCTCCTTGGGTGTTCAGAGGGATCTCAGAGCACCTTCTGCGCCCTCCAGGGCTCCTCCCATTTCCTTTTCCAGGAAATCTTCCCAACTCAGGGATTGAACCAGAGTCTCCTGCATTGGCAGGTAGATTCTTTACCACTGAGTCACCTGGGAAGCCCCTTCTTTTCCTTATACCCCTCCAAATCCCCAATTTCTGTATTATCACAGGCTCTTTTCCAGTCTTGGCCACATCACCCCATCTCTTTGCTGATCTGGGCACTGGCTGGTGAAACAGCATGTACCTTGGGGTCTAGTTTTCTGCTTCTTGCAGTTCAGGCCAGTAACGCTGCAAGCCTTCTCTGTTTCTTTAATCTGCTCTGTTTAAGCAGACAGCTAGGAGCTGGAAAGTGTTCCTGTTGGCTGAGCTCTCAGGGCTGTTCCCTGACATGAAGCTGGCAGAAGAAAGAAGCAGTGCAAGGGTATTTCATCTCTCCCTACACCCAGAGAGAAGGATCGCAGGAGGCCACGGCTTCCTTTTGCTTGCTTCCTGGCTAGGTTGAGTGTTGGGTGGAGCAGAAGAAAGGACCCTCATACCCAATCTCCTGGCAGTGGGTTGAATAGTGTTCCTCAGGTAGATGCGTCCTAGTACTACAGTCCAGCACCTGTGAAGGTGCCCTTATTTGAATATAGGATTTTGCAGATGATTTTAGTTTTGATGGCATCTGAATCCAGTGATGGCCTCCTTACAAGAGACAGAAAAGGGAAATCTGAGACCCAGAGACATAGAAAGAAAGACTAGTGATGATGGAGGCAGAGATTAGAGTACTGATGTGGGCTAAACAACACCAGGAGCCACCAGAAGCTGGTAGAGACAAGGAAGGACTCTCCCCTAGAGACTTCAGAAGGCACCTGGCCCTACTGACGCCTTGATTTCAGACTTCTGGCCTACAGACCCGTAAGAGAATAATTCCTGTTGGACTGTAGCCTACCAGGCTTCTCCGTCCATGGGATTCTCTAGGCAAGAATACTGGAGTGGGTTGCCATTTCCTTCTCCAGGGGATCTTCCCAACCCAGGGATCAAACCCGGGTCTCCTGCATTGCAGGCAGATGCTTTACCCTCTGAGCCACCAGGGAAGCCCCTCTTAAGCCACCTAGTGTGTGGTAATTTGCTATGGCGGCCCTTGGAAACTAATATATCTCCCTAGGTAAACTCTACCAAGAGTAGAATAATTTCTCTTGACACAAAAAGGATCAGATCAGATCAGATCAGTCGCTCAGTCGTGTCCGACTCTTTGCGACCCCATGAATCGCAGCACGCCAGGCCTCCCTGTCCATCACCAACTCCCGGAGTTCACTCAGACTCACGTCCATCGAGTCAGTGATGCCATCCAGCCAGCTCATCCTCTGTCGTCCCCTTCTCCTCCTGCCCCCAATCCCTCCCAGCATCAGAGTCTTTTCCAATGAGTCAACTCTTCACACGAGGCGGCCAAAGTACTGCAGTTTCAGCTTTAGCATCATTCCTTCCAAAGAAATCCCAGGGCTGATCTCCTTTAGAATGGACTGGTTGGATCTCCTTGCAGTCCCAGGGACTCTCAGGAGTCTTCTCCAAAACCACAGTTCAAAAGCATCAATTCTTTGGTGCTCAGCCTTCTTCATAGTCCAACTCTCACATCCATACATGACCACAGGATAAACCATAGCCTTGACTAGAAGAACCTCTGTTGGCAAAGTAATGTCTCTGCTTTTGAATATGCTATCTAGGTTGGTCATAACTTTCCTTCCAAGGAGTAAGCATCTTTTAATTTCATGACTGTAGTCACCATCTGCAGTGATTTTGGAGCCCCCAAAAATAAAGTCTGACACTGTTTCCACTGTTTCTCCATCTATTTCCCATGAGGTGATGGGACTGGATGCCATGATCTTCGACTTTCATCAAGAGGCTTTTTAGTTCCTCTTCACTTTCTGCCATAAGGGTGGTGTCATCTGCATGTCTGAGGTTATTCACATTTCTCCCGGCAATCTTGAGTCCAGCTTGTGTTTCTTCCAGTCCAGCGTTTTGCATGATGTACTCTGCATAGAAGTTAAATAAGCAGGGTGACAATATACAGCCTTGACGAACTCCTTTACCTATTTGGAACCAGTCTGTTGTTCCATGTCCAGTTCTAACTGTTGCTTCCTGACCTGCATACAGATTTCTCAAGAGGCAGATCAGGTGGTCTGGTATTCCCATCTCTTTCAGAATTTTCCACAGTTTATTGTGATCCACACAGTCAAAGGCTTTGGCATAGTCAATAAAGCAGAAATAGATGTTTTTCTGGAACTCTCTTGCTTTTTCCATGATCCAGCGGATGTTGGCAACTTGATCTCTGGTTCCTCTGCCTTTTCTAAAACCAGCTTGAACATCAGGAAGTTCACGGTTCACATATTGCTGAAGCCTGGCTTGGAGAATTTTGAGCATGACTTTACTAGCGTGTGAGATGAGTGCAGTTGTGCAGTAGTTTGAGCATTCTTTGGCATTGCCTTTCTTTGGGATTGGAATGAACACTGACCTTTTCCAGTCCTGTGGCCACTGCTGAGTTTTCCAAATTTGCTGGCATATTGAGTGCAGCACTTTCACAGCATCATCTTTCAGGATTTGAAATAGCTCAACTGGAATTCCATCACCTCCACTAGCTTTGTTCGTAGTGATGCTTTCTAAGGCCCACATGACTTCACATTCCAGGATGTCTGGCTCTAGGTCAGTGATCACACCATCGTGATTATCTGGGTCATGAAGATCTTTTTTGTACAGTTCTTCTGTGTATTCTTGCCATCTCTTCTTAATATCTTCTGCTTCTGTTAGGTCCATACCATTTCCGTCCTTTATCGAGCCCATCTTTGCATGAAATGTTCCTTTGGTATCTCTGATTTTCTTGAAGAGATCTCTAGTCTTTCCCATTCTGTTGTTTTCCTCTATTTCTTTGCATTGATTGCTGAAGAAGGCTTTCTTATCTCTTCTTGCTATTCTTTAGAACTCTGCATTCCGATGTTTATATCTTTCCTTTTCTCCTTTGCTTTTCGCTTCTCTTCTTTTCACAGCTATTTATAAGGCCTCCCCAGACAGCCATTTTGCTTTTTTGTATTTCTTTTCCATGGGGATGGTCTTGATCCCTGTCTCCTGTACAATGTCATGAACCTCATTCCATAGCTCATCATGCACTCTATCTATCAGATCTAGGCCCTTAAATCTATTTCTCACTTCCACTGTATAATCATAAGGGATTTGATTTAGGTCATACCTGAATGGTCTAGTGGTTTTCCCTACTTTCTGCAATGTAAGTCTGAATTTGGCAATAAGGAGTTCATGGTCTGAGCCACAGTCAGCTCCTGGTCTTGTTTTTGCTGACTGTATAGAGCTTCTCCATCTTTGGCTGCAGAGAATATAATCAGTCTGATTTCAGTGTTGACCATCTGGTGATGTCCATGTATAGAGTCTTCTCCGATAGTGGGTTACAAATTGGTTCTCACAAGTTGGGATGAATTAACTCACAGGTTATGCTACCCCTGTGCCTGGTTGGCATATACAGTGGAAGCTTTTACCCAAAGGTAATTTTGGTCTGTGAAGGGTTATTGGGTATTTGGTTAGAGTAAAACACAATGAGGGCATTATGAGGTCATGAAAATCCCAGAAAAGAAGATGGTTGGAGATGACTTCAAATAACTACAAGGGCTAAACTGATTGCCTAGAGACAGGAAGGGTCCCCTCCCTCAATCCCCATACCCCCCCACCCCATCCCGGCCCCCATAGATTGGCAGAGCTCTCAGTCACATTTTCACATTCCAACTCCCCCTTGTCCTGGAGTGGAGAGTTGGAGACAGACTAGAATTTCTTATTCCAGGACACAGTCTCTCCCAAGACTGGGAGACCAGGCCCTTCCTCACCTAGATCACTGCCTATCACTGCCTTAGCGGCTCATCCTCCTTTCATTCTCCAAGCCTTACCTCCCACTCCAAAGCTGGCTTCCTTGGAAAGCATATACAAATCTAGGCGAGGTTCTTGAGTTTGGCTGAGCAGAAAATCACATTCACTTAGAGGGAACTCTGGGGCTGTGTGCAAAGCAAAGTCCACTTTGGAAGAAAACTAGACAGTCAACCAAGACACTCTTTAATTCATAGAAATGAAAGAAAGATGTTGTGATGCTTGTTGGTATGGGACAAACCAAGTGGTTAAACGCAGAAACCAAAAGTGTCAGAGAGTGTAGTTGAATACTCCTCTTTTTATTTCCTCTGATATACTATGTGACCATGGCAAAGCAGTACATTGTCTGGACAAGCTTCTCTATGGGAGACAGAGCAGTGAGCGAGCAACAGCTGATTGCTTAATTTTCAGGAATTTTGAGAAAATGTTGTTCAGCACAGCCATTATTAAAATTAAAGTATAAAACTTACAATTAAAATCAGTGCTTCTTGCTAGGGGGTGATTTTGTACCCCAGGAGACATTTGGCAATGTTTGGAGAGGTTTTGATTGTCACACTGAATAATGCTACTAGTCTCTCGTGGGTAGAGGCTAAGGGATGCTGCTAAACATCCTATAACCACAGGCCAGATCCCTAATAAAAAATTACCCAGCCCCAAATGTCAACAATATCAAGGGTGAGAAATCCTGAATTAAATCAATTAAATAAAAAACAGGTAAACAGCACATCAAATTCATCACTTCCTGTTTACTAGTATCTCTCTTTTGAGGCGACAGATCTCTGCATGTATTGCATCTGCATGGTAGAAATACTTTATTATGGTGTGAACTGTGTATGTCTTCCCAACTCCACATTCAGTAAATCATGTCAGTACCTTCAAACTAGCCATGGTGGGTGGATTTACACCAAGGAAATAGGCAAACATTACCTATAAGGTCTCCCCTCATTTTTGGAGATCCAGTTGTTAAGTATTCTACAGTACACCACTTCAGGTATATATAGGTATAGGGTACCTGAATTGTGGTGGGATCTTCTCCTTCATTTTTCACTTCTCTCAAAAGATCACAGTGAAATGGAGATGTCCGTTTTTCTAAACAAAAACTGGGAGGGGATACAAAGGTGGCTAGAAAAATGAAGTCTCATATAAAAAGGCAAAAGAAAGAAATGGAAGAAATAAGGTGTTTACAAGAAACAATTGTTAATGGGAAGTAAGTCATGCATCTAAATCTATCTTTTTACACTATTAGAACATCTGGGTGAAAACTGAAAAATCAATCTTTCACCCAGATATCTTTTCTGAGTGATACCGGTAGACAAATACTTGAACATTCAGAGTCCATGAAGCATAATATCAAAATACTAGGAAATAGTAGGATGAGTTTCCACTTTTTTTCCTGCTGTTTAGATATGTGAAAGCAGTTTCACTTTTACTAAAGTAGAACTTGACTTCAGGATGACCCACACTAGAAACCAGCGAGGACACTAGACAGATTTGCCTACGTGGCTCATGTAGAATTTGAGATTACTCTGCGTGGTAACAGACTTAAAGAGCCTCCCTCAATAAGAAAATGTGATGGGGTGATAGGGGAAGACAACAAGAAAAAAAACAAAACATTTTAAAGTAAAGGAAAATTTGTACGAATTTTAAAACCAAGTACATGAACGAAATAAGTCTGGTGAATAACATGGTGGCTTTGAGAGCAAAGCCTGGGGGAAGTTTCTCTGAAGCTGAGAAAATTCTGAACTGGGCAGAGAGCCAGGAGAGCCCCGGACACTGACAGGTGTGGGCTGTGATCGAAGATGAGTTATCTTGCAGTCCAGGAGCTGGGAGTTGGCCAAACAGTGAGGAAATGGGGCTAGGACTGTGTTTGAGGAGGTGTGGGTAAAGGAGAATGTCCACTCAGATCCTGTGAACCCAGACAACCGACCCTAGTCCTCGTTCTCCAAAAGGTGGAAGTAGGTGGAGAGCGCACCAGTTCCTGCTGGGCATCTCAGATGTTGGGTTACCAATGGTCAAGTCAGCTTCAGCTTGAGGGGCTACATGAAAAATTAGTTTCCTAGAAAAAAGACAGGAGGGACCATTACAAAATATAAAACAGGACATCTCCACTAGCTAGGGCTATGGGTAGCCCCTATTCTCTTCTTTCTACAGTTTTGTATTTCTAAAATGTTCTATCATAAACAGTGGCTAATTTATAACCAAAAAGAAAAAAGTTGGTTCTAAAAGGAGAAGGTGAACACAGTCAGTATATGTAAAAGTGTCTTTTTACATATGTCTTCCCAGTTTGTAGTATAATCCAAGATAGTCAGCCTGAAACAGCCCTGAACTGTCCTTGTTGCAATTTGGGTTTGTTTTCCCTAATTTCATGATCACTGTCTAACTAATGATACTTTGGCTATTTAGTAAAGACTCAGATTGACTTACATCTATCTGATTTTAATACCTCAAAGGCAGAGCAATTTAGACCAGTGATTCTCACACTTCTTTGCCCAGCTCCTCAATTTCAACTCTAATTCCCACTGTTTTCTAACTAGAATGAAAATATATTTGAATATTCACTTTATTTGAGTGAAGTGAAAAAGTGTATGAAAGTATTAGTTGCCAAGTCATGTCCGACTCTTTACAACTTCTGGACTGCAGGCCTCCAGGCTCCTCTGTCCATGGAATTCTCCAGGCAAGAATACTGGAGTGGGTCTCCTGTACTGCAGATCAGTAATTTTTACCTGTTATTCTTGAAATTTGAATTTTAATATACTGTCCTAACTATTCGAGTTCTGAAATGTGATAATGCCTATATTTTTGTTTTAGATTAATAAAAGATACATATCTTTTATTTATTGTCTACTGATAAATATTTATTATCTATGTTTTAGGTATAGTTTTATGTTCTGTGGACACAACAGTGAACAAAATAGGCAATGTTTCTGCCTCATATAGCAGTATATCTGGTGTGTATATTTCCTGTAAAATTCACTGGGATAGGATTATGGATTCCAGAAAGAGTTGGAAGGCCAAATCCTTTAATAATGTATCCCATTTCATAGTCATGAAAAATGAAGTCAAATGCATTCGTGACTTAGCTACTTAATTGAAGAATTAAGATTAGATCCTCTGTATTTCTAGTTCAGTCCATCTTCTATTATACTTCAAAGATGATAAATACTAATAAAAACTAGACCTCATACCAAGGGTCTCATCTGTTAATAATTATCAGTGACTTCCTTAGCTTGATTTAATGACTGTTCTCAACTTTCATCCTACTGGTCTCTGCAATATTTGGCACTGGAATCATCTCTGGGGTGAACCTGAACTTTAGGTTTGAGTTTCAGCTACGAGTGTACAAATCAACCAATACAGAGTTGGCACTTACAACAAATGTTAGCTCTCCTCTCTTACTTCTAATAACACACTATTATTTTATTCTCACCTCTGATGTCACCAGTTGAACCTGTTTCTACCTCACCCTTTTGCTAGATTCTTCTTTCCTCAAGCCCCGCTAGAAGCTCTGTTCTGAGACCTATGCACTTCTTCCTATATTTCCACTGATGAGTTTAATCACCCTCTCTTTGAAAATGACTTTTAGATCCACAGCTTGAGTCTCAGTCTCCTGTATTCCCTGTGTCTTGTATTTTGTGTAGCCTGTAGGAATCCTGAGTATTTTGCTGTCAGCTTCATTCAACATGTGCCAGGGACTTCCCTCGTGGTCCAGTGGTTAAGAATCTGTCTTCCAATGCAGGGGATGCAGGTTCGATCCATGGTTGGGGAACTAAAATCCACATGCTGCAGGGTATCTAAGCCCATCCACAAGTAGAGAGAAGCCCACACACCACAATGAAAGATCTGCATGAGGCTACAAAGACCTGATGAAGCCAAAAACAAAAAAACAAACACATTTAAATGTCCCAAACAATTCATTATCTCTTTCTCCAAACCATCTTTTCTTTTCTAGGCAACATCTTTTTGTGTTTTAGGCAAAGGAAGAAATATATCTGAAGACTGAAAGAAGAGAGGAATGTGTATCTCTAAAGAAATGACAGAAATTCAGGATGACTGGAAGATGGAGATGGGGAAGCAGAGCCTGGAAGGGATGATCAGGACCAGATTCTGAAATCCTGGAGCCACATTAAGGATTTATGAGTTGCTCATGAAACCTAGCGGGGACCTCTTAACAGTAAGAAGCTAGCTACTGACAAAAGAATCTTTGAGAAAACAGACTCCAGAAGAGTATTGGCATGGCAGCAAGGACTCTGGCCACCTGAGAATTTCCTTGGGCACATTAGGGCAAATCTGACTCCTAATAAGGAGCATCAAGAGCATGTATGGAGCTTCCCAGGGATATTTTTGGAGTGCATACTGACTACTGCATCCTGAATGAGGTCAGACCTCATAAAGTGGTCCATGAGGTCTTTCATTTTTTTGGTGAGAGCCAAAGGAGCCTGGAAAATCCCATGGACGGAGCAGCCTGGTGGGCTGCGGTCCATGGGGTCTGGAAGAGTCGGACACGACCGAGTGACTTCACTTTCACTTCTCACTTTCATGCACTGGAGAAGAAATGGCAGCCCACTCCGGTATTCTTGCCTGGAGAATCCCAGGGACAGGGGAGCCTGGTGGGCTGCTATCTATGGGGTCGCACAGAGTCGGACACGACTGAAGTGACTTAGCAGCAAAGGAGCCTTGCTGGTAAAGAACTTCTCCCCAGTGAGGACATTCCAGCCTGTGTCATTGGGTCTAGTTTGTATATCTGTGGATCAGTAAGTCCCTATATGTCTTAGCACCTCCAGACTTCAAAGTAGACATGAAGATGCTACCCGCTCCAACACTGGGAGTAAGATAAAGTCAGTGAAATTCTTGAAGGCCACAGAAAAGTACCTGGTAAATATGAGACTATTAATAAAAAGTTAAATGAAGAAAATCTGAAGAAAAGAGACAGTCTTTTGGAAATCCAATCCCGACTGGCCGTGACAGAGGTAGTGGACAGCAAGCCTGGCCAACCTCACAAATCAGACTCTCCTTAAGTAGCTACTGTCAACAGGGTGGTGAGGGAGAGATTTAGTGCTCATCCCCAGACCATCACATCTGTTGTGCTTCAGAGCATGTGAAAGATGATAAATCATATAGGAATATGAATTGATGCTGCTAATTTGGTGCTGAGTCCCTTCCATTTGCCATGGAATCATCAGAAATACCTCAACAAAGCCAGGTGCCCTTTTCTTAAAATTACATAACCAATCAAACAATAAATTTATTAATTCCTAACATAAGAGTGACTCATACAGAGTTTTACATTAGGGAAAAAAAATCTGACAGCCAAGAGGTCTCACTGGTTCTAATGATCTAATGAGTAATTCTGTCCATTAAGGGAAGATGTGGCTTCCTGATTAACGTGGAACCTTAGCAGTGTTTTTAATAAAAGTTTTAATACATACTGCTGTTCAGCTGGTGTCATGTTTAATTAAAACCTTGAAAGCTCCTAGAGAGCTCTCTCTCCTCTTCACCAGATAAGGAGATGCAGAATGCCTCTGGGGGATAGGAAGAGGACAGGGCAGGTAGGGGACGCAGGGCTGAGGAGGGTGGAGAGGAGAGTGGCCAAGCAGTGTTCACATGAGGGCTTTGCTGGTGCCAAGGCCAGTTTCTGCCAAAGGAGGCTGGGTCAAATTTTATCAGCTCTCCTATCTCCTCACTGTAATGGAGGAAAAAAAAAAAAACAGAGGACAGAGAGTACTCTTAAAAAACACACACTCGTGTGGTTTTTGTTTTGTTTTCTTTGCACTTGGACTAGTGTAATAGGACTCAGCACAGAAACCTAGGGGTGACACTAGGCAGTGCATGACCCTAAAACACATTGCTCTCATCCTAATACCTTTTATTAGGGACACCATGAACGTGCATGGCTTCATCGCTTCATGAAAAAAGGAAGGGAGGGACTTCCCTGGCAGTCCAGTGGTTAGGACGTCTCGGTTCCACTGCAGGCGGCATGGTTGAGATAACTGGTCAGTGAACTAAGATCCCACATGCGCAGTGTGGCCAAAAGAAATGAATTTTTAAAAATTGTTTTAAGTTTACAAAAGGAAGAGAGCTGCAAGAGATCTAGAAAGCAAAAGGCAGCTAGCTCTTGATTTAAAATTATATGATACTAAGTGAAAATAGTGCAGAATAAAAGTGATACATATGTATATATAGGCATAGTGTGCATATACATGTACTGATTCCAGTTATGGAATATATAATATACATGCACACTTACATACATTCAAAAAAAGCTAGAGGAAATGCTCCCTATTGTTAATAGTGATTAAAAGCCTTTGGTTGGTAGGAGTATCAATAAATTTTATTTTTTTATTTTATACATTTAAATATTCAATGAATAGTCTACAATGAGTATGAATTGAAAATACTATAAACATATCATTTATATTATTCAAATAAGCATTGTTTCAAATTATAAGGCAACTTAAGCCATACCTCTGTTCTCAAAATACAGGAACAAAATACAGGAACACCTAAAACTACATGTAAAAGGACACATAGAAAATCACAGGCCAAAAAAAATCTCTACTTTAAAATAACAATGTCCAGGCACTTAAGTTGCATGGTGTGGAACACTGTAAAAAGATATAGCTGTGTCATCAACAGATAAGATACCCTCAGAGGTAACTTAAGAAACAGTGGCTGGCTTTAAAATGACTAAAAAGAAAACCTGACAATAAAATTCACTTAAATATCTGACTCTGCAAAAAAAAAAATTACACTCTGTCCTAGAGGAGTACTATGTAATTGAAAAGCCTATGGTGTAACAAGAACATCCTTAGTGTAAGGGACAATCCCAAAAGTGATAAAATAAAAATGTGAGCTCTTAAGCACTTTTTAATGTTTCAAAGGCAATGGGGGACTGACTGCTAGGAATAGGATGGTGGCTGTTTCACTTGATAATATGTTTTTAAGCTGAAAAATCCCTTAGCAAGAGATGAGAAGTTGTCATTAAGGAAGCTGGAGGCTCAATCAGGTACCAAGGGGGCTTTTAGATTAAGCTGTTGAATCAGTCTGCTTTTGGGATATAAGAATGTGACCAGTGCTTTGTTGGCAGGAAAACGCAAGCTCCCAGGGATCTGCTGGGACCATAAAGGTAGTATTTGAACTTGTGCTTTCTGTTCAAGATGGGAAATTGAGCATAGTCCATACCTCATTTTTGCACACCGAACATAGGAAAAGATAGAACAATCTTTGAATAATCAGACTTAACTAACATGTATCTCACACTGAAATCCAAGAAAGAGACTTCTCACTAGACAAATAGTGATTCCTTAAACCTTGAAAGAGGTAAATGAAAAAGAGAATCCTTAACGGGCAATAGGGCCAATGCTTTCACCTACAATGAAGCCAAGACCACCCTCAGGTGTCTGGAAGTTGGGTCATGGGGCTCGCTGGTATTACAGAACTAAACTGTTCTGCATCCCTGCCATCAGCCAAAGGTTGGGGTTGGGGTGGTGTTGAGCTGTTCATCAATGTCAAGGTTAGGAAGTCTTCAGTCATACGAGACCAGAACCGAGAGCTGCCCTGCACCAGTGAGGATGGGCTTGGAACCACACCACCCATCCAGGAAGGGGTTAAACCAGTAACCAGCACAGGCCTGACCTGGAGCCATTTCCCTTCAAGCCTGGAGCTGAGACCCTGCAAGACTGTTTTCCTGGGGTATCACCTTAAAATACTCAAGAGGTGAAATCTCTGGTGGAAGACGAGTTCACAAACCAAAAATCCTTCAGCCTGTGTGGGAGAATAACACCTTGAAAGGGAGACAACAAACAGAAGAACTTATCTGAAGTGAATAGAGATACTAGAATACCCTGATGAGCTTTTGACTATCTTTAAGAAACTCAAAGAGATAAAGGAGGCAATAGCATTCGTGGAAAAGAATGTAAGATATGGAATAACAAGAGGGGGTTCCAAGAAAGAAAACCCTTAGAAATTTTGGAAATGAAGGCTGCAAGAAAAGAAATTAAATCATTGTTTATGTGGAAAATGAAACGTTGAGGCTAAAGACGTAGCTCCTGGCATCAGAAGAAAAGCAAAGAAGACAGAGATGAAGGAAGTAGACTCTCATATAGGCAGGGAAACCAGGAGAGATGTCCTGCTGAGACCATGGAGCTGCCTGGGCACAAGGCATTGCTTGTATGCTACGTTGGTGGCATGATGTGGTAGCCCTGAGAGCTCAGTGAATTTTGTGGGAGGTAGATGGTAGGAAGAGATGATTCAAAGGGAGGGGCTAGAGGCACTTTAACAGCTGGGCTAGTGAACAAACAATAAAATAGAAATTAGAGCACAGAGGCATGGTGCTGGGTTAGTGTGAGGTAGGAAGGAACTCAGGTCATATATTTGGAAATAGGCAGCTTAGCTTGGAGAACTAAGAAAGGGCTAAGTGTCTCCACTGAAGCTTACTGGCAAATTCCTTAACAGGCAAGCCCAGGGGACATCCATCTAGGTGGAAATGGAGAGGGTTGCTTGGGTCACTGACCATATTTGGTTAAAGGTTTCAAAATTGGATTTGTAACTTATTTATAATTCCTCAGAAATTACTCAGTTCTGGAGCTCAAATTTGCTGTAAAATCGTAAAAAATAACCAAAATTGCTTTTGCACATAGCTCTGCCTGTATGCAGAGAAATTTATTCTGTCTGATGCTTCTTCTACAAGTATTCAAACTAGCCAATTCAGAGCTTGGCAAATGGCCTTTGTGAACAGTACAGAAATATCAGGGAAGACCAGAGAGGGGGAGCCTAGGGTTGAAACAAGCCCCCAGACTGGTTCTAAGTACTTTACGAATATTAATTTCATACTTAATCAAGATCTTGGGTACCAGTCATAGTTCCATCCTGATTCAATGACTCGATCCTGGTGTCTCAGCTTCCCCATGGGTCCCAGTAGATAATCGTAACTCCTCTACCTACTTAATGAGGGTATTTGGAATATCTATTGCAAGGATATAGGACTTCCCCAGTAACTCAGCTGGTAAAGAATCCACCTGCAATGCAGGAGACCCAAGTTCAATTCCTGGGTCAGGACAATCCCCTGAGAAGGGATAGGCTACCCACTTCAGTATTCTTAGGCTTCCATGGTAGCTCAGATGGTACAGAATCCACCTGTAATTCAGTAAACCTGGGTTTGATCCCTGGGTTGGGGAGATCCCCTGAAGAAGGAAATGAATGGCTACCCACCCCAGTATTCTGGCCTGGAGAATTCCATGGACTATACAGTCCATGAGGTCACAAAGAGTCGGACACAATTGAGTGATTTTCACTTTCACTTTGCAAGGATATAAATGAAAAGACTTTATTAACTGTGATGTAAAATCAGGGTAGTGACTTGGGGGGACATTCCCAGGGGAAGGAGGAATTATAACCCAAGGCCTAGATTATAGACTTCATTCTTCTCAATGGGAGCATCAAGAGTAACTGTAGATTTGTGTGATGGCTGTACAGGAGGGCAGGACAGAAAAATGGTGCTCCCTCAGCTTCTTTGAGTGTCCTGTAGAGTTAAGAGAGCCATGGGAAGAGATTACCAGAAGTAAAAAAAAAAAAAACAAAGGGGGCAGGAAAGTCATACGAATAAGCCTGAAGAACACGTCCAGGGGAGCAGTATTGGGTTCAGGTGACTCAGAATACAGTTTGGGCAGATTCCAACAAAAAGGGTCCCGAACCTCGCCGTTGCATTTGTGGCCTGGATGGCCTTCAGCAGACCCAGATGCAAAGCTTACCAAATCACCAGAGCCGAGGGGCAGATAGATGTTCTGATGGGAACAGCCTTAAGGTGACACAGAAGGAAGCTGGACAGGGCTGGCCAGAGGCCCTGATGTTGCCTCCTACGACACTTGAAGGTGTGAGGGGGCAGGAACTCAGCCCGGCTCAGCATTCTCTGGGGTGTGAGCCTCTCGTAGTAGGATGCTTATTTACTGGGACGTTAAAGGCCTGCTACCTAGTTTATGTTACCAATTGCCTGTGGTGCCACTGAAATGATAGCGATCTGAAACAACCTCGATATGAATCATATACTTTTGTTTTTTTCCTGATAGTGTGCCAACAAGATGCAGTTATCATTTTCCTGAAGAAAAGGGCTGGATTTTCCCCTGATTCTTGTTAGGGAGGGCTGGGATGGAAACTTCCACATTCCATTTGCCTGGGAGCAGCCAGACCTGGGTTGCCTCCTAGCTCAGGATCCAACACAGACAGGTCTGGAGAAAAAGACTCTTCTCACAGAATCACTGAGAGCCAGGCCTGGGGAGTACAGCAGTCACCAAGTCCAATGGCCTTTCTTGGAACTCTATTTTTGAATGAATGGCTCTGAAGGGGCCTGGAGTCACCTGCCTGGACTCTTGATGTATAAAAGTACTTTATTTTTTGGTTTAAGTAAGGTTAAGCAATGTGCCCAGGACCACATGACAAGGGATTAGCAGTACTGAATCCAGAACTCAGGGTGCCTGACTCTCAGTTGGGGAGTCCCTGTTCTGCTTCATAATGTCACTGCCTCTCACCTGCCTCCCAGCGGAGGAAAAATAGCAGCATGAAGAGGCCAGAACCTCTGTGAAAACACAGAATGACAGTAAGGAAGGTCCAAGAACTCCTTCTGTGTCACGTTCGGAGAAGAGGTGGTTCCCTCACACTGTCCCCAACACACCAGGTACCACATTCTCTCTGAAAACTTCCTGGAGCATTTGCTTACCTAATAGGACTGCGAAGGATAAAACCCACCATTCAGTTTATCAGTCTGACCTTATAATTCTCCTCTTCCTGGAAGACTTCCTTTTTTAGCCACTCTTTCCTGGCTAGATATTACTCATCTTTAGGTCTCTGTTCTCATTTCATTTCCTGATTCACCAATTTAAATGATATTTCCCTGTTATAATTCCTAATTAACCCTTTATTTTCCTTCCTATGCAATTAGCAATTACGTAAAAACTATTCAAATTATTTCTTCAATATCCATCTCTCCCATCAACAGTAAGTGGCACGAGGCCAGGACTGTGTCCATCATTGTAAGGTCAAGCACAGAGGCTGGCAAACTACAGCTTGTGGGCCAGATCTGGCTTGCCACCTGTTTTTGTATGAACCAAGAGCTAAGAATACTTTTTACACTTTTAAATAGTTGGGGAAAATATCAAAAGAAGTGTATTTTGTGATGTGAAAATTATATGAACTTCAAATTTCAACGTGCATAAATAAAACTTTATTGGAACACAGCTATTTTCCTTCATTTACGTATCAACTCTGGCTGCTTTCAAGTTACAGTGGCAGAGCTGTAACATGAGAGTAGTTACAACAGTGAAGAAAAGCAGAGAAAGGCCATGCTAAAGTTCAGACATGTGTCAGGGATTAAACTCAGACCTTTCAAACTCCTGCAGTGTTTCCACTTATTGGATTTCTCCAAACTGACAACAAGGACTGCAAAAACCATGGCCCAGAATCTACCCGGGCCCACAGCAGGTTTTCTAGATATCCATGATAGGTAAATATCCCTGAGGACCTGGGATAAAAGGTGCTTTGTTAAAAGCCACTTTAAATACCTCCCTGAGAAAAGATACTTACAGGGATAAAAGCATTTCTGCTGAAAAGAGGTCTGATGTGTTCTGTTTATGCGGAAGTTGAGGTTTCTTTCCATTCTGTTACAAAATGCAACAACCCCAGGAGTTTTATGTTCTGATGCCACATCGCTCTGCTTTCAGATCTTGCTTTTGTTCCTGCTCACATTTCCGACATGGGAACAAAGCCACAGGCTTGTGCAAACAAATGTCCCTGGATTAGAGTGCCCTGCTCGAGCCAGTTATATTAAGATGGCAATACTGGTATTAATTTCAGTCTCTTGAAAGTCAATGAATCCTCCCTTCAATCATTGCTGTTGGAATATTCAGGCATATTTCATCCCAACTAATAAATATAGGTGATGTTTAAAGACAATGAAAATTGTTGGAAGAAGCTAGGCAGAAGAGAATAATCTACAGCCCAGAGGAAACCATGTTTGAATTGATAGCTTCAATCTCATAAACTCTCTGGATTGGAAGAGGTCTTAAAAGATTGTCTAGCTGTAAAAGACAAAATATTTATGTCTTCCTAAAATTCATGTTTTGCAGCCCTAAACCCCAAAGTGATGGTAAAGGTAGGGCCTTTGGGAGGTAATTAGTTTAGATGAGGTCATGAGAGTGAGGCCCCCATGATGGGATTAGTGTCCTTATGGAAGGAAAGTTATGACCAACCTAGATAACATATTGAAAAGCAGAGATATTACTTTGCCAACAAAGGTCCATCTAGTCAAGGCTATGGTTTTTCCAGTGGTTATGTATGGATGTGAGAGTTGGACCGTGAAGAAGGCTGAGCACCGAAGAATTGATGTTTTTGAACTGTGGTGTTGGAGAAGACTCTTGAGAGTCCCTTGGACTGCAAGGAGATCCAACCAGTCCATCCTAAAGGAGATCAGTCCTGGGTGTTCATTGGAAAGACTGATGATGAAGCTGAAGCTCCAATACTTTGGCTACCTCATGTGAAGAGTTGACTCATTGGAAAAGACTCTGATGCTGGGAGGGATTGGGGGCAGGAGGAGAAGGGGACAACAGAGGATGAGATGGCTGGATGGCATCACTGACTCGATGGACGTGAGTCTGAGTGAACTCCAGGAGTTGGTGATGGACAGGGAGGCCTGGTGTGCTGTGATTCATGGGGTCGCAAAGAGTCGGACACGACTGAGCAGCTGAACTGACTGAACTGAACTGAAGAAGAGGAAGTGAGACCAGAGTTTTCTCTTTAACATGTGATGCATCCGAGAGGGAAACTCTGCAAGACTATGCACCTGCAGGTCGGAAAGAGAGCTCTCACTCAGAGCTGGATCTGCCAGTACCTTGATCTTGGCTTCTCAGCCTCCAGACTGAGAGAAATAAATGTTTATTTTTAAAGCCTCCCAGTCTCAAGATGTTGTTATAGCAGCCCACAATGACTAAAAAGCCAGCCCATCCACGATCTGAATATTTTTTTTCTTTCTTTTTTCTTTTTTAACTTTACAATATTGTATTGGTTTTGCCATATATCAACATGAATCCGCCATAGGTATACACGTGTTCCCCATCCTGAACCCTCCTCCCTCCTCCCTCCCTGTACCATCCCTCTGGGTCGTCCCAGTGCACCAGCCCCAAGCATCCAGTATCGTGCATCGAACATCCATGATCTGAATATTGACCCTCCTCTCCACCACTTCTGCTTGAATATGTATGTGATGCTACCTCCCACGCCTCTGCCAGAATCAAAATGGCAGATCATCAGTGGAAATTTGTGCCCTCTAAGTCTGACCTCATGTTCTTGGTTCATCCCTTGGATTACATTTCCCTTTCATGAATCAGCCCCACAACCATGCCGTGTCCCTACCTCTCACCCCCATTGCCACATACTCATAACTGTACCAGCTTTCTCTTTTCTAGGCCCAACAAGCTAATACTTCCTGATCATTCTTTATATGACATGGTTCCAAAATTTGTTTTTCCACTGAAGCTTTCAACTTCAGAAAATAAGCAGCCAATATGGTAGATGCTCACTTCATTTCCCTTCCCTGACTCCTTCCCAGGAGTGAGGAAATGAGCTGCAAGTAAGTCAAAGGCTTACTGGATAAGGTACAATGTGGATCATGAAGAGTTGCTCTCAATTTAGACCCAAAAGGTTGTCTAGTTAAAATGGCATAAAGAGTGGATTTTCCTGGTGTCAATCATGGAGAAAAGGGACAAGACCATCGGAAGGAAATGGGAATCCAAATGGGCCATTACAGGTTTTGGGCCCCTGTGCCAAACTTCAAAGAATTTAAGTGTATTTGAGAGTGCTTTTAAATATAAGGAAAAGAAACAACAGCCCTTGTCATATAGAGGTAGCTAGAAACTGGGCATTCCTGTGGGCAGTTAGGAGAATGAGTTTACCTCTTGATGCAGATTATCTGGTTCAATGGTTGGCCTAATCTGACTTGTTGCTTATTTTTGTAAATAACAGAGTCACACCTATGATTTACCTATTAACTATGGTTGCTTTCGTGCTACAATAGCTGAGCCTAGTAGTTGTGACAGAGACTAAGGCTCATTGAGCCTAAAATATTTATTAGTCCTTACAGAAAAAGGGCTTTCCTGGTGACTCAGATGGTAAAGAATCTATGTGCAATGCAGGAGACCTGGGTTCGTTCCCTGGGTTAGGGACAATCTCCTGGAAAAGGGAATGGTGATCCATTCCAGTATTCTTGCCTGGAAAATCCCATGGACAGAGAGCCTAGTGGGCTATAGTCCATGAGATCACAAAGAGTTGGACATGACTGAGTGACTAGCAAAAAAAAAAAAAAATACAGAAAAAGTCTGCCACCAGTGATACAGTTCCGTATTTCCAGTATTGAATGCCTCACCACATTAGTCTTGAGTGACTAATGTGGTGAGGCAACAAATCTGGGGGGTAATTCTTCACACCAGGTGCCCCTCTTGAAAATTCATGGTGTTACTAATTGAGTAAAGGCTTCCAGAAGCCCTGCAGCACACATGTCTGTTTAACTTTGTTTAACTCAGCACTCCTCAGACTCACTTGACCCTATCAACATTCCATTGCAGCATAGGAGCACACTCGCAAAATACCAATCTTGTTGCTTATTACTGTTCTTTGAATTGATTTTCTATTTTTTTCCCCAAGCCCAGGGATGCACCTTGCTTAGATTTTCCAGTCTAGTGACAGTTATGTTGATGAGATCTGAGGGAGGGCTGAGGTGTTTCCTTTAGGCCAGAGTGGTACAGTGAGTAGTGCCTCTCAGCCCGAGGAAGTGGCAACACTAGAAATTTGGGAGAACCCCCAGTGGCCTGCAGGAGTCCCCGTCCAATGCCATCATATTTTCCTTCTTTATTGGATTATTTCTATAAGCAAAGAACATAATTTTTTCATCTCAAAAAACAAACCAACCCTCTCTCGAATGCCATCCCTATGCCACTACACCCATGCCTCTGCTGACATTTGCATCAGAATTCCTCTAAAGCATTGTCTATATTCATCCCCTCCAATCCCCTCTTCCTACTCTTTCTTGAATCCACTCTAGTGAGACTTTCTCCCCTACCATTCCCCTAACATGGCTCTTGTCAAGATCACCATGACTTCTGTGAGGCTAAACCCAAGGTCAAGGCTCAGTCACTGTACTCGTAATATTTGCAGTATTCTGTACAGATAATGCACAGAAGGCAATGGCACCCCACTCCAGTACTCTTGCCTGAAAAATCCCATGGACGGAAGAGCCTGGTAGGCTGCAGTCAATGGGGTCGCTCAGAGTCGGACACAACTGAGTGACTTCACTTTCATTTTTCACTTTCATGCTTTGGAGAAGGAAATGGCAAACCCACTCCAGTGTTCTTGCCTGGAGAATCCCAGGGACGGGGGAGCCTGGTGGGCTGCCATCTCAGGGGTCGCACAGAGTCGGACACAACTGAAGCCACTCAGCAGCAGCAGCAGCAGCATACAGATAATGACTCTTCTCCCCAAACACTTCCTTCTCTAGGCTTCTGGGATCCTGCTCTCCTGTGGCTCTTCTTCTACCTCACTGGCCCCCCTTCTCAGCCATTCCCTGGGTCACTATAATCTCCCTGACCTCCAGATGCTGGAATTCCCCAAGGCCCCCACTAGAATGCCTCCATCCATCTACATGGTCTCTACATGAGCTCATCCTGTCTCATGGCTTTTGATGCCAATGACTCCCACATTTCTATCTCTATCCTCAATTTGGAATGTCCGTTACCCCAAAATTTGCTTGGCTCACTTCATGTTTTTGCTAAAATACTACAGTATCCATACAGTGCTCTCTGACCACTCTATAAATATATGTATAAATAACACCCTCACCCCTCACTCCTGCCAGCCAGTGTTCCCTTAGCATACTTTTTTTTCTCCTCAGAACTTATCACTATCAGAAATATTTAGTTATTGGAACATAAGCTTTATGAATGCAGGTACTCTTTTGTTCTCCAAAAGAGTTAATACAAGGGCTTAGATCCCTGGAAGACACATAGTAGGCACATAGTAATGTTGTAGGATGAATGAATAGAGGTGTGAGTTGTCTATGTTGGGAGTCTAGGAGTCTACATGATTTCATAGCTGGGGGAGCTAAATTTAGGTCTTTTTTGCCTCAAATCACATAGCTTGCAAGTGGCAAAGCTGATATATGAATCCTGGTCATGTGCTTGATGGGGGGTAGACACAAGTTCCATTTCTGCTCTCATGGAGTTTTTCAGTGGTTTTTCAGTTTTTCAGAGCTGTTCGGTCTGACTTTGAACAGACAATGGCAACTCACCCCTTGACCTCTAAGCCAGGTTCTTTCCATTGGCTTCTTGTTACCACCATCAAAATGACCCTTTGAGACTAAGGTCTTTATTCTTAAACAGCCATTACTCCTTCTCAAGGTATAATCTTACAGGATTCTGAGGCATAAAATGAATTTTTACCTCACATTTAAGATAACTTTTTCATCTCTCTAAACTATGACTGTTATTAAGTGTTGAGTCTCATCTTATGTGGTTTGTGAGGAGTCCTTGTGTCTCCTGGCTTGTCTCTCATATTTGTACTTCTAGTTTTTAATGATCATTGGTTATCAAGGTGCATGGTTTTAATCTTGTTACCTTCACCAGAGTCTAGTCCAAAGTACTGTGATTTTGCCCTTCCCTTCAGAGAAGATTCTGCTATACGGTGGCAAGTGGGAAATGGCAGGGGCTCTGTGAGATCTTTAGCCCAAACTGGTGGCCCACACAAGAAAAATGTTAAGAATTATTGTTTCAAGGTCTTCATTCACTCATCTTTCCTTTCAAAGTGAATAACATCTTATAATTCAGAATCTTAGATCTGGATGGAATCTCAAATGTCATACTGTCCCAACAGGTAGCAACAATCAGTGATCCCTGAAACATCTGTGACATGAAGGGCACCTCTGCTTGAGCCGCTGTATCAACAAAATATTTTTACTCTCATACAACTTTCCTTAGGTTGAGTCAAAACCAGCCTCTCTAAAGCCTCCGCACATTGGTTGTGGTCTTTGTCTTTAGACCTAGCTCCTATAAACCTCACTTTTTATTTTTTTGCCAGGTTTTCAAATAGGCCTGTGAGCATAGAAAAATACATCCGACCCATTCGTGTTGAACCTAGATACCAATATAACTTTTTTGGCTATTAAAATAAATACAGGTTAATAAATCTTTCTATATATCCCCAGGCAGCAAGAGAGTTAAAAGTACTGCCATTACCATGGCGCGGATGGAGAAACCAAGGCATACGGATGGCAGATGACTCACTGTAGGCTCAGTGGACAGATGATTCAGGATTCAAGACTGCTTGTCCTTTGCTCTGACTTGGATTCCCTAATGCAGTACATACTCCAGAGAAAGCTATTATAATAACAACTCCAAGAACATTAGAATTCCTATTACTGAGAAAGATGTACTTTCATTTAAAGGGTTTCATTCTCCTTAGATGAGTTCTACTTTCTGCTTTCCCTTCATTCAAATTCCATGTTTATTATTTCCACTCCAGTGATGGCCTGCTAAAGCTAAAATTCCACTCACACGAGCCAGCAAACGCAACTCCAGGCAGCAGCAGACAGGGGCACTTGGTCTGTTGGAGACAATGGTTTCTCTCCAGTTTGGTCAGCAAGCCGGATTTAAACTGACAAGATCATAGCTCTACAAAAACAAGATTTATTAATTGTCCTGAGGAAGGAAAAGGTCACTGGGCAAATGGTACCTTGTATCTCATTTTTCAACTGGGGTCTGGGCATCAGTGTCAAATCATTTCTCTGTAACTAGATTCTGCCTCTCAACAATAATTAAAAAAATGACCCGATAAAATCATTCTGTAGGTCTGCTTGTGTATTTCGTTACTTGAATACATTTCACTTATACTGAAATCAGTCTGGAGTTGCTGACACTGGAGTTTCTTCAGGACCCCACTGAAAAATGTGTTTGAGGGACCATTTATTTCTTCTCCCAGACCCCTGCTGTAGTCCATTTCTCAGGCTTCAGCTCCTAAGGAAGGACAGAAGCTTCCTTCACGTGATCTGGGTCACTAATAATGGCAGGGCATGGGAGGGGGCAGGCTGGGTTTCTACCCATCAGACCAATTGCAATTCGCCTGACAGACTCCAGGGATGGCTGGGCTCAGGGAATGGCAGCAAGAACACCACCATCACAGGTGCAGGCCTTGAGGGGCTGAAGGTGTGCAACATTGTACAGGGAAAGCAACTCGCACAGGGTATTTATTTCTCTAGCTCTCCTGGGCTCCGTTGTGGGCAAATACCCACGATGCCTTGCTTCCCTGGGCTGTGGAAGCACATTTTCAGATTCAACAAACATTTACCGAGTATATACTATGTGCCCATCCAAAAAAGGAAACATTCTCATAAATAGGACTTCATTTAAGCCTCATTACAACCCTGTGAATGAGATGGAGTTGTAATGTCCTGGTCTGGGGGGTTTTGCCTGCTTGTTTGCTATTAAGTGATTTGATTACATGGCTATGTCAGCCATCTTAAATCTTACTGGCAGGAAGATTGGATAAATAAATGAACAAACAGCTGACAGACACATAAGTTCTCCTCTACAAAATGAATCCTTACCAGAGCAGACCCAGGCAGGATGACTTGCCCAAGATCACATGACCTGGAAGTGGCAGAGTTGGGACCTGACACCAGGGCAGGTACCAGGACCCACACTTCCTCCTCTTCCCAGCCCTCTGCCCTACATGTTAATGATCTGTTTAACACCTTGGTACTCAAGAGGTACCCTTGTAATCCCATCTCAGTAGTGTTCTAGCAATGTTTCAATTTTAAATGTGAAGAAAGTAAAAAAGTAAGCCTTTTCAAATACAACTTGCACCTATTCCCTTCTCTTTTAACTTCAAGTTTGCTGTTTTGCTTTGACCCCACTGCACAGCCTGTGGGACCTCAGTTTCCTGCGAGGGACTGAACCCCGGCCATGACAGCGAAACCATGGAATCCTAACCACTAGGCCACCAGGAACCTTTCCCAAGTTTGTTTTTCATTTTTACCTGGGTAGTCAATAAAGTCCCTGATAAGTTTCCTTTCACTCTGCTTTCCTGGTCTCACTCATTCCTGGCAGTCATGCCCACGTCTCAGGGTTTCATGCTTAAGACAAATGTAGGAATTCTGCTTCCAACCTGGATAACTCCTCTCCTGTCCCCAGCGTTATCATGAGATCAACCCATGGTGAGTCAGCTGAGGAGAGTTCTCTCTGGAGGTCATTCTCTTTCCAGCCACTTCTCTTCTGACCTCCTCCTCCTTTTCTCTCAGCCTCAAGCCCTGCAGACTGGCCTGCTGTGGCGGAATCCAGGGTGGTTACTTCTCCAGGTATTTTAGCTCACCAAAGGGATGGAGTGGGAGTGGTAAGGCTACATGGTGCTTACTGAGGGGTTGGGCTATTAATGTGAAAGTGAAGTGAAGTCACTCAGTCGTGTCCGACTCTTTGCGACCCCATGGACTGTAGCCCACCAGGCTCCTCCATCCATAGATTTTTCCAGGCAAGAGTTAATGTTAAGGAGGAGGTGAATGTGGGAACAGGCAGTTTTGCTGTCTCCCCTCCTATCTTCTGAAAAAGACTTTCAATCCTCCTGTACCTTGACCTTCACTGTCCCTCCTTGTAGGTCTACACAGCCCACATTTAGTAAGAATCCTGTCAGGTCAGTTTATCCAGATCCTTACCCTTGACCCCTTGATTTTTGATCAAATTACTCATGACTGCTCCCCATCCAGGTTATAGCTGGTCGCCCCAGCCTGCCTTCAGCAAGAATCCTGTTAAAACCTAATAGGATTTAACCTACTTTCCTAGCAATTTTCCACTCACCAGATACTCTTTGGCAATAAGTGCCCACCTTTCCTTGTCGTATTCAGAATCGAGCCCAGTTCTGCACTAAGGTTTCTTTTATCCTACTGCAATTCTTCCTGAGTAAAATCTGTTTTTACTGCTGTCACCACGGTCCAGCTCTGGTTCTCCTTGATGTGTTTATAAATACCCATCTCCCTCAGAATAATGCCAGACCAGTTTGGGAAGAAAGAATTCAGAGCAAACATAAATCTTCGAAGGCATGGCTTCCTCTCACTCTGGTGTGCTCACATAAGGGGTGGTTGGAGTGAGTATACATGTTAAGGTATATGAATGGAGAGCAAGTTCATGAATTCTAGTTCTATTCACATTTCAATACCCAAATTAAATGTCTAGTCATAAGTGTTCTGCCACAATTGTGGTCATCATCAGTAGCTTTCTGTAAATGAACCTAAAAAACTTTATTAACCCAAATTATTTTTTGAATGCTTGCGCCAAAAGGAAGCCTGGAGCTAAATTTAGTGTTCAACCGCAATCATAAATTTATCCCAGATGCCTGGCATTTCTCATTCTCCTCTCCTTTTAATTAGTTTTGGCTTCCTTTCCATTTTTAATTGTCAAGGTTTATTTGAAATTTAACATAATAAATCGCCTCAATCCCTTTCTCATTTCTACTCAGGAAGTCAAATTAGCTAATATTTTCAGATGTTGACATTTCTTTCAGAGGATAACCCCTTCCTGTAAAAAATCATCTTTGGAAACAGAAGGTAAATGGAAACACAATCCACAGGCTCGCACACTGCTCTTCCTTGCTGTGGATACCAGTAGACATCTGGGCTCCAGTTGGACATGTATCACATAGGAACACATGCATCTTACACATCTATATCTCCTCCACCAAAGAAATAAACCCTCTTCTCTATGGAACAGAGGCTTTGAACACCAGGGAGTAGGCCTGATTTCAGTGTTTTTCCATAACAAATAAATAGCATTTTGTACCATTAAGTGAACTTGCACTGTCCAGCAGAATGGCTTTGCATACTGCCAAATGTGATTATCAAGACTGATTTACTTCTGCCCTATGGTAACCTAGCTACTTAGCTTTGTGAAGATTCAGCTGGACTTGCTTCTTCTTTGGCTAAGCAGAGACAGGGCCACTTCCAGCAAGTCAAGGAAAAGAGGAGCTCCACAGCATAGGGCCTAATAGGCAACAGAGCAGAGCCATTGTGCTTCCTGGCTCCATCATCTTGCTTCCAACTATAGCAGATCTGGTCCAGGCAGCTCAGACTATAAGAGACTCACCAGGGATGCCAAGGAGCTTAAAAAGTGAGGAGGAGCCAGGGGCAGGGTTACTTTCGCTCCACCATTCCTGTCATTCCTGCCCTAAACCAGTGCCCTCCTTTTCTTGGATCCCTGGGTCCTTGGACACCCGATGGCCAGCTCCATTTGCCTTCTTATCCTCCCCTTGACAGCACCCCGCCCCTGCAGCTAGTTCCAGGGGTGCTGGCGCCCCTGGGACTTGGCTTGTCACTCCAGCTCTGCCACTTGTAGCTCTGTATCACTGGACCCCTTGAACTTCAATTTGCTCAACAGTGAGACTAATCCCCACCTCGTGATTAAATGTTAATGTATTTCACAATGAAAACAGAATATCAAAAGGATATCAGCACCTCCAGGTTTGTTGTAGTGCTACTCACAATAGCCAAGAAGTGTAAACTCAAGTATTTGTCAATGGATGAATGGATGAAGATGTGGTATGTATGCATGCATGTACATATGTCTGTATATACATACATACAATGGAATATTATTCAGCCATGAGAAAGAAGGAAATCTTGCCATTTTGTGACAATATAGATGGACCTTGAGGGCATTATGCTAAGTGAAGTAAGTCCACTTGAGAAAGACAAATACTGTATGGTAACATTTATATGTGGAAATTCAACTAGGCAAACTCAGAGGAACTGGGAGTAGAATGGTGGTTGCCAGAGGCTGGGGGACGGGGGAAACGGGGAAATTTTGCTCAAAGGGCACAAACTCATACTTATTAGATTAAGAAGTTTGGAAATCTAATGTACAGTGGTGATTGATTTTAGCTAATAACGCTGTATCATATACTTGAATGTTTCTAAGAGAGTAGATCTCAGATGCTTTTACCACAAAAAAGAAATGATCACACTGTGACAGGATGGAGGTGGTGACTAAAGCTATTGTGGTAATCATTTTGCAATATATAAGTATATAAAATAAATATATTGTACACTTTAAACATACACAATGTTTTGTGTTAATTATATCTCAATAAAGCTGGAAAAATTTTTTTTAATTTAACCTGTTTCAAGTGACTGACAAAATATTGGGGCACTAGTAAAGGGTCAGTTATGGTTAGTTTCCCTCCCTCTCTATCCTCCAGCCCTCACTCCCTGCAGACTCACCTAGCTTGTCTCTCCTCTTCAAGGTTCTCCCCTCTAGACTGATAATACTATCAGTCTATTCACTACAAATGATTCAAAGACTGACAAATATTCTCTTTTTGACCAAACTTTAGTCAGGACCTCTGAGTTCAATGAGGCCTCAACCTCTAAGAGCCCAATTTAGCAAGAATTCTGTCAAGATGGTTTATCCAGAATCGTTCATTCTCAATATCTGATCACCCTAGCCTGCCTTCAGCAAGACTCCTATTATGCCCCTTTAGTCAGAATTCCTCATGTTTTCTCCTGATAGTTCCTCTCTCTAATTTTCCATACCCACCCCTCCAATCCTTGGCTATAAATTACGACTTCTCCTTACATTCAGGACTGAGCCCAATCTCTCTTTTGTACTGTAGACTCTCTATCACAATAGTCTTGAATGAGGTCTGCTCTATCATTCTTTAGAAGTGTCATGAATAATTCTTTTCTTTAACAAGACCTCATGTATCTGTGCTCTCGCTTGTGACTTTGAGAAAGTCGGTTTCCTGTTCTTGTTTTGCCTAGTTGGTTAAATGATATTCACTTTTATAAATGTCAGCTTCCTTGTGCAATTTTCAGTGGACAACCCCCACCCTCTACTGCCACATCCTGTCTAGTACAGGACTCTGGAACCAGACAGCCTGGAGTCAAATTCCAGTTCTACCTTTCTTTAATTTTTGACCTTGGGAAAGTTATTTAACCTGTCTGTACAGTTATTTAACCTGTCAGTTCCCCCATCGATAAATGAGGTTAATAATACTACCCACCACATGGACTGTTGTTGCATTACTTCTATTAAGTGCTTGGATATAGTATTTGGCTCATAGTAAGTGCTCAATAAATTTTACCACTGTTATTATCTCTTCTCATGTTTTATAATGATCATTGTTATTAATACTATCTGCCCTGCCCATATCCTCAATCCTTGACAAGGAAGATCCTTAATAGCATATGTGGGTCTCATTTATTTTTGCAGTTTCCCTCCAGTTTCACATCATCATGGCTCACAATATGTCACTAAATCCCTGGGCTGATAACTGGTTGGATAAAGGATTCATAGCAAATGTTGATGGGGGCCAAAAATGATCTCTCTGGCAGTTTATTTGTATTTTTTCCAACACTTTCACTGAGATATCTTCGATATATAAAAACTATATTCTTAAGGTATACAACTTGATGTTTTGATATACATTGTGAAAACATCACCACAATCAAGCTAATTAACACACCCATCACCTCTATAAATTTACCACTGTGTATGTGTATGTGTGTGTGTGGTGAGGAGATTAAGATCTATCCTCTTCACAAATCTCAAGTCTACAGTGCTGTGCTGTGCTGTGCTGTGCTGTGCTTAGTTGCTCAGGTGCGTCTGACTCTTGCGACCCCACAGACTGTAGCCTGCCAGGCTCCTCTGTTCATGGGATTCTGCAGGCAAGTACTGGAGTGGGTTGCCGTTTCCTCCTCCAGTCCAACTCTTTAGAACCCCATAGACTGTAGCCCTCCAGGCTGCTCTGTCCATGGAATTTTCTAGTCAAGAATACTGGACCGGTTGCCATTCCCTTCTCCAAGTATACAATATGGTACTGTTAAATACTATCCCCATGCTGTACACTATATCTCTAGAACTTATTCATCTTACATAATTGAAACTTTGTGTCATTTGGCCATTTCCATCTTCTCCTGGTCCCTGGTAAACACCATTCTACTCTCTGTTTCTATGAGTTGAACTATTTAAGATTCCCCTTACAAGTGAGATCATACAGTATTTACCTTTCTGTGTCTGGCTTATTTCACTTAGTATAATGCCTTCCAGTTCTATCCATGGTATTGCAAATGTCAGGATTTCCCTCTTTTTTAAAGTTGTGTATGTATGGGTGTGTGATATACATTTTTCCTTTATTTCTGTATCACATTTTCTTTGTCAGTTCATCTGCCAAAGTATAGGCTGCTTTTCTGTCTTGGCTACTGTAAATAATGCTCCAGAGAACATGGGAGTGCAAATGCGTCATGATTCTAGCTCAGCTCCTTCAGATACACGTTCAGATGTGGGACTGTTGGCTCGTATTGGTCTCGGCAACAATCTTTTGGACGCGACATCAAAATCACAGGAAACAAAAGCAAACACAAATGAGATGACATGAAACTAAAATGCTTCTGCATAGCAAAGAAAACAAGCAACAAAATGAAAAGGTAACCTATGCAATGGGAAAACATATCTGCAAACTATGTATCTAAAATACAGAAGTTTACCTGCAGTTTAACAGGAGCCTTCAGACAGTGCTTGCACGACTAGGAACACTTTTCGCATGTCACCTCAGATGTCAAATTATCTAATATTGAGAAGGACGAGACAGACACTTTTGAGCCTAACCTCCAAATCTAATTTACTGTATGACCGGATCATCCACGTGAATGCCAGGGCTTGGGCCTCACCTAAATGACTTTTACTTAAAGACAGTTTTTCAGTCAGGGATGGAGGGGTCTGAAGAAGCTGTGAGACAACTGTATCAGGTCATCCCTCCTGTCTGCATTGAACAATCCAAACATGCGTCTTCTCTTTCTACAAACATTTCTGAGGAAGGAGCTGTCCACCCATGATGTCAGGAACCATTATGCGGAGAGAGCTTTGGGCTTGGGTAATCAGAGGACACTGAAATCAAATCTAACATCTGATTGGCTATGTACCACGGACAATGGATGTGCCTGTTTCCTCTTCCTATTTAATAAGGTGGTCTGATGATTGATATCAAAGGATATAACCCCATGCCTGGCATTGGGTGCGCACTCAGTACTGACAAAGACTCTCTTTGACCAAACTTTGGTCAGGCTCCCCTGAGTCCACTTCTCCACTCAGCCTCCACCTTGAACCCCATCCTGTCTACAGCCTGCCAAGCTCAGCGTTAGCAAGAATCATGCTAAGTCAGCAAGAATTCCTCTACTTTTGATGTCTCCTCTTAGAACTTTTTATTCCCCGAACCCCTCCCCACACCTTGCTCCTTGACTGTAAGTCTCCCCTTATCTTTCCCATATTTGGAGTTGAGCCCGATCTTTCTTCCCTATTGCAATAATCTTCAACAAAAGTCTTCCTCACTGTTTTTCACAAGTGTTAGAATCATTCCTCTTTAAAAGTACATGCCAATGATTACTGCCATTATCTTTCCTCCCTTCCAGGGATCAAGAGGTTGTGGAATTTTTCTATCTAGTTCCTAGTTAAAAAGGCAGCACTTCCACAATCATGTGGAAACTCTACCTTCTTGGCATCACTTTTGGACTGGGGAGACCTACCCTGATATGGTAACTACAGGTAGGTGCCTTGGGGTCAAAGAGAGGGGCAGGTACAGAGCCTGCGTCAGCACATTCCTCAATCCCTTTCCTTGGGGTCAGTATGGTAAACTTCCTGGGAGGGGCTGGGCCAGTTCTTTAGAAAAGCTCCTAGTCTCTGACCCACGTTCAACCAAGTTCATTGTAATCAAATCGGCCTTTTTTCAGGGAAAGCCTTCATCTTAGAAAACCAATGTTTCTGATCAAAGGTCAACCTCAAAATCCAATCCAGAAGCAATTATAGTAGTGTTTTAAAAACCACAGTTGAGGTTCAAAATTCAACCTTTTATTTTTTTTCTTTTTCCTAAAACAAGTTGCCTCCACCCTTTGACAAACAGAGTTGAGTCTCAGGGGACTATAATACAATTCTAGTTTAAAATCTAAAGCTCTGTGCTGCTTTCAAGCTGTCATCAGTTTGCCACACCGCTTTGTTGAAAAAACTCAAGGTGAGTGGGCATGAGCTCTGCCCTCTTCTTTCAGCTCCATTTCAGTGTTGCTCTGTCCCTGAACACACTTGCCCTCATTCTGGGGGAAGAAGGTCCCTTCTCTCCAGAGATAACCCCCTCCCTGTGTGCTGTCAACCTGTCCACTCTCTCTCTTCCTCCAGGATTTGAAGGTACTGGCCCTGCGCCTAGTGCTCCTCTCCCCATCACCTGCAATCTCCTGGTGCAGAGTTGCCCAAAGTTTGAACAGGTGGTTACTACCAGTGATGTGCAAGATGATTAAGAATAAACACTTCAAAATAGTTATGCATTTAATTTGAATTTGTATTAAGAAAAAATTATATAACTAGCACATCAAACACATAGTTTTGCAGATATTATTGCTTTAAGTGCAGCTAAATATATGTAAGTTTTTTAAAAAGTAGATTGACTTATAATAATACCAAGTAAATGACAGTGAGAGTGATGTGAGGCTTTGGAAACAATGGACTGAAGTTTGCAGGTCTGCACAGTAGAGAGCCCTGGGCTGGCAGCCAGGAGTCCCTGCTCTGCCACTCATCCTCCATGTGGCTTCAAACACATACCTCAACCTCTGTGGGCCTCCACTGGGATTGTCTGTGATTTCTTGGGGCTGGCTCCTTTCCTGATTTTCAAATGTACTCGGGTTTTCCCAGTATGTTTACAAACAGTCTCCCAAAACTGTTCCTAGGGTGTGCTGAACCCTCAAGTTCTAGCTCTCTGGGTTCTCTCCCTCCTGTTTTACTGTGTGAATTCTGAGGTATTGCACTCTTCATCCTTTCCCTTTCTTAAAAGCCCCACAATCTGCCTGTCAGCCTGATAACCCCACTGAAAGAGCCTTTCAATGTTACTGTGACTTCAAAAGTAGGACTGCTAGTATGCAGCTTCTCGAACAATACAACTCAAACAGACTTTGTGGACAGGCTTAGGAATCCATCCTAATGCACAGTCACTCTATCCCAGGAGAATGATTTCTGAGCTGCCAGCATCTCATTTACAAGAAGACTTTCAGAACCTATCTCCCTTCATTTGTGCTTAACGACCCCTCCTGGATTGTCAAACAGCATGCAGCAAGGGTCCCTGGGCTTCTGCCCTCACTTGGCAGTGCTGCTGCCTTCTGATGGAGTGAAGGATGTTGGAGGAATGCCAGGAAGCAGTTCCTGGGGCACTGGCTTATGTGATGGGCTGACTCGGGTGCCTGCACCCACAGTGAGGGCTTCCAAGGGACATCAAGCAAGGGTGGCTGCCCAACTGCAGCAGCCCCAAGAGAAGTCTGGGGTGAGTGAGGATAAGCAGATGGGCTTCTGGGTTCGACAGGGCCAAGTGATTCCCTTTCTTCCTGTCTCAATCTCCTAAAGTGCTAACCAGCAATGATTAGTATTAAGAGTAGGAAAGTCTTTGTGTGAGTTTTCTAGGGTTGCTATAAAGAAGTACCATAAGCTTAAAAATACAAAAGTATTGTCTAACAATTTTGGAGGCTAGAAGTCCAAAATCAAGATGATGACAAAGTTGATTTCCTCCAAACTGTGAGGTAAGGATCCCTTCCAGAACTTTCTGCTTGGTGTTGAGACTGTCTTCACACGTACATGGTATTCTCCCTCTACGTATGAAAACTGAAAGTTGCTCAGTCATGTTCGACTGTTTGTGACCCCATGGACTGTAGCCCACCAGGCTTCTCCGTGCATGGAATTCTCCAGGCAAGAATACTGAAATAGATAGCCATTCCCTTTTCCAGGGGATCTCCTATGTGTGCTTGTGTCCAAATTTCTATGTCTATAGAAATGAGTTTGTCCGAATTTGTGTCTGTGTGTGCTTGTGTCCAGATTTCTCCCTTTTATAAGGACATCAGGCAATTGGATGAGGGTCCCAACCTCCTCCAGAATGACCTCATCTTAACTAATTACAACTGCAGTAACTCTACTTCTAAATCAGACCACATTCTGAGGTACCGTGGAGTGAGATCTTCTATATACGAATATTTGGAGGGGCACACTTCACTCCATTACAGACTTGAAGAACTGAACAAGCAGTCAGGACAGCTAGATTCCAGAACCAACTTTGTGGTACAGGGTATGCTGAGTAGGTTCTCTAGGCCTCAGGCTTTTCCTCGTCCCCTAAGTCTAAAGATTTAAGACCAGACCATCTCAAAGGCCCCTCTTGCTCTAACAGCGAATAGCTTCATCATCTAATTGAAACGGATCCAAATGTTAACAAAGCATTTAAAACTTCTCACGTGGAAGATACAGTATAAACACTAAGAAATAATAACCTGGAGCCTCCATAGAAAAAGTGCAGACAAGTTCAAAGTGGTTTTCAAACATTATTTCATTAATCCTTACAAATCCCCTGTGAAGTAGTATTATTAAAGAGCAAACTGACAATTGTGCTATAATCTGGTCAAGTAAAAGAACAATATCTCAGACAAGATAATAGCAGACTCATCTGCCGCAAGAGAGGGCTGAATATTCAAAGGCCACGCAAGTTGGAAACAAATAGGAGATTTCATCTCAGGTGGCTTCAAAATAGGGGTTGGAAATGAGGCTTTGGCTGCCATCCTGGGGGACTTTCCAAAGGAGGGAGGGGAGATTTACGAGCAGAGTTTCCAGAACACATGCATCATTCATGGCCTCTAATTTTTCATGCATAAATGTTTGAGCTGATATTTAAGATCTAGGAAATCTTCCGGGAGGGAATTACAATGTTTTCCTGAGGAGTGAAAAAACACTGTCCTAGATGATTTTTTTTTTTGCTTCCTAGAAGGTGGAGAAAAGATGCTATTTTTTTATACAGGGCTAAAAAGGTAGGTGTGGTTGAGACTTGGAAATGTGGCCATTTCACAGATGCCCTCCCCCTCCCAGCTACTGGCCATCATCCTGATTCTGACTGGCTTTCAGAGATAACTGACCACACCCTCTACCCCAGGACACCGATCCCACAGTCCATCTAGAAGGCAAGAGGAAGCAGGCAACGGAGTGAAGGAAGTCAACCTTTGGTCATGGGACAAACGGTTACATCCAGCTTTGGACTTGCACAAAGACCCTCTGCTATGCTGGATGATGGAGGGGCTGGGGAGACACAGCTTGATCAGCCCAACCTTAAATCGTCCCTTCACTGGCCAGCCTTCTGGCCTGATATTCCAACACTAGAGATTTTTTTTGGTTGCAAGAATTTCTATCTTCAAGTGACTCCCTTTAAAATCCAAAATACCTGTATCCAATCTCCTGTAGTTCTTCAAATAAGCCAGCCCCCTCACACCTCCCCTGCACATGCTGTTCTCTTGGTACGGAATGCCCTTCATGGCCCTTTCCACCTGGCTAACCATTATTCTTTATTCAAGACTAAACTCAAGCCCACCCCTTCCAGAAAGTCTTCCCTGATTTCCCAGGCTAGGTGAGGGTCACTTCCCTGCACCCTGTAGCACTTGTAATTGTTAGTTTTCCATTCTTCCTTGAGAGCATAGCCAATGGTCTCCCTCCTGACATCCCTGATGGCAGACCCAGTTCCTAGAACCTAGGAAATGCTGAATAATATTGATTGTGAATGAGCCTTTTTTTTTCACCTGTCAAATTTGATGATTTTTAAAAAGACAGAACTCAGCTCTGCTGAGAATGAGCTGAAACACTCATTTTCTACTTTGTGGTGGAAATTGACGCAAGGCCCTTGGAAAGCCATTTGGCAAGACATATCACAAACAAGAGTGACTTCATAGCATTTGACCCTGACACTCCTCTTCTGAGAACCTCTCTTCAGAAAATAATATAAACTATGAAAAAGTGACCACCATGAAGACATTCAGGGCAGCATTACTTAAAGTAGAAAATATCTGGAATGAACTTGCACGCTTGCTAAGTCGCTTCAGTTGTATCTGACTCTTTGCAACTCTATGGACTATAGCCTGACAGCCTCTTCTGTCCATGGGATTCTCAAGGCAAGACTACTCAAGTGGGTTGCCATGCCCTCCTCCAGGGGATCTTCCCAACCCAGGGATGAAACCTGTGTCTCTTATGTCTCCTGCACTGGCAGGTGGGTTCTTTACCACTAGCACCACCTGGAAACTTAAATGTCCAATTATCAGAGAAGAGGCTAAACTGCAATCTGATGCAATATTTTCCATCTACTGAAAATCATGGAATAAGCCAATCAAAAAATGGGCAGAAAACCTAAATAGACATTTGTCCAAGAAGACATACAGATGGTCAACAGTCACCTGAAAAGATGCTCAAGATTGTTAATTATTAGAGAAATGAGAATCAAAACTATAGTAAGGTACTACCTCACAAAGGTCAGAATGACCATCATTAAAAAATCTAGAAATAACAAATGCTGGTGAGCAAGTGGAGAAAAGTGAACCCTCCGACACTGGTGGTCAGAATGTAAGTTTGTGCAGCCACTATGGAAAACAGTATGGAGGTTCCTCAGAAACCTAAAAATAGAATCACGATATGACTCAACAATCTCACTCCTGGGCTTAAATCCTGACAAAACTCTAATCTGCACCCATATGTTCACAGCAGCACTTTGACAATAGTTAAGACCTGGAAGCAACCTAAATGTCCATTGACAGATGAATGGATAAAGAAGATGTGGTACATGTATACAAATGGACTACTACTCAGCCATCAAAAAGAAAGAAAGAATGCCATTTGCAGCAACAAGGATGCAACTAGAGATTAAGGGTGCCTTACTTTCCTTCCAGGTTCATCTGATTTGTGGTCTTTTATAAAGGCAAAATCAATCCTGCAGAGGTCTTGCACAAAAATATTTCTGGGTAACAGAGAGAGGTTTAATGTCTGTAGATGAGTAAGAGCAATTCTAAGGAGAGTGAGGACATGAGAGAGGGGAAATATAGACATGAAGGGTAGGGAAGAAGGCCCATTTCCACTCTGGTGTTCACATCTGCAAGAAAGGTGAATGGATCTTGATTTGGAGGAACTATTCCCATGGACTAGCCTGAGGAGGAACATCAAAGACAGGGTCACTCAATACCTAAGACTCACTGCTTCTGCATTCTGCCCCAGGCACTATAAATAAGCACATTCATTTAGCTGATATCTAGGGAGAGGTACTCACTGTGGGCAGAGTCTGGGGCTAGATGAGCTAGGGTGCCTCATCTCCAGAAGTCTACCAGCCATTTGGGAAGTAAGATTAAGACTTGGGGGAAAGGTAAGTGCTAGTTTTGTGCTGTGTGGGATTCACCATGCATGAGCAGTGCAGACACTAGCAGCGCCAGGTCAGTGACACTTGCGGTATGAGTGGGAAACAGGATGGGCATCTGGACAGTCTGCAGGCACCATGCTGGGCAATTCCACTTTTTCATATTGTGTTAGGGTTAGCAAGAGAGTTCCAGAAAAACATCTATTTCTGCTTTATTGACTATGCCAAAGCCTTTGACTGTGTGGATCACAATAAACTGTGGGAAATTCTGAAAGAGATGGGAATACCAGACCACCTGACCTGCCTCTTGAGAAACCTGTATGCAGGTCAGGAAGCAACAGTTAGAACTGAACATGGAACAACAGACTGGTTCCAAATAGGAAAAGGAGTACGTCAAGGCTGTATATTGTCACCTTGCTTATTTAACTTATATGCAGAGTACATCATGAGAAACACTGGACTGGAAGAAACACAAGCTGGAATCAAGATTGCCAGGAGAAATATCAATAACCTCAGATATGCAGATGACACCACCCTTATGGCAGAAAGTGAAGAGGAACTAAAAAGCCTCTTGATGAAAGTGAAAGTGGAGAGTCAAAAACTTGGCTTAAAGCTCAACATTCAGAAAACGAAGATCATGGCATCCGGTCCCATAACTTCATGGGAAATAGATGGGGAAACAGTGGAAACAATGTCAGACTTTATTTTTTGGGGCTCCAAAATTACTGCAGATGGTGGTGACTGCAGCCATGAAATTAAAAAACGCTTACTCCTTGGAAGGAAAGTTAGGACCAACTTAGATAGCATATTCAAAAGCAGAGACATTACTTTGCCAACAAAGGTCCATCTAGTCAAGGCTATGGTTTTTCCTGTGGTCAAGTACGGATGTGAGAGTTGGACTGTGAAGAAGGCTGAGTGCCGAAGAATTGATGCTTTTGAACTGTGGTGTTGGAGAAGACTCTTGAGAGTCCCTTGGACTGCAAGGAGATCCAACCAGTCCATTCTGAAGGAGATCAGCCCTGGGTGTTCTTTGGAAGGAATGATGCTAAAGCTGAAACTCCAATACTTTGGCCACCTCATGTGAAGAGTTGACTCATTGGAAAAGACTCTGATGCTGGGAGGGATAGGGGGCAGGAGGAGAAGGGGACGACAGAGGATGAGATGGCTGGATGGCATCACTGACTCGATGGATGTGAGTCTGAGTGAACTCTGGGAGTTGGTGATGGACAGGGAGGCCTGGCGTGCTGCGATTCATGGGGTCGCAAAGAGTCGGACACAACTGAGCGACTGAACTGAACTGAACTGATATTGTGTTATCCTCACCAACATCTTATTTTTATTTTCTTGATTTTACAAATGAGAAAGCTAATTATTAAAGATTACATAGTTAGAAAGGGACTAGAGTTCAACTTCAAAATTAACTGTTTGACTTTCAAATCCATAGGTGGAAGGAAGGAAGAATACCCCTGCATGTATGTGTGTGTGTGTGTGTGTATGTACATATATATTCCAAAAAAAAAGCCTTCCAAAGGTTTTAAATCAAACAATATTTTACCATTTACAAAGATCTTCTCCTCCAGGTGTTTAATTCAATCCTCTCAATAGCCCAGAAAAGTAGCAATTATAATTACCTCAATTCAACAGATAAGAAAACTGATAACCAGAGAGTATGAGGAATAAGTAAATTTGGTTAAGTGGCAAAGTAAACATGTAAACCCACTTTTTCTTACTATTAAGCTCATACTTACTACACTCACTCATTCAGCCACCAAGACTTCTCTGACTGCTGCTGGTAGGCCAGGCAGGGCCCGGCTCTGGAGACACAAAAAGTTATCTGACTTTCCCTCCCTCTAACAGACCCCAACTCTCCACACCCCTCCCTGTAAGAAGTAGATCCCGGCACTTTGTGCTCCAGTGGGGAAGTTAGACCATGTGCTGGGTTGGGGCATGTATTGGGGTGTTTTATGGTCTACCTGGGGAGCTAGGATAAGGCTGGGAAGCACTTCAAAAACTCCTCAATCTGCACCTTAAACATGGGTTTGCCAAGAGAGGCAAGATAGACAAAGGTATTTCCATCAGAGGAAACCTGTACAAAGGCAAAGAAGTGAGAAGCAGCACAGGGCTCTGAACAACGGTAATGATACGTGTAAGGAGCCAAACATTTGCGTCCCCTCAATTCATATATTGAAGCCCTAAATCCCCAGTGTGGTGGTATTAGGAAACGAGGCTTTTAGGAGGCAATTAGGTTTTGATAAGGTCATGAATGTGGGGCTGTCATGACAAGATTAGTGTCTGTACAAGAAATGGGAGCTCCCTCTTTCTCTACCATGAGAAGACATAGCAAGAAGAAAACCACTGTAAGCCAGGAAAAGGGTCCTCACCAAAAACATGACCATGCTGGCACCCTGATAATTGACTTAGCAGACTCCAAAATAGTGAGAAATAAATGTTTAGCCTCCCTGTCTAAGGCATTTTGTTATAGTAGCTCGAGAAGACTGTGACAGTTTGCTGTTTTCACTGTATTTTTCTGTTTTGACAATTGCCTTCTAGTAAGACAGGCCTCTATCTCTGCAGAGATGATGATGGAGGTCCAAGGAGTAGGAGAGACTTGCAGTGCAAAGAAACCTCTGCTTATTCCTTCCCCAGGGCCTCCTCCAAACCACCTGCAACCTACCCACTGCAGTTATTAGACCTGCTTCTTAGGAGCCTGGCTGCCGTTTCCAAAAGAGAAAGATACCCGTGTCAGGCAATCGTGCTCATCATCCCCTAATGATGCTTAATGCCAGGCGCCAAGGTGGCTCTGAGGCCCGGCTGACGCAAGGAGGCTCGACTGTGCACAACGCACTCCGGAAGGCTAACAGCAGGCTTTTCCAGACCACCACGGCCCTGTATTATAAAAGATTTCTCTCTAGCCCAATTATAACAGAAAATTCTCTTCTGTTCTCCGGCCCCAGCTGCCCTCTACACAGAACCCGGAGAGAATAACACATCATTTCAAGCATTCTAAAGCAGGGCTTTTTGCAAGGAAGAACACTTGCCTGCTCTTCACTCCCCCTCTCCCCAAACACTGCTCACTGTTGATGCTGCAAATTTCTGCGTTAGATGGCAGGTAGCCCATTTCCGTTCCCTAATTTAGCAAATGAAGATGATTATTGTATTTAGGTTGTGTGAACTGCAGTGGGCCAGGGAACTGTGAAGCATTTGATTCATCCAACTTAAGTCGCGTTTCTCGCAAACGTGTCTCTGGCTGGCTTACTGCTAAGACCCCAGCAGGAGAGAGGAAGGAGAAGGCATGAGTCATGTCTTGTTTGTTACAACACGAAAATGTCCCAGGACCTTTTGAAGCGGGAAAGAGGGTGGAATGATGAATACTTCAAGTTCTATGAATCAAATATGAATTGAACTGTAATCAGGGCTTAAAGTAGATGGCTGCATAATAAGTGCTAAACAATTCATCTTTCTGTCAGGTGGCAGAAAGTAATTTATTCATTACCATTTAAGCAAGAAGAGAGCTTATGTGTTTAAAGACAGAAAAGTTTAGCGTGCTCCATTTTTGATGGCACTGCATAGGGCCCAAGTTGAAAGAAAGTGCTGAAAAAGGGAAAAGGAGTGAAGTAATCTTTAGAGTATCAAACTTTGATTTGGCTTGGGAAATATCATTAATTCTCTTTCAGCATTCAGTGGAGAAATCAACAGGGCTTAGTTTAAGAATTCTTCAGCTGAAGAATTAGTAAATTCAGTGAAGCTTCATCTTACTTTATGCATCTCAGGCAGTCCCCAAACATCCATGTGTAAAGTTAAAAAGTATGTATTAAGCTATATTCTTTTCCCTTTGACTTCCATTATGATTTCAGAGATATGTTTCCTTGAGACCCCAAAATACAATAAAAGCATCATTTAGTCCTCTTATGATTCACTGCAAGCATTCTACCTTTGTCAACATGCAATCTATGAGCATTAAGTCGTCCTACAAAACTGTAAGAAAAACATATGCTTTTCTATATAATCTTAGTACATTCAGGATGAATCACATGTATTCCCCATTAAAGCATGTTATATAGCTAATTTTCACATCATTGCAATTTTTCATGACTCCATGGGACTTAAGTGAATAAGCAGCCATAGTTACCAGGAGAATGCTTCAGGATTTCAGCCAAACTTATGAGCTAGAGGAACCATATGGCAGAATTTTCTTGGCCAGAATTCAGTTGCACTACTTCACAAGTATTGTACTATATTTATTTGCTATTGCATAGCAAAAACTTACTATGTTGTTATAAAGAAGCTGGTGTACAGTCTGACTTAAGACAGTATAGTACTGGCACAAATACAGAAATACAGATTAATGGAACCAAATAGAAAGCCCAGAGATAAATCCATGCACCTATGAACACCTTATCTTTGACAAAGGAGGCAAGAATATACAATGGAGAAACGACAATCTCTTTAACAAGTGGTGCTGGGAAAACTGGTCAACCACTTGTAAAACTAGAACACTATCTAATACACAAAAATAAACTCAAAATGGATTAAAGATCTAAATGTAAGACCAGAAACTATAAAACTCCTAAAGGAGAACATAGGCAAAACACTCTCTGACATACATCACAGCAGGATCCTCTATGACCCACCTCCCAGAATATTGGAAATAAAAGCAAAAATAAACAAATGGGACCTAATTAAAATTAAAAGCTTCTGCACAACAAAGGAAACTATAAGCAAGGTGAAAAGACAGCCTTCAGGATGGGAGAAAATAATAGCAAATGAAGCAACTGACAAAGAATTAATCTCAAAAATATACAAGCAACTCCTGCAGCTCAATTTCAGAAAAATAAACGACCCAATCAAAAAATGGGCCAAAGAACTCAACAGACATTTCTCCAAAGAAGACATACAGATGGCTAACAAACACATGAAAAGATGCTTAACATCACTCATTATCAGAGAAATGCAAATCAAAACCACAATGAGGTACCATTTCACGCCAGTCAGAATGGCTGCGATCCAAAAGTCTACAAGCAATAAATGCTGGAGAGGGTGTGGAGAAAAGGGAACCCTCTTACACTGTTGGTGGGAATGCAAACTAGTACAGCCACTATGGAGAACAGTGTGGAGATTCCTTAAAAAACTGGAAAGAGAACTGCCATACAACCCAGCAATCCCACTGCTGGGCATACACACGGAGGAAGCCAGAATTGAAATAGACACGTGTACCCCAATGTTCATCACAGCACTGTTTATAATAGCCAGGACATGGAAGCAACCTAGATGCCCATCAGCAGATGAATGGATAAGAAAGCTGTGGTACATATACACAAGTAATACTAAGGAGTATTACTCAGCCATTAAAAAGAATACATTTGAATCAGTTCTAATGAGGTGGATGAAACTGGAAGTGAAGTAAGCCAGAAAGAAAAACACCAATACAGTATACTAATGCGTATATATGGAATTTAGAAAGATGGTAATGATAACCCTGTATGTGAGACAGGAAAAGAGACACAGATGTATAGAACAGTCTTCTGGACTCTGTTGGAGAGGGCGAGGGTTGCATGATTTGGGACAGTGGCACTGAAACATGTATAATATCATATGTGAAATGAATCACCAGTCCAGGTTCGATATATGATACAGGATGCTCAGGGCTGGTGCACTGGGATGACCCAGAGGGATGGTATGGGGAGGGAGGTGGGAGGGGGGTTCAGGATGGGGAACACAGATATACCTGTGGTGGATTCATGTTGATGTATGGCAAAACCAATACAATATTGTAAAGTAATTAGATTCCAATTAAAATAAATTTATATTAAAAAAAAAAACTTAGTAGAATTCTGTTTAAAGTGCTTGAGTCAGAAAAATATGTCTGGCTACCTTAGTGACTAAAACCAAACCTTTGGCAGAGACAAGAACGCAAAACCTGTTTGTTGATTAGTTCCTTTATAATCCCAAGCAATTCAATACCAATAATTTTTAAATTAAGGAAGTTTTGAAGAAGCTATCCATATATCAAAAAAAAATTGTAAGAAAAAAAAGGGCCATAATAAAAGACCTACATAATACAGCTTAAGTATGTTCAAGACTCAATGATTTGCCTCTCCACAGAAGCTGGAGCACATCACCAGAGAATGACCCCATACACAGGGATGTCATTCTCTCTAATGAAGATTCAAGGAACCAGATTAAAAATTGGGATGACACCTGCCATGAGAGCATTCAGAAGGCAAAGTTACATGCTTTCTATTATAAGCTGCAAGTTGTTATGTAAACCGGGCACACAGAGCTCTGCCCAGTTACATGTGTGCTAGAGCAATGGGATCAGATCTAGACCTGGGCACCCTGGGAGAATTTCCCTCTCACCCATGTTTCTGAGTGCTTAAGAAGCCCTGCATTCAAAGTCAATCCACAGGACTATTGCCTATAAACTATGGTTAAAATATCTGTCATCATATTTAACAAAGTAACCATATGCAAATGCTAGAAAGTTCAAGAGTCTAAGGAAAGAATGGAACAAGTGGAAATTGCTTTCTAACCAATTATCATAGAAAATTGGTATCTATGATAATGAACAGATATACAGTGGCCTACAACAGGAGTTTTCTTTGTTTGAATCTTTCTTTAAATGGAGTATTGAATTGCCTTATATAGTAGTCAGAGTTTTCTTTTAGGATTTTTAAAGTTAAGGTATTGCATACAGGAGAATCTTAAATTGAATAATCTTAAATTGTTCTTGTAATCCTTTCTGTTACATCAAGCAGAGATTATAAGAAACCACAGTCCAAGGCATTGTTGTCCACTTAATAACCACTATCTATCTCTCAACAGCAACATTTAACATTATTGAGTTGCCAGGCCCTGTGCAGTCCTTTACCTACATGATTTCTGTTAATCCTGATAGCCACCTCTGAAGTGAGTGCTGTGATTATTCCCATTTTATAGATGGAGTCTTAGAGCAATAAGTCACACTGCAGCAGGTTATGGGACAGGAACTGAATGCAGGTCAGCCTGACCCCACACCCATAGTTTTAACCATTAAGCTAACTGAAAACAAGCTGACCCTGAAGAGGTCATTTCATATTTCTAGATCTATAAAATGATGGGCCCTACAGGCAGTAGTGTACCCAATAAATGCAGCTCCCATTCTATGCTCCATCAGTACCTATAAAAGTTCTTTAATAATAAATAGTAAAACATTATTTTTTAGGTAGTTTATGTCAGTTGACTTCCTCAGGCACCATAGCTACAATTCAGAGTCTAGACAGGAACCGGACTGAATGTTAATAGCCACACGTACCTTCAAGTGCTGGCAACGCCACGGAAGAGGGTGAGGTGGAAGGCGCTTGGTGGGAGAGCAGTAGCTGTGGATGCACAAGGAAGGCACCCTAAGTGGATCATAGATATTCCTCCTTCTATCAAAGCCAGTGGGGAGAAAATGAAAGCCTCTCTTCTCAAAGAGGGAGGAAAATAAAACAGTAGCTAAAAGGGGATGTTAGGGATTTTCTAGTAATAGAGCTATCACAGATAGAGTTTTATTTAATTTTTTTGAAAGTGATATTAAGCCTAAGTACAGGGTCTCTAATTCCAAGCACTGGGGAGTTATACAGTAGCTCAGGGACTCTGACACTCAAACTACCATAAATGAGAAGAAAATGCTTTCATTGAAAGCAGAGAAGGAAAAGAGAGGTGGAATTAAGGTTGTCATTATTGAGTGCCTGAGTGTACTAGGTATTTACAATTTCAATAAAATTTTTAAAATGTTATTCTTAAGGGTATCACAGTAAGTGTTATAGTATGCAATGTTCCTAGATTAATGCTTTGCTATCTTAGTAAACACGTTCAGTTCAGTTCAGTCATGTCCGACTCTTTGCGACCCCATGAATCGCAGCACGCCAGGCCTCCCTGTCCATCACCAACTCCCAGAGTTCACTCAGACTCACATCCATACAGTCGGTGATGCCATCCAGCCATCTCATCCTATGTCGTCCTCTTTTCCTCCTGCCCTCAATCCCTCCCAGCATCAAAGTCTTTTCTAATGACTCAACTCTTCGCATGAGGTGGCCAAAGTACTGGAGTTTCAGCTTTAGCATCATTCCTTCCAAAGAACACCCAGGGCTGATCTCCTTTAGAATGGACTGGTTGGATCTCCTTGCAGTCCAAGGGACTCTCAAGAGTCTTCTCCAACACCACAGTTCAAAAGCATCAATTCTTTGGTACTCGGCCTTCTTCACAGTCCAACTCTCACATCCATACATGACCACTGGAAAAACCATAGCCTTGACTAGACAGACCTTTGTTGGCAAAGCGATGTCTCTGCTTTTGAAAATGCTATCTAGGTTGGTCATAACTTTTCTTCCAAGGAGTAAGTGTCTTTTAATTTCATGGCTGCAGTCACCATCTGCAGTGATTTTGGAGCCCAAAAAGATAAAGTCTGACACTGTTTCCACTGTTTCCCCATTTCCCATGAAGTGACAGAGGAGGAAATATATACTATAGTTATCGTAGGTGATCTTTTGAAATTTGGTTACCTATGTCTTCAGGAAATTTGAGCATTCACCCCACACGACTCATAGCCTAGTTACACACTGATAATCTATTTTTTCTTGTGGCCTAACTTTACAAGCTGCAGAATCACACTGGCCAAAGTGTGATTTGTGTAGTGCATGGCACTTTAGGTTCTTTGTGAAAGATGAGGATATAAAAACGAACACTTTCAAGTTAGCCTAATAAAGTCAACTCAGTGGGTCTATAGATGAAATGATCAAAGTGAAAACTGTACTAAATATATGCAAACTACATAAAAATTAAAGAATATCAAGCTCTTACAGCTATATAGACAGCTTTAAGATTTATAAAGCATTGATGCAATCTTTGCATCACAAATGTTTATTAAGATTCATTTAAGAAAATTTTTCATTAATAGCTGTCAATGAACAAGTGATGATTTTGGCCCCTGGGCCATATCTCATGATGAGGGTGATAAAGACTAAGTCTAAAACTCTAAAACAAATCAAAGTAAACCTAGCCTTTATCATCATTCCAGGTAGGAGTCTAAGCTGTTCATACATTCAAGTGAATTGAGATCAAAACAAGGATTAGCCTCTACTTTTGGCTCTGCTAATATATGTGAATCTCTGAGAATGAAAATGGGCTTTAATTCCAGACCCCATGCAGGGAATGGTTGTGCATTTCTACGGTAGCTGGCAGGACAATAGACAAACGACTAGAAGCGGAATCAGAAATCCCAGCTCTGCCAATGTGACACCTTGGCAAATTAACTTCTCTGATTTTTTTTTTTTTTTTTTAATGACTAAAACTGAGAAAATAGTATCTGCTCTGCACATTTCAAAGGATCATTTGTACATCAAATGAAAATGGATGTCTGAAGATCTTCTGAAAGTTGTAAAACAAGCACTGAACCCCACAGGAAAGCTGCTTAAAGAATAAAACTCAGATCTTGCAACATAGCCTCCAATGCCCTACACCATCTAATCCCATCCCATGTATTCTGCCTCAGTTTCCTCTCTCCTGATGAACATACCTTCAAAAACCACCATTTTCTCCCAGTGGAAACTTTGCAAAGTTTTTAATTCTGTTTCCCATGCATATATCATCTGGTCAGCCTAATGGTTTGAGGCAGATAAAATAGGGATTGTCTCTAATTAGCAGATAAGGTGGAAGTAAGTGAACTGCAGAGGTCTCACACCACTAAGTGGTGGAGTCATGAGGTGAGTCTGTCTCTTTGAGCTGCCTGCTGTAGAGAATTTCTTCAAGTCTCTTCCTGGAGTAGGCAGTAAATTCCTAAAGGTTCAACTCCTCCTTCTCCACCTCTGTGCTTTCTAGTGCAGAACTTTGCATGAAGTATGAAGTCAACAAAAAAATTAAAATGAGAAATGCTGAACAGAACCTGTGACAGCTGAGAGCACAGGTTGTCTCCAGGGTGTGGGGCTGGTGGGAACGGAGGAGTTATGCACTGAATTGTGTCACTCACCCCAAATTCATACGTTGAAATCCCACCCACCCCCACCCCAGTGACTATATATGGAGATACAGCTTTAAAGAGGTAATTAAGGTTAAATTCAAGTAATTTAGGAGATAAATAAGGTTAACATTAGAAAGCAATTAAGGTCAAATTTAGGTGATTAAGGAAGTAATTAATGTTAAATAATAAAGTTTCAAATAAGGTTGAATAGGGTTAAGATAGAGAAGACTAAGAAAGTTTAAATAAATAAGGTTAAAAAGGGTAATGAAAGGTTGGGCCTCAATCCAATAGAGTTGGTGGTCTTTTTAAGAAGAAGGAATCTCTCTCTTGTGTGAGGACACAGTGAAAAGATGACCATTGAGAAGCCTGGGAGAGGGCTCTCAGCAGAAACCAGCCATGCTGGCACTCTAACCTTGTACTTGCAACCTGCAGAACTAGGAGAAAATGAATTTCCATGGTTTAAGGCCCCCCAGTCAATGATGCATTGTTATGGCATCCTTAGCAGAAAACAGCAAGAGTACATACTGCACCTTGGGCTGGAGGTGAACTGAGTCTACGATGACCTACTTCATGAGTTTAATGGGCTTCATTTCTTACTTCTTTCTCTGATAGAATCTGTTTCATCATAGTCATGACAATGATCATGTCAAAAATTATCTTTTGGAACATGAAGAGGCTCCATTTTTGAATATGTGATCAGAAGGTGTGGGGTAGCTTTATCATGTCAAAAACTACCAGGGGGTCAAAAAATTATTCTCAAAGGAAGCCTAAAAATACATTGAACTGAACAAAAATGAAGGACAAAATAACATAAATAACAAAAATAATATATCAAAATTTGTAGGACACAGATAAAGCCAATATATTTGAAAGGGCATATATCACCATTATATATCACCAAATGCTTGGATTAGAAAAGAATAAAATTCTCAAATCAATAATCGTCAATCCTAAGTCAAGAAACCAAAAAAATAAAGAAAAATAAAACCCAAATAAACCCCAAAACAAGCACAATAAAGGGCATAATAAATCTAAGAGCAGAAATCAATAAAATTGGAAACAGAAAAAAAATAGAATAATCAATAAAACAAAGAGCTAGTCCTTTGAAAAGATCAATAAAACTGACAGACTTTTAGTAGAAAAATAAAGGAAAAAAGGCAAGATGCAGATCATCAATAAGAGGACCAAATCAAAAGATCCTACAGATTCCAGACATCAAAAGAATAATAAGATTATATTACAAACAATTTCACATATATCAGTTTAATAATGAAGATAAAATGGACCAATATCAAAACCACAAACTACCATCAGATCAGATCAGTTGCTCATTCGTGTCCGACTCTTTGCGACCCCATGAATCGCAGCACGCCAGACCTCCCTGTCCATCACCAACTCCCGGAGTTCACTCAGACTCACATCCATTGAGTCAGTGATGCCATCCAGCCATCTCATCTTCTGTCGTCCCCTTCTCCTCCTGCCCCCTATCCCTCCCAGCATCAGAGTCTTTTCCAATGAGTCAACTCTTCACATGAGGTGGCCAAAGTACTGGAGTTTCAGCTTTAGCATCATTCCTTCCAAAGAAAACCCAGGGCTGATCTCCTTCAGAATGGACTGGTTGGATCTCCTTGCAGTCTAAGAGACTCTCAAGAGTCTTCTCCAACACCACAGTTCAAAAGCATCAATTCTTTGGTGCTCAGCTTTCTTCACAGTCCAACTCTCACATCCATACATGACCACAGGAAAAACCATAGCCTTGACTGGACGGACCTTTGTTGGCAAAGTAATGTCTCTGCTTTTGAATGTGCTATCTAAGTTGGTCATAACTTTCCTTCCAAGGAGTAAGTGTTTTTTAATTTCATGGCTGCAGTCACCATCTGCAGTGATTTTGGAGCCCAGAAAAATAAAGTCTGACACTGTTTTCACTGTTTCCCCATCTATTTCCCATAAAGTGATGGGACCAGATGCCATGATCTTCGTTTTCTGAATGTTGAGCTTTAAGCCAAGTTTTTCACTCTCCACTTTCACTTTCATCAAGAGGCTTTTGAGTTCCTCTTCACTTTCTGCCATAAGGGTGGTGTCATCTGCATATCTGAGGTTATTCATATTTCTCCCGGCAATCTTGAGTCCAGCTTGTGTTTCTTGAGTCCAGCGTTTCGCATGATGTACTCTGCATATAAGTTAAATAAGCAGGGTGACAATATACAGCCTTGACGTACTCCTTTTCTTATTTGGAACCAGTCTGTTGTTCCATGTCCAGTTCTAACTGTTGCTTCCTGACCTGCATATAGGTTTCTCAAGAGGCAGGTCAGGTGGTCTGGTATTCCCATCTCTTTCAGAATTTTCCACAGTTTATTGTAATCCACACAGTCAAAGGCTTTGGCATAGTCAATAAAGCAGAAATAGATGTTTTTCTGGAACTCTCTTGCTTTTTCCATGATCCAGCAGATGTTGGCAATTTGATCTCTGGTTCCTCTGCCTTTTCTAAAACCAGCTTGAACATCAGGAAGTTCACGGTTCACATATTGCTAAAGCCTGGCTTGGAGAATTTTGAGCATTACTTTACTAGCATGTTAGACGAGTGCAATTGTGTGATAGTTTGAGCATTCTTTGGCATTGCCTTTCTTTGGGATTGCAATGAAAACTGACCTTTTCCAGTCCTGTGGCCACTGCTGAGTTTTCCGAATTTGCTGGCATATTGAGTGCAGCACTTTCACAGCATCATCTTTCAGGATTTGAAATAGCTCCACTGGAATTCCATCACCTCCACTAGCTTTGTTCATAGTGATGCTTTCTAAGGCCCACTTGACTTCACATTCCAGGATGTCTGGCTCTAGGTCAGTGATCACATCATTATGATTATCTGGGTCATGAAGATCTTTTTTGTACAGTTCTTCTGTGTATTCTTGCCATCTCTTCTTAATATCTTCTGCTTCTGTTAGGTCCATACCATTTCTGTCCTTTATCGAGCCCATCTTTGCATGAAATGTTCCCTTGGTATCTCTAATTTTCTTGAAGAGATCTGTAGTCTTTCCCATTCTATTGTTTTCCTCTATAATTTACCCAATATGAAACAATTTGAACAGCTGTATAACTATTCAGATAATTGAATTTACCATCTAAAAACTTCCCCCAAAGAAATCTCCAGGCCCAGATGGTTTCATTGGAGAATTTTACCAAACATTTAAAGAATTACTACCAGTTCTACACAATCTCTTCTAGAAAATAGAAGAGGTTCACTTCCCAATTCATTTATAAAGCCCAAACTACCTTGATACAAAAACTGACAGAGACAGTACAAAAAAAGAAAACTAAGGACCAAAGTCCCTCCTGCATATATGCATATATGTGCAAAAATCTTTAACAAAAATATCAGCAAAAAAATAATCAATATATAAAAATAACTATGCACCATGACCAAGTGGGAATTATTCCAGAGATACAAGGCTGATTCAACACTGAAAAAGCAATCAATTTAACTCATCATATTGGCAGGTTACAAAAGAAAAATCACATAATCGTATCAGTTGATGTAGAAAAAGCAGTAGATAAATTGAACATCCATTCATGACAAAAACTCTCAGGAAACTAAGAACAGAGGGGAACTCCTTTAACTTGATAAAAGAAGTCTACAAAAAACCCAGTTAATTCCATATTTAATGGTTAAAGAAAGAATGCTGAATGCTTTACAAGTTAAGAACAGGCAAGATGTCCACTTTAAACAATCGCTAACTAATATAGTACTGAAAGCTACAGCAAGGACAATAAAGCAAAAAAAAAAAGAAGGGGTTGGGTAGAATAAAAGTAATACATATCAACGAGGAATAAATACAATCGTTCTTATTTTTATACTAATGGAACTTTTATTAAAAAGTGTAGTTGATTTGGGCCCCCCTGGTGGGTCAGCAGTAAAGAATCCACCTGCTAATGCAGGAGATACAAGAGATGTGGGTTTGATTCCTGGATCAGGAAGATCCCCTAGAGAAGGAAATGGTAACTCACTCCAGTATTCTTTCCTGGGAAATTCCATGGACAGAGGAGCCTGGTGGGCTACAGTCCATGCGGTCACAAAGAGTCAGACACAACTTAGCAACTAAACAACAAAAACAATAGTTGATTTATAATATTTTATGAGTTTCAGCTGTATAGGATAGTGATTCAGTATTTTTGCAGATTATACCTCATTGTAAGTTATTATAACAACTATGCTATGTTATTATATAGCTATATATACATAATATAGTTATTGTAACACTTTTCTATGTTATGCAGTATATCTAGTCATTTATTTTATACATGGTAGTTTGTAACTATTAATTCCACACCTCTAATTTGTCTTTCTCCTCTTACCTATCCCCTTTGGTAACCCCTAGTTTGCTTTCTATAAATGTGAGTCTGTTGATATTTTGCAAATACATTCAGTTGTATTATATTTTAGATTTCACATATCATTGCTTTCATGCAGTACTTGTCTTTCTTTGACTTATTTCAAATTTCAATAAGCATAATATTCTCTAGGTCCATCCATGTTGCTGTAGATGGCAGAATTTCATTCTTTTTTATGGCTGAGTAATATTACATTGTCACATCCCACATCATCTTTATCAATTCATGTGTTGATGGGCATTAGGATTGCTTTCATACCTTGGCTACTGTAAATAGTGTTACTATGGACATTGGGGTACATGCATCTTTTTTAATTAGTTCAGTTCAGTTCAGTTGCTCAGTCGTGTCCAACTCTTTGTGACCCCATGAGCCATAGCATGCCCAGCCTCCCTGTCCATCATCAACTCTCAGAGTTTACCCAAACTCATGTCCATTGAGTTGGTGATGCCATCCAGCCATCTCATTCTCTGTTGTCCCCTTCTCCTCCTGCCCTCAATCTTTCCCAGCATCAGGATCTTTTCAAATGAGTCAGCTCTTTGCATCAGGTGGCCAACGTATTGGAGCTTCAGCTTCAACATCAGTCCTTCCAATGAACATCCAGGACTGATCTCCTTTAGGATGGACTGGTTGGATCTCCTTGCAGTCCAAGGGACTCTCAAGAGTCTTCTCTAACACCACAGTTCAAAAGCATCAATTCTTCGGCGCTCAGCTTTCTCCACAGTCCAACTCTCACATCCATACATGACCACCGGAAAAACCATAACCTTGACTAGATGGACATTTTTAATTAATGTTTTCATTTTTTCCCCATATATACTGAGGAGTGGAATTGCTGGTAGTTCTTAGCAACTAAACAACAATAACAAATGTGGGTTCTTGGCTCCCCAACCAGGGATTGAATCCACATCCCATGCACTGGGCCACCAGGGAAGTCCATATGCAGTATTCTTGAAATTATAAAATTATAGAAATGAAGAAGAGAATAGTGGTTGCCAGACTAAAGGAAAAAACAGGGATGGAAGGGAAGTGCTGTGGCTATAAAAGGACAATTATAAAACATCTTTGTAATGTTGAAACTGTTCTGTGTCTTAACTATGAATCTCATCATCCTGATTGTGATATTGCACTTCAGTGATCCAAGGTATTACCATTGGTGGAAACTGGGTAAAGGGCAAATGGAATCTTCTACATTATTTCTTACAACTGCATGTGAATCTATAATTATCTAAAAATTAAAAGTTTAATTAAAACTATATAGTTGCTATTAAAATTCAATATGCATGTCACTGAAGTGAGTGGAGAGAACTTGTATTCAAATCAGAGCTTTACGGAGGTCTGTGAAATTCATTCCTCTTTATTGACTCCATTTTCCCTAAAGGGGTACACCTCATCCTTAATACTTAGAGAACTCTCCTGATCATAGTTAGCATCCCAGCAATGATGGAAAATGAAGGCAGGAAACTGGGGCATCAGTTTCTTTGCTTACAGCATGACCATGGACAACCTCTGTAATCATGTAACATGTAATATTGTAACCAGGTACATGATTACAATGTAATCATGTAACGATCTCACGGCAATGCAGAGATAATAATGTCTACCATGCTAGGTTTTTGTGAAGCTTAAATAAGGTAAGGCCTCTAAAGGATCCAGAACATGATAGTACCTCAATACATAGCAACTTTTGCCAATATCAAGAGTCAGTGATTAGTATTCACCTTCAAAATGCATCTCCTCTCCAGAAGAATGCTGTGAATATATCTATGTGTTTGTATGTGTCTATATCTATTTCTATCTAATTTCTAAGAGGCAAGAATGCTTAAAGCCAGGATAGCCTAGAGTATCGGGGAACTTGTTTGCAGCAACAGCAGTATACCAAAGATGACAGAATGGAGGAAGGAGATGGAAGCGGGTTTGGGTTGGAGCAGTCTTGAGGCCAGGGTCTCAGCGTGTTCTCTTCTTTTCTCTTCTGCCTGCCTCTGAGTCCTTCCTCAGATCTGTGTGTGACTCACCCATTGAGCAGTCTTTTTTTCTGCCCTAAACATATTCTGCTTTCACGTGATCTTCCCAGTAGACTGTAGAAGGTCAGCCTTGTTGGGCTCAGAAGGTATGACTATAATCCTGGCACCATCTTCCATTATCCAGGTGACACTGGCCAAGTCTCTCCAAGCCTTGTTTTATCCACATACAAAATGCAGATAACGAGCCTAGTGCACAGGGTGGATACAGGAGTTAAAAGAGCTCCTATGAGGTACATACATAGTACCCAGCATACAGTACATGTAGAACATATGCTCATTCCTGCTTCCCTTAGACACAGAAATGGATTCTTATAGAAAATGTTGGGCACTAAAGTAGAATTGGAAAGTAGGTGAAATTACAGTCTTCCCTACAAAAGTATTCTAATTCAGACTTCATAATAGAAGACTTATGCCAATGAAAATCTAGCTCTCATATAGAATTTCAGAACAGATTACAAGGCTTATTCTATTTAGTCACTCTCCCCAAAAGGATTCAGACTCCAAGGGGAGGATAGGGCCACTCACACTTCTGGGTCATTTGAGGATAGCTTTGGCAAGAGATCAGAAGCAAAATCACCTCAATAAGCTGTTTCAAAAGGGTTCCCTCTCCCAGAAGCTCTGCCATGTCTTTGTATGGCAAGGAACACCCTTGCCAGCAGGACTCTTGCTATTCACGGCTCCTGCCAGTACCACCTGTAGAAAGGAACCCTCTGGACTTTAAAGGGAATGTATCTCAGAGCCTCATGAATTTCTTTCTTTCATATATCTCCCTGCCTCATTCCACTAAGGATTTGAGGAAGCCTACAAGACTTCATACTCTAAAATAGAAAGCTGTAAATATTTAACAAATCAAGAGCAGAGAAAATATATTTAGAATAGAAAATCAACACCAGGGCAAAGTTATACCGCAAGTACATGTGCCGCACCCGCGCATGCTCAATTGTGTCCACTCTTTGCGACCCCATACATTTCCACACTTAACGAAAGTTGAGCTGAGAATGTGACTTTGAGCTTCTTGGCAGAGAGAAAAATATTGTACAGAAATTCAGTGGACATAAGGAAAACACTCATCAGTTTCCCAAGGATGCAAGACTCTTCCTGATATTAAATCTAAACGAACCATTTCTTGAGTAGGTCTTTCCATAGGGGACACAGAGTGCTGTAGCTAATGGCATCCACAACAGTATCTCCTCAGAAGTTCTGGGCTCTGCAGAGCTTCACCCACAAGTCCTCCAAGAGGAACACTGTGACAGAGCTTCTAGGAAGTGAGATCCAGCATGCTGCACTTGATGCTCAATTTAGGAATAAAATATTCTACTCATTTAAAGTATTCAAAAATGTACTGGCAGGGGCAAGGTAGATATGGATCTGGGAAAGGGAGGGCAGGCCTTCACTCAGAGAATTAGACAGGAGGAGGCCCAGCGCCTTTGTTTCCCCTTAGATCTCCAGGATTCTGCATGGTCAGTTCAAGAGCCTGGTGATTTTTTTTTTTTTTTGCCATGCTGCACAGTATGTGGGTTCTTTATTCTCCAACCAGGGATCAAAACTGTGTCCCCTTCATTGTGAGGTGGATTCTTAACCACTGGACCACTAAGGAAGTCCCACGCATGGTGATTCTTACACTCATTCCTCCAACAACTATTAAACCAGGTAAGTGTTGAACAATGAGGAATTAGCTTTGAAAGGACAACCATGTCCTTTTGGGGTTTATCATGAGTGAGGGAAGAAAGATACTGAACAAGTAATTACTGGTATAATCTCTATTACCAATGGAGAAGCACCAGGTGTTAAGGGAGAGAATGACTGTGGGTGTTAATTTTGTCAGATGTTTAGGGAAGGCTCCCTGAGCAACAGAAATTTAAGCTGAGAGCTGAAGGGTGAGGACAGGGTAGCTGGGTAAAATCTTGCAAACGGAGAGAAAAGCATGTATAGAGTTCCTAGATGAGAGATGTTAAAAGCTTCCAAAAACTGGAGATGTTAGACTATCCCAGAAGCCCAAAACAGTGTGGCAAGAGGGAGAGGAAGACTGGCTGGTAATCAGGCCGCTGAAAGGAAGTGGGACAGTTTATTAAGGGTCTGGGAACTCTCGCCAAGGATTTTTATTTTATCCTAGAAGAAACTGGCAACAATTGGCAAGTTTTAAGCAAGGGGATTCTAATATTGGTTCAAGTTCTGAGGATCACTAATCGCGGTGTGAAAGAAAGGCTGGGAGAACGACAAAGGTGAATACCAGGAGACCACAGGCTTCCTCAGATCAGGTTGTTTGAGGGTGGAGGAAGCAAGAATCTTGAGTGAACAACAGGTCAGCACCAGGAAGGAAAAGATGACCACACTGGATTCTGAAAACTAATCCAGTAGTTTACAAGTTGAGCACTGCAAGTACGGTACGCGGTGAATCAGTCTGCTGAATGCAATAGCCCCTGGGAAAGGCAGGGGCCCTGAGACAGACACTAACAACAATGCAGAGTCATTCACGCTTTTATTGTTTGATTATAATGAGTCCACTCATCATGGTAATAATAATAATGATGTATTTGAATTGCATAATTGCTTAATGGCCATTCCTTACCACCACCCACCACCACCCCCTACCATTAGGATGAAACTAAAATAATCTAGAGTATTTATCACTCTAAAAATGATTGAAAACATTGGTTTTCTATGTTAGTAGCATCTAAGGAATAAATTATATACAGGATCCAGTTATTTCTGTGGCTTTAAAGGGGAGCTGTAACAAACTGCATAGGAGTAATTGTTTTAAGGAATGTTACTGTTCAGATGCTAAGTTGTATCCTACTCTGCGACCCTGTGGAATGCAGCATACCAGGCTGCAGGTTTTCAGGAAAACCCCTTTCAAATGGAAAAAATCTTTCTTCATGGAATTCAAATAGTCTTTGGTCCTCAGTTTTGCCATCCCTATGTGGTAGTGTGGGTCAGACAATATTTGTAGTTCTCAAACCTAGCTGTAGTTCTCAAACCTAGCTTTACATCGGAATGAGCTGGGAGCTTATTAAAAACTCAGCTGTTTGGGCCCCATACAAGCCTCTGGCTGGGGAGCCTGGTGAGAGAGTCAATTCCTAGGCAGGTTGATAAGAAGTCTGCGGTCCCCAAGGAGGAGAAAAGGGTCTGGGTCTCTCAAGGAGAAGATAGGGGCCTGGAATTCTCAAGGAGGAGAAAAGGACAAATGTCTTTTTTCTTTTCTCTACGTTCCTTAGTCTTAATCACAAAAAAAAACATTTTTTTTTTTTTTTTCTTTAAGCCCGGAACTGATAATTACACAGCAAACAACTCAGTTTCAACTCTGTTCTAAGGATTATAGAACAATACTGTATCCTGCTTGAGGACAGTTTTTCCTTCCTGAAAACCTTCCGGCTAATCCTGTTATCTTAAACTGTAAATTATGGGAGTGGGTGGAAAAGGAAATGGCAACCCACTCCAGTGTTCTTGCCTGGAGAATCCCAGGGACGGGGGAGCCTGGTGGGCTGCCATCCCTGGGGTCGCAGAGTCGGACACGACTGAAGTGACTTAGCAGTAGTAGTCTTTACAACCTTGAGACATTCTTTTGATTTATTGTAATAACTAATTTAAAAGGTATATAACCCCCTTACTTAGACTAGTGAGAGGGACACTCCCCGTCCCCCTTCTGATGTCTGTGTCAGAAGCTTTCTCTGTCCCTTTTCTTACTTGAATAAAACTCTGCTACACAAAAGCTCTTGAGTGATCAAGCCTGGTCCCTGGTGCCGAAGCTACAGTCTTCTTCTTTGGAGATCACGAATCTGACATCATTCACTGGAAGCTATCACTGGTATCTGTATTCTTAGATGCTCCTCAAATTATCTCTGAAGATGACTTGGGGCTGTGAACAACTGGCTTGGCTGATCTCTAGGGTTTCTCCTGTATTCAAAAGTACCCTGTTATTAAGTGTGGTCCATCTGTGAGTTTGTTAGACATAAAAGTCTCAGGCCCCAGCCCAGACCTACTGAAACAAGACTTTTTTAACAAGTATCCCAGAGATTGAATGCATATTAAATTTTGAGACCTCTGGTCTAGGACTCCAGACTAGAGTGGTCTAGATTTGTTATAGATTTGCTATGACGTGGTCCTTATTTGCTATAGTTCAGAAAACTTGGCAGCTAGGTAAGAAAGCAACTTTCTAAGAGTTGTACGGCAACTAGGCAGCTAAGCCTAGAATACAGTTCAGTTGTCCTTTATCAGCAAGGACACAATGCCTCTCTCGCAGCCATAAATAAGTTCAGAGAAAAGAAGCCGAATCAGCAAAGGTAAATCAAGTCCAGGATTGTGCTGGCTCATGCATATATAGGGAGACAAACAAAGCAGCACTAAAATCTGGTGCACATTTCTTTAAAATATATAAATAGTAGATAATCGGAGGTTGACTCCAAATCTGGGTCTGCATAAATTTCTTCTCAGGGGTACCGTATATCCTTTCCCCTTTCAGCTTCCTTTTTCACTAGACCCTTCTCATCCTGGGCTATGTTCTGCAGTTTCCCTGACTCAGACCTGGATCTCACCTGTTCATCTACCCTTAAAAAATAAAGCAGCAGCAGCAACCATAAAAACCTGCGTAATTCTCACCATCAATAGAATATGAAAATACCCCCAATTTTTTTCCATTCCTACCTCTCTACTTCATTCTAATCCAATTTGTCTATTGTCTTCAGAAATTTATTTACTAATATTCACTTAGTCATTCACTCAATTAACATTTATTGAGGACCTACTTAGCATTTTATACCCAAGTATTTTACTAGGTAAGATTAAGTTAAACCCATCGCTACCCTCTGGGGGTTTATAATTTAGGAGGAATTTAAACTTCAGGAATAGTAATAGCTAACAGAAAGTGAAAAGTAAAGATTTCTAAAGAGCTGCTACTGCTGCTGCTAAGTCGCTTCAGTCGTGTCCGACTCTGTGCGACCCCATAGACGGCAGCCCACCAGGCTCCCCCGTCCAGGCAAGAACACTGGAGTGGGTTGCCATTTCCTTCTCCAATGCATGAAGGTGAAAAGTGAAAGAAAAGTGAAAGGGAAGTCGCTCAGTCGTGTCCGACTCAGCGACCCCGTGGACTGCAGCCTACCAGGCTCCTCCGTCCATGGGATTTTCCAGGCAAGAGTATTGGAGTGGGGTGCCATTGCCTTCTCCTTCTAAAGAGCAAAAGAGATAAAATGGTGAGAAAGCCAAGGAAGAGAATCCTTTTGTCTAGAGAAGAAGAATAAAACAAATTTTAAGAGTTACAGTGGGTTTGAAACACATATTCAAGAGTGAAAATAATAATAATATGGGTACATATTTAATGTTCCAGGCTGGCACTAGAAAGAAAGACATCACCAGCAAAGAGAATAGCATGTGGCAAAGGCTTATCACATACATAGGGTTAGTGGATAACTGAATCTAGCAAAGTCAACTTCAGTGTAGAGTAATGGGAAAATATACTGGAACAATGATGACACTGAAGGCTTTCTTAATAGACGAGTGACACAACCAAGTCAGATTCTGGAGTAAAATCCTGATAAAAGAGTATTAGACATTGAAAGTCCAGAGGAAGGCATCATCAGAGTCTTGGTACAGGCAGTGAAGGCATGAGCTAAGAGCAGGGAGAGAAGAAGGGGCAGGAACAAGAGACGCAGTGATGATGGCATCTAAAAAAAGGTGAATGTTAGTTGCTCAGTCATGTCCAACACTTTGGGACCCTGTGGACTGTAGCCCATCAGGTTCCCCTTTTCCATTCTCCAGGCAAGAATACTGGAGTGAGATCTTCCCAGGGGATCTTCTCAACCCACAGACCAAACCCAGGTCTCCTGCATTATAGATCGATTCTTCACCATCTGAGCCATGAAGAAAGCCCTGATGGCATCTAACTAGATTGCAATTTATTGGGATTTTCAAGGAAGAGAAAGAAGTAAAAATATTGTTAAAAGTTTAGATCTGGATGTCTGGGAGGAGAATGGTACTAATCAGGGAACCAAGACAGATATTTTGAAGGAAAGGTGATAAATTCATATTGGGCATCTTCAGTCTAAGATCCTAGTGGGAATCCAGGAGGAAATGTTCAACAGGCAATTGGAAACATGGAACTGGAGACTGGAAGAGACTGAATGAAGTGATTTGGGGATCATTTATTTTAGAGATGGGAGTTGAGGTCACGGGATTGAACGAGACGGGAGAAAGAGAAAAAAGAGGAAGGTACCAAGGGTGTTTAGTTGGATATTCTAAACTCAATATGATAGCAAAGCTAAAGATCCCTTCCTACCCTCCCTCTACCCTTCACAGGAGCTTTCCTTGTCCGTCTCCAGCAAAGTTCCCCATTCAGAAATATCCCTTAAGGTTTAAACTTCACAGAGGGCTTAAAGATGTCACTGGAGCATTAGTCTTGGTTCTGCTCTAATTCCCTTGAGCCTTGAGTAGATAATTCTACTTCTCTGATCTTGACTTTGCATCTAAAATACAGAGGAATAACCCAGAAGATCCACAGTCTATGAATCTTTCCACTGTGACATGAAGGAGTTTATGAAGACCAGATGTTTCACTCTTTATGATATCACTCAACTATACCACATTTTCTCCTTTCCAATGCCCAGTCACTGATCATTTGACACTTCTATTACTAAATTTACTTGGCCTGCCCACTGCTTCAACTAAGATCATTTCAGGTTCCCAATGACTTATTTCTTCCCATATCAAACTAAAATTTGGTTTGTAGTATATAGTAGGTCTGTTAATAATGACCCATCATTAGTTGGGTCCTCCCTGTTTCCTCCCATTTTCTACCATGATTAGCGGCTCAATATCAAGTAGCACAATTTTAAAATTTATGCTATACATTCTGAAGGAAAGTTACATGGCTCAAAATAGCCTGGAGTTAAAACTCCCCTCCAGGTCCTCCCCACCATTCTATGCAAAACAAAGAACTCCCTCACCCGAAAAAAAAAAAATGGACATTAGGTTGATTATGCCCAGCTCCCAGCTGGTCCAGCCTCTGGCAGATCTCCAAAATTCCTTGCCCCAGCCATTTAAGAGATAACTACTCTGAACAACCTTGCAGAAGAACAGGCCCCCTTAAGACAGTAGCTTTCCACAACATGCCTATATATACTTACTCTTTTCTTGGGTAAGTGAAGCAGCTCACTAATCTGACTGCTGCCTCTTCTCGCCTCATTAAAGGTGATCTGTTTCTGTAAAGTGCCTGGCTCGTTCTTATTCTGAACCTTGCTTTCTCTAACTTCCTTACTCTACACATTCATGCACAACTATTTCAAGAAATAAACATCCACATAAAGTTATCCTTTCAAGTGATCTTAAATTCATATGATATTTAATTTTTCCTTTATTAACAGAAACTCCAGCATTTTTATCTTACTCATTTGATTTGTTATTGAATAGGGTTGTTCAGGAGCAATATAGACTTCTGGGAGAATCTATCTTCTCGGTGTCACCCACAACTCTGGCTTCCTCTGTCTTATAACTCAGACTCTCTTCTCTGAGCTGACTCAAAAAAATCAGGGGAGGAGAGGCAGTGAGGTTCGACAGCGATAGAAATCCTGCAGTCCCCTGTTATCTTTTTTATTCCTTGCTTAAAGTTGCTCTCTGCTTTCCCTGCAGTTTCATCGACTCAGAGATTATAGCCACGTTGGGTGTGTCTTTGTACTAGCAGAATAAATGCCAGTAACTATTTTTTTCAAATTAAAGGGTTTTGTTGTTGTTGTTTTGTTTTGCTTTGTTTTTGACCCTCCAGGGATAGCAGAATCTTTTCCATTCATGCAGGAATCCAGTTGTTAGCTATTATGTTTACTGATAATTTAAAGAAGTTTATATCCTTTAGCAACCAGGTATTCTCACAGTTTGTCTCTGACATGAATGGAAGACATTAAATATATAAAACTCAACTTCCATTAAAAACAGTTTTCTAAGAGTACTTCTTCAAAAAGGTAATTTTAAAAACAATGTTTGAATAGATAAGTTCTTAAATAGGGAGATGAAGTGGTTTCAGAAAACCAGGATTAATTTTGAGGGCCTTCATGTACTCGGTTCATTTCCTCAGGAATACTCTGATTATTCAAGATGTCTAGGTTTCACTGGCTTTGGATATAAGGAACCCATGACAAGTCCCAGGTGTCAGGTCTCCATAGGGTCATGCAGATTCCCACAGCCTTGAGGGCCTTTAAGACCTCATGAAGTCATAATGCCTGGAAAGACCTAGGACCAGTCCTTGGGAGCAGTGAAATAAGAAAGTCTCAGTTTTTCCTCTTTTCCTTTATTTTGTAATATTTTTGCTACCACCAGGTGGTAGTAGGTAAGTGCATCCATGGCAAAGGTGGAGCTATCAAATGCTCTCTTTCAGGAAATTACCAAAACAAACTCTATTTAATGAGAGTCTGAAAATCTTAATTAAATGGGATCAATATTACACACAGAATAAAAACAAACACACAAATGCAAATGAGGTGTCTTTCCTTGTGGGAAAAGTCAGAGAACGTGTGTGTGCATATGTGTTTCATTATCTTGAAATAAACTACAAATTAACTTGGCTTCTATTACATTAGACCCAATGGTCAGTTTGCTGAATGTCTTGCATTTCCACCCACATTTTCTTTGCTCTGAGGAAGGAGAAGCCTCATAGGCAAGTTTCAGATTCCAAATACTTTCGGGGTATCAGTTTTATGGAAAGAATAACCTGTTTTATTGGAGTCATCACAAATCTTTTAATTTTAGAGCCATAAGAGGCTTTAGAGATCTTCAGACACCCTCACTTGACAAATGAGAGAACTGATTCCAGAGAAGTTGCATGATTCATCCAAAATCATCCAGCATGTTGACTCCAACCAGAGCTCAGCAACTATGATTCCAGTCAGGCTTTGGTCCCTACCTCTCACTAAGATGCTCCTCTCAAGGTCACTGGTCACCTCCCTGTTATTAAACCCAGTGGTCAGTCCTCAGCCTCAGATGCTCCTCCTGGACCATCAGAAGCATTACCATGACTGATCATTCCCATTCCCACACTTTATTCGTGTGACTTCCAGGACACAGGACCTTCTTTGGTTTCTTCCTACCTCACTGTCCTCTCTTCAATCTCTTTTGCCAGTTGCTCCTTATCTCCCCAGCTTGTTGGAGTTCACCAAAACTCAGCCTTTGGGTCCTCTTGTTGGAGTTCTTTTCTCGCTACATGTATTCTTGGCTAATACCATCTCCCTACTAAAGACCCCGAGTTGTATCTTTAGCCCAAACCACTTCCCTGAATTCCAGGTCCATTTCATCTCTCTGCCTTCTTAAGATCACCACTTGAATATCTAACAGATGTTTCAAATTTTTAATGTACTGATACCATGAATTCAGTTTTGTCATAAAAAATTTATTCTCTTCTAACACATTGTATGCTTTACTAACTTATTTTTTCTGTTTCTTTCTACAAGAATATCAGTACCAGGAAGCAGGAACTGATGTCAGTTCTGTTCACTGCTGGCTCTCCAGTTTATAGAACAGTTCCTCAGTATACATATTGAATAAACAGCTATGGTATGAATGGATGGACAGAGTGAATAAATAAGTGAAGGAGTGAATGAATGAATGGCTCCAAGTCTAGTCTGCTATTATAGCATATGGTTCCTCTTCTACTTTCATATTCTTTTGGGCTTGGAAAAATCAGTGTCTAATACCACTGCTCCTAATACTGTAATTAATGTTGGAAGATTCAAAAAAAGCAGTAAACTTCTTCCATAACTTCTTTATTTGGGAAGATAAAGTTTGTTCTCTAAGAACTATGTATTTCTTCATAAGTGTATCCTTGCAATTCAGATGGCCTGCTGCCAGGTGGAACACTGGGCCTGCAGTCAGGAGCTCTACCTCTCTAATCTGTCTCCTCTCCCTACACTATCTTAGACCAGGCCATAGTCTCCTCTTGGGTCACTTGCAGAAGCTGCTCTGTTTGTCTTCCTCTTCTTCAGGCTTTCTTCTTTAATTCTCTCCCTGCCTCACCTCCAACCAGAATGATCTATTTCAGTGGTCTTCAATCTTTTATTTTTTAATGGCAACTCTTTTGTTTTTTACTCATAGAAAGGCTTCAAGAACAAAGAGTTGTTATTTGAAGCTCTAACTTTCACCTTAGGACCACCTCTGAAAATGTCTCTAGGTCTTAAAGATCTGTAAAAGGCAGTTCATATTCTCTGAATTGATATGGGACTCAAAACTCAGCCTGCACACGCTGCCTCATTCAAATAACCAAGGCCTTTCTATCACTTCAAAAAGTGTTTCCTCTACTTTGATCATCCACGTGTCACCTTCATTTTTTGCCACAACTGTGTGTCTCTTATTATTAATATTAACATTTTTCTTAAAACCAACTCATATTTACAAAATTAATTTAGTTTCGGGAATTTGTATCACTATTACCACCACCATCAACTAAAAGTCAATGTCATTTGCTATGAATAGAAGGCACTTTAAAAGTAAATACACAACTATTCAAATGACAAAGATCATCAGGTAAGTGCACATGACACTGAAAATGTTTCCCTAGAAAATAAAGCTCCAGTTCCTTCCCATGGCCTCTTTTAACACCCTCCAGGAAGGTACAACTTCCTATGGTTCTTCCCATGCTGTTTCATGCCTTCTTGACTTTGTTCATGCAGTTCCCTTTGCCTAGAAAGCCTATTGCCTTAATATTTGCGTGCGTGCTCAGTTGCTAAGTCATGGCCAACTTTTTGCAACCCTATGGACTGTAGCCCACCAGGCTCCTCTGTCCATGGGATTTTCCAGGCAAGAGTACTGGAGTGGTTTTAGTTAAAACATTTTTTATTAAAGTATTACAAACCCATATAACAGAAAGCAGTTTTCCCTTCCTTCTAATTCCCACTTTTCAGAATAAACACTTTCAATTATTTTTTTAAATTGTAGTAAAATATACACAACATAAAATTTACCATTTTAACTATTTTTAAGTGTAGAGTTCAGTGGCACATTGTTGTGTAACCATCACTATGATCTATCTCCTGAACTGTTTTCTTTTTATCACAAACTGAAACTCCATACCCATTAAACAGTAACTCCCCATTTCCCCATCCTCCTAGTTCCTACCAGGCACCACTCTACTTTCTGTCTCTATGAATTTATTAATCTAAGTACCTTATAGAACTGGAATCATACAGTATTTGTCTTTTTTGAGACTGAGTTATTTCACTTAGCATAATGACTTTGAGGTTCATCAATGTTGTAACATGCTACAGTTGCAATTCACCGCAGGTATTTCTCCAAGCCAGGCTTCAGCAATAAGTGAACCATGAACTTCCAGATGTTCAAGCTGGATTTAGAAAAGGCAGAGGAACCAGAGATCAAATTGCCAACATTCGTTGGATCATCAAAAGAGCAAGAAAGTTCTAGAAAAACATCTATTTCTGCTTTATTGACTATGCCAAAGCCTTTGACTGTGTGGATCACAATAAACTGTGGAAAATTCTGAAAGAGATGGGAATACCAGACCACCTGACCTGCCTCTTGAGAAACCTGTATGCAGGTCAGGAAGCAACAGTTAGAACTGGACATGGAACAACAGACTGGTTCCAAATAGGAAAAGGAGTACGTCAAGGCTGTATATTGTCACCCTGCTTATTTAACTTATATACAGGGTACATCATGAAAAACACTGGGCTGGAAGAAGCACAAGCTGGAATCAAGATTTCTGGGAGAAATATCAATAACCTCAGATATGCAGATGATACCACTCTTATGGCAGAAAGTGAAGAAGAACTAAAAAGCTTCTTGATGAAAGTAAAAAGAAAGCTGAGCACAGAAGAATTGATGTTTTTGAACTGTGGAGTTGGAGAAGACTCTTGAGCGTCCCTTGGACTGCAAGGAGATCCAACCAGTCCATCCTAAAGGAGATCCGTCCTGAGTGTTTATTGGAAGGACTTAGGTTGAAGCTGAAGCTCCAATTGTTTGGCCACCTAATGTGAAGAGCTGACTCATTGGAAAAGACACTGATGCTGTGAAGGATTGAGGGAGGAGGAGAAGGGGAGGACAGAGGATGAGATGGTTGGATGGCATCACCAACTCAATGGACATGAATCTGGGTAAACTCTGGGAGTTGGTGATGGACAGGGAGGCCTGGAGTGTTGTGGTTCATGGGGTTGCAAAGAGTCAGACACAACTGAGTGACTGAACTGAACTGAACTGACTGGGTATGAAAATTTAGGTTGAAAATTATTTTCCCCTGGGATTTTGGTTGCATTTATCAATTGACTTCTTGATATTGTGAAGTCCAATTGCAGATGTTAAGGTAGATACTATTCTGATTTCTTATTATTTATATACGATCTATATTTTTTCTTCTGAAAGATGTACAATCTTTCCTTATTCTCTAGTTTTTAAAAATTTCACAATTATGTACTATTATGTATACCTTTTGTATCTTGGAGCTAATTGTCACAGTTATCATTTGTGTGTGTGTGTGTGTAAGTTTTATTCCTGCTCTCCACATTGATTCTGAGAATCCTCTCCCCCTCTTTGTTTCACTTCTTGGTTTTGGCTTTGGTCTCTATTTTTTCTTTAGAACTCTATCACCAAAAGTCTGCTGGTCTTTGGCTGTCATTTCTAACTTAAGATTGAGAGAAATTTAAAGCCAGTCGGAATCTCTGTGTGCATGGATGGGAGCCACTGCCTTGTGAACTTCACAGGATTGTGTAAACAATCCCCCTGTCACCTTTTGCTTTCTTGCCTGGCTAAGAAGCTATAAGCTCGACTCCCACTCTTCTTAAATCTTATCATTCTAGGATACAGAATAAGCTAGGGAATCCACTGTTCAGGATACAGACTCTCCCTTAATCCTCTAGTAGGTAGTATGGTTGTAAACCCATGACGTCACCTCTGCCTGTCTCCTGGACTCTCCTTAGATTCTGTTTTGGGTCCCTCTGTTCTTTCCCTCAGGTCACCCATTTCCACCCTTTAGCCTTTACATATGGCTCCCCCATGGCCTGTTTTCCTCCCCTGCCAGCCTTCAGTTCTGACAGAATATCCCCTGATATCTTTTACTAAACCCCCAATTTTTATATTTCACATAAAAATAGAGCCTATGTGTAGACCCCTAAATCTAGGCAGGGGATGAAGATTCTTTGGAGTCAAACTCAAAATGCGTGGAACCACAAGGAAGGGAAGGAAGAAAGGAAAATACCCAATTCATTTCTTTCAGAGTTTCAGATCCCCGACTCTAAGATATCAAACAACAAGAGATTGAAGATGATCATCATGAAATATTTAGACTGAAGCAAGTCTTCAAGTGACTATGCACATCGTAGATTCTCTATGGAAACATATTAAGGTGAATTTAACACATGGGTAGGGTAGTAGGTATATGGTAGCTTCTTACCAAAACTAAGATTTGGGGTCTTCAGATGTCTTGGTGCCTCATCAACAATTGGCTTCCTTGTTCGATGATGCACTGCCTCTCGTTTAACAGAGACTTTAATTTCTAACCTAATCTTATTTGTCATGATTCTCTGAGACATGCCAAATAAAGCTTTCAGGTCTCTATGTATTTTGGTATCTGGATATGTCTGACTCACTTAAGGGCTTTCATCCAGTGACAGTAACCATACCCAGTGAGGTCTCCATGCTAACAGGGCTTAAATGTTTTCTACCCCTCAGGCTCTTTGGGTGATGATTCAACCAAAGAGAAAATGGGAAATGAAAGTTTGTACCCCCTCCTTTTCTGACTCCAGTGCACTGCAATAGGGCTACTTTTAATGTGCTTAGCAACAATTAGCTCTTGAAGCTGCAACAGCTGCACAATGCTGATGCTCTCCAGATGCAGCCAACGAATTAAATCATGCGATAATTCAATTGGAAAATTGGGTGTAATTATGGAGAATGCAGAGTCTGCTAGTGACTTGGAGCTCTCGAAACAACAGTGGTGTGGGCTGTTCAGAGAGTGTGTGGCCTGCACAGAAATTGATATGGGTGTTTGCAGGAATCTAGGTCCTCTCTCTGACAATGACAGCATTACTCAGTGCTGTGCTCAGTTAAGAGTAAGCTGAGCGCCACCAGAGTAAATCTTTTTAACTTCAAAACCTTTCACAGACCACCCTTCATGACATAATCATGTCTATACTTTGAGTATCTGCTGGTTGAAAACACATAAAGCAAATAAAGGCTAGAGTCCCCAAGGACTAGCAGTTCATATATTAATCCCAAAAGGCAGCTAAGTCAGAGAATTGTAAAATAGGATACCATAAACATTCTATTTTAACTAGAAAACATGTACAGAGTTTCATATACTGATCTTGATGTAGGGCCAAGGGCAAAATCTTGGGTCCTCCATGTCATCTTTCTTACAATCACCACATCCATAACTTATTGCCTATAATTTCCCATTTGGGTTTATATAAAGAAGAACAGAAACTAAAAGGATTTGCAGAGAATTTTGAATGCAGACTTCTTAAAGATACTCATACTCTTCCTTCAAACTTTTATAGTCATCTTACTCCTAATGCAAAGGCTTTGTGCACTGCCTTGCTGTTATGCCCTATGCAATCTGAGGGGGTGTCATTAAGAACGTTCCTCAGAACTGCACTGTGACAACCCGCAGAGCCTTTCTCAGTGGCCTTGCATCATTTGGCAGCAACTTCTTTTTTAGTGGCTTGCCTTTATTGACTCTTTCCAAAGCATTCAACTGAATTTTCATAGAAACAATAGCTCTCTTCTTGCATTGTAATTGAATTTTGTAATTACCATAAATATCTTTGAGAACAAATACAACAGGGGACTCTTGGGAAGCTAACATCTTAACTGATGGCCACATAGAAATGCAGGTATGCTAAGAGTAGCCTGTTGACCTCGAGTATTCAGGACACTGCATCAATCAGGATGTTTTACAGGGGGAGCAGTTATTATAGCGGGTTGGTAAAAGTGGAAGTTAATTAAGAGAGCTTCTACTGTCCTGTGGATTAAGGGATGCTCTTAGATGAATTTATATTTTGTTTATTCTATTCCTTCTACATAGTTTTGAAAAATACCATCTAGAGGGGTGAGACATTTTACCTCTTTAGTCTACAAATGGATTTTGGGATTCCTTATCATAGCTCCTCAGCAGAAGGGTCCTCAAGTTGGGACCACCTTCCCTGGCTGAGAGTTTCCTGCCCATAGTAAAGAATGACTGAGGCTGGTTAATGAAGTGGTAAGAAATTCTCTGTGTCTAACAGTGATTTAAAGTCATGGGGAGAAGGACAAAAGTATTCTACCATGAGACACCCTTTACCATAATGAAAGTTTCCTGAACAGTTTGAATATCACAAGAAACATGGATCTCTAAACAGGAAGAAAGTCATCAATTTATCCATTTAAGACTTTCTCCAATTCCTGTTCTTTTGGCTCAGCCTTTGAGTACACCATGTCTTTTAATCAGATCAGACCAGGAAATAGCAACTTCTTATACCTGAGAAACACTGTTAAAGAAAAGTGCCCTAGAATCAGACAGTCTTCTGCTCAAATCATGACTCTACCACTTGCTTACCCAAGTTCACTTAATTTGAACATCCGTCTCCTATCTGTAAAAGGTCATGGCAATAAGTACTCCACCGAGAGAATGTGAGGATTAAATGCTTCAATGTATGCCAAGGGACCAGGAATGAGCAGATGCTAAGTAACTATCAGGCAAGAGCAAAAGGTAACCAAAATTTTATTGGAAAGTAAAGGAACTGGGAAAGATGTAAGGTGTAAGAAACCAAAGATTCAAAATAAAGAGAGAAAGAACATGAGAAGGAGTAGTAAAAATAATATACAAAGTTTTACAGTTATAGAACATATTTATGCACACCATATCACTGGCATATTCCCTGGTGGCTCAGCAGTAAAAGAATTCACCTGTCAATGCAAGGGATGCGAGTTCAAACCCTAGGTTGGGAAGATATCTTGGAGAAGGAAATGGCAAACCGCTCCAGTTTTCTTGCCTGGGAAATCCCATGGACAGAGGAGCCTGTCCCATGGCTACAGTCCGTGGTACTGCAAAAGTCAGACATGACTTAGTGACTAAACCACCACCACCATCAGTGGCATATCCCAACAACCCTGTGAGACAGGACAGGCATTAGTACTCATTTTATGGATGAGGAAGCTACAGTCCCAAAGAGTAAGAGTTGACTAAGTTGGAAAAGAGTTGGAACTAGACCCAGTGTCTCCTTATTCCCAGCCTAATACTTTGCTCATGAGTCCGCATAGTCTTCAAATTTCTATCTTTACCACACCACCTTGAGGGATTTTGTGATGAATCCCATACTCCAGATGGCCTACTTCTGGTTTAAGGAGAACACATATGAGCAGAATCGGGACTCTAGGAAGCTGCTTTGGGTTTTCCAAATCTAGCATAGCTTCAAAGAATTATTTCAAGAGACACAAAGATGAAGAGAACCTATGAAGAAGAAAAGCTTTGGCCATGATGTTATTTGCAGGGGAACACTGAATATGAAAATTGAAACTGGAGATCACTTGATATTGAGAGCCAGATAAAAGTGATGTTATAAGTCCTGAGTTGTTTTATTAGTGGTTAGAAAATTACAGGAAGTGATATGTTTTGAGGATGAAAAATTTAAAGGTCTAATATAACTCTCTAGGCATATTAAAAGACGTTATTTCCATATTCTTCTTGGATAATCAATCATGCCATAGCAAATTAAAAGTTCTTATTTTTAGCCCTATTAGCTACACAATGATAATGAAAATTGATTACAGTCACATTCTACTCCTTAAGACATTGTCAGTAAATGAACTGAAATGCCCCAGAATCAATCCATTTCAACAAATGTATCAGAGATTGAAAAAAAGTCCTCATCAATTACTCTGATGTCTGTTAATAAAGAAAAGATGATAAACCAGCTGTTTCTGTCATTGGTAACTTACTGTAGGCCAAACAAGTTCTTTTATTCTACCAACTAGAGACAGCTTCAAGAAGCTAAATGGATCAGAGCTGCTGAAGATCAGATATTGATTTCCAGAAAAAAAATTCAGAGAAATATCCAAAAACACTATTTGGAATATGCAAAAACCAAAGAGAACTAGTCATGTTTTTCTCTGATTTATCGACCTTCAAAATCTAAGAAAGTTCTGTGTGTCTGGACTGGAGAAAAGTGATCTCAAGATACTCCTGCTGGTGGAAAAGTGGCAAGTTTGGAATATTGTAGAAATGTTGGTAGAGATTGAATGTGGTGGGATTGATAAACTAGAAATTCAGAGAAAGTGGGAAGTGTGTATTTTGTGGACCTAATCGAATGGTTCTGAGATCCATGATTTTGGAAAGATATCAATTCCAATGGAATAGTAAATTATAATATACCAGTTCTCTATCGTGTTTCTCCAAGCCAATCTTCTGGGTGCTTGGAAAGATACTGAAAAGGGTATCTTAGGAGATGTATGTGTGTGTATGCTAAGTCTTTTCAGTTGTGTCCAACTCTTTATGACCCTATGGACTGGAGCCCACCAGACTCCTTTGTTCATGGTATTCTCCAGGCAAAAATACTGGAGTAGGTTGCCATGCCCTCCTCCAGAGGATCTTCCTGACCTAGTGACTGAACCCGGGTCTCTTCCATCTCCTGCACTGGCAGGTGGGTTCTTTACCACTAGCATCACCTGGGAAGCCTGTAGGAGATGGACACTAACACTGAAATCTTAATAACAACAGATTCCATAGGAACTCATCAAGTTCTCCTTCTGATTATTCTGAGCTATGTCCAGGGAGGCCTAGAAGGGCTCAGTAATGAACACATTGGGCTGAAAGATAACCCTTTACTTTCTAGTCTTATGGATCTCTGGACTCTACCATCTTCACCTTGTTTGTAACTTGTGTCTAACTTGATCTCAGTTAGTTCCAGAGGTCAAGTTTCTTAGCAACAGGGCTAAGATGGGAGGAGGGGAATGTAAAAATCTGGACTGTAAAGATAACACAGGCAAACAAGGGACCAAGAGACAGCTGTGATAGGTTAGAAAGAACACTTGACTTGGAGTCAAAAGTTTTGGCCTTTATACCAGTTGCATCTTTCTATAGAAGTATAATTCTGGATATTTTACCTCCATGAGCCTCAATGACCTCATCTATAAAATGGGGATAGCACATAAGGTTTTGTGAAGACTAAAGATGTCTTTGAAACTGATGTGAACATTGTAAATCACATAGCAAATCTGAATTAAAATAGCAGAGTACCAATAGCAGAGGCCAGGGGAGTTGGAAGTATGGACACGGATCAGCCAGAATTACCGTCTTTCCAACAAATGCCTGGGATAACAGACACAAAAAAGCTCTGCTGTCAAGATAAAACAACAACTATAAGTAGATATATTTGAAAGTCATTTCTGAAAGACACCTTGAAGAAAGGATGGAGGATGTTGGGGGTGGAGAGAAACTCCTCCCAGCAAGATGATGAAAGAGGATAAGTTAGGTCACAGTGATTGCGGAGGAGACAGTGATTTGTTGTCTATCTCTCCAGCCACGATGGGACTGTAACTAATGAGGTTATTCTGGTTACAAAGGAAGCATTCAGCCCCCTAATGGAAAACTCTTTGATGACTGGTGTTAGGGAAAGAGAAAACAAACCAGCAGCTTATTAGTTCCACAGCAAGTTAATTAATTTTTGCCAGTCACTTCAGGTCACTTGCCGGCCAGAGCATCTGTCTCACTCAACTGAACAGCTGGAGGGATGGCGGGCGTGTCTCCAAGACATTCATTTGTCCTGGTTCTGGGAGTAGGAGGTGTGGCCAAACACAAGGCTGAAAAAACAAGAGCTTCTGGGGTTCTTCCTGCTCCCAGCCCCTGCCACTGCCCACTGCTCCGTAGCTCCACGATCTACTCAAGGCGAGTCAAGACTGCAGTAATTCCACGAGAAACAAAAGAAACAAAAATACTTAGAATGAGGTTATTCCTGCCTCAGTACATCATTTAAATGCGGAACAGAGTGCTAGCAGAAGTTCTAGCCCAGACTACAGGCCCTCCTCTCCCACCAAAGAGCTTTAGAGCCATGATAAGGTTGCTTAACTTCTCCAGGCCTCCCTTAGCTCACCTGAACTGCCGACCTGCATGCAGAGATGTTCATTTTGGCATCTCTTATAGTGTTAGGAAATTTGAGTTAATAAACACATCCTTTCTCAAAGAAATGTCAAGCCTTTGGAAGATACTGCTCAATACCCTTTCAGAAAGACATCAACAGCTTGGTAGAGCCCCTCTTCGGAGATGGGCAAATGAGGGTGAAGAAAGTGCTCGAATAAAATAACCACATACTTGTACAGAAGTTGACCTGGCCTCAAAAAATACTAACAATTTTTTATTTAAAGATGTGATATGCAAATACAATGAATGCTATTTTGTTGAGCATGCATATTCATGCTAGTATATTTACTTTCTAGGGTGGATTAAGTGATACAAATTTTCTTAATTATATGCTTTACATAATATATAATACACATATATAATATTTACTGTACACTCACCCCCAGAATAGACCAAGATAAAGAGGCTCATAAACTACACTGAAGCAGGGCCCATAAGTTTAGTCCCCTCCTTGGGCCAGAAGCTACTGTTTAGCTTCTGTGGTTTTTAAATCTTTTATATTTTAAGATTATAAAGTTTTCACTAAAAAAAAAAAAAAAATCAAATTGGGGAGGGGCTAATTATCTCAAGTTCTCATATTCATTTTATCAGGCTCTGAAATTAAAGCCAGAGTTTTTGCTTTGTTTTAAAAGTTTTTCAGGTCATTGTTTATTTGACAAATAATGGTATCTTTTTATAAATAAAGCCCATGTTTTAATGTCTATCTAGGTGCTCAGGAACTGTGGAGTCCCCCTCCTGCCATCTCCCAGCATGCACATTCACTGTTAAGCCTACTGCAAGTAGTTAATAGGAATGCTTGGGATCCTCTAAACCCACTGTTGGAAAAGACCCTGGTACTGGTAAAGATCGAAGGCAGAAGGAGAACAGGGTGAAAGAGGATAAGATGGTTGGATGGCATCACCAACATGAACTTGGCAAACTCCAGGAGACAGTGAGGGACAGGGAAGCCTGGCATGCTGCAGTCCGTGGGGTTGCAAGAGTCGGACACAACTTGGTGACTGAACAACAACAACAAACCCATTCAAACAAAAGAATTAGTGGCTGATAGGGAGATTTGCAATTTCATCAGGAACAATTCTACTTAAAGAAAGAAGCATTGCATTTACAGACAGCACTTCATGTCCTGTGGCAAATTAGCTGGTGAGGGTCCCAGGTAGGCAAGCGTATAGGATTGACATCACTGCAACTGGAAGCAGGCTCCTCTGCCTTGGGCAACTGGGCTGAAGAGATGGGATGGAGTCTCCTCTATGAGTTGCCACTGATGTCTACTGTGACCTAGCACTTCATAGTACCTGGACTACTCAAAAGCTTTCCAGACACTTTATATGAGCAGGAAGATGAGACATTCAAGTTGTGTTCTACATCAGGAGACTGAAAATTAGAGGAAATAAAGCAAATTACCTAGTCTCTCAGGTCTAAGACTACACTCAATATATTAAAAAAGCAAGCAAACAAGCTGCACAAATCTTCCAGGCAAACAGATCCCAAAATAAAAGCCAACGCATCTTCACATTTATAATATTTGTCATCAGGGGCCAGAAACTTCTAACAATTCACTCTAACTCAATATTTACCTGGAAAGTGAGTATAGATGTTAGTTTTAAAAAATTGAATCCATGTATTTATGTATGTATGCATGAATGGGTGCATCTATTTTTATTTGGGAGTCTTGGTGTTCATAACAAATTTAATATAAGTAATTTAACCAGCCTCTTAGGAATATGCTTTTCCCCTTCGTTCTCTTCTTATCTGCACTCTTTATATTCTTTTTCATCTTCTCACTTGGTCTCATCTCTCCTATCTTCTGCCCTATTCTTTGCCCTAATATGACCCTTTCTTATATATCCTTATTTTCTGTATTATTAGCTAGAATATATCTTTTGAAAAGATCAACACACCCTTCCCAGGACATCATAAAATAAACAACCCTTTAATATTAATATATTGGAAGGAAGCCTTGACCTTAGTAAGCAAGTCCCTGGTGTAAGGTGGAAAATGGAGGTGAGATGTGTCCCTCTGAGGCCAAGGCCCAGACAGGGCTCTGCACTCATAGACCCTCAGATATCCTGGCTGACTGGTTATGTGATTAAACTGTGGTCTAGGAGATGCTGTGCCAGCTGAATGAGGAAAGCACATGAACTAACTGTGAACACAGACCAAAGAACACTTTAAAGCTTGAGTCATCTGCGTCCAGCATGTTCAGAGGAGTAGGGAACAAATAGTCCAAGAAGAGTGCCCAAGGTGGGTCTGAGCTGTTCCTCTGAAGGTCACTCTCATCTGGAAGCCACCTATGAGGCTGGGGCCACCCTGGATGCCAGCTACCAAGCTGTCAACCCTCATACAAGTGCTTAATGCTGTCCCCTCTTTCCAATAGATGGTGTGTGATGAGGCAGGAAACAAGGAAAGATATAAAGGAGGAAGTGAGGGCAAAAGGGGGTAAAGAAAATCAGGAGAAAACTGGGAAGAAGAAAAAGAAGAGAAATAGAGATAGGGCCAAGGGAGAAGGGAGAAAAAAGACAAAGAGGGCTGGTAAGAAGTATGGATAGTGACAGCTGCAGAAAGTCGGGAAGGCTGGAACTTTCCTTCTAGTCAAGAGTGCACACAGCTGCATCAAAGTGCACTGCTTTTCTCTTTGGGATCTTCATGTCCATTATTTTCTGCAGTTCTTGTCTCCTGCTAAATATGATTACACAGTGTCCCCCCCGCCCCAACCTGGAAGTACTGCTTTGACCATAAAGGCACAGAAGAATTAGACTGCACATTGCCCTGACTAAAACCCTGGTGCTCACCCTACTCATTCATTTGGTTGACTTCTCCCATGAACCCCTCATGGTAGGCATCTTCCTATGTGATCAAATGCACTCAGTGCACCTTGATCCTCTTTATCTCCTGGTGACACAGTTATGGAAAGAAAGGGAAGACATCAATATGCACTTGGTATTAATTACTGGGCTAGGGATTTTATATTTTAAAATACATATTTTATATATTATATAGATATAATATATATAATATATAATATATTATATATAATTATATATAATATATCTATATAATATATATTATATATATATAATATCTATATTATATATTATCTATATATTATTATCTCTCTATATATTATTATCTATATATATCTATATATAGATATATATCTATATATATAGATATAGATCAAATATATATAGAAATAATATATATATTAAATATATAATATATATATATATACAGATATAGATTAGATATCTGTATCTTTATATAGATATATAGATATAGATTATATATCTATATCAATATAATATATATCTATATAATATATATAATGTATCTATATATCTATATCTATATAATATATATATTATATTTTAAAATCTATATTATATATAATATAGATTTATATCTTTATTATATATATAATATATAGTTTGACTCTGAAATCTCATCATAGTCCTACAAGTAGGTATTATTATTATTAGGCCTATTTTACAGATGATAAATTAATTTCATCAACTAATAAATCAATTAACAAACTAATGTTTCCATTTCTATGATTGAGATAAGAATAGTTTATGGCAATGTTGTGAGAACACGTGAATATGAAATCCCTCTGAACTCTAACAACAGAAAGAACAATGCTTGTTTAGGACTTAGAGGTGTTATTCTAAGGCCTTGCCATGTAATAACCATTTAATCCTCACAGTAACCTTGTAAGGCAGACTCTTTATTTGCATTGTGCATATAAAAAATAAAGTGACCTTCCCAAGGTCATACAGCTAATAAATATGGAGCCAAGACATGAAGTCAAGTAGTTTGACTCCATGGTCCCTGTAACCACTCTATATTTACACACTTACTGAAATAGCTGTTCTACATCATTTAGAATCTGCATAACAGAAAACGGGCCTCTGGTTTAATGGGGGCCAATGTAAGGAAAGCCCTTATCTGTTAAATGCTCATTCGTGCAGCAGGTTTCACACTAAGTCTCTCACAGCTGCCTTTTCAATGCACACGCCATAAAAACGTCAACTAGGGCCATCTTTCCCATCCTTTGAGGTTTAGGGAAGATGAGCTTAAACTTTCAATTCCACACCTTGTGGAAGTTTAAAATTTTCAAATTCTCATTAAGATTTCCAAAGTTCCCAAGTGCCCATGACCATTTCTGGTTTCAAACTGGATCGTCCATTTGTGCCAATGTCCTGCCTGCTTTATAACAAGCTGTCGCCAAGGTGAGACTTGATCCCTTCCTTGAAATCTATCAGAAAGGTCACGTATACACTAACTTCCCACTAGATACCTATTTTAAACATGGTCATGTATATATTTCGATGCTATATAACTTGGAGCTCATCTTGGAGCTCTGTGATGACCCAGAGGGGTGGGATGGGAGAAGGGGGAGGGAGGCTCAAGAGGGAGGAGATACATGTATACTTGTAGCTGATTCACATTGTTGGATGGCAGAAACCAAAACAACATTCTAAAGCAATTATCCTCCAATTAAAAAAAAAAAAAGGCCACTTATATAGGGCAATGTGTGTATTTACTATAAAACAATAGTTTTGCTGGCAGGGACAGCAATAATTTCAGAGAAAGCATTACGTCAGAGGAACATGAATAAGCTCGAAATGAACATTAGGAACGCCAGCCCCCACAGTCCGTCAAGCACTCCTTCAGTAGAGACCATCAAAGGTGGTTTCACCGATCCTCGCCCCTCTCTCTTCTTGCAGGAAATGTCTTCTCATTATTTTCATCAGAACACACAGACATCCGTGACTTTGTATAAATTGCTTGAGGGGTCTGCTGCTTACCGGTCAAGCAATTTATATGAAGATGTTTCTTTTTCCAAATAAAGACAGTTTCTTCCCCAAAGGAAACTGTGTGCCAACTTTTACAATACACTTAAATCCTTGCCACAAGTGTGTGACATCACTTTCATCAAAGTGTAAGCTCCTTGGAGAAAGTAACATACCTTTACATGCCTTATAGTATTTCCCACTAGGACTAGAATAGTGTCTAGTAGATACTAAGTGCTTAAGAACTGTTTGATGATTGACAAGAAAGCAGAGATTCACATGTTCAAAGAAAGGTGGACTCACAAAAAATGTGACTGTTAGTTTGACTAATATGCACTCCACATTCTCTGAACAACACTGACTTTCCATAAACCCGTGTTCAACTATCACTATATTTCCTTAAAGGGCAATTCATAAATCAGAGCAGACTAAACTGTGTGTCTAACTTCTCCCCTTGAAACTCATAATATTCATCTTCCTAAGAAACCATAAAACATGATTCTAAAATGACCTAGTGGTTATGTCTTAGGGACACTGAAAAAAGTTTAAGTAAAAATGTCTTGATTATGCTGACACAAAATTTTTTCATGAAGCCATGCTCTTATTAATCACTTCAGGTGAGTCAAAGTAAACATAATCAGTCAAAGCTTTAAGAGAAGAAATTGAAAGAAAATTCTTGGTCCAAAAATGATTGCTCTCCCTCTCTTTCTCCTTCTCATCATCTTCCTGCATTCCCTCCCCCGTTCTCTCAGCAACTTTTACCCAGAGAAGAGCACAGACAGTGATGACAGCTGTGCTGGAGCAATTTCCCTTCACGGAGTTAAACCTCATGAGGTCCATTTCAAGAGGACTGGATTATATTTTGGGTGACTCACAAGATGTGTCATGTGTCTAAGACATATTGAATATCTTCTCACAACAGGGTTCAATGAATCAGGCATTCTCTTCTGCTATTTTTCATCCTCGTCTGTTTAATGTTTAAGGGAAAGCATAGGACAAAATCTAACACTGGATTTCACATCATGGGCTGTGAAAGTTTAGACGTGGTTCCACATGTAACAATGCAGAGAAATTACAGCAAATAGACCTAGTCTATACATAACCTTACATGTTTCAGGTCAGGATATAATGTTTCTCTCTTTTGTTTGCCTATATGTCAAATAGAGAAACAATGAAATGTTTGGCTCTATGCTGAAAACACCCTGAGAGAGATTTTCGAAAATGTTTTTTTGTTATGCTGAAACAAAAAAATAAGAGGGGGAAAAAGAGAGAAGGTTAATCTCTGGGAACGCCTTTGTTTTCTTAGTCCCTCATTTATTTCCTCTTGATTAGTATAGTTTTTCCAGTTCTTCCCCAGGTAAAACCTCCTGAGATGTTTCTCTTATAACACCACCCCACTGTCAAATACTGAGACCTGGGAGAGATGGCTCAGTGTCAGCCTATTAAAACTTCACTTCTATAAGCAAGGTAGTAATGATGGAAATGCATTCTCACCACAGTTCTGAGACACAATTTGCATAAGTCCACAGAAACTTTCCATGGGATGACAGAAAATCAAATTCATGATCCACTCTTTCCATTTCTGAGCCCCATTTTTCAGATAATGGCATTACAAAATATCTAGTTGCTGAAACCATATGATCAAGTTAATATTGATTCTCTTTCCTTCAGTTATTAAGACAGACCTCAGATTCACAGCCTTTTTCCATCTCCCAGTGGAACTGCCCCAGTTTGGATCTTCATTTGTACTTGAGTAAGTAGCCTCTTACCTGGCCTTGTTTTGGCCACTCTTTCCTTGTATTCTTCTTCCATCACTATCAGACTGATTTTGGTAAAACAAGGTCTGGCCAAGTTGTCTCCTCTGTTTATAAGCCCATCAATGTTCTCCTATTGTCTACCTTATGAAGTCTGGATTCCTTAATGTGACTTTCAAGATCCTTCTTTACAAGTTGGTTCTAAACATGCCTTTCCATCCTTGTGTCCTGCCAAACCCCACCCTTAACCATCAGCAGCAGCATAATGCTTCCAACTGTTGAACCTCTATTCTGTGCTCTGCTCTATACAGACAACCCCTCACTTTATCCTCCCCACAACACTTAGGGCTGAAATGATTACTGTTAGAATTACACAGATCAGTTATGGAGGTTGGGTAACTTGTCTCTATCCTCAACCTGAATTTCCCTTTCCTTCCCCATCTTGCTGCTGCTACTGCTGCTAAGTCGCTTCAGTCATATCCGACTCTGTGTGACCCCACAGACTCCCCACCAGGTTCCCCAGTCCCTGGGATTCTCTAGGCAAGAATACTGGAGTGGGTTGCCATCTCCTTCTCCAATGCATGAAAGTGAAAAGTGAAAGAGAAGCTGCTCAGTCGTGTCCGACTCTTCATGACCCCATGGAATGCAGCCTATCAGGCTCCTCCGTCCATGGGATTTTCCAGGCAAGAGTACTGGAGTGGGGTGCCATTGCCTTCTCCTTCCCCATCTTACATAATATTTTTTAAGACTCTGGTCAAATAGTACCTCCTTTTAGAAGTGGGCCTCAACAGCCTTTTGGCTCTCCCCAATTTCCCTTCTCCTCCATCTAACGTTACTCTTAGACTTCTATATTTTCCATAGAATGTTCTTTAAATTTGATTACTGCAGTGATTATTATCAGTTTAATGTGTCTGTCACCTACTGTAAACCATGAACTATCCTTTCTGTCTTTTGCATTTATAACATTCTTTATCCTTTATATCTACCATGGTCCTGGCAAACAGTAGATACTGAGGGTTGATTTTAGGGTTAAATGCTGGGCTTCAAGATATTAGGGGGTTCCCAGGTATTTAGGGGTTGAGAGGAAGCCTATGAAGGATAAGGGCATGGTGACAAGGATAGGTAGGGCTCTTGGCTAAGACTTATGTTTAACTCATCATTCAGAATTAGAAGGGCTTCCCTGGTGGCTCAGATGGTAAAGCATCTGCCTGCAATATGGGAGACCTGGGTTCAGTCCCTGGGTTGTGAAGATCCCCTGGAGAAGGAAACGGCAACCCATTCCAGTACTCTTGCCTGGAAAATCCCATGGACGGAAGAGCCTAGTAGGCTACAGTCCAAGGGGGTCACAAAGAGTAGGACTGACTGAGTGACTTCACTTTCACTTTCCAGAATTAGAACTAAATTTCATTACAGGACCACACTGTATGATATTTCTTGCATACACAAGGCTTCTTCTGGGATCCAGACCAAGGCTATACCTGGGACTGGAAACCAGGTAGACTTGCTAGCTTTCAAAGGATTTTTTCATGAAAGCACAGAGATAAGATATAATATAAATTTCACTCACGTAAGAGCTGCCTCCTCTTCTTCCTGAGAAGTAATGAAATAATTAAATAGAACTGACCCCTAACCTGGACCTCCCCGCCCCAAGTCTCCCCACTATGATACATCGCCGTTTCTCATTCCCTTCTGCTGTCCTGCTACCACTCTGAAGTTCACGCAACAGTGCTCATCTCTAGGCCATTTTCAATTAATTTCCTGAGTAAAATTTCACGAGACACTATCAAACCTTTTGCTAAAATCAAGATATATTACATCTACTCTATTCCCTTAGTCTACTAATCAAAAAAGCAATCAACTTTGTCTGGCATGATTTGTTCTTTTAAAACCCATAATGCTTATTGCTCATAATTCCATTATCTTAGATAGTATTTTTTTCCTCTTAATATTTGTTCCACTATTTTAACAAGGATTGAATTACTAGATGGTCATTTCTAGGATTGCTACCTTGCTATTTTGAAAGTTTGCTACCTAATTTGATACAATCAGCGTAAGGGTATTTCCTTATTTTGTTATATCACAAAAGATTAAGAAAGGGCCTTGCAGAAGTCATTTGGTCAATGCCTTTTTCTTCACAAGGCTCTCATCACCTTCCTGAACCATTTCAGAGCACTATACATTTTTTAGCATTTCCCAAATAGGAGAATTTGAGATCTCTACTGATACCTGAATCAGTGATTCATAACTTTATGCTTAGGAAGCACTTCCAAATTTCTCATCCAATTTCCTTCTAGAGGAAGTTATGGTGAAGAAGGCATAGATCTGATACTGAGTTCAAATCCTGACTGTGCCATTTACTAGCTGTGTGACTTTAAGTAACTTTCTTTTTTTTAATGAGACAAAAATAAGAATTTTAAAATAAAAACATTTTAAAATATTATATTTCTTTAATTACAAAAGAAATATATGAGAAATTCTAATTGACACAGAAGTGTATTATCCCCTTGGCTCTCCAGTCAAGATCTTACTCTCTAAAAGTAACCAGTGATAATGGTTTTATATGCATTTTCCAGTCTTCCCAGGTGGTGCTACAGTAAAGAACCTGCCTGCCAATGCAGGCAGCATAAGAGATGTGGGTTCGATCCCTGGGTTGGGAAGATCCCCTGGAGGATGGCATGGTGACTCACTCCAGTATTCTTGCCTGGAGAATTCCATGGACAGAGGAGCCTAGAGGGCTACAGTCTGTGGGGTCGCAGAGAGTTGGACATGACTGAAGAGACTTAGCAAGCATACACACACACATACATGCTTCTAGGATATTTTCTATAAAAAATAAATGCATATAAATCAAAATGAGGCCATAATATTCACAATGCTTTACAATCATACTTAGGTCTGTATTTGTTTTGAGTTAATTTGTATGAAAACTAAAACTCCACCTATCCAAATTTTTTTCACAATAAGTATCTATTAGGTTTGTAATTAAATTTGTTATGGTTAAATCATAGTTAATTTGGCCAGTCCTTACTAACAGACATTTAAAGTAGCTTCCAAATTTTTCTCTATTCCTACTACTAATGATAATAAACTACAATAATGTCTAAACAATTAATGAGAATTGAGGGAATGAGTGAGAACTGTGAAACCATGAGGGTTGCCCAGTGAAGGCAAGCTGCTTCTTCCTCTTCCTCTCCCCACAAGCTCCCCTAATAGCAGAACGCTATGGAACAGGGATACTGGAGGTGGAGCATCCTTGGTCACCACGAATGATGGGATGGTACAAAGGAACACCTTTTAATCACCTAATGTGAAGCTCACTCTGAAATTTTCTGAATTCTCCTGGGTACTGCCAGGTAGAACCTGGTTCGTGCTATTGCTTATACCCTGAGTGTCCTAGGGCAAGTTCTTTACCATCTCTGGAGTTCAACTTGCTTATTTATAACATAGTGATAACTTTTCTAATCATAACTATCACTGCCATATATTATTCACTATATGCCAAATATTGTACCAGAAGAGAGCTTCAGTGCATAACTTGTTTAATTTTCACTAAATCCCTTTGAAGTGGATGATATGAGTCTCATTTTTAACTGGATTTTCAGGCTTATTATTGAATTGCAAGAGTTATACATACCTTTTATGTAATATATAACTTGCAAATATTTTCAACCAGTCGGTGGCTTATTTCATTTTTCTTAATGGTGTCTTTTAAACACAAAAGTTTTAAATTTTGATGAGGTACAATGTATCAGTTTTTTTTTAATTGATTGTGATGTTAGTGTCACAGGGAAAATCTATTTTCTCAATTTAGAGTAAAAGATTTTGGTCTTTCTTTTTCTCTAGAAACTGTAGAGTTTTAGTTTTCATACTTAGGTCTGTATTTGTTTTGAGTTAATTTTTGTATGTGGTGTGAGGCTGGGGTCTAAGTTTTTGTTTTTTTTAGTATGGATATCCAATTATCCCAGCACTGTTTGTTAAAAAGACTACCTTTCCTTCATTGAATTGCCTAGGAACCTTTGTCAAAAACCAACTGATCATAAACATTAGGGCTCTCAAATATGTTCTGTTGATATATATGCCTTTCGCCCCAATATCACACTGTCTTTACAAAAAGTTTTGCAAGAAGATAATGTAAATCCTCCACTTTTTTCTTCTTTAAAAAAAAATTGTTTTATATATTCTAGGTCCTTTGTGTCTTCATATAGATTTTTAGTAAAGGAAGGAAGGAAAGGAAAAGGGGGAAAAAAGCCTGCTGGGGTTTTTGAAGAGATCAGGATTGCACTGAATTCACAGAGCAATTTATAGAGTAACACCATCTTACACTATTGAGTTTTCCAATGCATGAAAATACAATGTCTCTCTTTTTATTTATATTATCTTTTTATTTATATTATCCCTTAATTTCTTTCAGCAATGTTCTGTAATTTTCAGTGTGCAAGGCTTATATTTTTGTTGAATCTATTCCTAAGAATTTTGTGTTTTTCTGACACTTTTATAATTTGAATTGATTCCTTAATTCCCTTTGGGGAATTGTTTTTGGTTAGAACATAGAAATATAATTAATTTTTGTATATCAATTTATATCTTGTGATCTTCCCAAATTCATTTTTTTTGTTCTTTTAGTTTTTTCTTTCTCATGTGATTTCTCTTGAGTTTTTCTAAATAAAGGATCACGTTACCTGGTAATACTAAAATTTCTTTTTTCCCTTTTCAATCTGTTTGTCTTTAATTTCTCCCTTCTCTCCATCCCTTTCTTCCTTCCCTCCTTCTTTCATCTTTCTTTCATGTCCTTATTAAACTGGTAAGGTTCAATGCTGAACAGAAATGATGAAAGCAGATATTCTTGCCTTTTCTACAATTTTGGGAGAAAGCTTTGAGTCTTTCATCAAGTATGTTGTTAGGTGTGGGTTTTTTCATAGATGCTGTTTATCAAATTTAGAATATTTCCTACTACTACCATTCTGTAGAGAGATATTATCATAAATGGATGCTGGATTTTCTCAAATTCCTTTTCTGTTTCTATTTAGATAGTCATGTCCTTTATCCTGTTAATATATTATATTGATTTCTTTGTGAACGTTAAGCCTTGTATTCTTGGATAATTTCCAGTTGGTCACAGTGTCATCCTTTTCATATGTTGCTAAATTTTGCTTGCTTATTTTGTGAAGGCTTTTTCTATCTATGTCTATGAGGGATAGTGGGGTTTTGTTTTTGCTTTTTCCTTGTGATGCCTTTTTCTAGGTTTAGTATCAGGGAAAAGTCCAAACCTATATGTCTTCACTGGTAAATTCTATCAAATATTTAACAAGCAAATATTGTTAATTTTTCATATACTCTTTCAGAAAATAGAGGAAGGAACATTTCAACTCACATTATGAGACCACTCACTTTTTCCTGATTGTTGTTGTTCAGTCACTCAGTCATGTCCTACTCTTTGCGATCCCATGTACTGTACCCCCAGGCTCCCCCATCCATGGGATTTTCCAGGCAAAAATACTGGAGTGGGTTGCCATTCCTTCTCCAGGGGATCTTCCTGACTCAGAGACTGAACCTGGGTCTCTTGCATTGCAGGCAGACTCTTCACTGTGTGAGCCACCAGTGAAGCCCTCTTTTCCAGCTTAAAAGTTACTTTTGAGGAAGAGAATTTGCAAGTAGTGACTCAGAGAGTAAAGAAGCTGCCTGCAATGCAGGAGACCCAGGTTCAGTCCCTGGATTGGGAAGATCTCCTGGAGGAGGAAATGGCAACCCACTCCAGTATTCTTGCCTGGGAAGTTCTCAATAGACAGAGGAACCTGGGGTTATAGTCCATGGGGTCACAAAGAGTCAGACAAGACTGAGCAACTAACTCTTTCTTTCATTTGGTCATACCTGGAAATCCTGCCTCACATTATTTCTTTGAATTTTATTTTATTAGTCTGAAAGATGGATATTCATCTTTCTAAAACTATTTTATGGAACTATTTTGAGAATCATATAAAGCATAGTATTATAAGGCTACCTACCCTAGTATTCTTGCCTGAAGAATTCCATGGAAAGAGGAGCCTGGCAGGCTACAGTCCATGAGTCACAAAGAGTCAGACATAACTGGGTGACTAACACTTTCACTCTTTTCATGATAAGTGCTTGGCATAAAGTAAGTTCTTGGTAAACACTGATAGAGCCATTGTATGCAGTCGGGTGGACTGTGCCCCATACAGATGTGTTAAGCGAAGGGGCGAGTGAGGCTAAGCATCAGTCCATGTTCTGCTTGCCAAGCTACAAGTTCTAGCACTGGCTGCACCCAGCCAGAAGAAGCATCTTTTCCTAATTCCTTCACCCAGAGGAGGTAATGCTTTCAAACTCACACAGAGGTGCCATATAGTCTAGTTGGTCTCAGGGTCATCATATTCCCTCTCGTCAATCTTAGTCCTTCACGATGCAGGCTAAGTCCTTTTTCTTGAGCTGGCTCAACATGTTCACAGGAAAGCTCCTTATCAATCTCATGCCTCTTGGTTGTTTCTCCCCTATTTTCACTTTATTTTCCCTTTTCCTTTTTCAGGGTAAATAGTTTGAATGACTTTACTCATGCATTTATGGAAACATGAATTTTAAAAAGTTGTGGGCTGCTCCTGCTGCTGATAGAGGTGTCGGGGAAAGTACTGCTAATTACATTTCCTGCAGAAACTCAATCTCTAAATCCTCCTGAAAGACAGGAGTCGTTAGGAATCCTTCTTCCACTCCATCTAAGCACCTGGATGCCTTTTGAAGAACGCTGACTTTCCATCTTGACTTTGACCTCAGGGGTAAAGAAGCCAATTGACTCAGCTTACTTTTTTCTTACATGAGGTTTTAATTATAATCATTTCCTCATGGAGCACAAGACTTCCAGAATTTGATAAACGTTCTTGTTTCTCTAGCAAGCAATATTTCTTAAATGTATGTTTGTACACGTGCCACAGGAAAGACAATAAGTCTGAATTAATCTTTATTGGCAGGGGAAGCCCACTTCCGGTCTGTGTGCTGGCTCCTCACGCCTACTCTGCGTCCAGAGTTATAGATGGGAAGGACGCATTTGCTTTTAAGGAGAAAATAGAGGTTGAGGAGGGAAGAGGGCCACTAAAACAAAGATAGAAGACAGAGGGAAAAGCAAAGACAGAAAAAATGAGGGAATGAAGCACTTGTGTGAGGGCTCGACAACTGCACTGGAGGGCTGCCAATCCCATAGAACTGAAACTCTTACCTTCTCTAAATTCTTCATTTTGAAAGCACTAATTATTTTGGTTACACTATTTTTTAATATGCTCAATGTTTTTGATATAATTTACAGTTAAGGAATAAATAGGGAAGAATCAGTGTTAAAAGCTTGGATGAAGGAGGAATAGCAACAAATGCACTGATTCCTCCCACACTCGGCAGCTCCCAGAATATACACCACTGTTGGAATGGATACTTTTGGGGTATAAACACAGTGTCTTAGTCAATGAAGAAAAATAATTCTTAGGCGAAGCAGAGTATATGATCTGAGGAATGATACTTGAACAATATTTTCTATTTGTGTAGCACAAGCAATTGGAGAAGGCGATGGCACCCCACTCCAGTACTCTTGCCTGGAAAATCCCATGGTTGGAGGAGCCTGGTAGGCTGCAGTCCATGGGGTCACTAGGAGTCGGACACAACTGAGTGACTTCACTTTCACTTTTCACTTTCACGCATTGGAGAAGGAAATGGCAACCCACTCCAGTGTTCTTGCCTGGAGAATCCCAGGGACGGGGGAGCCTGGTGGGCTGCGGCCTATGGGGTCTCACAGAGTCGGACACGACTGAAGTGACTTAGCAGCAGCAGCAGCACAAGCAATTGAAGGTGAAGATATTAAACAGGAGCATTCAATGCCGTTGCTACAAAAGTGAATTTAATTTCTATCTACTTCAGAATAAAAAAGCCACTCTCATTTGAGACATTCTCATTGTAGACCATTCTTGTTTTATTTATGAGGAATAAATAAATAATTCCTTATTGCCAGCATAATATCTCTTATTGCCTTGTCCAATGCTTCCTGGTGAAGCCATACCAACATATCAGAGAGAAGACAGTTGCTGAAAAGAATACAAGTTCAGGTCAGGGTACCACAACAAAGACACAAGGAGCTTCCACACCATGTATGCAGCCAGTTTCATTAAAAGTAAGCCTAGTAAATCGAGTAAATCCAGCATACTTCCAAATAATAACAGCTTCCATAAAAATTAACTAACAGCCGATATCCAATCATGTGTTTTTATTAAGTATGACTAGCAAATAGTACTAAGAATTATAAAGCAAGAATTGGAAAGAGTCAAAATTGATTATAATGCTTTAGGTAAGAAAAACTAGACTACCACGATAGCACCAGGTAAAAGGTCCGTATGTATTTTTCAATGGGAGAACTGGACCCTGGATCTGAACCCCCACCTGATGCACTTCCACATGTAAATGTGCTCAATCCTTCTCAGCGAATTCTTTTGTCATGTCCCCAAAGTCCTAAATACGTTATGCATGGATACCTAGGCCATGTAAGCCTCCTGTCTTTTAGGGTCAATATTGCCTATTTTTAAAGTTTTTTAAAAAAATATTTGTTTGTGCATTTGGTCGCACAGGCTCTTAGTTGTGGCACATGGATTTTTGATCTTCCTTGTGGTATGCTGGTCTTTCCTTGTGGCATGCTATCTCTTAGCTGTGGCAAGTGGGATCTAGTTCGGTGACAAGGGATTGAAATAGGGCCTCTGCATTCAGAGCACAGAGTCTTAATCACTGGACCACTAGGGAAGTCCCAGAGGGTCAGGATTCTTAAATCAAGAAAGAGCAGCAGCCCCTGCTTCAGACTGCTATGGCTGGGAAGTCCACTATCAGACTGCGCCTTGTGTTACTATGCTATGCCGTTTCCCTGTTTACAGAGTGGTCTCTTGTGCATTATTTCCACTGATTTTTATAACAAGTCAGGAAAAAAAAAAAACACAGAAGTAAAATGACCCCCAGATCTCTCTTCAACTTATATCAGACCAGTCTTTCTCCATCTTAAATGAGTAAAGATTATCTTTCCACTCTAAGGAGAATTACACTGTAGTTATCTCCACTCAAAAGAATTTTATTTTATTCCTCTTTGCAAGGTCCTGGCTTTCCCTCAACTCTCTTCAAACATAAATTCCGAGCGGTTCATAGCTTTTCTTAAACAGAACCCATATTTCTTTAAGATGTGTCGTCTCTGAACCATTTGATATATAGAAATCAGTGAGGCTAAAAAATCCAGATAACAGTAATAAAAGGTATTAATAAGAGGAAGTAGGAAATCAGAAAGACAACCTCACATACTCTTGGAGCCTATCTAGTCCCTACCCACTCAATTTACCAATTGAAAAACTTAGGCCTGGATTCACATGGGCACCACTCCCGGTCTCAGCACAGCACTCCCTATATTTCTAAAAAGGCAATTCAAGTCACAATAACCTGACTCCACACTGACTGCCTTGCTATGTCGCCCAGATGGCAAGCTTCATGCTGTGGCTGCCTTAGGCAGCACTCCTTGACCTGGCCATCTGCAGAGAAGACATGGGTGAGAGTAGGCTTCCCAGGATCCATCCGAAAACATTGCCCTTCCCAGATGCCAGGGGATCTTCCCGACCCAGGGGTCGAACCCAGGTCTCTGGCTTTTTCTGCATTACAGGCAGATTCTTTACCATCTGAGCCACCAGGGAAGCCCCACAGGTACCAGAGTGGATATAATTTGGTTGTGTTATCGAACAGAAGGAGTCCCCCAGCATCACTGGTGTGAGGACGATGCCCTGAATTTCTGAATACTGCCAGACATCTAATGAGAGTCTTATGTAGGAGAAACCTGGGAAACACTGTGTTTCACGAGTTTGATATAATGGAAAGAACATAAAATTTGGTATTCAAAAACTAGAATTCAAGATTTGACTCACATTCTGGCTTTGTAGACTCTGTAGATGAGTAACTTACTTCATCTCTCTAAGCTTCCATCTGTGGGTCAAGAAATATTTAGTGAATGTCTATTTTATACTGGGCATTGGGCCAGGCTCCTGGGACACTCACAATGCAAGACCCAGTCTCCTCTGAGTAAACATGGGACATCATAATGAATGAGAAAGACCCATCTTCCTCTTTTCAAAGCCTACTGGTTAGCCTTAGTTTACCAACCTATACATTAGGTACACTAACACTACCTGTCTTGTTGTTTTATGAGAATCAAAGGTGATCATGAATAGAAAAGCACTTCACAGACTGTAGCTCTTTCCAGTTTCCCTTGCTGGGCCTGACTGGCAGCCACTCACCACAGGCCCTGTATGTGCACTTTCACTGCATCATCCAGCCACCTTTGACAAGACTTCATAGATACTGTCCTGGGCAGCAGCACAGCTTCCTTCCACAGGTGACGTCACCTCACCCAAGCTCCCCCATTTTGAGCAATGATCCTCCCCAGACCCTTCTGTTGGGTGCTTTCTGTCCTCCTTACCCACAGGAGCCAGACCCTCAGATGCAGCTGCATACTTCTAGCTTCAGCTCCTGCTGCTGCTCTTTCTGTTCTATTTCTGGCCCTGTTTGCCTGTTCCCTGAGCAGGAGGAAATCTGTAGACTGCCCTCCTAGGATTAAGTCAAAGGATACCTACAGTAACTACAAGAAGTGTGTCTCTGAGGCCCAGTCAGTCCTCTGAGCCCTGCCTTTCTAGAAAAGTGCCTTAATAACCAGTTTTCCTCCAGACTTGCTCAGGACCAGCAATATTAGTGTCTTATGACTACTCTTACAAATTATCAGAAACTTAATGGTTTAAAGATCTTCTCAGGTGATGCTAGTGGTAAAGAACCAGCTTGCCAATGCAGGAGACGTTAAGAGATGAGGGTTCGATCCCTGGGTAGGAAAGATTCCTTAGAGAAGGAAATGGCAACCCACTCCAGTATTCTTGCCTGGAGCGTCCCCATGGACAGAGGAGCCTGGTGGGCTACAGTCAATAGGATCACAAAAAGTTGGACATGACTGAAGTGACTTAGCAAGCATGCAATGGCTTAAAACAACATAGGTTCATTATTGAACAGTTCAGGAGGTCAGAAGTCTAAAATGAGTTGGGGACTGTATTCCTTCTGGATGAAAGTTGAGGAAGAATGCTTTTTCTTGCCTTTTCTGGCTTCTGGAAGTGGCCTGCATTCCTTCTCTCACAGCCTCTCCAACACCATCAGCTGCTATGCTGTCACTTTACATGGAACTGTGTCCACCCCCCTGATTTTGGATGTTCCCTTGACTTAGATTTTAATATACAGTGCATTGCATTGAACTGTAGATTACAGTAGGGAATTACCAATTATTAATTTAGTGAGGAAATACACAATTTAAAGAATAAATGGAATTTTTAAATTGATACAAATAGCATGTAATTAAATGATCTTCAAATCTGTTTCTCTCTGACCTCTGATTCATCTGGAGTCATCATCACATGTTCTCTGACTCTGGCTCTCCTGTCTCCCTCTTTCACTCACTAGGATCCTTGTGATTCCATTAGATGCATCTGGAAAATTCAGGATAATCTCACCTGTGAAGTCCCTTTTGCCATGTCAGTTCAGTTCAGTTCAGTCACTCAGTTGTGTCCAACTCTTTGTGACCCCATGAACTGCAGCACGCCAGGCCTCCCTGTCCATCGCCAACTACCACAGTTTACTCAAACTCATGTCCATTGAGTTGGTGATGCCATCCAACCATCTCATCCTCTATCATCCCCTTCTCCTCCTGCCCTCAATCTTTCCCAGCATCAGGGTCTTTTCAAATGAGTCAGCTCTTCACATCAGGTGGCCAAAGTACTGGAGTTTCAGCTTCAGCATCAGTCCTTCCAATGAATATTTAGAACTGATTTCCTTTAGGATGGACTGGTTGGATCTCCTTGCAGTCCAAGGGACTCTCAAGAGTCTTCTTCAACACCACAGCTCTCACATCCATACATGACTACTGGAAAAACCATAGCTTTGACTAGACAGACCTTTGCTGACAAAGTAATGTCTCTGTTTTTTAATGTCCTGTCTAGGTTGGTCATAACTTTTCTTCCAAGGAGCAAGCGTCTTTTAATTTCATGGCTGCAGTCACCATCTGTAGTGATTTTGGAGCCCCAAAAAATAAAGTCTGTCACTCTTACCACTGTTTCCCCATCTATTTGCCATAAAGTGAGGGGACCAGATGCCATGATCTTGGTTTTCTGAATGTTGAGTTTTGCCATATAAGGCGACATATTCACAAATTCTGGGAGTTAGGACTTTTTTGGTGGCCTCCATTTTACCTGCCACACCAAACCCACAGGCTTCCTAGCCTCTCAAGGAGCTCTTCTTTCAACCTTCCAGGGTGCCACACAGGTTTCCAGAGGCAGTGCCCCATCTTGATGCTGTGGTCTGAAGAGCGACTTGAGCCATGAAACTATCCAGATTCCAGAAGTCATGGCTAAATTTTGGGGAGTGGGTATATCTGTTAAGGCTGATGAGGATTTCTGTGGCTAACAATTTCTGTGTCAGGTACATGGCTATCCTTGGTGTTGGATATACCTACACACAGTCGTGTATCAGAGTGGGAACGAGCCTTAGTGATAATCTAGTCTAAAACACTGACCTTACAAATGAGGAACCTACAGCCCAGAGAGGTAAAGTGACATCCCTTATGGCAGAGTTGCAATGAGTCCAGGTCCCTTTTCCCTCCAACTCTTGTCCTCCTTTCTTACTCCACATGCTCCATGGGCAGGATTATTAGATTCAGCTAAGGAAGGGCATAATCATCACCAGACAACCACAATCCATCCCTTCCCAATGAAGGCTTCCCATAGACGGCAGAAGAAACACCCTGGAAGAGGCCTATACTGATGGGGAGGCAAGAAATACTTCACTAGATACCCCGAGAGCATGCCACCTCATTAAGGCAAGTTCTTCTCTGGAGCTCAAGTTCCAGCTGCCAGGCTGGCACCAGAATCTCATTAGGATGAAATAATCACAAGTCACAGCTTGTTGAAAGGTCAAGACCGAAGGCCCAGTGACCTCACTTCTTGGGAGACGAGGGTTACATTTCTGTAGGCAGAATCAGGGAACCAGTGTGGCCTCTCATGGTGAGTTCCAGGGGAAGGACAGGGATAAGAGGCCACAAACAGCACCACTGACTTTAGTATGATAAGAAGTGTGTTCAGATGAAACACATGAGAATTCCCTGGTAGTCCCATGGACAGGAATCTGCCAGCCAATGTAGAGGACATGGGTTCAATCCCTGGTCCAGGAAGATTCCACATGCTGTAGGGCAACCAAGCCTGTATGCCACAACTCCTGAATCGTGTACTCTAGAGCCATGCATCACAACAAGAGAAATCTGCATACTACAGCTAAAGAGTATCCCCCATTCACTGCAATAAGAGAAAGCCCACACACAGCAATGAAGGCCCAGCTCAGATAAAAACAAATACATTAATTAATTAAAAGTAAAGTTTAAAATCCCATTAAAAAAAAAAAAAGTGGGTGTATCAATTTACATTGCAACAGGGTTCCCTTTTCTCCACTGATGGCAGTAGTCAACACAACATTGTAAAGAATTATTCTTCAGTTAAAAAAACAAAAAACACACAACCACCCGCAATCCTTCTGATACATCTGAAGGGGCAAAGATTGAATTGAAATAGGAATGTGAATTGAATTGAAATGTGTTGATGTCATTCATACTTTTGTGCTGCACTTAGTCCCTGGGTGAATTCCTGAACCTTATGCACAAGTGATTACCCTTTGTAACCCTCCAAGCATAAATCAAGCACAAATAGGGTCCAGCAGGGGTGCTCTGGATTTGTGAGCTGAAGCGAACTGTTGGTGCCCTGTACCATACCCAGCAAGGCAGGCTTGCCCATTGGTTTGTCTCACTCCAGCCAGTACCACAGGCTTTTTTGGTGGTTGTTGTGGCAGAAAATAGCTAACATGTTCCCTCCCCCAGGAAAGTCTAAAATAATTCAATAAGACATACCTTCAAATGAGAATTTTTATCCCCTTATATTAAAAAATAATGATGCTTTATCTTATTATAAAAGTAATACATAATAATGGACTCAAATTTGAAAATACTAAGAGTACACAGAAGAAAATAAAAATCACTGAAAAATTGAGTCATCTAGAAATAACTTCTGCTATGTTAGTATATCTCCTTATAGACTTTTTTCTTACGTACATATACATTTTTCTCTTTTACAAAACAATTTATGTAACATACATTGGTTAATCTTTTGAAACAAATCTAATAATAGGCCTTGAATATGTTCCCATGTTATTGTTTTTACATGGCATACATATAATGGCTGCATAATATTTAAGTATACTGCCTGCAATGCAGGAGACAAAGGTTTGATGCCTGGATTGGGAAGATCCCTTGGAGAAGGAACTAGCAACCCATTCCAGTATTCTTGCCTGGGAAATCCCATGGACAGAGGAGTCTGGAAAGCTACAGTCCATGTGGTTGCAAGAGTCAGATATGACTTAGCAATTAAAAAACAATAATATTTTATTTAACTAAATCCTTATTGTGTGAGCATTTAAATGAATTCTAGTTTTCAGTACCAAGATACCTTTTTAGATAAGCCGGTAGAAAATATTTGGTTGCAACCCTGTTCCTCAGGTCTGTCAAGTAATCTTAGAGAAAAATATCTTTTGATTCTTGAGGGTGAGTTAGTATGTTAATAGTACTTAGACAGGAAGTGATTTCTTCCTCTGCAAACCATATTAATTCTGAAAAAAGAGACTAAATGGTCTTTGAAACTCAGAGAGACCACAAGAGCTAAACCTATCTGTAAGGCCTTCTTGATGGAGAGTACCCAGCCAGCATAGCTCAGGAGATGGGAGGTGAACAGGGAGAAATCTGCCCAGGCAACTTCCTAAAGGACTGGAAAGGGACAGATTCATCAATGACTCTGGGGCTGGGTGACATGTCTTAGCAAATCCTGAAGTTCAGTTCCATTTGTAGAGGACAGATGTCCTGCAGAGGCTCCAAAGTATGTGCATGATTACATTTATTTTAAAGAAGTAAGAAGCAAAATAAGCTTTACCAATAATATTATATAGCTAGAAAAAATATATATGCATATAATTGATGAATACACACATAGCAAGAGTGCTCAGAAATATTTTACTAATGGGGAATATAATAAAATAAAGTTTAGAAACCACTGCCTTAAAACAGAAACTCCATAGTAGACAGAGGGAACAGAATAGGTGGGGAGATTCTGGGAACCACTTGGCGTAGACAGTCCCAGTTTGGACCACCGCATTTGACACACGTGAAAAGAAACATCGTTCTATTCTGGAATGTGTGTGTGTGATTCCAATTACATTCTTCTTCTAGTCCAGTTTGCCTATCTCTCTTGACTACTCTCCCAGCTTCAACAAACTGCTAAAACCAGAGGTCTTTGCTAAAGACTGCCTATAGAGACGAAGTGAGGGGAGCAATTACTGATCACCAGAAGCTAGGAAAGAGGCATGGGAGGGATTCTCCTGCAGAGCCTCCAGAAGGTGCCAACCACGCCATCACTTTGATTTCAGACTGCTGGCTTCCAGAAGTGGGAAAACATTAATTTCTGTTGTTTTAAGTCACCCAGTTTGTGTTTACTTGTTGCAGCAGCTACAAGAAACTAACACAAAAGGGTAAAACAGGAGTGAACCTAAAGACCAGATGACCCCACCTACCACTGTGGCCCCGTCACCCGCGGCAGCTTCGCTAGGCATCTCAGAGCTCCAGAACGGTATTCCTCAACCTTTTTGAAAACTATTATGCTACCTAGATAAACAGAAAAATCTCAGGAGCAGAGTTTCATTCAGGCCTCACACACAGAACAAAATAAAGCAAAAGCCTGAGAATCAGTGCCCTGGAGGAGAATTCAGTTGATACAAGAAGAACGTGAGCCCCTCCCAGCTGAGTCTACGCCTGGTCTTACTGTGTATGCATCTGCGTGAAGGGCTGGGGAGGCGTTTGGGAGGGGGGCTGCTAATCTGCTTCCCATTTTAAAGCTAGGATTTAGCTAGAGATCAAAATCTTATCTTGCTGAAGAAGAAAAATATGTTCCCTTGACTGCATTCCAAAATACCGGAAGGAGTAGACATTGAACATGCCCCTGGCACTTCTTAAAAAGTCATAGAACGCCTCAACCTGATGATTCCTCAAGATTTTATTAATTTATAATATTATGTTCCATCAAGATCATCACTTTTTATTATCTTGCTGCTCTGCATTGTATCTCCCTTATTATTCTCAGCTACAGGGGCCATAAATTAAAATCATTCAGAATTTATACTCCTACAGTTCATTATCTATGATTGGTATTATCTCACCGCCTTCTCTGGCCCCTCTATATCCCCTGACAAGAAATATTGCAATAGAGTCTAAATACCATCCAACCAATAAATGTTGAGTTAAAAAAAAGGAGGGGGGGGGGGAGTGGGAAAACCCTTTATTGAAGGGTACTCCATCACTCCTTCTTATCTCCATCAACAGCAATTCTTTCTGTCAAAATGACAGAGAAATAAGCTTCTAAAGAGTTGAGAGTTAGGTCCTTGCTTTGCTCCTGTCTGGACTGGACATGTAATTTTCTCTTCCTTTACCTTCTTCTACTCTTTCCCTGCAGGTCAAGGGACTGATGCTTCACGAGAAGCAACCCTACTTCAGGGAACAAGCAGGTAGCAATGTAATCAATTGATTTCAAAAACAACAGGTGGTCCAAAAGCTACAAAAGCTGGGAGGCTGGTCTTTTGTTTCTAAGACTGATCAAGACAGAGTATAGATACCTCCACTAGACCCCAGGAAGAATAAACGCAAGTATCTGACAATGGTGAGATTCCCCCAAATTACATTTGGATGTGTTTGTTCACTAAAAAACTTGATAAAGTAAACTGGTGTATCCACAGAAGCTTTTGTCATGGTTGTTCCATCAATATCTTCAGAGATGTGAGATCCTGCCACACTAGGAAGAGCAATAATTTTTCAGAGAGATGGAAATTAGCAACACTTGCTAAAAAGTGGATATTCAAATCCTGACTGATCCTGAAAGAAAGCTGAATGCCAAAGAATTGATGCTTTTGAACTGTGGTATTGGAAAAGACTCTTGAGAGTCCCTTGGACTGCAAGGAGATCCTACCAGTCCATCCTAAAGGAAATCAATCCTGAATATTCATTGGAAGGACTGATGCTGAAGCTGAAGCTCCAATACATTGGCTACCTAATGTGAAGAACTCACTTATTGGAAAAGACCCTGATGTTGGGAAAGACTGAAGGCAGGAGAAGGGGACAGCAGAGGATGAGATGGTTGGATGGCATCACCGACTCGATGGACATGAGTTTAGCAAGCTCCAGGAGTTGGTGATGACAGGGAGCCTGGCATGCTGCAGTCCCTGGGATTGCAAAGAGTCGGACACGACTGAGCAACTGAACTGGACTGAACTGACTGATTCATATAATGGAAAAGTTCACATTTAGTGTATGTCCTGGCCTTGGGATCTAGCTTTTTAGAAACATAAAGCCCTCAATATATATCCACTTTCAGGACCACTGCAAAGTCAGTATTTCTTCCTCCCCTCCTCTCCTTCCTTTTTTTTCCCCCTCTCACGACACTCAGCATAACATGCAGATGCTAAAGATCATAAGACAGAGCATGCTGCTGCTACTGCTAAGTCGCTTCAGTCGTGTCTGACTCTGTGCGACCCCATAGACAGCAGTCCACCAGGCTCCCCTGTCCCTGGGATTCTCCAGGCAAGAACACTGGAGTGGGTTGCCATTTCTTTCTCCAATGCATGAAAGTGAAAAGTGAAAGTGAAGTCGCTCAGTCGTGTCCGACTCTTAGAGACCCCATGGACTGCAGCCCACCAGGCTCCTCCATCCATGGGATTTTCCAGGCAAGAGTACTAGAGTGGGGTGCCATTGCCTTCTCCCAAGACAGAGCATAGGGGAGGAGAAACAGGTCAGAGTGTGGCAAAACACAATCTATTGGCACTGCTTTAAAATTGTTTAAAAATGTAAAAAGCATTGATTTTCAAAGTTATAAAGCCTGACACCACCATATCTGTGGATAATTGCCACTTGTCCTTCTCTCCTCACTCAGTGAAATTTGATCATAATTCAACCTATGATCAATCATAATTAAAAACCTATGATCAAAAACATGTTTACACAGGACGACTTCAATGGGTTAGGAATTGGGATCCAGAGACATCACTAGCAATGGCTGAATGTGAGTAAGCCTGAAAAAGGGTCCACACCAATAGTACAAGAAACCTAAGAATCACCTGAGAAACTTATACAATCATAAAATAAAACAGAGCCCCATGGAAATCAAAGTTGCGATGACATACTGTATTTCATCTGCCAGATGACCAAAAATGACAAAGTCTGGCAAAACCCAATACTGGTAAGGATGTAGAATCCTGGATGCACTAATATATCATTAAAGAGAATATAAGTTGGTGCCACCACTTTGGAAAATACATTGGATTATGTATTGAAATGGAAGGTGAACCATGTTGACCCAGAAATTCCACCCCAAGTTCTATGCTCCAGGGAAACCCATGGACATGCACACACTCTAAGAGGCATGTAGTGGTGCTGTTGGTAATAGCATAAACTCAGAAACAACCCAAATATCTAATAACAGTGGAAGAGACAAACTGTGGTATTTTCATGTAATGGATCCAATACAAAACGAACCACAGCTATATGTATTAAAATGGGCAAATCACAAAACACTATTCCATTTATACAACAGGTTGCAAATCTAATCAATATGCTGTTTGAGGCTATATACATAAGGGGTAAGGCCATAGAGAAAAGCAAATGCATGATTAAACATAAAGTATGGGGTAATGGTTACCTCTGGGGAAAAGGAGAGATTTTTGATCTAGGTGGGAGAAGAAAAGGTTGTAAAGGAATTGACAACATTCAAATTCTTACACTTGGTGATGAGAATACAAGTACTGATTATGTTGTAATCTTTAATCCACACATATATATTATGTCTACTTTTTTGTACATGCTTGATTTTACAATAAAGTTTGAAAGTCTATAGATTCCTAGGCTCTACTTCACATCTACTGAATCAGAATCTTAGGTTATAGCATTTAGACAGTATTTGTATAAGTTCTCCAGAAGATTTGGATGCACTATTGGGTAAGAGCCACTCACTTACACACACACACACCCCACATTACACATCAGTATCCAGGTGAAAGCAGCTTTAAATACAAATCATAGTCAAGAAATTTCAAGAGTGTCATAAAAATAGAAAAGGTCATCCTGGGAGAGTGTGTATAATAGAAAGAGGCCTCACAGTTCAGGGCTCCAGGCTGAGGGGGAAGCCTGGGAGCATTAGTTACTAGTTTTTAGTCCTCACCAACTTCCTTGAGCCCTGTTCCTGTGTGCTTCCCAGGAGCATCTGTCTGAGATAATCACCCTAAGAACTGGGCCCACAGCAGCTCTCACCACAGCTTTTGCTATAAAGACAGAGGCATGATAAGGTGGAGAGTATTCCTGTCTATGATTCATCAAGGCAGACATCTAGACCTGTAGACCCACATGTATAAGCTGATCGTCAGCAAGTTGCTTCCCCTCTCTGAGCCCTGGTTTTCTCATCTGCCCTGTTGCCCTCGCAAAATTGGAACCCAACGAGACAATGCAGTTGGAAGGGCTTTGCAATTGGAAGTACTACTCTGCCATGCCCAGTAAATCCAGTACTATGTCAGTTATTATTTCTTCCTAAAATCTAAAAATACAGGCTGTCAATGCTGGATCGGTAGAATTTTCTGGGTCCAAGGAATTGGGATCTCTAAGATTTGCCTTAGAGAGACCTGAGAAAGGATTAGGTCTTAGTGCCTCTGTATCTCTTTCTAAAAACCCAGCAAATATTTATCAAGCATCCATCACTTATCCTGAGCCTATCTTTTCCAGTACTGATAATTCAGAAGAAGATGAACTACTGGAAGCACCTTGCAGAACCAATATGCAGTCTGAATAGTCATTAATGGCTTTGAAACTAACATTTAACTCAGTTATACAACATACTCCAAATTAGGATTGCCAGATTCAGCAAGTAAAAATGCAGAACACAATAACATTTGAATTTTTTAGGATAATTGGAATAATTTTTCAGTGTAAGTATGTCCCAACTACTTACATGAGACACACTTATACTAAAAAAATCATCTGTTGCTTAAAGCTCAAATTTAACTGGATGTCCCATGTTTTAGAGATGACACCATTCCAAATAAACAAACAGGTTAACATTTTTTTCAACATCTTACATTGGGAAATCTGCGTGAAAGAGAGCTATGAAATCCTATTTCTAAACCCTTCAATCCAAAGGGTTGGATTGATCTTGAAACTGAACTTGTAGCCTCCTCTCCCTTGTATACTCGAAGGCATGGAAAGGCACAGATATTAAAAACAGGTTTCAAAGGAAACAGGACAGAACAGGGATGGAGAAGTCACAAATTTCAAACAGAAACAGACATCCCATCCTCATCCTGGACCACTCAGGACACTTTGCATTGTCCTCTACCCTTACCTCTGGGCATTTCCTTGGAATGCTCCGCCTCAGGCCCATCCAACAGGTCCATCTGAGAGGCCTCCTCAGAAGAAACATGGCGCCAGGACCAGCTCTGGTTCCCGAGGTTGTGCAGTGGGGGGGAATACTCCAGCTCACAGGGGAAGTCAAAGCTGCACTCCAGACCTGCAAGGAGCAGTCCATGGTCAGTGGAGCAAACTGTCTCCCAGATGTGACCTTCCAGCCCCACTCCACTCCAGGAAGTTGGCCTCCATCTCATCCAGGTGTGAGGAGCTATAAATTTCACAGGCAGCTTAGCTCCATATGGATGAGAAGGAGACTAAGAGATAAAAATAGAGTGCTTTGTATAACTCGGATTATGAGAGATGTCTTCAGAGAAGGCAAGTAGAAAAAAAGAGCTAAGAGGTTGAACCATGAAAAGATTTGCATCCTGTCAAGTTACTTGGCGACATGAAGAAGGCTTGAGGTCAACAGGTTAGAGCTGGGCTTTGCAACCAGAAAGGTGTGAATCTAAGTCAGGCAAGAAAATTAACCTCTCTGGCTTCAACCATCCTCTCTTGTACATTAGGGATGATAATTTCTACCTCTGGAGATTGCTGTAAGAACCAGCAGGATAACACAATATCTACACACACAACTGGTGCACAACTGATGCTCAGCAAAAATTCTTATCAGGTTCCTAAATAAGAAGAGGAGGCCAAAGGGAACTTAGGCTTCTCACAGCCCTGTTTGCCAACCATATCATCTATTCTTCAACCACCCTCCAGGGAGGAGCACAAAGGCTAGAATAGCTAATCTGAGTTCTATTTTCTCTTGGAGAGGGAATAGGGAAGGTCACTGATTTGGGAGAGAGAGAAGAGGCAAGAAGACGCCGTGCTCTGGGACTTTGTATCATCTTTTCTGGGCTTCTTTGCAAGAATCATCACTGTGTCCAATCCTTTCACATCTGCTGCCCTACTTTTAAGATATACTCACCTTCTATTTCCCTTGCCTTGCTCATTATTTTCTACCCAAAGTGGCTGAAGGCTCTCAATGCTTGCTCATGGATCAATAGAATATGTGTCAGAAAGCAAATTAGTCATCTACTCTTTACTTCATCATCTCCATCTCCTTTTTGCCCTGGAGATGTGAAGAAAGGGAAAATTTGATATAAAGACCATTGAATGGGACTTTGGGAAATTTTGTTGGTATCCAGGCTTCTCACATTTGGTTGGTATCTTCTTCTCACATGTAGAACTTGGTGCCCTCATTCATAAATAAGAGGTTTAGACTCAATGATTCTAGAAACAATTACCCAGAGAAACCTAGGTTCCAGCTCCAACTTTGCTATTGATTTGCTGGTTACCTTGAATAAGCCACTTTACTTTTCTGGGCCTTAAGTTCCTCAAATACAGAATGAGACCCACACTAGATGTCTTCTAAAGTTCCTTCTTGATTTGACTTTTTTAAGATTCCAAAGTCCCTACTCTTTGAAGCGTTATAACTAATTTATTAAATCAATCTGTTTGGTGGTGCTAATGGGTAATTTTAGTCGCTAAGTTGTGTCTGACTCTTGAGACTGCATGGACTGTAGCCTGTCAGGCTCCTCTGTCCATGGCTTTCCCAGGCAAGAATACTGGAGTGGGTTTCCACTTCCTTCTCCAGTGGATCTTGCCGACCCAGAGATTGAATCTGCGTCTTTACAACTGAGCCACCAGGCAAGCCACTAATGGGTACTAACTCCCAATTATCACTGTGCATTTTAATAGCTGCTTCTGGAGCTACTGTTACCTTGATCTCCAAGACAAGTTCTCTGTTGGGAATTCCAGAAGGCAGAGGAGGAATAGTGCCAAATCTAGTGCAGGTAGCCAGTCACTGGAATGGCCTTTAGTAACACCACAGAAGCTGGCCCTGCCCTGGAATCTAGTGCAGATAGCCAGTCACTGGAATGTCCTTTAGTAACACCATAGAAGCTGGCCCTGCCCTGGAGTAGGAGTGAAATAATTCCCAATGACACTGGCCAAACTAAGTTTAGGGGGGAAGAAAAAAATCCTTCAATTACCCTTCTATTAAGTATCTTTCTACTCCTCAACCAGCAGAGATTTATGTGCCAGCTGCTCTCCAGAGCTGCCATCCTCCTGGTCCTAAGGTTAATACCATTCGCCCTTTCATGATTCAGACAATTCACCTTTATAATGTCAAGCTGAAACAGGCAGAGCTAGGCTTGTTTGAGTTGACATGCCACTTGCTGCCTACATATTTTATCAGCCTTGAAGACTTTCTACATGCTTCTGGGGGCTGAGCTACTGCTATGAGCTAGTATCCATGAATTGTAGGCTGCCTTAATCTTCAAGACTTGCTTGCTAGGTCCCCAGTTTCAATAACAGAATGCAAAGAGAAGGAAAAAAAAACCAACATTTTGTACTTTGTAGCACAAAATTATCCTTATAATGAAATGTATCTTATAATGAAAAGTATAGCCATTAAGCCTGGCTCCTCTGTGGATGATCAAAAAGACCCAACCACATTAGCGGAAGATCAAGTCAGAAGGTGGCCACCTCCACCCCACATCAACAACTATCGGTGCCTTTCCCAGAGCTTCAACTTCTGAAGCCCATCTTCCATCTTGACTTTTCTTCTCCAATTAGAGTCATCCTGCTTCCACGTGGAACAGAAGGGTGGCATGCCAGCTCAGACACTGCCTAGCAAACATGCTCTGTGCGCATGTTACACAAACAGACAACAGAACATTCAATTCCAGCCTCAAGTATCATCAATCCTTGAATCTTTGAACTCTGGAGAGACTGATGATCAGTTGTGTATGGATCAGATTCTGCCTAGTAAAACAGGCCAGGCAGATACTCCTATTATCAAATAGGTTTGTTTTGAAATTCATACTCTGAGGCAGCTTCTCTTCAGCTGTCAAAGATGTACTTTGTGCTTTAAATAGAAATGGAGCCAATATTATTGCTTATTTGGGGTGAAATTAGATTGGGCTTTTCTACATTCTGATTAAATTTCTTATAAAATTTCAACACAGGTTTCTTCTGACCTAGCTTTAGTGCCTTTTGAGCAATAATATCTGGGACTTGTCTTCTCTAAAAATGGCAGATTAAGTCTCATTTTCCTAAGCCTTTTCTGAGTTTCTAGATCTAGGGTGTTTCTTGGATCTCTCTCTTCAGCCCTCCTTGACGCTGTCCCCAGGAGATGGGTGCTATAGAGTCTCTCTTACAAATAGGACTCAGAGGAACTAAGGGCTTCAGTGAAGTGCTCAGCCTTAAGCAACCCAAAATGGCTGAACAGGCCCATACCCAAGGGGAGGTGTAGAAACAAACATTTAATAACCCCAGTTGTCGGCCAGGGACTGTGCCTAAGAGATTTCTTATATCACTATATTTAATCTGCTGAACAAATTGAGAAGTGAATTGTGTTTTCTCTTTAAAGCTGAGGAAACTGAGACTCAGAAAGTTTACTCTACTTGTACAAAGATGAAAGGACTGCCCTGAGGCAGAGCCAGAATGTGACCCAGGGCCGACTAACGCTGAAGAGCTCACACCTCCACAGCTTCAGAATTTTAATCCAGGGCCAACAGATCAAATTAAATAATATATGAGAAAGCTATGAAGTGCTATGTTTTGGTTATTATTAGATACTATGTCTGTAACTTTGTCATGTCCATAAAGGCTGCTATACTACCCTAAGGGGACAGAGCTATATTTCATCTGTGTCAGGTCCAAAACTGTACTTTTCACATATCCGTTTGGAACCAGGAGAATCTAACCACTGAGAAAGAGCAATGAGAAAAAGACTTTGCAGAACCTGCTAATCACATAGTTGAAATCACTGTGACCAACAGAAAGTCACTTCCATCATGGAAGAAAGATAAAGTAATGGAATCTTCTGGAAATAACTGGCCTGCTGAGAGGAGTGTCAAGTGCTATCAAGGGAAAGGTCTTGGTAGAGCAGTGAGGGCGACTCCAGGCTCAGTCCTGCACACAGCAGCTGAAGGGCCTCAGAATGTCCATTCCTTTTTCTGCACCTGGCTTTCTGCAATTTGAAAATGATGGAGCATCTGATGCTCTCCATTTCTGAATTCGGTGATTCCATAGAGCTCACCGTGAGCCAACACAACCTTACAGACTGTTGGTCCCCTCACTCTGTCTGCCTCTAAATGAGGGCCTGCTGTTATCCCTAATGGGTTCCCCAGGAAAGGAGGTGGAATGTGCATCACACTCCATAGGGACTCAGTTTGCCTCAAGATTCTCAAAGAATTAAGAAGGAGAGTTCAGCCAGATTTTACAGATGACTGCCAGGGTGAGTGTGTGTGTGTGTGTATTCACACATTTTTATCAGTCTGTACCCATATTCTTAAATCTTCCAGGATATGAGTTACATTTCTAAAACTGAATTAACAGCTTCAAGAAATTGTTCTAGTATAAAATACAGCCATTCAGAAGAACTGTTCAGTAACCCATCAGAAAAACCCTGTGGTGGCCCTTCCCAGAGAGATGCCCAGTTCCCTTGGCTGTGGTGAGTTGGCAGTGACCAAGCACTTTGAGACTGAATCTGGACTCTGGGAATGTGTGTGATTACCACAGCAATCTTGCTCAAGGCCTGAGCCTAGGAAGCCAGCTGTGGCTACTCTGGCAAAGGTGGGAATCTTCCCAGCCTGAGCCACAGGAAGGAGACTGCATGGAAGTTTCAGGCACTGTCCAAGCATAACAGGGATAGCAGATGTACTTTGAACTCTAGAGTCTTCTCTTGAGTGGACTTAGAAAGTCCCACAGTCTTCCTTTATATCCAAACTGACCTCAAGCTTCCCCAAATCCCTTAGATCAAGGTCCTTTGTACCTCCTTCACCCCAACCCTATAAATGCAGAGACCCCCCACTAGTTTCCTAAGTCTCCTTTAGACAACCCAAATTAAGGGACCAACAGCCTCCTTTAGACTTTAAGACATGTCTTCTGAGGCTGGCTGGTTTCTAGAGGCCACAGGTGGCAGGTGCCAGCCTGGGCAGGTTCATAGGAGCCCATTGGATGATGTTGCCCAGCCTCAACCCAACACAAGGAGTGAAAGCAAAACCACAGAGTGAAAAGCAGAGTCATAGAAAAAAGAGAGAAACAGTATGTTTATCAACCTCGTGATACTTCACCCTTCTTCATTTTGTCTCTTATTACAAGTGTCCCAGGAGTCAAGCTTGGACTTATGTTCTCGACTCTGGCAGCAAGGAGTGTATGGTTATAGAAGAGCCCCAAGTAAGGGATCTCCCTGGGGGAGATGGAGAATAGTTCCAATGGAGGAATTATGAAATTCCTCCATTTCATAATGGATAGCATGTACTGAGAGTTTAACATGGTCAGGCACAATCCGAGGCACCCTATATCATTATTTTATTGAGTTCCTATGAACTAAATGGGATTTGTATCTCAATTTGATAGAGGAAGACACTGGAGCTTAGAGAAATGAAGTCACATCTGAAGTTACTTGCTCACATAGGAAGTGACTGACTTGGTTTCCACTGACCTGCTTCCTCCATGGGACCCCAAGGCCTTGACATCAGTAGCTCACTAACAGGGAATTATGAACTGAAAAGGCAGCAGAAAGACTTCCCTTCGTTCAGAGCCACAGACACCAATAACAGTCAAGACCTGCAGTGAGGCAAGACAGGAACTGGGACAGGCAGGGTCAAGACAGGAAGCAAAGCACTGAGCTGTCCTTGAAGAGTGTCCTGCTCCCCCCTTCACAAAGCCAGACCTGGGATACCCTAGGCGAGGACTGAGTCAGTGTGTCCATCCCCAAGAGCCAAGTCTTACTCCCAGTGGGAATGACTCAGAAAGTCAAACCTACAGCGGCATTGAAGTCTGGGACTCCATGTTCATGTCTGTTTTTCCTGATATCCTCTGTGGTATCCTTTGTGGTTCTTGGTAGGCTAAGGGTCTCCGTTAAGGGAACTGAGAGTGGGATGGGCAAGGTTTTTGGACTATCTGGGGCCCACAAGAGAGTTTATTCAACTGTATACTCAGCCCTGGGATCTGCATCTGAAAACAGAATTAACAGGTTTGCTACTAGTTTAACATATGGCAACATAATTGTGATTTTTGCCTCGGGGTTATTTTCCTCTCTCTAGTTTTCTTGATCCAGTGCTTAGCTGCCAGGATGCTGACAGCCTGACATGGGGCCTGAAATCTCTCATTTGCTGAATGGTGGTCTCTATGGTCCCACCCAGCTCTGCAGTCTTTTCCTATGCATACTTGCCCATAGGTCTTATTAAGCAACTTAACACCATCAGGATTGTTTCTCAGGGATAGAGCACAAGTCCTGAGATTTGACTCCAGTCTTGCTACTTGTCAGCTGTGCAGTGTGGGGCACTCTCTCCCTCTCTCTGAGTCCCAGCCATCTCAGTGATAAGACTAACTTCCCAGGACTGGTAGGAGGACTCAATGAGAATGATGCATGTCTTTAGAATGGAGAAATTCCTAATGCACATTAGCTGGTTCAGAATTTACTCATGCCCTTTTGAACACAGCTTTCTGTTCACCACGAGAAACAGTATTTAATGGGGCAGTCAGCCAATAGCACATGACCATTTCCTCAGTATTTTGTTGTACCTCAGGAAGGTTGGTGTTTCTGCCTTAAGGTGATATTCGCAGTCAGCTGTTAGAACTTGAAGCAACATTTGAGGTTGTTTTTCCCATTGGACAGGTGAAAACACCAAGACCCAGGCCAGAGAAGATTTACCCAGGGTCATATGGCTGGTCAGGGAGTCCTTCACATACAGAGTAGAGGGCATCTCTCCTGGCTGTGGAGGCCTTTCCGAATGGCATCCTCTCCAGGCAGCACCAGGCCTGAGCTAGGTTGAAAATCTGTTACTGAATCACCAGCTCTCACGTCCTCAGGCTTGGCTTATTGGCACATTTAAGCTAAGGCTGTAATGATTCATGGGTGGCCTTACAAATGCCAATGTATTCCTGACAAGCCTGATTTGTGTATTCAATAAAGAACCATATGAAGCACCATACACATGTGGCAATTTTCTTGTAGGTGACCTTTAGAGGTCATAAAATAGAGCTTCATATTCGAAACTTCAGTTCATTAGATAAAGCTCCAGGAACCAGCAGTCTTGAAATACTGTCAGGCCTTAAGAATTGTATCCAGCTCAAGAGAACTCCCTTGGCTGCCACCAATCCTGGGGCACAAGGTGGAGTCTCCTTTTCTCAAGAGATTTCCCTGAACTTTCCAAATGTTGACCTCAAGATCATGAAAGACCCTGAGGACCATCTTAGAGGAAGACACTGAATCCAGAGACATAGAGGAGCTTGCCAAAGGATGCACAGTGGGTGAGTTTAGAAGTGTTCTAAATTCCAGCTCCTAACCTGGTAACTTGTTGGGGGCCAGAGTGAGGTACTCCGCCTGTGACAAAGGTCATGAGGAAGGAGGCTCGACATACGCAAAGGCGGGATCGAGCCTCAGGAGTCCCCCTGGAACTCCTCGAGCATCTACCCCCATAATCAGAGCCTGCCTACTTTACTACTTTGTGCTCTTACCTACACCTCTGACTTTATGGGGGGCTGTCCCCCACGACCTCTTTCGGAGAAAGAGCTAACCTAGAGCTCCAGTCAATAAAAACTCTTGGGTGTGACAAGAGTGTTTTAACCTACAAACTCCTCTGAAGGTTCTCTAGCCTGCCTGACAGGCTCGTCGGGCCACATGTGATTGCTCACAGCCTCCCAACCGTGAGAGGCACGAGATGCTTTAAACCCTCTAAAAACAGGTTCTTTAGAGAAGTTAGAAAACTGTAAGTATAGTGGGCTAATTAGAAATTGTGTTGGTGAAGGGTTTTTCATTTGTTGAGCCAACGTTTGTTGCTAAGTCTCCATATCCCCTGCCCTTACACACATTAATGAATATATAGAAGGAATAAGTATTAACCTTTGATATTAATCACGTTAGACCTTAGGCTAAGTAAATTCTTTCCTTAACTAAAACCCACTACACCCTCACCCTGTAGGAATGTAACTTTATTTGGGTGGCGTCTGTTTTGAGACTAATCAGCCCTGGAGAAATAAGTGTCCTGACTGACCGCTATCACAAGGAGAGGGTCGTAAATTGTCAGCAGGCCCCCCTGGCCAGAAGATGATGTAACACCCCTAAGACCTCTGTATACATTTGTGTGAAGCACCTGACTTTAATAAAAGTCAGGACTGCTGTCCCCACGTGACTTTTGTATAACATCTCAGTGTATAAAAACAGACTCTGGAAAATAAAGAATTGGGATCAGTTTCTCGAAATACTGGTCTCCCCATGTCGCTCTCTCTCTCACTCTGGTTGAGTCTCCATCTGGAGCGCGGAACCCACCATGCTTACTAATTATGCCTGGGCTTCTAAGATCCGACCGGGGAGGCCTCAGTGTCTCCTCTCCTTCGGGAGAACGGAAGGACGCCTGCGGCCTACGTAAGTGGTGCAAACTTCTTGTCTTGAAGTTTTATTGGTCTCCCGCGTAAACCAAGCCACTCAGCCTCTTTTCTCCACTGAATTTTCCTACTGAGCTATCCTCATCCTATTACTCTTTATATCTTTGATAAAATATTTAAATAAATAAATAGGTCGCCGACGCCGTCCCCGCTTCGAATACCCTGGATCAGCCGGGGCAGGACCCCGGCAGTAACTTTTACTATTATCACTCAAAGCTGTGAGTAACAAACAAGTAAAATGATATCTTAAAACAATTTTTAAAATTCTAAAAAATCCATACTGTGTTTTTCTGGATAAGCTGGCAAAAGCATACATAGCTAGATTTCAAATATTCCACAATGATTTGATGGCTAAAATAATCTCCAATAAGGCTTCCTGGCCTCTCGCATCCTAAAAGTCCTCTTCTCCTGCTTTGTGGTGGTTGCTGGACAGCAAGTCTGTGCACAGGCCAGAAGCTATGTGAATACAAAGGGAAGAGAAAAGGGTGGTCTAGGAGTCAAGTGGGAAGATCCTCTTTTGCCCTGTTTTATATCAAAGCCTCAGAGGGGCACCAGGGTGTCTGGGGAGTAAACAGAGACATAAGCTCCAAACTGGGGTCTGACTGCTCAAGGTGAAAGCTTGCCTCTGTCACTTACTGGCTGTGCTATCTCAGGGCAAATTATTTAATTTCTGTGTGGCTCGATTTTGTTTTCACTTTAAAGTGGGGATTAAAACAGGGGCCACCTCAGGGAATTATGAGGAGGATTAAATGCAATACACACATCAAGCACCTGGCATGGGGACTCACACACACAGTCTGATTCTTACTAAATGATGGCAAGCTTTGTTCTTGCTCTCCAGTTGGCTCCAGGCTCAGTCACCACAGAGCAGAAATAAAGGGGTGCATGTTCAGCAATGAAGGCAGAACTATGTGAAACCTTGTGGAAGCTCCTCCTCACTTTGACAGGCTGATCAAGCTTTCCTTTGGAAGTGAAGTCACGCTAGACCTTGAGTAAGAAGAGCTGGGTTCAAGCCCTGGCTTGAGATATTACTTCAAGAAAGTCCCTCAACCTCTCTAGGCCTCAGTTTCCTCATCTGAAAAATGAAGTAGTGGAATAAAATGATCCTCAGATCTCATCCATCTCCATCATCCTAAGACCAATTTCACCTTTGGGCATGGCTGAAACAAGCTTTCTAATCTGCCTCTAGCCAGCTGGTCAGCAGAATCCCAGGAGTCCTGACTTCCAGCTCAGGCTCCTTTCTCCTTTCTCCTCTGGGTTTTCTTCTTAAGGAGCACTTAGCCCACCAGTCATCTTCTATGTTAATCCACCAGCTACCGTCAACATTCTGGTCACACTCTATGAGATCTGCCCCCTGCTTGCCCTCCCCCACCACTGTTCACTTGGAGGGACCCCAGAACTGAAATCATTCATTTCCTCCCCACCAGCATCCTCCCTACAATGTATCTGGGAACCAACCACCAAATTTAAGACATCTGCTCAGCTCACTTATAATCAAGATGCAGCAAAAAAGGGCCAAGTCTCCTTCAATCAATCAATTATATAAACACAGCCTCGGAAGAGTCTCAGAGGAGGGTGTGTGTGTGCATGCATGCCCACAAGGGTGGAAGATCAGCACAGAAAGCTCAATTCTCATTTCCCTTATCTGTGGCCGTAACAATATTACAGATTGAAGAAATGGGACTTGGCTCTTCATTCCAGAACAGAAAATTAGAAATAATTTAAATTCTGAAGTTAATAGCCTCTTCATTTTACAGATAGGAAAACTAAGGCTCAGGAAGGTGAAATAACTTGGCCAAAGTGGCATAGCCCAGGTTCTGGAGAAGCAGAAAGCTAAGACTAAAGTCTAAATTGGACGTCTAGGCCAGTTTTCTGCCTGCAATTTTCAGGAAGCGTTTATGCAAAACATGGTATCTCTAACAGAATGAGGCCAGATCTGGAGAGCATGGTGAAAACATGCTCTTTGTACACTGCTCAGCATGGTATCCACCCAAATGAGATCATTCCTGAAACTAGATGGTTGGAGGAGATCTCTGAGTAGTGTGGCAGCCCCAACAACCGGAGAAGGCTGAGGGTCCTGGGAAGTCTTGACCTCATGCAAGGTGGCCCTTCCCACTCGCTCATCTGTCTCTGCTGGTGAGGACCCCCTGAGTGTTGGAGGTGAATATGAGGTTCCTCCCTGGTGCCAATCTCAGAACACAGGCTTCCCTAACACAGACTCTGTGACCTTCAGAAACTCCTAATCTGGCGGGAAAGAAAGACTTACTCACACCTGACTTTCACCATAAGCAGACCTGGGGAAGCCATGGGAACACAGAATAAGAGAGACCTGCCTGGAAGGATCACGGGCTCATGGAAGAGGCAACTTTTGGGCTGCAGTTTGAAGGGTGAAAGGATTTTGACAGATGATAAAGATAACTAGGAAGGTTAAGAATAGAGGAAGGAATGAGGTTATTCCAGGGAGGGTGAGGAAATAGTTTGCTTATTTTCATGGAGTCATGTGGATTTTGAAGCTGGACTTCTCAGCATTAAATCCCAGCTCAGAGAGTATCATGGTTCAGGATAAAGTGTTCTCAGGTTCCAGAGGACAAAACTAGGGACTTAAAGAGTTTTAAGGAAAACTATTCTAGCAAATAGTCATGCCACCAAAATGCAGGCTATTGGCCCCTCACTGGAGCAGCTCTCATTCCTCTTCAGAGAGCACTAGGGAAGCACCTATGCTCCAGCACATGGAACTCTGTCCTCACAGCTAATCCTGACAGTGATGCTCTCAATTAGGAATCATGACCATTCCCACTCTTCAGATGACAAAGAGAATCAAAGACGGTGGTTGTCACTGATGGTAAAATAACAACACTCTTAAGAATCAGAGCTGAGAATGAAATTCACATCTCGATCCCAACTGAGCTTCTTCCCCATCATTCAAACAGAGGCTGGAAGATGTCTTGCTTCCATGTCACAGAGGAGATTTTAATAGGCAACTAGGAGGTGTATGAAAGATCTATGGTTTCTAAGCCCAATCCTACAGTCCCCACATCCCAGAATCTTGTTTTTAAGCTCTCCAGGGGACTTCCCTAGTGGTTCAGTGGTTCAGTGGCTCAGACTCCGCATTCCCAACTCAGGGAGCCTGGGTTCAATCCCTGGGCAGGGAACTAGTTCCCACATGCCACAACTAAGAGTTTGCATGCTGCAGTTAAAAGACCCTTCATGACGCAACGAAGATCGGAGATCCCACTTGCTGCAACTAAGAGCTGGCACAGCCAAATACATAATCAAACGAATATTTTAAAAATTATTTTAAAAAGAAGCTCTCCAGGTGATGGCGAAGCAACTAGATTGAGCTTGTATGTGAGCTTACCCACATCAGGATGGTACTAACCCTACACTGATGTAACCTTTAGGGCAGCAAGAACCGCCAGGCTGACAGAGACCCACAGAATTAAAGTGATAATGTGAGTAAAGCAATATTTGGGAGTAACATGTGAGGAAATGCTTTGTAGCTCAAGTACTGAGAAAATATCAACCACCACCCAGGGGGCAAGAGCAGGGGACAGTTGTAGGGTCTGCCAAGCAGGTGGCCTGGGTCTGAATCTCAGCTGTGTTACTAGCGCTGGGCAGATCAATGACCTCTCTGCGCCTAATTTACCCGCTGTAAGATGAGGCTATTTGATGAGACTGCTGTGGGCCCCGAAAGCTCACCATTTCTGTGAATTTCTCACAGACCAAATTATTCTAGTCATCTATTCAAATGAGCTGGTTAAAGTCTTGTTAATCTGAGGTCTGTTCTGTCATGAAATTCTGCCCCTGAGGTAGGTCTTCACATAACGCTTCACTTTAAGAGGATTTCCTCTCATTTTTATCACTGTTGATCAGTCATTTTCCTGCATATGTTGTGGACACATGTCTTTCTAGACTGGTTAGAAATGCTCTGTATACAATATCTCAGATGTCCCAAAGCTGTCAAAACAAAAATTCCTCAGCTCACTCATGTCTGCTGAATGTGCTTTTTCAGATTGAGATTTTTTTTTAAAAAGCCTGCCCTAAGTAGTTAAAGTCACAGCTTTTCTTTCTAAATGAAAATATGTCCAGCCTAGGAACTGTTCTCCCCTTACACACATGTCTTTCCTGATTAATACGACATTAGGAGTAACAGGGCTTAAGGGAACATCCATACCTTTTACTAAACTAGAGATCCCCAGGGGCAGAAATGGCTGGGAACTGAGGGACTTGAGTATACTCCTGGCTGGCCCCTGGACCGTTCAGCACATGCTGTAGTTTCATCCAGGGTATGTTTAAGAAAACACTGGGGATGCAGAGGAAACAGGATGTGGATTATTGACCTCTAAGAGCTTCCAGTTTAGGAATCAGGATGATTCAGGGTCATACATAACTAAGATATGAAGAAAGTGTGACACAGACATGCAAAGTGCTGCAGAAGGACATTATATAACCTTTCTTGCTGAGAAGATGGGAACAGTGAGGTCTACAACCTTGTAGATTGTCCTAATTTGGGGTTAATTTGGTCACTAGCTGTGGGGTGTGAATGCTCACTACATGGTTTCCAAAAAGACACTCTAATAGGCAGACAGTATCTTTGCTAAAGTTGAAAGTCTTATTTCCCAAGTAAACCTTCCTATAGGCTTGACAGTTCATCAGATCCAGGGGTACAGATACAAAACAATCATACCACAAGTGTTTAAGCAGCACCATTCAGACGGATATTCAGAACCACCTTAGACCTGTGACCTATGATAAAAGTGAACTAGGCTAACTGATGAACCTATCTGCAGGGCAGCAGTGGAGACGCACTCACAGAGAACAGGCTTGTGGACACAGTGGGGGAAGGAGAGGGTGGGGCCAGTCCAGAGAGCAGCACTGAAGCATACACATTACCATACATAAAGCAGATAGCCAGTGGGAATTTGCTGTGGGACACAGAGAGCTCAACCTGGTGCTCTGTGACAACCTAGAGGGGCGGTATGGGCTGGAGGTGAGAGGGAGGTTCAGGAGTGAGGGGATATATGTATACCTATGACTGATTCACGCTGATGTATGGCAGGAGCCAACACAGTATTGCAAAGCAATTATCCTTCAATTAAAAATAAATTAATTAAAAAGGAAATAAATAAATTTTAAAAGTAGGCTAGAATCTCTATGAGGGGCAGGAGCAAAGAGCTTGGCAAACTGTAGACACCCACTGTATGAATGAATGTACAATAGATAGATAGATGAAAAGTCAAATTTAACATCTCTACCTTGGGTTGAATAAATTAGACCCATCCGTGACTGCTTTAACAGGTGACCTAGTTTACAGTTGGACCATAAAAAGGATGAAATACAAATTAGGAAAGTAATTTGGTTCATCAGAAACATCAGGAAAGCCCCAGGTTTTGTGGAGCGGGTATCACGAGATGGGATTCTTGGAGAATTTGGGATGCTCAAGAAAAAAACCATTCCCTGTACAAGTCAGAATCTTTTCAGTATTATCAACCCAGTATTATGCAACCCTAGTATTATCAAAAATTTTCATTAACTTTCTCCATAAAAAAAAATTACAGGGAGAAAGAAACATCAGTGTAGCCTGGGTACTCAGAAAAAGGCCTGAGGTAGAAGCAGGGACTGAGCTGGGCTTTGCAAGCTAGAGCAGTAGGATCTAGGGAGACAGGTTCAAGGAAAGGAAAACAAATTAACCAGGGACAAAATGGAATGAGAAAGAAGGAAACACAGGGGAAGGAGGGGAATGTAAAAGAGAAAGGGTATTTACCGGAATGACAGTGCTTGTTCTCTAGGCAGCTTTGACACTGCTGGTGACTCCCGCATGTAAAATTCTCATCCCTTTGGAACCCGTGGCTGTTCCACCTTCTGGTTCTCTTCCTATCCTTTCAGTTTCTCCACCTCTGACTGTTTGTCATGCTCCTCTTCAATCACAGCCTCCATCATAGTCTGTGCTAACCACTCTTTATCACACCTGTCTCCTCAAAGCCAAGACAGATGTACAGTTCTCTACTGACCATCTTTACCTGGGTGTCCTGAAAGCACTTCAAATGTAACTGGTTCAATACAGGTCTCGCCATTGTCTCCTCTCTCTAGATGTAATAGTCCCCACCTCTCCTTGTCAAGTATTTCTCCTCCTCCATCCTCTGATGGTGGGATCTTCATCTACTCAATTACTCAAGCTGGACTCTCCTACAAGGGCAACCTAGTCATTCTCACCTTATAGCTGGAATCTCTCCTAGGTTCCCCTCCTGCCCTTCCTTTTCCAGCCTATGCTTCACACATAGGATCATATCTAAACTCTTAGTATACCCAGAAGTAACTGTTTCTCCAGGCTCCTCTCTCCCAGACCATCTTTACCCTGAGTCACTGGGCTTGACCTGCTTCTCATCACCCCCCTGCACATTCACTCCCTCTGCCTGCAAAGCCCTTCCCAGAGATCTCAGTGGCACCCAGGGTCCAGGGCCCAGCTCAGCAGTCCCTGTCTCCTGAACGTCTACCTTCCGAAGTCCTTCACAGAACTGGCTCTCCCTCCCTGTGTTCCAGGGAGCTTTGGACATGCCTCTGTTACTGCACCTGTCTTATAGCAGGCAGGTCTGCCTCATCCTCAAGACTTCTTGTGCTATTGGTATTTAGCACGGAAAGTTATAACCAACCTAGATAGCATATTCAAAAGCAGAGACATTACTTTGCCAACAAAAGTTCGTCTAGTCAAGGCTATGGTTTTTCCAGTGGTCATGTATGGATGTGAGAGTTGGACTGTGAAGACAGCTGAGCGCCGAAGAATTGATGCTTTTGAACTGTGGTGTTGGAGAACTCTTGAGGGTCCCTTGGACTGCAAGGAGATCCAACCAGTCCATTCTGAAAGAGATCAGCCCTCGGATTTCTTTGGAGGGAATGATGCTAAAGCTGGAACTCCAGTACTTCGGCCACCTCATGCAAAGAGTTGACTCATTGGAAAAGACTCTGATGCTGGGAGGGATTGGGGGCAGGAGGAGAAGGGGACGACAGAGGATGAGATGGCTGGATGGCATCACTGACTCGATGGATGTGAGTCTGAGTGAACTCCGTGAGTTGGTGATGGACAGGGAGGCCTGGCGTGCTGCAATTCATGGGGTTGCAAAGAGTCGGACACGACTGAACGACTGATCTGATCTGATCTGATCTGATGCCTAGAGCAGAACCAAGCATACAGTTAGTGCTCAAAGAGTGTTTATATCCATTATCCCATTCTTGTGTGTCACAGACACACTAAGGGGGAAATGATGCAGGCAGATAAGTAGGGGTGCAGAAACAGCTCTCAGGAGGATGATGCTCAAGATCAGAGAAAGCTTTGGGGAGCCACCTTCCCAGGCCTGAGAGCTGAGACTATGTTCACAGGAGCATGAATGCATGACCAGGAGACCACACAACACTGAGTGATGCTCTCCACATTGCTTATCTGTCAGTCTGTCCCTGTTCCTCACCCATCTCACTCTTTCCCTTTTGTTAATTTCTTTCCCACTCTGTCTGTGACAGTCATTTTAAATGGGTCTCTTTTGATTTGCCTTTCTTGCTTTTGTGTCAGTTGGTCAATTATTCTTTTATTATTATTTTTTATTACCTTTTAATCTGACTTGATTCCTTTCCATTTCAGTCTGCCATTAACATAGAGGTAATTCGTTGGTATTTATTGAGTGGATCTATGTGTCCTTATTTTAAAGGCAAAGGATATGATCGAGTAGAGCATTTTAAACAAATCTCTCAAAACATCTAAGCCAACTACTTTCCACTTGATTTCCACAGACTGAGCTCATTGGTTCCCAGCAGGTCACTGGTCCTCATGGTGACAAATGTTGCCTGCTCTTGGTCTTGTACGACGGCTGGTACTGCTTTTCCCTACAGGACTCAGTCTTTCTGGTGACTACATCCAGAGCCGTGTGCTTATCAAGTAATAGAGAAAAATACAGAGGCACGGACAAGGAATGAACTTGACTTCCTGGCTCAGTGGACTGGGAAGAGAACGGGAAAAGGCCTGGCCTCTCAGGGCAGAGGAATTGGTAAGAAAGCATTCAGCTGTGACAAGGGTCCACTAGGGCTCCCTTGTGGAGCTGCTTTTCACTGAAAACGCCAGGCTCTTGAGGGCAGTATGTCAGATCATGGCCAGCGACGTCACGTGTGTAATTTCAGAAATGTGATCAAACTGACTTCCTGCCAGAGCTATGAAGTGTATCCCATGGGGGGCTGGAGGGCTTTTTGTTTACCATTTTTTATTCTGGGGTAGGTTGATTTTTTTTTTTTTTTTTGAGAAAGAGATTTAAATTACTCAGTCTTTCCAATCAAAGAAATTGATACATTAACAAGACTGGTGATGGTGGTAGCAGCAGCAAGGGAAGTAATTAAAAAGTCTAATCTTTCTTTGTTTCCAAAAACACCAGTCCCTGAATTGGATGGGTCCCAATGCGCTTGAAAATAGACAAAGTTTTAATAGAACTTTTATTTAAAGTCCAACAATGACTTTGTTGTTCTCTGATGTTGAAATGTTGGCAGGAACCTTTCTTTTCCAGGATTCAGTGTTCTGGACATTGGAGGACTGGAGGGATGAAACACTACATTATTTTACCAGGACGGTTATAACAAAATACTACAAAATGGCTGGTTTCAAATAGCAGAGAATTATTCTCTCACAGTTTTGGAGGCCAGAAGTCTGAAATCAAGGCATCAAGAGGGCCATGCTCTGAAGGCTCTAGGGGAGAATCTGTCCAATGACTTCTCCTAGTCCTGGCAGTTGCTGGCAATCCTTGGCATTCCTCGGCTTGCAAATGCATCATTCTAATCTCTGCCTCCATTATTACATGATGTTCAGCCTGCGTGTCTGTGTCTGTATCTTTGCTTTCTCTTCTTACAAGGACATCAGTTATATTGGATGAGGACCCGCTCTAATCCAGTGTGGACTCAACTGCATCTACGAAGGCCCTATTTTAAACTAAGGTTATACTCACAGACAGTGGGGGTAAAGACTTCAGCACACATTGTTGGTATACTGAACCAGAGTCGATAGTAGGGGAGGCAAGACTGCCCATGCTCCTGGGTTGGGGGCGGTTACATTCACATTTAGGAAGAGGTGAATTACCCTAGCTTCCTAGGAATAGTCTCAATTTGGGGATATCAAGTCTTGGTCCTAGAGCTGCCCAGATCTTCGATATCAGATTGGTCATTCAGTCCCAACTAATGCTCACCAGCTCAGTAACTTGGTAACATGGTTGATAAATATCTTGAGCCCTCAGTTTACATTTCTACAAAGTGGGATATAAAATAATTTTCACCCACCACAATTTTTTAACACACTTAAGTGAGAAAGGGGGCTGTGGAAAAGTTTGGCAAAGTATCAAACTTCTTTTCCCAATAAATGAAAAATCTTTTTCTCATCCTCATTTGGGCAGAAACTTTGGTTACTTTGCTTTAAAACATCATCTGATTCTTCCTAAACCCAGAATGGCAAACATGAATTAAAGCTGGGGGGGAATATTATCTGCTTTTGTGGTTCTAGAACTCAAGGTGATCAAAACCCTGTAATCTCTTATTACCTGGAGCTTCCAAATGAAACAGATTTTTATCTGGGTAGGGAGCTGGAGCCCAGTCTTTTAACCAAGCCTATAAATAAGTCCTAAGGCATCAGAGCTGGATGATAAAAGGAAAAAAAAAAAATTGTTTCTTTATACACCACTCCCCCCCTTCTTCAAAGCCTTGAGGGAAGAATGTGCAGCTCTGTTTGTTGATGATGAAATTAGCAGGCTCCCATCATTCAGGACAAGATGAGAAAGAGCTGGAATCTGATACCAAATGCCATTGAAAAGAATATATTTTACACAACATAAAAGGCCCCAACGTAAATTAGAAGAAATATGGGGAGACTTCAAAAAGGTAGGTCAAACTTTTTCCTCAAGCAGATAATTACGGGCTGGGGTGAGTAAATCTTATTAGCCTCTATCCACCTCGTCTCTTCTCATAAAACACCAGTGGAGAAGAAAGCCATACTCAGTTCAGTCCTGGACGGCTTGCCTGAGAGGGCTGGCCACCACTGTCTGTCATGATGCCTGTGGTTGTGCTGCTGAAGCCTACCCCTGCCGCCCCCTCCTACCTCCCCACCAGCCGTTCCCTCCCACCTTCACCCCAGCGTGCAGGTGAGGACCGCCAGCCAGCACCAAGCTCCATCACTCAGGGCCCACACTGACTTGCTGAGTCTTAGTTGCTTCTTACTGTCTAAAGAACTATCCCTTCGGGCAGAAATTTTCCAGTCAAATCTCTCTGCCCAAGTTTGAGGTCTTAAAATTAATGAAGTTGTTAACATTTCTTAAAATGTCTTTCACAGCAGTTGAAAGTTGTGAATTTATAACCAGTGAGCCTGCTGGCCTCTTTGGTTCATAGACACAGGCTGAGCCCCACAAACATCCTTAAGGCGACAGGAGTCTCAGCCTTCGGTTTTCTCTGCTGTGTGTCTCGGGACTAGTCTTCAACCTCCGTGCCCCAGAGGTGCTCTTTGTGCAATGGGTTGAACTGCCTACAGAACTGTTTCTCTGGCCAGTGAACTCAAAGAGAGGAAGAGTAAGTCTCGCTCATGTTTGTTTTTGTATCACTTCTAACATGTGGCACGGGGCCAGGCTTACACAGATGGTGGTGGAGAAAGCTAAGTCCTATGGTCTCAGCTGAATTAAATATGGGAAGAAGACAAAAAGGCTCTGAAATTACCACTGCACTCAATCAAGGAGCCACCAACCAAGAACATCTCTTCTCACCCTGTGAATCAATAGCAATGATGGTGCTGACTTTCGTACCTCATTGAGCATTTGGGCAATGTCTGACCAATGGTTTTGGTTCTCTCCTCTGCCAAGAAGGGAAATCCTGAGGATTCCAGGCTACAAGGGACATCTGAAAGGAATCTTGGGAATCACCCTTATCTGTTCCTTTCCCCCCTGGAGCATGCCACTGCACCCTCATTCTATATATGAGAAAGGGGAGGCCCAGGAAGAGGAAGTAGGTATATTAGAGTCAAATGGTGGAGCGCTAGCAGTTTAAATAAGCTCCAGTGGTTTTCTTCTCTTAACCTGAAACCTCTTTTCGGATGTTTCAGAGAGAATAAATGCAATGCTCTCTGTGTCATGCAAGAAGCAGACCTGACTTTTTTGGACATTACGTTTTTATAAAAATTGTGGAAATACTGAATGACTTTGAAAGCAAATACAAAAACATTATCCAAAGACTGCTTCTATCACAAATCTGGGTTTACAAAGCAATAACAGTACAAAGGACCAGATTTCAATTATTTATAAACACCTTTTCTTATCCTAAGATGACACTCAGTGTCTGGCCTAAATAAAATCAAGAAGTAATTTTTATCTGGAATCTCCGGAAAACTAATGACCTTCCCCTCCTACCAGGGGCGGCTTAGGAGTAGCAGGAAACATCCTAGAAGAGTACCATTCTAAACTGCCCTCGGGGTTTTGATGCATTTATTTTTTAAGTTTGAATTGAAAGTTACAGTTAATCTGAACCCAGACTTACTGCTTTACAAATGGAACACTAGCACATGGAAGATCTCTGTTAGGTGCACTTTAAAAAGCTCAAGCCCAGGGGCAGAAACCGGGTGGCAAGAATAGGCAAATATGCCCAGAAGGGAATCTAGAACTCAGAGTTGTACTAGGTTCATAAATATTTAATTGAATCAGGCCTGATGAGTGAATTCCATCCCGGAAGGCCTCTGCATTCATTTATCATGGACGATCCTCTATGAGTTTCTTCTTTGTGATAGGTTAAAATGAGAAGCAAACAGAGCTTTGTGCCTGCCCTCACAGGGTTCACCCTAGAGGAGTTCAAGAGAAGAAAACAATGTTCAAGTAGAAATACATTAGTTCTCCTCCAAACCTTCCCTTTCCTCTGCAGAGGCCCAGCTTCTGTGAACTATCAGGATGAGGGCAGAGGATGAGGAATGCTACACCATGTAATTCTGGCCTCAGCCTAACAGTGTGAGTAGGTAGCTCCCTAGGAGAAAAAGTGAAGGGAAGAATTCTGCTTCTGTAGTTAGAAAATCCATTTTGTATGATCTTGTTATGCTCAGTTTCTGCATCTGTAAAAATGAAATGGGACCTACTTCCAAAGTTGTTGCAGAATCAAATGAACTGAAATAATATCTAGGAACATGTCTGGGTACTTTTAAGGAGGTACCTAAATGTCAGGGAATCACCTGAGGGGCCCCTGGTCTTCTGAGGGTCACAGGTCTTCTGGGGTCCCTCAAGTGATTCCCTGACATTTCAGCTCAGTTCAGTCGTGTCAAAGAGTCGGACACGACTGAGCGACTGAAGTGAACTGAACTGAAATGTCAGGGAATCACTTGAGGGACCCCAGAAGACCTGTGACCCTCATAATAATCCTCTCTCAAGAGATCACTATAGAGACACTCATGGATTAGAACCATGTATCTAGAAAGCCATAGTCAAAATGCAAACAAGTATTACATCACATGGTGGGTAAGGGGCAGTCAGGAATACCACACATGCATAAAGGCAGCTGGGATAAGATGTGGCAGCCACAAAGCCTTTGGCTTCCTTCAGGATACAGAAGACGGCTGTCAGTCTGGAGAGGCCAGGCCTGAGGGCAATGGTCTTATGGAGGTGGCTGTCAATGGAAGACTAAGGGCACAGAAAGGCTTCCTTCTTGACAAGCCATACATCACTAATTGCAACTCACAGCTTCTTTAATTATGAGATGGTGACTATACATTACAAATAACTATCAAAATATACTTACCATATCGGCTGCGATGAGACAGGAAAGGGAAGGAATCTTTCATTATCCAGGTCAGATTCCATGCAAAAGAATCGGGAGGAAGAGAAGGCAGGTTTGTTGGTGACTCCAAGGAGCTCTGACCTGAACATAAAAAAGACAAAGAGAATACTGATCTTTGTGCTTGGGATGTGTCTTTTAGCTGTCACTCATATGGCTTATAAAAGAAAATTCAGAGGAGGCTTTCATGACATCAATTGGAAAATGAGGGAGAAAAAGACTGAGCCACTAGGAGATTGAATTGACCTCAGGACCTCAATCCACATTTTCTACCAAGGGCAGTAAGATCTAAGAAGTCTGAATCTTGTGACTAGGCCATGCCAAAGATGTCTGGTAGAAGAACTAGAAGCCAGGATACTTAATGGTTTGGTCTAGTAGTTCTATCCAAAGTCTGTTCTGCCTATGAGAATTTGAGCAACTTTACAGAGAATTTTAATTCATTGCATTCAAATAATGCCTCCACTCTACTTTGTGTTCAGATTTGTAACTTCATCTAATGTTGTTTGCTTGGGTTATTGTCTTATCAATAAGAATGTTGAAACTGCACTCAGAAGTTATGAGTTTTGACAATTATGCTATTTTCAGGGGGAAAATGCTAGGTGATGAGTTTTCCTATAGCTGAGAGTTCAGGGGAGCCACAAAGGATTAATGTTTCTGATTTGCATGAGAGAAAGAAGGATTGAGAGAAAAAGAGTAAAAGTACCATTATTCCTTTGCTTAAAAGTACCTCAAGTGGGTTTCATGTGGTGAAAAGTAATTATAATATATCTACAAATCAAACGAACATAGGCTGCATGCTCTTATGCAGTTCTTCCCAGAAATCCCCAACCCAATTGCTATTTGCTAATGTCTTAAGGCAGGTAAAGCTTTTTCTGTTAAAGAAGGACCAGTTTGATCAGTCTGAGCCTATCTGTTTAGGAGATAGGCTGAGTGTGGGCAGGAGGCAAAGAAGGGAACCAGAATTTCTTCTGCAGCTTCCATGGATGAGGCACCATGCTGGGCTCTCAACTCACATAATTTCACAATGACTCCCTGAGATAAGCATTACCGTCTCAGTTTTACATACGCAGCAACTGAGGCTTAGAGGGCAAATGATGGAATCACAAACTGCAGCCAGATTTGCCTGACCTCAAGAGGCCATGCTCTACCATGAGTGGGCTGGCTTGCTACTCAAACAGAAAGTGTTAAACCACCTGGAGTGATTTCACAAAGAGGAAGTAGAGGAAGAAGAGAAAAAAGAAAAGGAAGCAACAGTAGCAGAAGCATTTCTCAGCCTGTTTGCTTTGCAGATTCTTCCACATCACTTCCAGCATGCACTCCTCCAGGCCCTATTATGCCTTCAATCCCCTTATAGTATCAGTCCCTCTGCATATGTTTAGGAAATCATTGCTCTGAGTATTCCCAGCAGCCTTTTGTTTCCAGGCTGCTCCACTTTTTTATCTACAGGCGCTGCCTTTTCGTGAAGCCCACTTGTCTCTGTAACTAGAACATAATGGGCATTCTATACTCTCCTTCCAAAGAAACATTCTTCTTTCTACCTTCCAAAGACTGGAGTTGGAAGTGCTGGCCTGAGTACCTCAGTTCAGTTCAGTCGCTCAGTCATGTCTGACTCTTTGAGACCCCATGAATCACGGCATGCCAGGCCTCCCTGTCCATCACCAACTCCCAGACTTCACTCAAACTCATGTCCATCGAGTCAGTGATGCCATCTAGCCATCTCATCCTCTGTCGTCCCCTTCTCGTCCTGCCCCCAACCCCTCCCAGCATCAGAGTCTTTTCTAATGACTCAACTCTTTGCATGAGGTGGCCAAACTACTGGAGTTTCAGCTTTAGCATCATTCCTTCCAAAGAAATCCCAGGGCTGATCTCCTTCAGAATGGACTGGTTGGATCTCCTTGCAGTCCAAGGGACTCTCAAGAGTCTTCTTCAACTCCACAGTTCAAAAGCATCAATTCTTTGGTGCTCAGCCTTCTTCACAGTCCAACTCTCACATCCATACATGACCACTGGAAAAACCATAGCCTTGACTAGACGGACCTTTGTTGGCAAAGTAATGTCTCTGCTTTTAAATATGCTGTCTAGGTTGGTCATAACTTTCCTTCCAAGGAGTAAGTGTCTTTTAATTTCATGGCTGCAGTCACCATCTGCAGTGATTTTGGAGCCCCCCAAAATAAAGTCTGACACTGTTTCCACTGTTTCCCCATCTATTTCCCATGAAGCGATGGGACCAGATGCCATGATCTTCGTTTTCTGAATGTTTAGCTTTAAGCCAACTTTTTCACTCTCCTCTTTCACTTTCATCAAGAGGCTTTTTAGTTCCTCTTCATTTTCTGCCATAAGGGTGGTGTCATCTGCATATCTGAGGTTATTGATATTTCTCCCGGCAATCCTGAGTGCCTAGAAAAGATTTTTTGAATTTTCTCTCACAGGTGATCTAAACAGAAATGAGTTGAATTGGTTGGTACCTAGATACATCTTTTGTAACATTTCTCCAAAATGGCTCAGAGGAATGCACTGAAAGGAGTCAGATGTTACACTAGTAAGTTTGAGAGAGCAACCACCTCATTTCACCCTCATATCAACTCTGTTTTTACAGATGGGCAATGGGGCTGAGAGAATTGAGGTCCAAGATCACACAGGTCTACTTAAGAGCAGGCTTGAGGTTATTATACTTTTAAAGAATTAATAATGCTAACTGAGCACACATGGAGTAGGCATTGTGGTAAGTGCTTTAAATGTGTGATTACACTCGATTCTTACAACAACCTTGTGAATAAATACTATTATTGGGCCTTATTTTGAGAACAGGGAAACAAAGCCTGAGAGAGGTTAGATGCCCTGACTGTGGCCACATGACCAGCGGGCAGGAGACCACAGAGTCAACAGATCAGGTTGGCCTGATGCTATAGCCCTTGCTCCTTATACCACCCTTCAGGGACTCCCACAAACTATTCCATGGTGATCAGTTCTCTATAGGGCCCTTCAGCATCCCCACTAGTCAATGGTTAATACCAGAGATAAGAGACTGCTCCAGAATGGGTCAACAGTGTGAGGGTTATGAGAAGGCTTTGACAATCAACTCCTTGCGAAGAACCCCATGTGAATAAAAATTGGCATCTGTGAGTCATCAGCAGAGCTCAAATTTTAAGTAATTCTGAAGCAACAGGAAGATCAAGTCTAGGTGATATTTCCCAGTTTCAGAATGATGTCATTTTTCTTAGCCATACAGTTTGGGAATGGTATTAACTTCTTCCTGGATGTGAAGCACCAAGCAAATGGGGCTAGACATCAGGAGGCATCTATGAATCTGTGCGTGGACATGGATGGCAGATTAAGTTAATATGGATAAGGGTCAGGTTATATACTCAGGGATAAAAAATATCTGAAATAATTCAAAAGGAGGGCTCTGAGGGTTGAGTCATGGCCTAGCAAGGAGCCATGGACCTCACTGTGGGTCACTCTTAATGACGTGAACTTAAACCATTTTACATCCAAAAGTGAAAGTGTGAGTCGCTCAGTCATGCCCTACTGTTTGTGACCCCATAGATTGTAGTCCACCAGGCTCCTCTGTCCATGGAATTCTCCAGACAAGAATACTGGAATGAGTGGCCATTCCCTTCTCCAGGGGATCTTCTTGACCCAGGGATCAAGCCTGGGTCTCCCACATTACGGGCAGATTCTTGACCATCTGAGCCACCAAAAATGCCAATAAATAGTTGAGCACCTTCAAAGTTGAATACTGGAGAGAAAGCACGCATTTTTACCCCACCCTTATAGGAATTCTCAGAATTTCTGCTAGTAGGCTGGGTTCACACATGGTCCCCAGAGGGGAGTGCATAATGATTTGCTACATGAGACTGGGGGAGCTAAAGGAGGTCAACCAAAAGGATGGGTCTCTTCACCTGAAAGTGTAAACACTAAGAAAAAGCACAGTCTACAAGAATGAAGTTGTTTGTCAAAATCAGAAGCACTGACACAGAAGTGGGTTCTAGTTAATGTTAATAGAATATGCATAAACATAGACTAGAAAGAACTGCATTTAAGTGCAGGGAAGAGGCTCTCTGCTCCCTTTACAGTTCATTTCCACCCACTACCTACCTTCAGCCCTGGTCGGAATTGGGGTTTCCAGCATGGAGAAAAGCTATGCATAAGAAGTAATCTGTTTAAGCAAGAAAAAAGCTTGGGTTTTTGGTGCTTTCCTCTGGAAATGTGAGGATCCAGAGTGAATCTCACTAGCACAGACTTATGGGGTGAAAGTGTGAACTGAGACCCTCTGGTTCAAACGGAGTGTATCTTGGACCCTGAGGGAGGAGAGGGGTGGAAAGGAAAGGAGAGGAGAAAGTAGGAGCAAGGGCTTCCAGGTGTCCAAGTGATAGCCAAAACCACCTGAGGAGAAAAGTAATGTACTCTGGACTGAGGACATTTTTGATTGGCTACAGATAAGATTGTTTTAGGTTTTGGAGGGGATTAGGGGGATCTGGGGTGATATCCTGAGTCCTTTCCAGGTACCACAGGGTATCTAGGCACAGTGAAACCCCTAACTTCTTGACACTACTCTTTTCCTACCACGTGTCACCCCTCTTGCACCCTCAACTTAGATTCCAAGATTCATCACTATAATACATCCACTACAATAATTCCCTTGCAAACAGGTGCAACTCCTGTCCTTTCGTCCTTCACGGTTGTCCTGAGCATCTGAATGTGGTGGTAGGAAAGGAGGGGAGGAGCATACCAGATGCTTAAAAGTTTCACTTTAAAATTATAACCACAAACCTCAAGAGGACCCTCAGGACTGCCCAGGAATTCTTCTGAATTCCCTGATGGGCTCAATTCACCCTTGCTCTTCTAGTCTCACTACTTCTAAGATTTTCTTACCCCTCAAGCCTCCAATCCCTGACCCACATTCCTCCACTTTCTCAGCTAGTGAACTTGTTTTTTATTTTATTGAAAAAAGAGAAGCAAATCTACCAACTCAGAGGTATCAGTAACTTTATATACTACCTTCTCTCCTGCTAAAACAGGTTGACCACACTCTAAGCAGTGGCAGCCTCTCCACCTAGTTGCTAATCTCATCACGTCCCAAGAAATCCACTGGTCAGTAGTTTGCCCTTTCTTCTGTATCAACAGTTTCCCTTCCTCTTCCAAGTCAATCTCATCTGCAGCAAGTATATACATCTTAAAAAAAAAAAAAAGAAAAAATTTCCCTGACCCGCACACTCTTCTTCAGCCATCCTCCCATTTCCTGCTCTCCTTCACAGCTAAGTGTCTTAAAAAGATCTGTCTATGCGTCTGTCTCTACTTTTCCTCTTTCATTTCCTCTTAAGTTAAATTAAATCAGGATCAACTCCACTTCGCTGGGTCAAGGTCACCAAAGACCCCACGTTACAATGAATGAGTCTTGGCTCTTCTCTTACTGGACCACTCAGCAGCACTGGATCACACTGATCTTCACTGCTTCTTAGATTCTTCACATCTCAGTGACATGCAGTCCTTGGCTGCCATCGTCCTCGTCTCCTACTTCAATGGCAGGTCTTCTCTACTCCTCCAGATCTTCCCCATTTTCCAGGCTGTACAAAAGGAACATTCTCCATTTCCTAGCAGTAACTGCCCAGGAGATTTCACGGCTGAATATTCAATTTCATCACAGTAGTTTTAACCAGCTGACAATAAACTCTGACCATGAATTTCAAGTGAGCCCAGGACACCAGACCCTTAAACTTCACTAAAATCTCTTGACCCATGAACAAGGGATTTGCTTTAACCAAGCATGTTCAGACTTATGAATTCATTCTCTCCTATCTAAAGTGCTGATTTTCAATTCTGAATTAGCATGACCACCATATAACTCTTCCTAGGACTCTAAAAACTCTGAATTTTATTCCTTAGAGAACTGCTCAGTGAATTTCTTGCCTGACATGTAAATAAGCTCAGCTGTTTTTCTTTTTTAAAAACTTGATGGGGGAGGGAATTTCTGTTTTATTATTTTACAGGTGTTGAAAGTTGGATAACTTGGGACATGTCTCGTCCCCATCTATACTCACTCCCCAAAATGATCTCATCCAGTTTCATAGCTTTAAATATCATCTATATATTAACACCACTAAATTTATATCTCAAGGCCCAAGTGCTCCCCGGAACAGCAGAACATATATCCAACTGCCAGTCTGAAATCTTCATTTTATTCCTGGGTCAGTATCACAAACTTAATACAACCAATCTCAATGGTTCTACCTACGTTATGTCCCTCTCTTCTCTCCCACATCACCTCTCACTCTGACAACTGCTATGAGCTCCCAGCTGGTCCCCTGCTTCTCCTATTGCTCACCTTCAATATGTTCTCCACACAGCAGTTGGATTGGCACTTCAGCCCTGAAACAGCATTAACATTTCTTGCCATGACCTAGTCCTTTAAGGTCCCACATGATCTGGCTCCTGGTCTCTTTCTGACCTCATTTCCAACCATTTTTCCCTTGCTCGTGGAGCTCCAGCCTTACAGGCCTCCTTGCTATTCCTAAACTCAACAAGCAGGCTCTCATCTCAGGGCTCTTGCACTGGCAGGTCTCAGCCTAAAAATTCCTCTGCCCTACAGGCACGAGATCATCCCATCTTTCCATCCAGGTCTCTGCCCAAATGTCACCTCCTCAGAGAGGTCTTCCTAGTCATTCTATAGTTGCTCAGTCATGTCTGACTCTTTGCAACCCTATGGACTGTAGCCTGCAGGCTTCTCTCTCCATGGAATTCTCCAGGCAAGAATACCAGAGTGGGTAGCCATTTCCTTCTCCAGGGGATCTTCCCAACCTAGGGATCAAACCCAGGTCTCCCACATTGCAGGAAGATTCTTTTTTTTTTTTTTTAATGTATTTTTAATTTTAATAGGATTATCAGACTGCCTTCCCCAAAAGGCTGTCACAATTTCCAATTCCACTAACAATACATGAGTCCCCTTTCCCCTGTATTCCACCAATAATAGATATTAGGAACTTTATGGTTTTTGCAAGGATGTTTGGTATAAAGGAATATCTATTACTTGACTTTTCATATCCCTGACTATGAGTGAATTTGTACATCTTTTTGTGTGGCCTTCCATTTACTAGGGGAGGGGAATAGTGGTATTAATTTGCCATTCTCTAAATTGACTAATATTTTTGCCTATTTTTTGAGTTGTTTTCTCATTGTCAGTTTGAAAGATATCTTTATTGCAATAAAGATATATATTATAGCTATCATAAAAGTTATATATTACATATTGTAGCTATTAAGTTATATTTTTATTACATCTTTTTCCAAAGCTAGTATTTGATTATCAACTTTAAATTTTCTTGCTGTGCATTTTTATTCTTAAATTTTATTTAGAATATTTTTAAAGTTACAGAAAAAGTTGCAAAGATAACTCAGAGGCTTCCCATATACCCTTTACTCATATATACATGTATTCCTGCAGGCAGATTCTTTACCATTTGAGCCATGAGGGAAGCCCACACACTCCATTAACAACTCTATATCACATTGATCTGCATTTATTATTTCTTATATTTATATTTGTCTGTTTATTGTGTCTCTCCTGCATTAGTCACTGCTATGTCCCCACGCCTGGCACATAATAGGCACTCAGTAAATATTTGTCAAATAATTAAACCAGAGTTTTGGAGAAAATTATTAGCTCTGATACTTATTAGCTGTTTAACTCAGGCCAATCACATACTCAGTGTCCTGAAAAAATGATAAAAACAAGAATAATGGATGCAAATTCTCAGGATTTTGTACAGGCCAGATGAAATAATGCACACATGATGTATCAGTCACACCACTATTGAAATTTTATGCTTTTATTTCTGTTTCAGAATCCAAAATGAATGAGAGTCTTGGTTCCTCTTCTATCTGAAGATCTAGGATACAATGTCCAAAAATCAAAAGTGCTCCAAAGAGCTGTTTCTCTGTTATTCACTAGTTAATTATTAACTCTGCCAACTGTCTACAATCTCTACTACCCCAATTTCAGCCAATTGGCAACGTCTCTATATTCAGTGTTTATTATTATACGTCTTACTGTGTGTCTATTTATCTCTAAGCCAATGTACATAATACAATGAATATATCATACTTGCATTGGCATAAATAATAAAGAGCTATGTGTGTGTGATGGTTATTTACATGAATGCCCTGGGTTCACTATCAAGCATGTTTTACAAACCTCCATCAATAAAATGTAAAAATGCTTCCCTTCTAAATGCTCTCTGGAACTGCTCCTGCCTTGCCTTGCACACGTTTTGCTTATTTATTTTCCTCCCAACAATAAAACAATCAGTGACTGCCTGCTAGTTTTTCTCCCTTATTTGAAAACACACTTAATAATGCATTCTTTAACAATGATTTTGTGTCACACGAAACAAAGCTTAATGTGGCCAAATAAATAGCCGTTCAGATGTCAAACAGTGGTGAGCAGGCACAGCAGGGCTGGGCACAGGGGAGGGCTCCCGCCTGGGATTGGCAGCCCAGGGAAATAGTTTCAGTATTCACAAGATTGAGCCCACACCTGTGCAGCCAAAGAAACCTCAGTGAATTTACATGACTTCTAGAGTCAGCAGTGATGTTGGAGCAGTGACAGGCAGTTCATTTAGTCTGAAAAACAGATGTGATTTTCAGACGCAAGAGGGAGAATTAGCAGATATGCCCTTTGTCCTAAACACACTAGACCTCCCTACACCTTCTCCAGGCCTGGAAAATGAAGGGGCTGAACTTTCGGTTCAGTCAGCTCCTCTCCAGTTCAGGGAATCAACTCTTCTGCAGTTTGCTTTCACATTTCCTTCCAGTTGGCTCATTCAGAGAGCAGCTATTAGTGTCAGGGCAGAATCTGAATAGAACGAAAAGCTCCCCATTTCACCTTACCTTTCACTAAACTCCACTCCCCCTCTGCCAGGAAGGTTTGTGCTCTTTCTTGGTAGCTCGAGTCCTGAAGCAAAATTATTATTTCTCATAAAGTTCTCTTGTACCATTGAAAGTCATAGTTTCAACACATGTTCCTTGCCTCTCTCCCCAGTACCCAAAAGGACCTGTGTATAACTACCGAGTTCATTCAGTGGTGAACCCCATCTGTCAGTCAAATGAAAGCAGGCATTCCTTCCCAAGGCATGGCATTAAGGAATATTGATGCAACACAACGGAAATTGTCAGCATGGTCCCAGCTCTTGGGGATTGGTTACCTGCAAGGTATATTAGACCCACACATAAAAGGGAATTACAAAGAGGTTCCAGCAGAAATGGCTGAAATGTGTAAATATGAAGCCAACACACTTTGGCCACTACTTGCTTTTTCATTCTTATTTCCCACACAGAATCCTTTCATATTCTATCTCTGTCACACTTAAGTCTCCAAACCTTTGCCCAAGTTGATTTCTACCCAGAATGTCCTTCTTGACCTGCTGCTTTCCTAAATCCTACCCTTTCTTAAAGGGGCAAACAAAATCCCTCCTTCTCCAAGGTTTCCCATCTTTCCTGAGCTGCAGTCTCATCAGAGCAGCTGATCTGGGATTCAGAGTGGCCCAAAGCAAAACTGGAGTGTGCCTTCTTAACCACCATGGTTTACTGTCACTTCGGAATGTGCCATTAAACCATTTACCAAACACGTTGTTCAAACTACCTTGGTTGTTCATGACAATGAAGTAAACTAGTTTATTAATTTAATTCACAACCTTCAAGTGCACAGATTTAGAAGAAATTAGCAAAAGCTTTTCATAAGGGCTGCTATTCTGTCTCATATGGGACATACTGACATGCTTTCCAAGGTCAAGGCCAAGGCCAGATCAGGGGCATAGACCCCAGGGATACCACGTCTGTGCAGGCCACCAGTAACTCATAATTCAAGGCAAAGCCAGATAATGAAAGTAATAAGACATTCAATACTGCCCTTTAGAATTTGTGTCCCAAGTTGCTACATTTTGACCTATGCAGAGATGACCTCAGCATTCCAAGGAAGAGCTCCTGACTGGCCTGTGAGCCCTGCTGTATCTACAGCTCTGGAATCCCTGCTCCACGTGTGCTTGGTTACTGGCCCTACTTACCTAGTCCAGCTGGACTCTCTGGCTTTCAGTAGTGGAGGAAGGCTACTCGGCATTTATACTAATCCAAGAGTGCAATGGAGAGGATATCACTCTCCGAGTAGCCTGATGCTTCTCTCTCTCTGTGTGTCACACACACACACACATACCATGTCTGAGTGCTCCCATTAGCAGGGCAACAGGACTTTATATTCTGGGTCCATTTCTGTGGCTTGCTTGTACTCTATGACACTTACTCCACTGTTATTTCAATCCTATCTTCTTGCCTCAAAATCTACTGACTAGAATAATAATCAAAAGGAAGACTTTGAACTACCACTAGGCCTTTTATCTTGTGATCTCAGAAAGCTTTACCAGGCACTAAATAATTAATGTACTGCAAGTGACACAAAGCCCAGGCAGCGGAGGGAACCAGTCCCTCAATGAAGGACTTTTCTCTTTCCAAGTGAGGGCATGCTGTGGGAACAACCCACTGGCAGGCCCAGTAGTCTCTGGGTAAGTTGGACAAGAAGCTACAGACTATCCAGAAACAAGTCTTCTCTTGACCTGATATTTCTAGTTAGAAAGTGACAGTTACCAGGGTGACCCCTGGGGACGTCATGGCCCACTTCTACCAGAAGAGGTGGCCTCCAGCATAGAAGAGTAGATGCTAACTATTTACACAATCACTGTGATTTATGACTTACTGATGCCTTTCAGCGGAGAAGGCAATGGCACCCCACTCCAGTATTTTGCCTGGAAAATCCCATGGACGGAGGAGCCTGGTAGGCTGTAGTCCATGGGGTCGCTAGAGTCGAACACGACTGAGCGACTTCACTTTCACTTTTCGCTTTCATGCATTGGAGAAGGAAATGGCAACCCACTCCAGTGTTCTTGCTTGGAGAATCCCAGGGACGGGGAAGCCTGGTGGGCTGCTGTCTATGGGGTCGCACAGAGTCGGACACTACTGACGCGACTTAGCAGCAGCAGCAGCAGATGCCTTTCAGAGTCATTCACTCTCATAATCCTCACGACGGTCCTATGGATTAACCTCTTTTACAGATGAGAAGGCTGAAATTCCGAAAGCACAACTGCCCTACCCAAGGTCACACAGGGAGAATCAGGATAGGACATTCAACTGAAGACCCTGATAAATGGACTAACTGGAAATGCCACTCTTCAGTACAACCTCTTGGAGATGATGTTGACTTTCCTGGAAAATAGTGACATTGTGTTTAATAAAGCAGAAAGATTCATCAGATTGCAGGTGCCTGAAGCATTCTCCTGAGGATGATCGAAGCCCTTCAGGTCAGCCAGGAAGGTGACCTAGAAACACACAACTTCAGTCAGGGTAGCTGGCTCTCCAGGGCCTCAAGCTCAGCTAGCACTGCTTCCATGACAACCACCAGGTCTGATGCTTGGCCTCGAATTGGGGCCTTGGCTGGTCCAGAGAAATGATGTGTGGGATGGAGAGATGGAGACGGACAGAACACTTTGTACTAACTTACAGGCCTTTCAACCCATCTTTATCTACTTGTCACCCCACTCATTCCAGCAAAAAAGAGTCTATCCTCCAGGAAACCACACTTTAAGTACTATTTTGCTCAGCACAAAGACCTCTCACCCATGGCTGGACACATTTCTGGAAACCAGAAGCAGAATGCTCTAACAGGTTGGTATGTGAGACAGAGACCTGGGTTCCTGGGAACAGTGATGTTGCTGTGAGACTTCGGGTTAGCTACTTAACCATTTTTGAAGTTTTTTTTCTCTGCATTTAAAACTGAACTCATCATGCTTTCCCTTCCAACTTTAGGAATGCTCTGAGAATTACTGCAACAGTACATACAAAGCCCTCAGGCTCTTTTGAAGAAAGATACACCAGCAATCCTGTGCAGTTACAGAGGGGCATTGTCATGATGATATATTTTAAAAACATTCTTCACTTGTATTACTAAAATAAACTCAGTTCACATTAAACTAGATCGGCCAATAACCTAATTTGCTTCTCTGGTTCTTGTGCTGCATTTCCCTCTTACCCCCATTCATCTTGCACTGTGAACAACAGTGGTCAGTGTCACCCTTGACTCCTATGCAGAGACCCATGGTGAGAGTTGGGAAGGACTGCAAAGACCATTTATCTATGTCTTCCCATCACATGAATGAAGCAACTGAAACACAGGGCCAGTGCTTTCCCCAAAGTCATCTCATTAGTGAAAACTCAAGACTGATCTTCCGACCCTTCATTCTGTGCCTCACCGAACCATGAAACAAAGTAATAAAGAAAGGAGGAGGGAAAAGAAATACAGAAACATATGTTTTTGTCCTTTAAGCCTTTCAACTACTGCTCTGTGCAATACTCGAGGATGAAAAAGAAAGTAAGGGAAAAACCAATACTTCATGAGTGCCTATTATGCACAGAGTCCCCATATTAGGTATTTTTTAATTAATTTATTTATTTTAATTGGAAGCTAATTACTTTACAATAGTGTGGTGGTTTTTGCCATACATCAACACGAATCAGCCATGGGTGCACGTGTGTCTCCTCATCCTGAACTCCCCTCCCACCTCCATCCCCACCCCATCCCTCTGGGTTATCCCGGAGCACTGGCTTTGAGTATCCTGTTTCATGCATCGAACTTGCACTGGTCATCTATTTTACATATGGTAATATACACGGGAGTTGGTGATGGACAGGGAGGCCTGGCGTGCTGCGATTCATGGAGTCACAAAGAGTTGGACACGACTGAGCGACTGAACTGAACATACATATTTCAGTGCTATTCTCTCATATCATCCCACCCTCACCTTCTCCCACAGATTACAAAAGTCTTTTCTTTACATCTGTATCTCTTTTGATGCCTTGCATTATAGTATCATCACTACCATCTTTCTAAATTCCATATATATGCATTAATATACTGTATTGGTGTTTCTCTTTCTGACTTACTTCACTCTGTATAACAGGCTCCAGTTTCATCCACCTCATTAGAGCTGATTCAAACATGCTCTTTTTTTTATAGCTGAGTAATATTCCATTGTGTATATGTACCACAGCTTTCTTATCCATTGGTCTGCCAATGGACATCTAGGTTGCTTCCATGTCCTAGCTATTGTAAACAGTGCTGCGATGAACATTGGGAAACACGTGTCTCTTTCAGTTGTGGTTTCCTTGGTGTGTATGCTCAGCAGTGGGATAGCTGTGTCATATGGCAGTTCTATTTTCAGTTTTTTAAGGACTTTCTACATTGTTTTCCATATTGGGTATTTTATAACCACTGTTCAATGTAAATCTCACAATTTTCTCAATGGGGAATTATTATCCCCATTTCTAATGAGAGACCTGAGGCTCAAAGAGAGATTAAGTAAATGGCCCAAGGTCTTGGAGCCAAATGGAATGCAGCTAAGATTAATTTCATTTGATGAATATTTATTGAGTATCTCCTACGTGCCAAGTTCTACCCTTGACAGTTAGGATGCATTAGTGAGCAGAATTAAACACCCCCCTTTTAAATCTCACAGGTTAAGGAGCTTGTAAACTGAGTGTGGTGGGGCAGCAGCAGACAGCAGTCCAACAACCTCACAAATCCTTATAACATCTCAGTGTTGGTGTGTGTTATAAAGAAGAGATAAATGGCCCTAACAGAATGTACAAAAGAGAGACTTGACTCATCCTTAAGCCCAGGGGAGGACTCCCTGAGAAACTGATGCTTGAGCCGAGGCTCTAAAGCAGAGAAGTAGAGTTAACTAGTGAAAGAGAGTGAGATGGGGTGGGGAGCCAGAGAGGGTCCCCTAACCTCTTCACTGTCTCTTCTATAAGATCGTCTAGGAAGGTCACCTAGAAACATACACCTGTAGTCAGGTATATGTTATGTCAGCCCTCTCCAAGGCCTCAAGCTCAGCCAGCACTCTTTCTATGGACACCAACACCAGGCCTGATGCCTGCCCCTTGAGACAGGGCCTTGCCTGACCCAGGAGGAGGATGCTTACTGTGAAATCTGTCAGAGGCCTGGCGGTCTTATGGAGGATGTGCTGAGAAGGAAACACAGTGGATTAGACCCTCAGAACTCAAACACACCATCATACACCAAAGGGAAGGACTGGGACCTGGTATCTGGATTCCAGGCTCCCTCTCTACAGGAAGGTTGGCTAACAGGTCAAGCACTGGATAAAAGACGGGGGGATGACTAATGGCACAGGGTAGTCCTGCCAATGGGATGAAGTCATTCTAAGTGTCGATTCTAGGGGACCTCCCTGGGTGGCCTGAAGGAAGTCCTGTCCTCAGTTGGGAGAATGCTGCAGGTGTCTGTGATTTGATCAGTCTTTCTGCTGCATGTAATTCAAGGTCCTTGTTTTCCAGGATAATCAGCATCATCTCCAGGAGATTCTGAGTGGGACTGTAGAATCGCTGGTTGGTCTATACAGCAGGTCCTTTCTTGGTGACAAATAAGGAGCAAATGCTCTGGACTGAGACAGACTCGGCCCCATCGAGACCCCTACCCTCTCTGGCCACCCACCCCATCCCACTCTCTTTAACTAGTTAACTCCCCTCATTCACTTTAGGGCCACAACTGAAACATCAGTTTCCCAGGCCATCTTCCCTTGATCTTAAGGGTGAGAGCAAATTAAGATGTATTAGTTACAGGTCTGAAAACTGAAAAGTAAAGGGATGAAACTGCTTCTAGAACCAGTCTTGAAGCCACTGACCTCCTAATGATAAACTCATATTTACTTTCCCCTCACCACAACTTGGGCAATACCATCAAATCTTTTCTTTCTCACTACCGTGTTTTATTTTGCTTTAAATATTAAATGAAGAGAGATGAAACAGGGGGACTGGGCTGGTGCAGCAGGAAGAGACTGAAGAAGAGGGAGGAAGGTAAAGCAAAAGACAGTGAAGAGACAAGCAATAAGGAATGGGCAGAAACAAAAAAGAGAAAAAAGTGGAGAGAGACAGAGAAGTCACCTGATATTTTCACTATTTGGAAGTTACCGAGAGAAAGTTATTCAAAGTACCTTTGTAAAAAGGCCATAAAACACCTTGGGGAAAACATGAAAGTCATGCTGCCACCATACAGATGAGCACCCTGGAATTAGCTGCCAGAGCAATGTCTGAAAAGAGGAAATTCAATGGCCCACATTGCTGCCTCCTCCCCCTGCCTCCTAGCTTCCATCGCCTCCAAATCGCCTGGCTCTGAAGACAGAGGCAGTAATTTGGAGCCAGCAAGTGTGAAGGAATGTTGGAGCTGTTATTTGCCTTCATGCAGCACATCTTGAGTGCTTTTAGAAAGATAATTTAAAATACTCTTCCAGTTTCACTATAGAAAATCTGAAAAAAATCAGGAAGGTCTAAAGAAGAAAATAAATATGACCCATACCTCCATATCCAGAAAGCCAGTGTTAACTTTTTATGGTATATTGTTTTGTGATTTGGTTTTCACAGGTTTATCAAGGTAGCATTTGGCTTAAGTTCTATTGAGGAGAAGGAGAGTTCCTCCCTCCCTGTGAGATATTTGCCTGCAGGACTGAGAGAAGTCATCTCTGGAAGCCCTGTGGACCAACACCAGCCATCTCACACCCTGGAACACAGGTGCTAAAACCACAAAAACCTGAGATGCTCTCTGCCCAGGGCATGGGCCTGCAGTCAAGGGCAACACAGGCCAGTCTTTAGTGGGAACGCGGGACCCTGGCTTGGTAGACTCGACAGCAGCTGGCATGTGAATGTCGATAAGTCAGGAGATACTGTGTACCCTCAGCTCACTGGGCAGAGAGGCAAAGAACTTCTGTTCCAGTAGATGCTTCAAAGAAGTCACAAGAAACAAAGATTGTAGAAAATGTATTTCAGGGCTTGAACATCAATGATAGATGCGGTACGTTAATTTTATAACTTAGAAAAGATCTTTTAAAAGTGAAATTCCATCCTATTCTCAAAGGGACAATCAATGAACTAAAGATACAGTCTTATCTCTCTGTGGCCAGTGAAATACCCAACAAACATATCGTAGTTCTTAAAGCCTCTTTGTACAGGGCTTCCCAGGTGGCTGGTGCTAAAGAATCCACCTGCCAATGCAGGAGACACAGGTTCGATTTTCAGGTCAGGAAGATTCCCTGGAGTAGAAAATGGCAACACTCTCCAGTATTCTGGCCTGGAAAATCCCATGGTCAGAGGAGGCTGATGGGCTACAGTCCATGTGGGTCACAAAAGAGTTCGGACACAACTTAGCAACTAAACAACAACAATAACACCCCTTCATGTGTATTCAAGCCCTTGATCCCTACAATGATCTTGTTAAGATAATTTTAAAAATCCCAACTTAGGAAGAAAATGAAAATCAAAGAAGTTAAGTCAGTGCTTCCTAACATTTTTCTATATCATGACACAGACAGAATGATATTAATAATCTGGGGTAACCAGATGGCAACTGACTTGGGTAGGGGTTAAGCTTCAGCATAGCTGGTCCACATCAGCCTCCCAGAGTGCCTAGGGCCTCAGCAGTTTGGTATCTCTGCATGCTGGTGAACTTCTGCAGCACATACATGGCATGGCACACTGCTGGGGAAGAAAAGCTGTGGGCCAACAGATATGGCCTCAGTCACAATTGTGAGAAGTGACAGACAGCAGCATCACCATACATCTCATCCTTGGGACATCTTGAAACAAAATCAGAGATGTTAGCCACAGAGGAATCTAGGGCTTACTCCACAGGCTGCTGGTGCTGCTGCTGTTGCTAAGTCACTTCAGTTGTGTCCGATTCTGTGCGACCCCATAGACGGCAGCCCACCAGGTTCTGCCATCCCTGGGATTCTCCAGGCAAGAACAATGGAATGGGGTGCCATTTCCTTTTCCAATGCATGAAAGTGAAAAAGTGAAAGTGAAGTCGCTCAATCGTGTCCGACTCTTCGTGACCCCATGGACTGCAGCCTACCAGGCTCCTCCGTCTGTGGGATTTTCTAGGCAAGAGTACTGGAGTGGGGTGCCATTGCCTTCTCCGACTCCATGGGCAGAGTCAGGAAAAGAGCAAGTGTGCCCAACACTGCATCATCACCTCCATGAAGCAGGTGATTCGGGTGAATAAAGGGTCTTAAAGTTGGATCTGACAGGACTGTAGAAAGTTCGCATTAAGTGTTTATAAGTGCTGAGATGCTTCACCAAAGAAAAGGGGCAAAATTTAGCTCCTTTCTGTACCCTGGGAAATTCAGAAAATAATTTCACAGGATGGTTATTGAACGGCCCAGAAGTAATGATTACAAATGACTGAGTTAACTGCTATACGTGGCCTCATCTGTCATCATACCAGAGTCTTATCAGAAGTCTCGTCAGGATTAGTGGCTCATCACGACTGATGACATTTGCCGACCAAGCTGGCTTGGCTCCCTCCCTTGCCCCTTCAATCAAAGTGGCAGGAGGAGTTTTCTATAGTTGGAGCATAAACTCTGAGAAATTGCCTTCAGCAATGACTCCAGGAGTGGCTTCTAAGATAATGGACTCTTTTTCTGTAAGTGAAACTCTGTCTCCCCAAGACTTCCTGGGTCTTGCTGTCAATGGAGATGCTGGGCAGCACTGGGACATGAGGGTACCAGCACCATGTGTATGAGAACCTAAACCCTGTGAACAGAATCCTGCTGAATCCAAGGTTATATTCAATAAGAGTAGTTACACTCAGGCAGCATCTACACAACATTAAACTTCCAGACGGGAAATGAAAATACTTCCTCAGTTTCCTGTCTCCAAATGTAAACAAAGGTTTCCATTCTCATCAGGATAGCGTGCCTTATATTGATCCAACCTGAGAGAGCAGCTGGGATTGAGTATTAAAAATATTTGGACCAGATGAATGAAACACAAGCTAAATGGGTAATCTTACTTACATCACTTATAACTGTGTAAAAAGAGGATGCCTGACTTCTAGCAAGGTGCTGTCCATGACCTGGAACGGTGTCATAGGCAGGTGAAGTCAATTCCCTACTAATTGCTCACACAGCAATAGGATTCGCAGTGGGAGGGGAGGAGGTACCACTTTTCCCTGGGCTTTTACACATCACTTTGCACACAGGGTAAATAAACTCCTGTATTTTGGTGCTGGAGGCATCCAGAGACTTCTAGAATCCCAACATTTGTCAACTAGCAGCATATCATTTCCTCCATAAAATGTACTGCCACAATAAATGGGAAACAACAAATCACCCACGTCTAAATGAGTTGTAACCACACTTAGCCTAAGAGTATGAGGCTTTCAAATTCTTACCTCAACAAAATGATTTGTTACATATAGTGGAATTTGGAGACACTTGCAAATAGTAGAAACTGTGACTCTAAAATCTGCCACTACTAAGAAGTTGCTGTAGTCAGAATATAAAAGTTATGGGGAAAAAACATAACCAAAAGCTACTTTTCTAGGTACCTTGGGGTTCACTGGGGGGTATGTTGGGGTTCCAGACCCTGAAACAAGCAAGGGGAGGCAAGAATTGTTAGCACACAGAAGTTCTCTCTGTGGCATTCTCATTGTCCAGATTTGTAGATCTCTGCAGTTTTATGTCTAAGACAAGAAGCAATTATATCCACAATAGGGCTAACTCACTCGTGAGGTGAAAAGACTGAAGGAAGGCATGCTTGTGGGTTGCTAATTGTTAGAGAAACCCCTGAAACAAAGACATTGAGATCCTGATATTTCAGGGTGGATATAAGTGGAATGAATACAAGACCAACAGGGAGAAGCTCTAGAATGTGAAGCAGCCTGCCAGCAAAAGCAAGAAAAAAGCTAGGAAGCAAGTAGAAGAAAATCTACTCACAGAGCGAATAGGAGAGCATGACAGCAAAGACAGAGAAATACAACTGACTAGTGAGGCCCTCACCTTGCTAGTGCAAGGGGGAACTGAAGAAGAATAACCCAGCCAGGCTTCCCAGAAGTCACATAGAAACTAACAAGCATGATCAGGGAGGACAAAAACCTGATGTCACCTAAGGAGAATGAAATGGCATCCAGGGCCTCTCCCAGCTTTGAAATTGTCATTGTTTATAGAGATATGTGATAGGAGGTGCAGGTTTATAAAAGGGGCTATATACTAGATTAGGAAGAGGAGGCTAGATGGGGAATCCCAGATGGTACCGTATCATCTTGGAGTTTAGAGCATGGGCTTAGACATCAGACTGACCAGAAATTAACTCACAGCCTCAACACCAAACTACCACCAGGGTGACCTCAGGCAACTTACTCAACTTTCCTAAGCTTTGCTTTCCTCACTTGTGATGTGGGAACAATGATAGAGCCAGATTTATATGCTCGCCTTGAAGATTCCATGAGAAAGTGCTTATGCACCACTCAGCACAATGCCTTGCCTAGAGTAAGCACACAGTAAATGCTACTTCTAGCACCATAAACAATAATGTATTATTATTAGAGTAAATAAAGGAAATGCTGGACAAAATTTGGGCCCATCCATTAAGTCTGAGTTCTAAAATTTCAGGGAGAGTCCATATGGTGCCTCAGAGGGAGAACATGAGTTTTGTGGGCAGCAGGCAAAGACATAGAATCCATACACAGCCACTTGGATAGGGCAGGTTTTCAGAACTGTATAGACAGTGACAGGAGGGTTGAAGGGATGGTCTCCGGAAAACGTGGCGATGAGAGCTTGGGCCTGCAGATTCTGGCAGGTTATTGACCAATGTCAGAGAGGCCAAGAGTCGATGGCCTTAATGTAGAGTTCTGATGCTTACAGAGAGTGGAGAGGATCAGATACATTGTCAGTCTGAGAGCCAATAAAGCATAAATTAGGTTGCCAAGGTGAGAACTCAGGCATGGAAAAACAAGTTAGGTACCCAATTACGAAGGAGACTTGGAGAATAAGCAGTGTGACAGGGCACAGAACCAACCCTCGACCCAGGTGTCAGCCTCTTTCTGACCCTGTTCCCTGGATTCGTTGACTGCAACTGAGTCATCTGTGCTCTTTACATTCATTCCCCTCACCCACATTCAGGTCCAGACAAACAGTTCTTTTGCAGACAGTCTCCATCACCATCTGGAAGCTCTGAGCAATCACAGAGATATCAAATTGTGCTAGAGAATAGGAGACTGGCTAATCTTTTCAGATTTTTTTTTTTTTATTTGAGAAAAAAGAATGGAGTTCAGAGACCATAGACTTAAAAGTTTAACAATGCTCTTCTGGCACAATTCTAAAATGGGTAATTAAACAGATGGCTTGGAAAACTTTAGAAACATATACTGATCATAGGGAAATAAAACTAGTTCAGTAGGGATAAACCATGGTCAGACTAAGGATAACATTGTTACTATCCAAAGAACAACACATCTCCTCCTCACAAGAATAAAAGAGAAGTATAAAACTAAGACCCCTGTAAAATAAATAGATTCTGAGCTCTTTCCCTTCCTTACTCCCTCCTTCCCTGTGTCTGTTGTGCCCGTCTGTCTCCCCTTCCCTCCCCTTCCTACAGTCACACATAGTAATACAAATGGCTAATAAATATTTGACGAAAGTTCCACTCCAACAGTAATGAAAGGAAAGCAAATTAAAACACTGAAATGCTGCCTTTTACTTACTGAAGTAGAAAATATTTAAAGATACAAATAATTTAAATAGTTTGAGTTAAACTAAATTTAAAATAAATTTTAAAATAATTATGCTCAACACTGGGCAAGGAGACAGAAAATTTTATACTTTCCTGATAGGAGTATATGTAAAGAAAGCTGAGCACTGAAGAATTGATGCTTTTGAACTGTGGTGTTGGAGAAGACTCTTGAGAGTCCCTTGGACTGCAAAGAGATCAAACCAGTCAATCCTAAAGGAAATCAGTCCTGAATATTCACTGGAAGGACTGATACTGAAGCTGAAACTCCAATACTCTGGCTACCTGATGCGAAGAACTGACTCACAGGAAAAGACCCTGATGCTGGGAAAGATTGAAGGCAGGAAGAGAAGGGGACGACAGAGGATGAGATGGTTGGATGGCAACACCGACTTGATGGACATGAGTTTGAGCAAGTTCTGGGAGTTGGTGAAGGACAGGGAAGCCTGGTGCGCTGCAGTCCATAGGGTCACAAAGAGTCGGGCACAACTGAGAGACTGAACTGAACTGATAGGAGTATAAATTATAGATTTAATGTTATTTGTAATAATAATTTAATGATGGCTATCACTGAGTATTTACTATATATAAAGTGCTATGTGTGTGTGTGTTAATCGCTCAGTCGTGTCTGACTCTTTGCAACCCCACGGACTGTGACCCACCAGGCTCCTCTGTCCATGAAATTCTCCAGGCAAGAATACTGGACTGGGTTGCCATTCCCTTCTCCAAAGTCCTATACACATGCATTGCTATTTATTACAACAGCCCTATGAAATAGATACTGATATCCTCATTTTACATATCAAGAAATGAAAAGGATAAGAGTTTCCAAATGCCCCAGAGATTCTGATTTCACATGTCATCCTAGAAAGAAAGGCTACAGATGGGTGCAGAGAGGATGAGAGGAGAGATTAAAAAGTCCCACAGGGGATCCTGTTTGGACATAACTATCTCTCTGATGAGAATAACAATACTGCATCACACTGTACATAAGCAATTTTGGCAATATTTAGAATCTTAACAGTGTTCCTAACAGTGTTCCTCTCTGAATTTGATTCTATTTTACAAAACATTCTCAGGTTATAAAAAGGTTTGTGAAGAATTATACTCTACAGTAATTTTATAGTAGTAAATGCTATCTCCATGGGAAACAAGTTAAATATATAACAATACGTAGAATGATTAAGTAGCAATAGGAATAATAATAACTTTTATTGTATGCTCATTATGTGCCAGGTACCTGTTTAAGATTTACTTGAATTGTCTTATGTATTCCCTAAAGAAACTTTAAAAAATAGAGGTACTAATTATTCTCATTTTTGCATATAAGGAAACTGAGCCAGAGAAAAGTAACTCCTCAGGATCAGAACTAACCATGGCAGCATCAGACTAGAACCCCTACAATTTTACTCCAGAGTTTTCACTATTAACTGTCAAATTCTATATATTTATTTCCATGATAAAATATTATGAACTCATTAGAGATAATGTTTTCAGAGAGTTTTTCATAGCAAGAGGAAATATTTACATTATATGCCTGAAAAATTGCCTATATAGTATGATCTTAGCTATGTAAAAAATATACAAAGAAAATGCCTGGAAGGAAATATGCCAATTAACAGTAATTGTCTTTGAATGGTTTGGTTATGAGTCATTTATTTTCTTCTTTATACTTTTATGAATTTTTCTAATTTGCTAAATAAGCTTGTGCTTTTTATATTTTTAATTTTTTTTAAATCTAGGGTGAAGAAAAAGGAAGTCATATGCATGCCAAATAATTCTTATTTCCATTTGGACAATGTATTTTAGAATTTGACAAAGTAACATATTTAGTGCATTAAGAAAGGGAACAAGTATAACAGAAGATATCTTGAATTATTTATTAATGGAACAATACTTCTTATATTAAGTAAATAAAAGAGGATCAAGATTAAAACTTACACACTCTTGAATTTCTACTCCCTTTACTCCAATATCTAACAGAGTGCCTTATATAGTGTTAACTTTTGGCGAATATTTGCCGAATGAGTGACATTGTCTTGTTTAGTATTTTTTAAAAAATCAGTGACAAGACATGGAAGAAATGCTTATGACACTTGTAGTGACAACTGACACAACAGAAAGCAGAGTCAAGATCTGAAATTATCTAAGCCAAATGCAAGACGAAATGTAATACTCGTTTGAAGTTTTCAGTATATCGATCGCTTATGTATCAAAAGTCTTAAAATGATTTAGCCATTGATTTGCTTCTAACTTTAGAAACATCCCAAGAAAATAAAGAAGAATATGCACAAAGACTTAGCCTGAGAGATGTCCCTTGTAATACCTGGAAACATCTAAAGATTAGAAACATATATAATAGTGATGATATGTTGCATATACTACGGGCCTCCTTAAAATAGAACATTATTCAATAAAAGGATATTATAGAAATTTAAATTGTTGATTTAGAAATATTTTCATAATATGTTAAGTAAGAAAGGCAAGTTATTATATAACAAACAGTGTAATTCTAATTTATAGATAGCTATAATAATGTGATAGATACAATAATATTATTAATATTATTACTAGTAATATATATTAAACATATAATAATATTAATACATAATAAGTGATAGATAGCTAGAGATAAATGCATAGAATACACATCAGAAGGCTATACATTAGAAATATATGATAGATATGATAGATAGCTAGAGATAAATGCATAGAATACACATCAGAAGGCTATACATGAAGTTTCCATGAAGGAAACTTCATCACATGGTATAACTATGGGTAATTTATATACTGTATTTTTTTCATCTTGCTCTATTGAATGTGAGTTACTTTTTTAAAAAAAAAAGTAAAAATATCCTCATACAACTATAGAATGTGTTTTGGGGTATTGTAGTTGGTGCTGATTTTACAATATTTCATGTACAAAAAAAAAAGCCGGGATGTATGATTGCCCTAAGCTCTTACATAGCTAGCAAGGCAGCATAGTAGCTAAAAAGACGTTAATTCCAATCTTAAGTGACACCCCTAGAAGACAAACCTCCAAACTCTAGGCAGCAGTGACTCCCCTGGGCTCTGTAGTGAGCAAAGCACATTGGTAATAACTGTATTCAGTTCTTGCATTGTTTTAGGGAAAAAAAACAATGAACCAGGGAGTCCAGAGCAAAACAAGCAGGTGGCAGGAACATCTGCTGTGAGCAAGATTTGTGCAGGAAAGAGGAGTCTGTTGAGAGGTGTTACCTCTGCCACCCTTCCCAGCTTGGTATCTGTTCTGTTTTACATAATCCTCCTTGAGTATCTACCACTAGGAACCATCCTGGGCTGATTCCCAAGAATAACATACTATGTCTGCGAGGAGGTCGGGCAATGGTTGGAACTGAACTTTAGACCCTGGAATTTAGAGCCAGGAGGAACAGAGTAATCCTGATGAGAGTATCTGAGCTAAGCTGAGAAGGAAAAAGATAGGAACAGGAGGGGACAAGAGTAAAAATACAAGCCTGGTGGGGCTAATGAGAGTCCAGAGACCCAAAGCCTGGGGTGAGAAGAGTTGAGAAACAGAAAGACTGCCAGCAACAAGAAGACGGAAAGATAGCTTGGGCAGTCTCAGATCAGGGAGGAGCTCATGTTCTATTATAGGATTTGAGTGCTATAGACATAAAACTAAGTTTAAAACCCAAGTGACCCTAGCCCTCGTGGAGGCTGGCACTTGTGTCAATAGTAAAAGAGCAACCAAATGGACTTTGTTGAAAAGTAAATGACACTTTACCAATTTACATGTTCTTTTTGCAGAAGAATCATGCTCAAATTCTATGTATCATTACTTTTTAATCATAAAATAGGCTTTCGTGTTTATGTCCTGACAGCGTAATTTAGCATATGAGCCCACAGGGCAAATTCTTTAACTTGCACAGTCATGGATTATTTTGTTATCACTCCAGAATTACAGGGTGGTGATAATACAGCTCATGAAGCAGACCCTGCTCATTTTTAGAGGAGGCTGCCCAGGTTTTCAAGACTAAGAAAATTTTGAGACATGTTTTGGATATACATATCTTAGAACTTTCAACATGGAGAAAGGGTGTCAAATGAAAAATTGAAATGGTCAGACAAGGACTACTGGAGATAGACTCATTTAACCCCTATTGGAACTGATTCATTAAAGAGTAAACTGACATAAGGACATCATCTGCCCTATCCAATATTTTGAAGCTCTATGAAAAGCTTCATTCGAAACTAAATGTTTATAAGTTAGAACATGGGAGAATAGTTGTTATTGATTACTTAAATATCAACATAGCAAAAAATAATTTCGGTGACATGTGACTTGAAGGGTGCACAGAATAGGGTGGGAAGAACATGGTTGGATATTTTGCAAAGCCTGATAAACCTGGATTTACATCTTTATCCTACCACTTATTAGGTACGTGAGAGAGTCAGATTAACGAACGTATTTGAGTCTCAATTTTGTCATCTGTTAAAAAAACAGAATGGGGATGAAAATTTCACCTTCTGTAATTACTAAAAGATTTCATGAGCTGTGTATTGTGAATACCAAGCATATATTAATGACTGCTTTAATGTCATTAAATCTCCTTCTCACCCTCTATTAGAATCAGAATTGTAGGAGGCCAGCACGGGTTTTGACTGCAGCCACTGATTCACAGTGTAACAGCGCGAGGGACTCGATCGTCATGCGTGCCTGGAGCTCAGGATATAACTAGGAATGTAGATAAAATGTCAAAAACATCTTTCAGTGCATGTAATGAAGTTTTAAAAAATGCATTTGTAATGTCTCTTTTATCATTTTTATTGCATTCAATTCAGCAAACATTTATTGAATGCCTACACCATCCGTATTCATTCTCTAGTTTAGTTGATTTCAAAGAGCTATTGTATTTCTCTGTGAGGTCAGAGACTGGTGTTTCACATCTCCCATTCTGACATTGAGAACTTTTCTAGCCCCAACTCTGCAGGGCCAGTTTATTTGACCATTAAGCTCTACTTTCGGTTCTATCAGCTTCATGAATTAACAAAAAATAATGCTTCCCACATAGTAGATCAAACACTTCTTCAATTAAAAAAAAAAGGGTTGAAAGGAAAGGATGGAAGAAGGGAAGACATTCTGAAAGAGAGAGGGAGAGGGAAACTTGGTCAGTCACATACACAGGGGAGTCAGAAAGAGAGATAAAGGGCAGTCAGATAGATGGACAGTTGGTTAGACACATGGAGGGACAGTCAACAGACTTACAAAGACTCTTATTTATCTTCTTGTTCTCTTATCTTTTGACCATGACCGTTCTTAACTATGCCATGGGCTACTGAAACAAACATTTTAAAAATGAGAAAAAGCAGAGGGTCAATATTAAATGTCAAATAAAACAGACACACTACCATAAGAATGCTTGATTTTTAAAAAATTCCTATAATCTGAATACTGAAGCCAATCAATATTCTCAAAAAATCTAAAAAGAGGTCAAATTCATTCTAAACTTTTTGGTTGAGTTGCTTGGTTAATAAATCTAACCAGCACACATTTCCCCCAGTGACATTCATCTAGTCATTGGGAAGCTCGCAGGGACCAAGCTCTACTCCCTTATTAAAATTAGAGAGTCATTCTGATGATTCTTCCAAGGCAAAAGCCTCTTTGGCCTCCATTCCCTTACAAACTCCCTGGGGCAAGTTGAAGTAGTCACATATATAGACTGAATTGGGCTCAAGCTGCATGGGTCCTACATAGCTATGAGGGACTTCAGATGGTAAGGCCTAGCAATTATATGACTGGGGTCCAAAGGCAGTTTGGAGGAGGAGCTGTGGTAGGGATGAGAGTCACTCAGCCAAAGTGCTGGCACTCAAGGTCTCAGTCACTCATGCAAAACAAGTTAAATATTTTCACAACAAAACTGAAATCTGCCTCCCCTATCAGTGAGCACACTGGTCTCCTGCACACCAACAACTTCACAGCCACAAGGCTCCCCTGGGGCTTAGAGACAGTCAGTCTCTGTCACTTGACATGGCCTGAGTTTTCATTTGGCCTCTCCTCAGGCAGGGCCTGAATGACTATGGATGAACTGGGGAAGGTGCTTCTTTTGCCCGGGTCCCTATTGCTAGAGGAGACTTCAAGGCCAAGTTCATTATGTAAGGTGCCATCTTTAACCCTAAGGTGGGTACTGGTGACAAGTACTCATCAGGCAAGCACTCTAAATTGCTCTGCCCAGAGCAGGCATAGGCTACTAGTTCTAACACTTTCTCTGATCACTCTTGTGATCAATGGCCTATGTTTACAGGTTGCCCAACTTGGACTGATACGTGGGCTGGAGTTGAGAGAAGAGATGGGCAGTCCTGTCTATGTTACAGGTTGTGGGAAAATCACTCCATGGCTGTGAGTCTCAGTTTCTGCGTTCATAAGACAAAGAGGCTTGGCTAATTGTCTGCCAAAGTCCCTCCTGGCTCTTATTTTACCTACAGCCTTTATATACACATTTTAGATCCTCTACCCAGCTAAGGATCCAGCCCTGGATGTCAGCCCCTTAGTCTAGTGCTCTAACCAACTGAAACCAACGACCACAGCTCAGGGACAGAGATGCCCAGGCAGGAGACCTCTGGCATGTTGAACGTGACCTACTCGCCCATTCTAGCCAGGTGAGCAAAGATGCCTTAGGTTTCAATCTCAATAAAGTTGCCAACCCCAAACCTCTTATCCCCTCTGTTTCCTTTGCTCTAAGATAGATAAAGCATCCCAGAGTAAGAGTCAGCCTTACATACAGCTGCAGCCAGGACAAAGCCCAGCTGAGGAACAGGTTTCTTCGTGTGCCAGCCATCCTCAGTTATGGACTTATAACACCAAGCACTTCTTGCACTTTGGCAACATCTCTGCCAATATTGCAATAATGGTCAAGTTTTAGGCAGTAGAAGGAGAGAAAATCCAACATCCCAGGGATATAATCCAATCTCAGCAGCCTTAAACAGACCAAGAAAAACAAGTCACATTCCCGCTGGGCTCTCAGTATTAAGATTTTCTGACATTGAGTTTCGTGATCTGCCTGTGCATGGTTGGGGGGTTAGATAAACAAATAAATCCATTTTTCCATATTGATATCCCATAAGCTATCTGAGATCTCTAAAGCTTCTGCAATCTTTTTTTGTTTTCTCCAAAGCTTGCCCAGAAGTTCTCTTTAATTAGAAGAGTTTCTCCTGTTTCATTTAGAGGTGTGATATTTGACTTGGAGACCTGGTTTTCAAAGCAACTCCTTTCAGGCGGGCTAAGCTTTTGTTCATCAGAGAAGCCTAGCCCATGACAGTCAGTTACACACACAAGACAGAGTGGGAATCACCTCAGTGGTATGAAATTAAAGAATAAATGAAGGAGGCAATAGACTTCAAAAGAAAAGTCAACCCTTCAACACAGGAAGGAGATGAGAACAAGGAGCCTCAGAAGGGCCCAGATCACTTTCACTTTGTCATTAGAGAGCCCCTGAGGACTGATTCCTGTTTGAGCTGGAGCCTGGCGTTTTGACAAAGTCCCCGAACATGACCCCTAAATTGATTTTAAATCCTTTCTCAGAAGAAACTGAAATGATAAAACACACAGCACCCTTTAGAGACCATCTGCCAGAAAGCATTCAATAGACGGGGGCTTAAAACTCTGCCAGCCTGCAGCCTGCCAGTCTTTGTTTAAACTTTAAGAGAATTTACAGGTGTTAAACAGGCCCCCCAGGATTGTAAGCCTCTTCACAGCACAGGTTCCAAAGAGGACTCTGTGAAAATTACTAGACTACTGGATCAAGACAGACCTGCAAGGCTCCAACCATGCCCATTCATGATTCACATGGAGGTCTTGAGATATAAAATCTTCCTCTCAAATCAAAAGTGCTAAGATTATATTTTCTTTAATTGAAAAATCATGAAGAAGGCTCTCAGATAACACTGGGTTTCTATACTACAACATGCAAAACTTCGACACACAATCCAAAATGCCTGAAGACTGTAACTTTTCCTATTTCCATACTGGTTTCCTGCATGACTCTGGGACTAGCACATGCCTGAGAGAGTATCTAAGTCTAAAGCCACCACATGCAGGAGCGAACTAAAGGCCACAGAGAAGACGCTACATGCCCAAAACTTTGCAGGGTGCTGGTACAAGAAACAAGACCTCATTACAATACAATGTCCTTCCTAATTATCTCTGCTACTCTGGACCCATGGTCGGTGGAAGGAAAGACACTATGGTAAGGCGTGGCACTGACCAAGAGAGGGAAGAGTGATATTTCAGTTCCCTGTTGCTATGGATCAAACCACTACAATACAAAGGGCTTAAAATAATGACAACATTTATTTTGCTCACAAATCTTCAGTTTGAGCAAGGCTTGGCAGCTGCAGCTCATTCCTGCTCCATTCAGGGTCAGTAGGGGCATGAGAAGGCTGCCGTAGGGGGTGGGGGTGGGAGCTGGAATTACCTGAAGTCTTAGTTACATGTCTGGGGGTTGATATTGACTCTTAGCTGGGACCTTATCCAAGGCAGTGGCTGGAATATCTGTAAGTGGACTTTCCATGTAGATTCCTGACTTCATCACAGCCTGGTGACTGAGTGCCAAGGGTGGTGGTAGGGAAGCACCCCTGGCTCTAAAGGGATGGAGCCAGGTGGAAGCTAGTATGTTTTCTGATATAGCCTCAGAAGTCACTCAGTGTCCCTTCTGCTGCTTTTTGTTAGTTAGATGTGAGTCACTCAGACAAGTCCACTTTTAAGAAGGGAATTAGACCCCACCTTTTGATAAAAGAAGTTGGCAAACATTTTTCAAAGCCACCACATATGCCAAAGACTTTTTTTAACCACATGAGGTAGAAAATAGGGGTGGTTTACACTATTTTAGAGCTTCCCTTGTGGCTCAGCTGGTAAAGAATCTGCCTGCAATGTGGGAGACCTGGGTTCGATCCCTGGCTTGGGAAGATCCCCTGCAGAAGTGAAAGGCTATCCACTTCAGTATTCTGGCCTGGAGAATTCCATGGACTAAGCAGTCCATCGGGTCACAAAGAGTTGGACACAAATGAGAGACTTTCATTTGACTTGACACTATTTTAAACAATCCTACAGTAAAATTTTTGGGGGCTCCAAAATCACTGTAGATGGTGACTGCAGCCATGAAATTAAAAGATGCTTACTTCTTGGAAGTAAAGTTATGACCAACCTAGACAGCATATTGAAAAGCAGAGACATTCCTTTGCCAACAAAGGTCCGTCTAGTCAAGGCTATGGTTTTTCCAGTAGTCATGTATGGATGTGAGAGTTGGACTGTGAAGAAAGCTGAGTGCCTAAGAATTGATGCTTTTGAACTGTGGTGTTGGAGAAGACTCTTGAGAGTCCCTTGGACTGCAAGGAGATCCAACCGGTCCATTCTGAAGGAGATCAGTCCTGGGTGTTCTTTGGAAGGAATGATGCTGAAGCTGGAACTCCAGTACTTTGGCCACCTCATGAGAAGAGTTGAATCATTGGAAAAGACTTTGATGCTGGGAGGGATTGGGGGCAGGAAGAGAAGGGGATGACAGAGGATGAGATGGCTGGATGGCATCAACGACTTGATGGACGTGAGTTTGAGTGAACTCCGGGAGTTGCTGATAGACAGGGAGGCCTGGCGTGCTGCAGTTCAGGGGGTTGCAAAGAGTCAGACCCAACTGAGTGATTGAACTGAACTGAACAGGAAAATTTGCTTTACTCTATGACTACTATATTTAAGGCACTACACTGAACACTCTATATGCAATATCTCATTTCAATTTCAATTCTAACAACAAAAGAAGCTATACTCACATTTTACAGATGAGAAAACTAAGACTTAGAGATTAATTTGCTGAAGCTCACTCAACTAGCAAGTCGCACAGAAAGGCTATATTCTGGTTCTAAATCTCTTTTCACAAGTTACATTTCTTCAGCAGTGGATAAGAACTGTATCTTGGTGATATGTGATGGTTAATTTTACGAGTCAACTTAACTGGGCCAAAGGATGCCCAGACATCTGGTTATATATTATTTCTGGGTAGTCTGTAAAAGTGTTTCCAGAAGAGATTAACACTTGAATTGGTGAGCTAGATAAATCAGATGGCCCTCCCCAATGTGGGTGGGCACCATCCAATCCATTGAGAGTTTGAATGGAACAAAGAGGCAGAGAAAAGTTGAATTTTCTCTGCCTGACTGGTTAAGCTGACCATCAGTCTTCTCCTGCCCTTGGACTGGAATTTATACCATCAGCATCATTCCTGGTTCTCAGGCCTGCAGACTTGGACTAGAATTCATACCACCAGCTTTCCTGAGTCTCCAGCTCAGGCAGACGATGGGACATCACAGCCTCCATGTTCTTATGACCCAATTCCTTATCATAAATCTCATTATATATATATATATATATACACACATATATATCTCATATTGGTTCTGTTTCTCTAGAGAACCCTAATACATGGTGCAACATGCTAAAATACGCTGAGCCCTAGAGAACTGCGATATGATTGAACTTTTCATCATATGCAATAAAATTACAAAAACTCTCTTAGATGCTGGCAAAGTCCACTTCCTTACAGATCAGAAGAAAGCTGGGACTACCAGCTTATATTGAGTACTCCTGGTGAAACTCTGTCTACCTCGTGTGCTAATGGAGGGATTAGTAGCTCTTTGTTTGGCTGAATCTTTTTCATCCTTCAGGCTCAGTTTAGGTGTCACCTCCTTACAAAGTCCTCCCGTGATCATCCTATCGGAGGAGGTTCCCATATACTGGTATGATCCATCACTGCCCATTATTTGCTTTCTTCACGCTGCTCATCCCAATCTATAATCCCATATTTGTTTATTCTCTTGCTCACTGTCTGACTCCCCTTCCAGAGTACAAACTCCATTGAGGGATAGTATCTATCTTATGCATCTATACCACGTGGTAGAATAGAATCTAGCAGAAAGTAGGTGCTAAATAAATATTTATTAGAAATGAAAGAAGGAAGGAATCCTAGACTGTGAAAATCTTGAGATCAATTATTGACCTCTAGGATTTTAGGACATTAGTCCACATCCTCAGGCCCCACTATGAAATAATCGAGTTTAAGAAAAATGATCTTAATGAAGTACTTCTTGCTATGCGTCAGATACTCTGCCAGCGCTTTGTGAATATTATCTCATTTAGTCCTACAACAGCCCTATGGCATAGATATTAGAACCATTTCCATTTTCCAGGTGACAAAACTGAGGTCCAGAGAAGATACATAACTTGCCCTCATTTAACACTGCTAAAGAGAATCAAAGATAAGATTCTCACTGAGGTCTGTTTGACTCCATAGCCTGATCCCTTACCTAGTGGGCAATATTGCTAAGAATGTTGCTGTTGTTCAGTTGCTAAGTCATGTCTGACTCTTTGCGACCCCATGACTGTAGCACACAGGCTCCCCCACCCTTCTCTATCTTGTGGAGTTTGCTCAGATTCATTTTTGTTGAGTTGGTGATGTTACCTAACCATCTCATCCTTTGCCACCCCCTTCTCCTTTTGCCTTCAATCTTTCCCAGCATCAGGGTCTTTTCCAATAAGTTGGCTCTTTATGTCAAGTGACCAAAGTATTGGAGCTTCAGCTTCCGCATCAGTCCTTCCAATGAATATTCAGGGTTGATATTGAATATTGAATATTCAGGTTGACCACTAAGTATGGGTTTATTTAAAGATGTGATTTTTAAAAAGCAGTTGGAAATCAGTTTTGAACAATTAAATTTTTTGTGAAAAACAATAAGAATTGTGTACAAAACTCTCTGGAAATGCATTCCTGACACAAAGATAGAATTTGGACTGAGTCTCTGCATGCTGGTGATAGGTACCCAAATTATAGGAGAACTATTTATCTTCAAGCCTGGATCTTTAGAAGACAAATAGAGAGTGATATGACAAGATTTGGCTTTGTTGGGACCCTTTAAATAAGAGGACATCTTGATTCAAATTACACTAAACTCTCAGTTTTCTGCCGAGTTGATAAGATTTTATGCAGAAATCAGCTCCCATGCCTACTCCCAATATCTCCCCTAGTTGGGTCTACCGAGACATACTGAGGTAACTTAGAGACCCATTAGTGAAAGAAGCCTGAAGTGTTCTGGGCTTCTCCACAATTATAGTATTTTAGGCCAATTTAGGAGGAAAAATCCCTATAATTTTTATCAGCTGCCAGTTTTGAGATGTCTATTGCCCTTTATGCTGTTTTTAATTCTAATTCTCTTGTTTTCCACTCAGTTCATTATATTTGAACCATATTCCCAACGTCGTCTCACTTGGGAGAGGAAAATAGAATCTGGCTTGCATTTGCCAGCCCTTCTATTCATCCTGCAGAAACATAATGGAGTAAACCATATACATGTGTTATGCTACAAGAACTACAGCCCTTGAGATGAATCTCATGCAGTCTTGTATTCCTCACAAAATTTCAGGGCTGGAAGATACTTGAAGCCACAAAGTACACGTCTCCTCTCAAAGCCCTTAGCAATGATGGTGACACTTCTGTCTCTCCTCCAGCAGTTCCATGTGTGTCTGTGTGTTGGGGGTTGGGGGCGGGGGTGGTCACTAATCCATGAGTGGCCAATACTGACTGATGGAACAGTCCTCCTCATTCAGAATTACAATTTGACTTCTCTCAAATTGCCCTTTGGGAAACTGGAGAGAAAATAGTTCTTCTTTTCTAATCAGTGCTCTATTCTTTATAATATGTTCCAACTAGTCTGAAATTTTTTTAACTTATCTTTGGAAGCAGATGCTTTTAAGAAAGATTGCTTCCATAATAAAACCCAAGAACAAATCTCAGGAAGAATTACCTACAAGTAATAGATATTTTTAAAAAATTGTTGAACTAATGAATGAATGAATAAATGAGTTTCTTCACACCCAAAAAATGCGGAAATTTTCATTATATTCTCTAGAGATACTACTGGGTCACTCCAGGTACATCCAGTCTGAAGTGAAAGAAGGAGAATATCTCTGTTCCCATCTCCAACCCCAGTCTGGGAGAACAGAAGAAGCATCATTTTCAATTTCCCATCTCATATCAATATCCAGCACAGGGCCCAGCACAGAATGAATGTTGAACAAATACTCCAAAGAATTTCTAAAAAAGGAAAGAGCCCCAAGAGCCTCAGGGACCATTCAACCCAACTACTTCCCTTGTGGAAATACAAAACAGAAACAAATATTCAGCAATACTCATTGCTGAATAAGTACCTAAGTCTAGGTACTGAACATGACCTTGGAGTTCTTGGAAGGCTCCCTACTTGAATGTCCCCCTCTTCCAAACATCTTTCCATCTGCTATTGTCACCTAAATTTCCTTGAATAGAAAAGTAGCCAGTTCCAGAACACACTGTCAAGCTTTCCCTTCAAAAGTGTCAAGACCCAGAGAAAAGATGAATTAATCTTAACTCACACTAAGGTGTAAAGAACTGTTGGCAGGCATTTTCCAGAAAGCTATTCAGTACATGAAATCAACTGCAAACAAAAGAATGAGTCAAGTGAGTTCTAAATCTTGCCTCTCTGGGCTAGGTCATAATGAGTGAATTGGGATTTCCTCTTTTCTCTGAGGAAAAAACAGTGGCTTGAAAGAATGCTTGAGTGAACTTTCCTTCTTAAAAGATGCAAGACCCACAGTCCTATACTCATTAGGTGACCAGCTCTCCAATGGCTTGCAAGGTCATCTATTATCCTGTTAATTACATGGCACAGAATGCTCCATGATATCTGAGTCAGGACACATGAGACACTGGTAGCATGAGTCCTTGGTCTACTCTGGAGTGGCACTTCCCACTCAAGACTTTAAGAATCAGCTGCCCACATATAGCAGGTGCTCCAAGCATATAGTCTAAGGCAATGCTTCTCAAATATTAATATGTGTATGAATCACTTGGGTATCATTTTAGAAATTCAGGTTTTGTGTGTTTTTTGAGATAGAACATATTCTTTAATGAGCTGTAGGTTCTCAGTTATTGGTTGATAATATTCAATTCATTCTGTTAAAGATATTTCCACCATTGGAAATATCTTTGAACGCTTTAAAATAAGAAATTTTAAATTTTTAAGAAATTAAGAATTTGAAGATATTTTGTACTTATATTTCTCATTTATGGTAAATGTTTCAAATGTTAAGAACCTAAATAATGTTGTTAGCAGAAAATTGTCTTTCTATGAAAATTAGAACTAAAACACTGAATAGAAAATCTCAGGGTCTGGTTAACATGACTCTTAAAAGCACAAAAGAGGCAAGGAAGTATATAGGAGTTTCATGTCATATAGGTAATGTCATTCTGACTTCTGGGATGAGGAAACAGAGACTCAAAAAGCAAAGGTAATTACATAAAGCTACCACTGTCTGCTGCTGCTGCTGCTGCTGCTAAGTCGCTTTAGTCATGTCCAAGTCTGTGCGACCCCATAGACGGCAGCCCACCAGGCTCTCCCGTCCCTGGGATTCTCCAGGCAAGAACACTGGAGTGGGTTGCCATTTCCTTCTCCAATGCATGAAAGTGAAAAGTGAAAATGAAGTTGCTCAGTCATGTCTGACTCTTAGCGACCCCATGGACTGCAGCCTACCAGGCTCCTCCATCCATGGGATTTTCCAGGCAAGAGTGCTGGAGTGGGGAGCCATTGCCTTCTCTGGACCACTGTCTAACCCAGGTCTATCTGTCATCAAGACCTTCCTATTCCTCCATACCCTGCTGCTTTTGCCCTCACCAAGGATACTAACTTGGTAGAATGTTCCTGAAAGGTAGAAAAAAGGAAAAATAGTCTTGTCATCTGACCATCTGGGTGATCTAAAAGAGTCTTTCAGCCTGATTGAGCCCCAGGCTACTTAATTTCCATTGTAGCTATCACACTGAGGATCACACACAGTGGAATTTACAAAAGCATTTATACTTTACAAATGTCTGGGTCTAAGGAAGAGGATGTTTTTATTTTATTTTCAAAGATGGGTAAATAGTTCAAATCTTTGTCCACTGACAATGTAGAGTTAGATTTTCTATCATAATTCATATCACAGATTTCCTATCATAATTCATATTATATATATATGGGCAGAGAGTTCCTAAATCGAGGTTACTGTGTTTCTCAAGAAAATTCAATTACATTCAGTTAATAAACACTTTTCACAAACAAAAACAAACAAAATTACACCAACACCATAGGATGGTCCTCAAAGGTAGGAAGAAGGAAAAACGCTTTTGTTATTTTATACCAGCCTTGCTCTCCAAGAATTCAAGGGACCCACCTAAGACTGAGCAAGGGAATTCAGAGCTGGAACAGGGACTGGGGCTCATCTGGCTAGATGGCCAACCTTCAGCAGCAGCTAGCTGAGCATCTGCCAGGGTCTGCAATGAAGCCAAAGGAGATACCCTGTGCATTGCACATGTCCAGCTGCCATGGGCATTTGAGGTTAGAGGGAGTGGAACTGTGTACGTTCCAACCCTTATGCTCATACCAAATCCAGGATAAGTGCCTGTCTGCTCACTAGGCCCATCAGTCTCATTTCTCCTTTTGTCAACATCCTGCTAAGAGTCTGCCAACTCAGACAAGGCTTTTGAAGCTAACATGGTTCTGCCCACAAAGGGAAGAGAAACAGGTCGAGAACTTCAGAATGTGCAATAAAATGGAAACCCTTCCCATGTTGCCAGCACTGAGGCATTAAAATAAAATCATTTGACAATTATTTGCTTGGATCGAGAAAGTGAAGTCATTTTCAGAGCAGCCACTAATCTTAAAAAAAAATAATGAATGTGATTTGATCTGAGCAAGGAACCAGAGCACTGGAAGATTTTGCTGCCAGAGGCTCCACTCTTTCATGAGGTTATCGACAAAGATTGGAGGGTGAGTTATGGTAGGGGATGGGGTGGGGGAGCGCGACCACCGTGAGCATTTCCAGAAGTGCTAGAAGTCGACTAAGTTAAGATCAATGATTTCCTTGATTACCTTGCTTCCCCCTCTCACAAGCTTGGTCTCCGTCTCAATTTCTATTCCTATCGGCCAGAAAAATAAAGATTGTTTACAGAGCTGAAATAACACCTGCTTGGTTTATCTTATTTTAGAAACAATAAAAGCTAGGGAGTTGGAGGGATTAAGGAGGAAAAAAATCAATTGTGTTCTTTCATGTTGGAAACATTAAAAAATAAGTCACCCTGCTCTCTGCTCTAAGGCCCAATTTGGCTCTCCATTACCCAGAGCAGTTTCCAATCTCAGACTGCAAATTCCCAAGGTTTAAACTGGACTGCACTATAATGGGGTGCCCTTGAAAGACTCAAAGAAACTTTTTCTGGTCAGTTTTTTATAATCCCAGGCCATGAATGTGATCCTAAACATGCCAAAAGAAAACATTTACTTTTGGCACTAATACTTAAACACAATCAGCAACCTGAATACGGCTGAATTGCTTTACATGTTTTCAAAGTGTTTTACATTCTTGTTATTTTATGGCATCTTTGTAAAGAAGGCAAGGGAGATTTTTACCCACCATTATACAGACGTGTGTGTTGAAACCAAAAAGAAAAGAAGGATGAACTGACTGACCCCAAATCTCAAGGATAAGTGGTTAATCTGGATTAGAATCCAGGTGAGAATACCAGACTACCTGACCTGCCTCTTAAGAAATCTGTATGCAGGTCAGGAAGCAAGAGTTAGAACTGGACATAGAACAACAGACTGGTCCCAAATAGGAAAAGGAATACATCAAGGCTGTATATTGTCACCCTGCTTATTTAACTTATACACAGAGTACATCATGAGAAACACTGGGCTGGATGAAGCACAAGCTGGAATCAAGATTGCTGGGAGAAATATCAATAACCTCAGATATGCAGATGACACCACCCTTATGGCAGAAAGTGAAGAAGAACTAAGGAGCCTCTTGATGAAAGTGAAAGAGGAGAGTGAAAAAGTTGGCTGAAAGCTCAACATTCAGAAAACGAAGATCATGGCATATGGTCCCATCACTTCATGACAAATAGATGGGGAAACAGTGGAAATAGTGCTGAATTTATTTCTTGGGCTCCAAAATCACTGCAGATGGTGACTACAGGCATGAAGTTAAAAGATGCTTACTCCTTGGGAGAAAAGTTATGACCAGCCTCAGTTCAGTCGCTCAGTCGTGTCTGACTCTGCGATCCCATGAATTGCAGCATGCCAGGCCTCCTTGTCCATCACCAACTCCCGTAGTTCACTCAAACTCATGTCCATCGAGTCGGTGATGCCATCCAGCCATCTCATCCTCTGTCGTCCCCTTCTCCTCCTGCCCCCAATCCCTCCCAGCATCAGAGTCTTTTCCAATGAGTCAACTCTTCACATGAGGTGGCCAAAGTACTGGAGTTTCAGCTTTAGCATCATTCCTTCCAAAGAACACCCAGGACTGATCTCCTTTATAATGGACTGGTTGAATCTCCTTGCTGTCCAAGGGACTCTCAAGAGTCTTCTCCAACACCACAGTTCAAAAGCATCAATTCTTCAGTGCTCAGCTTTCTTCACAGTCCAACTCTCACATCCATACATGACCACAGGAAAAACCATAGCCTTGACTAGACGGACCTTTGTTGGCAAAGTAATGTCTCTGCTTTTCAATATGCTATCTAGGTTGGTCATAACTTTCCCTCCAAGGAGTAAGCGTCTTTTAATTTCATGGCTGCAATCACCATCTGCAGTGATTTTGGAGCCCCCAAAAATAAAGTCTGACACTGTTTCCACTGTTTCCCCATCTATTTCCCATGAAGCGATGGGACCGGATGCCATGATCTTCGTTTTCTGAATGTTGAGCTTTAAGTCAACTTTTTCACTCTCCTCTTTCACTTTCATCAAGAGGTTTTTTAGTTCCTCTTCACTTTCTGCCATAACCTAGACAACCTAGACAGCATATTAAAAAGCAGAGACATTACTTTGTCAAGAAAGGTCCGTCTAGTCAAGGCTATGGTTTTCCCAGTGGTCATGTATGGATGTGAGAGTTGGACTACAAAGAAAGCTGAGCGCCGAAGAATTGATGCTTTTGAACTGTGGTGTTGTAGAAGACTCTTAAGAGTCCCTTGGACTGCAAGGAGATCCAACCAGTCCGTCCTAAAGGAAATCAGTCCTGAGTGTTCACTGGAAGGACTGATGTTGAAGCTGAAACTCCTATACTTTGGTCACCTGATGGGAAGAGCTGACACATTTGAAAAGACCCTAATGCTGGGAAAGATTGAAGGAGGGAGGAGAAGGGGACGACAGAGGATGAGATGGTTCGATGGCATCACAGACTCAATGGACATGAGTTTGGGTAAACTCCAGGAGTTGGTGATGGACCGGGAGGCCTGGCGTGCTGCAGTCCATGGGGTCTCAAAGAGTCAGACACGGCTGAGCGACTGAACTGAACTGAACTGAATGTAGTTCTTTTTGCTCTGCTATGCTCCTTTGCAGGGTGCTGCCAGCCCTAACATGGGAGTGGGCTTATCAGATAAGACAGCCAGGCTGTCCAGGGTGATCCTGAGCAGGTGTGGCAGAACACAGGATATAACATCCTTTCTTCCCCAGACACATCTCCCTGTAGAAGGAGATCTGGAGAAGAACAGGGCAGTTTTAAGAGTGACCGAGCACTCTTTCTCTCTCTCTCTCTCTTTCTCTCTCTCTCTCTCACACACACATCACCCACCTTTATGACTAGGTGTGACACTAGCAACTCCCTGACTCAGTTTCTTCATCTTTGATGAGGGAATACCAGATATTCTAAAGTGATGTTCCAGAACTATATGACAATGAAGATCTATTTTCAGGCTAAACATTTGCCAACATATGCATGTTAGTTGTACCTGAGTAGCCACTGATATTATTATTTATCAACAAGAAAAATGATCCTGAGTGAGTTTATATTTTTCTAATAGCACAGCTTCTAAATTCATTTGAAGAAAAGTAGTATAAAGCATGCAGGACAAAATAGCCCCTCAGCCTAAGGAGCTGACAGGAGCCAGCATGGAAAGGAGATGGGCTCTTTCCCAGAGCTGGTGTGGAGCGTGTATGAGTGGGTGATTTTGGGCTCAGTTTCCTGTGAAGGAATGGTTATGAAGTTTCTTCTCCATCAGCTTCTCTAACGACACTAACTTTAGGAGGGGAGACTAGAGGATCAGTGGGGAGGAGCAGTGAGGGACTCCAGCAGTTTTCCACGATGAAGTGATTTCATTCCGAAGCTAGTGGCCAACACCACTGTCTGTGGGCTCTTAATGTCTTAGTCCCAGCTCCCTTCAAGGGACCAGCCTGCTTCAACATCAATGCTGCAGTCAGGGGTCCTGACTCTTCACAAGGGAGAGGCACTGTATGAGGGCCCAGGCTACATTGGCCAAGAGGCCCCCGTGTCAAATATCCAAATATCCTCGGGTCTGTTCTGAGACAAAGCCATTGGTTGATGCTTTGAGAAGGAACCTTGATGTTTGGAGTATGTATTCTCCAGGGACCAATTTTACAATGGTATCTATGTCTGCAGCCTGTCTCAGGGGACCAAGATTCAAAGCCCACATGGTGGAAAATGCTAACCTGACATCTTCATTCTCCTCAAATGGATCCTGCCTATAGAAGAGGGCTGAGTTTCAGAAGGGGGAAGTAGGAGACAAGAGCTGGCCATGCCTGGGTGCCTTGACTATGCCTGGCAACAAACCGAGCACACTTCATCCCTTCTCATATAAGTCTCTCATTAACTTTGTGAGGTACAAATTAACACCCATCTCCCCATTTTGTGTATGGAGAAACTGAGGCTCTGAAAGCATAACTAACTTGCACAAGGTCATATAGCGGATCGACAGAAGAACACAGTCATGGCTGGAAGCCTGTGCTTTTCCTAATAAATGTAAGAAAATTGCAATGAAGGGGGTTTGGGGCCCTCACAGGATCTATGCCACACTGTCAACCTATGGATTAATCTTCAGATGTGCCAATTCCTGCCTTTCCACCAGTGCTAAAATGACTCAAAAAGAATAATGTGCACAAGTTTTTAAAAATATATGCTAGGAGGCTTCTGTTAGCCCAGATTCATCCCTGCAGTGCTAACAGAGCGTGGAGTCAGAACAAAAAGAAACCTGAATGCCACATGCAGGGCAGATAGGTTGCTGAACATGAGACACCAGCCCACACCCCCCAGCCTCCTAGCCCACCTCTGTGCTCTGCAGATATGCCTCTAGGCCTCTGTGCGTGCTGTTCCCTCGGCCACCAGAACACTTCCCCCACTTTACCTGGCTAACTTCTGGTCTTGTTCAGGACTCAGCTCAGAGGCCCGTCCTGGGAGAAGCCTTCCCTGATGTTCCTGGCAAATGCTCTCAAGGTCTTTAAGACTTTTCTTTGATGGTCCTTTTCAGATTTTCTACTTCATTGTTCCTAAGTGCTTGTGTAATATTTGCCTTCCCAGCCAGGCTGTGAACTCAAAAGGGGACCGAGACCCATCTGTTTATTCCCACCACATAGTAGAACCTTGAAAACATGTGTTGATGGTTTTAGAATGGCCTCGGGACTCTGAATGAAGCCCTGAATGAAGTATACTTCTGAACGAAGTATGGAAGTATAATCCATCATTCACTCATTCATTCATTTATTCTTCAAATAAGCACCAGATACTGTACTGGGATTTGGAGGCATAACCACAAATAAAAACAGCAAGATCCTGCCGCCCAGGAAACTGACATTCTAAGTGAGAGAGCAAATCAGGAGCAAAGAGCATAGATGTATAATGTCAGGGAAAGGTAAAAGCTATGACAAAGTAGGTCCGAATGGAGGTTAAAGAGTGACGCAGTGGCCAGGGAAGACCTCCAAGAAGACGGCAGTTGATCAGAATCCTATATGCATAAAGGTCAAAAACAGCAGGTGTCATTGAAAAAAAAAAGAGAGAGTTCTGCACGGGAGGGTGCTACAATTGCAAAAACTTTAAGGCAGGAGCCTGTGTGACGAGATCCAGGAAAGGCCATGTGGCCACTGTGGCTAAAGTGAAGACTGGGAGGGGAGAGAATTAGGAGGTGAATTCAGAGAGGTGGCCTGGAGCACAATGACATAGCTGCAGCAGCTGGTGCCAGACACTGTTCCGGGAACCCTATGAGAACCCATCATCCCCATTTTACAGATGACAAGGCAGAGGTATAGAAAGGTCAACTGGTTGTCCAGTGATACAAGTGGCAGAGCTGAGATTTGAACCCAGGTGATCTGATTCCAGAGGACAGGGCCTTATTATACCATCCCGTTATGCCCTGTACATAGGTTGCCAGATAAAATACAGGATGCCTAGTCACATATGAGTTTCAGATAAACAACAGGCATTTTTTTAGTTTAAGAGTATCTCAGATATTTTGTGGGTATCCTGTGTTTGTTTTTGTTGCTACTGGTTTTTTGTTTCTGTGTGTGTATGTGGATTTTATTTTTTTTTTTTAAAGGTCTGTCAACACTACCTGGATTTTTTCCTAAATGTTCCAAAATCCTTTAGAGCAGAGGTCAGCAAATTTTTTCTGCAAAGGATCAGAGAGTAAACGTTTTGGGCTTTGAAAGCCACATACACCTTCTGTCTTGCATTTTTCACTTGCTTTTTTCTTTTTTTGGTTGCTGTTGTTTGTTTTCAACGACCCTTTAAAAATATAAAAAAACATTCTCAGCACATAGGGCATGCCCTCTGCAGTTTCTGATCCTTGATCTAGAAGCTTCTAAGTACCAGACAGACATGATCTTACTTAGGCCTTGATTCTCTGCGCTCGAGAATCAACTCACATCTTCCTAAGAGATAGTGTTTACCACCTACCCACAGTACTCTTGTTGGGGGAGCACGGAAGGGTTGCTACTTTTTGGTTCAACATTGGCTGGAGGAATGGCTGCCTGATGGCCTCAGGGCTGGGACTCGGTTTGGCATTACTGTGCAACCATGGCTCCTGTTAATGAGGCACTGGACAAGCCTTTTCTGAGGGTCAGGTTGTCTTAGTTGTGTCTGGGTTGGTGATATGACCCCAGGGCTTCCACGCCAAGGGTCATGCATCTGTACCTTGTGGACCAAGTCTCCTTGGGCTCTTCTCTGCTCCCCATCCCTGTGTGTGTGTGTGTGCAAATGGGACCATGGGCTTACCTCAACTTCTTCTCTCCCCATGCTCTGCTTCTGTCTTGTTCATCCCCATGGGTGACCTCCTCCAGGCCTGTACTGTTTCTTTCTTCTTCTCCTTATTAAAAAGGTTTCCGTTCAAAATACATTTCCTACTCCATTAGACCTTCAAGTTTCCCATTTCCTGGACATTTCAGATTTGCCTGGAAGAGTCTCAAAGCTAAAGTCTTGTTTTCCTCTTGTTCTCTCTATGTCCTACCAAGTCCCTTTGTGTGTGTGGAAACCACTGCCTCTTTATATGCTTGGTGTACACTGTCCTACAATTTAACTTCTCTGAGAATTAAAAGCTGTCTTTCTCTCTCTTTGCAATCCACACTTCACTTTGCACATAATGAAGGCACTAGATTATTTTCCAAGTGGAATTCTTTCATGTCCCATCCCCTTTCTCTGTGTTTCTAACCTGTCTCCTCACTGCTTGCCAACCTCATCTCTTTTCTGAAGTTAACCAATTTAAATGCAAGTCTGCAGGATCCTAACACAAGATCTTTTTCTTCATTATTGTACCTTCCTGTTCCGTGAAAACATTCATCATCCCTCATCTAACTTAGGTTTTCCATCTGCCTTTCCATTTAACCAATTTAGTGGGTGATTTAGCTCACTCTATGGGACCTGGTGTACAAGAAATGGTAAGTAATAATGAAATAGCCAAGCAATACTATTGACTGAGCCCTCCACCAGGGACTTAGGAAGTTCTAGAGAAATAAAAGATCCATGGATATGCAAGTGTGTGTGTGAGCATGTGTGTGCATGTATGTATGTGTGCATGCAACTGTGTATGGAGAGGGATGTCATTTTGATTTAATCTTCTAGGGACAGGATATAGCACAGGAGGTCTTCCCCTGGACATCCTCTCTGGGGAACATCAGTGTCTGGCTATGACCAATCTGACTGTTTTAAATCAGAAACACTCTATGGCATTCAGACAGGATTTAAAAATTATAAGAAAGATGTCCCTAATTTCTGTCTCCCTTTTCTGTCTCTCTTTTGGGCCTTTGGGTTACCTCATCCTATGGAATATGGAGCTGGAGAAACCCATTAGTGATAGGTGCCATGCTGAACAGATCTGAATAACTATTTAACAATACTGCCCATGAAAACATTAATAAGTCACTGCTTCCAAAGTCAAAAGCCATTGTCACATTAATTCGTTTGTGCACAGAAGATGTCCACAGCTCCTAAGAGTGCAAATAATAGCTTTGCCACTATGAAAGCAAAACATAATTACTCAACAATAAACACACTGTACACTAGTACCAGCTGTTATCAACAGCATGTTTGAAGCCAAAACAAAGGAAGTATTATAGGATTTTTTTTAACTGCTGCCTATCATTCTCATGGAGGGAAAGTCACAGGAAGTGTGACTAAGCTAGAAGTATTTCACTCAGCTACCATTCTACTCTTGCTTTCAGACCAGGCAAGATGTCTGGCCTCATTCTGTCTAGCCAGAAAGTGGGAAGATGAATTCTAAAGTAGAGTTACTTAGATCTTTAGGACAGCTCTAGTCAGCAGTCATATATGAATTTTTTTTTTTCTTGTTGATATTAGAGGACTAGCTTTGATTACTGCTTTACTCTGGCTGTGAATTTTGTATTGGCCTTCCAGATAAATAGAGGTCCATATAGCAATGACTGATCACCATTTATGGGAGAAGGCAATGGCAGCCAACTCCAGTACTCTTGCCTGGAAAATCCCATGGGTGGAGGAGCCTGGTAGGCTGCAGTCCATGGGGTCTCGAAGAGTCGGACACGACTGAGCAACTTCACTTTCACTTTTCACTTTCATGCATTGGAGAAGGCAATGGCAACCCATTCCAGTGTTCTTGCCTGGAGAATCCCAGGGACGGGGGAGCCTGGTGGGCTGCCGTCTATGGGGTCGCACAGAGTCGGACACGACTGAAGCGACTTAGCAGGATCACCGTTTATACTGAGAATCTTGTCTGATATGTGTAACTGTGGGAAAGAAAGGGACGGTAAATACAGTTCATTTTGTGAATATCTATATACATATTTGGTTTTTTCCATAGAGTCACAGAAATCCCAGCACAATTTAAGACACATGTGAGGCAGGCCAAGTCTTCTCCCCTTTCACCACTGCCCCGCCCCCAACCCTGTGCACATGTGTGCCTGCCAGTGCACAGACACATTTAGCCTGAGTGACCAACTCAGGTTGGTCACTCTGGAGCCTGAGTGACCAACTGGCATGAGACTCTTGGTTCCCATACTTATTATCTGAGTGACCTCAGGCAAGCTAATCAACCCTCCAAGTCTTGGTTTCTTCTTTTGAACATGGGGGATAATAATAGTATTTGCATCCTTATTGGGTAAGGATGAAGTAAGAAAATGCATGTCATACTCGTGGCTGCCACACCTGGCACATAGTAAGGGCTTACAGATATCAGCCAATATTATTATTTTTGGCCAAGATCCCCCACTGCAGAATCTCAGGGGATATCCCAACACTAGATCTCAAAAATTAAATAGACCTATCAGATTCCATAAAGCCCTCTCCTGTGATCTTTGCTAACTAATCTTAACTACGATCTGGTCCAGGTGAGTGCCATGGATTTCAGAAGTTGCCCTTGTTTGACGGGCATTTGCCTTTTCTGCAACAGATATTATAGACACAAATGTGGGATCCTTGCTAATTTTTGTCTAGTGTGGAAGAAGTGTTTGGGACCCTGAAATGCAAGGAGCTTTGCAGACAACTCACTAATCTACAGACAGTAAGATCAGTGTGCTGTCTTCAACATGCCTCAGCATGCCCTTGTCTCCATCCTGGAACTCTGAAGGTACGTCTGTTTTCATGCCTACACCCCCCCAGAGCCTGATGGTTCCCCCCTCCTTCCCTTGTGGTCTAAGGAAAGAAACAACTGATTGTGGCTGCAGGTTTCCCAGAAAGTTCTGGTGAATTATCTCTGCCCCTCTGATCTGCCTCCCAGGGACACAGAGCCCACCAAAGAGAGAATATCCCTCTCTTAGGAACTACTGTTACATTGTAGAATCTGGCAACTGCAGGGCAACATGACTTAGAGGCCTCTTGCCATTAACAAAGAATGAGCTTACGGGGCAGACACAGGGCTTCATTACTGAAGAACCAAGAAACCAGGCCCTGTCTATAACTGTGGGAAGTAGCATAGTAGAGAGGAAGAGTAAGCAGAAGTCTAAGGCAGACAGATGTGGGTGGAACTCCTAGTTTTTCCAGGCACTTCATGAAGTGGTTTAGAAATCCTTGGAGCCTCAGCCTTCCTGTCTAAATGGAGGTGATGAGAAGGATGAGGACTCCCGACCAGAAAGGCAGGCACTCCTGAGGAGTAGTTCTCTCCTTCTCAGCTGACCTGGAGGGCAGCCTTACTTGGGCGAGTGCAGTTAACACACTTCTTGGAGAAGTAAATCCTTTAAAGGCACAAGGACGAGCCAGCATTGGCAAACAAGACAGAAATAGATTAGAAATGATTTCTAGTAGAATTTAAGCAAAAACTACAGCATTGCCTTCCCCTGCTGCTGTCTGCTGGGGACTCACTGGGGAGTTCCTTAGTGCCCCCAGTACAGAAACCACTGAGCTTGTCCTCTGGTTCCACACATCAGATAGAGGGGAATGTTTGTGAAACAGCTCGCCCTCTGTGGATGAGAGTCACTCTTTCACAAAAAACAGACTTCTGGATGGGGTGAGCAGTCTGTTCCCTTGGGTTCCAGTAATGATTTCAGAAGTTTAGAAGGACTTTAAATAGGAGGCAATGAGAATACAATGTATATTTAGTATCTAATTTAGATGGTTCATTTAAAAATCAGAAAGCATTCACCTCTACTCAAAAATGGACCATTCTAGGTTAAATTCTTAATTATTCTGGAAAATGCAAATGAGAAGCTATAAATATAGAGTCAGGGAATAATCACTGTCTGCACAGTGTAAATTCAAGTCAGTCGGTAAAGGGGGAAAGAAAATCATTTGCCTTTGACATTAAATCCAGCTGTTCTTTTAAAGTTGGTTTTCCCTAGCCAAGGATTTTACATTTGCTATGACCAAACCAGCTCCAAAACCTTCTAAGTTTAGACAATACTTAATCTGGACGTCTAATAGTTCATTCTTTTCTAACATCATTGAACACTTCCATTAAACCAAAGTTATTATTATCAACATTATGAGGCCTGACAGAAGCAAGCCCATTGTTCAAACGAATTGACCTCCACTACAATTGACCTTAACATTGCTCAACTGCTTGACAGTCAATTATCTCATGATCTCCCTTCAAATGGGCCTCATCGCTGAAATAACTAATCCATTACAGAGGGAAGGTTATTTTAATAGCTGAGCAGAGGGTTGCTTTTTGCAGTCGCCCCTCGAGTATATGTGGAGCAACTTGTAGCCCTCGATCTACCTGACAAGAGAAAGCACCATGCCAAATCCATGTTGCAGGAGAGAGAGAGTAAAGGACTGGTTAGGACTCAGTTATGACTGAGATGATGTCAGCGCTTAAAATATACCAGCTCTTGCAGACATACCCTATTGTGTCTCTAAACTGTGAAGCGGAAGAGGATATGGGGCTATAGGGAGGCTTAAGCAACTAGCTGAAGGCATCCAGCCACACAAGGAGACTGGGGTGGGGGAGCTCTAAGGCCCTTCCTATGTCCAGGAATCTATGGCAGTGCCTCAACAATGTCTTCTGGAGTCAGGTGACTTGGGTATAGGTTTCTACCACCACTGTCAGGATGTATGACACTGAGCAAGTTGTATACCCTTGCTAAACCTCAGTTTCTTCACCTGTATAACAGGGGTAATGATATCCAACATACAGGGGTGCTCTTAGGATTGGATGGCATATAAAGTATCAGTCTAGGATCAGACCCATAGTAGGCACCAAACTAGTATTATTACATTGATTATAAATGCTATTATCTCTTTCTAGTCATTTTGAAAGTCAGCTTTTCCCCCAGAGGTGTGACCCTTGAGCATTTCTATGTCTGTATGGCAATCTTGGCATTGACAGCTTCAAGGATGGGTATTTTCCCAGACCATGAATGAGACCTAATGAAATAGGAGAGTTAATAAAAAACCAGTGCTTCATAAATGAGTGCTTCATTAAGTGTTTCCCCATCAAACCAAGCTCAGCCCCCACATTTATTGGATGTTGGAGACCCAGCTGCCTCTGAAGGCACTCACAGCACCTCTGCTTCAGGAAACCAGTTGGCCTCGCCTGACAGGTCACAGGCCGTAGCAGAAGGGTCAAGTGTTCTTGCTTGGAGAATTCCATGGACAGAGGAGCCTGGTGGGTTACAGTCCATGGGGTTGCAAAGAGTTTGACATGACTGAGCAACTAACAGTAGTATCAGGCTTAGAGCTGGAACTTAATAAATTATTGTTAAATAAAATCCTTTATATACCTAACCTGCAAGACCTCAACTTACCCTCCTTTTGAATAAGAAGCATGCAAGTGTCCTTGACAGAACTGGAACACCTGTCCAGGGGAAGAGGAAGACATCTTTACTTCCAGCTTCTGGGTGTAGGTCCTAACTATCCCAGAGCCCAGCTTCCAGAAGGCTTGTCTGGAAGCCATTGTACACCCTCAGACTCCTGGCTCTTGGATGAGGGCAATCCAACCCAAAAAGGGCAGAAGAGACTTCCTTAAATTCAAGGGTTTTTCTAGTAATAATGACATCATTTTAGTCTACTTTTGACAATGGTCTACATGCATTAACAATGACAACCATGGCTAACATATAATAGGATCTACTTTGTGTCAAACACTGTGATCAGAAATCTTCATATAATTTTCATTTTTCATTTGATTCTCAGAATAATTTATGAGGTATTCACTGGTGTTACTCTAACTGTAGAGATAAGGAAGTAAAATCTAGTTTAAAGGTTAAGGAACCTGATCAAGGTCACCCAACTTAATGTTGGTCTGCTTCGCAATACCTTGGTGATTCTTACTTCAACTTTTTAAAGGCAAAGCAGGAATAGATATCAGGAAACAGTGGCTCAGTAGGATAAATGACATGGCCAAGGCCACATAGCTAGTCTAGGAGACCAACCATTCCAGTGTGCCTAGGACTACTGTAATTTTAAAATGAAGCGTCCTGTGTTCTGGGCCAACCATCAGTCCCAGGCAAACCAGCACAGTTGGTCATCCTAAGAGAGGGTAGAACCTAGGATCTCTGAGTACTAGTACAGTTCTCTTTCCATCACAAACTGTACTTTCTCTCTTAATAATGAAAGATGAAGTCATTAGGATGCATGTATTCATTTTTTCTGGGCCCTCAGTGAAACAGGCATTTCAGAATCTGTTTATAACATCAATCACTTTAGCTCTCAAGAAGAGACAGACCCCAGCTGGAACTGTTCTTTCTCGTACACTCTAGTGATGAAATGCCCAGTCTCTCCCCTGCCTCCTCCCCCCTGCTCAGCACACCTGGACTCCTGCCACTCATGTGTATAATGCTCCTAGAGCCATCTGGCCCTGCATTTCGTGTCCTGTCAACACGGATGTCAAGCAGGCAAGATGAAAGGACGTAACTCCAAGGAACACTGCTCATCTTCTAGACCCAGTCTGGGGGAAGTTCTAACGATTACTCATTAGATAGCTACAAAGAGGGAAAAATGACTGGTTACCGTCCGGCTGTCAGTTGGTGCCTGGAGCAGCCTTTGCTATTTCTTGTTTAAGCAAGTCTTCTGGGGACAGTACCAAGACTTTCAAATTAAGGTGGATTATAGACTGGATATATAAGGGGTTACCCAGGGAATTTTCATGGTTTAGAGAACTGATGATAGTTGTGGCAATGTTTGTGGTTCTGCCAGCAGCCAGCACATCTTCTCTGTGAAAGTGGCAGAAGGAACAATGGACACATTTAGCAAAGGGAGCCAAAGCCCTATAGAGCCGAATTTTTACAACTATCTGAGCCAGCCTGTAGATTCCAAGTAAATGTGAGTCCCATAAATGGTAATTGAACAACTGCAGGAAAGTGTGACGGCTTTTTGAGAAATAAACCTATTCACGTCCTTCTTAGGACATCTACTCAGAATACTTTTCTAGTATAAAGCAAGTATAAACTGCATAGAGAGAAAGTAAGCTTTTATTACATAAATATCTACTAATTGGTATATATCAGAAGGTGTCAAAAGTAAAAACAGAAACAAGAAACCAAAGGAAAAGATACAACAGAAGGTTGATTATATTGACATATAAAGTTCTTGATCATCAATTAAAAATTATAAACCTGAGAATAATAAAATGGGCAAAAGTAAAATAGTGATTTGAAAATAGATACTTAGCATAAGTAGATAAGTAACATAAAAAAATAAGAAGGGGAAAGTTTAATATGGAGATGCAAACCTAAAAATTGAAATTTGCTTCTGAAATACTCACACACACACACACACACACAGTGTGAGGGACTATAGAAACTGTCACTTTATCCTTGGGTGGTGGTACTGAGAGCAAGTTTTATGTTTAGCAACTTGATAATAGGCATTATGGTCTTTTAAAAAATCCATTCTCTGTAGCCCAGTAAACCATTTGCATAAATTCTAAACTCATAATTAGAAATGAGTAAAATGATATCATAAATGATTATCAATTAAAGCGTTATTTATAATAATGAAAAATTTAAAGAGTCTAAATAGTTTAAAATATAAAATACATCTACAGAATAGAACTTTACAATCATTAAGAATCATGCTTTCAAAGGAAATTTAGTGGTGTGAGAAAAGCTCACATTGTAATACTGAATATAAAAGCTGTATATATATTGTAATCAATATGACTCTAAATTATGTGTGTGCATATTTGTATATATGGGGCTTCCCTGGTGGCTCAGCGATAAAGAATCCACTTGCCAATGCAGGAGCCATGGGTTCAATACCTGGGTCCAGACGATCCCCTGGAGAAGAAAATGGCAACCCATTCCAGTATTCTTGCCTAGAAAGTCCCATGGACAGAGGAGACTAGTGGGCTATAGTCCATGGGGTTGCAGAAGAGTTGGGCATGACTCAGTGACTAAACAACAACAGTTACCAAATACGGAATGACCTTGCATTACTGCACAGTCAGAAAACACTCTTTCATGTAAAAAGAGGCAAAGAAGAGTATGGAAAGGGGCTGAGGTCTCTTGATTTTCACTCTCACACTAGCCCTTCCTCTTTTTTTAACCATCTACAGACACTGTGTCTGTTTCTAAGCTCTCTTTCACATCCATCCATGTTTCTTTTCCTATAAGGAGAGAGCAAGGAAAGCTTGTGGCTAGAACCATGACTACTTTCTTTAGCCACTGAGGGGCCAAAAGTCAGAACCAGACCTCCTATTGGAAGGAGGAAAATAGCACCCAACCATAAAATCCTTGAGGGCAGAGACTGGGCCTCAGCAGCTAGGCCTGTGCTGGCCAGGCCACTGAAGTGACCTCAGTGTAGGTACATTTCAGCACATGCTGTCTCTCACTGCTAAGTACTGAAGGCTACTGAATAAGTGGGATGCATCTCTTCCTTCAAAGGAGCTCCCTCTTCAGAGGAGAGATTAAACAGGTTTACAGTGAACTATAACACACAAAAACAGGTGCCATGAAATGAACGTGCAAGTATAAACTCGCAAGGACAAAGAGAATGAGAAAGCAGACAGCAGCAGCAACAACTTGGAAACTGGGCAGCAAATGGGCAACTAGGCTAATACCTAACTGACTTACCAGATCTGAGACAGTAGTATCCTCAGCTGACATTATGGGGGCCTACAAGCAGCCCCATTTTCCCAGTAGAACTCCTCAAAAGAATGAGAAATTGACTCTACTGCCTCTGCAGGTATGGGACAGAAGGGAAGCTAAGCCAAGAAGCTTGGTCAAAGTCCAGAGGCTCTGTATCAACCCAGATGGGTGGGATGGGGAGGGAGGTTCAAAAGACATGGGATATATGTATCCTTATACATATCCCTGGAGAAGGCAATGGCACCCCACTTCAGTACTCTTGCCTGGAAAATCCCATGGATGGAGGAGCCTGGTAGGCTGCAGTCCATGGGGTCACGAAGAGTCGGACACGAGTGGGCGACTTCACTTTGACTTTTCACTTTCATGCATTGGAGGAGGAAATGGCAACCCACTCCAGTATTCTTGCCTGGAGAATCCCAGGGACAGGGGAGCCTGGTGGGCTGCCGTCTATGGGGTCACACAGAGTCGGGCACGACTGAAGTGACTTAGCAGCAGCATACATATCCCTATGGGTGATTCACGTTGAGGTTTGACAGAAAACAATAAAATTCTGTAAAGCAATTATCCTTCAATTTAAAAATAAATTAATTAAAATAAAAAAAGAAGCAGTGGAATCCACAGCATGACTGAGAGGTGCATTTGCTCTCTGGACTGGGAGAGGTGGAGACCCACTGGGTTCAGGGGATACAAGGCACAACTAGAGGTAGGGAGCAGAGTACTGGACATGCAGGCAAGAGTGGGTGTTTACATGTTAAATGCTGAGACCGCCAACCTTCTTCCTCACTGGGTTTCCCAAATGTAGTTACCAGGCCTGTACCTGTAAGCAGGAGACTGGCAGGGCTTTACCAGGGGGAAAGAGGGTAAGAGGAAAGACCTAAAAATACTGACCCTGAGTTTCTCCAACAAAATAGCCCAGCCACACTCTTCAGTGAAGCCCACAGGTGACAAGCCTCAATGGCAAGCTCAGAGCCTCCAGACAGTACTTGAGTGCTCTGTTCTTAACAAGAGAGAAATTAGAGTTCACAGACATGTGAGAAAAACCTCTAATGTGAAAGATGGAAATCAAACAAACACGCAGGACAAAAGCAACCTAACAGGAATTATTCAAAGAAAACATTTTATATTCTGAATATATTTAATGTCCTACAAGATACAAAAGAAGATACACTGCATTTATGCAAACAAGAAATGGATAATTTAGAAAAAGAGCAATAAGAGAGCAAAAAAAATTATTATTGAAATTAAAAATATTATGGTAAAAATGGGAAAAGTCAACAGAGGGTTACAAGATAAAGAGACAGAACATAGAAGAGAAAAGTGGAGAAAAGTAATGACAAATCCATGTTGGATGCCCAACATGCAAATAATAAGCATTCCTGAAAGGAAAAACACAGAAAGTAAGAGACAGAAAGAAATCAACCACAAAATAATTCAAGGAAATGTCTCTTAGTTCATACTTGACTTTCCAGATTAAAGCATGTCCATACAGCAATATTAAAATAAACTCGAAAGGCACAGTGTCATGAAATTTTAAAACACAGAGGGCAAAGATACAATCAAATAACTTGCAGAGAGAGAAAAATAAAACAAATCCCATTCCAAAGACTGTGAATTTGAATGGCTTTGAACTTCTAGATAGAAATGCTGGAAGATAAAAAACAATGGTGTGATGCCTTCAAAAATCTGAAGATAAATGACTTTCAACCTAGAATTCTATACTAGGAGAAACTACCAATCAGACCTGAAGATAAATTAATGGCTCTGTCAGATATACAAGGTCTCAAGTGTTTAACCTTCTGGTACTGTTTCTCAGGACGCTACACGGGGATGCGTTCCACCCGATTCAGCAGCACACTGGCTGAGAAGGGTGGAACACAGGGCAGGCAAAGGGAATTCTTGGGATGAGGCAGAAGGGAGGTCCCAGGAAGCCAGAGGGTAAGACCCTCAGGTGAGAGCAGGGGAGAGGGTTCCAGAAGAGATTTCTTAAAGAAGATGCGATTGGCAGGTGAATGAACACATCTGATGTGTGGAGAAGACATTTAGACAACTGGCAGAGTTTGGGGTTGAAGCAGTGATAAATTCAGAGGAAACTAAGGGAATATAAAAGGGTATAATGTAATCTAAATGTAAATATAAAATAAAACAAAACCCCTAGGGAAAACAAAAGATTGTGCATGAAAGGAAAAGAAAAGGTTTAGCCATGAATCTAATTTTCATTGCCATATACAATAAACACTGAATATTGACTTGAACAAAATTAAAATGTAACATGATAGGGAGAATGGAGGGAAAGAAAGGCTTGGCTTGGCTTGCCTAGTAAACAAATGATCAGGGCAGAGGATTGATATGTTCACTAACAAGTCTTATACACTATTTGCTATTTTAAACTACAGGCAGGCACAAATTTTGATAAAATAATAAAATGTAAGGAAAGAGTGAATCTCAACTCTCCAAGTGCCCTTTCCTCTCCCAGATCATAATAGTGTTTTCCTATCTGTTTTTGTGTTCAAAGCAGAGGACTGGCTTAACAAGCAACATGAGGGCTTTGGGCTAGACATGGGGAAAAGGGACTCACATAACAATGTACTGGAGTTCCAACCTATATCTTCGCTGTTTCATGTTTATCTTACTTATTAAAGTAAATAAAAATATCAACCAACATTGATGCATGAACTCCACATATTTGTTAATTACAACCATATGTTGACTACAAATTTTTTAAATGGTTGAAAATCAACAGAAGCATTCTGTGAGAATCAAGTTTAATTTACAAAGAAAAACTATTGATTATTATCTGTAAATTGTGCACTACATATCTTTTTTATCAGTAAAATATATATTAAATGAGTCTGTGCATCTATCTGTATGTGTGCATATGTCTATATACACAAGTTTTTCTTTACAGAGTATCAACAAACATTATTGGCACACCACTGGACCTACAGCTATTGCTCAGGAATGAGTTAGGAATAAGGAAGTCTGACTAGAGAAATTTAGCCAAATGATCCCTCAGGAGCCTGTATTCTTACAGTGACTTTTACCCTCCCCTATGTTCTCTATGACTTGGGGAAAGGAAGTCTCTGCCTTTTGAGAGGGTCAGCTCTGACTTCACAGATTAATAAATACCCTGGTGCTCATGTGCTCAGATGCTCAGTCATGTCCAGTTCTTTGTGATGCTGTGGACTGTAGCCAACCAGGCTCCTCTGTCCATGGAATTCTCCAGGCAAGAATACTGAAGAGGGCTGCAATTTCCTCCTCCAGGGGATCTTCCCAACCCAGGGATTGAACCTGTGTCTCCTATATCTCTTGCACTGGCAGGCAGATTCTTTACCACTAGCACCACCTATAGATTTCCCCAAAGGGCATTGTCATTGATGCCCACAGAAGGCAAAACTTACTACATAAGGATGGGTTTCTTTGGAATAAAATTAAGAATTATTGATAACTTAAAGATATTATTTTTCAAAGAAATACAAGTCAAACATTTATCCATTGGAATGGATGATAGAAATGACAGTTGAACTATTTATTACATTAAGCACTACATGCATTTTGGGCTGAATTTTGTTTCATGAATTTCCTCATAAAATTATATTATTTTAAAAAAGCATCATAAAAAAAGAACTTAAAGGAGAAAGAAATTAATTTATAATCCTGAAAGGAACAGGAGAAGGAATAGATTCTGTGAAGATACCTTTAATGTGAAGACTTCTTTAAAGAGAAGGTCTTGGAACTAGAATGGCATCAGAGTTTTTAAAATATTGGGAAAAAATACAATTTTTTGTATTTTTTTGTATTATTGCAGGACAATATTCAACTGAAAGCTAATCCTGTTGAGGAAAATGTCTAAAAGATATATGGTGCCTGACAGTGCTCAGAGCCATTGGAAGCAGAGCACAGTGGTGGCGGGAGCAGCACAACTCTGGTTGATGCCACCTCCTGAAATGGCGCAGGTACGGTTTGTGTTATACGATTTTCAGTGCTATTTACAAACAGGATATTCAACTGCTGCTAAGTCACTTCAGTCGTGTCCGACTCTGTGCGACCCCATAGAGCCCCACCAGGCTCCTCCATCCATGGGGTTTTCCAGGCAAGAGTACTGGAGTGGGGTGCCAGTGCCTTCTCCGGATATTTAACTAGTGTTCATTACATTGGTACAAGTGACTGTCAGCTCATTCTCTCAGTGCTATTTGGAAACACCCTGACTGACACATTACTTACTGAAAGGAATGCTCAGTTCTGAGACAACTTAATCTCAATCCCTCCCTAACATCTGCAGACACATGCTCCAGATAGATAAGAATCAACTGTAAAGTTGAGAGTCTGAGTTCTCATGCTCTCTGGCTCCACTCCTCCATACTTATCCATTTCATAACCACTCTGTAAACCCAGGGCTTTGGCTTTGTATTTTCCATTCTGTATTACCATTTACTGAGTGCTGTTACATAGATTCCCTATTTTGAGCCTCTCAATAATCCTATGACAAGAGCAGAGCTGGCAGAATGCCCATTTTCCTGGGGATTCCCAAAGGTTAATGCCTTGACTGAGGTCTCAGGGCAGAATCCAACCTAGGACTCACTCAGTTGTTTTGGCTTCTAGCCCAGTGCTTTTTCCATAAAATGCTGACATTTGGACTCTGAGGTGAACCTAAGACATAAAAATAGAATGCCACATGTCTGATAAATTTCTTCCAATAAAATACAAAAGGTACAGTTCCTTGAGCCAGAAGAGAAATATAAAAATTGGAGACAACAATTAAATGACTTTGGTTGTGTGTATATGGCTTCTCTCTGAAAATGGATGGTATTAATTACACTGTCAAGAAAAATCATTACATGAAACAAGTTTCACCAAAGAGTTGCCAAAAAGATGATTTCAAAATACTGACTTTGGGATGGGTTAATTTAAATTTACATAGTTAATCATTCTATGATTGAAATGATTCTATGATTGAAATCCCTATTTCTTTCCAGATGTAATCAACCTGGATATTCATGTCAAGCAGACAAATAAAGTTCTAAGAAAAGATGGAGACAAGAAAAGAAAGCCAGATTGAAAATTCAGGAAAAGGCAAAAGAAAAGATTTTTCTTTTAATCACTGGACGTGTCAACAAGCACCAGGCAACCTTTGACTGACTAAAAGATAAACCAAATCACAGCATGATGCTTGGTGGAAAGTTATAAAGGGGAGTCATAAATTGATGGGAATTTGGACAAAAGGGCCTTTAAAATCCCTTCTCACACTCAGGTCTTGATTAACTCTGAGTAAAACCATTGTCTAACTTGGGCCTCAGGGTCATGTTTCACTGAAACTATTTCTGTTACCCAAACACTTCACCTAAAGGAAAGTGACACCGTCTTATTATTTTGCTAACCAAAGAAACGGAACATAGCTACCAGCAGGAGAGAAGGAAACCTCTCCCAAGTAGCTGAATACTGGAAAAATGAGATGGAGGACCAAAATGTCATATCCCAAACCTCTTATTCACAATTGGAAACCAGTTCCACCATGTAGGATGTGAGTAGTCTCCCCTGCAAAAAAGTCAAAGCAGAGGTGAAAAATCAAAAGAGAAAAAAAGGGGGGCTCCATATACCTTTAACAGATGATAACACAGTGGTTAATAGCTTGGGCTCAACTAGATAAAATTCTCTGTTGCCACCTATTAACTGGGTGACTTTGAGGCATTTATTTAATCTATAAAATGGGGATAATAATAGTACTGACTCAGTTAAATTAATTTAATTAGAGCTGCTTAGCCTCCTGGCTAAAATATAGTAACAAGCCAATGAACATGAGAATGATCATTTGCTGTAATTTAAAGTTTTGGTGAGAAAGTGTTGCCTTGAAGGAGAACCATAACATTTATGGCAAGAAAAGTCTTGGTATCACGGGGTGCTTCACAAATTCTTGATCATTTGAAAAAGTCACATGACTTTTCAAAGAATAGAAAACACCAGGTCCACTAGAGTAACAGCTATAAGGCAGTGGAGAAAGACATTTTCTAATTTGCACTTTTGAAGCAGTGAAACATGTGATTGATGGTGTAACAAACCCTTCTCTGAATTAGACATATGTTGATCCTCTTCCTGCCAGGCATGGTGCTAGGCACACACAAAGCTTAATTATACTCAGTGCCTCTTTGAAGAAGCATGTATGCAGATAGATAGATCGATACACAATAGCTTTACTGCTGAAAAAACAAAAACACAATGGAATTCAGGAAAAGAGAGTTTATTGCCAGTAAGACTTTGTGACAAGTAAGCTGGCCCTTTAAGCAAGAAGGGTGTTCATCAAAACTGACAAGTCACAAGCAGCCATGATTCTTAACCACCTCCACAGTCCTTCCAATCCCAACCTAGAGTCAGTGTTGAGAGACAAGTGGCTAAATAGAGGTTAAAGATGGCCTTTGGCAGGGCAGCTACCCCTTTCTCTCCTGGCTACGCTGACCTGAATGGATCTGGCAGGGAGCCAGTGCGTCCCTCTGATCCTTCTCAAGCATAGAGTGAAATGCTGGTTGTTGAATGACTAGTTGCCTTATTTCAAGTCTGAGTCAGTTCTGCTTCTCATCAGCATCCAGATACCAAGCTGTGGCTGAAGTCAAAACAGGTCCTAGTTTGTGTCAAGCCCTGGAAACCAACGTTATTTTCATGATCCATACAAGGTACCAGCTGTGCCAAGGTGGACAGGATTATCGGTGACCTGAGTAGAAGTGCCTCAACAAGTGGAACCCAGAAACCAGGTTCTGGCCCCCAGTGTACTGGTATGTGGCTCTGTCACTGGGAGGGAGTCATGGAGCTGAGACTTCAGTCCCTCATCTAGTGTCAGGAATGAGTCTCCTCAAACCACAGCAAGGCCAAGACAAGGGTGCACTGGGCAGGGGTCTGACTCCCCAGCGATGTGCCTGGGGCACCAGCAAAGGTGGGGCTCACACATGAAGCTCCAATTTGCTATTTGAAAGCAAAGATCAAATTATTTATTAATGGGAGAACCAGAACTTCATTAGATTTTTTATACCTGTTTTCAGCTCACTGTTATTTTTAGTTCTATGGCAAGAGTTAGGGAATAAGCACACTGTAACACTCTTAGAGACCAAGGTCTCTTAAATCATCATCCAGCCAAGAAGTGGGCATCCATGAGGTTAGTTGCAGAGGGTTTATGGGGAGTGAAAAGAGGAGAAAGGGATGTTAAGGAAGTCTGTGTCCACTCAAACATTCCCGCTGTGTCCTTTCATGCCACCATCTATCCCTTTGCCTACCTCTGGGTTCTTTGGTCCTTCTGCCACCTAGCGACCCCAGAGTCAGAGATCCATGCTACAAATTTTGGCTGGCTTGCTTCTTTTCCATTCCCCATGTAGACATTTTCTCAATACAATATATCTCAGAGGGACAGTTATAAGAATAGCCCATAAGAAGAGGGAGTTGACTGGCCATTTTCTTTTACTTGTCTACAGATCACCCGGGGCTCCTGTGAAAATGCAGATTCTAATTCAGCATGCCTAGGTTGCAGGCTGCAATTCTGCAGGCTACCAAGCTCCTGGATGGGGTTCATTTCTCCGGTCCTTTGGCCACACTTTGAGTACGGAGGTGCTAGAGACCCTTCCAGTTCTGACTGCCCTAAGCTTGTGAGCTCACCCAAAACCATCCCTTCCAGAAGTTCTCAGAACAAGAGAATCTCAGGGGTCATTCTCACAGGCCCCTTGATTTCTGTGCCATCCACACACCAGCCCTGTCTTCCACCTCGTGAAAACAGGGAACTCAGATGCAGAAATGCTCCAGCAGTTGGATGATACCTCAGCCTAGGCACAGAGGTGTTGCAGAGGAAGCTTACAAACATGCCAGAATGACTACGGCAGGTCTTCAATAGTTCCAGTTCTCTTCCCCAGGGGAGTCCTCGGGAAAGGATAAAAAGTCCAGAAGAAACCCCCTAAATCATTTGCATTCACGGTATAGGAAATACAAAGGCATTAGGATGCATCCCACAGTCCTTGGTGTCAGGTGGCAGAGCTAATCACCTCATGGTGAATCAGATCAGCTTGGTGGCAGAAATTTAGCCTCCCTTAAGCATCATTGAACTGTGGTGTTGAAGACTCTTGAGAGTCCCTTGGACTGCAAGGAGATCCAACCAGTCCATTCTGAAGGAGATCAGCCCTGGGATTTCTTTGGAAGGAATGATGCTAAAGCTGAAACTTCAGTACTTTGGCCACCTCATGCGAAGAGTTGACTCATTGGAAAAGACTCTGATGCTGGGAGAGATTGGGGGCAAGAGGAGAAGGGGACGACAGAGGATGAGATGGCTGGATGGCATCACTGACTCGATGGACATGAGTCTGAGTGAACTCCAGGAGTTGGTGATGGACAGGGAGGCCTGGTGTGCTGCGATTCATGGGGTTGCAAAGAGTCGGACATGACTGAGCAACTGAACTGAACTGAACTGAAGCATCATTGTGGACTCACATATGAGGATAAAAGACTGAAAACACTCTCAAACAAATAAAGAATGCCTTTTGTGGTTGGACCAGGATCCCAGGAAGGGCCACTGTCACTGAAAAAACTTCAGCATGAATGCTAGACTTGGAGAAGATGTCCTGCCACCAGGGTGAGAACAGGCCAGAAGGACAGCGCATGTGCATTTCTGGATGGCTTTGAAGATGCAAGGCTGTATCTGTGCCTGTGTGCCTGCATGTGTGTGTGTGCACATGCATTTACATTTGTTTGTGTGTGTCTGTTGGGAGGGCAGCAGGAGCAAGGCTGGGAGGAAGAGGTAAACACACTGATCCTTTTTCTATAAACGGCTGCCATCTCCTTAACATCCTCCTCTTTATTTCCCTGGAAAAGATGACACTAAAACTCTGTCCTTCAAAAATCTATCAAACATGAACAGGAAATAGAGTGTACTCTCATGAGGTGAGAGGAGAGTTATTATTATGACATTGACCACCCCCGCCCCCCAACTCCCTGACTGTCCTGTCACAGGTCTTCCTATCTGAAAGGACACGGAATAAAGGAAACCTTGTGGTGGTGGGACTGGGCTCTCAGGAAGGACCAAGTGGAGATGATTTGCCAGCATCCTGAGGCAGGCTAGCTTTCCTTCTGGCACCCACTGAGCTTCTCTGACTATAACTCATAGACATGGATAAAAGCACACTTTCAAAGACATTGAGGAAGCTCTAGAAAAGTGGTCTCAATGGGGATTAAATCAGGTCTCCCAATCCCTAATTCAAGTCAAGGATTTCTCCACACTTGCTGCATGGACGCCTGAATTGAATCCACACAATTCTGTCTACAGATTCTTCAGTGGGCATTCATAGTGGCCACCGAAACATCAAATTGTGCAAAAGAAGTTCTCCAAGAAGCCAGTTCTTCTTTTAGCAGATAATACATCATGTGCTAAATCATTCAGGCAAGTGCCAGCCATTTGTTAGAATAAAGATGGTTTCATTGCTAAATATTTGGGCTTTAAAAACCAATCAAGTGTAGAAAGTAACTTTAATTAGACCGAAGAATCAGATAAACAGAGTGTAAAAAGCTTAGTGTTTGAACAGCATGTATCTCACTGTGCCTTTATTCTCTAAAGACACAGAGTCAAAACAGAGATTAGGCCTCTGCTACCCACTCTGAGACAACTAAGAAGTAAATGGGACGAGTGTATTACTTCACTCACACCCAGAAACACTTTTATTCATGGGGCTTTTGCACAAAACTCCTTGATCCTGGGAATGCTGAGAAACAAATAACCAGCATCAATTATGGATAAAGCATCCCAGCCCTGAAGACAATGGATATTGACTCCTGATCCCCACATACACACTCAAAAACACAGAAGATTATCAATCGACTTGCAGTCAATACTGTCTAAACACTGCATCTATCTTGGAAAAATACATTCGAGACATGTGATGGCCCTCTTTGACTCAGGCATCTCAACAACTTTCAGGATCTTATCCTGTGCCCTCCTGTCTTCCACTGAGTTGAGGCTGCCAAGTGACAGAATGCCCACCTTCCTACTCTGTCTTTCACAAAGCTCATTTCCGGAAGCCATGAAAGTGATGGATTCATTTCAATGAGTGCAACGTCAAGCTCTCCAGACCCTTACCTACAGGAACAGCTTTGAACTGCACTGCTTGGGCCTCCCACTCACTTGGATATTTTTAGAACTGAACATGGAACAAAAATGAACTTTTCAAACAGGGAAGGAATGCAAAGTGCTTAGGGCTGGTTTTCAAAGGGCAAAGCTTACTTTAAATGACTATTGATTGGACCTAACTGCAACATGACAAGCTCACATGGGGTCAGGAGCTTGCAGAGGAAGCCAGGTGTGGAAAGCTAATCTCTAGATATCTAGGGGAGGTCTGAGCTCCACTCTTGGCTGAAATGAATGGTTCAGTTAGCACAACGCAAGGATTCTAGGGGGAACAGATGCCACAAGCAAGAGTCCATGTTACTTGAAATGTGATGTTGGTGAGAAGTTCTCCAGATACATCCAACATCCTTTCTGTTGACAAAGCTTTAACCTTATCACCACACAGAAGCCTAAGTTCTAATTTTTAAAGATCTGTTTCTTGCCTACTCAGCAAAATGTTTTTGATGACTTTTAGACACTTAGTGTAGTTTGAAGAGGAGGCCAGGTAGGAACTGACTAAAAATACACCAAGGTAGCCAATCATCATCTTCAGAAAAGACAGAACTACCCCACACTCTGCTCTCCCCCTTTACACACTCTTTTAACAGAAGTAATTTCTGTGTATCTGCTATGTGTCTGGCAGCTGCCAGGGATGAAGGAGACAGAGGTGATTCTGATACTACCCCAGGGAGTTCAAGGTATAATGAAGGAGAAACATACACACAAACACTTAAAGCATATCCACCCCCTTCTGGGATTGGGCACAAGGGTAGCAGCTTGATCTGGAAAACACGGACCTCGTTTTCCATCCTACCCTCTGCCTTGGCAGAGCCAGCCCCTCAAAGAAATATATCCCATCATGTGAGCTTTTGTGAAAATCCTGTGTTCTAGAGATACCTGGAAACCACTCTCTGGGCTTCTTCCACGCTTACCACTAGCCCTAGCATACCAGTTTCCCATGGGCCTTCCAGGTCAGAAGCCAGGATCCCCACCTCCAGGAAGGAGACAGAATGTGCCCAAGATCACACAATTGACAGGCTCGGCACATTTTTCAGAAACAGATCATCTTCAAAGTGACATAAAATCATTACAATTTACAAAGCAAACAAATAAATTTTCTCATCTATATAAAAATGACAGTTCATACTTATTATGATGGGTTGAGTTCAGTCCAGTCACTCAGTCGTGTCCGACTTTGCAACCCCATGAACTGCAGCACACCAGGCCTCCCTGTCCATAACCAACTCCCAGAGTCCATCCAAACCCATGTCCACTGAGTCAGTGATGCCATCTAACCATCTCATCCTTTGTCATCCCCTTCTCCTCCTGCCTTCAATCTTTCCCAGCATCAGGGTCTTTTCAAATGAGTCAGCTCTTCACATCAGGTGGCCAAAATATTGGAGTTTCAGCTTCAAAATCAGTCCTTCCAATGAACACTCAGGACTGATTTCCTTTAGGATGGACTGGTTGGATCTCCTTGCTGTCCAAGGGACTCTCAAGAGTCTTCTCCAATACCACAGTTCAAAAGCATCAATTCTTCAGGGCTCAGCTTTCTTTATAGTCCAACTCTCACATCCATACATGACTACTGGAAAAACCATAGCCTCAACTAGATGGACCTTTGTTGATGAAGTAATGTCTCTGCTTTTTAATATGCTATCTAGGCTGGTCATAACCTTCCTTCCAAGGAGTAAGTGTCTTTTAATTTCATGGCTGCAATCACCATTTGCAGTGATTTTAGAGCCCCCCAAAATAAAGTCTGACACTGTTTCCACTGTTTCCCCATTTATTTGCCATGAAGTGATGGGACCAGATGCCATGATCTTCGTTTTCTGAATGTTGAGCTTTAAGTCAACTTTTTCACTCTCCTCTTTCACTTTCATCAAGAGGCTCTGTAGTTCTTCTTCACTTTCTGCCATAAGGGTGGTGTCATCTGCATATCTGAGGTTATTGATATTTCTCCCGGCAATCTTGATTCCGGCTTGTGCTTCCTCCAGCCCAGCGTTTCTCATGACATACTCTGCATATAAGTTAAATAATCAGGGTGACAGTATACAGCCTTGACGTACTCCTTTTCCTATTTGGAACAATCAGTCTGTTGTTCCATGTCCAGTTCTAACTCTTGTTTCCTGACCTGCATACATTATAATAGGTAATGAGTTGCATTTTTTCCCTCTCATCTCCCATTATGTGACCAAAATGCTGTAAACCATAGAATATTAGACTTAGCCAGGTTTCTCATGGGCCCTTTCCTCTGTACCCTATCTCACTCTACAAAATAGACTGTGGCAGGACTTTTGGATGTGTGAATTGTCCACAGGGAGAATTTCTCCTTGACGAGAAGCTGATGGACCCATGTTCAGGTCTACCGGCTGATCTGGGTGCAGGCTTCAAAAGCCCAGGAATAGGGTTATTGTTGAAAGAAACACATATGAAGTAGAGCAGGGTGACAGTTTGAGATAATAACTGATGGGCTTTTTATTCTATATTTTTTTGCTTACCTATTAACATCCCCCTTCCCCATTTACTGCATCAGGAAAGGAGTAGAAAAACCAAGAAAAGCAGCTGAAATCCAAGAGCCAAAGCTTTAGCTTTGCAAGAGCCTGGGCTTTACAATAGCCTAAATCTGAAAGGCTGGAGGCTTACACACGGGATTCAGAAGCTGGCTCACAAATTACACTCTCATGCCCTGAAATCAGATTTGGACTCTCTGGAATTGTGCTAGAGATGAATTAGAGAGAGAAAGAGGCCGGTGGATCAGACATGAGTTTCTTCATGGGACTCAGTCCAACTTTCTGCCAGTGTTCACAAGCTGGTCTGTCTACAGGTTGGCCTCAGAATCCTAGCAACCCTTGCACACTCAGGGGCCAGAGGAGTAAAGCATATTCCTCCCTCCACTGCATTGCCTTTCACCTCTGTGCCCGCCCATCATGTATTCCCTCCCCATCCCAGCAGAATCTCCCTTGGCCTCAAGACAGCTCTGCACCTGTCGCCCTTCCCAGACTTCAACAGTCTTCCAGGAAAGGAGACCAATTACAGGGACTACTTTTAGGAAGCTGAGTGAAAGTCAGGACTTGATTTCCCATCAGCCATCAAGCCATAACAATTCCAGCAGTTTGGGTTTGAACTGAACCAGTGACCTGCACTGAACTGAAAGGCTCCAAACACCATTATTGCTCCCCAGGGCAGCCTTCCCTGTGCCTTTGCCTCTCACCTCATCCATCTGAGAGCACAGATAAATGAGCCTTCTTGACTTGTTTATGCCAGCTCTCCCCTCCTTCCCCTGTTCTTACTCTCAGACCCCTTTGCAGAGTGCCCTCTGACCGCATTCTAGATGGATGTGCTGTTGTGTAAGCCATTCTCCTCAACATTAACATTACTCAAAACAGCTTTAACATCATCACTCCTGCTGCCTTTGATGGTAGAGGCATTGAGCTCGACTTCCTGTCTGAGTGAAAGAAATCCGAGCCAATGCAAGACATATGTCATTACTCAAGGACATTGACTTAAAGATAGCTGCTACATTATAGGCTCCCCGTTTTTCCTGCCTTTTTTCCTTGGGGATGTGCTTTTCTCTCTGCAGCATCATAATCAATAGTTCATCTCTGCTTTGTAATGGATCATATCAGGCACCACTATGTAAACTGTCGCCTGACATTTAATGTGGACGCTGTTCTCTCAGATGGAGCACAATTTTCTCCGTCTTCAATGCCTGGAATATTGAAAGGACCTAAGCAACAATGTCCAATTAGGTGTCAAGTCATAGCCTTGCTACAGGACTAAGAAAAGAGAACACAGCCTCAGCTGCTCCCAGCTCACCTGGACCAATGAAAAGCAAACTCAGTAAGTGTCAACCTGTCTCATAACAAAAGCCGATTTATTACTGAGAAAGCAGACACACACAAAAATTAGATCAAAGGCCCTCTACTCTTCATTCATGATGTACTACCCCTGCTGAGCAACTGTGGATTTTTTTAATGACAAAAAAATTTTAAATACCCTAAGTTCAACAACAAGAAAATTTCAAGAGAAATCTCAGCTGAGCTTTGCTGCCCCAGGAGATGAGCTGGTTTAGCTGTTTTATCAAAGAGCTTTGAAATATAAAATGCTCCTGAGGGGTTAGAAAGGAAAGAAGAAAAACACTATCCTTAAGGGAGACTGAGCTCTATAACATCCTTGTCCTAGCAAGGCTCCTTGGGGATAGACGTCCCTCACATGTTCACCCCCAGAGACAGAATCATAAAGGAGCAGAGAGGCTGAGTGCCACCTGAGTTCTCCAGGATTCCATATCTGGTGATCCTGTGTAAATGTCTCTTTCCTTGGGCTTCAGTTGTCCCATCTGACACACAGGAGCTGGATCCAAGAATATCCAAGAGATGATTTAGATTTCAAATTTTATGACCCTTACATGGAAGAGAGAATAGGAATACCATAATATTAGATGTAAGAAAGAGGAAGAAATTTGGAAGTTAGGAGACAGAAAATAAAAAGCCCAAAGAGTAGTATAACAGGAAACAGAAGGGTAGACAAAGTGGGCAGGTGAGGATAAGATAAAGGTGAGGTCAAAACAACTTTAATTATGTAGTTCTAGTAAACACTAATGATAGTGATGGTTTCTATTCATTCAACATCTACCAAGGTATAAATACATTTTCTCTAATATTCACAGCTTTCTGAGGTTGTATTAATATATCCATCTTACAGATGAGGAATCTGAGGTTCAGAGTGGTTTAAAGTTCACACTGCTAATAATTAATTAATCACACCATGATTGAACCCAGGAACCCAAGCCAGCCTTTCCCCTATGTTATACTACCTCCTAAACCATTCTCTCCATTGTTTAGCAAGAGATCCAGTGCTCTCTTCTGCTTTAGTTCATAAAGTGTAGTTCAAGTAGAGGATTCATGAAGAATCCAAGAAGCCAGCATCTGTAACCAAGAGCAATTCTGAATGTGCCTCTGACAGAGAAAGGGAGGATCAACGTGAGCGTTCTGACAACTGACAAGAAGTACTACATCGTGGGATGAATCCTACGATAGGGAGATGGTATAGCAAAGAAAGGGACAAGCACTTGTTTAGAAATCAGGAGAATAAGGTCTGGTTTCTTGCTACAAGTTTCTTGAAGGGCTGTGCATGAGCCCTACCTGCCCTATGTACTCCAGGCACTACAGAATATCTGGGTGCATGTGCTATTAGGTACAAGGGGCTGGATACAAGCAAAGGGAGTAGGTGAGGGGAGTGGGGAGATCAGAGCTCTTTTAGCAGAGTACAGGGAGGTCCTACAAACTGCAGACATCTATTCATTGCTTCAGGAGAGTCAGGCTCAACTTTAAAAAAAAAAACTACTTTTCAGTGAAGACAAACTGGTATGTGAGTGGGATTGCTAGTCTTTTTCATGTTGTGCAAGACTCAAGCCTGGCTCCTGTTAAATGGAACGCTCCCGAGTACATTTGAAAGATGATTAGGTTTACAAAAGTTCCATTTGTCTACAACCTTTCACACAGCCTTGCATTAATAAAGAAGAGTTACACAGGTATGAGTCCATGTGATATGGACACACGTGTAAAACATGAAGCAAGGCAAATGAATTTGTGCAGGCCATGAGGCTAGGACCTAGAAAGAAAGCAGATGAGACTGAAAACAAATCCTGTAGCAGGAAAAAGAATTTACTGTGAACCACACCCATGAACTTCCACTGGCCCCTACTCTTATTTCCCCTTCAGCTTTTCCTTATGGGTTCTGACTACTTCCATTGCCTTGAGATCAGGAAGCACAGGAAAGATTCAGAGGAATTTCATCTACCTGGGGAACATTTTAGAGTTGATAGATTTCTTTTTTACCCTATCTGCAAGGTTGGGACTAAATATTCTTCTTATTCACTGTTCCTGGATAAAGTGGCTTTTAAACGTTATTCACCATTGTCATTTCCACTTGCGCCTTCACTCACACACACAATGAAAATAAAATGAGACTGAGAATGATTGATGCTCCTCTTTTTAATGATGAATGCCACCAATTTTTGTGTCCTTTGGGAAGTTTTTCCATACTCCTTTTCTTTACCTGACTTAGTTTTCCCCCTTCTTCCATCCAATATTTTCTTTCCCTTGGATTATCTGGAACTTGCATAGAGCCCTAAAAGGACAGGCGCTGCTCCCCTGGCCCTCACCATAGCCCATGAGCCAACACAAGTGGCAGTTCAAGTACTATGAAAATAGAAGCACCTCATTCCATTTAATTAAACATCAGTACAACCATCAGAGATTCTTTTTGAGCACAATTCAAAGGCAAGCAAGTTGCACCTGAACAAATAACTTTGCATAGAGAGGCATTCATAATGACTGATGTTAAACCAAAATAAATGTATGTTAGGAGAGATGGTGCTAAAGGGTTTGCTGAATAATGTAGAGATCACCATGTGGTTATTCATTCAATAAATATTTATAAAGCACTGATTGTGTACCAGGCACTAGGCTAGGAAATTAGAATTCAAGGGAAAATAATACACAGTCCCCAGACTGGAGTTTAGGTGGTGGGAGCCCAAAATCCAGGCAAAAAGTAAATGCAAATGAAAAGTTTCCCTCTATTTCTTGAGTTTGCAGAAACAGATGTCCCTAGGATTGCTCTGAAAGCCTTTGAAAGGGGACTGAAACTGACTCAACAGAAAAAGTTTCCTGAAGTCCAGTTTCCTGCATATTCTATGCCAGTTCAATCTAACCCAAACAAACACCATTTTTAGATAGAGCATATTGGCATAACAGAGAGCCATTTGGTAACAGTTTATTCATCTAGAAAATATATATTATATACTTGTATGTACTAGACACAGTGCTAGGCACTGGGTGAAAGATACAAACATGAATTAATCAGGGCTTCATTCCTTAAGCCACTTACGGATTGATCAAGAAGTAACAGATGGCAATCCAAGGCTCCATGTTTGTTACTTTGCATTCAAATTTATTCACTTGTGCCCAAACAGTTATTTCACTCATACTGTATACATCATGTAAGGTACTCAGACATGGAGAAGGATAGTTCAGGGAAGGCTTTACAAAGGAGTTCATATTAGGGTTGAGGTTTGAAGGATGAGTAAGAATTGCCTGGAAGAGAATGGAAAAAGGACATTTCAAGAGTGAGGAAGCAACAAGTGTAAAGATATGGAGGTTTGAGAGAGTAGGGTGAATTCCATAAGGGGGAACATCTCAGTTAGTTCTCTGAAGAAGAGAGGGACTTCCCAGATGGCGCTAGTGGTAAAGAACCAACCTGCCAACGCAGGAGATGTAAAAGATGTGGGTTCAATCCCTGGGTCAGGAAGATCCCCTGGAGAAGGAAATGGCAACCCACTCCAGTATTCTTGCCTGGAGAATCCCATGGACAGAAGAGCCTGGTGGGTCACAAAGAGTTGGACAGTCCATAAGGTCGCAAAGAGTTGGACAGGACCAAAGCGACTTAGCATGCATGCATGCTGAAGAACAGGCAGGAAATGATGCTAATAAGGTGTCTGGGACTTTGTAACCAACTCGGCTCTACACCAAAGAATGGGATCAAAGTCATCAAAGATCTTTGGTACTGTCCTGCAAACATTAATTCCACTAAAGTGAGACAAGAGTCCATGCCTTTATTGAAAGAATTGGTATGTGAAAATACTGGTTAGCCAAGGCATGTAAGCATAGTTGTAGAAATGGAAACACATCATCAGTTGCTGCAGACATTAAGTACTTCTATGAAGGTAAGAGAGTTTCTTGAAAGCAAACAGTGATTACAGTTAATAAGACGTGCTGCAGAGCCTCTGTCTGGTCTTTAGGCTGTGACCTATCTTTATGGACAGCTAGTTCAGTTGTTTAGCTCATCCAACCATCTGGTGGTGAAATAACTGTTTAGTTTAAGGAGCCTAGTGCAATAACTTGCTGAGTGCCTCAGTGATGTGGCTCATGACCTGGTCACATAGCCATAGCATCTGTCAAGACAGGTTTTGAGACAAGAACAGCTAGTGGGTTGTGAGAGGCAGATAGTGAGGGGTTGTTCCAGTGGACAAGTGAATATAACACACTTCATCAGGGAAGGAAGGGAGAGGTCTAGCTGCTGAAACCAGAGAGGTCTAGACAGATTCTCAACAGCCTGCCTTGGGACCTGAAAACATCAAACACTTTCTTTTCATTTTTGATGCTGTGTGATGCACAGGCTGGTGAGACCTGAGGTTGTACAGGGACTCAGGGACTTATAAGAAAGGCAAAGGGAGAGAACTAGACCAGAGATCAGTTTTGGAGTAAGAGACAGGAAATAGCACGCAGGCAACCTAGTGAGACTCAAATCACTGGGCAGGACTTCAACGAGACTGGCTTATTATCAAAGACAATAAAACTGAAAAGGGCATTCAGAACCACAGAGCTAGGGGACAGTGATCCCAGATTCTGGGGTCAAGGGGCTTTGGCTTCAGGAGCCAAGGGCTAAGGAGCAGGAGCCATGGGACCCACCAGAGCTGTAACTCACACAAGGCTAAAAAGAACAGCTTTTTCTTATTCAGACATAGCTTTAGATGTTTGTGTTTCCAGTTCCCTAATCAGTGCCACTTTCTGTGCTATTACTTTTTCCTGGAGGTAAAAGAATGAATAGATTGTTGTTTCTTCTTCCCACTTTCAACTTTAGCCAAGTTTGCAAAGACATAAGTCTAAAAACATGCTCCATACTGTACACTATATATGTGTGTGCCTGCACACACATGTGCACCCATGCCTGTCTAGACCTGGGTCTAGGTCACTGCAATATCTCAGGGCAATGTGAGCATAAAAATTGCTACCGTTTATCAAGCACTTACTATGAGCACTGAGGAACTCCTGAATCTCTAATCCCTATAGTGCCAGAGGACAGGATTTCATCTATTCCTTTACAAGGCTAATGCTGAACCTCTCCAGTGCTCCCCAGAACTGAGCTTATTATAGAAAATAATATAATATATGAATATAATATTACCACAGTTCAGTTCAGTTCAGTCACTCAGTCATGTCCGACTCTGTGCGACCCCATAAACGGCAGCCCACCAGGCTCTTCCATCCATGGGATTTTCCAGGCAAGAGTACTGGAGTGGGGTGCCATTGCCTTCTCCGAATATCACAACACCTCCCTGTAAAAGGCAAGGTCTAGGAAAATAATGTCTACACTTAGACAACTAGCCAGACCATTCTACCTGAAATGGCTAAGTCAACCACCAACTGATTTGACTGATTTTGTCCAGTGAACTGACTGGTTGCCTGACTGGCTTGGTGGAATAACACAGTTACTTCAGAATCATGTTGCCACAGCTTTGCAATGTGTCTCTGCTGATGAAATGAAGTGAAAAGGGATGAAATTACTACAAATACTTCCCATTTCAAAGATGCCAGCCTAGATTGTCAAAGCTAAAGAACTTTTGCCAAAAACCAACAGGTATGGCATAGAATGACAAAGGGACGTCATGAGTAGATCCCTAGGCTGGAGTGTACAGCACTGCTTCTCTTCCAGGGTTTGCTTTTATCCACCTAAATCTCAACTGGCTACTCATGAGAATCATCTACAAAGCTTTTAAAACCATTCATGGAGGGAGGTCCCAAAGACACTGAGTAAACTGATCTGGAGTGGAACCTAGACAAGACTACATATTTTTAAGGCTTCCCAGTTGATGACATCACCAACTCAATGGACATGAGTTCGAGTATACTGTGGGAGTTGGTGATGGACAGGGAGGTTTGGCGTGCTGCAGTCCATGGGGTCGCAAAGAGTCAGACACGACTGAGTGACTGAACTGAGACTGAGACTGAGGTGATGATAATAAATAGCCATGATTGAGAACCCTGGATTTTAGTGATATGTCCCCTCTGGGCCTCAGTTTCCTATTTATTTAATGAGGATATTAGACCAGGTGATATCTGGGGCCCTCTACAATTCTAAGATTCCTTGTTAATTTTGATCCCACCCCATCTGGCAGGCAGCTCTGAAAAGCCCACTTTCTCTCTGCATAATTCAATTCCCAAATGCTACCAAGATGGTTGACCTACCATAGAGGGCTGGCATGTGGGTTAATGAGATCATATTTGCAAAGCATTTGGGGCTCTAGGGAAGGAATCTCTAATATATGCAGCTAAAGAATGATTACAGCAACATTAATGTAATTTTTTTTAAGGGAGAGTAAATCACAGTTCACAACCCCGCATCTGCCATAATTAGACTATCTTGCCTGGATGGAGAGAGGCAGAGTGGAAAGTAGATTAAAGAAGGTCTGCTCTTGTTAAGACTAGATGCCAGGTCAAGACTTCATGAGACATGTCTATGCAATCACAACCGATATGGACTGGACTTTAATCCATGCAAAGTCCTCTGGTCCTCAAGCACATCCCTAGTAGACTTCTTTCTGACCTACATCTTTGTGGAACTACTTCCATGTAATAAGGACAAAAGCTTAATCTTGTGAGTCTTGTCCAAGAATAAATAATCATCACTGGGACTCTATATCTAAGATGTTATTATCTGCTGTTTCTGACACATTAAAATTAGAAGAGATCAAGTAATCTTCTTAAAAACCTGATTCATTTGACCTGCACATGTATAGACTACAGGAACAGAAACAGACTGAAAAGACTCTAGAGACCAAGAGACGTGAATTTATGTTTGGCTCTACCTCTTACAAACTCCATGATTTCTGGCAAGTCTCTTACTTTCTTCTACCTTAATTTCTTCTCTTAGATAACACATGAAAACACCTAGACAAATGCCTGCTGCTGCTACTGCTGCTAAGTCGCTTCAGTCGTGTCTGACTCTGTGCGACCCCATAGACGGCAGCCCACCAGGCTCCCCTGTCCCTGGGATTCTCCAGGCAAGAACATTGGAGTGGGTTGCCATTTCCTTCTCCAATGCAGGAAAGTGAAAAGTGAAAGGGAAGTCGCTCAGTCATGTCTGACTCTGTGCGACCCCATGGACTGCAGCCTACCAGGCTCCTCCGTCCATGGGATTTTCCAGGCAAGAGTACTGGAGTGGGGTGCCATCGCCTTCTCTGAGACAAATGCCTAGCGTAGCTCAATAAATAACTTGGTTTCCAATCTCTGCGTCATACATGGGGAACCACTGGTGGATACTATCAGACTTGCAATCAGGGATTTCCAAGTAACAGTCTCTCTGCCCAGATGGCACTGAAGGCCTCTGGTAAGTCAGATCTTTTGTTTTTCACAGCTCATCTACAATCTCAAAGTCATATATGCATTAATGTACAATCAACTAGTTTCTATATTTTATCTAATATAGACCCAGAGACAGACTTTACCATTAACAATCAATTAATAATTGAAATTTTAGGGAACTTGAAACACACCATTTTAGAGTTCTTTCCAAACAATTGGGATGCAGCAATTGATCTGAAAATTTGTCTTACTGCTTTATTTATGAATCAGTAATTCTGATCATAACATGAACTGATGAAATAAAAATTAACTTGGAATCTTGAAGAAGGCTGGATTCATGCATAGGTTTAATCATTTCAATAAAAACACCAATCGATTTTCTTTGGAACTTGGAAAAATTATTCTAAAATCCCTCTGTTACAACAAATAATTTAAAAGGGTTTTAAGCTTGTTTGAAAAAGAAAATTGAAAAGTGTGATGCTGACAACAAAAATAGACCAGTGGAACTGAATGGAGACCCCAGGAACAGACTCAGGTCTATGTAAGAATTGAACACATGATAAACAGAGTATCTCAGTTTATTTGGGAGGGCAGGATTAGTTAATAAATAATGCTGGAGCCATTTGTTAACTATTTGGGAAAAGTTCAATTGGTATCTCAATTCAAATCATTTCACCATAATAAATGGCAAATAGAATGAAATATGTTTAGAAAATGAATCTATAGCAAAAAAATGGAACTACAAAGTAGTATTTCATGGATCTCTAGAAAAGAAAGGATTTTCTAAGATTAAAAGTGATTTTAAAAATTAAAAGAAAAAGGAAAAAACTTTGACAACATGAAATTTTAAAACTGCATAAAAATTATGTAAAAGGCTTTCAAACTGGGAAATTTTATAGCAAACAATAGTTATTCCTGACATTCTTCAAATAATTTAGAAAAACACAGACTAGCAGGTTTAAAGTCTGTGGACATTAACAAAAAGCACACACGCACACATACAAATTACTAACAAACATGAAAAATTGTTTAAACTCACAAGTAAGTTAAGAATTGCAATTTAAAGTAAGATTGCATTTTTCTTTACCTATTAAATTAAAAATGTTTTTAAAGTAATATTCAGTTCTGGCAAGTGTTCAGTGAGATAAGCATTCTTACATACGCTAGTGGGAGTATAAATTGTTCTGATAGAGCATTTTTTAAAACTCTTTGAAGGTAAATATAGATAGTCTTACAATGTTCCTACTTTTTGACCCAGTAATTTAACTTATTGAAATCCATCCCAAGAAATGATCTGATGTACACATAAAAGCTTTTTGCATAAGAATATTCATTGCTGCAATCTTTATGGAAAACACAAATCAGAGCAATGAGGAAGCAAACTAGCTGCCTAAAATAAGAAATGACAAAGTAAATTATGGACATCCACAAGGTATGCTATTATATAACCTCTAAAAAAGATGTTTATGAAGAGTTTATGCAATATTAAGTGAAAATATAATCTTTAAAAGGTTACATGTAATATATTTTCACTTCTATGTTTAAAATTCACAAAGTAAAGACTGACAAGAAACATTAAGCTGTTAAAATGATTATATTTAGTTGGTAGAATTATGGACTATTATTTTATTCTGTATTTTCCATCATTCAAAAACAATACATATTATTTTTACAAAGAGTTTTATAAACATAGATGCACATTCCAACTATTACTTTGCAACACTTAAAAAATGGGATGGGTCTTCAAATTCAGTCGATCTTTCTTTCTACCATTCTCTTGCGTCTTAATCTCTCTCTATTAAGCCCACACACATGGCCCTGAAGGAGGAATAAAAGGATTGCTTGCTGCAGGCCTGATTTTTCTTTTATCCCAGCTGCCAAATGGGAAAACTGCCTCTAAACAGGAGGTCTAAGGCATTGTACAGGAAGAAAAATAGATAAACACTTGACAAAGGCTCTCTCTGCTGGGGAAGAGGTCCTGGAATGACCAGAGGTTTTGTGATAAAGCGTTCAGTCGCCAAGGCTGTCTTCCAAATAAACCAGAAGCACATTTACTATATAGCCTGGTAGGTGATGATCAGCAAAACTTACCAAAAAATACAGCACGGATTTCCTCCAAGTGTTAGCAGCCAGTTTCACTCTAGGAGGTAAAATTACTGGAACTGATAAGCCAATATTAAGGGGCCACAAAAGCTCCTTAAATATTCCAAAGACCAATTTGAGCCATCAGACTTACATCTGAACAAACGGAAAGATGGCAATCTGGAAATTATAATAAGAATGAATTGATTTTGTACCTCTTCTTCAGTTTCATTATGATCTGTGACAGCGGAATGGATTCATTTTATGTCATTTTCTCCTAAGCCTCAGAATACTTTCTTTCAGATCCTGAGGTATGAGCAGAAAGCACAGATGGCCCTGTCTGCTCCAACCCAGCAGAGACTGCAAACAACTTTGGAGTTGTTTAAACTTGTTCCTTTTCTCCAAGCAACCTGGCTACTGGGCAGCTGTTCATTTCAAGGCTCAAAAAGATGCAGGGGGAGATGAAACTACCCTAAAGGGAAGTCGGGGCTGGGTTGTGAAATGTACATGATGACTGTCATGGGGTGGGGGCAGTTGAGCTACCTTTTAATAAATTATTTTTGTCAATATCAAAGAATAAGTAAAAATAAAATCCTACTTGTTTGGTTTCAGGAGATAGACACAGGGTCATGGTATAGACACAGGGTACAACTTTCAGTTCAATGACAGCAATAATAACAAAAAATTATATAGAGAGGTACACAAATATGTATTTTGTCTCTTCCCCCAGTTCCTGGCACAGAACTCCTAAAACCCTTGTAATTTCCTGATTGACAGGAACACTAGGAGCATCCTTTGTCCTAATGAGGCGACTCTGAGTGGACTCATGTATGGCTCCTGCATGGTGGGTGGGTGGTCACCAGAAAGATCAAGCCATAATTAAAAGTTTAGAATTTACAGCTTCACCATCTCCCTCATTCCTCTAGAGAGAAGAGAGGGGCTGGAAATGAGAGTTATTGACTGTGCCTATGTGAAGAAGCCTCTACATAATTCCAATAGCAGTGGGCCTGGGGGACCTGTGGGTTGGTGAGCACACGGAGGTGTGAAGAGAGTGACAGGCTCACGGTGAGTACGCAAGCGCCCAACTCTTTACACACACCTTGCCCTACGCATCTCTTCCATGGGGATGTTCATCTATATCCTTTATCATACCCTTATAACAAACTGGCAAATGTTAGCTAACGTTTCCCTGAGTTCTGCGAGTCACTTTAGCAAACTCACTGAACCCAAGCGGGGAGTCACTGAAACCTATTTATAGCTGGTGGAACAGAAAATCAGGTGATAACCTGGGCTTGCAACTGGTGGTCTTAACTATGTGTGGGGGCGCTGAACGGGCAGGCTTGTGGGACTGAGCCCTTAACATGTCAGATCTGATGCTGTCTTTGTGTAGACAGTATCAGAATCAGGTTAAATTATGTTGTGGCGGAAATCTTCCACATATATTCTGAGAAACGAAGTGTTCTCTGTGAAGGTAAAAGAGACACACAGGATAACGAAAGGCACAGTAGGTAAGAACTGTGTTTTTCCTTAAATAGAAAGGGAAAAAGCTGAGTTTTCCTTTTCAAATATATAAGTATATACATATATATACATATCTTTATACACACACTAGATCATCGAAAAAGCAAGAGAGTTCCAGAAAAACATCTATTTCTGCTTTATTGACTATGCCAAAGCCTTTGACTGTGTGGATTACAATAAACTGTGGAAAATTCTGAAAGAGATGGGAATACCAGACCACCTGACCTGCCTCTTGACAAACCTATATGCTGGTCAGGAAGCAACAGTTAGAACTGGACATGGAACAACAGACTGGTTCCAAATAGGAAAAGGAGAATGTCAAAGCTGTATATTGTCACCCTGCTTATTTAACTTATATGCAGAGTACATCATGAGAAATGCTGGGCTGGAAGAAACACAAGCTGGAATCAAGATTGCTGGGAGAAATATCAATAACCTCAGATATGCAGATGACACCATCCTTATGGCAGAAAGTGAAGAGGAACTAAAAAGCCTCTTGATGAAGGTGAAAGAGGAGAGTGAAAAAGTTGGCTTAAAGCTCAACATTCAGAAAACGAAGATCATGGCATCTGGTCCCATCACTTCATGGGAAATAGATGGGGAAACAGTGGAAACAGTGGCAGACTTTATTTTTGGGGGCTCCAAAATCACTGCAGATGGTGACTGCAGCCATGAAATTAAAAGATGCTTACTCCTTGGAAGGAAAGTTATGACCAACCTAGATAGCATATTCAAAAGCAGAGACATTACTTTGTCAACAAAGGTCCATCTAGTCAAGGCTATGGTTTTTCCAGTGGTTATGTATGGATGTGAGAGTTGGACTGTGAAGAAAGCTGAGCCCCGAAGAATTGATGCTTTTGAACTGTGGTGTTGGAGAAGACTCCTGAGAGTCCCTTGGACTGCAAGGAGATCCAACCAGTCCATCTAAAGGAGATCAGCCCTGGGTGTTCTTTGGAAGGAATGATGCTGAAGCTGAAACTCCAGTACTTTGGCCACCTCATGCAAAGAGTTGACTCATTGGAAAAGACTCTGATGCTGGGAGGGATTGGGGGCAGGAGGAAAAGGGGATGACAGAGGATGAGATGGCTGGATGGCATCACTGACTCGATGGACGTGAGTTTGAGTGAACTCCGGGAGTTGGTGATGGACAGGGAGGCCTGGCGTGCTGCGATTCATGGGGTTGCAAAGAGTCAGACATGACTGAGCGACTGAACTGACTGACTGATACACACACAAACACACACACAGTACGTAGCAAAATACCAAGAACTGGAAAAATCACATTGGAGAAGGAAATGGCAACCCACTCCAGTATTGTCACCTAGAGAATCCCAGGGACGGCGGAGCCTGATGGGCTGCCATCTATGGGGTCGCAAAGAGTTGGACATGACTGAAGTGACTTAGCAGCAGCAGCAGCAGCAATGGAAGTGTATACAGAGGTTTATAATACTACTCTAGCCACTTTTCTTTAGATTTTAATCATTTTTTAAAGATTTATAAAATAAATTAAATTTACAAACTATTTGTTCTGTAACCCTCTTAATTGGGGGGTACGCACTGTGTTCTAAAGCTTCCCTGTGGCTCAGTGGTAAAGAATCTGTCTGTGAGCAGGAGCTGTGGGTTCGATCCCTGGGTCGGGAAGATCCCCTGGAGAAAGAAATGGCAACCCATTCCAGTATTCTTGCCTGGTAAATCCCATGAGCAGAGGAGCCTGGCAGGCTACAGTCTATGGGGTCACAGAGTCAGACACAGCTTAGCAACTAAACAAGAATAACAACAACTGTATTCTATAACAACAACTGTATTCTAGCAAGTCCAGATAACTCTGTTTATTGAGCACATTCTTACTTCCCCACATCCGTACCTTTGCTCATGCTATCCCCCACTTTCTGCTATGATTTACCAATCTTTCATATATTTTTTCCCCCAAATACTCCTTGGTTTCTTTCACTTGAATCTCCCTTAAGACCCAGTTGATTATAATAGCCTTCTTGGCTTGAAGGTCCCAGAGCACCCCATCCTCCACCCCTATCAAATCACTTATTACTCCTTATTGTCACTGCTTGTTTAATTGTCTCTTTGCCTTTTCTGGACTGTAGCTTTCCTGAATGCAGGGACCTTGTCTGTCTCATTTATAAATATATCCAAAATGCTGACACAGGGCCTGGCATAGAAGTACCACCAAATATTTGTTAAATGAATGAACTACTTATGCAATGGTTAGCAATTTGTCTACTCTTAGAATTTTAAATCTCCTTAAGATCTTTCTTACTTATGTCCAAACCATGCACAAGGTAGGTATTCAATAAATATTTGTTGAATTGAGGATTTAAAAAGAGAGGGAAATGTGAGGAATTTTTCACTTTCACCAAAGGACTAGACTTGTATATTCATGCAGCTACTGAACCAAGAGCTTGAGTTCAGTAAGGCTTAGCCCTGGCCATCCAAAGGACACAAGAGGAAGGCATAAGTGAGTGGTGGATCCATGTGTAAGTGAGAGTGGGTGGTGAACTTTAGATCTCCCTGTCAGTAAGCAAGTTGGTGGGTGGGAGGGGTGAGACTGCTTGATAAAGACCAAGGGGAGTACTGCATTGGAACTGTCACCAAGCACTCATTTGGGAAGGTGAGAGGAGCACACTGCCAGTATCCTTTACTACATTAGCTAATCAGGAAATGAGCTCAGAAATCTAAATCCAGAAGGGGAATACCTGCCATCATTTTGGTAATTATAATGCCGCCAAGTCTTCCTCTTCTATGTGCATGAAAGCATTTGGAGTGTTTTATTATGAAATCAGTACTTTCACCAGATTTTATCCACTTTGATATAGCCCAGTGCTCTCATCCACAGGTTCATCCACAGGGACAAAATTATCCACATTTGTCCCCTGAAAGGAAATCTAAGAAACAAAGAACTATTTTTATTGCAGCTGGAAAATTATGGTTTCAAATGTTTTTGGAATGAGAATCATCAGTCAGAAATTAGAAACAATACATTATATAGGTTTTGTGTTGGATAGAAAATGTATAGAATTTGGTCTTCCCATCACAAACTACAAATTCCCTGCTCCTAGTATCTAGGTTTTTTCAGCAAAGGTAGTTTCATGTGTATTTAAGGGATAGTGAAGCTCTCAAGAAGTAGAGGATGGAAATTTCCCTGGAGGATTAGTGGTTAAGACTTCACACTTTCAATGCAGGGGGCATGGGTTCCATCCCTGGACAGGGAACTAAGATTCCAGATGCCACACGGTGCAATCAAAAAAAGAAAAGAAGCAGAGCAGGATTCTTGGCCACGTTCTATAAACTGCCACCACATCTAGAACCTGTCATGTCTCCACGAATACCCAAAGGTAGGATGATAATAACCCAAACGATTCTACTCATCCTTCAAATCCCACTTAGGTAGCAAAGGTTTTATCCTGCCCCTGAGGTAAATGTGCACAGAAATGTGCTCCTAAATGTGCTCCTAAATGTGCTCCTAAAAGGGGATGAATACTGATCTTGCTACAGAATTTTCCTTAAAAAGGGGGGTGGGGGGAAGAGGAGAACACTGGAGAGTGCAGTGACTAGAACACTGCATTCCGTCACGGGGCCTGGCTCCAGTCATGCCTCTGTGCTCACAAGCATTTCTTGTGACACTGAGCATTTCTGAGTATCTGCTTTACCCACTTGAAAATGGGAATATCAAGATTTGCTCACCTATGTCACAAAGCTATTGTAAGGAATCAGTGAGATGCCACGCCAAAGAAGTCGAAGTTGAACAGCTCTATGAAGACCTACAAGACCTTCTAGAACTAACACCAAAAAAAAGATGTCCTTTTCATCATAGGGGATTGAAATGCAAAAGTAGAAAGTCAAGAAATACCTGGAGTAACAGGCAAGTTTGGCCTTGGAGTACAAAATGAAGCAAGGCAAAAGCTAACACAGTTTTGCCAAGACAACACACTGGTCATAGCAAACACCCTCTTCCAACAACACAGGAGACGACTCTACACATGGACATCACCAGATGGTCAATACCATAATCAGATTGATTATATTCTTTGCAGCTGAAGATGAAGAAGCTCTATACAGTCAGCAAAAACAAGACCCAGAACTAACTGTGGCTCAGATCATGAACTCCTTATTGCAAAATTCAGATTTAAATTGAAGAAAGTGGGGAAAACCACTAGACCATTCAGGCATAACTTAAATATAATCTCTTATGATTATACAGTGGAAGTGGCAAATAGATTCAAGGGATTAGATCTGATAGATAGAGTGCCTGAAGAAATATGGACTGAGGTTCATGATATTGTAGGAGGCGGTGATCAAGACTATCCCCAAGAAAAAGAAAGGCAAAAAGGCAAAATGGTTATCTGAGCAGCCTTACAAATGGCTGAGAAAAGAAGAGAAGTGAAAGACAAAGGAAAAAAGGAAAGATATATCCATCTGAATGCCAGTTCCAAAGAATAATAAGGAGAGATAAGAAAGCCTTCCCAAGTGAACAATGCAAAGAAATGGAGGAAAACAATAGAATGGGGAAGACTAAAGGTCTCTTCATGAAAATTAGAGATACCAAGGGAACATTTCATGCAAAGACGGACACAATAAAGGACAGAAATGGAATGGACATAACAAAAGCAGAAGAGATTAAGAAGAGGTGACAAGAATACACAGAAGAACTATAAAAAAAAGATCTTACTGACCCAGATAACCATGATTGTGTGATCACTCACCTAGAGCCAAACATCTTGGAGTGAGAAGTCAAGTTGGCCTCAGGAAGCACCTCTATGAACAAAGCTAGTGAAGGTGATGGAATTCCAGCTGCGCTATTTCAAGTCCTAAAAGATGATGCTGTTAAAGTGCTACACTCAATGTGTCAGGAAATTTGGAAAACTCACCAGTGGCCACAGGACTGGAAAAGGTCAGTTTTCATTCCAATCCCAAAGAAGGGCAATGCCAAAGAATGTTCAAATTTTGTACTGCAAAATTACATTCATTTCACATGCTAGCAAAGTAATGATCAATATTCTCCAATTCAGGCTTCAACAGTACATGAACCGTGAACGTCCAGATGTTCAAGCTGGATTTAGAAAAGGCAGAGGAACCAGAGATCAAATTGCCAGCATCTGTTGGATCATAGAAAAAGCAAGAGAATTCCAGAAAAAATATCTACTTCTGCTTCATTAACTATGCCAAAGACTTTGACTGTGTGGATCACAAGAAACTATGGAAAATTCTTAAGGAGATGGGAATACCAGACCACCTTACCTGCCTCCTAAGAAATCTGTATGCAGGTCAAGAAGCAACAGTTAGACCAGACATGGAACAGCAGACTGGTTCCAAATCGAGAAAGGATTATATCAAGGCTGTTTACTGTCACCCTGCTTATGTAACTTCTATGCAGAGTACATCATGTGAAATGCCAGACTGGATGGAGCACAAACTGGAATCAAGGTTGCCAGGAGAAATATCAATAACCTCAGATATGCAGATGACATCACCCTCATGGCAGAAAATGAGAAGGAACTAAAGAACCTCTTGATGAAAGTGAAAGAGGAAAGCAAAATAGCTGGCTTAAAAGCTCAACATTCAAAAAACAAAGATCCTGGCATCCAGTCCCATCACTTCATGACAAATAGATGAGGGGAAAATGGAAACAGTGAGAGACTTAATTTTCTTGGGCTCCAAAGTCACTGCAGATGGTGACTGCAGCCACAAAATGAAAGAAAGTTATGACAAACCTAGACAGCATATTAAAAAGCAGAGATATTATTTTGCTGACAAAGGTCCGTATAGTTAAAGCTATGGTTTTTCCATTAGTCATGTATAGATGTGAGAGTTGGCTGAATGCTGAAGAATTGATGCTTCTGAACTGCAGTGTTGGAGAAGTCTCTTGAGAGTCCTTTGGACTACAAGAAGATCAAAGCAGTCAATTCTAAAGGAAATCAGTCCTGGCCACCTGATATGAAAAGCTGACTCATTAGAAAAGACCCTGATGCTGGGAAAGATTGAAGGCAGGAGGAGAAGGGGATGACAGAGGAGGAGATGGTTGAACAGCATCACTGACTCAATGGATTATGAGTTTGAGCAAGCTCCAGGAGATGGTAAAGGACAGCGAAGCCTGGCGTGATGCAGTCCACAGGGTCACAAAGAGTCGGATATGACTGAGCAACTGAACAACAAGTGGGATGTGAGGATGTGAAAATACCTGAAATCTAAAACCTTGGCTGCACCAGCTAGCTTTTTAGTTTTTGTGGCTGTGCTGTGTCTTCACTGCTACATGCAGGCTTTCAATCGTGGTGCTCAGGCTTCTCGTTGTGGTGGCTTCTCTTCTTGCAGAGCATGGGTTCTAAGGCCCACGGTTCAGTAGTTGCAGTCCTTGGGGGCTCTGGAGCACAGGTTCAGTAATTCACACAGGCTTAGCTGCCCTGAAGCACGTGGAATCTTCCCTGGTCCAGGGATCAAACCTGTGTTCCCTTCATTAACAGGTGGATTCTTTACCACTGGACCACCAGGGAAGTCCCAGCTAGTTATTTTTAACATGGCATTTCTTACCAGATAGATAGCAATAGAATCAATAAAACTTCCAGAGATCTTCTTTCCCTGTTTTTTTTTTCTTTTTTTTTTACTTCCTTTTTATTTTGACCAAAGAAGAAACATTTTCAGGAACCTCTGCTGCTGCTAAGTCGCTTCAGTCGTGTCCGACTCTGTGCGACCCCATAGATGGAAGCCCACCAGGCTCCATCGTCCCTGGGATTCTCCAGGCAAGAACACTGGAGTGGGCCACCATTTCCTTCTCCAGTGCGTGAAAGGGAAAAGTGAAAGTGAAGTCACTCAGTCATGTCCGACTCTTAGCGACCCCATGGACTGCAGCCTACCAGGCTCCGCCTTCAATGGGATTTTCCAGGCAAGAGTACTGGAGTGGGGTGCCATTGCTCTAGTCTAACTTAAAAAACAAACAAAAACCCTCCTGAATGATCCACTGAGATCCAGCCAGAGAAGCAAGAAGGATGCTGAATTGGTTCTGAATGGGGCTGTGGGGAAGAAATGGGTTGGAGAGAATGACCAAGCATCACTTTAAGAACCTTAGAATTTTGCATTTTTTTTAAAGTTAGAGAATAATTGGCCCCAAAGAAAAATGGATTAAAAAATCACAATGAAAGATTTCAAAATGAGAGACATACTATTGCACTATCATTAACAAATCGAATTTAATTGAACAAAGAGTGTGAAAGTGGATCTCCAAAAGGCATGATGTCAACAGTCATATATTCATATATTCAGTCAGTGCATCTGTGTTCAGAATTTCCTCTGTACCAGGCACGATGCATCTTTTAGGGTACAGAGCAGGGCAAAAGGCCCTGCCTCCAAATAGGGGAAGCAAATATGCAGAGTAACAACTGTGGTATATTAGAAACTTCAAGAATGATGGCCCACAAAAGAGACATCTGTAGTGCTTAGAAGCAAGTGGTGGGGAGAAAAACGGGAGAGGGAGGAAATCACTTGGAGGAGGTGATGCCTGAATTGAGTCTAAAAAGGGAGAAAGGTAGGGTAGGAAATTCATGGCCAAGAGACAGCAGAATCGATCTCTCAGACAGTAAAGACCTAAGGTAGGTGCAGCCACCACCATGCTGGCCAGAGGAAAGGCTACGGGTCAGACCTCAGTACCAATAAATCCTTGAATGTACCTTCATCATTCTAGCAATTCTGAAGCCATTCTTTCATTTAACTTATTTGTTATTTATACCCTGCCTTGTTTTAAAAGCAATCTAACATGGTTATATAAAAGTGAGCTGGAAATAAAAGTTTAGGTCTACACAGAGAATAAATTGCTATGGAACAGGATCCCTTTTAGGAGCAGCTGTTCAGTGGGGACAGGTTGCTCACAACCCCTTAAAACATCTGTCTGCCCACGCCAAAAAAAAAAAAAAAACCAACCCATTAAGTGCCCTGAAGCTTCTAGCTGGCAACTGGAGATCTTTCAGAAGGGCTATGGCTATGAGGTATTCGAATTTCCCCCACACTGGATTTAATAGCCAATTTTTCTCTTGGAGACCCAAGAAAAGTCCTTTGGCGCAAATCTATCTCACTAAGGAATGCAGGCAGAAAGGAAGAACTGACTTCCTTTCCAAGGCTTGGGGCCTCCAAGTCCTAAGCAAATCAATTTGGGGAGCTAACTCACAGCCTACTCACATCACAACTCTGAGAGATGAGAACAGAACAGAGCCTTCCAGCTGAGGTTATCCGTGCTGTTGATTCCTATGTGTGCTCTCTTTCTCTCTCATCTAGATTCCAGTGGGTCCTACTTAGAGCGAAGATCAGCCCTAAGAACATGCACAGACTACTCCTTCCCCAGAGAGGAACAGATGTTGAAGCAGTCAACCCAGGTTCCTAGGAACTCACAGATAGCAAGACAGGTACAACATTTAACTTAGGAAAGATCATGGAGTGGAAGGAGACTCCCCCCAACACACACACCTACTTAATGGAGGGAAAGAAAAACTATATGTAATAACCAGTGGGTGGTGTGAGAAATGTCTACTACCAAGAGAAAGAGAAGAAAACAGGAAACACAGGAAATGATAACCCATTTGCTTTCCCAATTTGCAGTTCCCCTTCATTGCACCTAATTTGAAAAATGCATAGAATTTTTTAAGCTCAATGACTAGTCATCTATCGCTCGGTTCCAGAGACTGTTTTGTTTAAAAAAAAGAGAGAGAGAGAGAACGCGATCATTCTAGTTGCTACCTGTACTGAGCAACACTTCGGTTTTCTCATTTACTTTTAATGATTGTGAATTCAGCTCCAAGACATATAAGTTTTTCCTGCATTGTGCATTGTGTATGCCGTTGCGGTGCTACCCTCAGCCTTCAAGGATCAGAGAAATGACACGGCTACTTCAATAGAAACTGGTCTCTATTGTCTGTTTTTGCTTCCTTTTCTCTCCCTTTAATGTTTTCATTTTTGCTTTCTTTCCTTCTGCTCAATCTCTGACTTCTTTCTTTTTCCAGGAGGAACGAAATGTATCTCTCTATTTGCCAGGAGTACACAGACCATTAAAGTTAAAAGAGGCTCTAGAAATCTTCCAGGAACCCATCATTTCATATTGAGGAAATTGAGGCTGAGAAATCACAGCCTGAGTCACAGTCATTGACTGAAGAGTCAGCTCTAGGCTGGGATCCCAGGTCGCTTAACTCCTGTGTTAAGATTCTTTCTCCCACTGCACTGCTATGCATTTTTAGGGCAAGTCAGTTTGGGATGATATGATTAACAATTTCTTAACCCCTAGGTCTAGAAGGGCATAAATCATAATGATGACAATAATAATAATAAAGTCCAAATCAAAACCTACCTCTAGTTCTATAAGGTAAACTGTACTATCAAAATAGTTCTGTTTCAAATGTTGACTTGGTTTAAACAACAAAACAAAACAAAATGAAATCTCCCAAACCTAATTAAGTACAAATATGTTTTACTCAGTCACAAAAGAAACCCATTCATGTCTCCCAAAATAGTCATGCACTTAAGTTCAGTCAAGTATGGAGACTGAATGAGAGGAGAAACTTAACAGTTGACTGCAGTGCCATGGTCTAGCCTACCATTAAAGGGAAAGGGGATGGGCCCTCTATAATCAATTCTGCATTCAGGGGCTGGTTATCAAGTTGGCAGATTATTCAGGATCTTTGTTTTTCCCATTACTCTCTGCCAACATGATTTTCAGATCTTTATTCTATTTCCTTGTACCTACACTATAAAGGGGGAAAGAAACAAAACACTGAAATTAATCTGGTTATCAGTTGGGTTTATAACAACAACGACAAAAGAGGAGAAGGTTGAAAATCAAAATTAAAGTCCAACACATATTCTAGACAATTATAGCCAACTCCTCTATACTAATCCCTAAACCTGCATTTTGGCTTACATCCAGTTTCTCTGTTTCCCTTTGAATGTGCAAATAACCTAAATGGGGTGTTTAAAAATAAGTGAATTTCTTAAAATAGTTAAGGTGTATTCAAAGAAATTCTTTCTTAATTATCTGAATGGCTTGAACTATAACACAAGTAAGGAATTGCTTTTATTAAATGCAAAATCTTTTTTTAAAGCAACCTCAATGAGCTGCTCTCAATGAGCTGTGTTGTTGCCAGCAAAACGAAGTGGTAATTTGGGCAAATGTCCACGTAATTCAGATCAAAGAAATATGCCATTGTCACAACTCCATTAACCTGAGATTCTGAACAACTTAGCTCATTAGGCAGCAGACTTGGGGCAGAGAGTGGGCCAGAGATGATCCAGCTCACTCAAGCTAGTATTGAAAAGCAGCGTATGGACAAGCAAACCCTTGTTTATTGAATTTAATTGGTTGTTTAACAATCATTAAATGACTAGCAACTTCATTAACTTTTAAAAATAGCAACTGGTTGTTTGCAAGAGTCTACCACCCTTACTATCGTGTTTAGGGTATCCTTCATAGTCAAGTGTGGAAAACTGAATAGAGAGTTTTAACTGTTAAGAGATAAAAATAACACTGGTCCGTCAGGGTGCTGGTCTTCATCTTCTTAACCATTAATTCATATGGCTGTGTATTTGTTCAGATCCATCATGTGGAAATTGTCTTTTTATCCTACTAAGAAAGATAGGACTTCACTTTTCACTTTCATGCATTGGAGAAGGCAACGGCAACCGACTCCAGTGTTCTTGCCTGGAGAATCCCAGGGACGAGGGAGCCTGGTGGGCTGCCGTCTATGAGGTCACACAGAGTCGGACACGACTGAAGTGACTTAGCAGCGGCAGCAAGAAAGGTAAACTGGCTGCACCAGCATTGACTCATAGAGGAAAAAAACATTGTTTCAGGTTGTCTATAGTGAAATGTAGATTTAAGACAGTTATGCAGATAGATAAAGAGATCCCAAGCTTGGAGTTTGGGCAGGCGTGAGGGCAGGGGGCCCAAACCATTGCGTGGATCTGTGCCTCAGTAAATTACACAGCTCTCCATTTCCCTGTTCATCTCCACGGGCTCAGCCTCAGTGTCCCTTGAAGGCAGCATTTTCAGGGAACAAACAACTTAGACTGAGGAAATTAAACTTCCCCAAGCAACAGCGGTAAATAGATAAGTAAGCTGGGAGACATAATATATGTACGCTGAGTATTAGAAGCTGAGTAAGAAACACCAAGTCAATTGTTTTTGAAGACAATTAGACAATACTCAGAGGCAAACCAGGAAAACAAAATCTCTTTTATTTTCTCATTACTGTATTGCAAATGTAAAAGACTGCCTATGTGTGAAGCTAGCAGTTAGAATATTTTCAGAACAATAATCTCATCCTCCAAGAGCTAACTACTGTATTTACAGATGAATTTTTTAAATGAACATTAAGAGTGCATGCCTGCTGTCCTGGCCCCACAGACAGGTGAGTGAGGGTCACAAGCAGCCAGGGCTGTGGCCCCTTCATGCCATTTCATTCCACCTGGAACTAATGAGATTTTAGGAACTAGACAGGGTCTGGTGGGTGTAGGGTATGTATTGGTCCTTGAAGCCCTACATTTGCCCAGCATTCTTTAGGTCACAAAGAACTTTCATACCCTCACCTCATATGCAGCTTGTGACCATGACTAAGAGGTGAGGCAAGTAAAGCCTGGAAGACAGTCTGTATTTGACAGATAAGGCAACAGAAGTTCAGCGAGATCCTCAAGCTGATAATATTAATAACTTCCTTACCTGGAGGTAGGGCTCATGGGTCCCACTGGACCTCTGGTGCTTTCCATTTTCTGGAGGAAGGCCAGCATTGGGTTTAGGGTGCTCACCAGGAGTGGGGGTGCCACTTTAGTCCTACTTTTGATCTTTCAGAATATGCCTACCCTCTCCGATCCTGAGATTCATTACTATAAAATAAGTCAACAATTGTGCCAAGATGACTAATTTTCATGACAACTTTCCCACCACAGAAGGAACATCCAGGCTTGGACAGGGAGCCAGGATGCTTCAGTTGGGTCCAACTCTTTGCAACCCTATGGACTGTAGCCTGCCAGGCTCCTCTGTCCATGGGATTCTCCAGGCAAGAATACTGGAGTGGGTTGCCATGAAGCAAAATGAAGGAATCACAGAAGAAGGTCTCAAGTTAGATGGTGGTAAAAATAACAAGCAGGGGTCTTGAAGGAAAAGATCTTAGGTCCACATTAGATAGTTTTCAGGGAAAACATAAGACACACACACTCCCCTTCATTAAAGAGATCTCAGACAATTCGATCACCTAAAGCATTTTCAGACTTTAAACTTCACTCGGGAGCAATCCTCAGCAAGGATTACAATCTGTGCAGACTGAAGATGACAATTAAAACATTAATTTTCTTAAAAAACCACAAATAGCACTTTGGGTCTTTACGGTGAGTTGTCAGGTGCGACAAAGGGCTCATCTTTCTAATCTCTCCCTTGACAACCTAGAAATATCTGTCACTCTCCTCATGTGGTTACAACAGTGATACAATAAGAAACAAGGGAGGAGATGAATCTCTCCCCAGACTCTCCTCTAGGGAAGCCAAAGGAGGTTGAATGAAAAAGAATGGAAGATAACTGGAGCAGTGTGAGTCTAGTGCTATCGATTCTGCATCTGTCTCAAAACATTACTCACTGGAATGGCAGCAGCCCTCAGGAAGGGAACAGAGGCTTCTTTCCGCCTGGGAGGGCTCCGCACTCAAGTGCCTAAGGCGTGCTGGGAGCAGGAACAGTGTGCAGGGGGGATTCTCAGGGGCTCCATCCTTGGCCTGCTGCCAGGTTCCAGTAATTTGCTATTTAAGTGTCAATAGTTTTTAATTAGCATGTGGGAGTTTTTTTGAAGGTGCAAAGTGCTGGGTGGGTGGTTCAAACAAATATCAGTTTAGTACAGCCAGTAAGCAAGTGAAAGTGGAAGTAGAAACAGTTGATTAAGTGATCATTACGGATAATAGATGGCAGTAATAAAAATCTGGAGTTGAAAGGGAACTAAAGGTTCCTAGCACAGTTTTCCCCAAAGTATAGGATTCATACCACTGTTAGTATCTTAGGATTTTAGATGGGCCAGAAAATGCTGTAGGTGACACAAGGACAAGTTATTAAATACCATTAAATTACATTGTGAGAAAACTACTCCTGCTTCAGTTCTCTTTATCCCTTCTGAGTACCTCAGAACAAAGTCTCAATTGGGTGCTATTATGTCTCTAACACTTACCAAGCTTTTTTTTTTTTTTTTTAAGAGGGCTTTATTTATTTATTTGGCTACATGGGGAGGGATTGGGGGCAGGAGGAGAAGGGGACGACAGAGGATGAGATGGCTGGATGGCATCACTGACTCAATGGACATGAGTCTGAGTGAACTCCGGGAGTTGGTGATGGACAGGGAGGCCTGGCGTGCTGCAATTCATGGGGTCACAAAGAGTTGGACACGACTGAGCGAGTGAACTGAACTGAACCGAACTGGGTCTTAGTTGCAGCATGCAGGGCCTTTGATCTTCATTGCATCATGCAGGGTGTTTTTTAGTTGCATCAGGTGGGATCTTTTTGTTGTGACATGCAAACTCCTAGCTAGTTCCCTGACCAGGGATCAAATGCGGGCCCCCTGCATTGGGTGTGCGGAGTCCTAGCTACTGGACCACCAGGGAAGCCCTACCATGCTCCCTTTTTAACAAAAAGTGAGCAAGATTCATGTGTAGAAACTTTGATTTGGCCAAAGCATCTAGGCAGAAATCAATCTCACTGCTTGGTTTTCATTTTATCTATTCTTTCAAATATTTTTCATATACTTTACTACAAAGATATAAAGTTTCTTCTTTAAACATAAGTTTATTAAAGTAAAATATTAGTCCATTAAAAATATATTAAGGACATGTTACACAGACAGGACATGGATGATGTGGCACTAATGTGACTGGAGCTTGGAGAACAAGGATGTTGGGCCCAGAGCAGGAATGACTTGCCCACAATGGCATATGTGGTTGATGTCATCCAATCCTGCTGCTTGGCCTCTGTGAAGGAGAGACAAGATGAAAGTCACCTTCGTCCAAGAAGCATGTGGAGCTCAGAGGAGCCACATGACTTTTCTAAAGCTCTGGGTCCCAGGAGTCTCAGCAGGAGTCAGTCTTTCCTTTTTAGGCATACAACCAACAGTCAGCTGATACACTAGGCACGTCACATGGTGGTGACAGAATTAGTCACTTTGCCTCGTTTTCTTTTCCTTTTCCATCATTCTCTTAGATCACTGAGCAATAAGAAGGGAGCTCAAGCCAGGACACCTCTCCGATGGAAAAACAGACACACCATTATCTTACACTCCCTGGTCCATTCTCCAAACCCCCTGCTGTCCTGAATGTGCCACTGTAGGAAGTAGTGGCTGCAAAGAATGGTATAAGTACAGCATAGTGAGACTCTGGAGAGCTAATCGTCACCGCCTTTCTATGTGGCAGCCCAGTGTGGCCAGAATACAAAGTGGAAAGCAAAAGTCCAGCCTCACGCTGCCTGCCATGCATCACATCCATACACAATTGCATCTTGATGGATGCAGCAAACACAACTTTATATATCTGCCACGGCCCCAGTGACCTTTCAGATCCCTGAGTTAAAGGATCCATTATTCATCTTTATGTACAGCTTTCTATGACAGGTCTGCAAGATAAAGCCCAGAGATACTTTGATGAAGTAAATAATTTAGCCCCATCCATAATCACCTGCCATTCTCAAATCCTAAAGCCTTTCCAGGGGTTACTTTACCAAACCAACGAGTCCCTTATTGATGATGCCAGAGAAGCATAAACTTTATGCAGAAGCTTAAGTGCATCCAAGAGCATATGAGTTTTAGAGAAGAATATGGATGAGGGACATGTTCTTATACAAGGATTTGCAAACATAAGCCTAGCACACACATCCATTTCTTAAATAATAGATACTGTTTTCTGGGCACCTACTATGTGGCATGCGTGTTGTACTTGGAACTTTGACACATTATTTTGTTTAATCTTCCAAATAGCCTTGCAAAGTGACTGTTGGTATCTCTATTATACAGAGAGTCAGAAGTCAGTTAAGTATCTTATAAATGTCACCTCCCTGGCAAGTAGCAAGGCAGCAAGATTTTTAAAATTTTCCCTGGAACAAGAAAGCATATGAAAGAATGAATGGGTGCACGGCAGAATGTGAATGATACTTGGTCTGACTCCATCCATATTCATAGGCTACATGGGGCTTTCAGTGTGTCTTCTGCTGCCCTGTCCTGAATTCAAATGATTACTTCCCAGAGATATACAAAAGGCCAGACAATTCCTGAGAGCAACCAGGATTGGCCAGCTGGTTTGTGAAGAGAGCAACAAGGTAACTGCCAGATAGTCCAGCCTGATGGGAAAGGACCAGTCTATCTGCAACCAGTGTCTACTACTTGGACTTGTATCTTCCTGTGGCTTTGGAATCCTCCCAAGTCATTGATTGGAAGAGCTTGACGAGCCCATGGATTTCCTGTTCCAATTTACTCATTACAACTGAGTCTAATGAATATAAATGGACAAAACTTGAAAGGTAATACAGATGAAGAGCAATGATGTCAAGATGGTGGTGTTTTGAGTACAGTTTCTCCTTTTACGATTTAAAAAAGATTCATCATTAAAAAAATAATGGGCATGCAGTCATATTGTTCGACAGTGTCAAGGAGATAAAGACTGAGAAAAGACCACTGGGTTTTGTAGTTGGGGATAAGTTGTGTTGAACGGCTTCAGAGAATAATGAGAAGAGTTAGAAAACAGGTTCTCTCCTCAGTTTTGACATTGACCTGGCAACCTATGCAAGGCATTTGATAACACTGTGAGCTTTCTGAGCTTCAGATCCTACGCTGATAAAATGGCAGTCACAATGCCTATCCTACTGCTCAGGCCTTATATTAAGGGTCTGTTATGGACTGAATTTTACTCCCCCAGAAGGTATAGGTTGAAGCCCTAATAGAAATTAATGGAACGGGGCCTGTAGGGTGAGTACCATACAGATAATAAAGATGAGGTCAAACTGGTCCTGACTTGAAGATGTTTGCTGTCTTGCCAGGGAAACAAGACTTATTTGTGACAAAAGCAAAGTGTGACACTCTCTTAAGAGGTAATAAACTTCATGATATTTTTAGATTGGAAGGCATTATTTCTAGATGAAGATGCAACCAGGAAAGACTTCCAAGGGGAAGTGATGGAGGACGGACAAGCATCCCAGTAAATGCGGCTGATTCTGGGCACAGCACGTTCATGCCTTCCTCCAGCCAGCACATGCTGAGCACCGACTACATTTCCACACTGCCAGATGTCAAAGGAGATACAAAGATGTCTCTTCTGTGGGCCCCCACCCTCTGATGGTGTGCTCCTTCTTATATTTAGGTGAAGGTACCATTATCCCTTTCAGTCTGGCCAGCAAGCTTCAAAAAAAGAGCACAGCAGAGATGTCACAAGCTAGAATCTCTGGCACTAAAGACAGAGGTGTAAGAGGAATTAGGGAGTAAATGGAGGAGGAGGAAAGCAGGCTAAGGAAATAAACCCATCGAGAACTCAAGGCTGAATACACATTCTTGTTACATCACAAATGGGAGGAAAGGTCTCCCTCAAGACGGTGTATTGAATTCATTACTTAGATTAAAAAAAAAAAAAAAGCATAAATATCAACCTCCTAGAACTTGCAGAGCTATGGTTTTATGTCTCCTCCAAAACTGGGAGGTCCTGTTTAATGTTCCATTATAGTTTGACAACATGTTACCTAGACCAATGCTGCTGAACTCTACAGCACACCCTTGTAAGCCACACCTGCCCTGCCAGCCCTGAGCCCCCATCTAAACTACCTGAGCATGTTCTCTCTGCAGAATCCTTTAATCCATAATTGTGTGGCAAATAGCTGTTACCCTGCCAGTCTCATAAGCAGCTGCCTGGGAAACCTCCTTCTATAACTCATACCAAGAACTAATAGAACTTTAGTGAACTGAAATTCTATTAAGTCTGTGGCTGTCATGGCTGAAAGAAACTTAAGGAGAGGAAGAAAGGATAAGTTAATGCTTCTGTAACATCTTTTAAGCCTCTCTTCACAAGTCTGAGCTGAATCTCCCCTCCCGGTGGTGCGAGGGAGGAACAGACATGCAGCTGACCTCCTCGGGAGAGGGAGCAAGGTTCTGGGTTATGGAAAAAGAAAATGAAACAACACGGAACACTTCAGTATCTGTCCAGTGTGGCTCTGAACACCCTAGACAGGTGAACTGAGCAGTAAAAGAGGTGGGAGTGCTACTGTTACCTCATTTTACGGAAGAGGCACTGGGGCTTAGGAAGGCTAAGTAACTTACTCATGTCACACTGTTCTTAATGTAAGTGCTGGAGCTGTGGTTCAACAGTGCTCTTCCCGGGCCCTTGGGAAGATAGATCACACCCGTTCTCCAACCCTGCACCTCACCTTTGCTCAGGGGTTAAGAGTCAGACATACCTTAGCCCCAATCCTGGGTCTGCCTTATTAACTGTATGAACTTGAGCAGATTATTTAACTTCTCTGAACCTCAGTTTCCTCCTCTGTGAAACGGGACTAATACCTATGTCATAGGACTGGTGTGAGAATTACATGCAATTAAGTGCGCATAACAGAGCCTGGCAACTGGTAAGCTGTCAATGCAGGGAAATATTAGTGGCAGTGGTTAGTGGTGGTGGTTACGTCCAGGAACCACAGAATTTCAAGTCTTAGAGACCCTCTGATCCAACCTGGAATGAATGAAAACATAATACATGAGCAGATCCAGCTGTACTATAACATACTTTCTGGCATGTTGCAGGCTATAAGCAGAGAACCATAAAAATCTAGAGTACTTTGTAAACTGTGTCTAGAACCAAAGATATTTTTGGCACAGCAGTTCTCTGTCACAATAATTAGGTGACTTTGGATAAGTAACTTAGGCTTCTTTAGCCTTTATTTTATTCTCTATCAAATGTGGATGATAATAGCCAATCTGCAGTGCCATGAGGATGTCAAACTTTGTACATTATTTAACATAGTACCTACATTTCTTTATAAAGTCACCACTAAATCCCACTTAAGTGTGTACTTTAAAAAAAGAAGTGCATAGCAAACACTTTCTGACCTCCAAAACATGTTCAAAAGTTTCTCTCCCTCCCAAGGCTAGGGCCTTTGGTATCAGTCACATGAATGTGGTCACTGCATCCAATATCTCACACTGGTAGTCAACGTTGCATCCTGCCCCCAAAGTCTTGCTTATCCTACAGTCTTCTGTGTCATTTCGGAGACAACGGCACCCCACTCCAGTACTCTTGACTGGAAAATCCCATGGATGGAGGAGCCTGGTAGGCTGCAGTCCATGGGGTCGCTAAGAGTCGGACACGACTGAGTGACTTCACTTTCACTTTTCACTTTCATGCATTGGAGAAGGAGACGGCAACCCACTCCAGTGTTCTTGCCTGGAGAATCCCAGGGACGGGGGAGCCTGGTGGCTGCCGTCTATGGGGTCACACAGTGTCGGACACGACTGAAGTGACTTAGCATATCATAGCATTTGTGTCATTTTAATTTGTTTTTATTTATATCACTTGCCAACACTTAAAAGCAGAGTCTTCATTTATGGCTCCAGATGCCCATAGGGCAAGAATCTACCTAAGCCTGATCTCTTTAATTGAAGTCAGCTTGTCCTATTTTATTTGGCTGAGCTGTTTTCACTCTTTCATTGCATAATCACCCACACCTATAGGCATTTAAATTTGTGACCCCATTGGATTCAATTAAAATTTTCTATGTTACTACAGATCTTCCTAATTTACTTAAAAAGGAGGAGGTAGGGGCTGTTCATTCAAGTCTTTGAGTGACCCCAGTACTCTTGGTCCACCATCCATCTAATGTAAACAGATCTCTTTATGGGGACCACGGAGGCAAGGGAGGCACCTGGATGCTGCACTGGCCCCTTCCTGGGCTGGTCGTGCTCTGAGAGAGGAGAGGTTTGCTCTTGGAAGCTTTCTGCTGTTAGACTGTGAAGAGGTCTTTCTTATGGGATTCAGAGAGGAGGCCGTGCCGACTTGCATAGAATCAACAGCTTTAATGAATAATATTAAGGTGGCAGTGTCATCATTAATTCATGAAACAAGGATGTAATTAAAGACTGAAGGAACAGGGTGTGGGAGTGGGTTAGTCCTGTGCCTCCCTCCCACCTCCTACCCATCCCCCTCCCCCCAACTTTTGTTTCCTGACACAATCCTGAAAGACTATCCGATGACTGAGCCTCTGAGGCGCCCACACACACTCTTTCTCCTGGGATTATGCTGAAACAGCCTGAGGAGTCCACAAAAGTTTAATTGTCAGCCTGATCTTAAAGCATGATCAAAAATTTGAAAGAAGGCAAACAGCTTTAACCACACTGTACAGAAGAATAGAGAGATCACAGATTGGGAAGTACAGAAAGTGGATTAACACTGCACAGCCAACGATATGTGTGTATCTGGACAGACCCTACCTCTTTAGGGATGGAAGCAGCAGTGAAAACTGTTACTTATCTCTTCAACAAACACATTATCATGAGTTTGTTGTGATTACTGTAGACTCTTTGAAAATATAAATCATTCTTAACACATGGCCCAGGTCTACTAGTGAAGGAAACATGACAAATCCATGTGAAATGTTAAGTAACAGATTCCTTCATTTGCAAACAGGCAAAGTAGGGCCATTTGCAGACAGACAAGTTCCCCTGTGTTGGCTGGGTGGCTCTGAGCAATCCTATTCCTTTCTCTAAACCTGCTTCCTCTTTTCTGGAGAAGATAAAAATTAATCCCTGCCTCTTAGCATTGTTAGATCATGATAGCAACATTATCAGGAATTACTTTATAAATAACAGTGTCCTGATCCAATTTTTCCAGTAGTCATGTATGGATGTGAGAGCTGGACTGTAAAGAAAGCTGAGCGCTGAAAAATTGATGCTTTTGAACTGTGGTGTTGGAGAAGACTCTTGAGAGTCCCTTAGACTACAAGGAGATCCAATCAGTCCATCCTAAAAGAAATTAGTACCAAATATTCATTGGAAGGACTGATGCTGAAGCTGAAACTCCAATACTCTGGCCACCTGATGCCAAGAACTGACTCATCGGAAAAGACCCCGATGCTGGGAAAGACTGAGGGCGGGAGGAGAAGGGGACGATAGAGGATGAGATGGTTGGATGGCATCACTAACTCAATGAACATGCGTTTGAGTAAACTCAGGGAGTTGGTGATGGACAGGGAAGGCTGGCATGCTGCAGTCCATGCAGCTGCACAGAGCTGGACACGACTGAGTGACTGAACTGAACTGAATCCAATATAGCTTATTCTTATTATTAGTGATACCAAGTATGGACCCAAACAACCTGCTTAACACATGAGCATGTAAGATTAAGCAAGAAAGTGTATTCTAAAAGTGATTACTAATCACATCCTATTAAAAAAGATGTCACAAGAAAACAAGCAGAAGGAAAGACACCGAAATGAAGAGCCCTGAGTTCCAAAGAGGGAGGCTGGCCGGTGTCAGAAGAAAAACCAGGGCTGCAGGGTTGGTCCCTGGGGTTTGGGGCCAGTGTTCTACCAGCCAACTCTGAGACCTCGAGCAACTGGCTGAGTCCCTCTGTGCCTCTGATTTCTCATCTGTAAAATTAGGTTATTTGGATTTAATTATCTGCACAGCTCCTCCCAGCTTGACAGGCTGTGATCTATGGTCTATGAGGGGCTAGGCCTTGAAAGCTGAATCAGATTTTAGTAGAGGAGTGGGAGCTCATGAATAAAGACTCAGGGACAGAGACAGGAATATACAAGAGAAAGAGAGTTAAAAAAAAAAAAAAGCTGATATTTATTGACTGCCTACTCTGTTGCTGTTGTTCAGTCACTAAGTTGGGTCCGACCCTTTGCAATCCCAAGGACTGCAGCATGCCAGGCTTTCCTGTCCTTCACTATTTCCTGGAGTTTGCTCAAACTCATGTCCATTGAATCGGTGATGTCATCCAACCATCTCATCCTCTGTTGCCCCCTTCTCCCCCTCCCTCAATCTTTCCCAGCATCAGGGTCTTTTCCAATGAGTTGGCTCTTTGAATCAGGTGGCCAAAGTATTGGAACTTCAGCTTCAGCACCAGTCCTTCCAATGAAAATTTAGGGCTGATTTCCTTTAGGATTGACTGGTTTGATCTAGCAGTCCAAGGGATTCTCAAGCATCATTTGTGCACTTATGCTAAGTTGCTTTAGTCATGTCCAACTCTGTGCAACCCTATGGACTGTAGCCTAACAGGCTGCTCTGTTTATGGGATTCTCCAAGCAAGAATACTGGAGTGGGTTGCCATGCCCTCCTTCAAGGGATCTTCCTGACCCAGGATCGAACCCACATCTCTTAAGTCTCCTACACTGGCAGGTGGGTTCTTTACCACTAGCACCACCTGAGAAGTCCCCAAGAGTCTTCTCCAAGTGCCACAATTCAAAAACATCCATTCTTTGGTGCTCAGCCTTCTCTATGATCTAATTCTCATATCCATACATGACTACTGGAAAAACTATAGCCTTGACTGTACAGACCCTTGTCAGCAAAGTAATGTCTCTGTTTTTTAATATGCTGTCTAGATTAGTCATAGCTTTTCTTCCAAGAAACAAGTGTCTTAATTTTATGGCTGCAGTCACCATCTACAGTGATTCTGGAGTCTAAGAAAGTAAAGTCTGTCACTGTTTCCATTTTTTCCCATTCTATTTGCCATGAAGTGATGGGACTGGATGCCATGACCGTAGTTTTTTGAATCTTGAGTTTTAAGCCAGTTTTTTAACTCCCCTCTTTCACCCTCATCAAGAGGCTCTTTAGTTCCTCCTCACTTTTTACCATTAGGGTGGTATCATCTGCATATCTGAGGTTTCTGATATTTCTCCTGGAAATCTTGATTCCGGCTTGTGATTCATCCAGCCCAGCATTTTGTATAATGTACTCTGCATATAAGTTAAATAAGCAGGATGACAACATACAGCCTTGACATACCCCCTTCCCAATTTTGAATCAGTCTGCTGTTCCATGGCTGGTTCTAACCTGTTGCTTCTGGTCTTGCATAGAGGTTTCTCAGGAGGCAGGTAAGGTGGTCTGGTATTTCCACCTCTTTAAGAATTTTCCACAGTTTATTATGATCCACGCAGTCAAAGGCTTTAGTGTAGTCAATGAAGCAGAAGCAGATGTTTTTCTGGAATTCTTTTGCTTTTTCTATGATCCAGTGGATGTTGGCAATTTGATCTCTGGTTCTTCTGTCTTTTCTGAATCCATCTTGCACATTTGGAAGTTCTCAGTTCATGAACTGCTGACACTTACCTTGAAGGATTTTGAGCATTACCTTGCTTGCATGTGAAATGAACACAATTTTATGGCAGTTTGAACATTCTTTGGCATTGCCTTTCTTTGGGATTGGAAGGAAAATGGAATTTTTTCAGTCCTGTGGCCACTGCTGAGTTTTCCAAATTTGCTGGCATATTGAGTGACGCACTTTAACAGCATCATCTTTTAGGAGTTGAAATAGCTCAGCTGGAATTCCATCACCTCCACTAGCTTTGTTCATAGTGATGCTTCCTAAGGCCCACTTGACTTCACTCCAGGATGTCTGACTCTATGTGAGTGACCACACCATTGTGGTTATCTGGGTCATTAAGACCTTTTTTGTACAGTTCTGTGTATTCTTGCCACCGTTTCTTAATCTCTTGTCCTTCTATTAGGTCGTTGCTGTTTCTGTCCTTTATTATGCCCATCTTTATATGAAAAGTTCCCTTGGTATCTCCAGTTTTCTTGAAGAGGTCTCTCATCTTTACCATTCTTTGTTTGCATCATTTTAAGTGCTTTCTGTGTATTAACTCATTGAATCCTCATAAGAACCTTATAAAGTGGAAAAATTATCCTCCCTCTTTTATAGGGAGCAAGATGGAGCCACAGGGAGGTAAGCAGTAATTTTCCCAAGGTCACACAGCCTGGCAGAGTAAGGCCTAGGATTTGAGGCAGGATAAGACACTATTTGAATGCAGAATTTCAAAGAATAGCAAGGAGAAATAAGAAAGTTTTCCTCAGCAATCAATGCAAAGATATAGAGGAAAACAATAGAATGGGAAAGACTAGAGATTGCTTCAAGAAAATTGGAGATACCAAGGGAAAATTTCATGAGAAGATGAGCACAATAAAGGACAGAAATGGTATGGACCTAACAGAAGCAGAAGATATTAAGAAGAGGTGGCAAGAATACACAGAAGAACTATACAAAAACGATCTTCATGACCCAGATAATCACAATGGTGTGATCACGCACCTAGAGCCAGATATCTTGGAATGTGAAGTCAAGTGGGCCTTAGAAAGCATCACTCCGAACAAAGCTAGTGGAGGTGATGGAATTCCAGTTGAGCTATTTCAAATCCTAAACAATGATGCTGTTCAAGTGTTGCACTCAATATGCCAGCAAATTTGGAAAACTCAGCAGTAGCCACAGGACTGGAAAAAATCAGTTTTCATTCCAATCCCAAAGAAGGGCAATGCCAAAGAATGTTCAAACTACTGCACAATTGCACTCATCTCACACACTAGCAAAGTAATGCTCAAAATTCTCCAAGCCAGGCTTCAACAGTATGTGAATCACGAACTTACAGATATTCAAGCTGGATTTAGAAAAAGCAGAGGAACCAGAGATCAAATTGCCAACATCCGTTGGATCATAGAAAAAGCAAGAGAATTACAGAAAAACATCTATTTCTGGTTTATTGATTAAGCCAAAGCCTTTGACTGTGTAGATCACAACAAACTGCAGAAAATACTTCAAGAGATGGGAATACCATACCTCCTGACCTGCCTCCTGAGAAATCTGTACGCAGGTCAAGAAGCAACAGTCAGAACTGGACATGCAAAAACAGACTGTTTCCAAATTGGGAAAGGAGTACATCAAGGCTGTATACTGTCTCCCTGCTTATTTATCTTATATGCAGAACACATCATGCAAAATGCCAGGCTGGATAAAACACAAGCTGAAATCAAGATTGCCAGGAGAAATATCAATAACCTCAGATACGCAGATGACACCACCCTTATGGCAGAAAGCGAAGAGGAACTGAAGAGCCTCTTGATGAAAGTGAATGAGAAGAGTGAAAAAGTTGTCTTAAAACTCAACATTCAGAAAACTAAGATCATGGCATCCGGTCCCATCACTTCAAGGCAAATAGATGGGGAAACAAAAATGAAAACAGTGACAGACTTTATTTTCTTGTGCTCCCATATCACTGCAGATGGTGACTGCAGCCATGAAATTAAAAGACACTTTCTCCTTGGAAGGAAAGCTATGACCAACCTAGACAGCATATTAAAAAGCAGAGACATTACTTTGCAGACAAAGGTCCATCTAGTCAGAGCTATGGTTTTTCCAGTAGTCATGTATGGATGTGAGAGTTCGACTATAAAAAAAGCTGTCAAAGAATTGATGCTTTTGAACTGTGGTGTTGGAGAAGACTCTTGTGAGTCCCTTGGACTGCAATCCAAGGGATTCTATCTTAAAGGAAATCATTCCTGAATATTCACTGGAAGGACTGATGCTGAAGCTGAAGCTCCATACTTTGGCCACCTGATGTGAAGAACTGACTCATTGGAAAAGACCCTGATGCTGGGAAAGATTGAAGGCAGGAGGAGAATGGGATAACAGAGGATGAGGTGGTGGTTGGATGGCATCATCGACTCGATGGACATGAGTTTTAGCAAGCTCTAGGAGTTGGTGATGGACAGGGAAGCCTGGTGTGCTGCAGTCCATGGGGTCGCAAAGAGTCGGACATGACTGAACGACTGAACTGAACTAAACTGATGACCCCAGAGCCTACACACTTAGCAACAAGCCACTAGAATAAATCATAGGTCACACAGCATGAATCTGGTGAGGGGACGAGCTGTGAGATGAATACTCAATGTGACTGCAAGATGGTATCTTTTCTAGGGATCTTTTCTGCTCCTCTTAGTAACAAGGCCAGATCATGTATTCTGCCACTACTCTGTCCAGCCAACCACTCTGTCCCTGCAGAGTGAACTATGAGGCCAGAAAAAGTAAAGCCTTTTAAGTGGAGAGTCAGAATAAAAAGAGTGTTTTGATGTTATCTGCCCAAACTCAGTTCACCTACTGTGGAAGCCTAGCTTGAAGACTTTGAGCATCATCTCGCTAGCATGTGAAAAGAGCACAATTGTACTGTAGTTTGAACATTCTTTAACATTACCTTTCTTTGGGATTGGAATGAAAACTGACCTTGTTTTACTGACTTGAACACAGAGGCTCAGGGAACTTAAATGTCTTTCTTAGGATTTCACTCGTTCATTCATACTAAGCATCTAATAAGTGTCTTGTATTGTACAAGGTCATGAAGGTATAGGGCTGAGCTAAACACAGATTAAACAAGAAGCAAGGCTTCTAATGGGGAAATGGCGGGGATGTTGGGAACTTGGAGCTAACGAACTTAACTCAAGCCAGGGGACACCTTCTACAGGGAGTTAAATTTAAGCTGAGCTCTTAAGAGTGAGTTATTTAATTATAGATAGAAAGCGAGGAATGAAGCTAGAAACGAGGTGCCCATGGACAGTTCTCCTCAGGCTTTGTGTTAGAAAGATAAGGACTTGTTTCTTCCCAACATCTAGTATTTCTCTGCAGAGAACGAAAGTGCATACAGGCACCCGCGTGGCACACCAAACTCCACTGTGCAAGAAGCAGAAGTAAGATTTATTATTCCTCTTATTATCTCCTATTACTGTTTGCTTCCATTTGTCCAGGGCTTTGAATTTGTAGAACAGATAGGAGTTCGGATGTGACCTGGATTATACAAACACCTGCATGGATGTCACCACTCTTTTGTCTCTTCAAGAAAAATTACTGCAAGTGTGTGTATTTGAACCCACTTGGCCATTATACCATTTGAGCTTTCCCCTTTTCCATGGCCTATTTTTAGATTCCTTCTCCTGTTTTCTGAGCCCTATTAGAATAAGGTTTTCATTTTAATCACGCACTCTGGGCAGGCCAAATTTAGGCATAATGAAAACAAAAAGTGTTATGCAAAATGAGGCGTTAGAGAAAGCCCAGCCTGGTACGTGCACTGCATCCCCAACGTGTGCTGGCCAGAACAGTGCACAGGCTTTCCAGCCTGGGACCTGCTGTTCTCCCCCAAAGCAAGGCAGCCCATTAATGCTCTGCTCCAAGAATATTCTGTTGCATAAGAAATGCAGCTCTGAGCCACTCTGTTCCTAACCCCTTCAGCAGCTCCAGAGCAGATAAAGGGTTTAATAATGCCTGGCCCAGCATAGGGCAGCCCTCATCTTAGGGACCCTGTGCCACAGCTTCTAACGAAAGAAATAAGTCTATTCTTGTCCCAGGCTGCAGATTTATCCCTAAGGAATTGGTTCTATATCCTAGCTGCACATGACAGTCACCTGGAGTGCTTCTAAAAATATTGTTTCCCCAGGAAGACACCCCAGACTAAGTGAATCAGAATCTCTACAGGTGGAACATTGGCAGAATTGTTTTCATTTCTGTTTTCTTTAATATCTCCCTCCTCCACTCCACCCCTGTGATTCTGAAGTCCAGATTTGGTGAAGAACCTTTATCCCAAAGGAACTGAGAAAGGGAAGGGACATCTTGTCACTCAAAATGTTCCCACCCTCTCTAGCCCCTATCAGCATTGCCTGGGAATCTGTTAAAAACGCAGAATCTCAGCTTCCAGCTGACTTACTGCATCAGAATCTGCATTTTAACAGATTTCCCAAGACTCTAAGAGATGCATACTCACATTACAAATCCAGAAACATTACCTTCTTCCCTTGTTCTTGTTGTTTTCATTCAAGGCTATATGTAAAACCACTAGGACTTTTATGTAAGAGCCCAGATTCAGCAACCAAATGCTGTTGGGCTCAAAACCATTCTGCTGCTTACTTGACTTTGGATATATTATATGCCCTCTTTTTGTTTCAGTTTCCTCGTCTGTAAATGAATTACAGCATTTATTTCAGAGAATTACTGAGTGAAGAAAATTAGTTAACACTTTAAAACAGTGCCTGGTTCATTTTAAGTGTTCTCTTGGAGAAGGCACTGGCACCCCACTCCAGTACTCTTGCCTGGAAAATCCCATGGGTGGAGGAGCCTGGTGGGCTGCAGTCCATGGGGTTGCTAAGAGTTGGACACAACTGAGTGACTTCACTTTCATGCATTGGAGAAGGAAATGGAAACCCACTCCAGTGTTCTTGCCTGGAGAATCCCAGGAACGGAGGAGCCTAGTGGGCTGCCATCTATGGGGTCTCACAGAGTCGGACACCAACTGAAGCAACTTAGCAGCAGCAGCAGCGCATTATCAGTTATTACCATGACAGGGATGACTGGGTGAAGTCCTAGACTCCCACCCGCTCTGATGTTTTCACATCCCCCTATTGTATACAGAAAAATTCACTGCCATGCCACATTGGTGTTACCACTTGATTGGCAGCACTTATGTCAAGGTGTTAGGAAAGGGTTAAACAAGTCAGTGCAGCATGAGGATGTATGTACCTTTGTTCTTTTTTAATAATTATTATCATTTTTATTATAGTATAGCTGATTTACAACACTATACCTTTGTTCTCTTTTGCTAAAAGAACATTCACTCTGAGAGGTAGAGTCTCCACAGTCAGCCGGGCACAGAAAGATGTTACCAGAAGTGACGGCTTGCTCTACATCATCCACGTCCCTGGTCCATGATGTTAACTCAGTGGGCCACAACGCAATGTGTCTTTCTTGGGGTTGGTGAAGAACAAAAAATTTCTTACTACAGAGAAGGAATAGAAAATTCCAATGCCCACATTCACTTGGCATGAAGATAGAAAACATCTGCCCCTAAGATTGAGATGCCTTGAGTAACAGGCTGTTCACAAGTTCTGTAACACTCCTCTTTTCAAGAGATGGAGTTTAGTTCCTCTCTCCTTGAAAGTGAGCAGGAATTAGCAACTCACTTCTTTTCCTTTTTCTTTTTTAGCAACTCATTTTGAATGAATAGAATGTGGTGGAAGTGATAGCATATGACTCTACCACATCATGAGCTCAGTCAAGTAGCCCTACTCAGAGGTATGCATATGGAGTTACTGAAGCCAAAAATGAGCCATCGTGGAAGCAGATCCCCCAGCCCCAGTCAAACTTATGGATAACTGTAGCCTTGACCAACAACCTCAGGAGAGACCCTGAGCCTGAACCATCCAGCTAAGCCACTGCTGGACAACTGACCCACAAAAAAAAAAAAACTGTGATATAATAAACATATCATATGTGGCACCAGGTAGAGACCATCTTATGTTTTTCTACCCAGTGGTGCCAGATCATGAGAGTAATGGAAGGTACTCACCCTGGCCCCACCTTCTGCCCTCTCCCACCCTATTTGGTTTTCATTTTCTCTGTTACTGCACCCTTCTCCTTAAGAATCTACCTCTTGGGAAGACTGGGAGGACTAGCAGTAATCTGGATAAATTTATCTTGCATGGGAGATAAAAGTAAAGAAACTCTGAACTTAGGACCCTGGGGCTTCTCACTAAGAAATTCTGATCCCTGAATTTCCTCAGTCCTCTTTCCTTGAAAGAGCCAAGACTAGCCCCTACAAATGAGAATGAAAAGGAAGTAATCATCACCCCCAGTCTTGGCCACCCAATCCTGATCAAGTACATCTGGAAGAGTCTTGGGGAGTTGTTACTCCAGACCACTCAGGTCTTGACATCATCCCAGCACTAATGGGAAGATCTCTGGAATGCATCTTACAAACTGAACTGTCCTGATCTCCCTCTGTTGTTACCAGTCCTCAGACCTTGGGGAGCAGAGAGAAACTCAGTCTCCTGTTGTCAGCCAGATTAAGTTCTAGCAAAGGAAAATCAATCTTGTCTGAACTGCCCCCGCCCCAAAGATGAGCACAGGCAGGGAATGTGAGGGCTAATGGGTCACTCCAAAGTGACTATCCTCCATGTTCTCCTGACATTCCTCATGGTCTATTAGTAAGCAAAAGAATCTCAGAAAGCTTCTCAGTCCTTATTTGCTAAGCTTATAAACCTTAAATTGTGTCTTCTTTACACTGTCCTTTTCCCTAAGGAGCCCAAAGGCTCTTATGCACATTTTCATAGTAATCCAGTAAAGTCACCTCTCAGACCCTGGATGCCTCCTGATTCAGTCAAGGGAGGAATCAAAGCACAGGAAGGTGAGTGGTTACAAGGCTCCCCACTGCCCAAGAAGTAGATTCGGAATTCCATCTGAATTCTGAGTTCTGAATTCTGAAATCCACCAGAATTTTGAACCACTACCCAGAATCTGTTGGCAGTATACAGGACCTGCCAACGGTACTACAGTGCCATAGCAGTTAGGCAAAGGGAAGACAAAGGCAGAACCAGCTCTCAGCTAGGGGAGGGCAGAGGAAATGAGAAACTGACATAGCTGAATCTGAACTATATTGGCTAGGGGTACCATCCTGGCCTAATGAGTAGCTAAAAGTCATGTGCTGTTGGCTCAAGAACTGGCTCATTTCTTCCTGACTGGTGTCCAGCTGTTCTCTAGGACTAGGCAATTTGTGAAAACTGGCCTGGAGGAAGTCCCTTTACCTCTCTGATCCTCAGCAATGTTCCTCACTCATAAAATGACAAAGAAATTCCTCCCAGCTCTAAAGTTCTAAGAGTTGACAAATATGAAAATTTGAGAGATATATCAAGGGATATAGGATTATCAGAACAGGTAGCAGAAGACCTTGATTCTAGTCTTGGCCCATTAGCTGTTGTCTGATGTTGAGTGAATCATCTGACTTGGTTTCCTTACCTATATAATGAGATGGTTAGCTATATTCTCCCTGAGGTTCCTTCCAGTTTGGCATCTATCTCCAAATTCAATGACTGTATGTGGAAGGAGCTACAGTAGAGAAAGTTTTCTCCAGACATTGACTCTTCTTTGTTTCATCTCTTCATCTGTCCATCCATTAATTCATCACATACGTACTGAGTGACTATCATATGGCCACGTTCTCTACTAGTCACTGGTAACAACAATGAGAAAGATGGGCATGGTTCAGTCCATGTGCTAATTACATTTGAGAAGGAGAAGCACAGAACTAAATATCACAATGAGCTTGTGAAGAGCCAGAGGAATAAGGGACCTTGGTACTTCAAGGAATGTGAAGCAATAGGATTGTACAATGAAGTGCAAGGCAGGGAATGGTGGCAGTTGAAGCTAAAGAGCTGGCAGGAGCCAGATCTGAAGGACCATATACTCCAGCTTAAAGATCATTTTTGTGTAAAAGAATTCTAGTAGAGATCACTGGGTGATTTTAATCATGATTATAATGGAAATAGGTTTTTATCTTGAAAAGATAATTTTATGTTTAAATTTTTTAAGATCACTATTGTGTACCAGGATTGACTAGATGAAAATGAGGCCAATGAATGGTTCAGGCAGGAGATGATTTGAACTTGGACTAGGAAGGAGATGAAGAAACATGGAAGCATCTGACAAATAGTTACAAGCTAGAAATCAAAACAACAAAAAAAGCAGTTAGATGTGGAGGTGGTGGAGCTTAAAAGACAGTGATTAAAAGGAAGATGTTCGGGAGGCTGAGAAATCATTTCTAAGGATGCCTGGTGATCCATAGCTTGCTTTTGTGACTCAGTGAATGCTAAATCAAACAAAATAGATTTTCTTCACACAGCTGCCCTCCCTGAGTCCCTTTCAGGTGACAGATACCACCTGTGACTGGCCCACCCTGTGCTGCCTTATCACATCCTCCCCAGAAGCTCTGTCATGGCCCTATAATTTTGTAGGAAGGACAAACACACCACAGTCTATAGTTCTATAGGAAGGACAAACACACCACAGTTCTACCATCTACATGAAGCCTGCTTCTCCATCTAGGGCAGTAGAAATTCAACTATAAACCTCCAAACTCTTGAAGGAAAAGGAAGACAGAGTGGTTGGGATTTTATAAGATCTTTTTTGGGTGTGAAAAAAATCAACCAAAAACAGAAACATCTCTAGTTTGTGACATTTGGGGCTTGATTTATCATGGGCTTCAATATATCACCATAACAAATTCTACAATAATAATCATCAAAACATTTTGAGTTACTACAGACCATCTCTCCAGCTGATAAAAAAGGCAATCTTAGGTCTTTACCAGGCTCGCTCTCTCTTTCTCTCTCTCTCTTTCTCTGTCTCTTTATGTGTCAGGGTTTAACATTCATATACTCAGTCAGTCTTATACAAGCCTCATGCAATATTAAAATGTTTACGCAACCCTTTCTGTGCTTGAAGCAGCAGCAAATGTTCCTGGTGTGCAAGGAATGAGGAGAATAATGTTCTCACACTCTTGGGAGAAAACTCAACACCAGAGCAATGCCTGCCTTGTCCTCCATGATTAATCAGTGCAATAAGTCAGATCGCATTCTCCCCGGCTACCTGCCACCTCTTGGGGACCCCAAGTGTTGACTGAACACTGAGGAGAGGGCATTGACTGGTTACTTAGCTGTAAGAAACAGAGAACTGGACTGCCACTCATTAAAAGAATGCTTTTAACTAAGTTCACAGCTTCAAGTCTACAGGCACATGCTATGCTGATATTAATCAGATGTCAAACTTTAAACCATCTAAGGGGTCATGTTAATGGTGTGACATTTCAGAAAGGTTTGCCTTCAGCTGGTATTTTCTTACAGAGATTGATTTCCAAATAAATGAACTCAAATCCAAGTGCTGAAGACTAACAGAGAAATTGGTCTCAATCCAGTATCTTTCAACCAATGAGCATGAGATATGTGATGGGGGAAATACTGCTAGAAGGAAAACAGGGGCTTAGAGATGTCAGGTAACAGTCTCAGAACAGCATACAGTTCAGAAGCAGCTTTTATTTTATAGTTTTTGTCCAGCACAGGAAAATTAAAATATCAAAGCTGAAAACGTAGGCTTCTAAGATTATTTTATATGTAAGGAGTCAAGATCCAGAGATGCTAAGGAATTTGTTCAAAATCCCTAATTTGTGATTCACTGTCTAAAGCAAAACACATTGACCTTCTAAGAAGGAGCAAGCCAAACATTTCCAATAGAAAACACACTTTCTCTACAGAGTTCGCTGCAATGATGTGATGTTCTGTAATGTATAGGTCTTCTCTGCCTATGAACTGCTATCAAATGATGAGTGCTTTGCAGAATTTATATACTAGAGATGCTTTTAGTTATTATTTCCGGTCTAATTTGTTTAGTGAACTCTCTTGGCTGAGGGCAGGGTCAGGGACTTAATTGCCAGCCTCAAATTCCATCTGAGATGACTCAATGTCCCTTCTAAGAAGCTAGCTCCACAGCCTGAGAAACCTTCCCACCACTGGCTTTGCAAAGAGCCCTGGGAGGAAGGGTGTATGTGGCTAAACTAACCCGCTCTACCCTTAGTGCCTATTGGAGCTGAGCTTGTAAATTCTGGTGTTCCTCGCAAGACCAGAGAGCTAGGTAAGAAGCAGACCAGATGTCTGCTTATAAGATCAGAGAGCAAGAACATCCCTTACCCTCAGTCTTACTGCATACAGCCTGAGAACATTAACCAAGCAAGGCTGTACGTGCCTGAGGCTTGTCACAGTTGTTCTGGGTACAGTTTATTTAAAATCAGATTACAGATCTACACTCCTATGAAGAAGGTGAGTCCACTACTAAGATCATTTTCACCTACAGAAGGAAATATATTATTCATTAGATTAATTCTCAGTGAATAGTGGATCCATCCTACTACTACTGAGTTCTCATGTTAGGAAAATCCCTGGGTACCAATGCAAAGCTTATCTAGATTATCTGAAGTCTGTTGCTGCAAGCTACGAGTGTATATACTTACTCCTCAGCCTGGTATGGCCCTGATCTGTGAGGCTCTTTCCTGTTCCTTGATTTCATCTCTCTTCTCTGTAGCTACAAGTCTCAGAAAATACTCTGGGCTGATGGGAGCATGGAAGCTGTCAGCCTCTGGGTGAAGATTTGAGATTTCCATTAAGTTGATGCCATAATTTGCTGTCTCTCCCAAGGCTCTGCTTTCCAATCTGGGCATCCTTCATCACTTCCTTGGCAAACTGAAGTGGCATGGAGCCACTGGCTGCTGAGAAGTTTAACACTGACTTGGCTCCGATTTGCTGCGACAGAGTGTTTGTGTAGCCTATCACCCCCTCTATTCAATGTGTAGTGGATGTTTTAGTGGGGCTCTTGGCTGTAAATACCTTCAGGAAACCTTTTTTTCTGTCATTTCTTTCAACTCTGTGAACAAATACACACTTTGTCCTTCACAAAGACACTGACAGCAACAACTTCTCTCTTCTTTCAACTGAATTAATAACTGCAGGGGGTGGGGGTAAATTCATAGTCTTCAAACAGTAGGGTTGCTGCTAACGCAGTCTAAGAGAAAAATCACTAGCCAATTCCCAGGATGTGGCATAAGCTAATATGCCCCATTGACAGCCATTACTTTCCAACCCTAGAACCAGGTCTGGGGCTTTCAACAGGAGTCCTACTGGACTTCTTCAAACAAGGTCTTCTCCAGTCCCAAGCCCAGGGACTGAGACCCTGGCTATTCAAGGTGATCCAGTAACTGACAGCATCAACATCACCTGGAAGCTTGTTATAAATGCAGAGTCCCAGGCCTCAACACTGACTTCCTGAATCAGAATCTGCATTTTAACAAGATCCCCAGAGATCAGTTTGATATACTAAACTTTGAGAAGCATGCTTTAGATCTCCTCTCCTCTGTGCCCTTAAGGATGAAAACTCCACTATAAGTTTAACCCTAGTTCCTAATCAGCTCCTCTTCTGTTTTGACCATGTGCACTGTGTCCCAACACTGTTGACCTAAGTCGGTTTACATTTTTGACTTCTCATCCCACACTCACTCCTACAGCTTTTGCAGCACAAGTCTACCAAACACAATGCCTTCCCAAAGTTCAAGACCTAATGGTTAACATTGGTTTTTGATAAAAATCATTTGACCTGTCTACGTTGTGGCTTCCCCAGATGCTAAATGGCCCTATATATATGTGTCACTTTCTACGGGATACACATGCCAGGAGGACAAATGGGGTCATTCATATTTAATAGTGCTCATTATCATATAGCAAATCCAAGATAGTTTCTGTGAGCATCTGTCTGGGTTAATGGCCACTATCTCCTGAAAAAGCTAACCATTTTCATTGCATGCCTAAGTCTGAGACTGCTGGAAAAGTTGTGGTTTTCAACTGGGTAATGGCTTCTCAACTGGGTAATGTTTTATCATTCAGATATCTCAATGTACTTAACAGGCTATTTTAAGAACCTCTAGCAACAGGAAAGGAACCTTGAGTAAGGGTGAATCTTCACTATTATACTGAGAGGTGAGGTCTTTTGTCTGCCTTGTCATCTCTGTGGAAATAGACAAGCAAGGGACTGTTATGTAAGACACCTTGCTCAACATCATGAAAAGACTGGGTTGGAATTCTGGATGCTCGCAAGTCAATTTCATAGGACTCTGGACAAATGACAGCAAGGGAGAGGGCAAAGCAAGATAATGGGGCACTTTCTGGCAGGAGGTTTCACAAGGATGAGCATGTCCAAGAAGCAAAGACAGAGCTCAATGCATTGGAACTAGGGAATGGAGGTGAAAAGAAAGGGGTGGATCTCTCAAAGGGGTACACAACAGAATAACAACCAAGAAACCCAAAATTGGTGTCTGTGGAGGGGTGGAATGTATAACATGCCCATGAGAGAGAGGCATGTGCATTCTAGGACCTACACAAATGCCCTAGCCCAATTAAAAGCACTTTGTAAACTGCAAAAGGCCATGCAAATATTTGATACATTATTAAAAGTGTTCTAATATACACATCAGGAATGTGAGATTCTAAAATGCTAGTAAAATTAGATAATGTGTCCAGTAAGGTCACACATTTGGTAAGGTCAAAACCACTGACTTCTCAGCTAATGCTGTCTGGGGACAATGTGAGAAGAATGCTTCTTACCAACTGAGTTCTAATGACGTGGTATGTCTATGGTCTATACGGTACCCACCCAGTTAGTAAAACAGTGAACAATTCAGCTGAGTGAGCCAGGTTTTGAGGACTTGACACAATGCCAAATAGTCAGTCTCATCAATTTTCTCAACTCGTTTGATAGGTTGTCTTGATAAATGGGTTGACAGAGCTGAAGGCAAAAAATTCTAGAGTAAGGATCAACTCTAAACAATTAGGGCAACACTAACATGTAGAAACTAGACAGAGTGGGAAGGGACAGTAGATATTTGCCAAAGTTAATGGTGAAGTTGGCTTAGATATCAGCTATAATGCCAACATAATAAACATTCTATCAGGTTAAAGATTAAGAGGAAGAACTGAGATTGCAACAGGAAATATTCTGTCCAGATATTTCAACAAACAAAAGGGGTGTGAGTATGGGGAGGGGAGATCATAGAAAACGGAGGGAAAGAAAAAGAGGGGTATGATTCTACACTCCAGAATTGACAATTGATCTCAAATCACTTTATTGTGCCTAATTGAGAAGTCTTTCCACATTACTCACACCAAAACCAAAAGATCAGAGTTCCTCAATCCACCTTGAGCACTAACTATATCATCAACTACAGCAAAAAAAGCACACACCTTTTTGTGTGCCCTACCTTTCAAAAGAGCAGAAAAAGCATTGTAACTTATTCAACTCTCTTAGTTAAGAAAAATTTCCCCTTAAGACAAGCTCCCCCAAATCATGATCTAAGCCAAATAAGAAGGCAGCCATCACTCCAGCTGGGTAAGTGAGGGGGTAAATCAAGTGTTGACAAGGAAACAAGCAACTGTGACCATGTCTTTTTATATAGGGAAAAGGTCTAAGTACCCTGCTGGCAGTCAGCAAATAATAAATAACATGAGCTGAAGGCAAATCTTGAACTCTATTTTACTCTAAATTGATTCAGAGGCTGAGAAAGTAGGAGAAATTAGAAATATTTAGGAGAAAAATTCAGTGGCTCTACTATGGAATATATATTGACAGTCAAAACATACTGATATAAGGAAGAAATGGCCTTTCCATCTGAGAATTCTGCAACCACTAGCATTTCGATCCTCAAATAGTATTACAATGCATTTTATTCCATGCCACATTCCTAGAAGATAAATTTATGAGTTTTCTTGCACAACACTGGAAATGAAGGTTCACAGCCTTTTCCTCCTGCCTTGTTCACCTAGGTACATTTCTACCAAATCCACATGCAGCAGCCTCCCCTCCCCAACTTTGGCTGTGTGTAGGCATAATAAAGCCTAACTCTCTTGCTCTGAGTTGGGAAAACACCAAGACATAACTTAAGTTCAAGGATTCCCCTGTAAAATCAGGCTGCAGTACTATCTGAGGGAATTTTGCCTGAGATCACACCTTTCTTCCCTTCCCTATACCGCTTTCCCTACTCCTTTAGAAGTCTCCTCTGGGAGCACTTCTTAAACAAGTAACTTGCATGCTAATTTTCACCTCGGGATGCTTCAGGGGAACCAACATAAGACAATCAAGTTTTATCAAAGTTTTCTTTAACATTCAGGATAGTTATATCATGAAAACACACAACACCCCAAATTTCAGTAGTTTAAAACAAGGATTATTTCTTGTTCATGTCACCTGTCCCCTGAGAGTTAAGAAGCTGTCTCTGCTCATCTTAATCACTCAAAGACACTGGTTTGCAGAAGAATCATCTTGAATATTGCCAGTTACCATAACATAAGGAAAAGAGAAACTGGGAGACTCAGAAAGCAGTGAGTGTTTACTCAGAATTAACACACATTGCTGCTGCTAACAACTCATTGTCCTGAACTAGTTTCATGGCCCCACCTGACCAAAAGCACCCAGGGATGAACTTCACTAATGACTACGATAGGAAATCAAAGCTTAGAACCCTGATATCTGTTGCCTGTTTATGAAATATGCTTTGGTGTCCATGAGTAGCAATTTATCGCCATAATGTGCTTACAGATACTTCCTACAAAAGACTTTGTGGTAGGTTTAGAGAAATCCAGAGATGAAAAATGTTGCTATTATTCCAGCTTTCCCTGGTAATATAGTGATAATATAGTAATATAGTGATCTTTGACAATCCATGGTGAGTGTCTTGCAAAAGTGAAAAGTGCAAGGGTTAGTTTCTCAGTTGTGTCCAACATCACACGGACTGTAGCTTTCCAGGCTCCTCCATGGAATGCTCCAGGCAAGAATACTGGAGTGGGTAGCCATGCCCTCCTCCAGGGGATCTTCCTGACCCAATGATCAAAGCCAGGTCTCCTGCATTGCAGGCAGATTCTTTATTTCTCCATATTCAAAATGAACTACTTTGTGTGGTCTTTTACTTGGTCAGGATAGAATAACTAGTATGGAGCTATATGGTTAATGAAAACATCTACAAAACCAGAAAAATACATATGAAATCACTATTACAGAAATTGGATAGCAAGCAGCAAAAGACTGTGATCCCTGGGAAAAGGACAGCAGATGAGATAAGCCTGCAACAGACTCAGTTTTCTACCTAAAGGCACTTGTCACAGGGAAATTCAAACATGATCCTGCTGAGCCCATGAGACAGATATTGAGGTTCAGGGGTACTGAAGTCATTGGAAATTATGGGATATGGTACCAGAAAAGAGGGAGCTATACCAAGAAGGTGATCCACAAATCTGCAGAGAAGTCTCCTTTAGTCTTTGGCTGACCACTACACTGCACACGTGCAGGAAAGACTTCACAGGGCCAGGAAAATACCATCTACCAGAGAGATAAAAAGTACAAGAGGATAACTATTCCCCTGTATCTTAGAGATTGTATTTCAGTCTAATGAAGGTTGCACAGGACTGAGAGACATTAGAGCCTCACCAAACACACTGGAAAATCCTGAGTTAATTCAGTATAGACCTCAGAAAGTTCATGCCTTAACAGTGGGCCTAAGCTTGCCTTAGGTTAAAGGTCCTTATTAAGAAAGTTTAAAAATAAGCCTCAAAAAGATTGAACTGATTGACTACCTATCAGAACAAAATAAAACTATCAAGGAAGACAACAAAATCCAGGCAGTCAATGATGTAGCAACAATAATGCCCAGCATAAAAAAAAAAAAAAAAAAGTAGATAGGCAAAAAAAAGCAAGAAAATGTGATATACCTTCAGGAGACAAGTCAGTCAGTAGAAACACACTGGAAATGATACAGAAGAATAAGTTAGTAGTCAATGACTCTAAAATAGATATTATAAATTTGTTCAAAGATTAAAAGGAAAAGATAAATTTAATGAGGAAACAAAGAAGAAATCACAATAGAGGAATGGTAAGTGAAAAGAAGAACCAAACGGCAATTCTAGAATAGAGATATACAATATCCAAAATGAAAATTTCACAGGATGGGCTTAACAACAGACAACACTTTGCAAAAGAAAAGATCAGTGAATTTGAAATGAAGCAATAGGAACTAACCAAACTAAAAAGTAGAGAGAAAAAGATGACAGGAAAAAAATGAACACAGTCTCAGTGATCTATGGGAAAATATTAAGTACTGTAACATATATGCAACAGGCCTAACAGAAAGAAAGGCTGGATCAGACAAAAAATATTTGAAGGAATAATAAAAAATTTTACAAGTTTTATGTAAAATATTGACTTATGGATCTAAGAAGTTCAATGAATCCAAAGCAAAATAAACAGAGACAGCTACACCAGAACACATCATAGTCAAGTTGCTAAAAATTAATGATAGATAAAGGATTTGTATACAAATGTGCATAGGAAATTTATAATAACTCTAAATAACTGAGTTAACTGTAAATAACTCAAATGTCTGTCAACAGGAAAATGTATAAACAATTTTTGATACAGTTATATAATGGAATATTACTAATCAAAAAAAACTGATATATATAACTTATGGATTTTACAGATATTATGCTAAATGAAAGAAGCCAGACACAAAAAAACACATATTTTATCATTTCACTTATATGAAGTTTTGGAACAGGCGAAATGAGTCTATGTGAAAGAAATATGACTGGTTGCCTATGAAGGAGGTGTTACGGGTAAGGGGAAAGAAGGGTCTTTCTGTGATGATGGTAATGTACATCTTGATAAGGATAAGGGTTCTACAGGTATATGCAATCATCAAAATGAATTTGTACATGAAAGAAATGTGCATCTCAGGGAATATATATTATTTTTCAATAAAAATATTAAAAGTAAAAATAAAATCATAATCTGCATATAAGTGGTGAATAATATACTTTTATATTTTTAAGTATCTGGTACCATTTTTACCACCCAAAATGACTTCCATATGTGCCTATGGATGCCTGAAATTCCAAGTAATTTACTTTGAGGCCCTGCTGCTGCTGCTGCTAAGTCGCTTCAGTCATGTCTGACTCTGTGCGACCCCATAGACAGCAGCCCACGAGGCTCCCCACTCCCTGGGATTCTCCAGGCAAGAACACTGGAGTGGGTTGCCATTTCCTTCTCCAATGCATGAAAGTGAAAAGTGAAAGTGAAGTCGCTCAGTTGTGTTCTACTCTTAGCGACCCCATTGACTACAGCCCACCAGGCCCTCCATCCACGGGATTTTCCAGGCAAGAGTACTGGAGTGGGGTGCCATTGCCTTCTCTGCTTTGAGGCCTATGCCTCTTCAAAAATCAAATGGCCTTTAAATGAGAGTCACATTGAAAACCATTTGTACCTATAGTATAAGAACGTGTTTTTGTGGGGATGGCTGAAACAAATACCATGGGGGTTATAAGAGACAGTTTTTCTCTGTGTTCTAATTTCTCCTCAATAAACATATTTTACATATATATATAAAGAAAGATGAATGAAGTTTTTTTAAATAAACGAAGATCCGGGCTGACTGGGTAGAGTGGGTGGCCCAGCAAGATGGAAAACTGGCAGAGGAAAAAGTAGCTCAGAATTCCAGAAGAAAAATGTCATCATCTTCAAGATTTCAAGTAACTGCCTTCCAATTCAGACCAGCAAAACATTAGGATAATTGAGGCAATTTCCTACACAGAGAAACATGACAAGCTATCTATGGAAATTTCAAAGTCAGAATGAATACATTAAGTAGATCATAACATGAGCTTTTTGTTCATGGCAAAATGAATGTCTCGCCATTCCCAGAACTTGCCACGTTCTCTCCTGCTTCCCTACTTTGCTCATATCCCTCTCAAAGGGATGGGCTTTTGCTCCTCTGGAATGACCTTTTCCTTATCTGCCAATGGAAAATCCTTTTATCCTTTAAGTGTCCCAAGGGTCATTCCCCAAAAGTCCTTCACTGAATGCTCCCTTCTCTGAACTTCCAAGGTTTCCAGGGTCTGTCTTATGAAATCTAGCATGGCGTGGTATTGTGACTCTCTACAACAACAATAATGATTCGGATAATAACTACCATGTATTGGGAGTTTATTATACGCTACTCACTGCGCTTTACATACATCAGGTCATGAAATTTCTACAGCCACTCTTCAAGGGAGACAGCATTAACTTGATTTACACAAGAGGAAACAAAGACTTAGAAAAACCAAATAATTTGCTCAAGGACAAAGTCAGTCTACTAAGCAGATTTAGGATTACAACCAGGGCTGTCTGACTCCATAGCTTTTGTTCTTAATCACTATATTACCTCCTTGGCATTCATGTCTCATTTAATCCTAAAACAATAAAAACAAAATCTATCTCTATTTATATATCATTTACTAAGTGACAGAGTGTTATGCTTTCCTTGAATGGAGGAATCATGGTTAAGACATCTTTGTATTGCTCCTTGCATCTGACATGGTTTCTGGCATATAGGTAGATTTCAACGTGCTTGAAAGGACGGATAGGCAGACAAGCCCATTGCAAGACTCTAGCTCTTTCCCTAATTTCAAAAACTGTAATCCTAGAGTGCCAAACAACCAAAATTAATGAATATATGAATAAATAAACAGATCCCCCAAAATTTTATTTCCTACTTCAAACACAATCTCAAGATTGGGTATAAATCACATGATTTTGCTTGGTCTTTTGGCCAGTTCTAAGATTTGCAAATCTAGTTCCTGTTCCTCTGCACTTCAGAAATATTTCTTTCCTAATTTATTTTCTATTGAAAGAATATTACAAAGAAAAACTACGGCAATAGTGTAGTTTGTATGAGATCTTCAGTTCAGGAAAGAAAGGACTCAAGGCGTTCACACATACTGTGTCACTAAATTAGTGCCATGCAAGTTATCTAGTAACAAATGAACACTTGTGTGACACTGCAATAGGCAAAGTACTTCTGCTGCACCGTCTTATCTGATCTTCACACTTTGGAGTAGGCAAGGAAATTTGTATTAACCCAACTTCAGAGGTGAAGGAACCGAGATTCAGAGAAATAAAGTGATTAGCTACTAAATAAAGTCAACAATCCAGCCATTCCCTTCTCCAGGGGATCGTCCCAACCCTGGGATCAAATCCAGGTCTCTTGCATTGGAGGTGGATTCTTCACCATCTGAGCAACCAGGGAAGCTCTCTTTTGGTTAAAATTAACGTCATCTTTCACTCTCACCACTCACCATATTGTCTCTAGCTCATTACTGCACTCAACTGTTAATCTAAATGTATAATAGGACCATTTCGTTAGGCCTGTTTTGGGGGTCAGCATTAACCCCCTTCCTTTAACAAAAGAGTAAGCCATGTTTTGTTGGCTTGTTCTTGAATGTGGCTTCCATCAATTATAACAATATTAAGGTTACACCTGCAAAACTCTTAGAAAGCCAGGCTCTATCTCAGGAGCACCTTATCATTTTCTTGAAGTAAAGCTTAGAGGAATTAAGTGATTTTTTTCCCCCAAGACAACAGTTCACATCTAGCATACTATATGCATTCTGTATACAAGTTAATCTAATCTGAACTCCCTCCAATGTAGCAACTTACTCTATTGCATTCATGACAGGTTCTCCTTCACTTGCACCTCTACCATCTGAATCTAGTTCTATCCATTAGGGTGTTAGGTAAGCATAATAATTACTGCCCTTATAGACGCATCTCTCTGGGTGATGACTTCCACCCGATTTTGCTCAGTATTCTTGAGAGCCCTCTATTGGCTTTCTGGGGAATAGCAGGCGGCCTCTGTTGGGGCCTGTGCTTGAGAAGTCTCAGACAGCTTTACTGAGCAGCCAGCTCAGTACAGCCCAACCAGCGCTGCTCATTTCAGCACCATCTGAAACACAAAACACGGTGAAGAAATCTGTGTTTGCCAATTGAAACACACAGACTTGGCAGTGAAATAGACTTCCATTTTCTCAACTTCCAAAAATATCCATCAAAACTAATTTCTCCAAAAATAAAATTCTGCTCTGAATCAAGGGCTTGTCGAGCTTTTCTTCAGCCAATAACTGTTTTTCACCCTCATCAAACCTCCTCCTCACTCTTACCCAACCATGGTGTACAGTACGATGGCATGCAGGTTGTAAATGTCACGTAACTCCTAAAACCACTTCCCCCACCTCCTCCCTCCATCCTTCTTTTTCCTCTTCCTTTCTTCTTACTCTTCTTCCTTTCTTCTCTCTTCTTTCCCTCTCTCCCTCTCTCCACTCCGCTTCTTCTTTCCACCCCTCCATCTCTTTCTCTCTCTATATTCTAACAAATTTGAATCAGAAGCTAGAAAGATGACTATTAATTGAAACCAGCCTCTTGAAGTTTACAGTCAAAAAGGAAAAATATGACAGTTATATTTATGACAAAGAATATATTAAGAATCCTAGGACAGGTTCTGGGGCTTCCCAGGTGGCACGGTGGTAAAGAATCTACCCTCCAATGCAGGAGACACAAGGGACAAGGGTTTGATTCCTGGGTTGAGAAGATCCCCTGGTGTTGGAAATGGCAACCCACTCCAGTACTCTTGCCTGGAAAATTCCATGGACAGAGGAGCTTGATGGGCTGCAGTCCACGGGGTCTCAAAGAGTCGGACACAACTGAACAACTGAGAATGCGCACAGCAAAGGTTCTATCTAGACAGACTCTTGTGGTTGCAATGAGTTACCTCAGGTAACAAGGGATTTATTGGAAGGAACGGAAGGGAACTTGAGCACAGGAACTCAAAAGAGCCCTAAAATCACATCTCAGAAAAAGCAGAAACTGGAGGGTGAATTTGAATTGGGCAGGGCCGGGGCGGGGAGAGGGGGGCAGTTAGGAGCTCACCACCAGGGTGCACAGGTACATCCTTTGTGTCCGGTTTTTGGTTTTTTTCTCACTTAATGATACATTTTCTCACCCACTACACAATTACCATTCAACTCTCCAAGGATAGACACTCATGCTTCTGGGTTAGGGGCAGCTGCAGGTAAGGGGCAATAAGGGCTCTAGACATTTCCAACAGCAGTAGGGCAGGATCTGACTACCACCATCCTCCAGACCTCCAGAGCATGGACCAGTCACTGGGGAGAGAAGAAGCTGAGGCAGTATCGAGCAAGCAGGGCTCATTTTCATGACAGCAGCCCTGCCAAGTGCCACATTTGACTGGTAGGCTCAACAACAACAACAGTGTGCCCTGAGCAGCTGGCGCTGTGGAAACATCCCTTTTCACATCTAGTTCCAAGCAAACTCCTCCCTTGCAAGTGGGGAAATAAGTTATATCTGGGGAACTTTGGGCTCAAAATCCATAGATATTTGGGTAGTGGGATGAGGAGGGGGATAGAAACTTTTAGCAAATGTTCTAACATTAAAGGTGGAGAAAATGATAAAAGGGAAGTCCTCTGACTTCTCACGTCTTGGGAGGCTAGGTTCACATCTGTCCTCTGCATGGTGTGAAATACCAAATGGCCAGTGAAGGGTGAACAGGTAAGGATGACTAAGCTTTAAAGAAAGCAGGACTTGAGACTTGAAATACTGACATTGGCTGGAGAGAAGAGGAATGTGACTGAGGGTGGAGGGCAATGGACTTCTCCTTGAGAAGGATTTTAGTGCCCCACCACCACACAGAGTTGGTTTCAACTATGAACTGAAATTACTGGGAGTGAAATTGCACCCTACTCTGCACCCACTTCCATTCAACAGGTACACACATACACATACAATTTCCTCCAAGAGTTGTGTGTATGTGTGTACAACTTCCTAACTCCCGAAGGTGACTATGCAAATACTATAAGAAAGGAGAGAGACAGATAGAAAGAAAGAAGAGGGGAAATAAGGAAAGAAAAAAGGGAGGAAGAAAGGAAGGAACAAACTGTAAATGGAATTGTGTGGATGGCTGCTGATGGATGTGGTTATCACACACTCTTACAGCAAAGCATGGGTAGAGCGAAGTTTAAGGTCTGCCTTTAGATTTAGTTATTGAGGGAAATTCACATTGTAGAGACCTAGCCAACAGCTTTGTAAAAACTAAAGTGCTCATTGATTTACCTAGAGAAGAACAAAACTTCTCACAATTTGTCAATATAATGGACACAAGCAATAGTCACTAACCAAAACCAGAAGTCAACAGAAACCCTGGGACTATGGAATGTGTTGTCTAGAGATATAACACACACTGGTGACCAAACAGCATTCTTTCATCCCACACACAGTTACCATGAACCACCAGCTGTGTGCCAAGCACATCATTAGGCCCCAAACACCCAGTTCCTGCTCTCATGAAGCTTACTATCTAGTGGGGATCCAGACACCAACCAATTAATCTCACAAAGAAAGGTAAAACTCAACTATGACAAGCACTTTTGAAAAAAAAAAAAAAAATCCACAAGTGCTATGAGAACACAGAATGGAAAATCTAATATATAGAACCTGGTAAAGGTCAAGGAAACCTTCTAGAGAAACTAACCCCTGAACTGCTATCTGATGGAGAAGGCAATGGCACCCCATTCCAGTACTCTTGCCTGGAAAATCCCATGGATGGAGGAGCCTGGTAGGCTGCAGTCCATGGAGTCGCTAGGAGTCGGACACGACTGAGCGACTTCACTTTGACTTTTCACTTTCATGAGTTGGAGAAGGAAATGGCAACCCACTCCAGTGTTCTTGCCTGGAGAATCCCAGGGACGAGGGAGCCTGGTGGGCTGCCGTCTATCGGGTCGCACAGAGTCAGACACGACTGAAGCGACTTAGCAGCAGCAGCCGCAGCAGCTATCTGAAGGATAAGAAGGATTTATTGGGGTTTGCATGGGCCTGAGGGATCAGTAGTTCTTCCTCTAGATGGAGAAGAAAGACCATATTAAGTAGTGGGAACAGCATATGCAAAGGCCCTGTAGAAAAAAGAAGCACAGTGAACTTAGCCTCAAAGTATAACAAAGAATACACTCATCTTCACACTGATTTCTGCCTCCATGTCTGTGTCTCTGTCTATCTGCCTCTCTGTCTCTCTCTCTCTTTTTCACACACACACACATTCACACACATGCTGCCCCTCCCAAGGAAAGGCCTCTCAAAGGCTATAGATATCAACCCCTTCAGAACATTGGCACTGGAGGTTCCCAGGGCTGTTGTCTAAGGCCCAAAAGCATTTTCATAACCAGTTCAGTCACAGCTAAGCTGTTGTGTTTGTGTGGTGGTGTGTGTGTGGCGGTGGGGAGGGATGGGTGGGGGTGTGCGGGGGTGGGGGGTGGATTATGAATGCATGTCTACTCACTTCCTCTCTCCAGACTCTCCCTTGATCTGCCGCTGCTGCTGCTGCTAAGTTGCTTCAGTCGTGTCCGACTCTGTGAGACCCCATAGACGGCAGCCCACCAGGCTCCCCCGTCCAGGCAAGAACACTGGAGTGGGTTGCCATTTCCTTCTCCAATGCATGAGAGTGAAAAGTGAAAGTGAAGTCGCTCAGTCGTGTCCAACTCTTAGCGACCCCATGGACTGCAGCCTACCAGGCTCCTCCGTCCATGGGATTTTCCAGGCAAGAGTACTGGAGTGGGGGGCCATTGCCTTCTCCGCTTGATCTGCTAATGAAGTGAAATTAACAGCAAGTGGATCAAGGCAGAAAAAGGCACAGTTGACACTCAGTGATTTGAGTCACTGGAGAGGATCATCAGAGTTAGCCATTGTGGGCACAAGTGGTGAATCATCCACCTTGGGATCCCAGGGCTGAAGCTACTGATCACTCCCGCCCATGAAAACCTGAGTTTTTATTTCAGGAATGATTCCCAAAGAGTGCTCCTTGGTACCTTAATTCTAGGGGATGTTAATAGGAGTTCTGAAAATAAATTTGATTGTATGGTCAAGTTGAACTGTTCTATGAAGACCTACAGGACCTTCTAGATGGTCCTTTATAACACCCAAAAAAGATGTCCTTTATATTATAGGGAACTGGAATGCAAAAGTAGGAAGTCAAGAGATACCTGAAGTAACAGGCAAATTTGGCCTTGGAGTACAAAATGAAGCAGGGCAGAGGCCAACAGAACTTTGCTAAGCGAACACACTGGTCATAGTAAACACCTTCTTCCAAAAACACGTGAGATGACTCTATATATGGACATCTGCTGCTGCTGCTGCTAAGTCACTTCCATCGTGTCCGACCCTGTGCGACCCCATAGATGGCAGCCCACCAGGCTCCCCCATTCCTGGGAATCTCTAGGCAAGAATACTAGAGTGGGTTGCCATTTCCTTCTCCAATGCATGAAAGTGAAAAGTGAAAGTGAAGTCACTCAGTCGTGTCCAACTCTTGGCGACCCCATGGACTGCAGCCTACCAGGCTCCTCCGTTCATGGGATTTTCCAGGCAAGAGTACCATCACCAGGTATCAATAATGAAATCAGATTGATTATATTATTTGCAGCCAAAGATATAGAAGCTCTGTAGAGTCAGCAAAAACAAGATCGGGAGCTGACTGTGGCTCAGATCATGAACTCCTTATTGCAAAATTCAGACTTAAATTGAAGAAAACCATTCATTTTGATCATTCAGGTATGATCTAAATCAAATCCCTTACGATTATACAGTAGAAGTGACAAAGAGATTCAAAGGGTCAGATATGATAGAGTGCCTGAAGAACTATGGACAGAGGTTTGTGACATTGTATAAGGAGGCAATAATCAAGACCATCCCCAAGAAAAAGAAACACAAAAAGGCAAAATGGTTGTCTGAGGAGGCCTAACAAATAGCTGAGAAAAGAAGAGAGTTTGCTAAAGGCAAAGGAGAAAAGGAAAGATAGACCCATTTGAATGCAGAGTTCCAAAGAATAGCAAGGAGAGATAAGAAAGTCTTCCTCAGTGATTGTTGCAAAAAAATGGAGGAAAACAATAGAATGGGAAAGGCTAGAGATCTCTTTAAGAAAATTAGAGATACCAAGAGAACATTTCATGCAAAGATGGGCACAATAAAGGACAAAATGGTATGGACTTAACAGAAGCAGAAGAGATTAAGAAACGGTGGCAAGAATACACAGAACTATACAAAAAAGATCTTCATGACCCAGATAACAACAATCGTGTGATCACTCACCTACAGCCAAACATCCTGGAATGCGAAGCCAAGTGGGACTTAGGAAGCATCACTACGAACAAAAGCTAGTGGAAGTGATGGAATTCCAGTTGAGCTATTCAAATCCTAAAAGATGATGCTGTGAAATTGCTGCACTCAATACGCCAGCAAATTTGAAAAACTCGGTAGTGGCCACAGGACTGGAAAAGGTCAGTTTTCATTCCAATCCCAAAGAAGGGCAATGCTGAAGAATGTTACTACCGCACAACTGAACTCATCTCACACACCAGCAAAGTAATGCTCAAAATTCTCCAAGCCAGGCTTCAACAGTACATGAACTGCAAAATTCCAAATGTTCAAGCTGGATTTAGAAAAGGTAGAAGAACCAGAGATCAAATTGCCAACATCCATTGGATCACTGAAAAAGCAAAAGAGTTCCAGAAAAACATTTATTTCTGCTTTATTGACTATGCCAAAGCCTTTGACTGTGTGGATCACAACAAACTGTGGAAAATTCTCAAAGAGATGGGAATACCAGACCACCATACCTGCCTCCTGAGAAACCTGTATTCAGGTCAAGAAGCAACAGTTAGAACTTGACAGGGAGCAACAGACTGGTTCCAAATTGGGAAAGAAGTATGTCAAAGCTGTATATTGTCACCCTGATTATTTAACTTCTATGCAGAGTACATCATGCAAAATGCTGGGTTGGATGAAGCACAAGCTGGAATCAAGGTTTCCAGGAGAAATATCAATAACCTCAGATACACAGATGACACCACCCTTGTGGCATAAAATGAAGGGGAACTGAAGAGCCTCTTGATGAAAGTGAAAGAGGAGAGTGAAAAAGTTGGCTTAAAACTCAACATTCAGAAAATGAAGATCGTGGCATCTGCTCCCATCATTTCATGGCAAATAGACAGGAAAATAGTGGAAACAGTGAAAGACTATTTTTTTGGGGAGGCTCCAAAGTCATTGCAGATGGTGACTGCAGCCATGAAATGAAAAGATGCTTGCTTCTTGGAAGAAAAGCTATGACCAACCTAGACAGCATATTAAAAAGCAGAGATATTACTTTGCCAACAAAAGTCCATCTAGATAAAGCTGCGGTTTTTCAAAGAAAGCTGAGTGCCAAAGAATTGATGCTTTTGAACTGTGGTGTTGGAGAAGACTCTTGAGAGTCCCTTGGACTACAAGGAGATCCAACTAGTCAATCCTAAAGGAAATCAATCCTGAATATTCATTGGAAGGACTGATGCTGAAGCTGAAACTCCAATACTTTGGCCACCTGATGCAAAGAACTGACTCATTGAAAAAGACCCTGATGCTGGTAAATATTGAACGCAGGAGGAGAAGGGGATGACAGAGGATGAAAATGGTTGGATGGCATCAAGGACTCGATGCACATAAGTTTCAGCAAGCTCCGGGAGTTGGTCATGGACGGAAAAGTCTGGCATGCTTCAGTCCAAGGGGTCGCAAAGAGTCAGACAGGACTGAGCAACTGAACTGATGGTCAAGTAAGCTTGGGACACTTTGGATTATAAAAAGTGAGACAGGTATCTGTTTTTCAGGAGTTCCCCAGCTGTTCGTGGTATCTCTTCAACCCTGGAGAAGGAATTCTAGTTTTAATTTCCTAAAACTGTTAAAATACTTTCCCAGAAGCCTTTGATTGAGGAGCATCTCACACATGTACTGTAAGACAGATTTGGGGAAATCTGGCTCTCCAAATTCTCTTAAAAGACCTTTGCCCTGGCTTTCTTGACCATGTCAGGACTCTCTTTAACACAATGGATAGCCCCTATTTCCCATTCAAGACTTGTATGAAATGCTACCTCATGAAGGAAACCTTCACCAATGCTCTAGTCTACATTTAGTGTTTGTATACTGGATCATACATTTTGGGCTATGTTTGTAAGAAATTCAGGACTTGGGAAATGTAATGTCTTATTCTATGGTCTGGTCCTGTTAGTCTCTCGTGTTTTATTTTTTCCACAATATTTACTTCTATGAAAAACTGCCTTGCACATATATACATATGCTTATCGGTTGCCTGTCTTCCCCTCTAGAATATGTGCTCCATGAAAACAAGAACTTGTCTCATCTGTCACCTACAACCCAGCACATAGTAGGGGTATAAATATTTGTTGAATGAATGAATGCTTGCTTTCAATGGTCTGTGGCTTATAACTTTTGTCCCATAAGAAGTATTACAATCCTCTTGAAAACGGGGACATATCAGTATGCTACAGCAGAAAGGGATCCAAGGTAAGTGAGAGGAAGCCTGAAATGAATCGTATCCTGCCGCTGTGTCCCCTGAGGGAAGGCTCCCGACCTCTCTGTGCTTCAGTTCCTCCTTCTGCACAGCAACTCACCATTGTACACCTACACCCAAATTAGAGTAAGCACACAGTAGGTCAATGAGTGACTAAATAAGCATTTATCACATCTACTAGATACTCGGTGAGTGTCCAATAAATATTTATTGAATAAAACGTAACACAATACATTCTTTGTTTATATGGTAAAGTGAAAGTTAAGTCACTCAGTCATGTCTGACTCTTTGCGACCCCATGGACTATAGCCTACAAAGCTCCTCTGTCCATGGAATTTTCCAGGCAAGAGTACTGGAGTGGGGTGCCATTTCCTTCCCCAGAGGATCTTCCCAACCCAGGGATCAAACTGGGGTATCCCACTTTGCAGGCAGACACTTTACCATCTGAGTTTATATTGTAAGGGGGACATAATCCTTTGGCAAAAAGAAATACGCATTTACTTTAAGTATTAGTGAATTTTACTGGCACATACGTTGGTGTCCAAAGGTTGACATTAGTCCATATTTAGACTTTCTCAGTTTCCACAGTCTGTTCTGTCTACCCTGATGAATGGCTTCCTTTTCCACTCATGGTCTTCTGAGTGGCTCAACGGCCACCTCCTCTCCCTGGCATTAAAGGACATTCAACACTGCAAGAAAGGGAGGCCTTGTTCCTCTGAAGACTGCCAAAAGCTGGGCAACCTCTTTACTGGTAGAAGTACTACTTCTGCTACTACTGGTGGTGGTTGTAGTGATGGCAGTAGTAGTCATTTGTCATGACAGTCACAGACACCACTTAGTGAGAGTATATTCTTATATGCCAGCAACTATGTGATGCTCTTTTTGTATATATCATTTACTCACCACAAGAATTCCAAGAGATTGATTCTATTATTTCCACTTAACAGATGAGGAAATGAAACTTGGAAAACATCATTTGCTCTAGGATTCATAAGCAGGTCAACCTACCTCTAGAACTACTCTTGCTGAGCTATAGAATCTATAAACACACATGAAGGGACTAGGAGTAGAAACAGCTCTGACATCCTCGCCATTTCCCTGCACAGGACATAGGAAGAGAAGCCAAGTGGCCCCACTGGCTAAGCCACAGGGGAGAATCTCACTCAGGTTGGATGTGGTTCAGGAATTGCCCAGAGAAGTTCTGGTTCCAGGGGTTCCCTCCCATTCTCTGGGGGCAGGGGGGTGCCTCAGAACTCCCTTATGAATAGTTATCCCTCTTCTGGAGGTGAAAGGAGCTGCTCACCACAGCAGGCAATGTACTACAGCTGGAAGTAGGGGGAATATGTTGACCAGGACCTCTGGATGTCTACTCCTTTCCCCGCTGAAGCTGAAACTTTGCCAGCAGCCCAAGGAGCTGAAAGAATGTTCCAGGAGCCCTGAGGTGCTAGGAAACCAACAGGGGATTTTAATTAAAAGCAACTTGCTGATCAGGTACATACTTAATGTTATAATTACCCAGTGATGACAGCCCCATGAAGTACAAGCGAGCAGGAAGTACTGACCAAGCAATTTTAAAAGGTTGGTCTAATGCTCTTCATTTTTCACTAAAGCCTAAATTGAGTTTGTGCTTTCAGGGAATAATGAAAAAGACAGAAAGGTGAATGACAATCCAGTTCCAAACATCCCAGACTGAAAAAAAATGAGTGAACTTTCCTCTGAAGCCAAATAATGACATTCATTCATTCATTTATCAGACTTTATACAATAACTGTTTTGTCCCAGGCACTGGGCCCCATGGTGGAAATATGGACTGTGGGAGGTGGGGGTATGAGGAGAAGGAAGAGAAGAAGGGGGAAGAAAAGAAGTGGAGAAGAAGAAACAGTCTTGCCTTCAGATGAGCGCATTATCTAGTGGGGGAGACAGACTCCTGGCTCTGAAACTGTAGGCTCAGCTCAGGAGCCAACTGGATCTAAATCCCTCCATAAGTGGCAAGAATTTCCAAGTCTCCAAGAAGTGTCCTCTTGGCCACTGGAAAGACTGGGTATGCAGCTGCCAGGGTCCCTAGGGACTCAGAGACAGAGTGGATTCACACTCAGAGCATGAGTGTGCCTTATTTCCCCAGGGAGGGGTCAGGAGGAAGCTTTTCTTCCCAGCCAAGTCAGCAATACAGTGGGACTTCAATTCTGAAGTCAGCGCAAAAGGTATAAATTGCATAGAGAAAAAACTATACTTGAAAAATCCCTTAAATTGTCTATAAAGTGCAGCATAGATGCTCTGCTTCATATTTACCACCTGGTTCAGAAAGGCTTTTTCACAAGATGGTTTAAGAACCACTGAGCTACATATACAAGGAAGAAGGAAAGGATCATCTCTATGCAGATGATGGACTTTCAAACCATATGGTCTTCACGATAATTATTAAATTGCTAGTGGTGAAAGGGGGATGAGCAGAGAATTTTCAAGAATTTTCTGCTAGCCTGCAGGGCTTTCTGCACAGTGTTTTAGTACCCAGCCTCTAAAATCTCAGTAAGTGTTAAGGGATTTGTTTGTTGTCCAGAGGGTTCCCCAGGATGGAGAGAAGGTTAAGATCTTAGGTCTGTGGGGACAAAAATGCTCAGGCAGGTCTGGGCTTTGTGCTGCCTGCAGATGGGATCCTACAACAGGTTCAGGAGGACAATATGGGTCAGCCTCTCCAAAGGGAGGCCAGTCCTGGAGGTGGTGGGCTGCAGCTGAACTCATAGGAAGGGCACAAGTCAGGGCCACAGAGATTTGGCTACCAGACAGCCAAGTAGTGGCCAAGTGGCAGAGACCTGGGCTGGACAATATCAACTCAGGCAGCACTTGGGTGGACTGATCTGCCACAGTATCCTCCTAGGGTTTGTATTCTGAGTACAACCAGGATATGCCTACTCTCCCCAGGGTCTCACCTCCTCTGGCAGACTCCCCAGACCCCCATCAATCCTGCTCCTTGCCCACCCAAGGAGGGCGCTCAGGCTGGTCACCCGTATCCCAGGACCAGCTTGCTCTCTTCCACCTGCATAAGTATCATCCCTTCTTCAAGGTCCCACCCAAACTCCACCTCCCCCCCCACCACAGCCCACATGGGAATGGCTCCCGGTCTGCCCATCCTTCCATAGCCCTTACCACTGGCTGTGTTCATCTGATGCCAGCTGTGTGGTGGCAAAGAGCACAGATCAGAGCCCAGCCTCCTGGCTTCCCATGTTACCCATGACACATTCATGAATCAAGAGCATGGACGTGGAGGTGGCTTGGGCCAGTCATGCCTCAGTTTCCCATCTGCACGTGGGGGGCAAGAAGAGTGCCTATCTCCACAAGGCTGTGAAGGAACTACAGGAGGCAAAGGATGTAAAGCACCTTGGGAGTGCCTGGCACAAGATGAAGTTCTCCACAAACATTTTTCTCTTTTTCAAAACTGAAGTATAGTTGATAGCTCTGATATGAGGTATTATTTTGCTGCATTTTAACCTCACAACAGAAACTACCTAAATGTTCATCAACAGTATAACGAATGAATGAATGAATAGCCATGCACTCACCCAACAGATGAGCACATAGCAATGAGAAGGAATAATCTATGACTACAGGCAATGATCTGGATGGATCTTACAAATATGACATTAAGGAAGCCAGAAACAAAGAGTACATAAGATACAAAAAGAGGACAGTGATTCTCTAGGACAGAGATACACCCAGAAGGGAAATAATGGGAACAGGGAATTTCAGGGTGCTGCCATGTCCTGCTTTTGATCATGGTGGGTGTAACAGAGGTATATTCATTTGGTAAAATTCTTTATGCTGTTAATGTCTGTGACTTTTTCTATGACTAATTTGTTGCAATAAAAGAATTTAAAAACAAGTGTGAAGCAGTCAACTATCAAGGATGCCCAAGAGCCTGGGAAAGAGAGAGAGAAAAGATATTCTCAGTGGTGACTGCAGAAAATGGCCATAATTCCCTTCTTGAGGTCTCCCGGCAGGGCCCTTGCCCACAAGCCCAAGGATGGCTTCATCTGGGGCCAGGATGGTCTAGGGGCTTCCCCTGCCTGGGCGTGGCAGCACAATCTGGTCTCAGACTGCTTCTCCAAGCATATTTTCCAGTACTTCCCAACGTGGACTGTAAACTCCTGTCAAGGCTGTTTCCTCAGGACACGGACAGAGTCCTTGCCAATCCCTGACCCTACACTTTCTCCCAATTCCTCCTCCTCTGCCCCGCCAAGCTTTATACCCACCTTCTCCAGGAAGCTTTGTCTTACTGCCCCAGCACTTCCTTAACTACCTAGTCTGTGGAATCCTGCCACAGCCAACCCAGGCCATTAGCGACTTAATGTGAAGAGATTCTTCACTAGGAGTTGTGTGTGTCCTTTCATCTGTCTTCTCACCCAGGTTCTCAATCCTTTGAAAGGAGACATCTTTTTCTGCATCCTTTCTGTCATGCCTAGCACAGTGCCAAACACACAATTAGAGGTGAATATATTCTCATTTGTTGGCCCAGTAGTTACATTGTGTCTTTTCCTGAATTAGAGTGGTAATTCTAATTAAGACAATTGACTGCCTTATTGGATTGTAAGGAAATGTTTTAAAATTACAATAGTACTTATTGACCAGAAAAAGCCCTTCCCTGCTCAAATCTCATTAATGGCTCCCCATTGACCTGAACATAAACTGCAAAGTCTTTCCCGAGGTTTACAAGGGCCTTTCCACCTGGCTGCTCCGTTCATGTCCTTCTCCACTTGCTCTTCCTTTGCTCTACCACACTGGACTGACCAGTTTTTCAAAAAGACCGCATTATCACTTGTGCCAGGACCTTCCTCTGGAACAGTATTCTTAACCCCACACTTCCCTCTCCTTTGACCAAATTTAATTCTCTCTCAGGTTTCACTGAGCTCATTTTCTCAGGAAGACCTTCCCTAAATGCCTGGACCAGTGGTTCTCAGTCTTTGGCAGGGGTCAGAATCTCCTGGAAGGGCTTGCTAAAACACAAGCCCTTAGTCTTTCTGAATCCTTAGGTTCAGGATGGAAATCTACGTGTTTAACCAGTTCCCAGGTGATTCTTGCCCAGATACCACACTTGAGAACCACCGGTCAAGACGAAGTGCCCCACCCCCTTGTTACAGTCTCCAAGGACATCTCTTCTTGCCCCTTCTATGTCTGCACTTGCTAGTATTTGTTCAGTGTTTAGCCTCCTCAACAACTATCACTGCCATGAGGACGAGGGAGTGCCTGAATGAAGGAAAATAGAACTCACGTATTTCTGTGGCACTCTAACAAAGCACTTTCACCTGTTGCCTCGTTTGACCTTTAAGACAGTTCTGGAGAAGGGCAGATGAGGAGGAGATTGCTCCTGTTCCTCAGATGGACCAGCTGAGGTTCAGGATGCTCAGGGCACATGAAGTTAACAGGCAGAGAGGAAATAAGAGGGAGAATATGAACTAAAACCTGCTTTGTCTTGTGTTTCAGACCTGGAGAACTTTTTCACTTTGTTACTCTGGTCTGGCCATATCTGCCTGTGGGGGAAGATAGAGAACAGAGCAAAAACTATTATTGATTTTTCTCTTCCATTCCCCTAGGTGCTTCTACAGCAGAAAGAACACCAGCCCATTATGTAGTGTTTATCCCATGACCTGTGGCACAAAGCTTGATTCCATGGAGGGGCATATGCTAAGCTAGCTAAGATAGTAATGCATTAATAATTCATAAACCTTCTCACCTTTCCTTGAGCATCACAGCCTTCCACCCAGGTGACAATAAGACAGGCAGATGGGGTGTGTCAGTGGCAAGGCTGTGAACCTTCTCTGCAGTGAGATCTATGTGGCCTCCTAACCTCTGGCTGTAAGTCAGGCTGTAAATCTGGCTGTAATCAGGCTGGCAGCCTCACTGACCATCACCTAGGTTCACCAAGACTGGCCACCCAAGGTGGGTCAAGGAGTGTGACAGTGCCTGTTGATTCATTCTGAAATGTGGAGAAGGTCTCTCACACCATGGGACAGATGTCTCAAATCCAAGCTGTAGGAGTCAGGACTGGAGCAGCAAACTCCCAGCAGAGATTTCCAACAGTTCTGGAACCTTCCTCCATAAATACTCTCCCTGTCCTAAGTCACTCAGTTACAGTTCCTAATGGTACACAATCTAATGGGTATATTTGACAGCTGGAACTGAGAACAAGAGAAAACGCATAAACTTGTGGCTGCTATTATTAAGTGGGAATGTTAAGCAACTTTTACTGATGTAGACTATAAGCACTGTCAATATGGCTGAGGACTTCCAAACTTACACCTCCAATCCTAATGCTTCCACAGTCTGTCTGATTCCTCCACTTATATATTTCATAGAAATCCAACATATTCAGACTGAATTTTTTGTTTCTCCTCACAAACCAGTCTTCCACATCTTTGTAAATGACACCTTGGTTCTTTCCTATTATTTAAACCAGAAATTCAGGCTTCACCCTTAATTCTTTACCTGCTCTCACCGGATGCCCAGTCTATCACAGGTCCTTTTGGTTCTGACTCCAAACAATATCTCAGAGCCACCCATTCACTCTTCGCACTTGGACCACGCCAGCCCAGCTGCCATCATGTCTCACCTATGCTGGTCCAGCAGCCTCTCAATTGGCTTCCTGGCTACACCTCTACCCTCCTCCCCATTCATCCTCCATGCAACCATCTATGCAGTTTTCTTAACATGTATATCAGATTGTGCCATCCTCCCACTTTAAAGCTTTTCAATGGCTTTTCATCTATACTGTGTGGAATAAACTCATTTAAATAACTCATTCCTACAGCCTGAAGATCAGGCAATATCAGACCCTGCCAGGCTCCCCAGCCTCTTCTGTGTTCCTTTTGTTTGGGGGTCATATTTCAAACTTGTTTGGCTTCTCCCCACCTCTCAGCCTTTGTATTTACTGTTCCCTCGACCAGAAAGTTCTCCTCTTATCCCAAGCCCCCACTCAACCTGAACAGGATGGGTCTTTCTCAGCCTTCATATATCAGTTTTCACATCCTCAGAGCCTTCACTACATGCAAAATCTATATTAACACTCCCTGGGTTCTCTTTTATTTCACAAATTAATATAATTTACTTAGTCTTTCCCTTCAATCTTTCCCAGCATCCTGGTCTTTTCCAATGAGAAAGATTGAAGGCAAAAGGAAAAGAGGGTGGCAGAGGATTAGATGGTTAAACAGCATCACCAACTCAATGAACATGAAACAGAAAACTTCAAGAGAAGTGGAGGACAGAGAAGCCTGGTGTGCTACAATCCATAAGATCGCAAACAGTCAGACATGACTTAGTGAATGAACAACAAATTACAACAACTTAGTCATCTACTGTTTGACATTTAGGTTGTTTACAACTTCAGATTAATAACCCTGAGTTAAATATCCTTGCAATTAAATCTTTGCATATCCCATGATTATTTTCTTAGAATAAAGCCCTATATTCATACACATTTATTTTACTTGACATCCATTGATTACCACTTTCTCTGTACCAGGCAATATTCGAAATGTTTTACTAATATGAGCTCCTTCACGAGTGGTGTGTGCACACTTTTTTTATAGTTAAATACAAGAGCTTAGAACCCCATGAACAGTATAAAAAGGCAAAAAGAAATAACACTGAAAGATGAACTCCCCAGATCCGTAGGTGTCCAACAGGCTACTGGAGAAGAGTGGAGAAATAACACCAGAAAGAATGAAGAGACAGAACCAAAATGAAAACAACACCCAGTTGTGGATGTGACTAGTGATAGAAGTAAAGTCCAATGCTATAAAGAACAATATTGCACAGGAACTTGGAATGTTAGGTCCATGAATCAAGGTAAATTGGAAGTGGTCAAACAGGAGATGGCAAGAGTGAACATCAACATTTTAGGAATCAGCGAACTAAAATGGACTGGAATGGGCAAATTTAACTCAGATGACCATTATGTCTACTACAGTGGGCAAGAATCCCTTAGAAGAAATGGAGTAGCCCTCACAGTCAACAAGAGTCCAAAATGGATGCAATGTACTTGGATGCAATCTCAAAAACGACAGAATGATCTGTTTGCTTCCAAGGCAAACCATTCAGTATCACAGTAATCCAAGTCTATGCCCAACCAGTAATGCCAAAGAAGCTGAAGCTGAATGGTTCTATGATGACCTACATGACCTTCTAAAACTAACACCAAAAAAAGACATCCTTTTCATTATAGGGGACTGGAATGTAAAAGTAGAAAGCCAAGAGATACCTGGAGTAACAGACAAGTTTGACCTTGGAGTACAAAATGAAGCTGGGCAAAGGCTAACAGAGTTTTGCCAAGATATTACACTGATTATAGCAAACACCCTATTTCAACAACACAAGAGATGACTCTACACATGGACATCACCAGATGGTCAATACCGAAATCAGACTGATTGGATTCTTTGTAGCCAATGATAGAGAAGCTCTATACAGTCAGCAAAAACAAGATCGGGAGCTGACTATGGCTCAGATCATGAACTTACAAAATTCAGACTTAAATTAAAGAAAGTAGGGAAAACCAGTAGACCATTCAGGTATGACCTAAATCAAGTCCCTTATGATTATAAGGTAGAAGTGACAAATAGATTTAATACCAAAGAATATTCAAACTACCACACAATTGCACTCATCTCACACACTAGCAAAGTAATGCTCAAAATTCTACAAGCAATTCTTAACCAGTATGCAAACTGAGAACTTATAGATGTTCAAGCTGAATTTAGAAAAGGCAGAGATCAAATTGCCAACATCCATTGGATCACAGAAAAAGCAAGAGTTCCAGAAAAACACCTACTTCTGGCTTTATTGACTACGCCAAAGCCTTTGACTGTGTGGATCACAACCAACTGTGGAAAATTCTTCAAGAGATGGGAATACCAGACCACCTTACCTGCCTCCTGAGAAATCAGTATTCAGGTCAAGAAGCAACAGTTAGAACTGGACATGGAACAACAGACTGGTTCCAAATTGGGAAAGGAGTACGTCAAGGCTGTATATTGTCACCTGTCTTATTTAACTTATATGCAAAGTACATCATGCGAAATGTCAGGCTGGATGAAGCACAAGCTGGAATCAAGATTTCTAGGAGAAATATCAATAACCTCAGATACACAGATGACACTACCCTTATGCCAGAAAGTGAAGAGGAACTACAGAGCCTCTTAATGAAAGTGAAAGAGGAGAGTGAAAAAGTTGGCTTAAAACTCAACATTTGAAAAACAAAGCTCATGGCATCCAGTAGATGGGGAAACAATGCAAACAGTGAGACTTCATTTTCTTGGGCTCCAAAATCACTGCAGATGGTGACTGCAGCCATGAATTGAAAAGACGCTTGCTCCTTGGAAGAAAAGTTATGACCAATCTAGACAGCATATTAAAGAGCAGAGATTACTTTGCCAACAAAGTTCTGTCTAGTCAAAGCTATGGTTTTTCCAGTAGTCATATATGGCTGTAAGAGTTGGGCCATAAAGAAGGCTGAATGCTGAGGAACTGATGATTTGTGGTGTTGGAGAAGACTCTTGAGAGTCCCTTCAACTGCAAGGAGATCAAACCATCAATCCTAAAGGAAATCAGTCCTGAATATTCATTGGAAGGACTGATGCTGAAGCTGAGGCTCCAATACGTTGGCCACCTGATGCAAAGAGCTGACTCATTGGAAAAGACCCTGATGCTGGGAAAGATTGAAAGCAGAAAGAGAAGGGGAATATAGAGGATGAGATGGTTGAATGGCATCACCAACTTGATGGACATGAGTTTGAGCAAGTTCTGGGAGTTGGTGATGGACAGGGAAGGCTGGCATGCTGCAGTCCATGGGGTCTCAAAGTGTTAGACATGACTGAGCGACTGAACTGAACTGACACTAGTTTATATATGTATATATATGTGTACATATACATGTACTGACATATATATGTATAGTGACATATATATGCATAGTGAACTGACACTAGTTTATATGTATATACACACACATATCATAAACATATATATGTATAGTGAACTGACATTAGTTTTTATATATATATATATATACACATATCATATACATATATATGTACATATATATGTGCATATATATACACACACACACACACATATATATATATCCTGGAGAAGGGCATGGCAACCCACTTCAGTATTCTTGCTGGGAGAATCCCCATGGATGGAAGTGCCTGGCAGGCTATAGTCCATAGGGTTGCAAAGAGATGGGCATGACTGAGTGACTAAGCATATACATATATATAATTTTACTGTTCTAAGAACACTTAACATGAGCTCTACTCTCTTAACAAAATTTAACAGCTTTGCACAATACACAGGAGAAGGCAATGGCACCCCACTCCAGTACTCTTGCCTGGAAAATCCCATGGATGGAGGAGCCTGGTAGGCTGCAGTCCATGGGGTTGCTAAGAGTTGGACACGACTGAGCGACTTCACTTTCACTTTTCACTTTCATGCATTGGAGGAGGAAATGGCAACCCACTCCAGTGTTCTTGCCTGGGGAATCCCAAGGACAGGGGAGCCTGGTTGGCTGCCGTCTATGGGGTCGCACAGAGTCAGACACGACTAAAGTGACTTAGCAGCAGCAGCAGCACAATACATTATTGCTAGCTACTGGTACAGTGCTGTCCAGCAGCTCTCCAAAATTTATTTATCATCTGTAACTGAAAATTTATACCCATTGAACAACAACTTCCCATTTCCCTTTCCCTCTAGCCCCTGGCATATTCATTTTTATAGTTCTTTTTCTTTTCCATGCCCTTTATCATATTTTTTAATTATATATTTTATTTGTGACTTTTTTTTTGGTCTGTCTTCTTCATTGTACTGGAGGTCTTTGAGAGGACAGGAACAACCTACCTTATTTTCCCTGTAAACAATGCAGCCCACTGTAATTCTGGTGCATGCCATGGCCTGGCATACAAGGGGGCTCAATAAGTATTTATGAAATGAACCAGTAAAGGAGGAGGCACTGTGGCCCTTAACATACATTATGAAATTTAATCTTCACAGTCATCCTATTACTATCATCATTTCGTCTCCACACTTGAACACAGCAAGGCCCACAGGTAAAGAGACTTATGCCTAGGTCAGTCTGACTCTTGGCATGCACTCATGTCGCACAAGCTGCACCTAGATGCCCAAGTAACCCATCTGTTTATGCAGTGCCATCCTCATTTCTTGAGAACAATGGAAGATTTACCCTCTTCTTCCTGCTGTGAAGAGACTGCTGCCTCACGCTGCTGGGAAAAAGGAAATGTAAAGATAAGAATCTTGATTAATTAGGCTCATATATAACCTTTAATTAATTGGTCAATATTCAAGGATCACATCCTTGAACTTTCGAAAAAATTAACAGAAGAACTCCTAAAAATTAATTAGTAGAAATCAACACACTGACAGAAGTCTCCCTGCTTCCCTTAAATAAGTGGTTGCAGGAGTTTACAAGTTCTGGTTCTTGCTCTAAGTGGACTGGAGAGAATAGAGGCCCCGCCTATTTTGCATGTCCATGGCTCTACAGGTCCTAGGCCAATCCTCATCAAAACTGTTTAGTCTTTCCAACTCTTCAATTATTTAGCTGTTTATTTCCCTGTAATTTTCTATGTGTGTAGAATCATCAAATTTTAAAATCAAAAGTACCCTAAAGATCATGTTTTGTTTCTTTAATGTGTGACCCCATTAATACAGATGACATTAATTTAAATTCATGATTAGATAGACATCAAGTGAGAGGTATTGTGACTCCTTCAGTTAAAATATGCATATTCTCTTTACTGATATGCCGTCTCATCCCAAGAAAGATGTGAGGAGACTGCCTGATTAATATACTGAACTTCTCTGATGGAGGAAGGGCGAAAACGGATGACATGGAGCTGTAGGTCAGGACTCTTTGCTCTAGCATCAGGAAAATCTGAGGTTGAATTTTGACTCTACCACCTTCCAGCTATGCAGCGTTGGGTAAGTGATTTAACCCAGCCCCAGATCTCTCATCGGTAAAGTAGGAACTTATAATAGAGCTGGAGAAGACTCTTGAGAGTCCCTTGGACTGCAAGGAGATCAAACCAGTCAATCCTAAAGGAAATCAGTCCTGAATATTCATTGGAAGGACTGATGCTGAAGCTGAAACTCCAATACTTTGGCCCCCTGATTCGAATAACTGACTTACTGGAAAAGACCCTTGTGCTGGTAAATATTGAAGGCTAGAGAAGGGAATGACAGAGGATGAGGTGGTTGGATGGCATCACCAACTCGACAGACATGAGTTTGAGCAAGTTCCAGGAGTTGGTGATGGACAGGGAAGCCTGGCATGCTGCAGTCCATAGGGTCGCAGAGTCGGACACGGCTAGTGACTAAACTGAACTGATCATAGGATTGTTGTGAGGAGTAAAATAAATACTGCATGTAAAGTGCTCAGTACAGCATCTGGATCATAATAAGTGTTCAGTAAATTACTACAGCTACTGCTAGTCATGTAAGTTGTCATACTGAAAGCACCTACTGTGTGCCAGGCATTTTACATACAGGTCCTCACTTACTTCTCCTCTATCTATTGAGGTGGATTTCACATGTGAAGAAGCAGTCTGAGGGTGAGTTAGTAATTTTCTGAAGGTCACCAGCTAGTAGGTACAGGAACAGATATTGAACCCAGATGGATGTTAATCCACCATCAGGCTGCTTTCACCAAATCACACCTCCCATTTAAGTGGGTAAAGAAGGACTGGTGATGTTGTCTGTCTCCCTTTGACATGCACAAAAGGCTGAAGGTGTGTGTAGGTGTTACACAGAGGGGACAGAGGTTTCAATTTGCAGAGAGGCATCATAGGTAGAAGGACCTGTGTCCCTCCTGAGGGCACACAGCTGAGAACTCAGTATAAGAAAGAATGTCTAACAAGTGAAGTTCATGAGTTAGAAGGAATGCTTAATTGGAAATAAGGTGTCCTCACGTCTTTTCTGCCTCTAGGATTCTATAGTAAGTTAGACTGCATTTCTTAGTTTTACCTTTCAGCCAGGTAATCATAACTGTTCTTATGTAACTGCACGTGCTGGGCAGAGAACTGTGCGGATGGTATCCAGCAAACTCAGGACCCTGACCCAAGGTAGGAAACATCTAGAAGGTGTGAACGTGCATCTCTGTGGGATTAGAACTGGGTTCAAGATTATTTACTTGTTTATAAATTACTGAGAATATGAATGTGGAATACATGCTCACATACTGCAGACGACAAGTTTTTTGGGTATTAAATCAGCAAATTGATGAGAAGAAATCACAGGATCCTCTGAGACTATGCAATTAGGTGGGGAAAGCGGGAGGAGGAGTTTTCTCCCAACTTCAAGAATTCAGAGTTCTCAGTTAAAACCCACGCAATTCATCTTGGAGTCTTTCCATGATTGGGCCCCAAAGGCTTCTATGTAATGTGTTTCTATAGCCAAAAACATAGGAAAGAAAAAAAGGAAAAGGGAAAATAAAAACCAAACAGAAGATCTCATTCCGACTGTACCAAATCATGGTACAAATACCACTGGGCTGTAGCTGAGTGTGATCTGATCCCTGACACTTTAGAAAGCAAAAAATTCACAGGTGGGAAACCAGAAACAAGCGGTTTTAACAGTAAAAGGAACACTGGGGTTGCTCTAAATTATTGGGATTCTTCAGTTCATGTGCAAGAGCACTAGGGGAGGTATAAGTGATGTCTACAAAATTATAAATTAAAATATAAGAACACGGAAGAAACTAAAGGCAGAGGTATATTTTGGAAAGTAAGTGGAAGCATTCTCTAATTAAGTGAACAAAACCCCATGAAACCTATTACTCCCACGAGGCAGAACTGGCTGAAAGAATAAATGGTTCAGTTCAACAAATACCAATGAGAATTAGAATTAAGAGTGCTAACATTTTTTTAAATTAAACTTTCTATCTTGAGGTAAATGTAGATTCACATGTAGTTTTAAGAAATAATAAGTGATCCTGTTGGGTACCTTTTACCCTCTTGCCCTCATGGTAATGTCTTATACAACTAACAACAGTGCAACCAGGATACTGACAATGATACAATCCAGCAGTCTTAGTCAGATTCTACCAGTTTTACTTGTTCTCATGTGTGCACACATGTACATGTATGTGTGGTTGCTGCTGCTGCTGCTAAGTCGCTTCAGTCGTGTCCGACTCTCAGCGACCCCATGGACTGCGGCCCACCAGGGTCCTCCGTCCATGGGATTTTCCAGGCAAGAGTACTGGAGTGGGGTGCCATTGCCTTCTCCATGTGTGGTTAGTTCAATGCAATTTTATCACATCCTGTATCCACCACCACCAGTCAAGGTACAAAACATTTCCATCACCACAAGGATGTCTCGTGTTGCCCTTTTACAACAACACCCACCGCTCTTTCATTCCCATCCCCAACACCCAGCAATTGCTAATTGGTTCTTCAACTCTATAATTTTTTCATTTTAATAATGTTACATAAGTGAATCATAGGAGCTCTAACATTTTATGGATAACAGCATATAATTAAAGATGAGGAACATCCCTTGAGGTAATAATTCAAAACCAAAGTTGAACTATCCTTTTCACAAAGTATCTCTCATGTGTTAATAGGGGGTTACATAGAAACAATGGGTCTTATGGAGTTGAACTTTTGACATTCACTTTGTTTTATTTAGCAACTTGAGTGGATGGGGCAGGATGCAGAGCATCCATGTCTCACTAGAGGGGCCATGTACTGGAGACAGGATCCCCCCTATAGACGATAACAGGAGTGACAAGAAGATGCAGGGTCTGGAGGGTCCAGTGTAGACAAGAGGTTGTTCAGCAAGTGGTCAAGTCTGGGTAGGATCCAGGCTGGGACTGCAAGAAAGACCGTGGAGATGAAATTGGCCTCTGTTCACTCAAGAGCCAGACCTATGCATTAGAGATGTGTGTAAAGAAGGTTGAAAGAAGCTGAAGTTGTTGAAAACAAACCACTTCAAGAACTTTAAAAACATGACTTCACTGTATGTATTAAATAAACAATAGATGGTTCCAAATAAATGGAAGAGAGGCAGGGAGCAAAAAGACCAGGGAGGAGGCCACAGTAGTAAGAAGAGAATGTGAATTAAGATAATGGCAGAGAAGCTGGCAAGAAGAGAGTAATCACTTGTGAAAAAATAAACAGAAGGTTCAAGACTGACTAGAAATGTAGGGGAAAGGGAGGGGAAAGTCATGGATGACTTACCCCAAATTTCAAGCCCAAGTGAACAAGAAGATGGAAGTGACCAAAGTTTCAGCCTGAGTGAACAGGAAATCCACAAGTGGGAAAAGACTAAGGGGAGGACAAGATGGTTTGGTCAGGTTAAGACTGAGTTAGTAGGAGGACTTCTTTTAGGAGAAATGACCATAGGAAGTTGAAAGATGTGATATGAAGTTTGGAAGAGATAAAAGAGATTGCTTTCGACAATCATGTTCCCAGTTCAGACACCATGATCAAGTGGGAATTCATTCCAGTGATGCAATGTGGGCTCACCATCCACAAATTAATCAGTATGATACACCACATTAACAAAATGAAGGATAAAATCATATGGTCATCTCAATAGATGCAGAAAAAGCATTTGACAAAATTCAACATTCTTTTACGATAAAAACTCTCAACAAGTGGGTATAGAGGGAAGATACCTCTATAGAATAAAGACCCATATGTGACAAGCCCACAGCAAACATCGTACTCACCAGTTAAAAGTGAAAACTTTTCCTTTGAGATCAGGAATAAAACAAGGATACTCACCCTCACTTTTATTCAACATAGTATTGGAAGTCCTAACCAGAGCAATTAGGCAAGGAAAAGAAATAAAAGGCATCCAAATCAGAAAGGAAGAAGTAAAACTGTAACTCGTTGAAGTCAGGGGAGATTTCTAAGGGAAAGTGTGTTAAGAAAGCCATAAGGTTCTTTTGAAAAGGATGAGAAAAGGAAGACAGCAGAGAATATAGATATGGACTAAAAGATAGGGAAAAGGGTTAACAAAGGACTCAAAACAACATGGACTCATGAAAAGGAAGGTGAGAATTTCAAGTAGAGGTTAAGCGATATTCCAAATTGTTGAAAAGGAAAAAAGAGACAAAGAATGACAAGGATAAGCCTTTGAAATCTTCTGCTTTGGGAGCTGTGATCTGAGGCTTATCCAAAGGAAGAAATTTTTAATGATGGAACTTCTGGTAATGTGATAGGGATTTTTGTTGTTGTTGCTAAGAAAAGGTAATTTTATTGGAGGGCTTTCCTGGTTGCTCAGTGGTTAAAAAATCCACCTGCCAATGCAGGAGACCTGGGTTCAGTCCCTGCGTTGGGAAGATCTACTGGAGAAGGAAATGGCAACCCACTTCAGTATTCTTCCTGGGAAATCCCACGGACAGAGGAGCCTGGTGGGCTACAGTCCATGGGCTTGAAAAAGAGTCAGACAGGACTTAGTGACTAAATAACAACAAACAATTTTATTGGTGTCTCTCAAATCCCACCATATGGCAACTACCAGCTCTCTTATTAGAAATGCCTTTGCTCATCCATGAGCATGGATAATGTCCAGAAGTTCTACCAGCTGGCTATGGAAAAATCAAGGCAGAGGAGAAAAAAAATCAAGAAAACAAGATAACAACAGTTATTATTGAGATTTCTTGGTAGTAATAATTTATTAGCAAAATCTACACTTAATTTTAACATCTATTATGCACTGGAGGGTCTACTAAGGCATATACACTGTTGGCAGCCATGAAAATGCACTGCTCAGATCTCCTGTTACAGGAGTACAGCTGACCAAAAGCCTCAGTAGCCATTCCTCTGGCTCCATAGCAAGATCATGCTTCAGCCAGACAATGACTGAGAAAAGCAGTGGTACGATAATATTACTATCAGCCCTATCCTTTGAGGGGTGAGAGCCTACCAACAAGTAGCTTTGGCCCAAGGGCTCCCTTCTGGCCTGGCCAAATCTTTATTGGAATGCCTTCCTTCCACTTGCTTGCCTTTATAGATGTCAGACCTGCATCAAGATCTGAAAACCAACCACTTTTTCCGGCTTCCTTTACTTTTTCTTTCAAGGCATTTCCCCCAATAAATCTGTTACACATGTAATCTTGTCTTGGCATCTGCTTCTCAGAAGACTTGGACAGAAACAATGCTTTATTCCTTTTTGCAATTATGATAACCCAAGATATACATACTATTGTTCCCATTTTCCAGATAAGAAAACTGAGGCACAGAGTACTTAAGTGCTTGCTGAAGATCATTTAGCTAGTTCATCGGCAGAGCTGAGGTTCAAACAAAACCATGTGTGCCTGACAAGAGTCAGCGCTCATCTCCCTAGCTACCCACACTTGCCAGTCTTTCCATCATCTGTCACACTGCAGCTACATGGGCCATATTTCATGTCTTGAACACACCTGGTTAGTCTGCCTTGGGCTTTGGCCCACACTGTTTCTTCTATCTGAAATGTTCCTCTTCTCTAGAAGGCAGGCTCCTTCTCCTCTTTTGGGTTTTGGCAAAGGAGTACTCCCTGACCTCCTGAAGTAAGCAGTGATGTTTTTGTCTTTCTCTACCTCTGCCCCTGGTTTATTTCCTCCACAACACTCACTTCAATATAAGATTATTCCCACTGCTTTTCTGCATAGTGTTTTTCTCTGGTTTTGCCCCTGGAATGCAAGTCTCATGATACCAAGTGTCATGTCTTTCTCTTTCTAGTGCATTGATAAACCCTAACTCAGAGCTGGGCACACAGTCTATCAATACATGTGTGTGCTGAATAAAGCAATGTATTTGCATGGCACTTTACCATATACATTCTCTCATTTTAAAAAGCAAAGAGAACACAAAGAGAAGAGGTTAAATTCATTGAACTGGGAGAAAAAAATCATGCTTCACATTTCTCTAATGGTCCCAGGTGCCAGGGTGTCTCTAATAATGGGAAAATCTGTAGCTTGAGAGAGCAAGTCCACCTTGAGAGAAATTGCAGTGTTTTTCCTGGAAGGAATGTGTATAAAGCCAGCAGTTCATGCAAGTCACATTGTGCCAACAAACACCTCCTATCTTCAATCCTGAAGGACACTGGATGTCAAGCAGGGCTGATATCCATCAGAAGTGTTGGAGATGTCAGCCGAGTCCTCTGGCTTGATGCTACTATGTTCAATGGGTTTGCCCCTGACAGTCCAGGACAGAACTCTGCTGCTGACAATCGGCAGAGTCAGTGGCTAATTCAATGACATCTACTCAATATGATTGTGACCTCTTTGCCACTTTAAAGTGACCTTTTCAGGGCATGTGCACTCCGTGGGACTGCTCCTTAGCCCCCACTCTTACTGAGCAGCTAGTGAGAGCTATTTCAAGGCAGTGGGGTTAGAGTTAGGGTTGCCAGAGGTAGAAGGAGGAAACACACTCTGCCTTTCCTAGCTGGGAGGGAGACCCTTTCTGTTAGATCTACGACAATAATTCCTGAGACTTTTAAGAGGAAATGCAGCTGCTTCCCTGGAGCAAGCTTCTTCCTCACTAAACTCCAACACCTAGATCAGCTCCTACATCATCCTGGAAGCCACTGGGTCCAGCACCAAATTCTGATCTATTCCACCCAACATCAAATAATACCAGCATCATTTGACCTCTATTGGAAAACTGTCACCTTACACCTTACAGAGGACTTCACTTGTCTGTCATTGTATGATAGTAATCATCACCATCCTCATCATTGCCTTCATCATGGTCATCCTCATCATCCAATAATCCCATGCATTTCAAACATATCCTTAAAGTGTCTTCAGGCACATGGTCTCATTTAACTCTGACAACAATTCTCCTTTCATAAAAGAAATGCACTATTTAGGACTTTTGTTACAATGGCTAGAGTGCTAGTTCTTACTAGCTTCACCCAAAAAGGGAAGATGTTGCTAGGACTCAGGCTATCTCAGAGAGCTCACGAACAGGCAAAGAGCTGGGCACACTGGTGCCAGAGCATACTGGTACCTGGGCCTGCAAAACTCCCACAACCCTTCTCACCTTCTCTCATCTGCACCTTTCTGCTAATCTGCTTTGTTTGTTTTTCATCTGTGAACTGACTTCCTCTGCTCCTCAGCGACCCCTCAGTTTGACATGTAACAATTCACATATCCAGATACTTATAGATTCACATTCTTTTTTTCTCTCCTGACACAACTCACTCCTACCCCCAAATGCCAGGATAAGAAACTGTTGGCCCACCTTTGTTCAGATATCCATCCCTAGATCACATGACCATGGCCATGGGAGCATGAAGGTAGGGATTGTGGTGAAGGAAAACCTAGGCTGGCAAAAAGTCTGTCTAGTACAAAGAAACTGAGAGTTGAAGAGACAAATTTACTTAAGTAGATAATGTGTGTGAAATCACCTATTATTCTTCCTAGTATATGCCACTGCTCCAAAATACAAATTAAAATTGTTATTGATATAGTTATCATTGCCCAAAGTCATATTGCCAGTAAGAGAGAACTCAGAACTTGAAACCAGGTCTCTGGATGATCAAGGTGTCTCTACCCAGAGCCCAAAGTTCTCTGGGGGCAGGGACTAATCTATTCAGCATCGTATCCTTGGCATCTAGCCTGGTGCTTGGCAGTAAACTAGCTCTTTACTTTTTGAAAAATAAACAATTGTTTCCACTATTGTTGGAAACACAGCAACATCAAAGTTCTTCTCAGGGCACAGAAAGACAAGGATGTGGGGAAAAAAACGCAGCCTGACTCTGAGCAGCCTGGAGGCTGTAGGGGTGTTCTCCCACTCCTGCTCTTCAGGAAGTGGAAAGAGGTCACTCGGATCCTCAGGAGATGGGGTCTTCCTCCTCCACGTCATCTCCCATCTCTATCTCAGCTCCAGGAACTGAACTCACTCCAACTCTCTGGTAACTGGAGTGAAAGGAAGGGCAGTAAAACCTGTTCATGTGTACAGAGCGGCTTTTGACAGTATGATGAGCAACACATTGGGGGTGTGGAGCAAGGGGAGCTGGCAGCATCTCCACCTTTCAGAGAGATGCCAGCTCAGTGTGTGGCATGCACAAGGCTTTCACAGCCCACTAGGAGTTGGCGGGTTTAGCGGACCTTGTCTAAGGACCAAAACTACATGGGAGTGGAAGAATTTTTAATTTCTATGGTAATAAGGAGCTTAAACTCCAGTTCTATTTACAGGCTAAACTTATGAGCTACATCCCTACGCCCCAGGCTGATCACTATGATATGCAGATTTACCAGGGACTAGGGAGAATCTACATGCAGAGGAATTAGAGTTCGCAGATGAAAAGAACTACTTGATTAAAGGAGTCGACAAAGATGGAAACAAAGAAGGGACTAAAGAAAAAAGTCCTTAAAGACCTATCGAAAATATGCCACGTGGAGTACAAGTCACCTGTCTGAAAATCCGAAACTCTTGCAACAGCTATGTGGGCAAAACAAGTGTACCAGGCATCCTGGTGTGGTTCCTGGGAGCTCTCTGCTTCTGCTCTCCCTGATCCGTGGTTCATAGGCAGTAGTGTGTAATGGAAATCCAGGCTGCCTGTCACAACTGTGCATTCCTAGGCATTTTTGCCACTTGCAAAAAAGCCAGTTTCTACCTTTTGGCAAAAATATATACACTGGCTCAATATTTGAAAGGCAAAATTCATTATCTGGCTGGCACTAGATGACAGTTTCCAGGGCGGTAGAAAGATTAATATATTTACATAAAGAAAGCCTGCAGCCCACTCTACATTCTGCAGGACACTCCACTGAACAACAGCAGAATGATAGGTTGAAGGGGAACCTTCTAGAAAATAGTCCCTGTTTCACTGAGGCCTAGAACTCAAATGAGCACATCAAAGAAGGCAAAATAAAGTTATTTTCTTGTGTCCTTATATCCCTTCAAAGAAGTTTATTCCTTAAGAAAAAAAAAAAAGAGATTGTAAGGAAATGTTCTCCAGACTGAAGGTAACTGGAGTAGAAGTACTATAACCAAAACAGTCATTTGCTTGGTATGTAACTTCTGTATTAAGTATAGTCAAAGTGATATTTCTGCAAGGTGATCTGATCAAATTACAAGGTTCACTTGTCCTAAAGAGATATTCAACCATTTTGTTGTTCTGCTCATGCTATTCAGCTGATTGATGAATTGCAACAATGCTGTTTTGTCCGGGACAACTTGAGGGCTTACAACTGTCTTATGAATTAGGATGTTTTGTAATTCCCTTTGAAGGTGAAGGAGTGTTAAGATGCTCAATTGTGTCCCACTCTTTGCGATCCTATGGACTGAAGCCTGACAGACTCCTCTGTCCATGGAGTTCTCCAGGCAAGAATACTGGAGTAGGATAGTCATTCCCTCCTCAAGGGGATTTTCCCAACCCAAGGATCAAACCTGGGTCTCCTGTATTGCAGGCAGATTCTTTACCGGCTGAGCCACCAGGGAAGCCCTAACTGAAACACAAAGAGACTGAGAAGTGGCCCAGAGTCACAAAGTAAAACCATCACCGCACCAAAGGGAAGTGGAGACACAAGGACTCCAAGTGAAAGCATCTGAGCTCTAGCCCTGTTGTTACCTCGGCAAGCTCTTTTACTACACTGGCTCTTCAATTCCCTTGTTTACAAATGAAGGTTTCCAAACTTGGCCTTCCTGCCTCCCAGGGTTGTCCTGAGGACAAAGTGTCCTTGTGCTGCTTGAGTGCAGAGTGTAGGGGGAGGAGGTGACACAGTCACAGTTGGTGAGGATGGAGGAATAGGCAGCTACCCAGACAGCAGTGCCTTTAGTTCCCATTGAGGAGTGAGGACAGAGAAGCCATAGGCCCTGAGGTAAAGAGCAAACAGGTGAAGAGCAAGTGTGGCAGAAGCAGGTATGACAGACCTGGGAGGCCCAGAGCCTGGAGAGTGCTCCTCATGCTTCAGCTGGAACAGACTAAGGACTACTCATTAAGGAGGGAGCAGTGAGCAGAGAGGTTATAGAGTTAGAGCGGGAAGGTGGGAGTATGTATTCCAGAAGCCAAGAAAAGGAAGGAAAACAGACAGGTTGATTGCCTTCTTTAGCTTCAAAAGGAGCCCCAAGAAGTAAGGTGGCCAAAAAAGGAAAGGGATGAGGAGCCCCTGCCCTTCATTCATCTATTAATTCATTAAATAATTTGGAGCACCTACTAAGTACCAGTCACTATTCTAAGCACTTATGAGACACCCATAAACATTAACAGAAGAAGATTCCGCCTTTGTCAAGGCAATATTCTATGCAGAAGAGATAACTAATAAATAATAACATAATAACTAGGTTAATGAGATTGCATGTTAAATGATGATAAGCATTACTGAGGAAAAGATAAAGCAAGGAAGGGTAAAAAAGTGTTGCAAGATGTGGGTGAGGTCAAATTTAAATAGGGTGATAAGGAGAGACTTCATTAAGAAAGTGGCTTTGAGCAAATATATAAAGTTATGAGGCAATGGACCATGTGGGTATCTGAGAGAAGAGAATATCAAGCAGGAGAGATTCCCTAAGCCTCACATTCTAGCCCAGCTTGTCAAAGTCTCCTGCTATGGCAATGCACCTCATTCATAAATGGCCACAACAGGATCTCCTATCCCACTCGCTTTCTTTATAATGCAACTTTGACACTCCTTCCATCACCTTGAATCTGGACAGGTTTGAGACTATGGCAGAAATAACAATAACTTCTGAGGCAAAGCCATAAAAGGTAGTAAAACACATATCTGGTTCTCCAGGGACACTCACTCCTGAAACTCAGCCACCACACTGTAAGGAAGCCCACAGAGGCACCTGGAGGGACCGCAAGTAGGTATTCTAACTGGCAGCCCCAGCTGAGATCCCAGTTGACAGCCATCTTCAACCAGTAGGCAAGGTGAGTAAAAATATCACTCAGAAGATTCCATCTCCAGCCATTTGAGTCTTCTCAGCTGAAGCTGAGCTAAAGTCTCCATATCATGGAAGAAAAACAAGACATCCTTGAAGTGCCCTTACTAATTCCTGAATCATAGAATCCATAGGCATAATAAAGTAGCTGTTTCATGCCTCTAAGTTTGAGTGGTTTTTATGCAGCAAGAGACAACTGGAGCATCCATATTAGAGTGTGTATTACCCCAGCTAATAATAAAATATTAATTTGCTTGTCCTCTGTGCCTATACCTTCCTTAGGTACCCCACAAGGGAGGAAAAGTGGTTAAGCTAACAGGTAAGATTAATGTGTTTCTTTGTCCCTTGACCTCCTAACTGCATACTAATCCCAAGATTACCCCTAAGAGAGATTAGCAACGACAACAAAAACAAATAGGCCAGAAACAAACCTTATTAAAAAGTTCAAAAGAAGTATCAGAAATCAGTAGAGAAGATTATTTAAAAATTGATACTAGAAGAACTGGTTAACTACTCAGTGGAAAATCAATTTAGATCCTACACTTGAAGAAATTCAATATGATCAAAGAGCTTAATGTTAAAAATAAAATAATAAAGAAGAGAATCTGGATAAAGCAATACGTTATTTCTTGAGGGGAAAGACTTTCTAAATTTAAAAGCAAAATAATTACAAAGGCAAATACTGTTAGACTGAATTGTATGCCAAAAATTATAATATTAAAAGACAGTGAATAAGGAATAATATCTGTAACAAAGATTATAAGCAAAGAACAAATACCAAAAAACAAACAAATTAAACAAAAACACTAAGATCCCAATTGATTAATGGGCAAAGAATGCAAACAGAAGAATTCTAAACGAGAAAATCCAAATGGTAAATACCCAACTTGATGGGTTATCAAAGAATTTCAAATTAAAATAATAATGAGGTAATAATGATCTTCATCTGCAATAACAGCAAAATGACAATAACGGTGTACTGTGAGCTGAGTATTCTCATACATTGCTGGTGGAAGTGTACATTTAAAAAACCTTTGGTGAAGTAAACTAGCAATATGTACACCAGCAAATAAAACAAGAGTAACTTGAAAACAATTCAGGGTAAATATCCACCATTAGAGAAATAGTTAAGCAAATTGTGATATATCTATTTCATAAAATATTATGCATTTATTAAAATCGTGTTTATAAAAATATTTTAAAGATGTGGAAAATGTAATTAAATTTAAATAAATAAAAATACGCAAATATATGTATACTTCTGCAAAGAAACAAACCTAAGATGTGCCTCAAACTTATAGTTCTGATTAGCTCTAGGGATTATTAATGAATTTTCTTTATCTATTTCTTAAGTTTCTGTTTTGGTAGAATATTACGGGGGGAAAAAATCAGGGCAAGACTGATTAAGATTTGTTTCCCAATTCCCCTGTAAGAGGAGTTAAGTGCTATAGGTCTGTGATGAAGAGCAACCCTCATTGCTCACAAGAACTACAAGGCCATGCCAAATCATAGGGCAGTTCAAATAACCACTGTTGGAGTAAAGGGGATCAACTATAATGACTCCAGGACCGTCTTGCACCTCAGCCTTCAGTTTTTTGGATAGGTGTATTTCATGTTCTTTTTCCAGTCCACTGTGGGAACAGAGAGGTGTGACTAGTCAACACACGTGAACCTTGGTATAGACCTCATTAGGCTTCCCTGGCTGCTCAGTGAGTAAAGAGATCATTGGTTTCAGGGAAGTTTGTAGAAGCCAAGTGGTGAGGAATAGGAGACCTGACTGCCGATGAGAGATACCAGCAAAACCAAGCCTACAGCCGAACACCACTGCAGGCCTCCTCTGGTCTAGCAGAAATTTGTATCTAGACTAATCCAGGCTCCCCTGGTGTTAACTCCAAATAGAATGAAGACCATAATATATCCATGCAGCTCTCCTGCACTGACCCCTTAAATTCTACTGGACAGAATGTCCTGGACAGGCTTCATGGGATCAGCCACTACATTCCCTTATGGGGATCCTCCCACTGTTGCCTAGTCAGTCCTCCAAAGACAGAAGTCCAAGACTGGTTGTTTGCTAAGCACATGGCAGTGAGAAGCTTAGGTCCATTAGAAACAGGCAACAAGAAAAGGGAAAAGTAAAATCAGAGTAGGTCTAGCAGCTAAGAGCAATAAAACCTCTGAATCTGGAATTAACTCTTAACCAATGGTTCCAATTACATTCCTGGCCATAAAAAGGCTGTGAGACATGTAGAAATTGAAGATGTGCTTAAAAAGAGGTTTGAGATTACTCTACAGTAAATGCTATTGATATTGCATGGGTCATGAAATCTTGGACTCCTAAAAATCCCTAAACAAGCAATTCTCCTTGTTTTGCAGAGGAGAAAAATTGAAGCCCAAAGAGGAAAAGCAACTTGTCCAAGGTCACACAACTTGTTCACAGCACAAAAAGTGAAAGTCACTCAGCTGTGTCTGACTCTTTGTGACCTCACAGACTGTAGCCCACCACGTTATTTTGTCTATGGAGTTCTCCAGGCAAGAATAATTGAGTGGGTAGTCATTTCCTTCTCCAGGGCATCTTCCAGACCCATGGATCAAACCTGCATTTCCTGCACTGCAGGCAGATTCTTTACCATCTGAGCCACTAGGGAAGCCCTGGTTCAGACCTAGACCAACCCTGACAGAAATTTGGAATTCATTTTAAAGAAAGCAATCACAATGTGAGAATCATGATATTACCTGCCTCAATAGATTGAAGAAAAACCATGCTTATCTAGTAGAGAGGCCTGACTTCTAACACCCCCTCCTTCCCAAAGAAATCATGCAGCCTGTTGCCCTCCAACCCCCAGGTTTTATATCATTACATACAGGGCCGATAACAATCTTATGACCCAGACTCAAGCTTCAGGAAACCTGACACTCTCTAGCTCCCTCTCTTGTATATAAAATTCTAGATACTTTCATACAAGAGCCTCTAATATATTTAAATAATGACAGGAGGTTGACTGAACTGGTCTCTCCAGAACATCCCTAATTCAGAAGAGCTGAAGACCTTAAAAGTCCAAAGAATTTAAGAACAGAACCAGTCAGGGGGAAAAGCTGACTGATAAAAAGCTGTATGACACTAAGGACATCCTGTGATCTGTCTAGGCCTGTTTTCTCATCTGGTGAGGAGACAATACAGGTGGACAAACTGTATAATCAGTATGGTCTCTTATAACTATGTAGTTTTAAAATTTTCTTCTTCATCTTTGCTATAGGTTTGTTCAAAACCAGCACTTCTCCTCACTTTCAAGTTGGCTAGCGCATTTAAATGTCAAAAGTACATTGTCCCATGGACTGTACCTCACCCGGCTCCTCTGTGCATGGGATTTTCCAGGCAAGAGTGTTGGAGTAGGTTGCCATTTCCTTCTCCAGGGATCTTCCCAACACAGGGATTGAACCTGGGTCTCATGCACTGCAGGCAGATTCTTTGCCAACTGAGTACCAGGGAATTCCCTTACATATTTTCAATAGAAAATATAACGTGTGACACAGATGATCCATGTATAAATGGTCAACAGTGCAACACACTGAAATTCTACTATTTAATACCAGCAAATATCCACTCTTTAAGACTTTGAATATGATTGAAGATAATAAAGAAATAACATTATTCTAAATTTTTTTTAAAAGTAAGTCGTTTAAGAGATACACAATATCTTTCCTTGGAAGAGCTCCAGAGGATTTCCAAAGTCTACTTTGGAAGTGACTTAGACTATGTGGGCTCCTCAACTGGCTGTGTCCCCATCCATATACCCTCCAGGAATCTGGGGCATGGCTGGGGTCCACTCTAGGTTGCAGCCCTTGCCACTGACTCTGATGTTTTATCAATACGACAGGCCAGCATATGCCAAGGGAGCAACAAAGGCTGAAGCGCAACCAGAGCTCTGACAGTTAACACATCCAGGCCCTCAGAAAGGAAAACCTAGTGGTGATGATGGGGAGACAGAAATAATAACTGTGTTCATATGGTGGTTCCAGCTCAGATAGGAAGTAGAGGGGCAACTAAAATCAGTGCAGCAAACCAAGAAGCTAGAAATCTGCCCAGAGGCAGAAACCAGATGATGCCTAGAGCCAAACTCTAGGAAGAGATTTGAGCATCAGGAGTCAAAGCAGCATCTTAATGGAAGCCAGACAGGAAGAAGCAGATGCCTCCCAGGGGCCACATCATAAGCAGAGCAGCAGCCAACTGAACGAGGGTTGCTCTTCTTGGGTGCCTGTGACATGGAAACATTGCCAGAATAATTCAGAACCCCCATTGTTTCCTCACCACCCAGATCACAGTTGCTTGGGAAGCACTTCCACTCTGCATTGGGCCTCAAAAGCCTGGCTCTTTAAATGTTTCCAACAAAGTGATGGCCTCTGGCCAATAAAGCAGCTATCTGCTCATGTGTCGTGGAAACCTGGTTTGTTCTAGAAGCTCTTTTTCTGCATGGCCCAAATTTAGCAGTAGAGAAACACAGGATCCAAAAGGGGCCATTCCACAATGACCTCCTCAACTGTGAATAGAAATTGCTCTGTTCTCAAAGCACCCACTAACCACTGACCAAATTTATGAGGCAAAGAAATGTATGTACAAATCCTCCTGTCTCACCGCCCCAAGATTTGGGCATTCCAAAACACTTGGTGTGATTGCTTTTGTGGTTTTAAAAAATTGTAAGATTATTTCTTCATCTGGAAACCTCATATGGTTTCTTTCACTGGCCCCCAACCCTACCACCCAGAACCGAGCATCACTTGACATCTGTCACCTGAAGTCCAGAAAAACAAAAACAAAAAATGATCTGTTGGTATGACAAAGGCTGACATACTTGAAAGAAAACTTGGCAATGACAAGCTGAATCCAAAGGGACTAAGTGAAATATCAGACATATCAGATCAGACATTTCCCTCCCTCTTGAGTGGAACTCAAAAACTGATGAGAAAACTCAGATGTGTACAGTAAGGGACACTGCTGGAATGCTTACCTAAAGCAGTTACCACATCATGGTCAGGAACTCATGGCCCACACACATCTGGAGAAAACTGTTTTATACTGCTCAAGCAGCTTCAGAGAGTGTGTCTCCAAATTACCAATGTCATTTTTTAACACGCCAGGAAGAGAGAAGGAAAGCAGGCATGACATGGGTTCTTACATGAGGAAGCTGAGACACATATGCAGAAATCATTCCAGAAAGTTCGACAAGAGGCCAAGGGCAGAAGCCAAGAGTGGATTATGGACTTGCATAGGGGTATTCTAATATCGGGGGCAACTTCATAAGTGATATTGGAGGTGAGTTTGCCCAGATACAAACACTATGGACTTAATTACCAAGAGCTGCCTTGACTCCTAGTTCTGTCCTTCCCCTTCCATCAGATGAACCTCCTTAGAAGTCCTCACTTATAATCAGTCTTTATCACTCTCACTGCACATCAGGATTTCCTGAGGAGCTTTTGAAAACACACAACAGTTTCTCAAAAAGTTAAACATCGAATTATTATATGATCCAGAAATTTCACTTCTGGCTTTACATCCCCAAAAACTGAAAGTAAGGGCTCAAACAGATACTTGTACACCAATGTGCATAGAAGCCAAATGGTGGAAACAACCCAAATGTCTATCAACAGATTAGTGGACAAAATGGGGTATATGCATAGGATGTAATGCTATTCAGCCTTGAAAGTACTAAAATTACAGCACATGCTATAACACAGATGAACCTTGAAAACATTTGCTAAGACATAATCTAGACACAAAATGACAAATGTTACATGATTCCACAGATATTAAACATCTAGATAAAGGGAATCCATTGCGACATAAAATAGAACAGATGTTACCAGGGATGAAGGCAGGGAAGAATGAGGAGCTATTGTTAAATGAGCACAGAATTTGTTTGAGGTAATGAACAACTTCTAGAAATGGATAGTGGTATTGGTTACACAATGTTACAAATGCATTAAATGTCAATGTACACTTAAAATTGATTAAAATGTTAAATTTTATGTTATTTATATTTTACCACAATAAGAAATATATATATATTTTTTAATTGTATCTGTGCTCCAATCTCACCTAATATCAACTGAATTATGATTTCTTAGGTGTGGTTCATGTGTTTTTGGAGAAGGCACTGGCACCCCACTCCAGTACTCTTGCCTGGAAAATCCCATGGATGGAGGAGCCTGGTAGGCTGCAGTCCATGGGGTCGTTAGGAGTGGGACATGACTGAGCGACTTCACTTTCACTTTTCACTTTCATGCATTGGAGAAGGAAATGGCAACCCACTCCAGTGTTCTTGCCTGGAGAATCCCAGGGACAGGGGAGCCTGTTGGGCTGCCGTCTCTGGGGTCGCACAGAGTCGGACACAACTGAAGTGACGTAGCAGCAGCAGCAACAGGATGTGTTTTTAAACATCTGACCACCCATTCAGACTTCTGTTCACCCAGTCTAGCCTTTTCCCCTAGATAAAAAAATGAGCACTAACTGAATGCCTTGCATATGTTGAACAGTATGCTAAGAGCTAAAAATGAGCACTCCAAGGATGGAAAGATAACAACCTGAGGAGGCTCCCATGGCTAAAAAGTGGATGTAGTAATTTTTGAAAGTCCACAAACTCTTACACACTCTTTTCCTGGAGTGTGAGCTGGACCTAAGGACTGGCCTTTACCTAATAGAATAAAGTGCTGCTGCCTCCAGCTTGCTCTTTCCCTTTCGAGTCCCTCATGCTGGGGGAAGCTAGCTGCCATTATGAGGTGCAGAGCCAGAGCTTGCCTCGCCCTAGTCCCAGTCCTCATTTTGGTCTTTGTTCTGGGAAGGACACTCCAGCAGACCTATGGAGAGGCCCTCATGATGAGGAATTGAAGTCCCCGCTAACAGCCACACAAGGGATCCATCTTGGAAGCAGGTCTTCCAGCCCTGCTCCAGCTTTGAGGTGACTTCGGCCCTGACTGACAGCTGACTACAACCTCAGGGGAGTCTGAGCCACCACTAAGTCATTTCTGGACTCCTGACCCTTAAAAACTCTGTGAGTTGATAAATGTTTGCTGCTTTAAGCTGCTGCTAAATGTTGATATAATTTGATGAACATCAAAACCTGTATCAAACAAGCCCTGGAGCTGAACTAAATTCTCAGGACTGAGAGTGACCTGAAAGTTCATCAAATCTAACCACCCAGCCCTTTCCTTCCCAAGTGCCTGCTTCATTCTTGAGTTTAGCTTTTCTTCCCATCCCTCATCTGTCTTCCTGACTTCAAGGTCATTCAGCAAATATTACTGAGTGTCCCTTTACTAGATATGAAGGTTAAAGGGTGGAAGCCAACAAAGATACCACCCCTATGTACAATGCCTTGATCCCAGATTTTCTCTGCTTTTATAGCCTCCCAGTACCCATAACAAAAAGCAGTCTCTAAACTCCATCTTATAGAAGGAGCAAACCTAATCTAGCACAGTTATCAATACATCATAAGTGAGTAAATTAAGGTCCAATTAAGTAATTTGCTCAAAGATCAGTGCCTCCTTTGACCCATGTGGGGTCACACTTACATGTTGGAAATAAATATGTAATTTTTTGCTTCTTTTAAAGCTGAAGTTAGAGGCTGATATGGACTAAAATACACTCTCACCTTAGACTTTCATGCTTGCTCTTACTTCTACCTAAAGATCTTTCCTCCAGGCATGCTCACAGCTCCATCTCTCACGTTGTTCCCATTCCTACTCTAACATCACTGGTCACAGAGCCTGCCCTGCCCATCCTATAAATGAGCACTAACATCACTATCCACCCTCATCCCAGGTTTCACTTTCTCCCAAACTTTTACTGCCCCTTGATGTGCTATGTGTTTCTTGGTCTATTCCTGCTCTCCCCTCTAGAATAGAAACACCATGAGAGTGGGAACTTTTCCCCTTTTTGTTCACCACTGTATTCCTAGTGCCTAGAATGGTGTCTCACATACAGTAGACATTAAATAAATAATTCCTCATTTGTTCATTCATTCATTAAGCTATCCAGTTGATTCCTGAGGCCCTCAGTTCAGTTCAGTTCAGTTGCTCAGTCATGTCCGACTCTTTGCGACCCCATGAATCACAGCATGCCAGACCTCCCTGTCCATCACCAACTCCCAGAGTTCACTCAGACTCACGTCCATCGAGTCAGTGATGCCATCCAGCCGTCTCATCCTCTGTTGTCCCCTTCTCCTCCTGCCCCCAATCCCTCCCAGCATCAGAGTCTTTTCCAATGAGTCAACTCTTCGCATGAGGTGGCCAAAGTACTGGAGTCTCAGCTTCAGCATCATTCCCTCCAAAGAAATCCCAGGGCTGATCTCCTTCAGAATGGACTGGTTGGATCTCCTTGCAGTCCAAGGGACTCTCAAGTCTTCTCTAACACCACAGTTCAAAAGCATCATTTCTTCGGCGCTCAGCTTTCTTCACAGTCCAATTCTCACATCCATACATGACCACTGGAAAAACCATAGCCTTGGCTAGACAGACCTTTGTTGGCAAAGGAATGTCTCTGCTTTTCAATATGCTATCTAGGTTGGTCATAACTTTTCTTCCAAGGAGCAAGCGTCCTTTAATTTCATGGCTGCAGTCACCATCTGCAGTGATTTTGGAGCCCCCCAAAAATAAAGTCTGACACTGCTTCCACTGTTTCCCCATTTGAGGCCCTAGTCCACCACTAATTTAATTGGTCAAAAATCTCACAGAATGTAGAGGCAAATTATAGGCACTTCAGCACTTTCTACACAGAGGCTACTCCTGTGGGTGCCCCTGGTTCAGTGGTAGGAGGATGTGCCAGACTGCCCAGGAGGCTGCCATTCCCTGAGGCATGACCAGATGGGGCTCCCAATGAAGCAGAGGCAAGGAAGCCCCTCTTCCTCCTACCCAACACCAGGACATTGGTCTCCTCCCAAGGTCCAGAGGAGAAACATGACCACTGGATCGGAGGGCAGGGGTTGCGGGGCAACCTGCTTACTGCAGTCTGTATGGGCAATTATCCCATCCACCTCAACTTAGGAGACAAATTGAGAGTACTGTTTGGTGAGAAGGGTTTTTCTGTTATTGTACAGAATAAAAAGCTATCTCTTTCATTTTGTTGGATTGCAGGATAAATCAAGTACACAGCTTTTTGTTTACCAGGAAACCACCTGTTTACCATTTGCAAAGAGACTTGATTGCCTCTGAGAAATATTAGCGTGGAGCTTCAGTTTTCTACCCACTGAGGAGTATAGAAGGTACAGAAACCAGACAGGAAAAATAGAGAAGAAAGTCGTGAGTCTTTAGGGAAATTAGATCTTTGGGAGGTTGTGGAAACTATAATAAGCCAAGTCTTGTGTTAAGTGTGTGTTCACTGCATCTATTGTCCTAACATGTCCCTGTGATTGTCCATAGTTTACAGATTGAGAAATTGAGGTTTGGTTGTTACATGACTTGACTAAGCTCCAAAAGCTGGTAAGCTATTAACCTCACTCCAGTACTCTTGCATGGAAAATCCCATGGACAGAGGAGCCTGGTGGGCTGCAGTCCATGGGGTCACTAAGAATCAGACACGACTGAGCGGCTTCACTTTCACTTTTCACTTTCATGCATTGGAGAAGGACATGGCAACCCACTCCAGTGTTCTTGCCTGGAGAATCCCAGGGATGGGGGCGCCTGGTGGGCGGCCGTCTATGGGGTCACACAGAGTCGGACACAACTGAAGCGTCTTAGCAGCAGCAGCAGCAGCATTAACCTCAGATTTAATCCCAAGCCTCAGTTTTGTTCTCTGGCAAGTCTGCTGCACTGTCCTGCTGGGGCATTTTCTAATACAACTTTTCCCAGCTCACTGTCCTGCTGGGGGGTTTTCTAACACATCTTTGCCCAGCTCAGATCTAGATGTTACCAGCAGACCCAGGTCTTAACAGGGGTCTTGGAATTTCTAGTCCACTCTGGAGAATGAAGCAGTTGCTAATAACTATGATGAATGAACTCTTTGGCCATAGGATTAGGGAGTAAAGAGAATTTCAAAGTAGGGGAGCTAAGCCAACACAGGGCACCAAGCCCAGTAGAGAGCTGGGCTGAGAGACTGGGAACCATTACAGCTGGCAAGGGTATGGGGCACCAGGTCACTGGTCGATGAGAAAAGTGGCATCAGGAAACAACATAAGCCAGGAATCCAGAGTCAAGAAGACAAGGTTGGTAGATGGAGCAGGAAGAGAGGCTAGAGCAAGGAGCTCCACAAGAACACAGCAGGCTGGCTTGGGCAGAGCCTAGGCAGAGGGGCTAAGCAGAGAATAGGCAAGAAACAGGACTGATACTAAGTAGTGGTCACCCTAGTGGGCCCCTGTGCCCCCAAGGAAGGTAATTCTACTCAACATCCTTTGCCAACAATGACTCCAGGACTATGAGGTCCTTTGCACTTGATGATTAGGGCACTCAGCTTTCCCGTGTATGGTCCTGAAGGGCTACTATTCACAGGGAGCTCCGGCCGGCATGGTAGCACTAGGACACACAGACCTGACCCCCTGGACAAGAAGCCCCCCTCCAATCAATTCTTCTGGATCCTGAGAACAACTGGCCTGGCAAACTTCCAACCTCTAGATAAAGCAGTTTGAGGAAATACTTTTACTTTCAATCAGTGCTTCTCAAAGTGCCAGTCCATGATGGAATAAGAAGTGCATACCAAGCAAGCAGAAACACACTGCATCCTCCTTTAAGAAGATCTTGCAATGAAAAAAAAAAAAAAGATATATATATATATATATCAGCTGAGCTAACCTGCAAACTCAGTGATGAAGGTGATTTATACTCTGCTGCAAGATCCTTACCTCATCAATGACTGGTAATGGTGTGTGACTGGACAGCCTGTTTTAAACTCTTCTGCTCCAGCTCCTTGGTCTAATGCCTTCCCTCCCCTCCCCTCCCAAACCAGGTCCCAGGAGACTGACAACATAGAAAGTTGGGGTTTCGAGGACAATGGTGTATTCATTCGGTTCAAAAGATGGGGTGGCTCTAATGTACCAGCTTATTCTGTCCTTTCGCTCTCAAAAGCAACAGAGTTATCATTCCTTGGAAACAAACACAGGCCCACTTATGAATCAGAGAGGAAGGAAGATTGCCAGACCAAAGTCTTAGGGAGAAATTTCTCTTCCCTTTGGTAAAAAGCAGCCAGTACATTTTCTGTAAATCTGGTAACTAACAAGACTGAAACTTCATGTTTGAATTTGTCAGGGAAGAAAGCCCACCTGAATCACCTCAAAGGGACAGTTTATTATTTCACAGTCATCTGATGCTAATCAACTCTCTATCACCTGTGATGATTTTCTCTGACCATCAACATTCCATGGCAGATTCAAAGCAGATCCAAGAAACCCCATCCTATAGATTTCTTCAGCATCTGTTAAAGACTGGGTCTTGTCATAAGCGATTGGGGAAGTGCTGTCTTTTCTGCAGACCCATCCTTGAAGAGATATCTGCCTCATTAATGACAAGGCCACTTTGTCATCTCTCAGAGCCAACTCCCCTCTGGCTGCCTTGGGGAAGAATCTGCTCCTCTCCATAAAGCTCCACACCTTTGCTGCCTGTCAGGTTCTATCTCAACTGGATTGTGGTCACTTGGAATTAGTTGTGAAGTAGGAAAAACCAACTAGGAAGGCTGATATGGCCCAGGGCAGGAGGGTGTGCTGATATGATATATAAAGGAAGCAGCAGCGTGGGTTTTGGGTTTTTGTGTGTGATTTTTTTTTTTTTAAGTTGAGGCATGCAAACTCTTAGTTGCAGCATGTGGAATCTAGTTCCCTGATCAGGGACCAAACCTGGAGTCCCTACTTTGGGAGTGCAGAGTCTGAGCCACTGGACAATCAGAGAAGTTCCAGCAGCTTGGGTTTTGTCAGAGTCCTTCACTGACTTGCAGAGAAATCTCAAGCAGTAGTTCTTAAATACTGGGGGTCATCAATCTTACTGAAATCTGATGAAAACTATAGACCTCTCAACGAATCAAAAAAGGCACCCATAAGTGTGTCATACAGACACACATACACACAAAATGATTCTCCAATCTGCTTGTGAAACACAGCTTAAAAGTCACTGACTTAGGGGCTCTCTCCACCATAAGACCTACCTATGCTCCTTCTTTCCTCTATTATAGGTCTTTGGGGATCTATGGATACATGGATTTGGATTTTCAGCACTGAAACAATAACTTAGGTAGGTGGGTTTATTATAAGAGCACATGCTTGACAGGGAGGAGATCTGCATTTTAATTCTTCCTGAATCTAATTGCTTAGATGTAGGAAAGCTGTGAGGCTTCCCTGGTGGCTCAGTGTGAAAAAAATAAATAAATAAATAAAAATCTGCTTGCAATGCAGGAGACACAGGAAATGCATGTTTGATCCCTGTATCAGGAAGATTCCCTGGAGGAGGAAATGGCAACCCACTGCAGTATTCTTGACTGGGAAATCCCATCGATAGAGGAGCCTATGGACTACAGTCTGTGGGGTCACAGAGTCTGACACGACTGAGCACACACACACACAAAGGGAAGCTGTATTTCCTCTAGTCCCACAATTTTAAAAATGAAGGTAATGAACACCTTCTCCAAGGTGCCTTAAATGTTCCATGGAGCAACCAGGGGCTATAATGAGAGGCAAGATGGAGGTGAGGTGAGCAGGTTTTGTTGGCATTCTTACCCCTTCCCTTCAAGTAGAGCAGCTCTTCTGGTCTTAAGAAATTTGAAAGTCTCTTGATTGGAGGTGCTCTAAGGTCCCTTTCAGGGCTACCTTTCTAGGATACTCAGTCTGGCCAGGACAGAGAGCTGAGCCAAGAATGGATGATTTAAAAGGGGGCTCACTGGGATCTATATACAATATCTCTTGCCTCTACCCTCAAGAGAATGTGGGTCTGCCTTCAACCTTGCAGCTTCAGAGGCCACTGACTCAAGTCAGATGCACCTGGCATGAGATGCAAGTAGTCTGGAAGACAGCAAGGAAGAACGACCTCACTGGGTTAAAGAAAGTTGCAGGCTACTTAGTCTTCTCTTGCAGTCCCTCCAGTTACAGGGAGTTGAACCTTGCAAGTTTCAGGGGCACCGCATGAACAGCAGCCTGCTCCCGACCCATTCAGTGTCAAGCTGTGTTACTGGTATTGTTCTGCTAACTTGCTAAATAGCTATAATTAAAACAGGGCTATTATCATTAATTATGATCTTCCGTCTTTGGATTGGCAGGTCGGTGCTTTTATCAAGTTTCAAAGAGCAGCATTTCTGTATGCTATAGGAAGCAAGGGAGATACATGGGGCTGAACCGTTCCGACCCTGGAGCAAAGGCCACGGTGCCACTGTTGGGCAGAGCAAACTTTTGTGTCCATGGGGCGGGGTCCCCAGCCAGCTTATCCAGACACAACAGGCTGCTGGCTGTCTCCCTGACTCCTCCATGTGCTGTTACAAGTTGGACTAAATTGTAGTTTTTACAAGAGTAACACAATGGAATGGGGAGAGTGGATGAGATTCCACAGGCAAGGGATAGGGTAAAACTTCTGCTTAACTTCTTAATGCTGAGCTGAAATGTCATTTCTTCCACAAAACTTTTCCTATTTCTTCACCCTCCCTCTTCTCCTTTACCATCTCCAGGTCAAAATGTATCACTCTCATCATTATCTTCATTGCATGTCCTCCTCCCCTTTCCCTGGTCTCAAACCTCAAATTCGCTACAATTCTGTGCCATCAAATTGGAGGGAGAAACTAGAGGCTCCTCAGTCCCCTGAGTTCTGGGATGGGGTATGCCCTTTTGAGTTACCTGATCTGGAGCCTGGTGAAGACCCCCCCACCACACTACAGCTCTCACTCAGTGTCTCCATCTGCATGCAGAGACACTTTCTGAGGCTGTCTAAATACATAAACATTTCCAGGAAATGCAAAGGACAATGAAGGATTATCAATATGAGAGCCTCGGTGTCCCTCACAGCAAATCTTAGCTTGAAGGAGAACACCTTCTGAAACTAACTGTCACATTTGAAAGTCTTAAAATCAAGAGAATAAAGGCAGACATAAGGAAACTAAGTGACAGGTTGCAAATAGGTCATTTTTTTAAAAAGAAATAAAAAATAATGTATAAAGAAAACAATGTCTTAATATAAACTATTACACTGGGTTAAACAGAAATATCTTTTATTCATAAAAATTAGATAATTTTTTAAATTTATTAGAAAAATTAAATTAAACCACGTAGGTTTCACCTCATTTGTGGAATAGACATGAGGCATCCAAGGGGCTATTTATGTTTTCCTAATAAAAAGTTGTCTGATACAGAATACTCAATTACATCTGAATTTCAGATAAACAAAGAATACATTTTTAGCGTATCTGTATCCCAAATTTTTCCTTGGCCTACAAAATGTACTCCAAGTTTGTCCTTAGAGTACAAAAGAAAGCAGGGCAAAGGCTAACAGAGTTTTGCCAAGAGAACACATTGGTCACAGCAAACAGCCTTTTCCAACAACGCAACAGACAACTCTACACATGGACATCACCAGACGGTCAATACTAAAATCAAATATTCTTTGCAGCCAAAGATGGAGAAGCTCTATACAGTCAGCAAAAACAGGCCAGGAGCTTACTGTGGCTCAAATCATGAACTCCTTATTATAAAATTCAGACTAAAGAAAGTAGGGAAAACCACTAGACCATTCAATTATAACCGAAATCAAATCCCTTACCATTATACAGTGGAAGTGACAAATAGATTCAAGGGATTAGATCTGATAGAGTGCTTGAAGACATTGTATAGGAAGCACTGATCAAGACCATCCCCAAGAAAAAGAAATGCAAAAAGGCAAAATGGCTGTCTGAGGAGGCCTTACAAATTGCTGAGAAAAGAAGAGAAGTGAAAGGTAAAGGAGAAAAGGAAAGATATACCCATTTGAATGCAGAGTTCCAAAGAAAAGCAAGGATAATAAAGCCCTCCTCGGTGATCAATCGCAGAAGGCAATGGCAACCCACTCCAGTAACTCTTGCCTGGAAAATCCCACGGACGGAGGAACCTGGTAGGCTGCGGTCCACGGGGTCGCTAAGAGTTGGACACGACTCAGTTACTTCACTTTCACTTTTCGCTTTCATGCACTGGAGAAGGAAATGCCAACCCACTCCAGTATTCTTGCCTGGAGACTCCCAGGGATGGGGGAATCTGGTGGGCTGCTGTCTGCAGGGTCACACAGAGTCAGACAGGACTGAAACAACTTAGCACCAGCAGCAGTGATCAATACAAAGAAATAGAGGAAAACAACAGAATGGGAAAGACTAGAGATCTCTTCAAGAAAATTAGAGATACGAAGGGAACATTTCATGCAAACATGGGCACAATGAAGGACAGAAATGGTATGGACCTAGCAGAAGCAGAAGATATTACAAAGAGGTGGCAAGAATACACAGAAAAACTATACAAAAAAGATCTTCATGACCCAGATAACCACGATCATATGATCACTCACCTAGAACCAGACATCCTGGAATGCGAAGTCAAGTGGGCCTTAGGAAGCATCACTATGAACAAAGCTAGTGGAGGTGATGGAATTCCAGTGCAGCTATTTCAAGTCCTAAAAGATGATGCTTTGAAAGTGCTGCACTCAATGTGTCAGCAAATTTGGAAAACTCAGCAGTGGCCACAGGACTGGAAAATGTCAGTGTTCATTCCAATCCCAAAGAAAGGCAATGCCAAAGAATGCTCAAACTGCCGCCCAATTGCACTCATCTCACACACTAGTAAAGTAATGCTCAAAATTCTCCAAGTCAGGCTTCAACAGTACATGAACCATGAACTTCCACATGTTCAAGCTGGATTTAGAAAAGACAGAGGAACCAGAGATCAAATTGCCAACATTCGTTGGATCATTGAAAAAGCAAGAGAGTTCCATAAAGACATCTAGTTCTGTTTTATTGACTAAGTCAAAGCCCTTGACTGTGTGGATCACAACAAACTGAAAAATTCTCAAAGAGTTGGGAATACCAGACCACCTTACCTGCCTTTTGAGAAATCTGTATGCAGGTCAAGAAGCAACAGTTACAACTGGACATGGAACAACTGACTGGTTCCAAATTGGGAAAGGAGTACGTCAAGGCTGTATATTGTCACTCTGCTTATTTAATTTCTCTGCAGAGTCCATCATGCAAAATGCCAGGCTGGATGAAACACAAGCTGGAATCAAGATTTCCAGGAGAATTATCAGTAACCTCACACATGATGACACCACTCTTATGGCATAAAGTGAAGAAGAACTAAAGAGCCTCTTGATGAAAGAGGAGAGTGAAAATGCTGGCTTAAAACTAAGCATTCAGAAAACTAAGATCATAGCATCCGGTCCCATCATGTTGTGGCAAACAGATGGGGAAACAATGGAAACAGTGACAGATGTTATTTTAGGGGGGCTCCAAATTCACTGCAGATGGTGACTGCAGCCATGAAATTAAAAGACGCTTGCTCCTGAGAAGGAAAGTTATGATTGACCTAGACAGCATATTAAAAAGCACAGACATTACTTTGCCAACAAAGATCCATCTAGTCAAAGCTATGGTTTTTCCAGTAGTCATGTATGGATGTGAGAGTTGGACTGTAAAGAAAGTTGAGTCCTGAAGAATTGATGCTTTTGAACTGTGGTGTTAGAGAAGATTCTTGAGAGTCCCTTGGACTGCAAGGAGATCCAACCAGTCCATCCTAAAGGAAATCAGTCCTGAATATTCATTGGAAGGACTGATGCTGAAGCTGAAACTCCCATGCTTTGGCCATGTGACGTGAAGAACTGACTCACCAAAAAAGACCCTGATGCTGAGCAAAACTGAAGGCAGGAGGAGAAGGGGACGATAGAGGATGAAATGGTTGGATGGTATCACGGACTCAATGGACATTAAATTTAAGCAAGCTCTGGGAGTTGGTGATGGACAGAAACATCTAGAGCACTGCAGTCCATGGGGTCGCAAAGGGTCAGACATGACTGAGTGACTGAACTGAACTATCCCAAATATATTATGGTACACGTTTATCTTAAATTCAAATGTGACTGGGAATCCTGTATTTTTTATTTGCTGAATCTGGCAGTTCTAGCTAATATCCAAACATTATAAAAAGTTTTAAAGAATCCCTAATTTCCCCATTAGGAAGGTCAACAGGATGGGGTTTCCCTATCCTAGCTGCACCCTCCCAAATCTGTATACACAATGCAAAGCTTGAAGCTAACTCTAGCCACTGAAGTCTCTGCCATTCCCCAATCCTTTCTGGCCTTTTCCTCATTTGAGGGCTTTGCTTTAAGTGTCCCCCTCCTTAGATGCTCTTAACCTCATCTCTGGTGAAATCTGCAAAGGCCCATATGAGGCCAACTTCTCTAGAAAACCTTCCTTGCTTTTCCCACACTGTCCATCCTCTGGTCTCTGCCCAGTGATATTCATTAGTGCATAATGAGGAATTCCTGACAGCGGTGTTGAATCTCTTTCTTCCCCATAGTGTTACCTCCAACAGTGCCATAATTCCACCAAGCACACAGTGGCACTCAGTAGAAGATGTTGAACTGAAATACTTTTCTCTCCCAAGAGATGAATACAGAGAAGCTCCAACTCAACGGAGTTAACATCTAGGCTCAGATCTACTTACTCATCAAAGATTAAGATAGAATTTTCTCTTAAGCCAATTAAGTACATTTGAACCTGTTGCCTAAGAACAATTCAACACATGTTTGTAGCACCCTAGTCCTATATCTACCCACTCCAGTGTTCTTGCCTGGAGAATCCCAGAGACAGGGGAGCCTGGTGGGCTTCCATCTATGGGGTCGCACAGAGTCGGACACGACTGAAGAGATTTAGCAGCAGCAGCAGCAGTCCTATATCTCTCTAGTTACCTGCATCTTGGTCTTTGTTTAGCCCTTCCATCAGATATTGGATTTTAAAAAAGATAAAACTCAAAACTCAGGCTATTTACAGCCATGTCTGTTTCCTCCCAGGAGGGAAAAAGAGTGCCCTTAGCTCACAGTACATTGTCTGGCCTGAGGGAAAATACATCTCAACCATGGCCATGAAGAGAAAACCATGTACCATCAAGAGAAATTCAAATCAGAGAGACCTACATTTAACTTATGATAGTTTACCTTGAACAAGTTATATAACCTTTTTTGCTTTAGCTCCATCATTTATGACATAGGAATAATTAGACCTCACTCATAGGGTTGCACGAAGAATAGCTGATACAACCCAGTAAAGCACTTAGCTCAATGCATGGCAGTGTAGACACTTAATAGATGTCAGTTTTCAAATTCTTCTTATAAGACTTTCTGTGGTTTACACAGTAAAGGCAAGAAAGATTGAACAAGCAGCATTCCCACTTGAAATCAGGAACATCTTAACTCACCCTAGCATTTGACATGTCTTTTAATGCCTCTCTGAGTGATTAGTTGTTGTCATTTGTCTAGTGAGTCTCAAAATTTTATTAGGCATACAGTACATCTGACACTGATACATTTTAGATAACAAATTGCCACAAAAAAATGTAGTGGATTAAAACAAGCACCATTTTATTACATCTCACGAATTCAGTGATTCAGAAATTTAGGCAGGACTTGTGTTAGGTGACTCTTCCAAACCCTATGACACCAACTAGAGCCACCTGGTGGTTTTTCAGCTGGTGGATGTGTTAGTCTGGAGGGTTCCACGGTGGCTTCTCTCATACATCTGGCATTTTGGCAAGGGTGTCTGGAAGACTAGGCTTGGCGGAGACAGATTACCAAAGTGCCTTACTGAATTTCTGAGGGTGCTCAGATTTCTTACATGATCACTAGTTTCTTCACAGTGAACATCTCAGGAGAAAACTACATGGCCATTTCTGACCTACTCTCAGAAGATCACACAGGGTCACTTCTGCAAAACTAACTATTGGTGAAAACAGTCACAAATCTGCCTAGATTCAAGGAGACATAACATAGGCTCCTCATCTCTCAATGAAAGTATCAAAGACTTGGGGCCCAATTCTTAAACTGCCACTCTGAGAATCTTATAAAATGTGGGGTGGGGCTTAGGATTCCGCACTTCAACAATTTCCCAAGTTAGAAGATACTGCTCTTCATATATTATACTCGAGTAGAAACAGTTTTGACAACCCATTATGTTGCATCTTCCATTATACCCAAATCCTTCCTGTTTGTTACCGTTTCTATTGTCTCATTCTTTGGTGTTATCCTGTGCTCAGTTGTGTCTGACTCTTTGTGACCCCATGAACTGTAGCACATCAGGCTCCTCTGTCGATGGAATTTTCCAGACAAGAATACTGGAATGGGTTGCCATTTCCTATTCCAGGAATCTTTCTGACCCAGGGATTGAACCTGTGTCTCCTACACTGGCAGTCAGATTCTTTACTATGTTCTGGTAGCGTCCTTTAATTTAGAACTCATCCAGCCAATCTTTTCTCAGACTTACTGGAAGGGCAACTATGTTCAAAGACCTTTACCTTAAAAGAAACAAACACCCTTGTGTTTAGATTTCACAGGGAGCTTAAAATGGCTAACAGGAAAACCTCTGGCAAATGAGGATGTCAGGTCAGGTAATCATAAAGAATTTGGGGTATGTTTTTCTCCAGCATTTGATTATAGACACATCCAAAAAGATGACTATGACAAGAGGACTCATTGGTGGTTTACCACCTCTTGGAGGCTCAGACAATATCTGTGACTCAGCTAGTTGCTGGCCAAGAAGTATTGATGCCTTGGGTTCTGGTCATACAAGTCAATGTCCCAATTATTATGGTTGGGCCTGGAGGCATTAGGCACACAGTTCAATCAATTTTGTTTCTATAAAAAAATGAACTTTAGCTGATCATCAGTGTTAACACAACTATATTAACGTTTTCTTACTTGAGGAATGATAAATTCAAAGCAGGATTCAAAGATATACAAACCTTTAGATACGATATGGCAATTTCTGGACTAATTCTCAACTGTTACAAATTAACATCTTGTAACACCTATTTTTAAGTGGACTTTGCCCTTTGTTCAACCAAATTAAGCACAGGTTTTTATCCTGTGTTAGAACTTCCAGGAGCCGTACTGCTCTAGTTACTGAACCTGGAGTAATTCAGAACTCAGAAGCACAGGGCTCTGGCTGTCTTGAAAAAGGTTGCAATTTACCCAAAAGGAATCATGAATCTGTTCATTTTCAAGGCAAACCATTGAATATCACAGTAATCCAAGTCTATGCCCCAACCAGTAACACTGAAGACGCTGAGGTTGAACAGTTCTATGAAGACCTACAAGACCTTTTAGAACTAACACCCAAAAGAGATGTCCTTTTCATTATAGGGGACTGGAATGAAAAAGTAGGAAGTGAAGAAACACCTTGAGTAACAGGCAAATTTGGCCTTGGAATACAGAATGAAGCAGGGCAAAGACTAATAGGGTTTTGCCAAGAAAATGCACTGGTCATAACAAACACCCTCTTCCAACAACACAAGAGAAGACTCTACATATGGACATCACCAGATGCTCAACACCAAAATTAGATTGATTATATTCTTTGCAGCCAAAGATGGAGAAGCTCTATACAGTCAACAAAAACAAGACCAGAAGCTGACTGTGGATCAGATCATGAACTCCTTATTGCCAAATTCAGACTGAAATTGAAGAAAATAGGGAAAACCACTAGACCATTCAGATATGACCTAAATCAAATCCCTTATGATTATACAGTGGAAGTGAGAAATAGATTTAAGGGACTAGATCTGATAGACAGAGTGCCTGATAAACTATGGACGAAGGTTCATGACATTGTACAGGACACAGGGATCAGACCATCCCCATGGAAAAGAAATGCAAAAAAGCAAAATGGCTGTCTGGGGAGGCCTTACAAATAGCTGTGAAAAGAAGAGAAGCAAAAAGCAAAGGAGAAAAGGAAAGATATAAGCATCTGAATGCAGAGTTCCAAAGAATAGCAAGAAGAGATAAGAAAGCAATCAATGTAAAGAAATAGAAGAAAACAACAGAATGGGAAAGACTAGAGATCTCTTCAAGAAAATTAGAGATACCAAAGGAACATTTCATGCAAAGATGGGCTCGATAAAGGACAGAAATGGTATGGACGTAACAGAAGCAGAAGATATTAAGAAGAGGTGGCAAGAATACACATAACTGTACAAAAAAGATCTTCACAGCCAAGACAATCACGATGGTGTGATCACTGACCTAGAGCCAGACATCCTGGAATGTGAAGTCAAGTGGGCCTTAGAAAGCATCACTACGAACAAAGCTAGTGGAGGTGATGGAATTCCAGTGCAGCTATTTCAAATCCTGAAAGACGATGCTGTGAAAGTGCTGCACTCAGTATGCCAGCAAATTCGGAAAACTCAGCAGTGGCCACAGGACTGGAAAAGGTCAGTTTTCATTCCAATCCCAAAGAAAGGCAATGCCAAAGAATGCTCAAACTACTGCACAATTACACTCATCTCACACGCTAGTAAAGTAATGCTCAAAATTCTCCAAGCCAGGCATCAGCAATATGTGAACCATGAACTTCCTGATGTTCAAGCTGGTTTTAGAAAAGGCAGAGGAACCAGAGATCAAATTGCCCACGTCTGCTGGATCATGGAAAAAGCAAGAGAGTTCCAGAAAAACATCTATTTCTGCTTTATTGACTATGCCAAAGCCTTTGGCTGTGTGGATCACAATAAACTGTGGAAAATTCTGAAAGAGATGGGAATACCAGACCACCTGACCTGCCTCTTGAGAAACATGTATGCAGGTCAGGAAGCACAGTTAGAACTGGACATGGAACAACAGACCAGTTCCAAATAGGAAAAGGAGTCCATCAAGGCTGTATACTGTCACCCTGCTTATTTAACTTATACGCAGAGAACATCATGAGAAACGCTGGACTGAAAGAAACGCAAGCTGGAATCAAGATTGCTGGGAGAAAATATGAATAACCTCAGATATGCAGATGACACCACCCTTATGGCAGAAAGTGAAGAGGAACTTAAAAAGCCTCTTGATGAAAGTGAAAGAGGAGAGTGAAAAAGTTGGCTTAAAGCTCAACATTCAGAAAACGAAGATCATGGCATCCGGTCCCATCACTTCATGGCAAATAGATGGGGAAACAGTGGAAACAGTGTCAGACTTTATTTTTGGGGGCTCCAAAATCACTGCAGATGGTGACTGCACCCATGAAATTAAAAGACGCTTACTCCTTGGAAGTAAAGTTATGACCAACCTAGACAGCATATTCAAAAGCAGAGACATTCCTTTGCCAACAAAGGTCCATCTAGTCAAGGCTATGGTTTTTCCAGTGGTCATGTATGGATGTGAGAGTTGGACTGTGAAGAAGGCTGAGCACCAAAGAAATGATGCTTTTGAACTGTGGTGTTGGAAAAGACTCTTGAGAGTCCTTGGACAGCAAGGAGATCCAACCAGTCCATTCTGAAGGAGATCAGCCCTGGGATTTCTTTGGAAGGAATGATGCTAAAGCTGAAACTCCAGTACTTTGGCCACCTCATGCGAAGAGTTGACTCACTGGAAAAGACTCTGATGCTGGGAGGGATTGGGGGCAGGAGGAGAAGGGGACGACAGAGGATGAGATGGCTGGATGGCATCACTGACTCGATGGACGTGAGTCTGGGTGAACTCCGGGAGTTTGTGATGGACAGGGAGGCCTGGCGTGCTGCGATTCATGGGGTCGCAAAGAGTTGGACACGACTGAGCGACTGAACTGAACTGATAGTAGCTCTGGAGCACTAATTTCACAGAAGTCAAATTCAAAACTTCCTATTAATTTCCCAAAAAGGATTTCCTCTTACTATACCCACAGTCTTTACATCTTTTATACTTTCATTTGAAAAGCACTTGGAAAAAATACCAAGTTACATGTCAATTTCTAAAATGGTTTCATTACCATTAAAAAATCTTAACGCTAACCTTGTATTCTAGCATATCCTACTGATTCCTGGGAAACTCACTGTTGGTATAAAAGAGGATTTGCATGTAGACTGTTTGTTGGTACACATTTTGTCAAGTGAAGTCCTAAGAGAATCTCAATGTATAAAACTAATGAAAATCAGTAGCTATAACAGAATCAAAAGAGGGGGCATTTCCATTTCCATACACAGTTTGAAAACCACTCAGTAAAAGTTAATTTATTTATTATTTTTTAATATAAATTTATTTATTTTTGACTGGAGGCTAATTACTTTACAATATTGTATTGGTTTTGCAATACACTGACACGAATCCACCACAGGTGTACACGTATTCCCCATCCTGAACCCCCTCTCCCACCTCCCTCCCCATACCATCCCTCTGGGTCATCCCAGTGCACCAGCTCTGAGCATCCTGTATCATGCATCAAACCTGGACTGACGATTTGTTTTGTATAAGTTAATATACATGTTTCAATGCCATTTTCCCAAGCATCCCACCCTCACCCTCTCCCACAGAGTCCAGAAGACTGTTTTATACATCTGTGTCTCTTTTGCTGTCTCACAGGGTTATCATTACCATCTTTCTATAATCTGTGTATGTGGGTTAGTATACTGTATTGGTGTTTTTCTTTCTGGCTTACTTCACTCTGTATAATAGGCTCCAGTTTCATACACCTCATTAGAACTGATTCAAATGTATTCTTTTTAATGGCTGAGTAATACTCCATTGTGTATATGTAGCACAGCTTTCTTATCCATTCGTCTGCTGATGGACATCTAGGTTGCTTCCATGTCCTGGCTATTATAAACAGTGCTGCGATGAACATTAGGGTACACGTGTCTCTTTCAATTCTGGTTTCCTTGGTATGTATGCCCAGCAATGGGATTGCTGGGTCATATGCCAGTTATATTTCCAGTTTTTTTTTAAGGAATCTCCACACTGTTCTCCATAGTGGCTGTACTAGTTTGCATTCCCACCAACAGTGTAAGAGGGTTCCCTTTTCTCCACACCCTCTCCAGCATTTATTGCTTGTAGACTTTTGGATAGCAGCCATTCTGACTGGCATGAAATGGTACCTCATTGTGGTTTTGATTTGCATTTCTCTGATAGTGATGTTGAGCATCTTTTCATGCGTTTGTTAGCCATCTGTATGTCTTCTTTGGAGAAATGTCTGTTTAGTTCTTTGGCCCACTTTTTGATTGGGTCATTTATTTTCCTGGAATTGAGCTGCAGGAGTTGCTTGTATATTTTTGAGATTAATTCTTTGTCAGTTGCTTCATTTGCTATTATTTTCTCCCATTCTGAAGGCTGTCTTTTCACCTTGCTTATAGTTTCCTTTGTTGTGCAGAAGCTTTTAATTTTAATTAGGTCCCATTTATTTTTGCTTTTATTTTCAATATTCTGGGAGGTGGGTCATAGAGGATCCTGCTGTGGTTTATGTCAAAGAGTGCTTTGCCTATGTTTTTCTCTAGGAGTTTTATAGTTTCTGGTCTTACGTTAGATCTTTAATCCATTTTGAGTTTATTTTTGTGTATGGTGTTAGAAAGTGATCTAGTTTCACTCTTCTACGAGTGGTTGACCAGTTTTCCCAGCACCACTTGTTAAAGAGATTGTCCTTTTTCTCCATTGTATATTCTTGCCTTCTTTGTCAAAGATAAGGTGTCCATAGGTGTATGGATTTATCTCTGGGCTTTTTATTTTGTTCCACTGATCTATATTTCTGTCTTTGTGCCAGTGCCATACTGTCTTGATGACTGTGGCTTTGTAGTAGAGCCTGGAGTCAGGCAGGTTGATTCCTCCAGTGCTATTCTTCTTTCTCAAGATTGCTTTGACTATTCGAGGTTTTTTGTATTTCCATACAAATTGTGAAATTATTTGTTCTAGCTCTGTGAAAAATACCATTGGTATCTTGATAGGGATTGCATTGAATCTATAGATTGCTTTGGGTAGTATACTCATTTTCACTATATTGATTCTTCCCATACATGAACACGGTGTATTTTTCCATCTATTAATGTCCTCTTTGATTTCTTTCACCAGTGTTTTATAGTTTTCTATATATAGGTATTCTGTTTCTTTAGGTAGATATATTCCTAAGTATTTTATTCTTTTAGTTGCAATGGTGAATGGAATTGTTTCCCTAATTTCTCTATTTTCTCATTATTAGTGTAGAGGAATGCAAGGGATTTCTGTGTGTTGATTTTATATCCTGCCACTTTACTATATTCATTGATTAGCTCTAGTAATTTTCTGGTGGAGTCTTTAGGGTTTTCTATGTATTCTGGTGGAGTCTTTAGGGTTTTCTATGTAGAGGATCATGTCATCTGCAAACAGTGAGAGTTTTACTTCTTTTCCATTTTGGATTCCTTTTATTTCTTTTTCTGTTGTGACTGCTATGGCCAAAATTTCCAAAACTATGTTGAATAGTAGTGGTGAGAGTGGGCACCCTTGTCTTTTTCCTGACTTTAGGGGAAATGTTTTCGATTTTTCACCACTGAGGATGTTTGCTGTGGGTTTGTCATATATAGCTTTTAGTATGTTGAGGTATGTTCCTTTTATTCCTGCTTTCTGGAGGGTTGTTTTTTTTTTTTTATCATAGATGGATATTGAATTTTGTCAAAGGCTTTCTCTGCATCTATTGAGATAATCGTATGGCTTTTATTTTTCAATTTGTTAATGTGGTGTATTACATTGATTGATTTGTGGATATTGAAGAATCCTTGCATCCCTGGGATAAAGCCCACTTGGTCATGATGTATGATCTTTTTAATGTGTTGTTGGATTCTAATTGCTAGTACTTTGTTAAGGGTTTTTGCATCTGTGTTCAAAAGTTAATTTAAATCAAAAAGTGAGTTTGAATAAACAATAATCTGGCAGCCTCTTTTTAAAAAGTTCTGTCTTTTTACTTTGTTAACACAAAAAAGCACATTTTAATAGAGTGAAAGATTGTAGAGCTGTACAATGGTTTCTCTGTGGAAGGGAGAGTGAAGAGAAAGAAGGAAATCAAGATCTATCAATAAAGAGAAAAAATGAAAGAGAGGGAAGGAGGGAACACATTAGGTAGATGGTCAGGCAAGGTAAAGACTCTGATGAAGATAGACTCGAGTACTCCTAGGCATAGACGACCAAGGAGTCATTTCATCTCTTTATGACCCAGCTTCTTAAGGGAAAAGAACAACAACCAGCTAATCAGCTCTTACTAGATTCTATTGTGCAAATAAGCTGGTAAAAGAAGACAACAGGGTGCTTTACAAATATTATAGAGCAATGTTTCCAAAACATATACATCCTGAGGTTTTTAGTCCTCTAAACAAGTATTTCTAGGCCATTACACTTTGAGGTAGGACACAAAGCACATACCTACAGTAGGAGAGAAGCAAGCTCCATCCTCTGTCTTAACAAGACATTCACTCTTGTGACAGACCCGATACCCCATACCATTCTGTATTGTGATTGAACTGTGTTGTGTAAGTGTGCCTTTTCCCAGGACCAGTCAGACTGTATGTCACTAGAATCAAGGGACCATGTCATCTTTGGTAACCTCTGTTAACTCCTAGCCTAAGCACTGTTTTAGGATGAAAAAGTGGAAGTTTCCAAGCCAAAAGAGCCTGGGCCTGAATCCCTGAATGCCTTTGGTGAAAATCTGGATTTCTGTGCATTGGATTGTCTACAAGTGAGTTTGAAATTCTACCTTTCATTCTCTCAGAAGTAGCTACAGATGTCATACTCCTTCTCTTGCATCCTAGAAACTTCAAAACAAACATTTTCCAGGATTCAGTTCACTTCAGTCACTCAGTCATGTCCGACTCTTTGCGACCCTATGAACGGCAGCACGCCAAGCCTCCCTGTCCATCACCAACTCCCAGAGTTCACTCAGACTCATGTCCATTGAGTCAGTGATGCCATCCAACCATCTCATCCACTGTCATCCCCTTCTCCTCCTGCCCCCAATCCCTCCAAGTACCAGGGTCTTTTCCAATGAGTCAGCTCTTCGCATCAGGTGGCCAAAGTATTGGAGTTTCAGCTTCAACATCATTCCTTCCAATGAACACCCAGGACTGGTCTCCTTTAGAATGGACTGGTTGGACCTACTTGCAGTTCAAGGGACTCTCAAGAGTCTTCTCCAACACCACAGTTCAAAACCATCAATTCTTCGGCGCTCAGCTTTCTTCACAGTCCAACTCTCACATCCATACATGACCACGGGAAAAACCATAGTCTTGACTAGAAGGACCTTTGTTAGCAAAGGAATGTCTCTGTTTTTGAATATGGTGTCTAGGTTGGTCATAGCGTTCCTTCCAAGGAGTATGTGTCTTTTAATTTCATGGGTGCAATCACCATCTGCAGTGATTTTGGAGCCCCCAAAAATAAAGTCTGACACTGTTTCCACTGTTTCCCCATCTATTTCCCATGAGCTGATGGGATCAGATGCCATGATCTTCAGTTTTCTGAATGTTGAGCTTTAAGCCAACTTTTTCACTCTCCTCTTTCACTTTCATCAAGAGGCTTTTTAAGTTCCTCTTCACTTTCTGCCATAAGGGTGGTGTCATCTGCATATCTGAGGTTATTCATATTTTCTCCCAGCAATCTTGATTCCAGCTTGCGTTTCTTTCAGTCCAGCGTTTCTCATGATGTTCTCTGCGTATAAGTTAAATAAGCAGGGTGACAGTATACAGCCTTGATGGACTCCTTTTCCTATTTGGAACTGGTCTGTTGTTCCATGTCCAGTTCTAACTGTGCTTCCTGACCTGCATACATGCTTCTCAAGAGGCAGGTCAGGTGGTCTGGTATTCCCATCTCTTTCAGAATTTTCCACAGTTTATTGTGATCCACACAGCCAAAGGCTTTGGCATAGTCAATAAAGCAGAAATAGATGTTTTTCTGGAACTCTCTTGCTTTTTCCATGATCCAGCAGACGTAGGCAATTTGATCTCTGGTTCCTCTGCCTTTTCTAAAACCAGCTTGAACATCAGGAAGTTCATGGTTCACATATTGCTGATGCCTGGCTTGGAGAATTTTGAGCATTACTTTACTAGCGTGTGAGATGAGTGTAATTGTGCAGTAGTTTGAGCATTCTTTGGCATTGCCTTTCTTTGGGATTGGAATGAAAACTGACCTTTTCCAGTCCTGTGGCCACTGCTGAGTTTTCCGAATTTGCTGGCATACTGAGTGCAGCACTTTCACAGCATCGTCTTTCAGGATTTGAAATAGCTGCACTGGAATTCCATCACCTCCACTAGCTTTGTTCATAGTGATGCTTTCTAAGGCCCACTTGACTTCACATTCCAGGATGTCTGGCTCTAGGTAAGTGATCACACCATTGTGATTATCTAGGTCGTATAGATCTTTTTTGTACAGTTCTTCTGTGTATTCTTGCCACCTCTTTGTAATATCTTCTGCTTCTGCTAGGTCCATACCATTTCTGTCTTTTATCGAGCCCATCTTTGCATGAAATGATCTCTTGGTATCTCTAATTTTCTTGAAGAGATCTCTAGTCTTTCCCATTCTGTTTTCCTCTATTTCTTTGCATGGATCGCTGAGGAAGGCTTTCTTATCTCTCCTTGCTATTCTTTGGAACTCTGCATTCAGATACTTATATCTTTCCTTTTCTCCTCTGCTTTTCACTTCTCTTCTTTTCACAGCTATTTGTAAGGCCTCCCCAGACAGCCATTTTGCTTTTTTGCATTTCTTTTCCATAGAGATAGTCTTGATCCCTGTCTCCTGTACAATGTCATGAACCTTCGTCCATAGTTCATCAGGCACTCTGTCTATCAGATCTAGTCCCTTAAATCTATTTCTCACTTCCACTGTATAATCATAAGGGATTTGATTTAGGTCATACCTGAATGGTCTAGTGGTTTTCCCTACTTTCTTCAATTTCAGTCTGAATTTGGCAATAAGGAGTTCATGATCTGAGCCACAGTCAGCTCCCGGTCTTGTTTTTGCTGACTGTATAGAGCTTCTCCATCTTTGGCTGCAAAGAATATAATCAATCTGATTTCGGTGTTGAGCATCTGGTGATGTTCATTTGTAGAGTCTTCTCTTGTGTTGTTAGAAGAGGGTGTTTGCTATGACCAGTGTAGGGTAAGATTTCCTTTTCAGGCAGAAACTTCTTTAAGATGGGAAGTGGTAGTCAGCTTTGTTCTCCATTCCTTCTAAGAAGAACCACCATCAATGCCTATATTTGAATAACATTAAACAATTTACAAAGTGTCTTCACATTTATTGTTTCCTCACACTCTCCCAGAATCTCAGTGGGGTAGGCAGAGCTGGTATCATAAATCCTGTTATATAAATGTAACAAATGTAAAATCACTGAATTAGTAAACTATGAACGGGTTTTGAAAACAAAAGTCTCCCCGTAGCTAAATGTTCCCTTGCCTCAATTCTATAGTATCAGAGTTCTGCCTCAGGCCACACAGGCCAGAAGCAGACTCAAGTCTTAGGAAGAGACCCTCAACTTTATCTCGGTGTCACATCTCATCAAAACATAATAAAAGGGAATGGAAACTGCAATCAAACAGACCAAAGTTTGCAACCTAGATCTGCCATTCTTGGCTGTATGACTGCGGTAAGTTCCTTTCTTTGGAACTAGGTTTCTCATCTGTAAGGTGGTGATACTTCCTTTAGAAGGTGTTTTTGAGGGCTAAATAAGTGAACATAAATGTAAGCATGGGGCTTGGTGCTCTATAAATATTTATCAAATTAGGGAAAAGAAGAAGAGGGGCTTTCCTGCCCTAAGTGTCTTCCTTTTCAAGCTTGTCACATCATGGTATTTAAAAGTCATTCTTTGGGAGGTAAAGAGGAAATAATGATCAATCATGCACACTTTTGTGACACCCTGAAACCTTTCAGCAGATTTGAAAGACTATGTAAGAGAAACCAGCACCCCAGGGTAACAGGAGACCTGGAAAGGGTGCTGGGTGACAATTACTATTTTTATAGTAATGTGAGTAGTACAGCACAGGTTTAGTGAGCATAATGTTGCCATTAACACTTATCAGTATTAGGGAGTTTCAGATCAAGTATTTCATACATGCCTCCTAAACACTTGTCAAATCATCACGGTCAAAAACCACAGAAACTAGAAATGGCCTTAGAGATCACTCTGCCATTTCTCACCTTAAAATGACAAGTCTGAGGCCCATAAAGAAGGATATTTTATGATTCTGGGGAAAACTAAAAGAAATCACTGGATTCTGATGCTGCCTGGGAACAAGTGTGAACACTTACATCCAACTGCTTATGTAAGTGTTCACACTTGTTCCCAGACAGCATCAGAAGACATTAGGAGACACTGATTCACCATCAACTCACACAGACCAGGAACTGCCATCAGAAAGCTGAGAGCTGAAGGGTAAGTTAGGGAAGTCACTGCCATGTCACAGGTGGAGCCACAGATGCAGTAAGACCTAAGGGCAACAGTGGTGGGGAGAACCAGGCACAGCCCTCCTGACATCCAGCCTCTCTCCACACAATGCCAAAGCCAAGAGCAAGATTCCACAAAAGCCCATTCTCTGAATGCACATCCACTGTTTACCTTCTTAGGTAAACGGTGGCTTGACTGAGTTCAGTCTCCTCCTGATCCAGTCAGGTGACTTTACACACACAGCCATGGTCCCAAGCATACCCCCTGAGGTGGACTTTATTACTGTCCTGCAAATATTTAGTCTCCCCTTCCCATCCACTATGGGAGGATATACTTGCCTGCCCCATCAGTGTTGGCCTTGGCCTAGTATTTCCTTTATCAATTGGAATGTATAGAGAAGTGGAGAGGTACCAGATCCAAGCAGAAGCTCTGAGAGGTCTCTTCCATTTGTTTCCTCTGCCATGAGAATATGGAGGCTCAGATAAGAGGTGCCCCTTCATCATGAATCCCAGAATGAGAATATGCTTGAAGTAGATCTGAATCTACTGACAGCCTGGAGCAGAGAGTAGCCACCCATGGCACCAAGAGGCAGCATGATTGAGAAATACAGCAATCTTGTAAAGCAACAAGACTCTGAGGTTATTTATGCAGCATAACTCAGAGAAAGATTTCTGCTACACTCTTCATTTGTTAATTGTGATTTCTGAATGGAGAGATATGCCCTACTTCCCTCTCCAGTGATGGCTTCTAGTAATGTACTATGTACTAGACCCTGTATCAAGTGCTTTACAGTTCTTAGTTCATTCGATCCTCATGACGAACTAAAATTGAGATATTATTGTCACCATTTTACAGATGATAAATTTGAGGTTTGGAAAACTTGAGAGCTGAGGGGATTGGTCACTGGTGGCCTATCTGGGACTTGGAACAAACACTATCCCTGCCACCAGCACCATTCCAGACTGCTTCTATGGGCACTGATAGAATTCAAACACACATAAGCCTAAATACTCAGAACCTCTCCTCTGCTCCCACACACATTATTTCCCAACAGAGTATAATCTTTTTATTTTAAATAGGCTCTTTGGTGAGAGAAAAAATGACTTGTGCATCTTCAGAATAATCTAAGCAACCCCTCAGGTCCATTTTAAAAACTGAGTTGAATTTCAAGCCTTCCCAAGGTTGACACGGTCAATTCCATCATGCCCCAGAGCCAAGGAGACCCAGCTTTCATAAAGCCCTCCAGCCCATTCCCCATTAAGGCACCGCAGTGCCTTGTGATGGCTGTAAGACTTCTCCTTGATTTATAGCTCCATCTATTCTGGGCCACTCCTGATGGGCCTTATCATTCCCCGCTGTCTAACAGCTTTAGGGATTCCTCTCAGGCCATAACTTCTGAATGTTTCCACCCCTCCCCTTCCCTGGCTCTGGAATTTCAGCTGCCTTCCATTCAGAAAAAGATTGCTCCATTTATTCTCAGCTTCATGGTCTTTTTACATTTATCTACTGCTCAGCCACCATCCTGATCAGGTATTTAAAGATAAGCCTGTCTACTTCTGACAAGTGACCCTGCTCCTTTTTCTCACTGCTCTGAGTTTCTCTTTGGCAGACTCAATATCATTTTATATATTTGCAGCCTTCCAACTTATTCTTCTTTTCCTCTTATCAAATGATATAATGGATGGAAAGGCCTGGGAACCTATAAGGAGGTGTATAAATATTAGTCCTTTGCTATTGTTGTTGTTGTTTTTATAACTAACAACTTCCCAAATTCAATTCACCAGGGTGAAATGTTAACTCTCACTGCAGTAAAGGTTTCCAGATTCATTCTCAGCCTCAAACAAACCAAACCCCACATTTGAGGCTGTTTAGATCTGAATTCTCTGGTATACAGTGCTGCCTATAATAAGCAGGCTGTGGCCCAGGCTTCCAGCTTGCTTAGTTACCTAGAATTTTGTTTTCATGATATCTGTAGTCATAAAAATGCAGCTTATTAAATTTCCAGAACAGTAGCTCAAGAAGTTGCTTACATGGGAAAGATCATGGAGCTAATAGAGCTGTGTTCAAATTCTGCTCTGCCATTTATAAATGAAATGACCTTGGCCAAAGGAACTTTTCTGAGTCACTATTTCCTCATCCGCAGTCTCTCCTGGACTCGGTATGAGGACTAAATTCAGTAATCCTATAAAAATCCTTAGCAGAATGCCTGGCACACGACAACCCTCCAACAAAAGTACAATGTTATTAATATTAATAAAGGAATGGAAGACCAGAAGTCATTGCAAGTAGTTTAAATGCTCAGAAGCTTTCAGGTTAGAAGGGATATCAAGGACCAGAACTCTTTTCTTATGAGAGAAGATCAAAAAACCCAGAGAGAATTTAACTGCCTTGATTGTCTTGATCTGCAAGCTCTGAGAACAGGGGCCACCCCGTCTCCATCCCTTCCCCGTGCCTGGCTCACAGGAGGCACTCGGTGAGTATGGCACTGTGGACAGTGTTGTCAGACTCAGAACAGCAGCACAGCATGGTGGCTGATGGTGGGTGTTGAGGGCCCGAGAGCCCGAGCAAGAGACTAGTTCTACCACCTCGGCAAGTGACTTAACCTCTCTAAGCCTCTGTGAAATGGGAAAAGCATCCATACTTCCCTCATAGGGCTGCTTAGGAGGGTGATATAAGAAATGGAAACAAAACTCAACTCAAAACACAACACAACAAAAAAATAACCAACAAAATGTTAGCGCTTAAACTCTCAATACCTTATCTAAGATCACCTAATTAAGTAGTGAGAGACCAGTGAGAACCTAAGTAGCATGACTTCTAGTCAGGATATTTTCTTCTAAAATTTTAAAAAATCAGGGTGCTCTAATGTTTCATTCTTATTCCTAAGTGTTTTTTTTTAATGCAGTATGTTCTTTGACTTTCAACTTTTTTAAATTCTCAAGTATTTTGCTTTTCCCTTTGGAAGAAGACAGGGAAAAGCCAATATATAAGTATGACAATATTTCAAACACACACAGACATACACACACCAAAACACACACACTATTTACACATAATCCTCTTAAAATGTACTTTTGAGAAAATATTTTCTATAGAAAGATACAGTATTTGCTTAATAGTCAATGGAACCTATAAAAACTAACATTTCTATTAGTGGTGAAACCTCAACATGTCAAATCATATACCCAGACTCCTTTCTGAAAACTTAATATCAAGGGGCCATCATTATCCATAATGCATTTTTGAATCAGGTCTTAAAACTTAATGTGGCTTTTATGCCTAGAGATAAGGCGGGATTTGGGCTTGGCAAGTTACAGTGGCACACATGAGGACTGTTGGTTGATCCTAATTCTCTGGGATGATTTAAAACCTCAATTAGCCCTGAAAGTAATTATTCAGGATAGCCTCCTCCTTGCCATCTTGTTCTGTGAATTAGTGACAACCTGGGGAGGAAGACCACACTGGAGTGAATCAGGGTTCCATTAGGAGATCTTTTTTTCATTCTGAAAGACACAATGTGAACAAGGGTTAAAAGACAAAGCTTTGCTCTAAAAGAGAATGGGCTAGGAGTTTAAAGTTATATGACTGAAAGTCTTGGCAGAGAGACAAAAACTGAAAATGAAGCTGCAGCTCCAAGAAAGTCTGTGCTGTGGCTGTTAACCTTGCTAAACTGTGGTCCAGCTCCTTTACCATTCCTTTGGAAACCGACTGGGTGACTGATTAAATAATGTGGAAAAGAAATCACGGACTCTGTAAATGAGTATTGCATGACTGGCCATAGTTTCTCCTTCTAGATAATATCTGCAGCTTAACAGTATTTCCACAGGCTTAATTCAGTAGGTCCTTCACCATCTCAATTCAATAGTTAATTGTGAGTCCCAATCTGGTTAATTATTGGTTTATCAGTCAAGTTACTGACTCTCCTAGGACTTTCTTTGGGGCTTCCCTGGTGGCTCAAACGGTAGAATCTGCTTCCAATGCAGGAGTTCTGTTCAGTTGAGTCGCTCAGTCATGTCTGACTCTTTGAAACCCCATGAACTACAGCATGCCAGGCCTCCCTGTCCATCACCAACTCCCGGAGTCCACCCAAACCTGTGTCCATTGAGTCGGTGATGCCATCCAACCATCTCATCCTCTGTTGGCCCCTTCTCCTCCTGCCCTCAATCTTTCCCAGCATCAGGGTCTTTTCAAATGAGTCAGCTCTTTGCATGAGGTGGCCCAAGTATTGGAGTTTCAGCTTCAACATCAGTCCTTCCAGTGAACACCCAGGACTGATCTCCTTTAGAATGGACTGGTTGGATCTCCTTGCAGTCCAAGGGACTCTCAAGAGTCTTCTCCAACACCACAGTTCAAAAGCATCAATTCTTCTGTGCTCAGCTTTCTTTATAGTCCAACTTTCACATCCATATATGACTACTGGAAAAACTATAGCCTTGACTAGACAGACCTTTGTTGGCAAAGTAATGTCTCTGCTTTTCAATATGCTATCTAGATTGCTCATAACTTTCCTTCCAAGGAGTACATGTCTTTTAATTTCATGGGTGTAATCACCATCTGCAGTGATGTTGGAGCCCCCCAAAAATAAAGTCAGCCACTGTTTCCACTGTTTCCCCATCTATTTCCCATGAAATGATGGGACCAGATGCCATGATCTTCGTTTTCTGAATGTTGAGCTTTAAGCCAGCTTTTTCACTCTCCTCTTTCACTTTCATCAAGAGGCTCTTTAGTTCTTCTTCGCTTTCTGCCATAAGGATGGTGTCATCTGCGTATCTGAGGTTATTGATATTTCTCCCAGCAATCTTGATTTCAGCTTGTGCTTCCTCCAGCCCAGTGTTTCTCATGATGTACTCTGCATATAAGTTAAATAAGCAGGGTGACAATATACAGCCTTGACGTACTCCTTTTCCTATTTGGAACCAGTCTGTTGTTCCATGTCCAGTTCTAACTGTTGCTTCCTGACCTGCATATAGGTTTCTCAAGAGGCAGGTCAGGTGGTCTGGTATTCCCAACTCTTTCAGAATTTTCCACAGTTTATTGTGACCCACACAGTCAAATATAGGATATGCAGGTTCAATCCCTGGGTCAGGAAGATCCCCTGGAGAAGAAATGTCAACCCACTCCAATATTCTTGCCTGTAGACTATCATGGACAGAGGAGTCTGGTGGGCTGCAGTCCTTCGGGTCACAAAGAGTTGGACACGACTGAGCGACTAACACACAGGACTTTCTTTATGATCAGTGGGTATCTGAGAGGAGGACAGAAGTGAGCCAGTGGCTTTCCAGGATTGCTAATGGCAGGAGTGAAAAGAGGGGCTAGCTGTAGGTTATGGACCTGTGACCTTTCCTGGCCTTCCATGCATTTCACAGGCATTGTGTTTGGTGCCAGAAGATTCGGGCATATGTCTCTCCATTCTGAAGACAGGCACATATACGATACTAAATGTCCCATGGGGGTGGGGGGGCACAAACTGTTCCCTGCAATGGGATTATGGGAATGGCAGAGGGGATGCAAGCAGACACTGCCATAGAAATGACCAGGCAAGGCATGCACCCACAGCTCTGAAGTAGCAAATCTCTCTTGAAGGAGGCAGGGAGGGGGCTAGAGTGACTACATGCCTTGGAAGAGCTGAAATTTATGTAGAGACTTGAGGTATGAAAAGCATTTCCCCAGTTGGAGCAGAATGGAATGGCACCTAAAAGAGGAAATAGTTTAACAAAAGCACAGAGCTGTGATGGTGAATTGAATGTCAACATGAATCGACATGTGTTGTCCCCAAATTCATATTCTGAAGGCTGAAACTCCATATAAAAAGATAGGGAAGGAAAGTAAGGGAAAAGAATAACAAGACCTCATTTCTATGCTGCTGATTCCCAACAACAGACCCACAGAGACACACTCTCTCCTGCACCTTCCCTTGGCCCCAGACACACCCAGAGTTGTCCATCTCCTACTGACACCAGAAGTAGAATAGGTCGATTTTATTCAGTGAGCCCATTTTGATTTCTTCTTCCAGGTTTAGGTTTAAAAGCACAGAGAAAGGCCACATTTCTAACCAAAGATGGAAGAGAAAAGGGTTTCTTTGAAACTGATCAAATGCAATTAAGGCAGAATATCCAATTCATACACCTTTGATTAACCTTTATCTGGAGAGAAATGATTGGTGATTAAGAATTAGATGAGGTGAATAATTATATCAGGAATCTGCCTTCGAAGAAATCTCTTTTAGTGCTAAAGAAAAAGCTGATAAAAAACAATCATGGCTGTTAATAGTGTCTTTTAAGGAGAATAATTAACCTGTAATAACAATTTTGGCCTCAACTTAAGCCCTATAAAATAATCCTTTTTCATTAACTTCAAGTTCAATTAGCATCAATAATGAGCATTCATTTAGAAGTAACCACAGCGTCAAGCTCCCTGATGACTGAGCCTGTGACTGCTCAGATACCAGCTGTAAAACCCTCAGCCTTTGCTGCCACACAGCCCCAAAGTGGAAAACTTGGAGTGGACATATTCAGGACAAGGAAGAATTTGGTCCTCTGAAATATAGACGTTTCATACAATGCCAAAGTTTGTAGAGACAAAGAAGAGGAAGATGACAAGGATGAGGAAGAAAGGGAAGAGGACCAGCCACCACCATCTCCAGGATCTGCTAATCTTAATATTTGCTTATCCAAGAGCTTATGTAACAACATGACAGTTAATTTTATCCCATCTTCAACTGAGTTGAACTGGTAATTCAGACACTATATGGCATTGTCCTAAATGAAAGGAAAGCCCCCTACAAGATATGACCCAGAGGGAAACAAAAGCTTTATATGAAACCTTCTGCCCTTTCTGTATCTCCAAAAATTAAAAATGATGATTTGACTACCCATCAGGCATTTTTCCCCGTCCTTCTTGCTAACAGGGTCTCAACTTTGATCAGGTTTGGAACACCTATGTACTTCAAGAGCACTATTTTCGACCTGAGACATGACTGCTGAACAGTTTAAGGCAATGGTTACTAAGTAAGGCCCCTATATAATACACTAACAGGGGCTTCCCAGGTGGCGCTAGTGCTAAAGAATCCACCTGCCAATGTAGGAGACATAAGAGACACAGGTTCAATCACTGGGTCAGGAAGATCCGGTGGAGGAGGGCACAGCAACCCACTCCACTATTCTTGCCTAGAGAATCCCAGGGACAATGGAGTCTGGCGGACTATGGTCCACAGGGTTGCAAAGAGTCGGACACAACTGAAGCAACTTAGCCTGCATGTATGCATGCATGATCCACTAACAGAGTACTTGTTAGTAATTCAAGTTCACAGGCCCACCCTAGACATAATGACCCAGGAGCTCTGCGGATGCAGGCCAGCAGTGTCTGTTTTAACAAGCCCTCCCAGTGATTCTGACACAAGGTCAGGTTTGAGACTATGTGAATTATGTTATTTCCTCTAGATTTCTTTTTTATTTAGGCAGTCCTTGGAAAAGTTTTCCTTTTTCTTGTGTAGGAACAAAAGACAAACACTTGCCCTTTTTCAGCTGCATGTGAAGGTGCCTAGAGCTTCTGCAACCACACACCCTGAGGAAGGCAGAGTGGAAAGACAGAAAGGATCTGGGTCCTTTAGATTCTCAAGTACTCCTGAATTAACCAACCCTAGAGACACACCAGCTCTTGAATTGTCATTATATAAGACTGTTCAGCTACTTTTAGTTGAGTCTTTGTTATTTGCAGACAAAAGTATTTTAGTTGATCTCAATAAGAACAAGCATAATCACAATACAAATAACATCTAGGACGCACTTATCATGTGCCAAGTCTGCCTCATGTGCATCATCTCAATTCATCTTCACAGCTGGCTTTGCCTCCTCCTTGATTATTAGCAACACTTCTCTGGAAGGCTGTAGTCAACATGCACTGACTAATCTAGGAGTCCTTTGAGGAGCCCTGGCCCAGTCCAATTTCCCTGTCTTGCCCAGATAATAGGTCCTCTGCACCTCCATCTACCCTAAGGATAGGTCAATTCATCCATTGATTCATGTATTAGATTTCAGAGGAAAGGGAAAGAGGAAAGGGAGTAAAGTATCTGCATGAAATGTCACCCGAGGGATGTCAGTGGAAATGGGCTTCCTAATAAATAGTCTTGAACATGTGATGACTGTGGACCAAAAAGTGACAATGTAGTGGAACCAGGGTAGGTGGCCAGGGCCACACATCAACCTGCCCTTGCCTTCTATCTCCAGGAACTTGTTAGCTTCTAAGACGAACTGCTATCTGCTCTGCTCTCTTCGCCACTCCTTTCTCCTTGGGCCACCATTCTTAAATATTCAGTATTTCAGTTCAGTTTAGTCACTCAGCCATGTCCGACTTTTTGCAACCCCATGGACTGTAGCAGGCCAGGCTTCCCTGTCCATCACCAATTTTGGGAGTTTGCTCAAACTCATGTCCATCGAGTCCGTGATGCCATCCAACCATTTCATCCTCTGTCATCCCCTTCTCCTCCTGCCTTCAATCTCTCCCAGCATCAGAGTCTTTTCCAATGAGTCAACTCTTCGCATGAGGTGGCCAAAGTACTGGAGTTTCAGCTTTAGCATCATTCCTTCCAAAGAACACCCATGGCTGATCTCCATCAGAATGGACTAGTTGGATCTCCTTGCAATCCAGGGGACTCTCAAGAGTCTCCTCCAACACCACAGTTCAAAAGCATCAATTCTTCAGCACTCAGCTTTCTTCACAGTCCAACTCTCGCATCCATACATGACCACTGGAAAAACCATAGCCTTGACTAGACGAACCTTTGTTGGCAAAGTAATGTCTCTGCTTTTCAATATGCTATCTAGGTTGGTCATAACTTTTCTTCCAAGGAGTAAGCATCTTTTAATTTCATGGCTGAAGTCACCATCTGCAGTGATTTTGGAGCCCCCAAAAATAAAGTCTGACACTGTTTCCACTGTTTCCCCATCTATTTCCCATGAACTGATGGGACCAGATGCCATGATCTTCGTTTTCTGAATGTTGAGTTTTAAGCCAACTTTTTCTCCTCTTTCACCTTAATCAAGAGGCTTTTTAGTTCCTCTTCACTTTCTGCCATAAGGGTGGTGTCATCTGCATATCTGAGGTTATTTATATTTCTCCCGACAATCTTGATTCCAGCTTGTGCTTCTTACAGCCCAGTGTTTCTCATGATGTACTCTGCATATAAGTTAAATAAGCAGGGTGACAATATACAGCCTTGACGTACTCCTTTCCCAATCTGGAACCAGTCTGTTGTTCCATGTCCAGTTCTAACTGTTGCTTCCTGACCTGCATATAGATTTCTCAGAAGGTCTGATATTACCATCTCTTTAAAAATTTTCCACAGTTTGTTCTGATCCACACAGTCAAAGGCTTTGGCATAGTCAATAAAGTAGTACTCTGGTACTCTCTTGCTTTTTCAATGATCCAACAAATGTTGGTAATTTGATCTCTGGTTCCTCTGCCTTTTCTAAATCCAGCTTGAACATCTGGAAGCTCACAGTACATGTACTGTTGAAGCATGGCTTGGAGAAGTTTGAGCATTGAATATAGGAAGTTTGAAGCCTGGGTACAGGAATTTTCAGAAGAGGATGGTACTGTGCATGATGGCCGCTTGGCTTGACAGACAGAGCCCTGAGTTGCAAAAGTACAGATGACACAAGATGGCAGAGTAGAGGGATGTGTGCTCATCTTCTCCTGTGAGAACTCAAAAATTACAACACACTGCTGAACAACCATTGACAAGACCATGTTGGATCCCACCCAAAAAAGATACCCCATGTCCAAGGGCAAAAGAGAAGCCCCAGCAAGATGGTAGGACTGGCAAAATCATGTTTACAATCAAACCCCATACCCGCCACAGATGCTTGGAGGGTACAAACAAAACCTTGTGCACATCAGAAGGCCCCACAGAGACTGAGCCAGACCTGCTTTTGAGTGTTTGAGTGACTGCTGTGGAGGTACGGGTCAGCAATGGCCTGCCACAGAAGCAGGGGCTCTGAGTGCAGCAGACGTGGGTATGGTATAAGCCCTCTTGGAGGAGGTCACCATTAACCCCACCAAAGAGCTGCCAGAACTTACACAGGACTAGGGAAACAGACTCTTGGAGGGCACAAACAAAACCTTGTAAGCACCAGGACCCAGGAGAAAAGAGCAGTGACCCCACAAGAGACTGACCCAGATTTGCCTATGAGTATCCAGGAGTCTCCAGCAGAGGCGTGGGTCGGCGGTGGCCTGCTGCAGGATCGGGGGCACTAAGTGCGGCAATGCATACATGGGACCTTTTGAAGAAAGTCACCATTATCTTCATTACTTCTACCATATTTTGGTCTCAGATCAAACAATCTAGTTCCCTCAGGTCATGGGAGGGAACACAGCCCCACCCATCAACAGAAAATTGGACTGAAGATGTACTGAACATGGCCCTGCCCATAAGAACAAGATCCAGTTTCCCACACAGTCAGTCTCTCCCATCAGGAAGCTTCCATAAGCCTCTTATCCTTATTCCTCAGAGGGAAGACAGAATGAAAACCACAATCACAGAAACTAATCAAACTGATCACATGGACCACAGCCTTGTCTAACTCAATGAAACTATGAGCCATGCCATGTAGGGCCACCCAAGATGAACAGGTCATGGTGGAGAGTTCTGACAAAACGTGGTTCACTGGAGAAGGGAACAGCAAACCACTTCAGTATTCTTTCCTTGAGAACCCCATGAACAGTATGAAAAGGCAAAATGATAGAACACTGAAAGATGAACTCCCCAGGTTGGTAGGTGCCCAATATGCTACTGGAGAAGAACGGAGAAATAATTCCAGAAAGAAGTAAGTGACAGAGCCAAAGCAAAAACAACAACCAGTTGTGAATGTGACTGGTGATAGAAGTAAAGTCTGATGCTGTAAAGAACAATACTGCATAGGAACCTGGAATGTTAGGTCCATGAATCAAGGCAAATTGGAATGGTCAAACAGGAGATGGCAAGAGTGAACATCGACATTTTACGAATCAGTGAACTAAAATGGACTAGAATGGAAGAATTTAACTCAGATGACCATTATATCTACTACTGTGGGCAAGAATCCCTTAAAGAAATGGAGTAGACATCATAGTCAACAAAAGAGTCTGAAATGCAGTACTTGGATGCCATCTCAAAAATGACAGAATGATCTCTGTTTGTTTCCAAGGCAAACCATTCAATATCACAGTAATCCAAGTCTATGCCCCAACCAGTAATGCTGAAGAAGCTGAAGTTGAACAGTTCTATGAAGACCTACAAGACCTTCTAGAACTAACATCCAAAAAAGATGTCCTTTTCATTATAGGGAAGTGGAATGCAAAAGTAGAAAGTCAAGAGATACCTGGAGTAACAGGCAAGTTTGGCCTTGGAGTACAAAATGAAGCAGGGCAAAGGCTAACAAAGTTTTGCTGAGAGAACGCACTGGTCATAGTAAACACCCTCTTCTAACAACACAAGAGAAGACTACACATGGACATCACCAGATCATCAACACCATAAACAAATTGATATATTCTTTGCAGCCAAAGATGGAGAAGCTCTATACAGTCAGCAAAAATAAGACCCGGAGCTGACTGTGGCTCAGATCATGAATTCCTTATTGCCAAATTCAGACTGAAATAGAAGTAGGGAAAACCACTAGACCATTCATTCAGGTATGACTTAAATCAAATCTTTTAAGATTATACAGTGGAAATGACAAATAGATTCAAGGTATTAGATCTGATAGACAGAGTGCCTTAAGAAATATGGACTGAGGTTTGTGATATTTTACAGGAGGTGGTGATCAAGACTATCCCCAAGAAAAAGAAATGCAAAAAGGCAAAATGGTTTTCAGAGGAGGCCTTACAAATAGCTGAAAAGAGAAGAGAAGCAAAAGACAAAGTAGAAAAGGAAGATATACACATTTGAATGAAGAGTTCCAAAGAATAGCAAGGAGAGATAAGAAAGCCTTCCTCAGTGACCAATGCAAAGAAATAGAGGAAAACAACAGAATGGGAAAGACTACAGAGCTCTTTAAGAAAATTAGAGATACTAAGGGAACATTTCATGCAAAGACGGCCACAATAAAGGACAGAAATGGCATGGACCTAACAGAAACAGAAGATATTAAGAAAAGGTGGCGAGAATACACAGAAGAACTGTACAAAAAAGGTCTTAATGACCCAGATAACCACAATGGTGCGATCACTCACCTAGATCTAGACATCCTGGAACGCAAAGTCAAATGGGCCTTAGAAAGCATCACTAGAAACAAAGGTAGTGGAGGTGATATAATTCCAGTACAGCTATTTGAAGTCCTAAAAGATGATGCTGTGAAAGTGCTACACTCAACATGGCAGCAAATTTGGAAAACTCAGCAGTGGCCGCAGGACTGGAAAAGGTCAGTTTTCATTCCAATCCCAAAAAATACAATAACTAAACACATTTTATTTTAATTTTAAGGAAATTTCAATTTATTCACTTAAAAGTAATTTTTCTAGTACCCACTATGGTACCTTGTATATGGTAGGTACTTCTATCAATGTCTGTCCACAGTCAACATGAAAATCAGAAGCTATAATACAGCCAAACTATAGTAGCCACATGCCCTTGACCAGGCTCCACAGAAGGCTGATGAAAAATACACAGGATACCCTGAGAAATGAAGAACTTGGCGCTGTATTTCCATACTGCTCTGCTTCATCCTTCAGCCTGTTCATCACAAGATGGAGAACTGTAAGGAGGGAAGAGGGCATCCCATTATGATAGGTGGAGAAGAAAAGAGAAAGCAGGAAGGTAAGAGGGATAAGCAAATCGAGCAAACTAGCTGAGGAGTATGTGGATCTGAGCACTACTGGATTCTCATCCTACCCTACAGGCCTCTGTAAAATTATAATCAAGTGTCCTTTAAAAAATAATTTTTCTGTGTAATAAGGATAGAAAGGAAGCACAAGCTTGGACAAGAAAGAAACATTCAGGTTTAGAAACCTAATCCCAGTTCAATTCAGTCTCTCAGTAGTGTCCAGCTTTTTGTAACCCCATGGACTGCAGCATGCTAGGCTTCCCTGTCCATCACCAAATTCCCTGAACTTCCTCAAACTCATGTCCATTGAGTCTGTGATGCTGTCCAACCACCTCATCCTCTGTCATCCCCTTCTCCTCCTGCCTTCAATCTTTCCCAGCATCAGGGTCTTTTCCAATGAGTCAGTTCTTCACATCAGGTGGCCAAAGTACTGGAGTTTCAGCCTCAGCATCAGTCCTTCCAATGAATATTCAGGACTGATTTCCTTTAGGATGGACTGATTTGATCCCCTTGCAGTCCAAGGGACTCTCAAGAGTCTTCTCCAACACCACAGTTCAAAGCATTAATTTTTTAGTGCTCAGCCTTCTTTATGGTCCAACTCTCACACCCATACATGACTACTGGAAAAACCATAGCTTTGACTACATGGACCTTTGTTGGCAAAGTAATGTCTCAGCTTTTTAATATACTATCTAAGTTGGTCATAACTTTTCTTCCAAGGAGCAAGCATCTTTTAATTTCATGGCTGCAGTCACCATCTGCAGTGATTCTGGAACCCCCAAAAATAACATCTGTCACTGTTTCCATTGTTTCCCCATCTATTTGCCATGAAGTGATGGGACCAGATGCCATGATCTTCATTTTTTGAATACTGAGTTTTAAGCCAGCTGTTTTACTCTCCTCTTTCACTTTCATCAAGAGGCTCTTTAGTTCTTCTTCACTTTCTGCCAGAAGGGTGGTGTCATCTGTGTATCTGAGGTTATTGATATTTCTCCTTGATTCCGGCTTGTACTTCATGCAGCCCAGCATTTTGCATGATGTACTCTGAATACAAGTTAAATAAGCAGGGTGGCAATATACAGCCTTGACATACTCTTTTCCTGATTTGGAACCAGTCTGTTGTTCCATGTCCAGTTCTAACTGTTGCTTCTTGACCTGCATACAGATTTCTCAGCAGGCAGATACGATGGCCTGATATTCCCATCTCTTTAACAATTTTCCACAGTTTGTTGTAATCCACACAAAGGCTTTGGCGTAGTCAATAAAGCAGAAGTAGATGTTTTTCTGGAATTCTCTTGGTTTTTCTATGATCAAAGTATGCTGGCAATTTGATCTCTGGTTCCTCTGCTTTTTCTAATCCCAGTTACAGGATCCAAATCCCAGTTCAGTCACTTAATAGTTGCATGATTTAGGCAAATTATATAACCTCTCAGAGCCTCATTTGTGAAACTGAGGTTAAAATATCCATCTTTTGCAGTTCTGAAGATTAAATGAGAGAATGACTATAAAATGTCAGCATATAATAAATGTTCAATAAATGTTAGCAACATGTGTCTTATTTCCCCAACTTCTTCCTCCTCAATACCTTTTCTAAAGTCAAGTCTGATACTCTCTGTTTCAGGTAATGTTTGAGAACATTTAAGCAAATTATTGAAAATTTTTTTTCTTTGAAAGGGAGGATGATGAGGATAAAGTAAGTTCAACTTCTGAGTTCTATACCTGCTATTTGTGCAAAGTCAGTTCAAATCACAGATGAAATCTGGATGCCAGGAGTGGAGTCCCAACTTCAAGTCCATCCACTAGGTCTGAAAAATCTACTTCATCTGATTAAATTATCTGCCAAGCAGCTCTGTCTCTGCTGAGAATCACTGCTTTACTTATGAAAAGCTGCAAATCAAACAACAGAGCTGTCCAGGGAACTGAAAATTTAGCTCTTTAAACATTTCCTCCTATAAATAAATATAAATGGTTGCTTTCCTCTAGAGAAAATTTGTATCCCTCTGATCTCTGAAGGATTGGAGAAGGTGCCAAGAGGATTGCACATTTTCTGGTGAACATTCCCAATCACCTTAATCTCTTCACTGACAATCTTCTGATCTGACAGAAATAGAGGTTACTGTGTCCCTCAGTTTATAAAGTATTAGGGGAAGGGTGAGTGGATCAGAGAGAAAAACAGAATACAAAAATCATCAGGGAGATGGAGGAGCAGAGAGAATTACTTTTAATACGGTTGCATAATCCATAATTCAGCAAGCTTTTCATTTCTCTTATCTTCTAAAAAAACATGAAATTAAGTTCTAAGCAAAGTGCATAATTTATAAGTCTCTGTGCTGATTATTCCCAAATCCCCATGCCTAGCCCTGACTTCTTACATGAGTTCTAGTCTCATATTTCCAATTTCCTACAGAATGTTGCTGCCCTGAGTGAGCTATCATCTCAGCTCCCCATGTGTCAAAAAAACTCAACTCTTCCTCCAAAATTTCTTTTCTTTCCCAATTCTTCTTTCCTATCAAATGAACCATTGTTATTCTAGTCTTACTGGCAAAAAGCTCTAAATAAAATTGGATTCCCCCCTCTTGCCTCTGACACCTAAGTCTGTTAAATTTTTCTGGACTCATCCTTTTCTCCACCATCCCACTTTCAAAATATTTCCCCACCCTCCACTCCAGAATACTGACTCCAGTCTTTGCAATACTAATACAGACTGTAAATTCTTAACAATTTCATTTTCCTAAAATTATATTCATATCAGACCTATTGATGGCAGCCTATTTCTTGCTATGAGGAAGTTAAACACTCTTGCTTGCTCTCCCAGGGCTCTCCTATCATGACCTGATCCCATCTTGTTCTTTCCAACACATCCCTTCTCCAAACAGAAAGGTTCCAGCAGAGCCTGACATTCATATTAGGTAATCTAGGAGAGCTGGCTGAGTTAACCAAACTGAACTGAGCAGCCCTCACTCCAAGCTCCATATTCTATTCTTCCCACCTAGAATGGTCTCCTTCTTTCATTCTGAGTCTCCAGAACCCACTCATCTACAGGAGCCATCAAGCCTCAGTTCCATCAAGTCTCAACTCACTAACTCCCTACTCACTGTTCTTTGCCCCAAGACCCTTAGCTTTTACAATACATTCAAGCATTGAATCTCCAACTTTTGACTCCAAGCCCCATATTTTTGGTTTTTCTTATTAGACTATAAGTTATTTAAAGTCAGGGATCACATTTTATAATTACTGTTTTTTACCCTATAGAACTTTACGAAGTTCTAAACACACAAGTTTCTATTAATAATTGTTGAATGGAGAACAAAGTCAAGGAAAGAGTCAATAAGCCATTAAGAAGTATATACCATGTTAATGGATTGGAACAATTAATATTGATAAAATGACCATACTACCCAAGGCAATACACCTATCAAAATATCAATGGCATTTTTCACACAGCTAAAAAAAAATAATTCTAAAAAAATGTATGGAAAAACAAAAGAACTCTAATTACTAAAATGATCTTGAGAAAGATCAGAGTTGGAGGTATCATGCTCCCCAGCTACAAAGCTACAGTAATCAAAACACTATGGTACTGGCACAAAATAGACACATCAATCAACGGAACACAATAGAGAACCTAGAAACAAATCCACATATTTAACAGTCAACTAATCTAAGACATAGGAGGCAAAAATATACAATAAATGAAGTGTCATCTGTAAAAGTTTTGAGTCACTATGTTGTACCCCTTAAATTAGTAAAATATTGTAAATCAACTATACCTCAATTTAAAAAAATTAAATGTGAGTGAATAAACTTGTAAGACACACACTGTGTTCATTGGGGTATGGGTAATTAAAGATGGAAAGGATCTGTTTAAGTAGTCCTCTTAATATACCATATTAAATGTACCATACCTCCTGTCCTTCACACTGAGATAGATGAATCAAATAGTCCTTATTTCTCAATTTTTCCCCTAATATAAACCCTATCCAAATAAGGAAGAAGTTCAGCTTTTAATACATGAAGGTAGATAAATAATAAGTAGTGATCAATCTAGTTATCTATCTGTTTGTCTATGTATCTAGCTTCTTATCTATCACCTCTGTCCACATAGCTGGTCCCTGATAGAACAGAAAGCCAGAACAGAGTATCTTGGATATATTCTGCATATTCAGAAAAGTACCCCCAAAACTTGGGTTTTCCTTTGGGGTAGAAATGAAAATAAATTTATTTAATCTTATAGTTTCTAGGCATATTAGTTAGCAGTAAACAACACTTATAATCTGCTAGTTACCAAATACATAAGAATCAGAGAAGGTTATCCTTTCCTACCACTGCTCTGTGAAATTCTAATTAAGCCTGCAACTGTTTATAGAAATAGGATTTTCCCAGTATCACTTCAAAACCAGTCCTGGAAATAGGTTAGAATCACATAATTTTAACAGGAAAGGGATAGTAGAAATTAGAATTCATTTATTTCACATGACTGAAACTAAGACTGAGAAAGTTTAGGTGATTTGCCTAGGTTCAAATAGGACAAGTCAGCACATCCTAAGATGAAAACCTAATCCCATGACTCCTGGTCCAAATCTCTTCCCTCCTTCTACTGCTTCAACTTACAAAGGTTTTCAAACTTCATAGTTAATTACAGAAATACGAACTTTTTCTACTATGAAAGTAAAAGATCTTATAATGAATATCTTAAAGAGTTTAAAAACAATCTTCATGACTTAATTAAAATTATTTGACATTAAACGTAAATAAAGAAAAGACTTGCTGGATCCATATGCAACTCTTAGGAAATACACAATGCGATGGCTCTGATTTTCTGATCATTTTAGTTCTTTGAGCAAACAGACTGCTTTAGTCTACAACATCTCAAGATTTCTTTTGGGTCCTTTGCTTAATTGTATTTTATACATGATAAATTCTAATTTTGAATATAGCTAAATTTCAGCAAAGATGACACTAGAAAGAAAGACACAAAAATGTTAGGGGATGCTTTTATTAAGAAAACAATAATACTAAAATAGAAGATAACAAATAATATTTTCAACCCTTTAACCATGTGGCAGGTGCTACACTAAACTTTTTTTAATTATCTCATTTACTTCCCATCAGTCAGTCAGTTCAGTCACTCAGTCGTGTCCGACTCTCTGCGACCCCATGAATCGCAGCACGCCAAGCCTCCCTGTCCATCACCAACTCCCGGAGTTCACTCAAACTCATGTCCATTGAGTCGGTGATGCCATCCAGCCATCTCATCCTCTGTCGTCCCCTTCTCCTCCTGCCCCCAATCCCTCCCAGCATCAGAATCTTTTCCAATGAGTCAACTCTTCACATGAGGTGGCCAAAGTACTGGAGTTTCAGCTTTAGGATCAGTCCTTCCAAAGAACACCCACAGCTTATCTCCTTTATAATGGACTGGTTGGATCTCCTTGCAGTCCAAGGGACTCTCAAGAGTCTTCTCCAACACCACAGTTCAAAAGCATCAATTCTTTAGTGCTCAGCTTTCTTCACAGTCCAACTCTCGCATCCATACATGACCACTGGAAAAACCATAGCCTTGACTAGACGGTCCTTTGTTGGCAAAGTAATGTCTCTGCTGTTCAATATGCTATCTAGGTTGGTCATAAATTTTCTTCCAAGAGGTAAGCGTCTTTTAATTTCATGGCTGCAGTCACCATCTGCAGTGATTTTGGAGCCCCAAAAAATAAAGTCTGACACTGTTTCCACTGTTTCCCCATCTATTTCCCATGAAGTGGGGGTACCTCCCATAAGAACCCTATAAAGCAAATGTTATTATAATATCTATTATTTCATAATCTCTATTCTATAGATAAGACTTCCAAGAGCAGAAAAGTAAGCTGTTGTCTCATTATTTTATGAACTTTTAAATAATAAGTTCTGGAACTGAGTATCAGATGCAGAATTAAGTTCAGATTCCATTTTCTTAACACACTGAAATACTGTGATATTTCAGAAGTGAATGGGTTAACTAACATTCTTTAAAAATAGAAAAAAAAGAAAACACCTTTCAGAGCCTACACTCTGAAAGAGATACTGCTGCTTCTGATGATAATTGAGTATGAGGTAGACTACAGAATGACACTCTAGGCTGAAGGATTATACTTCTATCAGGAATTACACAGCTGGAGCAAGATAATTCTCCCTGCTTCTGTTTTAACAATAAAATGTCTTTAGTAAAATGGGGATAAGTGATTCAAGTAAAAATGCGTATATATAATATTTTTCATTTAATCAAAGAACAGGGCATGTGGATTGTGGATCTTTCCCTGGAATGCTAACCAAACCACATCACACAGATATATAAAACTCAAACACAATTTCAGGTCACAAAATACTTTCTTGATGTTATCAAGCGTTCTCATTACCTACCAGGAATCACTTACCACTTCATTCTCTTCTGATTTTTCAGAATGCTTTTTCAAAACATTTTCTGTTTTCTGAAATGTAAACATCATGGCTTATATACTGCTTCCTTAAAAATTTTTATGATTCTCATAGGCCAGAATCTCCATGTAAATTAGATGTAAATCTAAACTATGTTTCTAAATATTTAAGGACATAAAAAATCCCTATCCATCCTGCTGTCACTTTAAGCTATTTGACATTTATTGTTCTGAAGAGAAGAAAGGTCAGATGTATCAAATCTGCATTTGTACTTCTTGACATTTTTCTTCAACTACAGTTTTCCAAACTATGGTATTAAGACTAATACTATGAAAGAAAAAAAAAAAAAAAAAGGAAGGAAGAAAGAAGGAAAGGGGAAGGGAGGGAGGGATGGGGTAGGGAGAGCTGAAGGAGGGGATTAAAAGGGAAGGAAAGAAAGAGGGAAGGGGGAAGGGGAAAAAGCCTTCCTTGTAGCACATTTCCAGCCTTAGCTGCCCACTGTGACACATGCATTTTCAGTGCTTTCCTCCTCAGCTGCATTTGTCAAGCAGATGTGTGGGTACAGACAGGCTGGAGCATGAAGGGAAAGGCAGGATCTGTGGAATGGAAGGGGACGCATGGTTTCATGATCTATTCAGCATGACCTTTGCTCATACTTCATGGAACGGATTGAGACCATCTGGCCCCACTCCTGGGTTCTCTATCCTTCATCTCTGCATAGCCCTCTGCACATCTGTCTTCTCTCCAGTCACCCCGGCCTGCGGGTCTGCCCATTCCTACCTCTAAGCTGCAGTAACACAAGGATTCCTAGTTAATTGCTTCAACGTGCTCCACAATGGTCAGATCACAGCAGAAGTTGTCTTCCTTTGAAGGAGACCCCTTAAAAGGATAAGATGTCAGGAGTAAATAAGCAAACACAGTGAGCACTCCAAAACCCAGAGTTTATGAAGAAGGCTAACAAGGGAAGCTAGGATGTATGGTTCCTTCATAGCACTCACTCATCATCATTTCTTATTTTATGCATTTGTTACTCTGCATACTTAAAATGCTTCCCTCTAGTCTACAAACCTCATGAGGCCAGAGCCCTGGTCTGTTTTATTCATTGCTGTCTGTGCAGTACCTAGCACAGTGTTTGATATTCTGAACCTGCAAGAAACATAAGGTGAGAAAAAGGAAAAGAAAGAAAAGAAGGAGGAGACTAAGGAAATTATCCAGCGTATGTAGGATAACTGACTGATGTAAAGGGCCCTCATACTGGGGAAAGAATGACAGTCATCAAGTAGAATGACGGACAAGAGTTAAACTGGCTAGGACTTAAATACCAGATCCTTCTCTCCTTAGCTATGTGATCTTTGTCAGTAACTTTAATCTCTCTGAGTCTTAGTTATCTGAAAATAAGAATAATAATATAATCAACCTTGTAGTAGTGAGGACTAAATATTGTAATTTGTGAAAATTGTTCAATGGTAGCTGTTATCATTAGTATTAAGTTACAGAGGAGTAGAATTTAGCCATTATTAAATATTTTTTCAACATATATGTCCAGCAAAAATAGGGCAGCCTTATAAAACAGTGATTCCCCATCTTCTAGAAATATTTTAAAGGATGAGATTGTAGGAACACTATCAAAGAACAGACTGCAGGAGCAGACAAAGCCTGAGTGGAGTGGCATCTGAGGCCTGTATAAGAGGCTGAAATGCCTAGGTTGAGTGGTCTTGCTACAAAATTATTCCTTCTTTCTGGTACCTGAAATCTCCTTTCTCTTTACCTTTTCCCCTTCTGATTTTCAACATAAAGAAGGTTCATCCATCTTTAATACACTTTTTCTTCATTCTGCAGCATCACTGACATCTCAGTCTCTCTCTCTTCCCTTTTTCCTTTCACAGATGATAAACTTCTTGAACTACTAAGCAAGCACATTTTGCTCTGATTTCTTTAACACTACCCTTACACTTCCTTGTGCATATGCCTGCTCTCCAGAAAGCTCTTGGCCAAACCCAATGACCTTTCCAGTCCATCTGTGGAAATCTTCCTCCTTCAGTTTCCATCACACCACTGGATCCAGTAGCCTCTCCTCCTTCTTGTAAGAAAGTTCTCTGGGATGAAATCACTGACTCCATTCCACCTCTTAATTATGAACTTTCTTAAATCTTAGGTGTGACCTTCCTTCCATATAAATAGCTCCCATATCCATATCTTCTGCCTGGACCTCTCACCTGTTCCTGCTTCTACTCTATATCTTCATGTGCATACAAGATAACCTGATCCTCAGATGGATGCCCACTACAACTATTATCATGCCAGTCACTCTCTCCTAGACCAGATCCTCATTCCAACTGACTGCTTTATCAGCAACACTACCAGTCTACAGGGTCCCAGGTCCAAAACCTTGGACCTTTGACTTCTTCCTTTTTGTTCCCTTATATCTGGGCATCTTTGAGTCCCCTACTCCTGAGCCAGGGTACAGCCTCTCAGGGCTCAAATCCAACTACCAGCTCTCCCTGTGGTCCAGGCCTGAAATGCATGACCAAACTACATTTCCTAAAGAATCTGCAGTCAACAGGCAATCAACATGCATCACCCCTACTCACAAATTCAACACTTTCTGACTCTTCAACATCAAATATAAATCCTGACTCAATAAGCCAGCCCCACCGCTAATTCAGAGTATCTGACTCAGCACCCATCCTCTCAACTCCCAATATTCCTTAGACTTTTCTGTTCTGGCTAGTCCTACTTTCACACACACACACACACAGAATCAGTCTGTCTCTCTTTCTCTCTCTAATCAGTTTTTTTTTCCTCTGGGCATTAGTTTGTGTTAAGGTCCCATCTTCCCAACTTGAAAGTCCTTTGCCATTCTCTTTTCCAAGTCTAATTATGTACCCACTCTGCTGAGTGCTTAGTTGCTAAGTCATGTCTGACTATTTGAGACCCCATGGACTGTAACCTGCCAGGCTCCTCTGTGTGTGGGATTATACTGGCAAGAATACTGGAGTGAGTTGCCATTTCCTCCTCCAGGGGCTCTACCCAACTCAGGGATTGAACCCACATCTCCTGCAGCTTCTGCATTAGCAAGCAGATGATCACTGAGCACTGTATTCACCGGGAAGCCCTGAGAAGCCCTGTGTTCACTCTAAGACCTCTCAAATCACCTCCTTCTGGACTATTTTGTAACTCACTTCTATTGTAGTCCCCAAAGAAAACCATCATTCTCAGCAGATATCCTTTGCCTTGACTTCCTGCCAAAAGGTAATAAGCTTATTCTTTCTAAAATTTCAGAGATATAATTTCCTGTCTCAGAGAAACTTCACCACTCCCATCATACACTGAACAACTGGAGCTCATCTGACTTTAAAGGAATGGTTTTTGAGATCTGGAGGTTCAGAATGAACCTGCTCCCAATCACCCCAGCAGGAACTGACCTCTCCAAGCCTCCAGTGAACCACTACAACCATTTGCATCATTTGTTCACCATTCGAGTGCTACCTTTCACTAGAGTTATTTATTAGCATGCCTTGTCTGCCTTTTCCCCTCAACTCATTGTGAACTCCCCTGGAGAAAGAGATTGTATTTCATTCAACTCGGTAAGTGCTCAATAAAAACCAAACCAATAAATAGCATTTCCTCAGGCAAAAGTCCAAATTTACAGATATCCAAAAAAGAATCCCTCTGTCTGATTTCTATTTGGTGAGTTCTCTCACAAACACCTATATGGTGTCTCTAGAGACAAGCCATTATGACTCTGATCTCCAAATTCATCACACAGACTCCCAGCCATGATGGAGTACTAAACAAGCACTGGACTAGCCTTTCTGTCATAAAAAGCAATAAAATTAGACAAAATATATGAAAAAACTATTTTTCTTGGATACTCAGTAGCAAAGAATTATAATCTTTGAAAGAAGAAAAATAAAATGTGGGAGGTCTTAGTTAGCACTGCCCTGACTTTCTGCCTGGAGGAATTTACTACACTCTGAAATAGGAAATGAACTGAAGTGTTAGTCATTCAGTCATGTCTGACTCTTTGCAACCTCATGGACTATACCCCACCAGGCTCCTCTGTCCATGGAATTTTCCAGGCAACAGTACTAGAATAGGTAGCCATTCCCTTCTCCAGGGGATCTTCCCGACACAGGGATCGAACTTGGGTCTCCTGCATTGCAAGCAGATTCTTCATCATCTGAGTCACCAAGGAGGCCCTTGATACAGGAAGGAAGAATCCAAGTAGAGCATGGTGGTCTCACAGGCCTGAGGTAATAGCAGAGTTTGGGAAAGCTGATGCAGCTTCAATTATCAGGGAGCAGACCAGAGAAGAGACATCTAGAGAAAGACATAAAACACTCCATAAAACTGCACAGGAGTCCCCTTGAGTCTCTGGCTGAGTATTAAGTTGTATTCATAGGATGAGATTACACAAAGCTGGGTAAACAATCAGATCAAATCAGATCAGTCACTCAGTCGTGTCCGACTCTTTGTGACCCCATAGCTAAAGGGAAAAGAACATATGAGGGAACTGCAATCTGAACAACTTCTGTAGCTCACACTGAATTAGAAAATGCTTTGTTGTTGTTGTTGTTCAGCTGTATAGTCCTGTCCAACTCTTTGTGACCCCATGAACTGCAGTATGCCAGGCTTCCCTCTCCTTCACTATCTCCCAGAGTTTGCTTAAACTCGTGTCCTTTGAGTCTACAGTGCTCTCCAACCAGCTCATCTTCTCACCCCCTTCTCCTCCTGCCCCCAGTTCAGGGTCTTTACCAATGAGCCAGCTCTTCGCATCAAGTGGTCAAAGTACTGGAGCTTCAGCGTCAGCATCAGTCCTTGCAATGAATATTCAGGACTAGATTTCCTTTAAAACTGACTGGTTTGATCTCCATGCTGTCCAAGGGACTCTCAAGAGTTTTAACCAGCACCACAGTTCAAAAGCATCAATTCTTTTGGCACTCAGCCTTCTTTGTGGTCCAACTATCACATACATACATGACTGCTGGAAAAACCACAGCTTCACCTTTGTCAGCAAAGTAATGTCCATGCTTTTAAATATGTTACCTAGGTTTGTCATAGCTTTTCTTCCAAGGAACAACTGTCTTTTCATTTTGTGGTTGCAGTCACCGTCTGCAGTAATTTTGGAGTTCAAGAAAATAAAATCTCTCCCTTTCCACTTTTTCCCCATCTATTTGCCATGAAGTGATGGGACCAGATGCCATCATCTTCGTTTTTTGAATGTTGAGTTTTAAGCCAGCTTTTTCGCTCTCCTCTTTCACTTTCATCAAGAGGCTCTTTAGTTTCTCTTTGCTTTCTGCCATTAGGGTAGTGTCATCTGCATCTCTGAAGTCTTTGATATTTCTCCCGGCAATCTTGATTCCAGCTTGTGCTTCATCCAGCCCAGCATTTCACATGATGTACTCTGCATATAATTTAAACAATCAGGGTGACAATATACAGCCTTGATATATCCCTTTCCCAATTTTGAACCAGTTCACTGTTCCAAGTTTGGTTCTAACTGTGGCTTTTTGACCTGCATACAGGTTTCTTAGGACATAGGTAAAGGGTTTGGAGAAGGAAATGGCAACCCACTCCAGTGTTCTTGACTGGAGAATCCCAGGGATGGGGGAGCCTGCTAGGCTGCCGTCTCTGGGGTTGCACAGAGTCGGACATGACTGAAGCTACTTAGCAGTAGCAAAGAGGTCTGGTATTCCCATCTCTTGAAGAATTTTCCAGTTTGCTGTGATCCACGCAAAGGCTTTAGTGTGGTCAATGAGGCAGAAGTAGATGTTTTTCTGGAATTGCTTTGCTTTTTCTATGATCCAGCAGACATTGGCAATTTGATCTCTGGTTCCTCTGCCTTTTCTAAATCCAGCTTATACATCTGGTACATCTGTAAGTTCCCGGTTCATATAATTTAAAGCCTAGCTTGAAGGATTTTTAGCATTACCTTGCTAGCATGTGAAATGAGTGCAATAGTGCAGTAGTTTGAACATTCTTTTGCACTGCCTTTCTTTGAGATTGGAATGAAAACTGACCTTTTCCAATCCAGTGGCCACTGCCAAGTTTTTCAAATGTGCTGGCATATTCAATGCAGCACTTTAACAGCATTATCTTTTAGGATTTGAAAGCTCAGCTAGAATTCCATCACCTCCACTAGCTTTGTTCATAGTTATGCTTCCTAAGGACCACTTGACTTCACACTCCAGGATGTCTGGCTCTAAGTGAGTAATCATACCATTGTGATTATCCGGGTCATTAAGATCTTTTTTGTATTTTCTGTGTATTTTTGCCACCTCTTCTTGGCATCTTCAGCTTCTGTTAGGTCCATACCATTTCTATCCTTTATTGTACCCATTTTTGCATGAAATGTTCCCTTTGTAACTCTAATTTTTTGAAGAGATCTCTGGTCTTTTCCATTCTATTTCCTCTGTTTCTTTGCATTGTTCACTTAAGAAGGTTTTGTTATCTCTCCTTGCTATTCTTTGGAACTTTGCATTCAGATGGGTATGTGTGTCAAGTCACTTCAGTTGTGTCAGACCCTTTGCCACCCCATGGACTGTAGCCTGCCAGGCTCCTCTGTCCATGGGATTCTCCAGGCAAGAATACTGGAGTGGGTTGCCATTTCCTACTCAGATGGGCGTATCCTTCCTTTAACCAGAGAGAAGAACCTCACTGTACACTTCAGGCTTTCAATGGAGACCCTAGAAAGATCAAACCTTAAGATGAGAACAAACTTAACAGAAGAATAAAGGCTCCTCTAAACTCCTTTAGCAAAGCTTGACAATAATCCTTGAAAGTATCAAATTGACGGGCAAGAAAAATTAATTGCCTGGCAAACAAAAGTTAACAGTCTTTAAATGAAGACAACAAAATCTATACAGTCAACAATGTAATATTTATAATATGTACCATCCAGTAAAAAATTATTAGGTATACCAAAGAGAAAGAAAATGTGACATTTAACTAAGAGAAAAACTGATCAATAGAAACAGACACAGAAACGACAAAATAATTTAAGTAGCAGAAAGAAACTTTAAAAAATTATGAGAGTCAATGTTTATTGAGTGCTTATTATGTGCAAGGTACTACTGTTTTAACATTAGGTATTATCTCATTTATTTTCAAAATAGTCCTCTAAGAGATAATCTCTTTGTACCATTTTGAGGAAACTAAAGCCCCATACGGTTCGTAAACAACTTGCCAATGATCAATCCAGCTTTCAGATATAAAAGCCAAGATCTGAACCCAGGAAATCTGATTCTAATGGCTATCCTCTTTTCTATAGTACCAGACTGCCTCAGAAAGAAATTTAAAGCAGCTATTATTAATACATTCAAGGACTTTTTAAAAACATAATGAGGAAAGAAACACAAATGGAAGTAGATATTCTAGAGCTAAAAAATATAATACCTAAAGTAAAAATATATTAGATGGGCTGGTTTATCATTGAATTAGACACTGTACAAGAAAATGGAACAAACTCTAAGACAAGCAAAAAAACTATCCAGATAAAAGTAGGGAGAGAAACAGGGCTGGGAAAAAAGTGAACAGACCCTTAATGAAATGTGAGAATTCATTAATTGTAATAACAATTATAATTAAATTCTTAGGAAGAGGGAACAGAAAAAACTACTTGAAAATTTTCCAAATATGATGAAAAATATAAACCTGCAGAATTGAGAGTCTCTCAGCAAATCCCAAGCAAGAAAAACACAAAGAAACCACAAGACACATTATAATCAAACTGTGGAAATTCCATGATAAACAAAAAATCTTACAGCAACCATGGGATGATGGGAAGGGGAACAAAAGGGAAAATAGAGATAAGAATTTATCTGACTTCTGATCAGAAACAAGACAAACCATGTAACAATAGAACAATACTAAAGTGCTGTCAACCTAAAATTATATCCAGTGAAAATCTTCAGAAATAAAAGCAAAATAAAGATACTCAGCAAACAGAATCTGAGCAAATTTTAATACTGAAGAATGGCACAACATTAAATATTAATGGATGAAAGAAAAATATTGTAGATGTAAAGTGATTCAAAAAAGAACAAGGAACTTCTCCTGCAGCCAAGACAGAGTAAGTCCACTAAATCTTATTACCCTGAGGCTGACAACCAAAAACTCTGGACAAAATACAAAAACAACTATCAAGGGACTCTGAAAAGTAAATAAAACCAGGAATATTTAGAAAGAAAGGAAAAGGAAAAACTTGGAAAAGCAACTCCTAAGGATTCTTGGAGAAATCATTTCTTTCTGGCCAAAAGGCCAGGTAAAGGGCATTGTGATCCAGAGAACATGTATCTTTGACATTCTTTTTTTTCTCTCTCAATTCATGATAAGTCCTCAGGAGAGTTAGCTTGGCTGGTGATGTCAACAGCCAAACTCTAATAGAAATCCTATAACAATCGTTATCATTCAGACCAGAAAACTGGAGGTGGGGGTGGGGTGGCCTGGGGCTCGAGAAGGGACCCCTTCAGGCCTAAGAGTGTGGAGGGAATCCCTGTTCTGGTTATCTTTATTAGCTCTTTGTTTTGCCTGAAGCCAACCTTAGTTAAAGGAGTTGTGCTGCAGTAGTACAAGTGGGTAAAACTGTGAATTTAAGGAAAATCTAAAAGAAGAGAGAGATGGAGAAGGAAATATGCAAATTCTGTAAAGAAACTGGCCACAGGTTCCAGCTCACCTGTGAGCAACACACGTGTGGACAGACTTAAAGCAAAGGCCTTAAGGACAAAACTAAGTTTTAAACCATAGTCAAGTCTCAGACCAAAGAACATTTAGTCAAATTTTCCTGAAAACAACCTAAAATTACTCAATATATAAAGAACAACAACAAAACAAAGGACAAAGTCTTAAGGAGAAAGATGATCAACAGATGCCAATAAGAAGATGATAAGATGCTAAAACTATCAAAGACTTTAAAGAAGCTATTATAACTATGTTCCATGAGTTAAACATACATATCTGAAAAATAGATGGAAAGGTAGTTGTCAGTAAGTAAATAGAAAACTTTTAATGGAAAATTTAAACTAAAAAAAATATCTAAAATAAAAAATTATCATAAAATGGAGATAACAGAGTAAAGATTCATTAAACTTGAAGACAGAGCATAGAAACTGTCCAACCTGCAGAACAAAAAGAAAAAAAAAAAATGAAAAATGAACTGAGCAGAGCCTCAGGAGCATGTGAGACAGTATCAAAAGGTCAAATAGTTGTTCAATTAGAGTACCAGAGAGGAGGAGAAAGATAATGGTGCAAGGGAAAAAATAAGGAAATAATGGCTGAAAACTCATCAAATATCATGAAAGACATAAACTTACAGATCAAGAATCTCAACAAATCACAAAGAGGACAGAATCAAATAAAACTTCATGCACAGATTCATCATAATCAAACTTCTGAAAACCAAAGACCAAAGAAAAATCTTAAAAATAGCTACATATAAGGGACAACAATTTAATGACAGAATTCTCACCAGAAACTGTGAAGGAGAGAAGAACATCATTCTTGAAGAGCAAAAAAACAAAAAACAAAAAAAAACACACAAATCAAAAATGTCCACCCAGAATTCTGCGCCCAGTAAAAATATTCTTTATGAGTGAAGATGGAATAAGGACACTCAGATAAGGGGAAAACTAAGAGAATTTGTCACCAGAAGACCTGCTCTAAAAGAAATGCAAAAGGGAGCTTTTTAGGTTGATAGAAAATGATAAAATAGGGAAAATTGGAATTTTAATGAAGATGGAACAACAAGAGAAATGCTACATATCTGAGTAAATATGAAGGACTAGTTTTCTCCTCTTATTTAAAATATGAATAACTGCTGAAAAAAAAAATTAAAACTGCTGTCTAGCAAGATTCTAAGTTATGTAGATAAAACATATATGATAACTGTAACACTAAGGGGGAAGACAAATGGACATACATAGTTGTAGAAAGTGAAAGTCACTAAGTCATACCTGACTCTTTATGACAGTCCATGAAATTCTCCAGGCCAGAATACTGGAGTGGGTAGCCCTTCCCTTCTCCAGGGGATCTTCCCCACCCAGGGACCGAACCCAGGTTACCCACATTTGCAGGCAGATTCTTTACCAGTTGAGCCACAAGGGAAGCCCAAGAATACTGGAGTGAGTAGCCTATTCCTTCTCCAGCTGATCTTCCCCACCCAGGAATCAAACTGGAGTCTCCTGCATTGCAGGCTGATTCTTTACCAACTGAGCTATCAGGGAGGCCTTACACATAGTTGTAAGCCATCTATATTTTACTTGAAGTATTAAAATGTCAACTCAAAATAAACTGTGAAAGCCCAAACATAAATAAAATCCCAAGAGCAAACACTAAAATAATAATATAAAAAGATGTAATGAAGACAAAAATTAAAACAAAAAAATATTCAAATAACTCAAAAGGAACCTGGAAAGGGATAATAGAAGAACAAAAAACATAAAGAGAAAATAATAATAACAAATGGTAGACCAAATCCAACCATATCAAACATAACATTAAATATATGTGTCTAACACATCAAGTAAATGATAGACATTGTGAGACTGAATTTTAAAAAGACACATAAAATCCAACAATATGTCTTCTACAAGAAATTCACTTTAAATAAATACATAGATTAAAAGTAAAAGGACAAATATTGCTCATTATTAGAGACATGCAAATCAAAACTACAATGAGATATCACCTCACACCAGTCAGAATGGCCCTCATCCAAAAGTCTACAAACAATAAATGCTGGAAACGGTGTGGAGAAAAGGGAACACTCTTGCACTGTTGGTGGGAATGTAAATTGATACAGCCACTATGGAAGACGCTATGGACATTCCTTAAAAAACTGGGAATAAAACCACCATGCTGCTGCTGCGTCGCTTTAGTCGTGTCTGACTCTGTGCGACCCCATAAACGGCAGCCCACCAGGCTTCCCGTCCCTGGGATTTTCCAGGCAAGAACACTGGAGTGGGTTGCCATTTCCTTCTCCAAAGCATGAAAGTGAAAAGTGAAAGTGAAGTCGCTCAGTCATGTCTGACTCTAGCAAGCCCATGGACTGCAGCCTACCAGGCTCCTCCATCCATGGGATTTTCTAGGCAAAAGTACTGGAGTGGGGTGCCATTGCCTTCTCCGTAAAACCACATGACCCAGCAATTCCCTCTAGGCATACACCCTGAGGAAACCAAAATTGAAAGAGACACATGTATCCCATTGTTCATTGCAGCACTATTTACAATAAGCTAGAACATAGAAGCAACCTAGATGTCCATCGACAGATGAACGGATAAAGAACTTGTACTATATATACACAATGGAATATTCAGTTCAGTTCAGTCACTCAGTCGTGTCCAACTCTTTGCGACCCCATGAATTGCAGCATGCCAGGCCTCCCTGTCCATCACCAACTCCTGGAGTTCACTCAGACTCATGTCCATTGAGTCGGTGATGCCATCCAGCCATCTCATCCTCTGTCGTCCCCTTCTCCTCCTGCCCCCAATCCCTCCCAGCATCAGAGTCTTTTCCAATGAGTCAACTCTTCTCATGAGGTGGCCAAAGTACTGGAGTTTCAGCTTTAGGATCATTCCTTCCAAAGAAAGCCCAGGTCTGATCTCCTTCAGAATGGACTGGTTGGATCTCTTTGCAGTCCAAGGGACTCTCAAGAGTCTTCTCCAACACCACAGTTCAAAAGCATCAATTCTTTGGTGCTCAGCCTTCTTCACAGTCCAACTCTCACATCCATACATGACCACAGGAAAAACCATAGGCTTGACTAGACGAACCTTTGTTGGCAATGTAATGTCTCTGCTTTTTAATATGCTTTCTAGGTTGGTCATAACTTTTCTTCCAAGGAGTAAGCATCTTTTAATTTCATGGCTGCAGTCACCATCTGCAGTAATTTTGGAGCCCAGAAAAATAAAGTCTGACACTGTTTCCACTGTTTCCCCATCTATTTCCCATGAAGTGATGGGACCGGATTCCATTTTAACATTACATGATTATATTTGAAATAGAGGGCAAAAAAATCTTTAATCAATGATCTTAAGAAACTAGAAACAATTAGAGCAAATTAAACCCAAGGCAAACAAAATGAAAGAAAGACAATAAAATGAGAGCAGAAATCAGTGAAATTTAAATAAGAAAAATAACAGAAGAAATCAATATCACAAAGGTCATTTCTTTAAAATTCAGTGAAGTGGTAAATTGGTATTCTCTACCCAGAATGATGAAAAAGAAAAGAGAAAGATGATGCAAATTACCAGCATCAAGAGTAAAAAAAGGGCATCACCACTGAGCCTACAAACATTAAAAATAAATAAATAAGGGAATATTATGAACAACCTAACTTGTTTTAATTCAACAAATTAGATGAACCAATTTTTTTAAGGATAAAAATGACCAAAGTTCACTAAAAAATAAACAGATAATATGAATAATCCTTTAATTAGTATTAAATAAATATATTTAGTATTTAAAAACCCTCCAGCAAAGACTACACCAGGCCAAGATGGCATCCGTACCGAATTCTACCAAAAATAATTCCAGAAAGAAAAACGTACAATTCTCTTCCAGGAAAAACAAAAGAAGAGGGAGCACTTCCCAACTCATTTTATGATCCCAGGATTACCTAGACCCTAAAGCTTGTCAAAGATAGTAAAAGAAAACTATACCAATAACTTTCATGAACATGAAGAAATTCTCACCAGGTATTAGGAAGCAGATCCAACAATATGTAAAAAGTATGATAAGTCATACCCATGTGGGATTTATCCAGGGAACTTAAAGCAAATCAACATTTGGAAGTTAAATACTGTAGTTCACATTTATCAAAGAAGAAGAAGAAAAACCACACGATCATCTCAATAGATGCTCAGTCTGAGGGAAGCCAGACACCAGGACACAAGGATGTTCCAATAATCCTGTGGAGAGGACCACCTGGTGAAGAACTGAGACCCCACCAATAGCCAGCATCAGCCAGCCAGTCATGTGAGTAAAGCACCTTGTAAGTAAATCCTGCAACCGCAGTCAAGCTTTAGGATGCCTACAGTTTTGGCTGATAGCTCATGAGAGACTCCATGCAAAAATCACCAAGTCAACTGTTTCCAAATTCCTAATTCATAGGAACTATAAAAGATATTTATCATTATTTTGAACCACTAACTTTGGGGGTGATTTCCTATGCAATGTTAGATAACCAATACCTAGAAATACAAATCAAAAGCACAATGAGGTGCCACCACACACTGGCAATGCCAAATATTTTGAGGGATGTGGATAGAGCCAAGTAGAACTCTCATACATTACTGACAGGAGCAAAATACAGTACATATACCTTGGGAAAATGTTTTTTCAATTTCTAATAATGTTAAACATGCATTCACCACACAATCCAACAATTCTATAATGGATTTAAGATAATTTATAACGTATGTCCACAAAGTGAATTATATACACAATGTTCGTAACAGCTTTAGTCATGAGTGACCCAAACTGGAAACAATCTAAATGTCCATGAACAGATGAATGGATAAACAAATTGTTGACCCTTAAACAATGCAGAAGTTAGGGATACCTACAATCCTTGCAGTTGAAAACTTGCATATAATTTTTATTTGGCCCTTCCAATACAGGGTTTAATTCCTCCATACCAGCTGTTCCACATCAGTGGATTCAGCCAACTGTGGACTGTGTAGTATTTGTTGTTGAACAAATCCACACATAAGTGGACCCCCTCTAAGTTCACACTCAAATTGTTCAAGAATCAACTGTCTGTTCATACAATGAGATGAATAAAAAGAAACAAACTACTATTATAATACATACCAACTACACACAAAAAATCTTAAAAGCATTAGAATTCTAAGTGAAAGAAGTCAGATACAAAAGAATATACTGTATGTTTTCATCCACAGAACAGACAAAACAAATCTATTGCAATAGAAATCAAATCAGATATTGCCTAGAGCAGGAAGTACTGGGTTCATTGCAAAAGGTCAAGGAAGACCCTCGGGGGTTTAGGAATGTTCTGTATACTAATTAGGAAGGTGGTTACACAGGTGTACACATTTATCAAACAAAACACTTAAAATAGGTGCATTTTATTGTATGTGAATTCTATTTCAATAAAATTGAAAATAACCATTATATAATGTTGGTCATAGGTTCAGATACAAGGTCAAAAATAATCCTTCCAGGCCAAAAATAATCAAGTGTTCCTTCTCACGTCCTTCCCTCCCCAACCCCTATTCTCTGTCACTCTTGGCTTCCTTTACTACATCTATGCATCTCCATATCCAGAAAATAATCCCTGTCTTCTGTTTTCCTCGGTTACCTCTTCTTACACATTCCTCTCTGTTTTCCCACTTATATCTCTGTCATTCTCATTTTTATCTTTCTTTATATAAATATAGTTGTGCTCCTGCCCACTTTTTTCTGTCCCCTCTAAACTCTTTCTCTTTTCTTTAACTCACTTGAATGTAAGACCAAAGAATTTTGAAAATTTGATTTATTATTTGAATATTTTGTTAAATTTAAGACTGAGTACAAGAAATATTTGCGTTTTATTTAAATTATTTTATTTAAAATGAAATTATTAAGAGTTATTATGCACAATTTATTACATAGTCCTTGGTTGCTACTTTTCCCTCTTTGAGTTAATGACCTCACTTGTAACAGGGCTCCCTTTCCCTACTTTAGGAAGCTTTTGAAGCATCCATTCTGGCCACCAATGGAAGAAATGCAATCAAGAACTGGGGTAAAAAACTAATACTTGTTGAATACCAACTGTGTGTCAGGACTTTCTATATGCCTTATCCTATTCTCACAGTAACTCAGGAGATGGGTATTATTTTTCTCACTTTACAAATAAGAAAAACCAAAATTCAAAGAAGAAAATAAGTAGCCTTGGGCCAATAAATGGTATAGGAGGGCTTCAATCCCAGATCTTTTACTTATTCTACTATGGTTTATCCAAAGTCATGTATGGACGTGAGAGCTGGACCATAAAGAAGGCTGAGCACCGAAGAATTGATACTTTTGAACTGTGGTCCTGGCAAAGACTCTTGAGAGTCGCTTGGACTGCAAGGAGATCAAACAAGTCAATCCTAAAGGAGATCAACTCTGAATATTCTTTGGGAGGACTGATGCTAATCTGAAGCTCGAATACTTTGGCCACCTGATGCAAAGAGCCAACTCATTGGAAAAGACCTTGGTGCTTGGAAATATTGAGGGCATGAGAAGGGGATGACAGAGGATGAGATGGTTGGATGGCATCATCAACTCAATGGACATGAGTTTGAGCAAACTCTGGGAAATAGGGAAGGACAGGGAAGCATGGTGTGCTGCAGTCCATGGTGTTGCAAAGAGTTGGACACGACTGAGCAACTGAACAACAACAACCCATTATTTAGAATAGGACCTTTTACTTTTGACTTTACAGAAGTCCAATTCCTCGATAAGAAAATGTATAAATGAACGGTGTCATATTCATATAAAGGAATACAACACAGCAAACTAAGAAAAAGAAAGACTGAATGTTGGCGCACAAAGACTGAATGTTGGCGCACAAAATGACCAATGAATCCTACATAAATCATGCTGAGTAAGAACAGTCAGACACAAAATAATATATACTATATGATTCCATTTTACATGAAATTCAAAAATAGGCAAAACTAATTGATGATACTGGAGAAGGAAATGGCAACCCACGATACGGATGATAAGGATGGTTATCTTGGTTAGGGGTTGAATACAGACTGCAAAAGGACAGGAGGGAACTTTCTGGGGATGCTAGAAATGTTTTGTATCTTCATCTGGGTGACGATTATATGGATGCTGTACATGTGAATTATCATCAAGCTGTACACAAAATCAATAGACTCAATCCACCTTATTTGTCATCCCTCAATTAAAAAACAAATCATTTTCTGATGCTAAAACACAGGTCCTATGTCCCACTACCAGAGATCCATTTCCAGAAAAGTCTGAAATTGAGCAAACTGATTTCAATGAAACAACCTCACTTTAGGAACCTTGGGAAGGGGCTTTACAAACACTTTTCAATGCTTCTGAGCTGTTAACTGAACCTTACGGCCTGCATCAAAGTCTGGGATGTTGCATAGCTGCTCTGAATGCCAAAGGTTGGGGGAACTATGTATGGATGAAGTAGAATCTTAGCACCTGTCATGATACTTATATATTCATTTTTCTACTTCCTTACATATTTATTTCTGAATAATCCAGAGTAGAGCCTTCCACATAGGTTATCTCATACAATGCAACAGCAACTCCGTGAGGTAGTCAAGACAAGATCTGTGTTATCTCCTTTAGGAAAACAAAACTCAGAGGCTCAAGGTGTTTAAGGGATTGCACAAGATTTCAAATACAATGAAGGCTAATATCATAAGAGAATCTAGGCCTCCTAGCTCCTAATCCAGTGTTCTGTTCACCAAGAAAATATATACATATATATTTATTTATTTATTTATTTTAATTATGTGGGCTGAGAATGTAAAAAAGATCTACAAAGAAGTTCCACCCATGCCCAAGTTCACAAATCCATATTCTGATGAAAACTGAATAAAATATAAGTGAGAGAAAAAACCATAACCAATGGTTTAAATTTTCCTTCTGATTTCCTTTGGTTATCTGCCTGATTTCCTTTAAGCTTGCCTAGATTTGCTTTGTTTTACTTTCATACTTTTTTTCATACCTACCCTTTAGCCTTTTCCTTACTCAAGGGAATTCAGACTGCCTACTTCTTCATGCACCTGCTGTCACTTAGCCAGAAAGGGATGATTCAGGGAACAAAGTCTCTTAATTAACCATGTGGTTAGGTGTATCTGCCCCAAAGGAGCTCTCTTTCTGACATGTTCTTGGGCTTCCCACTTTCTGGAATGTCTATGTTGTATCACCAAATGGATTTGATAAAATTTCCCTGGGAAAGGACCTAAGCTAAGAACAGTTCTGCTGGAAAATTAATCATAATATTTACTGAAGAAAAAAAAAAGCTATTCTGAGAAATCTGGCTCACCCAAAAATATATGGGGTACCTCCCACCTCCTTACTATCTCACCACCAGGCCAACACTTGCTTTGAACTGCTCCAATCTCACACCTTGACTGTGTGAAAGAACTCACGTAATTACTAGGTTAAGAAACACTAGCCATGCCCTAGACTGGAGGACAAAGCAAAGGTTCTAAGAAAGAAGGCATTCACAGGGCTCCTTACTTGCTATTCACAGGGCTCCTTATTTGCTATTCTCTCTACATGACCCCTGGATCTATAACCATCCTCACCAATACTCATGTTCATCTACTCTCAAGCAGAGATGATAACAATGTGCATCTTTTGGAGGCAGTGGTTCATCTATGGCTCACAAAAAAACACCATCTATAAAATGCAGTGTGGATGCTTAGCAACTTATTTTAGGTTAAGGTGATTTCCTAAGAAATTAGGAATGTGGTCCACTGGAGAAGGGAGTGGCAAACCACTACAGTACTCTTGCCTTGAGAACCCCATGAACAGTATGAAAAAGCAAAATGATAGGATACTGAGAGGAACTCCCCAGGTCGGTAGGTGCCCAATATACTACAGGAGATCAGTGGAGAAAACTCCAAAAAGAATGAAGGAATGGAGCCAAAGCAAAAACAATACCCAGTTGTGGATGTGACCGGTGATAGAAGCAAGGTCAGATGCTGTAAAGAGCAATATTGCATAGGAACCTGGAATGTTAGGTCCATGAATGAAGGCAAATTGGAAGTGGTCAAACAGGAGATGGCAAGAGTGGACATTCTAGGAATCAGCAAACTAAAATGAACTGTAATGTGTGAATTTAACTCAGATGAACATTATATCTAAGAAGTGGAGTAGCCATCATGGTCAACAAAAGAGTCCAAAATGCAGTACTTGGATGCAGCCTCAAAAATGACAGAATGATCTCCGTTCGTTTCCAAGGCAAACCATTCAATATCATGGTAATCCAAGTCTATGCCCCAATCAGTAATGCTGAAGAAGCTGAAGTTGAACGGTTCTATGAAGACCTACAAGACCTTTTAGAACTAACACCCAAAAAAGATGTCCTTTTCATTATAGGGGACTGGAATGCAAAAGTAGGAAGTCAAGAAACACCTGGAGTAACAGGCAAATTTGGCCTTGGAATACGGAATGAAGCAGGGCAAAGGCTAATAGAGTTTTGCCAAGAGAACGCACTGATCATAGCAAACACCCTCTTCCAACAACACAAGAGAAGACACTACAAATGGACATCACCAGATGCTCAACACCAAAATCAGATGGATTATATTCTTTGCAGCCAAAGATGGAGAAGCTCTATACAGTCAACAAAAACAAGACTGGGAGCTGACTGTGGCTCAGATCATGAACTCCTTATTGCCAAATTCAGACTTAAATTGAAGAAAGTAGGGAAAACCACTAGACCATTCAGGAATGACCTAAATCAAATCCCTTATGATTATACAGTGGAAGTGAGAAATAGATTTAAGGGACTAGATCTCATAGAGTGCCTGATGAACTATGGACAGAGGTTCGTGACATTGTACAGGAGACAGGGATCAAGACCATCCCCATGGAAAAGAAATGCAAAAACCAAAATGGCTGTCTGGGGAGACCTTACAAATAGCTATGAAAAGAAGAGAAGCGAAAAGAAAAGGAGAAAAGGAAAGATATAAGCATCTGAATGCAGAGTTCCAAAGAATAGCAAGAAGAGATAAGAAAGCATTCCTTAGCGATCAAGGCAAAGAAATAGAGGAAAACAGCAGAATGGGAAAGACTAGAGATCTCTTCAAGAAAATCAGAGATACCAAGGGAACATTTCATGCAAAGATGGGCTCGATAAAGGACAGAAATGGTATGGACCTAACAGAAGCAGAAGATATTAAGAAGAGGTGGCAAGAATACACAGAAGAACTGTACAAAAAAGATCTTCACAACAGAGATAATCACGATGGTGTGATCACTCACCTAGAGCCAGACATCCTGGAATGTGAAGTCAAGTGGGCCTAAGAAAGCATCACTATGAACAAAGCTAGTGGAGGTGATGGAATTCCAGTTGAGCTATTTCAAATCCTAAAAGATGATGCTGTGAAAGTGCTGCATTCAATAGGCCAGCAAATTTGGAAAACTCAGCAGTGGCCACAGGACTGGAAAAGGTCAGTTTTCGTTCCTATCCCAAAGAAAGGCAATGCCAAATAATGCTCAAACTACCGCACAATTGCACTCATCTCACACGCTAGTAAAGTAATACTCAAAATTCTCCAAGCCAGGCTTCAGCAATATGTGAACCGTGAACTTCCTGATGTTCAAGCTGGTTTTAGAAAAGGCAGAGGAACCAGACATCAAATTGCCAACATCTGCTGGATCATGGAAAAAGCAAGAGAGTTCCAGAAAAACATCTATTTCTGCTTTATTGACTATGCCAAAGCCTTTGACTGTGTGGATCACAATAAACTGTGGAAAATTCTGAAAGAGATGGGAATACCAGACCACCTGATCTGCCTCTTAAGAAACCTATATGCAGGTCAGAAAGCAACAGTTAGAACTGAACATGGAACAACAGACTGGTTCCAAATAGGAAAAGGAGTATGTCAAGGCTGTATATTGTTACCCTGCTTATTTAACTTCTATGCAGAGTACATCATGAGAAATGCTGGGCTGGAAGAAGCACAAGCTGGAATCAAGATTGCTGGGAGAAATATCAATAACCTCAGATATGCAGACGACACCACCCTTATGGCAGAAAGTGAAGAGGAACTAAAAAGCCTCTTGATGAAAGTGAAAGAGGAGAGTGAAAAGTTGGCTGAAAGCTCAACATTCAGAAAACTAAGATCATGGCATCTGGTCCCATCAGTTCATGGGAAATAGATGGGGAAATAGTGGAAACAGTGTCAGACTTTATTTTTTTGGGCTCCAAAATCACTGCAGATGGTGACTGCAGCCATGAAATTAAAAGACACTTACTCCTTGGACGGAAAGTTATGACCAACCTAGATAGCATATTAAAAAGCAGAGACATTACTTTGCCAACAAAGGTCCATCTAGTCAAGGCTATGGTTTTTCCAGTAGTTATATATGGTTGTGAGAGTTGGACTGTGAAGAAAGCTGAATGCCAAAGAACTGATGGTTTTGAACTGTGGTGTTGGAGAAGACTCTTGAGAGTCCCTTGGACTGCAAGGAGATCCAACTAGTCCATTATAAAGGAGATCAGCCCTGGGTGTTCTTTGGAAGGAATGATGCTAAAGCTGAAACTCCAGTACTTTGGCCACCTCATGCGAAGAGCTGACTCATTGGAAAAGACTCTGATGCTGGGAGAGATTGAGGGCAGGAGGAGAAGGGGACAGCAGAGGATGAGATGGCTGGATGGCATCACCGACTCGATGGACATGAGTTTGGGTAAACTTCGGGAGTTGGTGATGGACAGGGAGGCCTGGCATGCTGCAATTCATGGGTTCGCAAAGAGTTGGACACAACTGAGTGACTGAACTGAACTGAACTGAATTTTCTAAGACAGCCTCCCATTCAAGTCCCTGGGTTCTGTGTCTCCATGAAATTTCAAAGATTTAATTGCTTTTCATGGGCTCATGTCCATTAACCACTTAGGACTTCGCATCTCTCCATGGCATCTGGTCCCATGACTTCATGGCAAATAGATCGGCAAACAGAGGAAACAGTTGCTGACTTTATTTTTCTGGGCTCCAAAATCACTGCAGATGCTGACTGCAGCCATGAAATGAAAAGAAGCTTGCTCCTTGGAAGGAAAATTATGACCAACCTAGACAGCATATTAAAAAGCAGACATTACTTTGCCAATGAAGGTCCTTCTAGTCAAGGCTATGGTTTTTCCAGTAGTCATGTATGGATGTGAGAGTTGGATTATAAAGAAAGCTGAGTGCAGAAGAATTGAGGCTTTTGAACTGTGGTGTTGGAGAAGACATTTGAGAGTCCCTTGGACTGCAAGATCTAACCAGTCCATCCTAAAGGAGATCAGTCCTGAGTGTTCACTGGAGGGACTGATGTTGAAGCTGAAACTCCAATACTTTGGCCATCTCATGCCAAGAATTGACTCATTTGAAAAGACGCTGATGCTGGGAAAAACTGAAGGCAGGAGGAGAAGGGGATGACAGAGAATGAGATGGTTGTATGGCATCACTGACTCAATAGACATGGGTTTGGGTTGACTCCGGGAGTTGGTGATGGACAGGGAGGCATGCCGTGCTGAGGTTCATGGGGTTGCAAAGAGTCAGACATGATTGAGTGGCTGAACTGAACTGAACTGAACTGCATCTGACAATGGGGGGCTTCCCTGGTGGTTGAGATGGTAAAGAATCCATCTGCAATGTGGGAGACCTGAGCTTGATCCCTGGGTTGGAAAATCTCCTGGAGGTAGGCATAGAAACCCACTCCAGTATTCTTGCCTGGAAAATCCCCATGGACAGAAGTGCCTGTGGGCTACAGCCCATGGCGTCAAAAAGAGTCAGACATGACTGAGCGACTAACCACAGTATACATCTGACAATGAATGATGAGGCTAGAAATGTACAGGAAGGGCACAGCTCCAGCTAATTACAATAAAGGAGTTGCCAGAGGCCAGTGGTCCAGCATGTCTACGGACATGGTAAGGCCTGGACTGCACAGATCATTCTGAGAGAAGATCCACCATCTGAAAACTACTGCTCTATAATGCCTCTATCTTTTTCTTTCTCAGCATTCATTTCCTTACTTTCACAAAGTTAAGACTTTTGTTTATTTCTAGACAAAAAAAAAAAAGAATCGGATTGTAAATATGCCACTTGATTCTCTGGACTGAATCCAAGGTCAAAAGGCCTATAAGAAGATAATGTGAAGTGAAGTTGCTCAGTCGTGTCTGACTCTTTGTGACCCCATAGACTGTAGCATACCAGGCTCCTCTGTCCATGGGATTTTCCAGGCAATAGTACTGGAGTGGATTGCCATTTCCTTCTCCAGGGTATCTTCCCAACCCAGGGCTCGAACCCAGGTCTCCCGCTTTGTAGACAGATGCTTTACCATCTGAGCCACCAGGGAAGTCAAAGTAAATGCCGCACCTCAACACCTCTTTTCATCTACATTTCTGGCAAAGACAGGTCTTCCGTGATGGAATAATAGAAACTGTCATCCTGGTCACTCCCCATTTCCTCTGGATCTCACCTCTCATCTCTTAGGAGTTAGAAGTTAGTTGTATGGGGAACACACAGCATCACAATTGCTGCCAGGGCTGCCACGTATTGCCACACACAAGGACTGCACAAGTCCAGACGGCACCATTCAAATAGGCTAAAATGTATATGGAACCCTTGTAATTGCAGAGTACACAACCTGCACAACCAGATGCTGGAGTGGTGCTGCTTCTAGGAAAAAATATAATTGTGCATATTGATGGAGCAGTTTATGATGTTTCAGGTTTTGGATTAAGATTTGCATGTGCCATGCTTTGTCGCTCAGTCATGTCTGATTCTTCAAGACCCCATGGACTGCAGCCCACTTGTCCATGGGGATTCTTCAGGCAAGAATACTGGAGTGGGTTGCCATGCCCTCCTCCAGGGGATCTTCCCAATCCAGGGATTGAAAACAGGTCTCCCACACTGAAGGCAGATTCTTTACCCACTGAGCCATCAGGAAAGCCCTAAGATTTACATGCATCACCTAATTTAATATTCGGGACATGATCTTGAGATAGGAACTATTTACTACAACCATTTTCAAATGATCAAACCAGGCCTTAAAGATTTTAAGAAATCTTTTTTTTCCAAGTCATGGCTATTGCCCACCAAATATTTATTATACGACCTTCTGAAAAAGATAACGTAAAGCTTTTTGTCTATTTACATGTCTTGGTTATTTATAGTATGCACCTTGAGATGATTCCCTTAGTGGAAAGAGCTCTGATTTGAAGGCAGGATATGTGGTCCCAGTCAGTATTCTAATATATCCTTTAGCAAGTCATAACCTTTCAACATATGAATGAAAGTTTTCAGGTCTAAAACTTTCTACCTAAATGACCTTGAAACAATGTTATCAAACTTCTGGATTTCAATTACTCTACTTACAAAATAAAGCAAATATTTGCCCTTCCTACTGTATGATTGGTAAAAATGACAAATGTTAAAATGATTTATAAATTATAAAGTCCTATACAACTGTAATAGGACATTAATAATGATTATTTTAAAAAGCAAAATATCCTTTCCAAATCAGGATGGGCAAATTTCTATGAAGTGTTGTCAGGCAGTAATTCTGAGAGTGGCAATAAGCTGCAACTTTTGCTCACACAACTCTCCTTCTTTTCTCCTACCCACAGGCCAGTCCCTCTTTACCGTCTGCAGACAAACTGCCTTATAAAAGCTTTCATTTTTATTCATGATACTACTCTCCTCCCACATTCCTCATAAAACCCCTCATGAACCTTCTTTCTCTTTTGTAAATTTGTGAAAGGATCAATAGGATTCAGAAGAAGTGCATTTTTCAAATAGCTGTATATATTCTCAGCATTTCAAAGGGTTTTCAGTAGCCAGTAAGAGTTCACCAAATCTAGAACTGATCTCATCTTCTCAAGATCCAAGTACCTTTTGTCTTGCCCAATGACTTGATGCCACACACATGAATAAATATATCTTTAATGTATAGTTCTGGGTGAGTGTGACTCCCTCTAGTGAATATACAAAAACCTCAGAGAACATTCTTGTTTAATCTAGGGATAAAGAAGAATAAACTCATTAATTTCAAAATAGTATTTTCAAGATACCAACAATGTTCTTGTAAGCACTTCCCACAAACTTCAAAGATACGTATGCAATTATTTTCTCTTCCCCCTGGTAACATCAAAACCCAGAGGCTCTCCAGAACTGCATCCCAAAAAACCCAACTCCTGATGCTGTTCTCCATCCCAGCTCTTCTGTCTTCTGCAGCTTCTCAACATTTGAAAATATAGAACTGATTAATTATGAATGCTGTGGCTTGTCTGACCCACATCTCACCTTACTCTTTTGCTCCTTTGGAATTCCATTCCATAGTCAGAGGAATATCAATTTCAGAAAATAAGGTTTCCCTGATATCTAACCTGAAGTTTCCTTCTGCAAGTCTCATCCTATTACTTCTGTGGGCCACACTAAATAACTCTTCCCCTTCACTGCCACTCTCCCTCTTCAGAGATTTGTAGATTGTTACCATGGCTTCCCCTTCATCACCACTTAGCCCAGCCATATATATTTAATTTTTTTCATCTTTTGTCTTAAATCAGTCCATTCAACTCTTAAATCAGCTCTCTGCTCTTCTCTGGACTAACTCCAACTCTCCCAATTCACCTCCAATAACTGATATCCCTTCTGGGAGCTCCAATTTACTATCTTCCTTCCCTCTCTTTGCCCTTTCCAGAAATGAAATAGGAAGGGACTAACAGATATGTGAGGTCAAGGGTCAGGAATATTGCATTGTATATACCTACTCTAAATTGCTTAAGCCTCTCCATAGTACATATAAAGTCCCAAGTCATATATCCCCTTTCCTGGAATGAGAAGGCAGGTATTAACAGTGAAACAAGCCCTCTTATCCCACAGATCATTATCCTCTAGGCTTCTGCCTGGAGGACGGCAGAAGCAAGATGTCCAGACATTTACACAACAGGTTACAAAGTAGAGCTATGGGCAATGTGGTAGCCTCCAGGCAGACATCATTTTTGAGGTTTGGGCTGTCCCAAGATAGGGCACACCATTTGTATAGTCCCAGTAACTCTCTGTACCTCTTTTCAATGAATGGGTGTTCTGGAGAACTACTTCCGACTTTTCATATGTTGATCCCATTTATGAATTCACAATAACCCTCAAAGAAACACCATGTTAATGTCTCTCAGACATCCTTTTGTTCTCTCAGATAGCCCAAACTGCAAGTGATATGAAGGTATTGCTTTGTTCTAACTAGGTGCTTTTCCATTTTTTACCACATTCCTAGTCATGGTCTGTTCAGGTTTGGTACCCTACCTTTAGTCTGAGACAAATGGGCTACCCCAGGCCTCTC